>NC_139017.1:40912569-43312569 GCF_964374135.1 Grampus griseus
GCCGCCCCTTTCCCTATGTCCTCTTTTTGGAACTCCCATTATATGTATATTGGTATACTTAATATCATTTTACAGGTCTCTTTATCCCTGTTCATTTTTCTTCAAATTTTTAAATCTGTTTTTCAGATTGGATAATTTACTATCATGTTGAGATGCTCCAGTGAATTTTTTTTCCCCTACTTACTTCTTCACTTCAATTATTGTACTTTTCAACTTGAGAATTTCTATTTGGTTCTTTTTTTCCTTTTAATATAATTTCTATCTCCTTATTGAGAATCTCTATTTGTTGATTCATTATTGTTTTATTTTCCTTTAATTCTTTATACATGATTTCCTTTAATTCTTTGAACATATTTATAATAACTGCTTTGAAGTCTTCATTAAACCCCAAATTCTGGGGACACTCAGAGTAATTTCTATTGACTGTTTTTTTCCCTGCCTATGGATCATACTATCTTGTTTCTGTGGATATCTTACAATATTTTGCTGAAAATGAGACATTTTAGTTAATATATTTTAGTGACTCTGGAGTCTTATTTTTTTCTCAAGAAGGCTGTTATCAATTGCTGTTGGTTGGTTTATTCTTTGATAACTTGTTCAGCTAGATCTGTAAATCTGCTTCCCCCACCCCACTGTAACAAGCAGAAGTTGGTATCTTTTCTCATTTTTTTTTCTTTTCTAAGAAAAAAGTTTTAAGTTTTCCTTTCTTAAGCTTGGTTTCCTAAGGGTCACCACTGTGTCTGCATAGCTTAGTGGTCAACCAGTGACTGAAAAGGGGTTGCATTCAAATACCTTAGCTACTAAAGCTTCCATCCTATGCCAGTGGGCAGGAGAACACATTCAAAATTTAGGCCACTTTCAAGTCTGTCCTTGTTTTTACTTTCCACTGAGATCTTTCCCTGCACATGCATACAGCCTCAGTGCTGGTCTTCATGGCCTACCTCAACCTGGGAGAACCTTCACACCTGGCCAAGCAGGGAAGAGAGAATGCAAGTAGCCCCAGGCAAGAATGCCACAGAGTCCCACAATTCTTTCCCAAAGTTCAGCTATTTTCAAGCATAAGTACTTTCCAGATTGTTGCATCCCTCTGATCAATTTCCAGAGCACAAAGATGGTTATTTTTGCCAATTCTGTCCAACTTTATAATTTCTTTTTTTTAAAGAGAATTTTCCAACTTTCTCATATGGCTATAGCCATTCAAATTTGAGAATATTCCTATAGCAAACAATTTTTTCCACAGAATTTAGTCAACTGCAACTGAAATATGTGGATGATTACATTAATGGTTCTATACCTATAGGAAATCCCACTACTCAAATCAAACCTAAACTTTTATTTCTCCTTTTTCCTTTATTTCTATATTTCTATTATTCACTAATAATTAATCATTTATATAAAAGCATCAGTTGATTTCCTATTACGTGCCAATCCACTACTTTTTAGACCTTTTCAACCTGTATCACCAGCACTCTCATGTTAGGCAGCCCTATACTATAATTCAACTATATGCTTCATCAAATTATAAATTACTACATGTTGTGAGCTTTCAATGCTGCCCTATCAACCATAATAATACAAAACATTTATGTGACGCTTACTGTGTGCCAGGCATTATTCTAATTGCTTAACACAGGTTAATTCACTGAACTCACAACAACTCTATGGATAGTTACTATAAATATCTCTGTTTTATAGATGAGAAAACAGAGACTCAGAGAAATTAAATAACTTGTTTAAGATCATATAGGTAGTAGGTAGAAAGGAGATGATCTGAATTCAGGTACTCAGTCTCCAGAATCCCTGTTGTTAATCACAACATTACACTGCTTTAAGAGTGCGTGATCTGCAAATGCCAAGAATCTATTACTTCACTTTGCTATCACCAAATCCACAAGGGGAGTGAAGCATATACTTCAAAAGACTGTACTCACAGTCTTTTCACTTGAAATTACTGTATCTAGCATTCAAAATGACTACTTTTTATTAAAGTGAACTGCTCAAAGAATTTTTATATTAGAAGTTGCTAAACTGTCTTAAGAGAAAAGCTGCTATTATAAAACAAACAGCATAAGCATATCCTAAACGTATCAAATCCATTTTCAAAATCAGACAAGTCATGTCCACTGATTGAAATGTGGAAGGCATTAAACATCTGAATATAAATCTAAAATATCAAACATTAGTAAGAATTAACTATAACTATAGCATGTTTTTTAATATTTCAGGAAACATATAAACACGTAAGTTCTTCCTTTCTTGTTAAAATTGGCTTTCCTGCCCCCATTCTTTCCAAAACATGACCTCATTATGAAATTCCAATAAAAGTTCATATTTTGACTTTTACTAAAGTCAATTTACCTTAGTTCATGGACTCTTCTATAATTTTGCAAGTGTAAATCTACAGGCAAAAGTATAATTGTTTACCCATGACTGTCTTGCTTATTCTGCCATTTTAAATACTCTCCCAGGCCTTCTGACAGATCACACAAAGATTCTATTGCTAAAAGAATGTGTCAGCCAGTGGCAAAACCAAGACAGTCACTGCCAACCTCCTTTCTCCTAAAGAATAGGCAATAAAGCTGAGCACTGGAGGCACAGAAATTTGTTTTGAAGGTCTTTTTCCTCATATAATATCTTTCAACTGACAAAGCAATTGTGTCATAAAGAACTAAAAGTACACTGGGAAGTACAAACATCCATGCTGAGGATCTGTAAATATCTTTTTTTAAAACCGCATTTAAAATGTAACTATGTTTACTTTAGCACAATTCACTTGGACTGAGATGACTAAACCATGGGTACAGGGAATTATGAAATCTAGGAAGAAAGCAAGGAGCTGAAAAGACCAAAGGGGAAAATCTCCTCAAAGTGGAATAATTCTTTCCACATAAATCATTTTGTGATTTTTTAAAGTAACCTTTATGAACCATGAGGTAGTGGAAGAGGAAAGTCAAAATGACAAATTGCTAATCATGCCAAGAGACCCCTTTTCCCTTTCCTGATGATGTTTCCTCAACATGAGTGGTAGTTTCCTTAGGCAGGCCAATGACAGAATGCTGCTTTAACTATATAAGCTATACATATCTGTATTTGGGAACTTAACATATCTTAAGCTCAGACCCCTTTACAACATAAATTCTGATAGACAGGAGTAACAGACCTTTATTAATTAATGTGGGGAATTCTATTCTCAATATTATATAATAATGACTACTTCTTTAAGAAAGAGAAACAAAAAATAGCAGTTGCTAGCCTTCCTTAAATTAATAGCCAAAAAAATACTTTGAATTTACCTTGCTGTGCCACAACAAAGGATATGAAATCAAATGAGGAGCTGTCCTTTTTGCCCATTAGCATGAAATGTTTTATGTATCTTTGCACTACCTCTTAATCCTTTTACAAAGTGCTCAGGGTACTCTCATCTCACTATTTCCAACCTGATTATGTTTCTTCAGATTTTACAGAGTCTGGGCAAATTAATCCTCCTGAAGCACGACTCTGATCCTTTCACTCTTGTGCACAAAAACTCCAAATCTCAATTTTTTACTGAATTAAATACTGTCATTCTCCCCTGGTGTTCATGATAAGAGAGCCCCAACTTCTCTTTCCATTCTCATCTACTTACTATTACTCATCCCTATATTCATCCTTGTACTCTAGATAAACCAAACTTTTGATTTCCCAAACTGAGTCTTTCTGACTCCTTCCTTGCCTTTGTTCAAGCTTTTCATTCCACCCAGTTATTCTCCCACATCCAAGCTTGCAAGCCAAAATTCTGGCTAAGCCTCCGCAAAAATAACACTCACTACACAAAAACTTTCCTAATACCACCACTGCAACAATTATTACCTCTTTATCCTGATTCGCCAAAGTATTTTTTTAAACCTCTCTGATAGCCTTTATTAAATCCATCTGTGATATAATTATTTGTGAATCTCAAGTTTGTAGCTTATGACACTATGCCATACATATATTCGTTGAATGGAACAAAAATCACTGCTCAAGAGAATACTAGGTAATACTCTTCTTAATATTTTCTCCCCTCCCCTTTTCTCTTTCTTTTTTTTTTACAAATTTTGTTTTCCCTGATTTAAAAGATAATTCATGTTTCATTAAACAAAAATTTTAGTTCTTCATCTTTTTCAAATAACTTTTCCCTTGATATTTTCCCAAAAGCATAGGAGATCACAGTCCTGACAATTCTTGCTGATTTGCTGTGAGCCTATCACACCTCAATGCTAACAACCCTCAGTGTACTCATCAAAACTTGCTCTTCAAAACCAGGTGAGCATTTTACACATGGCGAATCAATTTAAGGAGCTCACTAGAGTTCCAAGCCTACCTCTGGGATACTGAACTTTAATTATCAATAGTCTCTTTCTTCAAAGCCACCAGAAATACACCAACTGACACCAATATTCAAGTTTCATGAATGGATCTACAAGTGATCTAACTTGGCAAGATTTTCTACCACTTCTCTCCTAAGTAGCCCATTCCTACGTTTATAAATATAGCCATTCGCCATATACTATCTCGAGACTAGCTCTAAGGAATGAACTCTTTAAAAAGTTTAAAAAAAAAAAAAAGAAAAGAACATAGCCATTCACATATGGTTACAAAATGTAATAGAGCAGCTCCAGACCAGCTGAAAGCAATACTTACATCTCACACCTACACAGACATATGGAATTGACTAAACATTAGCCTGGATTTAAAATAAATAAATAAATAATGCCAACAAGCTTTACCTATTCTCTCTGACATCACCAATACTCAGATAATAGTAGAAGCCTAAAGATATACAGTACTAGTTCTGAATTTGTAATTAGTAAAGGGTCCTCCTTGTCTGAAACTAATTTCTTTAAGATTTTGGAGCTGTGGGCTCTGCTAATTTGCATGGTTGATATACTTGGCCAATACGTCAATTAAATTACCTGTTGAATGAGTGAGCGAGCCTCTTCAGAGACACATTCTGGCATGTTCAAAGTAGTGTGAGTATTTATTCCTGCTGGATGGCACTCAACCAGAGTCTGAAACAATCAATCAGGTACACTTCTTATCCCAAACAATATCATATTCTGTTCCGTCACAGGGTTTATGGACAGCAAATACAGAAAGCTCAACAACCACCTTAACTGGAGGTGCAGTAATCACCACAGTACCCTCTAAGCAGTTTAGGACAAGGGCTATGAGCCCACAGAACTCTAACTGAAATACAGGCAGTCATCAAAATCGCATCATAAGCTTAGGCCACTCACCCTTTTCCCTTAGTTATAAAGAGAGTGGCTCATAATAGAAAAACTTCCATTATACCCAAAAACTAAAATGGGACTTGATATCTCAAATTTTTTAGTGTTCTTAAAAACCTTCAAAGTTGAAAAGTTGTTAATAATAATGCTTTATATATGTATAGCACTTTATGGTTTAAATGTATGTACCGGTGACTTGTGTATTCCACAACCATGTTAGGCGCTCAGTATTAACTACATATTTAAGGTAGATGACTACTTACAAAAGTATGACTGTTCATTTCCTCTGTTTTCATCCCAGGAGGCAATCTGCACAATACTCAATTAAAATCTATTAACTATTAACCTCAAATATCTTACTTAAAAGTTATTGATCAGAGAGAGTATAAATTCTCTCTGATCAATAACTCTCCGTTAAGCCAGAACGGACAGGAAAAATTACAGTATTGAGAAAAAAGATAATATTACCTTTAATATCTACATGAATTTTCTAAAATGATAATTCCCTCCTGGTTTCAGACAGGTATTTAAAACATACAGAGAATTTAAATCCTTACATGAACCTTACAGATTTAACTCTGTTGAAACTGACTCATAGAAAAAGAAGAGAGAGTGTGTAGTCTTATATCTCGCTATGGACTAACTGTGACATAACAGAATTTTACCATCAATTTATTCAATGTAATAGAATTCAACTTTTTAAAAAATCTGGAATCTTGATAAACATGCATTTTTCTACCCCCCCCCCTTTTTGGTATCAAGGTTTTCTTAGTCCCTGACCTAAAAACTAAAGGCAAAGGCTAAATAGTCTCAATTTGAAATCAAGGTAGCATCTGGATAAACTTAATAAACCTCCAGGTCACTGCTTACCTTGCCAGTGAGAAGCTCAAAGAGGACAGCACCCAAACTCCACCAGTCACAGGCTTCCGTTTCTTCCGTGATTGCTCCAACCTCTAAACACACCAAAAAAGGTTGATATTAACATTCCAAAGGTCAATTAAGCTCTCAAAATTAACATGTATTAGCAAGGTGACCTTTTTAATGCTGAGAGAGCACATACTAAATACTACTGGGTTTTCAAAATTCCTGAAAGTTACTTATCCTTCTGGTCACCTACTGTGGTTGCATTTTTTTATGCAGTCATATATTAAACTGAGACATTTGTTCTTTACTTGATAGAGGGACACCTTCAAGATGCTATACTTAAAAGTTACATGAATCTACTAGATGAACATTTTGATTAATTTTTCAAATTTGAGAATGTACAGCCAACCCTATCTCAGGGGTCATTTTTTGTTTTAGAAATAAAGACTCTAGGTTTCAGAAGGAACTTCAAAAATTATCTAAACCAGTATTAATTATCCTTTGAGTTACAGACTAGAAACCAGAGAGGTGAAATGCCTTGTCCAATGTCATATAGTAAATCAGAAGCAGAACTAGGACTTAGTTTATAGTTTGATCCCTCTCCTAAGTAATCAATTGTTTTCAACTAAAGAAGGAGGATGTGAAATGCAAATTTACCCATTTTATTATTCAGAAGTACAGATAGATATGGTGTTTTAAGCCACAACTGAAACTACTGGCTAAGATGAGGGCTTTTAGAATATCTCCAAATTACAGTTTTATCTGTGTTATCCCTATCTCTCACCAGCACAAGTTCCTGAAATGTAATACGAGTTTTCAGGTGTCATCCTTCAGTTTTCTTCACAAATCAGCAATAACTCCTCATTTCACCATTTTTGAGGCTTTTAGCTCTTAAGTCATGTTTGATGTCTTCTTGTCCTTTCCTAATGACATTCAATTAGTCACTAAGCCTGAATATATCTGCCCTTTCATTTCCATTAAACTGACAAAACACACTTACTATTTGTCTGCAGGTAGCCCAAAACTCACAACAATCATGTTGAAAAGGTTTTAAGTAGTTAGGTTGGAACTTGGACAATAATAAGTGGAAGTGGTGCTCAGGCACCCCAGCCTTTTAACCAATACTTAGTGAATCTACTGTGTTGGAGAACCAAAAAAACTCATAACACAGTTCGAGTTTTAAGTCTTGAAGCAAAGGTCATATGGATAAGAAAAAGAAAAAAAGAGCCATTTCTATGCAAAATACTGAAATTACTCCACTTCAGCAACCTCCTTCCTTATCTCTGCACCTACTGTATTCTGGGCTTCACAAGGCCTATGTACAACTATACCCTTCACACCAGCTCCTACCCATCTTTCCTCCCCTTATTGTGCTACATGCCAAATCACAACCTCCATTCTCTAACTTAGCTGCTCTCAGCTAGGTGGTAAAAAGAAAACATAGATATTTAACTGACTCATATTATTGTGTGAATGACCAAAAGGCTTCCTCCGAGAGCCATCTGCATTCATAAAATAGCAGCTTGCTTGAAAAACTGAGAACTGTCTTACTATCTAACAATAGAGGTTTAATTATACATGTTTTGACACATGAATTCAATGAAATATTACTACATAAGCATTTTAAATGATGTATTCACACAAGGTTTAGGTATATAACTAAATGTCTGGATATATTAAATTTTAAAAAAACAAGCTATAAAACAATAGAATCTTAATTTTAAAAGTACATATATTTTTAAAAGACTGGTGGGAAAATGTAACAAAATGTTTTAGTGCTTTGCCTCTGGGATGGTGAGATTTTTATTTTCATTCTTATACTTATTAACCTACACGAATATCTAAGTGGTACAATTTTAAATGTATAGCAAGATGGCATGAAAACATTCAGGCTTGTTGGAGCAGGAAAGATGAAGCTATATAGGCCAGTCCTCCCTAAGAGTCTGTTTGCCTATAGTTTCCTCTACAACGTTACACTTGATCTTAGCCAAGAGGCCGAGAAGCAATCCTCTAAAACTTTAATGTATCATATATTAGAGACAGCAGTGGACTAGGAATCAGAAGTCCTGGGTTAAGAGCCTTAAGGAATTCACTTGATCTCATCCATAACACGAGGGTGAGATCTGAGGACCTCTAGGTTAAATTTAGCTCTATAATCTACGATTCTGATACTTAAGGATTCCCTAAAACAGTGATTTTCTTGAAGGACAATTCCTTGGGGGCTCTCATTCAAAGTACTTATGTTACCCCTCCCAGATTCAAATACACTGCCCCCACCCCCATTCCCAAGCTCCCCATAGAGAGCCACCATCACCTTTGGAAGTGTGCTCCAGAAACTTTAAAAAGGATGTGTGTTCTTAGAAACTTCAGAAAAGGAGAAGAAATTTACCATAGCCCTGTCATCAAATATAACCTTTTGCACATTTCCTTCCAGTCTAAGGCAGGCAATGGATTACATCACTTCCCTGTTCAAAATTCTGAAATGGCTTCTCACTGAACATTAAATAACATTCAAATGTCTTGCTTAACCAGGCATGTATATATATTCAGGCCTCTATAATGAGGTCTCAACCTATCAAGATTCATTCAAACACGTATAAGCAGTACAAACTAGGTCCCCTGCTAGGCACTATTCCTCCACAGAACACTATGTACTCACCACATTGCTAAATAATGTGAAACTAAAATCAGTTTTCAGAGTTAATGCCTTTATTTTTAAATATCTTGCTCAAAAATTTAAGTTATGTCATTTTCTTTAATCATAAAGCAAGCAGTATATACTCCTTAGTTTTAGAAAGGTGTTACATGTTCACAACTCAAGACCCCAAATTATTGATCAGCCATCTGTTTTGAATATGCAACCTCCAAGTCTCACTTTCCGTGTCTGAAGGTTGCTAGTAGGCACATATTGTAATAATGATAGTTGCAACAACAAAGCAGTAGCTAACATCCGTTGACTGTTTACCATATGTAAGGAACTGTGTTTAACATTGTACGTGAATTATTTAAAATTTCCAAGCATCCTTACGGAGAACTTACTTGGGCAGAATGACTTTGGAGGAGAAAGAATACTATATTTGTGTGTTCAGGGAAAAGAGGAATGCCTGACCCAGTCAGTTCAGAGAAAGCTGTGAAGATCAGATGGTTTTATAGGGTCTAAGAACATGCCCTGAGGAGCTGTAGACTAGAACCACACTCCAAGTCTCTGCTCACAAAGGTTTGCTGTCAAAATTGAGCAAAGGGTTATTGTGGTAAATCTATGCAATGTAATCAGTGACTAATATAATTTATAAAGGGAGCTTTCAAATTCCCCTAAAGGTGCGCTGGGTGTGAAATGTGTCAGAAAGAGGAGAGGGGAGGGGAGGGGAGGGGAGGGGAGGGGAGGGAGAGGGAGAGGGAGAGGGAGAGGGGGAGAGAGAGAGGGAGAGAGGGAGGGAGAGAGAGAGAGAGAGAGGGAGAGAGAGCGAGAGAGAGAGAGAGAGAGAGAGAGAGAGAGAGAGAGCGAGAGAGAGAGAGAGAGAGAGAGAGAGAGAGAGAGAGAGAGAGAGAGAGAGAGAGTGTGTGTGTGTGTGTGTGTGCACGTGCGGGCACGCAGGCGGCTGGGGGAGGGGGATCTCTGATGCTACCATAAGCACAGTGCACCCTCCTGAGCATCAAAGATTTTTGTATGTGCGGGAGGTGGTAGGATGTTGTTTTATTATTAAAAGAAACACAGACCCATTATGGAACAGAATGTAAACCTTGCATGGATCTGCAAGATAAAAAGACTTCAAAGAAACTTCAGGATCATATTATTAGTCTCAGAGGTCCCCATTTCATATCACCTCTACAGTCAGAAGTACTTGGGCAGAGAAGTTTGAGAGTCACTTCAGGAGACAGACAAGGTGTTATTCCTTTATTGGTTTCTGTGACATTGTTCAACTAAGGAGTCTAAGAACTAGGTTCACTGGTTTTTATGCTGCTTTGAAATCCCTCACAATTTTCTGCCAGAGTCCTTAACAGGTAGATAATGACCAACATACTGCTTCAAATGTGGATGCTACAGTGTCTGACGAGCACCAGTCTGAACGTCAGGCAACAAAGACAGTAGCAAGAGACCCAAGCAGGCCCTAAAGTTAATTTAATTCCCATTTTCAGTCGGCTCGCTTTCTGGCCCAGGATGCGGGATGCCCCATGTGGCACCTGATAGAACTGCTGGTGACACCCTAGCACCATCAACCTTAGTCTACTTCATTCACTCCCCATTTCTTTTCCCATCTTTCCTCGATCTTTCCCTCTTCTTTCTTCCACTGACAGCCTGCTTCTTTTCCCCTCACCTTATTCTCTTTTTCCTCCCCACTCTTGGCTGTCATTGGTTAAGCTTTCTAATGGCACTTGGGCCTAAAGAAATTACTGATCCCATCTAAGAAAAACTGCTTCTGAAAGTCTGAAGACAACTAGGCTGAATGTCATCTTTAATCTGACTGGGCTAATAAAGAAGGATAGCAACTCTGAAAAGTTAATTTTTTTCTCATGGAAATCTGGAAAAAAGACACTGAACAAGTTTTAAATCCATCCCCTTAACAGTGCAGCTTGAACCACTTCAAAATGACTTTATATTAAGCATTCATTAATTAATGTGAAACTGACATCATGACCAACTGTCCTTGATTTTAATAGATGACTCTGAACTACAACAAAGAGTTCTATATTTAGATAAGATACAAGGAAGAACTTCCTAACGGCTCAGGAAACTTAAATATTAGAACAACTGGAAGAAGATACTTATATAATTTCTTCTTTAGGGTTTTAAAACAGAATTTCACTTTCTTTTCTTTTTTTTTTTTTTTTTTTTTTTGCGGTACGCGGGCCTCTCACTGTTGTGGCCTCTCCCGTTGCAGAGCACAGGCTCCGGACACGCAGGCTCAGTGGCCATGGCTCATGGGCCTAGCCGCTCCACGGTATGTGGGATGTTCCCGGACCGGGGCACAAACCTGTGTCCCCTGCATCGGCAGGCGTACTCTCAACCACTGTGCCACCAGGGAAGCCCTCACTTTCTTTTAATAATCAGAATGAAAGATTTTGATTGTCTTTTCAACATCCCTTATAGATCAATAATTCTTAGGTTAAAATTTTAAAGATATACCTTGAAATTGCATTGCCAAAAAGAAGACCGAGGTTGTGTGGCTGTCAAAACCAATACTCTGAAACTGCTTTACTTGCAAAATCTATATAAAATTTTAAGCATAAACCAAGAGTACTGATTCATATATAAAACTACATGATAGCTACTACAAACACCAGGTGAACAGTCAGGTATATTGTGTCAAAAGCAGAGAATATAAAGAAATATCAAATAAATTTGTGAGGGTTCTTTTAAAGTATAACATAGTAAAGCTGAGAAATCCCTTTAAACTCCCTACCTTGAATTTTTTAAATCTCTGGTGGGAAAAAAAGCAGAAAAAAATTTTAAAGGATAAATTCTGCACTGCTTTATCAATTTTCAAAATATTTTCACTATAAAACCCAATGTCTTCAGTTCCCATGCATGCCCCTTCCCCTGACACTACATTCTATATTTGCAGTTTCCAGGGTGGTAAAGCAGTAGTATCCTTACTCTCCACAAGGACAGCAGGGCTATAAGCATTAAGCAAAGGGATCAGGGGGGGAACTAAACTATTCCCTAAGAAAACAAACAAATCCTCAGATTCTTCCCACAAAAACTCAAAAAGAGACAGTGATATCAAAGAATCCTGAATTTTTGTCTTTGAGTCAAAGAAATGTATTAACAGGGCTCTAGTTCTGCTACTGTTTGAGCCTGGCTGGGTATTTTAGCTTTTCTGAAAATGAGGACAGCCAGACCTCTAGCATTCTTTCTACCTGTAATTTTACAATCCTGAAAGTGTTTTCAAAAGCACTCATGAGCCTTTCTCCTAACTTCTTCTCCCTCCATTAACCTAAGATGCCCAAAGAGTGGGATTATGCTAAAATGAGCCAGCATTCCACATTCGTCCTTCTTCTCCTTTCTACCCACAGCCACCCTTCCTTTCCCTAAGAGACCTGGTGGGAAGCAAAATGAATCAGTGTCACTAAACCTAACCGTTACCATCTTTTAATGTAATGGAGACATAAAATCAGCTCCAGATTAGATTTCAGCTTGTCCAAAATTTTTGGAGGACATCAAATATGTGAGAATAGTTTAGTAAAATTCTAGAAATCCCACTTTAGCACTATCAATCCTCATACTCTAACACAATATAGAATTTTATGGATTCATACTAATGATTCAAACTATCATAATTCACAAGTGAATAAACAAGTTTAAATAAAATAATAAAGATACCACAACGTAAAAATGTGCCTTGCCTACCTTTGTTTCACTCACGTTTAACACCTCATAGAACACTCTTCAACAAGCCAGGACATCTCTCAGAAAAATGATGCTGCCTTAGTAACCCATATTGTCAAAGGGCTTGCTAAAACATAGACTAAGAGAGTTTTATAGTCCTATGATAGAGTTTACTAAGTCTCCCTCTTACAGCCAAAAATAATACTGTTAATCTGACCCCAAAACTGTACTATAATAAGCCTTGCTCCTGAAAAGTAAAAGAGCGAAAAAACAGAAAGCCTGGACTCAGGAAACCGTAAAATGTCTCTATCTGTATAAGAAGTGAAGGGAAAGAAGCAAAGTATACACTCTTAGACTTGAGAAAGTCTGAAAGACACTGGAGAGACCATTCGGTCCCAGAATTACTGAGATCATGACATATACTATCTACTGGCCCAGGCCCTGTCTTTTAGGGCTATATAGTTTAAGCCACATGGATGTGTCAAAGACATGACTCAGAAATAACTGTAGATAATACTAAAACTATGATGGAAATTGTACAGAGAATTTTAAAAGCTGGAAAATGCATCTCAAACTCAAGCTTTATAAATGAACACCAACCTTCCTATAAAACTTTATAAAGATGAATCACCCAGCTCGGTGCTTTGTGACCACCTAGAGGGATGGCATAGGGAGGGTGGCAGAGAGATGCAAGAGGGAGGAGATATGGGGATGTATGTATATGAACAGCTGACTCACTTTGTTATAAAGCAGAAACACACCACTGTAAAAAATTATACTCTAATAATGATGTTAAAATAAAAAATAAAAACAAAGAAAAAAAAAAGATGAATCACCTTGCATTTTAAGTAACTGTGAATTCCCAAATTCAGAATTTACTTTTCTTTAACAGACATTACTGTTATGGTGCTTGATAAATAAGTGAATATGATATTCTACATTTAGCTCTTTGATGGATTTGTTAAGGCACATTTTCAGACTGGTGACATCACTTGATTCTCCACTAAGGGAGACCCACACAGGTCATCACATCCTTCTTCTTACCTCTACTGATCACAACAAATAGCTACCCATCCCCATTCCAAAAATCTTTAGAGACAATTCCATGACCTCCCTCTGGCAGTTATGTTCTACTGTTGCTGTCTTCCTTTCAGGATATGATAGGAAATACAGTAAATTCAGAGTTTTCTTAGAAGAGAATTTCACATATAGAGAATTTCTATTTTAATTTAGAGCAAGTATTTAAATATTTCTCCCAAACTCTTTTCCTTAACTACACTTCTTTAAATAAATAGAATCTTAGATGCCTCATTTCTCTTCACTTTCAAAGTTATAGTAACTGTGGAACTGTTATTAAGAGGTCATATAAAACTCAGTGGAAAAGCAACAATTGTTGCAAATCATGTGTTTATATAATGGTCAAATTAAACCAACATTTAGATGTTGAAAGAAATAGGTACATAAACGATAGAGCACTTTATCCAAATATCAGAATGATGGAACAATTTTAAAGCCACAAACCTATAGAATACATTAAAATGAGAGTCAACAGTAAGTATACTTTCGGGGGGGGGGGCAATATAGTTTCTAAATGCACAGGGCTTTTTTTCCAAAACAATATTTTAAATTTTGACGTTAAATACCTGATCTTAAGGATTCCAACTCTCTCTTTTTGGAAAAAGAAAAAAAGTAAGAAAAATACATTAGCTTTTAGAATAAAAGAGAGCTCTTTGGTGAATAAGACAATATAAAAATTAAGCCACATTCTTATAAACCTTAAAATTAAGCACCACATACACTTTTATAGTATCAAAAAAAAATCTGTGGTGTCTAAATTTTCCATAAATTCTGTAAGTGTTCAGTAAGATTTAAAACACTATTACAATTAGTTTGTTAACTTTCTTCCAAGGGAGTCAAGACTTCATTAATGGCCTTAGATCGTTTTTTTTTTTAAGTGTTTTTTTTAAAAAATCTGATCTATCATTAGTGACATACTTGGACCAAGGGTAAAAGAACATCTTTCTTCTGCAATGAGCATTCCATGTTAGCTAGAGCATGCAAACATTAGTCCTGTGTTCCTACACAGTCTTTCCCTGCAGCATCTGTTGCTAATTGAAAGGGACTAGAATTACAAAATTCTAGTCAATTTCTCTCACCAGCTCTTGCTGTGTATAAAGATTTTCTATGCAGGGGCTGAGCATTAGTCTTCCACTACAGCTGATGACTAAAGAGCTAAGAGAAAGAAACACAGAAGAAACCATTTCTTTTTTCTTTATATATCCAACAATACATGGAACTAAACTGTGAGAAGAGGGACAGCTAAGCATATCTTATGTTAGCTTGGTAAATTACAATTCTGTAAACATAACTATTCACCTATAAAGTCTATTAATGTCCTAGTTAACCAATTGTGTATGTCTTCTGCTTGGACAGTCTCTTCTTTTTATACACATCTTCAAAAGTAACTGTCAATATTAAACCAATTATGCCTTATTTCTAGCTCCTAGGCATAGTACCTGGAACATAGAAGGCACTTAATAAATGTTTGTTGAACAACTATCTCCATCTTGTGTTTTGTAGCACAGTGCAATCAAAACACCTCCAAAGGCCTCATCACATGCATTTTAAGTCTACTGAGCACAGAGATCTACCTCAAGTCCTTCTGCACCCTTACATGTGGTAGGCCAGAAAGTTTTCAACATTATCTAAAGCATACTCTGGCTGCTGGCTGAAACGCAAGAATGGAGGTGATGATGGTGGCTTAAAATGGGGTGGTCTAGTGGACACCTTCCAGGGCTCCCCTCTGCAGAGCACAATGACTGCTACAGTTTGTCCTGGCACAGGTGGCATGCGGTAAAGAAAAGAAGCTGGAAAGCCCTGGGAGGAGGAAGACAGGACTGGGAGATAAATCAAGGTTTCCCCTGTCCCTGTTCAATGGAAGGAATCTAGACACACAATTACATGAAATGTGCTCCAATGGGTAAGCTGGTGATAACATCTGAGTAACTCTAGAGCCTGGAATCTGCATTTCCTAGCCCATCCTTTCAAATGGGCATTTTGCTCCTTTTTTCTTATTTTATATTTATATTTATATAGTTCTATTGACATTTCAGAAAATGCTGGCTGCCCAGTTATCTGTTCCACATTCCATAAAGTCCTTCAACAACGTACTCAATCAATGATTCAAATGCCTTATTGGTCGAGTAGAGAATATGAACTGTTTAAAAGTTGCTGGTATCACATTGCTCTAACTCATGAGAGTGTTATCAGGGAAGACCAGCAACAGGGGCGAGCACTTTCCAGAGGGGAGAACCTGCAGCAGCTGGGGCTCAGCGCTCCTGCGCATGCCCCCCACGGTGATGGGAGAGAGGCGGTGCTGCCCCCCTTCCACACACGTGCCTTCCGGGCTCATCCCAGTCTCTAGGCTTGCTTCCTGCTGCCACCACATGACTAATTCAGTTGGTTTTCAGGTAATCAAATTATATGAAAGCCGGGGCCTTGGGTTGTACTGCGGAGACTTGAACGTAAGTACTAATTCAGGCGAGTTTAACCAAATTCTGCTTCTCCCACTACCCAGCTTTTAATTCCTTGTTGTCGTGGTGACCTGGCAACCATGTTCTGAGCTTTCCTGCAATTATCTGCACAACTTGGGTCAAAGATCCTTGATTTAACTACATTCAGCATTCCAGAGCCAAAAATTACTTGTTCGAGGAAGTTTATAGGTATCGTTACTATACAGTTTTCTTGTGAGATAAACTAAGAAACAGGTAACTACCATATGACTTCTGGCTGACTGATTATAATTCTGAGCTCTATACAATCTCGCTTACTCTCACCCTGCGTTTCTGGTAGGAAAAAAACCAATAGCATGCTCCATTTTCCATTGATCATATCACAACTCCATTCTGAATAGCCATCGGGTGTCACAGTGTTACCCAACCAAAGCCATTACAGTTGATTGATGAGAAAAAGGCTAACTGAAAATTGTGAAAATGACAGGCGCAGTTTTCTCTCTCTCCCCGCTGCTCTGTTGCTGTGTTAGGCAGGCAGAGCTACATGCACTGCTATTAACGGAGCTTCAGGAATTCTATTTGCTTTATCACCAATTTTTTAAAACCTTAGCATTTTTAAACATTTATTTGAAGGAAGTATTTATGAATAATTGTTTAGAAGGAGTCAGCCCTGGTTACTTCCTGGAGATTCAAACTGACACAATTTTACATGGTATAAAAACTGATGATTTGGTCAAAGTAGCTAGCCAATAGTTCTGGTACATAATGTTGAACTCAGTATTACATCTTCTTTGTTAAATACCACAGGTAAAAGATAGTTCACTTTCTTCTTTATAATAATATGGTGGTGAGACCAATTAACTGAACAGTTGCCAAAAATCCATTTAGACCTTAAAATTAAGAAGCATTACACTGCAGCTATTACTTAAAACATTGTAAGTGTCTAACCTTGAGTTCCTCTTCTAAAAAAAAATTTGTCCAAGATCATAAAGAAAAAGATGTAGAGTAAATAAGAAGTTAAAATTAACTTCCTCTGAATAATCTAAAGCTTGAAGTAAACCCCCTATTCCCCAATATCAGGTAGTACTAGGAAATGTACAGAGATATCGTTTTTATACAGGAGGGGTGAAACACAGTATCAATTCTTTCACCCTTATCAATTCTCTAGTTCTAACAGCTCAAGAATTTCTTCCCATGAGAGGAATTAATGTGTTATTCACTAAGGTGACGAATAACAAGGACTGAATACTCTGCTATTACTCTGTCTCATTCTCACCACTAGAGACAAATCACATTCTGGCCTGATGAGAAGTATGGTTTCAGAATGGGTCTATTTCAACATGGAGTGACCTTAATGCAGAGGTGAAGGTGACTGGCCCATTTTTAGGGGGTTTGTGAGGACTCCAGGATACACCCTACCTAGGGATGGATCCCAAGGTTTCAGACCCTCAAACATGTATAAAGTAAGCCTTTACTCTTCTTTCCATCAGAAGGGTCTTGCCCTTCTGGACAAGGTTAAGACTTGACTTGAACCTCTTTTTGCTTAGCCTAATATACTCATGGCACAAGCTTCATCAGTATACAGGGGTGGAGTGCAGCAGGGAATTTTCCTCAGTGTAAAATTTCCGCTATTCTATGGCAAAATTGAAAAGATACTGGTTCTCTCAAAGAAGACGTAGAGTTAGTTATATAACATTAGGAACTAAAGGCAAAAGATTAAAAGTACTTGCTAATCATTCGAGGAAAACATTAAAACATTTACTATGTACATGGGAGCTACTGTTGAAGTTTTGCTTAAGGGTAAATCAAACAAAACAGTTCCTGTTTGAAACATAACGTTTAAATATTAACCACAAATATTTCATTCTTTTAAAATTATTTCTATAGCTCCCTGTTGCCTTTTTCTTCCTTCTCCTTTGGCGGGGGTGGGCGGGGGGAGACTGGACCAGGGATGTAGCCATATTTCCTGGTTATAACATTATTATTTCAAAATATACATCTATATCCAGTTGCTTTCTCTAGCAACTTCATTCACATGCCTAAAATGAGTTTCCTCACGCATGGTGAAGTTACCCAGGACCCAGAAATTCTCAGATCTAAATGATTCTTTCTTCTTTTAAACAGCTTTGTTTGTTAAAAATCTTGGCATTTAAATTTCACCCTACTCAAAAGTTGTCTTGGCTTTTTTCCTGCAAATGAAAACAGTTTCCATAAATTCCTCATTTCCGTATTATATACTTTATGTGCAAACTATAAATGAGTAAAAGGAGAATACTTAGAAAGTCCTTCAAGTGAAATAATTTTTTTAACCTTACTGATGTTAGACAGGAAATCAGTATTTATTTCTCGGCAGAAAAGTTCTTGCCCTTAATAAGATGGACTTGAATTTTGACATCTGTGATCTTCTTAATATTCAACAAATCTATTTCAGACAGATATATGATAAAGCAAATATTATAGGATGTTAATTGCAGAATCTAGGTGATGGGTAAATATGGGTGTACAATTCTTCCGACTTTTCTGTATGTTTGAAATTTTTCAAAATAAAATGTTAAGAAGAAAGTTCTTAAAAATCTATTTTACTACTGGTAAATTAAGGCCTAAAAAGTCTTAAATAACTTGCCCAATGTCATGCAATGAGTTAATGGCTGATGTTAGAAAAATATTGTTTTGGTAATTCTCAATTTCATCGTAACATTCTAAATCTTAAACCTACGATGCCCTCGTGGTATTTTTAAACCATCCATGGTCTGAGTCCTAGATCTAATTATCAAATACATAACTATCACACAGAGCACCATGCTTAAAAAGCAACTAATCGTGTGTAAAGCATGTGTATGAAGAAAGGCAGGGGAGACTACGCCCCAAAAATATATTCATGGATTATTTGATAAAGTCAGGCTAGAAGAGCAAAGAGTAGTAGTAAATAAATGTTATGCTCTAAAACTGAATTTTGCAGAGAGTTATCAGCATGATTTTCCTATGTTTCACTTTTCACCGTCAGCTGTGAGCTGTTTCCAAGTGTGAAATCGCCTAAGAGAGGAAGCAAAGCTGTCATTTGACATCTGGGAGCGTGGAGATTGGGCTGCGGTAAAAAGCACTTTGGACTTCTTCAATTTACACACATATTCACCTATAAATTCTCAAGTGTGAAAAGTATTCAATGAGAAATATCAATGTAAATTTCAAGCATTTATAAAGGCTCAAAATCGGGTGGAAACTAAAGGTGAAGGACACACTCATAGGACACCATATCAACTTGTTAAGACTAGAATGGGAAACTTAAGTGATTATGTTAGCGTAATAACTAACATATAAACAAGTTTATTCACTTGTCTTAGATTGCATATTAAACTTTCAAATCCAGTCTTTTGTGTTTTATGTGCTTAATAAGTTCTATTTTCTAGCTGCTTTTTTATGATGAGAGACGAGACTGCTAAGAAAAAAATACTGGTAAAAGAAAAAATAAATACTTTCTTGACATTTTATTTTTCCTTTATACTAAAAATACTATAAAAAATTTATTCTATATTATGATAAGTTAATAGTTCCAATGATAAAGCACATTAAATCTTCTAAATACATGTGTGTTCGTGTGTATATACAAATTGAAATAAAATCAGAGTAACTTCAAGGAAGTCCTCTGGAGAAGAATAACCAATTAATTCCAGTTATTCTATAATTCTCCAGATTATTCTATAATCTCTCATAACAAAAAAATAGAAGAATCTGTCTAAACATCTCTCAATAAAATATCTAAAACTCTCCTCATGTGGAAACTAGACAGTGTTATATTTATATCGTCAGGCTATACAATCTATTCCCACTTTGGGGACTATTTCTTTGCTCTTTCTTTCCTGAACTCCGTTCTGTGTTTCTGTGGTATGAAAGGAACCCATTTACCATGAATGATGTTTATTTAAAATAAAACCTTTCGAGAGAATCATCCTAGATAATCTAAGGATACAAAGTGAACCTAAAAGGAACGGCTTCTACTTTGAAAACAGGGCTGGGTTTCATCAGTGAATTCGTATTCTCAAGACCCTCTTGATGGGTCTGCAGCTGCAGCCATTTATTTGCTGGCTTTTTCACAGATGTAGACAGAGAAAAAGCTCCATGGTTTTTGTCTTTTTGTTGTTGGATTTATTTTCCTTAATATAAAAAAGTGGCAACTTTTTTTAAAAAGTTCTTCATTTCACTGTAGAAACTTGTGAACATCGGACATCCCTGGTAGTATACATCGTTGAAATGACTATGACTTTTAAAATCTAAGATCGCAAAGTTGGCAGAAATTACACTTAAATAACAGAAGGTGATCATTTGCATTTCAAAATTTATCTGTCTTGCTTTTCCCCTCAATTAGACCAAAACATGTTGATTCACAGGTTTCTGTGTGTGTGTTTTCTTTTTTAAACTTATTTATAGAGCAGAATAATGGCCCCCCTGCTAGTTTGGCATTTGCTCAAGTTTCTGTCCATGTAAATCGAATCTGTTACTGGAAATTTTTCTCAAAATATAAAGGCACATCATCCACAAGATAAAAAGATACACTGCTGATATTATAAAGTACAGGGCAGGTGGATAATGTTTTTAGGACAAATGTGTGATAAGGATTCCCAGGAGGGAGGCGTGGTAGGGGTAGAGGTTGCATGCTGTTCAAACAGAAGTGAATCGTTCTCATCATAATCTTGTGACAACTTTACTTTCTAACCAAACATCAGCTGCTTAACATGCTTTAGAGTTACTTGGACAAAAATACTAAGGTTAGAGTTGGGAAACAGGAGGGCAAGGGGACGTAGGAGGAGAATTACTTCAACCCTTAGTATTGCAAAGGACAGATCAAAAGATGACTTAGTACTCTATGTCCCCGTGTGTTCATTGATTTGTGATTTTTAAGCATTGAAACATTAGCTTCTTATCATTGCTCCCACCCCTTTGAGAAGAGGAGCAAAGTCTACTTGTATTTCTATCAGTAGCACTGCTATTCAGTTTTAAAACAAACAGTAATTCACAAATTTTTGTTCCAATTCCCCTTGCATTATAAGCAATGGGCAGGAGTACACACACCTAACTGAGTTCTGCAACTCTAGGTTTAAGACCATCTAAATTAGAACACCAGCATCACTTTTCAATTAAGGTCATTACTGATTGAGTTTTATACTGTTGATAAAACAAATTAATAGACCCAAGGAATGGAGAGACTTCCCACATTGTTCAATGCATGCCATAATACTAGAACACTTTTGTAACTCACAAAGCTTGAAAGTACAATTCTTTTATGCAAATAGTTAAAACAAAGCCCTTCTTCAGACTACAGCTTTTTGCAAATGTTAGTGAAGGACAACCTGGACGAAGACAGCAAAAATCCATTAATGGTAGACTGCCACCTGCTGGTAAACTATGAGAATTGTGATTTCTGGGAAAAGGCTTAAAAATTAGAACTTGAAAACTGATCGCTATTAAATTCAGTACACAAAACTGTATTTCAGTACACAAAGTTGAAAGTATGTATTTGCTGATGTATGTAGTATGGTTTTATTCCACATATATTATAATTCTCAGGAGGTCACATGCTATGAAGGTTAAAGTGAACACGCCTACAGTTTGAAGAAAAATAATCTGCTAGAAAGCCGAAGTACAACCTTACAGATAGTTTTCAACAAGAAAGTAAGAAGAAAACTAGGAAAAAAAGAGTCAGTTATAAACATTAAACTGCCCCATAAACATATGGTTTTGATGTGAGGCTTATACTGCACTTGACTTCAGGATTTAACAGGTTTTACTTAAAAGAACTCCCAGATTTAATTTTGATCCTAAAACCCTGAAATTCATTATAATTAACATATATTTATTTATATACATTGGTACCTAAAATGTTACTTATAATCCAATTAGAAAGGGGAAGGGTCTGTTAAAAAATAAACCAGATAACCATAATAAAGTGATTTCACTATGAAATTTTTTTGTTATCCCATTAACTAAATCATACTAATAAGATTTCAAAAGCCAGCATAATATTATCTATTTGAGAAAGAAAAAAATGTAGGCATGCTCTATCACCCCTAGGAAGAAATAAAATCAAACAATCCTAATTTGGGGGACGAAAGAGGAAAGAAAAGAGTATAACAGTAAGAAGAAAATCTAAATCATTGTTTTCAGAAAATAGTTTTAGTATATTTGCTTTGCTGATTGAAAAACTGTGCTATTTCTCAATACAGAAATAATTCTTAACAATGAAAATGGTAACTAAAAACAATATAGCTCTTTGAATCCTAATTATAATCATTTCCCATTATGCAGGGAAACAATGTTACCATCAATAATAATGCTGGTTTGCTAGTAAGCATTAAATACTGTATTAATCAACAACTAAGCGTATCATGTCAATACAATCAGTTTGAACCTCCTCTGAAAGCCAGAGGGTGACAAGTAAAGCAACTCTGGCCATTCAAAGAGGCTGAATGCTAGGCAAAAGGTGAACAAACTTTGGATTCAAACACAGCCCCATCTGCACTGATGACAGACAGAAACTAACTCAAATCCAATTCATATGCTTAAGAGACCTATAATTATCAGCAAAGGATCTAACACCCCCAGAAATAAATCTCTAATTTAAAAAAACAGACAATACAGTAAAAGTAAGAGAAACCTGTTGTGTCAAATATTTGGTTATTTCAAAACAAGAAGAATATGCTTCCTAAAATTTCTCAAATATGGAAAGAACTCTTTAAAATCTGCTCTAAAATGCCAGGATGGCACATCACTGAAATCACAACATTGCATTTTTTTTATTTCAAATTTTATCCATTTTTAGCCTTAGGAATTTTACTTTTTTAGTCATCTACCTCTCACATCTTAAAAATCATCCATTTACTGGGCTTCCCTAGTGGCACAGTGGTTAAGAATCCGCCTGCCAACACAGGGGACAGGGGTTCCAGCCCTGGTTTGGGAAGATCCCACATGCCGTGGAGCAACTAAGCCTCTGCGCCACAACTACTGAGGCTGTGTGCCACAAATACTGAAGCCCACCTGCCTAGTGCCCGTGCTCTGCAACAAGAGAAGCCACCACAATGAGAAGCCCATGCACCACAACGAAGAGTAGCCCCCACTCGCCGCAACTAGAGAAAGCTTGAGTGTGGCAACAAAGACCCAACTCAGACAAAATTTAAATAAATAAGTAAGTAAGTAAGTAGACTGTCCTCTGTGACTATGAATGGATAGACAAATGGATAAAGAAGATGTGGTACATACATACAATGGAATATTACTCAGCCATAAAAAGGAACGAAATTGGGTCATTTGTAGAGACGTGGATGGATCTAGAGACTGTCATACAGAGTGAAGTAAGTCAGAAAGAGAAAAACAAATATTGTATATTAACGCATATATGTGGAATCTAGAAAAATGGTACAGATGAACCGGTTTGCAGGGCAGAAATAGAGACACAGATGTAGAGAACAAATGTATGGACACCAAGGGGGGAAAGTGGCGGGGGTGGTGGTGTGATGAATTGGGAGACTGGGATTGACATGTATACACTAATATGTATAAAATGGATAACTAATAAGAACCTGCTGTATAAAAAAATAAATAAAATTCTAAAATTAAAAAAAAATCATCCAATTAAAGAGGATACTTAAAGGTCCTTTTAAACACTAAGAAGTTGACATTTCTATGAATTCATGGCCAGTTCTAAGAGAAGTATAAACCCATTTAACATCATATACTAACAAATATACATACACACATATACTATGGATTCTGTAATGATTTTTATCCCCCAAATTATCTTTTGTAAAGGGTTAAAGAGATAACCAAATCCAACATATTGTCAACTGCTAGTGAAAATACAACTTCAATAAAGAAATGAGAGCTGCCAAACTACTTTTCCAAGTGAAACATTTTAGGAGATTGCTCTAACCTGGGGCACAGTACATTCTCTCTATGGCATCGCTGTCACAGGAATCTTCAACCTCACTCCACCTGCTAAAATACGTTAGCTGAATGTGTCCTAAAAACAAAACGACAGGAGAAATCAAAACATTTTTCTCTTCCATTTTCTGCAGAAGTGAACTGTAATTACTCCTTTTGTAGCTAAAAACAGTATCATTAAGAATAATGGCATCATTAAGTACTAGAAGCTATTACTGGGGGTGAATTTGCTGCACTGATAATGAAGCTCTAGACAGGAAATGAAGATACTAATTACAAGATAAAACGCCTACTCAGTTAATTGGAAGCAACAGCGAATAAAAAGAAATGCATTTGCAAAAGTTCCTGACCTCTATCATTCAATAAGATGTTGTTTGGGTTCAAATCGCGGCACACAATTCCCTCTCTATGTAAAGCATCAAGGGCTACCACCATTTCAGCTGCCCATCTTTGAATACAGCCCTCTGGGATGTAAAACCTGGAGTTTAATGCTAATTTTTTATCAAGGTCCTCAAAAATCTGGTGTATTTCCTTGTCTCCTTCTAGTGCTAACCCACTCTCTGCCTTAGTCTCAGAGTCTCTCTGAAATACAGTCGGCTCCTCTTTAGCCAAATCATCAGTTTGATCTGTAAACAGCAATACTTCTTCAGTTTTTAAAGTGTCTATATTTACGTTATATTCATTAGCACCTGAGAGTGGGTCAGAAATATGGAATAAGCTTTCTTTTGCGTTGTTTGCTGTTACTGCCGATGCAACCAAGCTAAGTCCTTGAAACTTAGGATCCGAACTGTGTAACAAAGACACGTCTCCCGCATTACTATGATCATCAGCTGCTACAAATAACATCCCAAGATCTCCCTGTGCGTAGTGTTTCTCTGTGATACTACGGGATTTAGGCCCACAGGGATCGCTCAGTTCCTCTGTGCCTTTTTCTTCACGTGCTTGGCACTGTTCAGTACTAAGCCTGAGGCATAAAACATCAGGGGTTTCCAACAGTTTACTTTCTATTATGCCTATATTAGTCTGTGTGAACTTAGTAGGTCCCATTGCTGCACCATCTTTCATTGGCTCCAATTCACCAGGCAGATTTACAAGAAGATCAGGCCTTCCTTCATCAGTACCACTGACATCATCAAAAGCAGCATCTTTAAAAGAAATAACCGGGACTGAGTCATCTGAGCCCCTGCTAATGGTGTCATGAGCTATAAACTCTACCTTGCTTTCACTAGTACTAAAACTTCTGGAAGTGCTGTCTCCATCAGAAAGAGTGAAGAATGGTTTCAAAGGCTCTGACTTTAGACTATACAATTTTTCTCCAAAATCAAGTCCTAAGAGTTCACTAGTGCTATCCTTACTATCTATTCTAAAGAATTCCATGGGGCTGTTTTTAGATCTACTGAGGGAATCTGATGTTCTTGGAGAACTAACTGCTTCCAGGCCATCATCTCCAGGAAAGAACTTCAGCTCATGGGCTGTCAGCTGTGCGCTGGGGCTGTCACTGTCAGCAGCAAGGTGTGCTGCGAAGTTTTCTATAGCTTTGGTATCAACATCATTCCTTTCAGTCTTTATGAAAAGCTCCTCATTCAAAGACCCTGGTTCAATCTTTTCTTGCCCATATTCATTGCATAATGTTAAATAACTAGTAGTACATTCTTCTTCTGAACTTGAGCCAGAATCTGGCCATTTTGGAGAGCTGTCTTGCCCATCATCATCTTGGGTGCTATCATCTTGAGAGCTTGGAGTAAGACTAGTCTTCAAAGGCAGAATTTTAAGCATGGCTCCACCATCACTTTCTCTGGATTCAAAGCTGCTGCTGTCCTGAGGACTAGATGTTGGCTGTTGCAGTTGAACTTTAGCAAGTGAAGATTTTTTCACTGCTTCGATGTCAAAGCTTTCTTCAGGACTTCTGTTTAGAAACTTACTGATATATGACCAGAGTTTGCCACCTGTGAATAAGCATAACCAAAAAAAAAAATTAAGAACACCAAATTAATGGTTACTTATTGAAGCCATTAAAAAAACAAAAAGTATTCTAATAATCAATCAAAAGCAAGTCAATGATACCCATTAATGTCAAGTATGCTGTAAGAAGCAATTTAATAAAGTGACTTCTTGAAGAATAGTCGAGCTTGGATTTGGGATTCACGACAACAAAGAGTCTAAATAAAATTTTTGCAATGAAAAGAAAACTAAATAACTAACTAAAATGCTTTCTTATTATTGCTGACTGGTGAGTACAGTTTCAAGCATATCTCCTAATATCAATTATTTTTTAAATGACAACCTATTTCTTCCTTTGAAGAGAAATTGGTTATAACAAATACTAATATGAAATTTCACAGCTAAAATTCTACTTTAATGTTAAACATAATTTACTCTAGAAACATCTATGTTCTGCTCTGTTTATTAATAATTTTTTCAAGCATGGCCACCAAAGCTCTATTGACTAGAAACAGTATTACAAAAAAAATAGTTAAATTTGATTCAGAAATCTTAAAAACAGTAATTGTGGGAGCATACTTTGTAAAGATATAACTATTGCTCCCAAAAATAGGAACTAATACATCAAAAATGAAACCCTGTACTAACAAGGAGGAAGCAATTATTTTCAGCACTTTTTTTTTTTTTGCGGTACGCGGGCCTCTCACTGTTGTGGCCCCTCCCATTGCGGAGCACAGGCTCCGGACGCGCAGGCTCAGTGGCCATGGCTCACAGGCCCAGCCGCTCCGCGGTATGTGGGATCTTCCTGGACCGGGGCACGAACCCGCGTCCCCTGCATCGGCAGGCGGATTCTCAACCACTGCACCACCAGGGAAGCCCTCAGCACATTTTTCAATGTCATCATTAAACATCATATACCAAGGGGAACTAAATCTTAGGGGAAATAATCACTGACAGTCAATTATATGTGTAAAAAGGTCAATGGAAGCATCCAAAATATCTTTCTCTCCTTGGCATTTCATTTCATTTCGAGAAACTCAATAAATACATAAAGCACCCAATACTGTGCCCAGCAAAGAGTAATGCTATAAAGGGGAACTGCCATAATATTAATCCTAGGATACTCAGACATCTTCTTCTACCAGTGATCCAGTTAACAATCTTATCCAATTTTGATAATAATTAGTGGTATAGAACATTGTGGTGTTTAACTTCCCTCTTGCTTCTTCTTAACTAACTTTCTGTCATCACTAGGTTATACTCGGTGTCTCATATTTCTCCATATTCAAACTAAAGTTTAAAGATTCATATATGGCTTTGAAATTCACTCACTCACACACACAAAAAGCTATGCATCGATTCCATCTTTTTTGATTCTTTTGACAACAATAACCACATTCCTCTTATCACAAATACCTCCATTGTGGCATACTAACAGTAATGCGTGCCCTGAAGCTGGGGTTCTTGTATGCAGTCCAAATAAAATGATGTATATTGTTCAATGGTCCTACTGTGAGGACAGGACTAAGTCTTTTTCATCTTTATATATCTACTGCCTATACAGTGTGCAGGACATGATAGGCATTCACTCAATGCTTGTTAACTCATATCATAGCTTATCAGAATGGGATATGCCATCACAAAGGAGACACTATCTATAGCTGTAAAGTTCCAGTGATCAGCAAGGAACAGTACCTAGTAGAGTTCTAAGAAAAGTTGCATTCATTCTTAGGCTAATTCAACCTGGATGAGCTGCTTAAATCTAAAATTGAATGTGCTTAAATTCTTTATTTTTGCTCTCCAAATCACTTCTTTCTGACTTCAGAGCTACTGAGGCACAAAAACTTGGACTATTTTCTCTCCTTTGTTCTTCCTATATCTGACAAGTTTCCAAGTCCTATAAGATCTACCCATGTTTCCCACAGTCTTCCTCTTCTTTTAATTCCTTTGACCACTCTGTGTTTCTTGGAATAATGTTATAGCTACAACTAGACCACTACTTTCAGTCCTTCCTGTATCACTCTATCATACTAACTGCTGCCCAAGTAATTTTCCATTTTAGCACAGATCTTATCATGTCATTTCTCCAAGAACCCAAACCCTACCCCCACCCCGCCCACCTACTGAATGTTGTACCAACTCCATATAGGCATTTGGACCCTTAGTAATACAGTATCAACCCATAATCTGTTCCTCTCCCTCAACTCATCACACATTTCACCTGAATAGAATTTCTCCACATATAACCCATGCTGGGCTTTTGCTCAAACTATACCTACCACTTAGAACTGTCTTTCCTATTAGTTTCCCCAATATCTGCTTGTCAAAATCCTACCTATTCTTGAAGGTGCTTCAGAATTTGTTTTCTTTCATCAGTTTTTTTTACATACCCTCACGTATACAACTCCTATCTTTTCAGAATCCTCTGTATCACTTCATCCCTCTTATGACATTTACAACATTCTATTTCATACTAATATTACTTTTATGTGTTCATTAGCTCTTTTACCATACTGCAGGGTTTTCATAACTGCAAGGAGAGGATTCTGTCTAGCATGTAAAATAATAGGAATTAAATATTTATTGAGTTATAAAAAGATGACATCTTTACAAATTTTTTGAAAACCTTAGGAAAAGTTTATACAAATTAAAAATGTCATTATTTTTGGTCATGCTTTCTTCTTATTCTAAAACAGATACATGGTTTTATTATTTTCAAAAAATTTAATATAGAAAAGGACACAGAACAGCAAAGAATTCAGAATATATAAATCACCCATAAACACTATTAACCATTAGTACATTTATCTTTTGACTTTTCACAACATCTTATCATAAACATTTTCTAATTTCATGAGAATATGAACTTGAAAGGCTATATAGCATATCCATGAGATAGATAGATATGGTGTGTTTAAATGTTCCTCTATTGTGGAACATCTAACTTGCTTCTAGTCTTTTACTATTAGAATTAAAATAATGTCTACTTTAGCTTACAAATACTTAACACCTCTGATTATTTCATCAGGACACAACACCAGAAATGAAAGTGCTAGGTCAGGAAGTATGAATATCTTTAATGCTTCTGATACGTGTCACTAAATTGCTTTACAGAAAAGCTGTACCAGAATCCACTGCTACAAACAACATGTATTAGTGCCATCTTCATAGCATCTTACCTATATTGGATATAAGCAAGTTTACCAATTTGATTAATCAAACATGGCATCTTATTTAATTCCATTCTTTTCATTATTAGATTAAAAATTTTTAATGTAATTGTTGGCATTTTCTTTATGGAAATTTGTTACTAGCCTAAAAAAGTACTCTAATGTGAAGTATAAAAACTGTGCATTTTCAAGAGAGAAAAAAAACTGTTTTAGTTCTTTCCATTCCTTTTTGGGGGCCAAGTTAGATTTAATGCTCAATGTGGAGCTATAGAAACAAAAATTTGGTCCTATGACATACTTTTTTCAATTACAAAATCATGAAAACCACATAACTTACAAAAATACATAATTCCCATGAAGCTTCTTTCCACAGAAGCTGAGTTCTACTTTCTACAGAGTTAAGATCAGGCCAAATACACAAACTTAACACAAATGTCAACATTATTATTGTAACATTAATAATATTAACCTAAAAAAAGTTCTGTTATTGCTAAATCACAAAATATAAATAGAAAATATCTAAAATATTTATAATTTTTAATACTTTAAGAATATAAATGACACTTTTCTAAGCCCTGTTGAAGCACATAAAATTGCATATATTAGCTACTTTAAGCTATGAAAATAGCAACCCATAAGGTTTAATAAAAACTCTTTTTGTCTCTCTTTAGATTTTCATCTATTGGTTTTCTGCAGGATTACAAAGAAAATCTTTTCAATTTACTTGACCCGAAGTGGAATTTAAATTTAATACATATGATAAAATATTGATGGACCCATGATCAAAAATCATCTTTTGACCCAGCAATTCTACTTCAAGAAATTTGTCTTACAAATAATTCTCAAAACAAAACAAAATTTTAAAAAAATGCACATATACAGGGACAAGTGCTGGAAACAATTTAAACAACAGTAGACAGAGGACTACTTAAATCAATTATGGTAAATCTGCACAACCAAATACCTTGTATGTATTCAAAAATAAACAAACAGCAATATTTGTGAACACTTAGTGTTTACCATGTACTAGGCACTATTATAAGTGCTTTACATATACCAACTATTTAATCCCCACATCTACCCTCACATCTACCCTATGTAATTATTACAGTTAATTACATAATTATTATGTAATTCTTATTATCCCTGTTTTACAAATAAGGAAACAGAGGTATAGAAAGGCTAAATAATTTGCCCAAGGTCACACAACTAGTAAATTGTGAGCCAGCCTTCAAGCTAACATAGTCTGGCTCTAAGATCCTTCTTTTCGTTTTTTTTCCCCCTTAATTTTTATTTAATTATTTATTTATTTTTGGCTGTGTTGGGTCTTTGGTGTTGCTGTGCACGGGCTTTCTCTAGCTGTGGCGAGCGGGGGCTACTCTTCGTTGCGGTGCGCGGGCTTCTCATTGCGGTGGCTTCTCTTGTTGCGGAGCACGGGCTCTAGGCGTGCGGGCTTCAGTAGTTGTGGCTCACGGGTTTAGTTACTCCGTGGCATGTGGGATCTTCCCAGACCAGGGCTCGAACCCATATCCCCTGCATTGGCAGGCGGATTCTTAACCACTGCGCTACCAGGGAAGCCCTAAGATCCTTCTTTTTAATCAATGTACTATACCGCCTCTCTCAGTGGATACCTATATGTACTGATAAGTAAAGATGTCCGAAGTACACTGTTAGGGTGGGGGGAAAAGCAAGCTACAGACAATATGTAAAATGCATTTATGTTTTTAAAAAACAGGGACTTTCCTGGTGGCACAGTGGATAGGACTCTGTGCTCCCAATGCAGGGGGCGCGGGTTCGATCCCTGGTCAGGGAACTATTTCCCACGTGCATGCCACGGCTGAGGGTTCATGTGCCACAACTAAGGAGTCCACGCAACGCAACTAAGGAGCTCGCAAACTGCAACTAAGGAGCCCTGGAGCTGCTATTAAGGAGCCCGCGTGCTGCAACTAAGACCTCACACAACCAAATAAATAAAAATAAATATTTTTTTAAAAAATCAGATAGGTGGGGGGGAGAAGTATATGTTTATATACACAGGAAATTTCTGGAAACGTTCACCCTATTTCTAGAGAATAGAAATGGGCATTAAAGTGAATAAGGAGGAAGAATTTTTGTTTCTACTTTATATACTTCTATCTGGTGTGAATTTCTTTCTATATTAGTTTTATAATGATTTTTTAAAACTAGTTAATAAAAAGAGAATCATTTCATCCCTTTGGTCCCCTCTTAACTTGAGAAACTCTTTCCCATCCCCCACCTATTTGCACAGAAGCTTTTCCAATCACTTTCTTGTAACCTAGTCATTCATCTTTTCTTAGTCAGTATTGAGCAATTATACACTGAGCACCTTCTATGTACAAAGCATTCCTATAAATGCTGAGATACACACATATATATATATATATATATATATATATATATATATATATATATATATATATATAAAATGAATCATAATCCCTAATCTTAGGAACTTAAAGTTTTAATATCACATATAGCCTTGACTGAATACATTCGTTTCTCCCACATTTTCTTCTTCAAACAGAGTTAAAATAAGAAATCCATTAATAGGAACAATAAACATTTTAAATCTCTCTCCTAAAATCCTGTCTGGCATATCCAACTGCCTACTCAACACCACTTGGAAATTTAATAAGCATCTCAAACTCATATGTCCAACACTGAATCTCTGGTTTTTCCCTCTAAATCTACTCCTCCCACAGCTTTCCTCATCTTAGTAAATGGAAACCATTCTTTCAGTTATTTAAGCCCAAAACCATGGAGTCATACAAGGCAGAGTCATGTCAATTTTACCTTCAGAATGTGTTCAGAATCTAATAAGCGTTTCTCACTACCTCCACCACTAATGCTTTGTGGAAGCCAGCGTCGATTTCACCTGGAGTGCTGCAACAACCTCCAAACTGGTCTCCCTGCTTTTTTCTTTTTTTTTTTTTTTGAGGTACACGGGCCTCTCACTGCTGTGGCCTCTCCCGTTGCGGAGCACAGGCTCCGGACGCGCAGGCTCAGCGGCCATGGCTCACGGGCCCAGCCGCTCCGCGGCATGTGGGATCCTCCCGGACCGGGGCACGAACCCGCGTCCACTGCATCGGCAGGCGGACTCTCAACCACTGCACCACCAGGGAAGCCCTGGTCTCCCCGCTTTTGAGTTTGCCCTCCTAGATTCTACTTTCCACCAAGCAACCAGAGTAATCCCTACCTTGTCACTTCTCTGCTCAATATCCCCCAGGTCTTCCTATCCATTCAGAATAAAAACTATGTTCTTAAAGTGGCCTAGAAGACCACGTCGGATCTGCCCACCTGCCTCCCCACTTCTCTGATACCATTTCCTACCACTCTTCCCATTCTGCTCCAGCCACACTTGACCTTGCTGTTTCTTGTACAGCAAATACACTCTTGCCTCCAGGCCTATGTACTTGTTCCCTCTTGCCAAGATACTCTTCCCTCCCATGTCCACATCTGCTCCCTCTCTCATTTCCCTCAGGTCATTGGCCAAATGTCTCCTTCTTAATAAGGTGACCACTCTCTATAAAATAACAACCCCCAACTCACCCTTCTGGCATTCCCTCATATATTTACTTATGTATTTGCTTAGTGTCTGTTCTGCCTCTATACTGCAAGCTCCACGTGGGCAGAGTCTTTATTTTGCTCACTGCCATGTTAGAGCTAAGCCTGTATCCCAGAGAGCACTCCATATATTTCTAAATGAATTAATTTAAAATGTTATGAAAATTAGTCCAAGAGACTCATGTGAATCATGAATAGTTCTGTTAAGCAAAGGGGAGTTAAAGCCCAAATCATAAATGTTCCAGGATTCATATTATGGAGAAAACAATTCTTCAGTGTTTACTTTTTCAGTAATAGCTATTCACGTATATGAAAGTGATGTTTTTATGATATATGCACAACCTCCTAATTCACAGAGGTAACAAAGAAAGTACCACTGACATGTAAAAAGATAACACACTATCAGCCAGTTCACTTGACTGCTCAATGCCAAATCCAGGGAATTATCCTAGATTCTTCTCTCCCTGACCTCAAATCCATCACAGGTCCCACTGACTACCCTCAGAGCAACTCCACAGGTATCCCAGAAGGCCATGCCATCATCATCTCTTGCCCAGACTACCTTATTACACTTCATTGCTTCTCCTCTTGCCTTTCTATAATCCATTCCACGTACAACAGAGTGATTGTCTCAAATGTAGATCAGACATTGTCACTGCTTAAAATGTCCAATGGTCTCCCAATGCACTTGAATGAAAGCCAAAGCCCTTACCACGCTCCTGCCTGCTTCTCCAACAGCTTCATATACCACCACTGCCTTCACCTACCAGACTCCAACTGAATCGTCTCCTTTCTTGTTCATCAAACATTGCAAGTTTCTTTTTGCCTATTTCTTACACTGATCCCTATACCTAAATGGGTTTCCCCCTTACATCCAAACGGTTATTTCTTTTGTCATTCAGAACTCCTCTTAAATGTCACCTTCTTAGAGCGGGCTTCCTTGACTAACTAGTCTAAAGTAGTCCCCCAGTCATTCTCGATTAGAGCTCTCTGTATTAAAGATGAGTATGGTCCCTATTATTAGCCAATATTATCATGCTTTTGTTTTTCTGTTTGACTCTCCACAAGAAGAATGTAAGTTTCAAAAAGTCAGACTCTTTTCCTGCTTTGTTCACCTAAAAGAAAGCTTAATAGATAGTACATGCTCAATAAATTTGCTGAATATTAAATGAATCCGGAGTCCCTATTTACACCATAATCCAATATATTTGTATTATAAAATCGTCTTAAAATTAAACGATAAACACCTGAAATGAGTAATCAAAAGAGATTCCTGCCCACCTCCCAAGTTTAAATAATCCAGGACAAATTCTATGGTCACGTAACCATCCAAAGTCAGGTACGGTCAACAATAAAGGAAAGAGACTTGGTAAAGATAATCTAAAACAGTGGAAAATTTGAAAGCCACATGTCTATGGCTTTAAAGCATATTATAAACATTCTCTATAGTAACAAAGTAAAATCAGTTGAAATATCAGCTTTGGGAAGTATAAGAGAAGGTGAGAAGATGGCACAAGAATAAATGAAGTACTGTATTTGGAGAAGGAAAAGGAAAAACAGGAAGAGGAAGCTGCAAATAGCAGAGGTACACGAGGATTAAAAATCTGCCACAGATAATCTCCAACATGAGTAATCCACACTGGGTAATAGAATATTGACTATAATTACATTCATCCTACTGACCTTGTTCTAAATTATTATGGATTATTACTACGCAAGTTATTTTGTTCCACACCAGAGGTGGCTGTATTTCGCTATCAGATGACATGACCTCTAATTCAATAATGTCTGTAATGCACTGGTATACTCGGATAAAAGCTGTCTATAATATCTGAACAAAGGTGAATTAGTTATCCAATTCACACACGCAATTAACTCTCTTAATACCTGAGAGACCACGGAGCCCCTTCTGAATTTCCTATCAAATACTGCATATGGAGGTCTTCCCTCCATCTGTAGTTATCTTGTGCTGTACTTCATAATAAACAATATTAATAGTTTATTGCCCCCGCCAAAAATTTTACATTAGTTATCATACGAGACCTCATTCCACAAAGCAATGACTCATTTTCCTGGGAAAATGCATTCAATTCAAATGCTATGCCTATTACTAAAGCACAGTAGTTCTTTATTCTCAGTAATGTTAAAATTCAAGAAATATGGAAAATAATTTTAATTCTATTATTTTAAGAACACCTCTCAAAAGCCAAAAGGCAATATTTATTTTGTGGATTAATATTTATATGCTGTGTTCATTCTACATAAAAGACTATTTATTTAAATTTAGGTGTTGAAGGGCAAAAACAAACCAAAATATAGTATTTTTTTGCCACCTTTTCCCTTTACTAAGAGCTGAAATTTCATAGTTTGAAGGCAGAGCATTGTACCTTTGCTTTGTACCCATATGTGATGCCAATGGCTGTATTCGTAAAAACCCAGATCAGAATAACTAGGTAATGTCAAATGTTAAACAAATACCTATGCCTTCTAAAAAAGGAGGTAATTAATTAATTCTTCAGGGGATGCTCTTTATTTTGTCATCTAACATTAGTGTATCTTCTCAGCAGAAAACAAGAGAAATCCCTAAAATAAAACTTAGTTCTCTTAGCACACATTTGCATTAAAGTTCTCATCATATTGGACCAATCCTAGGAGTGAGTAAGTAGTTAAGTATATCTAAGAATGTTACTACAGTTCAAATGAAATCTGCCTCTCGCCTGGGCTTTCATTCTCCCTCACAACTCAAACTAGGGAGGGAGAGCAGAGGAATAAGGAAACAATTTCTCACTCGTGTTTCCTATGTTTTATCCGCTCAAGTAATGACAGAAGTAAGAAGGACATTATAGAAACTAAAAAGCTAAGCAGGTGACATTCTTCACTCCACAAACAATTTAAACTACAAACCAACCTTCCACATGCTGCAGCACAAGAAATACCGACTCCTCAGAAATGATGTACTTGTGCAGACACACCATGTTGGGCACACAGCGGGGGATGATGGTCTTTCTGTTCCTGCTGTATTCACTGCTTTTCCTTAGACCCTGACAGAGAACAAAAAGGTCAGTTGTACCCTCAGTTGCCTTTGGAGCCTGCTGTGCTCTGTGTTTATCAACCAAACTAATCTATCCGAGTTACCCTGGGCTTCAGAGAAACCACTCATCTGCTGCTCTATGCCCCTCAGTCCCTGGAGGCTCTGCTGATGGCATCTGGCGTGAATCCAGAGAACGGAAGATGCCACAAAGCTGCCATTAAAATCAATTACGTGGGTCAGTGTTTTTATTAGAGATGCTCTCAAACTAAGTCATCAGGATGACACACAGTTATTTCTCTATGACCTTTTCTTAAGTTTTATTTTACTTATGTGTATCTTTAAAGCAGTAGACATCGTGAGATCAGTTCAAATTCCTGAGACACAAAAGGCATTCCTAGATTAAACGGGCAGTTTTAAAATTCTATTCCAAAAAAGTACAAAGATCATTTTAAGTTTTCTCCAAAGGAACAACGTATGTGTAGTTTCTGCTGTCATATCCTGGTTTAAAAATCTGAGAAAATGCCAGTGATAAAGTATACTCATAAAAAGAAATTTATTTCAGTATATGTCATTGTGACCAACTGCCATGCTGATGAGTAAAAGAAAAAATATCAGAAAAATATAAAACTAATCCGAAATTCATTAACTCTGGATGCTGTGGAAATGCTTAAATGAGGATATTTTTAGAATATGTACTACCACAATCCACTTCAAATATGATTTTGAAATTACAAAATTGAGGGGGTTTTCTTCCTTTATTCATTTAATTACAAATTGAGTAATACAGACAATCAAAATTGAATTTAGAAAAAAGACAGGGCCAGGGATGTAGATAACACTTTCCCAAATACCTGTAACAAAGACTTTAAGGCAACATTTCAGCTCTTAAGAACTATAATCATAATCAAAGGTATGACTGCGTGTGGTCTTCACATATTATGCAAAATGTACTAGAGATGTATTTAAATTATACACTATACATTTAAACAGCATAAAATGAGTCTTCAACTTATCCAAATTATTTCCTCCATACTCTATAACCTAAGCCTCTTTTTAAATGTATGCTATAGAGTATTTATCCACTGTGATGGAAGGACACAAAGTAAAATAAATACAGATCACTGCAAACATAAAAGAACATTCAAACACCCAGAAAAAAATTAAATATTTTCTTTCAGAAGTATAATTTGAAAATAAATTTCTAAATTCATTAAACAGAAAAATTCTACTTACTTTTAGAATGAATGTCTGTTCTGTCCTTGTGTCCATTACAAGTAAAACCTACATAAAAGACATGAGTAATAACCTATTTACAATACAATGAAACATGAACTCATAACTTTTTGAAACTATACTTCAAAGGTTTGGGGGAAGTGTTGAAATTGACTCTGCCAAAATTGTTAATTTCTGAATTGATTTTTTTTTTTAAGTCGCCAAATCACAGGATTAAAACAGTCTTATCTAAAAGTGTGTTTCCTTTCTAAAAATACCATATTTTAGAAACACTACTACATTTTCCTAGATTTATTTTTAAAATATATTTCGAAAAGGAAGAATTATTTTAGAAAAAGAACTTTTCCTCATGAAACATATATGGTTTTAAAAAAGTAAAAAAAAATTTTTTTTTACAGATATTGAAGTCTCAGTTTTCTTCCTAAAACCTCTAATGTAGCAACTTGCTACAATGTGATCTCAATAACCCAGGCTCTAACCCAAGGCACCCTTCTGGTGCTACTTCTCCATCCTGGACTCATCCTTAACTCCTCTTTTCTCATCAGCAAATCCTGCCAGCTCTATCTTCAAATTGTATCCACAATCTGAACTCACCTCACCACTTCCACAGCTATTACCCTGAATGAAACAAAGATTTACCTGGATTATAACAATGGTGTCCCAACAGATTTCTCTGCTTCCATCTTTGCTGCCCTATGGTCTATTCTCAAAATAGCAGGCAGGGTTTGCTTTTAAAAACATAAGTTATATCATGTCACTTCTCATTCAGAGAAAAAGCACACATTCAAAACAATGATCTCAAAAAAAGAAAAAAAAAAAAACAATGACCTCAAGACCCCTCATAATCTCACACATTGCCCCCTCAAACTATCCACTCCCCCTGCACCCATCGTGGTGAAAAAAAGAGTGAACAGAGATAGGGAATTATGCTACCATATTTACAGTTTATATTTTATAAACATTTTAATATTTATATTATATATTTTATATTATGTTAATCTTATCGTTTTGGAGAAACACTATAGCAGAGGTTGGCAAACTTTTCCTGTAAATATGCAGGTAGTAAATATTTAAGGCTTTGCAGGCCCACACGGTCTCTGTTGCAGCTGTTCAACTCTGCTGTTGTAGCACAAAAGCAGCCAGAGTCCGAAATGGGCCATCGCGGGAGAATTTACACCACAGAAATCTGCAAACACTGTAAACAGGGCTTTTTTTCCCCACCCCCTCCAGAGAGTTGGAAGTCAAGGGTAAAAGAAGATATTAAGCTTAGAAAAATAAAAGAATGGTCAGAAAGAGAAAAACAAATACTATATGCTAACACATATATATATAATCTAAAAAAAAAAAAAGTGTTCTGAAGAACCTAGGGTCAGGACAGGAATAAAGACGCAGATGTGGAGAATGGACCTGAGGACATGGGGAGGGGGAAAGGGAAGCTGAGACAAAGTGAGAGAGTGGCATGGACATATATACACTACCAAATGTAAAATAGAGAGCTAGTAGGAAGCAGCCACATAGCACAAGGAGATCAGCTCGGAGCTTTGTGACCACCTAGAGGGGTGGGATAGGGAGGGTGGGAGGGAGACACAAGAGGGAGGGGATATGGAGATATATGTATACATACAGCTGATTCACTTTGTTATACAGCAGCAACTAACACAACAATGTAAAGCAACTATACCTCAATAATGATGTCAAATAAATAAATAACATACATACATAAATAAATAAATAAAAGAATGGTGAGAAGAAACGGGAGTTACAAAGAGGAACCTGTTTAAGACCTGATGAATTTTAAGTAATAGTGACAACTTCATCTTTGACCCCTCTTCTGAGTGCTTGACCTATATTCTTTAACTCCATTTAATTTCAATTGAATATTCCCACAGATACCTCCTAAACTCATCTCTTCCTCTTCCCAAAGCCCTGTCCCCACTAAAACTAAAACAAAATCCCGCTTCACCTCTTACCATATTGAATACCACCACCACCCATGGAACACCCCCAAATCAAAAAGCTCCCTAAGTCACCGTGAATTCTCCCCTGCCCCCCACCTTCATAACCAGTGACCAAGTCCAGTCAATTCTACCTCCTAAGTATTTCTCTCCTCCACCTTCTACTCTCTTTCGCCTACCATGTTTTAAGTGTTTAATATGTGCTATGCTTTAGTCATGTGTAATCATTGTTAATTCCTTCAATTACCCAATAAGATAGTTTTACCATTCCTACTCCACATGTGAAGATAGTATAGCTCCATCTGTAGAAGCTATAATGGTAGATAATAATAGTATCTACCATTTGTGAGAATTTCAGTGAGATAATCTTTAAAACTGCTTGGTACGGCCAGTTATTACTATTATTGCTATCACTATTATTGCTTCTTCTCCCTGAAATGTTCACCCAGCCCCTTATCAAACAAGCACTTATCTTTCCATATTCAGCTCAAAGGTCACTGACATTTTCTTCCTTTGTTCTCCCACTGTATATGGTACCAGCCTCTTCAATTTGGTTTTATTTGGTCACTTGTCTATATCCCAACCAAATTTCAAGCTTTTTATCAGCATGTTTAAGCAGAATAACAGTTGCCAAAGACACTCATATCTTAATCTCCATAATTTGTGAATATGTTATGTTACTGGCAAAAAGGACTCTGCAGATGTAATTAGGGTACAGACCTTAAAACAGATTACCCTGGATTATCTGACTTGGCTTAATCAAATCACATGACCCCTTAGAGAACTGTCTCTGTCCAGAACTGGAGAGCACAAAAATGATACGACAGAAGGGGAAATCAGAGGGATTCGAAGTATGAGAGGGACGTGTTGTTGCTGGATACAGAGGTCCACACGTAAGCACTGGAAAGAGCCCTCTAGGAGCTCACAGCAAGCATGAGAAGGAGCAGGCAGCTTCTAGGAACAAAGACCAACCCTTGGCTGAGAGCCAGCAACCACAGTCCTACAGCCACAAAGAAAAGAATTCAGCCAACAACCTGAACGAGCTTGAAAGTGGATTTTCTCCCAGTCTCCAGTAAGGAATGCAGCCCTGCCAGCACCTTGATTTTAGCCCAAAGCAATCCATGTCAGACCTCTGACCCAAAGAACTTTGACATAATAAATTTAGTTGTTTTAAGCTGCAAAGTTTGTGGTAATTTGTAATGCAGCGATAGAAAGCTAATACAGGGCAGAAATTGTATTTCCTCCAACACATAACCTATCCATCTCCCACAGTAATTGTTCAATAAACATATGTGAATGAATTTAGGTGTAAAAGTTTGGAAGGTAGACAGCAATTTGGGAATGCAGCTTAGAAAATAAGTCAGGACTAAAGATGTACAGTAACTGAGCAATCTCCATAAAAATAACAGCTAAAGACATGAGGAAGTACCCCAATGGAATGCTCATTTTACAGCAGGCACTGTGATGGGGGTTAAGGAATTAAATCACATAATTCATTTAACAATCCAATGAGGTAGGTATACTCTATTTTCTTCCTTTTTGGCCACACTACACGGCATGTGGGATCTTAGTTGCCCAACCAGGAATCAAACCCGCGCCCCTTGCAGTGGAAGCGCAGTCTTAACCACTGAACAGCCAGGGACGTTCCAAGGTAGATATACTTTTGTTAACCAATGTTACAGAGGAGAAAACAAACATAAAACTGTTAACCTGCCCATGCTCACAAAGCTAAGACGTGCTAGAGGTGAAATTTAAACCCAGCAATCTGGCTCCAGGGCTCTTCCTCTTTAACTGCTAAACTATACTATTTATGTCTGTGTATACATAGCTGGAATATTGAGGGTATATAATACGATAACAACCAAAAGTACAGTGAGAAATACTCCAAAAACCCCAGAAAATATAGTGGTTCAGACATCAGGAAAAGAGAATGCTTAAAATGAGAGTAATCACCTGTGCCAAACAACAAAGAGAAGCCATGAAGAATGAGGACTAAGAAGGGACTACTGCCTAAGGCAGTTGGGAAGTCGCTCATAACTTTCAATACTACATCATGTAGTCAACTGGTGGGGACAGAAGCCAACTACTCTGAGTTAGTAATGGGTGATAAGAAAATGGAGGCAACATATACATGTCTTTCCAAAGAGAAGTATGTCAGAAGAAGGAAAAACACTAAAATGAAAGAGTTAGTAGGATCATCAGGTTTTGAACTATTTTCAGAGAGGGTAGACCTACTTGCCCATAATTTCCCTCGGAGCTATATTCACCACCAATCTTGAACCTCCTAGGCATGGAAGCACATTCAAAGAACTTGAACCTTGACAGTTAAATTAACATATCATGAGTGCAAAAGGGGGTACACTTCTGTAAAGGAGGGCTCAATAAACATCTACTGAGTCTGTGAAGACATTCAGTATTCCTTAAATCTCATCTGTTTTCACATCAAGTTATGACTCTTTTAAGCTATTCATCAGATTCCAATCCTAATTTAAATAACACACTTATATGTGAAACAGAAAACGTTTCACTAGGTAAAAGGTAAGGAAGCTGTACAAAGCAAAGAACTTTTTTCTACCAGAAACTTCTTAATCGACTGAACAGAATGTACCTGCATAAATCAGGAGTGATATCTCTTTGCTGGTCTCACTTAGCCATGAAGCATGAAGTGGATCCGATAAAAAGGCCAAATTAAGATCGATAAACATGGCTGAGAAGGGCTGCTTTGTTTACATTTACTTTCTTCTCCAAGTTTGTCTGCAACTAGACAATGTTCACATTGAGGCAATAAACACAAGAACATACGTGATTTTTTTTAAATGTGCCCTTTGACTGTCAATTTCTCCCAAACAGGTGTTCGCTAAATGATTATAAATTGGCCTCTGGATACACCTCTTCAACTGAGCCGTACAGGGCTGGTGATAATATAATTAGACCTAAAAACATCAGGCTGGTGAATGCTTTCCATCTGTTTGGCAATAATGTTTAGTTAACAGTAGTCTTTAAAAGAAGCACCTTCAACTTCAGTTCTTAAAGTTATTTATAGAGCCATTCTTAACACACCAGCACTCCTGCTAACAAGAGCTTTAGCCACTTGGAAATTATTAGCCATGCGGCTGTATACAAAGAGAAAACGACTGCATTTAACATCTGTATCTTTCCAAATTTACATGCTTCAACCTCATTTAGAGTCATTTCTTAATGAACAGTGCTATGGCGCTGCATTAATATTATAGTTGCATGCACAGAGATCATAAGGAGCCAAACATTTTTTTAATGCCAACAGCAGGCCAATCTGTAATGAAGCTGTCAGCATAAAGGACAAAATAATAGCTTCTTTAACCCTCAAACAGAATTCGTTCATTTGTGGACTAGAACATATCAATTTAAAAACTGCTTCATGGGTTTGCTCACCTTTATAAAGACAAAAGTCTAATTTGGTACTAAGTGATACAATTGTCTTCCCAATAAAAGACTCCTAAAACCATCTTTTGTTTCATGATAAAACAAGTACTATAACTAAACCTGTCATGAAATAATTATCTTGGATATCATACCTTTTGGAAAGAATACAAGTAATGTATTTTTCCCTTTCATTTTTCACACTTACTTATCAGCACTATATTAGCATATGGTCTAACAGGAGAGATTACTTCATCTTTGCCCGTGGTAATATATAGAATCACTGTTCCTAACTGGGAAAAAAAACAAAAAACCAGACAACTTATGCCTTTAGGATTAGCCTCATCTGCTCCTCAATTCCACCAGCACAATGAGACTTGCCTACGCTTCTTTTGCAACAGTAGCAGGAAAAGCTCCAATTGATTATAAGTCAATTTTGTTAACTAGAATGGGGAAAGCCCAATATTTAACTAGGTACCATCTCTGGAAAGATAGGAGAGGTTGGGGAATATATCAAAAGTATCAAATGATGAGTTTTTTTTAAGCATATGAAAAATAAATTTGGAGAAAAGAAAAGAGACAAATAGCAATAAAGACACTATGATTGTGGTGAGGAATTATGGATAGTTCCCTTCAGTGAAGATGATGTGCCACCCATTTAATTTTTTTAGATACTTAATTTAAAGGTTGACATTCAAAGTCTGTAAGTCTCTAAAAGTAAATTCAACTCCAATTCCTTTAAAAAGAAAGACTACCTGGGTTATCTGAGGGAATATCTATCTCTGCTTTGGCACCAGTTACTTCACAGGACTCCAGAACAATTAATAAAAGTTTTTTTTTTTAATGTTTAAGAAAAGCTTACAGAGATAGCCATACCAGACAAACAGCGTTTCCCTTAATGGTGTCACAGTACCATTCGTGTTGACAGGATGTCATCTAAATGGACTTCAATTGTGCAAGTTATACTGCTGGGAATTCACACATAAACAAACATACCAGAAAAGAACGGGATAAACATAATAAAGAAGCCAGAGAAAACAGAGAAGCCCAATTCCACAAGTTAGAGAGTCTTTTTCAACATAGTTCCAGATAAATATGATTATACTTACTGTACTCTCTTTTTAAAAAAAGTCCACACTTAACTTGACCACTATTAGATGAGTTACTAACTAAACTCATCTTGGCAGCTTTATAGGAGCTAGTAGTGTTATTCTTCTGTAGAAATGGTTTTGAACAACAAACCTAAAGCACTAAACCTTTGCTCTCCCTGTCAATATCACAGGATGATAATCAAATGTTATTTATCTTTATTGCTAAAACCCATCTCATTTTATATGCTTAGAATATTCAAAATGTATTTCTACTGTTGATTGTTAATTCCATACCTTATGCTCATGAGATAATCTTATAAAAAATTTAACTACCAGAAAACAAAGAGTACTAGGTGACCTTTAATACCAACAATTCTCCCCACTGGGGTCTAACTTTCTCTTTCTTTGACATCAGAAGGCTAGCAATGTTCCCTGTACCATTGCCCAGCAACTCCAAAAGCAAAAGATACTCAGCCTGCCACTTCTGTCCATGAGAAGTTGCAGCATCAGGAGCATCAGCATGAACAGACTGTGTAAAGGAACTTCTCACCTGTTATGCCACGAAATCAATCTGTTTTTAATGGTCATGCTCACAAAAGTTGTTTCACTGATAAGAACTGAAGTATGAAAAGTAAAATTTGACATGGATACTTACAACTCTATCCTAAAGGGCATTTTCATTTACTACTCTCAAGAATCTATTTTCAGCAAAGCATAAAAGGTACCCCTGTGATGTAAAGGGAACAGAAAAAAATTATTTGGAGTCTTACCAGTGTTTTATTTGTGCTAGAACTTCCAACATAGCACAATATCATGAACTAAGTGAACAAACAATCAAAAAGGGTACTGCTGGGGCTTCCCTGGTGGCGCAGTGTTTGGGAGTCCGCCTGCCGATGCAGGGGACGCAGGTTCGTGCCCCAGTCCGGGAGGATCCCACATGCCGCGGAGCGGCTGGGCCCGTGAGCCATGGCCGCTGGGCCTGCGCGTCCGGAGCCTGTGCTCCGCAATGGAAGAGGCCACAGCAGTGAGAGGCCCACGTACCACACAAAAAAAAAGGGTACTGCTTTGTGGACTGATAGCAAAGCCAAAACATCACCAACCAACTCAGAGCAAGGAGAAATATCTTTTTGAAGCGGGCTAGGTTCTTTAGGCTTCTATATAAGCTAGAAGTATCTTCAAAGGTAGGAACCACAGAACTAATCTACTAGGATTCTATGGAAGTAGTACGTAAGATCCACATTTCTTTCCAATTATTAAATTCCAAATTACCATAAATCAAAATATACTTTACACACCATTGTAAAGCAATTATACTCCAATAAAGATGTTAAAAATAATAATAAAATAAGGAAATGTAAAATAATATATATATATATACTTTAAATGTTTATCCAAACACATTTAACTCCCAAAAACATCCCAGTTCAGTTTACATAATTCTTTTATCTGCCTTAACTACAAGCATATTGGGGCAGGGGCAGGGGAGAAGAACCACAGTAGGACTAGCAAGCAACACAAATCTAAACTGGTAAGTAACGAATTCCTGTATAAGAAAACAACTAATTTTAGATTTCTTTAAATGCCCAGACATTTACAAAGGTTTGAGTATGCTAATTTTTTAATTAAAAGATATTTCAGCAGCGAAAGCTCTTTCATATGCACTACTGATTCTTCATCAAACGTTAACTTTCCAACTTAACACCAGTATAGCCGGTGGCAGCCTGAAGGTTCACCATCTGCTGCTACCCAAAGTCACTGTGGCCACCTTCAGAACATATGCATCAAAGCCTGGAGATAAGAGACTGAAGGAATACTGTGTAAGCCAGCATAAGGGTGATGACAAACCTAGAGGCAGGCAACAGGCAAGCTACCAGAAAATTCAGAACATCACGAACCATCAGTCACCTCTTAGAATACATACCCAAGGTCACAAGGGACTCCAGTGGCTGAACAAAAAGACAAGAGAAATACTACCTCTAATGGAATTTACTTAAGTAAATGTGCTGATTTTTTCCTTTAAAAAAAGGGGAGAAGTGGCTAGTTTTTTTAAATCCCCTATAATTTTATACAAAGCAAGCATACAATAAATAAAATGAAATATAAATTGAAGGGTGTGTTCAATCTATGAAATAATAATAAAGGTATATATATATATTTTTAGGTAGTCATTAAATAAGGTACTTTGCTTTGAAAGGTTTGTTTTCTGTGTACCATCATATCCACAATCCAAATGTTACGCAAGGTAAATGCACTTTGAGATGAGGTTTTATAAAATCCACAAAATAGCAATTAAAAATCCTGATTTCTGGCTACTCAAAAATGTCATTTATTTAAGGTAATGATTATATTCACCACAATACCTCATGTAGAAACAAAATACTGTGGTTTCTTTTAAATTACTACGAACAGATAATCTCAAGAACCTAGTTATATATTCATCTTAGAAGAAATGCACTTATATGAAATTTTCTTATACATCATCTTTGATTCCTGGGTTGGTTTTTTTGGTATCTTTAATGTAGTTAGAAGAAAAGCAATATAGAAAGTATTTTTTAGAATATATAAAGCATCTTTTAATTCTTGATTTTAAAATGGCAGAAGATACATTTAGTTTGCATTCATTCTAATCTTAATCCTGATTTTTAAAAATTCTTCCAAGCTTCCACAGCGAATTAGTTATAAATTAATTTAAAACTAGGGCATTATTAAACATTCATGTACGCTAAGAACTGTCATAACAAAGCCCATTTGTCCTGACCTCTATTTAAATTGAACACAACCTGTTGAGCACAACTATCTACAGTTTCTGTAATCAAATACAATACTGTTGTGTGTGTATGCTCCACAAGAACACAATTCATGCCTCTGTATACTTAGTAACTTCAATAATAATCATGATGATTTTTCAAAAGATCACAGTTTGTCATTGTGATTGCTAAAAATAGAGTAAATGTTACCAAAGTAACTTTATCTTCCAAGATGTTATGATTCATAACATTATGATTATAATGTTATGAATCATAACATTAAAAAAAGAAAATAAGCATATTTTGGTGGTGCTAAAGAGATTTGCAAATACAAGTAATTTACTCAAAATTCAAAGGCCAGTCATTCCCACATTGTTTCATTCCTCCAAGGGGCATTGAAATATGGTTGGCAAAGATTGTTTTATCAGGATCAGAAAAGATAAAAAGGATTTTAAAGATGTTCCTCGGGACTTCCCTGGTGGTCCAGTGGTTAAGACTTCGCCTTCCAGTGAAGGGGGTGCAGGTTCAATCCCTGGTTGGGGAGCTGAGCTCTCACATGCCTTGTGGCCAAAAAACCAAAACATAAAAACAGAAGCGATATTGTAACAAATTCAATAAAAACTTTAAAAATGGTCCACATCAAAAAAAAAAATGTTTCTCTAAAAGTCACTTGGCCAACACCTGGATTATTTATCCTTAGGCGAATAGCTAAATCTAGTCCTGCCTTAGGGCAATGCAAAATACATGTGATTCTCCAGAAAATAATCCAGGGAGTAATTATTTCAACCACAAATATGAATTTTAAATCTCATATTCCTGTTACCCAAATGTCAATGAATGTGAGCCATTCCTCAATGATGTTTCATACTAGGATGTGAGGTTAATGATTTAGTGAACAATAAACCTATCACAGAAATGTCTTTTTTACATATATGAAAAAAGTTTTACTTTGTATAATTTTTCAAATCCTAGGCCTACACATCTATTACTTCATAAAACATGCTTCCAAAGGACATGGTGTGTCTTTGTAAGAAAATAGGATATAAATATAGCAGAAGGCAGAATATAAAAAAACAGAGAAATCGAGTTTAAAACAGAAATGCTGAAGAGCTAGGAAAAACATCCACTTAGGAGGCTCTTCTCAGATCCAAATGCTTTAAAAGCTAGATCTCTACACCTTTGTCATCCTCATTTTGTTTGTCTGTTTTCTGTTTTTGCAAAGCAACTTGCCCAAGGCCACAAAGAGATTATGCTAAAGAGAGGTAAAAACTCTGAAGTTCTGGGTTTATAGGCCCAAATTCAGTTTATGTCATTCAATACCATAATGAAACCATTTGTTCTCTTTGGTTTGAATTCTGAACTTCACTTGGGATAATGACTTGACACTGTTAAATTTAGATGAAAATTAATTCAATTATAAGTATAGTCTGCTGTATTTAGCTTTAGATCCTTCTTATTTGCATTTGCTAGAAACACCTAATACTCTGGTGCTGATATAAAAACTATGTCCATTCATACTCTGGTTTAATATTTTCATTCTGCTGCTAAGTGTGTTCCATAAATATGCTCAAATAAATTTATAGGCCCTGGAAACTGAAATAAGTCCCTAAAGAGCAGCAAATATGTCCACATAGTTTTCATATAGTGTTCAAAATTGGTGCAGTGTGTACTCAGTAAATGCTATCTTATAAGGATAACAGACGGACACGGAGGCTACATCTTCAAGCCAATCAATACATATCCAACTAAGTTGCCAATGTCAGAGATAGCCTGATTCCAATTCGGAAGAAAATGCTTCAAGGGCAAAAAAGCTTTAAATGTTATTATTTTTAAGTGTTTTAAATGAGTTTTGCACTTTTGTAGCAGATGGAGTTGAAATTCTGGTACTGGTCAAAATTTAACAATGTTTTAATATGACTAGAAATTTTATTTAGTAGAAGAATACAATGTGTTAATGTTCTAAAAAATTCCAAAATATTTTAAAGTGTATATGAAACACAAAGACACAACACTCATTCTCAAACTGATAATTTCATCGACTGCAACAATTTCCCTGCCAACAATCTACAGGTGTATTCTGTGAGAGAGGGTGAAAAAGGGAGGAGGATGAATGTTTTGACAGTTTTCAAAACTACTCTTCTTGCTCTGATCCTGAACGTGTAGTATATTTTGAGGTACAGACTCACAGAGTATTTGAAATCTTAAAACACATGTATCTATTTTTGTCCCCTTTATAACTATTCAGCAAACATTTGTTAAATCCTTACTGCATGGACAGCACTGTATTTAGTTAGGCATTATCAGAGAAAATAAAGAAGGATAAGTTATAGTTTCTGCCCTCTAGGACAGGTTAACAAGATATTTAAGGCAACTAAAGGCATACAAGCTAAAATAATACACAACTGAATGCTAAGTTGTGTTAATTCAAAGAAAGGAAAGATGAGTATTACAGTTAAGGCGGAGATAAGCTTTCAGCTAAGTCTCGAAGAATGGACTAAACATAGGTGGGCAGGAAGGAAAAAAGGAAGAATTCAAAGAGTTGAAGAAGCTAGAAAGAAAGCATGCGCTGAGTGTCCCACAATTCCTTTAGCCTGAAACTCTATTCTAGGAGCTAAACCCTACTCATTCCTCATGTCTTTGTTTTGCTTCTAAGAAGCCTCTGGAGAGCCCCAAGCTAGGCACCCCTCCTACATGTTCTCACAATACCCTAGTGTACTTCCTTCACCCAAAGCAGTTTCACACTGTATTGTAACTGCTATTTCCCACTGAATTATAAACTCTGAGAGGGTAGAGATTAGGTGTTTTATTCACCATTGTATCTCCAGTGGCTATTATCACACTTGACATATAGCAGGAGCTCAACAAATATTTGCTGAATGAATGAATGAATAAATGAGAAAATAGAAATGGAAAAGACCTGGAGAGAAATGGTGAGGAGGCAGGCCAATTAGAATAAATGGTCCCTACCTTTTTTAAGATAATGTGAGTAAAGAGGTATCATTCATTCATTCATTCATTCATTTTTTTCAATACATATATATTGAGTATCTGCTGTTTTTAAGTCACTTGCTAAATGTTAAAAATACAAAATTAAATAAGATATAGTCACCAAGCTGGTGTTTGACATGTTATAGAGGCTTATTCTCCAAAGACACATATCTTCTGCACAGGATTTAGACTATCTTTTCTATAGATGTCTGTGAATACTGTACAAAAATATATAAAAATGTTAATTTTTAGGAAAGAAGGAGGAAAATACTTGGTATTTGAGGCATATGAAGGCTTGTTGGAGGAGGCATAGAAATAATATCAAGAACTACCATACAATATGGATGAATGCTATGACAGATAGGTTCAAGGCATTAAAAGGACACAGCAAAAGATATTTACATTAGACCGTAGAGGTAAGTAAGCAAGGGAGCCTTCCAAAAGAAGACAATAATTAAGAATGAGACAAATTAAGTGAGGAAGGAAAGGTAAAGTCACTCCAGGTAGAGGGGTGTAAAACATGACACCTTGTGTATCTTACAAGTTCCACAGGGCTGTAACCAAGACAGCATGTTGAGGTGGTCTGGGAATGGTCTTTGTAGGCTTAGCTAAGAAATTTGAACATTATCCTAAAATTCTATGTGAAGGTATTAAAGACTTTTAAGCAAGAGAGTTATTCGTTTTTGAAAAATCACTTTCCTAAAGTATCAGTGTTATGAATTATTCTGGCAACAGTGTTGATAATGAACCAGAGGAAAATGAGACTAGAGGCAAATAACAGTATGTCTTAAAAGGGGGATAAAGAGAATAGTGTATATCTTTAAAGTTACAATAACTTGGGATGCCTAAATTTTGATGTGAAACAGCTGAAGGAAAGATGGCTTAGTTGTAACTAGCAGTACCCAGGAGGTATTGGGTCAACCTGAAATAATTATTCTATAGCTATATGTCATCTGCAGGATTCTTTGTCCTATTTTGTTGAAAAAAATTTGTTAACAACTTGAAAAAGGTCAACAAAGACATGCTGATCAAAATTATGGATGCCATGAAGCTGAGAGGACTGCACAATGTGTTAAATTTAACATTCTCTGAAATACAGATCACTATCCCCTAGAGAAACTGCATTAAATAACAGTAAAGAAATGTTTAAAGTTATACAATAATGACTACAAAGAAAACAAGAGAGGAGATGAGAAAAGATGGAAAAGTTTCAGAAGACAGAAAACAGAATGAATCAGATACTACAGACAGCTAAAGGAGGGATTGAAGAGTGCTACTGAAAGCAGGGGCAGTATATGAAAACCTAAATGCCAAATTGATGAGGACATCAGTCCTCCTTCAACCACTGGGCTCCCAGAATGCTGGTTGGTCCAATACGAGATCCCTTGGTAAGAGATTTAAAGGTTCTTTTCTAAGAAAACCAAATAGCCTAAAACTTAAGGCATATAAATACTGACATTATTAGGTCTCCTAATAAAACATCTGGATTATTACACAAATTGAAGGTCACCAAATGCCCAGCTCAACAAATGAAAAAAAAAATCCCACCAAACAAATCATTGTGAAATTTTAGAATAGGGAGAAGAGCCTATAGGCCTCCAGCAAGAGAAAGGGAGGAAGAAAAACAATGGGTCGGGAATTGGAATGCAATATATTCGGTTGGCCAAAAAGTTTGTTTGGGTTTTTTATGGAAAAACCCAAATGAACTTTTTGGCCAACCCAACAGAAGACTGATGAAGAGAATTCCCACAGTTACAAGAAGTGGAAGTGTGATGAGGAAAGCTATGCAGAAGGCCAAGAGAACAAACCAATCCATACGTAATCAGAACAAGGAAGGAATCCAAGAGAAAAGACTCTGAGAAAACCACTGATCTAATGTACTATTTGAGGTGTCTGACTGCATTGAGACGTTTTAAAGTTTTATCAGAGAGTTTAGTAATAAATAATGATAGGGACAGAGAAAAAAATAAGCAAATGGGGGAAAACGAGGCAATTTATTAACTCTAAGAGAAAACCAAAAATTTGTACATGGAAAGTCCAAAGATATTTCAACAGATTGAAATTTAGGCCAAATTTAAGCAAACTAAAACTAGAATAAACACACATAAAACACTACCAATTGGAAAGACAACACATTGTGTTGAAAAAACTAAAAACTGGTTATTGGAGAAGGGCAGTACTAAGGACTAAAGAGGCAGTATTTGGCTCAAGAGAAAAAAGGACTTTCTAGGAGTTTCAATTGTGTAAAATGGAATGACTGACTTTGAGACATTAAGTAGCTCTGTCTTTATTCACACTTCTTTACAGTCCCTTCCATCCTGTTTTAGAATTTACATACTGACCTATATCTCTCCTGCTAGACTAAAGAGAAGAACCATGTCTTATATAGCACCTAACACAGTGCCTGCTACGTGGTGGCATTCAAAACAAGTTTGTTAAATTAATAAATAAAAGGCCCTGAAAAAAATAATTAATTAATTAATTAATTAAAGGCCCTGAAGCTGAAATACCATTCAACGGGGCACTACAGATGGGCCACAAGATCTGTAATTCAGTGGGTCAGATGACCTTAAAGTCCTTTCTAACCCTGAGATTGTATACCCCAAGCCATTAGGAGGTAAAATGAAACTTGTCCCTTTATTTTGAAATTACTTAGGTTCTCCTATTATAAAACTGACCATACAAATATATTATACATTATACAATCATACTTTAAATACAAAAAGAATTTGACTTCTTTGGAACAAAAATACTCTATTAGTCCAATATATTAACATTAATATCGCAGATAAAGGGTTTTACAAGTATAGAATTCATTTTATACTCTTAATTATAATTAAGATGTGAATTTCAACAAGAGACAGAATAAGATATTGCAACACTGAACATTATGAAACATAACTAAAACTCAAGTGTGTGTGCATCAAACATGTGGTTGTCCCTTGTTTTAAAAAATCAGGTATACTAGATGTGGTTCCTTAAAGATATTATTAATTATAATCACAGCCTATTTTTATTCCTTACATAAAAAGTATGGGTAAACTACATTCCCTTAAATTAAGTTTGTGGTTATTAATGTTATCTGCACAATCTAGCTCTATTGTTTACTATTCCTTATCTTCTTGAAGCAGTTTTTGGTTCACAACAAAATTAAGCAGAAAGTACAGAGTTCCCATATACCTCCTGTCCCCAAACACCCACAGCCTCCTCTACTATGATCATCCTGCACCAGTAGTACATTTGTTGAAACTGATGAACCTACACTGACACACCAAAGTCCACAATTTATATTAGAGTTCACTCGTGGTGCTGTACATTCAATGGTTTTTGACAAATGTACAACACGTACCCACCATATCATGCAAAATAGTTTCACTGCCCCCCAAAATTCTGTCTCTGCCTATTCATCCCTCCTCCCTCCTCCTAATTCCTTGCAACCACTGATCATTTTACTCTCTCCATAATTTTTTGCCTTTTCCAGAATGTCATACAGTTGCAATCACACAGTATGTACCTTTTTCAGATTGGAATCTTTCACTTAGTGACATACATTTAAGTTTCCTCCATGTCTTCACGGCTTGATAGCTCATTTCTGTTAAGCGCTGAATAATTTTCCATTGTCTAGATGTACCACAGTTTATTTATCCATTCATCTCCTGAAGGACATCTTGGTTGCTTCCAAGTTTTGGAAATGATGAATAAAGCTGTTATAAATATACACATGTAGATGTTTGTGTAGATATAAGTTTTCAACTCATTTGGGTAAAAAACTAATGAGCATGACTTCTGGATTATATAGTAAAAATATGTTTAGTTTGGTAAGAAACTATCAAACCGTCTTCCAAAGTGGCTGTACCATTTTGCACTCCCAACCAGCAATGAATGAGAGTTCCTATTATTCCACATCCTCCCCAGCATTTGGTGTTGTCAGTGTTCCAGATTTTGGCCAGTCTAATAGATAGGTGGTGGTATCTCATTGTTGTTTTAGTTTGCACTTCCCTGATGACCTATGATGTGGAGCATCTTCTCATATGCTTATTTGCCATATGTATGTGTATCTTCTTTGGTGAGGTTCCTGTTAAGGTCTTTAGCCCATTTTGTAATTGGGTTGTGCATTTTCTTATTGTTAGGTTTTAAGAGCTCTTTGTATATTCCAGGTAACATTCCTTATGATATATATCTTTTACAAATATTTTTCCCAGTCTACAACTTGTCTTCATTATCTTGACAGTGTCTTTCACAGAGCAGAAGTTTTTAATTTTAATGAAGTCCAGCTTATCAATTATTTCTTTCCTGGATCATGCCTTTGGTTATATCTAAAAAGTCACTGCCATGCCCAAGGTCATCTAGATTTTCTCCTATGTTGTCTTCCAAGAGTTTTATAACTTTGTGTTTTCATTTATGTCTATGATCCATTTTGAGTTAATTTTTTTGAATGATGTAAAGTCTGGGTCTAGGTCCCCTTTGTTCATGTGAATGTCCATTGGATGTGGTGTTCCAGTACCACTTGTTGAAGCAACTATCTTTTCTCCATGGTATTGCCTTTACTCCTTTATCAAAGACCACTAGACTATATTCATGTAAATCTATTTCTGAACTCTCTATTCTGTTCCATTGATCTGTCTGTTCTTTCACCAGTCCCACACTGTCTTCATTTCTGTAGCTTTATAGTAAGTCTTGAATTCAGGTAGAATTAGTTCTCTGAGTTTGTTCTTTTCCTTCAATACTGTGTTAGATTTTCTGGGACTTCTGTTCCTCTGTAAAAAATTTACAGTCATTTTCTCAACATCCACAAAATAACTTGCTGTGATTTTGACTGGGATTGCACTAAAAGTATAAATCAAGCTGGGAAGAACTGACATCTTGACAATAATGAGGCATCCTATCCATGAACATGGAATATCTCTCCATTTATTTAGTTCTTCTTTAATTTCTTCATTAGAGTTTTATAGTTTTCCTCATATAATGTTGTACATATTTTGTTAGATTTCTATCTAAGTATTTCATTTTTTTGGAAGTGCTGATGTAAGTCATGTTGTGTTTTTAATTTAAATTCCCCTTATTCACTGATGGTATATAAGAAAGTGATTGGCTTTTATACGTTAACCATGTCCTGCAGCCTTCCTATAATCGTTTATTAGTTTCAGGAGATTTTTTGTGCTTTCTTTATATAGACAATCATGTCACCTTAAACAAAGTTTTCTTTCTTCCTTTCCAATTTTCGTATTTTTATTTTCTTTTCTTGTCTTATTGCAGTAGTGAGAACTTCCAGTAGGATGTTGAAAAGGAGAGATGAGAGAGGACATCCTTGCCTTGTTCATGATCTTAGCGGGAAAACTTCAAGTTTCTCACTATTAAGGATGATGCAAACTATAGGAGTTCTGTAAATGTTCTTTATCAAGTTGAGGAAGTTTTCCTCTATTCCTAATTTGCTGAGAGTTTTTATCATGAATGGGTATTGAATTATGTCAAATGCTTTTTCAGAGTCAATTGATATGATGATGTGATTTCTTCTTTAGCCTTCTGATATGCATTAACTGACTTTCAAATGTTAAACCATCCTTACACACATGGGATAAATCTCACTTGGTCATAGTGTATAGCTCTTTCTATACATTATTAGATTCAATTGCCTAGTATTTTAATTAGGATTTTTGTATCTATGGTCATGAGAGATACTGGTCTACAGTTTTCATTTCTAGTAATATCCTTAGTTTTGGTGTTAGGATAGCACTGGCCTCCGAGATTGAGTTAGGACGAATTCTCTCCACTTCTATCTTCTGGAAGAAATCATAGAGAACTGGTACAACGTCTTCCCTAAATGTTTGGTGGAACTCACCAGTGAACCCATTTGGCTTGATGCTTTCTGTTTTAGAAGCTTATTAATTATTGGTTCAATTTCTTTAATAGATATAGGCCTGCTCAGATTGTATATTTCTTGTGTGAGTTTCAGCAGACTATGTCTTCCAAGGAATTGGTCCTTTTCATCTAGATTATCAATTTTGTGTGCACAGAGCTGTTCACAGTATTCCTTTAATACCCTTTTAATGTCCATGTGTGTAGTGATGTCCACTCTTTCATTTCTGATCTTAGAAATTTGTGTCATCTCTCTTTTTTCTTAGTTAGCCTAGATAAAGGCTTATTGATTTTATTTATCTTTTCAAAGAATCAGCTTTCAGTTTTGTTAATTTTCTCTACTGATTTCCTGTTTTCAACTCCTATGATTTCTGCCCTAATTTTTATTCTTTTCTTCTGTTTACTTTGTATTTAATTTGCTCTTCTTTTCCTCATTTCCTAGGATGGAAACTTAGATGACTGATTTTAGATCTTTCTTCAATTTTAATATATGCATTCAATGCTATAACTTCCTTCTAAGCACCACTTTCACTGCATCTCACAAAGTTTGATAATTTTTTCCTTTTCATTGAGTTCAAAATATTTTGAAATTTATCTTCAGATTTTTTATTTGGCCTATGTGTTATTTAGAAGTATGTTGTATAATCTCCAAGTATTTGGGAATTTTCTAGTTATCTTTCTTTTACTGATTTCTAATTTAATTCCATGTGGTCTAAGAGCAGATATTGTAAGAATTCTACTCTTTTAAAGTTGTTAACGTGTGTTTTATGATCCAGAATGTGGTCGTGATCTACCTTGGTGAATGTTCCATGTGAGCTTGAGAAGAATATATTTTATGCTATTGTTGCATGAAGAAGTCTGTAAGTGTTGATTATGTCCAATTATGTTGATTGATAGTGCTGCTGAGTTCAACTATGTCCTTAATGATTTTCTGCCTACTGGATCTGTCCATTTCTGATGTTGAAGACTCCAACTATAATAGATTTACCTATTTCTCCTTGTAGTTCTATCAGTTTTTTGCCTCACGTATTTTGATGCTCAATTATTAGGCACGTACACATTAAGGATTGTTATATCTTCTTGGATAACTGATCCTTTTATCATTATGTAATGCTTCTGATAATTTCTAATAATTTACCTTGCTCTGAAGTCAGCACTGTCTGAAATTACTATAGTTATTCCTGCCTTCTTTTGATTTGTGTAAACATGGTAAATCTTTCCCTAACCTTTTACCTTTAATCTAATGTGTCTTTTAAAGTGACTCTCTTATAGATAACATATAGTTGGGTCTTGTTTTTTAATCTACTCTGACAAGTTCTGTCTTTTAAATGGTACATTTAGACCATTGATCTTTATGATTATTTACTTCTATTAATTGCCCTGCTTATTTTTCCTATTTTTCTCCTCCCACTCTTCTTCTACCATTTGTGGCTTTAATTGATCATTTTATATGATTCCATTTTTTCTCCATTTTAGCAAATAAATTATAAATCATTTTTTACTTTAGTGCTTGCCCTAGAGTTTGCGATATACATTTACAACTAATCTAACTCCACTTTCAAATAAAATTATACTGCTTCTCAGGTAGTACAAGTACCTTATAATAGCAAAATATTCTTAATCCATCTCTCTCATCCTTGGTATCATTGTCATTCATTGCACTTATACAGAAGTACACATAAGCATATATATACATACATAACTATACATAATTGGATACATTGTTTCTATTAATATTTTGAACAAGCTGTTTTTTTCTCTTTCCAGTATTCCTCTTATGCTTATATTATGCCTTTTATAGTTATACCACAGTTCTTGGGTATCCTGTTCCATTTTTTTTTTAGTGTTTTTTCCCTTTGCTTTTCAGTTTCAAGTTTCCATTTACATATTCTCAAGTTCAGAGATTCTTTCCTCGGACCTGTCCAGTCTACTAATGAGCCAATCAAAAGCACCCTTCATTTCTGTATAGTATTTTTTACCTCTAGTTCTCTTTCCTATTCTTTCTTAGAATAAAATTCTTTCTCTCTGCATACATTATCCATCTGTTCTTGCATGTTGTCTACTTTTTCTATTAGAACATACAGTATATTAGTCATAGTTGTTCTTAAATTCATGACCTGATAATGCCAACATTCCTCCATATCTGAGTCTGGTTCTGATTCTTGCTCTGTCTCTTCAAACTATGGGTTTTTGCCATCTAGTATGCCTTGTAATTTTTTGTTGAAATCTGTACATGATATACTGAGTGAAAGCAACTCCAGTTAACACTCTTTTAGTAATGTGGTGGTAAGATGACAGGAGAGGGGAGGAATTCTATAGCCCTATGATTATGTCTTAGTCTTTTAGTGAGCCTGTGGCCCTGGACTATGAATTTCACAAGTGTCTATCAGCTTTTCCTCAGCCCTAGATGGAACCAGATGGCTACAGGGGACTGGAGTTGGGTATTTCCCTTCCCCTACACACAAAGCTAGAGCCAAACTGGAGTTTGGCATTTCCCTCCTGCCAAGTCAGTTAGGCTCTAATAAGAATAGAATGCTCCGGCTTATTTCAAAATGTATACTTTTCCCCTTCCCCTTTCAGGAAGCCTGAAGGGATTTTTCTCCAATATTCACTGTGAGAACCTGGTAGAGCTCCAGGAGACAAAACTCACAAAAGTGAGGGTACACCCCATGGAATTTTTAACTCTCAAACTTGTCCCTATTGGATCTCTGCCAATTTGTCAGTTACAGTCCAGTTTTATACCCTGGGACTACTTCCCACAGAGGTTTATGCTGATGGGTTTCTGCTTCAGTAACCTGTGATTCTCTGTATCTGATGTCTGTCTCTCCAATGTGGGGGTCAGCTATTGGCCCTATGACTTTACTTCTCTGGTAGATCTCAGAAGAGTTCTTAGTTTTTCAGTTTGTTTAGCTTTTTACTTGTTGTTAGGATGGAGTGGTGCCTTCCAAGATCCTTTCATGGCAGACCAAAAGCAAAAAAGGACTACAGTGATTTTTAAGTATTTATAAACATAGGTTTCAATAGCGACATTATTAGTACTATGCTACACACAAAACCATTGTGATGAATTACTTCATTATAAATACATCTACATCTATAGTACTGCTGAATATACTATAATATACTGAAATTATGATTATATTGTATTTGCAGGTTCTAATTTGAGAATTGTTACTTTTTATAATATACTATATATTTGAACTACATACTAAAAATATAGTAGTAAACTGTATTGTTGTCTTATATATGTGAAAATTACTCTACATTTACTATAAATAATATTCACAGCAGTGATTTCTTAAAGGTTGCAACAGAATAATAATAAATTTGTCAAAAACAATATGAAAGCATATTGGATTATCTCACTTTTGTCGTAATATGAAATCAATAAATTATAGCAATAATTATTAATCCTTATCTAGTTTATTAGTAGTTTTTTAAATGTCTTTATCCTATATTACCTGGATTTGTAAATAAATGAAATATGGGAAATGAATAAAGTAGGAAAATATAATTTTGTGACTTTAAGAATGATATATAAATGGAATCATAAAACATATATTTGAGATTCATTTTTTTTTAATTTTTTAATTTTATTTTTTTTTATTTTTTTATACAGCGGGTCCTTATTAGCCATCAATTTTATACACATCAGTGTATACATGTCAATCCCAATCGCCCAATTCACCCCACAACCCCAGCCCCCACGCTTTCCCCCCCTGGTGTCCATACGTTTGTTCTCTACATCTGTGACTCAATTTCTGGCCTGCAAACCAGTTCATCTGTACCATTTTTCTAGGTTCCACATATATGCGCTAACATACGATATTTGTTTTTCTCTTTCTGACTTAACTTCACTCTGTATGACACTCTCTAGATCCATCCAGGTCTCTACAAATGACACAATTTCTTTCCTTTTTTTTTTTTTTAATAATTCTTTATTTTATTTATTTATTTCTGGCTGTGTTGGGTCTTCCTTTCTGTGCGAGGGCTTTCTCCAGTTGCGGCAAGCGGGGGCCACTCTTCATTGCGGTGTGTGGGCCTCTACACTATTGTGGCCTCTCTTGTTGCGGAGCAAAGGCTCCAGAGGCACAGGCTCAGTAGTTGTGGATCACAGGCCTAGCTGCTCCATGGCATGTGGGATCTTCTCAGACCAGGGCTAAACCCATGTCCCCTGCATTGGCAGGCAGATTCTCAACCACTGCGCCACCAGGGAAGCCCAATTTCTTTCCTTTTTATGGCTGAGTAATACTCCACTGTATATATGTACCACTTCTTCTTTACCCATTCAACTGTCGATGGGCATTTAGGTTGCTTCCATGACCCGGCTATTGTAAATAGTGCTGCAGTGAACATTGGGGTGCATGTGTCTCTTTCAATTACGGTTTTCTCTGGGTATATGCCCAGTAGTGGGATGGCTGGATCATATGGTAATTCTATTTTTAGTTTCTTAAGGAACCTCAATACTGTTCTCCATAGTGGCTGTATCAATTTACATTCCCACCAACAGTACAAGAGGGTTCCCTTTTCTCCACACCCTCTCCAGTATTTGTTGTTTGTAGATTTTCTGATGATGCCCATTCTAACTGGTGTGAGGTGATACCTCATTGTAGTTTTCATTTGCATTTCTCTAATTAACAGTGACGTTAAGCAGCTTTTCATGTGCTTCTTGGCCATCTGTATGTCTTCTACGGAGAAATGTCTATTTATGTCTTCTGCCCATTTTTGGATTGGGCTGTTTGTTTTTTTAATATTGAGCTGCATGAGCTGTTTCTATATTTTGAAGATTAATCATTTGTCCATTGATTCCTTTGCAAATATTTTCTCCCATTGTGAGGGTTGTCTTTTCGTCTTGTTAATGGTTTCCTTTGCTGGGCAAAACCTTTGAAGTTTCACTAGGTCCCATTTGTTTATTTTTGGTTTTATTTCCATTACTCTAGGAGGTGGATCAAAAAATATCTTGCTGTGATTTATGTCAAAGAGTGTTCTTCCTATGTTTTCCTCTAAGAGTTTTATAGTGTCCAGTCTTACATTTAGGTCTTTAATCCATTTTGAGTTTATTTTTGTGTATGGTGTTTGGGAGTGTTCTAATTTCATTCTTTTACATGTAGCTGTCCAGTTTTCCCAGTACCACTTATTGAAGAGACTGTCTTTTCTCCATTGCATATCCTTGCCTCCTTTGTCATAGATTAGTTGACCAGAGGTGGGTGGGTTTATCTCAGGGCTTTCTATCTTGTTCCATTGATCTATGTTTCTGTTTTTGTGCCAATACCATCTTGTCTTGATTATTGTAGCTTTGTAGTATAGTCTGAAGTCAGGGAGTCTCATTCCTCCAGCTCCGTTTTTTTCCCTCAAGACTGCTTTGGCTATTAGAGGTCTTTTGTGCCTCCAAACAAATTTTAAGATTTTTTGTTCTAGTTCCATAAAAAATGCCATTGGTAATTTGATAGGGATTGCAATGAATCTGTAGATTGCTTTTGGGTAGTAGAGTCATTTTCACAATATAGTCATTTTCTTCCAATCCAAGAACATGGTATATCTCTCCATCTGTTGGTATCATCTTTAATTTCTTTCATCAGTGTCTTATAGTTTTCTGCATACAGGTCTTTGGTCTCCCTAGGTAGGTTTATTCCTAGGTATTTTATTCTTTTTGTTGCAATGGTAAATGGGAGTGTTTCCTTAATTTCTCTTTCACATTTTTCGTCATTAGTGTATAGGAATGCAAGAGATTTCTGTGCATTAATTTTGTATCCTGCAACTTTACCAAATTCATTGATTAGCTCTAGTAGTTTTCTGGTGGCATCTTTAGGATTCTCTATGTATAGTATCATGTCATCGGCAAACAGTGACAGTTTTACTTTTCCTTTTTCAATTAGTATTCCTTTTATTTCTTTTTCTTCTCTGATTGCCATGGCTAGGACTTCCAAAACTGTGCTGAATAACAGCGGTGAAAGTGGATATCCTTGTCTTGTTCCTGATCTTAGAGGAAATGCTTTCAGTTTTTCACCATTGAGAATGATGTTTGCTGTGGGTTTGTCGTATATGGCCTTTATTATGTTGAGGTAGGTTCCCTCTATGCCCACTTTCTGGAGAGTTTTTATCATAAATGGGTGTTGAATTTTATCAAAAGCTTTCTCTGCATCTATTGAGATGATCATATGGTTTTTCTTCTTCAATTTGTTAATATGGTTTACCACATAGACTGATTTACGTATATTGAAGAATCCTTGCATCCCTGGGATAAATCCCACTTGATCATGGTGTATGATCCTTTTAATGTGTTGTTGGATTCTGTTTGCTAGTATTTTGTTGAGGATTTTTGCATCTAAGTTCATCCGTGATATTGGTCTGTAATTTTCTTCTTTTTAGTATCTTTGTCTGGTTTTGGTATCAGGGTGATGGTGGCCTCAAAGAATGAGTTTGGGAGTGTTCCTTCCTCCACAATGTTTTGGAAGAGTTTGAGAAGGATGGGTGTTAGCTCTTCTCTAAATGTTTGATAGAATTCACCTGCAAAGCCATCTGGTCCTGGACTTTTGTTTGTTGGAAAATTTTTAATCACAGTTTCAATTTCATTACTTGTGATTGGTCTGTTCATATTTTGTATTTCTTCCTGGTTCAGTCTTGGAAGGTTATACCTTTCTAAGAATTTGTCCATTTCTTCCAGGTTGTCCATTTTATTAGCATAGAGTTGCTGGTAGTAGTCTCTTAGGATGCTTTGTATTTCTGCAGTGTCTGTGTAACTTCTCCTTTTTCATTTCTAATTTTATTGATTTGAGTCCTCTCCCTCTTTTTCTTGATGAGTTTGGCTAATGGTTTATCAATATTGTTTATCTTCTCAAAGAACCAGCTTTAAGTTTTATTGATCTCTACTACTGTTTTGTTTCTATTTCATTTATTTCTGCTCTGATCTTTGACTTCTTTCCTTCTGCTAACTTTGGGATTCGTTTGTTCTTCTTTCTCTACTTCCTTTAGGTGTAAGGTTAGATTGTTTACTTGAGATTTTTCTTGTTTCTTGAGGTAGGCTTTTATAGCTAAAAATTTCCCTCTTAGAACTGCTTTTGCTGTATCCCATAGGTTTTGCATCATCGTGTTTTCATTGTCATTTGTCTCTAGGTATTTTTTTATTTCCTCTTTGATTTCTTCAGTGATCTTTTGGTTATTTAGTAACGTATTGTTTAGCCTCCATGTGTTTGTATTTCTTACGTTTTTTTTCACTGTAATTCACTTCTAATCTCATAGCATGGTGGTCAGAAAAGATGTTTGATATGATTTCAATTTTCTTAAATTTACTGTGGCTTGATTTGTGACCCAAGACATGATCTATCCTGGAGAATGTTCTGTGCGCACTTGAGAAGAAAGTGTAATCTTTTGTTTCTGGATGGAATGTCCTATAAATATCAATTAAATCTATCTAGTCTATTGTGTCATTTAAAGCTTCTGTTTCCTTATTTATTTTCATTTTGGATGATCTGTCCATTGGTGTAAGTGAGGTGTTAAAGTCCCCCACTATTACTGTGTTACTGTCGATTTCCTCTTTTAGAGCTGTTAGCAGTTGCCTTATGTATTGAGGTGCTCCTATGCTGGTGCATACATATTTATAACTGTTGTATCTTCTTCTTAGATTGATCCCTTGATCATTATGTAGTGTCCTTCCTTGTCTCTTGTAACATTCTTTATTTTAAAGTGTATTTTACCTGATATGAGTATTGCTACTCCAGCTTTCTTTTGATTTCCATTTGCATGGAATATCTTTTTCCATCCCCTCACTTTCAGTCTGTATGTGTCCCTAGGTCTGAAGTGAGTCTCTTGTAGACAGCATATATATGGGTCTTGTTTTTGTATCCATTCAGCAAGCCTGTGTCTTTTGGTTGGAGCATTTAATCCATTCACGTTTAAGGTAATTACCGATATGTATGTTCCTATGACCATTTTCTTAATTGTTTTCGGTTTGTTTTTGTAGGTCCTTTTCTTCTCTTGTGTTTCTCACTTAGAGAAGCTCCTTTAGCATTTGTTGTAGAGCTGGTTTGGTGGTGCTGAATTATCTGAGCTTTGCCTTGTCTGTAAAGCTTTTGATTTCTCCATCGATCTGAATGAGATCCTTGCTGGGTAAAGTAATCTTGGTTGTAGGTTCTTCCCTTTCATCACTTTAAGTATATCATGCCACTCCATTCTGGCTTGTAGAGTTTCTGCTGAGAAATCAATTGTTAACCTTATGGGAGCTCCCTTGTATGTTATTTGTCACTTTTCCCTTGTTGCTTTCAATAATTTTTCTTTGTCTTTAACTTTTGCCAGTTTGATTACTATGTGTCTTGGCGTGTTTCTCCTTGGGTTTATCCTGTATGGGACTCGCTGCACTTCCTGGACTTGGGTGGCTATTTCCTTTCCCATGTTAGGGAAGTTTTCGACTATAATCTCTTCAAGTATTTTCTCAGGTCCTTTCTCTCTCTGTACTCCTTCTGGGACCCCTATAATGCGGATGTTGTTGCATTTAATGTTGTCCCAGAGGTCTCTTAGGCTGTCTTCATTTCTTTTCATTCTTTTTTCTTTATTCTGTTCCTCAGCAGTGAATTCTACCATTCTGTCTTCCAGGTCACTTATCCGTTCTTCTGCCTCAGTTATTCTGCTATTGATTCCTTCTAGTGTAGTTTTCATTTCAGTTATTTTATTGTTCATCTCTGTTTGTTTGTTCTTTAATTCTTCTAGGTCTATGTTAAACATTTCTTGCATCTTCTCGATCTTTGCCTCCATTCTTTTTCGGAGGTCCTGGATCATCTTCACTATCATTATTCTGAATTCTTTTTCTGGAAGGTTGCCTATCTCCACTTCATTTAGTTGTTTTCCTGGGGTTTTATCTTGTTCCTTCAGCTGGTACATAGCCCTCTGCGTTTTCATCTTGTCTCTCTTTCTCTGAATGTGGTTTTTGTTCCACAGGCTGCAGGATTGTAGCTCTTCTTGCTTCTGCTGTCTGCTCTCTGGTGGATGAGGCTATCTAAGAGGCTTGTGCAAGTTCCCTGATGGGAGAGACTGGTGGTGGGTAGACCTGGCTCAAGATTGACTTTTTTATTCAGCATAATGCCCTTGAGATCCATCCCAGCTGATGTATCAGTAGTTCATTCCTTTTTATTGCTGAGTAATATTACATGTTATTGTAATAACATGTAACACCACAGTTTAACTGTTCACTTATTGTGAGACAGTTTAGTTGTTTCCAGTTTGGGGCTAATACAAATAAAGTTTTCTAATAGGTGTATAGTGATGCCTCACGTGATCTTATTTTGCATTTTGCTAATCATAGGTGATGTTGAACATCTTTTCATATGCTAATTTGCCATAGTTTATCTGGTGAAATGGCTTTTTGTATCTTTTGTTAATTTTCTGGTTGTATTGTTTGGGATTTTTAACGCTGGCTTTCAAGAATTCTTTATAGATTCTAGATGAGTCCTTTGTCATATATGTGGTTTGCAAATAAGTTCTCCTAGTCTGTAGCTTGTCTTTTCATTCTCTTAATGGGTTTTTCACAGACCAAAAGTTTTTAATCTTGATAAAGTCAACTTATCAATTTTTCCTTTTATGAATCATGCTTTCAGTGTCATGTCTAAAACCTCTATAAACCAAGGATTAGCTACGGAAGATTTTTTCCTCTGTTTACTTTGAGAAGTTACACAGTTTCACATTTCACATTTACATGTATGATCCATTTGGAGTTAATTTTTGTATAACGTATGAGGTATAAGTTAAGGTTCATTTTTTTGCCAATAGACATCCAACTGTTCCAGCACTATTTATTAAAAAGATGATTCTTCCTACAAGGTCTGCTTTTGTACCTTTGTTAAAAGTCAGCTGGCTGCATTTGTGGGGCTATTACTGCATTCTCTATTCTACTCCATTGATTTATGTGTCTCTCCCTACACCAATACTACACTGTCTTGATTACTATATAGCTATATGGTCTTGAAATCAAGTAAATTGTACCCACTTATTCTTTTTTCAAAGCTGGTTTAGCTATTATAGTTCCTATACTTTCCCATGTAAATTTTAAAGTAAGTTGGCCTATGTCTACAAAAAAAACTAGAATTTGACAGAAACTGTGTTAAAATTGTGTATTGATTTGGGGAGAATTTACATCATTTCCATCATTTCTATGTTGACTCTTCCAAGACAAAAACGATGCACGTTTCTCCAATTATTTAGACCTTTGATTTTTTTCATCAGTTTTGTACTTTACAGCATAAAAGTCTTGTACATATTTTGTTATATTAACACCTAAGTAGTTCAAGATTTTTGGAGTGATTGTAAATGATACTGTATTTTTACTTCCAGTTTCTATGTGTTCACTGTTACTATATAGAAATATAACATTTTTGTAAGCTGATTTTATATCTTGCAACCTTGATGAATTCACTTATTAGTTCTAGTTTTTTGATAGATTCCATGTTTTTATATGTGTAGAACATCATGTCTCCTTCAAATAGGGTAAACTGTTTGCTTTCTTTCCAATTCATATGCCTTTTATTTCTTGATCTTGCCTAGTAGTACTGTCTAGAACTTCCAGTACTATGTTTAATAGATGTGCTAAGAATATGCCTTGTTCCCAACCTTAGGGTAAAGCATTCAGTCATTCATCACTAACTATGGTATTAGCTGTGAAATTTTTATAGATATTCTTAACCAAGTTGAGGAAGTTCCACTCTATTCCTAGTTTTTAGAGAGATTATTTTTTAAATCATGAATCGGTGTTGAATTTTTCAAATGCTTTTTCTGCATCAATTGGTACACTCATACAATTTTTCCTCTTGTTAAGGCGATGGATTACACTGATTGATTTTCAAACACTGAACCAACCTGGCATCCCTGAAATCAACCCCACTTGGTCATGGGACATAATTCCTTTTACATACTGCTGATTTCTATTTGCTAGTATTTTGTTGAGGATTTCTGTATCTGTGAATATTGGCCTATAATTTTCTTTTTTGTACTGTCTTTGATTTTGGTATTAGGACAATATTAGCCTCATAAAATGAACTGGGAACTGATCCACCTTCTTCCATTATCTGGAAAAGAATATAAAGAATCAGTGTCAATTCTTTAAAATTTTGGTAGAATTCTCCAGTGAAACCAGTTGAGCCCCAAGATTTCATTTTAGGAATTTTTTTTATTGTAAATTCAATTCCCTTAATAGTTATAGGGCTATTCAAATTTTCCATTTCATATTAGGTTATAGTCTACACTCTTCTACAAATTGGTGCATTTCATCTAAGTTAGTAAATTTTTTCCCAATAGCAAGCCAACCCAAGAATTCTACCTAGCAAGCATCAGATAAAGTTGGGAAGCTATCTCAATTACAAAATGCCAAGGCACTTGAAGTAATAGTTTTAGGTTTACACTATGTGGCATCTCTTATAACAGTGACTTATAAAGCATCCCACTGAAGCTGTTTTTCAAGGAGTGGCAATGTAGTTGGGCAATCCAACCATACCATCCTCACTGCTTAACCTTGTAAACACCATACACACACCACATGCAGAATGACTCTCCAGCTACACACAAACCAGAAGAGTTAACTGGACATGAAGGGATCACATCTTGGTATTTTTACTCTGATGTTCAAGTCAGTGTTCCTCCTAGCCTTTTTTTTTTTTTTTAACTCTGTTTAAAACTCACAAGAAGTTGCAAAAATAACAGAGTCCCCTGTACTGTTCACCCAGCTTCTCCTGATGGTGACATCTTATATACCTATAGCACAATATCAAAACCAGGAAACTGACATTAGTACATTACTAGATTATGGATTCCTTTATCCTTTTTATAGATAAGCTATATAATAGTGAACTTTCTCAGAAACTCTCCCAGCACTTGGGCATCTATTAGCAATCAAACTACCAATCCAGACTTCTAATTCAACTGCAAACTACCTATATATAAACAATCCTTCTACACACAAACATATACATACTCTATATATTCATACCTCACACACAGAAACACAAAATTTTGCATCCACACATGCACAAACTTATATGAAAACAATAGCAATCCCATCCTTCTTATCTGAGTACTGTATTTCACTAATTTCTACTTTCCCTAGCTATTACTACATGAAGACTATGTGTAAATGAGTCTGAGGGCTAAAAGAAACCTTTAAAAGTTATCTAACATAAAAATCCATCCAATACTTGATTCCTTGTACAACATCCTCATCAATGATCCTCCAGCCTTTACCTGAGTACTTCTAATGACAAGAAACAAATAAGATATGAAGGAATCCAATCCACCTTTGGTCAATCCTAATTCTTGAAAGGTATCTCTAATCATTAGCCCAAAACTTAAAAATCTGTACTCACTTACTTCTAGTTGTATCCTTTGGGGTATATGAACAAAAAAGGCTTATCCCTCACTGTCTTTCTCCCAGGAAAGACAGATGCCCTATTTTTCCTAAGATGTCCTAGGTTTGCATCTATTGCTCTGGCATACTTAATAACCCCTTTTACCCTCAAGATCTGAACAGAACATTATATATTCACTCTATCCTGTATAGCCCTCAAAAATATGAAGACCACACGTTTTTATTAGGTTAACCTCATTTTTCAGCTCTTCTTTGTATGATACAATTTTGAGGGCCTTCACTAGCCTTATCATTCTTGCTTCTGAATGCACACCAGCTTATTGATATTCCAAGAGCTTAAGTTCCTTGTCCCATATATATACTAATGAAAGATTTTCTAATCCCAATTAAAGAACAGAAAGTCACTTACACCCCTTTGAATTCTAGACCAAGATACAGCATTGCAATTACTGTGCCTCTGGGTAAAGACATCTGAGTGTCTTGAACCATGATACTAGGTAGCAGTCTCACATTACACCAGTAGGTGTCACTCTATATATGATATATTTAAAGTTATCTAAGTCTCAATTTCATTCATTCAACAAATTTTTATTAATCATCCATTATGTGCCATGCTATGAGATTACACAGGTGAACAAGACACGATCTTATTTTCATGGAGCTTACAGGCTAGATATTAATGAACAAATCTGCTTTATTTACTTTATATATAAAAGTCTATAAAATTCTATTCCTAGGGAATTTTATTTTCCTGAGCTATTAGATAATAACACTCAAAATAACTCATGAAGAACATACTAATGAAACAGAATCAGAGCGGTACAGGTGAGATTAATGTATCCAGTGTATTTTCTACCTGTTTGAATTGATACAACACTTCTCTTCCAAACTTCAAGTTTCTAAAACCCAAATTTTAGGTATCCCTCATTACAGTGGGGAGGAATTTATCTTAAAAAACAATTCAAAACACAACATTGTAAAGCAATTATACTCCAATTTAAAAAAAATTCAAACTTTTAAAAAAATCTACCTATTCATGTTTTTACAAAGGAGAGACTGGTATACAAATTTTTAAAGATTATTTGTAAAGCTTATTAATTCCCAAGTTCATATTTCCTTGTTTCTACTTAGAAAAGTTAAAATGTCCCCTTCTAAATACCAACATACTCCCCAGGTTAACAGAACAAAGACAGTAATGAATTATGCCTCAGCACAGAATTTAGGAATTCTTCTACTGTCAACATCCTTATTTGGATACATGTGAGACTCATAGCTATTATCAGGACTTAAAAGTGACTACTCATGATTAGAGCAGAGCAATGAAAGGTCATACTTTGTCAAAATAAACAGATCTAAGAGAAGGAGGAGACACTGTACATCAAAAAAGTATATTTTCCTGCACAGAAATCCAAGAACCTTTCATTAATCCAAGAACTATTTAATTGCCATTTTACTTCTCTGTATTCTCAAATAGAATGTTCTCTAAACTGGAAAGGCTAGGAAAAACATGGTTAAGGAAATATTTCAGGCTCAAAAGTCCTACTGCTTAGAATTCTTTAACTTCAAAATTCAGTCAAATAAATCTATTTGAGAAAAATGATGCTTATAAGAATTTAATAAGACCTGACAGCTTCATGTAATATCCAACCTACTGTTTATTTTGAAATACCTCAAACTCTTATTAGTTACTGTTCAAATTACCTGAAATATACTGCATATTGTTCAATTTTAGTATGGACTCACATTCATACTTTAGAACACAAGAAGTACTCAATGAACATGAAGTTATAAATAAACACTAAGGTGCTTCATAAAACATGGATAACATAAAAAAGATTAATTTATAACTAATATTAAGATATTTTCTTTCACTTTGAAAGGTAAAGTGGTGGTTGACCAAATATATGTAAAACACGGTTTACTGTACATGATTTTTTAATTACATTTGTAAACTGACAGGCTCAGTACTGTTAATGTCTGGCATATCTGAGATGTCACCAAATTTGGGGAAACTCAATGGCAGAGACCTCTGTTATCGCAGTACTTTTATTCCAAATATAAAAATGTGTGTGTGCAAAAGGGGGTTTAGTGTATTGGAAAAAGCACAGCTTTTGGTGTCACAACGATTTACATTTGAATTTCAGTACCACCCTAAATAGCTATGTGATTTCTGGGCAAGTTACTTAAACTGTTCTAAGCATTGCTTTTACACCAACATGGGAATAAACAGGTTGGATAGGATTAATACATTGTTTATATTATATAAATGCCTAATACATGGTTTGATACATAGCAGGTACTCAAGAAATGGTACTTATTAGGAGAATGTCATTTTTTTTGACCATTAGATTGACTATACCAGTTAATGTTGAACAACTACTGACTCACTAGTTTTTATAACTATAACAGGTTTATAAAACCAAACCCCTTACTAGACTGAATGCCAACAAATAAGCACCTTCTCCTTTAACACAAGTATATTTTGCATGACCTTACATGAATTGCTTAGATAAAAGCTTTTTCTCTTCTCTTTTGTTATTTTAAAGTGCAGATGCATTTGAGTCATTTTCTCCTTTTGTTTCATATCCTTAAGATCCAAAGCTTCAAAGACATAATGTCAGCATGCATCGATTTATGACTGAACTCTTGAAGAGACACTGAAGAATTACCTTGTCAATCACCCCAAGGACTCTGAAGGCCTTCAGCTCCTCGGCAGGGCTCCTTAGGTTCCAAGGGGGCCTTGAACTTAGTGATCCTGGAGGCTAATGGAAGATATCAAAGATTATACATCAATCAGGGAGGTGCTTGAAGGAAGACTGCCTGCTGAAGCAAATGTCAGGCCAAAGGAACTAAATTTATCATAAATCAGAGAATGGAAAGATGAAAGGAGGAAGTTTCTATTTGTCTGGAATGTAAAATAAAAAAATAATCAAATCAAAAATGAAGAAAATAAAAATCAAGAAAATAGTCGCAAGTAAATAAGTCGTAACATTGAAAACAAAATTTTAAAAAGAAAAATTAATGAGCTGATGTAGTTTCTAGAGCAACAATGCAATTCAGAACTGTACAGCTGTAATGAAACTTTGTAACAAATGGCTAACTGAGCCAACAATCAATCACAGCCTTATATTTACCCCAGAAGGCTCAAGAGTAATTTAGAAGGAGGGGACTAAAACAAATGTGACAATAGAGGGAAGGAACATAAGTCATTTTCTCTCATCATAAAACTATAGCCCTTTAATGTTACTTTATAAATATATACTAGGTATGCTGAGAGGGACTGGCAAATTCAAGTTCAATCAGAATTGCCAATAATGGTGAAAAATTAAGAAACTCTGTCATATAACCAATAATTATTAGAACTGAGATTGTGTAAGCCTAGAAAAGAGATGATTTACAGAAGAAAGAAAATATTTTTTAATATTTGAACATCTGTGATGTGGAAAACTTAGTCTGTTCGCCACAAAAAAAAGTCCAAAAAAGATCAGTGAATAAGGAAGGGATATTTCAGTACCACATACAATAAAGAATAATCCTAATTTTCCACCCATTGGTCTTAGTTTTTCCCTATCAGTAAAAGTAAAACACTAGACTAGATAAACTTAAAGACATTTCCATTTGGCATTTACAACCAGAAAGCAATGCTTTATTAATCCTTATATTAAAATGGTGATGCTGCAAAGGATGATAGGACACACAAAGCCTTATTATACCCTCAAAGCAGACCTTTTTGTTGTAAAAAAAATCCGTTAGAATATATAGGAAACATTTATCATCCCCATGAGTAGACAATAAATATCCTGGTTAACCAAATGTCATGATTACCAGAGTTACTGAGTTACATTTTTGATATTTCAAGTCCTAGTGCAGCTCAGCATCACTAGACAAGAAGCTCCTTGAGAACAGGAAATATGCCTTATTCGTCTTTATATTCACAGTGCCTAGCATGTTGGTTGGAAGCAAAAAGAAAGAGCAGAAAAGAGAGAAAGGAGGAAGAGAGCAGGGTAACAAGGGAGGGAGGTTGCATAGACAAATTAGGTGTCTTTTACAAACGGGGAAAACTGTCACTTTGTGAAATTTCCTAAAAGCAGCCATCCTAATTGCTTTCAAAAATTTTTTTGTTTTTAGGTTTAGTAAGCAAATACTAACTTCAATATGCCTAAAGAGGTGGTATTTAATTTTTTTTAAAAAAGACAACTTTTTAAAGAGACAACTTGAGAACGCTGGTGACAGTGGCAACTGGACAGGATGATAATAATCTTTTTTTTAAGTACATTACTCTTTTTTTATGTTTTTTTAAATTTATTTTATTTTATTTATTTATTTTTGGCTGTGTTGGGTCTTTGTTGCTGCGTGCGGGCTTTCTCTAGTTGCGGCGAGCAGGGGCTACTCTTCATTGCGGTGTGCAAGCTTCTCATTGTGGTGGCTTCTCTTGTTGCAGAGCACAGGCTCCAGGCATGCGGGCTTCAGTAGTTGTGGCATGCGGGCTCAGTAGTTGTGGCATGCGGGCTCTAGAGCTCAGGCTCAGTAGTTGTGGTGCACGGGCTTAGCTGCGCTGCAGCATGTGGAATCTTCCTGGACAAGGACTTGAACTCGTGTCATCTGCATTGGCAGGTGGATTCTTAACCACTATGCCACGAGGGAAGCCCAATAATATCTTTTTAAATCTATTTAATTTCTACTTCTAGGATATGTTTCCAAAAAATTCCTTTTTAATCTCACTTTATTAGGTGCTGAGCTAGATGACATAAAACACAGATACATCTCTGCCTCCCTAAAATCCAAGGGGAATTTTTAAGGATAGAAAAACATTTAGCAGAGTATTTTAGTAGACATATAACAGAAATAGTCTCTTCTCTCTTAATATATTATTTTATCTTCATACCTCACCCTGGCCTGAGTGTAGTACTTACAAGAAGTTATTATTATAATCCCCATTTTACAGATAAATAAAAGGAAGTTCAGAATGGTTGGGTGTTTACCGTCAGAAAGAGCAGTGAAAGATCCTAGGCTAGACCCTAACTCCTTACTCTATTGCTTGCAGTCCTTCTGCTACACAACACATTCTGATAATTAAGAATTCATCTCCCCCTACTCTATTACCAAGTAAGAACAAGAAATGCTTGTGATTTTGGTGAAAGGAATGGTTAGGAGAAGTTATAGGAGGAAAAAGAATACTTTAAGTGATAACTTATCCATTACATTCATCTTTGAAAATATGGCCAAACACGTCCAACATCCCTATCTCCTACTTATCCCTCTTATTCAGTAATGTCATTGGATCTTTCAGTTTCCAAAGAAACTTATCAGTTCACTTTAGCAATCTAAACAGCAAAGACAGCAAACCACAAAATCTCTACTGTGCCTTTCAATAAATTACTGTGTGCCCACTATGTGCATGATAACTGAAAGGGATATAAATCATCAAAAGACACCATCCCAGGACTTCCCTGGTGGTCCAGCAGTTAAGACTCTGCACTCCCAATGCAGGGGGCTCAGGTTCAATCCCTGGCCAGGGAACTAGATCCCGCATGCTGCAACTAAGAGCCCACATGCCGCAACTAAGAGCCCGCATGTCGCAACTAAAGATCCCGTACGCCGCAACTAAAGATCCCATATGCTGCAACTAAGACATGGCACAGCCAAATAAATAAATATTAAAAAAAAAAAGACATGGTCCCTAGCTTCAAGAAGTTTACAACTTACCTGAGGAGATAAGCCAAATACATGAAAAGTTAAGTAACAATAAGACATTTTTTAAAAACATAAGACAATAGAGATAAGTCACTAGTTTATCACATGTATGATAACCTGTGGTCTCAGAAAGAAGTGGAATCAAAGGGGATTTTAAATGTTATGTAGGAATTAGGTTAGGAATGGATATTATACATAGGATTGGGGAAAAAAGAACTCTCTTGGTGGGGAAAAAAATGTTCAAATTGTAGAACAAAGGAAAATAAAATTGCACTTTTAAGGTTGGTCAGTTTTATTGACTTTAACAGGCCTTGAATGCCAGGGAAAAAAGTCTGGACTATGTTTTCCAGACTCTAGAAAACAAGTTTTTGTATGAGAAGCAACTCAACGAAAACAGTGATTTAGTAAGGTTACTTTTGCAAAGACAGGAATGGTGAAATTGTAATGGGGAAAGACCAAAGGCAAAGTGATCATTCAAGTTCTCTTTCTACTTTAACCATCTATAAAAGTTTAAGATCAGAGAAATGAACAAAGAAAGATCATGAAATAAAACCATCAATAAAAAAATCCTGTATTTCTGATATGCAGTGCTTAAATTGGGTAGAATCCCTATAGATCTATTCCTTTTTTAGACGGCAAAAGGAAACATAAATCCACAGAATTTTAAGAAAAGAAAGAGACTGAGATCAAGTCCAAAATTTTTTTTTTCAGATGAGAAAACTGAAAAGCAGCAAGGTTAAGCAATTTGTCTAAGATGACAAAACTAGGTAATAGATAAGAGGGGATTAAATCTTATTTATAAAATAATATAACATTGTTTAGGAAAACTTCAGCCAATGCTATTGGGGCAGGGTGGGGTGGAAATATTTCTAGGCAACATGGCTGATTTCCTTAAAGAAAAAAGTAAAAATTTCACTTATTTATATTAGCTACTATATCAGAAGATGCCTAGAGAAGCAAGGAGTTCAAAACTTAAATACAGAGGGTGAGGAGAAGGGAAAGGCAAGAATATATGATAATCCAACAACCTTCAAAACCAAAGATGGCAAGTATATATCACTCAACTGCTCAAGCCAATGGCAGACTCTATTAGCCCCACACTCTGTCTTACAATACAGCCACCACCAGTGGCTAGAGTTAGCACAGTAGTAAAACCTATTTACTATTCCTGTTCAACATTGTCTAAATGGTTAAGTTAACCTTACCTTTGTTTTCATTTTTGGGGTTTTTGAAAGCTGTTGTTTATCCTGCCCAGAGTCTCTTTCACTCGGTTTTATTCCCTTTTCTCAATGAGATCTATCTCAATTCTTACCAATCTGTTAGTGAGGTACTTTTCAAACTATAACATGCATGCACATCATCTGAGGACCTTGTAAAAATGGAGATTTGGATTCAGTAGTCTTTGGTGGAGCCTAAGATTCTGCATTTCCAAGAAGATACCAGGTGATGCTGTGCTGCTGGTCCACCAACCACATGTGGAGTAAGGTTAGCTACTCATCCTTAAATAACCTGAGAGTAAGTCAGCATTATTTGGGAGGGAACTAGCAATCAAGGACAAAAGGAAAGCTCTACGAAGAACATATCAAGAATTCCGCTCTGAACCACGATAGCCAACTACACTAGTTTCTGAACTTGGCTTCATCTGTAGATTTTTGGCTTTGCCGAGACTTTCACTGGCAACCTATTAACCCTCAATACTCAGTTTCCTAAAAAAAGTCTCTCTTACATCACATTTCAAGCACAACTCTTAACTGCAGTCCTATTACTGATTTGGAATGCCCCTGATTTCTATCTTTGCTTTGCCCATGTTTCACTAAGGGTGACACAACACTCATTTTAAAATATTTGCTAAAGAAGAATTGAGAAATACCAATAATACCAGTAAACAAAATGCACAACAGAGAAATATTTTCAATATTACAGCAACTATACTCAAAATCCACAAAATATTCAGGAAAGCCATACATTCTACAGTTGTCCCTCAGTATACACAGGGGATTGGTTCCAGGATCCCCACGAATACCAAAATCCTCAGATGCTCAAGTCCCTTACTTAAAATGGTGCAGTATTTACATATAACCTACACACATCCTCCCATATACTTTAAATCATCTCTAAACTACTTATAATACCTAATGCAATGTAAATGCTATGTCAATAGTTGACAACAGGTGCCAAATTCAAGTTTTGTTTCTTAGAACTTTCTAGAATTTTTTCTCCCCAAATATTTTCGATCTGCAGTTGGTTTAATCCACAAATGTGGAACCCGTGGGTACAGAGGGCCAACTGTATTTTCATTCGTACCTTGTAATTGCAAACAAAAAAAAGTATTCGTGCTTTAAAAACTACACAATCCTTTATGTCCTAAGTTTAGACCATTTACTGTCTTTTTCTAAATTTCACTGATCTTAAGTTTTAAATTCCTAGAGCTAAAAATAGCAAATAAGCTATTTCAAGTCTTTTCCAGAGAAACCCCCTCTAATACCAATTCTTAAATCATTCAAAGTCACCAACAATTTAAAAAAAAAGAACTCCATCTCCTTTAGTTAAAACTGCACCTTTAGTTCAAATAAAGCTCATTTCCTTTTTTTCTCAGACTTGCTCCTTAAGTTTCCTCAGAGCCTTTTAGTAATGAAGTAATGAAGAAAAGAAAGAGTAGGAGAGTGCTTTTGCTCCTTTCTTTCCTTTTTTGAAAAGGATATTACCACCAACGACGGGGAAATTCGGAACTTTTTTATTTACCACGTAAGAGTCTCAAATAAACTCAATAAAGCAAAAGCTTGAACTACCACAGAAAACTCAGGTAAAGTGAGTCATGACCTAGACTGCACCAAAGGGAAAAAGAGTAATCAACAAAAAATTTCAAACCCACAAAGGATTCCTTTATTTTCTTATTCAACCAGATGAGAAAGAAATATTTGCACATGTATTCAAGAAAGGAATAATATCTGCTCTGCACAGAATTTAAGATTTGCTAAAAATCATTTATATCATTCTCTCATTGTGTTGGTTGAAACTATTGCCCAAAGATGGCTAAAGAAGAGAAATAATAAATTCACCAAGCTCATCCAGAACCTCTAGAAGACATTTAAGTTAAATTACAGATAAAAAATAATCAAGCATATCTCTGACCTAAATAAGGGCCAGATTTAAGAGTAAAATACAAAAGCGAAAATAAAAAGAAAATCCTTACCCTAAAAGAAAAACATCTTGCTCTATCAGGAAAAACTCTTCTCTAACCTCCTTGCCTAAGAACTGAAAAAAAATCCTAGCATATCAAATCTGATTCACTAGGTACCCCTTTTTAACCCTTCCTGATACAAGTTTCCATTATTCTACATGGCTCTCACAATCCTCTCTAACTTTTGTTTCCTCAATTACATACATATTTTGGGTCCTCAATTATGCTTTAGGGTTTGCAAGAGCAGAGACTGTGTCATATCTTTAATATAACTCCAAAGTATATCTAGTTTGATACTGTATACACGCAGAGTCATAACAGAGGCTTAATGAATTTATATAAATCTAATACAATCAGCTTTCCTATACTAGATCTCTTTTTGTTTTATTTTCATTTGAAGCTATGCTTGAAGGAAAATTCTGACTGATATACTTCATGGTTCCTTTCTCCAAGTCAAAAGCTATACAGCAGGCTTTATATATTTATTTGCCTAATAAATTATTGCTCCATAAAATGACTGTGGGGAACTGTAACAGGGGATACATAAATGGAGAGTTTGAATGAGTAAGTATAAGTAGAACATTCAAAGTTAACATTAATAGAAAGAACAGAATACTGCTGATTTTGACTCCCTAAAACTTTTAGAATATGGTTATCCCTTGAATAATACGGGGTTGGGGTGCCAAACCTCCCCACAGTTGAAAATCCTAATATAACTTATAGTAGCCCTCTGTATCCACAATTCCTCCTGTATCCATGGATTCAACCAACTTCAGACTGTGTAGTACTGCAGTATTTACTGCTGAAAGAAATCCACGTGTAAGTGAACCCGCACTGTTCAAACCCATGTTGTTCAAGGATCAACTGTATTTATATACAAGATGGATTTAGTAAAAGTTCATAGAGGCGCATCCTATTTACTACATTTATGAGTATCCCCCAAAATGGATGGAGAATATACGCATCAGGATAGCACACAGGGTAGGTTGCCAACTCCACAGAAAATAAGAATCAGATTCAAAGTAATGTTTAGATAAATATTCCATTTAAAAATGATAAAATTCAGGGACTTCCCTGGTGGCGCAGTAGTTAAGAATCCGCCTGCCAATGCAGGGGACATGGGTTCGATATCTGATCCGGGAAGATGCCACATGCCACAGAGCAACTAAGCCCATGCGCCACAACTACTGAGCCCGCGTGCCACAACTACTGAAGCCTGCGCACCTAGAGCCCGTGCTCCACAACAAGAGAAGACACCGCGAAGAGAAGCCCACGCACCACAACGAAAAGTAACGCACGCTCACCGCAGCTAGAGAAAGCCCATGTGCAGCAACAAAAGACCCAACACAGACAAAAATAAATAAATAATAAATAAATAAATTTATTTTTAAAAAAGATAAAACTCAATCCTGCCATTTGCAAAGTGACTGGACCTAGAGGGTATTAGGTATTAGGCTAAGTGTCAGGGAAAAACAAATATTGTATGATTCCACTTACATGTGGAATCTAAAAGACAAAACAAATGAATAAACATAACAAAACAGAAACAGACTCATAAATACAGAGAACAGACTGGTGGTTGCCAGAGCAGGGAGAGGGTGTGAGTGAAACAGGTGTGGGAGATTAAGAGGTACAAACTTCCAGTTACAAAGTAAATAAGTCAGCATAAGGAATATAGTCAATAGTATTGTAATAACTTTATATGGTAACACATGATAACTAGACTTACCATGGTGACCATTTTGTAATGTATAAAAATATTGAATCACTATGTTGTGCACCTGAAACTAATATAAGTCAATTATACTTCAATAAAAATAGTTTTTAATTTTAAAAATTAAAAATAAAATTCAATAGTGAAACATTAAAGGAAATAATATAATTGAAACAATGATGAAAGAAAACAGGAAAAGATCAGCAAACAGAATACAGAGAGTCACAGTAATTAACAATCTGAAAATGAGTCAGCAGCTGTCTTACTTAAATACATTCATTATGTTAGAACAAGTAACGAAAGTATATTACTTCAAAGTTGGAATATACGTTTTTGTTCTAAAAAGATTGGCCAAATGCTTAACAACAAAAATTCTTATACTAAAAGTACAGTTCTGATAACTGTATGTTTTAAAAGGGCACACAGAAAATGAAAAGGCCTCAGAAAAGCAGCAAAAAAAGTTTTAGTTGTCCAATGAACCAAGATTAAATAATGGGCTATTTTCAAACTAGAAAATTGAGACATTTTATAATTTTCAGAAAGTATAAAAAGCATTTAAAAATGTGGGAAAAGGTATATAAAGCAATATATGAGGGGAGATGAAAAATAGGGCTAATGCTTATTAAGCTAGTCTAAAAAGCTTGGCTTATAAGCTGGCCTTTTCATGAGGTAGGCACTTGAATGTTCACATGTGTATGTACGTGTGCATCCACATATGAGTGATTTTTTTTTTAACTCATTTAATCCTAACTACAACCTAGCAAGGAATTACTATTATCCTCATCATTCAGATGTAGAAACTGAAGCTAAGAGGTGGAGTTAAGTACCTTGTCCAATCTTCCATGGCTTCAAGGGACAGAGTTGAGATGTGAACAAGCCTGCCTGCCTCTTAGATCAATTAAGAAAATAAACACTTTCTCCCACCTCCAGAAGGTATAAGTCTTAAATTGCATCAGAAAAAAAAACTTAGTTTCATATAAAGTAAAAAAGAAAAAAACAGAAAAATTTCTTCCAGAAATTTGCCAAATCCAGATGGACATAACATAAAAACAGTAATGATAAACCAAAATGTTTCTAATGTTTTAAACATTCACCTGCTTTCCAGACAAGACTAGGGGTAGCCCCAAATAACCTAAATATCCCTGTTAGAATTATACCTTTATAATTCTAGGTAATCTATAGCTGCTACTTGTAGGACTTATGCTTAAATAATCAGTTTTAGCATGAATCAATAAACGGTGCAGGAATAGTATAAGAATCATAACTTAACTTTAAAATTTTCAAATAAAATTCAGTATAAATTACTGTCATTCTACACATGGTGATATTAGGGATGGAGTAAAGAATAAAGGGCCGAGAAAGAGAAGGAGAAAGTGAGTCCCATTTTATTCCACTTTTGGTGGTTTGCTTTAATGCTTTTCTTCTCACCAACACCTTGTAAGAAAATCACTGATAAAATTCCAAAGACCAAAATGCTCAAACATTCTAGTTAGAAATAAAACTGAGAGACAAAACAGCAAAAATGGCTAAAGAAAATATAAAATGAAACATAAGACATACCTGAGATACATCATCAAGTTGAGGTTTCACATAAAGGCTAGAGAGACTCTCTGCTCGCATGAGATATTCTGCGGTTCTTCTCTTCACAGCTTCTCGACGAGTAGGGCTTGACTCTCCTAAAAGGAAAAAACAGAAATCAGGACATGTGAAAAATAAATAAACTTTCTTTAATCCAAACTGAAGATTAACTTCTTTTTACCCAATTTACCACTTGTTCACATTTCTAACTGAAAAGAAGGGAGAGATCAAAATTGGAACAGACTTCAAAGTTATTCATATCAGCAAGGTCTAAAGTTATTCATATCAGCAAGGTCTCTAGATGAATTTCATTTATCTAAATTCTGAAACACCCGTTTAAATATGTATAGAGAACTTGATGTATTTTATAAGAGGAGCCGATATATAAAGAATGTAATGTAAAAAGCTCTGTGGACAAGAGACCAGCCTAGCCCAAACAGTATACGATTGTCCAACTCAACAAATAGGACTAAGTGCAAGAGACATTTAATAAAAGCTGTGACATGGATGTGATACGCTATAAAAGTACCACCAAACTGGAGAATAAAATTATTTAGGGTAACTCTAAATTCACTCTGATTTTTGCAAGCATCAGGGTTTATTCATTAATAACAAATTGTCACCCACCTTACAACTGAAAACAATAATGTGATTTAAATCCTTGTAATATATTATGTGAAAGTGAACAAGGATCATTTACCCTGTCTGGCTCTCAGTTTCCCTAAGGAAAGGGTATTCAAAGTGGCCTCTAAGAAAAGATCTCAAAAAGGAGGTGTTATACTCCTGGATCTCTCCTCTCCAGAGTGGGATGATCCTATGCTTTTACCCATTTTATATATATACTCGACTATAATATAACATTTCATTTGAAGAAAGGATTCCATGGCTGAAAGTCAAAAAGTCTGAAACCACTGTACTATATGATGTCTAAGGTTCCTAGCATAAATAATATTCAATACTATTCATGACTCATTTTTATCAAAGCACTTAATACACAGTACTGTTTTTATAATTCACCCTATACATCTTCTGAATGAAGTTAACCAAAATGTAAGTATCACACAGTGGACAGTACCCTGGATTATATTCCAGAAACCCTGGTTATCTGAATTCTGGCTCTGTCTCTCGTTAGTCATGTGTCCGATGATAAGTCATCTCAACTCTGTGAACCTCTTCCTCATTCTCTAAAATGGAAATATATACCTCAAATGACTGTAGAGATTAAAGGAGACAACATATATAAAAGGTACTACAACAGAGCCAGTGCTATAGGAAGCAATAAGTTGTAAAGGTTTTCAATCTTGGTTTTTCTCTCAAAACCAAATCCTACACAATAATGTCACCTGGTTTCCTGAATTAGAAGTGAACTGAATTACAATAAAGCAGATATTTTTCCCCAAGAGAAAAATATTTTTCTACAGGCGGGAAAACCTCTTCTTATTTCTGCCTGGAACAACATCTTCTATTTCTTCTGGGAAATGCCCCTTTCTCCTCCCCTTCAAACTCCTCCACCTCTTCCCCCAACCACTACTAACCCTTAACAACATGGTTTGAATGAAAGCTGCTACCTTATTTCACATCTCAGCCCCTCTAGTCACTACTTGTCAGCCAAGGGTGAGCCTCCCTGTCACAGCAGGGCCAACCATAGAACCCCATCCTCTTGGCCACAGTTGGAGAAGGGAGAAATTGGCCCAACACAAACTGGACCAATCAGTCTTTCTGTGTTATTGACGCTGGAAATAAGAGAGTGGGAAGTGCCAGCAGCCATAGTTTCTGCCAAAGCAAAAAAAGAGACACAAATACGAGAGACCAAAAAAGAAAACCTAATGTGACTGGGGTCCCTGATTTCAGTTGAACCTACAATCCTGCCATTTGTTCCCTAAGGTGTGGATTTTGTCACATGTAAACCAAAGAACGCTGAGTGAATACAGACCTCTAAGAAAAAGTACAGGGACTTCCCTGGTGGTCCAATGGCTAAGACTCTGCACTCCCAATGCAGGGGGCCCAGGTTCGATCCCTGGTCAGGGAACTAGATCCCACATGCCGCATCTAAGAGTTCTCATGCCTCAACTAAAGATCCCGCATACCACAACGAAGATCCTGCGTGCCACAACTAAGACCCAGTGCAGCCTAATAAATAAATAAATATTTTTTAAAAAGAAAAGAAAAATTGCAACAAAGTTGGGGTTGCAATTTTGCTTATATACCTTTCCTTTCACAGCTTTTATCTTACAACTCCATCTCTTCTCTCCTTTATGAGTAGTAATTCACAAATATAACTGGTCTTGGTGAGGGATGGGGATCTCTACTGCCTTTTAACTGTGGGAACAATCTATATTTATTAACTCTCCAACTCCTCAAACCTCAAATAAAATGTCAGTATTGCTTCCTGCCTCTGTCCTTAAAATTTACTTAATTTCTAAACCCAAGGTTTTTATTTTTACTCGGTTGAAAAATGGATATAATCTGTGAAAATCACCTAACTATAACATATTTTGAAGATAAAATGTGCCACATAAATAAGAAACATTCACTACTTCAACACACTGCTCATTCTTAGTTTTGAGCTTATTGCTCATAGACTCCAACTGCTACTCCCATTATCATTAGCTCTTCTCATTGCAGGTTATACCTTTCAAGCCCTAATTTAAATCCCCATTTAGAATTTTTGGTTCTTCTTAGGCTCAACTCTAACAGAAACTATGGCAATTTAGGGTTTTTTTCTATTTAATTCAGTGTCATTAAGCTTTAATAAAACTTCAAATTTTTCTTTTTCAAAAAAATCAACTTGAGGGCTTCCCTGGTGGCGCAGTGGTTGAGACTCCGCCTGCTGATGCAGGGGACACGGGTTCGTGCCCCGGTCCGGGAAGATCCCACATGCCGCGGAGCGGCTGGGCCCGTGAGCCATGGCCACTGAGCCTGCGTGTCCGGAGCCTGTGCTCCGCAACGGGAGGGGCCGCAACAGTGAGAGGCCCGCGTTACCGCAAAACAAAAACAAAAACAAAAAAACAAACAAAAAAAATATTTTGTAATCAAATTTCTGCTTTTTAAACTTTTGGTATTTCTGTTGCTTTCGAGGCAGTCACCATAGTAACAGAGAAACAAGAACCGGAAGCCAGCAGTTGAAATGGACTCCTGCTGATGATAGTGGTTCCGCTTCCATGGAAACAACAACGAAGTGATGGAAATACTGGAAGGCTTTTTAAATGTAACCTTAAATATACATACTATGCCTCCTTCCTTATCAGCCCCTTAAAAGTAGGTCACAAGCACTGCTGATCAATAGCGGCAGCCAAGGATGAAAACCACCTCTTGCAGATTTCTGCTGCAGGATACTTACTGAGGTTTTTGAGTACCAGAAAGAAAAGATTCATCTATCGATTTCTAGAATAATTCCAAGTAATCAACTTATTCATAAATATGACTTTAAAGAGATTTTACTTGATCAAAATTTTTGACTCTAACCGTCTTAATTTCTTAATCTTCATTTTAAGACACACACGCAGCATATAATGATTATTTTTCAAGGAAACTAGGTTACCTGGAATTCAACTTTTAATCCCATATTAGGTCATGTGGCTATTATTTCTTCAGTAATATATCTAGGGAGACACTTAATAAATGCTTTTAAAAATGGATACGTATTTAACATTCTACCTAGGGACTTCCCTGGTGGTCCAGTGGTTAAGACTTCACCTTCCAATGCAGGGGGTGTAGGTTCAATCCCTGGTCGGGAAGCTAAGATCCCACATGCCTCGGGGCCAAAAGCCAAAACATAAAACAGAAGCAATATCGTAACAAACTCAATAAAGACTTTAAAAATGGTCCACATCAAAAAATCTTTTAAAAAAATAAAAATTCTACCTGAAGATAAACCAATACCTTCAATAAGTTCTCTACATTTCTGTTAATCATTCAGACAGAACAATAATTTCCACTGTGCTTTGGCATTCAAAAGAGAAAAACTGCTTCCATTATTTATTTACTAACCTTTATGTCAAAAGGTTCTGGTGTACCATAAAAGATGTCTTATCTTTATATATCGTGTCAACCCATATTTCTTTACCCCAGATCAAGAGAAAGAATATAATTAGGGTGATTATAAAGTGTGATTCATGAAAGAAGAGAGTGTAGCTGAATAGAAATGAGCAATTTCAAAGATGTCATTGAAAATTTTTGAAAACTGCTATCCAGCAGTCCAGAGCACCAACCCTGACTCAATTTACTAAGAGAAGTTATTATAGAAGGCACAATCTATAGATAATAGAATTGTGAAATTCTTATTTACCCAAGAGACCATCACCATTTGGTACTCCTTCACTATATCTAATTCATTTAATATATTACCTTCCTTTTATAACTAAGGAAATTGAGGCTCAGGGATGTGAAATGCCTTTCTCAGTCACAAAGTTAAATAAGAGCCTAAACCTAAACCAGATCTTATGCTACCACACTTCAGGTAACTGAATTTGAATTCGATTATTCTACTGTTACTGAGTAGAGCAAGAAAAATACAGAGCACAGGACAAGTACAAGCGAGTATGGGAACAAAGATGAAGAGAAAATAAAGGTAAGGAGTTGAGGCAGGAGCCTATCAGACAAGATAGAGTAGAATCAGAGAGAAGGAAAGACTGAAGAAGATAGACAGGCACGCGAGAAAATCAGAGCTATGAAGAGGTACAAATTTCACACTATATAAAAGAGAATGGGCCTCTCTGAGAAAAAGTGGGCTCTCAAACATCCTTGTAACCCAAGGATTTCCTTGGAAAACAAAGGTCCTTATTCATTTACCAATTTAAAAAAAAAAAAAAAGGCATTTTTACTCACAGAAATAATGAAAATCAGTTTCACGAACTAGAATAAAAAGTTAATTCTTCCAATTCTGTTATTCTACCCTTAGTCACTAAAAAGAATATAGCTACTGCCTCATCATTGATTCAACAAAAGAAAAGCAATGTTAAAGGAAGAACTGGCCACGTCAGACTTCTTGAAAGCCAGTATGTCTACATTTGTACTTTATGGGAAATTTTAAGGGATTTTCAAGAGTATTTTGACCATACTTGATTGTCTCCACATGCACAGAATTTAATCCCCATATAAGACTCTACTTAGTCACATCTTATAGTCCTATCTCTACTCCACACTCTCCAGTAGGCCCTACTGGAGGCTCTATCACTTTACTCTTGGTCAAGCATGCTTGGTTTTCATTCAGATTTATCACATTAGGAAGAACATCCAAATCAACCTGGGTTTGCTGGGATAAGTTTTTGTTTGTTGGTGCTTCCTTTTTTTTTTTTTAAACAACTTCAGTCACATAAAAGAATATATGCCTGTTTGAGATGGCCTTGGTGGTTAGAGTTTTTTTTTAAGTGCTGATTTATTATATTCAATGGGTTTTTTGTTCTTTTCAGGTAAAGCCTACCATTTCTGACTTATGCTAAGTGTTCTGACAACAAAAGGCAACCTTGAGAAAAACTGTAATTTACGGTTCTACACATCACCCACAAATCTAGAGCCATCAGCCTTTCCGTGAATAACAAACCTGGTCAGTCAGGGAATCTGCTTCCCATTTGCATTTAACCAACCCCCATTAATGTTTTTTCTAAACTAAGTGTCATGTGAAACCTAGAAGTTCAAAGAGTCACCAGAGAATAGTAAAAGCAATAGTCACGATAACAGTTGTGCCCAGGCATTGCCTCAACTATAATTGCTTTCAATGTTGTTTACGCAGTTTTTCTGCCATTAAAAAAAGAAACAGGGCTTCCCTGGTGGTGCAGTGGTTGAGAGTCCGCCTGCCGATGCAGGGGACACGGGTTCGTGCCCCGGTCTGGCAAGATTACACATGCCGCGGAGCAGCTGGGCCCGTGAGCCATGGCCGCTGAGCCTGCGCGTCCGGAGCCTGTGCTCCGCAACGGGAGAGGCCACAACAGTGAAAGGTCCGCGTACCACAAAAAAAAAAGGAACAAACAGCCCAAAATGGAGCCACTAAGCCCATGTCACCAAACTTTAGAATACCTAACTTAATCGCAGTTTCAACCTTCCCCAGGACTGGAATCTTAACCAGTCAGTCTGGAACTTCCTCGTCAGCACCAGGGAGGTAACCAGCCAATAAACGTTTTTGTCTCCCAAAGGAAGGTGTATTGCTCAAAATAATCTTTTTTTGTTTATGACTTCCTTGTCCCATCCCCTCTTTGGCTTTAAAGACCTTTCCTTTTCTGGAGCTCTGTGGAGCTCCTTTCTACTTGCTAGATGGGATGCTGCCCGGTTCAGGAATCAATAAAGTCAATTAGATCTTCAAATTTACTCAGCTGGATTTTGTCTTTTAACAGATATGGTGTCAGTGTCAGGGTCCAAAGTGAACAAACTTCTGATGGCATTCGAGGACAAGAAAGACAGGTGTGGTATCTGTGAACCCCTTTTTGCGTTCACTGTCTTTCTTTCAGCGGTAAGTTTCTCTCAATTCTGAGCTCCTTTCTCTTTGCATCAAGCTTCAGATATAACTGGCTTTCCTTTACAGAGCAAGACAGCTTGAGCTGGTGGACAGTTCTGCCCGGAACCCAGGTCCCTAGCTTTATCATGGACTGCAATTCCCAGGTTTTTGAGTGGAACCCCCAACCCTTAATTCTGTCCCAGGATCCACTTAGGTACTGTTAGTGGCAATATGCAGTTCCCTATTTATGTGGGGCCCCCAGTCCACAGCCCACATTTGTTGAGATCTGCTGGTTCAATGCTTTCCCCAGTCCAAGGTCCCACATCCCACATTGGGGAACTGGTATGGTACACACAGGGCCTTTTCTTGGTTAGGACTCAGTATATACTAAGGTACACATTTTTTTGCCTTACTTTATGTAGATAAAGGCTAAATGCTAATAGGAATCTCAGAAGTCAAAACAGCCTCAAAATTGATGCATAAGGGTTGAGCATTTAAGATCTGTTAGAATACCCACCACCTAACTCAAAGACTCCCAAGTTAGGATAAGTTGGTCACAGAATGGGTTACTGACACTCAGTCACTTGCCAACCTTAAGAAAATTTCCATGCATAGAGGTACACTGTAAAACACCACATAATCCCCAACCCTATGACACACCCCTCTTAGGTATTAGTTTGGCTCCAAGAGACCCAAAGGCCTAGCTAAAAAAATAAAAACAATAATGGGATCCTTAAAATCCAAAGAGTTAAGCACACCCTTCTGGCATACCTGCTTATCTTATGTCTAACAACTACAATCCTGGAAACTGTAGATATCTACAAAAATGGCAAAATATTACTAAAAACAACCCAGAATTACAGTGGCCATTATGGGGAACATTCCAATTAGACAAGATCATTCACTTAAGAAGTGCACTTAAAAGTAAGAGTTCCCCAATTAAACAAACAGAATAGGATACATATTTTAACTGGTATGCAGTAGCTTCCAAAGGCTTCAAAATGCCAAAAGAACTTTATTGAAAGTTTCATTACAAAAAGCTAACAAAAAATTAAAGACACAAGAGGTACCTAAAACAAAGGAGTATAAGACAGACACAGAACTTCCCTGGTGGTGCAGTGATTAAGAATCTGCCTGCCAATGCAGGGGACAAGGGTTCGAGCCCTGGTCCGGGAAGATCCCACATGCCACGGAGCAACTAAACCAGTGTGCCACAACTACTGAGCCTGCACTCTAAAGCCTGCGCGCCACAACTACTGAGCCTGCGCGCCACAACTACTGAAGCTCACGCGCCTAGAGCCCCTGCTCCGCAACAAGAGAAGCCACCACAATGAGAAGCCCGTGCACCGCAATGAAGAGTAGCCCCCGCTCAGTGCAACTAGAGAAAGCCCGTGTGCAGCAACGAAGACCCAACACGGCCAAAAATAAATAAATAATAAATAAATAAATGTATTAAAAAAAAAAAAGACAGACACAACTCCTACTGCCCCCTCTGTCTTCCTTTATCAAGTACTCATTCTAGTAATCTTCTGTTTGAATTGTCTTTCCACTCTGAAGAGACTACAAGGCCATAAACAAAAGTCCGTCAAGTTAATGGCCATACAGGAACCCCTATGCCTTTGAAAGAAAGACCCTGTAAGGGTCTCTCTCAGAGGTAATGAGACTGAGGATTTTCTGGTAAATTGCTACATCATTCCCTTAAACAACCAAGGGGAAATGGAAATTAAAAATTAATTTAAAACGTTGCCAAATTCTGGTAAATATCAGAGATACATTCTCCACTTAAACCCCACTCAGAGCTTGCAGGTGGGATCCTGGAAAAACTGGCAGAAGCCAGTTGAGGGTGAGAATTATTACCAGAGTCAATTCTGGATCTCTGTCTGTAGTACCCAATAAAGAGAAAAATAAAGTATCTTTTGCACCCAATTAGGGGATACCTCTTAAGTCCAAGGGGTTGGTCAATACTGCCAGAAATATTTACTGTTTATCTAAGCTGAAAACTGACAAGATTTGTTTTTTTATTTTAAGTAGCTCTGTGGTCAAAAGTTGGCCAAACTGGAAGCTAATATACGGAGTCTGCTAATAACTGTTTTTTAAGGCCTTCTTCCCGAAACTAAAATAATGTTCCCAGCAGGAAAGAAAAAACTTCTAAAGCCCTTATAAAAGGACTTATGGGTGGATCAACCTATGATGTCATTTAAATAACAACCCAATTCCTTGTGTAACTGAGATTAACTGTCCTTATCTTACAAATCTTTGCAAAACTAGAAATGCAGCTCTAGAGGCAGTCCAAAATTCACCTATTCCTTTTTCCATTCCCCAAACCTCCTCTATTTATCTTAAAAGACTTGTAACTTGCATTCTTTTCTTGTGCCTTTGAGATGTAAATATTAAAGTACAAACTTCAGAGAGGTAGTTCTTATCAGTTAAAAAAAAAAAAGAGGGGGAAGGGGGACAGAGGGTAGGTCACTTGGAACTTGAGCAATTGAGAAATCCCAAGTGTACAGAAGCTATGAGGTCCCTGTTCGTATCTGTCTACATGTTCACATGTGTCTATATACATGTGTTATAGATATATTTTCTACCTCCGGATAGTATTGCCAAAATTAACTTATAGAAGAGCTCTGGGGCTTCCCTGGTGGCGCAGTGGTTGAGAGTCCGCCTGCTGATGCAGGTGACACGGGTTCGTGCCCCGGTCTGGGAAGATCCCACATGCCGCGGAGCAGCTGGGCCCGTGAGCCATGGCCGCTGAGCCTGCGCGTCCGGAGCCTGTGCTCCGCAACGGGAGAGGCCACAACAGTGAGAGGCCCGTGTACCGTAAAAAAAAAAAAAAAAAATTAGAGCTCTATTTAACTGGCTTACAAAAAAAATTAAGTGCTTATATAAATCATGTATTCATAAAATTCTTAAAAATATAAGAAAAGTTAACCCAATGGTTTTGAGGTTCACTCTATCTGAGATAATCTTTAGTAACTAAAAGCTCATTTTAAGTTTGTTGATTTAATTAAAACAGACATGTCTTTAAAGTTATCATACTAAAAATAATGTTGATATACACCTTTTATTCAGCCTAGGCCAACTAAAGATCAAATAAGTTCATGTTATCTCTTATAAAATTTGTCAGCAAGAAAAATGGCTTGGGATGAAGACTGACATTGTCTAATGTCTCATGAAGTTTTTGTGGGCAGTCTAAACATAATTGTTAAAAACAAGTAAATGAAATAGATGTCAGTAGGATAAAAAGTTTTTAGGTGAACTTTCCAATAGTTTCTCCAAATCTTTTTGGTAACCTGAAATTTTGTTAACTTAAATTAAAGGACAGTCATTAAGTATCTAGATCACTTCCAAACAAGGTAAAGTACTGAAAGATTAATTACTGAACATAGGTTTATCTAATTTTTGCTTCCTTTTACAGAGAAATTCAAGGCATTTTGGGTCTATTAATAAGCATGTTTTATGCCACACTGAGAAACTGTCTATGACAAAACACATTTCTAGAAATTATAAGAAGTATTTATGAATCTGCCAATCCACAGAATGCTAATGTAAAAGATAGTTCATAATTGCTTACTTCCCAGTTTTCACTAGAAATTAAAGGTTTCTAAGGGTTAAAAATTCTCATGTAGGTAATTAAAACTACTAGAAATAATAAGGAAAAGGAATTTTATGTGTGATCAGGACTGGCTAAGATTAGAATGAATTTGATTAAGTTTCAATACCAAAAGTAAGCTGGTGTAAAATTAGAATTTGAGCTTCTCCCTATTAAAAGGGACAAAGTGTTCTTGGACTACTGGTCTGCTTTTAATAGTAAGAGATTATAAAAGGTTTTCCTTTACCTTTTGAACAATCTGCCAGGGCCAGGGAGGAGGTGGGGGACACAAAGATCTTGTGTCCTGTTAAAATCATCACCTATGTTCCCTGTTGTCTTTATCGGGTCTTTGATTTCTTAAACCTAGTCCTCTGGATATTAAAAAAAAGTAAGTTTTGCTCAGAACTATGTAACCTATATTTGCCTGTAAAGTCTTTGTCACTTTGGTTCAATACATAAGCATTGTTTCGTAGTGTCCTATGACCCTATTTGACCAAGAGTTTTTAAACCGTTTGATATTTTTTACAAAATTCCCAAAAATCAAATTCTAAAAGAAGTCTTTCTGACCTCTAACGTTGGGATTTTTCCAGAGGGCCCCTGGCATACCTCAAAAATTTGTTCTCTCTTCTCATAAAAAGATAGATGTTAAACTAATTAGACTTATTTGATATGTTAAATTACATGTGAAGCATTGAGAAATAAAAATACTAGGCCTTCTTTATGTTCTATTTATATAGGTATATAAGTATTCTGAAAATTGTATGAAGTTCCTAGAAATCTGATATATGTTAATATCTGACAGTTATAATAAAACATTATAATACATATAATGACATTATAATAACACAATAATAAATCTGATAATGTTATCAGTCATAATTCTAGTTATTGTCTTGAAGTGTTGTGTGTCACAGAAATAACCAAATTCCCTTGTCAACTGCGCTGTAATGAACTCTAGTCAGATCTTTAACCACGGGCATTTTAAGTCTTTTGACATTTACAGACGGTTATTGTTTTACTCTGATGCTTTTGCTAAAGCGTTCCTACAAAAGTGTTTCTTTTTTCAGAGAAATTTCTAGAAAGGATTCTGACAAGTACTCTAGGATACTAGTTTCTGGTAACTTTCAGATAATAACACCAACTGGTTAAGAATTTATAGAACTCTAAGGAAAAACTGGATTCATAAAACTGCTAACAAAAGATGAAGATCAAGAACTAATTACAGTGTAAAGCAACTATACTCCAATAAAAATTAATTTAAAAAAAGAAATAATTACATAGAACTGAATGAACTGATGAAGATGATTATAATTTTTTATGACTTTTTGTTTAAAACATTGCTGGTTCTTTTGTTTTTCCAGGTTTAAGGAAATCCTTTTATCTCTTCTTTTAAAGCTATCAGCAATTTGGTAACATAAATTTGTGAACTAAAGTGGAACATTTACTTTTTCTCCCTACTTGATCCCACCAAAATTCAGAAACTCCTGAGTATTCTCTTCATGGCAATAAAGTTCATTATTTGCATAAGTTCAATAAGAATCTGTTCTCACTGTAACAGAACACAATTGGAAACACTGGCTATATTACCAAGACTTTAACTAGAATGTCATATTTGACAGAAATGTGTATACACTCAGATATGACCAGACAGCTTTAAGGAACTGCTTGGAAAAATTGGCCTGGTGCCTTACTTACAGGGTTACCGTCAGCCTTACCAGTTGAGTATGGAAGGTTATACTTCCTGACAGGCCCAGGAACCTTGAAAAGAGAGGACTTCACTCAAACTGTAGGTATTGCAGGTAAAATCTAGTGATGATGCTTGGATTGGCTTCCTAGCCTCAAAGGCTTTTAAGAGTTCAATCTGAGATCCCTCATGAAAAGTTCCACCAAAGCAGTCTTAAAAAGAACTTATACAATCAATCACTATTCTTGCTGCACTTATGAAAATAATCAGGCCAAGTCTAATGCAAACTGATTAGTTTTACTGTAATTATCCTTAAAAAAAAAAAGTGGGGATAACTGTAGGGAGAAAAATTATGTTTGCACCTTTGTCTATTTTAGAGTAACCCTGTTAACTGTCTTTGAGGTTTCGTTATACACCTATAAACTGAACTAGATCCTAAATTCTTCTAGTTTCCTCAAATATCTGGCTACAACTCTCCAAACTAACATTTCTAATTTTCTCCCACCCTTCTAATTTAAAGTCACTAAAGCCTTTGTTTTAAAGGCTGCCATTGAATCTCCTATAAGAGACTACAAGGGACTATAACCAGGTCCTCTTCCCTGCCCAGATGGCAGGGAAGTCAAACTTCAGAGACTTGAGCCTCAGATATATGTCTCACAGCTGAAGAAGGCCCCACCTGACCTCTGGTCCTGTACAGACAGGAAGGACCTCTGAATCAAATTGTCAAGGAAGAGAAGTAGCTGACATCAAGGTAGATTGCTTCTGCCCATGATGCTGGATCAAGACTTCATATTTTAACAAACATGAAACCCTTTATTCTTGTCTTTCTTTCATTTACTCTGGAATTAGCCTGGAAAAACATTTCCATATCTCCCAGTCCAATACTAAGCAGAGTAACATCTCAGACTGCTGGATTTGTCACCAAAGATTCCGACCTATCCATGATACTAGAGATCTCCTGGTCCTCCCTGTGACCAATTTTTCTTCTATTCCCAATGTCACTGGAAACTATGATCAACACCCCACTCACCCCCTCTTAGTAAGAAGTGTCTTACCAAGTTCAACTCTTGTGGCCAGAACATGAAATACCATTTTTTACCTTTCTCCAATTATAACTGTACTTCCCCAATGAGACATAATTACCTACATAACTTAGGTCATTTGCCCCCCCACGTTCCCATGATTATCTAGATCAGATCTGTTCCCACTCACTAAGAGATCTCACCAGCAGCACCCGTCTTTGCAAGGTGGGTGACTCTTTATTTCAGGCTAAAAGACTTTCTCTCCGTATGCACTGAAATCCTAACTGACCTCTGGCTTGAATGGTAAACACAGCAATCCCTGTGAATGGTCCATTAGCAGCATCACTGTAACGGGAATGGTTTGTGCCCCAGTAGGCTTTGTCTTTGTTTGTGGTGGTTATCATTCTCCTCGGACCTATGCGCGCCTAGATGGCTAGCGTACAACTGTGCAATGCCTCTTAGGTTACCCAACTGTACCCCTAACTTTCCACAAATGAACTAGTCACCTCATTGGTCAACTCCCATGGATTTACATCAGAAAGTTAGAAAAGACCTATCAGGAGATGTTCATGACTCAGAATTCACTTCCTTTGGCAAGGCCATGCTTCCCTGGTCAAAAGTAAATGTAATTGAGAATGTGATTTTAAAATTTTCCTTAATTCTTGAAGATATTCTGTTATCTGCTACTGAAACAACAGCTGCCTCCCAAAAATCCTTAGACTCTCTGGCCAAAATTTTTCCTCATAATAGTATAGCCCTTAATTATCTTTTAGCTGAGCAGGGAGTTGTCTGTGCTGTGGTCAACACCACTTGCTATGCCTGGATCAACACTTCTGGGGAAGCTGAAACTCAATTCCATAAAATCACTGAGCAAGCCACTTGGTTAAAAAGCTGACTCCTTCAGCAGAGTTGTTCTTTGACTTATTTGATTTTGATTGGTTTGGATCTTGGGGACCATGGCTCCAAAATGCACCCCAAACATTGAGAATTATCCTGCTTTTTTATAATCATAATAATCTTTAAACTTTGATCACGTTTCTCAGTTAAGCTAAGAGTTTGATCAAAAGGGGAGAATTTTAAAAAAAAAGAAAAGAAAAAGAAACAACAGGTCCAAAATGGAGTCACTTGTGCTAAGCCCATGTCACCAAACCAAGACTTAATACCTAGTCTAACTGTAATTTCAACCTTCCCCAGGATTGGAATCTTAACCAATCAATCTGGAATTTCTCAGTCAGGATCAGTGAGATAATATGCATGATAAACCCTTTTGACCCCAAAGGAAGGTGACCTTGCTCAAAATAATCCTTATTTTTATTTATGACTTCCTTTTCCCACCCGCTTTCTGCCTTTAAAAACGTCTCCTTTTCTGGAGCTCCTTAGAGCTCCCTGCTACTTGCTAGATAGGATGCTGCCCAATTCATGAATCCATTAATAATGCCAATTAGATCTTCAAATTTACTCACTTGAATTTTGTTTTTTAACACTGCTATCAGTAATACTGTGTGAAAACTAACACATCGTTAGACCATAGTGTGTTAAATGCCTACAGAGATACCCTTCTCTTAGATTCAACGATTTCTTTCTGCTCCCTAACCTATTTTTGTTTTGCATTTTTAAAGGGGGAGAACCCAAAAGACCAATCATTCAATTCCTTCAAAACAACACTGCTTGCACAGTCTCTTTCTGACAATAAACTCTTCTAAGTAAGAAGGTAAATAAATAAACAATCCCTTAAATGTTCCTTATGATGATGATGACAATAATTCCCTAAGTGTCCCTTATGTTCTAATCAAATGGCTTCTAAAAGATTACGATAAAAAGATTAAAAGGAGCTAGAGACATATTGAAGGAAAAGGGAATAAAGAATTAAAACCAAAAAGCTAAATTTTGTCTTATAAGATGGAATAAAAATAAGATAGGGGAAAATCTGGAAAGGAAACTCCACATAACCTTACAGTTTTTTATCTGCCACACAGGTAAATATGGAAAGTCCCCCAAACCATACAAAAGCTTTTGCTCATTTTTCACTAGCTATAAGAGACATCTTAAGAGAAGCAGCAAATCTATGGAAGACTCAGTTCAACAACTGTTTTCTTGATGTCATGATATGGAATCACATTTCCTTTGAGAGGATGTAAAATGATCAACAGAAATACTGATTATAAGCAGTTAATTCTCCTCAATTCTGTAAGTTTCATAGACTCCATTAATGCGTCCCCACCTTAAAAATTAAATTGCCTTAGTGTATACTAGAATTAGAAAAGACTCCATCCCATCTTTCTTCAGACTGATTTAAGGTGAAAATTACATATCGCCACATTTAAACAATTCAAAGTATGTGTCAAGCACTACTGCCAGAGTATATCACATGTGAAACCCATTTCAAGATAACAAAGAAAATCCTCCCAGCAACTGGCTTTCTTTAAGTAAGGCACAAGAGTGAAAAAGTTCTCCATACAACTTATTCTTGCCTCTCCTACCCCTTTCAGAAGGAAAGATGTCTAATAGTTACTGAACATCTATTATGTTCCAGACACATAGTCATCTCAGTGTTTATGGTCATTTCAATGTTGTCATAGGACATTACATATAGAAGACTATCAATAAAATTTTGTTAAACAAATGAATGAAGAAGTAAATGAATGATTTTTCACCAATATTACACAGTCTGATTACAATACCTTCACACCTAGAGATGATTCAATTATCTCCTTCTATAACTTAGTGCCTTTCATAATAGTCACATAAAATACATGTCAGAAAATGTGTATAATTATTGTCTTTATCATCTGTGCAGGTGAAATGCATAAAAAAGGAATATAGCATAGAAGTGGCATGGCTGGACTAAAAAGAGAATCTATATTTCGTTTAATTTTATGAAAAATTATCATTACAGTATCCGTGAGGAAAATACAACACAGATATTCTAAGTAATTATAAATCATTGTGTAAAATAAAATGAAACCTATGAACTCTATCGTTTGACAATTACAATTTTGGAAAATGTGTGTCTTAACAGTTTGTAAAAGTATGACACAATGATCTGGTTATTTTTCAAATGAAACGCACTTTGAGACCACTAAGAGAAATACAGTATAATCGTCTCAGAAAAAGCAGATTTACATTTTTAATACTTCCTTAAAGAGAATAAATAAGCTGAACTTCCATGCAATTTATAACTAGCTCAATGTTTAATTAAGATATAGCTTAAGGTGTAAATTATGTAAAAGTATGTAACTCAAGTAAAAACAAAATAATGATTAAATCCTTGCCCAAGTGCCTAACGACCTGCCAGCACTGAAATAGCAGTAGTTTTTCACTTAGGGTATTTTAGTTTTGTTTGGATTATTTTAAAATACTCGTAGATATCTACATTTCTTCTGATCAGAATCAAGGTTTTTTTCAGTAATCACAGGGATTAAACCAACCCTCTCATTTTATGTTTTTAAACTGTGCTGCTAAAGATATTAAAATGTGGTGATACTGATGACAGAGACCATCTAATAAAAAAAAAAAAAAAACTCGAGAATCCTCATCTCTGCTTTTGCTATAGAGCAGCTGTGCCTCACACAGATTCACATGAATGAAAATATTTAGACGAGAAACCACCCACTTAGTTTATTTTCCGTATGACTTTCCTGTAATTATTTTGTAAACTGTTCACACAACAATACATAAAAACATCTGCAAAAACAGGTAATTAATGTGTCAAGCCAAACTAATGCATTTTTTATGGTGTCCATGCTTCGTCAACTGTAATTATAACTCTTTTTTAAGCAAATGATGATGTGTTTGTTGCAATGTGCAAGTGGTTATTTTAGATGCTCTGTTTACTCTTCATACAATCTGAATATAAAACTCCACAGCTACTTTACCCCACATCAATGCCTTACCTAGCTTTCTGCAGAAGCAGGAAAGTGGTTCTCTTTTCCAGGCTATAATTTCCAGTGAACACTTTTGTCATTAAAACATGAAACTCTCAACATAAAAGTCAACACCAAAATAGCCAACAATTCAAGAAACATATGCCAGCAGATGATTCATCCAGACTTTCTTCCTTCAGTTGTAACCATGTGGGAAGGCAGCACTTTATGCCCATCGGATGCAGTACGCTGAGCCTCCTGATCATCATAGGTTCAGAAGGTTCATTATTTTTTGAATGTATGATATTCTTTCCATCTAGACCACCAAACACATATATCTTTGACATGAGACCAACAAATGAAGAATCAAAACCTGCCCAAAGCATACTGCTTCATATTCAATTTATCCTGCTTGAGTTCTAACTACATAAAAGATCATCTTAATTACCATTATTACTATTATTATACATTAACAATATTGCATACCAATAATCATCCTCAGATGGACATTATTCTAGGCCCAAGGTATGCGATCTCTAAAGTTCTGTTTTCAGAGGTAACAAAATCTGAAATTAAGGAAGAAGCACAACCCTATAATATTCTTATAGTGTCTCTTCTCTTTTTAAAAAGGGCAACTTTTAAAACATCTATGGTGAAAACCTGTAGTATTAAAAAACTGTGGTAATAAAGAATTCTTAGGAAACAAGGTTTTTCTGTTTATTTTCACAATCAAAATTTTTAGAGATAATGTAGAATTAGCCCTTCTGGGTCCAAGCTTATATAACTCTTTATTTTGATACAAATATTTCTTTTTTTTTTTTTGCGGTATGCGGGCCTCTCACTGTGTGGCCTCTCCCGTTGTGGAGCACAGGTTCCGGATGCGCAGGCCCAGCGGCCATGGCTCACGGGCCCAGCCGCTCCGTGGCATGTGGGATCCTCCCGGACCGGGGCACGAACCCATGTCCCCTGCATCGGCAGGCGGACTCTCAACCACTGCGCCACCAGGGAAGCCCGATACAAATATTTCTAAACTGAGTTGTTACTCCATTCTTCCCCTGATTATTAGCTACTGTGATATGCTACAGGTGTCTATTCAGCTGCTAGAATATAGTATAGGTGTTTGTCTATGCCTACCTTGTTCCCAAAAAGAACATGAGAAAAGTATTGGAGTAAATCACATGACAGTTTCCCAGCTGCCAAGTTTGCATTTTAGGTCAAATGCTAATTCTGGACAATTTGGGGTTGAGTCTAATCAAAACAGAATAGAGTGCTAGTTCCCAGGATGCTGAAATAGGAAAGACAAGACCAAGACAAGGAAAGGAACCAAAACAGAAGCTTATTTACTAAAGCTAGAAATCAAACTCAGGGTCATATTAGCAAGAAATAACACGGAGTTCCCACTACTTATATAGCTACAAATATAAATGTAATAATGCATATAATTAATGTCATTTCAAATGGCTGAATTCTACACATTGTCAAACTTTCGGGACAAATATACTGATGTCTGTGTGGAGTACTGATGTGCCTACAGGAGTCATGTTAAGCCTATTTGACATTTTCACAAGCTGCCTTAAAGCATACTATTTACTACACTTACTTTAAGATTTCACCTATTTCTCACCTCCTCCAGAAGCCTTCCCTACAAGCTTTCTCCTTCCCCCGGTCAAGTGCCCATTTATAGGTATCAATAGAATTATTCTCATTCAAAAATATTTATAGAGGATTTTCTACGGAAAAGCCACTATACTAGAAGATACAAAGATGAATGAGAAAATTCCTTGCATTCAAGGACATTACAAGTAAACAGAGAGATTCATTCAATAAATAATTGCATAAATAATTATTTCATTGTAAATATGATAAGTACTTGAAGCAAAACAGTGTGCAATGACAACAAGATTCAGAAATCTATTCTGGTCTTAATAGAGGTGAGGAAAGGCTTCACTGAGGAACTGTCATTGAAACTGAGACCTGATGAACAAGGGGATATCAACTGAGGCAACACAGAAAAACACTCAAACAGAGCACAGCTTATGTGAAGGTTCCAACACAGAAAAGACCTTGGTGCTTGCCAGGAGGTAAAAGGCAGCCACTGTGGCTAAAGAAGAATAACTGAAGAGGAGTGGCTCAAGATGAGCCTGGAGAGGGAGGAAGAAGCCAAATCATTCATAGCCTTGTAGACCATAATATCTTTAGATTTTATCCTCAAAGCATTGAGTTTAATGCAAGAAACCGGCATGATTAGACTATTTTTAAAAGATCACTCAGACTACTCTACTGGTAGAGAAAGAATGGATTAACATCAAGCAAGAGCAGAGCAGGAAAAAAAATTATAAAGTTGTTAGACAAGCAACAACAGGAGGTAGGACTTCCAGAATATCAGAGAGAGGAACTGGAGAAAACCTTCCCAGACAAAACTGGTCAAAATTATCAAAAACAACAACTCTGGAAATTGACTACAGACATACAAAAAATTAAGAAATATTTATATAAGAAAAAGTACTGAACTGCAATAGAGAAGCAAGGGTGTTTTAACGTGCAGCTACTCCTACCCATCCCTAGCCCAATGTCGATAGCCGATATGAGGATCAACAGCCTTCCTGCTGCCGGGGGTGGCTAGTCTGATATCCACTGAAAAAAGTTCCAGGCTATTGAAATCAACAGCAAACAGTGACAACAGACAAGCCAAAAATTTAACAGAAAAATCTGAGAAACAAGATAGCACAGTGTGCTTTGATAAGCTCCCACATATTCGTGGGGATCTTGAAAGTTATACACATGCACAGAGAAGACCACAGAGGGCCACAGCTCTCCTCTCACTCTTGGTGAACAGGAGACCATGCAAAAACAGAAAGTAAAAACCAGGGAAGACTCGTAAACCGCCTGAATTTTGAATGCCCTAGCCCACACACAGACACTCTCAGCAAATGGCAGAAGCCTCACTGACTGAGGCAGTTTAAGCATAATCTCTAAAGGATCACTGGCTGACCACAAACAACAACAAACAACCCTAGAAAAATGGAGGGGAGGAGGTAGAATCTTACAGTTGCTATAATATATTATCTAAAATATCAAGCTTTCAACAAAAAATATGAGACATGTCAAGAAACAGGAAAAGTATGGCCCATAAACAGACAAAAGCAGCAGTCAGTAAAAACTGTCTCTGAAGGGACTCATACGTAAATCTTAGTACACAAACACTTCAAACAATTATTATAAATATGTTCAAAGAACTAAAAGAAACCATGTTTAAGGAATTAAAGAAAGCACAAAGACAATGAATCAACAAATACAGATTAACAATGAAAACACAGAAATTGTAAAAAAGAACCAAATAGAAATCCTGGAGTTAAAAAGTACTCAACAGCACACTGAGCTAACAGAAAAAAGAATTGGCAAATTTGAAGATAAATGAGTAGACATTATCCAGTCTGAATAAAACTGAACAATAAAAAAAAAAAGAGGGAGGGTGTGGGGGAAGAACCAAATTCAGAAATAAAGCACACTAACATACAAATAATGCAGTCCAAAAAAAAAGAGGGGGGAAAAACAGAAGAAAGGAATATTTTAAAGAAATAATAGGTAAGGGACTTCCCTGGTGGTCCAGTGGTTAAGACTCTGTGCTCCCAATGCAGGGAGCCCGGGTTCAATCCCTGGTCAGGGAACTAGATCCCACATGCCACAACTAAAAGAGCCCACATACCACAACTAAATGAGCTCACATGCCGCAACTAAAATATCCCGAACGCCACAACGAAGATCCCTCACGCAGCAACGAAGATCCTGCATGCCGCAACTAAGACCCAGCACGGCCAAATAAATATATATATATTTATATATAATTTTTTTTAAAAAAAGAAAGAAAGAATAGGTGAAAAATTCCCCAAAATGATCTACACATCTAAGAAGGTCATCAAATACCAAGGATACAACAAATATTAAGAAGGATAAATGTAGAGATTCACACCCAAATATATAATAGCCAAACTGTCAAAAACCAAAACAGAAAATCTTAAAAGTAGCAAAAGATAAACATTACTTATCACATACTAGGGGATTTCAACAAAATTTAACAACTGACTTATTATCAGAAAAATGAAAACCAAAAGGCAGTGAGTGGTATGGCATATTCAATATGCTGAAAAGGAGAAAAAACAGTCAACCAAGAATCCAATATCTAGGAAAACTATCTTTCAACAATAAAGACAAAATAAACATTCTTACATAAACGAAAGAGAATCTGTTGCTAGTAGACCTGCCTTACAATAAATACTGAAGCAGGAAAAGAAAAAAAAACCCACAAGAAAGACAGAAAAGGAAATGACACCAGAGAGTAACTGAAATCCAAATTTAAAAAATAAATAAATAAAGCAAGGAAACTACTTAGGTAAAATTTTAAAAAGACAACATAAATATATTCTTTTCATTTCTTCCCCAAACTGGTTTAAAAGACAAGTAAATTTAATCAATAATTGTAAAACTGCATTGTAGGGCTTTTATATAAAGATGTAACATATATGACAATACTAGCAAAAAGTAGAAGGAAAGGAAGCAAGCTACACTGAAGCAAAGTTTCTCTTTATCACTAGAATTAAGGTAGTTTTACTCTGAAGTAGAATGTTTTAAGTTAAAATGTTTATTACTGTAATCTTCAGAAAAACCACTATGAAAAATCATAGTCAAATCAAAGTCAAAATGAGATAGCCTAGAAAAGAAACAACAGATAATAAAGGTACCCTAGAAAAATATCTACTTACCACAGAGGAGGCAGTAAAAACAAAGAAGAAATGAGACATATAGAAAACAAATAGTATGACTGCAGACATAAATCCAATGATATTATTAAATACATTAAATGTATATGGATTAAACATGCCAATCAAAAAGCAGAGGTTATAAGACTCAAGTTTTTTTTTAAAAAAAGGATCTAACTACATCCTGTCTACAGGAGACAGACTTTGATTCAGACAAACAGGTTGAAAGTAACAGAATGGAAAAACATATATCATATAAAACATACTGAGAGAGGTAGATAGCTATACTAACATCCAACAAAAAGATTTTAAGAAAAAAAATTTTACTAGAGACAAAAAAGATTGTAATGTTAAAAAGTTAAATTAATCAGGAAATAACAGTTATAAAAAAATTATGTGGCTAATGATGGAGTCCCAAAGTAGATGAAGCAAAAACTTAAAGAAATAAAGGGAGAAACAGACAATTCAACATTAGTCAGAGTTGTCTCAATAACTGCTAAAACAGGGCTTCCCTGGTGGCACAGTGGTTGAGAGTCCGCCTGCCGATGCAGGGGACACGGGTTCGTGGCCCGGTCCGGGAAGATCCCACATGCCGCGGAGTGGCTGGGCTCGTGAGCCATGGCCGCTGAGCCTGCGCGTCCAGAGCCTGTGCTCCACAATGGGAGAGGCCACAGCAGTGAGAGGCCCGCATACAAAAAAACTGCTAAAACAGAACAAATCAGCATTCATTTTTTTAAATATATTTTCACTGGGTACAGAATTCTCAATTGACAGGTTTTTTTATTTCCATTATGTTAAAGATGTTAATCAGTTGTCTACTTATGTGCATTATTTATGCAGGAAATCTGATGTCACTCTTTTCTTTGTTCTTCAGTTCGTGTTTGTTTTTTCTGCCTGCTTTTAAGATTTTTCCTTTATCACTGGTTTTGAGCAATTTGATTATTATATGCCTTAGTGTTGTTTTCATGTTTCTTATGCTTGGTGTTTGTTGGGCTTCTTGGACCAGCAGAATGTTTTAATTGAATTTGGAAAGCTTTTAGGCATTACTGAGTTTTGTTCTCGGATAGTTATGTTTCTTGGAAGCAGTTTCATTTTGGCAGGTCTTACTTCTAAAATTTGTTAGGATGGGCCTAGAGCTAACTGTTACTCCACCCTACTGGAACAAGACTCTTCTGAGTATTCTACCCAATTCCCCATGGTTGAGGTTTTCAAGACTACCTTTTAGGAACAGACACTATTCCCAGCCCTGTATGAATGCCCAGAATGTTTCCCCTGATCGTTCAGGGAAGCTTTCCATGACCATGGATAGTTTCTCTGCATCTGTGCACTAATCTGTACTCTGCTAAATATTCCAGGGGACACTCTGTAAATCTATATACGGTCATCTCTTCTCTAGATAAAACACTAGACATCAAGTAATGGTCCTGCAAGCTCTAACTGCAAACTCTAGCTTTGGCCTTTGTGGACTCTCAGCTCCATCTCTTCAACTCAGAGGTTTGGCCATGATCCATCTGGCTTCCCTGTTCCCTGTTCCCTGTCCCTGAGCCTGGAAACTCAACACAGTAAGCCGGACAATCATAAGACTCATCACATTTATTTCCTGTACCTCAGAAAACACTGCCCTTCATTACTTAATATCCAGTGTCTTGAAAACCATTGTTACATACACTTTGTCTGGTTTTTTAGTTCCTTCATGAAGGATAGTAAATATGGTTACCCTGTTACCCATATTGGCCTGTAGTGGGAGTTCTAGTTTTAATGTGGCTAGTGGAAAAATTTAAATATGTCTTACATTATATTTCTATTACACAGTGTTATTGTAGATAGTCTCCAAAACTATGTAATGCGGAAATCATCTAAGAAAGCAGGGTAAGAAGCTTAAGAAGGTTAACAACCAAGAATCAACAAATTTCAACAGTTAAATGTCAAATGGAAAAGAAGGAGCTGGCAAAGTAGACTTAGAAAAGGCAACCTAAGAGAGAAAATGAAGAAAAGTGTGGTGTCACTGGAAAAGTAGAAGAGAATTAGGAAAATCAGAGATTGTATGAAATACAATCACTGCAGAGTGTATACATGTGAGTTAACCAAGGAACATCAAGGATAAGTAACATTATTGAGGGCCCAGTTAAGATTAGTAACAATGAATTCATTTTGGTTAGCAACCTCTGTAAACCAGAAATACAGGAAATTCATGGATACTCCAAAACAAGTGGATAACTTAATCCATAGCCGGGGATCTGCCAGGTAAAAGTGATGTAAGGTCAAAAAGCAAGGGAGATTAAGGTACCTGCCAAAAGACTTTTTGAAATGATGGCTCATGAAAACTAAGATAAATACAGAAATAGAAACAACTGAGAGGTGCTAGAAAGAAAAAGGGGATAGGTTAGCCATCAAGAGGTACAAATAAAAGTAATTTGAAGACTAGGAAAGTACAAAGGAATGGCATTTTTTAAATTGATTGTTTGCCATTCTCTGCCCTCTAATAACTCATCTTTGCCTCTTCTCATTTTTTATCCCTTCAATTCTTGCTTCTTGTTGCTTGGATAAAGATGGGCCTTTTATTATCACTGCTAGTCAAGGCACTGTTCCCCCTCCAAGTACCAAACCAATCAACTACAACAAAAAATCCAATTGGGGGTACTTTGTTTCTAATCTCTGCTTTTATTTGTCCTGGGTACTCGAAGTTTTTGTTCTTTATTGTCCTACAGTGTATTTTTCCTTTGTAGGGGAAGGGGCTATCACTGATCTGCGTTTATTAAAGATAACTATTTTATAGCAAGATTTTACTTTATTTGTGAACTTTTCACCCACAGCCAATAAAGCAGGTAGGCCTTCATTAATCAGAGAATAACTTAATGATATCTCATATATCAATAGTTTCAAAAACCAATTTAATCATAAGTACCTATGACTATTACATAATGACTGATTATCAAAAATAAGGCAGAGACTACTAAAATGTAAGAAAATGTTCTACAAACATAAATACAATAGCCGTATTACAGAAAGTATCATGAAACCTTCAAATAACTGTTTGAATGTATCAAGAATCCCCATTTCTTCTCTGATTGCTGTGGCTAAAACTTCCAAAACTATGTTGAATAAGAGTGGTGAGAGTGGGCAACCTTGTCTTACTTCTGATCTTAGTGGAAATGGTTTCAGTTTTTCACCACTGAGGACAATGTTGGCTGTGGGTTTGTCATATATGGCCTTTATTATGTTGAGGTAAGTTCCCTCTATGCCTACTTTCTGCAGGGTTTTTATCATAAATGGGTGTTGAATTTTGTCAAAAGCTTTCTCTGCATCTATTGAGATGATCATATGGTTTTTCTCCTTCAATTTGTTAATATGGTGTATCACGTTGATTGATTTGCGTATATTGAACAATCCTTGCATTCCTGGAATAAACCCCACTTGATCATGGTGTATGATCCTTTTAATGTGCTGTTGGATTCTGTTTGCTAATATTTTGTTGAGGATTTTTGCATCTATGTTCATCAGTGATACTGGCCTATAGTCTGGAATCCAAATCTGAAAAGAAGTAAAGCTGTCGCTGTTTGCAGATGACATGATACTATACATACAGAATCCTAAAGATGCTACCAGAAAACTGCTAGAGCTAATCAATGAATTTGGTAAAGTAGCAGGATACAAAATTAATGCACGAAAATCTCTGGCATTCCTATACACTAATGATGAAAAATCTGAAAGTGAAATTAAGAAAACACTCCCATTTACCACTGCAACAAAAAGAATAAAATATCTAGGAATAAACCTACCTAAGGAGACAAGAGACCTGTATGCAGAAAATTATAAGACACTGACAAAACAAACTGAAGATGATACAAATAGATGGAGAGATATACCATGTTCTTGGACTGGAAGATTCAACATTGTGAAAATGACTCTACTACCCAAATCAATCTACAGATTCAATGCAATCCGTATCAAACTACCACTGGCATTTTTCACAGAACAAGAACAAAAAATTTCACAATTTGTATGGAAACACAAAAGACCCCGAATAGACAAAGCAATTTTGAGAACAAAAAATGGAGCAGGAGGAATCAGGCTCTCTGACTTCAGACTATACTACAAAGCTACAGTAATCAAGATAGTATGGTACTGGCACAAAAACAGAAATATAGATCAATGGAACAGGATAGAAAGCCCAGAGATAAACCCATGCACATATGGTAACCTTACCTTTGATAAAGGAGGCAAGAATATACAGTGGAGAAAAGACAGCCTCTTCAATAAGTGGTGCTGGGAAAACTGGACAGCTACATGTAAAAGAATGAAATTAGAACACTCCCTAACACCATACACAAAAATAAACTCAAAATGGATTAAAGACCTACATGTAAGGCCAGACACTATCAAACTCTTAGAGGAAAACATAGGCAGAACACTCTATGACATACATCACAGCAAGATCCTTTTTGACCACCTCCTAGAGAAATGGAAATAAAAACATAAATAAATAAATGGGACCTAATGAAACTTCAAAGCTTTTGCACAGCAAAGGAAACCATAAACAAGACCAAAAGGCAACCCTGAGAATGGGAGAAAATATTTGCAAATGAAGCAACTGACAAAGTATTAATCTCCAAAACTTACAAGTAGCTCATGCAGCTCAATAACAAAAAACAAACAACCCAACCCAAAAATGGGCAGAAGACCTATATAGACATTTCTCCAAAGAAGATATACAGAGTGCCAACAAACACATGAAAGAATGCTCAACATCATTAATCATTAGAGAAATGTAAATCAAAACTACAATGCGATATCATCTCACACCAGTCAGAATGGCCATCATCAAAAAATCTACAAACAATAAATGCTGGAGAGGGTGTGGAGAAAAGGGAACACTCCTGCACTGTTGGTGGGAATGTAAATTGATACAGCCACTGTGGAGAACAGTATGGAGGTTCCTTAAAAACTAAAAATAGAATTACCATACGACCCAGCAATCCCACTACTGGGCATATACCCTGAGAAAACCATAATTCAAAAAGAGCCATGTACCAAAATGTTCATTGCAGCTCTATTTACAATAGCCAGGACATGGAAGCAACCTAAGTGTCCAACAACAGATGAATAGATAAAGAAGATGTGGCACATATATACAATGGAATATTACTCAGCCATAAAAAGAAATGAAATTGAGTTATCTGTAGTGAGCTGGATGGGCCTAGAGTCTGTCATACAGAGTGAATTAAGTCAGAAAGAGAAAAACAAATACCGTATGCTAACACATATATATGGAATCTAAGAAAAAAAAAAAAGGTCATGAAGAACCTAGGGGTAAGACAGGAATAAAGACACAGACCTACTGGAGAATGGACTTGAGGATATGGGGAGGGGGAACGGTAAGCTGTGACAAAGTGAGAGAGTGGCATGGACATATGTACACTACCAAATGTAAAATAGATAGCTACTGGGAAGCAGCCGCATAGCACAGGGAGAACAGCTTGGTGGTTTGTGACCACCTAGAGGGGTGGGATAGGGAGGGTGGGAGGGAGGGAGATGCAAGAGCAAAGAGATATGGGAACATATGTATATGTATAACTTGATTCACTTTGTTATAAAGCAGAAACTAACACACCATTGTAAAGCAATTATACTCCAATAAAGATGTTAAAAATAAATAATTTTTAAAAAAAAGAATCCCCATTTCAAGGCGCTGTGCAAAAATCATTAAATAGGATGGCTTGGCCATAAAGAAAGCCTCAACAAATTTCAAAAAGTTAAAATCATTTAGACAAAGTCCACTGGACACCATGGAATTAAGTTAGAAGTCGGTAACAAAAAGATACCCAGAAAAATCTCAATTGTTGGGATATTAAATAGTATACTTATAATATACATAGAAGTATATTACTTAGAAGTAATTCACAAGTGCAGTAGGCAGACTAATGGACCCCTAAGATGTCTGTGTCCTAACCAAGGAACCTGTGAAAATATTACTTTACTTGGCTAAAACAACTTTACAAATGTGATTAAGGTTACGAATCTTGAGACATGGCATTTTTCCTGGATTATCAGGGTGGGCCCAACCAAATCACATAGGTTCTTAAAATCATGTAACGTGTCCTTGCTAAGGATCAGAGTGAGATGTAACTATGGAAAAATGATCAGAGAGATACAAGATTGCTGGCTTTCAAGATGGAAGAAGACATGCAGGTGGCCTCTAGAAGCTAGAAAAGGCAAGGAAGCCCATTCTCCTCTAGAGTCTCTGGAAGGGAACACAGTCCTGCCCACACTTTGATTTCAGCCCAGTAAGACTCATGTCAGATTTCTAACCTACAGAACCATAAAATAATAAATTTGTGTTGTAAATTTGTGGTAATTCTGCTTAACAGAATCTAACTCTCTTTCTTGATAAAACCATCCAGAAAACTAGAAATAGTAGGGAACTTCTTCAACATTATAAAGGACACCTATGAAAAAGCAATTACTAATATCATATTCAATGGTAAAAAACTAAAAGCTTTCCCCCTAAGATCTGGAACAAGACAAGGATGCTGGAAAGTCCCTGGTGGCACAGTGGTTAAGAATCCACCTGCCAATGCAGGGGACATGGGTTCGAGCCCTGGTCTGGGAAGATCCCACATCCCGCGTAGCAACTAAGCCCGTGCACCACAACTACTGAGCCTGTGCTCTAGAGCCCATAAGCCACAACTACTGAGCCCACGTGCCACAACTACTGAAGCCCGTGTGCCTAGAGCCTGTGCTCCGCAATGAGAGAAGCCACTGCAATGAGAAGCCCACGCACTGCAACGAAGAGTAGCCCCTGCTTGCCGCAACTAGAGGAAGCCCGCGGGCAGCAAAGAAGACCCAACGCAGCCAAAAATTAATTAATTTAAAAAAAAAAAAGACAAGGATGCCTACCTTCACAATGCTACTGAACACTGTATTGGAAGTTCTAGCCAGAGCATTAGGCAAGAAAAAGTAATAAAAGGCACCCAAATTGAAAAAGAATAAACAAACTACATCTATCAGATAAAATAATCCTATATATAGAAATCCCAAGGAATCCACAAAAACCTACTAGAGCTAATAAATGAATTGGGCAAGTTGCCAGATACAAGATATACATACAAAAATCAACTGTGTTTTAATTCACCAGAAACAAACAATCTGCAAAGAAAATTAATGAAACAATTCCATTTACAATAGCATTCAAAAGAATAAATACCTAGGAACAGATTTAACCAAGGAGGCGAAAGATTCATACACTGAAAACCACAAAACACTGCTGAAAGAAATTAAAGAAGATGTAAAAAATAAGACATCTGTGTTCATAGATTGAAAGACTTAATATTGTTAAGATGGCAATACTCCCCAAATGTATTTACAGATTTAATTCAATGCCTACTAAAATTCCAACAGCCTTTTTTGCAGAAATAGAAAAGCTGATTTCTAAAAAAATTTAAATAAATTTAAAAAATAAGTATGTCAATTATACCGCAAATTTTTTAAAGGTGATTTTCAAATTTATATAGAGTCGTAAGGAGATCCCAATAGTAGAAACAACATTGAAAAAGAAGAACAAAATTCTCAAAGGGGATCATAAACATAAATCAAAAAAACTAGGAGCCAATGCATTAGAAGGCTGGATGGTCACACCACCATTGCTTATTAAAAATACAGCTTTTGGTCTTGTTAGTCTTATACTATATCATATTTTGTACTGAACTGGGCAATCCCTTAAAGAAAAAGTGGGCTAGACAATATTTTCATAATGTCTTCAGAGTTAACACCATAAGCAAGTCAAATAAGTTTTATTCTTAAAGCTACATGTTTTCATTTCTGAAATTCAGCAATAAGAAATTATGTGACTTGCTTCTCTTCATCAAATGTAGACTTACTACCTTTCTCCTATATCCATCCATTCTAAAGCAAACAAGTTTATCCTTTGAGCTTCCTGATACTTGAGTAACTCTCATTCAAAGGAATAAATCAATGGTCAACACTGTTTTCTAAAGCACTTGAGTACATGGCATTATGACTGCACAGAGACTAGCCACATTCATAGAGCCTGGACATGTTCTAGAACCAACCCTACAATTCTGAGCTAATCAAAGAGACTCAAAGGAAACCTAGAAGTGTAGGTAGGTTTATGGTTTCTCCAGGAATTCTATTCCTCACTGTGGGAAAGAAAAATAGTCAAGACCCAATAAGAGACCCAGAATGACATATCAATAGTACCGCAGCACACTAGGTCAGCTTTTGAAATATGTCTGAACATCCCTGAGGGCCTAGCACACACAGACCCAGGTATGGGATAAACTATAAAAAATGGTTTGGTACTGCTTATTATACCATTTACCAGGATGAAAATTGCAGAAGATGGTTTGCATCTCTCAGCTAAGTAGCACCATCATAAGTAGGCTCATAGGTCAAAAATATCAACAAGTTTGACAAAAAAATTAGATACCACCAACATCCAGAAACTCTTTTCATTGTGATATTCATAATGTATGCAGGAGACTTAAAACAGAAACAGGAGAGGGGAGGGATGGAGAGGGGAAGGGAAGGGAGAAGAAGGGATGGGCAGAGAGGAGAGGAGGTCTCATTGTTCAATTTTATATTTTTATAAAAAACCACTGTATATTCACTATCACAGTACCTGGTACATACAAGTAGTAAAAAGCTTGTTGAATGGTCAACCGAATGATAGATGGTTGACTGAGCAAAGAAATAAATGGGTAGAAGGAAAAAGAATAAATATGCAAAGTTTAAAAATATTTGAAACTGGAGAAGACTTGTGTTTCCATTTTTAAAAGCTAATCTAATTATGTGTGAGAAGTAGCATGGCAGAGTGGAAAGAAGGCAAAATTTGAACTCAGACCTAGATTTAAAGCCTGGCTGAAACTTTTACTGGCTTGCATTGCTGAGCAAATTGCTTACTTTATATAAGTCGTAGTTTTCTCCACCTGTAAAATGGGGATTCCAGTATCCACCTTACAAACACAATAAACCAGCAATGTTGGCACCTAGAACAAACTGAACAAAACCAGCTCTCAAATCAACTCTGTAATTCATAATGTAGCCCACAGATGGGTGTTACTAACAATGCTCGCCATCTGGTAGCTTCCTGTTTTAAATAATTATTCTTGCTAACTAGGTGCCAACCTTTTAGAATCATTATATTAAATGTCTGCACCCTCTAAGTTTTGGTGTCCTTAGACAAAGCCCAGCAAGACCAGTCATAGCTCAGCTTATAGGTTTGCTCTGAGGATTAAAAATAATGTTAAGAAAAAACCCTTGTACAGTGACAGGCATGTATTAAATAATAAATTATTTTAAATATTTCGTTAATACCTTTATGTCATCCATTTGCCACTCTACATTATCACAATTATTCCAATAAGCCCACACTAAGAATACAGATTAGTCATATCAGCCACTTGCAGAAATATATAAATAAGACAGAAATGAAAGGTTATGTACTGAAACATTCTCTTCAAAGATTCAGGTTGATTCCTTCAATCTTGACTTTTGGATTCTCCCTCTTAAATCCATAAAAATCTCTTCTGGACTTAGAAGAGTAGAGGGCACCTTAATTTCAAGAGCCATTTCTAGACTGAGGAAATAAGTGTCGGATTCAAAAGGAGAATTCAAAGTTACCACTATCAGGGTATGTTTCTTCTCTGCTGGATGGGCAAATAGAACTGCTGCTACTGTGTTTTGCATCTAACCTCAGCTGTGCAAACACGAATTAAGTAAGAAAAACATCAAGCCATCTTTATCAGATCTCCAAACAACCTAGATAAATTCTTTTAAATGAATAGTTTAGTTACGATGAATAGTTAGTATGCAGAATAACAAAATTTGCAAACTCTTAAGAACCCCTGTACAAAGCACTTCTACTTAGCTCTGAAAGATTATTTCTCTGGATTATCAGATATTCAGAAATAGTTACTTTATTAGAAAGCATGCCAATCCAATCTAAGGCCACAGGTAACAATTCTCACAGCAAGAGTTAAATCAAAATGACTCATAGGTATAACTGGTTAGAGTGATGTCTCAATAACAGTTTCTCCAAGGAAACATCTCTTCTGCTCCTAAATGTCAAGTTAGCTCACAAGCTGGAGCCCCCAATTTCCCCACAAATTAAAGAATAAAGTCCATTATACTCAACATCACTCGACAGTGATAAGCTGAAACATTCTCCTCTAAGATCAGGAACGAGACAAGGATGCCCACTTTTGCACTTTATTCAACATAGTACTGGAAGTCCTAGCCAGAGCAATTACGCAAGAAAAAGGGAAGAAAAAAAAAAAGCATCCAAATCAAAAGGAAGAAGTAAAACTCTCCCTTTTCGCAGATGACATGATATTAGGTATAGAAAATCCCAAAGACTCCCCCAAAAACTGTTAAACTAATAAATGAATTCAGTAAAAGTATAGGATACAAAATCAATATACAAAAATCAGTGTTTCTACACACTAACAACAAAATATTTTTTATTTATTTATTTTATTTATTATTTCTTTTTGGCTGCGTTGGGTCTCCATTGCTGCGCGCGAGCTTTCTCTAGTTGCAGTGAGCGAGGGCTACTCTTCGTTGCAGTACGTGGGCTTCAGTAGTTGTGGTTTGCAGGCTCCAGAGCGCAGGCTCAGTAGTTGTGGCACACGGGCTTAGTTGCTCCGTGGCATGTGGGATCTTCCCAGACCAGGGCTCAAACCTGTGTCCCCTGCATTGGTAGGCGGATTCTTAACCACTGCGCCACCAGAGAAGTCCCACAACAAATTATTAGAAAGAGAAATTAAGAAAACAATCCCGGGCTTCCCTGGATTGCACGAATCCGCGTCCCCTGCATCGGCAGGCGGACTCTCAACCACTGCGCCACCAGGGAAGCCCCAGTTAACTAATTTTTGACAAAGGAGCCAAGAATATTCAATAGGGGAAGGATAGGCACAATAAATGGTGCTGGGAAAACTGGGCATCCACTTGCAAAGGAGTAAAACTGGACTCCTATCTTACACCATACACAAAAATCAACTCAAAATGGATTAAAGACCTGAATGTAAGACTTGAGACCACAGAACTCCTAGAAGAAAACATAGAGGGTAAGCTCCTTGACATCAGTCTTGGCAATAATTTTTTGGATTTGAAACCAAAAGCAAAGGCAACAAAAGCAAAAATAAACAAGTGGGACTACATCAAACTAAAAAGCTTCTTCTCCACAGCAAAGAAAACCATCAACAAAATGAAAAGGCAACCTACCAAATGGGAGAAATATTTGCAAATTATATATCTGATAAGAAGTTAATATCCAAAATACACACAAAATTCTCACAACTCAATAGAGGAAAAAAAATTAATCAGATTAAAAAATGGTCAGAGGAAGTGAACAGACATTTTCCCAAAGAAGACATACAAATGCTTAAAAGGTATATGAAAAGGTACTTAACATAACTCATCATACCCAAATCAAAATCACAATGAGATATCACCTCACACCTGTCAGAATGGTTACCATCAAAAGGACAACAAATAAATGTTATCAAGGATATGGAGAAAAGTGAACTCTTGTGCACTGTTGGTGGGAATATAGATTGTTGTAGCCACTATGGAAAACAATATGGAGGTTCCTCAAAAAATTAAAAATAGAACTACCTCATGATTGAGCAATTCCACTTCCAGGTATACATCCGAAGGAAACAAAATCACTACCTCAAAGATACATTTGCACCTCCATGTTCGTTGCAGCATTATTTACAATAGCCAAGACATGAATCAACCTAAGTGTCCACAACAGATGGATAGATAAAGAAAATGTGGTGTATATATACAATGGAATATTATTCAACCATAAAAAAGAGAAATTTTTCAGGGTACTATGCTAAGTGAAGTGAGTCAAAGAAAGACAAATACCATATGATCTCAATTATACGTGGAATCTAAAAAGAACCAAACTCATAGAAACAGAGAACAGACTGGTGGTTGCCAGAGGCAAGGGGTGAAGGTGATCAAAAAATACAAACTTCTATTTATAAGATTAATAAATCCAGGGGATGTGACATACAACATGGTGACTATAGTTAACAACTGTATCGTGTATTTGAAAGTTGCTAACGAAATAGATCTTAAAAGTTTTCATCACCAGAAAAAAAAAATTTACAACTATGTGAGGTAATGTATGTTAACTAAACTTACTGCAGTAATCACTTCACAATATTTACATATATCAGATCATTATGTTGTACACCTTTAATACAAGGTCATATGTCAATTATATCTCAGTAGAACTGGAGAAAACATTTTTTAAAAATAATGTCCATGTGTTGTAACTGATATACTTTTAAACAGAATCCACAGACTAGAAGCACTGCCCTGACATTACATTTAACAAGAGGTTAAATGCATAACCATGGGCTTCAAACAGAAGCTATTTTACATTTTGGTTAAAATTAGAATTCTGTGATTGTGGTTCCCACAGTTTGTATGAATAAAATTGATCACATTATGAATAAACAATAGAAGGTTACAAGCAATTAGCTGATTATAAGTTTTTAGATTTGATGGCATATTAACCACAAAAACTAATCCAGGCAGAACTGGAGATTGTGGTTTCAGAGAGACAAGCATAAGTTAAATAGGACAAATATGTTTAAATAGTAACACTCCTTAAGCTAGAGGTTTAGTAGGTTTGGTATCAAGTTCCGGTGGAGAAATAATTCAGCACCATAATCACAAAGTAACTAACTAAATTATGTACTTTTTTTGATATTTGCTGACATGCATCCCTAATTCTCATTTTGAAGCAAAGATTTTTATTTTTCTGGTGCCACCAAGTGGTAACATTATGAAGTGTTCTAAGGTTAAATGCAACTAACTTTTAGAAAAGTATCACACTGATGTGTTTTATATCAATTTTGTGTTTTAGCACAAAATTATATAGAAAGAAAAGGGCAAAATATTAGAGCCAACTGTTTGGAACTCATCCCCATTTTAAACTCCCAACCCCATATGAAATTTAAGACAAAGAAGAAAAATGAGTAGATCATTAAGACCAAAATGCTCCACTAGCAGACAAAAAAACCGCAAAAGACTATGAAACTATTTGAAAAACAAAAATTTATATCGAAATGATATATCAATCAAACCATAAGAGATGCTCCCTCCTGAAGTTCCATTAATGTGGCAGTAAAAAAAAAAATTATTTTTAAGGCAAAACCCTGTAAGAACAAAGAGACTGAGAGAGAAAATAGCAGCAACAAAATTTTAGAAGGTAAAAAGTAGATGGATGAGTGGTTATTGACCTGGGCAACTCAAGGAAGCTGTTTGATTGACACAACACTTTAAATCTGTCCAAAATTTCAGGAACTAGTGGTTTTAGGTAGCTGTGGAAGTTGAGTGTGAAGGCTAAAAACAAGAGAATTCATCAAAATTCCTGGTTAAGAAGTAATTAGGACACTACTACACACACTCCCTCTTCCACTCTTTACAGCCAAGTATTCATCTTTTCACTACATTAGAAGACGGAAAGTTTATACTCTAGGAAGAGTAAACAGAAGTCTTCTGGACTATAGGACACCAGGCATAGTGAGCGTGGGAGTACTGTAGTAAAAAAGTATTAGTAATCCAGGAGACTGTGGTAATCTAAATGGTACTAACAAGTCAAAGACCATAAAACAACAATGACGATGATGATTTTCTGGACAGAAAACCACTGGAAGAAGGTCCTATCAACCTCTGATTACTGTGTCCAGAAAGTCAGGTAACGAATTGAAGTATGCTTCAATCTGCTTCCATAAAGAAAAGGCAAATGATAAAAACTGACGCTTAAAAAATAAGTAAATAAAACGCTAAGTTCTACTTACAGACATTCAGCAACAGTCAGCTCTACATGTCCCATATCACCCACATTAATTAGCTGAGAATTTATCACAACTAACAAAAACAGAATAGTAGGCAAATCCAAGAACCCTTTACACTCTCAGTTTAAAAGCTCATTTCATCTTGTCTCTTCGGGCCGAGAGTCGATGTACTAAAGAATCTCTATGAATACTCCTGAGATAGGTGAAGGCTGGTGACCATGTCAGAAAAAAACATTATTATTCATACAAAAGACTTAGAGCCTTCATTTTTTTTAAATTGTTTTTGTTGAATAATTGATCAAAGCAGAACTTAAGTATCTCTGATACTGTCCTGCATTTCATGTAACTAAAAGTATATGTCCATATTTAAGTCATTTAATCTCCAGTAATTTCTCCTTTTCAGTCTTGTTTTTACATAGGATTATACACAAGCAACAGTTATACATCACATACTTTTTCTTCCCCAGATACCAACACAAGAACATGCCAAAATACATTAATACAGATAAAACTGTACCTTGAACACCTTCTAGGAGTAAATCAACTCCCTTCCTATAAAAATCAGAAGCAGCTTCATAGTCATCTTCTTCTTCTTTTTTTAAAGCCAGCTTTATTAATTCTCCTGCTTTCTCCAAATAATCTCTCTTGCCAAGCTTGGATTTTAAACTGCCAGGAAAGAGGCCACGACTTTCCCGTTCTTCTTCTGTTTTACTCTGTTCACTGTCAGAAGCAACAGCCCCTAGTGCTGAAGAATCCGAAGAAAGACTGAGACCAAAAGTTCTAATGGGAGAATTTTGATTGGAAGCCATTCCATCATCCAACTCAGCAAGAGAATCCACATCAACAGTAAGAGATATTAGATCACTGTCACTGGAGAAGCCTAGAAATATGATCACAATAGTAAACAGATATTAAACGGAGAATCAGCCAAAAGAATACAAATCATACTGACTATTCATTTTTTCATACTACCTATGTCAATCAGGAAGGGTGTAATTTACTGATGGAAGTCAGTGTCCAGCAATTTGTTTCAGCTTAGTTCATTCATTTTTTTTAATATCTTTATTGGAATATAATTGCTTTACAATGTTGTGTTAGTTTCTGCTGTATAACAAAGTGAATCAGCTATACATATACATATATCCTCATACTCCCTCCCTCTTGTGTCTTCCTCCCACCTTCCCTATCCCACTCATCTAGGTGGTCACAAAGCACCGAGCTGATCTCCCTGTGCTATGCGGCTGCTTCCCACTAGCTCTCTATTTTACATTTGGTAGTACAGTCAATGCAACTCTCTCACTTCGTCCCCTCTTACCCTTCTCCTTCCCCGTGTCCTCAAGTCCATTCTCTACATCCACATCTTTATTCCTGTCCTGCCCCTAGGTTCATCAGAACCATTTTTTGTTTTAGATTCCAAATATATGTGTTACTATACGATATTTGTTTTTCTCTTTCTTAGTTCATTTTTGCACTGTCTCCCTACAGCTGTAGAAGACAGTCTCCTTGCCTTAATCATCAAACTAAAACTGAGACAAGTCTTTATCTAGCCTTGTTGTCAAAAACAGCCCTTACCACAAGATCTCGTGAACTATTTCTAGAAGGCTGATGCTTGTATACACAGCTGCTGTGAACAACAGCATTATGATAAAAAGAAGAGTAAGAGCTTTAGAGTAAGACAAAAAAGAAGCGCCTGGATCCCCACTCTTTAAAACTTACTGTGTGACCAACAGCAAGTTACTTAATAATATAACTTATCATGCAGGGCTTTAAATGAGAAAAAGAGTTAATGGATATAACAGGCTATCATTAAATTATAACTATTATAGCAATTACATAATAATTATTTTACGATAATATAATGTATCCTCAGAGGTGTGCTTTTTTTTTTTTTTTTTTTTTTTTTTTTTGCAGTACACGGGCCTCTCACTGCTGTGGCCTCTCCCGTTGCAGAGCACAGGCTCCGGATGCGCAGGCTCAGCGGCCATGGCTCACAGGCCCAGCCGCTCCGCAGCATGTGGGATCTTCCTGGACCGGGGCACGAACCCGTGTCCCCTGCATCAGCAGGCAGACTCTCAACCACTGCGCCACCAGGGAAGCCCCAGAGGTGTGCTTTTAAGTAACCATCCATATCTGGAAAATGTATGCCACTTACGGTTTTTTTTAACTGAAGTATTTTGAAATTTACATTTCAGCCTCCTCCACAAGCTTTTGGAGGAATCTTTGGTCTGTATTTGCATCTTAGTTTTCTGACATAAAATGAATAATGGGTGCTACTGAAACATTTAAGCAATGAAAATTACTTCTTCCATTTCATATAACTGACTTCATGGTAAGTGAGCTTGAAATACAACAACAGTTATTAAACTTTCTGGTCTTAGGACCTCCCTTTACATTCTTAAAAATGATTAAGGACCTCAAAGAGCTTTTATTTATATGGATTGTATCTGTAAATATTTACCAATCTTGATATTTTAAAAACAGACTGATTTTTGTTTAAACACTAAAGCCCATTACATGTTAACATACTGTTTTTTCCTTTTTTTTTTCGTTCATTCATTCTCGTGTTACAGGACCTTTTTATCATTTCAAGTTTGTTTGCTTTTTTTAATTTATTTTTGGCTGTGTTGGGTCTTCGTTGCTGCACACTAGCTTTCTCTAGTTACGCCAAGCAGGGGCTACTCTTCGTTGCGGTGCGCGGGCTTCTCATTGAGGTGCCTTCTCTTGTTGCAGAGCGTGGGCTCTAGGCGTGCGGGCTTCAGTAGTTGTGGCACGCAGGCTCAGTAGTTGTGACTCGCGGGCTCTAGAGCACAGGCTCAGCAGTTGCAGCGCACAGGCTTAGCTGCTCTGTATCATGTGGGATCTTCCCGGACCAGGGCTCGAACTCGTGTCCCCTGCAATGGCAGGTGGATTCTTAACCACTATGCCACCAGGGAAGTCCCAACATAATTTTTATAAAAATAACTAAGAAGTGCCATTGTGTTACATTTTTGCAAATCTTGTTAACAGAAGATGGCTGGAGTCTCATGACTAATTCTGCACTCAGTCTGTTGTCAGATGTTTTTCTGGTTGGAAAATTTGAAGAAAATGTCACACGGGTAAGTAACTGAAAATGAGGTGAATATTTTAATAGCCTTTTCAAATAACTGTGGCTATTGTTTTTTTGATACTACCAGAAAACTTAACAAACAGTAGTTTCTTAAAGGTTAGTTTACATGTGGAATATAAATTTCTATCAATGTAATTTGTTTCTGTTACATTCAAATCCATGGGTCTGTCTTACACACTAAATGGATCTTTTATCATGCATGAGTTTGTAACATCAAACCCTGGTCATTTTGAAAATATTAGTTCCCTGAGTTACACAGATCCTCCAAATGGTGACAAATTTCATTATTACAATATCTCCAAGAAAATCATATTTGCTACTTACCACCACCAACATCATCAGAAAATTCTTTAAGTATTGGAAACTGTCAGGCTCAAAGTGGCTGATGCAGGTTCTCCAAAATTCTAATTTGGGACTGAAAACTAGAATTTTATCAGTATTTGGCAACAAATACTGTTAGCTGTTTTGCTCGAAGTGGCTGATACAGGTTCTCCAAAATTCTAATTTGGGACTGAAAACGAATTTTATCAGTATTTGGCAACAAATACTGTTAGCTGTTTTCCTTGAAGTGTCAGCTCACTTCATTCATTTTCAAAAAAAAACATTTGCTAAATACCCAAGTCTGAATAATGATAGTTTGTATGTCAATCATCCTTTCAAACAAAAATGGGGTCCCAGGGGAAAAGTAGCTAGTTTATGGCTCAAATAATTGCACAAGTGCTTTTTCTCAAGGCAACCATGGTAGTTCAGCACACAAAGTGTTTCATGTATACTTCCATGTCATCACACAGAATACCAAGAAGACATGTACCCAAGGGTTGAGATTTAATAAAATTAACAGTTTTTGCTGCTTTATCAAGGCTTTATTCCTAGGTGAAACTACCATTGGGATTACTGCAAGTATGTGCAACGATTACTGTTACAGTCTCGTATCACTGTCTTGATTCCTGCTCAAGTACATCAGTTTTATCCACCATTGCTTTTGGATCATCAAATGTCAGCAGAGTGGAAACAGCAAATAATTTCCTAGATTATTATGAAAATAGTTTCTGCCTTGGGCATCCCCTGAAAAACATCTCAGGAATACCCAGCGGTCTGAAGACCATACTTTGAGAGCCACTGATTTATATATCATTAAATAAGACTGACAATAGGGTTAGGCAAAACTTAGGTCTGGGAACAACTATGAGATCTGCATCTCCACTGAATACTGACTGCCAAGTTTCTCATAAAGGAAAATATATTAAGAAGAAAATGATCTCCCCAGGATCATATACTAAGTCAAAATTAAAGGTGGATTTGAGTGTACAATTCTAGATCAGGGATCAGCAAACTTCTTTTCTGAGGGTCACAGGGTGACTATTTTAGGCTTTATGACCTCAGTCACAACTAATCAACACTGCTGTTGTAGCATAAAAGCAGCCACAGACAATGCCTATGTGAAAAGCGTGCCTGTGTTCCAATAAAACTTCTTATATGGATGTTGAAATTTGAATTCCATATAATTTTCACATGCCACAAAATAATATTCTTTTGAATTCTGTCAACCATTTAAAAATGTAAAAACCATTTTTAGCTTGTAGGTCATATAAAAACATGTGGTAGGCCAGACTTGGCCCATGGGCCACAGTTTGTCAACCCCTATTACAGACTCAAATTGCTTACTTCATACGGAATAAAGTTAAGTTAGGGTAAAAACATTTACTGGCAGCTAAGCTGAAATTTCAAATCAGCTTTAGACACTACTTTGGCACTCTGTCAATATATCCTGTTTTCAGGGATTCTGGGGTTTTTTTAAATCCTTAGAACGCTCATAAAGTACTAATTTTGTTCCCTAAAAGCAACAGATCTCATTAAACCCACAATATCAGATGAAATTCACTGGACCTAGTGGAAATCTTTTCAATTCTCTGACATTTCAACTGCATAGACAGCACTTAAAATCAAAATCTCTTTATAGCAATCTACAAAATTATTTATCCACTGCTCTGAGCAATATATAAACTTTACAAGAGATTTTTTTAAATAATTTTTAAATATTTTATACATTCCATACAAGTTTATTTCCTTAAATAGTTATCATTATATAACCTGGTCCATTGAAATTAATAAACAAAGAAAAAAAATGTTTATACAGCTAATCACAAAACAAAGGAAATGTTATAGATCTTTTGTCTGCTCTCTGATGTCTTGTCACTATAACCTCCACATCATCTATCACATTGCACTGTTTCATGCTTTGCCTGATTTTCCTTTCTAACAAGAAAAATAATACCAAAGGGTAAGAGGGTAAAGTTATGTGTATTCAGTTTCTTGGCTTTTGACCGTAAACATCTAGTCACATAGTCATATTTCCTCTTACTTTTCCAACCTTATTTTATTAGCAAAGGAAATTATGATTAAATGAAATTAGATCAGAAAAGTAAGACCATCAAAACATCTAGGGAGAAAGTCAGATAGTAAAATAGAGTAATAAATAAATATTCTATACAAATTGTTTCCTTTTCAAATTCTACCTAATTCTAAATGAGTGTTTCTTTTTTTTTTAATAGATCTTTATTGGAGTATAATTGCTTCACAATGCTGTGTTAGTTTCTGTTGTACAACAAAGTGAATCAGCTATATGTATACATATATCCCCATATCCCCTCCCTCTTGCGTCTCCCTCCCACCCTCCCTATCCCACCCCTCTAGGTGGTCACAAAGCACCAAGCTGATCTCCCTGTGCTATGCAGCAGCTTCCCACTAGCTATCTATTTTACATTTGGTAGTGTATATATGTCACTGCTACTCTCACTTCGCCCCAGCTTCCCCCTCCCCACCCCGTGTCCTCAAGTCCATTCTCTATGTCTACATCTTTATTCCTGCCCTGCCACTAGGTTCACCAGTACCATATTTTTTTTTAAGATTCCATATATGTGCATTAGCATATGGTATTTGTTTTTCTCTTTCTGACTTACTTCACTCTGTATGACAGACTCTAGGGCCATCCACCTATAAAGGAGGAATGTTTCAAAATAAGCAAACATAAAAACTAACAGGTTAGGTAGAGGAAATTTTTTAGCCTAAACAGGAGAAGCAAAAGGAAACAAAAAGACTTGTTCTGGTTTAACCTTTTTGGAGGACAATTTGGCAATGCATACCAGATGCAAAACATGCTGGTATCTTTGGTTCAGAAATTCAACAATTTATACCAGAAATAAACAGAGACGTGAAAAAAAGATCCATACATAAGAATATACATCACAAAAACTAGTGAAATTGGAAATAACAAATTCCTAATGATAGGAGATTATGGCACATCCTTATGATAAAATATTACAGTTATTAAAAATTATGTTATAGAAGAATATTTAATGCTAAAGCATTCACGCTCTATTAATCAAAAACAACAAACTGCAAAGCAGTATATATATACTATAATTCTAGTTTAAAACCACAAACACAGAAAAAAAGTCTAGGAAGGTACACTAAACATTAACAGTACTTTTCTCTGTATGCTGGGACTACAGGTGACTCTTATCATATTTGCTGTATGTGTATGACAAGTCCTTAAGGCTCTGTATGTGAAGTATATCAAAGAAGATATAGCAAGAGCTAAAACTGGGAATTTGTTTGTAAATAAAGAGATGTTATACAGACATAATTTATAAAATGTATGAATCATGGCCAGCAGCCAGTACCGAGAAACATCTAACTTAAGAGAAAAGACAGACATGATTATAAAGACAGATCTGTATACAGCAGACTAACCCCCGACACTTCTTCCTTGCTTATTTTCTTCCTTTAATTCTCCTCTTAAGATGCACCCTAATATACCTGAAAAACCTAACCCTATCATATTTCCTCAACCATACACTGCAGCTAATCTAGTATTATCTGATATGTTTCTCTTCCATATTGAAGCAATTTCTACCTTCCCTTCTTCTCAATGAAGGGAATTCCCCAACCAGCTCAAGAAGAACACTCCCCATCTACCACCTCAGCAATGAATATAAAAATATAGATAGAGGTATGCAAATACTCAGTACCTAGTTTATTCTTCTTATATCCTTAATAAATCTACTTAATACAGTGCTTGCTCAACTCCTTGACATCACAGTCCTGTCATTTAATCTGTTTTTTACAAAGCTACACATATAAATATCACATGAAATGGACACTAGCTCCCTGAAACCCAGAAAGTTAACAAGTAAGATAAAGAGAGCTGCAAGCAAGAAAGAGGTTCTCAGTTAAGGTGAGTAGGAAGAACACTGTGGATAAGGCAGGGCAACAACTGACAATACAGAGACTGTTTGTCAAAAGTTAAACCAACTTGAAGTCAATCCATGTTTAAAGGGGCCCTCTGGGCCATCATGAGAGTAAAAGGTGCATCCTTTACCAACACCATCAAGTCAAAAACCTAAGCCTTTTTTGGAAAGGGTGGGGGGTGAAGGGGAGTCAAAGGTTCTATGAAAGCGTTCTGCCTCCAGGTTCATATCACAGAGATTCAAGTCTCAGGGCTATTAGAGGGCCCCAGGCGACTGGTTAAAAAGCAGCTGCAACAGTTCACCTACCTACCCTCACCTTCTGTGCTTTGAACCGCTCAGAGTAGGGCAGTGTAGTGTAATCTGTCTAGGATACCGTCTCTGAAAGACAGGCACCAGGGGAAAAGGTTGAGTTGCCATAGAATAAATCTTTATACTATAAGCTATCAGAAATCTGTATTTGAAGACCATCTGCAAAAAAGAGATCAGTTTCCTTTAGAACAACAGGTGGTCTCTCATGGCCAACTATATATAAAATACATGGTCTCATTATTATTAGCTGATAGCTTTCACTGAGCCCTGAGGTTCAAATATTGCCATAGTCAATGAAAGGGAATTTCTACTTTTCCTAGTAGCAATGACTCAAGCTTCACACACAAAGCAAGATTTCTAGCGAGCAGAACAAAGGTCACCCTGAGGTAGAAGACATACATATCAATCTCCATTAAGAAACGAGCCCTTATAAATATGATTTTAAGTGAATACCTAAACCTAAAAGTTGACGTTAGTCAAGATTCCTGTACCTGAATAAAGATGCAGACGTAGAGAATGATCTTGAGTACACCGGGAGGGGGAAGGGTAAGCTGGGATGAAGTAAGAGAGTGGCATGGACTTATATATACTACCAAATGTAAAACAGATAGCTAGTGGGAAGCAGCTGCATAGCACAGGGAGATCAGCTCAGTGCTTTGTGACCACCTAGAGGGGTGGGATAGGGAGGGTGGGAGGGAGACGCAAGAGGGAGGAGATATGGGGATATATGTATATGTATAGCTGATTCACTTTGTTATACAGCAGAAACTACCACACCATTATAAAGCAATTATACTCCAATAAAGATGTAAAAATAAATAAATAAATAAAAATTTAAAAAATAAAAACACCCACAAAAAAAAAGTCTGTACTTGATTACCAACTCATCATTCAATAATAGCTATTGTTACTAAAAAGAACCATTCCTTTGACGTTTCACATTTTTATAATGTCCTCGATACATGTCTTTGCTTCACTGTTGAAATTTTATAAAAAGAACATCAGAATATCTACTGCATATTTGCTTGAAAAAAAAGAGTAAACTCATAAAACAATAAATCAATCACAATTACAACCCTAATTGTTACTTTACTGTTGTGACCCTACTGTTACCTTATCATGAACAACAAAGATCTATGAGTTCCCTTCCACTTCTACCTAATGAACTTTTTTTGCTGCTACTCTCCATAATCTACTCTGCAAATCAAACCTGTTACCAGCACATAAGTAACTCACACTGAGCTTTCTATATCAAATATGTATTCTCACTGCCTTCCCCTACATAAAGTTAAATCTCATTTCAAAATAGAGTTCTGTGATTGCTATTAAATATCTGGAGTGCCGTGACTGCCTTAGGCACCTGGCTTAATTTCTCTGAAATTCCAATATTTAATTGTAAGATAAGAGATTTACCTATATCATTCCCAATGTTCCTTCTATTCTAAAACCTATTCCCACAACATATTAATATCATGAATTTTTAATTTGCCCCACCCAACTGCTAAACTCTTAATATCCAACGTTATCCTCAATAGCCCTAGAGTTGTTAAGGGTCAATACTTATAATTTGTGTCATTTGTTTTATATGCACACATAACCACAATGACACATTCTCATTTGTGCTTATCTTGAGAATAATAACTTATTCTTTTTTTTCCTATTTATTTTAAACTTCTCCACCAAAGGAAATTCAACTAATAATGGACAGTGAATAAGAGTTAAGTAGATAAGCACTTAAGAGAAAAAGGAACTTCAAACTGAATAAGCACACTCGAAAGTAATAGAGGAGGGCCTAGAATTAGCCCAGTAACAAGATTTACAGTTCTCATGGTGCCACCTAGCGGACATTTGCACTAAATTCTACTTTAAATTTAAATTACGTTTAATTAGGCTTTCTATATTTTGTCATCTTTGTGCTTACCTACATAATAGAAAGAATTATTACCCTGCCACCACATAAATACACAAATCTTGAACTGAAGGTGATTTTAAGAGGTCCCTTACATAGACTAATAATAGATGCTATTCTCAAAATATACATCTCATTTACTCTAAAAATAGTTAATTCAAGACCGCTTAACAGATCCTTTCTTGTGTCTACAATTGTTACAATGAGCACTTAGGGAGCTCTTACTCCACAACTTACAGGCAAAAAGAAAAAAAAAAAGGTAAATTTGACTACTCCAGGAGACATTTAAGAATATTTATTCTTAAAGATATGCTACATATAAAAAGCGGATCTCTCCATTTGTATTTGTGGTTATGATCACCTAATTATTTTCTCTTATTCGCTGCATACACCTGGAAAATGTCCCTCCCAAAACTGCAAAAGAAGCCAAGTAATGTACTAGGAAGAGGAAATGACACAGTTTACCAGATGAGCTTATACCGACATCAAAGGCTCCAATACCAAGGCCAACATGGCAGTAAAGCAACCTACATCCTTCCAACAGGCCAACAGATGAGAGAAACATATCAAGAAGCTCAATTCCCAGGCACCATCCCAGGCACCCAGGAAACCCAGGCCAGGTTTCCACTAATGTCACAGTAACTTTATAGCTAAGTTTAAGTCAACAGAAAGATGGAATTTTATAAAGGAAATAAGATGTTAACAATCAATTAAATCTTCTTTCATCTTTGAGAAAATATAGTTTAATTTCACTGAACAAAGGAGATAAAGAGCAACCAGCATTTCATTTTAAAAACATAAAACAACATTAACGTTTTATCTAAAAACCTACTGAATAATTTTATAATTTTCAATTTCATATTAGATAAAATACATTTAGCAGTTAATCACCAAATTATTGGTTTTATGAAACCTTAAAGTGGTTTCCTCTATCATACTATACTATAAAATAATGAAATTTTTTTTAAATCCACTAACCCAATTCTTTACGTTTTCCTTAGAAAACTTTCTTTCAAGGTAAATTAAGTAAGACCTGTTGATTGCATTTTATGGTACTAATAAAAATGATGATCACTTAGCCTCTACATATGTTCTCTGTCACTCTAACTGAAGGACCTTGGCACAGCAGACTATATATTAAGATTTGCCCTTCTGGCCCATTCCACTGGCAAACTAAATCACAAGTATGAAAAATGAATCCACCTTCAAAACACCATTTAAAATACTACACTCAGAGGAGCTGTTACAGAGTAAATCACCTCCTCACATTTTGGCTCTGAATTCAAATCTCAAGCATTTGCCACCACAATCCCTCTACAACCTTCCATTTCACTGCATACCTGTGGGGCTTGGCTGGCTGCCAGGTTTCCCCTCTCTTTTCCTACTAGAGGCCCTCTCCCTGGTTTGTCTCTGTGGTTTGCAGGCCTTTTGGTATGAAAGTAAATCTTCCACTTGGCTAGTATGCCAGACAATCTCATGATATTTAAAAGTCATTTTTCCTCTCAAATAACAATGAATTTGCAAGTTGTCTGACACTCTGAGCTGTATTTGTCAACAGGTATCTTTCAGCAGGATTAATTAGCGAGGCATAGAATAGAGGCTTCTAAAGGGAGGGGGTAAAAAACATAAACATTAACAGCATTTCCAGTTCCATTTTTCATTCTTCAAGGATCACAGTGTGTTTCAGAGATGGTGATATAGTTAGAAAACTAAACTATGCACTGAAAGGATAAAATTTCAGTATTACTTTTAGGTACCATTAAGTCTTTTTCTGTGTTTTTAACAGAAATGTTGCCCCCAATTTCCCTCATAAAAGCATATTCCTAAATGATAACTGCTTCCAAGGAAAACTCAGCTTTTTGAAATGTCAAAGATAAACCCTGAAACAAATATACTCTACCTCTGCTGTAGGTAGGGTGGCCCATTCACCCTGTTTGCCCAGCTTGTTGGTTTATGCTTGTTGTCTTGGCATACAATAAGTACAGTAGCATCTTCTTTAATTCTCAGAAGTGTCTCAGTTTGGACAATAAATTATAAGCTCACCCTAGCTTATAAAGTTAGAGCTATAATCTACCTTAGGTTATATCTCCTTTAATATCAATATCTTTTTATTCCGAACAGCTTCCACATTTTACAACACCATCCCAAGGAAAGTTATCCTAATAATAATGCTCCTCCCCTTCTCTCCTAAACTAAGGCAAAAGACCTCTGCACCACTCCCATCCCTGATTACCTTATACTCAAATAGGCTTCTGGGACACCCTTATCTCACTATGGTTGACTCCTACCTAGGTAATAAAGACTTATATCTTTGTATCAAAGAATATAACCATCCCCAAATCAAATACCCTTCAATTTCTGCATCAAGAAACAAAGAGAGGGCTTCCCTGGTGGCGCAGTGGTTGAGAGTCCACCTGCCTATGCAGGGGACACAGGTTCATGCCCCGGTCCGGGAAGATCCCACATGCCGCGGAGAGGCTGGGCCCGTGAGCCATGGCCACTGAGCCTGCGCATCCGGAGCCTGTGCTCCGCAACGGGAGAGGCCACAACAGTGAGAGGCCCGCGTACCGCAAAAAAAACAGAGAAAAGAAACATTCTGTAATTTTCAAGAACTGTACTCCTCACTGAATACTCTCCCACAAATCTTTCTAACTCTCCTACTTGTCCTCTCTTGGACATCACCAAATCAGCACATTTACAGGCAGAAAATGCCCTCTCCCTCTTTCTCAGGAGTAGGAGTGTATCTCTGAGGCAACACCCAGATCAGGTTATCCCAGAAAAGTCACCCTCCAAGGAAACTAGTTCTAGAAACAAAGTCACCTTAACATCTCAAGCAGTGATTAGATTTTCCAAAGCCTAGCAAGTATCTCAGATCAAAATAGGTCGTGGAGAATAGATTTTTTTTTTCCCAACAAACCTGATGGACTATAAAATAAAATTACTATCCACAATGTTTTTCTATGACCTTAGCTGATTCAGGATGGAGTCAAAGATATTGAGGACCCAAGGGAGACCCCTGGGCCTAAGGACCCCATACATTTCACAGAACAGTAGGTGTAAGTTAATGGACTGTGCTTTTAAGTCAATGAGAGCCATCATGAAAAATAAGAAAAGCTAATCACTTCTCAATGTGGTGCCACCAAAAGAAAAATAAATTTTAAGTGCATCAGCCCACACAATGGATGGGAACTTGTTGTTCCTACCAAAACATGATGGGAATTACTGCAATAGATCTATGTCAATGTGTCTGTCACTGTATGTCATCAGTACACATCCCCACAAAAACATCACTACAATGAGATCATGGCTACCTCCCATGTTAGAGTCATACACCATTCTCCTCTACCATAAATTCTTACTCATGAAAGAGATCAAGGAATATTATCTAGTCTATGATTTTTCTTTTATATAAACCAAACCTAAGCCACCTCAAACAAATCTAATTACTTATTTTTAAAGACTCCCCACCCTGTCCCCAAGTCTCTCTCTTTTTTAATTCCAAAATATTTTCTGGAAGAAAACTAGCTAAGGAAATTCAAAGACCAAAATATGTATTTTAAATCTTCATAAAAATTCAAAGATGGCTTAACAGAGGAATAAAACAAGAGATTAAGCATTCTTGAATTAAAGTGATTAAAAGTACAAAAATTGCTTTGGTTTAGACTCATGTTATTATAAAATATATCAAAAACACTAAAACTGCCTTAGATTTATTCTTTCTGGTACATGACTAAACTTTTAAAGCCAGTCTTGAAATTAATTGTCTGATAGTCAGATGCTGCTAAATAAACTTTAGCAAGGCATTCTTATACTAGACAACACAAATTCTGAACACTCATTATACCACATTTCATCAAATCTAAGAAGCCATTAATTGTAGGACAAATCACTATTTTATACATCACTGAGAAAGAAAAAAGCTGTCTATTAAATGTAAGATACCATCAACTCAGTATTATGTACTCAATATCAGTGATGTTAAAACATGAGGGAAAAAAAGTATCTTAGAATTACTGAAATACTCTCAAATTCCTATATCCACCTAATTTTGGCAATGTAGCTATGATTTATAGTCTGTCACAATCAAAACCACTGAAATGAAAAAAAAAAATTAAATCTCTTACCTTCTGTAGTACATTCAGGAAAGCTATCAATGAGGGAATCCGAATAAGCTTCAACAGGACCAATCAATTCAGAACCATCGTTGATTATTCCACCCTAAAAAGACCAAAGTAACTGTGCTTCATTGTCGATATGAGTATTTAAAAAAAATCAGTAATGAGAACAATGGTTATCTCATCTATGTACAAGAATTACAAAAATGTTCATCTATTAAACTAGATTACAACTGCTTTTAAAAAATCAATAGGAATATCAATATTGGTTCATCAAATGTAACAAATGTACCACACCAAGGAAAGATGTTAATAATAGGGGAAACTGTGAGGGAGAAAGGGAAATCTATGGGAAAACTCTATACTTTCTGCATAATTTTTCTGTAAACCTAAACTGTTCTAAAACATAGCCTATTATTTAAAAATTCAACAAGAATTTTACAATGTTTTTAATAATATGTGGCTTTTTATAAAAGCATGTTATTTTAAATCTACCAAAAGTACTCATTAAAAAAAATGCAGAGGGCTTCCCTGGTGGCACAGTAGTTGAGAGTCCGCCTGCCGATACAGGGGACATGGGTTCGTGCTCCGGTCTGGGAGGATCCCACATGCCGCGGAGCAGCTGGGCCCGTGAGCCATGGCCACTGGGCCTGCGCGTCCAGAGCCTGTGCTCCGCAACGGGAGAGGCCACAGCAGTGAGAGGCCCGCATACCGCAAAAAAAAAAAAAAAAAAAAAAAAAAGGCAGAAAAAGAAAAAGCCCACCAGCTAAAGTGGTGGGTATTACTCAGTATCCTTAGTAGTCATTAGTCTTTCTAATTAATGATAAATGATGCACTCTATTAGGAAGTCATTTAATTTTACCAAATTAAAAACTACAACATACAACACAGTACCTCAAGTGATCCGAGAAGTGCCTTATATTCGAGAATCATTTGAATGCAATGTACATAAGACTAAATAAATTTAAGATATTTTATTAAAGAGATACATTTTTAATAAATATAAAACTGATTTATCCATGTGACCATCATTTTAATTCCATATTTAAGTTTGAAAATTCAGGTCTGAAAAGATTATTTTCTCTTACTCTGTGTGCAACTAGAGAATGCTCTAGCAGGCAAGAGGTGTGGTGTGATTTTGTGCTGTGGCTTTATGGACTGAATGCTCCAATCACATATATAAAGGTTTATAACCCTTAAATAACTATAACTAATTAAAATAATAGCTCTTCAGCTCTTTAACATATTTCCTTTTACCTTCTACCCACAGTTCTATACCCCCAAACACTATTACCAGGATAGCAAAACCCAAGAGAAATACAAGACCCCTATTTCCTCTCTGTGTCAGCACAAAGAACTCAACAACTATCCTTCCCCTGCCCCTAACAACTATCTTTACCTAATCAAGTCTCCCTGCCAGTTCATCTTTAAGGAAGAGAAATTTGAAATGGTCCCTCTCAAATTAACAAATTTTACTTCCCTGAGTTTTAAGTGAACTGAAACTTTGAAAACGATTATTTTTAGAAGAATTTTTATCACATTATTCTATTTTTTAATTAAAATATTCAAATCACAGATTGTAACTGAATTTTTCTCCAAAAAGAAGAGTATCTATTCTAGACTAAGCCATCCTTTAAACAATATCCAAACAAACCCTAAGAAAATGTAAAAGTATTCCTGAGAATTTTAATAGGCAAATTTGATTTTAGGTATAATCTCACATAGTAGAAAGTGCCTTTCAACTATTAACTACCTCTTCCACTACCAGGTATGTGACTTTAAGTTACCTACCTATAAAAATGGAAATAATATCTACATCACTAACTCAAAGAGTTGTTAGGACTAAAAGATTTCACAGATGGAAAGTGTTTAGAACAATGTAATAAGCACTCAAATTTTTATTTGTTATTACGAGCTGATATAAGATTTGCTCATAAGATAAAAACAAAATACTGAAGAATGCAAGAAATGTTTTAGTTCATAATCCTACAGAAATTTTACTTACCTAATTTAATAAACAATATTACACAAAATAGATAATAAAGAATAAATCTTTAATGAAACAAAATAATAAAAACTGTTCTAGAGGAACTTAAGGGAAGTAGTAGGAAAATACACCACAATTCTACTTTAAATCCCTAGTTCAAAAACATTAACCTTTTACTGTTTCTGAGTATGCAGTAAAAAGAAACTCTTATTATACAGCATCTCAAAGGTTTTGATTAATGAAGAGTCAGTCTGGGGGGGAAGGAGTTCAGATATGCTGGAACATCCAAATATGGTGGTAAATCAGCAAGTGCTCCCCAAAAGGCAATGATGAAACTAGAGAAAACTGTCAAAACAATTTTACATTTAAGAGCTCTGGAAATTAACCCAAAAACATAAAGCAAATGAATAAGTGGCTATTCATAAAACCACAGAAGCCCCGGTGAGAACTGTGGGGGTCTGTGACATTCTTGCCTGAGGTTGTTCACATATTCCCTCCCAGCTGGGTTGCCATGGTAATTATACAAGGGAAGACAAGCCTTAAAAACAAGTAGATCACCTGCAGAAGAGGCTGGCATGATTTAGACTTAAGCACAGAAAAAAGATCCCCCCCCACAAAAAACAGTGTTACCAATAATAGTAGCAATCTTAGTGCCAAAGAAATGGCAAGAACAGTGGCTCAGCAAGCATGAAGTTGTAGTAAGCAAAGGACCAGCACATTAGCCAGACATTTAGCAGGAAGATCCAGAAAATAACATGGCCATAAGGGTTATTAATAAGTTCTCTACCTATCCATGCAGGAAAAACCAGAGACGGATCAAGCTATCTGCAAATCCCTGGCAAACCATGAGAGGGTGCACATGCAGAGAAAGGCAAGAGATCCCAAAGGAAAACAAAAGCCAGGGCAAACTTTAAAACTGCTTGAACCTTGAAAACACACAAAGAATCATCAGCATAAGGGAGAAGCATATAATGAAACAAAGTGTACAAGCAAAGGCAAATCACTGGCTGACCAAAGCTATGCTTATACAAGGCACCTAGCCAGGTTTAAAAATACAATAAAGATTTTAAGCTGAGCAGAGATATTAGCAGTCACACACCATACATCGAACAGACTATACAGATTTAGTACAGACATGTTACTGAACACACTAATAAAACAATGGCAACAACCCTCAGGGGAAAAAAATTAGAACACAGAGTTGCTATAATATATTATCCAAATTTTTCAGTGTTCAACAACAAACTTATGAGACATACAAAGAAAGAGTAAAGTGTGATGATGAATGGATACACAGAATGTGGTATATTCATATCCACTTAATGGAATATTATTCAGCCATCAAAAGGACTTAAGTACTGATACATGTTACAACACAGATGAACCTTGAAAACATTAAGCTATGTGAAACAAGTCAGATGCAAAAGGCCACATACTGTATGATTCCATTCATGTCCAGAATAGGCAAATCCATCAAAACAGAAAGTAAATTAGTGTTTGCTAGGGGTTGGGGCAAGTGGGGTAGGAGGGGTGAATGCTAACGGGTATAACGTTTCTTTTGGGGTGATAAAAATGTTCTGAAATTAGAGAGTAATAATGGTTTCATGACCTTGTGAACAAACTAAAAAACACTGAACTGTATGCCTTAATTGGTGCATTTTATGTAATGTGAATTAATCTCAATTTTAAGAAAAAAAGAACCAGATGAAAATGCTAGAGTTGAAAAGTATAGTAACAAAATTTTAAATTCACTAGAGAAGTTCAACAATACATTTGAGAAAGAAGAATAACCAATGAACTTGAAGATCAACAGAAACTATCCAATATGAACATCATAAGAAAAAAACTGAATAATAACAGAGAACCAGGGAGAGCTGTGGGATAATATCAAGCATACCAACTTACATGTAATAGGAGTACCACACATGAGAGAGGAAAAAGGGCTGAAAAAGAATATTTGAAGAGGTGAGGGCATAAAACTTCCAAAATTTGACAAAAATATTAATCTACAAACACAAGAAGATAAATTAAACCCAAAATAAAATAAACAGAAACAGATCAACAGCTAGTCACTGTTGAAAGACAAAGGCTAAATTCAGAAAGAAGCAACAGAAAAAGACTTATACACTGGAACTACAGTATAATTAACAGCTGACTTCACATAAAAAAACAATAAAGGGAGCTTCCCTGGTGGCGCAGTGGTTGAGAGTCCGCCTGCCGATGCAGGGGACACGGGTTTGTGCCCCGGTCTGGGAAGATCCCACATGCCGCGGAGCGGCTGGGCCCGTGAGCCATGGTCGCTGAGCCTGCGCGTCCGGAGCCTGTGCTCCGCAAAGGGAGAGGCCACAACAGTGAGAGGCCCGCATACCACACACACACAAAAAAAAACAATAAAGGACAAAAGACAGCGGAATGATAAATTCAAACTGTTAAAAAGAACAGTCAATCAATAATTCTATACATCCAGCAAACTATTCTTTTGAAATGATGAGTAAATAAAAACATTTCCAGACAAGGACTGGGAGACTCTATTGCTAGCAAACCTGCCTTGCACAAAAAAAGAAACTACAATCCTTCAAGATGAAAGGAAATGACAACATATGGTAATTCAAATCTACCTGAACAAATAACACCTAAAAAAGGAAATATGAGGGTAAATAAAAAGACTACATAAATATATGTTCTTCTCTCTTCCTCCCTTAACTCTTTGAAAAGGCATCATAACACTGTATTGTTCAGTTTACATTTGAGGTATACGATAATATAACAAAAAAGGAGGAGTAAATAGAGCTCTATGGAGCGAACTTTCTATATTTTACTGGAATTATGTTAGTATTCTTCTCAAGTAAATTGTCATAAGTTAAAGTGCATATTTTAATCCCTAGAGCAAACAGTAAGAATATAACTTTTAAAAACACACACCTAAAAAAAAAGAGTTTAAGTGGTATAATAAACAATACCTATTTAATACAAAAGGTGGTATAAAGTAGAAAAACAAAAGAACAAAAAATATGAGACATATAACAAATAGCAAAATGGCAGACAAAAGTTCAATCTCATCAATAATTAAATATAAAAGGACTAAATACCACAATCAACAACAGCAATTCGCCTACTGAATAAAAAAAACTATATATAGTTTTTTTAAACTATATATAGTGCACGTAAGAGTACCCTTTAGATTCAATAATACAGACAGAAAGCAAAAGAATAAAAGAGAAGTACCATGCAACTGTAAGAAACCTAGAGTGCCTATATTAAAATCACACAAAACAGACTAAGACAATAAATATTACTAGAAAGGGGGCATTTCATAAGGTTGAGAAAATCAATTCATCAGGAAGATATAACCATTCTATGCCAAAAAAGCCCCAAAATAAAGTAAAAATTAACATAACTGAAAAGAAAAATAGAAAATTCAACAATAATTAGAGACTTCAATACTTCAATCTCAATAATTGCTAGAACAACTAGACAGAAAATAAGCAAGGATAAAGATGACAACACTATCAAGTAACTTGAATTAACAGATATTTACATAAAACTCCACCTGACAACAAAATATATGCTCCTTTCAATGTTGCTAGGAAATAAATCAGGTCTCAGTAAATTTTAAAGGGATGAAATCATACAATGTATATTTTCTTTTTTTTTCTTTTTATATATTTATTTATTTGTGGCTGTGTTGAGTCTTCACTGTTACGCGTGGGCTTTCTCTAATTGTGGCGAGTGGGGGCTACTCTTCATTGCGGTGCACATACTTCTCATTGCGGCGGCTTCTCTTGGTGTGGAGCACGGGCTCTAGGCATGCGGGCTTCAGTAGTTGTGGCATGTGGGCTCAGTAGTTGTGGCTCGTGTGCTCTAGAGTGCAGGCTCAGTAGTTGTGGCACACGGGCTTGGTTGCTCCGTGGCATGTGGGATCTTCCCAGACCAGAGCTCGAACCCGTGTCCCTTGCACTGGCAGGCAGATTCTTAACCACTGAGCTACCAGGGAAGTCCACAATGTATATTTTCTGACCACAACCACAAGAAAACAAAATTAGAAATCAACAACAGATGAAACTTTAAGAAATGCACAAATATTTGGAAATTAAAGAACATGTTTCCAAATAACCAATGGGTCAACAGAAAAATCATAAAAGTAATCAGAAAATACTTTGAACTGAATAAAAGTGAAAATAAAACAAAAATTTATGGGATGAGGCTCAAACAATGCTAAGAAGAAAATTTATAGCTGTAAATGCCTGTTAGACAAGAAGAACCATCTCAAATCAATAACTTAAGCTTCAGATTTAAGGAATTAAAGAATTAGATAAAGAGCAAAGTAAACCCAAAGCATGTGAAAGGAAGGAAACAGAGTTTAGAACAGAAATCAGTGAAATGAAATAGAAAAATAGAGAAAAAAATCAATGAAACCAAGTTAATCCTTTGTAAAGATCAACAAAAATATCAAACTTTTAGCTAGACAGGTAAAGAAAAAATAGATAAGACACAAATTACCAAAATCATGAATGAAAGAGGGGACATCACTACCATACCTATAGAAATTTAAAACACTGGAAGGAACACTATGAACAAATTATAGAATTTAGATGAAAACTCCTAAGAAGATACAAGTTAACAAGCTGATTCAAGAAGAAAGAGAAAATTAGAATAGACCTACAACAAGAAAATGAACTGAATTAGAAATTTAAAATCTTCCCACATCAATTCCACTACTAAGGTATATAACTAAGAGAAATGAAAAAATATGTCCACACAAAAACTTATATGCCAGTATTCATAACAGCATCATTCATAATAGTCAAAAGGAGAAGACAATCTATATGTACAACAACTGATGAATGGATAAACTAAATTTGGTATATCCATGGATCCATACAAAGGAATATTATAAGAAGTATAAAAAAAGGAATGAAGTATGGATACTGGCTATAACATGAATAAACCTTTAAAGTATAATGCTAAATGAAAAAATACAATTCCATTCATAATAGCAACAAAAGAATAAAATATTTAGTAATAAATTTAACAAAAGAAATGCCAGACTTATACCTGAAAATGGCAAAACATTGCTGAGACAAATTAAAGAACACAAATAAATGGTGAGTTATTTCATGTTCATAGATTAGAAGACAATATTGTTAAGATAACAATCCTCCCCAAACTGAACTACAGATTTAATAAAATTCCAATCAAAATTTCATCGGAATTTTCTGTTGATATGGACAAGCTGATACTAAAACATTTTATGAAAATTCAAAGGAATCAAAATTGCCATAACATCTTTGAAAAATACAAATAAAGTGGGAAAACTTACACTTTCTGATTTCAAAACATATTATAAAGCTACAGTAATCAAGAGAGTACGTACTGGTAAAAGAACAGACACATAGATCAACAGAAGATGTCAAAAGTCCAGAAATAAAGCGTTACGTGTACAGTCAATTCTTTCTCAGCAACAGTGCCAACATACTTCAATAGGGAAAGGACAGTCTTTTCAACAAACAGTGCTGAGACTATTTGATATTCAAGTGCCAAAAGATTAATTTAGACTGTTACTTCACAGTATACACAAAAATTAACTGAAAATGGATCACAGACTTCCAGAAAGGAATGTAGGAGAAAATTCTCTTGACTTTGGGTTAATCAAAGAGGTCTTAGATATGACAACAAAAGCATGATTCAGAAAAGAAAAAAAATGGTAAATTATACTTCATCAAAACTAAAAACTTTTGCACATCAAATGACACCATTAAGAAAATGAAAAGACAAGCCATACACTCGGAGAAAATATTTGCAAATCACGTATCTAATAAAGAACATGTATCCAGATTACATTTGGAACTCTGCCTGCCAATGCAGGGGACACGGGTTTGATCCCTGCTCCAGGAAGATCCCACATGCCACAGAGCAACTAAGCCTGGGTGCCACAACTACTGAAGCCTGCGGGCCCTAGAGCCCACGCATCACAACGAAGAGTAGCCCCCGCTCGCCGCAACTAGAGAAAGCCTGCACCTAGCAACGGAGACCCAACACAGCCAAAAGTAAATTAAAGAAAAAAAAAAATCACACAATACCAAGTGTTGGTGAGGTTACGAAATTGAAATTAATACTACAGTGAGACACGATTATACACATAGTTATATTTTTTAAAGCACACGATACCAAGTGCTGGTGAGGTTGTAAAAGAACCAGAGCCTTCATACATTGCTGGGGAATGGTGAAGTCACTTTGGAAAACAGTTTGGCAGTTTCTTAAAAACATAAACTTACCATAAGACTCAGCAATTCCACTGCTCAATATCTATCTGATATATGTTTTCTATATGAAATGAAATTAGAACATTTTCTCACACCATATACAGAAATAAACTCAAAATGGATTAAAGACTTAAATGTTAGACTGGAAACTATAAAACTCCTAGAAGACTACACAGGTGGAACATTCTTTGACATAAATCATAGCAATATTTTTTTGGATCCATTTCCAAAGGCAAAGGAAACAAAAGCAAAAATAAACAAACGGAACCTAATTAAACTAAAAAGCTTTTGAATAGCAAAGCAAACCATCAACAAAATGAGAAGACAACCTACTGACTGGGAAAAAACACTTGCAAATGATATGACCAATAAGGGGTTAATATCCAAAATACATAAAGAGCTCATACAACTCAACATCAAAAAAACAGTCAACCCAATTAAAAAGTGGGCAGAAGACCTGAATAGACATTTTTCCAAAGACATACAGATGGCCAACAGGCACATGAAAAGATGCTTAACATCATTAACCACAAGAGAAATGCAAATCAAAACCACAATGAGACATCACCTCACCCTGTCAGAATGGCTATCATCAAAAAGACCACAAATAATAAATGTTAGTTAGCAAGTATGTGGAAAAAAGGGAACCCTGTGCACTGCTGATGGGAATGTAAATTGGTGTTGCAACTGAAGAAAACAGTGTGGAGGTTTCTCGAAAAACTAAGAACAGAACTACCATATGACCCAGCAGTTCCAATACATCCAAAAAAAACCAAAAACATAATTCAAAAAGATATATGATTTATGTCATAGAGTGTTCTGCCTATGTTTTCCTCTAAGACTTTTATAGTGTCTGGCCTTACATTTAGGTCTTTAATCCATTTTGAGTTTATTTTTGTGTATGGTGTTAGGGAGTGTTCTAATTTCATTCTTTTCCATGTAGCTATCCAGTTTTCCCAGCACCACTTATTGAAGAGGCTGTCTTTTCTCCATTGTATACTCTTGCCTCCTTTATCAAAGATAAGGTGACCATATGTGTGTGGGTTTATCTCTGGGCTTTCTATCCTGTTCCATTGATTTATATTTCTGTTTTTGTGCCGGTACCATACTGTCTTGATCTATAGTGAGGTGCATGGACCTAGAGTCTGTCATACAGAGTGAAGTAAGTCAGAAAGAGAACAAATACCATATGCTAACACACATATATATATATATGCAATCTAAAAAAAATGGTTCTGATGAACCTAGGGGCAGGACAGGAATAAAGACACAGACATAGAGAACGGACTTGAGGACACAGGGAGGGGGAAGGGGAAGCTGGGATGAAGTGAGAGAGTGGCATGGACATATACACACTACCAAATGTAATATAGATAGCTAGTGGGAAGCAGCTGCACAGCACAGGGAGATCAGCTCGGTGCTTTGTGACCATCTAGAGGGGTGGGATAGGGAGGATGGGAGGGAGACGCAAGAGGGAGGGGATATGGGTGTATAAGTATGCATATAGCGGATTCACTTTGTTGTACAGCAGAAACTAACACAACACTGTAAAGCAATTATACTCCAACAAAGATGTTTAAAAAAAAAGATATATGCACCCCAATGTTCAGAGTAGCATTATTTACAATGGGCAAGATATAGAAGCAACCTAAGTGTCCATCAACAGATGAACAGATAAAGAAGATGTGGTGTACATATACAATAGAATACTACTCAGCCATAAAAAAGGATGAAATTTTGCCATTTGCAACAACATGGATGGACTCGGAGGGTGTTACATTTAGTGAAATAACTCAGAAAGAGAAAGACAAATACAGTATGATATCATTTATATGTGAAATCTAAAAAAAAAACAAACTGATGAATATAACAAAAAAGAAACAGACTCGGATACAGAGAAACAGTGATTATGATTGGGGAGAGGAAAAGGGGGAGGAGCAAAATAGGAGTAGGGGATTCAGAGGTACAAACTACTATGTATAAAATAAATAAGCTACCAGGATATACTGTACAACACAGGGAATGTAGCCAATATTTTATAATGATTATAAATGGAGTAAAACCTTTAAAAATTGTGAATCACTATGTTGTACACCTGAAACTTATATAATGTTGTAAATCAACTATACCTGAATTTAAAAAAATATATATATGTGGAAAAAGAAACTTTGTTGTATGAGACAAATAAACCCTTTTCTTGTTTAAGATAATATGGTGAGTTTTGCTGTTGTTATTTTTTACCTGCAGCTAAATAACCTTCAAAGACCATATTTACTGATCTCTATGTAAAGAAACTAAGCATCACTGTTGTCATATTACCAAATCAGTATCTCTCTCCTGCCAAGCACACTGCTTAAGATATTTCCAAATATTTTCCAAGACTAGCTTGACTTCTCTTAAACTGCCCGATTTTTTCTTCCTTTCCTTTTGTTTCTCATTCCACAAAGCCTAAAAATAAGTGTCTTCCAGAAACAGCTACAATTAGGAATTCCCAGACCCAAAAGAAATAGAATGAGCAGCTAGCTTTCATTTAAATTGTTCAGTCTATGATCTGACCTCTATATCCCTTTTTTAGCCCTTGGCATGTGTTAATTTCCAAGACTGCCTTTCACAATTTCTATAGAGCAATATTCTTCTTGCTTACTAATGCTGCCATGGGATTTCCCTGGTGGCACAGTGGTTAAAAACCCACCTGCCAACGCAGGGACACAGGTTCGAGCCCTGGTCCGGGAAGATCCCACATGTCACAGAGCAACTAAGCCTGTGCACCACAACTACTGAGCTTGCGCACTAGAGCCCGGGAGCCGCAACTACTGAGCCCGCGTGCTACAACTACTGAAGCCTGCGCACCTAGAGCCCGTGCTCCACAGCAAGAGAAGCCACCACGATGAGAAGCCCGCACACCACAATGAAGAGTAGCCCCCACTCGCCACAACTAGAGAAAGCCCACGTGCAGCAACGAAGACCCAACGCAGCCAAAAAAAAGTAATTAAAAAATAATAATAAATAATGCTGCCTTTTTCTAAAAGCATAGATTTGCTGCCACATAGAAACAGCTGTATTTAGTAAAGAGCTAAATACTGTATCAATTTGACTTGGCCTTTTATCCTAAATATCTGCATTAGGTCATGAGCAGAAGCCAAATTTATCATCTCAGCCACGTCTGCAGACTAATGAAAAATTAAGCAATTAAGTCAATCAGCAAGAATCTTATTGTTACTAGAAACTTTTCTACTACTCTTTCTAAGTCGTAAGTTTATAATATCTTTCAAAAGATCAACTTCCTTCAGTAAACTAAAATAGGTCATAAAAAATAAATTCCTTTTGTAGATCCTTTTGTAAGATCCTCATATACCTTGCTGCCTATATGGTTTAAGAAATGACATATATACAATTGAGTAGATTTTTAGTTAAAGAAGGGAAAAAGTAATTATGGCACAATCATCTAGCTTTTTTCTAGAGAGCTAAATGAAATAGGAAAAGACATTAATATTATAAATAAAGACATTGATATTAACCGACAACTAGCACAGGTTCAATACAAAATAAGCTAGAAAATTATTGTTTAAAATGATAATGAACGCAGAATGAAGGCATTACATGTCAAGAAACTTAAAACACTACTATCCAAACATCTGTGGTAATACAACTTGTACTAGTCTACCTCTTTAAGTTGTACGGTGACTATTTTTGTTCTATCTTTACATAGCTTAGTCTAATTAGAACAAATTTAATATAGACTAACAGAAAAGAAGCCTACTACTGAAAGACACCTCAAAAAGTGAAGATAACTACTGGAGTTTCATCATATTTAAACATTTTAATGTATTTCAATTATGATGGAGTAAATTAGATAATCTCTAAACCCTCAGCATCAATTTTTTTTAAATCTGTGAATCGAAAATTATATACAGTTCTACATGAGAAACAGAAGACATGCCACAGACATTGTTATTTAGCTATTAACTTCTACTTATTTTAGTGAATTATGAAATTCAAAAGTAAATGACATTTTGTTTTAAAAACAACTTGAATCTTGCTTTACTACAAATTAGAAAACAAAGACATTTAATAAAACACAAAATATTCCAGAAAGAACACCAAACCTTGAAAAAATCTTCAAGCTGTTTACTGTTATAAAGAGCAGGAATATTGGCAGAGAACTGCAGCAGATCTTCAGCACACTGTCTCCTCTCTTCAATAACAGTTTCATCAAATCGTCCTAGAATTAAATAAGAATCAACACTTAAGGAAAGAAAGATCAAACACTGATTTATGTTAGTTTATGTTCACAATTTAGAAAGCAGCAGCAGGCCTATCATTGCCTATTTGCTCTGCTTATCAGGCAAACTTCTGAAGTCAAATCTAGTCTCTACAATTGGAATCAGTAGTGCTCCCACCAGAAAAGAAAATAATGTTTCTGATAAAACAAGAGGCAGAGGTGTCAACTAGTAAATAAATAATGCAGTGATAATCTAAAGCCTGTCAATATAAAAAACTTACCATTTAAGAAGCTGGTAATTTGAAACTAAAGTTAAAAGCAGAATTAATAAAGAACTCAAATGCTTTTCTATAGTAATTTAATACTGTAATTACTCATATAATTTTCCCTTTCCCACTCTTTTTTGATTTATAAACGGAGCTGAAGAGAGAAAATTACGAGAACATCTGTATGTCAGTGGGGTCAAAAACCTCAGCTTGAAGCAAAAAGCTTTCAAGCCAAATTCCATGTGTGATGCTGTCAGTGTACATGAAAGCACACTTGTGAGAAAAAAAAGAACACACACAGCACAGTGAGCTCTGGTTTGCAAGGTGATCAAAAGGTGGTTTTCAAAGAATTTTTTTAATGATATATACAGTTTGAATGCTGATAAGATATTTTCAAATATGACCATTTTGTACTACTCTCAGATAAGATTACTGGTTGGCATTTGTCACATGCCATGTATCATACTGATTGCAATTTAGGTTCAAAAAAATACAAAATCAAAAGAGTAACACATCCCGTACTTAAGTGGCTTTGCAAAATGTTAATAGAAAACTGAGGTATAAAGAGATTCCTAGTTATAGGCACCACAACTTATTGGAAATAAGTCAACTTCTTTGTAGTTATCACTACAAAGAAGCAAATGAAAGAAAGGGAGGAAAAAAAGAAACAGATGGATTAAAACAGAGCCCTCACTTGCTTTAGTCAAAGCATTAAACTACATCTGAGAGTACAAAGAGAAAAGAGGGTACTTTTGCAGTGCCACACTTCCTGCAGTAGCTCAACAAGTATTTAATATAACTATAAAGTAAGGAAATTTATTTTTTACTTTTTAAAATATCACCTCTATTTTCCACCCACTCAGAAACACAATTAATGATTAAATTTTGGTGTGCTAACTAAATTTGTGCCAACTCTCTACTCTCCCTTGTTTATGGGGAAATCTGTTTCAAAATGCTCAACTATATTGTAAAAACACATAATTACAAAAAAGATGTTCTAAACTAGCAAATGTCACATCTAATCCAACATACTTTAATTTAAAACCAGCCCTTATGTGTAAGATTATACTATATCCCAGCTAAAAAACTGGACATAATAAGTAGACTTTGTGGAAAATAACAGATTGAGGTTCAAGCATTTTGATTTTAATCATGATATCACCTTAAAATGGTTAACAATGTTTTATAGAAAGTGAACAGGTTTTTTCTATGGAATGTAAATAAGCAAGGTAGCATGATCACATTAAAAATGTTTGTCAACCTAAAGATAAAAGAGAGAGAGAGAGAAATTCCTAGTTATACTACCCACAGCAAGAATTTGAAACTGAACCACTAAATACCTCAGCTCAATGTGTCTCATGCTTATGGTGAAATGTCTACTTCATGGTAACTAAAAGAAATGGTTTTAGAGTTAGACCTGGGTTCAAACTACTTGCTCTATCATTCACTAGCTATAAAATCTTAGGCAGATTATTTCCTAATTTACAAAATGGAGAAAATGAGCAATGTACTTAAAATGAGCAGTTCCATACCAGGCACATAGTAAGCACTTAATAAACCAATCATGGTGTCTTTAAATCTTCAAATACCATCATAGTGTCTGGCATATAGAACATGCTAATATATTTTTGTTGACTGTATGAGTGAATAATAAAAGCATAGAAATACTTTCTAACACAAAGAACTATCTTACAGTGGAACATTCTATCCTAGAAGATAGTCATCTTTCACTGATAAGAAATTTTAGGGACTTCCCTGGTGGTCCAGTGGTAAAGAATCCACCTTCCAATCAATCCCGGGTCGGGGAACTAAGATCCCACGTGCTGCAGGGAAACTAAGCCGTGCACCACAACTATTGAGCATGCATGCCACAACTAGAGAGCACGCGTGCCACAAACTACAGAGCACATGCGCTCTGGAACACGCATGCCACAACTACAGAGCCCATGCACTCTGGAGCCTGCGCGCCACAACCAGAGAAGAGAAAACCTGCACACCACAACTAGAGAGAAGACTGCGTGCCGCAACGAAGATCCCACGTGCCGCCAGACCCGACACAGACAAAAAAAGAAAGAAAGAAAAAGAAATTTTAACAGTGGGTCCATAAACAACTCCCTATGCTTAATGGATGGGTTACAACAATCCTACAAAACTCCACACATATGTCCACAGATACATTTTTCTAGGGAAAAGATCTGTAACTTGTATCAGCATCCTCAAAGAGCCCAGGCCCAGTAAAGGTTAGCAGGCAAGTGGCAATCAATTAGAGGATGCCTAACATTCAGTATGCTACTTCATTTACTTTGGGATAGCCAGCTGCTATCCCCATATCTGTTCTCGCCTTCTTTCTAAGTAAAATAATCCACAATTTCTAACTAGGTACATGGCGGCCCAGGGAAAAAAAAAAACAACTATAATTTCCATCTTGCCTTGCAGTTACATGTGGACACGGACTAAATTCTGGCCAATAACATATAAACAATGGTTATTTTGCAGATTACCAGAAATCTCTTTAAGAGACAATTGATATACACCCTCACCTCCCCACCTCCCGCTTTTTCTTCTATCTCCTTTTCCCTTTCCAAGAAGGACTATGATGTGGGAGGTTAAAAATGACATAGCAACAAGGCAGGAGCTTGGATTCCTGATTACTTTGGAGCTGCCCTGCCTCCTATGCTGCCCTGCATAGCCTACCTCCAGAGCTTATGCCATGAGAAAAAAATTGACGTCTATCTGGTTTTAAGTTTTGTCACAAGTAACCAAACCTAATATAATCCATTATGCTAAATCTACTTTCCTATTAGTTCCCAGTTCATACGCAACAATTACATTAAATTAAATTCTTCCAATGACAAAAAACACATCTAAAATGACGCTGCTAGCATTCCGATCAATAATATTATCTGGAAACAAACTTCTAAGAGCCCTAACATGTAGATCAAATTCTGTGGCCTGAAAACAATCTAAGATATTCAATCTTGGGAAAAAAACCGCAGGCCAAACAGGTTAAAATGACAGCTAAATGTCCATTATTCCTTGTTTTGCCTAAATAATAAATTAAGTATGTATCGGTGCTTATGATTATTGTCCAACATATTTGTCCTGTAAACAAAAAAGTAAACTGCAGTACCTGTAAATTAGTATTTATGTGAGCATCTGCAATCTCAGAACAGAAATCCAGAAAATGCACATATTATATTATGCTTCAACCCACAAGACCACCTGATATTATCTTTAAATGAACTAACAACTTGTTGAAAAATTTTAATGAAAAACTTCCTAATATTTGATGACATCCTAAAAAAGTCTCATTTACTGGCTGAAACAAATACATAAAAAATTAGCTGCTTTAATCCTAGTGTGATCAATGCCTCATCCCACCTCCCTATTAAACTAGATTTAAATGCTTAAGCAACAAGCATATCACTTCTAAATAGAATAAACATGTCAAAAGTGTGTCTTTGTTATATTTCTGTTGATCTATGCATTTCTATTCCACTAAACTTGGACAAGCAGAGATAAATTAGAACATTTTTCAGAATGGAATAAAACCAAAATTAAAGGCTAATGCATTAAAAGGTTCAATTACACTGAATCCTATCATCAGAACTAATATGATGAAAGAACATGCTCACTTCTTTGTTCCTAAGATATTTCAAAATAACAACAACAAAAAACAGTATTGGCAGCACGAAGATAAGCAGATGAATTTTAATGCAGTAACTACTGGCCCTAATATATGTTACAAAGCCACCTAATTTGAAAATTAGATTAAGAGTTAGCAAGATTCTAATGGTAGACAACACACTAATGGCTATTCTCAAATTGTTAATCTTTTAATATCATCAACCTCCCTTAAAAGGCAACAACAAAGCGAAATTAATAAACAGGTGCTTCTCTTAACAGTGCTTTAAATTTCCATTCACAGGAATGGAAATTTTTTTATTTTCCTGTGAACAGAGTAGAAAATTTATACGTAATTGTGATAGAAAATGTAAAACAAATTTTTCCTGAGGTTTATTATACAATATTACATACTATATTATTTGTGTGTGAGTATGTACATATTATCTTTAAGCCACTCCACCACCTCCAAATTACTGAACAGTGGTCTGCTATTAAAAGCTGCAAAAGGAAAATTAAACCAAAACCTTCTAACAAAGCTGGTAAAGCATCGGAAATAAAGTCTCTCTCTTTGATTTATAAGCTACCTTTGAGATTTTCTCTATGTTTTTTAATTACATAGAACACCTCCTGAAAGCAGCGTTCACTTTTTTTAAATGCAAATGTCGGTGACCAAAAACTGATTATAAAAAACTAAAAGTTATCCTTGACCAGTAAGAAACTAGCCAGAAAAGCTTGGTGCTAATTCTTAACTGTATTAAAAATTCATTCACAGAGTAAAAAGAAAAAGAGGGAGGCCAACGTTCTCAGGTGTGAATTCCCTCTAGTCAACAGCACCAAGAACATACTTCTAGTTAAACAAGCTGGATTTAAGACTCCGAGAGAGTATACTATGGAGAACCCTGAGGCATTTCACTAAGAGGGTGTTATAAAGGACTTAAGGATTTGAGCCTGTGTTAGGTGCTTTGGGGAAAGATTCAAAGAAGTGGGGCTTTGTTTTCCCTGGCTTGGATGCTGTCAGGAAGTAGAAGTAATTCTATGATTCTGTTAATTCTATCTAATTCTATGATTCTATGATTTTAATAAATCTTACTATGAGGCAAGAAGAATGAACAGAGGCTAAGGCTGTGATTTATAAGAAAAAAGCTGTAGTCATCACGATAGCCCGGATGAAGATATGCTTGATCATTTTTGTGATCTGAAAAATGTTTTTGTCTGTGTTCAGACATGATTACAGAGTGGTCTCGTTTTAGTCTTGATCCAAGGACACAGAGTGGCCTTGTCTAATGTTCCTGTTCTGTGAAACTGCTTACATTCAACAGAAGAACAGCACAGCCAGGCCAACTTTAAGAAACACCAAAGTCATCCAAATAGGTAGTGTCGGGCCAGTTCTTTCTTAGATCTGTCAGGAACTGCTTTGCCTTTCTCATAGGAAATCATAGTGTGACGAGAGATGGAACAAAGCAAACAAAAAACAATGATCTAATCATGAGAAAACAATCAGATCAAGATGGTGAAACCTACAAAACAACTGTCTCATACTCTTTAAAAATGTCAATGTCATGAAAGACCAAAAAAAATGCATAAGGAATAGTCTAGATTAAAGAAACAAACCTAGAGGCATAATCCTGGATCCAAAAAAGAAAAAAATCTAAAAAAAACATTTTTAGAATAACTGGAAAAATCTGAATATTGACTACATATTTGATAATAGTATTATATCAATGCTAAATTCCTTGAGTGCTGAATTCCTTGAATAATATGGTATTGTGACTATAGGGGAAATATGGGAAGTAGGGATGAAATGTCACAATATCTCCAACTTATTCTCAAGTGCTTCAGTAAAAAAATGATACACACACACAGAGATACAGGAAAATGTGGCAAAATGTTCATCAGTGAACTTGGACAAAAGGTATATAAGTGTTCACTACACTGTTCTTTAGGGTCTTTTGGTAAATTTGAAAATTCTACAAGTTAAAAAAAATTGGAGAAAAATAAAATGAGTTAAGTGTCATATTGGTGAGATGTAGAACCACAAGGGGAAAACAACTAACTCAGCCTAAAGGAAACAGAACTTCCTAGAAGATGAGACAGCTAAAAATCTTAAAGGCTAACCAGAACGTTCTCAGTGGAACAGTGCAACACTGAAGAAGGAGACAGAGAAAGTGCAGTATATTAGAGGAAAGGCAGACCGAGCAACAGATGAGCGCTAACAGTAGCTGACGTTGTGTCGAGCACTGAGCTATACACACTACAGATATGATCCTCAGAACAGGAAGCTATAATCCCTAACTCACCAATAACAAAATAGGCTCAGACGTTAATTTGTACAAGATCACACCGTTAAGTAAATAATGGAGAGAAGATTTGGGCCTAAATCTATCTGACTCCAAAAGGCATGTTCTTTTCACTGTAACACTAGAAGAGTAACTACATATCCAATGGTTCTGTAAATTACAATAGGACTCTCTTTTGCAGCTGAGGCTTATGTACTAAAAATGTGAGAATAGCTAAAAGACAGATGATTAACCAACACTTCCCTCCATACAACCACAGCTGCTGTCTGCAAGGTTCACTGCAACTATAAGTATTACAAATGGACTGTACCATTTATTGAAAGAGATAAATTGCTCACTTACTAAGATTAATAAGAAAATTTCACTCTTTAATATATAAGGATGTGGAGAAAAGCTGAAAATAATCCACTAGCAACGACAATAATAGCTAAGAACCTCAACCAATTCAGAAGCCACTCCCTTTCACCCAGTGACACGCTTATTGTTTAAGAAGCCGGGCTGTACATCTCCCAACATTAAAGTTACAGCTACTTGGGTGCAGTTGAATTCCACAGTACAGAACATATAAGGCAGAAAGTAAAAATATCCCTCCACCCACATCATCACAGGTTATACACATTAGGTATGACTTCACACAAATATGTATGTCTATTTAAACACAGATGGGATCTTACAAAACATATTGCTATGCAACATTTGTTTTCTGTATCTTAAAAATATATATTGGACATCTTTCTATATCAGTCTATCTCAAATAGCTGCAGAATTCTATTTATTGGCTAAATTATGGCACATCCATAGAATCACACAGTGAGAAAATTCAATGTCAGTATTGAAAATGCTTCAAGGAAACCCATGTGTATATACATATATGTGTGTTCATATATGTGCTGTGTGTTCTCAAAGTTTGGTCCACAGACAGCTGGGGGTCCCCCCGAGGGCCTTTTAAGGGATCAACAAGGTCAAAACCATTTTCATAATAATACCAAGACAGAAGTTGCATTTTTCACCACATTGACATTTGCACTGATAATCTAAAAGCAATGGCAGTAAAACTGCTGACCTCTTGGCATGAATCAAGACAATGACACCAAACTATACTTACTAGTAATCATATTCCTTATTGCCACTCACTCATATTAAATTTTTTTAAATGCCAGTTTCACGTGAGAATGTCCTTGATGAAGCAGTAAAAATTATTAACTTTATTAAACCTCAATCCTTGAGACCATTTCTATTTTTTTTTCTTTATTTTTGGCTGCGTCGGGTCTTAGTTGCAGCGTGCAGGCTCTTTGTTGTGGTGCGCGGGCTTCTCTCTAGTTGTGGCGTGCAGGTTTTCTCTTATGTAGTTGTGACATGCAGGTTCCAGAGGGCTCTGTAGTCTGTGGCATGTGGGCTCTAGGTGAGACATGAGAGCTCAGTAGTTGTGGCACACGGGCTTAGTTGACTGTTCCAGTTCCCTGACCAGGGATCGAACCTGTGTCCCCTGCATTGCAAGGTGGATTCTTTACCACTGGACCACCAGGGAAGTCCCTGAGACCATTTCTTTTTAAAAGTCTATGGGTTAAAAAAAAACTATAACTACTCAGACTTGGATATTTGACAAATATTCTCTCAAAAATAAACTGAGCCTAACACTTCAAGTAAAACAACCAATGGCATTGTTTTCAGTGATGAAATTCAAGCTGTCAATTCACTATAAGCTTGACAGCTTCGTAATACTTAAAAAATTTCCTTTAGAGATCTGTGATGATATTAACAATTTTTGATATATAATGAAATGGGTCAACATTTTCAAGATCTGCATAACTCAAGGAACCAATCTTTTTCAAATGATCAATGCATGATGTTACAAGCTCATGCATAAGTAAAATATCCATTCAAATCTAAGACAGACCAGATGGTTTTTTCTTTAATTTTTTACGTTTGTTTTTTTTTTTGCCTGTATTGGGTCTTCGTTGCTGCACATGGGCTTTCTCTAGTTGTGGTGAGTGGGGGCTACTCTTCGTTGAGATGTGCGGGCTTCTCATTGTGGTGGCTTCTCTTGCTGAGAATCACGGGCTCTAGGAGTGCGGGCTTCAGCAGCTGCAGCACGCAGGCTCCGTAGTTGCGGCACGCAGGTCCTACAGCGCATGGGCTTCAGTAATTGCAGCACGTGGGCTTAGCAGTTGGAGAGCACGGGCTCTAGGGCATGTGGGCTTCAGTAGTTGTGGTGCATGTGCTCAGTAGTTGTGGCTCACAGGCTCTAGAGCACAGACTCAGTAGTTGTGGCCCATGGGCTTAGCTGCTCTGCAGCATATGGGATCTTCCCGGACCAGGGATCGAACCCATGTCCCTGCATTGGCAGGCAGATTCTTAACCACTGCACCACCAGGGAAGTCCCCAGACTAATGGATTTTAATATAACAAAGTACCAAAGGTTCATTGACAGGGTTTCAGATTCCATAATGCAATTAAACCTTTAAGAAATTACTGCTGTGGGGGGCGGGGTCAAGATAGCAGAGTGGGAGGACGCAGAGTTTGCATCCCCCCACAACTAGGGCACCTAACCAGATGCTGGTGGGGGACCTAAACACCCAAGGGGACAGGAGGAACCCCCAAGTGATAAGGTAGGACGTAGGGGGGAGCAAGGGGGGAGGAGAAGTAGAGGCCAAATGGGAACAGCACCCCTGAGGGGTGGCTGGGGGAGGGAAGGGGTTCCCAAGCCTTCAGAGACCCTTGGGGGTTCAGAGGATCAGAGGGGAAAGCGGCTAGCGTTTCCCCTGCCCAATCGGGCCCTGGGAAGCCTGCTGGGGTCCCAGGCCAGGTTCTCTGCCCTCCAAGGCCACTTCTGGCCATGTGGGTCCTGGGGGCGTGGGAGGGATGGTGGGGAAAGAAGAGGAGAGGCGAACGGGGAGGGACCCTCAGGGATCGGAGGATCAGGGAGGTAACGCAGCTTGCATTTCCCCCACCTAGGCAGGCCCCGGGAGGCCTGCTGGGCTCCCCGGCCTGGTCCTCTACCTTGCAGGGCACCCTCCAACCGTGTGAGCCGTAGGGGCATGGGAGCAAGGTGGTGGGGGGAAAGGAGAGAGGAAGACAAGGGACCCTCCAGGAATGGAGGATCGGGGGGAACGTGCCTAGCGTTTCCCCTGCCCACTTGGGCCCGGGGAGCCTGCTGGGGTCCCGGGCCTGGTCCTCGATCATCCAAGATCCCCTCCAGCCATGTGGGTCCTAGGGGCGTGGCAGGGGGAGGGGGGGAGAAGAGTAGAGGCGAACGGGGAGGGACACTCTGGGATGGGAGGATCAGCGGGGAGAAGCGCGGCTAACATTTCCCCAACCAATCCGACCCTGGGGACCCTGCTGAGGTCCTGGAACTCATCATCCACACTCTGAGGCCAGAGGCACTCCAGGGCCCCTCTGGCTGCACTGAGCCTATGCCCCGCCCCCATCCTCCCAGGGCTGTGGGTCCTAAACCTAGACCCCATCCCCACTTAATCCAAACCGCTGCCTAAGCCCCACCCCCTACAGCCAAGGCCTTTTCTGCTTGTTTTTCTTTTCCCTCTTTCTTGCTACTGTGGATCTGTCTTATCTTGTTATTGTTTCATCTATATTTTTATTTTTTATAACATATCTGTTAGTTTTCTAATCTTATTTATATTTTACTCTTTGTTATTGTCTCCTCCCTTTTTTTTCCTTTGCCACCCCGCGTGGCTTGCGGGATCCTGGTTCACAGGCTAGGGGTTGGGCCTGAGCCCCTGTGCTAGGAGCTCTGAGTCCGAACCACTGGACTAACAGAGAACCTCAGACCCCAAGGAATATTAATCAGACTGAGGTCTCCTGGAGGTCCTCATCTCACCACCAACGCCTGGCTCTACCCAACAGCATACAAACTCCAGTGCTGGAAGCCTCAGGCCAAACAACCAGTAAGACAGGAACACAGTCCCACCCATTAAAAAAAAAAAAAAAAAAAGAGAGACAACAAAAAACCATGTTACAGATAAAGGAGCAAAGTAAAAACCTACGACCCAATAAATGAAGAGGAAATAAGCAACCTACCTGAAAAAGAATTCAGAGTAATGATAGTACAAATGATCCAAAATCTCAGAAACAGAATGGAGGCAAAGATAAAGAAAATACAAGAAATATTTAAGAAAGACCTAGAAGAACTAAAGAACAAACAGAGGTGAACAACACAATAAATGAAATTAAAAATACACTAGCAGGAATCAACAGCAGAATAACTGAGGCAGAAGAATGAATGAGCTGGAAGACAGAATGGTGGAAATAACTGCCGAGGAGCAGAATAAAGACAAAAGAATGAAAAGAATTGAAGACAATCTCAGAGACCTCTGGGACAACACTAAACGCACCAACATTCGAATTATAGGGGTCCCAGAAGAACAGAAAAAGGAAGGGTCTGAGAAAATATTCGAAGAGATTATAGTCAAAAACTTCCCTAATGTGGAAAAGGAAATAGCCACCCAAGTCCAGGAAGCACAAAGAGTCCCATACAGGATAAACCCTAGGAGAAACACACCAACACACATATTAATCAAACTATCAAAAATTAAATTCAAAGAAAAAAAATATTTAAAGCAGCAAGGGAAAAGCAAAAAATAACATACAAGGGAATCCCCATGAGGTTATCAGCTGGTTTTTCAGCAGAAACTCTGCAGGCCAGAAGGGAGTGGCAGGGTATACTTTAAGTAATGAAAGAGGAAAACTTACAACCAAGATTACTCTACCCAGCAAGGATCTCATTCAGATTTGATGGAGAAATTAAAACCTTTACAGACAAGCAAAAGTTAAGAGAATTTGGCACCACCAAACCAGCTTTACAACAAATGCTAGAGGAACTTCTCTAGGTGAAGAAAAAGACCCACAGAAACAAACCTAAAATAATTAAGAAAATGGTAATAGGAACATACATATCGATAAATACCTTAAATGTAAATGGATTAAATGCCCCAACCAAAAGACACAGACTGGCTGAATGGATACAAAAACATGACCTGTATATATATGCTGTCTACAAGAGACCTACTTCAGACATAGGGACACATACAGACTGAAAGTGAGGTGACGGAAAAAGATATTCCATGCAAATGGAAATCAAAAGAAACCTGGAGTAACAACAGTCATATCAGATAAAATAAAGACTGTTACAAGTGATAAGGAAAGACACTACATGATGATCAAGGGAGCAATCCAAAAAGAAGATATAACAATTATAAATATTTATACACCCAACATAGGAGCACTTCAATATATAAGGCAAATGCTAACCATAAAAGGAGAAATCAACAGTAACACAATAATTGTAGGGGATTTTAACACCCCACTTACAGCAACGGACAGATCATCCAAACAGAAAATAAATAAGGAAACACAAGCTTTAAATGACACAATAGACCAAATAGATTTAATTGATATTTATAGGAGAGTCCACCCGAAAGTGGCAGAATACACTTTCTTCTCAGTGCACACAGAAGATTCTCCAGGATAGATACATCTTGGGTCACAAATCAAGCCTTGGAAAGCTTAAGAAAACTGAAATCGTATCAAGCATCTTTTCCAACAACAAGGCTATGAGATTAGAAATCAATTACAGAAAAACAACTGAAAAAAATCACAAATACATGGAGGCTAAACAGCGTGCTACTAAATAACCAAGAGATCACTGAAGACACCAAAGAGGAAATTAAAAATACCTAGAAACAAATGACAATGAAAACACGACGACCCAAAACCTATGGGACTCAGCAAAGGCAGTTCTAAGAGGGAAGTTCATAGCAATTCAACCTCACCTCAAGAAACAAGAAAAATCTCAAATAAACAATCTAACCTTACACTTAAAGCAACTAGGGAAAGAAGAACAAAGAAAACCCAAAGTCAGTAGAAGGAAAGAATTCATAAATATCAGAGCAGAAATAAATAAAACAGAAACAAAGGAAACAACAGCAAAGATCAATAAAAGTAAAAGTTGGTTCTCTGAGAAGATAAACAAAATTGATAAACCTTTAGCCAGATTCATCAAGAAAAAAAGGGAGAGGGTGCAAATCAAAAAAATTAGAAATGAAATAGGAGAAATCACAACTGACACCGCAGAAATACAAAGGATTATAAGAGACTACTACAAACAACTATATGCCATTAAAATGGACAACCTCAAAGAAATGGACAAATTCTTGGAAAGGTACAATTTTCCAAGCATGAACCAGGAAGAAATAGAAAATAAAAACAGACCAATCACAAGCACTGAAGTTGAAACTGTGATTAAAAATCTTCCAACAAACAAAAGCCCAGGACCAGATGGCTTCACAGGCGAATTCTACCAAACATTTAAAGAAGAGCTAACACCTATCCTTCTTAAACGCTTCAAAAAAATTGCCGAGGAAGGAACACTCCCAAATTTGTTCTATGAGGCCACCATCACCCTGATACCAAAACCAGAAAAAGATATCACAAAAAAAGAACATCACAGATCAATATCACTGATGAACAGAGACACAAAAATCCTCAACAAAATACTAGCAAACAGAATCCAACAACACTTTAAAAGGATCATACATCATGATCAAGTGGGATTTGTCCCAGGAATGAAAGTATTCTTCAATACATGCAAATAAATCAATGTGATACACCATATTAACAAATTAAGGAATAAAAACCATATGATCATCTCGATAGGTACAGAAAAAGCTTTTGACAAAATTCAACACCCATTTATGATAAAAACTCTCCAGAAAATGTGCACAGACGGAACCTACTGCAACATAATAAAGGTCATATATGACAAACCCACACCAAACATCATTGGTGATAAACTGAAAGCATTTCCACTAAGACCAGGAACAAGACAAGGATGTCCACTCTTGCCACTCATTCAACATAGTTTTGGAAGTCCTAGCCATGGCAATAGAGAAGAAAAAGAAATGAAACGAATACAAATTGGAAAAGAAGTAAAACTGTCACTGTTTGCCGATGACATATTATACATTAAAAATCCTAAAGATGCCACCAGAAAACTACTAGAACTAATCAATGAACTTGGTAAAGTTGCAGGATACAAAATTAATGCACAGAAATCTCTTGCATTCCTACACACTAACAACGAAAGATCAAAAAGAGAAATTAAAGAAACAATCCAATTTACCATCGCAACAAAAAGAATAAAATACCTAAGAATACACTTATCTAAGGAGACAAAAGACCTGTACTCAGAAAACTATAAAACACTGATGAAAGAAATCAAAGATGACATAAACAGATAGAAGAAATATACCATGTTCTTGGATTGGAAGAATCAGATTTGTGAAAATGATTATACTACCCAAAGCAATCTACAGTTTCAATGCAATCCCTATCAAATTACCAGTGGCATTCTTCACAGAATTAGAACAAAAAATTTTAAAATTTGTGTGGAAACACAAAAGACCCTGAATAGCCAAAGCAATCTTGAGGGAAAAAAACATGGAGCTGGAGGAATCAGGCTCCCCAACTTCAAGCTATACTACAAAGCTACAGTAACCAAGACAGCATGGTACTGGCACAAAAACAGAAATATAGATCAGTGGTACAGGATAGAAAGCTCAGAGATAAACCCACACACATATAGTCACCTACTTTATGACAAATAAGGCAAGAACATATAATGGAGAAAAGACAGCCTCATCAATAAGTGGTGCTGGGAAAACTGGACAGCTACATGTCAAAGAATGACATTAGAACACTCCCTAACACCATACACAAAAATAAACTCAAAATGGATTAAAGACATAAATGTAAGACCGGACACTACAAAACTTTTGAGGAAAACAAAGGAAAAACACTCTGACATAAACCACAGCAAGATCTTTTTTGACCCACCTCCTAGAGTAATGAAAATAAAACCAAAAATAAACAAATGGGACCTAATGAAACTTAAAAGCTTTTGCACAGCAATGGAAACAATAAACAAGATGAAAAGACAACCCTCAGAATGGGAGAAAATATTTGCAAATGAAGCAACAAAGGATTAATCTCCAAAATATACAAACAGCTCATGGAGCTCAATATCAAAAAAACAAACAACCCAGTCAAAAAATGGGTGGAAAACCTAAATAGACATTTCACCAAAGATGACATACAGATGGCCAAGAGGCACATGACAAGATGCTCAACATCACTAATTATTAGAGAAATGCAAATCAAAACTACAATGAGGTATCACCTCACACTGGTCAGAGTGGCCATCATCAAAACATTTATAAACAGTAAATGCTGGAGAGGGTGTGGAGAAAAGGGAACCCTCTTGCACTGCTGGTAGGAATGTAAATTGGTACAGCCACTATGGAGAACAGTATGGAGGTTCTTTAAAAAACTAAAAACAGAACTACCATATTACCCAGCAATCCTACTACTGGGCATATACCCTGAGAAAACCATAATTCAAAAGGACACATGTACCCCAATGTTCATTGCAGCACTATTTACAATAGCCAGAACATGGAAACAACCTAAATGTCCAATGACAGATGAACGGATAAAGAAGATGTGGCACATATATACAATGGAATATTACTCAGCCATAAAAAGGAACGAAATTGGGTCATCTGTAGAGATGTGGATGGACCTAGAGTCTGTCAGTCTGAATGAAGTAAGCCAGAAAGAGAAAAACAAATATCATATAGTAACACATATATGTGGAATATAGAAAAATGGTAGAGAAGAACCTATTTGCAGGGCAGGAATAGAGATGTAGATGTACAGAACAGACATGTGAACCCAGGGGGTGATGGGGAAGGTGGGCCGAATTGGGAGACTACGATTGACATATATACACTACCATGCGTAAAACTGATAGCTAGTAGGAACATGCTATAAAGCACAGAAAGCTCAGTTTGGTGCTCTGTGACGACTGAGATGGGTGGGATGTGGGGGCGGGGGAGGGAGGTCCACAGGGTAGGAGATATAGGTAGACATACAGCTGATTCACTTCATTCTACAGCAGAAACTAACACAACATTCTAAAGCAATTATACTCCAATTAAAAAAAATGTTAATAAAAGAATAAGAAATTACCGCTGTCTACTCAGTCACAGAAAAGAATAAATTTTGCCATATGTAACAACATGGATGTACCTGGAAAGTATTATGCTTAGTGAAATAAGGCAGAGAAAGACAAATACTGTATATTTTCACTTACATGTAGAATCTAAAAAATAAAACAAATGAGTATGACAAAACAGAAACAGACACACAGATACATAGAACAAACTAATGGTTACTAGTGGAGACAAGGTTGAGGGGAGGGGCAATATAGGGGTAGGGAATTAAGAGGTACAAACTACTAGGCATAAAATAAATAAGATACAAGGATGTAATGTACAGCACAGAGAATATAGCCAACATTTTATAACTTCAAATAGAGTATAATTTTTAAAAATATCAAAGCACTATGTTGTACACCTGAAACTAACATAATATTGTAAATCAGCTAGACTTCAATAACAGAAAAAAGGAGGAATTTACCACTGTCAAGCTCTATGTATCAAAGAATATCTTCAATTATCTGAAGAGCTATTAAAATACTCCTCCCTGTTTCAACTACATCATCTGTGTGACCCTAAATTTTCGTCATATACTTCAACCAAAACCACCACCACAGACTGAATCCAAAAGCAGATACAAGAATCAGCTGTTGGGACTTCCCTGGTGGGGCAGTGGTTAAGAATCCGCCTGCCAAGGTAGGGGACATGGGTTTGAGCCCTGGTCCGGGGAGATCCCACATGCCACAGAGCAACTAAGCCCATGCACCACAACTACTGAACCTGCGCTCTAGAGCCCGCAAGCCACAACTACTGAAACCCTAAAGCGCGCCTAAAGCCCGTGCTCCGCAGCAAGAGTAGCCACAGCGATGAGAAGCCCACACACCGCAACGAAGAGTAGCCCCTGCTCGCCGCAACTAGAGAAAGCCCGCACAGCAAAGAAGACCCAACGCACCAAAAATAAATAAATAAAATAAATAAATTTATTAAAAAAAAATAATCAGCTGTCTTCTTTTAATACAGGCATTGGAGGTTCGCAAAAGTAAACTAATAGTACTCCTCTAGTTTTTTTGCTTTGGAAAAATCATTTTTCATAAAAATATTAACATGTTAAGTGTGTTTTAATTCTTAATTTAGTACAATAATATTTTTAAACTTCTAGTATGGTAAATATTGAGAGATATAACCAAATACAATCTTCAAGCTTCAATAATTTTTAAGAGTGTAAAGGAGACTTCTGAAGCCAAAGCGTCTGATAATCTGATAAATATCTCCTGTGTAGACATGAGAATAGATGTGTAGTAAAATTTACCAAAAACAGGAAAAGGTATATTCCAAATTGTCCTCCCCAACCTGGTCAAATTTCTACTCTTCCTGTATCTATTTCCCCATAGCAGCTATAATCAAACTTTTAAATTTCTGCCATGAGACTTTTTTTTGGGGGGGGGCTGCATTGGGTCTTTGCTGCTGTGTGCGGGCTTTCTCTAGTTGCGGCGAGCAGGGGATACTCTTCGTTGTGGTGTGCGGGCTTCTCATCGCAGTGACTTCTCTTGTTGCAGAGCACGGGCTCTAGGTGCGAGGGCTTCAGTAATTGTAGCACACAGGCTCAGTAGTTGTGGCTCGCGGGCTCTAGAGCGTAGGCTCAGTAGTTGTGGCTCATGGGCTTAGTTGCTCCACTGCATGTGGGATCTTACCACACCAGGGCTCAAACCTGTGTCCCCTGCCATTGGCAGACGGATTCTTAACCACTATGCCACCAGGGAAGCCCGTGACTGACTTTTAATATCATTGCCTATAACTACTCCAATTCTTAAATCTTCACTCATTTTCTTTTTGCTAAATTTATTTTTCAAGCATTTATATGTTAGGCATGGTCCTACATGCTGAAGATATATCCATAAGTAAGAATAAAGCAGTCTCTAAACAACACAGCTTAGAGTTGAAAGGGGGAGGAAAAGACAGTTAAGTACAACATGAGGGAGGTTTCTTTACTTTCAGAATACAAAAGAAAAAAAACTTTTTGATGTGGATTTAGAAGTATGATTCTTAAAACTCCTCAGATTAGTCTATTTTTAAATTATTTGCATCTTCATAATAAAAGTAGAGTGTCACAAGATTTAAAAACTTGACAGTAAGAATGCCACATCCTAAAGCACTTCTGGATCATGATGCTCACTTCAACTATGAGACTCTAAGTTTCTTAGAAGACAGAGATTGAGTCATTGTATCCACAGTGCTTATTTCTAAAATGTTTCTTGAATTAAATGTGCCCATAAAATTTCCAGATAATTAAGAGCTAAACTGAAATTTATCAGAGAAGACTCTATTAATAACAGATTTGTGGCATGTAACCAGCTGCAACTTTAACCAGGACAGGTGTCAAGAAAAAACGTAGGGAACCATAGATCTTGGATAGTAACTATGAACAAAAGGCAACAGAAATGTGGAGCACCAATGGAATGTCTGGACTCAAAGGCCAAAAGCAAGCAGTCAAAGGTTAATAGCCTATGATAACAAAGAGTCTGTGGATCCTCCTAATGCTTAATAGGAGAACGGAATGAATGGATGGACCCATCAGGACTAATGGTTCTATTGCTAGTGACCAGCTGCCCACATCCCTCAATTGTTTTTCACCTTTTTAATTATGCATCCAAGATACTTCTTGCTATTACTTATATTTCAAAATATCACTATATATCATAAATTGTTAATATTTAGTATTTATTAAAATTAAATAATTGTAGCAAGAAGCTTTCGATGACCACTTTATCCTGGCATAAATGCCACTGATGTTGCTATACTATATAAGATTCTCTGCATCTTGTGCCCAGATCTCAAGGAGCTGTTAAAACGTGCTGAATATCCTGAGGAAGCAGGTGTGAAGCTCAGTTAGTACTGTGGTCCTGCAATCAAATCAGAACGAAGAAATCCCTGTGCCACGTGGACTCTTAGCCAATGGAGACAAGATAACATCAGATCATCCAGAATTCTTCTAAAATGAAAGATAGACAGTAGGGTTCAGTCAAGAGATCAAAACCACACAGTAATTGGAACAGGAAAAGTTTAATATAAAGAATTATTAACCATGACAATGGAAAAATGAAACTCTAAAGTGAAAAGAGAACTCTAAAGAATACCCCAGGGTACCCAAGGAAGAAAAAAATTGGAAGGGGAAAGCCCTCCCCAAGGTTAGGACCCAGATCTTCTTGGAAAAGGTATGGTTAGAGCCACTGGATGGGGGAGACATTTGCTGGGTTTCCCGGGCCAGAACTGGTCCACAGTTGCCAGGAAAGACCCCTGCAGGCTTCAGAAGGGACAAGTCTGGCGGGTGGGCAACGAGAGAGTCACAGTGCTGGGAGCCCACTCACAAGCAAGGTAATGCAAGGCCTGGGAGACACAGTGGCAGTGTCGGGAAGGCCACAGGAAATGACTTTCTGAAGTAATAAAGGCAGGCCAAAGCTGTCAGACATGCATGGAGAAGGAGAGGGGCATCAAGAATCTGTTCACCTGCAGGGCAACAAGGCCTTAGGTCTACAGTGTCCCTGTCAGGAGGGGTACAGGGTGCTAGCAGGCTGAAGCTGAGAGGCAGGTACACAGAGGAAGTCAGAGAGTCTGAAGCCCATTCTCCAATAGGTCTGGGGGACCTTGGTGTGCTTAGCTAGATGGCCATCAATTGGCTGGGGCTGCAAGCTTATCAGGAGCCTGAGCTCTAGGTATACAGCTGAGGCAGATGCCTCTGGCAACGGTGCAACAAAAGCAAAATGAAAAACAAAGCCCATAGAACACTGGAAAGAAGAAGAAAAGACCTCACCCTCCCACAATGCCCCTCCCGTGTCCTCTACTGTGAAGCTTAACTGCATACTCACTGTAAAGGAAAATGCTTACAGAGTCCAACCCATTAATGCAGAACGGGAAATGAAAGAAGGGACCTGAAGGGGAACTCCCTGGAGGTCCAGTGGTAAGGACTCTGCGCTTTTACTGCCGAGGGCACGGGTTCAAACCCTGGTTGGGGAACTAAAAACCTGCAAGCCTCGCAGCATGGCCAAAAAAAAAAAAAAAAAAAAGAAGGGATCTGAAGCTAAGAGGCAATAAATGGATAATTGGCACGGCTTCTTAAAACCAAGAAGCACCAATGTAAGAGCCCCAGGAATTCCACAGTGATCCTGAAAGGCAGCAATTTCCCCAATGTTGATGAGAAATATAGTTGGTATCAGAACATACTCTCTAAAGCCATTATACGAAGATCAACATGGTATAGAAACAGGAATTAATGTAAGAATAGACAAATAAATGCCACAAAAGAAAAAAACCTTTAATTCATGGCAACGCATATGAAAAGTATAACAAAGATTTCACTAGGAAAAATATGGATTATTTAATAAATAATCTTATAACAGACACCTAACCATCTGAAAGAACAGTAAAATGGAGTGTCATCTGATATCCCATTCAAATATAAATTCCACATGGATATTGAAAAGAACTTTTTAAGCTATAAAAATCATCTTACAAGCAAATGTAGGTATGGGAGACCTTTCTAATCAGGACCAAAACTGCAAAATCTTGGCAGGGAGGTTAGTGGAGGGGCATGCAAGAATAGAACTGAAGGGCTTCCCTGGTGGTGCAGTGGTTGAGAGTCCGCCTGCCGATGCAGGGGACACGGGTTCGTGCCCCGGTCCGGGAAGATCCCACATGCCGCAGAGCGGCTGGGCCCGTGAGCCATGGCCACTGAGCCTGCGCGTCCGGAGCCTGTGCTCCGCAACGGGAGAGGCCACAACAGTGAGAGGCCCGCGTACAGCAAAAAAAAAAAAAAAAAAAAGAATAGAACTGAACATATAAAAATTTGTTTGGCAAAAGCTATCATAAACAACTCTGAAATATGTATATGTACGTGAATATAAAAATATATGTGTACATATACATGTATATATGCAGGTTTGTATATGAATGGAAGTATGTATTATGTATGCACTGTAATATGTATGTACATAAATGCATTGTGTTTCCCAACTATAGCAGCTGGAAGAGCCTAAAAGCAAGCTACCATGAGCTTATCTACTGCCCAGGCAGTTGTCTCTTTCGTCTCTGGGGCAGCCAGAGTCCAGTCAAAAAATGGAATCCACACAGCAATTTGAACAGGAAAAGTCTTGCAAAGAATTATTAACTATTTACACAAGATTAACTACTAAGAAGGAATAAAAGAGAACTATAAGGAATATCCTAGGGTGGAGAGAGAAAACCAAAGGCAGTACTTGTAAGGGGCGCCTCGTCCCCAAGGCTGGACTTCAGATCTCATGGAGACTGTGGCTGCAGCACACTGGGTAAGAGGAGTTAGCTGGGCTGCCCGAGCCATACCTGTTCCATAGTAGGAGGGCCAAAGTCGGTGCGCAAGGAACTGCAGGCTGGAACTGACAAACAAGAAATTTTGCTGTGGTGTCAGCAGGCCAAGGGTGGAAGGCAGGAAGCCCCAGATAGGAACTGGCAACAAAATTTGCTAGAGGATGAGCACACTGGGCAGCCCACACACGCACATGCCACTGGCAACACAGCAAGCAGGAACAGAAGTACACCCAAACCGTATCTCCCGCAGGGTCCCTCCAATACCCTCTGCAGATTAAGTTTATACATGCCAGTTGGAACAGTAGGTCCAATAAGGCAATAAAAGGTTGATTTGGAGCTAAAATGCAATAAATTGATAACTAACATAGTTTCTAAAATCATTCCCCACAAAAAGCAACCAGGGCTCTGTGAAAAGACGGCTGATTCCAGGGCTGGAGCATAATAAATTCAAGATGAGCAATGAACATCTTCTTATGCCTAAAAGTAAGAAGTACTTTAAAAAAAAAAATTTGATAGGAAGAAGTTACAAGGACAGAAAAGCCAGAGTAAAAGGTCTCCTACTGGTCAAAACTAGGACAATTTGAGCATCAAAATAATTAAGTACATTAATGAATTCTAAACTATTAGGGGAAAAAAATAGGTATATGTGTCCAAATAAATAATGGATAGATGGATAAATATACAGACAGATACAATACACAGACATATAGTTGTATAGACAGATAAACAGATACAAGTAAAAAGAAGAATAGTTAACAAAGATACACAGATAAAGTGAGAAGGGAGGATAATCATTAATGTGGAAGGGGTGCTGGAACTGGAAAAATCATTATTTTGTAGCCATCATGCAAACACTGGTTCATGCAAGAATCAATGGATGCTGAATCTAAGAGGCAATTTTGTAGAAGAGCAGGATATATTCATGATCTTAAAAGTTTTGGAAGAAAGGAAGGAAGAAGGAAGGGAGAGAGGGATGGAGACATGGAGGGAGGGAGGAAGGTGAATATATGCGATAGTCTAAAAAATGACCCCAAAGATACCAGGTCCAAATTCCTGGAACTTGTAGATGATATGTTATTTGGACAAAGAGTCTTTGCACTTTTGATTAAGGATCTTGAGATTATCCTGAATTATCAGGGTGGGCACTAAATGCCATCACAAATGTTCTTATAAGAGAGAAACAGAGAGAGATTCCACAGAGAAGGCAATATGAAGATGAAGCAGACAGAGGTTTGAAGATGAGGGCTTTGAAGATTGACAAGATGCTGGCACAAGCCAAGGAACACACCCAGTCACCAAAAACTGAAAGAGGCAAGGAACATATTCTTCCCTAGAGGCTCTAGGCCCTGCTGACGCCTTGATTTCTGCCCAAAGTTACTTATTTCAGACTTCTGGCCCCCAGAACTGCAAGAAAATAAAGTTCTATTGTTTTAAGCCACCACAAAAACAATCCTTCCTTTAATTTCTCTCTCCGCTCACATTTTACTAAAAGCAGCAAGAAGAAACCACACCATACTTATAAACACTCTGGTTGGAAATCTCCTTGGCTACATTACCCTCTTCTTTGGTACATTTTCTACTTTCCAAATAACTGTATGCAACCATGTGGCTAGACTTTCTGCAACTACATAAGAAGGATCCACTACCTTCCTCTAATTTCCAGTAACAGTTACCTGATTTTCCTGCAAACCCTCACCCGCAGTCTTATCAACGACCGTGAGGCTTCTATGAATAGCTTCTTCAGGACACTTCAGGCCCTCACACTCTCCTCAAAGCCCATGGCTCATTCCAAAGCCACTCTCCACATTTTTTGGTTTTTGTCATAACAGCACTCTACTTACAGGTTAAAAAAAAAAAAATCTATTAAGTAGTCATTGCTATGTAACAAACTACCCCCAAACTTAGCAGCCTACAACAATAAACATTAGTATCTCACACAACCTCTGATAGTTAGGAATCCAAAAGTGGCTTGGCTGGATGGTTCTAGCTCAAGGTCTCTCATGAGGCTGCAGTCAAGCTGTCAGTCAGTGTTGCAATCATCTCAAAGTTCTACAGGAACTGGAGAATCTGCATCTAAGTTCATTCACATGGTTGTGCCAGGTGTCAGATGCCTGCAGGGTGTTGGCTGTTGCCCCCTGTTCCTCTCCATGGGGGCCTCGTCATAGGCTGCATGAGTGTCCTTACAATATGAAAGCTGGTAAACCTCAGAGCAAGTAATGAGAGAGAGGGAGGGAACATCCCCAAGAGAGAAGCCATGGCCTTTACAACCTAATCTCAGAAATGACATACTGTCACTTTTCCTTATGCTACTGGTCCCAAAGACCAATCCCTGGGAAGAGAAGACACCAATGTGTAACTAGCAGGAGAGGAGGATTACAGGTGGCCATCTTGGAGACTGTCTACCACAAAAGGCACGGTCCAAATATTTAGCAAACTAGCATGCAGCATGAATTTGACTTACCTATGTAGTATAAGAAAAAAAGACTCTATTAAAACTACATTGTCCTAAATGTAAGGCCAGACACTATCAAACTCTTAGAGGAAAACACAGGAAGAACACTCTTTGACATAAATCACAGTAAGATCCTTTTTGACCCACCTCCTAGAGAAATGGAAATAAAAACAAACAAATGGGACTAAATGAAACTTAAAAGCTTTTGCACAGCAAAGGAAACCATAAACAAGACCAAAAGACAACCCTCAGAATGGGAGAAAATATTTGTAAATGAAGCAACGACAAAGGATTAATCTCCAGAATATACAAGCAGCTCATGCAGCTCAATAACAAAAAAACAAACAACCCAATCCAAAAATGGGCAGAAGACCTAAATAGACATTTCTCCAAAGAAGATATACAGACTGCCAACAAACACATGAAAGAATGCTCAACATCATTAATCATTAGAGAAATGTAAATCAAAACTACAATGAGATATCATCTCACACCAGTCAGAATGGCCATCATCAAAAAATCTAGAAACAATAAATGCTCGAGAGGGTGTGGAGAAAAGGGAACTCTCCAACACTTTTGATAATCACCATTCTAATGAGCATGAGGGGGTACCTAACTGTGATTTTGATTTGCATTTCCCTAATAATTAGTGATGTTGAACATCTTTTATGTTCCTGTTGGACATCTGTATGTCTTTGGAAAAAGATCTATTCAGACTTTCTGCCCATTTTTTAATCAGGGTGTTTGGTTTTCTTTGTTGTTGAGTTGTATGAGTTCTTTATATATTTTGGATATTAACCCTTTATCAGATATACGATTCGCAAGTACCTTCTCCCACTCAGTAAGTTGTATTTTCATTCTGTTAATGGTTTCATTTGCTGTGCTGAAGCTTTTTAGTTTGATGTCATCCCATTTATTTTTGCCTTTATTTCCTTTGCCTGAGGAGACATATCCAAAAAGTTATTGCTAAGACTAATATCAAAGAGAGTACTGCCTATGCTTTCTTCTAGGAATTTTATGCTTTCAGATCTGACATTCAAATCTTTAATCCATTTTGAGTTAATTTCTGTGTATGGTATAAAGTAGTGGTCTAGTTTCATTCTTTTGCATGTGTCTATCTACTTTTCCCAACACCATTTATTGAAGCGACTTTCCTTTCTCCACTGTACTTTCTTGGCTACTTCGTTGTAATTAGTTATCCATATATGTCTGGGTTTATTTCTGGGCTCTCAATTCTGTCCCATTGATCTGTGTGCCTGTTTTCTGCCAATAACATGCTATTTTGATTAGTACAGCTTTGTAGTATAATTTGAAATCAGGGAGTGTGATATCTCCAGCTTTGTTCATTTTTCTCAGGATTATTTTGGCTGTTCTGGGTCTTTTGTGATTCCATACAAATTTTAGGATTTTTTGTTCAATTTCTGTGAAAAATGTTGAGATTTTGACAGTGATCGCATTGAATCTGTAGATTGCTTTAGGTAATATGGACACTTTAACAATGTTAATTCTTCCAATCCATGAACATGGGATACCTTTCCATTACTTTGTGTCTTCTTCAATTTCTTTCAACAATGCCTTACAGTTCTCAGCGTACAAATCTGTCACCTCCTTGGTTAAGTTTATTCCTAGGTATTTTATTCTTTTTGTTGGGATTACAAATGGGACTGTTTTCTTAATTTCTCTTTCTGCTAGTTAATTGTTAGGGTATAAAAATGCAACAGAGTTTTGTACTTTTATTCCCTACCCTGCAAATTTACTGTATTCGTTTAATATTTCTAATAGTTTTTTGGTGAAATCTTTAGGGGTTTCTATATATAAAATCATGTCATCTGCAAATAGTGACAGTTTTACTTCCTCCTTTCCCATCTGGATGGCTTTTATTTCTTTTTCTTGCCTAACTACTCTGGGTAGGACTTCCAATACTATGTTGAATAAGAGTGGCAACAGCAGGCATCCTGATCCCACTGATAGAAGAATACCTTTCAGTTTTTCACCACTGAATATGATGGTAGCTATGAGTTTGTCATATATGGCCTTTATTATGTTTAGATACGTTTATGTTTAGGTACATTTCTTCTGTACCCATTTTATTTTATTGAAAGTTTTTATCACAAATGGATATTGAAAACTGTCAAATGCTTTTTCTGCATCTATCGAAATGATCATATGATTTTTATCCTTCATTTCATTAATGTGGTGTAGAACGTTAATTGATTTGCAGACACTGAACCATCCTTGCATCCCTGGAAGGAATGTCACTTGATCTTGGTGTATTATCCTTTTAATGTATTGTTGTATTCAATTTGTTTAATATTTTGTTGAAGATTTTTGCATCTATGCTCATCAGAGATACTGGCCTGTAATTTTCTCTTTTGTGTGTTGTCCTTATCTGGCTTTGGTATCAGGGTAATGTTGGCCTCATAAAATGTGTTAAGAACCATTCCCTTGTTTTCAATATATTTGGAAGGGTTTGAGAAGGACAGGTATTAAATCTTCTTCGAATGTTTCACAGAATTCACCAGTGAAGCCATCTGGTCCTGGACTTCTGTTTTTTTTGGGAGGTTTTTGGTTACTGTTTCAATCTCTTTACTAGTAATCAGTCTATTCAGATTTTATATTTCTTCATGTTTCAGACTTGAAAGCTTGTATCTAAGAACTTATCCAATTCTTACAGGCTGTCCAATTTGCTGGCATATTTGTTCATATCAGTCTCTTATATAATCCTTTGTATTTCAGTGTAACTTCACCTCTTTCATTTCCGATTTTATTTATTTGAGCCTTCTCTTTTTTCTTAGTGAGTCTAGCTAAAGGTTTGTCAATTTTGTTTACCTTTTCAAAGAACCAGCTCTTAGTTTCACTGATCTTTTCTTTCATTTAATTCTTTATTTCATTTATTTCCACTCTGATTTTTATTACATTCTTCCTTCTACTGACTTTGTGCTTCATTTGTTCTTTTCTTCTAGTTCCTTTAGCTGTAAGGTTAGATTATTTGAGATTCTTCTTGTTTCCTGAAGTAGGCCTATACTGCTATAAACTGCTGTTTTAGAACTGCTTTTGCTGCATCCCACAGATTCTGGTACATCTTATTTTCATGTCTTTTTTTGATTCCTTCATTGACCAATAGCTGTTCAGCAGCATGTTGTTTAGTCTCCATATATTTGTGACCTTTTCCAGCCTTCTTGTAGTTGATCAGTCTTCTTAAAGAGACTTGATATTTGTCCCAACATATGGTCTATCCTTGAGAACACTCCATGTGCACTTGAGAAAAATGTGTATTCTGTTGCTTTTGGATGGAATGTTCTGTATATGTCTATTTAATAAGTCTAGTCTAATGTTTCATTTAAGGCCAATGTTTCCTTGTTGACTTTCTGTCTGGATGATCTATCCATTGATGTAAGTGGGGTGTTAAAGTCCCCTACTATTATTATGTTGCTGTCAGTTTCTCCCTTTACGACTGTTATATAATTGCTTTATATATTTTGGTGCTATGTTAGATGTATATATTATTAGTAAATGTCATGTCTTCTTGACAGACTGTTCCCTTTACCATTATATAATGACCATCTTTGTCTCGTTAGTTTTTTGACTTGAAGTCTATTTTTGTCTAAGTATGGCTACACCTGCTTTCTTTTGGCTGCCATTTGCTTGGAGTATCATCTTCCATCTCTTTACAGTGAGCCTGTATTTGTCTTTAGAGCTGAGTATCCCAGAGGCCACAAATAGTTGGGTCTTATTTTTTAATCCATCTGGTCACTGTTTCTTTTGATTGAATTCAATCCATTTACATTTCGGATGATTAGTGACATATGAAGACTTAGTACTGCCATTTATTTATCATTTTCTGGTTGCTCTCTATCTTCATTGTTTTTTTTTCTTGTGTTTGTGTCTGCCATTTTAGTTTGGTGTTCTTGGGGGGGGGGTTTAAGATTTTTTTATTTTTAATATTTATTTATTTGGTTGCAGCTCACCGGCTCCTTAGTTGTGGCATGAATGTGGGATCTAGTTCCCTGACCAGGGATCGAACCCAGGCCCCATGCATTGGGAGTGCAGAATCTTATCCACTGCAACACCAGAGCAGTCCCAGTTTGGTGTTTTTCTGTGATGTTTTGCTCAGTTTTCTCTTTTTTATGTTTCATGTTTCTGCTCTAGATTTTTTGTTTTGTGGTTATCATAAGGTTTGTATAAAACATCTCATAGATAAGATAGTCCTTTTTATGCTGATAGTATCATATCTTCATTTGCCTATACAGTTCCATCCTTTCCCTCTTCCCGTTTTATGTTTCTTTTTTCCCCTTTTATGTTTTTGTTGTCACATATTATCCATTATGTTGTGAGTTAATTACCAAGTTGAAGTAGCTAGTTATTTTTAATGCTTTTTTTCCCTTTAATCTTTATGTCACAATTGTGTTTAACAACCTATTCTGCCACAGAGCTGTACTTTCTGATTCTATCTATTTATCACCTTACTCGAAGTTTTGTGTACTTTTGCCTTTCCATTTCAGGTAGAAGAGCTCCTTTCAACATTTCTTATAAGACAGGTATAATGGTGATAAATTGCCTTAGCTTTTGTTTGTGTGGGCAAGCCTTTATTTCTCCTTCATATGAAGGACGACTTTGCCAGATAAGACTATTCTTGGCTGACATTTTTTATCTTTCAGTATTCTGAGTATGTCATCACACTCTCTCCCAGACAATAGAGTTTCTGATGAGAAATCTGCTGAAAGCCCAATGGGGGGGTACCTTTGCAGGTTACTATCTTTTTTCCCTTGGCTGCCTTTAAAATTCTTTCCTTATCATTGACTTTTGACAGTGCATCAGCGGGATCACATGCCCTGCTGCATGGTCCCCTGTGGCTGCAGGTGCCATTGCAGCTGGAAGGCCAGAGTCATGTGCGCTGCCTCCACTGCTGTTACCGCATTCTCTGGGGCTGTGGACTCAGTCACCATGGCCAGGGGCTGGAGTTGCAGGTACCACCTCCACTGTTCCCCTGGTTCCACCTCCTCTATGTGCTCAGTTCAGTCACCTTCAGATGTAAAAATGTGTGGATCTCTTCAGCATCCTGTTCTGTTAGGCAAAGGAAACTTTGTTGAGTTGTTTTACTAGTTATAGACTGAAGGGGAAAGAAGGGATCATCTCATGCTATCATGATCCTGACGCTGCTCTCCAGGAAACTACTGCTTTTTATTGAACATTCTTCTATTAGCTTTGTTTTGTGCTTTGTTTTTCAATTTTCTTAGGTATACCTGCATTACTTTGACTTCTAAAGTTATTCCAATGTATAAAGAATACTGATGTTAAAATTATTTGAAAACAATAATGCAATATGCAACAAAAGTCACAGAAATATGCATACCCTTTGACCAAGCAATTTTGCTCCCAGGAATTTATCCTAATTAAATAATTGCACATCTGCATTACAGTGTACAAATAAGAATATTAAGCAGTGTTGTTTATAATACCAAAAAGCTAAAAATAATATATGAGTAAAAGGTTGGTTAATAAATCATGGTATATACAAAAACTGAAATACTATGCATCTATTAAAATTAATAATGTAGATTCTTTTATTGATATGAAAAGACAATCACAATATACCACTGTATGAAAAAGAGGTTTCAAGACTACATTTAGCAAGACTTCAATTTTGAAGTTTAAATGTACAGAAAGATAAAGAAGCATGTGCATACTCATATGTACACACAAGCACAAGCACACACAGACACACACACACAGAGTCTAAAAATTATGCTAAAATGTTATACCATCTAGGAAATGGTATTAAGGTTGAATTTTTATTTTAAGTAGTTTTCTGTATCATCTGAGTTATTTGCATATGGTACTTTATAACCTGAAAAAAAAAACTGTCTAGTTTGAAAAATAACGTCCATATACTTTGACTCTACAACTCCACATGCAGAAATTGATTTTTAAAAAATAACAGGATGGGACTTCCCTGGTGGAGCAGTGGCTAAGAATCTTCCCGCCAATGCAGGGGACATGGGTTCGAGCCCTGGTCCAGGAAGATCCCACATGCCATGAAGCAACTAAGCCCATGCTCCACAACTACTGAGTCTGCGCTCTAGAACCTGTGAGCCACAACTATTGAGCCCACATGCCACAACTACTGAAGCCTGCATGCCTAGAGCCTGTGCTCCGCAACAAGAGAAGACGCCACAATGAGAACCCGTGCACTGCAACACACAGTAGCCCCCACTCGCCACAACTAGAGAAAGCCAGCACGCAGCAATGAAGACTCAACACAGCCAAAAATTAATTAATTTTAAAATAAATAACAGGATGAATATAAAGCTGTCCATACAAGAAAATTTATGGTAAAGTTATAGAAAAAACAAGAAATAACATTCTGTACTCTGTTGGTCAAGGTCCAGTCAAGGGATTAAAAAACATATCAATTATTTTAACAAAGAGAATTTTTTTAACAAAGAGAATTTAATATAAAAAAAAGTAAACTAAGGGCTTTCCTGGTGGCGCAGTGGTTGAGAGTCCGCCTGCCGATGCAGGGGACACGGGTTCGTGCCCTGGAGCGGCTGGGCCCGTGAGCCATGGTCGCTGAGCCTGCACGTCCGGAGCCTGTGCTCCGCAATGGAAGAGGCCACAACAGTGAGAGGCCCATGTACCGCAAAAAATAAAAGAAAAAGAAAAAGTAAACTAAGTAAGTGAAAACGAAGGCAAAAAAAGGAACACCAAAGTATCAAAATAACAGAAAATAACAAGTGTTGGCAAGGAGGAAGAGAAACTGGAACCGTTATGCACAGCTAGTGGAAATGTAAAATAGAGCAGCCACTAAGGAAAACAATATGATGGTTCCTCAGAAAATTAAAAATAAAATTACCATATGATCCAGTAATTCCACTTTCGGTATACACCCAAAAGAATTAAAAGCAGGAATTGAACTGATATGTGTACACCCATGTTCACAGCAGTATTATTTTTAATAGCCAAAGGGTAAAAGCAATCAAAGTGTTCACTGATGAATGAAAAAATAAACAAAATGGTGTCTACACACACAATGGACTATATTCAGACACAAGAAGGAAATTTTGACACATGCTATTGATACAACATAGGTGAATCTTGAGAAATTATGCTAAGTGAAATGAGCCAGTCACAAAAGGACAAATACTGTATGATTTCACTTATATGAGGTGTCGATCCACAGTTGGTTGAATCCATAGATGCAGAACCTGCAGATCCAGAGGGCTGACTACACAACACCATTTTATATAAGGGACTAGAGCATCCACAGATTCTGGTATCCACAGGGCGTCCTGGAACCAATCCCCCACAGACACCAAGGGACAACTGTATAAGAATAATTCAATGTCACCTCATGTTCCTACAGGGTTTTTCTATTTGCTTCATCGGTTAGAGTTTGAGTTGTTGTTCTGGTGCTGTTTTTTCATGAAAGAAAGGAGTAAATGCATTCTGAGTTAACAAAACCACAGCAAGAACATGAAAAAACAGGTGACCTGAAAGGTCTGCAGTTTGGCCTGCCATGTTCCTCTCCGTGGCACTCGGGTCCACGCGGCCTGCCTCACTGCCCAGTGGGGAAGACATATAAGGAATTTGCATAAGACAGCTGTGCAGAATGGAGCTGGAGGAGCCTTATTTGTACAGAGAGATACTCCTGAGAATAACCCAGATACTCCATTTGATTTCACACCAAAAAACTATAAGAGGATAGAGGCCATTGTAAAAAACTACCCAGGAGGGCATAAAGCAGCAGCTGTGCTTCCAGTCCTGGATTTAGCCCAAAGACAGAATGGATGGCTGCCCATCTCTGCTATGAACAAGGCTGCAGAAGTTTTATAAATACCTCTAATGAGAGTATAGCAACTTTTTATACAATGTATAATAGAAAGCCAGTTGAAAGTATCATATTCAAGTCTGCACTACTATACCTTGCATGCTTCGAAATTCTGACAGCATACTGGAGACTACTCAGAAAAAGCTTGGAATAAAGGTTGGGGAGACTACACCTGACAAATTTTTCACTCTTATAGAAGTGGAATGTTTAGGGGCCTGTGTAAATGCACCAATGATTCAAATAAATGACAACTACTATGAGGGTCTGACACTTAAGGATATTGAAGAAATTACTGATGAATCCAAAGCTGGCAAAATCCCAAAATCTGGGCCAAGGAGTGGACGATTCTCATGTGAGCCAGCCAGAGGTCTTACCTCTTTGACTGAACCACCTAAAGGCCTTGGCTTTGGTGTGCAAGCAGGCCTTTAATTTATATTCAATAGCAAATATGTCACTGGAGAAATAAAATAGGAATCTCCTATCTTAAAAAAAAAAAAGAACATGAAAAAACAACTTCAATTGCTTGAGGCATGATAGGAATTATCTTAATAAGGGGCTTCTGACTTCATGGTACAGTGTTTCAGTGTTCAGTATATATACATAATTAGCTAATCATCACTTTTCAAAATCACAATTTCAAAATAATCACTTACCAAACACTATTCCTTTAGCAAATGGAGGAAACAATTCTGAACGTCGGAATAAGTTTTTGTGAATTTGCCATAGTTCTTTGTGTAGTTTCTTAAAGTCACTGTATCTCTTCCATACAATTATCTAAAGAGAGAAGATAATTAAATGTGTAACTCACAGTGAAACCACAGATATCTGAAAAACAAATAATCTTTTTATTCAAGTGCTCAAAATTGTCATGCAAAGGCAAACATATACGTTCTAACCAATATGGTTAACGGTCTAAAATTAACTAATAATATTTTATTTAAAAATATAAAGCAGCAATTCTTCCTCAAACTGTTCTGTTTGGGTTTTTAAATTTCATTTTAAACAAGTACTATTTTCTTCATACTAGAAAAATATCAACCTGGTACAAAAAAGGTTTACACTACATAAAATGTCACTTAACCTCTTCAAACATTAATTACTATTACCCTGGAAACGAGTTAGATGTCAAAATATACATTCATCTCAAAAACAGCATGTTTATAAACACAAAGTAGTTTAGACAATTTTTAAACATAAAAAACATACTCAGCACTTGCCTAAAAGAATAATCTGAAAAACACTGAAAAAAAATGGCTTTGTAGCAAATAGTTAACCTAAACTTTTGCATTTCATAAACCTCAATAAAAATAGTAACAAGATTTCTGGAGGCAAGGTAAATCCTGATCAGAATATCACTAAAATTAGGATATTTCAAAAAAACAAAATAACAATCATTTAGATTATACAACATGTAAAAGTTTACTTTCATTAGTTTAAATTATTGTCTAAACTTATTTAGATTAAATTAGAAAGAAAAAAACACTTAATAAAAAGAATTTGACACAGGGCCTTGATGTCGCTGATTCAGCCCCTCAGTTGCCACAAAATAGGGTAAAACTGAGTTTTTAATTCCATTACCTGGTATATTGGGGCCTTTACTTCTGAAAAACCTAATTATTTCACTTCTAACAAACTCAATAGTGTAATGCTAATAAGCAAATCTTAGGCCAAAGAGGTAACCAAGTGTGATTTAAGAGACTTGTCAAAAAATCTACTCCTGTATATAAGAAATTCTTCACTAAACTCTGCCATACTATCAAAAATTCTACCATGATTACTAAGTGTCTTGCTTTAATATAGGAGACTTGCTTTTAATCCTAGGAGACTAGTCAGACTATAATATGAATTAATTTAAACAAACTGCTTCCTCCTTATCCTTCCTTTTATTCATTTACTTGACAACAAAAATAGTCATCAAAACAAATATTTTCATGAGCCTACTTTATGCTAGGCACTGTGTTGGCACAAAGGATGAAGAAATGAGAAACAAAGTCCCTCCTTTAAAGAGTTCCCTGTCAAATTAGGAAGAATAAGCCAACACAATAACTACATCACAAGACAGCATGATAAATGCTTAAAACAGTAGCCCAAGCGTATTATGGAAGGAGCACCTACACAAAGTACTGACTTAGGTGGGCACACTGAAGGGACATAACAGCTAGAACAACAACAACAAAAAAAGACAGAGAGAGAGAAGTGGTTGGGAATGAAGTATTTAAAAGGAGAGTGAGATGTCAAATATAATTATTAAAATTTTGGCTTTTGCAAGTAGATAAATAGTAGTGTTATTCCCTAAGGTAAAGAGCAAAGGAGAAAACGCTGTTTTGAGATAAGAACGAAGTTCAATTTTAGACATATTTTATTTAGGTGCATGTGAGGCATTTAATTGGAGTTGTCCAATAGAAAAGACAGGTTTGGAGTTCAAGAGCAAAAACTAAACAAGAGGTATTAACTGGGGAGTCATCGGGAGAGAGGTGGTAATCACTCAGAAAACATTTCTCAGCATTTCTAACAAGATGAGGAATCTAACAACTGAATGACGGGGGTCAGGCAGAAGTAAAGAAGAAACCAAGCACAAAGTAAGTATTTAAGAAGCTCAGCTATGCCATGACACATGACACCTGGATGGAAGAAGAGATTTTATTTTAAATGGAAGTAAACAAGACAAATGCTGACAGCAGAAAATCAACAGTTCCAGTAAAAGACAGAGTAAGAGGAACTAACTGAGAGAGCCAAACCAACACTCGAAAAGTAAAAGGTCTCAGGACAGTGAGATTACAAGTGATTTTAATTTTCTTATCTTGCTTCTCTGTAGTTTCTAATTTTGATACATTAACATAATTTTGTCACGGGAAAATAGTGTTATTTTTATATTTTTTAAATAGATCAAATTATGGTCCTACCACACTTGCCAAGGGCTTAAGGGGGAAATGGGTGGTGGGCTCATGACAGTAATTTTTTTTTTTTTTTTTTTTGGTCTGTGTTAGGTCTTTGTTGCCACGCGAGGGCTTTCTCTAGTTGTGGCGAGTGGGGACTACCCTTCGTTGCGGTGCGCGGGCTTCTCACTGAGGTGGCTTCTCTTGTTGCAGAGCACGGGCTCTAGGTGCACAGGCTTCAGTAGTTGTAGCACGCAGGCTCAGTAGTTGTGGCACGCAGGCTCAGTAGTTGTGGCTCGCGGACTCTAGAGCGCAGGCTCAGTAGTTGTGGCACACGGGCTTAGTTGCTCTGTGGCACGTGGGATCTTCCCGGACCAGGGCTCGAACCCGTGCCTACGCTGGCAGGTGGATTCTTAACCACTGCGCCACCAGCGAAGTCCTCATGACAGTAATCTTACATAAGGGAAATGCAATCCTTAAAGCCATTATAAATGAGACATGAGAACTATTCAAAAGACTGAAGCTCATGGAAAGAATTAAATCTGCAGATAAAATTTATATTCTAGAGTCCGCCTGCCGATGCAGGGGATACGGGTTCGTGCCCCGGTCTGGGAAGATCCCACATACCACGGAGCGGCTGGGCCCGTGCGCCATGGCTGCTGAGCCTGCGCGTCCAGAGCCTGTACTCCGCAACAGGAGAGGCCACAACAGTGAGAGGCCCGCGTACCACAAAAAAAAAGAAAAAAATTTATATTCTAGTTAGGGTCATTTTCAGATAAAGTCAGAGTAACTTAAAGGGCAAAAGTCAACAATTGAATCACAATAATGATAATAATACCATGGCATATAAACCAGCAGATAGTCTGTCATAGCAAAAATTAGAGAATCTGTGTTTCTTCACCATGCCCTAATTTATTCACTCATATATTCCTTATTCTGGACTCTAAGACTGTAGAAGTGAAATACCTAAGAGCAAATATAAACCCTCAAAAAAGGCAGGAAATCAAAGCATCCCCAAAATGTCACCATCTACTGCCTCCTTTTCTTCTTACTCCTTTTGAGCTTGGACATTTCTAGAAATCTTCAAAATGTAAATGTGAACAAAAGCACATGTCCATTACATCAGCAAGTATGGATGCCTATAACTGGACTATACAAAGTCCCAAAAGATACATGCAAAACATATTTTTTCTAATAATCAATTCTTTCCTATCAGGAAAAAAAAAAAGTTATATTAACAGCTATTACTCTGCAGAACCAACCCTGCAGAAATTTCCTATTTATTATAGTTACTCTGAATAAAATTCCTCAATTAAATATTAGTTCAGTGACAATCATAATAGACTACAAATTTAATAAAAGCTTAATTTTCATTAAAAACACTGCCTTAAATACTTTTTACATAAAACAAATGCTTTCTTTTCATATAATTTCTCTTAACGATACCAAAAAAACTTTAGATCTTTTACAAAACCACTCAATTCAATTAACTTTGTCCTTTTTACTCTCATATAATATTTAAAACTAGCTGGATCATCTTTTCCTATAACATCACTACCATACTATCTGCTTACAGATTTTCTTTCCTTCCCTTTTGAAGAGCTTTTTCTTTCCCTTGACACATTTCCGAATGTGCTCAAATAGCTTTTCTAAAACTATTTTATTTATGAAATGACTTCAACATTAGAGATTTCTGACATGATACATAGAAAGTTCTATTTTGATTCTCCCTTCCCACATTCCCCCAGTGAAATTTACTACCTAGAGAAAAACAGAGCTATAGGTTACTTTTTTTTTTTTAAAGGTGGGGGGAGGAGGGCACAACATCTCCATCTTTTTCTTTACCTTCTGCAAGTGTTCAGAGCAGCGGTCCCCAACCTTTTCGGCACCAGGGACCAGTTTCGTGGAAGACACTTTTTCCACGGACTGGGGGGGGAGGGAGGGGGAGGCATGGGGGGGGGTTCATGCGGTAACTCGAGCAATGGGGAGCGGCAGATGAAGCTTTGCTCGCTCACCTGCCACTCACCTCCTGCTGTGCGGCCCAGTTCCTAACAGACCACGGATCAGTACCAGTCCGTGGCCCGGGGCATTGGGGACCCCTGCTCTAGAGAATCTACTGAACAAGAAGCCACATTAACTATTGCTGTCCCCCTTAAGATTCACCCATGCTGCTCTTAAATAAAAATTTAGAGGGAATTTTTAAAAGATAAAAAGAAAAAACTATCCTGGATAATTTTAAATTATTTACTCCATATGAGTGTTTTGGCATCCTTAGGAAGAAAACAGAGCTATCTGGTAGCATGCACCAAGGAGTGTGTGTGTGTGTGTATAAAAGAGCCAAATTTCTCCACTTTTATAAGGATACCATATTATTAGCCCTATACTTGCTTAGACAAGCAGTACATCTACTGATCTTCAATAGCACTTGTGAAGCATGACTAAATTCTAAGCAATAACTAAATGAATCTGTTAACAGAGAAAGAAAGTGAAAAAAAAGGAAATAGAAACAAATTCTAGGTGGTAAAATTCCTCTCCTAAATAAGAATTCCAATGTTTAAATGAAATACGTGGGAAACCAAAAAATGTTGCTATAACTTCAAGGTTATTTATACTTCAAGAAGCAAGCTAGACAGAAGACATTCTTTTCAAAATTTTATTCCATTTCTAACAAAGGACCATGCAATCATCTAACTAAAGGACACTTACAAGAGTTTTCTGATGAATGGTTCACCAACAGTTGTTATTATAAAAGAGATTTCCCCAAAAAAGGATTAAGGAAATGGCAGAGAGTATGTTCATGGATAGGTTGGTTCAGGATTCTCCCTGGAAAAGGGGAACATCAAGCTACAAACTACAGCACAGCAATCACAAACTACAGCACAGCAATCACTACAGCACAGAAACACAACCCATTTTCAATTCTAACAGAGTTGTAAATTTTCAAAAGCAGAATAGCCTGGTATTGACTATTAATTCAACATAATTAATAGAATTCTAAGGAATAGTTCATACTAATCAACTGACACTTAAGTAAAAACAGTACTTTATCAATCAAAGGTACAAGTTATTTTCACTGCCATTTTGAAAGGATAGAGATATATAGATACAGATCTAGACATAGATATAGATATAGCCTTTTCTTCCTAAATAACAATATTACAATATTCTCTTCCTGGCTATAGGTGGGGGGTGGGGTGAGATATCTTAAAACCCCTAAGGAAAAAGTATGAAATCATTTTAAAATGTGTCTTTTATTGAACTCTTTTTAAGAACAGGACAAAAACAAATATCAGATCAGATATAGCAAGTAACGGTAATATATAAAAGTTAAAATATTATCTAAATATGTGTCACAAATTCAAACCAACCGGCAGCAAACAATCAACTTAAATCTATGAATCAAGCTAGGTATGTACAGTAAGGAGTAGTGGGGCTTGTGGCTAAATAGATAGCATATAGCCCACCTGAAGACATTAAAATGCAATTAAAAAAATAACTTGCAGAATCAAGACTGCGAATTTACAACATCTGTTTTAAACACTTTAGTAGGAAGAAAAAAAAAATATATATATATATGCTCTTCTAATCCTACTGTAAATAAGCAAGGACCAAAATGAAAGTAAATTTTAAAATGTTAAAAAAAAAAAGCTAACTCCTCACAGTTAGGATTCCTAAAGGATATATAACAAGGATAAAGTAATTATAAATAGAGAATTCCACAGTTTTAAGCAAAAATATAACAAGCTGTTATTTCAGAAAGAGGGAAATAGTCTGTAAAAGAACTACAAAATTTTAAAAAGAAACATCTACACCCAAAGCAGTTGTCTAACATGCCAACTCAGTATAAAAATGAAAGTAAACGGAAACACATAATTTATTATTATGATCTTTAAAATTAGTACTAGTTACCAAATACTTTGTTTTTTGTTTTTTTTTTTTTAACCAAACAGGCATCATGATTTTGAAATAGGTAAAGAGGGGCCCTTAACTGATACTGAAATATTATGAGTGGTAGTTATCAGAAAAATTATCACATTATAAACGGCACTATAATTCCTGAAATTCTTATTTATATAACTTAACACCTACTGAAACTTAACATGTATTTAATAGGTCTGAAATAAGATACTTCAGCTATTGTTTAATGAATTGCAGACAATCTCCAGATAAACATACAAATACAAAAACTGACACACAAATAATTGTTTCCTCAATAAAGCATTTAATTAAATTTTTGCCAAATACATAAAATAAAATTTTCATATGGATAAACATGTTACCTCCTGGACATCCTCTGGATTTCTTCGTGAAACAACCTAAAACAAAGCATACACATAAATCATTTCATTACTTTCAACAGAATTTGTATGAAAAATTCAATTTGCTTAAAGAAAAAGAAATACTATATCATATCACTTACACAGAAGTCAGTTATATAATAACTTCGGTATCTGAAACACATACTAAAAAATTAAGCAAAAAGGCAACTAAAATAAAGTCCACATGCTAAAGTTCATGTATTATTACATTCACAAGAGAATGCCTCATGCTTTCCCTCTTACTTGACATAATTCTAACAGCTTGTCTATCCCCCTTTCCAGCCTACATATAAATCAGAAGCATAAAAAGCAGCTGCACCTGGACAAAGTATACAAAAGGATAGCACTGCTTTTTTTCTTTTTTCTTTTTTTTAATTTTTCGTTTTTTGTCTTTTTTTCTGTATTATTTCTTACAACTGTATATGAATCTACAATTAGCTCAATAAAAATTTCAAGTTAAAAAAAAAACAGCAACCACAATGCTCCCATACACCACTATCTGTTAGAAGTAATCACTGACCTCCTACTGGTGAAGAAGAAAACAAAAGTAACCCATAAAAAATTATATACATCATCCTCATCCTTAAGGAGCTCCTGGCTGAAGGCATAAAACAGTAAACATGATAAGATGGCCATTCTGTAAGTACAGACTGAGATAGGAACAGGGATGCGGGTGCAAATAAAACAGACAGAAAAGGTCAGGGAAAACATCAAAGATGAAGGATGAGGGGGAGGAGAGGATTCCAGACACAAGAGAAGGAATGCTGGACAAGCTGGAATGCAAGGAGCTTTAGGGTCGCTTGCGAGCTGCATTTTACAGTTAAATTCAAATTTAAATTCCTAAGACTGACTGCATATTGGCCTTTAAGGTGTGATTGGCACCTGGCATCATCCCTTACTATCCTGCAAGGCCCTAGGACCTAACCCCATTACCTCTTGGACCCCCACCCCATCTTTCCACCCACACAGATCTCTTTTCCAGGAGGTCAAATTTATCAAGTGCATCCCCACCCCTACCTGAGGGCTACCATGCTCACTGTTCCCTTTGCCTGAAATGCTTTTCCCCTCAGTATTTTCATGGGTTGTTCCTTCATCTCTTTCAAATCTTTACCCAAATGTCAATTTCTCAGCAAGGACTTTTCTGTCCTTCCTATTTAAAATACAGCTCTACTCACACCTGGCATTCTCTATCCTTTTCCCCTGATTTATGGTTCTCAAAATATTATGCTATGTATTTTACTTGTTATCTATTTTGTAACCTGTGTGTAGGCAAGGACTTTTGTCTGTTTTGTTCACTGCTATACTCCCCTGGCCAGTAGTTGACTTGTGGTAAATATTCAGTAAATATTCAAGGATTAAATTTTAAGAATTATATACATCATTCGGGGACAAATAATCCTATCAATATTCCCTGAGCAAGCCAAAAAGTCTAACACCATTTACAAAAAGTCTAACAACATTTACAAAGAATTCCTCACAAAATTTACAAAAAAGAAGAAGGCTGGGTACTTCAATCATCAAACAGCATTGTAGAGTAGGAAAATCTCACATTAGATACATAATACCCTCTACGCAAATGTAAAAATCATGAATTTGATGCTACAGTATGTATTCTGCAGAAACAAACAAAAAGATACATCAAACATATTAAAATGGTTGCCTGTGGATGAGAGGGAAAAAGTCCTTGATGACTGGTGACAATGAACTGGGAGATTATGATCAACTCAACACTACTCCTGAGGTCCAAAACAAAAAGTATGCTATTTAAAGTCAGACAAACCTGGGTTCAAATTATAGTTGCTCCACTTACAGGTTTGGTCTCCTCTGTAAAATGAGGATAATACTCCCTAGGTTTGATCTCCTCTGTAAAATGGGGATAATAGTCCCAGCCTGGCCTGGCTGTAATTGACATCAAATACGAACAGAGCAAGAACTCCATAATTAAAAAGTCATCTCCCTCTCTCTCTTACTAGAGAATTTAACACAAGAATGCTAACAGAGGGACTTCCCTGGTGGCAGAGTGGTTAAGAATCTGCCTGACAATGCAGGGGACACGGATTCGAACCCTGGTCCGGGAAGATCCCACATGCCACGAAGCAACTAAGCCCGTACGCCCCAACTACTGAGCCTGCGCTCTAGAGCCTGTGAGCTGCAAATATTGAGCCTGCGTGCCACAATTACTGAAGCCCACACGCCTAGAGCCCGTGCTCCACAAGAAAAGCCACCACAATGAGAAGCCCACGCACCGCAACAAAGAGTACCCCCATTCGCTGCAACAAGAGAAACCCCGAGCGCAGCAATGAAGACCCAACACAGCCAAAAATAAATAAATAAATAAATTTATAAATAAATAAATTAAAAAAAAGAATGCCAACAGAAAAGGTTTTCAATTTCTTGCCACTCTATTCTCCAATTTTCAGGATATAAAATTTGGTGAAATCTCTTAGCAATTTTCATTAATTTAGAACAGTGCTGTCCAATAGTACTTTGTCTGATGATGGAAGGAAATGTTCCCTATCTGCACTGTTCAACACAGTAGCCTCTGGCCACATGCTTCTGTGTGGCTACTGAGCACTTGAAATATGGCTACTGCAACTGAAGAACTTAATTTTTAATTTTATTTCATTTAAATTAAATTTAAATAAAAGTAGCCACATACGGCTAATGGCTACCATACTAAACAACACAGATTTAAAGTAAGAGGTTAGAAAGGTAACTAACAACCATATATTATTCAAATACTGGATTTTAGCTATTACTTTCAAATTCCAACCCTCCCTGAAAAAACTTTCCAAAAGTTTTTGGAAACACACACACCTTTCCAAAAGTATGGTGTGTTTCACATAATTAAATGATTTAATTTTGCCTCCTATAATTTTTTCTTATATTTTTGTAAAATGTGGTAACGAGAAGAAAGTTAGAGATAATCAATCCACTAATATCCACCCACCAAAAATAATCAACATATGATCACTGGCAATAAGATTTATTCAGCTGTTCCTTACATTCTAAGATGTACCTTTCTGAAAATTTACTAATTTCCTTAATTTACAACTCAATCATTTTATAAATATACTAAAGTACCTTGCTATTTTAAATAATCTTTTTTTACACATGCAAATGATCTTTTTGTGACAAAAGAAATTATTTCCTGGTTTGGTATATGTATCAGAAGTATCACATTTTAGATTTTCCTCAAGTAAGCCATTCCAGAAATCAAATATATGTGTACTGCAATAAGCAAAAATACATTAGTAATCCCCTAATGATATCCACAATTTTAAAACCATTTCATCAGAAATAACCAATCTGATTATGATTCCTCACCCACACTCTTACTGGCTCACATACTTCTGCTGCGTGCTAGGGCTACGATGGTGAGCAAAAGAAAAGTCCCTGCCTTCACACCTCCCAGAGCTCACAGTCTGGTGGTGCGCAAGACTGTAGTGTGCTAAGCAACAGAGTAAGAAGTGCTTCATCCTAGGTGCTTCCCATGATACTGAATGCTCGCTGAATTCTCCTTGTCCAGACCACAGTGGCATCCCAGAAGCAGAGAAGAACAGTTTAGTGACTTAAGACCTTCAATGTTTTCACAGTAAGTTACTCATGGTTATTACAGAAAACCAAAGCCTAAGTACTCAAACTACCTAAGTGAAGGTCTTAAATTATTTTTTAATATTTATTTATTTATTTACTTTATTTTTGGCTGTGTTGGGTCTTAGTTACAGCACATGGGATCTTTGTTGCAACATACGGGATCTTTCACTGTGGCATGAAGGCTCTTCATTGCAGTGCAGGGGCTTTTCTCTAGTGGCACGCCGGCTCAGGTGTGGCAAATGGGCTCCAGAGCACGTGGGCTCTGTAATTGTGGCACATGCGCTATCTAGTCGTGGCTCACATGCTCAGTAGTTGCAGCATGCGGGCTTAGTTGCCCCGTGGCATGTGGGATCTTAGTTCCCCGACCAGGGATCGAACCTGCATCCCCTGCACTGGAAGGCGGATTCTTAACCACTGGACCACCAGGGAAGTCCCAAAGGTCTTTAATTTTTAAGCTCCCAAATGGAACTTCTCTTCACCCTCACATACTTCTCATATTAAAGGGGGAAAATTTACTTAGGCATAGTTCAGAAAATTAAGTCAAAAGCTATTTCCTGAGCATTAATTATCCTTTTCCCAAACAACATAAACAAAGCTTAGTGAAAATCATGTCTGGAAAGTAGAGGGCCTGATTCTCCTCTTTCCTCTTTGGTTTTTTTGCTTCTCTTTTGTAGGTTCTTCTTCCTCCTTCTACCCTCAACACTCTGTAATCACTCCAAGAATCAGTCCTAACTCTGCTTCTTAGCCTCCTTTTTAGTATTAAGAGAGAAAGTCCATATCCATGCTAATACTGTTCAAGGCACTGTGCTAGGCATGTGGCGGGGCGGGGTGGGGGGTGGGGACCTTGACTTTGTACATTTGCATTTGCAAAGCATTTTATTGATATATCAGTGTTTCATGTTACTCTCTCAGCAACCTATGAATTAGGCAGAAGTGGTTATTATGAGTCCTCCTTTTACCCAACAAGGAAGAGATCCAGAAACTTGTGCAAGGTCACATGGCTATTCACCTTCAGATTGGAATGAGAACTCGAGAGTCTGACTCCTGGTTCAGTGCTCTTTCTGTGGTACTCTACTGCATCCGTCCGTTCATCTGCAGTATTTTTAGCAATAACTAACTTTACTTACTTCCACAACACCCTTCACTATTAGGTTTTATTTATTCTTTCTCTTACTCATTCAACAAATATCAGTGCCTATTCTGCTGCTAGGTACTGAAGCACAGTGGTGAAAACACTGGGTCTGACTCCTACATCACATTATAAAAATATAATCACTTGCCAAATACATTACCAAGTTCAACCACTTGGTATCCCACTATAAGGATTCGGTATTCCCACGTGTGTAATCTCACTTAAATGAGTTAACAATGTGTCCTCTGAAATGAAAACCAAAAACACAAATGTATTAGGATAACATGAGTTAAGCCCAAATGTCCTTTAGTAGTAACTCTTTCTACCTAAATAATTCTCTTCAGCAGGACTGCCAAATTGACAAAAAATAAGAATATCAAATCAGAATCTGAAGAAAAATATCATCATACTGAAAATGAACAAAACTGAGCCCTCAGACCAAGATTTCTATAACTTTTAAAACTATATTAGCAATTATCTCAACAAGTAATATCAATTCCAAAACAAAAATACTGTAATTTCACCCTGATATAGGTTGCTAGCATTTAGTAATTTTTTTCTGGGAGAATTTCAATGTTTTGTCATAGAATTCAGCCTATAATTTCACAAAAGTTAGAATTTAAAGCAGTGATTGTTTTCATTTAAAGTTCATAAATTTCCACTGCAAGCATTAGCTACCACTGGCTCAGTAAGTACTATACATATCTTGAAGAGCCTTTTGCTATAGAGAATTATATCACCAAGTCATCCTGCAAATTATTGTGCTAAAGCTGTGCTTCAAAAGCCTATCCCACGGAATACGGATATTCTTTAATAATCGGTGCTCTCAAAGGAGGCTTAATGGTCAACTCAGTTTACCTTTGTTTTAAAAAAAAAATTTTTTTTTTTTTTACAGCAGAATTTCTCAAGGCCTGTAACACACTATTATGCCTAGTAAATCTCTAAAAGTAAAATATATAGTATTCCCCAAGGTCATTTATCCACTCAACTTTTTATTTTTATCATAGGTTGTTTTTTTATTATTATTTGATTTATTTAGTGCGACACCTACAGAAATTTGAAACACAGTTGGGAAATGTTACTGCAACGTTTGTAGTCCATCTGCCTCGGTTAATGCCAATGACAAGTTCTGAATTTAGGAAAACAAATAAGGGCTCACATTGAAGGTTAACTCTCTCTCACTGTGCTAAGAAATTAAATACTTTATTTCATTCGATCAACAAGACAATCTTGTCTGGCACAATGAGATAACCAAGGACCAAAAGCATATATTAGCATACTAATACTAAGCAGATTAATCAGTAACAGACAGGACTGGATCTCACAACTCTGTGATTCCCAACAAAGTGCTCTTTCCAGGACATAACAGATCTATCCTCCTAGAGATTAAAATTCCAAGTAATACTCCTAATGCCTGTTAGGTAAACCCATTTGTCTTTCACAAAGAAATGCAAGTAAACCAAAAAATAGACATTGAAGAAGCACTTTGGCAGATCAGAAGGATCGAAAAAGAGAGTCTGAATACCAGCTCTGGCACTAGCTATAAACTGCTTTCTTGCCAGTTGAGTAATAAACCAAAGAAAAGCGACCTTAAGATAAGTCTTCTTGCCCATCTTTAAAAAAAAAAAAAAAAAAGAATGAATGTTGTGGCTTGGCCTAACTAAGGCCCATAATAAACAACAAACCATGCTGTCATTAGGTCCTCTAAATCCTTTCCAGTGCTAACTTACTTTATCTACTTCTTAATAAGTTTTACCTAGTTTCCTTAAAAGTCAAGTGAAAGGCACTCTTTTATCTAATTATTATCGTAATAACTCATAAGAATGATTTGAAATCAACCTCTTAACTCAGACATACACAAAAGAATTGTCTTCTTCATAAGATTAAGAGATAGCAACTGAAAAATAAAACTACAAAATTTATTCAAATCTAGCTATTGTATTTCCTACCAAAAATGATCACAAAATAAGTCCCTTTAGAAACAAATGGATATCAGTTAAATATAAATTTTAAAAAGCTACTTTTATGAGCAATTTATTATAATCAAGTCTTCTGATGGCCACTTCACTATTACTATTCAGCTGCTAGTTTAGGGTAATAGCAGATCTAAGAGGATAAAATATTAACAAAAGTAACATATTGAAAAAAAAAACCTAAGTGTCAAGATACAAATAATCAAACACAATGAAAAAAGAGAGACATGCCCACTCTTTTCATTTCTCAAAGATATAACTTTCCACACCTAGGAATAAACCTGACCAAGGCGGTGAAAGACATACTTGAGAACTATAAAACATTAATGAAGGAAATTAAAGAGGATTCAAAGAAATGGAAAGATATCCAATGCTCTTGGATTGGAAAAATTAATATTGTTAAAATGGCAATGCTACCCAAAGCAATCTACAGATTTAATGTGATCCCTATCAAAATACCCAAGACATTTTTCACAGAACTAGAACAAATAATCCAAAAACTTATATGGAACCACAGAAGTCCCAGAATTGCCAAAGCAATCCTGAGGAAAAAAATAAAGCAGGAGGCATAACTCTTCCAGACTTCAGACAATACTACAAAGCTACAGTAATCAAAATAGTGTGGTACTGGTACAAAAACAGACATATGGATCAATGGAAAAAAACAGACAGCCCAGAAATAAACCCACACACCTATGGCCAATTAACCTTCGACAAAGGAGGCAAGAATATAAAATGGGAAAAAGACACTCTCTTCAGCAAGTGGTGCTGGGAAAGTTGGCCAGCTGCATGTAAATCAATGAAGTCAGAACATGCACAACATAAACCAAAATAAACCTCACACCATGCAAAAAACAAACTCAAAATGGCTTGAAGATTTAAACATAAGACCTGACACCATAGAACTCCTAGAAGAGAGCACAGGCAAAACATTCTCTGACATAAATTGTACCAATGTTTTCTTAGGTCAGTCTCCCAAGGTAATAAAAATAAAAACAAAAATAAACAAATGGGACCTAATCAAACTTTTGCACAGCAAAAGAAACCATGAAAAAAATTAAAAGTCAACCTACAGAATGGGGGAAAATATTTGCAAATGATGCGACAGACAAGCGCTTAATCTCCAAAATATACAAACAGCTCATACAACTCAACAACAAAAAGAACAAACAACCCAATCGAAAAATGGGCAAAAAGACCTTAATAGACATTTCTCCAAAGAGGACATACAAATGGCCAGTGGGCACGTGAAAAGATGCTCAACATCATTAATTATTAGAGGAATGCAAATCAAAACTATAATGAGGTACCACCTCACACCAGTCAGAATGTCCATCAGTAAAAAGTCTACAAATAACAAATGCTGGAGAGGGTACAGAGAAAATGAAACCCTCTTACCATGTTGGTGGGAATGTAAATTGATACAGCCACTGTGGAGAACAATATGGAGGATCCTTAAAAATATAAAAATAGAGGAAACTTCCACAAGCCTCTTAGATAGCCTCATTGACCAGAGGGCAAACAGCAGAAGCAAGAAAAACTACAATCCTGCAGCCTGTGGAACAAAAACCACATTCACAGAAAGACAGATATGATGAAAAGGCAAAGGGCTATGTACCAGATGAAGGAACAAGATAAAACCCCAGAAAAACAACTAAATGAAGTAGAGATAGGCAATCTTCCAGAAAAAGAATTCAGAATAATGATAGTGAAGATGATCTAGGACCTCAGAAAAAGAATGGAGGCAAAGATCGAGAAGATACAAAAAATGTTTAACAAAGACCTAGAATAATTAAAGAACAAACAAAGATGAACAATAAAATAACTGAAATGAAAAATACACTAGAAGGAATCAATAGCAGAATAACTGAGGCAGAAGAACGGATAAGTGACCTGGAAGACACAATGGTGCAATTCACTGCTGAGGAACAGAATAAAGAAAAAACAATGAAAAGAAATGAAGACAGCCTAAGAGACCTCTGGGACAACATTAAACGCAACAACATTCGCATTATAGGATTCCCAGAAGGAGTACAGAGAGAGAAAGAACCTGAGAAAATATCTGAAGAGATTACACTTGAAAACTTCCCTAATATGGGAAAGGAAATATGCACCCAAGTCCAGGAAGTGCAGAGAGTGCCATACAGAATAAACCCAAGGAGAAACACGCCAAGACACATAGTAATCAAATTGGCAAAAAGTAAAGACAAAGAAAAATTATTGAAAGCAGCAAGGGAAAAACGACAAATAACATATAAGGGAACTCCCATAAGGTTAACAGCTGATTTCTCAACAGAAGCTCCACAAGCCAGAAGGGAATGGCATAATAAAGTGATGAAAGGGAAGAAACTACAACCAAGATTACTCTACCCAGCAAGGATCTCATTCAGGTTCGATGGAGAAATCAAAAGCTTTACAGACAAGCAACAGCTAAGAGAATTCAGCACCACCAAACCAGCTCTAAAATAAATGCTAAAGGAACTTCTCTAAGTGAGAAACACAAGAGAAGAAAAGGACCTACAAAAACAAACCCAAAACACTTAAGAAAATGGTCATAGGAACATACATATTGTTAATTACCTTAAATGTGAGTGGATTAAATGCTCCAACAAAAAGACACAAGCTTGCTGAATGGATACAAAAACAAGCCCCATATATATGCTATCTATAAGAGACCCACTTCAGACCTAGGGACACATACAGACTGAAAGTGAGTGGATGAAAAAAGACATTCAATGCAAATGAAAATCAAAAGAAGGCTGGAGTAGCAATACTCATATGAGATAAAATACACTTTAAAATAAAGAATGTCACACGAGCCAGAAAGGACACTACGTAATGATCAAGGGATCAATCCAAAAAGAAAATAAAACAATTATAAATATATATGCACCCAACATAGGAGCACCTCAATACATAAGACAACTGCTAACAGTTCTAAAAGAGGAAATGGACAGTAACACAAGAATAGTGGGGGACTTTAACACCTCACTTACACCAATGGACGGATCATCCAAACAGAAAATAAATAAGGAAACACAAGCTTTAAAAGACACAATAGACCAGATAGATTTAATTGATATTTATAGGAGATTCCAAAAACAGATTACACTTTCCTCTCAAGTGCAAATGGAACATTCTCCAGGATAGGTCACATCATGGGTCACAAATCAAGCCTCAGTAAATTTAGGAAAACTGAAATCATATCAAGCATCTTTTCTGACCGCAACGCTATGAGACTAGAAATGAATTACAGGGAAAAAAACATAAAGAACACAAACACATGGAGGCTAAACAATACATTACTAAATAACCAAGAGATCACTGAAGAAATCAAAGAGGAAATCAAAAAATTCCTAGAGACAAATGACAATGAAAACATGATCATCCAAAACCTATGGGATGCAGCAAAACCAGTTCTAAGAGGGAAGTTTATAGCTATACAAGCCTACCTCAATAAACAAGAAAAATCTCAAATAAACAATCTAACCTTACAACTAAAGGAACTAGAGAAAGAAGAACAAACAAAACCCAAAGTTAGCAGAAAGAAAGAAATCATAAAGATCAGAGCAGAAATAAATGAAATAGAAACAAAGAAAACAATAGCAAAGACCAATAAAACTAAAAGCTGCTTCTTTGATAAGATAAACAATATTGATAAACCATTAGCGAGACTCATCAAGAAAAAGAGGGAGAGCGCTCAAATCAATAAAATTAGAAATGAAAAAGGAGAAGTTACAACAGACACCACAGAAATACAAAGCATCGTAAGAGACTATTACAAGCAACTCTATGCCAATAAAATGAACAATCTGGAAGAAATGGACAAATTCTTAGAAAGGTATAACCTTCCAAGACTGCACCAGGAAGAAACAGAATATATGAACAGACCAATCACAAGTAATGAAATTGAAACTGTGATTAAAAATCTTCCAAAAAAGAAAAGTCCAGGACCAGATGGCTTCACAGGTGAATTCTATCAAACATTTAGAGAAGAGCTAACACCCAACCTTCTCAAACTCTTCCAAAGACTGCAGAGGAAGGAAAACTCCCAAACTCATTCTATGAGGCCACCATCACCCTGACACAAAAACCAGACAAAGATACTACAAAGAAAGATAATTACAGAACAATATCACTGATGAATATTGATGCAAAAATCCTCGACAAGGGCTTCCCTGGTGGCGCAGTGGTTCAGAGTCCGCCTGCCGATGCAGGGCACACGGGTTCCTTCCCCGGTCCGGGAAGATCCCACATGCCACGGAGCGGCTAGGCCCGTGAGCCATGGCCACTGGGCCTGCAAGTCCGGAGCCTGTGCTCCGCAATGGGAGAGGTCACAACAGTGAGAGGCCCGCGTATCTACCGCAAAAAAAAAAAAAAAAAAACAGAATCCAACAACACATTAAAAGGCTCATACACCATGATCAAATGGGATTTATCCCAGAGATGCAAGGATTCTTCAACATACACAAATCACTCAGTGTGATACACCATATTAACAAACTGAAGAATAAAAACCATATGATCATCTCAACAGACGCAGAAAAAGCTTTTGACAAAATTCAACACCCACTTATGATAAAAACTCTCCAGAAAATGGGCATAGAGGGAACTTGCCTCAACATAATAAAGGCCATATATGACAAACCCACACCAAACATCATTCTCAATGGTGAAAAACTAAAAGCATTTCCTCTAAAAGCAGGAACAAGAAAAGGACCACTCTCACCACTATTATTCAACATAGTTTTGGAAGTCCTAGCCATGGCAATTAGAGAAGAGAAAGAAATAAAAGGAATACAAATTGAAAAAGTAAAACTGTGACTGTTTGCAGATGACATGATAGTATACATAGAGAATCCTAAAGATGCCACCAGAAAACTACTAGAGCTAATCAATGAATTTGGTAAAGTTGCAGGATACAAAATTAATGCACAGAAATCTCTTGCACTCCTATACACTAACGATGAAAAATCTGAAAGAGAAATTAAGGAAACACTCCCATTTACCACTGCAACAAAAACAATACAATACCTAGGAATAAACCTACTTAGGGAAACAAAAGACCTGTATGCAGAAAACTATAAGACACTGATGAAAGAAATTAAAGATGATACCAACAGATGGAGAGATATACCATGTTCTTGGATGGGAAGAATCAATATTGTGAAAATGACTATACTACCCAAAGCAATCTACAGATTCAATGCAATCCCTATCAAATTACCAATGGCATTTTTTACGGAACTAGAACAAGTCATCTTAATATTTGTATGGAGACACGAAAGACCCCGAATAGCCAAAGCAGTCTTGAGGGAAAAAAACGGAGCTGGAGGAATCAGACTCCCTGACTTCAGACTATACTACAAAGCTACAGTAATCAAGACCATACAGCACTGGCACAAAAACAGAAATACAGATCAATGGAACAGGATAGAAAGCCCAGAGATAAACCCACGTACCTATGGTCAACTATGCTATGACAAAGGAAGCAAGGGTATACAATGGAGAAAAGACAGTCTCTTCAATAAGTGGTGCTGGGAAAACTGGACAGCTACATGTCAAAGAATGAAATTAGAACACTCCCTAACACCATACACAAAAATAAACTCAAAATGGATTAGAGACATAAATGTAAGACTGGGCACTATAAAAGTCTTAGAGGAAAACATAGGCAGAACACTCTTGCTGTGTGTTCTATGCTGTGACATAAATCACAGCAAGATATTTTTTGATCCACCACCTAGAGTAATGGAAATAAAAACAAAAATAAACAAGTGGGACCTAATGAAACTTCAAAGCTTTTGCACAGCAAAGGAAACCATAAACAAGATGAAAAGGCAACCCTCAGAATAGGAGAAAATACTTGCAAATGAATCATAGGACAAAATCTCCAAAATATATAAACAGCTCATGCAGCTCAATACTAAAGAAACAAACAACCCAATCGAAAAATGGGCAGAAGACCTAAATAGACATTTCTCCAAAGAAGACATACAGATGGCCAAGAAGCACATGAAAAGCTGCTCAACATCACTAATTATTAGAGAAATGCAGATCAAAACTACAATGAGGTATCACCTCACACCAGTTAGAATGGGCATCATCAGAAAATCTACAAACAACAAATGCTGGAGAGGGTGTGGAGAAAAGGGAACCCTCTTGCACTGTTGGTGGGAATATAAATTGATATAGCCACTATGAAGAACAGTATGGAGGTTCCTTAAAAAACTAAAAATAGAATTACCATATGACCCAGCAGTCCCACTAGTGGGCATATACCCAGAGAAAACCATAATTCCAAAAGACACATGCACCCCAATGTTCACTGCAGCACTATTTACAACAGCCAGGTCATGGAAGCAACCTAAATGCCCATCGACAGGCAAATGGATAAAGAAGTTGTGGTACATACATACAATGGAATATTACTCAGCCATAAAAAGGAACAAAATTGGGTCATTTGTAGAGATGTGGATGCATCTAGAGACTGTCATACAGAGTGAAGTAAGTCAGAAAGAGAAAAACAAATATCGTATATTAACGCATATATGTGGAACCTAGAAAATGGTACAGATGAACTGGTTTGCAGAGCAGAAACTGAGACACAGAAGTAGAGAACGTATGGACACCAAGGGGGGAAGCAGCGGGGGTGGGGGTTGTGGTGGGGTGAATTGGGAGATTGGGATTGACATATATACACTAATATGTATAAAATGGATGACTAATAAGAAAAAAAATAAACATTAAAAAAAAAGAAAACTAAAAATAGAACTAGCATATGATCCAGCAATCCCATTCCTGGGCATATACCCAGAGAAAACCATAATTCAAAAAGATACATGCACCCCAATGTTCACTGCAGCACTATTTACAATAGCCAGGACATGGAAGCAACCTAAATGTCCACCAACAGAGGAATGGATAAAGAAGATGTGGTATATATATATATATATATATATATATATATATATATATATACACACAATGGAATATTACTCAGCCATAAAAAAGAACAAAACAATGCCAGTTGCAGCAACATGGATGCAACTGGAGATTATCATACTAAATAAAGTAAGTCAGAAAGAGAAAGACAAATACCATGTGATATCACTTATATATGGAATCTAAAATATGGCACACAAACGAACCTATCTACAAAACAGAAACAGACTCACAGACAGAGAGAACAGACTTGTGGTTGCCAAGGGCGAGGGAGGTGAGGGAGAGAAGGACTGGGAGTCTAGGATTAGCAGATGCAAACTAGTACATATAGGATGCATAAACAAAAAAGTCCTACCGTATATTATAGGGAACTATATTCAATATCCTGTGATAAACCATAATGGAAAAGAATATTTTAAAAAGCATGTCAAGAAAAAAAAAAGAGACTTTCCAAATGTGGAAGAGAAAAAATAAGATATACAGAAATGTAAGGCTACACTATACTGAACATTTCCCACTGTGGTGATTAGGTTAACCAAATGGTACATCCATCAGTGTAATGCATGCAATCCTGACTTTCAGACACCTCACCTTCATAAAATCCATACTTTCATATAAATATACTGACACCTTTAAACTGCATTTCATATACACACACAAACTCTGGCAAGAATAACAGGTATCTCAAAGCGTCCAGCTCACATAGGCAAGCATCCACTTACCAAACTCAACCTCCCTCCCACTCCATCACCTGCATCTCAGCTCCTCTCTCTCTTTTCCCTGCAGAGCTGCAGGGGTCACTGGTTGGCAGGAATATTTGGGCTAGTTAATCACTTGCCAGCCAGGTAGTCAGGACCCAAGAAGCAGCACCTGCACAAACCATAATTAGATATTTTACAACATTTTTTTAGTACTCTGGAGTAAAAGAACTCCAGATAAGATAGATAAGTCAATGGGAAAAATTTTAGACATTCAACTTTCTAATAAATTCTTATGAAAGTAATATGTTGAAAGTAAGAAATACTTTCTACATTATTAAAATCTCAAAATCTAAAGGAGAATAAAAGAAACTATCACAGCAAGTGACCTTTGTATACTCAATAAATGTTTCCTAAAGCTGCTTTTCTCACTTCAAATTTTACCAATTATTATAGCACTACTCTCCGGTAAACTATTTTCCAATCAAAGTTCAAGGAAAGTAAAAATCCTTAATGTTAAAGTTAATGTAAAAATCCTTAATATTAAAATCTTCATAACTGAGCATGTAAGTTGTCAATAAACAAGGTGAAAACAGGAAAGGTTTACAGTTTTTAAAACCTGATGTCAATAAAGAGATTTTAGATATGACACTAAAAGCCCATTTTTCTTCCATAAAAGAAAAATATGATAAACTAGACTTCACCAAAATTATCAATAAAAATTTTTCCTTTGTGAAAGACACTGTTAAGACAATGAAAAGATAAGCTACACACTGGGAGAAAATATTTACAAACCACATATCTGACAAAGAATTATATTCAGAACAAAAGAAGAACTCTCAAAACTCAACAGTGAGAAAACAAACTACCCACTGAAAAAATGGGCAAAATATGGTCTCAGTAGGTTAAGTACTCTATGATTCTCTTTATAAGACATTCTCAAAAAGACAAAATTATAGTGGTAGAGAGTGGATCAGTGGACTAAGGGGTGCCAGGGACTAAGGCGTGGGGAGAAGAGTGTAAAACAGGGAAAGCAGAGGGAGTTTTTGAGGCTGATGGAACTGTTATGTTTCCTGATTATGGTAGAGAATATATGAATCTATTCATGTGTAAAGATTCATAGACTTATACAACAAAAAAGTCAATTCTACTGTTTGTTAACTTAAAAAGTAACACAAAGGAAAATATTGCCTCTTTCCAGCCTTCTCTCAAATCCCTACTATAGTGCAGGCTCTGTGCTAGGCACTAAGAACACAAAGTTAAAAAGACAAGAGTTTGCCCTCAGAGGGGGAGGCAAAAAAGCACAATATTATACAGGCTTTAATGGAGGAATATACAATACACACAGAGTTCCACACTTAAGAAAGGCTTCCTGTAGAAATCAAAAGCTTTACAGACAAGCAAAAGCTAAGAGAATTCAGCACCACCAAACCAGCTCTACAGCAAATGCTAAAGGAACTTCTCTAAGTGGGAAACACAAGAGAAGAAAAGGATCTACAAAAACAAACCCAAAACAATTAAGAAAACAGTCATAGGAACATACATATCGATAATTACCTTAAACGTGAATGGATTAAATGATCCAACCAAAAGACACAGGCTCACTGAATGGATACAAAAACAAGACCCATATATATACCTTCTACAAGAGACCCACTTCAGACCTAAGGATACATACAGACTGAAAGTGAGGGGATGGAAAAAGATATTCCACGCAAATGGAAATCAAAAGAAAGCTGGAGTAGCTATACTCATATCAGATAAAATAGAATTTAAAATAAAGATCGTTACAAGAGACAAGGAAGGACTATACATAATGATCATGGGATCAAACCAAGAAGAAGCTATAACAATTATAAATATATATGCACCCAACATAAGAGCACCTCAATACACAAGGCAACTGCTAACAGCTATAAAAGAGGAAATCGACAGTAACACAAGAATAGTGGGGGACTTTAACACCTCACTTACACCAATGGACAGATCATCCAAAATGAAAATAAATAAGGAAACAGAAGCTGTAAATGACACAACAGACCAGATAGATTTAATTGGTATTTATAGGACATTCCATACAAAAACAGCAGATTACACTTCCTTCTCAAGTGCGCATGGAATATTCTCCAAGATAGATCACACCTTGGGTCACAGATCAACCCACAGTAAATTTAAGAAAACTGAAATCATATCAAGCATCTTTTCTGACCACAATGCTATGAGATTAGAAATGAATTACAGGGAAAAAAAACATAAAAAACACAAACACATGGAGGCTATACAATACGTTACTAAATAACCAAGAGCTCACTGAAGAAATCAAAGAGGAAATCAAAAAATACCTAGAGACAAATGACAATGAAAACGTGATGATCCAAAACCTGTGGGATGCACCAAAAGCAATTCTAAGACGGAAGTTTATAGCTATGCAAGCCTACCTAAAGAAACAAGAAAAATCTCAAGTAAACAATTTAACCTTACACCTAAAGGAACTAGAGAAAGAAAAACAAACAAAACCCAAGGTTAGCAGAAGGAAAACAATCATAAAGATTGGAGCAGAAATAAATGAAATAGAATCAAAGAAAACAATAGCAAACATCAATAAAACTAAAAGCTGGTTCTTTGAGAAGATAAACAAAATTGATAAATCATTAGCCAGACTCATCAAAAAAAACAGGGAGAGGACTCAAATCAATAAAATTAGAAATGAAAAAGGAGAAGTTACAACAGACACCGCAGAAATACGAAGCATACTAAGCAACTAACATACAACTAGCATACAAGCAACTAACTCTATGCCAATAAAATGGACAACGTGGAAGAAATGGATAGATTCTGGGAAAGGTATAACCTTCCAAGACTGAACCAGGAAGAAACAGAAAATATGAACAGACCAATCACAAGTAATGAAATTGAAACTGTGTTTAAAAATCTTCCAACAAAAAAAAGTCCAGGACCAGATGGCTTCACAGGACAATTCTATCAAACATTTAGAGAAGGGCTAACACCCATCCTTCTCAAACTCTTCCAAAGAACTGCAGAGGAAGGAACACTCCCAAACTCATTCTGTGAGGCCACCATCACCCTGATACCAAACCAGAGAAAGATACTACAAAAAAACAGAATTACAGAACAATATCACTGATGAATATACATGCAAAAATCCTCAACAAAATACTAGCAAACAGAATCCAACAATACATTAAAAGGATCATACACCATGACCAAGTGGGATTTATACCAGGGATGCAAGGATTCTTCAATATATGCACATCAATCAATGTGATAACCATATTAACAAATTGAAGAATAAAAACCATATGATAATCTCAACAGATGTAGAAAAAGCTTTTCACAAAATTCAACACCCATTTATGATAAAAACTCTCCAGAAAGTGGGAATAGAGGGAACCTACCTCAACATAATAAAGGCCATATACGACAAACCCACAGCAAACAACATTCTCGATGGTGAAAAACTGAAAGCATTTCCTCTAAGATCAGGAACAAGACAAGGATGTCCACTCTCACCACTATTATTCAACATAGTTTTTGAAGTCCTAGCCACAGCAATCAGAGAAGAAAGAGAAATAAAAGGAATACAACTTAGAAAAGAAGAAGTAAAACTGTCACTGTTTGCAAACGACATGATACTATACATAGAGAATCCTAAAAATGCCACCAGGAAACTACTAGAGCTAATCAATGAATTTGGTAAAGTTGCAGGATACAAAATTAATGCACAGAAATCTCTTGCACTCCTATACACTAATGATGAAAAATCTGAAAGAGAAATTAAGGAAACACTCCCATTTACCACTGCAACAAAAACAATACAATACCTAGGAATAAACCTACTTAGGGAAACAAAAGACCTGTATGCAGAAAACTATAAGACACTGATGAAAGAAATTAAAGATGATACCAACAGATGGAGAGATATACCATGTTCTTGGATGGGAAGAATCAATATTGTGAAAATGACTATACTACCCAAAGCAATCTACAGATTCAATGCAATCCCTATCAAATTACCAATGGCATTTTTTACGGAACTAGAACAAGTCATCTTAATATTTGTATGGAGACACGAAAGACCCCAAATAGCCAAAGCAGTCTTGAGGGAAAAAAACGGAGCTGGAGGAATCAGACTCCCTGACTTCAGACTATACTACAAAGCTACCATAATCAAGACAATATGGTACTGGCACAAAAACAGAAACAGAGATCAATCAACAAGATAGAAAGCACAGCAATAAACCCACGCACCTATGGTCAACTAATCTATGACAAAGGAAGCAAGGGTATACAATGGAGAAAAGACAGCCTCTTCAATAAGTGGTGCTGGGAGAACTGGACAGCTACATGTAAAAGAATGAAATAGAACACTCCCTAACACCATACACAAAAATAAATTCAATATGGATTAGAGACCTAAATGTAAGGCTGGACACTATAAAACTCTTAGAGGAAAACACAGGAAGAACACTCTTTGACATAAATCACATCAAGATCTTTTTTGATCCACCTCCTAGAGTAATGGAAATAAAAATAAACAAGTGGGACCTAATGAAACTTCAAAGCTTTTGCACAGCAAAGGAAACCATAAACAAGACGAAAAGACAAACCTCAGAATGGGAGAAAATATTTGCAAATGAATCAACGGACAAAGGATTAATCTCTAAAATATATAAACAGCTCATGCAGCTCAATACTAAAGAAACACACAACCCAATCCAAAAATGGGCAGAAGACCTAAATAGACATTTCTCCAAAGAAGACATACAGATGGCCAAGAAGCACATGAAAAGCTGCTCAACATCACTAATTATTAGAGAAATGCAAATCAAAACTACAATGAGGTATCACCTCACACCAGTTAGAATGGGCATCATCAGAAAATCTACAAACAACAAATGCTGGAGAGGGTGTGGAGAAAAGGGAACCCTCTTGCACTGTTGGTGGGAATGTAAATTGATACAGCCACTATGGAGAACAGTATGGACGTTCCTTAAAAGACTAAAAATAGAATTACCATATGATCCAGCAATTCCAGTACTGGCCATATACCCAGAGAAAAGCAGAATTCAAAAAGACACATGCACCCCAATGTTCACTGCAGCACTATTTACAATAGCCAGGTCATGGAAGCAACCTAAATGCCCATCGACAGACGAATGGATAAAGAAGTTGTGGTATATATATACAATGGAATACTACTCAGCCATAAAAAGGAACAAAACTGGGTCATTTGTAGAGATGTGGATGCATCTAGAGACTGTCATACAGAGTGAAGTAAGTCAGAAAGAGAAAAACAAATATCGTATATTAATGCAGGTATGTGGAACCTAGAAAAATGGTAAAGATGAACCAGTTTGCAGGGCAGAAGTTGAGACACAGATGTAGAGAACAAACGTATGGACACCATGGGGGTAAAACCGCGGTGGGGTGGGGATGGTGGTGTACTGAATTGGGCGATTGGGATTGACATGTATACACTGATGTGTATAAAACTGATGACTAATAAGAACCTGCGATATAAAAAAACAACTAATACTAAACTTTCTTTGGGTTATTTGTATGGAAATATGTTAATATAAATGTTTCAGACATTACATGAAATTTCTAAAAATCTTATATGTTCTGGTATAATGTTATAAGTCATAATTCTAGTTATTACTTTAAAATGTATATCTCAGAAATAACTAAATTTCCTTGTCAATTGCATTATTATGAACTTTCATCAAATCTTTAACCATGGTCATTTTTAAGTCTTTTGTCATTTACAGACTGTTCTGGATGTACTCTGATGCTTTCGCCAAAATTTTCCTATAAAAGGGTTTCATCTTCAAGGAATTCATGGAAAAGACTCTGACAAGTACAGGTTTCTGGTAACTGACTATACTGCTTAACTGAATGAATAAGCATTTTCAGAACTCTAATGGAAAACTAATGAATTAATAAAAGTGCTAACAAAAGATCAAGAGGAAAAAAAATTAATTACATGGCACTGAGTGAACTGATGAGGATGATTATAATTTTTGTGACTTTTTGTTTGAATAAAAAAAAAACCCACCAGGACTCAGAGGCAAAAAATATACAAATCAGTTTTCACTGCAAAGTAAAGGAACTGTTACAGTGGAGGATTACTGGACTGAATGTCAATGTTATGACATAGTATGAGTGTGTCTCGTGTTTGGTAATTGCAATCATTGTTGCTTTTGTTGTGGTCATCCATTTACAATGCTTGGTGTCAGTTTATTTATCTCTTGTAAAAATAAAATACAGTGTGTGTGTGTGTGTGAGTTGTGGGGAAAAAAAAAAGGAAACGTTTAAATTCCTGATTCTGGTTTTGTACAACTGTATAATTAATGGTGATGATCATATTATAAGGGCAGATTTATATGTGTGGGGGAGGTGGTGGTGATGGGGAGGCCCAAATAGAAATTACAAATAAAGGAAATAAAATTCAAAAAGGCTTCCTGTAGAACACAAGGCAGGAGCTAACACTTCAGATGAACAGGGACTGCCAAGACAAAAGGAAAGAGCATTCCAGACAGAGGAAACAGCATCTAACAGAAAGGTATTGAAGAATGCAGGGTACCAGCATACTTAGAAAACTACAAATAATTATCTTCCCAAGCACAAGCAGGCCATACAAGAATGTGCTCAGGAACTGAAAGCAGCTTCCCTCTAAGCAATACAAATAGTGCCTGAATATGAAGATTTGGAAATAGCAGCTTTCAGATTCGAGTCAAGCTGAGTACTTCTATTCATTCCTTGCTCCCCTTTGTTCACATCATCCTAATCACTGTAGTATACTTGCATCTATCACTTTTGCCAAGCTACAGTACAGCCACAGCCTCTAACGAAATATGTTTAGGTATTCAGCACAGCACTGGGATTAAAAACCCAGTCTACCAGGGTTCAAATCTAGACTCCATAATTTGCTAGTTGTGTGACCCTAGGCAAGTTACTTAACCTGTCTGTGCTTCAATTTTCTCACAATAAAGTGAGAATAATAATTGCAGCTGCTCATCAGGCTGCTATGAAAAATGTACTAATTTATATAAAGTGCTTAGAATAGAGCTTGACTCATAGAAAGCACCACAGAAGTGTCTGCTATTAATACTCAGTAAACATTAGCTATGTAAAATAAAGATATGTAATTCTCACAGTTTGAAAACAAACCCAAATTACTTTAAGTATGTGCAAGACCTGCACACTGAAAACTAGAAAATATGGTTCAAATTAAAGAGCTAAATACATGGAAGATGTGCGCTCATGGATCAGAAGATTCAATACTGTTTAAAGATATCAATTCTTCTGAAATTGATCTACATTCTCAATGTAATCCCTATCAAAATCTGGGTAGGCATGTTTGTAGAACTTGACAAGCTGTCTCCAAACTTTTTATGAAAATGCAAACAATCTAGAATAGCCAAAACAATTTTGAGAAAGAAAAAGAAAGAGGACTAAGACTACCAGATTTCAACTTAGTATAAAGGTATAGTAAACAAGGTTGTGTGCTATTAAGAGAAATAAAAGCCCACATTTGTACAGAGACTTGTATATACATGTTCATAATAGCTGTATTAACAGCCAAAAACTGGAAACAACCCAAATGTCCATCAACAGGTGGATGGATTAATTGTAGTATAACCATACAAGGGAATACTGGTCAGCAATAAAAGAGAATAAAAATACACAACATACGGGACTTCCCTGATGCCGGAGTGATTAAGAATCCACCTGCCAAGGCAGGGGACACGGGTTCAAGCCCTGGCCCGGGAAGATCCCACATGCCATGGAGCAACTAAGCCCGTGCGCCACTACTGAGCCTGTGCTCTAGAGCCCGCAAGCCACAACTACTGAAGCCTGCGCACCTAGAGCCCGTGCTCTGCAGCAAGAGAAGCCACGGAAATGAGAAGCCTGCGCACTGCAACAAAGAGTAGCCCCGGCTCGCCGCAACTAGAGAAAGCCCGCAGCAACAAAGACCCAATGCAGCCAAAAGTAAATAAATAAAAAATAAATTCATTAAAAAAAAATACACAACATAGATGAATCTCAAGTAATCATACTGAGTTAAAGAAGTTGGATCCCTCCCCCCCAAAAAAGCACTGTATATGATTCCTTTTATATAACATTCTAGAAAATACAGCCTAATCTACAATGACAGAAAACTGACTAGTGGTTGCCTAGGGACAGGGGGTGGGGAGAGCGGACTGACTGCAAAGGAGCATGAGGGAACTCCTGCAGTGATGTCTGTGGTGGTTACACAATTATAGACATTTGTCAAAACTAAACAAACTATATACACTTAAAATTGGTGAATTTTACCGTATATAAATTACGTCTCAATATAAACAACATAAAGTCATAAGGCAAACCATCTTTTAAAAATAAAAACATACCTTTTTCTTTCTATATTCATGAAAAGAATACAGGCAAGAATTACCATTCACTTAATACTGTTGAGAAATCTATATTACATTATGAGAATTTTGTAACCTTAGCATGATGATACAACCAAAAACACTGCTAATGGTTCTTTCATATCTGTGTCTCCTTTAACTAAAGACTCAATGGAATTCTACAAGAGAATTTTCCAATCCTGAACAGAAGTACTTATTCTAGTTGAAAATTAATAAGCAACACAGAGTTTAACTAGGAAATCCATTAGCAAGCTTGTAACTGGCCATAAGGTTATCTAAGCCTGACAGGTTCCAGAGAATTGAGGGGAAAAAAAAAAGTATAAAGGAGATTTAAGAACATGAAACAGCTCTTATGCTACTCAAAATTTAGCAATGCTACTCCGCATGATTCTAATTCTACTCCTACATAAAGAACCCTGCAAGGATCAAGAATACAGAGATTGTTCCTTAAAGCTAGAAGTCAGTCAGTAATAGGAAACATAAAGAAGACATTTTTATCTTATGAAGTTCTCTCAGGGGAGCACTACTTACCTGATTAATTCTCCTGAGTTAAGCTGTTTTTCTCCTTAAGTCTCAAAAAATAACAAATATTTTGCTTATTTTATAATACTGTGGTTGTCTTTTAAGTATATATCAGTATTAACCCTCAATCCTTAAAATTAGAAAACAAAATCTTTACAATAAGTAATAAATGACGTAAATATTTACAAGGAGAAAAAAAGGCAGTGTAAGCAATTTCCAGTTAAACAACCAAAGCAATACGTAGCATGCATATTATATGGATTTGGTTAGAACAGGCAATGTGCTACTTTATCTTCTAATTTATGCTGTCATATAAGTTAGTTCACAGCTTAAGATATTTAAGATCTCAATTAGGTTAACCTTTCCTTTTGTAAATTAAGAATACAAGTAATAATCATACTCAGTGTTTCCTATTCAAGTTCCACACACATTCACACCTTCAGGCCTTAATGGGCTCTATTCCTTCTACCTACCCTTCTACCTACGATGCCCACCTCCATTTATCCCACCCATCTAGATCCTTCCCATCTCTCACCACCTATCTTAATTGGTACATGTTCCCTGATCCCTTGGGCCAGAAGCAATCTCTCTGTCTTCTAAAATCCCATAGCCCTTTTCTGTAGTCTCTTATGGCATTTAACACTTTCTATCCTGTACTACACTTCTTTAAGTCCAGTAAACACTTTTCTACTAGGCGTATCCTTGAAAGGAAGGTCCACACTTTATTCAGCCTTGTATCCCTAGGAGCACGTAGTGCCTGAAACTAAACATTTATTGGGTGTGTTTAGAGAAGAAATAGAGAGGAAAACGTTCAACAATATTTTTTTAGGCATTCTGTGCCCCACTGCCTTAGGAGATATAAAAGGAAACAAATATCAATGATAGAGACCTGCTCTAAATCTACTAAGAGACATAGACATGTAAAAAGATTAATACAATATAACTGTGATAAGTGTTATAATAAGAGATAAACAGGGTGCTGTGAGGGGAACATTACGTATGTTGAAGACTGTTCTAATTCCACAAACTATGTTAGGAAACCAAGTCTAGATTTTTGAAGGTCCCAAAGACTAGAAAGGTTTCAAGAGTGGTATAATAAGAGCCCCCTTAATCTTAAAATATTTTCTTAACCTGAAACTAACACTCCACCTATATAGCAACCTTACTTGCAAACAGGGAGTAACAAATTTCTCTCTATTCTTGGTACAGCCCTCTGCAATAACCAGGCCTGGTCTTTTTATATTTACACAAATTTGCTCGTCTCATCCTCTCACACTTGTCTGAATTGTGCACCATTTCCATAAGGCATGTGCCATTCCCATGCCCCAAACTCTGCTTATCTAAATCTATTTAACCTTTAAGGTTCTTCTGAAAGCCCACTTCCTAAGCTATCATCCAAGATTACTACATCCCCCAAATGTATATTGTACCATTACTGCTATCTATACCTCTCTCTCTTTTTTTTTTTTTTTTTTTTTTTGTGGTACGCGGGCCTCCCACCGCCGCAGCCTCTCCCGCCGCGGAGCACAGGCTCCGGACGCACAGGCCCAGCGGCCACGGTTCACAGACCCAGCCGCTCCGCAGCACGCGGGATCCTCCCGAACCGGAGCACGAACCCGTTTTAACAATTAATGATAATGATAAAGTTAATTCTTAACATTTTATACAACTTGGAGTTAAACAGAACTGATCTCAAACCCCATTTGTGCTACCACCCTGCAACGTGAAGCTGGGCAAGCCACAACACTCTCTTGAACCTTAGTTTCCTCATTATTAAAATTAGTATTAAATTGGGTGATGTGTACAACATGCCTAATATACACATACATTCCTACTACATACATGTATATAGATATTTAATTTTAATATTCTTATTTTATATTTAATACTCATATTTAACGTTATTACTATTATTTTCCAAGAAGGGAGATGCAAACTCTCTCTAAAACTCAAGGCAAGAGCAATGAAACATGAACAAAGTGGGTACTAAAAACTGGATCAATTAGTTGATGTAAAGGAGCCTCACAACTTTTAAATGTGCCCTCAAGACAACTCACACAAGACACCGTCAGCAGAATTTCTCATGTCTTCTACTGAAAACCATGAAAAACTCAGAGGCAGAAAGACATAGATAGAGGTCTTACGATGGTGGCCCTACCACTTACATACTTCCCAAGAGTTTATCTTCCTCAGTGCAACCCTGAAGCTGTATAAAAGGTCAAAGGAAGAAATATCTTCTTTTACGTAAATCAAATAGTACATAAATTTAACATTTTTTTTAACCTGCATTATCTCTCGGAGGCAAGCAAAACCACTTCTGCAAATTTCAGCCTCAGAAGAGAAAGTCCAAGTGGGATGGGGCTGAATCATCAATTTAAAATGACCAACGTTTGCCCCACCCTGGAATGGGGACACTACCGCGACCGTTTCCAGCGTTGTCCGGGACATCCCACGCTCTGCCCCCACCCCATCCTTCCTTAAGTCCTCACCTCGGACGCTTGTCCCGGCACTAGGCGCAGCCAGTCCCACCCTCGGCTCTGACCCGATGTCAGGCATCCCCACACCAGGGTCCACACGCGTCTCTCGTCCCAATTCAGACTCTTACTCCACCCAGACAACTGCACTCACCCGGGCGGTGACCTTATACACCGTGTAGCCCCTCGGGTGTCGCTGGGGCTCGGTGACAGTGTAGAAACGGGCCAGGTCGGCACCCCGCTCTCGGGGAGAGGTCATCCTCCCGCCGCCTCTGCCGCCGCCGCTTGCCGGGGACCATCAGTGCAACCCGACACCGCCGCGGCCCGGATTTTCTAAGTAGTGGCCAGGCGGCGAGGGGGCGGTAGCTCGGCTGCGGCGCCTCTGCCGCAGGGCTCTGCTTCCGGGTTGGCGGGAAAGCTTCCGGGTCAGGCCGGGGCGCCAATTCTGGGGAAGAAGTGGTTTCACCTGAGATACGGACCCTAATTAGGGCCTGACCCTGGCTAATGGGCTGGAATCAGGCAGTAGAACTACCTGTAACGGGATGGAGGGATACCCGAGCCTAGCATCTTCTTTCCTTCTCTACTGACGACCCATCGGTTTAAATACCCACAACACCTGAACTCTCTGCCCGACATAACTCTTACTTCTTTCTAAGACAAATCCCGTAAACCTGTGCATATGTCTTTATACCACCACAGCAAGCTCCCAAATGTTAAAAAAAAAAAAAAGAGCCTGCCTGTTAGAGTTTTACAAGGATTAAGCTGTGACCCACTACAGTAGCCCACTGACAGTAGGCCCTGTGGGGAATTCAAGCTGGGGAAAATTAGGACGTATTCCCTGCTTTGGGTATACTAACCCTTAGATAGTTAAGATGCATATCCAAGGGAAATTTTCACAGGTTCTTGCACCTTTCCATACATAGAAAAGCACTAAAATCATTAACTTGAGATAGCTGTTCTGTGTGATTAGCAGTAATCTTTTGATGCTTGACTTCATGTTTTTCCCAGCAAAAAAAAAAAAATCATATATAACCTGACTCCTCCCTTACCTCTTTGGAGCAGTTTCTCAGAGCTATCTGAGAGGCTGTCTCCTGAGCTATAGTACTCAAAGTGGTCCCTGAATAAAACTGAAACTCATTATTCTCACATTGTGCATATTTTTTAGTTGACACAGCCCTATATCAGTTTTAAACGTCATCCCTTCATGTTCTAAAAGCTGGAATCTGTGTCTGGCTGGGGAGGTCGGGTTGGGGAGTGGGTGGGAATCACCTGACCTCAGAAAGCTACTAGGAAGATAGAGTTTCCTATCTCAATTCCTTGCTATCCACTGCTTGGCAATTATTCTACCTTACTTTGATCAAGATTTTCTCTTTCCCCCATAACATTCATTCCAAGCATTTGCCATTCTCCTCAACTCTCTATTCCTCTATGTCTTGCCTCCCTACCCTTTGGCCCCTCCTGCTTTACAGGAGGAAAAAAGTTCTTAGTACCAACCCCTCCATCTTGACACATTTCTATACAGACATATCCCTACCTCGTTTTTCAGGACTAATCACTCTTCCTGTGCCCTGATATCCATCCTCATTGGCAGACCTAAAGACATTGTTCCATCGATGACATCCCAACTCTGCTCTCTGTACCTTTGCTCTATTCCTTATCACTGGCTCCTTCTTCTCATCCCATGTATGCCTAAATCTATCTATCATTCATTCATTAAACCTGAATTCACCACCTACTATATGCCAGACATCATGCTAATTAGGCATTGGATTTACAAAGTCCCTGCTCTTAAGAACCATCTAGTAAGAAAAAACAGAGAACAATTAAACTATATTGTTATAAATAGTATAACAGATGTATATATGGAGTGCTACAGAGCACATCTAATTAATATTGGAAGATTAGCTAAGGTTTTTCTGATACAGGGGAAACTATGGCTGAATCTTGAAAGAGAGATAGGAATTAGCCAGGCAGAGAAGAGAATAAAGGACATCATTCATGTTGTCTTTTCCCCTGCTTCTTTCTTTCTCCTTCCCCTCTTTGTCAAAGTTGTTTAAGTTGTTTTCAAAGTAATCTGCATCAATAGTCGAATATTCATCACACATTCCTACATTCATGAATATCATACATTCATTCCCATATTCACTTCACTACTACACTGCTACTGTGAAACTGCTTTGAAAAAAGTTTCTAATGACCTTATCTTACCCAGTATTTCCAGACTTTGAACGTTTCTGATCATTTCCACCTTTTCAAAACTCTTCTATGTCCTTAGTATAGGAGTCAGCATTCTCTGGCTTTTTCCTTTTACACTCTGAGTCATTCACTCCTTTTCAATCTCCTTTGTTGATTTCTCCTCCTTCTGGGAAACTTTAATGTCCTTGTTCCTCAGAATTTTGCCTTTGATCCTTTGTTCTTTATTCCCATTGACTTACAAATCTATATCTCAAGGAGTATCTCTTTTCTAGGATTTGACATATATTCTGCATATATTTACCTATATATCCAAATACCACTAAGAAAAAAGATTAAAATCTGAGCTTTTTTCTCTCAAAAGCCTGTTCCTATCTCAATGACTGACTTTATTCTCCATTTATTTACATTAGCCAGGAATCTAGAAATCACCCTTAGCAACTTCCTCTCCCACTTTCTCCAAATTTGTTTAATTCAGCAACTGTCATTGGTTAAAACTAAAAGAATGGAAAAAGATATATCATGAAAGCACTACACAGAAGACTTTAGAAGAAGACACATTACCAGGTATAAGGAAGAACAAAACTTAATGATAAAGGGTTCAATTTGAAAAGGAAAAAAAAAAAGTTGCCTGCCATTCCAGTTCTACAAGAATCAAGCCATTTGCCACTGCAGTTGCCCACTGACAGTGCACCCTGAGGGGAACTCAGGATAGAGAAAAACTGGAAACATTCAACAGTGCTTTGGATATACAGGCCCTTAGATAGTTAAGATGCATATCTAAGGAAAGTTTCAAATGATCCCAGATTCTTACATCTTCCCATACATAGAAAAACACTAAAATCATTAACTTGAGATGTTTATTCTTTGTGATTAGCAGTAACCTTTTGATGTGTGACATCATGTTTTTCCCAGCAAAAGAAACTCATGTATATCCTGGCTCCTCTGTTACCTCTTTGGAGCAGTTCCTCACAGGTATCCTAGAGGTTCTCTCCCAGTCAATAGTCCTCAGTAAGGTCCTGAATAAAACTTAACTCACAAGTTTTATGTTGTGCATTTTTCTTTCAGTCGACAAATTCATCAAGAAGGCATGACGATTTTAAATGTGCATGTGCCTAATCAAAGAACTTAAAAATGTATAAAGCAAAAACCAGTAGAACTAAAAGAAGAAAAGAACAAATCCATGATAGTAGTTAAGACATTAACACTCCTCTCTCAGTAACTGATAAAACAGGTGGACAATAAATGATATTTTTAATTTAAATTTTTTTTTTTTGGCCATGCTTGGGATCTTAGTTCCCTGACCAGAGATCAAATCTGTGCCCCTCACAGTGGAAGCATGGAGTCTTAACCACTGGACCACCAGGAAAGTCCCAAATCAGTTTTTTTTTATCTCCAGGCATATAAGAAAATCTCTGTCCAGTCATTAGCTGACCACTAAGCTAACAGAACAGAGACTTCAGTGGCCACACACAACAACTAATAGACTTTACAAAACAGTTCAGAAAATGTACTAAACAACAACTACTACAAGCAGTAACAATGAACTCTGAGGAGGGAAGCGAATCTGGTTTTCAGAGTTGTCACATTATGATACTCAAAATGTCCAGTTTTCAACAAAAAATTATGAGGCAACCTAAAAAATAAGAAAGTATGGCCCCTACACAGTGAAAACAGAAATCAATAAAAACCAAGTCCATGAGGAAGCCCAAATGTAAATAAACTATTTTAAACATGTTCAAAGAGCTAAAAAACAAAACAAAAAATGTCCAACCAAAACTGGCTCAAGAAGCAACAGAAAATGTGAATAGACACATAATGAATAAAAATATTGAATCAGTAATTTTAAAGCTTGAACAAATAAAAAGCCCAGGATCAGATGGCTTCACTGGTGAATTCTACCAAATATTTAAAGAAAAATTAACAACAATCTTTCTCAAATTCTTCCAAACAAAATAGATGAGAAAACAATGACTCATTTAATGAAGCCAGTATTAACTGAGTATCAAAGCCAGACAAAGACATACCAAAATAAGAAAACTGCAGTCCAAAATCTCTTATGAATATATGGAAACATCTTCAACTAAATATTAGCAAACCAAATCCCACAGTATATTAAAAGGATTAAATAACATGGTAAGTGGGATTTATCCCAAAAATGCAAGGTTGGTTCAACATATGAAAATAAATGAATGTAATACACCATATTAATGAAATAAAGGGGGAAAACACATGATTATCTCAATAGATATATACAGAAAAAGCATTTGACAAAATCCAACACCCTTTCGTGATAAACACAAAACAAAGTAGGAATAAAATAGAATTTCCTCAACCTGATAAATGGTACTGATGAAAACATCACAGCTAACATCATACTCAGTGGTGAAAAACTGAAAGTTTTCTCCCTAAGATCAGCAACAAGACAAAGAGGTACACTCTTTCCACATCTATTCAACATTGTACTGGAAGTTCTAGCCAAGACAATGAGACAAGAAATATAAAGCATCCAGAGTAGAAAGGCAGGAGTAAAACCTTTTTTTTGCAGGTGACATGATCTCATATACAGAAAACTCTAAACACACACAAGTGCAGTAAAACTGTAATTGCAGGAGATAAGATCAGCACAGAAAAATCAATTTTATTTCTATACACTAGCAATAAACAATCTGAAAATAAAATTAAGAAAATAATTCCATTTACAGTACCATCAAAAACAATAAAATATTTGAGAATAAACTTAAACAAGGAAATGTAAGACTTGTACACTGAAAACTCTAAAAACCTCGTAAAGAGAAATTAAAGCATACCTAAATAAGTAGAAAGTCATCCCATGTTCACGGATTAGAATATTGTTAAGATGGCAATACTCCACAAATTTATCTACAGATTCAGTGTAATCCCCATTAAGATTCTGACTGCTTGGTTTTTGTTTTTTGTTTTCTTTTTTCGGAAATGGTCAAACTGTTCCTAAAATTCATTTGGAAATGCAAGGGATGCTGAATGGCCAAAACAATCTTGAAAAAAAAAAAAAAAGGATTCACTTCCTGATTTCAAATTTTACTACAAAGCTACAGTAATCAAAAGAGTGTGGTCATGGCATAAGGGTAAACATATAGACAAATGGCATGGATTTGAGAGTTCAGAAATACGGGTTCGTGCCCCGGTCCGGGAAGATCCACATGCTGCGGAGCACCTGGGCCTGTGAGCCATGGCCGCTGAGCCTGCGCGTCCGGAGCCTGTGCTCCGCAACGGGAGAGGCCACAGCGGTGAGAGGCCAGCGTACTGCAAAAAAAAAAAAGCTATGGCATTATGTCACTCCTCTGTAAAATTCTTCAGTGGGTCTTACTGTCATAATTTCTCTGTCATAGATTTTTAGGATCCATCATGTCTGGTCCCTGCTCACCTGTCAGTTTCATTTCTCTGGGTTTCAACCAAATCCTTTGCAATTTCACACCTCCAGATCTGCAAACCATTTGTTTCTCTTGAGATCCCCACCACTCCCAACCAGCCTTCAGGAATTAGCTCACTCAAGGACTAATGATTTTCTGAAGCCCTATTTCACAGTAACGATCTTCCCTTTCAAGGAGTAGTAGGTGCTCCTTCTTCTTTGCTAAAACATCTCTATTCTTCATCTGTACTACACAGCTTTTGCAGGGTAGTGATATGTTGTGTGGGTTAATTTAGGGCTGACATGTTTTTATCCCACTACACCGTGAACTCCTTAAAGGCAGTCTTCTTTACATTTCCTATTACTGACTGACTTCTAGCTTTAAGGAACAATCTCTATATTCTTGATCCTTGCAGGGTTCGTTATTAGGAGTCGAATTAGAATCATGCGGAGTAGCATTGCTAAATTTTGAGTAGCATAAGAGCTGTTTCATGTTCTTAAATCTCCTTTATACTTTTTTTTCCCCCCTCAATTCTCTGGAACCTGTCAGGCTTAGATAACCTTATGGCCAGCTACAAACTTGCTAATGGATTTCCTAGTTAAACTCTGTGTTGCTTATTAATTTTCATCTAGAATAAGAACTTCTGTTCAGGATTGGAAAATTCTCTTGTAGAATTCCATTGAGTCTTTAGTTAAAGGAGACACAGATATGAAAGAACCATTAGCAATGTTTTTGGTTGTATCATCATGCTAAATTTACAAAATTCTCATAATGTAATATAGACTTCTCAACAATATTAAATTAACGGTAATTCTTGCCTGTATTCTTTCCATGAATATAGAAAGAAAAAGGTATGCTTTTATTTTTAAAAGACAGTGTTGCCTTATGACTTTATGTTGTTTATATTGAGACATAATTTATATACAGCAAAATTCACCAATTTTAAGTGTATAGTTTGTTTAGTTTTGACAAATGTCTATAATTGTGTAACCACCACCACAGATATCACTGCAGGAGTTCCCTCATGCTTCTTAAAGGCAGAGGCTGTTCTTCCTTTGTATTGTATTTGTACCCAGGTATTTGTTGCAGTGGCTGGAAGAGAAGAGCTTCAGAGTTAAGCTAGAAGATAAGAGCTTCTGAGTGCTTTAACTCCCGGGCTCTAAAGATTTTTTCCTGCAAATCCAATTAAATATATTAAGTTATAATTATTTATCTTCTTGCCAAAATCATCCACTTATACTGATCTGAGCATCTGGCCAGAATGTAATAAAAAATGTACCCATAGGAGCACCTCAATACATAAGGCAAATGCTTACAGCCATGAAAGGAGAAATCGACAATAACACAATAATAGTAGGGGACTTTAACACCCCACTTACACCAGTGGACAGATCATCCAAACAGAATATAAATAAGGGAACACAAGCTTTAAATGACACAATAGACCAGATAGATTTAATTGATATTTATAGAACATTCCGCCCAAAAGTGGCAGAATACACTTTCTTCTCAAGTGCACATGGAACATCCTCTAGGATAGATCACATCTTGGGTCACAAATCAAGCCTCGGAAAATTTAAGAAAATTGAAATCATATCAAGCATCTTTTCTGACCAGAACACTATGAGATTGGAAATCAGTTACAGGAAAAAAAACTGTAAAAAACACAAATACATGGAGGCTAAACAGTGCACTACTAAATAACTAAGAGATCACTGAAGAAATCAAAGAAGAAATAAAAAAATACATAGAAACAAATGACTATGAGAACACGACGACCCAAAACCTATGGTATGCAGCAAAAGGAGTTTTAAGAGGGAGGTTTATAGCAATTCAATCTCACCTCAAGAAACAAGAAAAATCTCAAATAAACTATCTAACCCTACACTTAAAACAACTAGAGAGGGCTTCCCTGGTGGTGCAGTGGTTAAGAATCCACCTGCCAATGCAGGGGACACGGGTTCAAGCCCTGGTCCGGGAAGATCCCACATGCCGCGGAGCAACTAAGCCCATGCACCACAACTACTGAGACTGCACTCTAGAGCCCACATGCCACAGCTACTGAAGCTTGCGTGCCTAGAGCCCGTGCTCTGCAACAAGAGAAGCCACCACAATGAGAAGCTGGCGCACCACAAGGAAGAGTAGACTCCGCTCACCGAAACTAGAGAAAGCCCCCATGCAGCAACGAAGACCCAATGCAGCCAAAAATAAATAAATTAATTAAAAGAAAAACAACTAGGGAAAGAAGAACAAAGAAAACCCAAAGTCAGAAGGAAAGAACTCATAAAGAGCAGAGCAGAAATAAATGAAATAGAAACAAAGAAAACAGTAGCAAGGATCAATAAAACTAAAAGCTGGTTCTTTGAGAAGATAAACAAAATTGATAAACCCTTAGCCAGACTCATCAAGAAAAAAAGGGAGAGGATGCAAAACAATAAAATTAGAAATGAAACAGGAGAAATCACAACTTACACTGCAGAAATACAAAGGTTAAAAGACACTACTATGAAAAACTATATGCTAATAAAATGGACAACCACGAAGAAATGGACAAATTCTTGGAAAGGTACAATTTTCCAAGCATGAACCAGGAAGAAATAGAAAATATAAACAGACCAATCACAAGCACTGAAGTTGAAACTGTGATTAAAAATCTTCCAACAAACAAAAGCCCAGGACCAGATGGCTTCACATGAGAATTCTATCAAACATTTAGAGAAGAGCTAACACTTATCCTTCTCAAACTCCTCCAAAAACTTGCAGAGGGAGAAACACTCCCAAATTCATTCTACAAAGCCACCATCACCCTGATACCAAAACCAGAAATGGATATCACAAAAAAAGAAAATTACAGACCAATATCACTGATGAATATAGACGCAAAAACCCTGAACAAAATACTAGCAAACAGAATCCAACAACACATTAAAAGGCTCATACACCATGATCAAGTGGGATTTATACCAGGGATGCAAGGATTCCTCAATACATGCAAATCAATCAATGTGAGATACCACATTAACAAATTAAGGAATAAAAACCATATGATCATCTCAATACATGTAGAAAAAGCTTTTCACAAAATTCAACACCGATTTATGATAAAAACTCTCCAGAAAGTGGGCATAAAGGGAACCTACCTCAACATAATAAGGGCCATATATGACAAACCCACAGTAAACATCATTCTCAATGGTGAAAAACTGAAAGCATTTCCACTAAGATCAGGAACAAAACAAGGATGTCCACTCTTGCCACTCTTATTCAACATAGTTTTAGAAGTCCTAGCCATGGTAATCAGAGAAGAAAAAGAAATAAAAGGAATACAAATTGGAAAAGAAGAAGTCAAACTGTTACTGTTTGCAGATGACATGATACTATACATAGAAAATCCTAAAGATGCCACCAGAAAACTACTAGAACTAATCAATGAATTTGGTAAGGTTGCAGGAAACAAAATTAATGCACAGAAATCTGTGGCATTCCTATACACCAAAAACGAAAAATCAGAAAGAGAAATAAAGGAAACACTCACATTTACCATTGCAACAAAAAGAATAAAATACCTAGGAATAAACCTACCTAAGGAGACAAGAGACCAGTATGCAGAAAACTATAAGACACTGATGAAAGAAATTAAAGATGATACAAAGAGATGGAGAGATATACCATGTTCTTGTATTGGAAGAGTCAACATTGTGAAAATGACTATACTACCCAAAGCAATCTACAGATTCCATGCAATCCCTATCAAATTACCAATGGCATTTTTCACAGAACTAGAACAAAAAAAATTACAATTTGTATGGAAACACAAAAGACCCTGAATAACCAAAGAAATCTTCAGAAAGAAAAATGGAGTTGGAGGAATCAGGCTCCCTGACTTCAAACTATACCACAAAGCTACAGTAATCAAGGCAGTATGGTACTGAAACAAAAACAGAAATATAGATTAATGATACCAGATAGAATGCCCAGAGATAAATCCACACATTTATGGGCACCTAATTTACGACAAAGGAGGCAAGAACATACAATGGAGAAAAGACAGCCTCTTCTATAAGTGGTGCTGGGAAAACTGGATAGCTACATGTAAAGGAATGAATTTAGAACACTACCTAACACCATACACAAAAATAAACTCAAAATGGACTAAAGACTTAAATGTAAGACCAGACACTATAAAACTCTTAGAGGAAAACATAGGAGAAACACTCTTTGACATAAACCATGGCAAGATCTTTTTTGACCCACCTCCTAGAGTAACAGAAATAAAAACAAAAACGAATGGGACCTAATGAAACTTAAAAGATTTTGCACAGCAAAGGAAACCATAAACAAGACCAAAAGACAACCCTCAGAATGGGAGAAAATATTTGCAAATGAATCAACAGACAAAGGATTAATCTCCAAAATATACAAACAGCTCATGGAGCTCAATATAAAAAAAAACAACCAATCCAGTTAAAAAATGGGCAGAAGACCTAAATAAACATTTCACCAAGGAAGACATACAGATGGCCAAGAGGTACATGAAAAGATGCTCAACATCACTAATTACTAGAGAAATGCAAATCAAAACTACAATGAGGTATCACCTCACGCCAGTCAGAATGGCCATTATCAAAAAATCTAGAAGGAATAAATGCTGGAAAGGGTGTAGTGAAAAGGGAACCCTCCTGCACTGTTGGTGTGAATGTAAATTGATACAACCAATATGGAAAAAAGTATGGAGGTTCCTTAAAAAACTAAAAATAGAACTACCATATGACCCAGCAATCCCACAACTGGGCATATACCCTGAGAAAACAATAATTCAAAAAGAGTCATGTACCACAATGTTCACTGCAGCACTATTTACAATAGCCAGGACATGGAACCAACCTAAATGGCCATCAACAGATGAATGGATAAAGAAGATGTGGCACATATATACAATGGAATATTACTCAGCCATAAAAAGAAACTAAATTGAGTTATTTGTAGTGAAGTGGATGGACATAGAGTCTGTCATACAGAGTGAAGTAAGTCAGAAAGAGAAAAACAAATACCATATGCTAACACATATATATGGAATCTAAAAAAAAAAAAAGGTACTGATGAACCTAGTTCCAGGGCAGGAATAAAGACGTAGACATAGAGAATAGGCTTGAGGACATGGCGTGGGAGGGGGAAGCTGGGGCGAAGTGAGAGTAGCATCGACATATATACTCTACCGAATGTAAAAAAGATAGCTAGTGGGAAGCAGCTGCATAGCACAGGGAGATCACCCCGGTGCTTTGCAATGACATAGAGGGGTGGGATAGGGAGGCTTGGAGGGAGGCTCAAGAGGGAGGGGATATGGGGACATATGTATGCATATGGCTGAGTCAGTTTTTTGTTAGTTTTTGTAACACTAACACTAAAAGAAACTTGAGTTTTTGGCAAAGCTTTGCTACCTTGTTGTAGAATTTTCTTCAGTTTCTATTAGATTTTTCAAAATATTGTAATAAATCAAAGAGTCTCTTAAATATTTTTGACCTCTAGGATCCCAAATCTCCCAAGTTTAGATAACTATGAACTAAAGATTAATTAAAGAGAATAATGTGAAACAACTTACACCTTGACGTTAACCTTCATTAAAGGTACATACTGCTTACAGCTAAATATCTAGTTTGGGCATGGCAGAGTCAAAATACTTGGTAAAATACCATAAAATATCCATTTATTTACTCATTATTTAGATAAACAAAAGACACGGCTTCTGTCCTCAAATGGGTATCAGACAACCACAAAGAGCGTTTTTACTTTTTCTTACATGTAGCTTCCTCATGCTCTCCTCTGCTGTTCCATTTCTCAGCCTCTTCCTTCTTCTCTGTGTCCAGGGAACCCCTGCTGAGATCTGTCCTTGTTCTTTCATAGCTTCCCAGAAAGATAGCTGTAGGAGCCCAAAAACAGACCAAGCCAGGCAGCAAGGTCATCTGTCAGAGCTAAGTTCAATTCCATAACATTCACGAGTATCTGTACTATAGGGACTCACAAACCTGCAAAGGCCTCATTCTGGGACTGGGGGATCAGAACAGGAAAGGGTTTGGGGGTAGAGCGAAAAGATGAGCTAACATGAGTTTTATATCCTGACTACCAAATTTCTATCATTGTACCTCTGTTTTGAAAGCCTGAACATCAAGAGTTCTTAATTTAATCAGCCCATTTACAGGTTAGGAAAGAATTGAGAAATTCTAGCAAGGGCTGAATGCTGTAAAGTTTTCATCAAGGATCACTGCAGAACATATCGTTATGGAGAATTCCATCAGCTTTGCAGTCCAATTTACTGGATATTGTGAGACCATTTGTGAAACCTGGCCTGCTCCAAATTAAATCTTTAATATGCCACCACTCTGGCAGGTCAGATATAACTTAGGCTGGAAAAAATTAGAAACGGCATGAAAAAAAGAAAGGTAAGATTTCATAACCATAAAGAGTTAGGAAGCCACTGTACCAGACTACTAGGTTCTGCAGGGGAGAGAATTATGTCACCATGACAACCCGAGATATTTTTATTAAGAGAGTTGGTAGGCTATACTGAAACATGTTCCAGAATTTGGAGGTTGAGAGTGAAGTATAAGAACATGTGTGGGAGTTGAAAGACAAATTTCAACTTTATTTGGATTTTCATCTTTATTTTTTAGCTTTTCCTTGCAATCCACATATTGCCAAATCTTGTTTTTTAAGCGCAAAAGGGCAAAAATAATTTTTATACCCCATATTAATATATAGATGTTATGTACATGTATGTATATATGACTATGTAACTTCACGAATTGGGAGGGGTTTTTTTTAACAAAGGATACAAGGTTTCTTGAAGAATTGGACACATTTATATCATCAATAGTTCAAAATAGGTTATAATAAAAAAAATTTTATAATTAATTTATTTTTATTATTTACTTATTTATTTTTGGCTGTGTTGGGTCTTCATTGCTGTGCGCAGGCTTTCTCTAGTTGTGGAGAGTAGGGGCTACTCTTCGTTGTGGTATGAGGGCTTCTCCTTGCAGTGGCTTCTCTTGTTGCAGAGCTTGGGCTCTAGGCGCGCAGGCTTCAGTAGTTGTGGCATGCGGGCTCAGTCGTTGTGGCATGTGGGCTCAGTAGTTGTGGCTTGCAGGGTCTAGAGCACTGGCTCAGTAGTTGTGGCGCACGGGCTTGTGCTCTGTAGCATGTGGGATCTTCCCGGATCAGGGGTCGAACCCGTGTCCCCTGCATTGGCAGGCGGATTCTTAACCACTGGACCACCAGGGAAGTCCCAAAATAGGTTATTATACATTAGTATACCCATCCTTGTCTTAAAAAACCTGAGAGGATCAGGTGGATATCTTATGTATTGAATTTATACTGTATTACTTTTCATTTGACATTATAACATTTTAATCTTCTGTGTTTAATTTCCTCTGTACTGTTTCCCAAAGTGTCTGCATAAACCTCTGTTATATGTGTATTATCTACTCAGTATGTGTAGTTTATTTAACCAAGTTTATGTTCCAGTTTGTTTTGCATACAAAGTTGATACAAAATAAACATTTCTGCCTGTGTCTTATAACAGATACTTCACAGCTATCATTTTACTTAATCCTCACAATATTTCATAAGTATTATTATCCCCTTTTAGAGATGAGCTAACTGTAATCAAAGAGGTGATACATTTGCCCCATGCCACATCTGGAAGTGTCAGGTCTGTTAAATCCCAGGTTTATTTGACACTTACAAGTCTTTCCATTTCCTGTGCTACACTGATTATCAATGTCCTCATGATTCTGGAGGCATATACTTTGAGCTTATAAAGAAATTGTTTCTGATATTACATAAAACAATATGTTTGTACTTCCAGCTAAGATATAAGTTCTTGCATTGAAATGTCCTCTGCTCCAACACATAGCAATGAGAGATAAAATATAAAAACAGAAATTAACAAACAAAACAAAGCCAAGAAACAAACAAACAAATAAACTACCATGCTTGGAACCAATATAAACCTCTCTGAGGCCCAGAAACACCAAAGTTGAGGCCTACAGCGTTCTCCATCTAAGAATTCTGTTCCTGCTTGTTAACATGGACCAAAAGTCCTCCCATGAAAGACAAGAGATGGATGCAGTCTCACTGCTGAAACTAGGGGCTTCTGCACCTATGAAAAAAAGGTTGAAAAGCGCTGCAATGACTGCTTCCAGAGCCGTGACAGTGGCTAGGAGGTAGGCAGGAGAAAGGTGACAGTTTCCTATCCCAGACCTGGTCAAGTGGTCCACTAGCTCAAAGCCTGGATCTGCAGTGTTTCTTAATAGCATAGCTAGATAAGCTTAAACCACCAATATAAGACCTGATTCTGGTCCGGGATTACTTGGGGAGAAATGGAGGCAAATAAAACACAGTTTGGTAACTGTCACTCACAGAGAAACCAAAAATGAAGATATTATCAGTGACACAAAAACAAAAAGATTTTATCACCCACAGACATTTGCTAAAAAGAGAAACAATGTTTTAAAAATGACACAACGGGCCCAAAATGGATTCGTTTGTGCTAAGCACCACATCAGCAAATCAAGACTTAATACCTAACCTAACTGCAGTTTCAGCCTCTCCCAGGAATGTAAACTTTAACCAGTCAATCTGAAATAACCTGGTCAGCACTAGCAAGGTAGTCTGCGCAATAGAACCCTTCTGTCCCCCGAAGGCAGGTGACCTTGCCTGAAACAACACACTCTTTGCTAGAAACTTCCTTTTCTCAATCCTTTCTGCCTCCAAAAGCCTTCCATTTCGTACAGCTCCTCAGAACTCCTTTCTGTCTGTTTGATGGGATGCTGCCTGATTCATGAATCCTCGAGTAAAGCCAGTTAGATCTTCAAATTTCCTCAGTTGAATTTTGATTTTTAACAATAATAAAGAGGCAAAGAAGTTGCTATAAATATGTTGGTGTTACGATTAAAAAACTAGTGTTGAGGGAACAAAAAAAAAATCAAGAAATATGGGCAGCAGTGTTTAATGAAAAAGTCTGCTAAAGTTCTTGTCTTAATCATGAAAAGGATAGAGATAACAAAATTCTTATTAGAAATTTTGTTAGGAATACAAATGAAATTAGTATTTGGAGCAATAGAAATTTTTATACATGCCAAGTGAAAGTACAACCACTTTGGAGAGCAATTTGTCAATATGTAGTGAAGATGAGGATGTATTTCCTACCATCAGCACAATTCCACGCCTGGGAACATGTAAAGAAACATCACAGATGTGAACAGGGAGACATATAAGAACATTTATTAGTAATTATAGCATTAGTAATAATAGCAAAAACAGTAAACAACATAAATGTATATCAACAGAATAAAAGATTAATAAATTGTGACTTGTAGTTGGAATAATGTACAGTATTGAAAAATGAATGAACCAGAATTAGAGGGATAAACATGGGTAAATCTTAAAATATAATGTTGAGTTTTAAAAGCAAGTTGCAGACAGAGTGTGCCATTTACATATAGTTTTAAAATATGTTACATAAAACATTATATAATGTTTGGAATACTTATTATACAGAAAAATATAACAGCATATATGGGAATGGAAATCAGGACAGTAGTTATGTCTGGGGAGATGAAGGACTTGTGGGTGAAGTGCCAAGAGGCTTCAACCACATTTTTAATACTTTATTTCTTAAGCTGGGTGTTGGGATAAATGAAAAAATGAAAGAGTGAATGAACTTTAACTGCAAATGTCATTGGAGTCCACCTGGTATAGGGATATAACAATAAGAATATCTGGAAAGATTATTTAAATTGGAACTTAACAAACTAGAAGTGCTACACTCTTGTTATGGTGTTAACTTGAGGTATGATTGACAAATAAAAATTGTACATATTAAGGTGTGCAACATGTCTTGATATATATAAACATTTTGAAACGATTATCACAAGTTAATTAACATATCCTATCCATCTCCTCACTTAGTTACCATTTTGTGTGTAGGGTGAGAATATTTATCTTAGCAAATTTCAGGTATACATTTTTATTAACTATAGTCACTATGCTATACTTTAGGCCTCAGAATTTATTCATCTTATAACCGAAAGTTTGTACTTTTTGACCAATGTGGTATAAATTTCTGATTCCTCCTGTCCTCTAGAAACTAGTGAAGGTCTTCTCCAGATGTGTAATGTTTCTCTTTCAGTCTGTTCCGGATTTTTCTTCTCTCATAATCCTGGCTCTGCCTTGTTTGCTGATCCAGTCTAGACATCCCAGACTAGACAGCTGAAATGGTCAAGCCCCTGCTCAGAATTATCTGAAAATTGTTTTCAAATCCCTAAGTCTCTTTGCTATTGTTCAAAACTCATATTTTTAAAAACATTTTTATTAGCATATAGTTGATTTATAATGCTGTGTTAGTTTCTGTACAGTAAAGTGAATCAGTTATATATATATCTCCAATCTTTTTCAGATTCTTTTCCCATATAGGTCATTACAGAGTATTGAATAGAGTTCCCTGTGCTATACAGTAGGGCCTTATTAGTTATCTATTTTATATATAGTAGTGTGTATATATCAATCCCAATCTCCCAATTTATCCCCTCCCCCCGGTAACCATAAGATTGTTTTCTACAGCTGTGACTCTGTTTCTGTTTTGTAAATAAGTTCATTCGTATCATTTTTTTAGATTCCACATATAAGTGGTTCATATGATATTTGTCTTTGTCTGACTTACTTCACTTAGTATGACAATCTCTAGGTCCATCCATATTGCTGCAAATGGCATTACAAAATTCATATTTTTGAGTATTATTTTATCTTCTGCCACATTTCCATAGCTCTAGTCATCTCTATGCCTAGTTGTAGAGCCCTTAATTCCTTAATGAGGTTCTCTGTACCTCTGTCACACTCTGAAAAGTGCCTCCACTAGTGACTTATTCCTTGAGAGGAGAGACAGTCACTGACTTCATGCCACTGCACCTCTCCATCCTCCTCTCTGCTCCATAATCAGCCCTGGCAGTTCTATGGAAGGGAGAGGGAGTCTTACCTACTTTAGTTTTTGGCAGCAAGAACAACTTCCATGGTTCAAGAATAAACACAGAGGGCTTCCCTGGTGGTGCAGTGGTTGAGAGTCCGCCTGCTGATGCAGGGGACACGGGTTTGTGCCCCGGTCCGGGAAGATCCCACATGCCGCACAGCGGCTGGGCCCGTGAGCCATGGCCGCTGAGCCTGTGCGTCCGGAGCCTGTGCTCCGCAACAGGAGTGAGAGGCCCGCGTACAGCAAAAAAAAAAAAAAAAAAAAAAGAGTAAACACAGAAACTCACCCGTGCAGTTATTACAGAGCTGTTCTCCTTCCCAGTGGGCAATGAATTCTTGAGAGTCCTCATATCATAGAATGTGGACTCTGAAGCACTGCCCTTTCCTTTCAAACATCAGAGCCTCTGGGAGAGGTTTAACTCACACTTATTGCCATATTAACTACTCACACCTCCGCTCAACTGATTCAAGTTCCTAAGCTTTTAAGCAGTCCCCTTAGCAGCAGATGAATCTCTGTATGCTTGCCCAAAATATTTCGTTTCCCTTTAGTAGAGACCTTGAACGCTGAGGCATTCCCGACCATTCTTCTTCACTGCCTCAGCCCCTGGCTATCTATGCAATTATGATGGAATGGTATTTTGAGATATCAATCAGTGTCTCACCCCACCCATTTCTTATTACCATCAAACTATTTCAAAAAAGAAACCACCTGTTCACTAGAGATTGACCTTAATTATTTGAACTTGGATTCTTAAAACATTTCTGAGTTAGTTTCTGTAAGAATAATATATTTTTATTTTAAGCATATCACATTAAAGTATTTCTATGTCTGTTTTCAGATAATGTTAGAAGTTAAATTTATATGTGTTTATTTACCTTTATAAACCAATCAGAACAGAGCTCCTTTAATAAACTTTATAATTTAATTTATGAGTACCATCCTGATGTAAGACATCTCATAGTCACAAAATGAGAGGTAAAGTCCTTTAGAAATAACAGACACATAGACACACAGGCATATGGAGAGTTTATGGCTTTTATTTTACAATTTCAGCCATGGGTCAAGAGTAAACATAGAAACGTAAAACATAAAAATTCACTATTCTAGGTATCAAAGAATTATTCTTCCCAGTAGACACAGAATTCTTGAACTGAAAATAGACAAATGAAAAAACAAACAAAGCCAACAAACCAGATTCTCTGTTGTCTCTCACTCAACAGAAAATAGATCTCTATAAATCATTAATCCTTTTACAGAGCCCACCAATGTGGTCAGACCATACAACCGAATTCCTGATCTTTGCAGCCATGAAGGGGAAATAATTTATTGGCCACATATAAGCCCCCAAAAATTGGTGGAGGAGAAAATTTACGTGAGGAAAACAGAGACCTAAAGAATTCTATTGTCCTTCAGATTCACCTCTGGGAGCAAGAAAAGAAGTACCTGGATTTAGCAACCCATGAGGTGTACTTGTCTGGTGGTGAAGTTCAACTGGTTGTCAGATGAATACATTGGGCATCTCAGTGGGAACTGCAAAACTGTTACAGGATAATTCTCAAAAAAAAAAAAAAAAAGTAAAATCATGCTGTTACCCACCACGGTTCTTGCCCTCCCTAATCAATAGAAATTGATAAGAGGCCAGACAAGAAATTCAGGCAAGGCTTTATTGGGGCTCCTGGTGCAGCACGAGGGAAAAACAAGCAAAAACAAGTGACAGGTTCCCTTGCTTGTTCCCCGAGTAGGGGAGGCGAGCTGGTTCCTTATACAGGGTGAGGGTAGGGGTGGGTCCAGGGCTTGGGCCCGAGGGCTGGCTTAGGTGGTGTGTCCACCCACTTAGCGGTGGACAATCATTTGTCCACCATCAATACTTGCAGTGCTTTTGCAGTCATTCGTGGACATGTGCAGAGTGGCAAAAATTTGATTGCCTAACGTGCATGTTCCCAGGAGAGGTCTAGGGAAGCAAAGTGCTGCCTTCTTGTTTCAGCTCTCACATCATAAACAAGTGTCCTCTTCATGGTCTATTTAGTGCCACACTTTTCACATTTTTGTGCCTTTTTTCTTAGGGATTTTCTTGTTTAAAATGGCCCCCAGGGAATTCCCTGGCGGTACAGTAGTTAGGACTCCGCATTTTCACTGCCAGGTCCTGGGGTTCAATCCCTGGTTCAGGAACTAAGATCCCACAGCTGTGGGGTGCAGCCAAGAAAATGAAATGAAATGAAATAAAAGAAAAGAAAAAAAATAAACTATGTTAAAAATGGCCCCCAAAGGTAGTGCTGAAATGCTGTCTATTGTTCCTAGAGTCCTTGATGTGCCTTATGGAGAAAATACATGTGTTATATATGCTTCACTCAGGTATGAATTCGTGCTATTGGTCATGAATTCAATGTTACTGAATCAAAAATATATAGTAAATAAAGTGTCTTTAAACAAACACAGATAAAACAAGGTTATGTATTGATTTAGTGACTAAAATGTAACCAGTGGCTTGGGGGAACCTAACTGTATTTACCTTAGGAGCAATGGTTCAGTAGTTATTAATTCAGTGTTGGCAGTAACTTTGAGACAGGCTGGGACCTAGGACACTTTGCTGCCGTGCTTGCACCTGGACAAACATCTCCTTGAGCAATAAAATATAAAGAAACTCTAAAGGACTAATAATAACTGTGTGCATGCTTGAGCAGTTGGGGCAAATTATGGACATGATACAAAAAGACTGAAAAAACCCAACTACCACTTCTGAAGAGCGGGGAGCAAAAAAGGTGCACTGCACATGCATACTGCACTCAACAACACCAAAGGGGTGGGCAAACAACCTAAGCCCCTCCAGCCCGACCACTGCACAGACTCCTACCCTCACCCCACAAAAGGAATCAGGTCACCACCGACCTTGGGGAGCAAACAACGGAAACTGTTACTTGTTTTCGCTCCCCCCTACTGCAGCAGGGGCCCCAATAAAGCCTTGCCTGAATTCCTTATCTGGCCTCTTATCAATTTCTATTGATTGGGGGAAGGCCAAGAACCCTGGCTGGTATCAACTTTATAGAACATAACTACCACAAATAACGGAAATCAACTATATGTATACGGAGGGAAAAAGTGTTTTTCAAATGCATCTGATTTTCTTATTAACACAAGTGGGGGGGGAAAAAGCCTTCCCAAGAAATCGCTCCACTACTCTCCCAAACAGCCTATAAAAGCGGTCATCAGGCCTTTCCCCCTCCACTATTCCTTTCCCCCTCCACTTTATTCTTCCTCAGTTCTCTCTCTGTGTGTCTCTTGAACGGGTTCTCCACCTAAGTAATGTTTTCCGAGAATCTAGAGTCCTATACTAAATTTGATAGCGACAGACACAGACGACGCACACGTACGTTCAAAAGTGAGCTCTGTGGCCGTGTTCCCACAAAATTAATTGAAAATAACCCGTGGTACAACAATTCTATCAGAACTCAGAGAAGGGCATTTCCCCACTTTGGGCATCCACCTTTGGAAATTCCCAAGGACATTATATAAATACACTATATTTTTCTTTTCTTTTCTTTTAAACAGTAACTGCAGTGAACCCTCCCACAAGCCTTAATAAACCTTCCGCTCTTAGTTTATTTCCTCTGTTTCTTTAAGACGTAAGTCGGGTGTTTTGCCCTGTTCAGAAATGGCTGCCCCTGCTTCACACGCTTTGCGCAGGGTTCTTGAACAGAATTTGGCGTAGAGGCAACTCAGTGACTTACGCGGCGCAAGATGGGGACTTGGCGGCGGGCAACACTGAACCTCCCAGCATGCTTTGCGGCCTGGCGGAGAGGCCCGACGCCTAGTGATGGGGAGCCCTCGATGCTCTACGCCGCCAAATCGGCTGTAGCGGTTGAGGTTGAGCCCGGGGCCTGGGAATTGGACGCTCGCAGAGGGGGAAAATGGAAGCGTGGCGCTGTGTGAGGAGAGGCTACGGCCGCTGTGTGGTGGGGAGAGGCAGGTCAGTAGGGCTGGGTGGCGGGAGGGAGGAGGGAGGGGCGGGCGGCCTGGGGGCGGGCGGCCAGGGTTAACCGGGGCGGGGCGGGGTGGGGAGTGGGGGTTGGACGAGGAAGAGGGCCCGGGCCGCGGTACCGTCAGGACGGACCTCCGGAGACCCCGAGGGATAGGTAAACCCGGCGCGCAGCCGGAGGGGCGCTCGGCCCACGGGGTCCAGGGCCCGGGCGCGGAGCGCGTCGGCCATGGGCCGGGTTCGTGCTTTCCGGACCAGGTTGGCCTCAGAGTCCCGACCCTTTTCCCCCAACCCAACCTCCTAGCCAGCCTGAGCCTCCGGGTCCCCGGCCTCCTTCCCCAACCCTGCAGCCCCCTCCGGGAGCTGCCGGTCTGCAGGGAGGGGCTGGTTTGTTGTTGTGTTGGTGTCTCTCGAACTTTAGTTACTGGGATCCCAACCTTTACGATTATTACCAAATTCTCTTTCCACATCTATATTACTTAATGGATATTTTTCTTGAAATTGACTCACTTTTTAAAAAAGCACTTCAATAGGTGCTGCGCACGTTAGAGTCTCCCTAAGCAGTATCCGTGAGATCTTGGGTTTGGTATACTGATTTTTTTTCCTAATACATTTTGAAATGGATACTTAGATATAAAAAATTTTAAGTTTAAATGTGTACCACGCGAAACCGACTGGCGTACCACACGTGGGAAGCACAGCACTCTATTAGTTTTTACATAAGTTATGGGGATCTGGTTTTAACTCCTGTAGTCTTGGGACTTGACAGTCGTCAACAATGTTTCCTGAGTACCAGCTGTGTGTCAGGCACTGTGCTAGGCACTTGGGAAGAGCCCCAGATTAAAATGAATAAGAAGGCTCTGGCCGTGAAGGAGCTCATCATTTTAAGAGAAAAAAAAAGTCTGTTTAAGTACCTACAGATATAGAGAATGTTTTGTAGTACAAGTATTATATTTCAGTAGGTAGCTTATTAAGATAGAAAATGTATGGGCAAGCCCCAAATCTCTATGGCTTTCAGAGTTGTCACAAAGCAGGATACACTACCCTTGTCATGTCTTTAAAGATTTACAATTACATTGAGTTTAGAGAACAGTTTGAAAATGTGTAAACTGCTCAATAAATTTATGTAACAGTTAAAAATTTAAATGCTGTTAAAAGGAAACAAATGTAACATATAAAAGTCAAATAACATTTAAATACAATTTAAGCAAAATTCTTTTGGTGATAAAAGTGGACATTATTGACGCTATCTTGGAAATGTACCTTTAATGAATTCTGGAGGAAAGGATAGAAGTTTTTCTCAGAATCCTAGCATTTTGCCAGAATAGTGTAGTAGAAAGAAGGTGGTGCTTGAGTTGCGTTGTTTCTTAGGAGAGCCTGAGAGCAATATATCTATTCAAAATAATAATAACACTACTTTGGAGACATTTTTCATGCTATAACCTATCATATAATTGGTATCAGATAATTGATGCTGTTGGGTTTGGAGTGTTGGTGAATTTCTAGTAAGTAATTCTCTTTCATTTCCCTCAAGGAGAAGCGTGCTTTAAATTAAAAGAAAAAAAAAGGGAGTAGCATGAAACAATAAATTATCTACCTACTGATTAGCAAGAGAGGTACTTTTATGAAGTAGTGATAGTCTTTTGTTAGCTATAAAGATGTTTGGAAAATATAACCTTGGTATAAAAAACATGTTCAGAAGCATGTTTTTACTCCAAACCCAGGTTGGAGAGATTCACTTTAATTGTAGTCACCTTATATGTTCTATATTTGATTTAAGTATTATGTTTGCTGTGGATTTTATTTGTCCGTTGAGTTTTATTAGATGCTAGAAAGCTACTCTGAATACAGTTTGGTGATTGATTCAACACAGTTGAATTGTGTGGACTTTTAGAAGTGCATCTGGTGTTTCGGGAGGTTGGTGGATTCTATGTTAAGTGTTTAGAATACCATTCATAGTTGTTTAGGGAGAGTATTGAGATACTGCCACTAGTAGTTAAGTGATGGCTGCTTTTTCCCCCATCCTTCACAGATTTAGAAGTCAGATTTTAAATATTAGACATTACCTTCCCTTGAGGAAACATTTAGATTTTGTGTGCTACAGCTGAACAAAAAGTGGTGCCTCAAGGAGTGTATTTATTTCTTTTAGATACCCCATGTTACCCCATCACCAGAAGAGTCTCGGCAGAGACTGGACTGCACCGTGGGAGAATCTGCAAAGGTGTTGCTGGAACAGACATATTTCTAGTTGTATGAGGTGGCCTGGACATTATTCTCGTGCTCCTTACCCATACTTCAGTAGTAGGCATTTTTCACTAAATTGGAGACCACCTTGTTTGTTTGAGTCTAGAACTCAGTTTCAGTACTGGAACTGGAGACCTGACAACCTGAGCCAGACATCTTTGATTCATCTCTCTAGTTACATCATGAACTCTGAGGGAGATGAGCCTTCATCAAAACGAAGAAAACACCAAGGTAAAGGTGACATTTATCTTGGTGGAGAAATAGACATAAGCCATAGAGTAATTGAAACTTTCATATTTAATCCTTAAGAAAACCTGCAGGTTTTAGAGGTGTTGGTGTTTATTTTTAGCCAGTAGTTTTCTGTTATGAAAAAGGAAATTCTTTTTTAAAATTAAGACTTTTAAAAAGAAATTTTCAATTAATTGTGTATTTCTGGCAGTAAAAATAGAAGTGACTCTACATATAGACTAAAGTTGGAAAACAAATGGAGGACTAGATTAAAACATTAAGTTTAATTTAAGAATAATTTTCAAATTCAGTGTTTTTGAAACAAAGGTCCTTAGACTTCTTAGAAATTGGTGGATGTATGCTTGCGAGTCCACAGCTATTTTAAAAAATCATGTTTTCATTTTTAATGTTAGCTTCATTATATAAGACAAAAGAATTTCCTTAAATAGAAACAATCATAAATGAAAGCTATTTTCTTACAGAATCAGATTTTAGCTTATTAAATTTATATTTCTCATACTGGGGTCTGTAGACATAATCTCAAGAGTCTGTGGGAAGTTTTATCTTTTAACCACATCTTATTCAACTTTGAGACACTTTTTTCTAGATATCTTGATTATTTCTATTTTTCTCACATTCTTTTTACTCTAAACAATTCACTAGGCTCTCTGTGCCGCCAGCCAAGCCCTACCTCCAAAGTATACATGAGTTGTCTAAGTAAATTTGGAATTGTCTTTCTTACTGAGCTGTGGTTTTCAGTGAAGATCATTCCTACTGAAGATACGAAAATAGGCTGTGTGAGTGTTAAAGTGTAGGAAGCTGACCTAAGTTTGTCAAAGGATGGCATTCACAGTGTCTCACCTGGAAGTCAGAGCTAGATTAGTTAGTGCTCTTTCAAGTAGAACTTCTACTACACATTTAAGTAGAAATTCTAAGCACTCAAAAGTGAAAATTTATTTGTATAGCACTTAACCACCACATATGTTTATAAACAAAGCTTTGTTTGAATGATTAAAAGGTGTATTTAGAGACATTAAAATTAGGTTCCTAAGGACAACGCATACTTTATAAATCTAGGGCTGTATGATGACATGAGATAGCTTCTCATTCACGTATTCATTGTTCATCAGGACGACACACTCCTCTTCTGTTTAGCGTTTTGTTATAAATCAGGTGTGCTCTCAGATGAAGCGGTGGTGTAGTGACACAAGCATGGGCTTAGGAACCGCTCCCTGCTCTCATTCTGCTCCACCACTAATTGTGTGGGTTTGGACAGGTCACTGAACCTCTCTGCTCCTTGGTTTCCCAGTGTAAAATAATGCCTACTTTGAAAGCCTGTGGAGGCATGAAGTGAGATATGTCAAAGTGCCTAACACACTGTTGGCTTCATAGTAGGTACTCAGAAAATCCTGGTGTTGTTGTTTTCCCTTTAATGGATGGGGAATTACATTTACATACTGATAAACTTTGATTGCAACCTGACTCTTTATATGTCCGTTCTTCCTAGGTATTGTGAATAAGGAAAATGCTCTTCGTTAAGCCATATTTGTGACTTCTGATATTTCACTAATACTACTTTTCAATCAAGAGAACAGCATTGCTAACTTGCCTATCACTTTAAAGTGGTATTTGAAGGATTTGTGTGACACAATTATGACCTTTTAATTAGGCACCCTAAAAACCCGATCAGGCCTATTGCTTACTTTCTTTGATTCATCTGTCTTCTCTGCTGTGATCACCTTGTTGCTCCTGACATGGAAGGTATATAAGCTTTTGTAGTGTGAATTTATGTTGTGAAGTATGTGAAGGCCAGAGACTATCCACTCTCTCAGTAGTTTTCAAACTGTCTTCCAGGGAACCCTAGCATTCAAATACATTTCTGTATGTTTGTTAAAAGCAAATGTGGTCAGGATAAAATGTGTTTACCCCATCATCCCAGCTCCAGTCCCAACATACCAGGGACTGATGGTCATGACATGAAAAGTAATGCCAAAGTGTTACACAAGCTGTAGAAGTCTGAAAGCCACTGTATTAATTTGATAATCTGATGGTCTCAGTTATTTAAAAAATGGAATTGCAAAAAGACTTGGTTACAAACTCTTAATTGCCAGGACTATACAAATCTTAATGCTTTTATATGCCTTTATATATACATATTCTACAAGAAAGTATGAATGATTTCTTTCGACTTCCATCTTTCATATTTTAATGCAGTGGTGTCATGAGGGTGGTGCTGTAAGTTTGTGATGGTAGCTTGCATTTTGTTTGTATGACTAGAGCCCTTTCCATCTCGTATACATATAAAGACTTAATGATTTGTGGCTAAAACCATAGACAGTCCCCTGTTTATGAATGAATTGTGTTCTAGATAATCAGTTCTTAAGAATCAGTTCTATTTTCCTCATAGAAGCTATGTTATAAATCTCAGGGTAGTTGTGTGGAGTCAGTATAATTTGCTTTAGTTGTGGCCTTTAGCGGTAGGATTCTCCATTTTCAGTGAAGGATAAGGAAGGGGATAGTTTCCTTCTCTTTAGCTCTAGGCTAAATTATGTAATAGTTGAATGCTTTGTTTAGTTTGGTTTTCTTTCCTTCCACCATTTTTTCTTAGCCTTTCTCCTCAGGCTCCTAGTACCTTCATGGTATCATAATTCCAACTCCCCTGTTCCACCCAGACCTCACTATTCATAAAAATTACCTTCCTCTTCTGTCCTCTGGTCAAAATGCCTATTCCCTCAGTGCAGCAGATATCAGCATTTAGATTTTGAGGGAAGAAACCTGATTAAAGTCAATTTGCCAGAGTATATTTTAAAATTTTTACTTCACTGGCATTTTTATAGAGTGTACTGACACTTTTTTTCTTCCAGTTTTATTGAGATATAATTGACATACCAGCCCTGTATAAGCTTAAGTTGTACAGCATAATGATTTGACTTACATACATCATGAAATGATTATCACAATAATTTTTGTGAACATTCGTCATTCCACAGAGACACAAAAGTAAAGAAATATTCTTCCCTGTGATGAGGTTGCTTAGGATTTACTCTCTTAACAGTTTTCCTATAGAACACACCACAGTGCTCATTACATTGATCATGTTGTACATCACATCCCTAGTATTTATTCATCTTATAACTGGAGGCTTGTACCTTTTGACTGCCCTCAACCAGTTCCCCCTCCCCACTAGAGTGTGTTGATATTTTGACTGTAAATATACTGTCATTGTAGAAGATTTGGAAAAATCGACCACAATCCTTCCTCTCAGAGACAATTACTCTTAAAAACAGTGGTATGTTTCCCTTTAGTCTTTTTTCCCCCATATATAAAATATTTTTCTTCAATTTAATTTTTAATTGGTGAAATTTTAGGGATTGTCATCCAGTGAAGTGAAAACCTTCTTTCAGGAAAAGGAAGATATTCTAGGGCTCAGATTTTTTTCATATCATCTAATCATTCTCAAAAGTCCATCTTCAAATCTTTTTGTTTCCCAAGTTCATCCCATTTCTTGTTTTTCCCTTCTTTTGAGCTTATAGATTCTCTAAAATGTTCCACATTTTTTTTCATGGCTTCCATGGCAGTAAGAGTATCCTTTTTAATGGTGGGGTGAGGAAGACAAGATCAAAGGGGGTGTGTGTGTGTCTGTGTATATATACATATATATAAACATATATACTTAGTGGTGTGTGTCTGTATCTATAGTGATACACACATATATATATTTATTTTTAGTAGGCATTTCTAAGTCAAAGACTGCCTATAATTGCAAAATCTCATGCTATTTGATCCTCTTCTCATCACTTTATCAGGGTACATGGTGTCTTTGCAGAATATAAACTATCACACATTCCTGGTTGCTGCATGCTAGTTTTGTCAGTCAGGCATCATCATTTACTAGCATTCTGTAGCTGTGTTACATTTAACTTTTGCTTTGGTGTGCATTAAAAATATTTCTTTTGCTTATTTTGTTTGCATTCTTCCAGTAAGTACTACTTCCATTTATTGTCATTATATACCCTTCATTCATGTCTAAACCAGATTTCTCAGATGAATTGTTTCTGGAACTTAGTTAAGCATTTGATGATCTTATCATACTAATAGGTGATAAAATACAATGTGAAATCACCTTATTGAAAGGCCAGCTGTGACATACAAATATATTATCATGGTTATGAAGTTGCTGAGCATGTCTGCGGCAGAGCCACTTCGTAACCATGGGGAAGTGAGAAACCGTGACCCCAATATAGTCAGTTTTATTAACACACACTCTCAGCCTCCAAAATGACTTGCTAGACCCTTTTAAACAGTTTTGTACCTCTTGGTCAGTCAGTGTATCATTTTACTGCCTTTGTAATCAACTTGATGACAACTTCTAGTTATTAAGTACCACATTGCCATTTCCTAGGGAAAAACATTCTGTTCATTGCCTATAGGAATGTTTAAAAGGCAAGAAAATACTTATATACAGGAAAAATATGATCCGTTTTTTATTAATTCTTTGTATTTTATCTAATATATTTTAACAGGCACAATAAAACGGGATTGGGAATATATATGTAACCATAATAAAGAAAAAACGAAGATCCTAGGAGACAAAAATGATGACCCCATATGTGAAGACAGTGAGAACAAGTTTGACTTTTCAGTGATGTCCTATAATATACTTTCTCAAGATTTATTGGAAGACAATTCACACCTTTATAAGCACTGCCAGCGGCCAGTATTACACTGGAGTTTTAGGTTTCCCAATATTCTGAAAGAAATTAAACACTATGATGCAGATGTAAGTACAAAATATCATCAGAATTCTTCACATAAGGAAGAGTTGGATTCATTTCTGAACTAAATGGTTTTATCCCTTTTGTTTGTAGGGTAAGAAGGGAAGACATTAAATATAGTGATGAGGGAACTCTCTGGCGGTCCAGTGGTTAGGACTCTGCACTTTCACTGCCAAGGGCCTGGTCGGGGAACTAAGATCCCACAAGCCACAGCGTGGCCCAAAAATAAATAATATATAAATATAGTGATGGAACAGTTTTTAACAAGGTATCATAACTTTGGAGGAATAACTTGCTAATGGTTGTTGATATAAATAATTATATAGTGTTTCAAATAAGATCCAAAAAGTTTTAAGCATCGATCAGTTTTGAGACAGGGACTGGCACCATATTAAGTATTCAGTAAATATTTCCTTTGATTCAAAATTTAAATAATTCGTGCAAAAATTTATTTAGATGATAGCATTCAAAAAATTATCTCTTAAGAAAGGACTAGGCCGCCTGCCAATGCAGGGGACACGGGTTCATGCCCCGGTCCGGGAAGATCCCACATGCCGCGGAGTGGCTGGGCCCGTGAGCCATGGCCGCTGAGCCTGCGCGTCCAGAGCCTGTGCTCCGCAACAGGAGAGACCACAACAGTGAGAGGCCCGCGTACCGCAAAAAAAAAAAAAGGACTAGGGGCTTCCCTGGTGGCGAATCCGCCAGCCAATGGATTAAGAATCCGCCTGCCAATGCAGGAGACACAGGTTCGAGCCCTGGCCTGGGAAGATCCCACATGCCGCAGAGCAACTAAGCCCGTGGCCACAACTACTGAGCCTGCGCTCTAGAGCCCGTGCGCCACAACTACTGAGCCTGCGCTCTAGAGCCCGCGAGTCACAACTACTGAGCCCACATGCCACAACTATTGAGCCCATGTGCCACAACTACTGAAGCCTGCCCACCTAGAGCCCATGCTCCACAACAAAAGAAGCCACAGCAATAAGCCCGTGCACCACAACGAAGAGTAGCCCCTGCTTGCCACAACTAGAGAAGAGCCTGCGTGCAGCAGTGAAGACCCAGTGCAGCCAAATATAAATAAAATAAATTTTTTTAAAAAAATGGTGATTTAGTACTAATGAACATGTAAATTCAGGAAAAATATTCCAACATATAAATTATAAATATTTCCTTTGGTAAATACCAGTTTTGGATAATAAGAGGGCTTCATGTGATTAAAGGTCAGGGTTTTGGGGGCTGATCAAATTTGGAGACATTAATTTGATAGATCTATACATTACAGGAAAAAAAAATTTTTTATTTCCTTTCATCAGGTTTTTAGAATTTTAGAAACCTATTTTTAAAGACAAAAGCACCAGAAAATTCATATTTGCATATTTTTGTTCTAATTCAAGCCATTTTTTTTCTTTTAAGGTACTTTGTTTGCAAGAAGTGCAAGAAGATCATTATGGAACAGAGATCAGGCCAAGTTTGGAATCATTGGGTACAGTGTAACTTTTACTTTAGCCAGATTTACTTAATGGGTTGTTAAAGTATAACTTGCTAATAACAAAGATGTGTGGTGTATTTGGACCTAAAATCTTAATTTTGAAAAAACTTAATATGCATTTCAAAAGGTCAGGAAAAGATTGAGGTATATCAAATGGGACCTTTTGTGTTAATACATAATTTTAATTCGGATGGAAAGGTATGCAAGAATCCCTTAATAGCTTCCTTTCCAGGAGTTGCTTTGCCTACTCCCAGAGCCCTAAGATTCTGAGTTCCCTGAGATCAGGGACCATCGTGTCTAGTTCATCATCATATAATACCAGTGTCCACCGTGTGTAATGGATAGAAGCTGAAAATCTGGTGAGTGAATACCTCTAGAAACAGGTTGTCTGTTTGAGAAATGCTGCCTACTTCGCATTCATCCATGCAGCAAATATTGATATTTTTTGAGTGCCTACTGTACACCATGCACTGTTCTAGGCAGTGGGAATACAGCAGTGAGCAGAACAGGCAACAATCTCTGCCCTTGGGGAGCATACATTCTAGTGGAGAAAGGCCAAGAATAAACTGAACAAACAAGTAAATAGTGCCTTAGGTAATGGTAGTTATCTGGAGAAAAGCAAATGGGTCAGGTTTCAGTTTTAAACAAAATGATCAGAGAAGGTAACATTTGAGTAAAGACAAAGGAGGTGAAGGAACAAGCCATGGCTAGAGTTTTCCAGGTAGTGGAGATAGCAAGGGAAAGGCGCTGAAGTTGGAGTGCCTTAAGGCAAGTGAAGCTGCTGTGTGTGGAGTGGAGCAAGCGGGGAAGAATTAGAGGCAGAAAGGTGAGAGAGATGGGGTTGGGGGCGGTGAGGGGGCAGATTACTGTAAGGCCTCACTGTCTTTGTCATGACTCTGACTTTTGTTAGGATGGAAATGAGAATGGTGATAATGTACACGTATGTAACCCTGAAGTCTGCCAGTAAAAAAATCTATTTGACCCAGTCTCAGACTTTTTTGATTCTAACACTTATTAACATCCTACATTACTAATGTTTTGCAGAATACACTTTGGTAAACATTGTTCAAAAAATTAGGAGAACTGTGTTTTGCCATATATATAATTTTGTGTGTGTGTGGCAAAACACAGTTCTTCTAATACTTACATATATAAAAAACCAGCCATCTTCGTTTAAAATTTTTTTCTTTCCTCTAGGTTATCACTGTGAATACAAGATGCGGACAGGAAGGAAACCTGATGGCTGTGCCATTTGCTTCAAACATTCCAAATTTTCCCTCTTATCAGTGAACCCAGTGGAATTCTACCGCCGTGATGTTCCTCTATTGGACAGAGACAATGTTGGATTAGTGTTACTCTTGCAGCCCAAAATCCCAAGTGCTGCCTCCCCTGCAATCTGTGTGGCTAACACACATCTGTTGTATAACCCAAGGCGAGGTGATATTAAACTGACCCAACTGGCAATGCTTCTGGCAGAGATTTCCAGTGTTGCCCATCAGAAAGATGGCAGCTTCTGCCCCATTGTTATGTGTGGTGACTTTAATTCTGTTCCTGGTTCTCCACTGTATAGTTTTATAAAGGAAGGGAAATTGAATTATGAAGGACTTGCCATAGGAAAGGTACGTGCTTGCTTCCTCATTATTAGGAGGTGGACTTAGTCTCTCTCTTCATTGTAAAGTGAGGGTAGTCATCACTGGGCTATTTGAAAACCTTGATGAGTCAGTACCCTCACTTTACCAACCTGTGATGATGAGCTACAGCTACTGATAAGTAATTATATTTACTTGAGTGAATTTCACCTATTGAATTTCCATCTATTTGTGGCAACATTTTGCTTGGAGGAATTGACAGGCAGTAAAAAATTCAGAATGGGAGAGGAGAAGAAAAATGAAAGCGTTGACAGACATGAGTACTGCATAAATAAGGAACTACTTACAAGGTGGCAGAATAGAATTTTGAATGCTGGATGTGGCCAATATAGTTGGCAAAACAGTAATTTAGTATTTATTTATTATATAAGCTTCCCTTTATACAGTGATAAATATTTTAATTCTTTAGCTGAGTGTAATTTATCCCATGTTTTTATTTTAATTGTACTTTCTTTTTCTTACTTTAGATTATTTCATCTTCGGTATATTTAACCAAAATAAACTCTCCACCACTGAGTTTTGAATGATAGTTTAAAATTTTATAAGAGTTGATCTGTCTTAGTATTTTATGTAGCAGGAAATATATTGCAGGTAGTAAAAAAGGAGGAGCAGTATTAGTCCAAAACTATAGATCGTTTAGATTTCCAAATTAGACAAAAACATGCATAGGAAAAGATTTCCATTTACATGTAAATAATAAGTGCTTTCTGAACTCTATTTGAACAAGATTTTATAAGCACAAATAATTCATGTAATGAATAAAGGGTAATATTTACCATTCTTGGATTCCCTTTTATCTGAGAAATAAACTTTTCAGTACACAAACTATTTAAAATCTATTCACCTAAGATACCTGTTGAAATTTTGTTTAGGTATCTGGCCAGGAACAGTCTTCACGGGGACAAAGAATTTTATCTATTCCAATTTGGCCCCCAAACCTAGGTATCTCACAGAACTGTGTGTATGAGGTACAGCAGGTACCAAAAGTAGAAAAGACAGGTAAGTGTTTGCAATACATTTTGGCAGTCTTCTTGATAATAGTGTTCCATTTGAAGACATAAAACTAAATTTTTTAAAGGGATAACATCTCAGTGATGAATATTCATATATAAAAGCATATAGTTGTTTGCTTATTCCTTTTTTTTAAGAGCTCTAAATTTACCTTTTTAAAATTCAGCTTCCAAAATTATCTTTGCGTGAATTACTTGCATGTTGCTTTGGAAATGTTTGTGTTTTATTTTTGCTATTTCTGGAGATCATCAAAACATAGATACCAGAATGAACCATTTTACTAGGCATCTATCTAAACTAGATATGTCTTAAATATTGTTCCTAGAGTAAAAGGACTATACTAAGGCAAGCTAGAACAAAACAATACATTGATAGTATAAATATATTTCTCTTTGTTCTTCCAGACAGTGATCTGACACAAACACAGCTGGACAAAACAGAGGTCCTAGTAACAGCTGAAAAGTGAGTTTTGGAAAGCAACAATAGACATTTGCTGACTTCAGTTGAGTAAAGAAATCACTTGGATGAAAAATGAAGTTGATGATATTTTATGCTGGTGAAGAATGCTGGCTCTTAAGTCAAATAGACCTGAGTTCCAACCTTGACTTTGCTACTTTTTAGCTGTGTGATTTTTGAGCAAGAAATTTAACATCTCTAAGGTTCAGTTTCTTTATCTATAATTTGGGTTGTTGTGAAGATTAGATGAGACAAAGCATGTAAAGCTCAGTGTTTGACATACAATAGTAAGTGCTTAAACCCTGCTGTTTATAGAAGCAGCTTGTCCATGAACCTGAACAGGCTAGTAAATTTATTATCTTTGAAATTTATTGCTATTACATATTTAAACAAAGGTCAAGATCACAGAAAAATATCTTTCAGATTTCAAGAGGACCTTTAGCCTCCTTTGACTTACTGGATCTTGAAACAAATCTAAGGAGAATTGACCCAAAAAAGAATATGTCTGTAGAAAAGACAATTATACGTATCTCTTAAACTACAGGAAAGGGTCATCAGAGGTAGCTGGGTGAAGATGCCTGGATTTCTTTTTATTAAAGAATCATGAATGTTTAGGGCTGTGGTTGAGAAACAGATGTATATTAATACAACAGGATGGAGACTTAAATCTTGTCCCTTGGGAGATTCTTGAAATGTCTTGATTGTTTCATATTGTGCTCTTTTATAGCTTTGACTTTCGTTTAACATTTAAAATTTTCTCATTCTTTTTATCTGCTTTCTCCTCAGTCTTATTTTATTTTGTATATCTTGTTTTGGGAAAATATATATAAGAATTAGTAAGAAAGCAATTTTTTTGAATTTTTGAAAAAGAATATATAAAAATCTGTGATTAAAACTTTCAAAGTAAAAACTTCCCTGAGTAAGATTAATAAAAAGGTTACTCTTACTAACAACTACTTAGTTTTGAGTAATTCTAAAATCTTTTTATAACAAAATGGGGTATAAGAAAAGATACTTTTAAGTATCTATATAAATACAGTGTGTGTATACGCATAGCTTTTATCTGTAAACTGAAATGTTGGTAGTAAGATAACAGTTTGCAGGAGACCTATTTTACATTTAAAAATATTGTAAATATAAGTCCTTAGACATAAAAAGTTGCTAAAACTTGGAAGTAGAGCATCTTGAAGCAATTACCTTTGCTTATTGACATATGAGCTCTTTAAAAGCAGAGCAACATCTTTATTTGTGTATTCTCAGCGCATAAGATGAGATAGTGCCTGGGACTTATTAGTACGTGCTTGGTAAATGTTTGTTGGGTGAATTAAAAAAAAAGTTTTTTTAAATTTTGTTTTCTTTTGTGACATAAAAGATCCTTAAAATTCATGATGTGTTAGTAGGAAATGATTTTTAAACCTTTTACCCATAACATTATGTGTATTTGTAGTGTGGGGTAAATGTAAACCGTTATAGAAGCTGTTTTAAGATACAGTATGAGGGAATTCCCTGGCGGTCCAGTGGTTAGGACTTCATGCTCTCAGAGGGCCCAGGTTCAATCCCTGGTCAGGGAACTAAGATCCCACAAGCCGTGCAGTGCAGCCAAGAAAAAAAAAAAAGATGCAGTACAAAATTATCTCATATACCATACCAAGAACAGCAATGGTAAAATATAAGCCCTCTGACATCAGAAGTCTGTTAGTTCTAAATAGCATTCCTAAAGGCCACTTTAATTTTCCTTCTTAAAAACAACAAAAAACTTATAAATTGTTTAAGAATATGTGTTCATTCGCAAGTGAATCTCTCAAATATGTTATAATTAATTTTAAAAGTCACATTATTCGGTTAAGTATTGAGCTCCCCACTCACACCCCACCCCATGTATCACAGCTCTGTTAATGGGTTTTGGATATCACTGCATGAATAAAGGAATGCAAAATTGTTATATGGTCTATTTAAATAAAGATTGTCCTAATGTCTGGTTTTGTCTGGAAATTAAGTGAAAAAGTGGTTTAAATAGGAATTATAAAAATCATGAAGAACTTGATGCTAAATAATTTTTCTTTTCAATTTAGATTATCTTCAAAGTTACAGCACCATTTCAGCTTGTCATCTGTTTATTCACATTATTTTCCTGACACTGGAATTCCAGAAGTGACCACCTGTCATTCCCGAAGTGCCATAACTGTGGATTATATTTTCTATTCCGCTGAAAAGGAAGGTGTTGCTGGGCAGCCAGGTAAAGAATGCGTGTAATCTTAAATTCTGCTTGAGAACACAGTAACTAAAACTTCAGGGCTAAAGTTGAGAAAGCTAGCTAAACATCTAGATGTTTAGATTTAGAAATTAAAAATATTTTTAAATTGGTAATATATTTGGCAGATTGGTTATATATTTGAGTAAATCAGTTTATCACCTGCAAAAGTTGGAGGCAGTGGAACACCTCAAAGCAAATTATTACCCAAGAATTATATCCACAGCTCTACCCTCCAGTCCCAGTCGGCTTCTGAGGTAGAGTACAGATCTTTCATATTGCCCTTTGGTTTCACTCTCCATACATTTATGTTTTTCTTGTGACAGCAACATCATACAGTTTTGTACTTAAATTTTACTGAAGTATGCTGCCTTCATTGTAGGGCCTTGCTTGTACTGCCAACAATTGACAGTTTTGTCATGTTGAGCCTGGAATATTGGTTCTTCCTGGAAAGAGAAGTCTATAATATATGTGTTTTCAAAAAGCAAAGGTGATAACACACTCTTCCTTGTATGATTCAATGAAAACAAGATTTTTTTTTTTTTTTTTTTGCGGTACACGGGCCTCACTGTTGCGGCGTCTCCCATTGCAGAGTACAGGCTCCGGGCGCGGGCTCAGCGGCCATGGCTCATGGGCCTAGCAGCTCCGCGGCATGTGGGATCTTCCCGGACCGGGGCACAAACCCGTGTCCCCTGCATCGGCAGGCGGACTCTCAACCACTGCGCCACCAGGGAAGCCCAAGATTTTAAATACTAATCAAAGGACTTAACATGGAGAATAAAGTGCCATTTAAAGTAACTGGAAGTCAAAAATATATTCAGAAAACTGAAAATCCTAAATGTGGACAGCTATTTTGTTTTTCCTGATTTTCCCCTTTTTTCTTTTCCTTTTTCTTTTTTCAGTGCTACTTTTCTTTTCCCATCTGTTTGTTTGTTTTCTCCTTCACAAGGATAACCTTACTAGTAACATTCAGGAGGGGGTTTACTCTTCTCTGCTAGATCAACTCTGCAAAATAAGCTTGCTTTGAATTTGTAATAAGGTTCTGGTAGTTGTCATACTGAAGAACACTCACTAGGTGGCGGAAGTGTGCCATGGACCAGCATCGCTACTGTTAACATTAAGAGCACATCCTCTTTTACTCTATTTCCATGGGTACTGAGTGTCTGGGACCAAACTATACTAATTTATTCTGCAGTCACCTCATAAACGTCCTACTCAGATGTGGCTTGGTCTGTCTGATTTTATACAACTACAGAAAGGTTGATGGGTGAATTTCTTAGGTAGTTGTCAATCTCAAATTATTCTTAACATCTTATGTGTTGCATTGATATTTTCTTCTAAAGATTATTTGCAGAAGTTGAAATGGAAAAAAATCTGAAATAGAAAAAAACAAGCATCTGAAACATCTGTTTGTTAGAGAATTATAATTAGGTTATATCGCAATAAAAATTTAACCATATTCTAAAAACTGTTTCATATTAGACTTCCAGAAGGGTGTCAAGCTATATATCGTTGTTTTAAAAGAAAAAAAAGATTTATATGATTTACAGTAACCTGTTGTTTCACTAAATATGTATATGTTTCTTTAATATAGGAGCCGAAGTTGCTTTGGTTGGTGGCTTGAAACTTCTAGCTAGACTGTCACTTCTTACAGAACAAGACTTATGGACTGTTAATGGACTTCCAAACGAAAATAACTCTTCGGATCATCTGCCTTTATTGGCTAAATTCAGACTTGAGCTCTGACTCCTTTGTTTTTTTTTTTTCGGTACGCGGGCCTCTCACTGTTGTGGCATCTCTCGTTGCAGAGCACAGGCTCCAGATGTGCAGGCCAGCGGCCATGGCTCACGGGCCTAGCCGCTCCACGGCATGTGGGCTCTTCCCGGGGCACGAACCCGTGTCCCCTGCATCGGCAGGTGGACTCTGAACCACTGCGCCACCTGGGAAGCCCCTTACTCTTCTTTGATTACATATATACTGTGCTTTCCCATTTATGTTCTTTTTCAAAGAATGTAAAGTTGTTCTTAAGAGTTTGCATGTTACTTATTTTTATGCTATGGAATTTTTGAAGAGGTTATGTTAAATGCTTGAAACAGGTAGCAGAAGAAACAAGTTTACAACAATTTTCTTTTTTTGATAATGAAAAAATATTTTCCTGACAAGTGAGATCTAAATGCTCTTTATTGTAAAAGAGTTGTAAATATTTATTATAAATTCCAGTAAAATTGACAGTGATTTTTAAATATAGTGCAGTTTCTTTAGTCCTCTTAGTAAAGAATTTCATGTTTTTGGCAAGCTTTACAGTGGATCCAAAATATCTTTGAGTTCTTACAAACCACAACTCATTTCCCTTGCAGAGGCCCGATTTCATCATGAGGATCATATGTTTGTTGAGTCCTAAGTAGTTCATCTCAGAAATCATCGGGTTCACAAGTGTCCAGCCAACCATTATAGTTTGTTTTTGAGGGGGCTCAGTAATGCTTTTCAAAATTGTACAGACTGCTTAATCCATCTTCTTACTATCCTGAGTCGTGTAATATGCCTGCATTTTATTGGGGAAATATAGGTCACCATAACTAGTAGGATGAAGTGCTTTACACAAGCCCACTTTCCATCCTGTCAGAGACCATTGCAGGATACCTAGGAGAGGCAGAGATTGGGGTTATGCCTTGTGTTTCCCTAGTAATTTTTTTTTTTTTTTATATTCGGTTTCAAGAAAAGATCCCTGGATTGGGAAAGATATTTTATTTTACTTAACTAATCCTGTAGAAATTTATTTTATTAGGAAACATATTTGGAACAAAGTGGCAGCTATAAGGTTATTTTTATTTTGCCTTAGAAATAAGAGGAAGCCAGCAAAACTCTAGAGAGATATCAACTTGGAGACCTAATGCTCATAAGTAGTAACTTTAACTGTTTTGTTTTGTTGTGGTTTAACTGTTGTGGTTTTGTTTCTAAAATGTTTTATTTTATGCAGCAGTGTGAGATGATGCTGATTTTTTTTATAAAGTGGTGAAGATCAGGCCTAAAATATCCTGTAGTTGGCTCTGTATAAGTGTTTGAATCATAAATTTTTAAACATAATTGAAAATTTCCTTTTTTAGACATTGGGATCAAAGAATTATGTACATTTTTACTAAGTAGTAATTTTATATTGAATTATACTGAATTATACAATGGGTTTTACAGTGGGTTTTTTTTACAGTGGGTTTTCTTAATAGAATACTTCATCTTAAATTAGAAAGCAGCAGCTACTTTATAGTCTTGGACTTTAAAAGTTTTTCTACTAAAGTATTTACTACAATGTTTAAAAAATAAACCAGATAAATACCCCCAAAAGGCATGTGGGTTACAAGGATTTGCCTAGTAAAAATTATAGCGATAAGCAAGTACTTTTAACTGTTTAATGTCTTTCTCTCACAGTATTAACTATAGTTCTAGGATTTTTCATTTCGTAGTAAGTTTTCAGAAAATTGTATGTTCTAATTAGCAGATATTGTCATCATCAAATAATAACAGCACATAGTATATTTATCCCCTTTTAGTATTGGGGAAAGAAAAATGAAGATTCATTGATTACTACTTTGTGTTGTGTGAATTTATTAACTAACTTTATATATAGGTATTGTTGATAAACATCCCTGAAAACCTCTATGAAAACTTAATTTTTTGTATCCTGATTAATATATTGTGATTTTAGGCCCTTTTCATGTGCTTCACTTCAATAGAGTTAATCCATAAAATTGCTTTCTACTTTAGCTTATAGAATGAAGTATTATTTTGTGTACTGGAGGCCAAAGGGTCCATGTAACATCATAGCTTTTTAAAGCTCCACTAGGGACTTCTCTGGTGGTGCAGTGGTTAAGAATCCACCTGCCAATGCAGGCGACATGGGTTCAGTCCCTGGTCCGGGAAGAACACACATGCCACGGAGCACCTAAGCCTGTGTTCCACAACTACTGAGCGTGCAAGCCACAACTACTGAAGCCTGTGCGCCTAGAGCCCGTGCTCTGCAACGAGAAGCCACTGCAGTGAGAAGCCTGCGCACTGCAATGAAGAGTAGCCCCCACTTGCTGCAACTAGAGAAAGCCTGTGCACAGCAATGAAGACCCAGTGCAGCCAAAAATAAATTTATATAAAAAAAAAAGCTCCACTAAAATTAACGTCCATTTTCTTTACTTTTTTCGGTCCAAAGAGTTAATAACTCTGTTGGATCCTTGTATTTATCTGCCAAAATTAAATTAAATTTGGTTAATTGCTGAAACCAAATCTCCCAGTCTCAAGCGCTATGCTATCCAAGTGTGTGGGGGTGCGGGGTTTTTTTTTTTTCTTCTTTGGCTGCACCCTGCGACTTGTGGGATCTTAGTTCCCTGACCAGGGATTGAACCTGGGCCATGGCAGTGAAAGCAGAGTCCTAACCCCTGGACCTCCAGGGAATTCCCTATGCTATTTAAGTTTTAAATGGAAAGGGATATATTATGGAGTAATGAAATGCTTTACTGTATGTAGCCTTTGCTATCTGTATGCGTGTTTGAAATCATCTTTTTTGGAATTTAGCAGCGGTCTGCTTTTAACCCTTTGCTTTCATAAAAAAACTAAGATCCAGAGAATTCAAGGGGTTGGAGAAACATTCACGTCAAGTCATTTGCACTTTTTCCCTGTAAGTTACCTAATATATTATTGTACTAGTACATCTGTGCCTGAAGATTTTGTGGTAGATGTACTAAGCTGTGTAACTGACTTGTTGCCTCTTCTAAATTGTTTCATTACCCTTTTCAGCCTTTATTACTTAGGGTGATACCAAAATATAAGTGAATTAAGATACACCAAAATAGAGTGATGTTTAACACAGAGTCTGAAAATTGTGGATGACAACAAGGGTGAGAGAGTGATAAATTAGTTTACCAACAAGGGTGACAGAGTGATAAATTAGTTTACTAGGACAAGTATGTAATAAGAGGAATAAGAAAAAAATCACACCATTTATATTTTTAGAAGGAAAACAATCCTTGAGTTTCCAGGATGGTTTTATTAAAGTCCCATGCTGTGTATAAACATACAGGTGATGAGAAAAACATTAACTTGAAACATGCACTTATCTGGCATTCTCTAAAATACCATTATACAAGTTTTCATTTACTTAGAAAAATACCCACTAAAACAATCACAGTTTTTCTTAAAAGATTTTAAAAAATGTGTTGGCCAGAACAAAGTCCAGAGAATAAACAAGATTCTGAATTGCATGTCAAAAAAACTGTACAAGGTTGTACATAAAACTATAGCTTACAAAAGCCTCGGGTATAGTAAGAATACTGAATTAAGATTTCCAAAGTTCTATTTACCAATATCTATTAATAAAATCCTTATGAAATAATTGACTTAGAAAAAGTGAAATGCTCATGATTTCAGAGTGTATAGAAAACACTAAATACCACTTTCTGAAATAAAGTGTACTCAAAACAGCACAACATGTAGTCTAGAATCAAAATTTCTGTCATTCATTTAAACTTTGCATGTATTGCCATAATGGCTTAAGCATAAAATTTCTCTTGCATTAATAACTTTAAAAACTAGATTTCAGATCACTTCATAGTTTTGTTTTTTATCTTTTGAATTATAGCCAGTTTTAAAATCAGTTCTAGGGGGTAAATCATGTCTTTTTTTTTTTTTTTGCCTTATCAATTAAATTACTTCACTAGAATGTAGGAGTTTGTTGCCTTTCTCATATCTTTTAGAAATTAACATACTCCATAGGCAATAAAAATAGAATAACAACCAAGAACATTTTAAATTAATTTTCATGTTTCTGTGACTAACTCTTGCTTTGGGGAAATGAATCTTAAAATCAAGAAATGAGTGTGGAATAAATCAGGTTACTAATTGAATCATCAAGCCAGTTGGCAGTTTTAAGGCTTATACATCAGCATATTAGAAACAGGCTGTATTCCTATTCCTTTCCCCTTTTCTGTGGGAAACAAGAGGCTATGCAACTCTTGACATTCCATATTTTAGATTGGACAGTACTTAATACTTGGAAAATCCTATTCCAAGCTCTTAGAATGATTGCAATGTTATAAGTAGTCTACTTATTGGATATAGTATTTTCAGATTGATAAACAGATGATGGTATTTCATCTAGAGAGAGAGCTAGGTCAGTATTGTTTTAGAATGAGAATGAAATGATTCACTGGCGACTGCAAACATCTAAATACAAGTGGCCATGAGGCTGCAAATGGGTTCATCTTGTGAAGATTAAGGATAACTCATTTTAAATTCTGCTAACTGATAGTACTATGCTTGAGGAAAGTGGTTAAGTTCCGAATTTTTAACTTAATGCTGTATTTTAATCTAACTGAGATGTACACTTCAGTCAAAGAAAACCAGAGGGGGAAGTACTGAGACTGAAATAACACTTTTGTTGACTAGCAGACTTCACATAAATATGCCTTTTGGTCTCATGAGTTGGCATGGTTGCTAAGATCAAACATATGAAACGGAAGCTGTACTCTTGATAACATACAGACTTGGTATGCTGTTAGAGTTATTCTGTGTGGTCTGCAGCCAGAAGTTACACTGTAACTACCATATGCAGGCCGGATATTCATACTGTGCTCCGTGGACTAAATCACACTATAAGGTGTAACACTGCACCTGAAGACTTTTCCATTAAAACTAAGGTTCTGCTTCTCTAATTCATTGTATTTTCCAATACCAGTTCCTAAGCATCCTGAAGTGGTACCTAAAAGCAATGTACTGGAAAATAATCACATCGTGTTGTATTTGGTCTTAATATAAGACATCAGAACACATCTCTAACAGCAGTGAGTCCTTCAGAATCGAGGCCTGACTTAGAGTTTCGAAATCAGGTGAAATGGGATCAGCAAGGTTAGCTGGTTCTCAAGACCTACTGATTCACTCCTGGCCTGTGCCTTTGAGTGTGTTACTGTCAGAGGTAATTGCAATACCGCTAAATGTGTGTAACAGTTCATGACCCTGTGTGCTTTTTGCTGGACTCTGCAAAGTTTAAATGTTAGTGACAGAACATAGACTAGCTTCTGAACGTGCTTTTCTTTTGTTTTGAAAGAACAAAAACTGCTGTCAGTGAATGCTTTAAGAAAGGTTTAAGAAAGAAGTAACTCCAAGGTCCTGAAAATGGTTTCCCGTATTGCCAGAAGAATTTCAGTGCTTTTCTAGTAAAACACTTGCATATATAATACCTTAAATTTCATCGCATGTGTGCACCAGGAAAAAAATTCCAGACCTTGTGGAGATCCCCATGGAAAATATTGGGGAAACAATACAAATAGAATATAAAAAAAAAAACACCATTAAATTTGCATATCTGATGTCAAGATGCTGAGGTAATATTGACTGCTTACAAAAAGACCCCACCAATCTTTGCCGCTGTTATTGCTGAAAAAGACATTAATACTGATTGAGTTTACCTTACTATATCAAAAGTGGGAGGGAGGGTTTCATGAACATTTACTACTGCTGTTTAAAACAAGTAAAAGAATGTAGGTAAATGGGAAAATATAAAACTACAGTTATGGTCTTATCCTTTCTATCTGGAGTGAGGGAGACAGTCTGACCGCAGTGGGATTTATTACTTAGCCTTTTCATGGTTGTCCCTTCGTGAATTTTTTTAAAGTTCATTGTTACCACCCACTCAGAGTCTATTCCAAGTGAACCCTTACAAATAAAATTCACAAGTTCTTAATAAATAGTTGCAGTTCCTCCTGAAGATGCTGGGTAAAGTGCAGACAGAAGCACCATAGAAGCCCTGTTGCTGGCTGTATTGCTGGCCTAAATTCGGATTTGATAGCCCACTTCATTCAGAGTGCTGAGATCAGCCACCTTCTTTTCAGGCAATGCAGGCCTAAGGGTAAAAGAAAGATGGTAGGCGAGAGGGGAAGGGACAGAAAGATCATTCAGTATTGTCAGGGACCTCTACCCTTTTGGTATTTGCCCCCCCTACACACACACACACACACCAGCCTTAGCTCCCAACTCCACCTCTTGTTTCTCAAATCCACCTTTATAGGTTTTAAGGAACCTTTTAATAGGCTTTCATTGTAGAGTTCAAAAAAAATTTACATGTTGCTGAATGAGTTTCTTCAACTTTAAGCCTGAACTTGGTCACACTAACTTCTGAAACCTAGTTTCTGTAAACCTTGCAAGGGTCTAAAAATGTTTGACTACAGTAGAACTGAACATCTGAACCAGATTCTCCTAGAAACCTTGGCCTCCTTGTGTCGCTGCCCTGGGGAAGCCCAGCACCTACAAGATGTCTCAGGTGACTCAGGTTCTTGTGAAGATTCTCAGTCACTATTCATTCCAGGCTTGAGGGTATAAAATCAGGATGAATCTTTTAGAATTCATCTGTAAAAGCAGGTCAGTGTGGAAAATCATTCAGTGGCAAATCACCTCTCTTCCCTAATTACATTTTCTCAAGCACTTTCCAATATGACAGTACACCCAAGCATTTATAGGAAGTCGTAAGAAAGTACTTCAAGGTGGGGAAAGAGATCATTCAGTAGCACATCATCTGTCTTCATTGAAGATACTTCCTAGGTGACTTCCCAGTATAAAATCATACCTAAGTGTTCTCATGATTTATCTCACAATTTTTTCCATTTCTAAAATGAGCCTCGGGGCTTCCCTGGTGGCGCAGTGGTTGAGAATCTGCCTGCCAATGCAGAGGACACGGGTTGGTGCCCCGGTCTGGGAAGATCCCACATGCCATGGAGCAACTAGGCCCGTGTACCACAACTACTGAGCCTGCGCGTCTGGAGCCGGTGCTGTGCAACAAGAGAGGCCGCTACAGTGAGAGGCCCGCGCACCACAATGAGGCGTGGCCCCCGCTCGCCACAACTAGAGAAAGCCCTCGCACAGAAACGGAGACCCAACACAGCAAAAAATAAATTAATTAAATTTTTTTAAAGGCAAAATTCCTTAAAAAAAAAAAAAAAAAAGAGCCTCCTCCTCACCTTCTTTGGTAAGACATAACCCAGATTGTAAACCAGTATGTCTGGGTTCTAACTGAAAAGTTTCACGTTTTTACAAGAAGATCAAAGACATTTTTAGGTTACACTTGAACCTTGTCTTAAGTGTTAAAAAAAAAAGAAGAGAGAGACCAAAATGAAAATATAATTGTTTAAAAGTTTCTTGGTTTATACCTTTGAAAGATTTCCTAGCAATAAATTTGTTTTTCCCTTGGCATGAATGTGGTCCAAGTCATTCAGCGTTGCTAGAACGAGAAATCAACAGCCAGCTTCTACTTAGGGTGCTGCTCGATAAAGGACACCAGGCTTAATTTCGGCAACAAATTCTACCACCCCTCACGTTCTCATTCTCTCTCTCCTTGGTCCTCCCTCTCCCCTCTTCCTCCCTCTCTCCCTCCCTTTCTTGTTTTCAGAGATGTCCCATTTCTGAACAGTCATTAGCAGTCTATGATCATCCCCTCTGAAACTAGATTATCCAAAGTGGTACAAAAACCTTCCCTGACCTGCTACTTGGCACTACGAAAATAACTTGTAACCTTTCTTGTCTCCGTTGCACGGGGCTTACTTCTCAGCTGGACCACGTGCCCTGCTTGATTGGTCAGGAATCATGCCTCTCATTCCTTTGTGTATCTTCTCCTGGTGCCCAGGATACACAGATGATGCTGATAAATATGGTTGGCTGTGGGTAGAAATCCCAATACTTCCTTGCCTACACCCTTCATTGTATCAAAGCGCCTAAGGCTTCTGACCTTCAGGGCAATGGTGTCCTCCAGCGCATACATGCCCTAGAGATTAGCCATTCCCTATAAACAGAGCCACCGCCTCAGGCCTGGTAGAGTGGCTCCGGGGGACAACTGCAAGAGCCATTCTTGAGTTGACGGCTAAAGGGAGCACGCTTTTGCTTGAGGATTCAAACTTAAACTTGTATTTCTGCCCTAGTCTTGGCCAACTAATGTGGGGAGAACTAGGGATTTTGCAGACAAGCCAGGTTCACAGTCCATATGTATCAATATCTTGTTCATTTTGTCATAAAGCCTGAAAGAAGTCTGTTTTGTCTCCTTGCCTGGCGTGGTGCTGTCTTCACAAATAGCTAATATGAACTTTCTCCCTCAAGTGGACTCCCCTTAAGTTAGCATCAGCCTAAGGCAAATGTGGTTAGAAAGGTAAATTACTCCCCCCCTCCGCAGTGTGCCCCACTTTTAGAAAATTCAGTAGTCAAAAATCCACTGGCCGGGCTTCCATGGTGGCGCAGTGGTTAAGAATCCGCCTGCGAATGCGGGGGACACGGGTTCGAGCCCTGGTCCGGGAAGATCCCATATGCCGTGGAGCAGCTAAGCCCATGCGCCAGAACTGCCGAGCCTGTGCTCTAGAGACCGCGAGCCACAACTACTGAACCCACGTGCTGCAACTACTGAAGCCCGCGCGCCTAGAGCCCATGCTCCGCAACAAGAGAAGCCAGTGCAGTGAGAAGCCCACGCACTGCAACGAAGAGTAGCCCCCACTCGCCGCAACTAGAGAAAAGCCCACACACGCAGTAACGAAGACCCAATGCAGCCAAAAATAAATAAAATAAATTTATTTAAAAAAAAAATCCACTGGCCAAAGGATAAGCTTGAAGTACCCATGTGCATTCCTTGCTTTAGAAAAGGATTCAATAGGGATCATTCCCTATAGCAACTGAAATAATTTTCTACCATGGCAGCTCTTTAGATCTCCCGTTGCCTCTGAAAGTTTAGCAATCCCTTGTGCTTAACAAGAGAATCCCTTGCTCCACAGTCCTCGCAGCACCTACCAATTAGCTCACCCCAGTTTCCGAACCTTTCTTGCACATGCTTTCTTCCTGGCCTGGCATCTTCCTCAACACCAAGTCACACCTCTCCTCCTCCTGAGACTCGAAAGGTGCTGCCCTTCCTATATGAGAATAATGCTAGTAAGACCCTAGCTTCATATCATTTCTCAGGGGTTGGGATAACTCTGCACTGACCTATTTTCTCTCCCTCGGTCCTCTCACCAACAGCACCTGCTGGAAAGTCAGTGGCAGGACAGGCGACAGGGTAGGTCAAGGAGAGAACAAACCCTACCCACTCAGCCCTGTAACGAGGGCTTCCCTGGGGTCACTGCAGCGACAGGCCACAGGCACAAACCACACGCTTGCCACCTCCTCAGAAGCCACTTTTTGGCCACTCTCCTGGCTTCCTCCTTTTGGATCCCCTCAGCCCTGATGAACAGAATTTTCATATTTTTCGAACTTTCTGTGCCCTGAAAATTTCTCCCTTTACCTTTCCCATGTTCTGCTCTCAGCACCCTCGAAAACAGATGCACTTTAATGAGGGGCTCTTATGTGGGAATTCCCTGGCATCCCAGGGGTTAGGACTCAGCGCTCTCACTGCCAGGGGCCCGGGTTTGATCCCTGGTCAGGGAACTAAGATCCCATGAGCCGTGCGTGCGGTGTGACCAAAAATAAATAAATAAATAATTGGGGGCTCTTTGGCCTCCTTTTTCTAAACCTTTCCTTATAACTTCCACCAGTTCCCCACACCTTCCAGGTGCTGAGAAATCACCGTTATAAATAGCTTTTATTTATTAGGCACTTACTCTGGGCCAGGCATTGTTCTAAGCAGTTTACATGGGTGAATTCATTCTCACCATAACGTTATGGCGCTGACAGCGTTACTACTCATTTTACAGAGGAAGAAAGGGAGGCACTGAAAGTTAGGAAGCTTGCTCAAAGCAAAGTCGTGTGCTTATTAGCAAGTGGTGGAAACCAGAGTTCTTCCCCAGAATCTAGAGCCCATGCGCTTGACCAAGATGCAAACTGACCCCCATCCCCACGCAAAGTATCCTCCCAAGCATCTGAAGATGACATCAGGCCACTCCTGCCTCTGCACCTTGGCTTTTGGAATGCCTCCTGCTTGTCTTCTTGTCATCCTTTCAAGAACCAACCCAGATGCCACTTCTCCCCTGCAGTATTTTCTAACTTCCTCTCCCCACAGCACACTGCTCCTTGCTCTGTACGCACTGGTGTTTCCTTTTGTACATCTGCTAAAGAATCTCGAAGGCTCATAATCCTTGTGCCTGCCTCAGAGACTGCAAACAACTTCAGAGCAGGGATCAAGTGAATTCATCTGTGAATCCCCACTGTTGCACCTGTACCTCTGGATACATTTTTTGTCTAGTTCTGACTAACGTGTAAACGGCTGATAGGACTTCATTCTGTTACGTTTGTCATGGGATATTTTTATTTTAACAAAGTCCTAAGCCAGGAATTCAAGCCACCATGACACCATTCGAAGAATTAACAAGTAGGAAGAATTTTTTTTTTTTCTGCGTAAGAGAGGCTTTACCTTATCTCCGAAAGCTATTTGGGGAACCTGCCTACTTGTACAGCTGAATGTGGTTCTGCGACGACAGACAGCTTGGGGGCTTCCAATGGAAAGGGACTAAGCTGTCTCCTTCCTCTGTATCTCCACCCCTCCCACCTCCCCGCAAGAGCCCAGAACCCAGAAGAGGGAAAAAAAAAAAGGTTAACACTGGCAGAAAATGAGTTAAACTGAGATTCCTAGTGACCCATCCGTAAGGTGAAACCCTTTTCTTTCTCAGCAACACTGGTTACAATTTCCTGGCCTGGCGAAGGGCAGAAGTGGGTTATCACAGCATGCCACCTGCCCGTGGACCTAGCCAGAAATACTGTTCAGTCCTTGCCAGCTCATGTCAGGGCCAGAGCTGGGGGAGCTATTGAGTGTGGACAGGCCTCTTCCAAGTACTCCCCTGGCTATAATTAGAATATTGCAAGGGGGGTTATTTTTAAGAAACACAAGCACCAGGATAATGATTCAGCCGGGTCTGCGCTTGCCCAGAACCTCGCATCAGATCCAGGGTTATTATTTTAGAACAATATATTTCTCCAAACCCCTCCCCAGTCCAAACAAGGAAAAGAAATCAAAGGATTCTCCTCTGGAAAGCTCTCGGGCACCTTCTACTCTAGGGGAAGCAGGGTAGGGACTTCAGGTTTCCTTTGATGCACTTTGTGGATGGAAAAGGGGGCGCTCCTCTCCGAGCACAAATGGAAAATCCCAGCCCCAACTGTATCCAGGGTGAACCAGGGTGACGGCTCGATGGCCTGGTCCCAGGTCCACCCTCAGCCCCACCCTCAGGCCTGCATCCCAGGAGTCAGCCGCAGCGGAGTTGTGCAGGTGGGCTGGGGAGGACAGGGCAACTGTTCCACGGAGAAGGTATTCTGTGAGACGTGCCACTGCTATTCACCACACACAACCCAGTGTTCGCTAACTACACCTCGACAGTTCGGGCAGAGTGAACTGTCTCCAGGTGGCACATCGTGTCTTCCTCAGGGCCGAGGAAGAGCTCGGCTAGACTGGATGTTGGTGTTGAAGCCGCCAAGAAGCATCAGAACCAGAAAGTGATGGCAGCACGTTGGGGACAGAAGCGGGGACAACATCATATCCTGGGGCTGAATGAGTTGGCGTGCATCTGTGTGACACTGGCTTTCGGGAAAGAGGCAGTAAGTGGAGGAGAAGCCTACAGCGTTTTCCCTAAAACGACCCAGTCCCCTTTCTGTCCCTCCGACTAAGGGCTGTGTCTGGGGCATCTCCTCTCCTCACATCCCAACTCCCCAGCCCCCAAGCTGTCACTGGGTAGGATGGGTCAGAGGGCCTGAGTGGCAGCCGGACAGCAGGGCTCCTGAAACTTGCTTGCTACTTACTCATTCACGAGAATTTATTAAGCAGCACCTTGTGCCAAGCACCTTGCAAGTCTTGGGGTTACCAAGACAGATGGCAGCTCAGTGGAGCCACCATCCACTCCCCTTTTTTCCAATGGAAATTTACCTCTTGCTTCTCCCCTACGAGTGTGAGATACTGATTCAGGGACAGGGCCCAGCTCTGTCCAGTTCAGGGCCGCCTGATGGGGACGCACAGACCACCAGTCGGGCTGCTCATGCTTCTTGCTCCTGTTTCCCCTGAGGTCACAGCCCCTCAGGGTGGGGGTGCACGTGCCCGTGTTCACACGCACCGTCCTCACACACCACACGCTCGCAAGGACCAGCTGAGCTGTGATCCTTGTGGTCTCTGGATTCCAGAAAGGGATACACGGTAAAGGAGCAACGTTAATCTCTCGGTCCTCAGCCTTAAGGGTGTGGAACGGACTAAATCAGGGATGGTGTTGGCCCCGCCTTCACAAGCTCAGGGAGACCCCAGGCCCTCCTCTCTGGTCTAGTCTGGCAGCAGTCAGGTCAGGCCAGGGCCCGATTTAGGACTCATGGCCCATGCGGGTACGCCTCAGGGACGAACACTGGGTGGTTCCCGCCCACCTGTCACCTTCATTCAAAGCCAGTCCTGCTCCTTGCTCACATTCCTTACTTCCCAGGACCGCAGGCACCACTGCTGGCAGCTGACAGGGCAGACAGCTGAGGCTGCTATGTGAACAGACAGGCTTGAGGCGAGAGAGATGTGGCTCTGAAAAGATCCTCCAGCCCTTTGCCCCTTCTTCCAAGCCCTCCCCAGCCAGGAGCTCTGGCCAGAGACCAAGCGCCATGGGCCACTGAGATTCCAGGGCACAGCTTCCAGGCTCTGATCTCACCTCCCCTTTCCATGGCAGAGAACCCCTGTAGGAACCCCAACCGGGCATGACTGTTTCCATCGTCAGCTCTGGAGGCTCTTGACTCACTCTGCCAGAGACAGTCTTTCCTGATAAGGCCCATCACTCCATCTTGGTTTCCTCAAGCATCCCCGGGGACCCTGGACCACATGAAATCCCCTGGGGAACGAAGCAGGGCGGGCCTCTGAGTTGGAGACTACCTCCTCCGGGCTCCTGGAAAGAAACCCCACATCATCGTGGAGGCTTTACTTCTCCCTCCATAACCTTCCTAGTTTTCTCTCCCTCTTTGTGCCCCTGCTACGTTCCATGTGAAGGCAATTTTCCCCTTTCCCCCCTTGGGGAGATTTTCTCATTTGGGGTCTATAGAGAATGACTTCTTGGGCCCCACTCAAAATATCTTCGATGTGATTAGATCATGGAATCAAACTGCTTCTCCTATGACTGCATTATGACTTCATTTAGAAATGACTTGAGGGCCTCACTCACCCAGTTGCCTGGAGGCATCTTCATGAGCCTGGTGATAGAACAGAGAAGGAATTCCCTCATCCAGCTGTGGCCCAGCAGTGGAAGGAGAACTCTCACGGGGCTGAGTAACCTCTGCGACCCTGAGGGTCTCCAGCAGGGTGAGTAAAGCCCACTGGAGGCACGAAGTGCCCTCGAGACAGATGACAAAGAAGGGAAATCAAAGAGAAGGAAAAAAAACAATTGTGAACAGCAAAGAAGAGAGCAGAGACAGAGGGGAAGAAACGAGGCAGAGCGGGGGAGAAGAGAAAGATGGTCTTGTGGGTCCTGAGGGACTCTTGCCCCAGTTCAGAAGAACGCTCCTCGGGGTCACTCCGGTTGGTAGGAGCTGCCTTCATGCGAACACAGGCAGCCCAGCCAGAAAACCACTGTCCGCTCACCCCCACTCCCCCGGGTTCAGGCTACAGTCAGCAGGCCAAGAGCTGTGGACTGTCAGAGACGGAAAGGACCCCAGGGAGCATCTGGGGTTCTCAGTGGAAGCATTTTAGGTGGAATGGTTCTTTACGGGGGAGGATGGTCCATAGCTTTGCGGGGCATTTACCATCTTGGCTCCCAGGCCCTAATGGGAGCATTATCACTGTTGATAGGCAAAACCCTCCCCTCCCACTGCACTTCTAACCCTTTTCCCCCAGGGGGCGCCCTGGCTCCTGTTGAGAACCTCTGTGAACACCCCTCAGTGAAGAGCTAAGCGGGGACTGAGGCCCGGAGTTGTAGAGGAGTTGATTCAAGTTCGCAAAAGGCCTTTTACACCTAGATCTAACCTCCATCTCCCTGACTCTGTAAGAACTTCAGGAAACAACCTGGCTGTTCGTGTGGATGCTTCTCTAAACACTCCTAGAGGAGCAGCGAGTACGAGAAAGGACTCGTGGGTGGAGGGGTGGAAGGGTCCCTGTTTCTCTCTTGAAACGCTGTCTCAGCTGACACTAAGGTAGTCACTGCTACTTGCCCTCCTCCCACTCAGCTGACTCTCTGTCAACCCAGTGACATTGATCCTCCTTCCTAGAAGGATTATTCAGACATGTGCAAAAAGGGAGAGGAATGCAGGGCTGGAAGTAGTTCCAGCTGCAGGGAGGTGGTGGCTGAGGATATAAAGTCACTAAAATTATCCACGCACAGACAGGGGCTGGGGCCCCACAGCTGATGGGCCTCTCGCCTGTTATGGTAATTTTCCACCCTTTGGGCCACTCCCCGGCCTCACTGTGGCACCGAACACATTTAGAAATGACTTGATGGCCGTAGGTGATGCTGAAATAATAACACAGTGAGAATCACCAAACCCTTGCTAATCCTGACCATGCTACAGTAGGATGCCCAGAGTTGGAGTTATGGGGTCATAATCAAATTTATCACTTTCTCATTTCCTAGCCAAAAGCAAGATTACCTGGAGAAAAGCCTGCTTGGTGAAGGCCATGGGTAGAAGCTGAGAAGCTGCTTTTCTCCAGACACACCTCTAGGAACCAGGCTGTCCTGGATTCTAGTCTGTTGCAATGGCGGAGGCTGGGAGCCGGAGAGGGATGGAGGGGCCCGGTGCTCAGTTCTTCCCGTGGTCCCCACCTCTCACAGTCTTCATTTTACTCTCATCTCCTGCATCTCTCTTCCCTCTCTTCTGACACATGGTGGCCCCTGTCATCCCTCACCCAGCCCTGCAACCCACAAGTCAGGGTTTAGGAGGAACCGGGGAGAGACTCTTCCCTTGTAACTCCTCCATCCACTGTGAAACTTCAGCCAAGATATTTGCCCTCTAGATTCCTCTCCTGACCTCCAAACACTAGGAGAAAAGAAGCGGCAGGGGCTTCCACCACCAAGAATAACCGTGGTCTTACTGGATTTGCTCACATCAAATTGTCCATAGGAACCCACAAGCCACCTGGGTTCCCTTGATGGGCAAACAACCAAGGCCACCTGGCCCTAACTGGGAAAAAAAAAATCCCCATATTCTGACCTTGGGAGGAGTTTATGAAGGAAGACTCCTGGGAACCAGTGCTCTGCCCAGAAGAAGGGGCTGCGGAGAAGGGTCATGAGTCCAAGGGATTCAGAGGCTGCCTGTAGCCACTCTTCACCTTTTTGGGAAAGTTTACATTTTCACTGAACCATGAGCCGCCACCTGTGTCCTCCTGGGCCCTGCTCGGCTACAGCTGGGACCGATTCAGGGCATGAAGGAGGATGGTGGAATTGAATCTCAAGTCCCGCACGTCTTTCTTCCTGACCCCTTCCCAGGCCCACTCCCACGCCTCAGGAGGGTGGGCCCTGACACTAGAGGGTGGCTTTGCACTCACACCCTAGGCAGTCTAACAGCCGTCCTCTGCAGGCACCGGTGTGCTTGCGTGCCTTGGCTGCACGACAAAGTAGCTGCAGGTCAGAGCAGGGGCATGGCCTGGGGGGTGACTGAGAACAAGATTTCTCTATCTGGCCCACAGGAGAAAGACCAGTTGGGTTCCTCCCAGAGTGACTTCAGTGGGGCCCAACCATGGGTCCAGGCCCTGGTCACACCCTCTAACCTCACCCCAGCAACCTCATTATCCAGAGGCCCAGGCAGGACCAAGCAGGGCTGAGTCCCTGAACCACACTCAATGGCCTCATCCGCCCCTCTCAGCAGACGTAAGACCTTCATCTTGACGTTCTGGGTTTTTTTTTTTAAGTCAAGCTCCAAATCAGTTCTCCCACATTGATTGATCACACGGTGGCTCTCCAGGTGTGGTCCCTGGACCGGAGCATCAGTATCACCAGGGAACTTGTGAGAAGGGCACCTTCTCAGGCCCCACCCAGATCTGCTGAATCAGGAAGGCTGGGGGCAGGGCCTGGAAACCTGTTTGAACAAGCCCTCCGGGTGGTTCTAGGTTTGCTCAAGCTTGAGAACCGGGTTATAGGATCCTTCTGTCTCTCCTCAGATGGGCCCCGTGTGCAGCCCTTTCTTCACCCTGTACTGATAACCCACCTCCTCACTCCCACCAGAAGGGCCTCCTGCCCCAGCAGGATCAAAGCCGTCCGTAAAGTCGTCAACTTCTACTTCCTCATTCCCCGTTTAAACCCTCCCTCTTCCCCACTGTTTTCTGCGGGCACAGGCGTACGCCTCCACACTCCTGACCCTTTCTCTCGCCCTCTGTTTCTTCCACATCTACTACGCTGGGTCTTCTTCCTCTGGCCCACTCAGGACCTTGACATCACTTCTTTTTTCTCTTTTCTCTCCCTTCTTTCCTTGCAAATGTATCCAGCTGTTGTTTCAGCTGTCACTTCTGAGGGGATGGCTCTAAAAGCATGATCTCTCTTTCCCAACATCCTCCAACTCCAGATCTGCATTTTCAGCAACTTCTACAGCAAACACCCCGCTCCCTCGGTGCCTAAGAAGTACCTCAAAGTCCACAGTCCAAACTCAAATTCACCTTCTTACCCCACTCAAACCACCACCAATACCACCACCATCACCAGCAGCTTGTCATCCTGACTTTTGTCTCTACAATCAGTTTCTAAGATCTTATTGGCTTTACCATCCCTGGGCGATCATAGTAACTTTTTCTGGTTAAAAACTGAGTATATTTTGGACCGCAAAGTTCCCGTGGATCCAAGTAAAATGACCTGTCCAGGAATCGCCTTAAAAACCAACGGCTGCCATTCTGTGCATAAATCCGTCAGGTAGAATGCCTAGGGTTTCATGTACCCTGAACGCCAGGGTCTCAAGGGGAGAGAAAGACTTTATGCACTGCTCAACGTTTGCTGAAGAGTGGGAGCCCCTCAGGAAAGGACTCAGGCCTCCACGGGCAGAAAGGATAATCTATCAGATTAAAGGGCCCCCTTCCCTGCTTCAGGAGCCACCAGATTCCCATTTCTGGGTCACTCACTCTATGCCAAATGACCCTCTCGGAAGGGCTTACATGTCCATAGTCCTGTGAGACAACTGCTACTTTGTTCAGGGACAGCAATGAATGGATGTTAGAATCAGAGAGGAGGAGACACAGGGTTAGGGTCAGGGTCAAGGGTACTCGTCGGTATCAGGGTCAGAGGCCATGTATGAAAGGCTTGAAGCCATCTTGCTCCCTGAAAGGACACACCTATGTTGAAACCACCCTGACTGACCTTCAGCTACAGGAGGAGCACCTGACCCTCCTGCTTTGTCCTTCCTCCCCTTTCAAACCCTGGGTTGCAGTCATTTTGCCCAAGGCCTCCCTGGCTGTCGATGCTGAAGCCTGGGATTGGCAGTGGGAGGTGGAGGGGAGACGAACAGGAAACCTTCCTCAGAACTGACAATACGTGGTCCTGTCCTATTCTTCCAAAAACAGAACCGATGCTCCCTCCCCCGCCAACTTCCCAGAGTCAAGAGACCTGGGTTCTAGCCCCAGTGCCATCACTGGCCAGCTACACGACACAACAAAAGATGACAAACCTTTTTTGTACTCTGGTTTCTTCATCTAAAAAGGAAAACCATGAAACTCTCCCTTTTCCCTCTACAGAACTGATGTGACAGTAACATGCTTGCGTACAGCAGTTCACCATTAACAAATCGCTCTCATTACGTCTTCTAACTTGATCCTTACAGTACCTTGTGATATAGGCAAGAAAAGCATTTTTATCCTCTTTGACGGATGAGGAAACTCAGGCTCCCGAAGGATTTGCCCAGGCTGCAAGGTTAATAGGCAGCAGAGCCGGGGCCCAAGCTTGACCTCTGTGCCCTGTACCACTCGGTCCCCTGCACGGTGAGAACCCATGTGACAGACACAGCGTGCTGCTGCTATTAATCAAGGTAGTCGTTTTTCCCAGTGTAATTATGACCCACATATTTGCCAGTGGACTATCGCTGGTTACTTTGGGTAGCCTCAGCATCTCCAATCCATCACTTAAGTGGGTCATTTTGAACTAAGATGCAGGTGTGAAATCACTAGCTTCAGGGCTAAAACAGGGGCGGATACAGTCAACCAGGGAAGAGGATGAGCCTAGTGGTATTTCTGATGCCACCATCCATGGAGGGCGATCACGCTTTCTGCTGGGCACAGAAGGCTAAGGTTTTAGGCAAGTTCATCACTTCTAACAATCTCATTTTTGGGGTGAGAGAACTTGAGCCCAGAAAGGCTGCATGACATGCCTAAGGCCCCATAGCTCCTCAAGCAGCTGAGCTGGCTCCAGACATGGGTTTCCTAACTCTAAGGCCAATGCTCCTTCCATGCTGCCGGGATTTCGCACTGTTTCTCCATCTCACACCAGCTGGGGCTTATCCCTCCAACTGTGTCTCCATCTGACAGCCAGGAGGGTAAGAGCACTGTGGGTGATGTGCATGGTGGATCCTTTTCCATAAGAGATGTCCACCGAACGAGGGGCAGATCTCTTGGAGATCACCATTTGTTTCAAATGCCGAGCCCAGGACACAACTTCATCCCCAAGGGCCAGGACAACCTCCCAAACGTGTGTGTTGGGCCTTAATTTGGGGAAGAGGAAATACTACTCACGACTTGTCTCGCCTGCCGAGCCGTCTTGGGGGGCTCGCCTGCCTCCGTCGGGGGGACAGTGATTTTCCCCGGCTTCTCGCTTGGGTTGGAGAGTGGGCACTTGCAGGTTTCAGGAGCTGGAGGAGATACGAGGAGTTACCACGCTGCTTCCTAACAGCCCCGCCCTCGCGCCTTCCTACAGCCCAGCATCTCAACCCCTGCCCATTCATGATCCCGGGGTTTAGAAAGCCCTGAGCTGGAGGCCTCCTCCTGACACACAGATGTGCTTCTCTCATGCTGCACTGACAAGCAGCAGAGGTACCACTTCCCAGAGGATGACGGGATTACACTTGTGCCCCTTTCCCCACGGCAGAGAGAGGAACAGAGCCCCATGTCTCAGCCTCCTGGGGCTGTTTGGTTGCTCAGAAAATTACCCTCTCGCGGAGGCAAAGTCCCATCCATGTTGCCCCAGAAGCCAGCTTGTTCCTTTTCTGACCCGCCCACCCCGCACGCATGCGCAGAGCGGGTCCAGCTGATCCAGGATCTCCATTACAGGTGCTGCCAAGTGAAGTCCCCAGGTGCTAAACACAACCAAGCCTGAATTCGGCATAATCCCTTGCCCCTGCGGGTCTCAGCATACACACAGGCTTTCTCTCTCAGTGATTCCACGAGCTCTGGAGGAGCAGGGACAAACAGGCATCCTGTCACCTTGGAAGTGACATGGTAGAAGGAAGAAGGGCTTATGAGTGTAGTTTATATAAAGCCAGCAGAGCGCATGCTCCTTTGTTTGCTTTTGTGACTCCAGGTCAGAATTTTATGCCAAAGGGCTTTGCAACTTACAAAGCAAAGCAGAGATAAAACACGACTCTGAAATAGATTATACAGCAAGGTGACCCACTCATCCTGGCTTGCCTGAGCTGAAAATCTCATTTCCTCAGAAACCCCTCAGTTTCAGGGAAACTGAGATGACTGGCCACTCCTACTATAAAGACAAAACAGAATAAAACAAAACTAGAGCCTTAGTATAAAATGACTAACATTTTAGATTGACTCACAGAAGGAACTGCAGGCCAAGACTCTGCTTCAGCTACAACACCTAAATTGAACTTAGCTCTAGTTTTTAAAGTAGTAAATGCAAAGAGACTTAAATTGTCCATGTCAAAAATTGAATGATATTTTTTTAACAGGGTGCCTACTAAGCAAGATAACCTCAAGAAACTTTTGACCATCTCAGAAACACAGGGCACGTGGCAATAGAGAAAGAGAGAGGGAGGGAGGGAGGGAGAGGGAGAGAACGAGGAAAGAACTCCCTTGCATTGCTCATTTGCCTCCCCTGCACCTACCTTCATTCTCATGTCCCTGGCATATTTCTCCAGCTCCTTCCTTATGTCAGCCCTCAACATCTTTGAGACATTGAGGACCAGCTGCTTCCACTCGATGGGCTGGAAGCTATGAGGCTCATGGGGGACATACAACCCAATCTTGACCTTCTTGACTGTGTGCAGATATTTCTTGTAGGAGTCTTCAAAGTCAAAGATGAGGTCACTCAGAGTCCGAAAGGTCAATGGCTTGTCCATCAGCTCAGCCCTCCGGCTCATGCCCAGTGAGCCGTAGCGGCCATTGCAGTAAATCCCCAGCACAACATGGTGGAAGTAGTTTCCTGAGAAGTAGGTTTTAAAGCTGATGGGGAATCGCTCGATGGAAGGCTGTCCATTGGTTAAGTATCTTAGAGAATCTCAGTCAAGGAAGAGAAGGGAGGCTTGAAGACACCAGAACTTGGACTCCCAGGAAAGGAAGGTAGCCCATACGGTCAGTGGGTCCACCCCTCTGCCTCTGAGCAGGCCCAGGCCTGACCTTTCCAGACCGATCGTCTTATAAAGGATTCACTGGATATCTTTGAGTACCCGCTACATGGTGCATACCAAACCAAATTAATATGGGACAAAAAGGGAAGACTTGCCATCTTCTTTAGTAAATAAATAAATGCAAACAAAACCATTAACAACGTACTTTATCCTCCCTTGGTGCTCTACAGGGGATGATAAGCTATTAAAAGTTGGTTTCTGCCATTGGAATGATGTTCTCAGTCGTTAATTCTGGCTGGAGTATGTGGGACAGACCAGGAATTGAAGGCCTCTGCAATGGTGCTGGGAGAAATGACAACCAGAGCCCAGGCAAGGCAGTGGAGATGTAAGACACAGACCAACTGACAGGATGGGAAGGGACAGAATGGTGTCAGAATGGGTCACATCTGCGCCTTGTCTGCTCCTCTCATTGGCCCCAGCATACCCATGCCGGTAGCCTTGGGTACCACAGAGAGCTCCCTGCAGCATCCGAACCTCAGGCTCCCTTCAGCCCCCAACCCAGCTGGTGTCACAGCTCGGCTCTCTCCACGTGTTGGCCCGTCTGGATTGAGCCACCCAGCCTCTTACCATTAACTCGGTTTGGGCCCAGCAACCCCACATGGTGCAGCTTCAAGTAACTACCCCCACTGACTCCACACGCTGCAGCGACGGACAGGAGGCACCACAACCTCAAGTCCACCTCAAAGTTTCTGCACAGCCCTGGCGTGGCCGTGGAGACTCAAAGACCCAACTCTTCTGGAAGTTCAAATACACCCTGCTGAAGACCGTTGGTGTCTCCGGACCTTTTCTAAGGGAAGTAACAATCCAGGCTCTTAACATGGTGGCTCGTGCGTGGTGAGTGCTCAGTAAGCGGGTACCATTCTCCACTCTCTGAGAACTTGTCTTCACCATTTCTTGCCCCTGCTCCAATTTACCTTCCACACAGTGGCCAGAATGATCTATTGAAGCTAAAATTTGGTACATGTCACTCTTCTGCCTAAGTTTTCAGTGTCTCTCATCTTCTCCAGGACTTGGTCCAAATCCCTCAGCAAAGTCCTGCCATGATTCAGCCCCTGCTCGTCATCCCTTTGTACGGTCTCATCTCCCCCACACTCTGGGCTCACACACTGACCCACAGTTGATCCATGACTTTTTTTTTTTTTTGCCTGCAGTGCTGCTTGCAGGATCTTAGTTCCCCACCCAGGAATTGAACCCGCACCCTCAGCAGTGAAAGCGCGGAGTCCTAACCACTAGACCTCCAGGGAACTCCCTACCTGTGACATTTTTGAAGGATACACCCTGAGACCATGAAGAACCCAAAGATCTGTGCCCACTGCCCTCAGCACATACTCCCCCAGAATATGAAGTCAAATATAACTGAATATTTTAAATGACCTTTACATTACAAGGCCATGAGACCAAAGTGACCTATGAAACTTTCAAAAACAAGCTACTAAACCCACTGTATATGACCTCATGTCTCCATCGTCGTATAACTTCTTTTATGGCTTCACTCACACATCAGTCTTATATTGTGGGGGATTTAAACCTGGCAGAGATCTTTGGGGTATCCTAAGAATCATGAGCGATAAGGATGCTATTGGGGGTTTCCCTGGTGGTGCAGTGGTTAAGAATCCGCCTGCCAATGCAGGGGACACGGGTTCAAGCCCTGGTCCCGGAAGATCCCACATGCCGCAGAGCAACTAAACCCGTGCGTCACAACTACTGAGCCTGTGTGTCACAACTACTGAAGCCCGCGCGCCTAAAGCCCGTGCTCTGCAACAAGAGAAGCCACCACAATGAGAAGCCCGCGCACCACAACGAAGAGCAGCCCCTGCTCGCCGCAACTAGAGAAAGCCCGCGCACAGCAACGAAGACCCAACACAGCCAAAAATAATTAAATAAATTTATTTTTTTAAAAAGGATGTTATTGGGCTTACTCTCTTTACACAGGCTGCGCCCTGACTGGAACAGCCTCACTTCCTGGGTGTGATACCTTCCCTGACCTTCCTCAGTGTGCGTTAAGTCTCCCACACCCCCTGCAAGAACTCCCACAGCACTTGGTGCTTATTCACCCCGCTTCGTGTGTGTGTGAAGGCGCGCGCACGTGTGTGCGTTTGTATCTTGTAATGGCAGGAACTGTGCTTTGCATCCTGGTAGCCCCAGGCACCGCACAGGCCTGGCACACAGAAGTACCTGGCTAGTGCTCGCTGAAAGGATGAATCTTAGATTGTGAGGATACATTTCCTTACGTTTAAAAAGACTGTACTCGACGGAGAAAGACAAACACTGTATGATACCACTTACATGTAGCATCTAAAAAAATACAACAAACTAGTGAATATAACAAAAAGGAAGCAGACTCACAGATATAGAGAAGAACCTAGTGGTTATGAGTGGGGCAGAGGGGCAACATAGGGATGGGGGAGTGGGAGGTACAAACTGTTGGGTGTAAGACAGGCTCAAGGATGTATTGTACAACACGGGGAATATAGCCAATATTTTGTAATAACTGTAAATGGAAAGTAACCTTTAAAAATTATATTAAAATTTCTTTTCAAATAATTTTTTTTTAAAAAAGGTCTGCACTGGGTGTGGGGCTAATCCAATACCCTTAAAAGAAAGAAGCCTTGTCCTCTACCCTCAATTAAATCACAGATGGCTCCTCTCTATAAAAATGGTTACCTGCTTTCTCTTCACTTTATCATGTGAGATAAACTGGCAGTAAGGGAGTGAAATCACATCCTTCTAAGTCCTCTTACATAAATTCTTACTTGCTTTCTGGGGCGAGTTCTCTGGGGCTGGAACAAGGGCATTCCTCAGTTAAGTCAGTGTAATAAACACTGGGTGAGTGTTTCCTGTGCCAGACAGACTGCTAGGTAGGGCTGCAGAGCCAAAGATGAAGACTCCCTGGAAGTCTGATAGGGAGACAGACTCAAAGTGGACACAATACCATCAGTGTGGCAGTTTCTCAAGCAAACTAAACATAGAATTACCATATGACCCAGCAATGGTACTTCAGGTATATACCCAAGAGAACTGAAAGCAAAGACTCAAACAGATACTTGCACACCAATGTTCACAGCAGCATTATTCACAATTGCCAAAAGGTGGAAATAACCAAAGGGTCCATCAAGGGATGAATGGATAAGCAACGTGTGGTATATACAGACAATGGAATATTATTGTCATAAAAAAGGAAGGAAATTCTGCAATATGCTACAACATGAATGAACCTTAAGGATATTACACTAAGTGAAATGAGCCAGTCACATGGACAAATACTGTTATGATTCAACTTTATGAGGTACCTGGAGTGGTCGAATTCATAGAAGCAGAAAGTAGAATGGTGGTTGCCAGGGACTGGGGGCCCTGTGTTCAATGGGTTTAGCATTTCAGTTGGGAAAGAGGAAGTTTAGAGATGAATGGTGGTGATCGTTGCACAACTGCGTGAATGTCCTCGATGCCACTCCATCGTACACTTAAAAATAGTTAAAATGGTAAATTTGTGTTATGAATATTTTACAATTCTTAGAAACCCCGCATTCGCAATATATGTGTCAAGTCATTATGCTGTACACCTTAAACTTACACAGTGCCCTACATCAATTTTATCTCAAACTGAAAAAAAACCCATCCCAACGTGACGTGTGTTGTGAGAGAGGCATCCCTGCCACCTCAGGAAGAGCAGAGAAGAGCCCTCGGGACCAGAATGAGTCCCACAGGACAGGTAGAGTCAGCCAAGGGGAGAAGAGTGGGGAGGGGACTGCAGGGACCACCAGTCCATCCTGTGACAAGTCACCAATCACTTGGATTTGCTCCATCACTACAGCAATCAGTAAAGCCTTGGGACCTGGAGCCTCTGTGAACGGAGAGGGAGGGGACTAAGAGGTATGGATGAGGGCTGGGAAGTAGCCTGAGTTTTTCTAGGGAAAAGGGAGCAGCAGTGCCCCAAGCTTGGGGAAGATCTGCCCAGTACCCAGCCTGCTGGGGCTATGCCTCCCCTGCCTCTAATTACACACCTGTTGTTGAATAAACCATAGCACTTCAGCACGATGATGAAGCCCCACCAGGGCCAGTGAGGCCCCCTAAAGAGCTGCCATGATGCAGAAAATAATTTGGAACCAAAAGTCTATCTCTCCAGCATGATCAAAAAAGCAAGATCAAAAGAAGTGGCCCTTCGCGAATGAATCCTGAACTCGGAGCTCACATCCAACAAGAGAAAACAAGGACAAGCCCATGGACACAGCTTCCAGGCAGCAGGCAAGCCAACCTGTTTCAGAGCTGTCAACACACCGCTTGTCCCCTAGGACCTGTGGAAGGGCCCATGGGAGGCCGACCGGTGACCCAAGTCCATCCTTCACTGTGCCTGGGAGCAAAGCAGGCCACCGGGCTGCTGACACAGAGCAAAGGCAAAGAGGCCATAACTTTTAGAACTCAGCTGTGTTTCTTGTCTGTGCAAGAGTCACATTTCCCTGAGTTCAGCTGTATTTCTCCACCCTCCCTCCACTTTTCTGAAATGACACCGGTTAGAACAAAGGAGAACCCAGAGCACGCTACCCTCTGATTCGGACAGGCCCAGAGGCTGGCCACAGGTCCACCCCCCCAACCGCAAAGGTTTTATTGGTAACTCCGGTAACCTAAGCTAATTTCGGCTTGGACTGATATAATTGCTCGGGGACAAGACAACTGTGTACGGGACTGCCGTGCGAAGCAAGATGACCTCCATCCAGGGGCCCTGCGACCTCTGTCAGCACAGGGTCTGAAGGCAGCTGGTGCCCGTGGTGATGGGCTCCCTCACCCATCACCAGCAAATCCCCGACAATTGTTCACCCCATTAAACTTGCAGGAGGCTCTGCCCAACAGCTGTGCTGACTCCTGCCTCCAAAGGGTGGGGCCCGGAGCCATCTGCTGCCGCCCCCACCCACCCCGCCCCCATCCTGCCCTCCTGCTGGGCTCCCAGATGCGGTCCATCCCCTTGGTGAACAGGGAGGGGAACAGGGAGGAGGTATGACTGGAGGGCTGGGCAAAGGCCTCCACAAAGCTCAAGTTTCCATTTTTCAGACGTCAGCCTGGGCACCTGCGGACAGTCCTGTTTCAGATCCAGCCAGCCAGCGCTCTGCAGACTAGAGGGGCGGAAATTCCCCTCCCCACGAAGATGTCCAGGGGGCCGGGAGAACAGACCAGACCCAGCCTACTGTCCCCAGTCCGATTCTGAGTCACCAGTCCTCCCACTGACTTCTGTATCTGCTCTCTCTCCTGGTTTTCCTTCTACCTCTCTGGCCTCCAAGTCCTGTAAATTCCATCTCCTCGGGATCTCTTGAAACGGTCCCCTCAAATCGATTCCCATTGCCAAAAACATGGTTCAACATCACCATTGCCCTCATGTAGCAGCTCCTAACTGGCCTTGCAGATGCAGCCCCCCCTTCTCCGGCTGCCCTTCAACTGGCCCCAAGAACTACCTCTCTAAAGTGCACACCTCATCATGTCCTGTCTCTGCTCCAGAGATTTCGGCTGGGCTGCCCATTGCCTTTGGAAAAAGTTACCCTTCTCAGAATGGCATTCAAGGACCTACCTGTCCTAACCTGGGATCACCTCTCGAGCTCATATCTTACTGTGTTCCCTTGGCCGGTTCACCCCAGCCGTCTGCCCCAGGACTGGGAGTTTCTTTGCTTTTCTACCAGATCATATTCTACTGCCACCACCACTAATAAGTCAGTGCCATCACAGTTATTCGGGACCATATTCCCCCTCAGGCTGAGGATCCAGGAGTCTGGTGCAGAACGGAGCAGAAAGTGTGGAGAGACCAGACCCTTGTTTCAGCTTTACGTCCTGTAGCGTCAGGACACTACGCCATTGGCCTCTTCCACAATCCACTCATAGAACTTTCCCTGGAGATGGCTTTGGATAATCCCGTTTTCCCTGGAGGGTCTTTCCTGTTGCAATGCCAGATTAATGCAAAAAATAAAGATACACACTCTCTCACTAGTCCCTTGAAGCTGTAATTCTCCTCATGACTAATGCGTCTGGCCTGGGAGCTGGCCGTGTTGCAGGCTTCAGCTCACAAGTTACACTGATGATGGTCCACGCTCTGATTTGGTTCAACTCCAGATGGTGAAAGTTCGAGAGAAGCACCAGGAGGGCTTGACACTTTCCTCCAAGGAGACAACAGGCATCTTCTCTGTGGATCTAGGATGTTAAAGGCACAAGCCAAAAAAAAAAAAAAAAAAAAAAAAAAAAGGCACAAGCAGCCCCACAGTGAAGCCATCATCTATGGAGTAAATTTAAGCTTACATCACTTAAAGGATACATGCCCAGGATGACAGCTTCAAGGCATTTGATAGGCAAGGACTCCCGAGTCATTTCTTTCGCTGTTTCCATTAACCTGTAGGGTAGAGCACAGCAAAGGATCTCAGACTTATTTAATTATGCAGTCGGTCTGTGTGCCCATCCACCAGGCATGCCCATCGCCACACTAGGCAGCGTGCAGGAGTACAGAGAGAAAGGGCAGAACTTGCCTCGGAGGAGACTCGCAAAGCACACCCGCACCTGGTGGAACTAAATTCCTCAATTCTGCACTCCTCTCTGCAAGACGCAGTTCCGGGAGATCAGTGCTCTTACTCCACAGCACCCTCCCACTAACCCAGGACACGGGTGTCACCACGGAGCAAGTGAAAAAGGCCACATAAAACAAATTTCACAGGTCTGCCCCACCCCTGCGTTAGTCTCCACCACTGAGCTTAGCTCAGCCCCACCTCCAACCCGGCCCGGGGCACCCCTACCCCTTACAGGCCAGAATATTTGAGCATCGGGATGAAGGAGAGAGAGTGGGAGAGAAAGATGACAGCTCTCAGATAGGAGCACGGTCACCTGGCCCACAGATCATGCACCACTTACCCACTCAGCGGTCTCATTTTCCTAATTTCAAAGAACTGGGTCCCTGTATGATTGTATCTGTGTGAAGTATGTAAAGGGAAAGTGACAGAAAACTCCAAAGGTCCCGGTAATCCAGCAGAGGGATTTCTCAAAGGGATGAGGAAGTGGGGGCTTTCCAGAAGGTGGCCTGTAGCCAGAAGATTGCCAACAGTATCTTCCTCCTCTCTGTCCTGCCCCAGAAATCTACTTTCTAACTTAGGCCCCAAAGCACCCTGGATCTATACAATAGCTAGTTTCAATCTGCTCTGTATTTTGTTTAGTTGACTACCTGTCTTAATTCACCTACTAGACTACAAGCCCTTTGAGAGTTGGGACCATTTATCATCTTTGTCTCACCCATAAAGCCTGGCACAAGCCCAACATATTCCATTTAGCAAATATTATTAAATAAATGAAGAATAAGTGAATGGATGGGTGGATAGAAGGAAGGAAGGAAGGATGGAATTGATAGAAGAGTAGATGCATGGATTAATGGAAAGCTGGTTGGGTGGCTGGACAGACAGAAAGGTAGGTTGATGGATGGGTGAAAGGAAGGATGGAAGGTGGGTAGATGGTAGTAGGGTTTCTCGAGAGTGCAGACTCTGCAGCAGAGCCTACTGTGGAGATAGCACTTTCATTTCATGCCTGGACTGCTATTTGACATTGATGACTAGATCTGAGAAGATGACAGCACTAACCACAAACTGCGATTTAGCTGGTTGCCCACAAGGTCTCAGGGACTGGCAAGCCCGCACCAGCTCATTCTGAAGGAGACTGGAGATTCTCAGATACCGGGCTCTCTGAGACTGGATCTTGATTTTTTTCTGAGCCTGAAGAAAAGTTGTTTTATATGTTTCTTTTTCCTGCCTCAAACAAAATCCTATAGAAAAAGTGCACATTGGGAAGGTGCTAATGAAGCATGAACCTGTAGCCCAGGCAGGAAGCGAGGTTAGATGTGTGCCCCTACAGTGGTATGGGCAGCTGCAGAAAAGTGGCGATGATCACCTCAATGCACTGCACACCCTCCCGACAAGCGTTGGGATTCCTCTCCGGGCAAAGACGTGCTTGGCCGCTAAGACACAAACATATGTAACGATCACCTGGAGGGTTTGTTAGAAGCAGATTCTGGGCTCCATCCTTATGAGATTCTGATTTCAGGCCATGGTCTTCGCCCCTGATGTCAGAGTCGCCCCACCTGGGACTGTCGAATTGGAGGTTCTAGGGTGAGGGCCAGGGGATGACTTTAACAAGCTCACCGTTTAGAAATTACCAGCATGAGCCATAAGAATAACCAATAACAATACAGGCTTGTCCAGATTTTTAAAAATACAATATACAAAACCCTAGAGATAAGAGAGAAAAATGAAGGGCTATGTAGCCTCACTGTGAAATGATTTTTCACTTTACCAAAGATTTCATTCAAATAGTGAGATTCCTTGTATATTTAAAGTAGCATGCAATTGGCAAAAGTTCTGTTTATATGCCCAATTTTCCCCCTGTTCCTATATCTAGTTTATACATCTAGTGCATGGAGTGAGACAAACCCCTAATAAAATAATAAAAAACTACCTGACCATTCTTTCTCCGTTCCTTACAGTTATGGGCCCCTGAAAGTGAGGTGGGGAGGACAGCCTCCTGTAAACGCTGCCTGAAGAGAGAGACTTCACCCTCTGCTCCCTACACAGCAGGGCTCGGGGGTGGGGACTTCTCTTTCCAGAACCCAGTGCAAGGTCAGCACTCCAGTTGGCCAACGCTGTGAGGTTGTCAGAAGGGAAGGCAGGATTTGTCCTTTCCTGTCCCCAGCTGAGGACATCTGTGGTCAGGGCTGGCCCCAATCGGTCCCCATACCCTAGCATCAGTCACTGTATCCAGGACAAAGCAGTAGGAAGGCCCAAGGAACTAAATAAAAGGCTGGTCAGGAGGTAGAGCAAAGAGGTTACTCCAACGGCCAGGTGACCTGGAGCCTGATCCCAGTAGCATGGTGGTGCTTTCCCTTCTCCAGCCCTCTCTGCAGTCACTGAACCAGCTCAGTGAACATCACAGTGGGTCAGCGAAGGGAAAAATGAAAACGCAGATCCTTCAGGACTGAGAATGGGCTGCAGCCTTTCCGGCAGAATGAGCCAATGATATGTAAAGCACATGCAAATTTGCCCCATCAGTGCATTCCCAGCGGCCAGGCTCGTCCTCTTTAATCTCCAGCCAGATGATCCTTGTGAAGACCATGTCCTAAATAGAAGGGGGGAGCCATGCTAATTTCTGTCACCTTCTGGAACGTTCTGTGAGGAGTCGATCACATCCAGGAAGGCTCAGCTTTTGGGGTCCAGGGTTGACTCCGGCAGGAGTTTATGCTTCTGGGCCACATGGAACTCCCCACGTGCGGTCCCAGTTCAGCAATCAGCACCGACCTCAGCCTTCCGTGGGCTAGAACTGTCCGCCTGACCCCTGGGGGCTGGTGTTATCTTCTCTAATATCGCTTCAGGATTCTATGAGGAAGATGCCATGCAGGGGAGTTCACAGTTCGCGAAGTGGGAACTGAGAGGCTAATCAAGTAATCTGCCCACCCAAACGAGCTGCAGTTCTCATCGGGTAGGACCCTTCCCTTCAGGGAAAACACAGAAGTCCACAGGAAAGCTTCTTGCCTACAGCACAGAGAGGGGAGGCCTCTTCCCAGGCACGTGGGACACGTGTGCAGTGCCCCGTGAAATCCTTTCTGCTAAGCTCTATGCCTTTAGGGAGGAAGGGCAGAGGTCAGCAGACCTCCTGAACAATGTGCTGGGGGCTAGGATGGCGGCAGCTGCCTCGGCGGGGAGTCCGATGCTGGCTTAGCTGAGATGCTCACTGACTCGCTTGGGCAAACGGCCTGTCCCACTCACATACACCTCCCTCTGTTGGCCCGGCTCCCGTCTGACTCCCATCCCTGATAAAGCACCGGCCGTGGCGAGGGGAACATCTGACCCTGCCCCTTGGTTCTTACAACGTAGCTCAAACGGGCGCTCAGAACAGATGTACTCCTGACTGCGAACACTGGGGGAGAAAAGGGGCCACAGACTCGCTGGTCTGCACCCAGCCTGGACCCACAGGACTTCTCAGCTCTTCTTCAAACTCACATGAGGGGAGAGGGCCCCCAGCCCAGGGCCTCATTCATTCATGCAGAATGGACCAAGGGCACCAGCCGCCAAAGGCAGCGCCAGGTGGGCCTCTTGTAGAGGATGAGTGGTCAGGATCAGGGCAAAAAGTGAAAGGAAAGAAAAGGAACAGAAGACTAGGAGGGGGGCTTCCCTGGCGCTCCAGTGGTTGAGAATCCGCCTTCCAGTGCAGGGGACTCGGGTTCGAGCCGTGGTCTGGGAACTGAGATCCCACATGCCACGGAGCAACTGAGCCTGCACGCCACAACTACTGAGCCCATGCGCCCTGGAGCCCGTGCACCACAACTAGAGAGGGAAAACCTGCGCGCCACAACAAAGAGCACACGCTGCAACAAAAGATCCCGCACGCCTCAACGAAGACCCCGTGTGCCGCAACTAAGACCCGACGCAGCCATAAATAAATAAATAAACAGATATACTAAAAAAAAAAAAAAAGGCTAGGAAGGAACAGGGAGAAAGAAAGCTGGTACAGGAAGAGAGATGGAGGGAGCCAAGGATAACCAAGGAGGAGGAGGTGGAGAAAGAGTAGGTGGAAGGAAGTGGGGCGTGTGCTGCCCACCGTTGTTCCGCTGCCCTTTGCCGTCCCGGCCCACACCCTGCTTAAACGGAGAGGGTCTGATCATTGCAGTGACGTCCTCCAGTGTCACTTCTTCTAGACTCTCACATCGAGGCATCCCTCCGTGCCCGGCCTCGCCAACCTCAGACAGCATTTGCTGACCAGGTGGGGACAGAGCCGCCACCAGGCTTGCGATCATCACGCCTGTCCCCGGGCTGGGTCTGCTCAGACCCTGGTCGGAAGGATACTGTAGTGTCTTCATGTAGTTCTGGACTGCCTGGAGCCACTCTGGGATCGTCATCGACAGCCTGTAGTTGGGAACCTGGGGTACCGAAGGCTGCAGGGAAGTAGAGAGAGATCATTTTATCAAGGAGTTGCAGAGCTACTCCTGAAGGCAGATGGCCACGCTGGCCTGGGCACCCGTTCAACTGGTGCCTCCTGGACAAGGTCTCCCCAGACCGGCCAGTCCTCTCTCTGCGTTCCCTTGGCACATACTCCACCCTGGGTCGCAGCGGCTCTCTATGACCCTTTCTGTGTTGTGGTATGAACACCGCCTGCCTCCCCATGGGAGCCTCAGCCCTTCTTGAGGCCAAGGACCATGTCCTATAGTGTCCCCCGCCTCCCCAGGCCTGGTCCAGGAGGGTTCAGAGGTGCTCCATTAATCCTCACACTTCTACTGCACGACTACACTTTTGCTGCATGGCTGGTGTCACCACTGCATGTGTCCACTCCAGGGCACCACTGAATACAAGATGAATGGCGCCCCGAAGGAATGCAACATGGTGCTACACATGCCATTTCTCTTCAACAGCACCCCGTGCAATGCCCATCACATCCATCGCCTGAGTCCAGCCCCGAGTGCACTAGGAAAGATTCCCTTCTTGCCTCGAATCTTCCCAGCTAAGTGCAGCTCCTCTCACTCATGAGCCATCTTACCCTTTGACCCCACCCGGCTGCCCAGTCTGCCTGGGCATCTCCTAGTCTGCCTCTTGGTCAACATTCACCAGCTGAGAGTATGAAGTTCTAACCCCCGCTGGGAAGGGAAGGGAGCAACGGCGGGCAGGACTGAAAAGGGGGAGGTTAAGTCCCTCTTCTCGGGAATTTAGAGCTGAGACACCACCCAGCTCTGAGCAACCCTGCCGACCAGGCCAAGAGCGAGAGGAAGCAGGGGCTTCCAATCCAGTCACTCCTGGGAAGCAAGGGAGCAGTTTCTGCTTTATTTCTTCTCTGTGTTACCCAGTCCCTTAACCTCGGCCTGTCTGATGGGCGGGGGGGAGGGGCGCTGGTGACAGAGACACTCAGCCCATGTGGGTCTGTAGCTCCGCAGGAAGGAGGACTAAGCCGCTTAGGGAGGGGCAGAAGGGGCCCGCAGGACAGATTAGTTCCACCCTCTAAGGAAACAGGGAAAGGGAGGCCCTGGGGATTTAGTACTTAGCTGATGGAAGGTGAAGCCACTGGTGAACAGACTGAGGGACAGCACTGGGCAGCCTGGCTGGGCACCAGCGCCAGACGCTGCCCACGGACGGTCCCCACTTCTGTCCCCAGCTCTGCAAGCTCAGGCCCCACAGACAAGCTGGAGGGCGAGGGGGTCCCCCGGGCCTGAAGCAGGAGGCTCCTCATACTTCTACACCTTCTGCTGCTTTTACTTAAAATAGAAGGGAACTAGTCACACATCCTATTTCACAGCCAAGGTGCAGAGCGTGTGTGTGTGTGTGTGTGTGTGTGTGTGTGTTCATGACTGCATGTGTGAAAGAGAGAGAATGTGAGACTGTGTGCACACACTCACACAGCTGTTCTGCAAACATTTTGTTTACAACATATCAACTCCAATCACATTCCTGTCTTGGAGAGTCATTTTTGGGAGCAAAATGTTCCCATCTGAACATCTGCTTATGCGGCCATTCCCACAACACCCCTGCCCAGCCCAGCGTCAAAATACAAAGCGCGTCCTGGTGTTTCCGACCTAGCAAACATGAGGACGCTCGTCCCTGCTTTGGGCAGTAACGTCCACTGAGCTACCCACACCTGGAATTCCGCATAAGAATGTGCCAGAGCTTTCACAGAGAAGTAAGGAAGCAGGAGAGACTGAGAACAACCATTCCTTTCGCACCTCCAGTGTTCCCAGCTCTAGGCCAGGTACAAGAGGGAGGTGGCGAACGACACAGTTTATGAAGGCAGGAGCACACCTCTACCCTGGCATGCATGGGACAACGCCCCGGAGAATCGCCAGCCACCTGAAGGGTCCCCAGAGGGATGTCCCTTTGCCAAAGCCCTGAGGAAGCCGGAGTGACCTGGCTCTGAGTCAGCTTTGGGGGCCGACCACCAAGTTATTGCAACTCCCCCAAGCCCAGCGGAACCCACAAGAGCCAGATGATGGGGGGAGTCAGGCGGCAGCCGGTCCTCAGAATAGCAGCCCAGTGGCGCCCGAGGGCTTTTCAAAACAGCTGCCTGGTTACCTCAGCCCCGGGCTAAGAGTGAGTGCAGGAGCTGCAGTCACATTCCCCAAACCCCAGCTGGGGAGCCGGGCTGTGGTGGGAGAAAAGCCGAGACTGCTGAGGGGATGATGTCATCTGGCTACAGCCCACCCTGCCGTCTGGGACAGCTGGCGGGGGCTCAGGCTGGGGCTCAGGCTGGGGCAGCTCCCAACCAGCACCTCGGGCTGCCAAGGCCCCACAGGATGATGGACTATAAACCAGGCAGGCTCCTTGGGGTATAATTATGAGTCCTTGCTTTGTCACCTACTGCTGTGGACCCTGGGCAAGCTGCATGGCCTCTCTAAGCCTCCAGTTCCTTCCTGATAAAATAGGAGAGGAGATCACCTACTTCAAACCTTCTGAGCTGGTTGTGAGGATTCTATGACCTAATGTATAAAGCGGACAACTTGGGGCTTGGCACTCGGTGTTTTTTAAGTGTTAGCTGTGTTATCATTATTCACCAACAGTGTGTTTTCAGAGGTCTAGATGGGGGAGCCTGAATGGCCTCCACTTTTCAGTAACTGGAAAACAGAATCAGTGGGGCCTGAGCCCCCAGACACTCAACTTAGGAGCATCACCAAGATGCCTTCTCAGCCTGATGGAAGAGGATGAAAACATCCACTTCCCCTGTGGACACGTGGTGACCATGAGTTAATATCCTTAATTCATGAAGAGTTCATACAAAGTGATAAGAAAGCTCTCTAGGCCTCAATGAAAAGAAAATGGCCCCAGAAAGTGGAAGCAACCCAAGTGTCCATCAACAGATAAATGGATAAACAAAATGTAGCATATATGCAATGGGATATTATTCAGCCTTAAAAAGGAGGGACATTCTGACACATGCTATACGTGCCAGAACTTTGAAGACCTTATGCTAAGTGAAATAATCCAGTCACAAATGGACAAATATCGAATGATTTCTCTTATGTGAGATTCCTGTAGTAGTCAAGTTCATAGAGACAGAAAGTAGAAGGGTGGTTGCCAGGGGATGAGAGGAGGGAGAAATGGGAACTCAGTGTTTAATGGGTACAAAGTTTTAGGGAAGAAGAAAAATTTCTGGAGATGGAAGGTGGTGATGGTTGCACAACAATGTGAATATATTTAATTCACAGAACTGTACACTTCAAATGGTTAAAATGGTAAATTATACGTTACCACAATTTTTTAAATGGCCGTGAAAAGACAATTCACAAAAGAAGAAATGCAAATAGGGAATAAATATTTTTTTAAATGTTCCAGCACACTAACAATTTAAGAACTGCAAATTAAAGCCACTGCAAAATGTCATTTTTGTCCTCTCCAATTAGCAGAGATATTCTGAAATGTGGATACTCAGTGCTGGTGAAGATGCTCTCATACGGCATGATGGGAAAATTAATTGGTACAACCTTTTATGAAAAGACCAGGGCACACTCCTTTTTTTCCTCCTCCTCCCTGACTGGGGTCCTGAGAGTCTCTCCTGTTATTTTCCTGCCCCGTTTCAGCCGAGACTCCAACCTAGAATTCCCCTGGCCCTGGCCCTCTAGCTTCCCTCCTGCCACCTGCATCCAGCCATCTCAAACCACAGCCCAGCTGATGATGGCAGAATCTAGGGGGCACACATCAAAACCACCCTCTCCACACAGGCACTGTGCCTACAGTTAGGGGGTGGGGTCCCTGAGGGTAGGGAATAGCGGGGGAAGGAGGGGAGTGGACAGGAATACGGTTATTCAAGAAGAAAAATGAAGGCAAGCTTTTGTGGACAGGCTCTCTTTCACTCCTTTCTTGCCAAATGCAATGCCCTGTCAGAAGAATGCAAGAAGGGATGTGGAAGGACACGAGTGTGTATCATCACCATGCATCACCATGTGGAAAGAAGGGAGAAGCCAGGAAAGGAGCCAGAGAGGCATCGAGAGCCCCAGGCACCAGGAGTCTTTAACAAGAAAGTACAAGGAGAAAGCGAAGCCTTTTGCGAAGCCTTATACACTGTGCAGGTGCCAGGCAGAAGAATTTTCTCTGGCAACCTTGGGCGGGGGGCGAGCATGGAACATCACTCTTGGGCCAAGGATGGGCCCCAGGCTCCTGCATCGGGAGCAGCCAGGAATCTGTTCATGGTGACCTGGTCCAGCCGTCACAACCTTGGGCTGAGCAGGAAGGTCGGACATATGGATGGTTTTGAACACAGGACAGGAGAGAAAGTGCACTGCCTGTGTGAGCCAGCAGGGGGCAGGAGTGGAGCCCTGACCGCAGCAAAGTCTGGCCCCAAAGCCCTCACTCTTCTTCACTCACGCAAAGCTGAGTCCTCTAAATGTGAATTATTTCCCAATTTGGGATCAGCGTGAGAATGAGCCGCAAAAACGTGGCGTCTGCAAGAAACGGCCTGGTGTTTCCTGCTCAATCCATCTGGCTGTCTGCCCCAGGAGAGTCGGGCTCCAGCCAGTAGAGAAGCAGGAGGTGCTGTTTCCTAGTCGGCCCAGCTGTTTTTTCTGGGCCAGCCATCCTCTCTGCCCCTCCCTTCCCAACCTCTACTATCCTCCAACTGACCCGTGCTGCTTTCTTGCACTATCCCTGAAAAACCCTGGCTTTCACCTAGTCAATTGTTAACTTCAGACTCAGTAACCACCAGGGGAGAAGGCTGCAGTCACAAATTTAGGATTGCAGAGCAGGTGACACCTGTCCCGCTTTCCCCAGCGGGGGCACCTGGATCTTTGGGCAGAAATTACCACGGCTGCTAACAAAATGTCCTGTGGTCAAAGAAAGTGTCATTCAGTCCTCCTCTTAGGCCTTTGACACCTTCCCCTGGCCACGTCTTTTGCTTCTCAGTCCACAATTCAATTGCCAAAAAAGGTTCACCTCCCTGAAACACTCCAACCCTTCCACCACCACTCCACCACCCCCCTTCTGTACAAATTCCTCAGCAAGACACTGATCTGATTAAAGGAGAAAAGGACTTGGCCCCAGAGGAAAAAGTCTGCTGAGCTGAGTGCAGGAATAGCCCTCAAATCAGAGAGGAGTGGCTCCTGGAAACAGGAACTTCCAAAGCTCTCCCCATCCCAGGGCCTGCATAGGGGTCATGGTTTGGGGAACGCCAGGACCAGGGAGAAAGGGGATGCTGTGATGGGCGTTGAGGATGGAGAACCAAGCATTATGATGCAGTGTAAGAGAGAAATGGGAAGCTCTTTATTTAGGTGCAAAAAGCCAATGCCCATGTTCAGCCCGGGGATGCCCTGGCTTGGCAGTTTTCATGTGACCTTCCAGTTACTATGAAAGTACAATATGATATGGCCGCTATATTTAAAAAAAAAAAAAAAAAAGCAAGAAAGAAAGCTCATTTTTTAAGAACCCAGAATTCAGCCACAATAACGGACGTATCAAGTACGAGTCTCAGGAAGCAGTAATTTATGTTCTAAGCTGCTCAGGCAACATTTAGAACATTGTGCTTCTTACTGTGCTCATGTTTTCGGGGACTGACTGATGACAAACTAGCAACTGTCCTAGAAAGAGGAGGAGGAAAGTGAGCTGATCTGGGAACTATGACACATAAGTAAAGGTGAAAGGAACTACCTGTGGACAAAGACGATTAAAGGAAGATGCAGAATAATCCAGTGCACGTGTCACACAGATGACTAGAACCTGAAGACTAATGGGTCACAACACCACGGGATTTGAGAGTTGGAAAGAACTTCACATGAAATCTGATCTACTCACATTTTATAGGTCAGAAAACTAAGGCCGGAGATTTTAAGTGAGTGACCTAGGCCACAAAGCTAGAGGTAGCACAACCAGAATTCAGTCCCTTGATTTTTTCACTCCAGGTCCTTTCCTGACTCCAAGAGAACCATCTCGTAACATTCGAGGGAGCTGTGAGTAGCACAGGAAGTCGACGTGTGCCGCCCTTTGGTTCTTGAGCACAAGAATCAGTGGTGACATGTGACCAAGGAGGAGCTCTGTTCAGCTTCAGAGAAGAGTTTCCCAGTGACCCAATCTGGCCACGCCTGGGAGCTGCCCTGTGAGGCGACAAGCCCCCCATTCCCAGGAGGCCTTCAGAAAGAGGAAGGGATTCTGCTGAGAGATACAGGACTGGTCTCTACCAACCCTGACGTCTGATTCCCACAGAGAGGGGGTCCCCACCCACAATGTTGGGAGAAAGATGAAGCCACAATGAGAAGTCACAATCAGGTGCTAAGGGTGCTAAATGAGAAAGGCTCACTTAAGTGAGGACAGACTCCGAAGTCAGAGCTGCACTGCAGTATCAGAGTTGTTCTCAGGCTCTGAGTCCTCAAGGAGGACTCAGCAGAGTCATTATAGCTGACATAAAAGCAGGCAAGATTCTCGCTGGGCATAACGAAGATCTCATTGACCAGCAGGGTAATCAAACACCGTAACCAACTACAGCAGGAAGCTTACAGGCTCTGTCACTTTTCCCAAGGGCACACACAGCTTTCTGGCCTGCAGGCTCCGATGCTCAGGTCACCAGATGCTCCAGGTTGGGGGCTCGACCAGATGGCCTTCCAGGTCTCAGGTCTGGCATTCCTAGACCTGTCCAGGAATCTTCTTGGCCATACCAGTGTCCCCAGGATGGATGGGAAACCATCCGCCATGCTACAACCCCCAGGCTCTGCGGCGTTTCTCCTCCAGTTTGCATTTTCGTGCTTCGTACAGCGACCGCTGCACATCTTCCTCCATCTTACTAACATTATCTTTGGCCACCAAACCCAACTGGCTCACTGGCTTCTCTCCCAGGTAGAAAGAGTTTCACTCCTGAGCCTCTTTCTCTATCCAGTGAGATTCATTCATCATGTGTACTGGAAAGTCCCTTTTAAGCCACAGTTAAAACTCTTTTTTGTCAGAGCTCAGATAAGCTGGGAAAAGAGAGAGCTGACTGTTTTGCAAGTTTCAGAGGTGAAAGTCACTGTCATAAAAAAAAAAAATTGGCAAAAAGTCTAGGAGTGATTCACGCTGAGAAGTCTGACTGGTTGACTGTAAATTCATTCACAGCCTAATAAATCATTTGCGAAGGGGGGACAGAGGAGGACCAAGAGACTCCAAAGAGGATAAGCGGGTGGGATCCCTAGGGGGCCTATGCGCTCTTGGCATCACTGGTGCTACTTGGTGGCTACAGTCTTCGTTGAAGCAGGATGTACACGGAGCTAAGTAAATGATAGAGTTTGGCTCCAGATTCAAAGAAACCTTGGCACAAGCCGACCACACAGTCCCAGGACAGCAAGCCCCCTTTCTCTCCCTCCCCCATTTCTAAGACGTCCAAGACAAACATCTCAATTAAGCAAAGGGGGTGGAGGCTGTTGCGAAAAATGAGGAGGGGAAGGGAGTCTGCAGCAGGACCAGGAAAATGGAAATTGCTACGTACAGGCAAAATGGTCCCATCACTGCCCACACCACCCCCTTCCTTCGGAGCCACTAACCTTTGCTAAGAAGGTGGCGTTCCTGATGGCGCCCACCATTTCTCCCCCCTTGGGGTGCACTTTGGCCACGTGCATCCACATGCGCTCCCAGGTGTGGCTGTCGATGGGGAAGCCGCTCTTGTTAACGTGAAACAGCACCCCGCCGTCTTTGTCCTCCTCCTCAGAGCCCCCGCTAGTAGCGAGGCTCACGGGCCGCGCGTGGCTGCTCCGGGACCGGGTGCCTTTGGCGCCTTTGGGGTGGGGGCAGCGGTGAGTGTCGGCCGCCGAGCCGGTCATGGTGGGGCAGGGGCGGGGAGGGCGGCGAGGGGCGTGTGCGCGCGGGCGCGGCACGGGGATCAGCGCCCCGCGGGGGCGGCCTTCTCCATGCTTCTGGCTGCCGCAGGACGCGCGAAGGGGCAGCGGCGGCTGGAACTCCGCTTACGGGCCGTGCCTGAAATCAGTGAGACCCAGCACATACCACGGGTAAGTAGACACCCGGAGGAACCAAGAAGGGGGCCGTGGCCAAGACGGGGGTGTGGGGGCTTCGACGTGTCCCCACTTCCCTGTCCGCTCCCCCCGCGAGCGGACAGGACGCCCCCCCACCCACCAGGGAATTGCACACGAGCTTCCAGCCCTGCCATTACCTAGAAAGGCGACTTGAATTTTGCCACAAATCTTCACACCTACCTAAACCGTGGAAAGGAAAGACAAGGAGCGTGGAGGCTGCGGAGTGGACGGGGTAGGGAGAAGAAAGACAGCTCGTGCAGTGGGATGGAACAGGAGGTCCCCGCAAGGCTCCACACGTCCCTTGGTCGCCAGATGTGGCCGAGCGCCGAGCCGAGCCAGAACGTGCCGGCACGTGAGCGCCCGGGGCTGCCGCGAGAGCCCAGCGACAGCCTCGGCTTGCAAAAGCGGCCGCGTTTCTTCCAAGAAGCCCTCCCGAAGCTGGGCGGACGAGGGGCGGCCCCGGCCCCCAGGCTCCAGTGGCAGTGGCTCCACCCGCCCCCTTCCCTGAGTTCCAGCGCCAGGCACCCCGGGGAAATGGCTGCAGGCGGGGCGCGGGAAGGGCGCACCGCAGCTCCCGGACCCTACCTCTGGACGGTCGGCCTCATGGCTGCACGGCTTCTCCGGGCGGCGGGGGTGGCGGGAGCTGCTGGGGCCGCTGCGGCCGTCGCCTCATTCCATGTCCCATCCTCTAATGTTATTCTGTGACATATAAGCGAGTCACCCGGGCAGCCGCCGATGTTCCGACTGCGTCCATTGGCCACCGCAACAAAGAGGGGCGGGTCCCGGGCGCGGGACTCTACAACCCGGAGCTCCGCGACGCTCTGATTGGCTCCCGGGGTTCCCGGGCGGGAGGGGTGAAGAGTAGGGGGAGCTGGGCCGCAGCGCGAAATCCGATCGCTGTCTTGTCCTGCGAGCCCCGCGGGGCTGGAGCGTTTGTCCCTGGGACTTAAGACAGAGTTTCCCCAGGGGTCGCGGCACTGCGGGGGAAGCAACTATGGGAAGCAGAGGAGAATTAAAGCCACCCAAGAAGTGACCCTGAGGTAGAGGAGGGCTTGTCATAGGACAGCATTCCCTGAAGAAGGCTGGGCACACAGTCACCTGCCGCTACCAGGCAGTGATGGATGGTTCAGGCAGGCATGTAAACGTGACGGCACAATATTAAATCTTTTTTTTTTAATCCTACATTACAAATTCCCCAAAACTAAGAAGGGGACACAGCCATATACCCTCTGACATTAGTCATGATTAATAAAGTCCCTTTAAACCAAGCTGATATGCGACACTAAAGCCGGGGAGGTCAGCCAGGTCCCCACTGTTCTGTCACAGCTACTGAGTTATGAGAGGGTGGAGAGATGCTTCAGAGCCACTGTGAAGTGGAGACCCTCCCACACTCTCCAGGGAAACACCTTTTCCTTAAAGGCATCTTCTTCTTCTTTTTTTTTTTTTTTTCTTAAAAGAAGAGCAAGATGAGGAGGAGCACCAGACTACTGACCTGAGGTCTGGCCCTAAGTCCAGGTTTATCACTTGGCAAAGCTGTGTGATCCAGGACAAGCCATTTGCCTGTTCTGGGCCGTAGCCGCTTTATGAAAAGAGGAGAGCAGACCCTTCACTCTCCAAGGCCTGTTCTGGCTCTAAGATTCTGTGATCTTCTGACTTCCTCTTTTATGGACACTTGGGAACCTGACCATAATATGCTTTCTCTTTAAACTCCAGGCCAGCCTGCCAGCTTTGAGGGGAGTGAAGCAGCTGTGACAGCAATGCTAAGTTAACCTCGAATTAAGAATACAGTCATCAGGGTTTCCCTGGTGGCGCAGTGGTTGAGAGTCCGCCTGCCGATGCAGGGGACACGGGTTCGTGCCGCGGTCCGGGAAGATCCCACATGCCGCGGAGCGTCTGGGCCCGGGAGGCATGGCCCGTGAGGCATGGCCGCTGAGCCCGCGCGTCCGGAGCCTGCGCGTCCGGAGCCTGCGCGACCGGAGCCTGTGCTCCGCAACGGGAGAGGCCGCAACAGTGAGAGGCTCGCGGACCGCAAAAAAAAAAAAGAATGCGGTCATCAAAGACCACTGATGACAGATCTCTATCTGGATGCTTAACCCTGGAACTTCTCTTTCAGAGGAGGGTGTGGTGAGAGGCGAGTGCTAGAGGGTAGCTGAGAGCCAAGTGTTGGGTGAGGAGACCTGGATTCTGGACCAGTCCTGCACAGCTACAGACAGAGCCCAGGACTTTATAGATTCCATAAGGAGACTAACTTAGGTCTGGATAGACAGAGGAAATGGACCTAAGAATAATATTCAGGAAATTGTCTGAATAATTCAAGTGGAACAAGCACACTTGAAGAAAACATTAGGGAATTAAAAGAGAATTATCCTCTCAATATATAATTGACTCAGTTTTCATTTCCTGATTAGGAGAAAACATGCCTCAGAGGGTGAGCTGTTTTCTCATCTCGAACATTCTTCCTCCCTTCTTTTTTCACTCATCTCTCAAATCTGTCCCCTTCTCCTTGCTTCCCCAGGGGTTTCAAGTCCCAGGTGACTAGGATTTCAGGATGCAGATCTCTATACAGAGGGTGAGTATATGGCTTAACCACCCCTCAGGAGAAAACTGAGTTCTCAAAGCTCAAGTGATCAGACCAGTTGGTGAACATCGAAGAATGTCTGGCATGTTTCACTGTCCTTGGCATCGATTCCCAGTGTCGCGACTCAGGCCAAATCCAAACAACTACAATGTCCCTGTCAAACCAGAGACTGGTTCCTGCTTTACCTGAATCAAAATCCTAGGGACCAGAGAGGATTATCGGTTCATCTTCCCGCCCCAGGCACCTCAGGACTCCTTGACAGTTGAGGGAAACGCTTTTGTTTTTCATCTCCAGTATTCCAACTATCTGTTCTCTTTTCCCTAGGAGATGGGGTGCAGTGGGGAGGCAAGTGAAATGGTCTATGAAGAGAGTTGTGAGATTTGGCTAATTTTCCAAAGAGGTGGTAAGAAGCCTTGTGAAGTGAGCTGCAGTGTCCCATTGAAAGGACTGGAAAGGAGAAGGGCCCTTTTGTTCAGAATTCTTTTGCATTTGAGAATTGTGCTAATTGTGTGGACCAGCCAACTCTGTTCTTCATTTCTTTGTGTATTTTGTGTTACATGACACTCAAGTGAACACAGGCCAGACAGATTATGGGTTTTGGGGTTTGGTTGTTGTTTTCTGCTTGTTTTTAATTTTTTTAATTGAACGATAGTTGATTTGCAATGTTGTATTAGTTTCAGGTGTACAGCAAAGTGATTCAGTTATATATATATACATATACATTATTTATATATACAAATATATATATGTTCTTTTTCAGATTCTTTTCCCTTATAGATCGTTACAAAATATTGAGTCTAGGTCCTTGTTGGCTACCTATTTTATATATAGTGGTGTGTATATGCTAATTCCAAACTCCTAATTTATGCCCCCACCCTTTCCCTTTGGTAACCATAGCTCAGATGGTTAGTGAGAATGACATAGCACACAGTGGGGCAGGGCCTACTTGCAACTTGAACAGGGACACCTGATGACTAGCTGCCCAACCTCTGAGAGCATGGTCATGTCCATTCACTGGCATAACAACTGGTATAGCAGAGACATGTAGTGGGAAGGTTTGGAACAAGAAAAAGTGGGTTCAGATGGTATCTTATGATTCAAGTGCCAGTCGCTGGGGTCTCAAAGATAAATAACACAAAATCCTAACCCAATGATCCTATTTCTAGCTCTACCACCTGTTGATGTTAATAGCCTATCGATGGATGTATCAGATGCACCTTATGAGCCTAATCGCACCGGCTAGACCTTGCCTTCCTCCTGCCTCCGCAGCTCCCTGCACAGCCGACCACATCTGTGTAGTTCAGCCACCTAGGACTGACAGTCACTGGCCCAGTCAGGTCCCTCTAGGCGGCTGCTGCACAGCCGAGCTGGCTGACCACATGTCCGGAGCCTGTGACTCTTCCACCACTTCTGGATCGGAAGAAATGCCACACTGCAGGGTGTGGCTTCTAAGCAGCCATCAGAGGGGAATCCGAGGGAATTAATTCCCTCTGGGGAACATTCTGACCAATGAGAAACAAGAGATGAGAGGGAGCTGGGCAAATAAACCCTCTTTCCTTCCTGCCCCCTGTGGACTGTTCCGAGTCATGATCTTCTAACACAGCCTGTCTGGAGATGTCCTGCATGGCTGAGCAGACATACCTCCTGAGTAACCTGCCAGGGCTCTTTGCAGTGGGTGGTGAAGCAGTTACCTGCATGATAACACACCGTCTTCTCATCCTAGCCCACCTCATTCCCCTTTTCGCTCACTCTTACTGCCTTCTCAGTCAGATTTAGTCTTTGCTTCAGATACGTTTTGTAGAGAAACAGAGCTAAGACAGTTGGTTCCACAAGAGGTTCAAAAAGCAAGTCCTCAGGATGGATTTTGGGGTTGTATCTCCTAGGTGTCTGAAATCAATAGAGTCCTTTGCTGGTGATAAGAGAGATGGCAATAGCTTTGATATGCGATCGTACCCAAGCTTTCACTTGGTTAATTGGGGTGAACTGGGTGGAGAGCGAGACATTGGGAGAGCAAGTGGCTGTGGTAGTCAGTTTGGAAACAGTGCTAATGACAGGTACCAGAGACCTTGGAAACAGAAAAAGACAGGCTCAGAGCAGTTAACTACCAACTCATGGAATGCTCTGAAAACCAGAGAGCCGCTATGGCTTTAAGGGAAAGTCTTATTTCCTGAAACTGTGGGAGAGACTTATAAAATCAAGCCCAAGATCTGATCACAGGGTAGCAGAACTGCAAAAAAAAGGACAAAACACATGGCCTTGATAGGCAACCATGTCAAAGCAGAGCCCTGATAGGGAAAGACTGGAACCCTGAGACCTGGGATGGGCCTATCTCGGTGGATGAGCACCTTGACCCTTCAGATCCCCTGAATGTTCCTGCCCAAACCAGGTCCCCTTCTCCATGGCTGCTGCTTCTTCTCGAGACCTGGCCCCACCACTACTGCCTCTGCCAAAACCCAGAGTCAAGTTGCAGCACAGCCCACACTGGCAGGAAAAAGTCTTCTTCCAGGGAGAAAATGCATACTTGCCAAAGATCTTGCGGGACTTGGCTAACATGTACTGGCAGGAACTGTAGAAATATGTGTGGGGGTGGATCTGGAAGATGTTATATTTGGGGGTTCAACAGGAAGCTCAGTTGGGAGGATCCACTGACTTGGGGATACTCACACAGAGCTCGAGATTTAATGTTTCCGCAAGGATGCTCGGAGTTTGTCCCGATGGTTTGCTGGGATGGCTCTTTGGGGCCTGGTCTCATTGATGGCCTATAGTAAGCAAAGTGGAGAGCCAGACTTCCTTGTGTAGTGTCGAGGAATGGGTCAGAAGACTCAGGAAGGAAGGAATATTAGAAGCATGTATTATACGTGGCTCAAGAACCCACCACCTGACTAGTTCCCTGGGCCAGCCCAGAGGATGCTCCCTTCACTAAAGCAATAAAGAGCGTACTAGCAAGGAGGTTTTCTGAGCACCTGGTAGTGGCTATCCTTGTAGTCCAGGGTCGATGGGAGGGAGAAAGCTGCTGTGGAACTGAGCTCCATACTTTCCGTGGAGATGATAAAAATCACAGAATTGCAAAGCACTTAATCATAAAGGACAAGGTGGGAATACTTACCACAATGGACAGCAAGGAGGGAAGATCAGGGTGACTATATCTGCAGGGACTCCTGGTGTTTGGATAATAAGTCATGGTGTTCCTAGGGAGAGGGTATCCATAGTATTTGTTGTCTAAATTGAGCCACTTTTAAGAGTTAAAAGGGTCCTAGTAATAATTACATGGGGAGCATAGGTATACACCAGAACCATCCCAGTCAAACTGATACCCATGGTCACCCTACCAGAGGTGAGATAGATGAGCAGCCAACACAAGTGTTGCACGATTTGTATCATCAGACAGAACAGAGAGCTGTGAGCAGAAGGCCAACTTTAGGCACCATAGTGAAAAATCACAGACCCTTCCTCCTTTCCAAATCTAAACGAGATCTGGCCCAAAGCGACTGCTGTTGCTGAGGAGCCCAACTGGCCAACAGAAAAGACCGATGCTGAGCCCTCAATATAGCAGCATTCCTCAACGAAGCCATATAGCCACCTGGTGGCAGGTACATTTATATTGGACCTTACACCTTGGAAGCTGGCTTGAAGGGGCTCCCATTAGTCAAATCTGGGACAATCTGAGCACAAAATAATTAACTACAATAATGAAATACAAAGCACTGGAAAAATAGGAATCCATGAGTCTATATTGATTATAAATAGATAAGTAGGTGGGGAAGAAGGGAAGACCTGCTTAGAGAAGAATATAAATGTGAAAGGAGTACTACAGTTAGAAAATCATCATTCTGGGGCTTCCCTGGTGGCGCAGTGGTTGAGAGTCCGCCTGCCGATGCAGGGGACACGGGTTCGTGCCCCGGTCCGGGAGGATCCCACATGCCGCGGAGAGGCTGGGCCCGTGAGCCATGGCCGCTGAGCCTGCACGTCCAGAGCCTGTGCTCCGCAACGGGAGAGGCCACAACAGTGAGAGGCCCGCGTATTGCAAAAAAAAAAAAAAAAAAATTATGTTTAAAACTGTCAGTGTAATAAAAGGCAAAGAAAATCTGTGGAAATGTTCCAGATTAAGGAAGACTAAAAAACCATGATGATTGGGACTTCCCTGGTGGTCCAGTGGTTAAGTCTCCATGCTTCCACTGCAAGGGGCACGGGTTCGATCCCTGGTCGGGGAATTAACATCCCACATGCTGCACGGCCAAAAAAAAGAAAAAAGAAGAAAAAACATGATGACTAAATGTGATATCTGATTATAAACTAGATCTTGACCTATAGGGGAAAAAATGGTATAAGTGATATTATTGGATCAATTGACAAAATTGGAATCTAGGTGTTCAATTAGGTAAAAGTATTGTGTCTATGTTAACTTTACAGAAGTTAATAACTGTACTACCGTGATGTGAGAGAATATCCTGATTCCTTTTCTTAGAAAATATACATTGAGGTATACAGGGCAAAGAGCCATTATATGTGTAACTTACTCTCAAGTTGTTCAGAAAAACACCCCACTGTGTGTGTGTGTGTGTGTGTGTGTGTGTGTACAGAGAGAGAAAATGATAAAGGAAATAAGGTAAAATGTTAACGGTTGATAAATCTGGGTAAAGAGCATGTGGATATTTTTTGCACTATTCTTATTCTTGCCACTGTTCTGTGAGTTTGAAATTATTTCAAAGTAAAAGGTTAAAACGGGGGGCAGACTGAATAATCCCTGAAAACATAATAACTGTCTATTTTACTAGCCCTGTGAGGCAGGTATTATTATTTTCATTTTACAAAGGAAGTAACTGAGGTTTAATAGGTTAGGTAACTTGCATAAGGTGATACAATTAGTGTCAGAACTAGAAATTAAGGACTTCCCTGGTGGTCCAGTGGTAAAGAATCCGACTTCCAATGCAGGGAACGCAGGTTCGATCCCTGGTCGGGGAACTAACATCCCACATGCTGCTGGGCAACTGAGCCCCCACGCACCACATCTAGAGAGCCTGGGTGCCGCAAACTACAGAGCCCACATGCTCTGGAGCCCGCGCCCTGGAGCCCACATGCCACAACTAGAGAGAGAAAACCCGCACGCCACAACTAGAGAGAAGCCCGCGTGCCACGACAAAAGATCCCGCATGCACAACTAAGACCCAAGGCAGCCTAAATAAATAAATAAAAGAACTAGATTCTTTTAATCCAACTCTTTTCTTTTTTTTTTTTTTAATAGTAAGAAGAACATGGATGTAAATGCTCATCACAGATAAGTCCCAGGCATCTTTATGATCAAAAAGTTTTACTGTCCTGATGCTTCAAACTTTTGCCTCCTAGGGAAGTCCCTTGAATTTCAGGTTCATTAATTTTTCTAACATATCCCTTGGAGAGGGGAGGCCAGAGAAGGGGGAGCACAGAGGAGAATTAGAAACAAAATTACTAAGACCAGGGGAGCCGCCAGGGAAAGAACCACACTGGAATGACCCACTGGCAGCAACGGGCCCTGGACAATGGTCCTCCCTGCCAGGTTTAGAGTGCTAAGGTGCTTTGAGGACATTTGGCTAGAGGGAGCAGAAATTTAAGACTTTCTTGGATTACAGCTACTTTTTGCCCAGAGAGGAAGAGGATCATCTGCTGCAAATTTACAGTGGCAGCCGTCAGAGGAGAAACCTGGTGTCTCTTCCGGACACTGCAGTCAGAGGCTCTGTGCTCGCCCCTTCACAAAAAGACCATAGACTGCAGGACATAAACAGCGAACATTAATTTCTCACAGTTCCAGCTGCTGGGAAGTCCAAGATCAAGGTGCTGGCAGATTCAAGGCTCTGGTGAGGACCCACTTCCTGGTTCATACACAGCCGGCTTCTCACTGTGTCCTCACTTGGTGGAAGGGACAAGGGAGCTCTCCAGGGCCTCTTTTACAAGGACACTAATCCCATTCATGAAGACTCCATCCTCACTGCCCAAAGGTCCCATCTCCTAATACCACTGCATTGGGGATTAGGATTTAACATATGAATTTGGAGGGACACAAAAATTCAGTCTCTGATAGCAACCATCTCGCAAAAACTTGTATTTGGCCTTTGTGGGCTTCCTGAGATTCACACAGAGAGGAGCCGTTGCTCAGATGCCTTGGGACAGCTGGGGTTACGTGAGGAAGCTCCCCTTTTGGCTCTCTGGCACTTTAGGAAGACTAAAATGAAGCAAGTTAACAAGATAGCATCTGTTTCCCAAAGGAAAATGGGAACACAGTGACCCAGGCCTGCCCCGTCTGATGAATGAGACCTAAGGCAGTTGCTATGGAGACACATGGTTGGGGTCCATACAGGAACTACAGTTGAGAGTTTCTGAAGGTCCAGGAACCCATGTGATATGAAGGGCACGCCATCTACCAATCTTAGCTCTGCCTGCAACATCCCGGCTGAGACAGGTAGCCATCTCTAGGTATTTGGTGACTGCAACAGAATGTGTATTTGGAATATTCATGGAAATTGAAGTAGGACAGTCATCCCTGAGCAGGATGAGTGTGTGACCCATCACCCCAGCCACTGAGCAGTTTTTCTGGGTTCAGATCTCTCTACTGTCCCATTAAAATCTATGTACAGGGCTTCCCTGGTGGCGCAGTGGTTGAGAGTCTGCCTGCCGATACAGGGGACAAAGGTTCGCACCCCGGTCCGGGAAGATCCCACGTGCCGTGGAGCGGCTGGGCCCGTGAGCTATGGCCGCTGAGCCTGCGCGTCCGGAGCCTGTGCTCCACAACGGGAGAGGCCGCAACAGTGAGAGGCCCGCGTACCGCAAAAAAAAAAAAAAATCTATGTACAGATCAGTTTCCTCCTATATGAGTCAGGAGTCAAGCGCAAAACAGGTGGGACTCTCAAAAAAGGTTTAAGTGAAAGATATTTTTTGAAGGCCTTGTTGACAGAGGCATAGGCGGGATGAAGGGGACCACCAGGGATGGTGCGGAACCCAGAAGCTGTTACCTGCCTGAGGCCTGAGCAGGTGAGGGCAGGAGACAGGAGCCCAGTCCACCGAGGGTGGCCTCCTGCACAGAGAGCAGAGCAGAAAGTGGGCTGGGGGGCAAACAAAGATGACTAGTACACCTTGATCTTCAGGGCATGGGCGCAGGCCCAGTGCCTTCCAGGGACTCTTACATACCTGGAGATGAAAGGGAAAGACAGAGAAGATGGAACGAGGACTTAACACAGGAGGGAAAACAAGGCATTCGTGTATCCAGACCACGAGCTAAGAACATTCAGAGGCTGACTGTCTTCCAGGGGATACTGAATGGGGAATGTGAGCCCAAGTTACGTAGGGAGGTGTTCAACCTTCCCTGAGGAGAGGACCAAGGGGCCTCTTGTTGACAGTCGCCCTGGATGCTCCCTGAATGTCCAATTTGAGGAAAGAGTCAGCATTAGAAATGTGCCAACATGTGTTCCTTTTTTAATTTTAACATTTTCCTCGACCTTATCAAAAACAACAGCTGTTTGGGGAGCAGGCGGGTACCCATGACAAACATCTCTTTCGGTAGAGGAAGCGCTACGAAAAGCTAAAGAGGAAGTCCACACTCTGAATGTTATCATCACACGTTACTGCTAACGTTTACTGAGAACATATGACGTGCCAGACACTGAGTGCTCTTCCTGCATGGACTCAGTCCAGCCTCACACAGCAACCCTAGGAAATGGGCGCCATTGTGGACTGAATTGTGTCCCCCTGTCCCGATTTGTATGTTAGAGACCTAACCCCACACTGTGGCTATATTTGGAGATGGGGACCCTAAGGAAAGAATTCAGGTTAAATGAGGTCATAGGGTAGGGCCCTGACCCAATAGGGTTAGTGTCCTTATAAGAAGAGACACCAGATAGCTTGCCCTTTCCCCGAGCACATGCAGTGAGGAAAGGCCACATGAGGACATAGCAAGAAGGTGGCCGTCTACAAGCCAGGAAGAGAGCTCTCACCAGAAACCAAATTTACCGGCACCTTGATCATGGACTTTCCAGCCTCCACATCTGTAAGCAAATAAATGTCTGTTGTTTAAGCTATCCAATCTGTGGTATTTTGTTACATCAGCCCGAGCCAAGACAAGCGCTATCAATATTTCCATCTTATAGATGAGGAAATTGCAGCATAGGGAAGGGGAGTGGTTTTCTTAGGTCACCCTGTTTGCCTTTGACTTCGATCTTGTCACTTCGCAGGGTCCTGCTTTTCTTATAGGAAGGGGGTAGGAGGAAATAAGTCAGGGGCCATAAACTCAATTGTCAACAGAGGTCATGCAGGTAACAGAAACAGGTGAAGCTGGCAGAGTGGGGACCCTGGCACGCTGGAGACCACTGCCCTCTCTAAAGAGGAGGGAGGCCCTAGCCTGCTTCCACCAATCGTTGGCCAAGTGGTTACAGTTTTTCAAGACAAACTCAGAAGTCTGGATCTTTTGGGGAAATGTTCTGGTTTTTCAAATACTGGCAACAAATTACATCATAAAAGAGTGTGCAGGCCAATTAAAACATGTCTACAGGCCATGTCTGGTGTACAATGTCCCCTCTGGACTAGGTGATTTTTTTACCCTCCCTTCTCTTCCTTCCTCTCCATTATTGGCCATGATTCTCTGCCTTTGGAGATATTCCTGTGGTGTCTCGAAGTCCCTTGTCTTCAGGAAAATAACCACCAGCATGATCCAGAAGTGTTTCCAAGCACAGTCCATGCAAAGAACGATGTGCAGACTTGGCTGAGCCATGAAACCTGAGCCCATTTCCTCTTCTGAAAACTGGTCCAATGATACCCACCTTGCAGGAGTTGTGGCAGGATTAAATAAGACGCTGCAGGAGGAAGCCACTGGCAGATGATAAATTAGCTGTGTGGGGAGCCCCTGCTGGGTTCAGAGGCACTGTGCTCAGCCTTCCCATACATCATCAGGTGTCTCAGTGTTGTGTGTGAGCTCCTTACCCACAGGATACTGTTGGCTGTAACATGCTCGAAAGAGAAACCATCCGCCAAGTTCTACAACTCAGCAGAGGGTGACCTGGAGAGCCCAGGGACCTGGCTGGGAGGTGGAGAAATTGTCAGGAATGAGAGAGCACTGATTTCACCCCCGGAAGACAGCCCTCTTCTGCTCGGGAGGGCTTGGGAGAATTAGTAACAGTGTTTGCAATAATGCACTGAAAGTTCTACTTGTGCTTAATAGCTACCTGTAAAAATTCCAGTGGGTCCATTTTGAGTTGGGGCTAATGAGGGTTAAAAACTCTCCAGGCTGCTCAAAATAGTCTCAGACAGGCTCCCCTAGGAAGGGAGTATTTACTGAGCTGCTGATTAAGGAACAGTTTATTTACTTTGTATCATCTTTCAGCAAAGCCTCTGTCAGTGTGTGTTTTTGGCTGCTGGTGGGGGGTTTTTTGTTTGTTTGTTTTGTTTTTTTAACAAATGAGAGCCATTATGTGTGTTCCAGGGCCATGACTCAAGTTAGCTGTTTGCCAGTTGGGAGGGAGACAGAGTTGGTTTTCTGGGGCCAGCTCTCCCTTTGCAGAGCTGGAGGGGAGTCACCAAGGAGGAGAAATGCAAAAGAAGGAGGCAAAACTCACTCTCTGCCAGGTCTTGCTGGTGACAGCTTGGGACTGGGGGTGGGGGAAATGCTCTGGTGAGGACTTTGACCTGGAGAAGAATGAGTGGGTTAAAGGCAGGTGAGGTGGAGGAAAGAAGGCCAGAAAGGAGCTGGGCAGCGGAGGCTAGTGGAGCAGACCCTCCCGGAGAGGCATACAGGGAGACCTCTCCCAGAAACGGAAGAACCTGCAAGTGGTCATAAAGGGAGGACCTCACAGAGCAGGAAGGAGGACCTAGGTGAAGCTGCGTTGGGGGCTGCACTGAAACTCTGTATTAAAGCTAAATCCACTCTGGGCAGATCAAGGAAAGGCTTAAAGTTCCTCACCTTGGGAAGAACTTTCGGCCACAAAAACCGGGAGATCGAAAAATGCATTTTCAGAAGAGATGATGGGGAGGCCTTTGAAGCAGAGAAGAGAGCTCACTGGATTTGGGGCTCATCCCTGCCACGAACTGGCTGAGTAATCCTGGGCACCCCCCCCTTCACCTCTCTGACGCTCAGTCTATAAAACGAAGGGATTGTATTAGATCCCTAGTTCTAAACCTCAGCTGCACATTAAAAGTACCCAGGGAGCTACTAAAACTTCTGATACCTGGCGACAGCCCAGACCAACTAAATCAGAATCTTTCCAAGAGCAGGTCCAGGCATCAGTATCCCATAAACTAAAATCCTGTATGGATCCAAGTTTGAGATCCACAGGGCTACATGGTCTCTCAAGGTCTCAATCAGCCCTGCTGCCATATATTACGTCTTTAAGGAAAGGAGAGAGGGGATGATTGGCAGGCAGTCCTCAGTGGAAGCAAGGCATGGACCAGATGGCCCCTTGAGAGTTCCACTGCCCATAGCATTCAATAATTTGAAGCTCCAAGTGGACAGGCTCTTGCTGCCAAGTTCCAGCCAGCTGTTTCTCCTTATCAATTCATTCCACAAATACTTATTGAGCACCTACTGTATGCCTAGCACCATTCTAGGGGCTGGAATGAGACAGACCCTCTTCTGTGTTCAACTCTTGGGACAGACCTGAAATCACAAAGCTAAAGAGGAGGGTGTAGGATGGTGCACAGAGTGGGAAGGAAATTTTGGGAATGTGTTGATTCATACAGAGTTCCCAAACTTACACATTATTTCATCAAACTCCTAAGGTTATCAGGGGTCTGTCCCTGTTGTATTAATCCCATCTTCCTTTACTCCCTACCTCCTCCTACAACTGTGGGATCATCATATCTGCAGTTAGCAAGCAACCTTAGGGCCAGAAAAATTCTTTTGCATGAGCCCAAATCCATACTCCCAAGTACACACCACGTCTTCCCAACTCAGCTTAAGCCCCTCACAGTCGAGGACCGGGGCTTGAGTCTTTGGCGGGCTTGGTGTAGTTTGGAGTGTGTGGGCTACAGACAGGCAGTCTGGATTCAGATCTTGCCTCTGTCCTCCTACCAGAGGTTATCACTACATGACCTTGGGCACATACTTAGCATCCCAACCACCCACCTCAGATGTGCATCTGCAGAATGGGTGTTATCATAGCACTGCCTTTTGCATTGTTACAAGGAACAAATGAATTCATGAAGGGAAAGCAGTGTCTGGCCCATGAGCACACTCACTAGGTGGTGACTGTTGCTATCCTAGAGCAGGAGATGTTAAATGTGCTTGTTCCGATCAGACTTGATGGAGCGACCAGCAAGGTTGTAGGTTGTATGTGGTGGCATCTGCTGTCTTTCTCCCTTCCCATGTCTGACACATTGGTTGGGGAATGCTACATCCTGTTGCAGGTAGAGCCTGAGATCTCAGCAGCTTAATTCCGTGGGAGTTCATTCTTCTCTCATAAAGTCTAATGGTAGTGGGGAAGGGGGTGCTCTGCCCCATGTAGTCATTAAGGATGTTAGAGGTTCCATCCTCTTCAAGGTGTGGCCCCCAAGGCAGCCCAGGGCTTTGACAACCACATGGCACACAAGCTAAGAGAGAGAGAGAAAGACTGTCTTGGGAGCTTTTGTGGGTCATGTGGGAATGGCGTCACTTCCACGGGCATTCCACTAGCCAGAACCCAGTCATGCCACAGGGAGCCTGGGAAAGGTGCTGTGAAGAAGGGCTGGAGGGCTTCCCTGGTTGCACAGTGGTTAAGAATCCGCCTGCCAATGCAGGGGACACGGGTTCGAGCCCTGGTCCGGGAAGATCCCACATGCCACAGAGCAAATAAGCCCGTGCGCCACAACTACTGAGCCTGCACTCTAGAGGCCGTGAGCCACAACTACTGAGCCAGTGCTCCTAGAGCCCGTGCTCCACAACAAGAGAAGCCACGTCAGTGAGAAACCTGCTCACGGCAACAAAAAGTAGCCCCTGCTCTCAACAACTAGAGAAAGCATGTGCGCAGCAACAAAGACCCAACACAGCCAAAAATAATTAATTAATTTAAAAAAAAAAAAAAAAAAAAGAAAGGCTGGAGGGAGCCAATAGGATTGCCTCCCATCTCAAGCCCTAGCACAGGTAGTGGTTATCCCGTCTGGGGCAGCACGGGGACCACTGCGCATGTGCAGGGCTCGTCTTCTCTCTCTTTTCTCTCTGACCTTCTCCAGTTACTTTCCTCCAATTCCTGTTCTCTCTCCAATGGCGCCTACCCTCTGTTGGGGTTCTGTGGTTGCAGAAAGGTTGATTGTTTGCCCACTGAGGGCTTCAGTGGAGACATGCTCTAGGGACAATGACAAAGGATGTTGGGAGGGGGATAGGGCGAGAAATGCCGGCACAGGAGCCTTACAGGAAGGACAGCCGTGGCCACCTCCACCCACCTCCTGTGAAATCAGAGAGTTTGATCCCACGGGGATCAAAGGCGCTGGGCTCCCAGGGGCCTGGAAGGGGTTCTTAGCCCCTGACATTGTCCCCTGACCAGCAGCCGCCATATCACCTGGGAACTTGGTAGAAATGCAAATTCTCAGCCCCACCTCAGACCTGCTGAATCAGAAAATCGGCTCAGAAAGATTAGTAACCTGCCAAAGTCACACAGCTAGTAAGAGGCAGGACAAAAGCAACTGAACAAGCCCTTGGGTGATTCTGGTGCACACAAGTCTGAGAATCCCTGCTGTAGTGGTGGAGCCCCAGGTGGAGGGCGCCGACAGGACAGTGCTTCACTCTGCCACCCAGTGGCCGCGGCGTGAACAACAACCCAGCTTCCAGCGCAGGACAAACTTGGGGTTGAGGAGGCAGCACTGCTAATACACAGATTAGGAAGCAAGTTCTGGAAAGCACTGGGGAATCCACAGGCTCCGCAGGGGATTCACCCAAGGCTGCCTCACAGGCACTTTTTAAGACTTAGAGAGTCCAGCCCAGAGACAAACCCAAAGTCTGTTTCTAGAAGGGCAAACTCACCTGGGGCTTTCATGGGGAGTGGGCACAGCTGGCTGGAAGAGGCCTTTATGTTCAGACTGATGACCCCATTAGGGGTCAGGGTCCAAAAGTTGCTGTCAAGTTCAGGGGGTGCCAGGAGAAGCAGAGCCCCTTCTTCCCTGGGAGAGCACACAACTTCAGCCGGATCCTGTGAATTAGGCCCCCAAGGTCCCAGGGCTCACCTGGTTTGGCCCTCCCTGGGTCTCTGCCAGGAGCCTGGGGGGAAGAGAACAAGAGATGATCCCTCAGGGCGCAGCCACCTCCAGCCTCTGTGACCAGCACTGCAGAGATGCGGTTCGCCACCTGAGCTCAACCAGAAGGAAACGTCCAGAGACAAAGGTCTCTCGCTGTTTCCCTTGACCCCACCCACCCACCTCAGACTCAGCAGGGCAGGAGGCTTAGTGCTTGGGGGACTGGCTCTGATTTTGCATTTTTATGGCAGGAGCTGGCAGCTGTGGTGTTCTGGGGGGAGGTGCCCGGCTTGCTGAGTAGGATGTTCATTTGGTCCTGACACATCTGGCTTGTCCTGACTGTGCTCTGGAGACTCTGAGGGAGGGGGAAGGGCACGAGAACCAGTGTCTGTAGGGCATCCTGTGCTGTGTGGGGAACCCGTGATCACCGTCTCATTTAACCCACTCACACCGAATTCCCAGCAAGACTCAGCTCAGAGAGGTTAGTAACCTGCCCAAAGTCACACAGCTAGTAAGCCCCCAGCTAGTAAGATCGAACACCAAAGCCTTTGTATTCTCTGTCCATCTCCCTGCTGCCCACTTCCCCACCGCAGAACCCTTCTGGGCTGGCTATCATGCCAGGCAGTTCTCACACCCAGAAACCTGTGGGATCCAACAGCAAGAGAGCATCCTTGCTTAGCTGCCCTGCCCTCAGCTCCCAGGGCCCTCTTTGGTGGCTCAACAGCAGCTCTGACAAGGGAAGATGCTCCAACCAACTCAGAACCAGGAACACTGGCCTGTGTTCCCAGGTCAGAGGGAAAACCTTCTCACCAGGGCAAAGCTACATGCGGAGGGTGCCCGTCTCCACCCTCAGGGCTCCCAGCGGGGGCTGCAGAGCAGAGCCCAAGGTGGGGAGGGTGGAGAATGAGGAAAAGCAATAGCTCAGCTCTTCCAGAGGAGGGACAGATGAGGCCCCTGGTGCAGCACGGAGCAGCCTGGCCACCATGAGCCCCAGGTGCGGGTGCCCAGCCCAGCCGAGCTGAGCCTGGGATGGTGATGTGATGCCCAGATGCCCCACTGTTCTCCTGGGTCCATCAGGTGGGCCACAGCCACCTCATACTACAGGTCACTTGAAACCAAGGTAGCTTTTTAAGATACATTTTCTGCTGCAGACTCCAAACTACATAACTATCACTAAAATAAACACATGAAAAAACACAGGAAAAGCATGAATGGATTTATACTTTAAGCTTTATTCAACATATGGATGTCATCAAAGAGCCTAACATATATGAACCTCCTGCCCCCTCAGGGTGTCTGACTCAGGAGCAGGTGGGTGTGGCTTGTTGGAGCCCCAGGATCCCCAAGGGAATCATCAGCGTGGCTTACAATCACTGACATAATTCGCAGCTCAGAGTGTCCACCGCCATATGCCTGACTTCGAGGCCCAGAGGATGGAGCGGGCATAGAAAGGGGACTGCCTGGAGGATGCCAGCAGTGGCTGCCCCAGACAGGTCGGGTGTGGGAGACCTTCCTAGAGAGTCTGCACGGGACCGATGCCGGGGAGCAATCCAGGCAGCTGTCCCGTGGGTGTTGGAAGGCAGGAGTGCCAGCAGCAGATTCGTTCCAGGGCTAAGAAAGCCAGCCCCTGATGCCCCCCAAGCCTGACGATCAGCGCTGACTTCTCCTTAGAGACGTGCGTCCCTCTGGGTCACCGGGGTGGGCTGGTGCCCGCCTGAGGCAGGGGCAGCTGCCAGCATCTCCCAGCTTGGGTTTTCTGACCCTTCTTTTCCCAAGGAGGCAGCACGGAGCAAGGGAAAGGCCTGCCTTGCAAATCTTTCCTAGTCCCAGCTCCATTCTTTTCTAGCCCTGCAACTTTTCGCAAGGCTGAGTCTGAGTTTACTCTTCTGCAAAATGGTTGTAATCAGTGAGGCTCCAGAGTTCTTTATAGGAGGCACTTATGGGCCCTAAGGAAGGAGGTGTGGGAAATTGTCGACAAGCACATGTACATTTTGCTTAGCTTACAGGCTTTTTGGGGGTGGGCTGGGGAACGGGGAGCCAGGGCGATGCTGAAGCCTCCTCCAGCCATCTTTTAGCGCTGCCATGGTTATAGGAATCAAAACCTGCCTCCCACACGTGGTGATTGTAATGGTCACATGAGATCATGCAGTGAAGCCCTCTGGGAATTGTAATGCTCTCAGCAGATGGAGTATGTTATTGCCTCCTCCTAAAGAAGGACCTTAGCCCTTCACCAGGAGCCTGATCAGCGTTGCTTGCTAATGGATCAGTGATGTTGCTGTGGACCCTCCTGCAGCGAGGCCTCCAATAAGCACTTTTCCCAGCTGTGGACGATGCCCCAAGTGGTTATCTGGCTCCTTCTTACGCCTCCCAACCCCCCCAAAGCATTGTTTTCTGGAGGAATCTCCCTACTCATCAGCAGCCCAAGTAGTCCTCCAAATAGGTGGTAAGAACCTTCAGAGGCAAAGGCGGCCAATTGCTTCCGGAACCAGTGCTATGCTTGTGAAAAATTCCACAGCCGCATCCTTGGTGTAAGGAATTAATTTCTGGGAGTGGGCTGGAACAATCTGTAAGGTTTTTTTTTTTGGTTTGGTTTGGATTTTCATCACAAGCATCCCTGGTTATTGTTGTACAAACTGAATTTGAGTTTTGGAAAGGATTTTGCATGGGATCTGGTGCCCTGCCCAGACAGAGTTCCTGCAAACCGTTCAAATTCGGGAGAATCTTTCCCAATTTTAAAGTACTCGCTTAGTCCCTGGGAGGTGATGAAGTGACAGGAACACACTACATATACCAGCCACGTGTTCCTTTTGGAAAAGTCAGTTGAAATAGTGTAGAAGGAAACTCGAGAATAAAAACAGAACTAGGGAGATAGGGTTTTAAATGCATTAGGGCAGAAGCTCCTGACTGGAAAAGATAGAAAACTAGGGAAGGTCTCACAGGGGGCTAGGGGATGCTCCTGGAAGACTCAGCTCAAACAGCAGCTCTACCCCGAAGCCTTCCCTCCCGAACTCCCTGCCCACCGCACCGGCACCTCCGCCCACAGAGTTCATCCTGGCTAATGTGCTTCAGCACGCGGCACAGATCCCCTCCTTAGCACTTTCTCACCATTAAAATTCTCCATACCAGACTATGGAAACTGGCCTCAGGTCTTGCTTGGCTCTGCAACCCATCCACTGGCCCAACGTACTGTTTAATGTTTGTTGAACGAATAAACAAACAAATCCCATAATTAACCTGTGAGACAGAAACCCAGAGAAGATCTTGAATTTTAAGAGAGAATTTAAAGAAGAAGAAAAAAATGGAAGTCTAATCATACAATTCATTATCCTCATAAATAATAGAGGGAAAACATAAACAGGCAGAGGAAGGGTTAGGCAAACCTATACTTGAGAGTTTTAGAAGTGAATATGTAATTCAGGGAAGTGGTTGTCTTGTGTGGGTCTGACCCAGTGTGGCCATCCCAGATCACCATGTGACTCCTAGACATTAAAAATCAAGACCTCAAGCATCGCTTTCCCTCCTCTAGTCTCTCGGAAAGAGGCTGTAGCATCAAGCCTAGGAGGTTGCCCTGTTGCAAGTGGTGGATTTTGCACGCAGTTTCTGGGGCAGAGCCTCTTCTCTCCTTTGCTATCTTTTCTCCAAACCAGGTAAGGGTGATTCTTTTCTTTTTTTAAATTTGTTTATATTTGGCTGCACCAGGTCTTCCTTGTGGCATTCGGGATCTTTAGTTGTGGCACGCAGACTTCTTGGTTGCGGTACGCATGCGGATCTAGTTCCCCGACCAGGGATCGAACCCGGGCCCCCTGCATTGGGAGCGCGGAGTCTTACCCACTTGACCACCAGGGAAGTCCCGGTAAGGGTGTTTCGTGCCTCCCTCCCTTAGTGGCTGCGGGAACAGGGTGTGTGTTCGTGCTGTCTTCACCAGGGAGAAAGCAGCTTTCCTGGAAGCTGGTTTTTCCAACCCTCCTTTCCTTGAAGCAGAGTCCTTCGCTCGCATCTCAAATCCACCCTGTTCTCTGAATTGGTCCAAAAGCAAGGGGAGGGGAGGAAGATAAACGTCTGATTGGGAAGAGCGCCAGCCGACGCTCTCCAGGGACCAGCCTGGCCCTCCCCATGTCTCCCGTGGGTGCTCGGCTTGTTTCTGCACAGAAGCAGGTGCCTGGCGGTGGCTTGTGTCCCGGGCAGGCTGGAGATGGGCCCCCTGCGCCATCTGCGTGCCTTCCCTCTGCAACCACAGATGCACCCGCCCGCCTTGGAACTGTCCAGGTGGCTAAGAAACCCAGTCTCTACCTTGTTCCTCTTCACCAGGGGAAAGAAAAAAGCCTCCCATCCGGATCATGAAAGAAACAGCTGGGGCCTGTTTCCAGTGAGGCTGGAGGAAGCATTTCTGGGGCAGCCAGGAGGCGCATGCGTGGGGAGGGAGTGCTGAGCCAGGGGACGCCCCCCTGAAGAGGTGATGTGCGCTCAGCCCACCCAGGGACGCGAGGCCAGAGGCAGCTACTGTAGGGTGGGAGTTCTCAAAGAGTGGCCCCCAGTCCTGGAACCAGCATCTACATAACCTGGAACTTGTTAGGAACACCAATTCTTGGGCCCCACCACAGACGGGCAGAATCACAACCTCTGCGGTGGGGCGCAGCACGCTGTGATTTAACAAGCCTTCCAGGGGATTCTGAGGCAGGCCCGGATTGCCGGGCCGCCGGGGAAGGTCTGCCAGGATAGGGAGCCCTGAGCCCTGGTGAGGGAGGCAGGGTCCAGGGGCTGGGGATCCCCCCAGAGGGCCTCCAGTCAGAGCAGTCTCAACCATCTGCCCCAGTGTGTTGTACAAAGAGTATCCTTTTCTAGGTGTGCTGGCAGGTGAAAAACGTTTGAGAGCCCGCTGAGAAGCACATGACAGGGAGAAACGCTGAGGAAAGTCACCTACTGAAGGATGCCTTCCCTCTTCCAGGTGCAGATGACCGTTTATCCCAACTTGGAGAATGTGTTTCCACAGATTCCCTGGTAACCTGGCTTGGAGACTAACAGTGTGTGCAGATCCTTTTGCCCAACATAAAGCTGTCGTGTTTCATTCAGCACAGGCCCGCTACTTCTTGATATTTGGTCAGCAGGTGTGGAGAAGGGAGAAAGCCCACGGCCAAGCTGAGGGGTGTCAGTGGAAGGAAGCCCACCATTGAGCTAGCGGGCTGGGTCTGGAGCAGTGTGGCCAGAGGTACCCCGAGGGCCACTGGAGCAGCCTCCAGTGAGAAAACACTGTGGTCTTCCCAATCTTAAAGAAATTGTGCAGGACAATTAACAGAAGTCAGCACGTTCACCAACCATCCCATTATTTGGCTTGGAAGCGTCACTGGAAGTATGAGAGATTGTTGTTGCCCCGTGATGTGATGTGTGTGTGTGTGTGTGTGTGTGTGTGTGTGTGTGTCTGTGTGTGTGTGTTTGGGTTAAGTGACTCCTGCTGGCCTGGATATGGTTGAAATGAACCCGCACATCCTATCCCCCACTCCCCAAACAGCGAAATTTCTGCATTGCCTGAAACGGTTTGTGAGACCACCCAGTAGAGGGCGTGCTCGCCCCAGTTTGGGGCGGACCCGGCTCTCCGGGCCCTGAGCCCACTATGGGTCTAGCAGGCAGGCTTTCAGTGCTAAGGAAAACCCAGATTGACTCAGAGGTCAAAGAGGTACCAGCCTAACGCAGAGTGACTTCAGGGACAAAGGCTCGCATAGTCTGTCTTCCCAGACAATTGAGACTGTCTGAGGTTTATCCATTTAAAATGCAAATATAATCCAGGATTACACTTCATGGCTTCCTGTCTCCTTGAGATGGAGGGAGCTGAGTGGGTTTTGACAAACTAGAAAGTGAGGGTGAGTGAGTGCTGGGGTGCGCAGAGAGGCGTTCGGGGCATAAAACAATGAGATTGGGGCCTTGCAAGCATCACAATCCTCTTCTGTTCCAGAGAAAAGAAAAGCCTTGTGTGATTCCCAGGGTGAGAGCTGAGTCTGCCTGAGCGTCTGCGTCCCTCAGGAGGGACGCCGCCTCCTTGCGGGTCCGTTATTATTTGCACGTGGACAGTCTCTGATCAAGTGCTGTGGATCCTGATGATTTATTTTCCTGCCTTTGAGCGTTATGAGAACGGGACACTGCTTTGTATTTCCAGCTCCTGTCATAAACCCTGACACAATTGTAAATGGTCAATAAAAGTTGACCTAATGAACAAATGAATGGCCACGAGTAGGGAACTGTTAAGTAAATTATGGTGTATCAGCCTTATTGGAATATTATTCAGTGATTTAAAATAATGGTTGTTTCAGGGACTTCCCTGGTGGTCCAGCGGTTAAGACTCCACGCTCCCAATGCAGAGGGCTGGAGTTTGATCCCTGGTCAGTGACCTAGATCCCCCATGCCGCAACTAAAAGATCCTGCATGCTGCAACTAAGACAGGCACAGACAAATAAATAAATAAATGTTTAAATAAATGAATAAAATAATGGTCATTTGAGAATTGCTAAAAGAGTAACTCTTACAAGAAAAAAAAATTGTAACCATGAGAGGTGATGGATATTAACTAAACTTACTGTGGTGATCATTTCACTATATATATAAATCAAATCATTATGTTGCACACCTTAAACTAATACAGTGTTATATGTCAATTATATCTCAATAAAACTGGAAAAAAATAAAATAAAATATTGGTTACAAAGGCCATGTAGCAACGTGGGAAATGCTTATGATATTATGTTAAGTATACAAATTGCTTTATATCTACGGAAGATTACACATTCATGTGAACAAAAAGAGAACAAGGAGAAATGGAGAGTTGTGGCAGGGCAGTGGACTTGTGGGTAGCTTCCTTCCTAGCTTGTGATTTAATCTCCTTTGTTGTGGGTTGTGCAATAAACATAAAAACCTTTTTTTCCTGCTCACAAGAGCGTCTCAGTTTTGTTCTTTGGTGCCAAAGTACCTTGACTCCCATCCTGTTTGCTCAGATCTCTGTCTCTTCAGAATTCATTTGTTCCATGTGCTGGTCACAATGCCCGGGGCTGCACCCACATGCACACAGAAGTATCTAAATCCTTTGGATGTTAATGATTTTATGGCAGCTGCTGTGAATAACATCGAGTTCAAACACTTAAACTGAAGTTCTCCCAAATCACTCAACTGCTTCTCAAGTGTTATCTGTAGCAAGTCCCTATATGCACCATTTCTCAATGAGAATAATAATGGATCTGAGTTTTTCAGAAGCTACCGTGTGGCTTCTACATAAATTTAATCCTCACCACAAACCTGCAAGCAAGGAAATATTATCCCATTTCATAAAGGAAGAAACAGAAATTCAGAGGGTTTCAATTACTTCCCCAAGACCATAGGCAGTTGGGTTTCATACCTCAGACTAGGCTCCCAAAGGCTGTGCATGTTTTTACCCACCATACCATGACGGATGCTTTCAAAGGGCTCACAATGCAGCAGAGGCAATAAAATAACACACATGAATAATACAACCTAACTATACAAGAAAACTGTCATGAATAATAGTACCAAAAAAAAAAAATAATAGTACCGAGCACTGCATAGGTTTGGAGGCAATGAGTCTATGCCTATGGGTAATGTCTCCAGGGACCCCTTCTTTAATACTGAGCTGCTGATTGTGTAACAGGAAGCTCCGTCCACCCATAAATCGCGCCCTAGCTGATGATCTGGAGCTTACCTCTCTTGGTTTTCGGTCAAAATATGTTTTGAAGGATTAGGCTTTCCACTGAAAAAGAAATCACTGTCACTCTTTTTATTTATTTATTTTTGGCTGCGCTGGGTCTTCACTGCTGCCTGCGGGCTTTCTCTAGTTGTGGTGAGCAGGGGCTACTCTCTTCATTGCGGTGCACAGCTTCTCATTGCGGTGGCTTCTCTTGCTGCGGAGCACAGGCTCTAGGCGCACGGGCTTCAGTAGTTGTGGCACTCGGGCTCAGTAGTTGTGGCTCTTGGGCTCTAGAGCACAAGTAGTTGTGGCGCACAGGCTTAGTTGCTCTGTGGCATGTGGGATCTTCCTGGCCCAGGGCTCAAACCCGTGTCCTCTGCATTGGCAGGCGGATTCTTAACCACTGCACCACCAGGGAAGTGCCCACTGTTACTCTTATTTCAGCTTCACTCTTTTGCATTCTGAAGCGTTATGAAAATTTATTCTATCCATTCATCTCAGGGGGTTAGGGGTCACTTCAATCCCTGGAGGAATCAGATGTTTCCCTGAGAAAGGTGAACTCAAGCAGCATGTGTCAACCGAAACCTGGCGGCTGCAACCAGGAATCAAGGGTCTACTGGCTTCTGACATTTCTCTTTAGAGTGACCATTTCACCATGGGCTTAAAATAATAGGAATGAAGGGAAAAGTGCAAATGAATACATGGAACAGAACTGGGCAGAAGCCTGATCTGTCATTTGTCTAAATAGGAAATGAAGCTCATATACGTTACCTTATGAGTCGTTTTTTCCTCTCTCCTGAATCCCATTCTCCTCTTTTCTCAAGGCTCTAGGGCCTCCAGACCCATGTCCTCCTTCCTCCAATTCAAACCTGCTCACAGGACATCTATAGATCTTAGTACAGATTTAAGATAAGGTATTCTTCCTTGATGGTCAGTGCACTTTGACACCTTATCTCTCTTTAGGAACCCAAAGGTATTTTATCTCCTGTGAGATATTAAGAATCTGCCTTCCAATGCAGGGGATGCGGGTTTGATCCCTGGTCGGGGAACTAAGATCCCACATGCCACAGGGCAATTAAGCCCGCATGCCGCAACTACTGAGCCACAACTAGAGAGAGGCCCGTGCACTGCAACAAAAGATCCCGCATGCCGCAACTAAGACTCACCACAGCCCAAAATAAATAAATAAATAAAAATGTTTAATTCTAAAATTATTAGTTTTTAATTGGCCTTGGCCTGTTTCAGCTCCGCAACGCTGGGTAGGGACGGAGGTGACGGGACCCGAAGAGGTGCGAGAGGAGGGGCTGTCCCTGCGGCATCGAGGCGGGCCTGAGGTTCGGCGACGCCGCTCAGGGTGCCCCGCGCCAGGCCCGGGAAAGGGACCGCCGTGTCCGCGTCCCGCCTCCTCTCCCGCCGCTACCGGCCCCGCTCCGCCCACAGAGTCCGATGACGGCGGCGGCGCTGAGGGACCCGCCTGAGGGCAGTGTGACTTTTGCAGATGTGGCCGTGAACTTTTCCTTGGAGGAATGGGGTCTCCTTGACGAGGCTCAGAGATGCCGGTACCATGATGTAATGCTGGAGGACTTGGCACTTACAACTCCCCTGGGTTGTTGGCGTGCAGAAGAGGATGCGAGGCACTATCTGAGCAGAGTGTCTCTGATCAAGGAAGCTCACAGATCAGAATTGTTAAGGCGGGTCAGTCTCCCCAGAAGGCCAACCTCTATGAGATGTGTGGCCCGATCTTGAGTGACATTTTTCACTTGGCTGAGTACCAGGCAGCACGCTGTGGGCAGAAACTACTCGCGTGGGGCCTGTGAGAAACCATTCTATTTCAGAGCAAACCTCCATCACCAAAAGCAGCACACTGTAGACAAGCCATTGAGAAGTGATGTGAGGAGAGCATTGTTTGTGAACAGCTGCAAATTCTATGTATCAAGGAAGCCCTTTACCTTTGGGGATGTCAGGAAGGACTTCCTGGGCAACTCAGGATTTCTTCACCAACAGGCCACATGCACCTGGGAGAGAAGTTGAATAGTGGAACTGGGGCTTCCCTGGTGGCGCAGTGGTTGAGAGTCCGCCTGCCGATGCAGGGGACACGGGTTCGTGCCCCTGTCCGGGAAGATCCCACGTGCCGCGGAGCGGCTGGGCCCGTGAGCCGTGGCCGCTGAGCCTGCGCGTCCGGAGCCTGTGCTCCGCAGTGGGAGAGGCCACAACAGGGAGAGGCCCGCGTACTGCAAAAAAACAAACAAACAAAAATAGTGGAACTGAGCGTGAGGCTCCCTTTCCAAGGGGAAAAAAATCATTATAAATGGGGAGTCTGCCCAGAAACTTTCAGTGGCAAACACACTTGTTCAGCACCAGAGAGTCCTCACTAGAGGAAGATGTTACACGTGCAGCGAATGTGGGAAATCATTTAGCAAAAGCTCCCATCTCATTAGACATGAGAGAGTTCACACTGGAGAAAGGCCTTATGAGTGCAGTGAATGTGGGAAATCCTTTAGCCAAAGCTCTAACCTCATCACACATTGGAGAGTTCACACTGAGAAAAGGCCTTACAATTTGGGGAATATGCTGAATTCTTTACCTACAGTTCCAGTCTCTTCAACCACTAGACTGTTTACACTGGATCAAGGCCTTGTTAATGCAATGAATATGATAAGGCCATTAGCCCAAGGTTTTGACTCTGGAACCGCAGATTTCAGAAGGAAAAAAACATCTTACATGTGCAGGGATGTACAATTTCCTTTTTCAGTATATCAACACTTGAGATCCCTCCTTGTGGTACCATCTGAATTGAACCTCATACATCCAAACATCTGCAGACATCCCAGGCATGTGGGAGCTGCACTGTACTTTTTAACCTGCCCAGGCCCCTTGCCAGATTTCTGTCACTGCCAGTTTCTGTGGCCAAGCCATTTCACCTCTCCCACCTGGCAGGTACTCACAGTGCACAGCATTGACCCACCACAGTGTGTTCAGGAAAAGAAACCTTGGTTTTTCCCATTCACAGGAGGGACTGTGAGAATCCTGAGCACTCACTCCTTTCTCATGTTTTTGATGAGTTAAGTCACTGACCTGACCCATTTTTGGCCCAAAGGACTCTGCTTGTGACTTGCAAAAATGGACGACCTTATTCAGGGATATTGTTGGCCTCACATTAACTCCTATGATAGGATTTTCTAGCCATCAAGTCACCAGTCCAGGAGTAGCTTCCCTCCCATTGCTCTGGTTTGTGCAATTATAAAGGTCTCACTGTTTAAGCCACATTAAATCTTGAGGTTCCATTCACTGTATGGGATGATTTGAAAACAGTTGGGTACTGCTAACGTAAAGGAGTGATCAGCTTTTGTTGGGAATCCCATGCTTTGTGTGCCTCAAGGGCACAGTATGATAGCAGATATACCTCTCTCCATTTTGGCCTTGTTTGCATTATGGCCCAAGGCTTCCAAGGGAAGCCTGAGTGCCATATTTTCTTGGTTCAGAGGTCAGCCTGGGGAAGGAGCAATTGTTGTGACAACCTTCGTTGCTTCTGAGAGTAACATAAAATTATTGTCTTGTTCACAGGGGATATTGCCTTGAGCTCAGCATTAGTGAGGAAAATATTCTCCCAGGTCCTTCAGTAGAGCCATGTGCCCTTATGTGCAGAATTCTGTAGCATAGCATCACTGGTTGTAAGATTATAGGGGGAATGATAATTGTTACAGAAAACATTGGATTAATAGTGGGAGGAGGACACTATTACAAGCTGGCTGGAATGTGCCTCATTTAAAGGGGCATCCACAATGACAATGTTCCAGTCATTGTGGCTGTGAAGGATGAGCATGTACAGAAATTCTCAGATCTCCTGAATTGTGAAGCTTGTATAGCAGAGGACATTACAAGAGAAAATAATCCGAAGGTTTTGTGGATTTCTGTAGCCTCTGTGGGCTATCCTCCTCAAGGCCATTTCTGTGCAGACAGAAAAATGAGAATAGAGAGAGGGGATATCTTTTCATCGAGTAATGGACTTTGTGACCCAGACAATATTCTTGTTGAATCAGGTGAGAACAGTCTTCATTGCTTATATATATATATATATGTTTTTGTTTGTTTGTTTTGTTTTTGCGGTACGCGGTCCTCTCACTGTTGTGGCCTCTCCCGCTGCGGAGCACAGGCTCCGGACATGCAGGCTCAGCGGCCATAGCTCACGGGCCCAGCCGCTCCGTGGCACGTGGGATCTTCCCGGACAGGGGGCACGAACCCGTGTCCCCTGCATCGGTAGGCGGACTCTCAACCACTGCGCCACCTGGGAAGCCCTGCTTATTTATATTTTTGACCACTGAGGCAAGGTGACCCTCCCAGGGGGTGTGGCACAAAGTGGTGATGTCAATATAGGGGATTTTACAAAAACAGTAAGAAATCCAGATTTTTATTTTGGATAATATTTTTAAGCTTTAATAAGGTATAAATACATGCAATAAAATGCACATGGTTAAAATAAAAAAATATGTTAAAAAAGAAAAAAAAAGAAATGTGCTACTTACCTATATATCTTTGCCTGCTGTGGAAAATGAGAATGGTATTTTTTTTCTGAAAGGAAGTCTTTTTTTCCACTGAAAATCTAAATGTAATTTTAGTGCTTTTCAATAGGATCTAAAAAAGGGCTTAGATTTTGAAGTCTCTGTTTATTATAGGGTAACTAATAAAACTACCCAGTTCTGCCTTTCTTTCTCACAGACTCTTCTGTCTCCAATGATTCTCCTTTCTTCTGTCTCCTTATTAGACACCTTTGATCCTTGACCCCCTCTTACTCTCCACTCTTCCTTTTTTCTCACACTGTCAATCATTGATTGAAAGCCAATCTCTTTTCTAGAACAGTGGTTCTCAAAGTGCAGTTGGCAGAAACTTGGGAGTCCCCAAGACCCTTTACAGGGAATCCATGTCAAAATTCTTGTAATAATAATAATACAAAGAAGTTACTTGCATTTTTTACTGGGTGACATTTGCAAAAAGCGGTAACTGGTAAAACTGCTGGCATCTTAGCCCGAATAGGGCTGTGGCACCAAACTGTACTACTGGTGGCCATTGGATCCTTCACCACCACGCATCTGCAGTTTAAAAAAAGTCAGTTTCGCCTAAGAATATCCTCAGTGAAGGAGTAAGAGCTATTGAATCCCGATCCTTGGGTATATGACTTTTTAATATTTTGTGATGACATGGAAAGTATGCATAACACACCCTGCCACACACCAGAGTATGAAGGTTGTTTCGCAGAAAAGCACTTGTACAGTTATTTGAGTTGCAAGCTGAACTAGAGCCTTATTTTCACAGAAAATCATTTTCACTTGAAAGAACGATTGACATAAATTACGGTTACCTAGACTTGGGCATTTAGTAGATATTTTCTCAAGAGACAATGAAGCGAGTCACTTCAAGAAACAACTGACAGAATATTTTTGCCAATGATAAGAATCAAGTTTTCAAACTAAAATTAGTGTTTTGGAAATCCTGCCTCCGCCAAAACAAGGTTCAGAAGACTTGTATGAACTTGACTGCTTCCCAATACGTGAAAGACTTTCTGATGAGATCAGAGGTGATCTGTCTGGCATCATATAATTAAATATATCAGTATTTGGAAGAGCTGCATAATTCAGTGAAATCCTATTTTCCAAATGTCAATGCATAATATTACAAAATCATGCATGGTTATAGATCTCTTTAAACAAGAAGACAGACCATTAGATTTTAATGTAACAAAGTTTCAGATTCCACATAGCAACTAACTTTTAAGACACTACCAGTTCGAATTTTGGTATAGTATTAAAGAATATCCACAAGTACCTGAAAAGACTAGTACGTTTCCCTTTCCAGCTCCAGATACCTGCAAAGCTTTCCTTCAAAAATGTCAAAATAGCGTATCTTTACAGATTGAACCCAGGATCTAAGAACCCAGCTGTCTTCTATAAAGCCAGACATTAAAGTTTTGCATTCTTTAAACATTTAAAAGAGTCACTCTTCTCACCACCTTTATTTTGGGAAATAGTTATTTTCATAAAGATGTAATTCATGTTAAGATATAATGAAGTTATTTTTAAATGAATAAAGTAGTTTTGTTTTAGTTTCTAATATGATACATATTGATTTTTAAGTGTAAAAGAATTTTGAGATCAAAACCTTTGGGAGTCACTGCCCTAGACCAATCTTTCATCTGGCCTCCAGTCTCTATTACAGTTTCCTTAATAGACACTAACCCATTTATTAGTACACAAGACTAGCTTCGGGAGGATTTGGAGTGGGCAGCACCCTGCCCGGTTTGATTTGAATGGTGCAGGCCATCACTTCCCTTCTCCCCAAATATCTTCTCTGTTGACCCTCCACAGGACTTCAGATTTTCCTCATTGGTATTCTTTTGATATGTCACTTGAACGTCTCTCTTCAAATTTAAATACATGTAAGTGGTAGTCGTTGCTAGTTACCAGTCATTAATGTATTAGAATAATGCCCCTTTTTAAAAAAGAAAAATCTTTTGGCTGCACTGCGTGGCATGTGGGATCTTATTCCCCGACCAGGGATCGAAACTGCACCCCCTGCATTGGAAGTGTGGAGTCTTAACCACTAGACTGCCAGGGAGGTCCCAATACCCAACTTTTGAGTGTTGACTATGTCAAGCTTAATTCTAAACACTTTTCATGTATTATCTCACTTAATCTTATGAAGAATGAACATTTATCCTATCCTATTTTCAACGAACAAACTTGTAGATTGATATTATTACATTAATCAGCAAGGCCTTGAGGAACAGTGACACATACTCTAGGATATAAGGTCCCATACAGGCACATGCTACCAGGAGAAAAAGGCAGAGAACAGTCTGGAGCTTAGATGTAGTGTCCATGATGGCTCATGGCGGGCCATCCATCTGGCCAATGAGAGGCAGGCACCAAAGTAAGGGGAAGAGATTGAGCCCTGGCTACTTTGCTGGTTCAGCCCTGAACCTGATCTGGACCCTGACCCTGGTGGGCTTTGTTACCTTGTACAGTTAAGTCCCCTACATACAAATCTTCAAGTTGCGAACTTTCAAAGATGCGAATGTGCATTTGCATGTCCAATCACGTGCTTTTGTGCACCTTACTGTACAGTACTATGTAGAGTACAGTAGTATAGCGTATTTACTTCAAGCCTAGGATGTCTGGAAGCAAGCGTGAAAGCAGCAGGGATGTAGCTGGTACTACTGCTAAGAAGCGCCAAGCAATAACAATAGAAACAAAACTGAAAATAACTTTGTTGGACTTACAAACAAATTGGACTTAGGGATGAGCTCTGGGAAGAGAACTCGTTCATATGTAGGGGACTTACTGTATTCCACAAACCACCTCTCTCCCTTGGCCCATTCTGAAATGTTATAATCCCTTTCCATTCCCCATGTGTACTAAAACATCATAACTTAAAAAGAAAAAAGCCACACAAAATTAGCCTTAAAAAAATAAATTTATCTCAAGTCTGAAATAACTGAAGAACAAGAATACAGCTAAATAGTACAAAAAGCAAAAATCAGAACATGAAAAATGACTTAAGACCGACAGGCATTCTTCTGGCAATACTCTATGTTTACACATATTTTTAAAACACATTTTTAAAGACATTTCTCCAACATTCACAAAAGGCAAAAGCTATATTTGCAACATTTATAAATACAAGAGCTTTTGAAAGCATCCAGTTTCTTTCTAAAATCACTTGATTAAAATTTACACAAGTGATAGTTACCAACTCCATATTCCAAAGCTACGACATAGAATTACACGACATTCTTGTTTGATGTATTACAGACAAATTTAATTCAAAATACAGAAAAATTATCAATTCATTTTGTGTTTTGTCACATCATATTTCATTCTTTTTCTAATCAACAAGGAAAAATACATATGACATATATGTATATATGCTTTTTAGAAATAAAATATTCCAACTTTTATCTGTAATTTGTTCAAACCTCAGGAACTTGACAAGTATATGATTATTTGAAATAACACTGACTGTTTAAAAGTAAAAACAATTATTTAGAGGAGGTACCTTAAAATATATTTTTGGCCATAAAATCTGTGACGTAAATATCTAAGGAAGTTAATGATTCAGCATATTCTGCCTGAGCTATCACCAACTGAACAAAAAGGCTAAAAACAGATTTGATTTTATTTTTTAAAAATTTTGTCATGCATATTTTTTAAATTAATTTATTTTTGGCTGTGTTAGGTCTCGTTGCTGCATGAGGGCTTTCTCTAGTTGTGGTGAGCAGGGGCTACTGTTCGTTGTGGTGCACAGGCTTCTCATTGTGGTGGCTTCTCTTGTTGCAGACACAGGCTCTAGGTGCACGGGTTTCAGTAGTTGTGGCTCGCGGGCTCAGTAGTTGTGGCTCGCGGGCTCAGTTGTTGCAGCTCGCGGGCTCTAGAGCACAGGCTCAGTATTTGTGGTGCACGGGCTTAGACGCTCCACAGGATGTGGGATCTTCCCGGACCAGGGCTTGAACCCATGTCCCCTGCCTTGGCAGGCGGATTCTTAAACACTGTGCCACCAGGGGAGTTCTAAAAACAGATTTTAAGTTCCCTGTATCTACAAGGTAACAACGACAGTTGTTTATTCAACTGTCCAGGGAATTTTTCTACAGCTAGATTTAAGTTCCTGTGGTACAATGATTTGGTCTATCCCCCCATGAGTGCATTTAAAATTCAAAAAAGATCTCTGAGATCAAATTTTACACATTCATTATACGGATGAGGAAAGTGCTGCCTGATTTACAGGGAAACTAGAAACAGATCCAGGACATAGACCTGAAGTTCCTGATTCCCAGCTAAGTTCTTCTGGTAACACGTTCTCCAAGGTAAGATTCCACATAATTTACTGTCGTTTGGTTACAGAGAATGTTATAATTTCAGTATAAAGCGATGCATATAGTACACCCAAATCAGAATTGCTAATTCACTTCAAGGATATTCAAGGGAATACCTGATTGGCTTTTTGTGTTTCTGTGGACATAATATAAATATTATGGCTGTTTAAATGCCATTACTCTAAAGATATTCCCTATCAGCTTAGAGAGCCAGGACATGAACAACATTGAGATTCTCACTGTAAACAAAACGCAGTGGTAGGCACTGTGGAAATGCATTTGGTCCTATTCTCCTTACCCTGAGCATGTAAAAGAGCAGATGTTCCAACAGTTTGGAGCCTATGCACATTCTGTGGTGAAGAAAAGAATCCACTCCCCCAACACACTGAGGGAGCACAGACCTGGGCACAGGATTCCTCAAAGAATGATAAAGATTCCATAAAGAATGATTTTCTGAATTAGAACAGACAGCATTTCAAGAGGTCTCCACTAAATGGGAATACCTAGGCTACCTGAAGTTATTACAGAGTTCCTTATCTCAGGAATCTTCAAGGCAAAAGTATAAGGTGTGATACAAAAAATCATGAAAAAGCCAGTAACACATAGGATGAAATTTTCTTACTAGAAAGTTATATATTGAAGAAAAAAAGAGTAAAAAAAGGTAGTGGATACATAACTACTCTATATCAAGTTGGAGTGGAAAAATATAGTGTTAGCATTCTTACGATGAATGGGAAGGCAGCACAAAGAAGAACTCAAGGTAATGAGTCTGTGTCTGAGCTACTTCGCTTAATGAGAACATATGCCTAAGACCAAAGTTATGGGTTCCGTCTGCACACAGAAAAGTTTTTATGGTCACTGACAGTACCTGTTACAAAGTATTTTCTAACAAGAATGTAAGAAATGGGAAAAATCTTAAGAGGTCATCTGGAAGTCTCATCCCAATAGTGTCATTTGGTGGGTTAGAAGTGTCATATTCGTAGACTGTATTCACACTGAGGGGGCTTGGAAAGCTGGTCTGAACAATGGAAAGGGAGATAATTAGGAATACGTTGTACACTTGGTTCCACTGGATAGTTTTATATAAAAAAATTGCATGTACTCCTATGTGACCTGAAGGGATTGGACCTCCATATGATCATTTTAGAAAGCCTTCTAAGCTTCCATTTTCTACAAAAAGAACATTCACTTTTAAAAACCAAATGTAAAGAAGCTTACTTTTAGGTCAATAATATAAGATGGGACACTCATTAGATAAATGGTAGTGTTAAAATGAGGTAAACAAAAGTATTTTAAGCAAAATATTGCTTAAATTAACAAATAAGAACAGTAACTGCATACAGGAGTCATACAATAATTTTCAAGTAAGTGTCCATTCCCCACAACCTATAAACTAAGCTTTATTACTCAATTATCACATGATATTAACTTTTCCTTTCACCTCAAATTGCTGATTCTGATTGCTTGGACATCAGAATAGTTTTTGATTCTTCATCTGTGGGGCTATCAACTGGTACCTGTAGAAAGAATAAGAGGATAAAAAATTTACAGTACGTATCTGGCATATGCCATTATGACAGAGCCACAGGAATTAAAAAAACAGCTGATGGGGCAGACGGGTTTATACTCACTCTAGGCACACATTTCCCAATAGTATAATCATAAAAATATTCACTACTTACAGCTTTAATATCGCCATTTGTAATTCCTTTATTTATATTGTGTCTTTTCAGATCGGACTTGATTAATGCTGCAAACAGAGAAGCATCAATGGAGTTACCGTAGAGTATGTATAAATATACTTTTTTCTAAGCAGTACAAAGTCTTTTTTGATACTGTCAAATTTAGCACTCTACAGTACCATAATATGCCATAACATTCTTGTAGCCTGAAAAAATAACAGTATCTCTCTAAGCCATTAACTTAATTAGCAAGTCATTCATTAGTGAACAAATACAGGATGCTAAGAACCAAGACACAAAGATGAAAAGCACCATTCTTTCCCTAAAGGACACTCCAGGCTAGGGAAACACTGACATGCAAACAATTATAACACTGTATAACAACTCCAATAATGCAGGCATGCACAGTGTAGCGGAAGTGTGGGGAAAAAAATGCCTATGTCAGAAGGAAATCAGGAAAGGCTTACCAGAGGAGATATGTTTGAACTGAAACTTGAAAAATGAGTTGGAACTTGTCAAGCAGATAAGAGGAGAGGGGAAGGCATTCTAGGCAGGCGGAAACCAGTACATGCCAAGAGACCAGGACAGGAAGAGTACAGCCTATTCTTGGCACTAGAGGTAGTTTGGGATCATTGGAACATCAAGTACAAGAGGCAGGTGGCAAGATGGGAGGCTGGGTTGGCAGGATGACATTGCGTCTGAGTAGAGGAGGACATGATCAGGTCTGTGCGTTAGGGAACTCAGTCTGGCAGCTGTGCGGGGGATGTCATCAGCAACAAGGCTAGAGGCAGGAAGGCAAGTCAAGAGGCTTTCATCCTGCCGAGAGGTGGGAAAGCCTGCATGTGTGAGAAATGGTGATATAAGGACAGGTTTCAGAGATATTTTAGAATCAAACCAATAAGACTCAGTGGTTTGAGGGACTTCCCTGGTGGTCCAGTGGTAAAGAATCGCCTTCCAATGCAGGGGACACTGGTTCGATCCCTGGTCGGGGAACTAAGATCCCACATGCCGCGGGGCAACTAAGCCCGCATGCCAGAACTACTAAGCTCGTGCGCCTCAATGAGAGAGCCCGCGTGCCGCAAACTACAGAACCCACATGCTCTGGAGCCTGTGCACCACAACTAGAGAAGAGAAAACCCGCACGCCACAACTAGAGAGAAGCCCAGCGCCGCAACGAAGAGCCCGCATGCCTCAGCAAAAGCCCTGCGTGCCTCAAATAAGACCCAACGCAGCCAAAAAATAAATAAGTAAATAATATTTTTTAAAAAAAGACTCAGTGGTTTGATAGGATATGAAAAATGGGGATTAGGGAGGGGGAAGTGGGTGACTTGCTTGGGCAATTGAATGGATGGAGGTCCTAGTTATTGAAACTGAAAATACAAGACGAATTGGTGTGCTTGGAAAGGTGGTGAGTTCAGTTCTGCATAGGTTGAGTATAAAATCCCATGGGACATCCAGGTCCAGAGATAAATAGATGATTAGACATATTGGTCTGAAATGTAAAAGCGATCAGGGTCTGGAGGTACAGATTAATGTGGTAGTTAAGGCCACAGACTGCAAAAAGAGAGTGTAAAACAAGAAAAGATAAAAGTCTGTGGGTAGTTAACTAATCTAATCAGTCATAAAGCAAAGTCTGAAAGGTGAAAGTAAAACCAGTCTTAAAAATTAGACTAATGCTTCTTTAGAAATCCACACTGCCCCTTAGAATTCTGTTCCATTACTGATACCAATATTTTAGAAATTCAGATATTTACGCTGAACTAATTGGACATATGTAAAATGGCCTTTCTGAATGCATTTAAATGATTTTAAAGTGATGTTGTATAACAAGCTCATATTTACAAGCAGCTTGATATTAAAACGGCATGCTTTAAATTGCAGCAATGATCGATATCGGCTGATCCGTTCGACACTGTTGTATAATCCACCAAATCAAAGAGGCTACTTAGGGGGAAACTGTGGATTTCTTTACCATTAATATTAATCATAGAATTTAGAAACACTGTGAAGTGTTTAGAAACATTTTTTTTAATGGACATAAATGGGCTAAGGAGCCTATATAATAGACTTTACAGAGAGCTGTCAATACTGGAAAAGCAGAATGCACTGCATTTAAATGGTAATTCCCCTGTCAAAACAAGATCTGCCAACAATTCTCAAAAAAATGTAAAAAGAAAAGGTACCACCTTCACCACACCTCAGGAATTTCCCAGCCTTCTTTCCTCTGTCTAAACAAATAACTACTGGATACAAATCCATCATCTCTCTCCAGTAAAACATTCAACATATGAGAGACATTAATTAGTATTTTTAGGTGGCAAAAGTATCAATGTAAAACTAATTTTAAAGATCTTTTTTTCACTTCTTAATTAATTTTCTGTACTTCACCTGTTTGAATGAACATTTATGAATCTTACTATAAGATAATGTGAAAAGAGAACACAAAACTGTTCCCTTTTTTGGTGCAACAGAAACACTCTATTTGATAGCTAGGTGTTACTTCCCTGGAAATTAAGAATAAATATGGAATTATTTATGACAGATCAGTAGTTAAGACAGTTAATGTATTAAATTACATACATTCAGTTACAGAACATTCAGTTTTGTACACTTTGTTTTACTAACTGAAGAGAATAAGAAGAAAACACTTCCGTGGTAGGATGTTTTTCTTTGAGGAAATGGTACATTTAGTCCCTTTGAGTGTAATGAATGAATGATAGTGACCTTAGGTGGTTGTGTATTTCCAAAATAAGTGCTTATCACTGGTAAGCATTTATCATATTGGGGGTTTCAAAAAGAATGATCAGGTATTCAAACGAATATAAAAAGAAGCCTTGATTCATATCTTTCTGCTAGATTCTATCCTTGAATCAAGTTATAGCAGATCAAAAAAATAATCCCTCTTCAAGTCTCCATGGCTTCTGTCTCTCATGTTGACAAGGGGACTCTGAAAGAAATTAACAAAGTGAAATAACAGTTGAGGCCAACATGGGCCTGGAAGCACTACTGGATGTAAATCTTGCTTTTTTTTTTTTGGCCACGCCCCACAGCTTGTGGGATCTGTGCTCCCTAACCAGAGATCGAACCCGGGCCCCGGCAGTGAAAGCTCAGAGTCCTAACCACTGGACTGCAAGGGAATTCCCTATAAATCTTGCCCCGAAATTCATCCTTACACCCGTGTGCCTGGACAAACTATGGATAAAAGTTCTTTTACATGCTCTTTTTCTGGAGATCGGGCACTCTATTCTCTTTCCTGCCCATGTCTATTCTGACTAAACCTAAGAAGAACTGGCAAATAATTCCACACGCTATTTCCACCACCACCATTTGACTTCATCCCATGGTTACCACATTATAACAGCCTGGGACTTCCCTGGCGATCCAGTGGTTAAGACTTCGCCTTCCAATGCAAGGGGTGTGGGTTCGATCCCTGGTTGGGGAGCTAAGATCCCACATGCCTCGCAGCCAAAAAAACAAAACATAAAACAGAAGCAAAAATTCCATAAAGACTTTAAAAATGCTCCACATCAAAAAAATCTTAAGGGGACTTCCCTGGAAGTCCAGTGGTTGAGAATCTGCCTTCTAATGCAGGGGACATGAGTTTGATCCCTGGTCAGGGAACTAAGATCCCACATGCCACAGGGCAACTAGGTCCATGTGCCGCAACTACTGAGCACACAAGCCACGGGCCACAACTAGAGAGAAGCCAGTGTGCTGCAACAAAGAGCCTGCACGCCACAGCGGAGGATCCCACATGCCACACAACTAAGACCCGACGCAGCCAAAAAAAAAAAAAAATCTTAAGAAAAAAAAAAGCAGGGCTTCCCTGGTGGCGCTGTGGTTGAGAGTCCGCCTGCCGACGCAGGGGACACGGGTTCGTGCCCCCGTCTGGGAGGATCCCACATGCCGCGGAGCGGCTATGCCCGTGAGGCGTGGCCGCTGAGCCTGCGCGGAGCCTGTACTCCGCAATGGGACAGGCCACAGCAGTGAGAGGCCCTCGTACACCAAAAAAAAAAAAAAAAAAAAAAGCAGCCTATGTGATACATGATCAGGCATGTCCTAGGTGCCAGACACTATACTAGGAGCTCTTCATCAACCATCTCAGTTAATCCTCACAGCAACCCCCTAAGGCAGCCTTTTTTTGTTATTGTTTATTTTTTATTCGTTGCTCTAGGGAGTACACTGTGCATCTTTAATTTATCACAATCTTCTTAGACTTTATATAGAATTACTTCAAGAAAGATGTAGAAATCTTGCAATAGTATAGTTGCATTTCCCCCTTTCTTTTTGCTATTTTTACCATATTTATATTACATCTATATACATTTTTTTGAGATACAATTCACAATGTATACAATACAGTGTTTTTAAAATTATATTCAAAAAATTGTATAACCATCATAAAGCAGGCTTTTAATACCCTATTATATAAATGAGAAAGGGAGGATGTGAGAGGTTGAGTAACTTTTCAAAGTCACACAGCTAGTGAGCAGCAGAATCACAACTTGAGGCCAGGTCTGTCCATTCCAGGCCTTTACTGACACTTGTTACAATGGTTTTATTTTCTATGCATAGTAATTGCATTGAATTTGAAACCCGAAAAATGAATTCATAGATTCATCTCCTTGAAGGGAAACAATAATATCCTGCTTTTTATCTCATTTTTTTCTTGAGTTCTGTCAAGCCTTGAGAAGCAATATAAATGAAAATTAAATATAAAGACAACATGACACGAGTACTTTGGCAGGCAAATTCCCTAATTTACCTGTTAAAATGATGCCTACAAACATCCAAACACAGAGGAAGATGTTCCCTCCCGTAGGACTATAGTCTGATGTGAGCTTTCCTTGCGCCAATGTGAATAAAATTCCAAATATCTAAAATAAAGTAAGAGAAATATTTTTATTGTTTGCTTCTTTAAAACAAATATAATGTTTTCCCCAGAACTTTTCTTAACTATTTTATTCATATGATTTGGCTTCTAGAAACATGCATTGAAAGGTGGAATTTTTAAAACAAAAACTATGGTCAAACTCATTATCCACTAGACTATTTGGTAAACTAATGGTCTCAGATTTAAGAGAAATCAGAGGTTTACCTGTGCAGCAGCATTAAGAAGACCAGATGAAGTACCTTCAGACTCAGGGTAAGTGATTTCAACAGCAAATTCAAAACCCAAGGGGAGGTAACCAGTCATGAAGAAACTAAGAAAATAAATCCAAAATCACAGAAAGAATCATTAAAAGGACAATATCACATATTGATGCAATTGCTTAACTTCTCAGACCTATTCTAATTATCAAGTAAGTGAATGTTTTGAGGTTGGTATGTGAAAGGAAGGCACTATGATGATTCACCAATTAACCCAAGGACATGAGAACTGAGAAGCAAAACCATGAACTAGGAAGCAAAACAGTTTCTCATTTTTTTTCCTGAGAAAAATTTACCCCTAGTTTTCTAAGTCAGTTGTCTTTCTAGCCAAGTAAAGTTACTTGGATGAAGTAAGGCTTATCCATTTTTCACCTACAGTATAGCAAAAAAATAATTTTAAGCTAATTTTTTATAGTTGTAAAGAACTACACATTGGCGTGCACAAGACAGATTTTTAAAGTTTAAAATATTAAAGAACTTTTGAGCAATTATACTCCAATAAAGACGTTAAACAAATAAAAATAAAAAAATAAAATATTAAAGAACTTTTGGATGAACTTAAAAAAGTTAAAAACCACTGTAGTGGTACTTCAGAATTATAACAGCATGCTATCATTCCTCCTAAATACATGTGATGCTTACCCAAGCAACCCTCCAGTGACAAACACGATGATAATGTGTCCAAGGTTTAGTGTGAAAGTAAATATAACCATTCCAACAAAAGACAAAATATAAACTGTCAAAGTAGTATGTCTAAAACAAAAACAACAAAATTGTTAGTATTTTGTCCGATTTTCTTAGGCATATAAAAATCATGTCTAGCTATGCTCTGTCCATACGGTAATAAATTCTTCAGATTTCAAGATTAACCCCTTCTTATCTATGGAAAATGTTTCCACCAAGGCATGGACTTGAAAGATTAAATTTAAGTTTCAACAGCAACAGACAACAAAACTCACATCATATCCAATGCTCAGACAAGAAGGAAAACTCATAAGGATAAAATCATTTTTGTGCCACCAAATGGGATAGTTCCCTATCCGTTATTTCAAGATACAGATCAAATTCCGCCTCTTCCAAAATGCTTTTCCTAACCACTGCAGCTTACAAGATTCTCCTTTCTTCCAAACTCCCTAATCATTTTCTATCTACATAATTGGCACTTGACATCTATTTTAGTCTGTTATATTATTATTTAACGTTACATATGTGAACACCTTATCAGGAACACCTGATCCTAAGGACAGGGATCAAATATTACTTCCCATTGGGCTTCCCTGGTGGCGCAGTGGTTGAGAGTCCGCCTGCCGATGCAGGGGACGCGGGTTTTGTGCCCCGGTCCGGGAGGATCCCGCGTCCTGCGGAGCGGCTGGGCCCGTGGGCCGTGGCCGCTGGGTCTGCGCGTCCGGGGCCTGTGCTCCGCAGCGGGAGAGGCCACAACAGTGAGAGGCCCGCGTACCGCAGAAATAACCAAACCAAAACAAAAAAAAAAACCAGGAACTTGGTGAATGAGTGGCAGTTATCCTGAGAAGAAAGCCAGGGCAACAAAGAACATTTCTATGCCAATCCAGTTTCCTAATTATAAAATGGACCAAAGACTATTAATAAATATAAATCCTTTACATATGCTCCCTTCATCTACAAATTTAATGGGTTTTACTCTAAGCTACCATTACATAATAATGAAGCCATAGTAAGTGCTGTCTTAAATTACACGAGAACTATATTGGAGAATTTCAAGATCAGCAGTACGTTGAAAGGGTTTAGATAATGGTATCAAATATATCTTAGGCCTTGAAAGGCGCAGAGGACATAGTTCCATTACTTCATTCATTCATAGTTCCATTCATTCATTTCTCCCAAACAGATGGGAAGTTTCTGTCTGTTAAGAAATGTAGCTATTCTTCTTCTTTTTTTTGAAATATAGCTATTCTTTTAAGGCCCAGTGCAAAAGATGCTGCCTCTGAAACCCCTTTCTCAGTCTCCTAGTTGGTATTACTCACTTTTTCTTTTGTATTAGCATTTTTCTGGCTCCATATAGATGTACAATTAATATAGCATCTTCATATTATGTATTACAGTATAATAGTTAAGTGGAACTACAGTTTGGGGGCATTTTAGCCAAACAATTTTTACCAAAAAGCCTTTTGATAGGAAAGAACAACTTTTTATTTGTTTGTTTTTAAGTTCATAACATGAGAAAAGAGCAATATAAAGTCTCTGTCAGAAGTCAAATGTTTCTCAGAAAGGGCCCTTTTTAGAATAGAAATGATCCGTTCTGAAGAGGTATATGTGAGTATTATTAGAGGGGAGGAGAGTTCATAAGGTATCCAAGTTCTCAAAGTTGAAATCAACAAGACCGATAAGATAATACAGAGACTACTGTATTCAAAAGTTAAGGGAACCTAAGAGTGTCTAGAATCCAAGTCTTTTAGTAATAATAACAGTTTGTAAATTTCTTAAAATAAAAAGTAAAGGTTCCTTCAAAACCAAAATACCTTAGGTTGTACACCATACATTTGCCTACTTTCACTTACTTGTATGTTTTGGTATAATCCAGCCATAAACCACAAAGAATAGAGCCCACCATTCCAGCTAACACTAGCGTTAGCCCAATCCTTCCAGCATTCACTTCTTCTCCCTTAAAATGTTTTTCAAAAGAAGTTGATCAGATACTTCTAATTCAAACAGATCCTTCACATTCCAATACCTTCTCAAAGTCAATGGAAATAGCAGATAAAATTAAGCATACAATATAACATGAAGAATTCAGTACATGTGTTAAGGTGAATGGGGTAGAGGAAGGTAAAGCACATGTTAAAGGACATTCTACATTAAAACAGAAAAAAAAAACCCTGATATATGGGAGAAATCAAAAAGGGAATTTTTCTTGATCTTCCATGGTTAGAAAGTACAGTAATTTTTGTTAGAATTCTTAAGTAATTCACAGATGTCTGAAAAGGAAGTTAAGCTGATAGCTTTTACATACTACAATTGCATTCTCCTTTCAAAAGCAAAGAGAGATCAGAGCTTGATATTTACATCTTTATATTTGTGTTGGTTTCTTTTAAAGTTTGTTCTTTTTCATATAACCAGTCACATTATCTCTTTAAAAAAATTTTTTTAAAAGACTGAGGTATTGTCAAAGCAATAATGACTTCTGCTTTCCATGTTGTTTTATAAACTGGATCAAATGTATTCTCAGTGAAAACAAATATAAATCATTTACAGCAACAAGGTCATAAATCTTTAGCCTTATGATCATGCTAACAGGAATTATATTGCTAAAGAAAAATTCTTGGCCAGGCATGCAACACAATATAGGCAGAAGCTTACCTTATAGTATGTCAGTATAATTTGATTTAATAATGTTGAGACTGAATAAAACGCTCCAGTCATGATACCTACAATAAATAAAGAGAAAACTATCAATGTACCATGTACTAGTTCATAAAGTAATATGCAACACTCTGTGACAGCTGTGAAAATATAATGTCTTCTTAGACAGTTGACAGAAAAAATTAAGACCTCTTGCTATCCCCTTTCAGGATGTGGACTGATCAACGTAACACCTAAACTTACTAGAGATTGTGATTGTAAAATTCTGTCGTTACATCATTTACTATTATTTAGGTTCAGACAATATGGACCAGAAATCACAGTCCCATGCATAACATTGTATCCAGCAATCTAGCAACGGATTGCTTCCTGAGCGCCTACACAAGCTAATGAATGTTAAAGCATTAAGACAGAATCCCTCTTTCAGAGATCTCACCCCTGCATCGAAGACTTATAAGGCAATTAGTAAGACAATGTTAATTAAAGAATACTTAAAAAGGAAAAATAAAAACAGCTGGTTATCAGGAATCATATGACTAGGTTTGAATCATGGAGTTTCTTCACATATGTTGTAAAACTTTAGGTCTAAGTCTTTTAACCTAGCTGAAATTTAAGTTTATTGTTTTTCTATTATTAAATATTTCAAGCATACAAAATAGTACAGAGACTAATTTAACAAATACCCTTACTCATCACCCTCTTGCTAAACATTAACATTTTGCCATCTTTGCTGTAGATTCATTTTTTTAGACCTTCCTTAATCCTATTCTTCCTCAGAGGTAATCCCCATCCTGATCTTGGTGTTTATCATCGTAGATATTATAACATATGTGTATCAATATACAACAGTTAGAATTATTCTGCATGTATTTAAATTTTATATAAATAATATGGTATTAGTATCCATCTGCAATTTGCTCATATCACTCAATATCATGGTTTTGAGATTTAACCATGTTGATACTTTTAGTTCTAGCTCATCAGTTTTCTCTGGTGTATAATAGTACATTGTGTGAATATACTTCCATTTAATTATCTCTTGTCCTAAGTCAATAGACATGTTAAGGCTTTTTCCAGTTTTTTGCTATTTAAAACAATGTTGCAATAAATACTATGTTTTTGTTCTTATGTATAAGGGTTTCTCTAAGTATGTACCTAGGAGTAAAACTTCTACTTTCTAGATATAGCCAAACTACTCTTCCAAATGGGTGTGCCAGTTTATATAGTAAGTCCCCTACATATGAACGAGTTCCGTTCCGAGAGTGGGTTTGTAAGTCCAATTTGTTCGTGAGTCCAACAAAGTTAGCCTAGGTACCCAAGTAACACAATCAGCTATATAGTACTGTACTGTAATGGGTTTATAATACTTTTCACACAAATAATACATAAAAAACAAACAAAAAATAAAGAAAACATTTTTAATCTTACAGTACAGTACCTTGAAAAGTACAGTAGTACAGTACAACAGCTGCCATACAGGGGCTGGCATCAAGTGACAGGGAAGAAGAGTTACTGACTGGAGGAGGGAGAGGAGGTGGGAGATGGTAGACCTGAAGGATCGTCAGCAATAGGAGATGGGGGATAAGCTGCAACTTCACTCACACCTGACATTGACGGAATGCACGTTTGCATCTTTGAAAGCTCACAACTTGAAGGTTCATATGTAGGGGACTTACTGTACTATCAACAGAGTTCCTTTACTCTATATCCTTGCCAAATTTGTTTGCATCAGATTAAAAAAATTTTTTTTTTTGCCAATTTGAATGTGTGGGATATTGTATCTTACTTTGGTTTTGATTCGGATTTCCTCAATTACTAGTAAGGTTGAGCATCATACATGAGCAATATACACACACACAAACATATAAATGCCGCCTTCTGATTTCCCCAGACTGCTTGCTCTTTTCTTAGTGATTAATACGGGTCACTTTTATATTGTGAGTACGAAGCCTTTGTTGGTTATATGCATTGCAGACATTTTCTCATAGCCTATGTCATGTCCTTTTAGAAAATATCATTAGTTTAATGTATATATTTATCAATCTTTTTATTTAGGGTTTATGTTTTTTGCATTAGGAAATTCTTTTAAGAATACTAAAGATGTTAAAAAAAAAAAAAAAAGAATACTAAAGATGGTTCCCTTCCCTTCCTTTTATTGCTTCTAAAACATTAAAGTTCTGGGAACTTCCCTGGAGGTCCAGTGGTTAAGACTCCATGCTTCCACTGCAGGAGGCACGGGTTCAATCCCTGCCCTGGTCAGGGAACTAAGATCCTGCATGCTGTGCTGCGTGGCCAAAAAAAAAAAAATTAAAGCTCTGATTTTTACCCTTTGATCTTTAATCCACAATTCATTTTCTAATTTCACCTTATTTTTCCTCTATGGCTAATTGATTGTCCCAGGACAATTTACTATGTAGATTCTCTTCTACAAATATCAAGTTTTCATATATGCATAATGTTCTAGTCATCACAGCCGTCTGCAAATATTCTAGTTTTTCTCTATACAGGCACTTAGTGGCATGGCCATATGACTTTAAAGGTGAGTAAAAGTGACACTTCTCATTTCCTACCTGAGTAATCATGGAGACATGTGCCTGGATCCCTGAGTAATTTGCTGCCTACTCACAGTGAACAGGTAGCATTGGCAAGAAATAAACTTTTGATGTGTTTGGCCACTAAGATTTTTTTTGGTGGAGTTTCATTGCTATAATACAACCTAGCCTATGCCAACTGATACACAGGGCTAGGTTCCTGGGCTCTCTATTCTGTTCCAGTGATCTAATTGCCTATCCCTTACTAATACATGACATCTTGATTACCACTGCTCTATAAATCTTGATATCTGAGAGTTAGTTCCTTACCTTGTTCTTTATCAAAATTACCATTGTTGTTCTTGGCCCTTACTTATCTCATAGTAATTTCAGAATTAGCCAAGTTTTATTACAAACCCTGTTTAAGTTGGAGATTGCAAGATGAGGCCTAGGTCTAAAGATGTTATCAAAAACCCCTGGGTAACTAGCCTTTGTTACTCTCTTCCCACTGAGCTCAGGAATGCACAGGGACCCAGCGAGGTTAGCCTGAGGAGGCCAAGGAAAATAAAGGAGGCCTGTGCTGAGGCTTGAGTGTACTCTACTGCACTGTACCCTACGGTGATCTCAAATCTATTCCAGACCTCAGTGAGGATAGCCAGAATCTGGAGAAAGAATTACAATAGCAAAGAATACTGTTAGCTGAATCTAGAGTATGGTATTTGTCTGAGTTTCAGATAGCAAGTAGCTACAGATGGGAACAGTGAGGGATCATGCTTTCTCCAAATAGCCCTAACTCAAAAAAAAAAAAAAAAGTTTCTTGGTTTATTTGGTTCCTGAGTTTTGGACACTAAAATATCCTGAAAACCTGTCCTAGGAGTGTAGTGCCTATCCAGACTATCCCATGTACAAGTCTGCTCCAATCTTTTGTATATAATACTAGGCATGGAGGGGGACAGGTACAATTCCAAAAGGTGTGATATGACTCTCACTCATTCAGACATTATGATCCCTAACTATGCACCCCTTCGGTGACGAATAAGTCAAGAAACTTCTCCAACTGTCCTGGGGAATATTATTGAACTCTCCACAGGGTTTCCCAACTCCCTCTTTCTAATTCCTTCAACAAGTAAACTCTGTTCAGTTTCTGAAGACTGTGTCTGTGTCTGGCCTTTCCATCAGTCCAAATCCATAATTGACATTTGTTAATACAGTGGTCCTGTAAGGTTAACTGACATTATTACAATCTTGAGTCTTCCAAAAACATGGTATATCCCTCCACTTAACTGAGGTCTTCTCTTATGTCTTTCAATGTTTTATAATTTATAAAGTTATTTTTTAACATTTAAGTATAGCTGATTTACATTAAGTTCTTTTTGGTAGATTTATTCCTACACATCTTATACTTTTGGTTGCTATTATAAAATGTATCTTTTTATAAGAATGCAATTGATATTTTCACATTGTTAGGTATCTCATAATCTTTCTGAACCCATCCTTATTAGTTCTAATACAGTCTGTAGGTTCTCTTGAATTATTTTGTAGACCATGGGGTTAGCAAAAACATTTTCTGTAAAAGACCAGACAGTAAATATTTTAGCTTTCCAGGCTATATGGTCTCTGATGTGGCTACTCTGCTGCTCTTGTAGTTCAAAAGCAGCCATAAACAATATGTAAGCGAACACAACTTTATAAAAACCGGCAATGGCCAGATTTGGCTCCTAAGACAGTTTGCTGACCTCTGGTATACATAATCATATTATCTGCGAATAATAGCATCTTTTTTCTTTCCAATTCATATACTTTTCATTTTTCCTGTATTAGTGGGCCAGCCAGGACTTTCAGTTGGATGTTGAATAGAGGTGGTGACAATAGGCATCCTTGTTTTAAGGGCTACTTCTTACTGATTTTTTTTTTTTGTTTTTTGCGGTATGCAGGCCTCTCACTGTTGTGGCCTCTCCCGTTACGGAGCACAGGCTCCAGACGCGCAGGCTCAGCGGCCATGGCTCACGGGCTCAGCTGCTCCGCGGCATGTGGGATCTTCCCGGACCGGGGCACAAACCCGTGTCCCCTGCACCGGCTGGTGGACTCTCAACCACTGCGCCACCAGGGAAGCCCTTCTTATTGATTTTTAAGGGTAATGTTCCTAAGGTTCTGCCTTTGGAATGATGTTTGCTATAGGGTTTTTGTAGATAAACTTTATCAGGTTCAGAAAGTTCATTTTTCTCACAATTGGTTAAGAGTCTTTAACCAGTGGGTATTGTATTCTATCAAATGCTTTTTCCTCAGCCATTGGGTAAATTTTCCTCTTTGATCTCTTACTGTGGTCAATTATATGCATACATTTCTAGTACTAAATCATTTCTCACTCCTGAGATAAACCAAACTTCGTCAGGATGCACTGTCATTTTTATAAATAGCTGGGTTAGGTTTTCTAATATTTTATTTTGGATTTTTACGTCTAGGTTCATAGGTAAAACTGGCCTATAATTTTTCTCTTACACTGTCCCTGTCTGATTTTGATATCAAGGTTATACTAGCCTCACAAATAAACTGCAGATGATAAAAAATAAGTTGCAGGTGGTAACAGTGATTCCTTCCAGGGAGTGGATGACCTGGGGATAGAGATGGGAGAAGACTGACTTTTCATTGTATGTCCTTTGTACCTTTTAAATCTTATAAAAATAAAATTTAGAATTAAGAAATGAGAACTCAGGGGACTTCCCTAGTGGTCCGGTGGTTAAGACTCCATGCTCCCAATGTAGGGGGCCCTGGTTCGATCCTTGGTCAGGGAACCAGATCCCGCATGCCACAACTAAGAGCCCACATGCCGCAACTAAAAGATTCCCGCATGCCACAACTAAAGATCCCTCATGCTACAATGAAAATCCCGTATGCGGCAACAAAGATCCCACGTGCCACAACTAAAACCTGGCACAGGGACTTCCTTGGCGTCACAGTGGTTAAGAGTCCGCCTGCCAATGCAGGGGACATGGGTTCAGTCCCTGGTCTGGGAAGATTCCACATGCAATGGAGCAACTAAGCTTGTGCACCACAACAGCTGAGCCTGCGTGCTGCAACTACTGAAGCCTGCACGCCTAGAGCCCATGCTCCGCAACAAGAGAAGCCACCGCAATGAGAAGCCTGCACTGAGCAATGAAGACCCAATGCAGCCAAAAAAAAAAAAGACCTGGCACAGCCAAATAAACAAATATTTAAATATATTTTTTTAAAAAATAAATGAGAACTCAGAGTCTTTATTTTTAAAACAAGTATAATAATCTTTCTATCTCAAAAATTTAGCTGAAATAATATATATGGAAGTCCTTTACAAATTTCAAACAACTAAACAAATTTTTACCTAATTAGTTATGCATAACCAGGTGCTAAATAATGTGCTATAAAACACATAAAAGCTCCACAGAAATCAGAATAGTCAGAGACGGTGCCATCTAAGGCCCTTGCTCATGCCATTACCCTCTTCCCCCTTGTCTATCCAAATCTAACCTGTCCTTCAAGGCCAGCCTCAACCACCATCTTTGCTGTGATGCCCTCCCTGCCACCCACACCCCTTCCTTTCTTGTATCTTGTCCCAATTATGTATTCTGAAGGCCTTTAGCATGCACTTGCCATACAACTTCTCTTATGTTGTTATCTTTCTGATAAATAACTTTTACACTATTGTTTACTTTTCAGAGGTTTACATAATCTCCTCAATTGAATTATAATTATTTCAGGGTGGAAATCATGTATCATTCTTCTTTCTAATCCACACAGCATCTAGGGCACTGTTATATATTTAGTAGATACTTGATACTTATTGGTAGGATAAATGAATAAATGAATGAATAATACAATGAACAATAAGTGAGGTAAACGTTAAGCTAGCTCTTATAGGACTGCTTAAGGAAAAAAAGGACACATTTCAGGTAGAAGAAATAATGGCACAAAATGTATTACAGAGATGAGAATTAACAGTGTATGTGCATGTGAAGGCATGTTTGTGTCTGTGTATGTGACACAGGGTTGGTGATAAATTTGGCTAAAAGAGAATTTTGTATTGGGAAACAATGAGGTATAAAAGAAGGAAAGAAGCCACCTTAAATGATAGGCTAAAGAAATGAATTTGCTCTACTAGATAATAGTGAGCCACTATATTTTCTCTGCTTCCTAGTTATGAATTTTAGGTTTAAGCTAAGCAGTGGAGGTAACCAAAATTAAGAAAAGGAACTGAAGTATTTAATTATGAGATGATATAACATCTGGTATTTGCTTTAAAATATTCCAGGGAATTCCCTGGCTGTCCAGTGGTTAGGACTCTGCGCTTTCACTGCCAAGGGCCCAGGTTCGATCCCTGGTTAGGGAACTAAGATACCACAAGCTGCAGCGTGGCCAAAGCCAAAAAAAAAAAAAATTAAAAAGGTAAAATATTCCAGGAAAAATGCAGAGGAAATAAAAGCAAGATTGGTGAACTGTTGGTAATTGTTGAAGCTGGGTGATGATGGGTACTTAGGAATTCATTAAATTAAATGTTCTACTTTTGTGTTTAATAATTTCCACTAAGAAAAGGGGTGGGGGGAAGTAATCCCAGTAAAAGGGTAAGAGTTTAGGTCACAGCATAACTTGTTACAACTTATAAAACAATTACGTACTCTTGTGTGCACTGCCCCCCAAAAATATAAAGAAAAGAATAGCAGTGAGTGACTTCTGAAGGCAAGTAAGACAGAAATAGGGGGTATTGGTTAATAAACAGTGTTAATATAAGGACAAAAGAATACTGTGTCACAAAACTCTGAAGGGAACACAATGTGTTGGTGCCTGCAGTCAAAGCTACAGTGTTAGGAGGAATATCTGTCTGCTATGCTGAAAGACCTAGAAGGATGAGACGTTGATACAGTAGTCAAAATAGATGACAGTTTGCACGGGGTCAAAGAAAGGAATTATTGATGACACTTTCCATATGCTTATGGTGGTCACAACTATAATTTATAAAGGACCTAAAGTACCCTGGGAGAACTCACAAAAGAAGACAGCGCTGGCAGACAGCAGAAACAAGAACTACAATCCTGCAGCCTCTGGAATGAAAACCACATTCACAGAAAGATAGACAAAATGAAAAGGCAGAGTACTTTGTACCAGATGAAGGAACAAGATAAAACCCCAGAAAAACAATTAAATGAACTGAAGGTAGGCAACCTTCCAGAAAAAGAATTCAGAATAATGGTAGTGAAGATGATCCAGGACCTCGGAAAAAGAATGGAGATCAAGAAGATGCAAGAAATGTTTAACAAGGACCTAGAAGAGTTAAAGAACAAACACCTAGAAGAATTAAAGAACAAACAGAGATGACAATACAATAATTGAAAAGAAAAATACACTAGAAGGAATCAATAGCAGAATAATTGAGGCAGAAGAACAGATAAGTGAACTGGAAGACAGAATGGTGGAATTCACTGCCACGGAACAGAATAAAGAAAAAAAAAAAGAAAACAAATGAAGACAGCCTAAGAGACCTGTGGGACAACATTAAACGCACCAACATTCTCATTATAGGGGTCCCAGAAGGAGAAGAGAGAAAGAAAGGACCTGAGAAAATATTTGAAGAGATTATAGTTGAAAACTTCCCTAACATGGGAAAGGAAATAGCCACCCAAGTCCAGGAAGCACAGAGAGTCCCAGGCAGGATACACCCAAAGAGAAACATGCCGAGACACATAGTAATCAAACTGACAAAAATTAAAGACAAAGAAAAATTATTAAAAGCAACAAGGGAAAAACGACAAATAATATACAAGAGAACCCCCATAAGGTTAACAATTGATTTCTCAGCAGAAACTCTACAAGCCAGAGTGGAGTGGCACGATATATTTAAAGTGATGAAAGGAAAGAACGTACAACCAAGATTACTCTACTCGGCAAGGATCTCATTCAGATTCGACGGAGGAATCAAAAGCTTTACAGACAAGGAAAGGCTCAGAGAATTCAGCACCACCAAACCAGCTCTACAACAAATGCTAAAGGAACTTCTTTAAGTGGAAAACACAAAAGACAAAAAGGACCTACAAAAACAAACACAAAACAATTAAGAAAATGGTAATAGGAACAAACATATTGATAATTACCTTAAACGTGAATGGATTAAGTGCTCCAACCAAAAGGCACAGGCTCACTGAATGGATACAAAAATAAGACCCATATATATGCTATCTACAAGAGACCCACTTCAGACCTAGGGACACATACAGACTGAAAGTGAGGGAATGGAAAAAGATATTCCAAGCAAATGGAAATCAAAAGAAAGCTGGAGTAGCAATACTCATACCAGATAAAATAGACTTTAAAATAAAGAATGTTACAAGAGACAAGGAAGGGGCTTCCCTGGTGGCGCAGTGGTTGAGAGTCTGCCTGCCGATGCAGGGGACACAGGTTCGTGCCCCGGTGCGGAAAGGTCCCACATGCCGCGCAGCGGCTGGGCCCATGAGCCATGGCCGCTGAGCCTGTGTGTCCGGAGCCTGGCTCTACAATGGGAGAGGCCACAACAGTGACAGGCCCACGTACCGCTAAAAAAAAAAGAAAAAAAGAGACAAGGAAGGACATTACATGATGATCAAGGGACAAATCCAAGAAGAAGACATTACAATTATAAATATATATGCACCCAAAGAGGAGCACCTCAATACATAAGGCAAATGCTAACAGCTATAAAAGAGGAAATCGAGAGTAACACAATAAAAGTGTGGGACTTTAATAACACCTCACTTACACCAATGGACACATCATCCAGACAGAAAATTAATAAGGAAACACAAGCTTTAAATTACACAATAGACCAGATAGATTTAATTGATATTTATAGGACATTCCATCCAAAAACTGCAAATTACACTTCCTTCTCAAGTGCACACAGAACATTCTCCAGGATAGATCACATCTTGGGTCACAAATCAAGCCTCAGTAAATTTAAGAAAATAGAAATCATATCAAGCATCTTTTCTGACCACAATGCTATTAGATTAGAAACCAATTACAGGGGAAAAAACATAAAAAATACAAACACATGGAGGCTAACTAATACACTACTTAATAACCAAGAGATCACTGAAGAAATCAAAGAGGAAATAAGAAAATACCTACAAACAAATGACAATAAAAACACAATGACTCAAAACCTATGGGATGCAGCAAAAGCAGTTCTAAGAGGGAAGTTTATAGCAATATAAGCCTACCTCAAGAAGCAAGAAAAATCTCAAATAAACAATTTAACCTTACACCTAAAGGAACTAGAGAAAGAAGAACAAACAAAACCCAAAGTTAGTAGAAGGAAAGAAATCATAAAGATCAGAGCAGAAATAAATGAAATAGAAACAAAGAAAACAATAGCAAAGATCAATAAAATTAAAATATGGTTCATTGAGAAGATAAACAAAATTGATAAACTTTTAGCCAGACTCATCAAGAAAAAGAGGGAGAGGACTCAATCAATAAAATTAGACATGAAAAAGGAGAAGTTACAACGGACACTGCAGAAATACAAAGCAGCCTAAGAGACTACTACAAGCAACTCTATGCCAATAAAATGGACAACCTGGAAGAAATGGACAAATTCTTAGAAAGGTATAACCTTCCAAGACTGAACCAGGAAGAAATACAAAATATGAACAGACCAATCACAAGTAATAAAATTGAAACTGTGGTGCTTCCCTGGTGGCGCAGTGGTTGAGAGTCTACCTGCCGATGCAGGGGACACGGGTTCATGCCCTGGTCCGGGAAGATCCCACATGCCACGGAGTGGCTAGGCCCGTGAGCCATGGCCGCTGAGCCTGCGTGTCCGGAGCCTGTGCCCCGCAACAGGAGAGGCCACGACAGTGAGAAGCCCACGTACTGCAAAAACAAAACAAAACAAAACAAAACAAAACAAAACAAAACATTGAAACTGTGATTAAAAATCTTCCAACAAACAAAAGTCCAGGACCAGATGACTTCACAGGTGAATTCTATCAAACATTTAGAGAAGAGCTAACACTTATCCTTCTCAAATTCTTCCAAAAAATTGCAGAGAAAGGAACACTCCCAAACTCATTCTATGAGGCCACCATCACCCTGATACCAAAATCAGACAATGATACTACAAAAAAAGAAAATTACACACCAATATCACTAATGAATATACATGCAAAAATCCTCAACAAAATACTAGCAAACAGAATCCAACAACACATTAAAAGACTCATACAACATGATCAAGTGGGATTTATCCCAGGGATGCAAGGATTCTTCACTATATGCAAAGCAATCAATGTGATACACTATATTAACAAATTGAAGAATAAAAACCATATGATCATCTCAATAGATGCAGAAAAAGCTTTTGACAAAATTCAACACCCATTTATGATAAAAACTCTCCAGAAAGTGCGAATAGAGGGAACCTACCTCAACATAATAAACGCCATATAGGACAAACCCACAGCAAACATCATTTTCAATGGTGTAAAACTGAAAGCATTTCCTCTAAGATCAGGAAGAAGACAAGGATGTCCACTCTCGCCACGATTATTCAACATAGTTTTGGAAGTCCTAGCCATGGCAATCAGAGAAGAAAAAGAAATAAAAGGAATACAAATTGGAAAAGAAGAAGTAAAACTGTCACTGTTTGCAGATGACATGATACTATACATAGAGAATCCTAAAGATGCCACCAGAAAACTACTAGAGCTAATCAATGAATTTGGTAAAGTTGCAGGATACAAAACTGATGCACAGAAATCTCTTGCAGTCCTACACACTAACAACAAAAGATCAGAAAAAGAAATTAAGAGAACAATCGCATTCACCACTGCAACAAAAAGTATAAAATACCTAGGAATAAACGTACCTAAGAAGGTAAAAGAGCTATATTCAGAAAACTATAAGACACTGATGAAAGAAGTCAAAGATGACACAAACAGATGGAGAGATATACCACGTTCTTGGATTGGAAGAATCAATATTGTGAAAATGACTATACTACCCAAAGTAATCTACAGATTCAATGCAGTCCTTATCAAATTACCAGTGATATTTTTTACAGAACTAGAACAAAAATCTTAAAATGTGTATAGAGACACAAACGACCCCAAATAGCCAAAGCAGTCTTGAGGGAAAAAACGGAGATGGAGGAATCAGACTCCCCAACTTCAGACTATACTACAAAGCTACAGTAATCAAGACAATATGGTACTGGCACAAAAACAGAAACATAGATCAATGGAACAGGATAGAAATCCCAGAGGTAAACCCACGCACCTATGGTCAACTAATCCATGACAAAGGAGGCAAGGATATAAAATGGAGAAAAGACAGTCTCTTCAATAAGTGGTGCTGGGAGAACTGGACAGCTACATGTAAAAGAATGAAATAGAACACTCCCTAACACCATACACAAAAATAAATTCAATATGGATTAGAGACCTAAATGTAAGGCTGGACACTATAAAACTCTTAGAGGAAAACACAGGAAGAAAACTCTTTGACATAAATCACAGCAAGAGCTTTTTGATCCACCTCCTAGAGTAATGGAAATAAAAATAAACAAATGGAACCTAATGAAACTTAAAAGCTTTTGCACAGCAAAAACGAAACTATAAAAAAGACAAAAAGACAATTCTCAGAATGGGAGGAAATATTTGCAAATGAATCAATGGAGAAAGGATTAATCTCCAAAATATATAAACAGCTCATGCAGCTCAATATTAAAAAAAAAAAAACCCAATCAAAAAATGGGCAGAAGACCGAAATAGACATTTCTCCAAAGAAGACATACAGATGGCCAAGAAGCACATGAAAAGCTGCTCAACTTCACTAATTATTAGAGAAATGCAAATCAAAACTACAATAAGGTATTACCTCATACTGGTTAGAATGGGCATCATCAGAAAATCTACAAACAAATGCTGGAGAGGGTGTGGAGAAAAGGGAACCCTCTTGCATTGCTGGTGGGAATGTAAATTGATACAGCCACTATGGAGAACAGTATGGAGGTTCCTTAAAAGACTAAAAACAGAATTACCATATGATCCAGCAATTCCAGTACTGGCCATATACCCAGAGAAAAGCATAATTCAAAAAGACACATGCACCCCAATGTTCACTGCAGCACTATTTACAATAGCCAGGTCATGGAAGCAACCTAAATGCCCATAGACAGACGAATGGATAAAGAAGATGTAGTACACATATACAATGGAATATTACTCAGCCATTAAAAGGAATGCAGTTGGGTCATTTGTAGAGACGTGGATGGATCTAGAGACTGTCATACAGAGTGAAGTAAGTCAGAAAGAGAAAAACAAATATCGTATATTAACGCATATATGTGGAACCTAGAAAAATGGTACAGATGAACTGGTTTCAGGGCAGAAATAGAGACACAGATGTAGAGAACAAACGTATGTACACCAAGGGGGGAAGTGGCGGGGGAGGGTGGTGGTGTGATGAATTGAGAGATTGGGATTGACATATATACAGTAATATGTATAAAATGGATGACTGATAAGAACTGCTGTATAAAAAAACTTTTTTTAATTAAATAAAATTTTTTAAAAAACGAGTGCTTCAGGCTTCCCTGGTGGCGCAGTGGTTGGGAGTCCACCTGCCGATGCAGGGGACACGGGCTCGTGCCCCGGTCCGGGAAGATCCCATATGCCGCGGAGCGGCTGGGCCTGTGAGCCATGGCCGATGAGCCTGCGCATCCGGAGCCTGTGCTTTGCAGCAGGAGAGGCCACAACAGTGAGAGGCCCGCGTACCGCAAAAAAAACACGAGTGCTTCTCTAATACCCACCAATTTTTTTTGTTCTAAAAACATGTAAGGAAATCCATTCTGAAGTTTTTGCTTTTGGTTAAAAATTTAAGTTTACGACTATGCTATTATTATAGAGTTAATAAACCTATCTCATTATCTCATTAATTAAAGCTCAAACCACTAGATTATAAGAAAATAATAATAATATAATATAATATACATTAATGATATACTATTATTATTATTAATATATTATTATATATTAATAATATTATATAACAATAATAATAATCTAGCTCAAACCACTAGATTATAAGAAAATAATCTGTAATGCTCAAAGGTTTACACAGACATCAACAAAAATAAAACCACTTACCATAAGTGATCAATAGAAGGACAAAAGGAATATTTTTAAATAGGTTCCTTATTGATTTCCCATAGGAATACTCTCCAGGGGGACTGTCTTGGAGAACTGCTTGAGCCTGGCTTGGTGGATACTGAGGTTTTTCTTTGAATGCTGGAAACATACATGAAAAGATAATTCAATATACAAGTCTTCTTTAGTGAGCAGACTAAATTAAGTTTAAAAAGGTAGTAAAAGTCTTTTATAGTAAGGCTTTTCATTTTCACTAATTTCTAAGTGAAGAATAGTTTGATATTATCATCTCAACCCTCTGAGATGGACTAAAACTCAGAGATTTGGCCAATTCACAGAACTGAACTGTAAAACCATCAATACTATGTCACAACTTTGCCCAGTGATTATTCTGTTTTTAGTTAAGCAAGATTAATTTTTATTATATTAAGTATTCAACAATTCTATTTCTAAATTTGGTTCAATCCGTAATTAGAGGTAATATCAGATATGAGCAAGCCAGTAAATTGAGCTTTTAGAGGACTGTCTTGAGTTAGTACCTATTTTCTTCTGAAATTTGATAGAAAGTTTATCATCTGATGCAATTACCCCTCTTGAACTGAAAAGGTCCATGTGGATTCATGGGAGCAGAGCTAGGTCCTGCTTGCTGACTCACTTCAGCTGCATATGGAAAATCTAGGGGTAGAGCTGGGAGACATAAAAGTGTGATACATAGTTTCTGATACTGTAAGTTCTAGCACTGCCCATTACTATGTAGTTAGAGAAAGATCGCACAGCCTTCTCAGCCAGATATTTAGAGACTGCCCTTTTGCTGGGCAGGGAAGGATCTACTAATTTCCTGCCATAGATGGCTAGGCAGAGATTTCTGTAGGGTATGGCTAGCCAGGAGTCAAGACTTTCTGATAGAAGAGCTGACCTGCTAAGAGTGGTACATCAAAAATTAAAATCCAGTTTTAGTACTGACTCAAAATTTTAAACTCAAATACATACAGGAAAAATGCTGTATTTCACTGAATCTAAAATGGTCTGAGGCTGGCACTTAATGATCTTGGCAGGCATCAACAGAAGGTTTTCACATAACCATACCTGAATTGACACCAGTGTTACATGCCATTGATTTTTTTTATTGTGATAAGAACATTTAACTTGAAATCTACCCTCTTAACAAACTTTTAAGTGTACAATAAGTATTGTTAACTATAGGCATAATGTTATACAGCATATCTCTAGAACTTATTCATCTTAGACGCCATTGACTGATTACTAAAGGCACCTCAATTTCAGAGACGCCATGAAAAACATGTACACTTTAGAATCAATAAAGTAGGGTAAATTCAAAAGCCAAAAAGAAGGTAAATGGATTCAGAAGAAAGTAATATTTTCTAAAATATTAGAATTTCCTCCTTCTCTTTCTCTCTCTCTCTTTTTAAATAGTGGCTATTTCTTTCTTCCAACAAAGCAGCCTGCTTTGTAGTTTGAAAGTGGTCTAGATCTGATGGACCTGACTGTCAACTGTAATCATGTAGAAATTTTTTAAAAATACAGATTTGGGGATTCTAGAGAAGGCTCAGTGAATCAGAACCTCCAGAACAGAACCTTAGAACTGTATTACACAAAACTCAACGCTCAGCCAGGTTTGAAAATCACTGCAAAAGCAAGAAATGATTCTTAAAACTTGCACACAATATTGTAATTCTCTTAATTCTCCTGTTTGCTGCTAAAAATAAAAAATTACAGCTCTTTGCTCACCAAAACATGGATTAATTATGATATAAATAAAACAACAACTAGACTTCTATTTTTATAGGTCTTACAACTAATTGAAGCGGAGACATAACTCATATTTACTTTTTAATATCCTTATATTGGAGGACTGGTAGACATAAAACGTTTTAAGTGGTTGCAATCCCTCCCCTTCCTTTCACCCTATCTGCTCCTTGCACTGTTGAGGACGCCTGTTGTCCTCTCCTGAAAGTCTCTTTGCATCCTAGTTAAGATAGGAGATATCTCTCTTTATTAATATTGGTAAAACAGAACTCACATGTTGTAAAACAAAGTTTCAGAATGTAAAAACTATGCTTACAACGTAGTCATGGGTATTGAATGAGTCCTAAGTCTCTTACTTAGATTTTTATTTACTACAATAAAATAAGTCTAAATGGCTCAGATCTGAACTCAAATGCAAAATAAAAACAAGTTCTGGTAGTCTTTAATTCCATTAGACTTGTTTTCTGAATACAAGTGTTATGTCTTAGTTTCAGGAAGTTAACTGCTTTCTTGGACAAAATCAAGATTTTATCTACCAGTTACACAATATAGTAAAGTCAGGCTTAAGTCTATAAAGGAAAAAAAAAAAAAGAGGAACAAAAAAACCATTGGTCTATGACCCTGTTTACGCCTCATTGCTCCTTTCAAAGGATGAAATGTGGCTTTTTCTTTCTCCTTTGAAACCGAAAAATAGACTTCTAACTTCTCTTCTCCCCACCAAAAAGTTGTGCAAATAAAATAATTAACTAATAAAATAATTAATTAGTAAAAGTTATTCTCCACCCTTAGCAATAGGAATGGAAAGTAGCCAAAGGATTTTGGGCACCACATTCAAACTTTTTCTCCCATGATGAATAAATAACAAATCTATTGTGTTTAGGACCACTTCTATTTTTTGAAATCAGGTTATAATATTATCTTTTGATTTCATTATTTGTGCTTTTGTGATTCAAGCGGACATTACACATATTAATTTATTATAAGACAAACACAGGTTTGAATCCTGGCTCTGCCTCATCTCACTATATGACTCGAAGAAATCAATTCCTGCTTCTCAGCTATTGCTTTCTCATTCATAAAATGGAGATAATAACAACAAGCTGGTATGAGGACTACATGATATGTGTAAAAGAATTTTGTAATTATTGAGTACTACACAAAATACATTGTCTTTTTGAGGAATATTTATTTTTAAAAATCAGAGACTTTTCAGGGAATTCCCTGGCAGTCCAGTGGTTAGGACTTGGCTTCCACCGCAGGGGGTACAGGTTGGATCCCTGGTCAGGGAACTAAGATTCCACATGCTGTGCAGTGCAGCCAAACATAAATAAATAAATAAATATTTAAAAATAAAATAAAATCAGAGACTTTTCTCAGGGCTTGAAATTCTTATACACTAAGTAAAACGTACTTCTATTAACAATTTATAATAGGAGCCAATATATAAATATCCTGAATATAAGAATCAAAAATAAAATTATACATGCATGTTTTATACTCATGTATTTAAATACCTTAATATTAAATATTTTGACTGCCATTACTTTTGGTTTCTGTCATCCACTCATTTTAGTGAATCAGGATGATAAGGATTTTAACTGACATACTTAAGTGATATAGTTTACTGCTCTGCATAAAAAGAACAGCTTTCAAATACAACGGCATTACCACTTATACAAGAGGAATTGAAACAAATAATCAGACTAAGTAAAAATTAAAATGATATATTTGTATATGTAACATTTTATTAATGGAGTTAGATTGCCCAGGCTCAAATTTCATCTTTAGCATTTATATACTAACTGTGACCATGGGTAAGTTAAATTTACTTAAATTCTGTGCCCAGTTTCCTCATTTATAAAATGGGAATGATAATAATAGTACCGCCCTTATAGGGCTTTGAGGATTAAATGAAATATAGCATGCAGTTGTGCTTTTAAACATGTTTGGTACATATCAATCAAATGTTAGAGACTGTAATAGTATTCTCCCAATAAGAATGGGGTATTAGCGTGAAATTCAGTGGAAGGTTGGGCTTAATTCCTAGAAATGTTAGATGGATTACACTTAGGGAGGGTAATAGGATTACATGACATGAACCCTCCTCAAGTTAGTATTTTAGGAAGACTTCTGAATACCAGTTTGGTATATGTCACATTGCTGAAAAGCATCAGCACAAAACTAAATTATTTTATAAGATTTGATTGGGCTTCCAAAATATGTATGGGTAGAATTTAGAAGGAAGTAGCATTGTCTCTTCGTAATTAAGGAACTATAAGAAAGTTAGGATTTTTAAAATAATCCATGTTTTCCTTAATAGCAAATATTTAGGTATAAGGAAAACAGGTAAATTTTTAATTTAAACGTCACAATTTTCAACCTAGACTTTCATATCACAACTGTATATTATCTTGCTTTTATACTATGCTTAGTATCATAAGATTAAGTTTATAGGTCACCAAGCAAAACTTGACAATGAGCTTTTTTTTTTCCTATTCTATTTCCATTCCATTCACCCCCCATTTCCATTTCCACTGTCTACTCATAAGCCATGAGTATGTAAATAATTATGTACATGAATAGCTCTCTTTTATTTCTTAAATAATACAGGGTGATACGCCAATGGTCATACCTATGTTTTTTGTCCCACTCCTTTGACAAATAAAAATCTTATATTTGTAGCATCTCATATATATATATATGTTTAAATACATGTGTCTTATATATAATTTTTTTTCTTATATATAATTTTGTATCTATAGATATCTTATATACAGTCTATTACTCTCACTTCTTCCAAAGAGACAAGCAATTGAAGACGATAAAAAAAGGAAAACCAGAATTTATGCAAAGATACATAGCAATCAAAGGAAAGAGAATTATATATATATATATTTCTTTCTTTTTTTTTTTTTTTTGTGGTACGCGGGCCTCTCACTGTTGTGGCCTCTCCCGCTGCGGAGCACAGGCTCCGGACACGCAGGCTCAGCAGCCATGGCTCACGGGCCCAGCTGCTCCACGGCATGTGGGACCTTTCCGGACCAGGGCACGAACCCGTGTCCCCTGCATCGGCAGGCAGACTCTCAACCACTGCGCCACCAGGGAAGCCCGAGAATTTTATATTTTAATAATCCCTATTGCTAATGGAAGATCCATTTATGCAAAATGTATATAAACTATATCTCATACTTCATCTAGCACATCAAATATGGCTACCAGAAAAGTAGATATAGGAATTTGTTTTTTAAAAATATAGATTTCTTTTAAAACCTTGTTAAACTGACAAAATAGTACAAGGGATAATTTATCCTTTTTCAGTAGTCAGCACACAGCAAATATGCCACTCCCTAACAGAAACATAAAAACCAATCATAGGTAGATTGGACATGTCAGAATATTTTAAATGCTACCATGAGAATATTTTGTTCATTATCTTAAGGAAAATTAAAAATATGTGGGCTGAGTTTCCTATCCCTGGGTCCAGCAGTTCATCTCTAAAGGCATCTGTGGTGGTGCAGTGGTTAAGAATCCACCTGCCAATGCAGGGGACACCAGTTCGAGCCCTGGTCCGGGAAGATCCCACATGCCACCGAGCAACTAAGCCCGTGCGCCACAACTACTGAGCCTGTGCTCTAGAGTCCACGAGCCACAACTAGTGAGCCCACGTGCCACAACTACTGAAGCCTGCACGCCTAGAGCCTGTGCTCCACAACAAGAGAAGCCACCACAATGAGAAGCCTGCGTACCGCAACGAAGAGTAGCCCCCGCTCGCCACAACTAGAGAAAGCCCGCGTGCAGCAATGAAGACACAAATCAGCCAAAAATAAAATAAAATAATTAAATAAGTAAAATTTAAAAAAATAAAGGCCTCTCTATCAAAACACTCCATAGTCTTTAACATACATTTTCTTTGAAAACTGAGGATTTTATATCTGGTGATCATAAAAAAAAAATTGCATTTTTCATTACTGTTATAACCATGGTAAAAATTAACATATAAAATTTAAAACTCCAGCTATAATGAAATTTAATTATAAATTTTAATGATTGAAAGATGGCCTTTCAACTTTAAAGTTCCTTTCTTCTTCAAATCAATTTAAGATATACTGAGTGCCCACAAGGCAATATTATAGTTATGTTAGCAGCTCTATTACTTAAATAAGCCTCACCTATTCTTTTCCCTGAAATCAAAATTGTTTCCCATTAAAAATGAACTTTAAAAAGCAGACCTTCCCAAACCTTCTTCCAAACTGATGATGGCTGCTTGCAGCTGATTTTGACTGACTGCTTCAAGAGACAGGCCCGGACGAGAGGACTCGGGGACGAGTGGTGGCAGCAGTGCTTTGCTGGAGTGGCCTAACAAGCAGATAGTTGCCACAGTTTGAAATTCTGCTGAACAGCTTGCTGCTGCCCAGGATCATTCACTGGTCAACATTTTCAGATCCAGTTAACTGTTAAATTGGGGATCCCTAGAAGGATTTATCATTTAAAGGAAGGTTGTAGCCTATTCGCATCATTTCAAAGCACGACAAGAACTTGTTCCTGGCGAGGTTAGTGTAAGATGCAGACACATAGACGGATAGGCAAAGAGGAGGCAGGTAATATGTTTGAAACCAACAGTTATCAGGAAAGAAAAGTTAGTAGGGAGACAAATGAGATGAATTAGTCTTCAAACCCTTTACAATATTAAAACGGATGTAGCGGACCATAACATATCCTTAGGCGGTAGCATTCATTACCTAAACAAGAAAGTGAACAGCAAGAATGAAACAAGCAAATAGCACTTGAGATATTACCAGTACAAATTTTCAGGGTTGGTTATTTTTATTTTCATATGTTTGTCATGCACTTATCTATATAAGCTTTAGGGAAAATAATTCACTTACCAATTACCGTTAAAATAAATAAAAGTGTGGAGACAGCTGAAGTTCCATAAAACATGGTACTGATATTACAAGCCAGCAGTTGTGTGTTATTCTGTGTGTTCGGCACCAAAACTGGTGGCAGCAAAAAGCCAACTGCAGTTCCAAGCTGTAAAATAAACAGTCCTGTTAATTCTTTCTTCTTCTTATAAGAGAAAAAAAAGTAATCAACATAAAGACAACCACTATTGCAAGGTCCTTTCGTAAGCTCTAAAGCACCATGTTCTAATGTCTTTTTACCATACCATTAAAGGAAAATTGTTGTCAAATGTCTTCCCTAGTTAATAAACATTTACTAAGCTCCAACCATCCAAATGATGCTGCTATAACGTTGTGTAAGACACACTCCTTACCCTTTGGCTACTTACAATAAAAAAGGAGAATAAGGGCTTCCCTGGTGGCGCAGTGGTTGAGAGTCCGCCTGCCGATGCAGGGGACACAGGTTCGTGCCCCGGTCCGGGAGGATCCCACATGCCGCGGAGCGGCTGGGCCCGTGAGCCATGGCTGCTGAGCCTGCGCATCCGGAGCCTGCGCTCCGCAGCGGCAGAGGCCACAGCGGTGAGAGGCCCGCGTACCGCCAAAAAAAAAAAAAAAAAAAGGAGAACAAAAATACACACATATACACAAAAAAATGCTGAGAAAAGACAACATACAAAATGGGAGAAAATATTTGCAAATCATATATTTGATAAAGATCTACCATCCAGAATATATAGAGAGCTCTTACAACTCTACAACAAAAAGACAAATATCCCAATTCAAAAATGGGCAAAAGACCTGAATAGACATTGCTCCAAAGAATATGTATAAATGTTCAACAAGTACATGAAAAAAATGCTCAATATCATTAGTTATTGGGGAAATGCAAATCAAAACCATACCCGCTAGAATGGCTATAATTTTTAAAAAAAAACAGAAAGTAACAAATGTTGTCATGATGTGGAGAAATTGGAACCCTTGTACACTGCTAATAAGACTGTAAAACAGTGCAGTCACCATGGAAAACAATTTGGCAGTTCCTTAAAAAGTTAAACATAGAATTACTGTATGACCTAGCAATTCCTCTCTTGGGTATATACCCCCAAACTGAAAACAGGTATTGAATATTGTGCATGAATATCCGTAGCAGCCTGATTTGCAATAGCCAAAAGGTGGAAAACAGCAAATTGTCTATCAATGAATGAATGGATAAACAAAACGTGGTATATCCATTCAATGAAATATTATTTAGAAAGAATGAAATACTGATAGATGCTGTAACATGGATGACCTTTGAAAACTTGCTAAATGAAAGAAGCCAGACACAAAAGGTCACATACTGTATGATTCTATTTATATGAAATATCTAGACTAGGGAAATCCATAGAGAAAAAACAAATTAGTGGTTGCCAGGGGCTAGAGAGCGGGCAATGAGGAGTGACTGCTTAGTGGGAACTGGGTCTTCTCTGAGGGTAGATGAAAATGTTTGGGAACCAGATATAGGTGATGGCTGCACAACATCGTGAAGGTACTAAATGCCACTGAGCTGTACACTTTAAAATGATTAATTTTTTATGTGAATTTTACCTCAGGAAAAAAAAAATTAGGCCGACTATGATCATCACAACAAGAGAAATAAAATCAAAGTATTAAAGGAGGATCAGTGGAGGGAGATTTCAGATTCTTTGGGGGACGGAGGTGAGACAGAAGGGCCCAAGATAGGTTTCAAAGAGGAGGCTGAGGCAGAGAAGTAACATTTACCAAATATTGCATTTGCTCCCTATAAAAAGCTGGATAGAGACAGTTAAACCGGTAATTACAAGTGTAGTAAGAGCAGTACTGTGATGAGAGGTAGAGTGCCATGACTGGGAAGATCATGTAATTGATCATTCAAGCAAGAACACTAGTTAGAGTGAAAGGGACCCCATGAGCAGTTGTACTGGACAAGATGTACACCTGGACTATTCTAGGCCAGTTGGAGCATATGGTCACCTTAGCTAAGAGAGTACTTTAGAGGAGCACCCTGTATAGATGTGGGGTTCAGGAAAAATTTCTGAAGGCACAAAGATCTGAATAAGAAATTAGAGTTAGCCAAGTGAAACAGAAACGTTCCCAGTCAAGTAAGTCAGAAAGAGAAAAATATCGTATATTAACACATATATATGGAACCTAGAAAAATGGTACAGATGAACCGGTTTGCAGGGCAGAAATTGAGACACAGATGTAGAGAACAAACGTATGGACACCAAGGGGGGAAAGCGGGGGTGGGGGTGGTGGGATGAATTGGGCGATTGGGATTGACATGTATACACTGATGTGTATAAAACTGATGACTAATAAGAACCTGCTGTATAAAAAAATAAATAAAATAAAATTCAAAAAATATATATATGTTCCCAGTCAAGGGGACATCATGTACAAAGGAAGGAGAGAGCATGGCCTTGTAAGAAACTGTAAGTAGTGCACAAGTCCCCTCAGAGCAGAGCAAGTCTGTATATGAGGAATGGAGGCTGTGCAGAGAGGTGATGCTGAGGAATTGGCAGGAGGCAGAACTGGAAGGTCTCACTTGACACTTAAGAGAGTTTGAATTTTTTCCTAAGGGCAATGGAAGACACTGCAGAGGGCAAGGGAGTGTCCAGGACAGATGTGCACATTAGAAAGACCACAATGGATGAATGTGGAGAATAGAGGGAAGAGAGCAAGAACTGCAGATAGGAAAATCAGTTAGCAAGCTCTAGGTGAGAGCTACGGGTGGCCAAGGCTAAGATGGTGGCAGTGGAAATGAAGAGTAATGAGCTGGGAGACAAGGTAAATTTTGATTGGTGGGGTCATATGGGATAGTCAAGTGGAAATATCCAGCTGACCAGTATCTACATAAGTCTGAAGCTCATTAATTTATTGAATAAATTTTTATGGAGAATCTACAACATGCCAGGCACTCTAATGAATGCTGGACATTCAGACGATGTGCCTATTTCATGAAACTTACAACCTAATGGTGGGGATCGGAGAAGAGTAATAATTAACAGTTAATATATAAACATAAATATATCAGACAGTGATAAGCACTACATAGAGGATTAAAGTACAATGATGTAATAAGCCAGTGACTGGGCAACTCTAAATGGGATCCTCAAGAAATGCCACTGAATGATATTTAAAATGAATTTAAACTGAGAGCTGAATGATAATAAGGATATAACAATGTGATCTTAGGAGGAAGAACATTCCAGACAGAGAGAATGTTTTTGCAAAGGCCCTTATGAAAAATGCAAGCTTAGTGTTGTTTAAGGAAGCAAAAACATGTTAGTAAGGTTTTGTAATCCACAGTAAGGAATTTAGATTTTATTTTAATTACTATGGGAAATCATTGGAGAGTTCAAAGCAGAGCTATGACATGGTCTGATCTATGTTTTAAAAGGTTCTCTCAGGAATTCCCTGGCAGTCCAGTGGTTAGGACTTGGTGCTTTCACTGCTGGGGCCTGGGTTCAATCCCTGGCTGGGGAACTAACATCCTGCAAGCCGTGCGGCATGGCTAAAAAATTAAAAAAAAATTTTTTTTTAGAAGGTTCTCTCAGGTTAGAGACTTGGCACAGTAGATGGGTAGTTAAAAGACAGGATTCAGGAATCAGACAGACCTAAGTGTGAATTCTGCTGCTAATTAGCTGTGTGACTTTTGGAAAATAACTTTATCCCTTCAAGTCTCAGCTTCTGTATATATAAAATGAGGAGACTAATAGTTCCTACCTTACATAATGAAATTAAATGAAACAATGTGTGTAAAGTACTTAGCATGGTGCCAGGTTTAGTGAATGCTCAATAATGTTGAATATTACTATGAATGACCACTCCATAATCTAGGCTAAAGATGCATACTTGGGGGTCGTGAGCAAGTGCAGAGCTACTAGAGTCAAGGAAGGATTCGAACACTTAGGGAGAATGTGGGAGGAAGGCCCAGAGGTGTGCCAAGTGTTAGAGGGAAATCTGCCTATGAGAAAACATTTCCATTTATTATCCATGAAATAGATAATCCATAGATATGGAGTTGATAATATTTCCATCATGCTCAATGAAGTATTAATCTTGCATATAATTTCGTAAATGAAAAAATAGTTGAAGGAAACAGTTCCTATCCAAACATGTGGAAGCAACCAACTAAAATATCAGTCACAAATTATTTTGGATATACAACTATATTTCAAGCTATTCCTTCTTCTGTACTTTTAAAGGAAATAAATATAAAGCAATAAGCCCACATGTAGAGTTAGTCTTTACATGGAATTTAAATAGATCTTACTGTGATCTTGAAACAAGTGTTAGACCAGAAGTAAAAGAGTAACATTCTTTTGTTACATAGCTACATGATATATGTATAGAGAGAGGTAACATTTTTGTTATACAGGTCTTTTTTTTTTTTTAAGCAATTTCTTTTAAAAAGTCTTTATTGAATGTTACAATATTGCTTCTGTTTTATGTTTTGCTTTTTTTGGCACCAAGGCATGTGGGATCTTAGCTCCCTGACCAGGGATCGAACCTGCACCCCCTGCATTGGAAGGGGAAGTCTTAACCATGGGACCGGCAGGAAAGTCCCTTGTTATACAGGTTTTTAACTTGATTCTCCTCGAGCTGAATGAACACTCGATATAATTTACATAAAGTATCATAGGACTTCATATGCAAAATTTAAATTACAGTAAAAGCACCATTCTGCAATTAAAACACACACACACACACACACAAATTCTACCTAATAATGCTACTGGAACGCTAATGAATTTGAACCTATGGTGTTGGCAAGTCTAGGAAACAGTTTAATGGAGACTTGGCAAAATAAGCCACGCTTTTGCAATGGATTCTATGATCTATGATTTGTCTTGCATTTTCTTACCGTTAAAATTTGGTAATAGGACTCAGTAATGCTGTGAAGTCTTTATCACTAGATTTATTTAGGGATCATTTACAAATGTCTGTTATGTACCAGGCACTCTGCTGACTGCTAATATATAAAATTAAACAGAAGCTGTTTACATGGACCACTCAAAATAAGAACAAACTTCCCAGAACACAGCACCTTCCTTTTGCAAAGAATACACTGATGACAAAAATAATACCTACTTTAGACTCATTCATTATTGCACTGACAAGTTTTCTATGATGTTAGGCCTAGATATGGGCCTGTACAGTTAATTACTTTACAGGTAATTCTCAAAGATGACCAGGTAGTCATTTTAAACTGGTTTTGAAAGGTCTGTCTTCACAAATAAATCAAAACCCCTCTTTAATCCAAGACTGCTTCCTATTTTATGACTGCTCACCTCCTGCCCTTCATTTATAGAATGCCTCCTAAGGGTCCATCCATATACCTAGCTCACATGGCCTATGACGTTTTATCCGGTCCTTCGGGATCCGATTTTCATCTATTACCCTAGTCCTTACCTGATTACCTAGCACGGCGGTGGCGCAAGCTGTGGACACCTCCTTGGGCCCAAACCACACTGAAGCGATGTGGGAGGGCAAGCCGAGGATGAACACCTGGGCCACAGAGCACAGGCACTGGCCCAACATGGTGACCCAGAAGAGATGCTGCTGCACGCTGCCGCACTTGATCCAGGCGCCCAGGCAGTTGAGGCCGGAACCGAGCAGGGCGGTGAGCCGCAGGCCTCTGGTATCCAGCAGCCAGGTGGCCGGGAAGATGAGGGGCACGTAGGCCAGCATGTATACCATGGACAGCCAGTCAATGTGCAGCGAGGAGACGTTGTAGAAGCCCTCGAAAACGTTGCTGATGATGCTGTATTGGATCCACTGAAACGCGTTCACCATCGAGTACAGGCTGAAGATCAGTAGCACCAAAAAGCGCCGCGCGGAGAGCGCAGTCCGGGGCACCAGGGTGCCCTCGACCGCCGGCGTCTGCTCGCCGGGGTCCTTGGGCAACAACCGGGCCTGGGTCTCCTCCTCCGGGGCCAGCGGAGTCTTCGGCCTGTCCAGAGCTCCCGAGGGGGCCTTGGGGCTGTCCCGACAGACCCCATTCAGGGCCAGGCAGCCGGCTTTGGGCCCGTTCTGCGTCTCCGCGCTCACCTTTCCAGCGGGCGCGTCCCCCGGGACCGGGAGGTATCCGTTCGCGGGCGGGTGCCCGTTCGCCACCGTTGTCCCCTCCTCATCGTCGGGCAGTGCCATGTCCCTGGGCTCCCCGGAGCCGCCTGGCGCCCCCGCCCTCCTCCCAGCCCTGCACCCCCAGCCCAAGACCCGAGGCCCTCCCTGCACCCCAATCCCTACCCCTCGGCCCACTGCTCCTGCGACCCTCTCCCCGGCCGAGTGAGCCTCGGTCTGAGCCGGGAGCTGCAACCCGCGCTGCCTGAGCCCGCAGGCGAAGTCCTCGTTCCCGTGCGCTGCCCGGCGGGCGGTCACTCAGGGCCAGGCCGGGCCGGGAGAAAGCAGCGTCACTGCGCGGTGAAGGCCCGCTGGCCAATCAGCGGCACCCTCGCCCGCCGGAGCCAATCGGGGAGCTTCCGGAGGGGCGGGGCGGGAGTGAGTGTGCGGGGCGGTAGAGGAGGAAGGCCAAGCTGGAGGTCTACGCTAGGTGTTCTCCTTCTGGATGGATGCTGTGGCCAGAAGTCCTCCGACCTGGGCGTGGGCGGGCGGGAGGCGAGCTTTGGATTGGGCAACTCGGGACTGCGAACGAGGGGCTAGGAGAAACGGGGGAGACAAAGAGGCAGACATGAGTCTCTCCACCTAGGGGGGCTCCTCTAGGGACAGGTCTAACACTGGCAGAGGACAAACTTGGCCTCTCGGCCCAATGCAGCTCTCAACATCGGACGCTGCCTTTAGAGCAGACAGGAGCACGTTTCATAAATTCGTGCTGTCTCGGCAGAGGGAGAGCACCGGAAAGCATTTTGATCCAAATAAAGAGATTTCTTCAGAAATCTGCCCTTGTGAAGTTGGAATCTCTGGGACGTGCTGTGCCTGAGCAGGCCCTGTTGCTCAACATTCTCCCTTGCACCAACACTTGCAGTTAGTATTTACTGGACACACATTCAGTGGCTTCCAAGCACCACACTTGCTTTGAAAGGTATGTGCCCCACACTGTCATGGACTCTGGGGAATAAAAAATAAAAATGAGACATATTGCCTACTCTCAAGAGCACACGTAGCCTTGTAAGTGTTCCTGGACTACAGGAAAAGTCAGTCCTGCTACTTCTTGGGAAACTAAATTTGAAGGAAAAAAAAAAAGACTCCAAGTATTCATTATTAAAGTGGAATTGAAACTAGGGGTATCTCACAATGGATTTAATCTTAAACGGTAGGGCTTCCCTGGTGGCGCAGTGGTTAAGAATCCGCCTGCCAATGCAGGAAAAAGAGGTTCGAGCCCTGGTCCAGGAAAATCCCACATGCCGCAGAGCAAGTAAGCCCGTGAGCCACAAATACTGAGCCTGCGCTCTGGAGGCGGGGCCCCGCAGCTACTGAAGCCCATGCGCCTAGAGCCGGTACGCCACAGGAAGAGAAGCCACTGTAATGAGATGCCTGTGCACCTCGACGAAGAGTAGCGCCCGCTCTCCACAACTAGAGAAAGGCTGCTCGCAGCAATGAAGACCCAATGCAGCCAAAAATAAATAAATAAGTTTATTTTTCTAAAAAAGTGTTGCTACCTAGAACTCTAAAACCCAGTACACTTTCTTTTTATTGCCTCTTAACATCATTATTTTGGTAGCATATAAAAATATATCAGATACGTCTCAGTGCAGGTGAAATACTACATAATCCTAAACCTGAAGAAATATGTGCATTTTATGTCTTCCTTGGTCATCCTATATAAATTGCACATTCCACTCCTAATCCCCTTCATTTTTCTTCTTAATGCTTAGCACTCTAAAATGTCATTTTGTTGTTGGTGGTGGTGGTTATTTCCTCCTTCCCCACTAAAACGTCAGTTCTGTGAGGGCAGGGCTGAAAGTTGTTTTGCTTTGCTGCTGTTGCTGTATACTGAGAACCTGAAACAGTACTTAGCAGTAGGTGTTCAATAAATATTTACTGAATGACTGCAACTAACAAGCATTGGACATTTTAAATAATTACTTATTTTTAAAGTGAATCCATTTCTTTTTTAAAAAAATTGTAAAGTTCCTCTGCAAATATGATTTTCTAAACACTGATTTAGATATTATTTTAGATGACTGAGTGATGTCCTCTGAATGAACAAATAAATGTGGAATCCAAAGGACTTCATTCTTAGTTAAGATGTCTATTATATGGATTTCTGAAAAATGAACTAATTGCATTGCTTAATATTCAGTACAACTCACTATTCATTATTCTGAGGCTTTTTTTTTTAATACCTTCACGAACCATGAAACCTTCTACATAGCTCACACACACACAACAAAAACCTGTTCAGAAAGGGAATCAGGGACTTCTCTGATGGCGCAGTGGTTAAGAATCCACCTGCCAGTGCAGGGGACACGGGTTCAAGTCCTGGTCCGGGAAGATCCCACATGCCACGGAACAACTAAGCCCGCACACCACAACTACTGAAGCCTGTGCGCCTAGAGCCCGTGCTCCACAACAAGAGAAGCCACTGCAATGAGAAGCCCGTGCACATCGGCGAAGAGTAGCCCTCACTCGCTGCAGCTAGAGAAAGCCCGAGCACAACAACGAAGACCTAACACAGCCAAAAATAAATAAACAATAAAATAAATAATTTTTTTTAAAAAAGTAATCCAATGGATAGAATTTCATTTTATTTTTGATTCTTTTTTTTTTGATGCATTATTGACGTACAACACATGTTAGTTCCAGGTGTACAACATAGTGATTTGATATTTCTACACATCTCAAAATGATCATCACCAATGAGTAGAATTTTAAACGGACCTTTCTTTACTTGCCCCAGTAGTACCTCCAATCCACATGTTCACAGTAAACATTCAGGTATCTGCAAACTTCTCACCCCCTTCCTGAAACCAAAAAGTGGCAAATTATATTAGGCTTCATTTCCCCATTATCCAGTGAAGATTGGAGATTGTCTTCTACCAGACTGGAAAGATAACTTTCCTTTCTGCACAGAAGCAGCTTCCTGAATGTACTCCTGCAGGGAGGCCATTCTTTCTGATTCTTTAGGCTCCATCTGTTCAGAGATAATTTGTCTTGTCTATGTCCTTAGCAAGAATGATTGGGGTTGGGAGTTGGGAGTCCTCTGAGTGTCCCGGATACCAGTTAGCATCTAACTTCCCTCCATGGTGGACTTCCCTGGCGGTCAAGTGGTTAAGACTCTGTGCTTCCACTGCAGGGGGCACAGGTTCGATCCCTGGTGGGTGAACTAAGATCCCTGCATGCTGCTCGGCGCCACCAAAAAAAAAAAAAAAAAAATTCCCTCCAGGCTTTTACCAGCTGGTGCCTATCTTATTCTTTTCCACCTTGTCATTTGTCTTCCCTGCACTTAACAAAGTTCTGTATCTGACACCATCATCATCTACATGGAGCATACCACCAAGAGGATCTAGAATAGTGGAGAAGAGTATCAGATCTAGAGCCAGGCTACCTGGAGTTGAATTCCAACTTCAGTACTCACAAGCTGTGAGAACTTGGGCAATTTACTTAGCTATTCTGTAATAGTACATGCCTCGTTAGATTGTTGTTGTGAGGATTAAGTGAGTAAATAACACCTCGCACATGGTTTAGGCATTCTTTTTTTTTTTTTTTTTTTTGCGGTACAGGGGCCTCTCACTGTTGTGGCCTCTCCCGTTGCGGAGCACAGGCTCCGGACGCGCAGGCTCAGCGGACATGGCTCACGGGCCCAGCCACTCCGCGGCATGTGGGATCTTCCCAGACCGGGGCACGAACCCGTGTCCCCTGCATCGACAGGCGGACCCTCAACCACTGCGCCACCAGGGAAGCCCGGTTTACGCATCCTTAGTTACAGTTATTGAGATAGTCTACTATAGTGGTTAAGGATCCAGGCTCCAGAGCCAAATGACCTGGATTCAAATCCTAGCTCTTTGACTTACTAGTTGCATGACTTTGGACTAGTTACTCTGTGCCTCAGTTCCAACAGAGAAAATGAGGACAATATTTTTCATGAGATGGTTGTAAGAAATAAATGGCTAATAAATATAAAGTACTTAAATGGTTCCTTGATCCCTGATGTACAGTAATACTCAGTAAAATATTATCTATAGCCATTATTATCAACTCATGTCTCCTCAAAGTCATATCACATTCTCGTGTTATCTTAGATTTGATCCCATCTTGTCTATTTAAACCTGCTTGGATTGTCCTGGAGCTACTCCAAGATCTTTTAGACGGAATTTATGGTGGCAAAGTCCCTCTCTGGAAGATGCGCTGAGGATGTCCCTAAAGGGCAGTACACAATGGCAAATGCTAATTACTCTTAGCCTCACAAGAGGGAGATTTCTTGTCATCGGAAGTGGCCAGGGCTTCCCTGGTGGCGCAGTGGTTGAGAGTCCGCCTGCCGATGCAGGGGACGCAGGTTCGTGCCCTGGTCCGGGAGGATCCCGCATGCCACGGAGCGGCTGGGTCCATGGGCCGTGGCCGCTGGGCCTGCGCGTCCGGATCCTGTGCTCCACAGCGGGAGAGGCCATGGCAGTGAGAGGCCCACATACTGCAAAATAAATAAATAAATAAAAGGAAGTGGCCAACTGTTGAATGCACCACCACGTGACATATCTAGACAAGAGTTAGATGAAATATCTGTGTTGGACTAGGTATGTTGTAGATAAGATTCCCAAACTCCATGGAAAAGTGAGCTATGTTAGATCTAAGATTTTTTCTGACTTTAAGTTTCTATGATTTATGAAAAGTAAGATATTTCCAATGAAAGGATTTGACAAAATTTGTATGCCTCTTTCAACAAAGTTCCATAAAGGAACAAATGGAGTACAGAAAGGGGAAAGTTCAGCAGTATCTCTTTGTATTATCATTTTAATCTCTTAACCTTGCCTCTTCTCTCTTGAGGCTTCAGTGGTAGATACTTATGTTCCAGTTTAGGCATGAATCATACTTTATATCATGGATATATAACATAACACGAACCTTAACCTCTGCCATAGAGGACAGTACTGAGAACATCACTTGGCTGGGAGTCAAGATGAGTTTGAGCTACATTATGGATGTGAAAATGCCAAGTCAGACCAATTTGAATGAGTAATAGTTCAGTGATATGAGATCTGAGTGACACCCAGGAGACAAGGTCCAAGATACTATTAACAGTGATGTGGCTATTCCTGAGCAAAGGTTTCCTGAAGTCTAAGAGGGTAAGATACAAACCAGAACAAGGTCCCTAGATGTAAAATCCATGTTTCATGGAGACAGGTAAATTTTAGCAACATTGTTTTCAGTTGGCACCACTATTACCATGTCTGTTCACCTGAGTGGCCAAGGCAATGCTGTTCTACGCTGTGGAAAGGTTAAGTTGGAATAGAGGCATGGAGGAAGCTGGAAATCAGAATCCTCCCGTGGTGTATTTTTCCCCCCATTGAAGTGATTTATCTGTATCTATACGTTACATTCCTAGAAAAAGAATCCTAAGGATTTTCCCTTATGTGTGTTTTTGTCTTGCTTCCTCTTGGTCCATGATGTCAGCTAAGTTCATCAGCACGATGAAACCAAACTGACAGGATAGGAGCAGATTATTCTGCCATTTTTCTAGATCTTTGAGTTACACACCTAATCTAGGGCTGATCACTGCACACTTTAACTGCCCAGGAGGTTCACAATTCTCCCAGCACTGTGATCATCAATGACTTTGAATTTACCAATGTCACCATGCTTCAACATCAGTTAGAAGCCAGGCAATGACTTTGAAGCGATGCCTAGTAAGGATTTGACATTTGGGCCTCTTTTTGGCATTGTTGATGCTCCTGAGAGCATCAGCCAGGACATTCATGCCTACCATTGTAGTGGCACGGAAAGATGGTGGAAACCATGTGTACATTTTTGTGCAGATGTGCTAGGGATTTAATTCTGAAGTGGGAAGAGCGTTCTGCCCTAAAACATCTCCACGGATTTACTAAATTAGATCCTGCCTCTCTTAATCTGGCTTAAAATTTGCCTATTGAGTGATTTAAGTATAACCAATGTCAAATCACACTAAATTATCCATATTACATCTTGTTCCTATTCCCTTTACCTGAATGAATTTATCAGATTTGGCATGTTGGTTTTAAAGATGGTGAGATTCGGGCTTCCCTGGTGGCGCAGTGGTTGAGAGTCCGCCTGCCGATGCAGGGGACACGGGTTCGTGCCCCGGTCCGGGCAGATCCCACATGCCACGGAGCGGCTGGGCCCGTGAGCCATGGCTGCTGAGCCTGCACGTCCGGAGCCTGTGCTCCGCAGCGGGAGAGGCCACAACAGTGAGAGGCCCGCGTACTACAAAAAAAAAAAAAAAAAAAAAAAAAAGATGGTGAGATTCATAACAACAAATTTAAAGAAGAGATTTCCATTCACACATTTACCCCTGATGGCTCCCCTACCCCCAGCCATAGTCATTTGAGCTTATTTTGTTTGTTTTTTAATGTTAAGGGAGCGTTTTGTGCTCAGGAAAACAAAAGAAAACATGGTTACTTGTGTTTAAATCAATACAAAATTTATTAAAGTTGTTAATTTCAAATTTCAATCTCAGCTTCAGTGACATCATGTAGGTAGCGTGAAATTGACCATAATGGGAATATGTACACAGTGAAACTGGCAAATGCTGCATCTACCAATGCACCACTGCTAAAAATCTAACAAAACAAATCATCCGAAGTATTTTAAACACTACTTACAAACTTAATAAGTCCAAAATTTTTGATTAAAACAGATTTTCTTAAACAGTGAAATACTGTTTGCAAAGAAACTCTTTTACAGCTGTGAGATAATAGAAATATATATATATATATCGGTCTCTGTCACCGCCCCTCACCCCATTCCTGGCACAGATCTCCTAAAACCCTTGTAATTTCCTAGTTGATAAGAGCACTAGGAACATCTTTTGTTTTAATATTTGGTCTTTCTAGTTCCTAACACAGAGTTGATAAATCCCTTGGAATTTCCCGGGTGATAGCAGTATCATTAGTCACTTTTAATGAGGTACTCTTGGTGGGCTGCTGGATGGGGACTGGCCACCAGAAAGACCAAGTCATGATTAGAAGCTTGGACTTTTCAGTCTCACTTCCCATTCTCCAGAGAGGAAAGAGGGGCTGGAAATGAAATTAATGATCAATCATGCCTACATGATGAAGCATCCATAAAAATCCCAAAAGTACTGGATTAGGCGAGTTTCTCTAACACCCAGCGAACACCTGCAGGTATGGAAGAGTAGTGCTTCTGGAGAAAACATGGAAGCTCCACATCATTTCCCACATACCTTGCCCTCTGCATCTCTTCCATCTTGATGTTCATCTTACCCTTTTATAATAAACCAGTAAACAGTAAGTAAACTGCTTTCCTCAGTTCTGTGAGCTGCTCCAGCAAATTAATCGAAACCAAGGATGGGATCATGGGAACCTTGATTTAGAGTCAATCAATTAGTCAGAAGCACAGGCGACAACCTGGACTTGCATTTATTTGTCATCCGAAGTGGGGAGAGGAGCAGTTTTGTGGGACTGAGATCTTTACCTGTGGGATCTGATGCTATCTCCAGGTAGACAGTGTCAAAATTGAGTTGAATTGTTGGACACTCAGAGGGTGTCACAGAATTGCTTGACATGGAAAAAAATCCCACACATCTGGTGTCGGAAGCGTTGTCAGTGTGATAGTAGTGTCAGAGTAAAGAAGAAACACATGGGAGGAAGAGTTTTCCCTATACAGAGCTTTCCAATAAAAATACTACAAGTGAGGCTTCCCCGGTGGCGCAGTGGTTGGGAGTCCGCCTGCCGATGCAGGGGATACGGGTTCGTGCCCTGGTCCGGGAGGATCCCGCGTGTCGCGGAGCGGCTGGCTCCGTGGGCCGTGGCCGCTGAGCCTGCGCGTCTGGAGCCTGTGCTCTGCAACGGGAGGGGCCGCAGCAGTGAGAGGCCCGTGTACCACCAAAAAAATATATATATATACTACAAATGGGGGACTTTGCTGGCAGTCCAGTGTTTAAGACTCCATGCTTCCACTGCAGGGGGCACAGATTTGATTCCTGGTCAGGGAACTAAGATCCTGCATGCTGTGCGGATCAGCCAAAAATAAATACGTAAACAAACAAACAAAAGGACAAAAAAAACTACAAGTGGAATAGCAATTAAACATAAATTAAAATCACAAGTCTAGTAAGTCAGATTCTCTAATATATCAGGGTCTCTTAGCCATTCATATATTTAAACTAACAAAATTCATACTGATTATTACGATTACAAAAACATTACCAAAAATATTATGATTTCTTCATTTTCTTGTAAGCAAAAAAATTAATAAACAGAAACCGCAATTAAATAGAGTTGGGAGACCAGCAGGGGGCGCTCTCACACCCTGCAGCAACAGCAGAACGCAACAGGAAGAAGAAAGACTCCTTTCCTGAAAAGGACTCAGCCAATGAAAAGCCACGGACTCTTTGTCTACTATAGCCCTCCCAACTTCTTTCTCCCCTCAGTAAAAGCATTCTCCTTTCCTTACTGTACAGGGAACTTGCATGTGGCTCGCCATGGTTGCAGACCCTGAATTGCGATTCTCTACTGATCTGAATAATCCCACCTTTGCTGGAAAAATATCTAGCAGTCTATTTGTTTCAGGCCAACAAGTCATGCAAACAAAGCTCAATTCAGTCCACTTTGTGAGACCAATACCATCTGGGTCCTCTTCCTTGCCTGCCTCTGGCTAAACTTACCAAGGTCAATAGGAGACAATCTCCGGATCCAACCCCATCATCTGAGAAAATTCCCACACTATCAGTTTTTGATAAATCAGTCATTTACGGGAAATCAGTCTCTTAGTCCTTAATTTTGTCTTCCTGAGGGCACACGCGAAAGATTCTCCATTTTATCTCCTCCAGTTCTATTTTGGATTGCAATTCTTTCACACTACCATAACAAGTCAAATTCCTCATGTCCAGGCTTGGGAGGGTGAGGTCGCTAAGACAGTGCCCCTTTGGTCAGGAGTGGTGAAGGAGCTGGGCATGGCTGAGTGTAGAGTGGAGACAATAACTAGAGCAGAGGAGGACTGGCAGAGCAGAAAATAAATCACACCACATTAATCCTCGCAGTGCAGCCAGGATGCCATGTGCATGTTTATCATGCAATCGAACTCATGATCTGCTAAGATTTGCTCTCCATATTCTCTCAGTTAGGCCTAACTACCCATCCTTTAGGGTCCAAGTCAGCTCAGCTCCCACCTCCTTCCTTAGTCTTTCTCCATGACTGGAGCCCCTACAGACTTCTCTCTCTTCTGACCTCGTAGCACTATTAGAGCCACTAGCCGAACTCTTCCTGGCAATGTTACTTAGCTTCCCTTTGCATATTTTATCCCTTTTCTGGATTTGAGCTTGCTAAAGCCAGGGACTGTATTATATAGTATCTTATTTTATAACTCCCTCAGTACTTAAAAAGGCTTTTTACTTGGCAGTTCATGCTGTGTGGAATCACTTGCACGTAACTTGGTAAATGCTTTTAGATGGCAGTGACTAACATTAGGAAGATAGCCTGCTCCATTATTGTAAAATTTTAATCTATATTACACATTAAATCATGCCTCTGTCCTTCTGAAATGTAACTAAACACAGTTGAAATTTAATTTTACATAGTTGGCCACAATTGTGCATGCCTAGTGTTGTATCCTATAACCTTAGAGTGGGAATGAAGTAAGACCTTGGTAAGGTTTGGTGAAATGTGAAATAAAATAGATTCACTTATGTCAAGGGGTTTTAAAATGGAGCCAGGAACCCATTAAGGAGGTGAACCTCACACACGGATGGAACCATGGACTTCTGAATTGGGCCAAACCACAAATATTCCAAGGACTCTGCAAGAACACCTGAAACTTGTCACAGTTATGGACCGGACTTTCCCCTCCCTTTAGTGTTAGCCTTATCAAACCTGTTTAGTCAACACTAGCTTCTGCCTCCAACTACAATTAAAATTCTTTGTAATACAAATCTCCCGTCTTTGCCTTTAAAAGCTCCTGACTTTTACTCCCCAGCAGGACGCTGTTTAGGTTGCTATCAGAATCTATGTGACCTGAATTACAATTCTTTGATCCCCAAATCGGTTCCTTCCAAGACACAAATTCTAAACTTTCTGAAAAAGATTTCTCAGTTACAAAAGACTGGTAACTCTTCTGTCACCCCCTCCAGCTCCTCAAGTCTGTCCTCCACACTTCCCCCCATCTCCCTCCTTCTTTTCCTCTTCCCTTGCTGAACTCCCTTTTTACTCCCCAAACCCTGAGGCCTCCCTTGATCCTCCACCCCCAACCTCTTTCATTCAACCAATTCAAACTCACAGGTTTAGGGAATTCCCTGATGGTCCAATGGTTAGGACTCCGCACTTCCACTACAGGGGTCACGGGTTCGATCCCTGGTCAGAGAACTAAGATCCTGCAAGCTGTGCAGTGCAGCCAAAAAATAAATACATAAATAAATAGACAAAATCATACATTTAAATTGAAACCTAATAATGAGAGCACCCTTTTAAATCTGATTTACATACTTGGGACTAAGGCAGAATTGCTAGCTATAGCCAAAGGGATTTCCAAGTTTACTGAGAACCCTCACCATTTTGCAAAGGAATTTAACATTGTCATTCAAATCTATGAGCTTGTGTTTCCTGATCGCCCAACTTTGGATGGCTAAAACTAGCTGGAATAATCCTTTAGAGGATCTTCAATGTTTCATGCCAGCTGACAGCTCTGAAGCCAAAGAAATACCAAAAACTTTACATGAAGCCATTTCTTGGGCCTTCCCAAAACCTGTTGATTGGAATAAAATCAAAGCATGCACTCAAGGACTAACAAACTTGTGCATGACTATTACAACAGACTTGAAATTGTTTTCAAGGAAAATCCTGAACTTGTAACGGAGCAGCACCTTATGGAGCCTTCCCAGGAGAGGCCTTCCCCCATATCCTCTGTTTTAGCTTCTCTCTGAAGTACCTAGATAATAGTTTTTTTTTTTTTTTTCTTAGAGTTCATCTCCATTTATGTCAACATTACATGTTTAATGATGACTTCAACATTATATTTGCAGTTTTAATATAAACTTAAGTAGGCTTTAATTTTTTTTAATAATTATCTATAGAACTACTTTTAGGCAGGCAAAACATGTTCAGTGATTTTTTTTATCCTCAGCCATTGTCTTATTGCTCATTTTATCAAATTAATCCTTCCTGTCCCAAAGAAAATTAAGAGATCACTATTATCTATAAATTGGGGGATGAGTTATAAAGTTTTTGTATATTATATGTTACATACATATATACAATATACATATGCATTTTATATATGTAAAGTATCCTCCAGTTTTACAAATTTTTAGTTACAAGTCCTAAGAGGGATAGAATATATAGAGACTACTTATTAAATCTTATTTGGGAATTACTGAAATAGAATGTTACCATATTTGCCTCCTAATAACAAACACCATAAAACATAACTCAGGCAATAAATGGAATTCAATGAAAAATTTAAATATTCTTACAAACCACAGAGACTACAAATGCCAAAGAAAATCTGATGTCTATTTAGGTCACTAAATAAACATTTTTCAGTAAAATCTACAGATAAAGAAGATTTCAGACTGAATAAAAAAAAAGACATTTGGAGGAAATTTATCTTTAAGTTCGAAAGTCACAAAATTAATCAACTGTGTCAAAAATTAAGTTCAACACATTTCTTAACAAACACAAAGAATTCCATACAAGAAACTGATTATAAAATTCTGATAGGACTTCCCTGGTGGTCCAGTGGTTAGGACTCTGGGCTCTGAACGCAGGGGGTCACGGGTTCGACCCCTGGTTGGGGAAGATCCCACATGCCACATGGCAAGGCCCCCCAAAATAAATAATTTACAAAATTTTTTAAATACAGAGAAAGGAAAAGAGAAATGAAAAATAGTAAGGTCTAATGAATAGTAAATATTATATAAATGAAAGCAAATAAATCATTTATTGCAAGAATTTTTTTTTTTTTTTGCGGAACGCGGGTCTTTCACTGTTGTGACCTCTCCCGTTGCGGAGCACGGGCTCCGGACGCGCAGGCTCAGCGGCCATGGCTCACGGGCGCAGCCGCTCCGCGGCATGTGGGATCTTCCCGGAACGGGGCACGAACCGTGGCCCCTGCGTCGGCAGGCGGACTCTCAACCACTGCGCCACCAGGGAAGCCCTGCATGTCTTTTTGAATTATGGGTTTCTCTGGGTATATGCCCAGTAGTGGGATTGCTGGGTCATATGGTAGCTCTATTTTTAGTTTTTTATGGAACCTCCATACTGTTCTCCATAGTAGCTGTATCAATTTACATTCCCACCAACAGTGCAAGAGGGTTCCCTTTTCTCCACACCCTCTCCAGCATCTATTGGATGTCCAGGATGGACATCTTTAGATGGTTATTAAGAAATGGAATAAATAAAAATGACATTAATGGAATTAAAACAAAGGTTTTAATACAACACCACCTGTAACAGGGAAGAGCCCATTTTGACTCTTCGGATCTGTTTCTTCGACTTTAACCTTTGCTTTTCGTTGCTTTTGTTATTATAATCATACATAGTGGCCTGCCTCAGGGAACCCTGCCCCTCTGCCAGAATGTTAAACTAAAGTGCCTTTGTTCAGCTCACAGGGAGGCAATCTGACCCTGCCCACCTGTGAAGGGCTGCAGAAAAGAAGGAATTAACACATTCCCTCCCCAGCGCTGGCCAAGCCAGGCAAAACTAATGGCCTTTTTACTTTACTTCCTCATCTCCTCCCCCTCTCTGTTCTATAAAAGAAACTGGCATCCAGACCCCATAAGATGGTTATTTTGAGACATTAGTCTGCTATCTTCTTGGTCTGCTGGCTTTCTGAAGAATAAAGTCTTTTCCTTGCCTCAATGCCTCCTGTCCGATTTATTGGCCTGTGTGGTGAGCAGAGTGAGCTTGGACTCGGTAACACACCTAGGATTGGATGGAACAAAGAGATCCCCTGCTGGTTCCCCCAACATTAAAGGGCCTGGAACAAGTCTGCTCTATTTCCCACAATTAAAAAAACTTTTTAAAAGCCTGCAAGAAAATTACACTGAGACACCTGACCAGTAATTGCTTGGGGACAGTTAGGATAATAAATCAAGTTAAATACTGACAAAAGGGCCTGAGTCCCTTGGCTCAGTCCCTCAATGGGGATCTCAGAGCCTTTTATACAAAAATGGGTAAAATGGCTGGAGATAAAACGTACGTTTCTGAGACTTCTTGTTTCAGAAGATTTGTTGATGGGATCCTAATCAAGGCTAAAATTAAAGGTATAAGAGTTGATAGAATTGAGGTGACAGTTTATAAAAATTGGTATATTTGAATGGACTTTATACAAGATGGTTAGATCTCTTTTGCCTAATTAGATTGTGGGATTGAAACTGTGCACCTCAGGTTGGGACTTGAACCCGTGTCGGGACTCGAACCCAGCCAAAACCCTGATTGGGACTTGGACCCATGGTCTTTTAATTAGAATCACTCACCTAGTGTCTGGACTTACTGAAGCTCAGGTTCTTTGTGTCTCAGCACAGAAGGAATTCAGCAAGAGGCAAAGCGATAGGCAAGAAGTAGATTTATTAATATAGGACACTTGTAAGAGATGCAAGCGGGCAGGCGAGGGAGCTCTGCCCTGAGAATTAAGTGGGCTACAATTTTATAGTCAAAGGAAAGGGAAAGTGTTGGAAGCCATCCTGGAGTCCCTGCGCTGTGACAAAGTCATGATGCAATCAAAGGCAGGACTGCAAAGCAGCACTGTGCCAGGTCGGTGGACTACATCTCTATTGATGTTAAGTCTGCTTGTGTTAAGGAAACAGCACAAGGGGGATTTGTGCCCAGGGTTAGGAAAATGAGAAAAACTACTACCCCCCCCCCTACTATTATTACCACAAAATGGAAAGTACCTATTCCGGCCTCAGGAAACTGGGAACGCAATACACAATCTGGAAATATAGGGATGTTCCTATGGAAAACACCCCCAATAGAACAACAGTGGCCCTACGAAGGGGTTGTTGATGATTTTGCTTTCATATGGGTCCACTATAAAGAAAGGTTAATACTCTGGCAACAATTGCCAGGTGATAAACAGGAGCGTAGGAGGTATTGTAAGTGCTACTAGTGGAGTCAGGTACACAGGAACTGTAGGATAAATTGTAAATATTTTCAAGGCACTATTCAAAAAACTTGCCCATGCAGAAAGAACACGAAGATTGCACTTCTGTAATAAAAACTTACGTAATAGCTTGGCTTAACTACTAGAAAATAACCTGCAACTAATGAAAACTTAGAAAATTATCTTGTTAGTACATCTAAAAACTGGGGACATTTTCAAAACACTGATAAAAACATTTTGAGGTTAGAACATGTTAAGATTTTTAAATTTTGTACATGATGATGAAACCTGCCTACATATAAACACCTGCTCTAAAAAATAAATTTAGCTTAATGTGCTGACATCTACAAGGGTGTCAGTTCTCATTTCCTTCGCCGACGCCGTCCATCCCTCAGGTTTCCCTGGACTCGTTGGAGCTGGACTCCGACAGGAAAGGGGAAAAGATCCCCTTCTTCGAGTAGACATGAGGCTTACATCACTAGTTCCTCCTTCGTATCAGGCTGGAGAGTGTCTGACCCTATGAGAGCAAACTAGGATTATCAGTAGAAAGGTGGTAACATTTTTCTTCCACCTAATGGCCTGGGGCATATCTCCAGAAATGTTTTCTTTAGGGAGTTCCCTGGTTGCCTAGTGGTTGGGATTTGGTGTTTTTATTTATGGCTTTATAGTTAAGCTAGGCTGCTTCGTTCCACAAGTTCCAATAGCTTTCTTGAGTGATCATTAACTTACAGTGGGCTCCCAAAGTTTTCCTAGGTTTCCCTCTCTATGTATAGTCCCCTATTGGGACTTCTACAACTACGTGTATAACTATCCTATTCTATCCCTATCAGGAAAGGCATTATGTCTCACTAGGGAATGCTTCCTCTGCCTGGTATAAGACAGGCACATAAATCTGCTGCTCAGGCAATATTAATTAAACATACTAAAGGAAACCAATAGGGTTACCTGAGCCCACACAGTATAAAATAAAAACTGGGGGCTAATATAAGCAATAATGGAGGGTATTATTTTTTTTCTTTTTTTGCCCCTAGGGTAAATGGCTAGACCCATTCAGAAAGAGGGCCTCGGTTGTATGCCTTGCGTAAACTTTTGAAAGCATGATAAATTGAACCCTAAAGTTCTAAAACATAGAACTCTTGATATCCAGCTTAGTTGGAAATCTTCTCTCTCTTTTTTTCTGATATAAAAAAAAGAAAATTAAAGAAAATGTAGTTGGGACTTCCCTGGTGGTGCAGTGGTTAAGAATCCTCCTGCTGATGCAGGGGACACAGGTTCGATTCCTGGTCCAGGAAGATCCCATATGCCACGAAGCAACAAAGCCCATGCGCCACAACTACTGAGCCTGTGAGCCTAGAGCCTGTGCTCCGCAACAAGAGAAGCCACCGCTATGAGAAGCCCGTGCACCACAACGAAGAGTAGACCCTGCTCGCCATAACTAGAGAAAGCCTGTCTGCAGCAACAAAGACCCAACACAGCCAAAAAAAAAAAAAAAAAGGAAGGATGCTATCCTATCTGATTCTTACTATAATAAAAAAAAGATGAGAGCTGGAATAAGAAATGTCTTCTTTAGGGAGTTCCCTGGTTGCCTAGTGGTTGGGATTTGGTGCTATCAGTGCGGAGGCCTGGGTTCGACCCCTGGTCGGGGAACCATCCTGCATGCCGCGCAGGACAGCCAAATCACAAAAACAAATAAGTTAATACAAATTAAAAGAAAAAAAGAAAAAATATAGAAATTAAGAAAAAAACGGTTTAAAAAAGCTTTAAAAAAAATTGTTTCCTTTAGTATGGCAGGTCCCCATATGCATAGAGGGGAGAAGCTCTTTTTGCCTTTCAGCTGGGGAACAGCTCCTAGAGAATGCAAAAAGAGTTGCTTTTCCAGACCAATTGAGTTTATTCCTATTTTTCAAAAGGTTTAATGTTAGAAAATACTTGAGTAGTATTTAATACGTTTATAGGTTAGAGGAGAAAAATATGCATCTAAAAACAAATAATAAACCCAGTGAAGACATACATATTATCCAATATCCATTTTAAAGAGTAGTTTGAAAGATGAAATACTGGACTTCTCAACTGCAATCAGTTGGACTTACTGTCTCCATTCCCTTATTTATTTATTCACGAATTTTTCTTCCAGTTTTGTTGAGATATCATTGACATACAGCACTGAAAACGTTTAAGGTGTACAGCATAATGATTTGACTTACATACATCTTGAAGTGATTATCACAGTAAGTTTAGTGAACGTCTATCGTCTCATACAGATACAAAATTAAATAGAAAAAAATTTTTTCTTGTGATGAGAACTTTTAGGATTTACTCTTAAAAACTAACATGTAGGGGCGGAGTCAAGATGGCGTACTAGGAGAACGTGGAATTTGGGTCTCTGCACAACTAGGGCACCTACCAGGCACTGGAGGGGGACCATGGACACCTAAGGGGACGGGAGGAACCCCCAGCGACTGGGTAGAATGTGGGGCATGGTGGGGAGTGAAGGTGGAGGAGAAGTGGAGGCAGGACGGGACTGGCGTCCCTGAGGGGTGGCTGGGGGAGGGGAAGGGATCCCACGTCCGAAGGGGGAAATTGGAGAACCATTGGGAGGGCAGAGGATCAAATGGGAGCACGGACAGGTTTCCCGTGCCCACTTGGGCCCCCAGGAACCTGCTGAGATCCCTGGCCTGATCCTCTGCCCACCTAGGCCCCCTCCAGCCATGCGGGTCCTGAGGGAGTGGGAGGGAGGGAAGGGGGAGCAAAAGTAAAGGCCGGACCTCCAGGACCAGCACCCCTGAGGGGTGGCTGGGGAAGGGGATGTGTTCTCACACCCAGCAGGATCCACCCACGGTTAGGGGGCCAAAGGGGATGGGGGAGACCCTAGGGGAGACCATGGGGGGGGGCACGGAGGAATGGAAGGGAACGCGGCCAACGCTTTCCCTGTCCACTTAGGCACCAGGGAGTCTGTTGGGCTCCCGGGCCTAATTCTCTGTCCTCGGAGCCTCCCTCCTGTCGCCCAGAGCCCGAGCCCCACCCCTACACCCGCACCCAGGGCCCTACCTCTACACTCGGAGACCCCCTCTGAGACCCCCTCCAACTGCACTGTGCCTAAAACACACCCACACACCCTCACCCAGGGCCCTACCTCAAAACTCCGGAACTCCACACTCCAGAGGCCCTCCTTTGGACGCGCTGCCTCTCTCCCTCAGCCCACGTGCTAAGCAGAGGCACTGCCTAGGCCCCGCCCAGGCCCCGCCCCCAAGGTCTTTTCCTGCTGTGAGGGTCCTGAACCTAGGTCCCGCCCCACACTCAAACATCACCCCCCCCACTCGCCTAGGTTCCACCTAACCCTAAACCTTGCCCCTGCCTAAGTTCCACCCCCACCCCTAAACTCCACCCCCAAAGGCAAGGGTTTTTCTTTTTTTCCTCTTTCAGATTGGGGTTCTGTTTTACCTTGTTGATTCATTGTTGTTGATTCATTTATATTTTTATTTTTCCTAATAAATCTTTTATTTTTCTAATTTTATTTTATTCTTTACACTTTGTTATTGTTCTCTCCTTTTGGCTTGTTCCCCCTGTCCCCCCCTCCCCCCTTTTTTTATCTGTTGTGGTTTTATTGTACCTTGTTGTAGTTGTTTCAATTATATTTTTATTTTTCCTAATATATTTTTGATCTTTCCAATTTTATTTTGTGTTTTAATTCTTTGATATTGTACTACTCCTTTTTTTCTTTTTTTCTGCCGCTCCACGCAGGTTGCAGGATCTTGGTTCCCAGGCTGGAGGTCAGACCTGAGCTCCTGCAGTGGGAGCTCCGAGTCCAAACTGCTGGACTAACAGAGAACCTCAGACCCCAGGGAATATTAATCAGAGCGAGGCCTCCCAGAGGTCCTCATCTCAGCACCAAGACCCGGCTCTATCCAAGTGGCTGCAAACTCCACTGCTGGAGGCCTCAGGCCAAACAACCAGTAAGATAGGAATAGAGCCCCAGCCATCAAAAACAAACAAACAAACAAAAAAACAAAACACGACAAAAAAATATGTTACAGACAAAGGAACAAGGTAAAAACCTACAAGACCAAATAAATGAAGATGAAATAGGCAAACTACCTGAAAAAGGATTCAGAGCAATGATAGTAAAGATGATCTAAAATTTTGGAAACAGAATGGAGAAAATACAAGAAACATTTAACAAGGATCTAGAAGAAATAAAGAGCAAACAGACAGTGATGAACAACACAATAACTGAAATTAAAAATACTCAAGAAGAAATCAATAGCAGAATAACTGAGGCAGAAGAACGGATAAGTGAGCTGGAAGATAAAATAGTGGAAATAACTGTCAGTGAGCAGAATAAAGAAAAAAGAATGAAAAGAAGTGAGGATAGTCTCAGAGAACTCTGGGACAACATTAAATGCACCAACATTCGAACTGTAGGGGTCCCAGAAGAAGAAGAGAAAAAGAAAGGGTCTGAGAAAATATTAGAAGAGATGATAGTGCAAAACTTCCCTAACATGGGAAAGGAAATAGTGAATCAAGTCCAGGAAGTGAAGAGAGACTCATACAGGATAAACCCAAAGAGAAACACACTGAGACACATATTAATCAAACTACCAAAAATTAAATACAAAGAAAAAATATTAAAAGCAGCAAGGGAAAAGCAACAAATAACATACAAGGGAATCCCCATAAGGTTAACAGCTGATCTTTCAGCAGAAACTCTGCAAGCCAGAAGGGAGTGGCAGGACATATTTAAACTGATGAAAGGGAAAAACCTACAACCAAGATTAGTCTACCCAGCAAGGATCTCATTCAGATTCAGCGGAGAAATTAAAATCTTTACAGAGAAGCAAAAGTTAAGAGAATTCAGCACCACCAAAGCAGCTTTACAGCAAATGCTAAAGGAACTTCTCTAGGCAAGAAACACAAGAGAAGGAAAAGACCTACAATGACAAACCCAAAACAATTAAGAAAATGGTAATAGGTACATACATATCGATAATTACCTTAAATGTAAATGGATTAAATGCTCCTACCAAAAGACAGACTGGCTGAATGGACACAAAAACAAGACCCATATATATGCTATCTATAAGAGACCCACTTCAGACCTAGGGACACATACAGACTAAAAGTGAGGGGATGGAAAAAGACATTCCATGCAAATGGAAATCAAAAGAAAGCTGGAGTAGCAATTCTCATATAAGACAAAATGACTTTAAAATAAAGACTATTACAAGAGACAAAGAAGGACACTACATAATGATCAAGGAGTCAATCCAAGAAGAAGATATAACAATTGTAAATATTTATACACCCAACATAGGAGCACCCCAATACATAAGGCAAATGCTAACAGCCATAAAAGGGGAAATCACAGTAACACAATCATAGTAGGGGACTTTAACACCACACTTTCACCAATGAACAGATCATTCAAAATGAAAGTAAATAAGGAAACACAAGCTTTAAAAGACACATTAGACAAGAGGGATTTAATTGATATTTATAGGACATTCCATTCAAACACAACAGAATACACTTTCTTCTCTAGTGCTCATGGAACATTCTCCAGGCTAGACCAAATCTTGGGTCACAAATCAAGCCTTGGTAAATCTGAGAAAATTGAAATCATATCAAGTATCTTTTCCAACCACAACACTATGAGACTAGATATCAATTACAGGAAAAACTGTAAAAATACAAACACATGGAGGCTAAACAATACACTACTAAATAACCAAGAGATCACTGAAGAAATCAAAGAGGAAATCAAAAAATACCTAGAAACAAATGACAATGAAAGCACGACGACCCAAAACTTATGGGATGCAGCAAAAGCAGTTCTAAGAGGGAAGTTTATAGCAATATAAACCTACCTTAAGAAACAAGAAACATCTCAAATAAACAAGCTAACCTTACACCTAAAGCAATTAGAGAAAGAAGAACAAAAAAACCCCAAAGTTAGCAGAAGGAAAGAAATCATAAAGATCAGATCAGAAATAAATGAAAAAGAAATGAAGGAAACAATATCAAAGATCAATAAAACTTAAAGCTGGCTCTTTGAGAAGATAAACAAAATTGATAGCCCATTAGCCAGACTCATCAAGAAAAAAAGGGAGAAGACTCAAGTCAACAGAATTAGAAATGAAAAAGGAAAAGTAACAACTGACACTGCAGAAATACAAAGGATCATGAGAGATTACTACAAGCAACTCTATGCCAGTAAAATGGACAACCTGGAAGAAATGGACAAATTCCTAGAAAAGTACAACCTTCTGAGACTGAACTTGAAGGAGACAGAAAATATAAACAGACCAGTCACAAGCACTGAAATTGAAACTGTGATTAAAAATCTTCCAACAAAACCCCATGACCAGATGGCTTCACAGGTGAATTCTATCAAACATTTAGAGAAGAGCTAACACCTATCCTTCTCAAACTCTTCCAAAATATAGCAGAGGGAGGAACAACCCCAAACTCATTCTACGAGGCCACCATCACCCTGATACCAAAACCAGACAAAGGTGTCACAAAAAAGAAAACTACAAGCCAATATCACTGATGAACACAGATGCAAAAATCCTCAACAAGACACTAGCAAACAGAATCCAACAGCACATTAAAAGGATCATATACCATGATCAAGTGGGGTTTATCCCAGGGATGCAAGGATTCTTCAATATATGCAAATCAATCAATGTGATACACCATATTAACAATTTGAAGGATAAAAACCATATGATCATCTCAATAGATGCAGAAAAAGTTTTTGACAAAATTCAACACCCACTTATGATAAAAACTCTCCAGAAAGTAGGCATAGAGGGAACCTACCTGAACATAATAAAGGTCATATACAACAAAGCCACAGCCAACATCGTTCTCAATGGTGAAGAAATGAAACGACTTCCTCTAAGATCAGGTACAAGACAAGGTTGCCCACTCTCACCACTATTATTCAACATAGTTTTGGAAGTTTTAGCCACAGCAATCAGAGAAGAAAAACAAATAAAAGGAATCCAAATCAGAAAAGAAGAAGTAAAACTGCCACTGTTTGCAGATGACATGATACTATACATAGAGAATCCTAAAGATGCTACCAGAAAACTACTAGAGCTAATCAATGGATTTGGTAGAGTAGCAGGATACAAAATTAGTGTACAGAAATCGCTTGTATTCCTATACACTAATGATGAAAAATGTGAAAGAGAAATTAAGGAAACACTCCCATTTACCATTGCAACAAAAAGAATAAAATACCTAGGAATAAACCTATCTAAGGAGACAAAAAATCTGTAAGCAGAAAACTATAAGACACTGATGAAAGAAATCAAAGATGACACAATCAGATGGAGAGATATATCATGTTCTTGGATTGGAGGAGTCAACACTGTGAAATGACTATACTACACAAAGCAATCTACAGATTCAGTGCAATCCCTATCAAACTACCAATGGCATTTTCCACAGAACTAGAAGAAAATATTTCACAACTTGTAGCCAAAGCAATCTTGAGAAAGTAAAACGGAGCTGGAGGAATCAGGCTCCCTGACTTCAGACTATATTAGAAAGCTACAGTAATCAAGACAATATGGTACTGGCACAAAAACAGAAATATAGGTGAAGGGAACAGGATAGAAAGCCCAGAGATAAACCCATGCACATATGGTCACCTTATCTTTGACAAAGGAGGCAAGAGTATACAATGGAGAAGAGACAGCCTCTTCATTAACTCGTGTTGGGAAAACTGGACAGCTACATGTAGAAGAATGAAATTAGAACACTTTCTAACACCATACACAAAGATAAAGTCAAAATGGATTAGAGACCTAAATGTAAAGCCAGACAGTGTAAAACTCTTAGAGTGAAACACAGGCAGAACACTCTATGACCTAAATCACAGCAAGATCGTTTTTGGCCCACCTCTAGAGAAATGGAAATAAAAACAAAAATAAACAAATGGGACCTAAGGGAAACCATAAACAAGAAGAAAAGACAACCCTCAGAATGGGAGAAAGTATTTGCAAACGAAGCAACTGACAAAGGATTAATCTCCAAAATATACAAGCAGCTCATGCAGCTCAATATCAAAAAACCTGCGCTTCCCTGGTGGCGCAGTGGTTGAGAGTCTGCCTGCCGATGCAGGGGACACGGGTTTGTGCACCAGTCCGGGATGATCCCACATGCTGCGGAGCGGCTGGGCCCGTGAGCCATGGCCACTGAGCCTGCGCGTCCGGAGCCTATGCTCCGCAACGGGAGAGCCAGAACAGTGAGAGACCCGTATACCACAAAAAAAAAAAAAAACAAAAAAAAACAAAACTAGACACTCTCCTTTCACTGGATAAATCCTGTGGGAAGTCAAACAGGTGGTAAAGGATCAAACTTTAGCCTATTCCACGCCATCACAGTAGCACTTATTTCTTACCTGTGGGAGCCACCCTTGCCAGAAGAAATGGTTTCAGTTCATTTGGTGGTTCTATTTAACAGGGCAAAGTAAGAAGCAGTGGTATTTCCCAATCTCCTGCTAGGACTCCGTTAATTGAAAAGCAGTGCAAGGTAGAATTAGAACCCAGGGTTTTAGGATCTAAGCCCAGTTTTACTTCTAAGAAAAATATTTCTCTAAAATTATAATCCCAATACAATGGCTTCTTCAGTTCAGACTCTTCATCAGAACATTTATTTTTCTCAAACAGTGCCCTCTGCACTTGATTTTGTTTTGAAGCTATTTCGAGAGCAGGTACTGAAGTTTGGGAAACAGTTTCAATGCGTTCTGTGTTGTCACTTCTATAACTTCCTCCACTGAGATCCCTTTCACCTGGGCAATATATTCTGCTGAAATGGAAATGTTTTGGGGCTCATTCCGTACCTGAGACAGACAAAGCAGACATTAATCAAACATGACACTCAAGGGAAGCAATCCTTGAAGACTGTAGATAAAAGAGATGAAAATGAGTTGGTAAAAACAACTGATGAGCTCTTTCTTTTTTTTTTAATGGGGGTGAGGCAAAGCTGAGGAAAAGGCCCTGAACTTCAGCTTGAAAGCTAAGGCTACAACATTAACTGTAAGTCTATCCTGCTCCTGAAAAGAGCCCTGGGGTATTACCAGTCGAGGTCCCAGCACCTAGCATATGAAGCAGTCTGCACAAAGTGGACACTTGGTGACCTGCCTGACTGATGAATTAACTGTGCTTTGGTTTGTTCCTCAAGTGAGTGCTTGCAAAGGTCAAGCTCTGTAGCTTGGCCATTTCAACTCACAGGCTACGTTACAGTTTGACTCAGTAATGCCATGGTGTCTGGAAGACTACACAGATTATGTAGTCATATTTCACTGATTCTAAGATGCATTTCTCCCCTACCTTAACATCTCTGAAATTGACATATATTTTATTTTAATGACATTCAGTGGCATGTGAAAGTATAATTGTAGTGTTTTTTTCCTTAATGGTCACAAAACAGTGGTACATCTACAATCAGTGGCATTTAGATTTGATGAAATATATCATTGTTGTTACTATTAAGTTATCGACTCAGGTTGATAATGTTCAGAGGAATAAGATAACAAGGTTAAAAAATAACCTTGATAACGTAGCCTAAGAAAACAATGAAAAATGCACACCAAGATTTAGGTTCAAGGACATTCATCATATTGTTTATAATACAGTTGACCCCTGAAAAACATGGTTTTGAACTGTGTGGGTCCACTTATACATGGATTTTTTTTCAATAAATACTACAGTACTACACAATCCAAGCGTGGTTGAATCTGTGAATGCAGAACCACGAAAATGAGGGCTGAATCCGCAGATGCAAAACAGCAGACGTGGCGGGTGGACAGACATGTATTTTCCATGGTATGGGGCGGGGCTGGGGGGTTGGGGAGGGTGTTGGTACCCCTAAGCACTTCTTGTTCAAGGGTCAACTGTACTGTGTTGGAAACCAATAACCTAAATGACAGTATCAAGTTAAATATATTGTGGCACATTCACACACTAAAATTTATATACTTATTAAACATGATGAGGAAAAGTATATTTATTGATATTTACATGTGTTCACCACATAAAAGCAAGTTATGGGGGCTTCCCTGGTGGCGCAGTGGTTGAGAGTCCGCCTGCCGACGCAGGGGACACGGGTTCGTGCCCCGGTCCAGGAGGATCCCACATGCCGCGGAGCGGCTGGGCCCGTGAGCCATGGCCGCTGAGCCTGCGCGTCCAGAGCCTGTGCTCCGCAACGGGAGAGGCCACAACAGTGAGAGGCCCACGTACCGCAAAAAAAAAAGAAAAAAAAAAATGCAAGTTATGAAATGATGTGTTGAGGCTAATCCTATTTTTATGAAAAAAATATTATGTATACATATATGGACATAAAGAAGTGTGGAAGGACATAAGAACCTTCATTTATTTAGTGCTTGTTGTAGGCAAGGTTTTGTTCTAAGGTTTTCATGGAATTTCTCATTTAATCCTCAAAATAACTCTGTGAGATAGGTACTATTATTATTAGCATCCCTTTTTTACAGATAAGAAGGGATCCTAAACAGCGAGTAAGTAGCCCAGTTGAGGTTTAAACCTGTGCAAGCTGACATCAGAGTTTATGCTTTTAACCACTATACTATAGTGGTAACCTTTCAGTGGTAGATGGTTCTATTTTCTTATGATTTTCTGTTTTCTATTTTTCTAGAACAAACACATTTTACTTAACAAAAAGCATATTCAGTTTTATTTTTTTTATTTTTATTTTTTGGCTGCGCTGTGCGGCATGCAGGATCTTAGTTCCCCGACCAGGGATTGAACCCGTGCCCCCTGCAGTGGAAGTGCAGATTTCTAATCACTGGACCACCAGGGAATTCCTCAGTTTTAAAATTCATTTATTCAATAAATGGTTTTTGAGTACCTACTATGTGCAAGGCACTATGTGCAAGGTACTATGTGCAAGGCACTATGCCAGAAACCCACAATTTTTATCAAATTATCTAAATACAAACATAAAACTGAGTTATAAGAGCATTTGAAATTCATTTCTGTTTAGGGTGAAAAAGCTAGGTCATTTTCATCCTATTTCACACTAACCAGGAAGGCAATTTTGTACCATTCTGTCCTACAGTCAAACAAGAAAATAAATGTGGTTATAATCCTCTATTTTCTCATTCCTCTTCTATATTCTTTTCTTTTTTTTTTGCGGTACGCGGGCCTCTCACTGTTGTGGCCTCTCCCGTTGCGGAGCACAGGCTCCGGACGTGCAGGCTCAGCGGCCATGGCTCACGGACCCAGCCGCTCCGCGGCATGTGGGATCTTCCCGGACCGGGGCACGAACCCGTGTCCCCTGCATTGGCAGGTGGACTCTCAACCACTGTGCCACCAGGGAAGCCCTAGGCACTTTCATATACATTACTTCATTTAATCCCCACTGTAATACTTCAAAATATTTTACTATTATTTTACCCACATTTTATAAATGTAGAAACAGTTTCAGAGAGATTAAGGAACTTGCCCAAAGTTATACAGCTAGTGGGTATCAGAGACAGGATTTGAATCCAGCCCTTTCTGCCTCTAGACACTAAGCTTTTTACTATACTGGTCTGAATTTCAATATTACGTAAATTAGGACATGACCCATATCAAATAATATTCTGTGTAGCACAACAGCCATATTTACAAAAGACTTGAAATTAAGTCAATATAACCTTTCAACCTAGCATTAAAGTAGGATCCCATTATATTTACACTGGAATGAGAAACACAGCTAAACTGAAAATAGTTCAAATAAAAGACACAATCTAAATAATGTAGAAATTAGAAAATCATTTACCTTTTTTTCTGGCCCTAGCGCAGGTGAATCTGTTTCCAAGCAAATCGCAGTTAAAGGCAACTGTTTAACAAGTTTCTGCTTCTTAGAGAAAAGAGAAAGCTAGTAAGTTTAAAACATGAGAAGTAAAGATTAAATAAGTAGCATTAAACCCACATGTCAATGCATACTACTCTGCAAGAATCTAAAATTCATACTTTAATATTCAATTAATAAATGTTCACTATGTTCTCATCATTCTACATTAATGGTTAGATTTAAGAAGAAACATTCTTTGCCAAAAATTATCCGAAGCCTCTAGGAACCCAAAGAATAGTAACCAAGAGCAAAAAATGAGGTAACATCCAGCAAGAACCCAAACATCTGATATCATATGCCTACTGAAAGAGCCAAGGAAGAGTGACTTCCCTGGTGGCATAGTGGTTAAGAATCCACTTGCCAATGCAGGGGACATGGGTTCGAGCCCTGGGCTGGGAAGATCCCACATGCCATGGAGCAACTAGGCCCATGAGCCACAACTACTGAGCCCACCTGCCACAACTACTGAAGCCCACGTACCTAGAGCCCGTGCTCTGCAACAAGAGAAGCCACCCAATGAGAAGTCTATGCACCACAATGAAGAGTAGCCCCTGCTCCCCTCAACTAGAGAAAGCCCGCGCACAGCAACAAAGACCCAATACCCAAAGATAAATAAATAAAATAAATAAATAAATAAGAAATTTCTCCACAAATGATAAAAGTAGGAAAAATAAAAGTAATCATGGACTATCAATTAACATGACCTAATTGACATTTCTAGAACTTTCCACCTGAAACCGTATATAAGGCCCAGTGTCCCTGTATTTTGAAGTAAATTGCTTTTGCTTCAAGTCTCCCAGGCCTCCCCTGGGCCTCAAAAGGCTGGTTCAAGAATTAGTGATTAGGAAATGTGAAGATGTAGGAGCAATGAATAGCTGTTGGGTCAGAAAACTGGTAACAACTTAGACTATAAATTCGCCACATAGCAGAGTCACCAAATTCCCAGTTCCCTGAAAGTTATAGATAGAGGCCTGACACACACTCCTAAGCTGTTCTTACAGGAAGCAGACCCCAACCAGATGGAAACTGCTGACCTCAAGCATGTAGACCCCAGACCAGCTGAAACCAGAAGATTGATGATGCTCAAAACTTCACCTTGACGCCAATCAATTTGAGAACTGAGCACAAGCTGCTCACATACCCTGCAGCCTCCTCCCTCACACTGCCTTTAATATCCTTTTTCTGAAAGCTATCAGAAGTTCAGGTCTTTTGAGTATGAGCTGCCCAATTTTTTGTTAGTGGAAGTTTATTTTTTTTGTGAGTGGAAGTTTATTTTGATGATATCCAATTTATCTATTTTTTCTTTGGTTGCTTGTGCCTTTGGTGTCATAGCTAAGAAACCACTGCCTGATCCAAGGTCACAAAGATTTAGATCTGTTTTCTTCTAAGAGTTTTATAATTTTAGCTCTTATTCTTAGGTCTTTGATCCACTTTTGAGTTACTCTTTATATGAGGTAGGGACCTAAGATTAATTTTTGCAATGAAACCAGAATAGTATCACAAGTATATAATAAAAGTTCATATTTCAAAGTATATTTCACAAAGTATAAAATGAGGTTTAATGAAAGAATTTACCTGTCCACTTCTTATGATAGAAGGAGGAATTGAGAAGAAGTACCCAGCTTTTACTCCTTCCATGGCTACAGATGGCCGACCATCAAATGCATGCAGCAACACTTTGTCAGCACCTCTCAAAAATTAAAGATAAATCACAGTTCCATTTTATTTCCTTAATGAGAGGTTTTACCACTAATCAAATTGAACAACACAGATTTTAAGTAAATGTCGGTCACTATAAGGTTCTATGATTTCTAAAGAGTAGATAAACATACAGTGTTCAACCAGTAGAATAAAAATATAGCAAATTCTTAATCTTCAGAATAAAATTAATAAATATAATTGAGCAATTATTTAAACTTCCTATACCATCAAACCTTCTCCAAATCTTCAGAATAAAATTAATAAATACAATTTAAGCAATTATTTAAACTTCCTATACCATCAAACCTTCTCCAAAAGTTTCTGAACTGTCAAATTATTGTTCCTAATAGGTTTTTAAGCAAATTGTCCTTAAGAAGGATGCTAGTGAAAGAAGAAATGAGGAAATAAATGACTCACAAATTCAACACTCAGAGTTAGTTTCACAAAAACCATCTCCAGTTCTTAAAGGATGGCTGCTCAGCCTGCACAAAAATCATGTTCTTGGTGAATCCAGGGGGACTCAGTACTCATCACTGAGAAATACAGTGGTTTCTAGTTGTAGGCAATTATGTTTACTTCACTATTTGATACTGTTGGTAGGTGTGACATTTAGTGAGTTACTACTGTGAATTATGAAATCAAATTAGTGGGTCACAACTGGCCAGTGTGTGCTTATATATTTGTGTGCATAAACACACGCACACACACATATCTATACACACATACATATAGATGTACTGCTTCTTGAACTTTTGTCAGTTTTCTGTATATGTATATACTGAGTTTCGAAATAAAGTCAGTGCCAAAAACAGTATGTATGTGTATATATCGAGTTTCAAAATAAAGTATATTTCTTACCGTGGACAGCACTTTAAAATTTTGAAAAGTAATCCTATGAGAAGTATTTTTTCTTTAGGAACAACTGGTGAAGATGACAGTGCATTTTATATAAGATGGCCACAATCTGTATAATACCATTTTCTAAAGCAGCAGCCATAAAACATGCAAAACAGTAACTCAATGTGATCACCCTTCTTTGCTTTGTTTTTTCCTCTCTCACATAGGCTGACTAAAATGTTGGAGCTGCTAATTTTCAAATTAAGGCATTAAAATTACTTGATCCAATTTTTCATTTGCTTTATCCTGGCCTGATAAACATCACAATCACACTGAAAACCTTGTAAATAGTAGGCTGACTTGCAAAACCATCTTAGTTGATTTCCATCTCTACCCTTGACCCATTCCCTTCCCTTTAAGAAATCAAGTAAAGCATGGCTTGTTCTACTGGGAATATGGACTGGAATTGTCAAACTTAAACATTAGGCACATTTTTCTCAGGAACCTAAATACCTTGCTCATTTAAGAGGCTGATGGTGGGTCTTCCAGCTGAACGTGAGTGAACATTTCTGGTAAACAAAAAAAAAAATTCCTTTTCAGTACTTAATATGAAATTATTATTTTTGTTACATTAAAGCAATTCAGAGAAAAAGAAAAGTAGAGCTCAATTTCAGGAGAATCATTACTTAATTTGCTCTGTAACTATTAATATAGGAAGATGATAATTAACCTACAAAGGCAAATTTAGTCTTTTGGCTAATTGGACCTGTCTGATTAGGACTTGTCTTTGCTCTTCCTTCTGTTCATCAGTGCCAGCAATTCTGGGGGAGAAATCTAGTCCAACCTATAATGGACAAATAAAACAGAATTACATGTTTATGGTTTAATGAATCCCCGAAGACATATTATGGTGCAGTACAGTCCAAGAGAAATATAATGGGAGCCACACACATAAGCCACATACACAACCTTACAGTTTCCAGTAGCTACATTAAAAACACTAACAAGAAACAGGTGAAATTAATTTTAATGATATATTTAATCCACTATATCTAAAACATTATCAATATTATCATATAGTCATATTATTATGTCAACACATAATCAATAAAAAAAAATTATTGAGTTATTTTACATTCCTTTTTTGAGGTATTGAGACTTTGAAATCCTCAGTGCATTTTATCCTGATAGCACATCTCAGTTTGGGCCAGTCACATTTCAAGTGCTCAACAGCTGCATGTGGTAACCACACTGGACAGTGAAGATTATAAATGACTGCTTCCCTTGATTCTATTCTGGCATGCATCGTGATAATCTAGATTCTGAATGTAAGTGCTATTCTTATTTTTTATCTTTAATTATAAGTGGAATTACCAAGTGATACGATGTTTCACAGCTGTAAATTATTTAATAAAAATGTTCTTTAATTATAAACTCTAACCTATTTAAAGTATGCTTGTATATACTATTTTAACTAACCAGAGAGATAACCCTATGTAAGCAAAAGGAAAAAAAGAGGAAAGTACATTGAAATGGTAATAGTTTTCTTTCATTAACATAAGCCCATGGGGAGACTTCTATTGTTTTATCCCTAAGCACTTTTGATTATTGAGGAAGTACTGACAAAGTATTATTCAGCTGAACAGGGTGAACATAATTATCCAAGTCTGTTATAATCACTAATACTGAATTAAGGACTATTTTCATCTATCACATGAAAGTCTGGATTAGAAATCACTTGATCAGCTAGTGGGTATTTACCTCTCCAATTGCCAACAATCGATCCTTATAATTCTCGATAATGGGCAAAGCTACATCCAAATCCTGGGATGAAAAAAAAGTAAATTTATTAAAATAGGAGAAGGGACTTTTATAGGTTTTGTATAAACACCCATTATATGCCAGGCACTATGCTATACTGGGTCCTTTACATAGTCAATACCTTTTAACCAGTTGAGGAACTAAGAATGTAATCCTTCTATAATGGTGAGTACTTCTGTCCGGAAATTTGAGTACAAACATCTCACATCCATTTATGTTACAAGAACATGACTTCCTTTTTTAAAAAGTATTTATTTATTATTTGGCTGTGCCGGGTCATAGTTGCGGCATACAGGATCTTCGCTGCTGTGTGCGGGATCTTCGTTGGGGCATGCAGGATCTTTTAGTTGTGGCATGCGGAATCTTTAGTTGCGGCAGGGGAACTCTTAGTTGTGGCATGTGGGACCTAGTTCCTTGACCAGGGATTGAACCCGGGCCCCCTGTATTGGGAGCGCAGAGTCTTAGCCACTGGACCACTAGGGAAGTCCCAAGAACATAACTTCTTACGAAGATTCCCACTTAAACCCTTCCTTCTGTTCAGGAGGCATTTCCTGGCATTTAGGAGGAGTGAACTGGATTTCCTGGAATAGCTGAGCAAGAGAGAAGAAAGCCACCAAGTGGTCACCTTTGTGAGTTTTGGGGAGTGCACTGCTATGTTCTCCTCTTAGGGTACTGATGCCTTGTGAATTTTTAATAGTGAAAATCCCATACATCCTTTGCACTATTTTCACTAATTTCTTTTGTCTTTATAGTCCTGTGTAGCCTATTTTTGTCCTAAAGGTTCAACAATATACATATTAAATACCACAAATATGTTGTTTGCCAACTACTGAAGTAACTGTGTACTGTTAGTTTCCATGATATTACTATTTCCACTTAAAGAGAATTCCCCCTGTGAGGGATCCCTTTAAGACAAGGGAAAGACAAATACATGGAAAATTTGCTTCTAGATATTTTAAACTACTTTGAGGATTTTAGTCTCAGAATATGTAAATTCAAGGTACTTCTAGTGAGGATAATCAGAACAAGGGAAAATTAAGAAAAGGGAGGTAGGGCTTCCCTGGTGGCGCAGTGGTTGAGAGTCCGCCTGCCGATGCAGGGGACACGGGTTCGTGCCCCGGTCTGGGAGGATCCCACATGCCGCGGAGCGGCTGGGTCCGTGAGCCATGGCCGCTGAGCCTGCGCGTCCGGAGCCTGTGCTCCGCAGGGGGAAAGGCCACAACAGTGAGAGGCCCACGTATCGTAAGAAAAGGGAGGTAAACCATAATGGTAGAGGAAGAAGAGGAGATTTTATAATTATACCTCAAGAGAGAGAAAAGAAGATGAGGAAGGGTAAATCAAGGCCTCAGACATTCCAGTAGACTCAATGAAGAAGAATTAATATTGTCATGTGGAGCTAAGAGTATATAACCCTAAATACCAGAGAAGATGTCTGGCAATAGCTGAGTAGGTCAAAGTGTCAGGCAAAGATTTTCCATATCAAACATCCAAACTACTGTGTGTCTGTGGGACCTCAAAGGGACTGGAGAAGTTGGAGAGATTACTCAGGAAATGTTTGACACTTAGAAAGTCTTCAGTCAGAAAGAAATTACACATTTGGATGAAGACGAGATACAGGGAAAATATGCTTCTTGGAATATGTATTATCTATAAAAAGAAGCAAAATACATTTACGATGAGACTGTTCCCATTCCTCATGAAATATTTTGGAAGTTTCTGGCAAGTCAGGTATAGTAAATAGAAATTAATATAATTTATATCACAGATTCAATATGTATAAATGTATGTGTGGTCTTTATCATTTTAATAGATGTAAAAATATTTATAAGGACATTCATAGGTCTAAAACTGACTTCAGTTCTATTCTCACTTCCTCCATGAAGTCTCAAGTTCTTTAACAGCTAATGGTTCTATTGTAGGGTTTTAAAATATCCTATACCTCTATACCCTATGACTGGGCATACTACAACTAAATAATTATTCACGATTTACCAATGAGGAAATTGAGACTTGGCAAAGTTAAGTGCCACAGATCACAGAAGCCAGTAGGCCAAGTCTCTCTGACTTCAAAGCCCATGCTGTTTCCACTATGCTGTTGAGAGAAGAAAGGAGAGAGAAGGAAAGGATGGAAGAAAGAAGGGCAAGGGGAGGGAGGAGAGCTTTATTCTGAATGATTTAAAATAATTAGAATCGATTTTTTTATTAAAGAAAATGTTTAGTCTTCAGAACCTTTAGAACAGGGGTCAGGTGTGTAACCAAAATGAGTGAAGTGGGTTAAGTAGGGACAGGAGCCAAATGGACAGCACGTGCCCTGCCTGGAGGGGGCAGTAGCTTGTAGACAGTGAATTGTGATTCCCCAGGGTATCCCAGGGGCTTAAATTCTGCCTGGTAATAATATTTATTGAATATGCTGAAAGATTTGTGTGATGCTAGGCAATTTTCATTTTATAAACCAAGGTAATTTAATGAATACTTACATATTGTACATACCTACCTTTGTACCACATGGTAGGAGCTTGTAATCTAACCACAATGGGAAAACTAAACTATTGTGGGGACTACAAGCACGTTAGGAACAAAACTGCTTAACTCTGGTCTTTTCCAGCGGGCTATCTTGAGATTTGCTGAGTTCCTGTCTGTTTTGAGAATCTAGACTTACCTGTATATTGTTGGTATTTTATTTAGTTTTGTAAGTTAAATAGTCCCATCAGTTCTACATTCATGCCAAAAACATGCCAAATCCACTCACTTCTCTTCATCTCCACTGCTACCACTCTGGTCCAATCCACCATCGTTTCTCACATGGACTATTGCCAACAGTCTTTTAACTATTCTCCCTTCTTCCTTTTTTGCCCTCTTCAAAATTGATTCTTCACACCATTGCCAAGGGTATCTTTTCAAAACAGAAATCACATCTTGTCACTCCTTACTTTAAATCCCCCACTGATGTAAACTACAATCCAACAAGGCCCTGTATGAGGTGAGTGGGGATCCCTGCCCAATCCCTCTGACCTCACTATTCCTTCCTCTTCCATCTAGTCACATCAGTCATCTTTCTATTTCTTGACCACATCAAACTTGTAACTACCTTAGGACCTTTGTGCTTCATTGTTTCCTTTGCCTTCAACACTCTCACCCCTCTCTTTGCATGGCCAACTGCATTCAGGTTGCAGTTCAAACATCACCTCCTCAGAGAGGCCTTCCCTGACTACACAATCTAAAAACCAGCATCCACAATCCCCATCACATAATCTTGTTTCATTGCCTTTAAAGCACTTAGTTCACGTATCTAATTGTTGACTGTCTTCCCCAATCCAGAATCTGGCTTCTGTGAGAGGGATTTTACTCTATAGTGCTTAGAACAGTGTTTGAAATATAGTACATGCTCACTAAACACTTGTTGACTGACTACTGAAATGAAGGACTATTAGTATAAATCTCTACATAAGTGAAAGAAATACTGTCCTGCTATCATCCCCAACATCTTGGGAATTGCAACTCTCTGGCAATTTAGCTAATTTTATCATATCAACAACTCAGGAAATCTACAGGATAAGTATTTATTTTTACCTGAAGTGAATTAAAAGTAATTTTGTTTCAAAATAAGTAAAACTACCTCGGGTACCCCAATGTAGGAATACAGATTTATTATTATAAAAAATGATAGTCTTCATATCTTAATTTATTCATAGATAACAAAAAGTCTTTACTTCTTCAACATGGGGCTTTCAATCTCATTATGTAATAAAGCACTCAGGACACTGTGCATCTCCCTGATGCTGAGTCAGGAGAAAAGTCTGAAACATAAGACATATTGACTACTGTGAGTCAGTGAGATCTTGTGGGTAGGAATTTTTTTAGAGCGGGTATAAAAGTAATGCAGTTTAACAGATCAAGAGCACTCCTATAGGGATAGTTCAATGTTCAAAGAAGACACTATGTACTTGAACTCATCTGTTCCCTTACAGTACCGCATCTATGAATTTGTATCTTTCTTTTTCTGGATATCTTATCACTTTTATTGCCAAAGCAATATGATAACATGATAAAAAATATGAAAACAAGGTGCTTATAACTCTACCAGACCATCACAACGAGTATAATTTCTGTACTTTTCCCTCTAGTCTTTTCCTTATAGAATATATTTTTACATGGATGTCACAATGAATAAGCCATTTGGTATCCTGCTTGTCTCCCTACACTATACCGTAAACATTTTCCATGTTGCTACATAAACCTTACAGTCCACACTTTCTATAGTTATATTTAACATTGTATAAGTTAACTAGTTATTTATCTCCTAACCTCTAGGCTCTTTCCACTTTTTCTCTATTTCAAGTAACTGCTGTAACAAACATCTTTGTGAAAGAAGATAGAATTTATTTCTTTTGGATTATTGCCTTATAATATTAATTTGAAAGAGGAGGAGCACTGAGTCAAAAGATGTTATGATTTTTTTATGGTTCTTGTTTTATAAGACTGTTTGTTACCTTTAACGTGACACTTCTTTGGTCTTTTGGTGAAACTCCCTGAACTGGGTGAACACCCAAGCATGGCAGAACAAATCCATTATACCTAAAAATGTAGAACGAATTAAGAAAGCAGAATATTAGACTAGGAGACAAAGTTACTCTGAAGAACAAGTAGGAAAGAATTTTTTTAGGGCTATGTTAATGTGATTGTTTTTCTTCTCATTCTCTTTAAAAATTGATGATCTTTGATATTATAAATATGAAATCATAACTGCATCCTTATTAACAACTCTTTCTAAATCTTAATGAGAAGTAACACCTTTCTGAAAGCTGCATAATCTTTTCAAATTCTCCTGAATGTTCAGCAACCACCACAAGAGCCATAACATTGGCCTGCAACAAAAATGAAGAGAATAGTTAGAGTCTCAAACAATATACATCCAATATAATTAAATAAAAATTTAAAGTTTTCTGTGCTTTTAGTTATCCTTGCTCACTCACACTCCATCAATATAATCGTAATAGCTATCACTGAGTAGTTACTATGCTTCAGGTATTATGTTCGGTGAATATAAATATTACCCCCCATTTAATCTACATACTCCTATGACATAGGCATTGCTGTAATCCACTGTATGGATCAAGAGACAGAGTTTTGGATGGAGTCAAATAACTTGCCCAACATCACTAGCCCTGTGTAACTCCAAACCCCATACTCCTAATTAAGCTGCCACAGTGAAAGATGGCTGTATGTAAAAATGGCAACCATTTCTGACTATCAATTTTGGGGAAGATCACAAAATGCTAGCTTCATAAACACTTCCAAAGATTAATAATTTTTTTCCCACACAAATCAAACTGTTTCAGAAAACTTTTATAATTTCTCCAAGATCTCCAGAATAATGTTAATTCAAGAACTGAAAGATGGACCAATTTGTTCCATATTGCTGGTAAGCATGGTGGCTGTGGGAATGTGTTTTGGATTCAGACTATCTTGTCTACATCACTCACTAGTGGTGTGTCTTTGGACAAGTTAATCTCTAGGTCTTAGTTTCCTCATCTATAAAATGGTAATGGTTGGCTATAAAATAGTAGCTTCCTCAGAAGCTTGCTGTGAAACATTAAATGAGATAATGTACAGGATGGGCTTAGCTCAGTGTCTGGCACACAGTAAACAATAAATGCTGTTTATTATTAACTTATTATTATTGAAGTAACAACAACATAGTATAACTAAATTTCAAGCTGTTTTAGATCAAAATTAGGAGGAAAATAAAAACAACCAAAAAAAGGGCAATTATAGGTATTGGCTTACTTTCTTGGCTTTCTCCAACACATCATCCAGATCCTAAAATAAACATAAGTAATCACAATCATTTTAGATGGATAAGTAAGTGTCCTTTGGCTGTGTATATCAATGTAATTGAGGCACCATAAAGAATGACAATGATGGCAAGGAACAAGGTGGTGGAATGTGAAGAGCCTATGCTGACCCTACCTCCCATCTACTCTCTCAGTAAAATGTGGCTTCTGTTCCCACTCTACTAAAACAGAAACTTGTATTGTCAAATATAAAGGACACTTCTCTGTCCTCCTACTCTACCCCTCAGCAGCATTAGAAACTCCTCACTTGTCCACTCCTTCCTTTTTGAGATATTTTCCACTCTTGGCTTCTGCAAATACTCCTCTCTAGCTGGCTGCTACTTTTCAGTCTCCTTGACTGGCTCTCTCTTCTCTGATTTCAGAACCCTATGCTTCTCTCTCTGACTCACCTTAAGTACTCTTATTACTATGCTCATTATGCTAATGAGTCCCCAGTTTTTATCTCCAGCCTATAACTCTCTCCTGAACCCAAGATTCACATTTTATTTTATTTATTTATTTATTTTAGTGTTACGCGGGCCTCTCACTGTTGTGGCCTCTCCCGTCGCGGAGCACAGGCTCTGGACGTGCAGGCTCAGCGGCCATGGCTCATGGGCCCAGCCGCTCCGCGGCATGTGGGATCTTCCCGGACCAGGGCACGAACCTGCGTCCGCTGCATCGGCAGGCGGACTCTCAACCACTGCGCCACCAGAGTAGCCCCAAGATTCACATTTTTAAATGACCATATGACATCTCCACTTGGATGGATATTAGGTTTCAACATGTGCGGAACATAACCATTTCTCAACAAACCTATTCTTTCTGCCTGCCCTCTCCAGCCTGTTTTCCCTCATCTCAGCACCACCACCTCTCTACAGCATCCTCAAGTTCTCCCTTTCCCTCTCTTTCCTCAATTCCTCTCAGCATGTACTACAGATTCTATCTCTAAAATATACCTTGAATCCATCTGCTTCTCTCAAACTCAACCACTATCTTTAGTCTAAATACTACAAAAGCTTCTAAGCTGGTCTTCTAGCTTCCATTCTTGTTCTCTGTCCATTAGCCACACATCAGCAAAATGGTTTTTAAATGGATTATCAGATCTTGTCTCTCTCCTTAAAAAGCAAAGCCCTTTACTGGATCCCCATTGTGCTTCTAATGAAATGCGAACTCCTGACTCACTAAACCTCGGCAAACCTCTTCGGTCTTGTTTTACGCGTCTTTTTAGCTCATCAGGCTCCACCCAGCCTTCCGGTAGCTCGAACGTCCAAATTCTGTCTTGCCTGGAGGCCTGCAACCCGCTTGCTTTCCTCACCACCATGCACTCACCTATTTGTCTTTCCAGCACCAATTTAAGCTTCACCTCTTGAGAGGTTTTTCCCCTAAAATAGACCCCGCTCTTCTTTTTTATTAGCCTCTAGTTTCCAATGTAGCGGATAAAACACTTTGAAATTACGTGTGTGTGTGTGCGCGCGGTAGTTTTTGTTTGCTTCGCTCCCCTGTAGAACTGGAGCACGCGGCGTGCGGGAGTGAGCCCGAGTTTCGCGGACGGCGTCCTGGGGAAAGTGGATTCTCTGCCCGGAGCTGAGAGGCTGGTAGGATAGCCGGGCCAAGGCGGGGTAGGGGGAAGGACTCCAGTAGCCAGTAACAGCAAATAAAAGCCAAGTGGAGATAGAGGATATGGATATTCGGAATGAGAAAGAAAAATCAGTGTGAGTGAGATTAAATAAGGAGTAAGGAGCAAGTCGCACAGGACCACAGACGGAGGCCCGGGAGGATTTGGGGCTCCGCCCTAAGGGAGGAGAACAAGGATAGCCTGAAGGGAAAGAATGGGGGCCTCCCTGCTCCCACGGGCCCGACCTCGCCCTCACATACGCGGTCAAAGTCCGGGGTGGAGAGGTGGCAGTGACAGTCCACCAGCCCTACGCCCACCGCCCCCATCGCCGCAGCCACTGAATCCCTCGACTTGCTCGCGGAGCCTCAGGCGGAACGCTGCTGCTGCAGGCCGAGTTTCCGGCCGGACGTATGCTCTTTCCTCCAGGGGAACCCGCTCTTCCGCTCCCAGAGTTCCCGCCCACAATGCAAGTTGGGAAAATGGAGGGGGCTCTTGCGTCGGTGGCCCTTTCTGCTCCGCGGGACGTGGAGAGAGTGGCCGGGACAGACGATGGGGCCCCGGTTCTTGCCACTTCCCGAAAAGACTTCCGGGTGCGTTGCACCTCGAAGCGGGCCGTGACGGAAATGCTAAAACTGTGCGGCCGCTTCGTGCAAAAGCTGGGGGACGCGCTGCCAGAGGAGATTCGGGAGCCCGTGCTGCGAGATGCGCAGTGGGTACGGGCCCAGTCTTGTTTTATCACCCCCTCTCTCCACACCCCAGGTCTCAGTGGTCAGAAAGAGCGCACGCCAGGCTTCGGCAGAGTTAACGGTGCCCCACGCTTGGTTAGAAGCAGCTCGGGACACGGGAGGGAACGAAGTAGATGCTAGAGGCAGCTGGGTATTGTTAATTACCTAGACCAATGCTGTCCGACAGAGAAATACAAGGCGAGCCATGTATGTAACTTGAAATTAAAAGTAAGAAAAAATAGGTGAAATTAATTTTAATAACATTTATTTAACCATGTCTAAGATATCGTTTTAACTTGTAATAATTAAAAAATGAACGAGATAGTTAAATGAACGAGATAGTTTACATTCTTTTGTTCATACTAAGCTTTTCAAATCTGTCTTAAACTTACAGCTCAACTCCTTTCCTACTAGCCACATTTTAAGGCCTCAGCAGCCATAAAGTGGCTAGTTGCTCCCCTATTGGGCGATGCAGACAGAGACTATGAGAAATTCTCCAGGAGAGGGTAATCCTGGAAGTCAGTCAGTCAGTCACCAGGCTAGCTTTTGGTCTTTCCTTTTGTTTGTTTTAGAACATCTTGTAAAGAGAGCGAGAACTTTTTCCCTACAAGTCTAAAGTCTTGCTTTTATAAACTTCAGTAAGATCACACACTGGCCCTTATAATACATTTCCCCTTCCTTTCTTAAATATTTTGCAAAGCCCTGAAGAAGATAGTTTTTTGGGGAAAGACACAACAAATTGAGGAATTTGTGCCTGTCAAAAGGAAGCACACAATCTATTTATATTCAGGAAAAAAAGTTAAAATGTTTATAATGCAGTACAGTTTTGAGTGTGAATGACCACAGTGCAACCAAAATAAAGGGTAAATGGATGAAGGATGAAGGAACACTCCCTGGGTTGTGATTCTGTATTCCAGTGTTGTGTACACTGGCTCTTACATCATTCTCTCCTCGCAAGCAAGGGAAGAATAGAGACATACCTGAGGACATTTTTAGTAGTTTCTTGGAAGAAGACTGTTCTGTTGTGTAATGATCTTAGAGTTTACCCCTTTCTAGGAAGTGCTAAGCTGCTTAGAACATTTAATTATCTTACAAAAAAAAGGAACTTGGCTTAACCTATTATACCTTATTTAATGGATGAGAAAGTGGATTAGAAGATAAAAGGTGTGAAGACTTAAACTACCAAGGGAATTAACTTGTGTTTTACTTTAATTAAGAGAACAGATAAAAGGCAGAGGCTTTAATTATGTTGACATCTCTTTATCTAAAACCACATAATATAGTATTATCACAGTCTTTTTTGTGATAGTTATTTTAAAATTTATTTTATTGAAGTATAGTTGATTTACAATGTGTTAATTTCTACTGTACAGCAGTGGTTCAGTTATATATGCATTCTTTTTTTAAAAAAATTTTATTTATTTATTTTTGACTGTGTTGGGTCTTTGTTGCTGCGTGTGGGTTTTCTCTAGTTGTGGCGAGCGGGGGCTGCTCTTCGTTGCAGTGTGCAGGCTTTTCGTTGCGGTGGCTTCTCGTTGCAGAGCACGGGCTCTAGGTGAGCAGGCTTCAGTAGTTGCGGCACGCGGACTCTAGAGTGCAGGCTCAGTAGTTGTGGCGCGGGGGCTTAGTTGCTCCGAGGCATGTGGGATCTTCCTGAACCAGGGCTTGAACCCTTGTCCCCTGCATTGGCAGGTGGATTCTTAACCACTGCGCCACCAGGGAAGCCCCTGCTACTTTTTTTAATATTCTCTATCACAAATCTGAAATTGTTATTTTGCCAAAATGTTTGAAGTCAGTATTTAAAGTTACTTTCAGTGACTTGACTATTGTGACTTTATTGCAGACTTTTGAATCAGCTGTGCAAGAGAATGTCAGCATTAATGGGCAAGCATGGCAGGAAGCTTCAGACAATTACTTTATGGGTATGTGATTTCACTTTGTCCCTCTGTCATTCATTTCTGAGTTATTTTTGTGGCTAGTTTTATTTATTAATTTAATTTAATTTAATTTTATTTTTGGTCGTGCTGCGAGGCTTGCAGGGTCTTAGTTCCCCAACCAGGGATCAAACCTGTGCGGAGTCCTAACCACTGGACCCCCAGGGAATTCCCTCTAGTTTTATTTTGAGTGCTAATTCTTAATCCCCATTTTCAGTGTCACTTCTTTTAAAATTCCTTTAGTGGAAGAGTTCCTTTGCTGGAAAAAAGAGAAAAGTAATCTAGAAGACTATTGAGGTCATAAGCTGAGGCAAACACCGTAGTGGTTACTGTGATCCTTTATATTGATATATATACTATCTGGCATTCCCAACAAGACTTTCATCTGATTAAACTTCAGAAGTACCCGTGTCAATAGCTTATTGGAAAATACTGTAGAACTATCGCCAGATGAAGAAACAGGTCCAGAGAATCCCTATGCTTAATACTTTATAAATCAAGTTGTATTTTTACAAGTGATCCTTTGAGTAGATAGTGAAGTACTCTTAGAAATGTGAAGTTAAACTATAAAAGTACCATGTAAAGGATGAGGTCAGTATTTGTAGAAACCTCCTTGATAAAACAGAATATTTTCCTGGTGTAGAGCAGACTAGATTGTACCCTAACTAATGATGTTGACATATCTAAAGAAAAAGTTTTAATAGAAAGAAAATGGTTAGTGTAGGAAGGAAAAAATGTAGTAGAAAAAGAGTGATCAGTGTGGGAAGAGAGGCAGAACTCTCCAGCAATGTCCAGGAGAAGGGCTGCCCCGATAAGAGGACTGGAGTGTCTTGTTGGTCCCCATAGTAATCGTATGGAGATTTGACCAGCATAGATTGATATCACTGCTAGCTGTTCAGCTTAACCACTTATACCCTTGAGCTTATTCCAAGCCCATCAGGATACCCTTGAGCTTATTCCAAGCCCATCAAGTAATTCTCTGTGGCTATAATTTTTCTCCTCAACATTAAGATAATTCTTTGCCCAGAAGACTTCACTGTTTAATCCTCGGCATTATTATAGTTGTCTCTTCAAAGTCACCAAAGTTCACTTTCCGGTTTATATATTAAAATGGAAAAAATAACGTCAGATTTTCCAAATATTATCAGAGTGATTGCCAATTAGTGGGGGAGGGGCAGTGTATCATAATCACCTCGGAGTATTTTCAAACTACACAGCTTCTACTGTGTGTTCAGCTGACTCTTGTTCTTTGAAGTTCACTTTGGAATCGCTTTATTGATTGGTCCAGACTGCCTTCAGCAGTATGATTCATCAGTTTATAGATTAACATGTATTTTCTGACAGGTTGGCAGCCTGGGTAGATGGCTCTGAAGTGTGGATATTCTCTATCCCTTTTCCCCCTTATAACTCTGAGGGGAAATAGCTGAGAATACTACATTTTTACCTTCTTTCATGGGCACTTGATAAATGCCAGACACTGCCAAATTCCAGGAAATAGATGAAAAGATATGGTTCTTACCATTTAGGAGCTCATCACTAAGGGAAGGAAATAGACAAAGAATCACTATTACTCTTCAGGAAGTAGGAGAAGACGTAACAGAGTAGGTTGTTGTTAAAGGAAATGCGTTTAATAAGTAAGCGTGTGCTAGACAGAAAGGAGGTAGGAAGGACATTTGAAGCAAAGAGAAAAGCATATGCAAAGGCACAAAGGAGTGATATGTTTGCAAAATGTCAGCAGTGAATTGGGAATGCTAATGACAGATGTGGCCAGAAAGATAAGTTGGGACCAGATCACAAAAAACCCTGTAGGATATGCTGAGGAATCTGCACTTTATCCTGTAGGTAATAGGAAGCTGGTGAAGGTTTTTAAAGTAAAATTACAGTAGTCCCTTCTTATCTGAGGGGGATGGGTTCCAGGACGCCCAGTGGATGCCTGAAATCTCAGATACTACCAAACCCTATATCTACTATTTTTAAAAAAATTTTATTGAAGTATAGTTGATTTACAATGTTGTGTTAATTTTTTCTGTACAGCAAAGTGACTCAGTTATACATATATGTATATTCTTTTTCATATTCTTTTCCATTATTGTTTGTCACAGGATATTGAATATAGTTCCCAGTGCTATACAGTACGACCTTGTTGTTTATCCATCCTATATATATCTATGATAGAGTTTAATTTAGAAATCAGGCACAGCAAGAGATTAACAGCTATAACTAATAATAAAATAGAACAATTATAATAATACACTATAATGCAAGTTATGTGAATATGATCTCTCTCCCTCGTTCTCAGAATATCTTATTGTACAAATTTAATGCCTTCTCCATCTTAACTAAGGACGTATCATGCAATATGGCTGTAACTTTTGGAATTTGAGGTACGACAACAAAGCTAGTACGGATTTCTTTTTCCTTCTTCACAGTTTCATGGATAGAAGATTTATTCTTACTGTCAATCTTAGCAACTTCAGCATAAAATTTTTTTCCTTTATTAAGTTGTGAACTTTCACCTTTTCATTTAACGGAAGCACAGCTTCTCTTTGCCATATTTGAATTGCCAGCATCACTACTCTTGTGCTTTGGGCCCATTATTAAGTATCAATAAAATAAGGGTTACTTGAAAACAAGCACCACGATACTGCAGCAATGGCTTCCAAGTCACTAAGGGGCAGGATACACTGGACAAAGGGATGATTCATGTCCTGGGTGGGACAGAGCAGGATGTTGCGAGATTTCATCATGCCACTCAGAATGGCGCACAATTTAAAACTTATAAATTTTCCATGTAATATTTTCAGACCATGGTTGACCATGGGTAACTGAAACTGCAGAAAATGAAACCACAGATAAGGGTGCACTACTATAACAAGAAAAGGCTTGTGTTTTAGAAAGCTAACTGCTGGCTGTGTGGGAGCAGATTGGAGAAGGGAGAAATTCCAGGGAGAACCTCTAAGACCTTAGGATGTTATTGCAGTAATATACCAAAAGGTGGTGAAGACTTACCCTAAGAAAGGAGAGAAGAGGACGGGTTCAAGAGATGTTAGCAGGTAGAATTAATAGGATCTGTGTCTGATCTGATACATAGAATCAATAAGTAAGCTTCACAAGGGCAGAGGTTTTTGTCTGTTTTGTTCATTGAGATCATTGTGCAAATGAGTGAATGAATAAAGAATGAATGAATGTACAAATGAAACCAACTTTCTCCTTGCCCCTCTACCCTGAAAGGAATTGAATTCAGAAGGCTGGACCTGACACATTTAAGAATTAAAAGATAAGTTCTTGAGAGCAGGGATTATATATTTTTTTCTCATCACTATGTTTTCAATACTTGGCTAGGCACACAGTACATATTTGTTAGATTAATGACAAATTCTTCCCTGCTCAAATTTATATATTTCAGTTTTGTAGCTTTATCATTAGGTGGCGCTAAGAAACCGTTTTCTTCTCTACATGGAAGATTTAGCTGGGAGACTTGTTTTTTTAAACTGATTGTGAAATAGTTACAATATTCCTTTCAGGCTAGTGATTGAACTTTTTAAATAAATTAAAATATAGGGAAGACTGCTCATTTAAATGAGTATTCAAAGTAAGAAATGACTATATTTTATAATACTCTCAGAAGAAGTAATTTAATTGGACTTGGTGAATATTATTTTCACGAATGCAAGGCCATACATGATATATACCTCATTAATCTTTATGATATATATGTTTATGCTGATGTATGTCAGCAGTGTCTCAAAACGTTCTCAAAATGTGTAACATGTTTCAGACTTCTCCCTAATGAAGCTCTACTCAATAAAATAAATAGATCTATTTCTATGATAGACTTTGACATAGCAGAACACAAATGACGTAAGACCAGTTAAGCTGAGGACCTAGCTCTTTAGTATTTTTAGCTACTTAATATTTGCTACTTTTTAAAGTGATTTTCAAAATAAAGTTGATGTATCCCCTGCATTCATTTCATCTGGGGTGCTTAATTTCTGGGCCCCATTCCAGAGAACTCTACTAGGAATCAAAATTTCTGCACTTCTCCTTACCAAAGAGTATGTACTGTGTGATTTCATTTATATAAAATTCTAGGAAATGAAAACTAGAATATAGTGACAAAAATTTGATCGGTGATTGCCTGGGGATAGAGAGCAGTTTGGGAGGAGCAGGAGGGAGAGATTACAAGGGAGCATTAGGAAACTTAGGGGTGATGATTGTGTTCATTATCTTGACTGTAGTGGTGGTTTCAAGGGTATACACATATGTCAAAACTTATCAAATCGTATACTTTAAATATGTGCAGCTCACTGTATGACAGATATACCTCAATAAAGCTGTTTTTTAAAAAGTAAAAAAATATGTCTGCACTTCTGACAAGTTCCCCTGGTGATTATTCATTCTTTCAGAGTTTGAGAATCAGTACATTTGACTCTTGAACAGCTCAGGTTTGAACTGCAAGAGTCCACTCATACAGGGATTTTTTTCACCAAATACAGTACGACACCATTTGTAGTTGGTTGAATCCACAGATGTGGAAACTCTAAAGTTTCCACAGAGGGCAAACTATAAAGTTACGCTTGGATTTTTGACGGCAAGGATGGTTGGTGTCCCTAACCTCCACGTTGTGCAAGGGTCAACTGTACTTTAAAACATAGGAAAGCAACTGACAAGATAGCTTTAGCCAAATCAAAGAAACTCTAAAGTCACCATATCTTTTATGTTTTCCTGCCATTTATCCAGTTGTACCTGATTCAAATCTAGCTACTCCACTCACTGCTATTGTCACTGCTTTGGTTCACCACATGACACAGTCAAAACTTATTAGCATCCCTGATGTTAAATGTTCTTTACAGTGTGGCTCTTCTATATATTATCATCCTTTTTTCCTTATACTTTAACCTGCAGCCATTTAGATCTTTTTCTGTTTCCTAAAGACTCTTTGATCTTGCAGATACTGTTTTCTCTGCCTCAAATGCATCTCCCTATTATTTTTTTCCCTACCTTTTTTTATGCAGTGGATTTACACTTATATTTCAAGTTCCAAATCAAATGTTATTTTCTCTTTAAAGTCTTAAATTCCCAAGGCAGAGTTAGTGTTCCACTGTTCTTTGTCCAGGTAGCATTTTGTTCATACCTCTACTGTATTTATTCAGTTGTTTTGCAGTTGTATGTCTGTTTCTTCCAGTGAACCGTGAGCTCTTAGAGAACAGGGATTATGTTCTGTTCATCTTTGTATTTCTCTGATTTAGGCTTGGCTTCCCATAGGGGCTCAGTAAGTAATCGACTGTTCAATGAATAAATGAATCAGTTACCAAAGTGGAGCATCCATTAACTTGCCATATTTTCCTTAAATTTTGTGTTTTCTAAATTTAGTTTATTATGTTACATTTTCATATAGAATATTAAAAAATGTGTTTAAGGAATTTTTTGATATTATTTTTCCCTCGAAATAGATTCTGATATCAAAGTCCTTGAAGACCAGTTTGATGAAATCATAGTCGATATAGCCACAAAACGTAAGCAGTATCCCAGAAAGATCCTTGAATGTGTCATCAAAATCATAAAAGCAAAACAAGAAATTCTGGTAAGATGATTTACCTTTAAAATAGTAAATTTTATGTAATGTCTATTTTACTACAGTAAAAAAATTAAAGTATGAGATCCAAGTGGAGGTAAGTGACATTTTGTTTTCTTTGTCTTTCTTGCCTCAGTTGCTACTGTTTGTCTCCTTCAGAGTCACACTAGGTTTTGAATACAGCTGATGATAAAATAAAATAGAATTTGAAGATAGAAGACTGACAGTGACTTAATTCTGAGACCAGGAGGGAAAAAGAAATGTATTTTTTAAGCCTTTTCCTTCTATCCGTCATTTGTGTTTGGCACATTATTTGTATATGTTTATGTATTTTGGAAGACCCTTTAGTTAAATCGATGATGAAGATTGACTACCTGTTTTTTAACAACAAAATTTGCTTTATGAATTGTGTATAATTTGTTTTGTTCCAAAAATCATGATGAGGTGGAAGTAGGTTTGCTGGGAATGGCATTGCCTGTGGAGTGAGACATACATGTTGCTTTCGATTGTGCTTTACTTTTTGTCATTAGTTTTTGAAATTAGCATACTTTCACATATAAATTTTCTAGTTGCTTTCCTTTCAGGAATTGTTTTAGAGAGTGAAGACAGGTACTTTCTCTAAAACATTTTAGTTATCATTCTGTGAGAAAAAAATAATTATAAGCAAAATTTTTCATTTTTTTCTTCCATAGAAGTCAGTCCTCCAAGAAATACCCCACTCCCTTTGCCTCATCCACTTTTAAAGTTTCCTCGGGAAAAACATTCAAAATGTATTTATTTTCCAGCATCTCCCTCTCTATTACTACCCTTCCTCCCCCACCCAAACCTAGTAATCAGTATTGCATAAAAGAAAGGAAGTTGGCCGGCCTAGGTGGGGTACTGCTGTGGAAGTTTAAAATTGATGCAAAATGGTTGGGGTAAGGATACTAAAGACAGCTTTTTTAAAAAACAAACAAACAACAACAACAGTAACAAAAACTTTTTGGCTTCTGCTACTTTGGGCAAGAGAAAGGAGAGACATTCTTCTCTTTCTTTTTGCCTGAATTTTGGATCCCGTTCTTATAGTTCTGCTATTGCAGTCCCAGTGTATCACAGGATACGTAGGTAGGCATTAGTGTGCTGATATGGTAGTGGCCTGGCCACGTTTTTGGTTTTTTTTTTTCTGGCCACTTTTTAAAACAGTTTCTGTGGGACTATGAGTTCTGAGTTCTAAACACTTCTTAAAATGAACTTTTGAAAAACAGTCCATTCATAATTTGAAAACTACCTTGTACTTTATAAACACAAGATTCCATCTCTATGCCTCTAATTTGCTTGATTGCTTTTCTTATGCTTTTTGTTTTTCCTGGGTTTTTCTTTTGGCTGCACTTTAGTTCCTTGACCAGGGATTGAACCCTGACCCTCAGCAACAAAAGCGTGGAGTCCTAACCACTGGACCACCAGGGAATTCCCTCTTATGCTTTTTTATGGTGCTATATCTTAGTGTATGCAGTAGGTGGCAATACTATAAAAGGTATAATTCAGTCTTAGTTTGATCTTTTCTTTTCTCCTCCCTTTCCTACAGATTTTCAGGATCTAATTTTGGGGTTTTTTGTTTGTTTTTGTTTTTTTAGCAAAAGAATGGTACTACTGACTAATAATATATTTGCTTATATAAACTGAAGAAAATGTTTGTATGAGGCACTAAGTTGTTAAATTAAATCTATTTTAATTTATTTTATGTTTAGAAGCAATACCACCCTGTGGTACATTCACTGGACCTAAAACATGACCCTGATCCAGGTGAGTCAGTGTTTATGGTAAAAGTTAAGCATGAGCTTGTAATTTTCAGGAGTTCCTGATACTCTTTTAAAGGTTTCAGCATCAAGGGTATCTTCCCTTTGATGCTCTAACTCACTACCAGTCATCAGTGTTTAACTCTTTTTTTCACTTAGGATTATAAGAACTTGGTCTAAACCTTCCAACTCAGAATCTCCAGGACTAGGACCCAGGAATCTGGACTTTTATTAAGCACTCTCCTGACCTAGACTATTATAACACCTTGTCAATCTCTAACTTCTGTTATAATACCCTCCCATCTCTAATGCTATTAAACCATCCATTCTTTGCATTACAGCCAAAGTTATACTATTAAAGCACTCATGGTGTCTCTCCTTAGTGTGATAACCATCACTGGTTTCTCATTATTTACAGAATAAAATCCAACAAAAATATAATGTTGAACTTAAGAAGAGATACATACACTTGTTATGCCTTTGAACTCAATTCTGTTTCCACTTAGGTGCATCCTCTAAATCACAAAGAAATAAAATTTATACCAATTTTGTAAATCCAGCAATAGAACTGACTTTGCTAAAAATGTGGATCATATGTATTTTTAAATGACTGTATTCTCACATTTAAAAATTTCTAGCAGTTTTCTTGAGACCTTTTGAAATTTGCCTTTGGTGCTCAAAAGTACCATTTCTGAAATATCAGTGAAACAGTTAAGACCTTCATTTATTTGTATGGGATTTCTATACATATGGCTTTGAGTACCTCACCCTTGTTGAATTCTGATTTACTTTCTAACATGTCCCCTTGCCCTTCGTAAGTGTCCCAAGCCACTGGGATAAACTGAGAGGGGGAAGTAAAGATACTCTGAAATTGGTTAAAATCACAGCACTCACTGTATTTGATAATAAAAATTGACCTAGGACCTAACACTTAATTGTCATGGTTCACTAAAAAGGATTAGTTGCCAAAATGCAGTGGTTGACATATACTTGTTTTGGTTTTGAACAACAAAAAAATAATAATTGAAAAATGTGTTGTCACAATATACTCAAGTATTACTTTTTAACTATAGTTAATTCTCCAAAGAAACTTGGTTAACCTTTTTATCTTAGGAGGGAAAACAGGTTTATTTAAATGATCCTTTGACAGTCTATGTGATTTTCTTCCTACCATTCCAGTTATGTAGTATTAGTGGAAAAATCTTCTTTGTCATGTGATTCTGACTTAACAGTTAAGCAAATAATTAGAATCTATCTTTTGGATAAATTTTGAGATTTTTGTCATTATACATTTTCATAATGTTTATAAGCTTAGAATAGCAGCAGCTCTTTAAGCACAGCAAAATTAACTTATTGTTTTATTAGCTGGATGTCCTTGGGCAAGTCACTTGACTTCAAGCCTCAGTTCCCAGGGGGAACTCTGGGGGATATGGAGATAAAAAAGATTCTCCCCGTAAAGAGCTTATGTCTGAGTAGAAATAAGAGATAAACATAAAACAGGATTCTTTCATGCTCTCCAACTGATTCCTTTCCCGGTTTTCTCCATCCGAGTAAACAGCACCTTCTCCTACGTACTGCTTTAGTGAGAAGTCAACTTTGATTCTTTCCTCTCCTGAACTCCTCATCTACAATCCATCAATAAGTCCTACAAATTACTCCTTTGAAATATAATCTCACATTCATCCACTTCTCTTCACCTCTCTATTATCACCTCTAATCTAGGTCACCATCACTCTAGCCAGGATTTGTAGACGTGCTTTCCTGAAGGTCTTCTGTTTCACTCTTATTCTCTTCCAATCCATTGCATGCACCTCAAGCAGAGTTGATTTTTTAAAAAATTCTTTGAAAATTTCAAACATATAGAAAACATGGAGTATAACATAATGAACATCTTTGTATTTACCACTTATTTTTAAGGGCTATTCAAATTTGCCAAACTTGGGTCAGACCTTCTTAGGAATTAAAAGATATGGATACAGTTGAAACTTTCTTTGTACCCTTCACCATCCCATTCCACTCCCTCTTACTTCAGAAGTAACCACCATCCTCAAGGTTAGTGGACCGTTCCTATCCATGTTTTTATGCTTTTATTGATACTTCATCAATGTATCCATAAACAATGTATGGCATTTGTTTTAAAATTTTACATATATTGTATCATACCAGTCATATCATTCTGCAACTTATTTTCCCCCCTCAATATTTTATACACACATATCTCTCTATTCATTTAGTTTCTAAATAATATTCCTGAGTATGAATACACCTCTGTAAATCCATTCCTCTACTGAGGGACACTTAGTTTCTTTTTTTTTTTTTTGGCTGTTATAAACAATATTACAATGAATATTTTTATACCTGTGTCCTTGTAAAGTGTAAATATGTCACATATTTTGTGGGGTAGATTTCTGAAAGCAAAATTTCTAGGTCCACAGGGCTTGTCTCTGTTCAGCTTTATTACATATGAGCTTTACTACCCCTCCAAAAGAGTCGTATCAGTTTACCGTCCTGCCAGCAGTGTTTGAAAGTTCTTGCTTCTCTACATTTTGCCAACAATTATTACTGTCAGGGTTTCTGTATTTTTTTTTTTCTGCCAATTTGATGGACGTGCGATAGTATTTAAAGTGAGGTTGAGCATCCTTGAATTCCCTATTTATATTCTTTGCCCGTTTTTTGGTTGGGTTATTTGAATTTTCCTTATTCATTTCTAAGAGTCATATACACAGGCACATGAATGTACAGGCACATGAATGTACATGCACACATACATTATGGATATTTAGGTTATGAGCACTGTAAATATTTGCTCTAAATTTTTGGCTTGTCTTATAACTTTATAATGACATTTTATATATACTTACATAAGTTTTAATGTAGTCGGATTTACCAGAGTTTTTCCATTATAAATGCTCTTTCAGTGCCTTTAAGTGTCTATCTAAATGACATAAAGATCCTTTGTTATTTTATTTATAGACTTTTGATTATCATATTTAGGTCTTGAATGCAACTGAATTTTTAAAAAAATTTTATAAGGAAGGGATCTAATTTCTACTGTACTGGTAGCCAGTTGTCTTAGCATCATTTATTGAATAGTCCATCTCTTTTCCACTGCTTTGTAATGTCACTCTCTAATATACTAAGTTTCCATGTATTTGGGGGTCTGTTTCCGGGCTCTGTCTCTCTTTTTCTTTTTTTTTTTTTTTTCTGGGCCCGCGTCTTGTGGGATCTTAGTTCCCTGACCAGGGATTGAACCCTGGCCCTTGCCAGTGAAAATGTGGAGTCTTAGCCACTGGACCACCAGGGAATTCCTCTGGATTCTCTTTTAACGTTATTTGTTGACTTGGCTGTCTCAGCACCATTACCACACTTTTTAAGTTTCTGTAGTTTAAAAAGAAGTCTTGATATCTTGCAATTTCTTCCAAATTTTGTTGCCTGTTTTTGGCCTTTTACTCTTCCATAGGAATTGTTAGGATCAACTTGTAAAATTGCTTGAAAAATCTTATTGGGATTTGATTGGGATTGCATTTAATTTATAGATAAATTTGGAGAGAAGTGCCACGTTTACAATATATGTCTTCCCATTTGTGGACATATTATATCTCATTTTGGGTTTTTCAAAATGTCCTCCAATAGTGTTTTATAAACACATGTAATAAAGATGTTTATAAGAATGCTGCCTGCTTGCTATGTTGAAAACAGTGTTATTTAAGGGACTGGATCTGATAAGATATTCTGTAATGCATGTAGAGAAGTGTTTAAAGACATGTAATAAAGATGGTTTTAAGGAAAAAACAGTATTTTATAAATTTCTCCACATAGGTTTTACACATCTTTTATTTGTTCCTAGATACCTTTTTGTAGCTATTGTAAATAGTAATATTTTGGGATTGCACATTGTAATTGAATATTCCTGGTGTTTAGGAATACCGTCGATTTTTATTTGCTGAACTCTTGTTAGTTCTAATGGATTATCTAATTTCAACTAGATTTTTAAAAATGTAGATAATCATATCATTTGCAAGTAATGCTAGGTTTTATCTTTTTCCTAACTTTATACATGTTCTATTTTTGTCTTATTATTACATTGATTAGAGTCTCCATTATAAATATTTAGGGGATGCGGGAAGGATAAATCAGGAGTTTGGGATTAGCAGATACAAACTACTACATATAAAACAGATAAACAACAAGGTCCTAATGTATAGCACAGGGAACTATATTCAACGTCCTATAATAAACCATAATGGAAAAGAATATGAAAAAGAATATATATACATATGTATAACTGAATCAGCTTGCAGTACCCCAGAAACTAACACAGCATTATAAATCAACTATACTTCAACAAAAAAATTTTTAAGGAAAAAAAACCAAAAACTGAAAAAAAAAACAACCTCCAGTGTAATGTTGAATACTAGTAATGATAGTGGCCATGATATATATATATTTTTTAAATTTATTTTATTTATTTATTTTTGGCTGCGTTTGGTCTTCGTTGCTGCGCGGGCTTTCTCTAATTGTGGCGAGCAGGGGCTACTCTTGGTTACGGTGCGCGGGCTTCTCATTGCGGTGGCTTCTCTTGTTGTGGAGCCCGGGCTCTAGGTGAGCAGGCTTCAGTAGTTGCAGCGTGCAGGCACAGTGGTTGTGGCTCGCAGGCTCTAGAGTGCAGGCTCAGTAGTTGTGGTGCATGGGCTTAGTTGCTCCATGGCATGTGGGATCTTCCCAGACCAGGGCTCGAACCCATGTCCCCTGCATTGGCAGGCGGATTCTTAACCACTCCGCCACCAGGGAAGCCCAGTGGCCATGATATTTTAAAATTATGAATAAATGTTTAATTTTATTGAACACTTCTTTTGCATCAACTGAGATCATATACTTGTTTGACCAACTTTATTGAGGTATAGTTTACATATAATAAAATACATCAATTTTATGCATACAGTTTGAGTTTTGACAAATGTATACAACTATGTAACTGTGACCACAATTCAGATATAGAATTTTTCATCACTCATGAAGTTCCCTTATGCCCCTAGATCGTATGCTTTTTTGTCTCTAACTGTTAATATGGTGAGTTAACAGTGACAGATTTTTCTGATGGTTATCTTTGCATTCATAGAGAAAACCCCACACTCATTAGTATATTTTTTCTTTTATACACTTGAATTAAATTTACTTATACTCTATACCTGTATTTTATTTAGTATATTAACCTATAGTATATTTGCATCTGTAGTCACACAGAAAACAAACATGTGTTTTAAAACATACTGAACAGGCAGGAATAGAGACATAGACGTAGAGAATGGATGTGTGGACATGGTGGGGAGGGTGGGACGGGTTGGGAGATTGGGAGTGACATGTATACACTACCATGTGTAAAAAAGATGGCTGGCCTGAGCATGCTGTAAAGCACAGGAAGTTCAGCTCGGTGCTCTGTGACGACCTAGATGGGCAGGATGGAGGGTGGGGTGGGTGGGAAGTTCAAGAGGGGGGATATAGATATGCATATGGCTGATGCACTTCATTGTACAGTGGAAGCTGGCACAACATTGTGGAGCAATTATACAATAATAAGGAAAAAAATAATAGTAAAGCAGGTGAACTTCAGTGAAAAAAACAAACCATACTGTCCCTTTCCAGTTTTGTCATCAAGGTTATGCTGCCCTCACAAAACAGTTTCTAAATGTTGGAGGTTTTTTGTTCCTTGAAGAGTTGATAAGGTTCATGTATAAAACTGTGTGGGCCTGGGGTATGTATGGGGGTAAGTTTGACTTAACTGATTTAGTATACTTAATGGTTATTGATTTCTTCAGGTTTTTAATTTTTTCTTGAATCAAATTTGGTAATATTTGTTTGGAAAATAGTCTGTTTCATCCATGTGTTCAATATGTTGGTATGAAACTGTAGTAGTTGCTTGTAATTAAAAAAATTTGTTCCACATATGCTTATTTCTTAATGTTGTTTGTTTTTGCTTTTTATTTTTTCTTGATATCTTGCTCTAGATTTCTTTGTTTTTATTGGTCTTTGCAGAGAGTCAGCTTTTAGTTTTGCTGAGTTTCTCTATTGTTTTTTTACTTTTCTGGTTCCTTGAGTTCTGATCTTATCTTTAGTGTGGTCTTCCTGCTTTCTTGAGTTTTCTGTTATTTTTAGCTTCTTGAGTTAAACACTTAAGTTTACTTCAGTCTTATTTTTTAATAAATATGTTTAAGGATACATTTAGATTTATCTCTAAGTCCTGCTTTAGCCATATCCTCGAGACATGACATGTAGAACTTTCACAATTCAGCTCTGAATATTTTTTTGTTTCCAAATATAGGAGTTTTACTATTTTGCCTCTTTTTTGCCATCTATCATGTTGATAGATTTTTCTTTATTCTCTTATTTTCCTTTTTTCTGGTTTGGAAGCTATATGCTATGCTTCTTTTCCTTTAGTGTTACCTGTAAAATTTTAGCATACTATAATTTTAAAATTATCTAACACAGTCGGGAGTTATACAGTATTTCAAGTCCCCTCCTGGGCAAGAAAAGGACTTTATTACACATTACCCACTGAATAAGCATACCCCTCCCCCAATTTTCCTTCTTGTTTGTGTCTAGAACTTTAGTTCTTCTCTTGTTAAAAAACACTTCAATAGTTGCTACTTTTTTGCACTCAGTGATTAATTAAATTTATAGCAAAATGTTCCAAACTCTCTGTCATGGCTTCCTTCTAGGTTTACTACTCTGTTGATGGGTTCCTTAGGTACTTTGAGTAAAAGTCTGTGGGCGGTAGACTCTTAGTTTTTATTTCATGCTCTTGAATTTTGTTTTATTTACTTTCATGTACCATATGGAATATATTACATCATTATCTTTGACACTTATTTTTTTCTAGTGGCTTTATTGAGGTACAATTCATATACTATCCCGTTCACCCATTTAAAGTGTGCAACTCGATATTCACAGGGTTTTATGCAGCCATCACTATAATTAATTTTTAAACATTTTCATCACTTCAAAAAGAAACCCTACATTCTCCCCCTAATCTCTCATCCCTCTCCCTTGGCCCTAGGCAACCATTAATCTGCTTTCTATCTATATAGATTTGACTATTCTAGACATTTCTTATAAATTAAATCATGTAATATGTCATCCTTTAAGAATGCCTTCTTTGAATTAGCATGTTTTCAAGGTCCATGTTGTAGCATGTATCAGTATTTCATTTCTTTTTTTTGCCAAATATTCTATTTTATGGACATATCACATTTTATTTATCCATTTATCAATGTATAGCTATTCTTGAGTTGTTTCTACTTTTGGTTGTTATGAATAATTCTGCTATGAACATTTGTGTACAAGTTATTGTGTGGACATATGTTTACAGTTCTCTTGAGTATATATAGCTAGGAATGGGATTGCTGGATCATATGGGAACTCTATGTTTAGAGGAACTGTTGAACTGTTTTCCAAAGTGGCTGCCCCATTTCACATTTCCACCAGCAGTGTTCGAGGGTTCCAGTTCCTCCACATCCTCATCAGCTCTTGTTATTTTCTGTCTTTTTTTTTTTTAATTGGAGTAAAATTGTTATGTTAGTTTCTGCTGTACAGTGAAGTGAATCAGCTATATGTCTACCTATATCCCCACCCTCTTGGACCTCCCTCCCCCCTTCCCCCCCCCGCCCCCGGCCCTCCGCCATCTAGGTAATCACAGAACACAGAGCTGAGCTCCTGGTGCTATACAGCAGGTAGTGTATTTACACATGGTAGTGTATTTATGTCAAACCTAATCTCCCAATTCGTCCCACCCTCTCCTTCCCCCGCTGTGTCCCCATGTCTGTTCTCTACGTCTGTGTCTCTATTCCTGCCCTACAAATAGGTTCATCTGTACCATTTTTCTAGATTCCACATATATGCATTAATACGTGATACTTGTTTTTTTCTTTCTGGCTTATTCCACTCTGCATGACAGATTGTAGGTCCGTCCACATCTCTGCAAATGACCCAATTTTGTTCCTTTTTATGGCTGAGTAATATTCCATTGTACATATGTACCACATCTTCCTTATCCATTCATCTGTTGTTGGACATTTAGGTTGTTTCCGTGTCCTGTCTATTGTAAATAGTGCTGCAATGAACATTGGGGTACATGTGTCCTTTTTTTTTAAAATTTTTTTTTTTGGCTAAGTTGGGTCTTCATTGCTGCATGCAGGCTTCCTCTAGTTGCAGTGAGCAGGGGCTACTCTTCGTTGCGGTGTGTGGACTTATCATTGCAGTAGCCTCTTGTTATGGAGCATGGGCTCTAGGCACACAGTTTTCAGTAGTTGTGGATCAGGGACTCTAGAGTGCAGGCTCAGTATTTATGGTGCATGGGCTTAGTTGTTCCGTGTCTTGGACCAGGGCTCAAACCTGTGTCCCCTGCATTGACAGGTAGATTCTTAACCCTGCGCCACCAGGGAAGCCCTATGTGTCCTTTTGAATTATGGTTTTCTCGATATATGCCTAGTAGTGGGATTGCTGGGTCATATGGTAGTTCTATTTTTAGTTTTTTAAGGAACCTCCATACTGTTCTCCATAGTGGCTGTATCAATTTACATTCCCACCAACAGTGCAAAAGGGTTCCCTTTTCTCCACACCCTCTCCAGCATTTATTGTAGATTTTTTGATGATGGTCATTACAGCCGGTGTGAGGTGATACCTCATTGTAGTTTTGTTTTGTTTTGTTTTGTGTGATACGCAGGCCTCTCACTGCTGTGGCCTCTCCCGTTGCGGAGCACAGGCTCTGGACGCGCAGGCTCAGCGGCCATGGCTCACGGTCCCAGCCGCTCTGCGGCACGTGGGATCTTCCTGGACCGGGGCACGAACCCATGTCCTCTGCATCGGCAGGCAGACTCTCAACCACTGCGCCACCAGGGAAGCCCTAATTGCCATTTTTTTATAGATAATCTATTTTTTCTCTCCTGATTTTTCAGAATTCTTTTTGTATTCTTAATGTTCTGCACTTTTACCATAATGTGGCTAGATGTTTATTTTTATTTACGTAGCATGGTGCTTGAGGTGCACTTTTTTTTTTAAACGTTGAAAGGAACTTTATTGCTTTTTCTTCATTATGTATAAATGCATTCACATTCCACAAGTGTTAAAAGCGTAAGAAACAAATTTAAATCACACAAAATCATGTACTCAAGAGATAATCACTATTAACATGTTTATAACCAGTGACCAAGTATTATAATATATTGCTTGAGGCTACACCTTCAATCTACCTGAAGGTCTTGCTTCCTTTACCTTGAAAATTGAATCCAACTACTTCCTACCAAATCCATCTGTACTGCTGTTGTCCTTGTCACTGTATTCTCCTAGTGGGACTGCTACAGTAGTCTCCTCACTGGTCTCCTTCCATTTCAGTTTGCCACACAGCGGATTCTTTTTAAAGCATAATCCGATTATGTCACCCCCTGCTTAAAAGTCTCCAGTGGCTCCCCATCATACTTCCCTTGGTCTCTCTGACCTGGTCCCTGAGTGCTCCTCTTATTCCATCTCTGACCCCGGTTTCTTACCACTCTCACCTTTGTTTACTGAGCTCCAGCTACACTAGCATTCTTTCTGTTTCACCAAGAATGTGCCAAACACACAGTGGCCCTGTGGCTTTCACACTTGCTGCTCCCCCATTCCTATCTGAAACTTCATTCAGCTGTCTGTTCAAAGTATTACCTCATCAGAGAGGTCTTCCCTGACAATCTGTGTCAAATCCCCTACTGACCCACTTGGTCATACTCTATCACTTTAACCTGCTTTATTTCCCCCACTCCTTACTGACATTATGTAATTTCTGTTCATTTTATTGTCTTCATTCCTTCCCCCCGCCAAGGACTTTGTTTTGTCCACTTTTGTATCCCGTAGCTCTAAGATCATTATCTGACATAGCACACTCAGGAAATATTTATGAAATAAGTACATAATTATACATGTTCTTTTTAAATTAAAAAATAAGGATAGCATTTTATTTTTTGTTTTTGGCTTCCTTTCTCCTTTCCCATCTACTGCTCCTTCAGATGTCCAACATTAATCTGGTATGAATCCATTTATCCATTTTTCTCTTCTCATATAATCATATAGAAATACATATGTACTAGACATTTGGGGAGCATAATTTATTTTACAGAAAATTGATTTATGTATTCAGATTATCTACACCTGACTCTTCTAACCTAAGTATATGGGGGAATCCTCCAATTCAGCTGCCATAGATCTAACATTATTATTTTAAACTGTTTTATATTTTTATAATTAGTTTTTGTTTTGTTCTCTTAATAAGTGTAACCTTAATATAAACTTTTAAATAATCAGTGGTGTATATATAGTAGAAAATGAAAGTCCGCCATACTTGTCTTCCCAAGTCTATCTGATGCCACACACCTTCAAATAGATAACTACTGTAACTGTTTGATATGTCTAATTTTAGATCTTTATATCAGTGCATTTGTATGTGGGCAGATAGGCACAGGGAGTTTTGAGTTATTTATTTTTTATATATAAGTATTATACAATATATTATATTCCGTTATTTTTTTTCACTCAACTATGTAACATATAGTTCAGCTCTGTGCTGCTTATTGGTAATTTCTTTATGTTTTTGTACATATACACACAATTTTATTTAAATAGATCATACACATATTTTTTTGGTTTGGGTGGATTTTTTGTTTGTTTTGCTTGCTTCCTTTTTCTTCTCATCTTCCACTCAGATCTCTGTGTGTACTTTCAATCTGAGGACTCCCATCTTCTAGAAAATCTTTAACTTAATCATTCAACTTTGCTTCTTTATCATTTTTTCTATTTTTGTAGTATTCTTGTTTTTATTTCATAGCGTATTTTTTTTCTGTAATGTCTGTTATGATTTCCTTTAGCTATTGGAGGATCCTAAACCTTTAAAAATCATTTTCAGATTGCTCTATTTTTATTCCATCTGCAGCAGGTTCCTCTCCTTGACATTGGTTATAGTGGCTGTCTTTCATGGTTGTAATTTCTTCATGTATTTAAGAATTTTGCTTAGCAAGTGCTTCTTGACTAAGTTTTTCATGTGCTTATTTTCTTATTGCTGCTTTCCCCTCTTCCTGTCTAGTAGTTTTGTGGTTTCCTTCCGTCTGGCCCTTGAACAGTCCCAGGCTAGAACCATATCTTAAATTGACACTGTGGGGCCCCTGTTCCACTGCAATATTGGAGATAGTGGATCTAGTCACTAAGTCAGCAGGCAGCTTAATCTAGGCCTGGGCTTTGAGGTATTTTCTGCTTCCCATCAACTTCTAGTGTAGCTTTAAGTATGCTGCAGCTCCTTTCAGTGGTTAATGTCAGGTTTTTTTTTCCAGCCTCCTTTTCAGGGTAGGAAAACTCCATTTCAGCCCTTGGTTTGATTATGAGGTCGACTCTCCCCATTTCCTGCCCCTCTGGAGCACTTTGATCCTCTTTTATCTTGTGGGAAGCAAATTCCTGGTTACTTACTGCCTACCTACCATCTGCCTACCAGTGGATCTGCAACTTCAGCCTGACTTACAGCTTTTTCTCGTCTGCGTTTTTCTGGTTCAAAGAAATGTTTACTTTATATATGCTTTGGGATTTGTTTTTTTTAATTTTCTGTATTTATCCAATGGTGTTTTGGACAAAGGTGGGGAGTTTATGAACTTCCAAGACCAACTTGAATAAAAATCTAGGATACTCTTAAAAACACAAATCAACTTTAATTCCTTTGCTTAAAATCCTAAAATCTTCCAATTTTAAATATAATAGACTTCAAACTTCTCAGCATTCCTTTACATGACCTGGCTCCTCTAAATTCATTTCAGGCACTTTTTGCTGTAGCCCTAGACCCCATCTTTCAGTTCTTTGAAAGTACCTCACTTTCACATATGCTTCTTCCCAATGCTTCTTTTTTTTTAAATTGTTATTGAAATATAGTTGATTTACAATGTTGTGTTAGTTTCAGGCGTATAGCAAAGTGGCCTCTCTCTCTCTCTCTCTCTCTCTCTCTCTCTCTCTCTCTCTCTCTCTCTCTCTATATATATATATATATATATCCCTTTTTAGGTTCTTTTCCATTGTAGGTTATTATAAGATAATGAATAGAGTTCCCTGTGCTATACAGTAGGTCCTTATTGGTTATGTATTTTATATATAGTAGTGTGTATATTTTAATCCCAAACTCCTGATTTATTCCTCCTATCCTTTCCCCTTTGGTAACCAGAAGTTCGTTTTCTATGTCTGTGAGTCTTTTTCTGTTTTGTAAATAAATTCATTTGTATCATTTTTTTTAATTCCACATACAAGCAATATCATATGATATTTGTCTTTCTCTGTCTGACTTCACTTAGCATGATAATCTCTAGGTCTATCCATGTTGCTGCAAATGGCATTATTTCATTCTTTTTATGGTTGAGTAGTATTCCATTGTGTACATATACCACAGCTTCTTTATCCATTTATCTGTCAGTAGACACTTAGGTTGTTTTCATGTCTTGGCTATTATAAATAGTGCTGCTATGGACATTGGGATGCATGTGTCTTTTCAAATTATAGTTTTCTCCAAATAAATGCCCAGGAGTGGAATTGCTGGTAGCTCTATTTTTAGTTGTTTAAGAAATCTCTATACTGTTCTCCATAGTGGCTTCACCAATTTACATTCCCACCAGCAGTGTAGGAGGGTTCCCTTTTCTCCACACCCTCTCCAGCATTTATTATTTGTAGACTTTCTGATGATGGCCATTCTGACTGGTGTGAGGTGATACCTCATTATTGTTTTGATTTGCATTTCTTAAATAGTGATGTTGAGCATCTTTTCATGTGCCTGTTGGCCATCTGTATGCCATCTTTGGAGAAATGTCTGTTTAGGTATTCTGCTCATTTTTTTTTTAATCCGTTTATTTATTTTGGGCTGCATTGGGTCTTCGTTGCTGCTCGCTGCCTTTCTCTAGTTGCGGCAAGCGGGGGCTCCTCTTTGTTGCCGTGCGTGGACTTCTCATCGCGGTGGCTTCTATTGTTGCGGAGCACGGGCTCTAGGCATGCGGGCTTCAGTAGTTGTGGCTCACGGGCTCTAGAGCGCAGGCTTAGTAGTTGCGGCGCACGGGCTTAGTTGCTCCGCAGCATGTGGGCTCTTCCCGGACCAGGGCTCGAACCCGCGTCCCCTGCATTGGCAGGCGGATTCTTAACCACTGTCCCACCAGGGAAGTCCCTGGGCTCATTTTTTGATTGGGTGTTTTTTTGTTTGTTTTTGATATTGAGCCGTATGAGGTGTTTGTGTATTTTTGGAAATTAATCCCCTGTCGGTCACATAGTTTGCAAGTATTTCCTCCAGTTCCATAGGCTGTATTTTTGTTTTGTTGATGGTTTCCTTTGATGTGCAAAGCCTTTTAAGTTTAATTAGGTCCCATTTGTTTATTTTTGTTTTTATTTCCATTACTCTAGGAGACAAATCCAAAAAAAACATTGCTGTGATTTTTGTTAAAGGGTGTTCTGCCTATGTTTTCCTTTAGGAGTTTTATAGTATCCAGTCTTACATTTAGGTCTTTAATCCATTTTGAGTTTGCTTTTGTGTGTGGTGTTAGAGAATGTTCTAATTTCATTCTTTTACATGAAGCTGTCCAGTTTTCCCAGCACCACTTGTTGAAGAGACTGTCTTTTATCCATTGTACATTCTTGCCTCCTTTGTCATAGATTAATTAACCATAAGTGCGTAAGTTTATTTTCCCCAGGGCTTCTAAGGTTGACATCTTTTCAATTTTTCTTTCGCATTTAAAGGCTACCTCCTCAGAGGATCTTCCCTAACTACCCTAACTAAAATAGCCTCTCTCCAGTTCTCTATCATAACCCTTGTTTATTTCCTTAATATCATTTGTTACGATATGTATTTGTGTGTTTCTTTATGGTTTCTCACAAAACTGAAAGCTTCATGAGCTTTTTACTTTGTGTTTACATGATATAGTATCATGCTCAGTAAATACTTACTGCCTGATTATTATTCACCCATCCATTCAGCATATTTATTGAATGTCTACTATATGCCAGAACTGTTCTCACTGTGGAGGATGTAATGGTGAACAACACAGACAGGGTCCTTGCTCTGTGGAGCTTATGTTCTAGTGGGAGAAGAAAAGTATCAACAAATAGTAAAATAAATAAGTAAAATCAGTGTTACGGTGGTGTGTTTAGGTGATGGGAAACACTTTTCTGAGGAAGCAGCAAGAAGGAATTTACCTTGTGACAATCAAGAGGAAGAACTTTTCAGTTAGAGAGAAGAGCTAGAACAAGATTCGTAAGTTAAGAATGAGGTTGAGTGTAGAACAAGAGACCACTGAAGCTGTGGTGGAAGAAATAGAGGGAAAGAGCATTACAGGATAAGGTTAGAGACTTGGCTGAGACCAGGTAACACAAGCTAGGAGTTTGAAAGTATGTGGTAGCTTAAGACAGATGCAACTCTTCAGTATTGAAGGAGCTGGTGAGGTGCATGTGGGAGTGATTGCAGAGGATTACATACCTGCTACCTAGCAGGTGTGTTAAACAGATGTGTTTAAATTGTAGCAAAGTGTTATCTTCCAGAAAGTCATAAGTCACTGCTTAGTTTTTGGTTTCATTTTCACCAGGGATGGTACTTTTTAATTCATGGTTCTTATTCATGCCTTTGGTTACCCCTTTAGAAACTAGTACAAGCCAGACATCCTCTGTTATGCATGCTTGCTCATACATGCTCATAAAATACAGTGGAAATAGAAAGGAAGCATTCAGTTAATGCTTTTTTGCTGAATTTCTGAATTTGTGCAGGCTTTTGGAATTTCATGTTTCCTAGTTTAGTCAGTGCAATGACCTGAAAGCCAAACAAGGTTGATTACTCAATCTTTCATTTCCACTTTTTCATTTCCCTATGTTTTAGAAAGCAAGTGACTAGGGAAGGCAGTGTACTCAAGGGTGTATAACTTCCACATTTTTAAGAGCAAACTTTTTAATATCTTTGCAGCAATCTTTTAATTAACTATCTACTAATAGGATGAGTTTTCATTTGTCACTTATAATGTTTTGTGATCCTATTAGTAAAACTAATCATTGCTTCCATATCGTCATTTTTTAAAAGTTATTTGAAGTTTATCGATGAGACTCCCTTTTAATTATTTCCTGTCCTTCTCTAAACATGTAGTGATGACAAGGAGCTATTTTAAGTTTCTCTGTAGTAGACTTTATGATAGTTCCAGTTCTTTTGGTGACCCTACAAGCAGAGGACTTAGAGGCTGTTCCTCTTCTCTCCTAATAATGACTTGCTTAAGCCACTGCCAGAATACTTACAGGTAGTCACCCACTTACATTTCAGACATTCATATTTAATCTGAGCTTTGGAATTTGAATTGTATTTCCCCCCTGAAAAACAATTTACAAATGGTATTATAAATGAATTAGTTTCTAGGCTACCCTTTAAAGATCTACGTAACCTACAGGGTAGCTGAAATATCAATACACACATTTAGGATGAAAAACATTAGGAGAATCACATTTCAGATGCACGTTAGTTCTACTACATGATGTTTAAATAGGAGGGATTCCTAAACACCTTTGTTTGTGGTGAGAGGATGAACAGTGGTCCCATGAAGATGTTCCCATTGAGGCTATGGAGAGAGCCATTGGGAATGCTTCTGGAGGAAGCCCATCCCCATCTCCTGCATGGCAGGGACTAGCTGTCTGCATGTGAGACATTCTTAAGTCAAATGGGTGTATATCAGGAGTATCTGTATGCTCTTACTAGTTACAAAAAGTGAAAAATTCATTAAAAGGAATCTTAAGTGAGGGATTGAAAAGTTTATATATTTTGAAATTTCCAAAGCAGATGTTAATGTTGATAAATGCTTTTCTGATACCTTTACAGACATTTCATGTTTAGTGATATTTAATTGTGTGTTCCCCTCCCCCTTGTTTTTTTTTTTAATCTTTGTGTGTTTTGGGACTTCCCTGGCAGTCCAGTGGTTAAGACTCTGCGCTTCCAATGTGGGGGCAGTGGGTTCGATCCCTGGGTGGGAAATGAAGATCCCACATACCGCACGGTGTGGCCAAAGAAAAAAATCTTTGTGTGTTTGGTTTTATTCCTAAAATTATTGATGATCCTTAGTTTTCAAAGAAAGGAATTTAATTCACTTAACTAAAAAGAAAGAAAATGGTACTGTAATGTTAACATTTGAAACAAATTTAACTCTAGACTTATTCTACTTTTAATTCTTTACCAGGCATAATTTATTTTTATTTCAAGAGATTTTCATTATATTGGAGCTAATTTTTGATCATTCTTCTGAGTATAGTATAATTCCTGGCAAAGTGATATTTTGGAAAGTTATGTATAGAATACAGAAGAGCATGTGCTGTGGGTTCTAATTCTATTCAATGTTTATTCAGTTATTCATTCAGTTCAGATACATTTCTCAGCCCTGAACAGCTTCTTTTTCCCTATATATAAAAGGAGGCTGATGAAATCTGCTTGCCTCACAGAGTTGCTAAAGTTATTACATAAGATTGATTGGCAATGTATGACAGCCCATAATACCAGAAATGGGCTGTCGTAGGATCAAGTAGGGAAAGCTTTCATGCCATTGTGTTTCTTTTCCCTGAACTCTCCTCCTTTTCATAGCCAGGTTTCTCAAAAGAATAATCTACACACATCAGCTTTACTTGTAATCTCTCATTTTTGTCAGAAATAATCACTGGTATTTAGCATTGATATTGTTATGTTAAATGTTCTTCAAATGAGCCAGGTAATCATACTATGAGTATATTTTCTTTCTTGAACATCTTCCCATCCCCCTTCAGAATGCTTTATTTTTCTGTTTGCTTTGTTTGCTGTTGTGTCTTTCACTAATTCTTTCCCAAACACTTCAATAGAACTGTAAAATTCCTCTCAGTATAGTAAACACTTCCATCAAATGGTTATCCATCAAATCCATTTTAAAACCCTTTCCTTTTTTCTTGGAGGTATTCCTCTGGGAGTCTTTTGTCTTCCTAGTATAATCTGGACTGTTTGCTCTCTAGGCCTGCTGCAAAGCTTTCATCCTGTCTGTTCCTTTCCTCATCATCCTGGGAATTTCCTTTACTTCTTCTCTGTTTTGGATCATGTTTCCTGGTTCCTGTGTTTTCTTCTTTCTTGATTTATTCCCTTGTTTTGGTATAGCACATCCTCTACCACCCACCTCCTATTCCCACTCACCCCCAGCCATCCAAGTCCTCTTAGGCTAGGCAACTCTCTTACAACATCTATGTAGTTTTTACTCTCCTTTCAATTCCCCTGTTGGATTGACCTCACCTCCCTTTGTGCCTCCATAGAATACTTTATCATAGCCTTGGTCTGTCATACTTATTAAGCACCTACTCTACATGTCAGGCACTGTGTTCAGCACTAGACCGTCCAAGATTAAGAGAATGAGGTTCTTGTTCCCAGGGAAATTCTGAAAGGTGGAAAAGAACACCATGGTTCTCACTGGAGGCAGTACTGCCCCCTAGCGGCCCTTTGAAAAAGTGGGGGGAAGTTTTCTGTTACCACAGTAATGGGAGGGTACAAGCTGGCATTTTGTAGTCAGGAGCCAGGAATACTAAATGTCTTATAAGTGCAGCACAACTTTAGAATGTTCCACCAAACATTCATGTGTGAAAATCTGTTCATAGTTCTTCAAGCCTGGGACCTAAACTCCATTTTACGCACAAACCCAAACTACTTGGCGCTTTTTACGTTGTCTTTGCTTGTGCAACAGATGGAAAACAGCTACTGTCCATCATTGTGGGTTTATAGAAGAAACATTTTTTTAAGTAGCATATGTTTATAAAAAAAGTTAAGAATCCCTTGGATGATAGATTCATGCAATAGCAATGAAGAAGGAAATGATTGCCTTACTCTATACATAAAAGTAAGAACTTTCTAGAGTAAATGTTAAAAAAAGATTCTGTTCATTATTGTGTGTATGTTTGTATATACTGAGCTATAATATACAGTGCACAGCTTGATGAATTGGTAAACACACGTACACATTAAGACATGCAACTGCCACCTGGATCTAGATAGAGTGTCTGCATAGTTGGGAAACATAGGATAAACTTATTTTTAAAAAGTATGTTACATTTTCAAATAATGTGCCCGTTATATTTTCATGTGTACAATAAATTCAGTCAAAGTGTCCAAAAAATCTGGAAACATCAGGAAACTATCCTATTTAATACATTTCAGCAGTTGGACCCATTGTTTTATTTTATTTTTTTAACATCTTTATGGAGTATAATTGCTTTACAATGGTGTGTTAGTTTCTGCTTTATAACAAAGTGAATCAGTTATACATATATCTCCATATCTCTTCCCTCTTGCGTCTCCCTCCCTCCCACCCTCCCTATCCCACCTCTCTAGGTGGTCACAAAGCACCGAGCTGATCTCCCTGTGCTTTGCGGCTGCTTCCCAGTAGCTATCTATATTACATTTGGTAGTGTATATATGTCCATGCCACTCTCTCACTTTGTCCCAGCTTACCCTTCCCCCTCCTCGTATCCTCAAGTCCATTCTCTAGTAGGTCTACATCTTTATTCCCATTTGCCCCTAGGTTCTATATGACTTTTTTTTTTTTTTTTTTTTAGATTCCATATGTATGTGTTAGCATATGGTATTTATTTTTCTCTTTCTGTCTTACTTCACTCTATGACAGACTCTAGGTCCATCCACCTCACTACAAATAACTCAATTTCGTTTCTTTTTATGGCTGAGTAATATTCCATTGTATATATGTGCCACATCTTCTTTATCCATTCATCTGTTGATGGACACTTAGGTTGCTGACATGTCCTGGCTATTGTAAATAGAGCTGCAATGAACATTGTGGTACATGACTCTTTTTGAATTATGGTTTTCTCAGGGTATATGCCCAGTAGTGGGATTGCTGGGTTGTATGGTAGTTCTGTTTTTAGTTTTTTAAGGAACCTCCAGACTGTTCTCCATAGTGGCTATATCAATTTAAATTCCCACCAGCAGTGCAGGGGGGTTCTGTTTTCTCCACACCGTCTCCAGCATTTATTGTTTGTAGGTTTTTTGATGATGGCCATTCTGACTGGTGTGAGATAATATCTCATTGTAGTTTTGATTTGCATTTCTCTAATGATTAATGATGTTGAGGATTCTTTCACGTGTTTGTTGGCAATCTGTATATCTTCTTTGGAGAAATGTCTATTTAGGTCTTCTGCCCATTTTTGGATTGCGTTGTTTTTTTGATATTGAGCTTCATGAGCTGCTTGTAAATTTTGGAGATTAATCCTTTGTCAGTTGTTTCATTTGCAAGTATTTTTTCTCATTCTGAGGGTTGTCTTTTTGTCTTATTTATGGTTTCCTTTGCTGTGCAAAAGCTTTTAGGTTCCATTAGGTCCCATTTGTTTATTTTTGTTTTTATTTCCATTCCTCTAGGAGGTGGGTCAAAAAGGATCTTGCTGTGATTTATGTCATAGAGTGTTCTGCCTATGTTTTGCTCTAAGAGTTTGATAGTGTCTGGCCTTACATTTAGGTCTTTAATCCATTTTGAGTTTATTTTTGTGTATGGTGTTAGGGAGTGTTCTAATTTCATTCTTTTACATGTACACGTCCAGTTGTCCCAGCACCACTTATTGAAGAGGCTGTCTTTTCTCCACTCTATATTCTTGCCTCCTTTATAAAAGATAAGGTGACCATATGTGTGTGGGTTTATCTCTGGGCTTTCTATCCTGTTCCATTGATCTATATTTCTGTTTTTGTGCCAGTACCATACTGTCTTGATTACCGTAGCTTTGTAGTATAGTTCGAAGTCAGGTAGCTTGATTCCTCCAACTCTGTTTTTTTCCCTCAAGATTGCTTTGGCTATTTGGGGTCTTTTGTGTTTCCATACAAATTCTGAAATTTTTTGTTCTAGTTCTGTGAAAAATGCCAGTGGCAGTTTGATAGGGATTGCATTGAATCTGTAGATTGCTTTGGGTAGTATAGTCATTTTCACAATGTTGATTCTTCCAATCCAAGAACATGCTATATCTCTCCATCTATTTGTATCATGTTTAATTTCTTTCATCAGTGTCTTATAGTTTTCTGCATACAGGTCTTTTGTCTCATTAGGTAGGTTTATTCCTAGGTATTTTATTCTTTTTGTTGCAATGGTAAATGGGAGTGTTTCCTTAATTTCTCTTTCACATTTTTCATCATTAGTGTATAGGAATGCAAGAGATTTCTGTGCATTAATTTTGTGTCCTGCTACTTTACCAAATTCATTGATTAGTAATTTTCTGGTAACATCTTTAGGATTTTCTATGTATAGTATCATGTCATCTGCAAACACTGACAGCTTTACTTCTTCTTTTCCAATTTGGATTCCTGTTGTTTCTTTTTCTTCTCTGATTGCTGTGGCTAAAACTTCCAAAACTATGTTGAATAATAGTGGTGAGAGTGGACAGCCTTGTCTTGTTTCTGATCTTAGAGGAAATGGTTTCAGTTTTTCACCATTGGGAACTATGTTGGTTGTGGGTTTGTCATATATGGCCTTTATTATGTTGAGGCAAGTTCCCTCTATGCCTACTTTCTGGAGGGTTTTTATCATAAATGGGTGTTGAATTTTGTCAAAAGCTTTCTCTGCATCTTTTGAGGTGATCATATAGTTTTTATCTTTCAATTTGTTAATATGGTGTATCACATTGATTGATTTGCGTATATTGAAAAATCCTTGCATTCCTGGGTTAAACCCCACTTGATCATGGTGTATGATCCTTTTAATGTGCTGTTGGATTCTGTTTGCTAGTATTTTGTTGAGGAGTTTTGCATCTATGTTCATCAGTGATATTGGCCTGTAGTTTTCTTTCTTTGTGACATCTTTGTCTGGTTTTGGTATCAGGGTGATGGTGGCCTCGTAGAACGAGTTTGGGAGTGTTCCGCCCTCTGCTATCATCATCATATTTCTTCAAATATTCTTTCTATCTCTGTTAGTTTACATGTGCAGGAAAGGTAAATTGAACTAAAAAGAAACAACTCTTTGCAACCAGTTACATTTTATCAGTCTAATTATGAAATGTTTTAGATCCAGTTACAACTTTCATACTCCCTTTTTTCAAAAGATGATGAATTACTTAGAGCGTTGTGTGTAGAACAAAGCTAATGGGAAATATGTAATAGAAGATTTGAGAGTCCTTTTAATAGAACCAAATGTTACTGAATTAATAGAAGCACACGAAGTATAGGAATCTCATTTTTTATTATAAAAATGATTTTTAAATACTTCCTATTATTGCCACATTAAATATTAAAAACTATTTTTGTACAGTGATAAGAAATTATGTGAATATTAAATTTTTAATTCGAGTTTTAGATTGCTTTTCTTTACTCTTACTCTGAATCTATCCACAAAGGTCAACCACATATCTTCTCTGTAGTTTCTCATATTTCTGTTTTTGTCTTATCCATTCTCTATTGCCCACTGCCTTTCAACAGTGTGATCTCTGAATTCTTTTTGAGTGGATGTATATACTGAATGTAATTTGAATTATGGTGGAATTTCAAAGTAGGAGATATGTTTTCTGTTGGATTTAATCTTACACTTTCTCATGTTTTAATGTAGGGAATTATTATTTTTTTTTTTTTGCGGCACGTGGGTCCCTCACTGTTCTGGCACCTCCCGCTGCGGAGCACAGGCTTCAGACGCCCAGGCCCATTGGCTGTGTCTCACGGGCCCAGCCGCTCCACGGCACGCGGGATCCTCCCGGACTGGGGCACGAACCCGCGCCCCCTGCATCGGCAGGCGGACCCCCAACCACTGCGCCACCAGGGAAGCCCTCCATGTGTCTCTTTTAAACTGAAAGTTCCTTGAGGGGCAGAGACCATTTTTCCTTACTCTGAATACCTAACTACTGGTATTTGTCCATGGAAAGTACATAATAAATGTTAGAAGAATGGGCAGCTCCACACAGGTGTGCAAGTTTGATGAGGAGAGAATGTGGGCCTGGCTGGAAGACAGATTGCTACAAGAGTACTGAAGGTTGGATCATTTATTTGCCATACCCAGGGGAAAATTTAATAATTGCCTGAGTGCTCTTGGGGGAATCTCCCCAAATCGTAAAAGAATTGAAATTAAATCAGCATACTATTTTAAGGCAAGGGTCCTGAGAATATAGGAGGCTGTGAACTTGGAGAGGAAAAAAATTACAGTGTTATTCTTATTAACCTCAAACTGAAATTTAGCATTTCCTTCAATTTTGAATGCAGGTAATGGTGGTAGTATTAGCAGTACCTGTAATTTTTTTTTTTTTTGCTACTGGAAGCCACAGATATTTTCAGTTTCTGTTGTTGCAGACACCTCGCAATATTGTTTATACTCATTATTTTCTTATTATGGTAATTAGACCTGCCGCTCGATCTTTTTGTTTAAATCATTATAAAGAAGCACCTGTATTACCTATTACAATTTTTAAGTAATTATATTTTTAAATTATATTTTAAAGCATTGTTCTGAAATTCTAGAGTAAGCAAAACTGACGTATAATGATAGAAATCAGATGAGTGGTTGCTTCTTGTATAGAAGATTGGGAAAGGGGCACAAGAAAACTTCCTGGAGTGATGGAAATGTCCCATGTCTTTGGTGTACATTTGTCAAAGGTGGTTGAATGCTAAACTTAAGTTCTGCATTTAACTGTATGTACATTATACCTCAATTTAAAAAATAAATACATTAAAAAATATTCTGAGAAGGGGTCCATAGCCTTCTCCAAATTGCCAAAGAAATCTCTGGGAACTAAAAAAGGTCAAGAACCCTTTTTCTGAGGCTATGATGTTGCCTTTGCCTTTGCCTTTCTCCTTTAAGGCCCCATTCTCTCAGTTCCTTTTTTTTTTTTAATTAATTTTTATTGGAGTATAGTTCCTTTACAATGTTGTGTTTTTACTGTACAGCAAAGTGAATCAGCTATACATATACATGTATTCCCTCTTTTTTGGATTTCCTTCCCATTTAGGTCACCACAGAGCATTGAGTAGAGTTCCCTGTGCTATACAGTAGGTTCTCATTAGTTATCTATTTTATACATAGTATCAATAGTGTATGTCAGTCCCAATCTCCCAGTTCATCCCACCCTGCCCCTTCCCCCTTGATATCCATGTTTGTTCTCTACATCTGTGTCTCTGTTTCTGCTTTGCAAATAAGATCATCTATACCAGATTCCACATATATGCGTTAATAAAAGATATTTGTTTTTCTCTTTCTGACTTACTTCACTCTGTATGACAGCCTCTAGGTCCATCCACGTCTCTACAAATGACCCAATTTCGTTCCTTTTTAAGGCTGAGTAACATTCCATTGTATATGTGTACTGCATCTTCTTTATCCATTCATCTTTCGATGGACATTTAGGTTGCTTCCGTGACCTGGCTATTATCAGTAGTGCTGCTATGAACATTGGGGTGCATGTGTCTTTTTGAATTATGGTTTTCTCAGGGTTTATGCCTAGGAGTGGGATTGCTGGGTCATATGGTAGTTCTATTTTTAGTTTTTTAAGGAACCTCCATACTGTTCTCCATAGTGGCTGTATCAATTTACATTCCCACCAACAGTGCAAGAGGGTTCCCTTTTCTCCACACCCTCTCCGGCATCTCTCAGTTGCCTTTGCTATTCATTTTCTTTATTCTAAATGTGTTCTCACTTTTTTGAGCCAAGAAAAGTCAGAAAAGAAAAAGAGCAGCTATGAAAGAAATTCTTTGCTTGGCTTATTTGCCAATCTGTTGAAGTCAGTAAAACTGTGGCCTTCCTAACATAGTTATATACTTGCTTAGACTTTAAGAAATTTCTAGTGAGAACTACTCTTCTAAAAACTAATTTGTAGGGGCTTCCCTGGTGGCGCAGTGGTTGAGAGTCCGCCTGCCGATGCAGGGGACACGGGTTCGTGCCCTGGTCCGTGAAGATCCCACATGCCGTGGAGCGGCTGGGCCCGTGGGCCATGGCCGCTGGGCCTGCACGTCCGGAGCCTGTGCTCCGCAACGGGAGAGGCCACAACAGTGAGAGGCCCGCGTACCACAAAAAAACAAACAAAAAAAACCAAAAAAAACTAATTTGTAGATGATTTCATAATGGAATGATTTTTCTTATCTCCAGTTTCACTTGGAGTTTTATTAGGATTTTTATACAGAGGTATCATTAAATATGCAGTTCTGTTATGAAGTAGGCATGAACATTTGTAACACAGATTGGAAGAAAAGAAAATGTATTAGGAATCAGAAAAGCATTGAGTGGGGCTTCCCTGGTGGCGCAGTGGTTAAGAATCTGCCTGCCAATGCAGGGGACATGGGTTCGAGCCCGAGTTCAGTAGTTGTGGCTCGTGGGCTCTAGAGCGCAGCCTCAGTAGTTGTAGCGCACGGGCTCAGTTGCTCCACGGCATGTGGGATCTTCCCAGACCAGGGTTCAAACCCGTGCCAGGCACATTCTTAACCACTGTGCCACCAGGCACATCCCTGTCTATCATTTTATACTTATAACCATAAGTTTTTCTCTGCTATTCTAGTATTTTCACGGTCTTTTTATTTATCTGGATAAACTTAATAGGACACTTGTTTTAAATAGATTACCAGGTATTCTAAGAAAGATTGAGCCAAGGTGAATGATTCTAACAGACTGTCGTCCAGATAGCGTCTGCATGTCTTTTATGACTTCGTATTAGATAAAAAGCCTAAAATACTGTTTGACGGTTTCTTTGCAGCCCCTCGTATGGAAAATTTGAAATGCAGAGGAGAAAAAATAGCTAAGGAGATCAGTGAAGCCATGAAGGTAAAAGCTACATACTAAATTATAAGTGAATAACATGTGTGGCTAGGTGTTTGCTTTTAGCATTCTTAGGTGTTTTAGTCTGTTGTAACAGGAATTCTCAGTAGTCTTTTAAATAGATCTTTAATGAATTATTAATTGACGGTAACATTCAGAATAATTACCATTTATTAGACACCTACTGTGTGCCAGTATTATACCTGGCTTCTTTAAAGGTTGGTTATATTTTTGAGTTCTGAGAGTTAGCAATCCATCACACAATTTTGGATGATAATACCAGTTAACATTTAGCCAGCATTTAGTCTGGATTAGGCACCATCTAACTGCTTTACATGTATTATATTTCCTCATTTAATCCTTACACTAACCCTCTGAGATAGGTACTGCTACTGTTTTACAGATAAGGAAACCAAGGCACAGAGGGGCTAAGTAGATTGCCCAAATAAGTAATTGTGCCAGGATTTAAACCCTAGATGTTTAGCTCCAGAGCCTGTACTCTCAGCCACTATATTATTCTGTGTTGATGCAAATAATCAATAAACAATATACAATAAGAATAGAAGAAGAGTTTTATTAGAGCCAAACTGAGGACTATAGCCCAGGAAACAGCTTCTCAGTAGCTCTGCTGGGACTGCTCCGAAGGGGTAGGGGAGGAGAGAAGATATATGAATTTTTTTGGCTGGAAAAAATGTGGTCAAGGTTACAGCTTGGTAAAAGATTACTGCTAACCACAAAGAACAGACATCTCAAGTTAATGAATTTAGGATTTTTTCTGTGTATGGGAAGATGCAAGAATCTGGGGTCGTTGAAATTCATCCTTAAATATGCATCTTAACTATCTAGAAGCCTATACATCCAAAGCACAGAATGCCTGAATTCCCCTGAGGGCTCACTGTCTTGGGTGGCTGCAGTGGGTTGCAGCTTAACCCTTTATGTAAGTGGATGATGAACAAATTCTTTTCTTTAATGATGAAAGCAGATGTACAATGTATGTTTGACAGGCCACAAGACAGGCTGTTTCAGTTAGCATAAAGTTCAGCCTAAATCATGTATAAGCCAGAGTGATTTCCCCATACCTCAATATGTGAAAATTTCTTCCATCAACTGTATATCCAACTTGGAGTTTAATATTATTATCATAAATTGTTTATATTATTGACATTTATTTTGCCCAAACAGAAAATATTTAGATTTCTAGTACAGGAAAATTATTTTAAAACTCCTTCAGAATCTCCTCTGTTTTGATCATCTTCTGTAACACTCTTTTGTGGTTTGTACTGATGCCATGATTTTCTGGTACTCACACTTCTCACTTCTCTCATAACATGTTTTTTTTTTTTGCGGTATGCGGGCCTCTCACTGTTGTGGCCTCTCCCGTTGCGGAGCACAGGCTCCGGACGCGCAGGCCCAGCGGCCATGGCTCACGGGCCCAGCCGCTCCGTGGCATGTGGGATCTTCTCGGCCCGGGGCACGAACCCGTGTCCCCTGCATCGGCAGGCGGACTCTCAACCACTGCGCCACCAGGAAGGCCCTCATAACATGTTCTTAATCAGGAGTTGACAAACTGTGGTGGGACAGGGTAAAATCCAGCCTGCCACCTGTTTTTGTAAATAAAACTATTTTGGAACACAGCCATGTACATTCGTTTACTTATTGTCTATGGCTTCTTTACATTACAACAGGAAAGTTGAATAATTGCGACAGAGATGTAAAGGCCCTCAGAGCCTAAAATGTTTACTGTATGGCCCTTTACAGAAAAAATGTGCTGATCCCTGCTCTTGATAATTAAGATTTCTAAAATACTTACTATCGTAAAATATGGAATTTCAGACATTAAATTTTAAACTCTGAAATTCTGTTACCTCCTGTTTTGCCAGAGTTTTATTTTACTACCAGGCATTATAGGAACAGAACATATCTTTTTAGTTTTAGCTTTTTGTTAAAATTCCTCAGCTAAAACTGGTATTTTAAGGTAAAGTTGAATATCTATGACCTAAAAAATTAGGTTTTAGAAAAAGCCTTGATCTGAAGAGTTAAAATACTCAAGTGTTGTGTCTATCTCTGTGTGTTTGCGTTTCAACCTGAGATTAATGTTAAGTATTACTGTTGTTTGTTTTTTAAGTCCTTGCCTGCATTAATTGAACAAGGAGATGGATTTTCCCAAGTTTTAAAGATGCAGCCTGTTATCCAGCTGCAGAGAGTCCACCAAGAAGTGTTTTCCGGTTGTTGTAGAAAACCAGATGTTAAACCTGAGAGCTTTATAGCACAAATAGAAACCACACCAGCAGAGAGTTCTGCTAGGAAAGACACTGACTTGGTACTGAGAAGAAAGCGAACTAAAGACTGCCCCCAGAGAAAATGGTATCCACTGCGGCCAAAGAGGATCAGTCTTGACACCTAAACTCTTGTTGTTTATCTTGGGAGTTGAGATTAGGCACTATCAACATTTAGATTCCAGCTTAATGCCTGGACGGGACTTCATTTAAAACAACAGATAAGTAGTGATTCTTTTACACAAATATAGTAGCTCTGTGCTGGGGTATGATGTAATATTGTATTTCTTTCCTCACCTTTGCATTGATAGTCAGTGAAAAGCATATTGTTTGAATATTGGCACAAAGCCTGTCAATGGTCATTAAGAGTGCAAACTTTTACTGTCCTTGAATACCATCAACGCTTGGCTGCCTTATAGCTTTTATGGAATTTCAGAAGTAACATATTCCATTGGGTTTCCTGGATATACATATTTCTTTTTAAAAAAGAGCTGTGTGACAGTTGTCATTATTTAAGGACTGAAAGTCATCATCAGTTCTGCACAGGAGCAGATGCAGTCCTCCCCCACCCCTGCAAAGCAGTTTGATTTATCAAATTAGCGTGCAGGTGACAAGACTGGCTCTGACTTTGTTACTCTAAGTTCCGCTAATTTGGATTTGTGGGATTAATTTTAGGATTTTTTGGTTTTGTTTTGTAAGGTAAAGAAGATGATTATTTTGTGAAGATGATTATTATGTGTAAAAATTTCTGTTAGAAATAAAAATTGGCATGTAGCCAATGTTTCTTACCCACACTTTTGTTTTCCATAGATCTCTTAACTTTTAAACATAATTTGACTTGGAACTAATAAGTTTCTTTTCAGGATTTCTCATTATTTCTTTGTAAATGACTCCAGGTCAAAAATATATATCAGATTAATACATTAAACAAATTGTCATTGTGGAACAAATATAGATGCAATCATACTGAACTATTTTACATTTAAGAATGTTTATATATCAAGTATATAATCATTGGTAGAAGTCTGAGAAAGCTATATTGCCTATACTTCTAACATTAACTGCAGTTTCTTATCTCTTATTGTGTCTCTTACATTAATACATTGTAGGCAGTGTCATCTAATTTGCCAACTGTTTCCCTATTAATGACTGAATACCTTCATTCCTTTGCAGAGGAATTTACTAATCATGAGGCTGGAAAATCCGTACTTCTCTTGTTCATTATGTCTTAATAATCATAAAAGTCTAAATGTGACAGAAAATCTGTCTCAGTGAAGAAAACTTACAAAGCTACTTCATCGCATTCTGTATTTGAATGTTACAACTTGAGATCTGTATATTCGTACACAGCAGTGTGTTTTTTATTAAAATAATGTACAAAGACTTCAACCTTATACTGTGTATTTTTTTTTAATTAACTTATTTATTTTTGGCTGCATTGGGTCTTCGTTGCTGCGTGCAGGCTTTCTCTAGTTGCGGCGAGTGAGGGCTACTCTTCGTTGTGGTGCGCGGGCTTCTCATTGCGGTGGCTTCTCTTGTGGAGCACAGGCTCTAGGCATGTGGGCTTCAGTAGTTGTGGCTCGCGGGCTTCAGTAGTTGTGGGTCGCAGGCTGTAGAGCGCAGGCTCAGTAGTTGTGCCGCACAGGCTTAGTTCCTCCACGGTATGTGAGATCTTCCCCGACCAGGGCTCAAACCCGTGTCCCCTGCATTGGCAGGCAGATTCTGAGCCACCAGGGAAGCCCCTGTGTGTTTTTAAGAGTTGTCTCAGGCCTTCTTGAGCTCAGCTTTAGTTAGATGGTAGATCAGCACCTTGCATTTCAGAACATACTAAATTTCACTTTAAAACTGTTTTTAGTCTACAGAATATTGCTATACAAATGCAGTGCTAACTTTTTCATAGTACAGAATTCTGTATGAGTAGTTTCACTTCAGAAGCATGCAGACAAAAGAATTATTGTTAATTCTCCTAGATTAGATAATTACAATGTGTTTACATAAGAAAATGTCTCCCTTTTTTAAGAGATTCATATTGAGATACATAGAGTTTAATGACTTGATGTCTTAGATTTGTTCTGAAATATGTCAGCAAAGAAAAAAAAGGAAAAGGAATAGATTAAGCAAGTGTGACAAAAATCTTGATAATGTTGGATCTGTGTGAGGCTCTAATCTTTCTACTCCTGGGTCTGGAAATTTTTGTAATTAAAAAAAAGTATTGTTGTTTTTAAAGTGCTCAGACAGGCAGCTGAAACTTTTTTTTGGGAGGGGTGGGAATCGAACCCACATCCCCTGCATTAGAAGCACAAAGTCTTAACCACTGGACTGCCAGGGAAGTCCCTGAAACTTGAAATCTTTCAGAGAGCCCCAACTTTCACTCCACAGTTATAGCAGAGTTACAAATGAAATACCATTAGGAAAGAAAATATATTAGCATTATTAACTAAGATAAAGATGGCTGATATCAGTAATAATATTGATAATATACATTTTTAAGAAGAGAAATTGAGTTTCTGCATAGACCAAGAACTAAGCTAAGCTAAGGTGATAAAAGTCCAGAAAGTTTATAGTTGCAGGGAATATAAGGAAGGAATAGAAAGTCAAGGAAGGAATAGAAAATCAAATATTGACCTACCTATGGTAAAAAGAAGGCTGGATTGGATGGAGTCTTAAAATTTCCTTTCAACAAAAACCAAAGCCAAACAAACAAAAAAACACAACACGGGAAGTTTAAATCCAGTTCCACTGGAGAGAGAACACTGTTAAAGCAGCTGGTTTCTGAAAACACTGAAGGAATATCTGTGTTTTCCAAACTTCAGACATTAGAAACTGTATTAGTTGGTTTGAGTTGCTATAACAAAATACCACAGACTGGGTGGCCTAAACAACAGAAATTTACACAGTTCTGGAGGCTTGAAGTCCATGATCAAGGCAAATTCGGTTTCTGGTGAGGTTTCTCTTCCATCGTGCATGCATTGGGGGTTGGGGGATGTTGGTGTCTTTTCTTATAAGGACGTTAATCTTATTAGATCATGGTTGCACCCATATAACCTCATTTGACCTTAATTACTTCCTTAGAGGCCCCAACTCCAAATACAGCCACACTGGGGGCAGGGTGGGGGCAGGGTTAGGGCTTCAACCTATGGATTTTGAGGGGAGGCAAACATTTAGTCCATAACACTAGATAAGAGAAATCTTTTCCTAGACCTCTTTCTCTGGGTCTTTATGGCTTGGGCTGCATAGAGAACAAAGCCAATGACATCAGACTTTTAATTTGCTTCAGAATGTAGCTATCTCTAAGAATGAGCTTGTTTGACTTCTATTGAAAGCCTTGGTTTTTGCCTAGAGAACAAAGCCAATGACATCAGACTTTTAATTTGCTTCAGAATGTAGCTATCTCTAAGAATGAGCTTGTTTGACTTCTATTGAAAGCCTTGGTTTTTGCCTACACACCTTCATTCATTCATTAATCCATTCAGCAGATTCCTGTTAGTCACTACTCAGTTCAAAAGTCAGAGAGGTTCAGAACATAGTCTCTCAGCCAGATCATCTGCATTCAGATTTCTGCTCTCCTGTTATTAGATAGAATTGGACAAGTTGCTTAACCTCTCTGCACTGCAGTGTTCTCATATGTAACATGGGTGTGATGATAAAACCCACCTTATAGTGTTATTATGGGAAGGAAATGAGTTCATAATATAAAGTCCTTAGACTAGTACTTGGTGCGTAGTATACATAGTAAGCATTCCATAAGCATTATTATTACTTGGTTTGACAAAGGAAGTGAAAACACCCATAGGATAAAACTTGTCTTCAAGAATCTCATATTCTAGTGAGGAGAACAAGCATGTGAACAATGATCGTGCGGTGCAGCAACTGCTATATAAATGTGTGTGGAGGGAACTTTGGTGAGAAGTCATGGAAGTCTTTGTGGAGGAGGTGACATTTGAACAGTCTTGAATATTTTAGGCGAATAATCAGGGAGGAAGATTCCTGGCAGCCTGAGAGAATTTAACAAAGCAGGTGGTTGTGACGGAGCGTTGTGTACTGGAGGACCATCAGGTAAGTGTCTCTATGTGGGTCTTGTTTAAAGAGGCTTGCTACAGGTGAACCCGAAGAAAGAAGCAGGATCAGCTCTTAAGAATTTTGTACTTCTTAGAATTGGTGATGAGGAGCCATTAATTTCAGAAAATGAGGGAAAAGGAAGTGGAAATCCATTGAATCCATTTTCCTCCTTTTGTAGCATTTATCCCAAAATAGCAAAAGAAAGAGAAACACACTCATCTTTTGATGAAACCAGGAGATACGTTGCCCCAAACCTTAGCATATGAAGAAGGAAAGTATATGGAGGAAAGAGAAATGATTTAGCAGATCAGAGGAAGATCAATCCTAAGTGTCTGCAGAGAGATGCACTGATAAGAGAAATCCAGTTTTCCCCCAGAATCTCTGAACAGTGGAAGAATGGAGGACACTACACCACCACAAAAGGCTGAGATGAGATGGAGGAGCCTGAAAATGAGATTGTGTCCTTGTCTCCTCCACTCACTGTCAGTAATTAATCTTCGCCAAAGGAATTTGTTTTCTGAAAAACTGAAGTACAGATGCTCTGGAGAGAAGGGTGAAACTCAGTACAAAAAAATGGGCAAAATGAAATTCTGCTCTGGAATGATAAGACTTGGAATGATAAGACTTGGAATCATCTGGAATGATAAAACCCATTGAACTGTATAGTTTAAGTGGGTGAATTGTGTGGTACGTGAAGTATATCTCAAAAAGAGAGTGAAGAAATAAGAATAATACAAGAAACATTCCCAGATACCAAGACTCCAGAGGATGAAAGCTGAGTATTCAATACAAGGAATGAAAAAAGACAAGAAACAAAAAACAAACTCACACCCACCAAGGCACATAACTGAGAAATGTTAGATAAAGAGAAGTTCCTAAAAGCTTCCGCGAGAGGAAAAAGATCATAAAGAAAAGGGAATTGGAATGGCATCAAACCACTAAATAACAATCCTGAATCTAGAAGTCCCTGGAGCAATACAATCTGGAAATTCTCAGTATAAGTGATTGGCAACCTAGGACTCTATACCCAGCCAAACAATTAAGTGTGAGGTTAGCTAAAAGCCTTTCCCAGACATGGAAAATCTTAAAAAAGAAAAGAAAAGAAAAAAATTACTTCCAAAGCATCCTGTTTGGGGACACTTCTAGAGGATGTGCACCACTACAAAGGGTAAACCAAAGAAGAAACCCATGGGATCTAGGAAAGAGAGGCTACAAGATAGCAACCAATTCAAGTCCACAGGACACTGTTCAGCAGATCTCGAGAAGAGTCCAGTCAGACCATGTTGGAATATGAACATGTCAGACTCCAAAAGAGATATTTTTGGGAGGAGAAAATATAACTGACAACATGGAAAATTTTACAGAAGAGGTATTTTATAGTATTCAGATGTTCAAAGAGACAAATCAAATATCAGGCAATTATTCACTACAATAAAAGCAGAAAGTTACACAAGAAAAGAAATGTAGTAATAGTTGGCTCCACAGTGAATAATATTTATATAGGCATAATAATGTATACTCCAAATCTGAACTCAATAAAAAATCAAGACAGTTATATTGGGAGGGCAAGAAGATTAGGAATTAACAATGAGTACAGCATGAGTACTGGACATTCAGAACAGACAGTGGTCAAAACACTGGAGCAGGGGATCTGGAATGCCCGCTTATCTGCTGGGTCCTGGGGAAGTCCAGGGTTTCCCAGGATGGGAACTGGAGCAGCCAGGGTGACAGGGATAGGATGCTGAGGAAGCTTCTGTACCAACCAGTACAGAAGTTCATTTTTCAGTGCTGAAACAACCCATATGGTTGTAACTCTGACCATCTGAATATCAGCCACGAAGTGGGAACGTTGGGGAGTGAAATCTTCGTCAGTGCAAAGTGTCTAAAATAGCCGACTCAAGAGATAGCCGGAGATGGATATTATTCAGTAAATGCCAGAAAAACACAGCTAAAAGAATGGAAGTAGCTAACTGCGGATGAATCTAAGTGGGAAAAGTGGGCCAAGGGACTGATATTTTTTGTTATAACCCTTATAGATTTGATTCTTTAAATTATGTGCATATAATACTTGCATGAAAATAGATTTGATTTTTAAATGATTTAAAAACTATAACACAAATGCAAGTGAATATGAATTGTCTTAATTCTCAATGACTCTTCTTCCTGTCATTGAGAATTAAGAAACAAATTGTACCCCAGAGGCTCTTTCAGCTGTTTCAGTTCCATTATCTCAGTATATTTCAGATAAGACTGTTTTTAGCTGTTCGTTTTGGTTTCTTTGGAGTTACCCCCTGCCCCCTGCTCCCTGACCATTTGTTTTGCAAACAGATTCTATTATCAAGCCTCTCTGTACAAAAATGAAGAAAAAAAAATCTTTCTAGAGAACCACTAATAGGTTAGTGGAGATTTTATATGAAAGGATTTGGAGAAATTAATACTATATTCATTTGAAGCTTCAGGGTTGAAGAGTCCTCCTATAATTCATTGCTGTATCCCTAAGTTGTTTGTACCCCGTGGGCTCTCCACTAATATTAGTTGAATGAATGAATGAATGATTTCATATTGCAAATTTCTAACTTTTCAGTTTCCCTATATCACAATCTCAGGCATTAGTGACCTGTGGTATTCATATTCTTTATTAATTGAGTTTAGAAGACAGTCTTCCTAGCGGGAGGCAGGGGAGTGGAGTGGGGAGTAGGTGCGTGGCTGGGGGATTTAAAGTCCTGGGGGCAAATCACTGGGAAGCTTCCCTGAATGAGAACTCTGGAGTCTTCTGGCTACTACCATTGAAGTCTAATCCCTGTAGCCCTGAGGATGTCAGAGCAGAGGAGGGCATACACACCCCTCAGACTGACTCCCTGGTGCCAGCAGATATATTTGCCCTCTGGCCCTCCTTTCCTTTAGCTACTAGGTGGCCTGGGAGAGCCAGGTAAGAAAAGCTGACTCCTCTGGGTCTACTGCTCCAGCCGATACCTGTGACTGTTGAAGGCTCACGCCGACTGTATTATCACCTTGACTAGCTTCATTTCAGAGACTGTCTCCCATGCCTTTGAGCTCATACCTAGTCATGGGTTTTAAGGCCTCCGTTGTTGCCTGCATATGTGGCTCTGTGGCCCACATCTTCCGCCACAATGGCACTGGAGCTTTCTGTCCATTTCTGCTCCTGGCGTCGCCTGGATGGGAATCCCCTTCACCAGTCCGTAAGTATCTGAGACTTGGGCATTTCATTCTTTTGGTTCCTTCAGACTCTTCTGAGGTTTAGTTCCTCCTTGAAGCAGCCAGTGGTTACCCTCGCCCTTCAGGGTTCTTGCTGCCTGCATCACCTCAACAGCGCCTGGATCCCCCCATCCCTGCCCTTTGCAGCACCAGCTGGTTCAGTGACTTTTCCCAGGTTAGAGTTCCTTTGTTCCTACATTTGAAGCTCCTTTTCTTTTGAGGCATATAACACCTGAGCATCTCCACCAGAAGTGTAGGTGGGAAAAAGAAGAGAGGAGGCTTTGACCTGCATATCTTGCTTCATTTCCTTCCCTGTTGAAAATAATGTGGTGGGAAGAAGGTTCAAATAAGTGTGGGTATGAATTCTCTCTGATTTGTCATACTTGACATATGTCACGTCTGCTGCCCACTTCTGATCCTGTGAGGGTGTGGAAATTAGGGAATGACAGGGTAGAGTAATAACATTTGACCAACTTGTAGGACACCTCTGTGCCATCCCACACCTCCCAGCTCCAGAGCCTTATCATCTTTCCCAATCACATTCCAAACCATTTCAAAATCATTTTTCACAATCACTCCTTCTTTTATTCTACAAATTCTCAGTGTGCTAAGAGGTATTAGACACGTGTAAACCAAGGCACAGACCCTGCCCACAAGCAATCTGCCATTGGTCACGGGAGACATCAGTGGCAGCTGGGAATTCAATGGGGTGACAAAAAGGAGCCGAAGGAAAGGGCCAGCAGTGGGGTGGGGGGATGGGACTTGCACTGTTGCTAGGTTTCCAGGCTCCCAGAGGGAAGATGAGGTTAAAACTCATGTGTTCTGAGACTTATGTGGGATTAGCTGCTTGCAAGCAATTGTTTTGTCTGGTTTCGAAAACTTAAGATGTAGCACTAAGAAATTCCTGTAATTTACTGGCAAATCTTAATACTTTCTGCGATTTCCGTTTGTTATAAGACCAATCCAAGAATTCCTCTTTTAAAGGAATTTTTCAGATTTAACAAATGATTGCTTCTCCAGAAATACTCCTTAAATGAATCCTCGCTTCATTTGTCTTTCACACTCAAAAGGAACAAAGTTCAAAAACATAAATCAAGGGACTTCCCTGGTGGCACAGTGGTTAAGAATCCGCCTGCCAATGCAGGGGACACGGGTTCGAGCCCTGGTCCGGGAAGATCCCATATGCCGCGGAGCAACGAAGCCCACGTGCCACAACTAATGAACCCGCGCGCCTAGAGCCTGCGCTCCACAGCAGGAGAAGCCACCGCAGTGAGAAGCCTGCAGGCACCGCAATGAAGAGTAGCCCCCGCTCGCCACAACTAGAGAAAGCCTGCGCGCAGCAACGAAGACACAACGCAGCCAAAAATAAATAAAATTAACTAATTAAAAAAACCCCAAACAAACATAAATCAATATTGTGTTCTCTCTGCCTGGGTGATGGACTCTGTGGCCACTCCACCCCCGACTTCCAACACTCCCAGGCTTGCCCTCCCTGAAATATAGGACTTAATCTGCTGGGGGCTCTGCCCTGGACCCCCCTTCCTGCCTCCCAGCTGTTGTCGGATCAGAGAGGGAGGAAACAGAGGAGGAACAAGACAAGATGTGGCATCAAAGGGACCATGATCAAGTTTACTCCGTGTTATCTGTGAAGGTGTCACACTCTCCAGAGATTTCCTCGAATGGCTTACGAGATGTGCAGATAAGCCTGTGGTTCCCTTCACTATTTAATACATAGATCAAAGCCTCAGAATTCTCAGAAATCATTTTTTCCCCCAACACAACCCCTTTTCTCTTTCATATCTCCCTTTAAATATGATTTGAAAAAATTGTTTAAACCAACCCATGATGTTACAGTGCAGCAAAATCGAGTGAAAGGCCATTAATAGAATGAATTATAAAATTGTTTAAAGCAACATATTTTAATTTTTTTTATTTTTTAAGGTTTGGGTTTTTTTTTTTTTTGGTGGCGGCAGGGGCTGGGGTGGGCGGTAAGCCGTTCTCTCACTGTTGTGGCCTCTCCCGTTGCGGAGCACAGGCTCCGGACACGCAGGCTCAGCAGCCATGGCTCACGGGCCTAGCCGCTCCGCAGCATGTGGGATCTTCGCGGACCAGGGCACGAACCTGTGTCCCCAGCATCGGCAGGCGGACTCTCAACCACTGCGCCACCAGGGAAGCCCAGAGTCTTTTTCTTCTATATGCTTTCCAATTGATTCTAGATTTTACTATCATGTATGACCAGAAAAAAATATATATATTAAAGGTTATAAAGTTAGCTGGCTGACTATTAGGTGCCAACTACCTGCCTACCTCTTCCACAGTGTTGACGAGCAAGGTTGTAATTAGCAAAGTAATTCTCTTATTCTGAAAAACAAAACAAAACAAACAAACAAAAAACCTACAACAAATTACAAATGTAAAAAACTGACAAATACCAAAAATATCAGAAAAATTAAGAAAAATACCATATTTTTATTAATTACCTTCCTGACATACCTTTATAATACTTTTTTCTCACCTTTTAAGTGCACATTTTTTGTTATTTTCATAAGACAATGCTCCTGTAATATCATTTTCTATAGACCAGAAAGATAATTCAGTCCTTCCATGTGATGGATAAAAATTTGATTTAAAAATATTCAGATAATTTCTTTCAGCCTCACAGCAAGTTACTGGTAATTGTCATATAATTTTTTAGAATTTTTGTCAGATTTGGAAAAACCTCTAAATTTGTCAATGTGTGAGTTGTAATATTTCAGGACATTTCATGTTTCTTTTCCATTGATTCATCTTAAATATTCTTAGAACTGATGACATTCATTAACCAGTTTGTTACCGATGTCCTCATTGTACTGGCATATTTTCCTTATCAATGTCAATATTTCACATGAGAGCAGCAAGAATTGTAAATGTTTCTCCTTTGTGATTGTATACTGTACTCTACCTCATTATTGGATCATCAGACAATCCAAGGGCCTGTTCATTGATTCCATTTGACATTATCTTTTCCTCTGAATGAACTACTGCTTGCAGTATAATCTGAAATGTGTTGTTATTATTTGCGTATTGATGTCAGAAAAATTTCTATTGATTTTAATTACTTATCTTTAACTCTTTTTTACATTTCACTAATTTTATGTATCTTTTTCTCTCAATTCTTTAATACATAAATGAATTGACTTTTAAAATTATTTATTTATTTTGATTGAAATATAGTTGATATACAATATTATGTGAGCTTTGGTGTACAACATAGTGATTTGCCGTTTAAATACATTACAAAATGATCATGATAAGTCTAGTAACCATCTGACACCACACAAAGTTATTACAGTATCGTTGTATATATTCCTTATGCTATAAGTTACCTCCCCGTGACTTGTTTACTTTATAATTGGAAGTTTGTACCTCTTATTCCCCTCACCTCTTTCATCTAACTCCCCACCCTATACATAAATGAATTTAGAGATGAGAAAGAATAGTGTCCTCCCTATAAGGAAAAAATCAGAAGTCTGTACTCTTTTTTTTTTTAAGATTTTTTTTTTTTTGATGTGGACCATTTTTAAAGTCTTTATTGAATTTGTTACAACACTGATTCTGTTTTACGTTTTGGTTTTTTGGCAGTGACACATGTGGTGTCTTAGCTCCCTGACCAGGGATTAAACCTGCACCTCCTGCATTGGAAGGCCAGGTCTTAACCGCTGGACCACCAGGGAAGTCCCTGTACTCTCTTGTATTGAAAATGTTCCAGAAGATATTTCCAAATAGCAGTTAAAATGTCATATTCAAGCTTTATCAAATATATCACTCCCATTAACAAAGAAAAAAATCCCTTATGGTACATTTATTATTGTATAAGCTGTATGGTTGATTTCATTCCTGGCAGGAGAGAATGCTATTTTGACTAGACATAAACAAAAGCTGAATCTTCTGCTTACCATTCTACACGTGTGATGATCTGAAGAATTTTCAGAGATTAGCTTCTGGGGCTGTACATTTCAAACCTTGTTTCTCTTCCACCACTGACATAAGTTTGGTGCCTGGCAGTGTAGGAATGTTCCTGTCTCAGTACAACATACCTTGTCAGGTAAGTTAGCATGGAGCGCAGTAGGAATATTCCTGGAAGCCATACAGTAAGCAATAATAGGACTTGACAGAAGTGACTGCAAACCACATCCCTGTATCCCAATATAAAAATATGTCTCTGATTAAACCTTCCCCCAAATGCCCACAGCCACTTCAATACCACCAGACTTGAGGGGACTGAGGGGAAGTTGGGGTGGAAAAGAGACAGTGGTCTTAACCATTTGTGGTTGAAATACCCCAGTTTTGCAAATTTTATTGCAACCTATCACCATGTGAACACATTACCAGGGCCCCTTCTGGGCCTTGAAAGGAACCTGTCCAAGTGAGGAGCCTTGAAGCTTATGCTCACTGACTTCCTGGCAAATTGGGCTCAGCCTCCCCCACTATCAACATCTTCCAAGCCCTCATCCACGCTCTCCTGGATTGTTGCCATCACTTCCTCTTTCTTCCCTGCTCCTTTCAGTCTGTTCTTAACACAGTGCCCAAAGAGATCCTGTAAAAACTTAAGTCAGATCGTGTCATACCTCTGTTCAAAAGCCTCCAACGTTTTCCGATCTCAATTCCAGTAAAAGCTAATAGTCCAGGTGGCACTGAGTGACCTGGCCTTTTGCCTTTCTGACCTCACCTCATGGTATCCAGCCCTTCCTCACTCCACTTCAGTCTCCTACAGTTTCTGGAGTGGCCAAACACAGTCCCATGGGGCTCTTGAATTTGCTGTTCATGGAGCCTGGACAGCTCTTCCATCTCCTTCAGTGAAACCTTGCTTGACCTCCCCTCACAAGTCCATTTCTTGTCCCTGCTTTATATTTCTCCATAGACTGAATCACCATCTAAATACTATGTTTTCCTTTTTTTTTTTTTTCGGTACGCGGGCCTCTCACTGTTGTGGTCTCTCCAGTTGCGGAGCACAGGCTCCGGACACTCAGGCTCAGCGGCCATGGCTCACGGGCCCAGCCCCACTCCGCGGCATGTGGGATCTTCCCGGACCGGGGCACGAACCCGCGTCCCCTGCATCGGCAGGCGGACTCCCAACCACTGCGCCACCAGGGAAGCCCTGCTTATTATTATTGTGTTTTTTAGTTATTTTATTTTTTTAACATCTTTATTGGAGTATAATTGCTTTACAATGGTGTTTTAGTTTCTGCTGTATAACAAAGTGAATCAGCTATACATATACATATATCCCCATATCTCCTCCCTCTTGCATCTCCCTCCCTCCCACCCTCCCTATCCCACCCCTCTAGGTGGTCACAAAGCACCGAGCTGATTTCCCTGTGCTATGTGGCTGCTTCCCACTAGCTATCTACCTTACGTTTGGTAATGTATATGTATACATGCCACTCTCTCACTTTGTCCCAGCTTACCCTTCCCCCTCCCCGTGCCCTCAAGACCGTTCTCTACGTCTGCGTCTTTATTCCTGTCCTGGCCCTAGGTTCTTCAGAATCTTTTTTTTTTTAGATTCCATATATATGTGTTAGCATACGGTATTTTGTTTTTCTCTTTCTGACTTACTTCACTTTGTATGACAGACTCTAGGTCCATCCACCTCACTACAAATAACTCAATTTCATTTATTTTTATGGCTGAGTAATATTCCATTATATATATGTGCCACATCTTCTTTATCCATTCATCTATCAATGGACACTTAGGTTGCTTCTGTGTCCTGACTGTTGTAAATAGAGCTGCAATGAACATTGCAGTACATGACTCTTTTTGAATTATGGTTTCCTCAGGGTATATGCCCAGTATTGGGATTGCTGGGTCGTATGGTGGTTCTATTTTTAGTTTTTAAGGAACCTCCATACTGTTCTCCATAGTGGCTGTATCAATTTACATTCCCACCAATAGTGTAAGTGGGTTCCCTTTTCTCCACACCCTTTCCAGTTTTTATTGTTTGTACATTTATTGGTGATGGCCTTTCTGACTGGTGTGAGGTGACACCTCATTGTAGTTTTGATTTACATTTCTCTAATGATTAGTGACGTTGAGCATCCTTTCATGTGTCTGTTGACAATCTGTATATCTTCTTTGGAGAAATGTCTATTTAGGACTTCTGCTCATTTTTGGATTGGGTTGTTTGTTTTTTGATACTGAACTTCATGAGCTGCTTGTAAATTTTGAAGATTAATTCTTTGTCAGTTGCTTCATTTGCAACTATTTTCTCCCATTCTGAGGGTTGTCTTTTCGTCTTGTTTATGGTTTCCTTTGCTGTGCAAAAGCTTTTAAGTTTCATTAGGTCCCATTTGTTTATTTTTGTTTTTATTTCCATTTCTCTAGGAGGTGGGTCAAAAAGGATCTTGCTGTAATTTATGTCATAGAGTGTTCTGCCTATGTTTTCCTCTAAGAGTTTGATAGTGTCTGGCCTTACATTTAGGTCTTTAATCCATTTTGAGTTTCTTTTTGTGTATGGTGTTAGGGAGTGTTCTAATTTCATTCTTTTACATGTAGCTGTCCAGTTTTCCCACCACTACTTATTGAAGAGGCTGTCTTATCTCCGTTGTATATTCTTGTCTCCTTTATCACAAATAAGGTGACCATAGGTGTGTGGGTTTATCTCTGGACTTTCTATCCTGTTCCATTGATCTATATTTCTGTTTTTGTGCCAGTACCATACTGTCTTGATTACCGTAGCTTTGTAGTATAGTCTGAAGTCTGGGAGCCTGATTCCTCCAGCTCTGTTTTTCTTTCTCAAGGTTGCTTTATTCGGGGTCTTTTGTGTTTCCATACAAATTCTGAAATTTTTTGTTCTAGTTCTGTGAAAAATGCCAGTGGTAGTATGATATGGATTGCATTGAATCTGTAGATTGCTTTGGGTAGTATAGTCATTTTCACAATGTTGATTCTTCCAATTCAAGAACATGGTATATCTCTCCATCTGTCTGTATCATCTTTAATTTCTTTCATCAGTGTCTTATAGCTTTCTGCATACAGGTCTTTTGTCTCATTAGGTAGGTTTATTCCTAGGTATTTTATTCTTTTTGTTGCAATGGTAAATGGGAGTGTTTCCTGACAGCTTTACTTCTTCTTTTCTGATTTGGATTCCTTTTATTTCTTTTTCTTCTCTGATTGCTGTGGCTAAAACTTCCAAAACTACGTTGAATAATAGTGGTGAGAGTGGACAGCCTTGTCTTGTTCCTGATCTTAGAGGAAATGGTTTCAGTTTTTCACCATTGAGAATGATGTTGGCTGTGGGTTTGTCATATATGGCCTTTAATATGTTGAGGCAAGTTCCCTCTATGCCTACTTTCTGGAGGGTTTTTATCATAAATGGGTGTTGAATTATGTCAAAAGCTTCTGCATCTATTGAGATGATCATATGGTTTTTCTCCTTCAATTTGTTAATATGGTTTATAACATTGATTGATTTGCGTATATTGAAGAATCCTTGCATTCCTAGGTTAAACCCCACTTGATCATGGTGTATGATCCTTTTAATGTGCTGTTGGATTCTGTTTGCTGATATTTTGTTGAGGATTTTTGCTTCTATGTTCATCAGTGATATTGGCTTGTAGTTTTCTTTCTTTGTGACATCTTTGTCTGGTTTTGGTATCGGGCTGATGGTGGCCTCATAGAATGAGTTTGGGAGTGTTCCTCCTTCTGCTATATTTTGGAAGAGTTTGAGGACAGGTGTTAGCTCTTCTCTAAATGTTTGATAGAATTCACCTGTGAAGCCATCTGGTCCTGGGCTTTTGTTTGTTGGAAGATTTTTAATCACAGTTTCAATTTCAGTGCTTGTGATTGGTCTGTTCATATTTTCTATTTATTCCTGGTTCAGTCTTGGAAGGTTGTGCATTTCTAAGAATTTGTCCATTTCTTCCAGGTTCTCCATTTTATTGGCATATAGTTGCTTGTAGTAATCTCTCATGATCCTTTGTATTTCTGCAGTGTCAGTTGTTACTTCTCCTTTTTCATTTCTAATTCTATTGATTTAAGTCTTCTCCCTTTTTTTCTTGATGAGTCTGGCTAATGGGCTATCAATTTTGTTTATCTTCTCAAAAACCAGCTTTTAGTTTTACTGATCTTTGCTATCGTTTCCTTAATTTCTTTTCATTTATTTCTGATCTGATCTTTATGATTTCTTTCCTTCTGCTAATGTTGGGTTTTTTTTGTTCTTCTTTCTCTAATTGCTTTAGGTGTAAGGTTAGGTTGTTTATTTGAGATGTTTCTTGTTTCTTAAGGTAGGATTGTATTGCTATAAACTTTCCTCTTAGAACTGCTTTTGCTGCATCCCATAGGTTTTTGGTCATCGTGTTTTCATTGTCATTTGTTTCTAGGTTTTTTTTAATTTCCTCTTTGATTTCTTCAGTGATCTCTTGGTTATTAAGTAGTTTATTGTATAGCCTCCATGTGTTTGTATTTTTTACAGATATTTTCCTGTAATTGATATCTAGTCTCATAGCGTTGTGGTCAGAAAAGATACTTGATATGATTTCAATTTTCTTAAATCTACCAAGGCTTGATTTGTGATCCAAGGTATGATCTATCCTGGAGAATGTTCCATAAGCACTTGAGAAGAAAGTATATTCTGTTGTTTTTGGTTGGAATATCCTATAAATAACAAGACCATCTTATTTAATGTCTCATTTAAAGCTTGTGTTTCCTTATTTATTTTCATTTTGGATGATCTGTCCATTGGTGAAAATGGGGTGTTAATGTTCCCTACTATGACTGTGTTAATGTCGATTTCCCCTTTTAAGGCTGTTAGCATTTGTCTTATGTATTGAGGTGCTCCTATGTTGGGTGCATAAATATTTACAATTGTTATAACTTCTTCTTGGATTGATCCCTTGATCATGATGTAGTGTCCTTCTTTGTCTCTTGTAATAGTCTTTATTTTAAAGTTATTTTGTCTGATATGAGAATTGCTACTCCAGCTTTCTTTTGATTTCCATTTGTTTGGAATATCTTTTTCCATCCCCTCACTTTTGGTCTGTATGTGTAGGTCTGAAGTGGGTCTCTTGTAGACAGCATATATACGGATCTTGTTTTTGTGTCCATTCAGCCAGTCTATGTCTTTTGGTGGGAGCATTTAATCCATTTACATTTAAGGTAGTTATCGATATGTGTGTTCCTATTACCGTTTTCTTAGTTGTTTTGGGTTTGTTATTGTAGGTCTTTTCCTTCTCCTGTGTTTCTTGCCTAGAGAAGTTCCTTTAGCATTTGTTGTAAAGCTGGTTTGGTGGTGCTGAATTCTCTTAGCTTTTCCTTGTCTGTAAAGGTTTTACTTTCTCTGTTGAATCTGAATGAGATCCTTGCTGGGTAGAGTAATCTTGGTTGTAGGTTTTTCCCTTTCATCACTTTAAATATGTCCTGCCACTCCCTACTGGCTTGCAGAGTTTCTGCTGAAAGAACAGCTGTTAACCTTATGGGGATTCCCTTGTATGTTTTTTTGCTCTTCCCTTGCTGCTTTTAATATTTTTTCTTTTTATTTAATTTTTTATAGTTTAATTATTATGTGTCTTGGCATGTTTCTCCTTGGATCTATCCTGTATGGGACTCTCTGCACTTCCTGGACTTGATTGACTGTTTCCTTTCCCATATTAGGGAAGTTTTCAACTGTAATCTCTTCAAATATTTCCTCAGCCCCTTTTTTTTTCTCTTCCTCTTCTGGGACCCCTATAATTCGAATGTTGGTGCATTTAATGTTGTCCCAGAGGTCTCTGAGACTGTCCTCAATTCTCTTCATTCTTTTTTCTTTATCCTGCTCTGCGGTAATTATTTCCACTATTTTATCTCCCAGGTCACTTCTCTGTTCTTCTGCCTCAGTTATTCTGCTATTGATTCCTTCTTGAGAATTTTTAATTTCATTTATGGTGCTGTTCATCATTTTTTGTTTGCTCTTTAGTTCTTCTAGATCCTTGTTAAATGTTTCTTTTATTTTCTCCATTCTATTTCCAAGATTTTGGATCATCTTTACTGTCATTTCTCTGAATCCTTTTTTAGGTAGACTGCCTATTTTCTCTTCATTTGTTTGGTCTGGTGGGTTTTTACCTTGCTCCTTCATCTGCTTTGTGTTTCTCTGTCTTCTCATTTTGCTTAACTTACTGTGTTTGGGGTCTCCATTTCACAGGCTGCAGGTTTGTAGTTACCGTTGTTTTTGGTGCCTGCCCCCAGTGGGTGAGGTTGTTTCAGTGGCTTGTGTAGGCTTCCTGGTGGAGGGGACTGGTGCCTGTGTTCTGGTGGATAAAGCTGGATCTTGTCTTTCTGGTGGGCAGGACTGCATCCGGTGGTGTCTTTGGGGGTGTCTGTGACCTTATTATGATTTTAGACAGCATCTCTGCTAATGGGTGGTGTTGTATTTCTGTCTTGCTAGTTGTTTGGCATAGGGTATCCAGCACTGTAGCTTGCTGGTCGTTGAGTGGAGCTGGGTCTTAGCGTTGAGATGGAGATCTCTGGGAGAGAGACCTTTTGCTGTTTGATATTACATGGGGCTGCGAGGTCTCTGGTGGACCAATATCCTGAACTCGGCTCTCCCACCTCAGAGGCACAGGCCTGACACCCGGCCGGAGCACCAAGACCCTGTCAGCCACACAGCTGGCCTGGAGCCTTCTCCCACAAGGAATGGGAGCTGTTTCACTTTCTCTTGAGCTTCTCTTTAACCAGATTAAAAGGGCCTCTGAGTTTCTGTTGGTGCAGTCAGAGTTTGCAGTATCTGTGTTTTGCTTATTATCTGTCTCCCTCCTCTAGAATGTGAGCTCCTTATGGTGTGGATCTTTGTTTTGTCCACTGCTGTACCCAGTGCCTGACATAATGACTGTTTTCTGGTAAAGACAGGGGTTTCTGCCTTAAATGTTCCTTTCTCTAGCCCCACCAGCAGCCTGCAGGACCACCTTCTGAGAAAGATCAGTGAAAGTATAGTTACTGGAAGTCCAGTTTCCCTAAAAGAGAAGAGCAAAGGTGACATAGTGGCAGGGTTTTCTAGCATTTGAGCAGCTTGTTTCTATATAGAACTGTTTTCTTGTGAAGTGACTCACCGGAGGATTTGATCACTGAATTATAAATCTCGTGCACCTCCTCCCCTTGTTCCCCAAAATGTAATCCAGAGTCACTGCGGTAGTAATAGGAAATTGCCAAATCATATAACTTTTCTTACCATTTCAAAGGAAAAAATACAAATAAAAAGAAAAGAAGAAAAGGAGTCACTTGAAATGTTTGTTCTTATCTTTTCTTCCTTTTCATTTTTCTTTCTCCTCCTGACTTCGAATAAAATGAACCAGAAAATATCACAGAAAAGCAAGAAAACAGGCTGTTATTAGAGCCTCCCACTTATTCAGAGGGTTTTGGCATTCTGCTGTGACAAATGAGCTTAGGGCCAGGGGAGATAATATCACTTGTAAATATAAAATATTTTAAGTTGTTAACAATAAAACATTTTCCAAAAAGTTTTAAAAAGACAAGTAAAAGGGGGCTTCCCTGGTGGCGCAGTGGTTGGGAGTCCGCCTGCCAATGCGAGGGACGCGGGTTCTTGCCCCGCTCCAGGAGGGTCCCACGTGCCGTGGAGCGGCTGGGCCCATGGGCCGTGGCCGCTGAGCCTCCGTGTCTGGAGCCTGTGCTCCGCAACGGGAGTGGCTACAGCAGTGAGAGGCCCGCATACGGCAAAAAAAAAAAAAAAAAAAAGACAAGTAAAAGTATTCATAATCCCACCACCACAAAAGAAAAGCTAGAACTTTGGTATATTCCCTTCCAATTTTTTCTCTCATGCATACACTTTTTCATCATGGTAAAAAACATACAACATAAAATGTACCATCTTAGCCATTTTAAGTGTACAGTACAGGAGTGTTATGCACGTATTTTTTAAAAATAAATTTATTTATTTATTTTTGGCTGTGTTGGGTCTTTGTTGCTGCTCGCGGGCTTTCTCTAGTTGTGGTGAGCGTGGGCTACTTTTCATTGCAGTCCGCAGCCTTCTCATTGTGGTGGCTTCTCTTGTTGTGAAGCATGGTATCTAGGCGTGCAGTCTTCAGTAGTTGTGGCTCACGGGCTTTGTTGCTCCGCGGCACATGGGATCTTCCCGGAGCAGGGCTCGAACCTGTGTCCCCTGCGTTGGCAGGTGGACTCTTAACCACTGCGCCACCAGGGAAGTCCCCATATATTTTTACATATGTGTCATACTTGTACCTTTTGTACCCTGATTTTTTCCCCTCACTTTACCTCATATCAAATAAATCTTCCATGTAGCCAATTTGTCTACATGCTTGTAATTTTAAAGATGCATAATATTCTATCCCATGGTTATAACATACTTTATTTAACTGTTCACCTATAATTGGACATATATGTTGCTTACAGTTTTTCACTCAAAATATTATTATGAACTTTTAGTTCATACAGTATTTTTCTCTTTAATACTTTCAATGAACTTGACTTTCTAGAAGTTTTCTGGGGAAAACTAAGTCAAAAGTGATGTCTTGTATGGTTCTTAAAAATTACAATAAAATGGCTTCCCAGTGGTTTGTACCAGTTTACAATGATCCCAGTGAAGTATGAGAGTACCAATTTCACCACACTCTCACTTTTTCTGTTGCTAATTTAATAGTATAAAACGTTTCTTATTTTAATATGTATTTTTCCTATATCTATTTTCCTTGATTGTTTTCTCTGTTGGGAAATGCCAGTTCCTGTCACTTGCTCGGTTTACCTTTGGGAGGTTGTCTCAATATTTTTCTTATTCCTTTTCATGGGCTGTATATATAATAGAGATTTTAACCCTTTTTCATATTTATTGTGAATATTTTCCCCCAGCTATTGGTTTAAATTTACTTGTTATACTGTCATCTGAAGAAATTTAACATTGTTATACAGTTCAGATCTTTATCAATGTGGTTTTTCCCATCATCTGTCATCTTAGAATATTCTCTCCGCTTTGTCTTATCCCCAGGGCTTTGATAAAGGATTTAATTCTGCTTTATCTTCCTGATTTTATTTTCTATATCTAATTATTTCATTCATCCATTTTGATGTAAATGATATGCAGGTTAAATTAATCTGTTCCTTAAATGCTCACTAGTTAACCAACACTCTTCCTTTAAATACACTTGAAAAAACCCTTGAATAACTGAGATAGTACGTCTATGCCTGTATGAAGAGTTCTTGTGTGCTGGGGTAGGATTCCAGGCTCCCTGGGGCAAGTATAGTCCCAAAGGACTTAGGATGTGGTGTGGTTCAGTGAGAACACAAAAGGAGCAATAACCAGAGTGAAGTGTGGGAGTGCCCCTAAATGTCCTTGTGTTTTCACCTTGCTCGTCCCTTCCCCATTTTGGGGAATGACTGCATTTCTAAAAATTAAAGACCACTTGACCCAGAGGTTTTCCTATCTTGTTAGAGTCCTGCTGAGTTTCCAGGAATGAGGGCTCTCAGTTGACCTACAGCAGTACATTTACTAATCACTCGTGCATGGAGTCTGTGCTAGGCACATTGTGTGTGCCTGTGTACGAGGCAGAATAATAGCCCCAGGACAACCATGAGTTATGCTGTGAGAAGAAAATGATAAAAGGGAGATGAGAAGAGAAATCTAGGTAGATGTAGAGATGGTTCCGCTGTGCAGCCTTAATGGTGTGGGGTGCGGCACTGTCCCTGTGAAGGGCTGTGCCCGCTCTCCATCCTCCTGCCGCCGCTGTGCACCTCTACCCTCCTCTCAGTTGGTCGAAGCCCCTGCACACACAGACAAGACTCTCCACTTGCTTCCCTGCCCTCGACCAGGCTGCATCTCAAAGCTTTTGCAAGGGTCTTAATCCTGGCGGAGAGCCACGTGCACTAGACTGGGAGTCAGAAGTGCCCGCCCCCACTCCCCTCCCCCCCCATCCCCACTGCTGTCCAAGAGCCTGGAGCCTGAAAGCTTAAGCGGCTACACTCGGAAGGAAGGCACGTCTGACCTCCTGGTTCTGGTTCCCACCCGCCCACCCAGGTTCGCGGTTATCTTTCCTTCCCGGTGCTCACAGTAAGGCAGACCGCAAACCCATAACCACTTGTTTTTTCTCTGCTGGGACCATGTACAACAATGGTCTTGACTTTGCATCTTTTAACTGGCAGGCAGGTGGAGGGAACGCGCCTCAGGACCTCTGTCTCATCCTGTTTGGCATGAAGAAGTCATGCATCTTAACCTGTTGACAGAGCATCTGCCACTTTAATCTTGAGAAAGAAAAAGGATCTGGTCCATTTAACGTTAGCACGGAGAGTCCAGATCCCCGAACCTGTTAAACAGAGACGTCCACCGTGCCAGCTTGGCTCTCGGGGAAGCCCAGCCACTGTTAAATTCCAGGACAATCTCTTCCTTGCCACCCTCCACTGAGGGAATTCACCCTCGGGGCCGCCCCGCCTGGCTCCCTCCCACAGCCCTAAGAAGACTGGAGTAGGTGCTCCCCTCAGAAAGGCCCTGGAGTGCCCCGTGGCTCTCAGGGTGCGCAGTGGGACTCGGTAAAGCCGCTGTCCCCTCCCGGGGACAGCGCCTCCTGGGCAGGGCAGCCGGGGGCCGCGGAAGGAGCGAGAGTGGCGCCCGCGTGACTGATCGCGGCGGAGAAAGTCCCCCGAGACTGTGACCCCTGCGCTGGGGGAAGGCGGGGCCGATGCGCAGGAAGATGCCGTGATGGGACCGGGAAAAAAAACACCAACCCCAAACCACCCACTTGTGTTTCTCAACCCGAGTTCACCGAGAGCGGCCGAAAGACCCCAGAAGCTGCGCCGCACCTCCTCGACCCCCACCTGCCCAGCCTCGCTTCTTGTGGGTGGGCTTCGCGCTCCCTCCCGGGTTTCGGAGTCACCACGTGACTTCCACGAAGAGTGAGGCCCCAGCGGAAAGCTGCCACAGGGGTGGTATTTGGGACCCCGAGGTGCGGCGAGAGGGCGGGGAGAGGAGGAAACGAGGCGGGGGTGGGAGGAGGGGGCGGGGCGGACTTGAGGACGGGAAGGACGGCGGGCTTGGACTGGGGGGTGGGGAAACCCGGGCGTTGCGCAGAGGGCGCTGGAGCCGGGAAAGCGGGAAGCCCGAGGGGGCGCGGCAGAGGCGGCGGCCGGCAGGTGCTGGGGCGCGGGGATGCCGGTGGCTGGAGAGAGCCGGTAGGCAGCTCCCCGCGTGCAGGGCGCGCCGGGCCGGGCGGCCGCCCTTCTGCTAGGCTGCGCGGCGGGGCGGGCCGGGCCGGAGAAGCGCGCGGCATGTCGCAAGGGCTCCCGGCCGCCGGCAGCGTCCTGCAGAGGAGCTTCGCGGCTCCGGGGAACCAGGCGCAGCCGCAGGTAGTGAACTAGAGGCTCGGGGAGGACCGCGGGCGATGCGGGGGTGGGCGTGCCTGGGGGCGCGAGGAGGTGGGTGCCGGGGCTCCAGTGTGGCGACCACTGAGTGCAAGGGTGGAGGGCCCTGCGGGAGCTAGACGCGAGCGGTGTGGGGGCCGCGGGGGCGGGCCAGGGACCCTGGCGTGCGCCTCTGCCCTGCCGCCCCCGCGCACGCACGGTGCCCGGGGCGTCCGGGATGGTGACTGGGCTCCTGAGCCTGGGAGGGGGAGAGGCCAGAGGGCGCCGTCGCCTGGTAGGGCTGGGCACTGTCCACGCTCCCCCGCACGTGGGGTCCCCGCTGCCTTGGGCGTCGCCATCCATGCGCCGCCGCCGGCTGCCACCCCACCGCTGGAGCGCGTGGTCCTTCCCCGCCGCTCCGAGCGGGGGCCAAGGTGTGGAGAGGGGAAATTCCGCTACAAGGGGAAACTCGTGCCCAGGCACTCCCAACATCTACCGGCTGCCTCCCGAATGGCCTAGCGGTGCGAGGTAGGGGCCAGAAGTAGGCGGACTCCACCCTCAGAACTGGTGGAAAGCTCTTGGCTGGCGCTCGGTCCTGTGCGCTGTCCACCACCACGTTTACAACCGCGTACTGGGGAAACTGACACAAAGTTGCCCGCAGGGACTGCAGTATGAGAACTTCCCGCTCTGCTGCTTTAGGACTGAGTCTTTTCATGGTTATGCCCTTCTCAATTCGGTGCCTGGCACAGGATGTCATCGGGTGACGCTAGAGAGCCACACATCTGAGTTTAGGCCTGGACTTTGCCACACACAGGCTGAGTAGCCTTGGGCAATTTGCTCAACCTCTCTGAACCTCAATTTCCCCACGTGTAAAATCAATATGACAATATCAACTTCTCATGATATTTATGAGAACTAATTGAGATGTGGTTAATAATACATGAATATCTCAACAGTTTGCTCCCCTCTTTCCATCTTTTTTTTTTTTTTTTTTTTTTTTTTTTTGCGGTACGCGGGCTTCCCACTGTTGTGGCCTCTCCTGTTGCGGAGCACAGGCTCCAGACACGCAGGCTCAGCGGCCATGGCTCACGGGCCCAGCCGCTCCGCGGCATGTGGGATCTTCCCGGACCGGGGCACGAACCCGTGTCCCCTGCATCGGCAGGCGGACCCCCAACCACTGCGCCACCAGGGAAGACCCCCTCTTTCCATCTTGATTAAATGTTTCTGCTGGTTGTCAGGTATGACAATATGATAGGTGATAAATCCAGTTGGAGTGTCTGCTCCTACAGGGCGGAATGCAGACTGCTTCATGTGCCCTATGAATTTCTGATGATGAACAGAGAGGCATGATTTGGTGACAGGCACTATGGGGGACTCAATAAAAACTAGCAGCAGCCTTAACAGAGATTATTGAGGGCATACCATGCGCTGGTAGCTTTGGGATAAAATCTCATTTTATCCTATGCAGCCCCAAGCATTGGGCTGTTAGGATGATCATTGCAGAGATTACTGACCACTTGTTCAGGGCATGTGTCTCTAGTGCCCAGGACAGTGCCTGGCACATGGCAGGTACTCAGTTAATACTTGCTGAAGGAATGAATGAATCACACAACAAATGAGAAAATGGAAAAATCAGAGAGTTTAAATCATTTGCCCGACACCATATTGATAGTAAGAGACAAAACCAGGAACTGTGTGTTTCTAAAGCTAAAAGTTCTGTCTGCTGCACTCGCTGTTGTGTTCCGGTTATATCTACCAAGACTTCTTTGCCTCTAAGGGACTACATTTTAACGTTCTATGCCTGTTCCCTTAAGCACTGCCTCCAGTCCACTTCTATTTGTTATGTTCTTTCTTCTTGTCCTTTCATAGCTTTATATTCTTGCATATGCTGAAAATTCTTTACCTGCTGTAACTTGGGGAGGTGATATGGGTCTTTTCTTATTTGGAATATTAGACCAGATAAAATGATAACTGAAAACATCCATTATTTTATGTTATCAATATTTACTTTCCATTAATAGTAATAATTGAGTAGCTTTCCTGTGTTTGTATCCCACTAATCTCTTGGCCTTTAAACTCTTTAAAGGTAGTATTTCCCGGGTGTCTCCTCATAGGGTTCTGGAAAGCAAATACTGCCCCACCTCTCCATGTTTTCTATAACTGGATAAAGTGTTTTTACCATGGTAGGTGGATTTTTCTGCCTGCCTGTTTCAGGATAACTCTTTTTTTTTTTGCTGTATGCGGGCCTCTCACTGTTGTGGCCTCTCCCGTTGCGGAGCACAGGCTCCGGACGCTCAGGCTTAGCGGCCATGGCTCACGGGCCCAGCCGCTCCGCGGCATGTGGGCTCTTCCGGGACCGGGGCACGAACCCGTGTCCCCTGCATCGGCAGGCGGACTCTCAACCACTGCGCCACCAGGGAAGCCCTCAGGATAACTCTTGAAGGATTTGACCAAGTTTGGTTAAATCTCATATACAGCCAAAAGCTTTCAAGACACATCATAAATTTGCTTTCTCATTCGCCCTGACCTGTGTGTGAAACAAAACGTCAGTCAGACATTGTTCAAAGGAACCTCTTGTTGTGGCGTTCAGGATCACGTGGTATGTTGGGAGAGTTCCGTGGTTGCAGTTAGTTATCAGCGTAATGGTGATTTGTACACAGTCTCAAAAGGACCTGTTTGCAAACATTTTAGAAATATGTTTTAGAAATGATGCTTCCTATATACAAGAAACCAAAGTGGTTAACTAGGGGTCTGCTTTTCAATGTTTTATTCTTTCTAATTTTTAAACTATGTAGATGTTTTACCAACTAAAAATTTTAAATGATATCTTCTAAATTAAAAAAAAAAGTACCTGTTTGTGTGTGGTGGCAGAAGCCCCGGCCCACAGCAAGTCCCAGATAGCAGCCGCCTTCTGCCTTTCCCGTCCTCAGATGAGCACCAACACCACACCTCTTCCAGGCACAGGCCCTGCAGGGGAGAGGTTTGAGAACGTTGGTTTGGAGTCCAGCAGACCTGAGTTCCACTTCCCGTTCTCCCCGCTACTAGCTGTGATACCTGGAGCAAGTTCCTCAGCATCTCTGAGTTTCTTATTCCTCATCTTTTAGATGGCGGTCCCACCACACATTTCTCAGGGTGGCGACAGGGGTTAACAGCTAGCACAGTCATAGCGCATGGTGAGTGCTCCTCGACGTGGGGCCACTGTTACCCCACTGATGTAGCAGCAAGCACTGCTGTGGCTGCAAAGAAAATGGTGACGCTCCGTAAGCAATGCTGGGTGAAGAGAAAGGGCAGGGAAGGTGAGGCGAGGGGCCTCAGCATCACACCTGACCAAACCTTCCCCCCCAGAGCCCTGAGGATGATGACAGGAAGGTCCGAAGGAGGGAAAAAAACCGAGTTGCTGCTCAGAGAAGCCGGAAGAAGCAGACCCAGAAGGCTGACAAACTCCATGAGGTGAGAGTGTGGTTAGGGCAGAGCCATGCAAGGGCCACGGCAAGGAGTCATCCTCCACCCTTGCACTGTGGTGGACCTAAGGTCACACCCTGGTCCTCACCAGTTCGGCCACATGCATGTCTAGTTCTGCTGTGTCCTTCCAGCCCAGTGTCCTGAGTCTTCACTCACTGGTGTCTTCATTTCTCCCTCACTGGTTGCATCTCACACTCACGTTTCCTTTATTACAAAATGAAGAACCCACCTTTTGATCCTGATTCCCTTTCAAGCTAGCGCCCCATTTCTTTTCTTTCCCTCTTTTATTCCCCTGCTTATTAAAAAGAGACAGGCTGTCTCCATGTCCTCAGTTCCTGTTTATTCCCCAGTTCTCTGTGGTATCGTTTCTGCTCCCCCAACACACATACACGCACACACGCACATGCACACTTCCTACAGAAGCTGCTCCGCTGAGGCCACTAGTGCCCTGGCACTGCCCGGTCCAGGGACCTCTAGTCCCCTCATCCTTCGCCTTGCTGGCTCCTCTGACACCACTGATCCTCGCCTTCTTGAAACCTTCTTTCAAGGTCTTTAGCTTCTAAAAGACCAGTTTCCTATTTCTCCTGACCCTCTTCACCACTTTTTTCTTAGTTTCTTTGTTCACTTTTCTACCTCTGTCTGTTTTCTTAAAAGTTGGTGCTGACCAGGCTTTCAGACTCTGCCCTTTTTTCTTCTCACCCTGGAAGACTTAATCTATTAATCTGTTCTGCCAACGTCAGCTCCCAACATCACTTACTCTCAGGTAGGCATTGATTACTCCAAGACCTCTGGCCCTAACCCCACATGACCAGCGTCTGCTTAGATACCTCCAAATGGGTCGCCACAGCTCCTCAGCTGCAGCATGACCACGATAGCGTGTCTGTTCACCCTGAGACTTTCTCTTCTCACTGTCATCAAATTGTAGTTAATGGAGCTAACTAACCATCTATCTTATCACCCAAATCAGGAACCTGAGCTTTATTCTAAACTCTTCCATTTTCCTCTATCCCTGTGCATAATCCCACGTAATCTCACAGTCAGGACATGGGAACCGACGTCGAAGGCATCCCAGGATCTGTCCAAGGAATGGATGGCATTCCCATGCTCTTGTCTTTGCACAGGGTTGGTGTGAATATTAAGGGTTTTAGTTCAGCTCTCTCCTGCCACACTTTCTGGCCATAGATTGTCTCAGCAAGGCCAGTCTGAGGGGCATTGATAGCACAGGAAACTCTGAGGTGTTATGAGGGGGAAATGACAGTCTCTAAAAACCCCTTCACACTGAGCAGAGAACAGATTTAGAATGCACAGGCTCCAGGGAGAGGTGACCCACTGATATAAATTCCCAGAGGGCCATAGATTATAAATATTATGTTCTTTCTTGAAAGTAGGAAGTCTGGGCTGTAGAAAGAGACTAGGATCTTCAGACCAGGGTCAGGGAAGGTCTGTCCCAGCCGGGATTAGTTCTGTAAAATTTCCACAGAGGAATTGGGGTGCCCTTTGCCTCCTTTCTTCCCTCCCCCTTGCTCCTGAAGCAAGCCTGGTTCTAGCTTCATGCTACCAAATAACCCCCAGAAGGGACTTGTGGCTTTGTCAGTGCAAGGCCCTATATTCAGAACACATGTGCTAGCAGGACCCTTCCTCTCGAGGAACTTCTAGTTGCAGCCAGATGCATCAATATCAAAACACACTAGAGAACACCTGGTTTTAACTCCCAAGTGATTATGTGTGTGGAGGTGACTGAATGACTTGGACAAGATCTTTCATGGAGCAAGGTCGAGTAGATTCGTTCAACAAATATTGATCAAGAACCACTGCAGGCAAGGCATTGCCACTGGGTCACAAGGAGGGGATTAAGATCTCATTCCTGTCCTTGGGAGGCATGAGTCTCAAGGAAAGTATATTCGTTTCCTATGGCTGCTGTAACAAATCATGACAAAGTTGGTGACTTAAAACAACACAGATCTATTTTATCTCACAGTTTTGGAGGCCAGGCATATGAAATGGGTCTCACTGGGCTAAAATCAAGGTGTCAACAGGGCTGCATTCCTTCTGGAGGCTCTGTGGAGGAATCCGTTTCTTGCCTTTTCGAGTTTCTAGAGGCTTCTGTATTCCTTGGCTTGTTGGTCCCCTTCCATTTTCAAAGCCAGCACTGGCCAGTTGAGTCTTTCTCACCCTGCCTCACTCTGACACCGTTTCTGTTGTTACATCTCCTTCTCTGCTTCCTCTTTCCCTAACACTCTCATGATTACACTGGGCTCGCCTGCATAATCTGGGATAATCTCCCTCTTTTAAGATATTCAGCTTAGTCACATCTGCAAAGTCCCTTTGGCCATGTAAGGTAACATAGGCACAGGTTCCAGAGATTGGATGTAAACATCGTGGGGGTTGGCATTATTCTGCCTACCACAAACATAAATACTTTACTACAGTGTCACAAAAAGATGGGTCTCTCTCAATTTCTGTCATTGTTGGATGTGATAATGAAATGAACTAGATTTCCGGGAAATTTAGGGGTGATTTGCCACATTTACTCCTGCCTAATCCCTCTTAGAATGGTGGGTGGAGGGCCCTTCATAGGATTCTTAGCTTGTTCTGCTGTCCATAAACATAACTGTGCCAGTTGCCCTTTCCAGAAGGGGGCCGACTGATCTGAAACCCAGTCCCTCCACAGAAGAACACGCCCTTCTCCTCTTTCTCTGTGGAGCTACAAGAATGGATTAGGGTCATGCCCCACTGGCAGATCACCTCAGCAACGCCAGTTTTGTTGGGAAACATAGTATCAAGGAGGCCAGGACAGTGCTTCCATCCATACACAGGCCCCAAAGCAGAAGTCCACCCTTTACCGTCACTAGCTACACACAAGTGTCATTGGTCACTGGTGTCAGTAGTCACTTTGGTGACTAGTTTTTAAATTTTGAGAAACATCTACATATTGAGAGTGGGATGTCTGGTTAAGAAATGTGGTGAATAATGTTACTGTGCTCCAGTGAGCTGCAGGCAGAGGACTTAGCACCCTGCTTTGGGTCACAGCTGAAAGCCCCTCAGGCTCCCTGGGGCTCCCAGGGCACATCTAGGTTGGGAAAAGTAAGAGCCAGACACAGTGCATGCAGACCTTCTCCTCAGACTTGGAATGAGGCCAGCTCATGGGGAGACACCGAAGGGCACAGAAAACTGCCACCTGGTAGCCACGACTGCCCACTACTCCCTGGGGAGCTGAGCCCATCATGAGGGCTTTGAGTAAATGTAAAATAGATAGCTAGTGGGAAGCAGCTGCACAGTGCAGGGAGATCAGCTCGGTGCTTTGTGACCGCCTAGAGGGGTGGGATAGGGAGGGTGGGAGGGAGACGCAAGAGGGAAGAGATGTGGGGATATATGTATACATATAGCTGATTCACTTTGTTATACAGCAGAAACTAACACACCATTGTAAAGCAATTATACTCCAATAAAGATGTTAAAAAAAAAAGGGCTTTGAGTAAAGCCCTTATCCCATAAATTCCTCTATCCTATACTGTGGGCTAGCATTGCTAAATATCTCCAAGTAACTCAAGCTCTTTATTTGCCTTTCCTGAACACCATGAAGGGGAATATTTAGAGCAAGACATGTTTAAAATTCCCACTTCCTCTCCTGCCCACTCAGTTCTTGAGCCTCTCTCACCTCCAACATCCAGAAAATCCTCCTCCAGTCCCAGCTGTTACAAGTCTCTCAGCTGCCTTCTTCCTCCCCCAGCTCTCCATCCCCAAAGCCCGGGGACTATCCATCAGGGCAGAACCCCCTTGGAGGGCAGGGCGGGAGGAGAAGCTGAGCAGGCCAAGCCAGAGAGAGACTGGGGTCACTCTTCAGAGATGTCTGAGTTTCCCCCTCAGGGTGGTGGCTGCCAAAAGTCGCCCCACAGTGATAAGAAGCAGTTCCTAGTGTGTATCTGTGCACCTCGCTGTTCACTGTGGCTTTTCGAGTTTTCCCTTCAAGGCACTTACCCTTCTCATGGAGACTTTGACCCGTATTCATCTCTGAATATTAGGCACATGGCCGGGGTGCAGATTCACAAATGGGAACCCAAGAAAACAGTCCAGGTCTCTAAGCCCAGTTGAAAGTGTCTCAGAAGTGGGTCACACTGGTTCAAGCCAGGCACCCAAAGGTGTAAGACTAAGAAAGAACTTTGAGTCAGAAAAGGAAGGCAGCGATGCCATCCTCAGGAGCCCCAAATGTCACAAACTGACAACTTTCTTGGGCAACATGGTTGTGGTACGTGTTGCCCTGGTGTTTTCAGATATTGCATACTCTAAGAGAATCCTTCATGTCAGTCCTCACTGGGTTTAGAAACTGATGATGACACTAATTTGTACAGCCCTTGCTGGTGACACAATTTTTCTGCTGGGAAATATATGAGCTTAAGGCTTGGGAATAGACTTATGGTAAAATCCTGAGCTCACGTAGCCCTTTACTGCTGGTAACCACCATGGGGGGAAATTTGGGCCCAGACGCTGCCAAGCGAAAGCAGAATTGCTGTCATTGCCTGAGAGCTGCAGTTGACCTTGAAGTCAGGGATTAGGCCCCAAGTCTGCATGACCTCAGAAAAGCCACCGTACCTCTGAGTTTCAGTTGTCTCGCTTGTGAAATGGGGTCTGTGTCCTCCTGATGGCCTTTTCCTTCCCCTCATTTCCTTCCCACCTTAGTTATCACCTCTGGTCCCTGGTACCCACATGAGCTTCTTTACCAGTCTTTGCCTCAGAGGCATCCTAGACCCTGAATCCCCCCCCAGACGGCACCTCATTCCTCAATCAGCCTCTCTTTAGAAGCTCAGACCAGGGTTTCTCAGCCGCAGCACTATTGGCCTTTGGGGTCAGCTATTTCCTCGTTGGGGTGGGGGCAGTAGTGCCCCCTTCCCAGCTGTGACAACCCAAACTGTCGCCAGCCGCTCCAGATGTTCCCCAGGGACTGTCAGAATTGGCCCAGTTGAGAATTATTGCCCTAGACAGCTTAATTTCTGAGGCAGAAGTGGGATTTGCAGAGATTTCAACACCTCCCATTTCTGGTCTCTGCTTTGTGACTGTGTCCTGCACATACCCAGAGAAGGCAGCACAGTGACCTCAAATCCTCCTGAGATAGGAGATTGGAAAGTCAGTGATATTTGAGCTAAACTGATCATCTCTTTGGAAATAACAAAGGATCTAATGTTCTTGGCTTCTTTTTCACATATGTTAAGTCCAGGTAATCTCTCCTCAGGTTGAAGTGGGTCTTACTATTCCCCTTTGTACCCACTCAGTGTTCTCACCTCCTCTTTCTCCCCTCTCAGCTCCCTCTTTTATTTTTGTGGAACTGGTCTCGCTTGAAGAAGATTTTGACTTCTTCTCTTTTTATTCCCTCAGCTCAGTAAAAGCCCCTCCGCAGATTTATGAGTAAAACTTAAATCCCAGAAGAGAAAGTCCCTGTGGAGAAGGCAGCCGAGGGGCCTGCTGGAGGCCCGCGACAGGCAGCTCTGTGGCCTTTCTGAGCTGGGGCTCGGGGAGAGCCGTGGACTTCGGCAGCATGGCCCCTGTGGCTTCCAGAGGGAGAGCTCAGAAGCTCAGAAGCATCTTGCCACAGCATTCAGTAACTATACAAAGGCATGTGGAATATTCTGCTACAGGAAGAATTCTGTTCTTTGGAATCTAGTTAAAATGTTAGCTCATCGCTGGGCTTCCCTGGTGGCGCAGTGGTTGGGAGTCCGCCTGCCGATGCAGGGGACACGGGTTCGTGCCCCGGTCCGGGAGGATCCCCCGTGCCGCGGAGCGGCTGGGCCCGTGAGCCATGGCCACTGGGCCTGCACGTCCGGAGCCAGTGCTCCGCAACGGAAAGGCCACAACAGTGAGAGGCCCGCGTACTGCAAAAAAAAAAAAAAAAAAAATCTTAGCTCATCGGAACCATTCAAATGTATTCTTCATTTTACTTGGAGGTGAAGAGAATTTCCAGTTGCAGGGTGGAGAGAGAGTGTGTGTGTGTGTGTGTGTGCGCGCGCGCGCGCGTGCGCGCATGTACGAACTACCCAGAGCTGTGGCCTCTGTCAGCCCTTTGCTACAGGCAGCGCTCCCCACGATGCCTAGGTCCCCATCCCCTCCTCCCAGCCAGACCCTTCCTGCCCACAGAGGGCCTCTTGCTGCATTGGGAGACTGCATTCTGACTCCCGGACTAGAGCTGTCAGAGGCCAGAGGAGAGCCTGGGGCATTGGGGGTGGTAGGCCTGGAGGAGAGCTGAAGGCGTAATGCAGCCAGGGTACTAGGGGGCCAAAGTGGCCCAGCTCAGCCTGTGGGCGAGGCCCGCTGCCATGGAGAGTATTCCGGGTCACCCTGAGAGCCTGCCTGGGAAAGACAGGAGGCAGAGAGATAGCTCTGATGGCCTCTATGTGCAACCTCTCTGAGGCCCTTGTTCTGAGAGGGAGGAAAGTGCCTAGAGTGGGAGGGAGGGAAGGAAGGGGGCAGGAGAAGGAGACCAAGGGCAAGGGTTGTGGAGTCACTGAGCTCGTAGATGTTGGCACTGGGGCCTGTCGGGCAGGGGTACAGGAGAAGGTAGCAGAGGCCCCTAGTTGCTATACATTTCTGATCTTTGGGGAGAAACCTTATTTAATATAAGTAAGATTGACTATGATGCAAGACTGAATAGAACACGTAATGAGAGATGTGGTTCCATTAGGTGCTATGATCTGGGAAGCCTTCCTGGAGGTGTTGGGCTTGACCTTCCACACACAAGCAGGAAGGCAGCCCAGTTGAGGATAACAGCTTTAGTAAAGAGGCAGAGCTGAGAATTTGCATGTATCTTCATGGCCTGTAAGAAGATCAGACTTTTTTAGTACTATTTCTTAAAAGTTACTGGTAAGATAATAAGGTTGGGCTCCCAGCTCAGGGAATGCATGACATGCATGGTTCAACAAAGCCTAACCATATGAATCAACCTAGAAGTGATTGAAAACAACATTTCAACAAGATGCAAATAGGATCATCAGCCTTAAGAAGGTCTCTCTTGATATGCCATAGGGCTCTGTAAGTGGCCGAGTATTGTAGGACTTATTAATGAGTTGGGTGAAGAAAAGGAAGACCTACTTCATCGAGTTAGCGGACAGCTTAGAGCTGTGTGGTATCACTAACCCAGGAGCTGACACAATCGATATTCAAAAAGATTTTGCTAGGCTGGCAGATGACCAAGCGAACAGGGCGACATTCAGTAGAAGAGGATGTAAGGCCCACCCTTAAGCCAAAGTATCAGTTGTAGTTCAAGTACGAACAGAGAAGCGGCCGATGCAGACGAAGCTTGCACTGCTCTGCATTCTCAGAGAGAATCCCCAGAGCTAGGTGGCTGCGCACTTGGGTCCCACCCAGAGCAGACTACCTCACGCATTTGCCCTCTGAATGGCGGGACCATCCCCAGAATCGTGCATTGTGTTTTGGGAACATTTTCTCAGAGCTCCTGGCGAATTGGAACGTGTGTTGGGAATGGCCTCCCAAAGGGCGTTGGAACCAGAAGTCCTGAAACCCAAGAAACTCAGAGGACCTGAAGCAGTTGGGCTCAGAGAATACCTAAGGGGAAGTGGTATGGGGACGTCGCCTAACATTTCAAGAACTGTGATGTTGAAAAAGTATTGCATGTACTCTATGTGGTTCCATAGGTGGAACCAAGCCCAGTGGGTGGGTTTAAAGGAGAGAATGACTTTGGATAGTACAAAGAGGAGCTTTCTAATAGAGCAGCTCAGAAATAGCAGGAACTGTCTTTTGAAGGAGAGAGTGTCCAGCACAAGTTGGATGTCGGGGCTAGAATTACATAGGGAAGGTTTCTGCACTGTGTGGTTTGGGCTAAGGGCTCTCTGATCTCCCGCAGTTCTAAGCCTCTGTAAACTCTGATATAGTGGAAGCTTAACAGGTGAGTGTTGGAGCAAAGCCAAGGCAAGGGGTGTTTTCATTCATTTACTCAGCATTCGACAAACATGTGTTATGTTCCCGGCACTGTTCCAGGTGCTGGGGCTGTAACAGTGAACCCAGCAGAAACCACCAGAAAGCAGATCAGCGGCTGTGGGGAGAGGGTCACTGACTGCAGAGGGAGATCAGGGAACTTCTCAGAGTGATGGAAATGTTCTGTGTCTTGATCAACACAGGTGTTTACATTTGTCAAAACTCATCAAATTATACACCTAAAATTAGGTGCATTTTATTTTATGTCAATTATAAATAAGATAATAAAGATGATTCAGAAGACAAAGCCCGGCCCTCATCCTGGTGGGAGGGGAGAGACGTGAAGCAAATGAACAAACAAATCTGAGTGGTGGAGGCGGCTAACGAGAAAGATTTCAGGGAAGGAGGTGAGCATCGTGGCCGGGGTTAGATCTGCCCGGAGGACAGAGGAAGGGCACGTGGTTTCAGAACCGATGCTGAAGACTGATTTCTGTCTTCCCAGGAGTATGAGTGCCTGGAGCAAGAAAACACAGTGCTGCGGAGAGAGATCGGGAAGCTGACGGAGGAGCTGAAGCACCTGAGCGAGGTGCTGAAAGAGCACGAGAAGATATGCCCGCTGCTGCTCTGCCCCGTGAACTTTGTGCCGGTGCCGCGGCTGGACCCCGTGGCTGGCTGCCTGCCCCGGTGAAGCCCAGAGACGGTCCTCCTCTGCCCAGCAAGGAGCGTTGGTCTTTCTCACACCTGGGAAGAGGCTTCCCTCTGCATCCATGTACCGGGGGACCTGTGGCCGGGTCAGCTCTTAGGAGCTCCGGGCCGTGTCCCCAGCAGCCCAGGCTCAGCATGATGCTGTCACAGGCCCCTGACTCAGAGCCTTTAGCGGATCCAGGCAGGGAGGCCATCTTCATGAATCATTGCGCATCCACTCTGGCAGCTAGTAGGTTCCGTTTTTGTGCAGAATCATTTCCTCTAGCACATGGATAATAAAGGTGTTATCTTCTCTTCTTTCGCCAAGTTCTTAGAATTTAGAGACACAATACCTTTCCTCTTCCTGAAGAGGTCATCTCCTGTCTCCTCAGGTGGTTTTGCAGCTCCTGGGTCTTGCTTCTCCTCCTGGTCATCTCCCCCATGGTCACATCCATGCTAGATGAGGAGGCACCTTTGGGGTGGGACTCCCCTGCCACCCCAGCTGGGTCATGCAGGGGTGTGCTGGGCATGACTCGTGCTTGTCTTATGCGCTGCGTGACCCTCCATCCTGGTCAGCTTTCCCACCCAGGCTGGACCGTCCTGGAAGCTTTTCTACTCCAGGCTGGTTTTCCCATGTGCTCTGTATATTCCCGGGTCACCTCCCATTCCATTGGTAGTCATAGGATCAGGGGACAAATGTACTTTATGGAAGTCTGAATCACACTCGAATGGAGGAGATCTGTCCCCTATGTAAACAAGCAAATATCTGGGTAGATGAGGAGAGGGGAGCTATTTCCTTTTAAAGGTCCCATCCAACTCTATTCTTTCAGGAAAATCAGAACCAGGCCAAGTTGAAAGTGGTCCCAGCAAGAAAAGCAAAATGGGAGAACGCATCCCATCCCCTCCCAATTCTCTTTCTTCCTGGAGCAAGGGGGTTGTGGAAAGTGGAGCCAGCCTATCATAAAGGGAACAAGAAATGGGAACAGCAGGGAAAGTGCTTTGTTGTAAATGTAAATGGTTAAAAAAAAAGAAAAGAAATAAAAAGCAGCTCTTCCCAGGGGTGAAGAACTTGCTGACCTCATGCCAGGATTCATACTGGCTAATCCCCACCAGCCTCCTCTTTTTTTCCTCTTTTCTCTCTTTCTTCCCCTGCTTACTGGAGGCTGGCCTGCTGTCTTCTAACTCACGCAGGCTGATGGTGGCAAGATTTCCCTGGTCAGAGGCGCTGGAAGGCTGCTGTTAGACAGGGCCTGTGCCTGCTGGCAGGACCAGGCCAAAGCTTCCTGAATACAGCTCTTTCAGGGAGATGGTGGAATTATCTAGCCACGCGGCTTGTGGCATCTTAGTTCTCCGACCAGGGATTAAACCCAGGCCCATGACAATGAAAGCGTGGAGTCTTAACCGCTGGACTCCCAGGGAATTCCCAGCACAAGACACTTTAAAATCATCCAGCCTCATCCCTTCACTTTGTAGTTGAGGTGTGTGGCAAGGGGGAGGGGATTGCTCACGGTCACCTCTGAGTTAGAAGCAGAACCAGAAGCAGACCCCAGGGGATCTGACTGCTGATCCACTGTAGTTGATAGAGTCAGGCTGCCGCCGTGTCAGAATCCTGCTCAGCTGGTGGCTAACTGTGGTGTGACCTTCTGTCAGCACCTTACCAGGCTGCCAGGACCTCACAGTCCAGGCGAGTGGCCCATATGTGAAGGATGGACGCAGAGCCAGGGCCTCAGGGGCCTATGTAGCTGAGGAGAGCATGGACACGTGAAGTATGTGTCTTGTACCAGCAGGCATTTTGCTGCTGCTTTCAACTCCAGCACTTTCCAGAAGGGAGCATTTTACACGCTGGCTGGGGCTCACCTGGCCCTGCAGTACTTCCAGGCTCTGGCTTGCAGACCCCTCTCACTGTCTTACTGCTGATCTGCTCCGACCCCTATGGTCACTGCTGTCCAGCTGGCTGTTCACCCACTCCGCTGCTGACCCCAGGGAGTCCGTGCCCACCAGCCCCATTGGCCAGAGCCCCCTGGCACCATGTAACAACCCAGGGACCAGTTTCCTTCCATGTAGCTGCTATGGGCCCCCGAGGCCTTGGAGTCCCCCTAGATCCTCAACCCTGACTGGGCGACTTGTAGGAAGGGTCCCTGGAGGATGGTGGGGAAGGGCTGTATCCTGGAGGTGAGAGTGCATCCTTTCCCACGCACAGTCCTTGTGCCGGACCTCAAACGCGTGGCCTCACCCAGACACAAGGGAGGCTGGGAAATGAAACTCAGCCCCGTGCCCAGGAGCTGGAGGAGGGAGCTTAGGTGAACATCTGTCAGCCTCTGCCATAAGACAGCCTAGCTTTTGCTCCCGCCACCTCACTGAAACTGCCCCCTTGGAGGTCCCCAGGAGGCGCTTTTTTGCTAAATCTAATGGGCATGTCTCAGGCTTTATCTTCCTTTACTTCCTAACAGCTTGTGACACTGGCTTTGGTGTTGCTTCTACCCTCTCTACCTGCTTCTCAGTATAAAGGGGCTCCTCTTCTTGGGGCCTCAGTCACCACCTATCCCTATAAGACAACTCCCACATCGGTACCCAGAGCCCTGCTCTCCCTTCAGAGGGCAGACTTGTGTATTCAGCTGCCCATCACGTGTCTCTGAAAGACCGTCTCACAAACGTTTCCCACTCAACAAGTTCAAAACCATACTTGTGATCTCATCATCTTCCCTTCAAACCTGCTTCTCAATCTGTTTTTCCCTGTTTAATAAAGGGCTCCATCATCCATCTGGTCAGAAACCAACACATCATATTTGATTCCTCCAAATCCTTCCGTTGTGTCTCCTAGATATACCCCGATCCAGCCACTTGGCTCCAATGTGCCAGCTGCCTTATCCGCTATCAAGAAATTTATTCAAAGTATCTGCTGGGCACAGGGGCTTCCTCCCTAAGCTGTGTGTTCACTGAGGTTGAGCTCACATTTAGGGAGGGTTAGGCCCCCATTTTTTTTTTTTTTTTTTTGCGGTACGCGGGCCTCTCACTGTTGTGGCCTCTCCCGTTGCGGAGCACAGGCTCCGGACGCGCAGGCTCAGCGGCCATGGCTCACGGGCCCAGCCGCTCCGCGGCATGTGGGATCTTCCCGGACCGGGGCACGAACGCGTGTCCCCTGCATCGGCAGGCAGACTCTCAACCACTGCGCCACCAGGGAAGCCCTAGGCTCCCATTTCTGATGTCAACAGTAAATTTGGAGTTAGGGAACCAAAACTAGGGTAGTCCAGGGTAGTGAGTCATGGTGATGGGGACAAGTCCCCTCCAAGATAACTGGAGAGGTGTTCTGAAAACCAGAGTTCTGAAAACCAAATGTTCATGAAACTTGTTGCTAAAAACATCTTTATCCAGATCCCAGTAACATTGAGGGCCATCTCAGCTCCCCTCTGAAAAAGTAGAGATTCTGTATAAATCGGAGAAATGATTAGTTTGTTCCCGGAGCTACAAGGGAAGTAGACCAGTTCTGGAGACTAGATTTGATTGGCTGTATTCACACTGCTGCTGTGTGCCAGACACTGGGCTGGGTATCTGAATTAAATCTGAGGGTGACTGTTTGTCGGGCTGGGAGGAAGGGAGGCAAGCTGAGAAAGGCCCCTTTAGAATAGAAAGTGTCAGAGAGGGAGGAAGCCCTTCCTTCACACCCATGCAGCCACACCACTTCCTGTCCGCAATCTTGCCCCGTATTGCACCACCTCAGCCTTGAAGCCTGGGGTTTCCATCACTGAATCAGGCCCCAGTTTTGGCCTCAAACCTTGGTTGAGAATGATGACTCTAACGGACAGGAAAGCGAGAGACTCAAAAGCCCCTCTCTTCTTTCCCATCAATGCTAGGGTTTCCACAGTCCGGGTGTACTCACCAGGGCTGTGGGTTCTGCCGTAGAAGGAGCTAGAAGAAAAGGGGTAGCCCCAATCTCACTGACATGTCTTCCCTCCTGGATGTCCAGGAAGTCCTGGCGGTGTCATCCATGCCACAGCAGGAAGGCTCGTAACCAAAAGCCAGGGAAGTGGAAAGAAGAAATAATGGAGAGGAGGAAGGAGAGAGGAAGGAAGGGAAGGAGAAGGAGAGAAGGAAGTGGGAAGGGGGAAGGGAAGAGGGTGATGGGGATCCTTGAGCTCTGAACCTAAACCATCCCTGCTCCTGGGAAGTTATGCTGAAGCCCCAGGAGGGTACGCTATTGGGAAGCTCCCCTAACAACGCCGCACGTCTGCAGGCATGAGAGTGGAGCTAGCCAAGGCTAGTCTCTGGAAACCCCTCTATGCTTGGAGTCAGGGGAAATTTCCTGGATTGCCCATTTGGAAACTGACCACCTTGATGAAATTGTTCCTCCCCAGATATTGGGGGCAAAGGAGATCCATGTGGTTACTACTGTCGCCATGGACATCAGCACCATCAGCACGACGCACACTGAAAGTCTGCAGTTAGCAGATGCAGGTGTGCTTGGTGTGGCGTGCTTGAACTTGTGCCCCAGTCTGGGGCTGTGTTCGGGGCACACTCTGTCCCTAGAGACAGCTCACCTGCTCCTTTGGGTGTTCTAGCATGACCTTTTCTGGTATGGTATTCTTAAGAAGATCAGAAATGTCATTGCAGATCAGACCAAAGGCCACTAGCCCAGAATTCCAACCACGACACGGAGGGGAAGCGTGAGGGAGAGTCCAGTGTTTGCATTCTAAGACAGCATCCTGAAAGGCCTGAGGTGTACTTGGAACTTCCCTGATTTCCCTTAATAACCCACTGTTATCTATCCATTCATTAATCAAGAGTCTTCTTGAACCAGGTTGAGTTCTCCATCACCTTGTGCAGGGTGGTACTTCTGCTCTGCTCTGAATCCACCCCCTGCGCTTCTAAATCCCAGAGGAAATCATTCTTGGATGGTGCTGGGACCTGGAAAGCAGGACTATTTCCTGAGCATCCCAGGTTCACCAAGCTTCCTCGCAGTCTTTCCTCTAGGCTGGCAGCAAGGCCAAAAAGTACCTTGCGAAATGTCACAAACGTACAGAAGGCTCAATTTGCCAGGCAGTACTTTTCTGAAATTGAGAAAGCAAGAGTTCAAGAACCACAAGTAGTGGCCGGTGTCCTGAGGCTAAAGAGTGGAAAGAACCAATGAATGTTCCGCGGTAGTTCTTGAGCTGTTGCAGCACATTTGTAAATTATTTCGATTAATCGTTATGAAACTTTATTAGTAATTAATTACTTATTTTAATTCATCGTCATTAATGATTACAGTAAACCAATATATTTATTAATAAAAATAAATGATAAAATAAATTATTTATTGTTGTAATATACCAACATATTTAGTTATGAAGTAATAAAATATTTCTTTTAAAATAATAAAAATAATGCATTATTAATAGTTATTATTATGAATTTACGAATTAGCTATTGTTCAAACAATTAGTAGTGAAATACCCATTGCACGTGTGGGGAGGGGAGCAGGGCCAGTAAGGGAAAGACCCCCCCTCGCCCCACAGCACCTTAAAGGGCACCTTGTCATACAATTTCTGAAAACTTACCTCCAGACCTATCTCACTTGGAGCAGAGGAAATCTAATGATTTTTCTCCGTCTGGTCGGAACAGGGAATACCCCTCCTTAGAATGTAAGCAATTACAGGACAGGTATTGTGTTTTTTGTTTGTTTGTTTTGTTGTTGTTTTTTAAAATTTTTATTGGAGTAGAGTGGATTTACAATGTTGTGTTATTCTCAGGTGTACAGCAAAGTGAATCAGTTATACATATACATATATCCACTGTATATATATTTTTTAAGATTCTTTTCCCATATAGATCATTACAGAGTATTGAGCAGAATTCCCTGTGCTATACAGTGGGGTCTTAGGGAATTGTATCTTATTTATCCACATATCCCTACTTGCCTAACACGTGTGCTTAGGTACCTAGCACGTGTGCTTAGCACTAAAAATTCCTGCTTGAAGGATTGATGGAGTGAATGGCTACCCCTTTTCTAGTCTTCATCCCAATTAAGGCCTCACCCTCATTCCAATCCAAAAAAGAACTTACTATGACTCTATTTGTGATATGAATTTCTCATGGTTATTTCCCCATTTAAGAGTGTGAACCTAAGCTACTTTTCTTGTTCCTGTAATTCAACATCTGGGTCAGCTTGCCTGTCGTAAATTAGGGATTCCCATAAATCAGCAGTGAAGTTGCTTCATAAAACCCTGGTAACAATACTGTTGAAAGGAACAGTAGGCTGGTTGATGAGGATTGGGGGAGGGCGGCAGAAATACACACAGGGAGCAAATCTCTTCAGATGTCATCTTCAATTTTATTCATTTATTTATTTATTTTAAAGCATAGTTACCTTTTTAAAAAAAATTTATTTATTTGTTTATCTTTGGCTGTGTTGGGTCTTCATTGTTGCGCACGGGCTTTCTCTAGTTGCGGTGAGCAGGGGCTCCTCTTCCTTGCGGTGTGCAGGCTTCTCATTGCTGTGGCTTCTCTTGTTGCGGAGCATGGGCTCTAGGCGCGTGGGCTTCAGTAGTTGTGAAACGTTGGCTCAGTAGTTGTGGCTCACAGGCTCTAGAGCGCAGGCTCCGTAGTTGTGGCGCACGGGCTTAGTTGCTCCGTGGCATGTGGGATCTTCCCGGACCAGGGCTCGAACCCGTGTCCCCTGCATTGGCAGGCGGATTCTTAACCACTGAGCCGCAAGGGAAGCCCTTCAATTTCATTTAAATGTTGTAAATACAGTTGTTATATTTTATTTGTCCTACACTCATTACTATTTAAACCTTTAATATTTATTTAGGATTGCTTAACTTGTCACCTGTGCACAGAGGAGTTGGATACATAAATCACCAGTGGCCCTCAACTAGAGAGAAAAAAGAAAGAAATTTAACAGTGGTAGGGGAAAAATTCAGGGGTAAAATATACAGGCATACCTGGGAAATAGTCTGGGTTCATTTCCAGACCACTGCATTAAAATGATCATAGCAATAATGCAAGTCACAAGTTATTTGGTTTCCCAGCACATATAGAAATTATGTTTACACTATACTGTAGTCTATTAAGTATGCAGCAGCATTATGTCTAAAACGTACCTTGTTGCTAAAAAGTGCTATCATCTGAGCCTTCAATGAGTCATCATCTTTTTGCTAGTGGAGTATCTTGCTGCTGGGGGATGGTGATGGCTGCTGACTGATCTGATCAGGGTGGAGGTTGCTGAAGGCTGGGGTGGCTGTGCAGTTCTTAAACCAGGAGAGCAAGGAAGTTTGTTGCATCACGTGACTCTTTCTTTCACAAGCAATTTCTTTGTAGCGTGCAATGATGTTCGATAGCATTTTTACGTAGAGTAGAACTTCTTTCAAACTCAAAGTCAATCCTCTCAAACCTTGTCACTACTACTGAAACAAACTTGGGTCTGCTCACCTGATGTGCAGTAAAGCCAATCTACTGACACCAGCTGTGGTGAGGGTAAGTACAGAGCTTACTGCAGGGCCCAGCAAGGAGAATGAACAGCTCATGGTCAAAAGACTCAAACTCCTCAATGGCTTCCAGGGAAGAGATTTTAAACGCGAGACGAGGGAGAGGGTCACAGGGTACATAATCATCTGTGTACATCCTTCTGATTGGTTGGTGGTGAGGTAACAGGGTGATGTGCCTGGAATCTCAATTATCAACCTTTTGGTTCTAAGTGGCCTGGGGTCTTCCTGGTGGTCAGCATGCAGTTAACTTTTCCCACCTGGTGGGGGTTTTAGTATCTGCAAAACAACTCAAAAATAGGCTCAGGATATTATCTATAGACCTTGAGGAGGAACTAAAAGTCCTTCACTTTGTTTTATGGCTAAACTATTATTATTGTGCCTTACTTGACTTCGTTTCTGCATTTCCTCACTTCTCTGATTAAATTTGTTCTTTGGAACTCGGGGAAGGCCTACAAGAGGCGAGGGACACAGGGGAGAGGTGAGGTCTGTCCCTGAGAAGGCCCTGCAAGGTGCTGATCAGTTTCATCACTGCTTTATCAACTGTTTATTTAATATTACAAATCCTATGTTGTCATTTCAACAATCTTCAAACCATCTTCACCAAGAGTAGATTCTGTCTCAAAAAACCACTTTCTTTGCTCATCCATAAGAAGCAACTCCTCATCTGTTAAAGTTTTATCATGAGATTGCAGCAGTTCTGTCACATCTTCAGGCTCCACTTCTAATTCTAGTTCTCTTGCTATTTCTACCATATCTGCAGTTACTTCCTCCACTGAAGACTTGAACCCCTCTAAGTCATCCAGGAGGGCTGGAATTAACCTCTTCCAAACTCCTGTTACCGTTCATATTTTTAACTTTCCATGAATCATGAATGTTAATGTCATCTAGAATGGTGAACATTTTCCAGAAGGTTTTCAGTTCACTTTCCCCAGATCCATCAGAGGAATCACTATTTATGGCAGCTATAGCCTCATGAAATGTATTTCTTAAATATTGATAAGACTTGAAAGTTGAAATTACTCCTTGGTCCATGAGCTACAGAAAGGATGTTGTGTTAGCAGGGATGAAAACAATATTAATCTCATTGTACATCTCCATCAGAGCTCTTGGGTGACCAGGTGCATTGTCAATGAACAGTAATATTTTGAAAGAAGTCTTTTTTTTTCCTGAGCAGTAGGCCTCAACTGTGGGCTTAAAATATTCAGTAAACCATGTTGTAAACAGGTGTGCTGTCACCTAGGCTTTGTTGTTCCATTTATAGAGTATAGGCAGAGTAGATTTAACATAATTCTGAAGGGCTCTAGGATTTTCAGAATGGTAAGTGAACATCGGCTTCAACGTCAAGTCACCAGCTGCATCAACCCCTAACAAGAGAGTCAGCCTGTCCTTTGAAGCTTTGAAGCCAAGCATTGAGTACTCCTCTCCAGCTATGAAAGTCCTAGATGGCATCTCCTTCCAATAGAAGGCTGTTTTGCCAACATTGAAAATCTGCTGTTTAGTGTGTAGCCACCTTCATTATCTCAGCTAGATCTCCTGGATAACTCGCTGTATCTTCTACATCAGCACTTGCTGCTTCACCTTGCACTTTTATGTCACGGAGACAACTTATTTCCTGAAATCTCATGAACCAACCTCTGCCAGCTTCCAACTTTTCTTCTGCAGCTTCCTCACCTCTCTTGACCTTCATAGAATTGAAGAGAGTTGGGGGCCTTGCTCTGGATTAGTCTTTGGCTGAAGGGAATGTTGTGGCTGGTTTGATCCTCTATCCAGACCACTGAAACTTTCTCCATATCGATATAAAGCTCTTTCTCTTTCTTGTCATTCGTGTGTCCACTGAAGTAGCACTTTTAATTTCCTTCAAGAACTTCTCCTTTGCATCCACAACTTGGCTAACTGGTTGGTGCATGGTGTCTAACTTTTGGTCCATCTTGGCTTTTGCCTTCCTTGATGAGCTTAGTCATATCTAGCTTTTGATTTAAAGTGAGAGATGTGTGACTCTTCCTTTCACTTGAGCACTTATAGACCATTGTAGGGTTACTAATTGGCCTAATTTCAATATTGTTGTGTCTCAGGGAATAGGGAGGCCTGAGGAGAGGGACAGAGATGGAGGAACGGCTTGTCAGTGGATCAGCAGAACACATACAACATTTATTGATGAAGTTTGCCGTCTTATGTGGGCACATTTCATGGCACCCCAAAACAATCACAATAGTAACATCAAAGATCACTAATCACAGATCACCATAACAAATATAATAACAATGAAATTTTGATATATTGCAAGAATTACCATCAAAATGTGACACAGATACAGAGTGAGCAAATCTGTTGGAAAAATGGCACCTACAGCTTGCCCAATGCAAGGATGACACAAACCTTCAATTGGTAAAAAATATCTGTGAAGTCCAAAAAAACAAAGAGCAATAAAATGAAGTATGCCTGTATGTTGTCTAGAAGACATGCTTTGGGTTATCTAACTACAGTTTTTCAGTGTTTTTGAGCTATTTCACAATTCTATAAATAGTAGCCAATTGATAGCAATGCAAAGCAATTCTTGCCTGTAGACATGCAAATTATGTCAAAAGACTGTCAGTTCAACTTCCTCCCTTCCCCTGCCTTCAAAAACCAGTTTGCCTCCAACTGCACAATCATTTCAATATTCCAAATCTATCAATATGACTGTCCTTTGGATTCTCTTCTGAGCTAGTTGTAACTGCTCAGCTCCCCCACTGATTAATGATCTTTAATCTTTATGATCTTATTTAATCTTTAATAAGTAAAAATTTTAACACGTGTTCATTTCATATCTCAATGAGAACCATGATTATGCCTTTTTTTAAAAAAATTATTTTTAATCAGGGTCAAATGATCCTAGTATTGTTGTTTGGGAGATGTTCACCCCATGTGGCTAGAGACAGTATATTGACATTGAGTGTCATCTCCAAGGGACAAAGTCTCTGGGGTCATCTCTCGTGTTCCGCTGTCCTGGGCTGCGTTATCCTGAATCAAGCCCTCATATTTGTTGTTCCTCTTCCTCATTTTCTCTCCAATTCCTAAGCATCCTTTATGTCATAGGCTAAAGGTCTTTCTTCCCAGAAGCCTTCCCAGAAGGATTTGATTGCGTGCTCTTACTGTGTGCTCCCCTTCACTGTATAGTGAGTTATAGCATACGTCCCATTCTTCGTTATAGCTCGTTTAAATACATGAATATGCAAATGAATTGATCCTGATGTGAAAGATTCTGCAGCACCTTATAGCCACCAGTTCTGGTGCCTGACTTCAGTGAGAAAACTTCTTGGGTATAAACAGAATCTTCGTGGAAATATTTCTCTTTCTTCATTTTCAGCAGACACACTCCCTTTTAAAATTTAGTTTGTATTGAAATACCTTTGTGCTTGAAAATGCTTACTGATACCTGTTTCATTTTTTCCTTTTCATATTTTCTTCTTTGTCCTTCTTTTTTTCCTCCTCTATCATCTTTATTGAACTTCAGAGCCCACAAAACTAATAGCACAGGATCGAACCGGTATTTGCAAATAAATGCTTTGAAGGCAGCAAGATCCTGACACATTTCACCTCGGGCTGTTTTCCAGGGACACTCCTGAGCACAACAAAGGAGCGGGCATCTCCCTGAGGCCACCCTTGGAGTAACCCTGAAGCCGGAGTGCACAGTCTTCACGCCTCCACAAGAAAACCATGCTGTGCACATGTCTGAGTCATCTGACCCCTGTAGACAGCTAGGAAAGCAAAAGCATAAGAGGCACTCTGGGCCCCAGAGCAGACTGAGCAAATCTGTGCCCTTATCCAGACTAATTCTTTACATTAATAAAGAGAAAGATGATAATACAGTTCAGAAATATCTGGACCCCCTTTCAAACCAGGATTTCAGAAAAGCTCTGTGGTGTACTTCCATTTCACCCCAGGGCCATGCAATGTGGTTGGTGGTCACTGAAGGTTCTTTGCCTTCCAGCTTATTGGTGAGAAAATATGGAATCCTGTGTCTTTAAGAACTGAAACTGTCTAGAAACAGGATTTGATACCCAGTAGGAGACAGGAGACTTCCCTTTTGCTGTTCAAGTTTCATCTTCAGTTATCAGGAACTGAGTGGGGGGCACCGGGACCGGAGCTGCAGCAGCACAGGCCTGTGAAGCTGCTGCTCTCTGGAGATGAATACACTCTTCTTTCTTTTTGAATGTACCTCATCACAGTGAAAGAAAGCCCCTGGTCGACTGAGCACGTCCCAGGGTTTCACTGGAAGAGAGGAGCACCAAGTGCAGTCCCAGATGCTGGCCAGTCCCAGGATTCCCCTAGTACTAGGGGATCCTAGATACTAGGATCCCCTGCCCTTTGCAGGCCTGGCACCCTATCTGCATGGGGCGGAGCCCTGGGAGTAGGGAGTGTGTGGTGGAGCTCAGTCTGTGCTGGTGAGAGAGCCAAGGGACCCCACGTTGGAAGGCTATGAAGGTCATGTGGTCCAGCCTACTCATTTTAACAGCTGAAGCAGTTGAAGTCCCAGATGCCAACCACGTGCCCTTGAGGACGGCAGGGCCAGGACTGTCAGGGATCCATGTATCTTGATATCCTGGGGTGTGATTTTCCTGCCATTCTACAAAATTACCCATGCCACTGCCTTGCACAGGCTGTGTTGGAGGACGTGGTTGTGTTGGTGTATCTTGCTTGCTGCCACACACCCGAGCCATTTTTCACCCCTCTCTGCCTCACTCCGAGTCCACAAACCTGACCCTTACATACTCCAGCCCCTGCTCCCCTGTTGGCTGGTTTCTAATTGACATTAGCCAATGGGAGGCACCAGTAGGAGACTGGGGGGTGAAAGGTGGAAGAGGTTGGCTGGGATGTTTCTTGACTGTCTCTCCCTGATTTGGAACCTCACATCTGGCAGTGCCACATTCCTCTGTGACAATAGCTACTCCTGGAGCGACAGCCCCCTCCTCCACTGGGTCCCAGCCTTTCCTTCTGCCCTTTCGGGCCTAGATGTGGTAACAGCTCTCGATTGTTGATATCCTTTGGGTGCCTCAGCATCTTAAGGTCCCCTTAATCCTGCCCACATCCCTCTAAATTGTCCTTTCATTAAAAGCTCTTCCATAGAGTGGCATCCAGGAACGTGATTGAGATGTTGGTCAAATTTGTTCCAGCATTCTAAACCAAGGGCCAGTTGGCTAGCAACCAGCACATCCATGCTAAAGAACACCACCATCACCCCCAAAACCATGGAGAAAATTGCTTTGTACTTGCTCAGAGCCCTATGACTCAGCATCTGTCCAACTAATTAATGCCCAGATAACACCTTTCTTGCCAGCAGGGTCTGCCCTGTGGGGGAACAACTAAAGGACTGGCTGGAGTCAGTCTACCTCCAGCTCTCTGCCTGCCGGGCACACTTAGTGGGACTGAATTCTTGAGCTCTCTATGGGACATGTAGATATAATTCTTCTCTCAACCTCTCTCACCCTCCACTCCCATATATCAACATACTTGGCTCTTCATTTCCCAAGTCCTGGAAAAGGAAACTATTATCCACTCAGTTTCCTGGGCCGGAGACTGCAAAGTTAACTGGACTTCTTTCACCAAGTGCAGTTCGTCTCCAAATCTATCTTCCATCCATTCTTGTTTCTCTACCCCCATGGGTGTCACTTTGTTTGGACCAGTAGTTTTCAAGCAGGATCAACTGGAGAGTTTTTTCAAAATGCAGATGCTTTAACTCTCCCTCTCCCATCCCCTTAGGGGGATGAGGGGAATCCCCTCATCCCCCTAAGGGGATGTAAAATTTTTGATCAGGGTAGGATGTATTTTGCTACTACCCAGTCTCTGTGTTCACTGAGTTCCTTTGGTTTTGACCTTCAGATACCTTCCTCCTTGGTCTGCCTGTCTCTAGCTTCTCCACACCAACAGAACTATCTGTCTAAAAGCCAAGCCTGATCATTTCTTTCTCTTGCTTAAAAATCTTCAGAGACTACAAAGAAACAAAATTGAGTTATTTGTAGTGAGGTGGATGGATCCAGAGTCTGTCATACAGAGTGAAGTAAGTCAGAAAGAGAAAAACAAATACCGTATGCTAACACATGTATATGGAATCTAAAAAAAAAGAAAAAAAGTGGTTCTGGAGAACCTAGGGACAGGACAGGAGTAAAGACGCAGATGTAGAAAATGGACTTGAGGACATGGGGAGGGGGAAGGATAAGCTGGGATGAAGTGAGAGAGTGGCATGGACATATATACACTACCAAATGTAAAATAGATAGCTAGTGGGAAGCAGCCGCATAGCACAGGGAGATCAGCTCGGTGCTTTGTGACCACCTAGAGAGGTGGGATAGGGAAGGTGGGAGGGAGGGAGACACAAGAGGGAGGGGATATGGGGATATATGTATATGTATAGATGATTCACTTTGTTATACAGCAGAAACTAACACAACATTGTAAAGCAATTATACTCCAATAAAGACGTTAAAAAAAAATCTTCAGAGGCTACAATGATAAAAATGAACCTGTGTGTCCAAACAAGGCCTTTCACCATCTGTTTCTAACCTATCCTTCTAGTTTCATACCTGAAAGTACAGAGAATAAAGCAAAAGGTAGGAGGAGGCAAGAAAAGATAGACACAGACACAAGACTACATTAAATATTTAGGGGTTCTGGCTGCTAAGGTCAGGAAAGGAACCTCATATCCAGAACTTCCCTCCGAGCCCAGAAACCATGAGGTCTCACCAAAGATTTCTTTTCTTTTCTTTTCTTTTTTTTTGGCTGCGTTGGGTCTCTTCTGCTGCGCGCAGGCTTTCTCTAGTTGTGGCGAGCAGGGGCTACCCTTCTTTGTGGTGTGCAGGCTTCTCATTGCGTTGGCTTCTCTTGTTGCAGAGCACGGGCTCTAGATGTGCATGCTTCAGTAGTTGCAGCACGCGGGTTCTAGGGTGGGTGGGCTTCAGTAGTTGTGGCACGTGGGCTCAGTAGTTGTGGCTCATGGGCTTAGTTGCTCCACGGCATGTGGGATCTTCGCGGACCAGGGATCGAACCCGTGTTCCCTGCATTGGCAGGCGGATTCTTAACCACTGCGCCACCAGGGAAGTCCTCACCAAAGATTTCTATGAGACTTCTCTCCTGGACAGTTCCACATGCAACCCCCTTACCTGACTAAGTGAGATGAGTTGTAGTTTTTTATGATCAGCAAAGCCTAAGTAAATCAATGCCTACCTGGTAAGTCCTCGGTCATCTTTCAACTCCCCGTTCAAATGGTACCTCCTTTGAGGAGCCTCCCCTGAGTTACCTAATCAGAGCTATTCTTCCTTCCTCTGTGCTGTTGTAGAATCTCATATGTGCCTCTGTTACAGCATTGATCTTATTTTATTCAATTTTAGATTTACTGTATTATTTTTAAAGTTTCATATAAATTTAGAGTTATCTTGTCAATGTCTAGAAACCACAGTTGCCTTCAAATTGGGTTGCATTAAATTTATAGATCAATTTGGGGAGAATTAACATTTGATAATCTTAAATCTTCTAATCCATGCAGGTGATATTATCTAGTCTTTTATTTAAATATTTTAAATTTCTCTCAGCTTATACAATGTATTATAAAAATTCACTGTAGACGTCTTGCACATCTTCCATTAAATTTATCCCTAATATTTGATGCTTTCTGATGTTATTGTCAATGGGATTTGTAAGATTATAATTTTCCAGTTGTTTGTTCTGGTGTATTGGTTTTTGTGTGTTGATCATGTATCCTTTCACCTTGCTAAATTCACTTACTAATTCTAGTTTAGGTGTTTTTTGTTTGTTTTTTTCAAGGATTTCTTGGAATTTTCTATGTAGACAATTTGCTGCCTGTAAAGAAAGTTTTACTTTTTCCTTTCCAAACTGTGTGCCTATTTTTTTTTTTTTTTTTTTTTTGCGGTACGCGGGCATCTCATTGTTGTGGCCTCTCCCGTTGCGGAGCACAGGCTCTGGACACACAGGCTCAGCAGCCATGGCTCACGGGCCCAGCCGCTCTGCAGCATGTGGAATCTTCCTGGACCGGGGCACGAACCAGTGTCCCCTGCATCGGCAGGCAGACTCTCAACCACTGCGCCACCAGGGAAGCCCCAAACTGTGTGCCTTTTATTTCATTTTCTTGCTTTATGCATTAGCTAAAGGCTCCAGCATAGTATTTAATAGATGGGTTAAGAGCAGTTATTTTTTCATTATTCCCTCTCTCAGGGGAAATCATTCATTCTTTCACTGTAAAGTATGTTGTTAGCTGTAGTTTTATTTCAGAATTGTCTTTTGTCAAATTTAAGAAGTTCACTTCTATTTTTAGTTTTCTGAGCATTTTTGTCGTGAAGGATTATTGGTTTTTTTCAAATGCTTTTTCTGCATCTATTGAGCTGATTACTTGATTTTCAATCCTTTATTCTGTTCATGTGGTCAAGTACACTGATTGTTCTTTGGATGCTGAGTTGACCATTCATTCCTGGGAAACCCCATTTGGTCATGGTGTATTATTTTTACATATTGCTGGATTCAATTGGCCAAAATTTTGTCAAAAATTTTTGTGGCTATGTTTATGAGCGATATCGGTCTGTGATGTTTTTCTTGAACTGTTTTTGCCAGATTTTGATATAAAAGCTTATTTTTTAATTAAAATTTATTTTTTAATCAAACATATACATAATTTAAAAACATCAGATAGTGCTAGAAGGCTTATGGAGTAAGTAGCATTAGTTTCAACTACAAATAATTGAAAAACCCCAAATATTTACACTTAAACAAGATATATATATTTTCTCATTTAAAAGCAGTCTGAAAGGAAGGGAGTCAAGCTGGTATGGCAGCTCCACTGTGTCATCAGAGACCTAGGCTCATTTCCTGGTTATCCTGAGGGTCACTTCACATTCCAAGATGGCTGCTGGAGCCCCATTCACCAGGTCCATATTCTAGGCCATCAGCAAGAGAAAGGGGAAGAAAAGAAAAAGGTTGTCTGCCTCTCACTTTTACAGAGCCTTCCAGAAGTCCCACATGACCCTTCTAGTTATGTTTCTTTGGCCATCATTTTATCATATGACCACATCTAGTTGCAAGGAACACTGGGAGGTGTAATCTTTTAGCTAGGTACATCGCCCAGGATTTACTGAGGAAGAAGAGGAGGATGGATACAAACATTATGCTGAGCCCAAAAGGCCCAGACACAAAAAGTGTACACACTGTATGATTCCATTTATACGAAACTCTGGAAAAGCCAAATCTAATTTCTAGAGACATTACTGATTGCAGGTCAAGATTGAATGAGATGGGGCAAAGAAACTTTGGGGAATGATGGAATGTTCTGTAACTTGATTACATGGGTGTATAAATTTGTCAAAATTCATCCAAAAGTATACTTAAAATGGGTGCGTTTTTGTGTATATACTTCAATAAAGTTAATTTTTATAAGTATAGAAGATCTCAGCAACCATAACAAAGCTACTCTTAAATTTTGTTCATGTCTGTCATGTCTTCATTCGTTTGCTTACCTTTGCATGACTGAAATCAGAACGTACATAATGACTTTGAATCTTGCTTTTTTCATCTAACGTTACATCATAAAATTTTCCATATTGCTTCATTAATTTTCATAATCACCATTTTAAATGACTCTATAATCCTTTGGGAATTGAAAATGTAATATCTACTTACAGTAAAAAAAAAAAAAAGTTCAGAGACACGCTACACAGGAAGAGCTAACTCTTCCCCTGAACTCTGACCTTTAAGGCCCCTAACTTAGAAGTAGTGGACAATCCAGTTTCTAGTATGTACATCCAGAAATATTCTATGCACATAAAGACAAGATGTGAGCATCTTTCCCTCTCCTTTTAGACGTAACTAAGACAATACAAGATGCTTGCTTTTCCCCATAATACAGCTTGGATACCATCTCATGTTCACACATCGAAACAGGCCTTGTTCTTTTTAACCACTGCATGTATTCTACAGTGCACTGAACCAATATTGATAAACAGTTAGGGTTTTCCCAGTTTTGTTTTTTTTCTGTTTCACATACCACAAGATATAATGTTAAAGTTTTGACTCAGCTGTCAACTTACAGTAGATGCTACATTCCAAAGGAAGTGCTGGCCTGTAAGCAAAATTTACCACAAAAGTAGCTGAGAGCTTGTCACATGATCATTGAAACCTCTCAGCTACACTGAGGTATAAAAGGGTGGAGAGGGAAGAGATTGTGAAGGGATTTGGGAGGGCTTCCTCCATCCCTTCAGGTCAAGAAAGACTTTATTCAATAGGTAACTCGAAGGGCTCAGTATATGTCCCTGCAGTCTGGGGTCTGACTTCTGTCTAGGAAACACTGAGGAGGAAAGAAATACTAGAACGATCTCTTAAGGGTATAAAGTGGTGTGGCTCCTGCCTGTGCTCATCCTGTGGGCTCAGGATTTTTCCAGAGAAAATTACACAAGTTTTCCCGTGCAGCACTTGGCGCTAAGTCAGTGCCATCTACACCCCCCGCCCCCTCCCACTGGCTTCCTCTGGTCTGTCAGCTGGAGGCAAGGCCAGCTTTTACCTCTTTGCCCATGAATCACAACCTGTTTCTCTCATATTCTCAGCACAAGTCAGGGGCGGACAGGCCAGGACATCTGGATTAGGTCTGGGTTCAGTTCTCAGCCTGGCTCCTTGCCTTTGACCATTCTTCAGCCCCTAGCCCACCTACCCTGTGGGCTGGGCTGAAAAAGAGACCCCGTGGGTCACTGTGCTGAGCCTGAAGGGCTTCTCTCTTCCTTTCTACCACCTGCATCAAGACAGGTGCTTCCTCTCACCCCACTGCTGCCCTCCCGGGAGAGCCTGCTTTCTGGGCTTCTTCCCCCTCATTGCCCCTCTTGATCTAGAGGCCAGTTGCCAAGGTCATGACATGCACACACTCCCTACGTGATCTGTCCTTGCAGTCCTTGGGTTGTTCTCTCTCTGCTCTTCCCACCCTCAACTATGCCGAGGGCTGGCTGTCCCCAGAACAAGGCACATGCTCAGAGAAGACCAGCCCCTGTTAGCATCCTTGGGAGCAAAGCAAAATTCTGCAAGGAAGGTCACTGCCCATGAGGATAATATCCAACAAGGTGCTTCTCAAACTTTAATTTGTATTGGAAGCATCAGAGGATCTTGCTGAACCGCAGACCCTGACCCAGGATATCTGGATGATGAAAGTCTGCATTTCTAACAAGCTCCCATGAGATGCCAGTGCTGCTAGTCTGTGGACCAAACTTTGAGTGGTAAAGACTTAGTACATTCCAAAGCCAAAGCGATTTTTAAAAAGTCATTCTTTGGGGTCATCTCATAGGTACAGAGAGCAATCAGAATTAAAAATAAATTATTGGGACTTCCCTGGTGGTCCAGTGGTTGAGAATCTGCCTTCCAATTCAGGGGATGCAGGTTCGATCCCTGATTGGGGAACTAAAGATCCCACGTGCCGCGGGGCAACTAAGCCCGCATGCCACAACTAGTGAGACTACGTGTTGCAACTACAGAGCCCACGTGCTCTGGAGCCTGCATGCCACAACTAGAGAGAAGTCCACACGCCGTAACAAAATGTCCCGTGTGCTGCAACTAAGACCTGATGCGGCCAAAAATATATAAATAAGTAAATAAATATTTAAAAAAGATACATCCTAAAAAATAAATAAAATTAAAAATAAATTATTTAAATATTGTAAAGCACAAGGACTTTTATTTCTTTCAAGGCTATGTATTATCACGGAGTGGAGTGACAGAGGGCTAAAAAAGAGGGTCCTGTGAATCTGCCTCAACAAAGAGGGAAGCACTAAGAGTCACAGGTCTGTTTTCCTGCTACATGTGAGGTCTTCGAAACAGCTTGAAAATGCCTGATTCTCACCAATAGGCCAGGGTGCTATGACAGATTCTCTTATCCATTTTTTTTCTTGGCCATTTTTAGGGTGTTTTCTAACCCTCCTTGAGTGTGTTCTTATCTATGTATTGAATAAACGCACAAAGAATTGGATTAGTTTGCTAAGAAATTAGTTTCCTTACTGTACAAAAGTAAACTCTGGTCCCATCACTACGTTGTCACAAAGTCTGTGCATTGTTCAAGTTAATGATGCTTTCCCCAAACCTAAGCCAGGCTCACACCTGTTTCCTTCAATTGCCCCTGCTTGCCCAGGGATTACTCAGGGTTACATGAATGTGTTTTCCTGAGCAAGGCTGGGCAGTCACTGTTGCTGACCTGCAAGGACAGCCAGAAACAGCTCTTCTGTGATCACCTCTCCCCGCCTGTGCCGGCTCGGGGTGGGGATGCAGGAGGATTGGCAGGGAAGCTAAGAGGCTGCTTTGAGAGGCTGCCAAGTAAACTGCTGCATGGTTATCTCTGAGTCATCAGGGCAGGGATGAGCTTGGAGGAGTGGGGTTTTCCTGCCAGTATTCTGGTATCTCTGGGTATGAGCGGAGGCAATTGGCTCTGTGGACTGGCAACCAGCCCCGTGGCTGCTGCCTCATTTGCATCATGATTTACATGGTTGGGTCTCAGACACTCATGGGTAGGCATTTTTCTGAAAGGTTTAGACAGACACATGCTCTATGCATATCTATGCAAGTGAAGAGTTCTTTGGAGTGATGACCAGATTTTTGGCTGTTTCCTAATTTGTGCATTTCTACCAGCAGTGCCAGCTGCTAATGCAGTGGTAGCCATGAAGCTGGAGTAGCCATGAAGCTGGAGCATCTCACTAGGGTCCACCTTATGAAAAGCTTCACGTGGGGCCCTTGGCATTGGAGAGAAGAGGCCATAAAGAGAACTGGTAAATACAGCCCTGATTTTTGAGGAACTGACAGTCTGAGGCAGGAAGAGAAGCAAAGAAAGATCCTGAGAAATCATGAAGGAACTTCTGTGCAAATGGGTTTAGGAAGCACAAGGGCACGGGGTGGTGACCACGGAGAGAGCAGAGGTGCTGCACCCCTAGGGGGTAGGGGGAAGCAGAGGGGGATTAGCTGTGTTCTCTAGGGAGCTACTTAACCTCTCTAGGCTTTAATTCCCACCCCCATCCCCACATCCCGCAGTGAAACAGTAACACCTAGCAGCTCAGTTGCTTTGAGGATGAAGTGACAGAATGCATATAAAATGTTTGGAGCAGCATCTGCTGTCAGTGGCATCTGTCACAATTATTATTGTCAATAGGATGGAACCGCGGACCAACCATGATGCTGTCTTTCATATTTAGCCTTCCACTGTGAGGAAGGCCTGCCCTGAGCTCCCTCACTCCCTCAAACCTTGGGTTTTCCTTGGAATCTACGGCACCAGTGAACGGCTGGACAGAGGGCAAAGTGCCACCTGTGGCCACCAAACAGGATAGAACAGAATGAGGCTGAGAGGTCCACTTGAGGGTAAACCTCGGAACTGCAGCCTCAGGGACAGAGAGCATCACTCCCTTTCTACCCCCAGCCAGCTGGCTGGGACGGGTTGGCAGACTGAGAGGTTGCATGGTGAGTAGTTACGAGCATAGGGCCAAACCGGGTTCAAATCTCACCACTGTCACCATTCATACCCCCTTGGGAAAGTGACCTTCACCTCGCTGCATCTCTGTTTCTTGATCTGTCAGATGGAGATAATCATAGTGTTGTTGTGAGACTCAGAGGAGTTAACACATACAAAGGGGTCAGAACAGTGTCTGGCATGGAATCAACACACCGAAGTGTTTGTTATTCTTTTTTTTAATATTTATTTATTTATTTTGGCTGCACCGCGTCGGGATCTTTGTTGCGGCACGCATGTGGGATCAAGTTCCCCGACCAGAGATCGAACCCCGGCCCCCTGCATTGGGAGCGTGGAGTCTTACCTACTGGTTCACCAGGGAAGTCCCTGCTATTCTTATTTAGCAAAGATCCTTGGGTATGACGTTCTGGGTTTTGTCCCTCTCCGATAATTTTTTGGGAGGTGGCCGGCATGTGTATGGTAGTGTGAGCGGGGGGTTGTGGAAGAGGACTGAAGACACCCAGGTGGGCAGGCAGAGCCCTGCCTTCACCCTGGTCTGTGGGTTGCCAGGGAAGGGGAGGATAAGGCTGGTTGCCAGGAGGGAGGAGGATGTGCTTGTCCAAGGTCGTAAAGTTCCTTTAAAGGACTCTAACGAATTTTCTAGGAGCATCCATGAGGAGCTTGGGGCCCTGCCCAAGGTGTCATCTCCTCTTGCAGGTGGAGAATGGCTGTGTCTACGTGACCCTTCTGGGGCACCACGCCCACCAGCTGCAGCCTCTGCTTCCCAACCCGCCAGCAGCCCCTCAGCCCAGACACTGGTGCCTAAATCTTACCATGGCAACATCTGACTTTTCCGACCACTATTTTCCCCTCTTTCCTGTTCCTTCTTTACTTAAACAAAACAAGCAAACAAGCAAAAAACACTTGTTGTGGCATATCTAGTCTTGTAAGTCACTTTAGGTTGCTTTTGGAATACGCAGAGTATAAATAAATAAACTTGTTCCTGGAGTTCTCATTTACCTTTCTTGAAGTTTTTACAGCAGTGATTTTCAAACATGTTTTTTTCAGAGAAATCCCTGCCCCCACCCTTTTTTTTTGATGTGGACCATTTTTATAGTCTTTATTGAATTTGTTACAGTATTACTTCTGCTTTATGTTTTGGTTTTTTGGCCATGAGGCATGTGGGATCTTAGCTCCCCGACCAGGGATCAAACCCACACCCCTGCATTGGAAGGCAAAGTCTTAGCCACTGGACTGCCAGGGAAGTCCAGAGAAATCCTTTCTTTAAAAAAATTTTTTTTATTTTTGGCTGCATTGAGTCTTCGCTGCTGCTCGCGGGCTTTCTCTAGTTGAGGCGAGCAGGGGCTACTCTTCGTTGTGGTGCGCAGGCTTCTCATTGTGGTGGCTTCTCTTGTTGCGGAGCATGGGCTCTAGGAGCTCGGGCTTCAGAAGTTGTGGTGCACGGGCTTAGTTGCTCCACAGCATGTGGGATCTTCCTGGACCAGGGCTCGAACCCGTATCCCCTGCATTGGCAGGCGGATTCTTAACCACTGTGCCACCACGGAAGCCCCCGAGAAATCCTTTTTCAAAAATGAAATATTTCATAGAAGCTCTACATATATTATATATACCTCGGGTATTGTGGGCTCGGTTCCAGATCACCGCAATAAGGTGAATATTGCAATAGATCGAGTCTCACAATTTTGGGGGGTCCCCAGTGTATATAAAAGTTATGTTTACACTGTACTGCAGTCTATTAAGCCAAAGCATTATGTCTAAAAAAAATGTATTAAAAATATATAAGGGGCTTCCCTGGTGGCGCAGTGGTTAAGAATCTGCCTGCCAATGCAGGGAACACGGGTTCGAGCCCTGGTCCGGGAAGATCCCACATGCCACGGAGCGGCTGGGCCCGTGAGCCATGGCCGCTGAGCCTGCGCGTCCGGAGCCTGTGCTCCGCAACGGGAGAGGTCACAACAGTGAAAGGCCCGTGCACCGGAAAAAAAAAAAAAAATATATATATATATATATATATATATATATATATATAGAGAGAGAGAGAGAGAGAGAGAGAGAGAGAGAGAGAGAGAGAAAGAGAATAAAAATTTATTAAAAATATTTTATCACTAAAAAGTGCCAAAATAATTACAATAGTAACATCAAAGATCACTGATCACAGATCACCATAGCATAATAATAACAAAAAAGTTTGAAATACTACAAGAATTACCAAAATGTGACACAGAGGCATGAAGCGAGCAAATGCTATTGGAAAAATGGCACCAATAGACTTGCTTGATGCCGGGTTGCCACAAACCTTCAGTTTGTAAAAAACACAATATCTGTGAAGCACAATAAAGTGAAGTGCAATAAAAAATAAAATGATATATATATGTATATATATACGTATATATGTACATATCTATCTATCTATCTATATCTATATATATATATCTATATATATCTTGCTCAGTTAAAGCAGGAGAAGGACCCCGAGCACCCAGGCCCTGGCCGTTCCCTTTTTCCTGAGGCATCCTTACCAAGCCTTAGCTCTGGGGAGCCCTGTTTGTAAGCCACCAGTCTGCTTCATGGACAACATGCTGCAATATTTAGTATGTCATTTTGATGCAAAAAATAAGGAAGTGAGATGGTTTCTTATGACCTTTTGGACAATTTGCGAACTATTGGTGGAATGCTGAAGAATGAAATGCTAAAGAATTCACTAGTATCTACAGAAAAGAACTGCGAACAAACACAAGTCTTATTTACTCTTCTATTATAAAAGATAATCATTGTGAGTTTAAGTAACAATTTGGTCTTAAATATTAACTGTGATGGAATGTCACAGTTAAATGTGGGTCCTTTTTTTTTTTTTTTTTTTTTTTTTTGCGGTACGCAGGGCTCTCACTGGTGTGGCCTCTCCCGTTGCGGAGCACAGGCTCCGGACACACAGGCTCAGCGGCCATGGCTCACGGGCCCAGACGCTCCACAGCATGTGGGATCTTCCCGGACCGGGGCACGAACCCGCGTCCCCTGCATCGGCAGGCGGACTCTCAACCACTGCACCACCAGGGAAGCCCAAACGTGGGTCCTTGATGTGAAATGTACAAGAAAAAAATTCAAAAGTCACGTTGGAACAGAGTTTTAACCGATAACTGACACAACATCTATATCAGCTGCCTCTGTCTCCCCCATACCAGTGAATTCCCCATTCCTCAAAATGCCTCCACTTTCCGGTCTCCCTCCTTTCATGTTTAACCCTCTTTCTTCTCAACTCCCAACTCCATGAAGCCTCTTGTAACCTACCTAGTCCAAACCTTGTAGCACTATGTCAAGCACAGGCTGCTCTGAGTTAGGATGCGGGAGGGGATAACGTGGTGTCTGAATCACTTTGCACTTAATGGTCAGCCTACACTAGGGCAGTGGCACCAAGTAACTGCCACCGTTATGCTCTAATTCTGCCTGGTACCTAACACTGTGCCAGCTTCTAAAATAATTCAGACTTTTACGGCTGTGTTGGTATAAGTCAAATATATTAATATCATCTATTAAAACATCTTCAGACCTAAAATTAATTTTTTTCTTCTGATTAAAAAGAAAATTGAAGCATTTTTTTAAGCCTCCCAAAATTCTGTGGGCCCTTGGCACTCGGCAGGTATATAAGGCTACTGCTTGCTAGCTATGTGGACTGGGCAATTTACTTAACTTCTCTGGGTTTAGTTTTCTCATTCGTAAAATGAGGATAATAATAGGACCCAATCTGCAAAAGTAAACGTTATCTATTACCTGTTTTGCACAGCTAAAAATTGGGAAGCACAAAGGATAAAATCTTAATTTCTTCTTGTGCTCTGATCCAACCTCAAATCTAGTGTTTCACTGTACTCTTGGCAAAAACAGACTTCCTATTTCAAAGGAAAAGCACCACAGAAAACAAACGAAACCAAACCAAAAGCCCTTTCTGAGACATCCAAGGACGCTTGCCAAGCACCAATTTGATGAGTTCACAGTAAATGAATCAGAGACTCACGGTTTAGATTTCCCTCTCAAAGTCCCAAGAGGGAAACAGGAAGGCGAGGATTTCAGAGAGCTCCTGGCTGTGCCAGCCCCACTCCGCCAGCTGAGCGAGAGCTCAGAGCGTCCAAGAGCCCCTCAGACATCCTTCCCCTGGGCTCAACTCACATTTCTCAGTTGAATGTGTCCTGCCCCAGAGAGTAGATGCCATCGAGGGGCCCTGACAAGAAACCAGATAGTAAGCACGGCACCCCAAACCCACTATTTGGTTATTGCTTAATCCTCCACCTCTATTCCATTCATTTCTAGCTGCTGACAGGTAGGATTTCTAAGAAAGATTTGGGGGGTGGAGGCGGTGGATTGGCTCTCTGTGGATGATGTTTTCCAGGAAACTCAGCTAGCTTCCTGAGAGATGTCATACACTGGAACGTTCCCAGGGGCTGGCAGGGGAACTCTGGAATGACTCAAGTGAGGACCTGAACCAGGAAAGGGTGGGCTATGGCCTAAAACCACACTCTCCTCTCACTTTGTCAAACTGCGTCCATTTTACTTACAGATTTATCCCCTACCCCAATAACCAGGAAGACTTCCTAGATGAACTAGAAGCCATTTCCACCCCAGGGCACGCTCACACCTCCAACACCTCATTTGCATATGCCGTTAGATTTTATTGACAGCTGAGTGATCTGTGAATAGCTTCAGCAGGGTCCACTAATGGAATCTAATCAGTTGGATCGCAGCTTTTAAAAAGATCTGCTCGAGGGCTTCCCTGGTGGCGTAGTGGTTGAGAGTCCACCTGCCGATGCAGGGGACACGGGTTCGTGCCCCGGTCCGGGAGGATCCCACATGCCACGGAGCGGCTGGGCCCGTGAGCCATGACCGCTGAGCCTGCGCGTCCGGAGCCTGTGCTCCGCAACGGGAGAGACTACAACGGTGAGAGGCCCTTGTACCGCAAAAAAAAAAAAAAAAAGATCTGCTCGAGATCCAGTTTGGTTGAGCCCCTCCAGAGTCAATTTGTCAAAAAGTCAGTCAATACACATGGAGTGATCATGCACTGCTAGCAAGGGCTTTTGCCAAGCACTGGTTAGTGCAAGACAGAGATAGATGTTAAAGAAAGACCCGACCGTGACTCCTAGAGATGGAGAGTGCTATTCTAAATGGTTTATATATATTTAATTTTTCCAACTACCCGTAAGGTGGGTACTAGTATTATTCTCATTTCATTGATGAGAAAAGTGAGGCTCAAGGAGATTAAAGGATTCGCTTGGTGTCACATGATTTTTAATGGTAGACCCAGGATTTGAACTCAAAATTCCACTTCCCCAAGCGTGTTTTTCTTAAGAATGGGAGAGGACTCTGGGAATGAGAGGTGACAGAAGGCACAAGACTCTGACTCCTATTTTTGTTACTTATTTTTGATATAGAGAGGGAAATTCAATGGCTGAATTTTAAAGTAGGAGCATGCCTTAACAGTCGAGAGATCATTTTTGATGTTTAGTTTTGCCATATTTAAAATCCTCAACTTGTGAGCATGCTTTTAAATTATATATTCAATATCTTGTAATAATTCAATATATATATATGAATCACTTTGCTGTACACCTGAAACAAACACGATATTTTAAATCAACTATATTTCAATTATAAAAAAATTATGAAGTGCGAGAGCAGTGGGCGGGGACTGGCTGGCTGGGCAGGGGAGGAGCTGAGGGGGAAAGAGGGAGGGAGGGCCGGGAGGGAGAAGCAGCTCTCCTGGGGGCTGCCTGCGTGTCGCTGAGGAGTCCCAGGCTTGCCTCTGGATCCTGCGCTCCCTGATGCAGCCTCCGTGTCACAGCCGGGAAGGAGGATGGAGGGGAGAGGGATTCCGGTGGGGTGGGCGTGGGAGAGCGTCCTCAACAGCGTCTTTCTAACCCCCTCGGGGTCGAGTCCTTCGCGAGGCAGCTCTCTTATCCTGGTGGGTCCCGTCCCGCAAGGGTCCCGGGTCCTGACCCTCGGTCCTCGGAGACGGTGTCAGGCAGGACCCAGAGTCTCCTGAACCACAGCGCCATCGTGTGGCCTCTGACAGGTGCCTCTGGGGCTCCTCTGGCTCAGGTATCCCGCGCTCTACCCACCTGTGCTGGTGGCTTTCAGGTAGCTGTCTTCTGGGGCAGGGAGCCGAGAGGGAAAGTGGGCCTGCCTGCCGAGGCCGGAACCAGATTTGCCTGGCTCTGAGAACTGGCTTTCTCAGAGCGTAGCATATTGGAAGGAATGATCATTAGACCTGGGCAGGCCAGAGCCCTGCCCCCCTTGCTTATGAGCTTTTGTCCCTGAGCTTCTTGGGGCCTCAGTTTTCTCATCTGTTAAAGGGGCATAATAATACCTGGTGGAAGATAAATTGCAAAGCCTCTAGAACAGTTCCTGCAAGTGGTAGGAGCTCAATGTGTCATTGATGGTGCCATAATCCTCAGTCACCCCAACAGGTCTCAGTGCCGCTGAGACTCATGCTTGGCAGATGGCAGGTGTTCTGGGTGCATTGCAAACCACTAGGAATGCCTTCTTAGTGCCAGCTTAATAGCGGGATAGCCCCAGGGCTAAATATTTCCCTATTTTCATAAAAGATAACAGTCCAGTTGGTCTTGCAAACCACATAGGAACAGCTGGCTAATCTGTTCACCAGCCCAGGGGAATGCTCCATCTTCACCATTTACTTCTGCCTCCCACGTCTGCCTGAGGGAAGCCCTCTGGGAACAAACACATCCCACTTCTGAGAGGCACTGCAGTAGTGAGGGGGAGGCAATAATGCAGGGGATCCCACAGACCCAGAGTTCACTTGCCGGGTGAAGACCTGGGGCATGTCACTAACTTGTCCAAACCCCTGTTTCTCATCTGTAAGTCAGACATCTCAGCTCCCAATTCCTCAGGCTTTGTGGAATTAAAGGAGGTATTCACGTAAAACACTTAGTACATTTAGTATGTATTAGCATCACCAGAGAGCTTATTAAAGTACTAGTCACTGGGCCCCACCCGGAGTTTCTGAATCAGTATGTCTGGGGTGAGGCTCAAGAATGTGCATTTCTTTTTCTTTTTTTTTTTTCCCGCGGTACGCGGGCCTCTCACCGCTGAGGCCTCTCCCGCTGCGGAGCACAGGCTCCGGACGCGCAGGCTCAGCGGCCATGGCTCACGGGCCCAAACGCTCCGCAGCATGTGGGATATTCCCAGACAGGGGCACGAACCCGCGTTCCCCCGCATCAGCAGGAGGACTCTCAACCACTGCGCCACCAGGGAAGCCCAGCACCTTTTGTTTCATGTTCCTTCGTTTATATTTATTCATTCTGCAAACACCAGTCAGGAACCCAGAATGTGCTGGGCCCTGGGAGCACAGGCCTGGGTGAGGAAGACAGACTTGAAGGAGGAATGACTGAAGGTGGGTGACCTCCCACCCATCCCCCCTCTCCTCATCAGGCTCTGAGTGGTGGGGGGGCGGTGGATGAGTCAGAGCTCCCCTCCAGGCTCCGGAGGCTCACCCCCTTTCTCATGGGGTCACAGAAAAGGCCTGATGAAGGAGAAGTTTTTGAGGTTAATCGCGCTGAACTTGGCTCCTGAAGGGATGTGGGATGGGGATGGAGGAAGCATGGAAGATAGTGCCCGGGGGACCAAGAGAAGGTACCACTGACAGCTGCTGCCATAGAACTGGCTTGGAAGGGGAGGAGATCAACTTGATTTCAGTTTGTTTTCTTGAGTGTTTTTTCTTTTAGAAGATGAAAAGGGAGTCAAGAAGCCCACTGTGGGGATACTGGGGGATAAAAGTGAGGACGGAGAAAGGGTAAATGTTTCCTTGGCCCCAGCTCCCTCGAGCCTTCCTTCCCTGTTTCTCTGTCTCCAGCATCTCCCCTCTTCCTCTGGCCATCCTGTCTACCCTCTTGTCTCTTCAATGCCTCTCCATCCCAGACTACCTCTGAAGCTCCCGAGGAATAATTGAAAAGTACAGTGACTGACAAAATTGCTCCCCCGACCCTGGCTCCACCTCTGCATCTGCTGTCCAGATTTTGCTTCAAAGTTCTGCCCATCACTCACAACCAGAAAAGAAGTATTGATTAGAAAAGAAAAAGAAGTTGGGAATTTGAGTTGGAAAGTGGAAGGAGCAAGGGATCTCTTTCCCATTCAGGTAACGGCACTGTGGCTAGTGAGCTGTAGTGGGACATCAATACCAACTCCAAACCCCATTCAAATCCTGCTGAATTGAGGTCTGATTAAAGGCTAACTGATGGACGGTGACAGTGAAGTGACTTGTCTAAGGGTATTCGATAAAGACTAGTTCTTCTCTCCCTTTCCTCCTCCAAATTTCCTGGAGGTCCCAGGACATTCCTAAGACCCTCCCCACCATCATCTCTGTGGCCGTGGACTAGCTTCTAACCTCTTGTCCAATTGCCAGAGCCTAGAGGTGGTTGGGAGCTTTGGAGTAACGAGCCTGGGCTCTTACTAGCTGTGGGAACTTGGGAAGTACTTAACTTCTCAGAGTCTCAGTTTCCTCATCTGTAAAATGGGGATAATAATATCTACCCAACGGGATGTTGTGAGGATTAAATGAGATAATGAGTGTGAAGGGCTTAACATGGTACCCAGAAGAGAGTATGTTCTCAATATGTGTCAGTCAATAATAATTCCAATAATATCTCTACTTGGACAACCTACAAGTACCTTACACTCAGTATTTCTTCCCCACAAACGAGCTCCCTGGCCTCACTTTCTAGTTCCCTTACTGGAGTCAGCATTCCTCCTACATGTCCTTGGTGGTCTGGTCACCTGGATTCTATTCTGTTCCTTCCTCGTGTGAACTTTCTACCATCTCCTCGTGCCCAAGTTCAGCCTTTCGTTATGTTTTCCCTGGGCTTCCTGACATCAGTGCTCCTGTTCAATCCCTCTCCACAGAGCCACCAGATTTAGCTTTTGGATTATGACACTCTCTTCCTCAGGAACCTCCAGTGACTCCCCAGTGGCCACTACTAATGTAACTACACACTCCTCACCCTGACGGTTCAGGTCCTCCACACTATGGCCTGACGCATCCCACCACCCTCCTCCCTGCCCTTTCCCTCTCTCAACTCTTCCCCTTGGATGGGACATCACTGTCCCCACCACCCTCTTGCTCCCCAGGGTATGCTCTGTCAGCAGAACAGATTGTAGAGACTATCCTACGTAAAAAAAAAGGAATCTTTTGATGCTACCCTCAACCCACCAATACACTGGTCTACTGAGTCAAGGTTCTCCAGAGGAACAGATTTATATATCGAATGTATGTATATATACATGAATTGGCTCATGCAATTATGGAAGCTGGCAACTCAGAAATCTGCTGAGCTGGCAGGCTGAAGACCCAGGAGCACCAATGCTAGATCCAGTCTGAAGGCCATCTGCTGTAGAATCAGGATAAGCCAATGTTGCAGATGAAATCCGAAGGCAGTCAGTTGGAGAATTCTCTCTTACTTGAGAGAGGCTGGTCTTTTGCTCTATTCAGGCCTTCAACTGATTGGATGAGGCCCACCCACATTATGAAGGGCAATCTGCTTTGCTCAAAGTCTACCAATTAAAACGTTAAACTCATTCAAAAACACCCTCACAGAAACACCCAGAATAATGTTTGATCAGATATCTGGGCATCCTGTGGCTGAGCCAAGTTGACTCATAAAATTAACCATCACCCCACTCATAATCCTCTCAATGTCTGCCCTCTTGAAAGGATCATAAAAAAAAAAAGTCATCTACCTTGAAGAGTTCTATGGGGCATTTTGCATCCCAGAAATATTTACACTGTATCTCTAATTGTGGAATTTCAGCACTGATTTCCCACACAAAGGAAGTATGATTTTGAGTGGGGTGTAGGGGTCTTTCGGAAGCCTGTGAAGAAATCACAGCACACTGGCATTTCAGCCCGCTGGCTGCTGTCCATGGCTGACATTCCTGCTAGGCTTGGTTCACTCTTTTGCAGCTTTGCAGATAGTATGTACACAAGTTAATTTCTAGCCTTTCCTCAAGCTCTCTTTGGTCCAAGCACAGCTGCAAGAAAAATTGTGAAGTAGAGCAAAATACAGGGCATGAAACCAACCAGAAACCACAAAGAGTACTCATCCGTGAGAGGAAGAGGACCTCATGCCAGGCCAGTGGAGAAACAAGAGATCCCTGGGCTACAGGAGCTGGGAAGTGGAGCACCTGGTCTGTTTTGTCTCCACAGTAGCCACTTACCAAGACCTTATCCAGTGGGAGATTCTCACCCAATAGGAAAGAGGAGTTGGAGGCTGTACAGCCAACACAAAGCCAGACAGCACAGCTAATATCCAGGAATCAGAAAAGCCTCTGTGAAGCCTGTGGCTTGGGAGATGCAGTCCTTGGAAGCAGTGGTTGGGCTTATTTATTTCCACCATGATTAATTACCAGGAAACAAAATAAAGACTATATGCTCCACATCATTTTGCAAGTCTTATTAACTGTTGGGTAAGTTCAATTTATTTACAACACTAATATCTGTTTATGTCAGCCAAGTTGGCAGTGTGGTTAGCTGTTCGCAACTTCAAGGAATTAGAAGAATATGGTTAAAACAAACAACAAACATTAGAAGGAACATCATCTCTGAGGAGGCTGGACTGGGGAGGAGTTTGATCTCAGGGCCTTAACTGCAGCTGCTTCTCCCTTGGGTCTTTTCTGCAGCCCCGTCCGCCGCCCAGGTAAGACACTGATAGGAGCAGAGGCTCCTGAGGGGCCCAGGTTACATCTCCAGTGACTTGGCGATGGGTTGAGTTGATTAGGCGGAGAGAAGCAGGTGTTCTTGCATTTTACAAGTTCTATTGAATTGAGGCAAAATTTCTGGTCATCCGCAGGACCTTCCATTAAAATGAGTTGAATACGAGTTTACACAGCCCTCTTTCATCAGCCCTGAACGCGGAGACCCTGGTCTGGAACGGTGGAAAAGATGCGGCAAGAGTTCCAGCAGCTAGTGATGTGCATGCGCACACTCGCACCAGCGCATGCGCATGCTCGCACTTGAGCCTGCGCGCACTCGCACCGGCGCATGCGTACACTCGCACCTGCGCACACAGCACAAACCGTGTGCGTGGGCAGTGCTGCCAGTTGGCGCCGGCCTCCTCCGTCGTTCGTTGAAGCGAAGTTGGGTCGTGGTGACCGTCCAGTCAGCCTTGAGAATCCTGTGCCGGCTGTTCCTGCTTCTGGAGAGGACGAAGCCACGGAGTCCGCTGAGGTAATGGCCTGTATTTTAATTGTTGCTAAGTGGCCTCTTTGCGGGAGGCTTCAGGGTTCCATTCATGCTTACACTTAGGGACAGACGAGGTCCGCCCTTCTTGGGGGCCCACGAGGGTGGGGCTCGTCAGCTTAGGGCACGTCAAATGTCCTTTTCTACATCCACTACAATTTAGACGCTTCAGATATTTAATATCTTTCCTCCCGGTGCACACTCCACCTTGGCGGAGAAACAACAATGGTGGTTGTCACGTCATCTAAAAAGAAACATTCTCTTATCAATAAAACTCCTGACTAGAATATTCATATCTAATCACTATGCAATTTTAATCATCTTCTTTAAACCCCGCCCCCCGCCCCGCCGCTTATCAGGCCCACTAAGTAGCCTCCTGAGCGACCATCACAAAGTCTCTTACCAGGAGCTCCACGGGAGGGATTGACCCCCGTGCTCACATCACCAGGCCTGAGGCAACCCTGCACAGCCAAAGAGGAGTGAGAGAGGGGAGAAGGGGAGCCCACCCTCCTGCCACCTGGATTCCTCTGTGACTCAGGAACCCAGCTGAAGTTCTCACTCTGCCCTCACATACCCCTCACACACTCAGATTTACTCCTCAGAGCCTCCTCCTTGCCCAGGTGCAGCCATGGATGTGTGACAGCTCAGTTTCCATCTGCCCACCAAACCCAACCTTCTCAATGATCCCGTAAAGGCCTGCTTTCTTCAAAGACTGCTTTCCTGACTGTCCTGCCCCTCCCAGACCTCGCACCCCAGACTCACTCTCTCCCCCACCATCATTAAGGCAAGGCGTTTATTTCCCTCCAGTCAGACACAGTGCTTCTTCCCTTGGCGATCTCTTTTTCCTGGCTTAAAGGCCACCTCTGGTGTTGATTTATCATGATTTCCCTGGACTACAGATATGATGTGTGTAGCAAATAGAAGGGGTGGGAAGCTAAAGGTAGTCTTTACCATCCATGGATGACATTCCTTCCAGCTTTTTTCGTTTCCAGTTCGTTCGTTCATTCGTTCATTCATTCGTCAATCATAGATTGCTCATTTGTCATGTGTCAGGTGCTATGAAAGATAAAGAGCATGAAAGAAAATGTATAAGACATGGTCTCTGCCCTCAAGAAGCTCGGAGTCTAGTAGGGCAGGACAGTTACACAAGCGGATAGTGGTGAGTGCAATGATGAAGGATTACAGGAGCCATGTGGAGGAGCACTGAACCTGGGTGGGGATGAAGCTGAATTGCAAAGGATGAGGAGGCATTGGCCGGGAAAGGTGGGGTGGGGGACGGGAGAGCAAGAGACAGTGGTATCGCAGGGAGAGGGGACTGCCGAGTAAGAGCCTGGAGGTGAAAAGTCGCCAGGTGTGTGCTGGGAACTAAAGGTAGTTTAGAGTTGCTGGACCTTAAGGCAGGGAGTGGTGAGCCCTGAGGCCAGAGCTGCTACAGCACCCAGGGGTGTCATCATACTGTAGTCAGTGCCGATGGATCCCTCTGCTGGGGACAGTTTTTGTGACCTTAGACCATGGCCCTGAATGGGTCCCAGAGGCAGGTAAGGGCTGAGCTTGGAGGGCGTTACAATTTGAAAAGGGCCAAAGGACATGAACTTCAGCCTCATGCTAGCCCAGCTCCCTGAGCCTCACCGTGTGTGTCCTTCCAGACACCCACCCTCTGGCTCTTCCTTCCCATTCCCTGCCCCTTAGGTCACAACCTGTCAGAACTGGAAGACACCTTAAATGCCATGAAGAATAACCCCCTCTTTTAACAAAGAAAGACATGGAGGCCTGGAAAAGGGGTTGCCGGCGGTCACACCGCCAGTTAGTGGCAAAATCTGCCCATCTGTTCTTCCCTCAAACCCAGCTCCCTATTGGCTGAGTGGGCAACACACCCAGCATCCACCCCCTCCCCCCAGCTTCTCTCGCTATTGTTTTTCAGGCTTTCGGGTGTGCCTGAGGCTAATTTACTTAAACTTTTCCTCAAACAGCTGTTGTTTGGTGGGGGTGGGACCTGGGGTTGCACAGTAAGGCCCGAGGAGAGGTTTGTGGGAAATGCACTTCCTTAGTCTCCTGAGGACGTTTCCAGAAGTCCCCTCACTGTCCGTGGTTGTGGGGCAGGAGCTAAGCACAACACAGGGTGGAAACTCTCGGAGGAGGTTCGGAAGAAGGAGGCCCCTGGGAGACAGACACAGATGTGAGGTAGGAGGGCCCCCCGCGTAACCTCTCTCAGGGGCACTGGCGTAGCCTGGTGTGTGGTCTTGAGGAGAGCACAGAGACGGGACACCAAACAGAAGGACATCTTGTCCTGTGGCCCTCCCCTTGGTAGTGCCCTCTGGGGGTTAGGGGCGGGGAGGGCAGCATACCAGGAATTATGGGAAGTGATCAGGAGAAGTGGCTGGCTCGCCGCGATGCTAGGGATGATGCCTGGAAGCCCCTGGTGCATGTGTGGCAGTAGGACGGGGTCACACGTGTATCAGTTCTGTAGATGATCACCTGCAGGTGTTCCCTTTATCCTCGTCCCCTCCCCTTGATGTTGGGCTGTCCTGTGACTTGTTTTGGCCAAAGGAATGGAGCATAACATTAGCAGAAGCTGTAAATGTGCTCGTGTGGTTGAGCTTCACCCTGACACACAGAACACGTCCTGAGCGTCCACTAGTCTCAGAATTCGGAGACGCGTGGAGCAGATGTGAACACGACCCAGTCTGAAGCAGAGCCACCGCAGCCCACTTGCAGGCCTTTGAATGAGAAATAAACATGATCACCATCTGAGAGTTTGAGGCGTGGCCAAGAGCAAATCCTAGAATACAGGTTCCTTTGTGAGTAACAGAAAATACAAATGAATTGTGCCGTAAATCAAAACGGTTTTATTTTCTCACATAAAAAGTCCAGAGGTAGGCCATCCAGGGAGTTATCCAGACCCAAGACCCTACCAGCTTTCTGGTTCATCAGAAGCTGTGGCCCTCAGCTTCGTGGTCAAAAGTGATGTGGATGCTCAAGGTCCAACCATCATGTCCACACTCCAGCCAGGAGGAAGGAGGATGGTGGGGGGGTGAGGGGGGGTGGGGGGAGAAGAGCATACCCATCTCTCTAAAGAGACTTCCTAGAAGTTTTTGCACACCAGAAGTAATTTTCAAAGTATTTACAACATGAATTTCAATTAATCAGAATAGATGCCCTCTGTCAACAACAGGTACATCTGTACCTGTACTTGTGGGTTGTCCTGATAACATCTTTCCACTAACAAATCTCATTGGCCACAGCTCAGTCACGTGACCACATCTAGCTTCAAGGAACACTGGGAAATGTAGTCTTTATTCCAGACGACCATGGGTGCACTTACCTACTGTCAAAGAAGGGGAGGAGCTTTAAAGTGGGACAGCTAGCACCTCTGCCACAGTATGGAAAGTACTTAAAGCTCTTGGTACAGGTCCACAAGCCCTTGCCACAATTTGAAAAAAATTTTTCTGAAAACAAGTATTTTTCAGAAATCATTGGCTGGCAAAATTTGACCTGAAGTATCTGTTTATCCCTCTTGTGAATATTCATATATTTGCTGCAGAAATATAATGTTTGATCATGAGGTGATGCCCTGGATCCCTCTAGGGTATTTGTATGTGTGTGTGATACACACGCAAGTACAGTATTACCTATAAAATCTTTTAAAAGTGTGAATTTGAAACCCATCTGGCTCAGAGTTTTGGATAGAGTGATCATACATCCCAGTTTGCTTGGGATATTCTGGTTTACCCTTGTCCTGGTGAAATTACTAATAGCTCTCCCAACTTTCACTTTCACAATTGCTCAGTTTGGATGATAAATTATAGGGTCAACCTATGTACAAACTAAGCTCTCAGTTAATGGCAGCAGTTATTACTGTTCCCCAGCAGAGCTCCTGTAGTGCCTCTTGATATATACAGATATGCTAAAATGTTTCTTCAAGTAACCATTCAGTTCCTCACAGCTAAGCAATACCCTCCTGCCGGTTTTGTCTCCATTCTTCATGAATTGGCTTCCAAGATAGTGTGGCAGTCAGTTTCATCCCAGTCACCTCTCAGAGAGCACAGGCTTGGAAGCAATGAACACTAAATCAAGGCGGTTTTACTGAATCAGGAAAATGACTAGCATATTCTGAACCTTGGCAGACTCTTCTTTCTTCATTCCTGGCGAATTTAAGAATAGGTCTGGAGATGCCTGTGGATGCAGCAGAATTCCACAGGCATGATACCCTCTTTGCACAGCAGATGTAAGGAAAACAGCTGAGTCAAAAGGCCTTTTCTTGCTTTCGTTAATTGCCCTCTGGGTCTCATGGCCAGGATCTCAACTGTGAGCAGGGCCAGCCCTGGACAAGGCCATAGAAGGCCCCCTTCTGTTCTCTACCCCTCCACTCCCTTGGCATCCATGTACCCTCTTAGCTTTCCCACTGCGAGATGCAGAGAAGTGGATCCCAAACTTGGCTGGTCTTCACTCAGGCCTGGGGTGTGTGCGAAGAGAGATTGGGGAGGTGTGCCCAAGGTCAGTGATTTGGAAGTCTGGCGCCAAGCCCAGGAATCTGTGTTTTAACTATTCCCCTGGTGATTCTGAAGAGCAGCCCAGTTTAAGAAACACTGGCATAGTGCAATGAGCAAGGACTTTGGAATCAGACAAAGCTGAGTTCAAATTTAACTTCTGTCACTGTGGCCTGGGGCTGTTCTAAGCTTCTCTGAGTCTCAATCTGCCCATCTGTAAAATGTGAAACTTCAGGAAAATAATGTATTTTATTTTATTTTTAAAAGAATTAAAAAATCTCCTTTGAATATATAGTTACATTCCTTTTTTTAATGCTCAGTGTTTTTATTGTGTTCACGCGTGTGGGATCTTAGTTCCCTGACCAGGGATCAGACCCGCGCCCCCTGCCGTGGAAGTGTGGAGTCTTAACCACTGGACCGTCAGGGAAGTCCCAATGTATTTTAAATTTAAAAAATGTTTTTCAGATCGAAAGTCTATTCTTCTTCTCAAACATAAAATCAGACACTCCCCAGGTAGCTCATTAACACACTGGGAGAACCAAGGAGAATCTCATTGCTGAAAAGAACAGGCATAGGCTTGCCTCCCACCTTGTCCTCTGCTTCCCTCCCATCCGGGAGAGCAAAGGGCAGAGTTCATGACCTCAAGGTGACAACAAAAGCAGATTTGTCTATGATTGGCAGGTAGTGCGCAGTCAACAAATATTTGTCGATTGCTTGCTTGATTTTATGTTTTTGTTTATCCAGTTTCCTCTAAAATCTTTAGGAATCTAATTCTTTTTTGTGGGAGAGGCATGGTGGGAGAGAGGTGAACTGTGGGATTAGATAATATTTTATAGATGGCTTTTATATTTCTGCCGTATTTGTGGCAATATGTCTTAATGAGAGAGGATGGTCTTTAGAGTCTGATGGATTTGGTTTTAGATCCTGCCTTCACCATGCTGTCAGGACAAACTAAACTCTTAGTGGATTAACACGGTGAAGGTTTACCTCATCCAAGTCACAGTCCAGTGCAGGTAGCAGAGGACAAGGTGAAGGGTGCTCTGTTCCATGTAGTCACTCAGGGAGCAAGCTCCTCCCATCTTTATGGCTTCCTGGTGCCCTGGGTCATCCAGATAGTGATAGGAAATGGCATGATGGACCAAAGTTTTTATGCACTAGGACCGGAAGTGGCAAAGTCACTTCTGTCCCTATTTCACTGGCAGAATTCAGTAATGCGGTCAGCCTAATAGCAAGAGGACCAGGAAATACAGTTTAAGGCGTGCCTAGAAAGAAAAGGAGAAAATGGATACTAATGAGCAGTAGAAGGTTCTGCCAGACCCATTCATCAGCTCTGTGACCTTGGGCAAATGCCTTTAACTCTTAGCCTTAGTTTCTTCATCTGTACAATGGGAATGATGCACATCTATTGGGATAGTTGTAAGACTTAAAAGATATAATATATATAACATGCTTGATACACAGTGTGCCCTTCCCTTTTAAATATATGGAAGAGCATGTTTTCTTTCCTCTGAGTAGCCCCAAATACTGACTAGTTGAAAGTTTTGGCCGTCAACAAACTTTCTACCAAGTTAGGGGAACACAGATGAGAACACAGCTCCTGTCCCCTGGAGTGGAGGGTTCAGTTTGGATCATCTCCTTTCAGCGAAGCAGTGAGGCAGTCCCTGAATCTTGGGGGAGTTTGTCTTAAGGTCTTTTCATGACATGTGTTAAGGATTTGCTGGAGTATTACCTTAAAAACCAGAAGCATCTATACTCTAGTTACTTGGAGGAAAGAACCAGAAGGAAATGACTTCCATGGCAGCACCAAGCAATTATGTTAATATAAGTAAAAACATTCCGATGACGCTTAGTAGTCTGTTGGAAAGATTTTGGAAAAAATAGTTTCTTCTCTTGAAATCTTTAAGAAAACGTCAGTTTCTACCTTTTGGAGTTACTCAGCACCTCCCAGCCTAGGGGCAGAAGAACGGAAGCTGTTGCTTCTGGGGATACCTTCTCCTCTCCTGTCCTTTCTTGGAATGGTCCTCCTGCAAATGAGGTGCCTAAGGCTTTGTGCCTGAGTTGACCTTCCCCAGAGCTATCCTCTGAGGTCTTCTTTATTGGAACATCCAGACTGCTGCCTAACCACTCTGGCCAGATTGCAGAACATTCTGTTCACTTGATCAGCCATACCCAATGAGGACAAGTAGAAGGGGGTCAATGTAGGAGATGCAAGAAGAGAGGAGAATAGCAGAGTGTTGTCATGGGGAGTGGGACATAAATAATGCCTTGTTTCAGAGATGCAGTAATGCCCTGGGTGCTCTGCCCTCCACTGTGTGCCCCGTTGGGAGGTTTTGGCAGGGCATGGGGCTGAACCAGAGCTCAGAGCCAGGAGAGGAGAAGGGGGGAAGGCTTGGCGGCCAGATGCTTTCTCTTCCTCTGACTTTTGCTGGGTCACTTACTAATGACAGGGAACCCAGACTGTGTTTCTTTCTCCGAATGACTTCCAAGCCACATCCCTCCCTAATCCCCAACTGGAGGCCACTCTATTTTTAAATTTCTCTTGGGAAGTAGATTCCAGAATTTCCCTAAGTCTTCCCGTCAGGGGAGCTGCTGATTTCCAGTAAATCCGGGGTCACATAGCTTTCTATACTCATTTGCGTTCAGTTTGCATAAATTAGCATGCCGCGGAAAGCAACCCAGGGAATTAACGCAAAAAGACTCAGCTTTTGTGCCCCAGGGAGGTGATGAGGGAGGCAGCGTCATCCCCAGAGAGAGTGCGGCAGCCCTGACTTGTAGGCAGGAGGTTCCGTTGTCCCCTTGGCCTGCAGGTCCTCAGCATGGGCCGGTGGGAGGAGGCATCCTCAGATCTGAGTGAAAGTCAGAAGGGAGCGAAGCTGGGGGAAGGGGTGAGAGCAGATGTGGAAGGTCCAGTGAGACAGAGCGTTTCAGTGGAGACGGAGACAGCCCATGGGGCGGGGACAAAGGGAAGAGGGAAGAAGGAGCAAGAGTGGGTGGGTAAGTAGAGGCAAGTTGGTGGTGAGCACTGCATGGCCAGTTAGGATGGCACGCGGTGGACATTTGTTATCTAGCAAGTCCTAGAGAGCATGTGGCCAGGCAGGTTTCCCAGGAGCCATTTCCATCCTCTCTCGCCAGGCGGGTGTTAGACGGGGGTTTCTTGCTGGGGTCTGGAAAGTCACCCCTTGGGTCTCTGAGGTGTCACAGCCTGAAAGTGCAGATGACAGATTTTAAAGTGGTTGCAGATGAGACAGATGACAGCAGGACAGGACTTTGCGTTGTTTTTCCAGAAGAAGGAGCAAGCTACCCCGTCCGCAAATACCACTCATTTCCCCGGTGGCCACGACACTCTTGAACCTGAGTGAAGGGTGCTGCCTGGCAGAGGAGCAGAGGGAGGTGGAGTGGCCCTCACAGCTGGGGGAGGCTGGCACCTGGTGCAGTACCCACTGTCCTAAGTACCACACATGTCTCTAAGCCATGGAGTTTATTGACTGCTGGCTGTAGGCTGGCCACTCTCCATAGTGCAGGGTCTGATACCTTCTAAGACCATGCACTCCGTGGAGTCAGCCCATGGTGGGGTCAGGAGTGTGGACTTCGGTGTCAGACCCCTTTGGATTTAATCCTGGCTTCACCCCTGGGATCTTGGGTAAGTTATGTGAACTCATCTGTGCCTCAGCTTCTTCATCTGTAAAATGGGAATAACATTGCCTACTTCATAGAGCTGTGGAGAAAGAACTAAACACAATAATCCCTATAGAGGTCTTAGAACAGCAGCTGTCTGAGAGGAAGGACTCAGTCGATACAAACATTGTCATATGCGGCAGCCCCAAATAAGATGCAGTGAAAAAGATTGCAGAACTTGGAGAGAAACACGGGGTGGGCTGCTAATTTCTTGGCCCTGTGCCCAGTGTGGCAACTGCTCATACAATTTCTACTCAAGCTGATGCAGTCACAGCAGCAGACCGTGTGGACAAGGGCCAGGCATGGGCTCTGGCCAACCACAGGCTAGGAAATAACACTGTTAGCTGATGATGGTTCCTTTTCTTTTTTCTCCCTCCAGCAGGGGAGTATGAAGTATGAAGGAAAAGAAATGGCTCCTGTATTCGTTTGGCTGGAGAAAGGGACCCCAGCAAGAAAGAAAGGCATGGGACCCTTCGTGACTTGTTTCTACCACTCCCAATAGAGGGCCCCTGGGGAGGGCCTGGCATTGCGAGCAAGAAGGGACTGAACATTATTAATGGTCTCTCTCCATGTCCTGGGCCTCCCATCACTTAGAGCTGGCAGAGGACTGCTGGAAGGAGGGGAGCAGGGACCATGGAAGGTCACCGTTGTGTCTGGATGCAGGAGAATGACGGATGGACTGGTGACTGTAGGTCTTTATAACAAACATTTATGGAGCCTCTAATATGTGTGCTGCACCTGGGGACTCAGAAACAATAAGACATGGCCACTCCCCTAAAGGAGGTTACAGGCTGTACCAATTGAAAAGAATTACTTCAATTCCTTCTTCTCAACAGAGTCCTCCACAGATGCCACTTCTCCCTCTGTCCCGGGCACTCAGACAGCCTTGGGGACTCTCACTGTTGGCCTAAGGTGACTTCCCTGACAGCACACCTGTGTCCCACTCTCAGCTTATCACCGGCTTGCAGAACTGCTCTCTGTGGCCGAAAGCACTGGGCTGGTGGATTACAAAGAGTTCTGAGAGGCTTCTCAGCAGGCTGTTCTCCACATCATTACTGCTCAGATCCCAGAGCAATGTGCCAGCCGCCTGCTTTTTCTCCAGCCCTTGCTCTTCCCTCAACATCTAGCTGCTGGGAATTCCCTGGCGGTCCAGTGGTTGGGACTCCGTGCTTCCACTGCAGGGGGCAAGCGTTCAGTCCCTGGCTGGGGAACTAGGATCCCACATGCCTCGAGGCACGGCCAAAAAAATAGAAGATCCAGCTGCTGATGCTATGGGATGTCTGATAGCCCAGCCTGGGATCACTACTCTGGGCCCCATAGTCCGCTTGTTTGAAGTGAACGGAGGAAATAGACTTGAATGTAACAGGGTTGTTGTCTCTTGGACCTGGCCTTAAGAGTTGTGTCTTCTTGTTTTACATCATCTCCAATTTATCCTCAGCCTGACTTCAGTCATCACCACCCTAAGTTAAATCCTGGATGCCCAGAAAATTTCAAAACTGGCTGCTAGTTGATTCTTGAATTCAGAGAATTCTTGGACTTTGGGATCAAAAGAAGCTACTTGTGTCTGGGGTACAAGGAGGTGGTTGGAGGGGGGCTGGTTATATGGATCCCAACTTGCCGTATCTGTGTTCCCCCCTCCCCCCATCCATCTCTGAAGGCTGAGACCCAGGCCAGGGCTGGAACAGGCCTCTCTGGGCACAGAAGCCTGCCAGCATTGATTTTGCTCCTGAACCAAGAGGCCAAAAGGACATTGTGATGGTGAGGCAATGAACGTGAAACAGAAACGAGTGGCTTTAGTTTCAGGAAGTCCAAAGTGGAAAGCAAGTGTTGACATTCTTTAAGACCCATTGGAGGCTGTATTTTGTGCTGCGCTAGCCAGAACTCTGCTACTTACTTGAAGTAGGACCTTGGGAAAGTCCCTTTCCTCTCTAGGCCTCAACTTCCTCATCTGTAAAGTGCACGTGGGATTAGCCAAGATCCTTCTGGGCCTGACCTGATTTGGCCCTAGGTGTTCCAGTAATCTGTCACTCAGAGGACAAAGAGCCTGAAGGTATGTGGGGAGAGTTGGGGAGGAAGGGACTAAGAAAGGTTCAGTGGGAGTCCTTGTGAGTTTAGCCAACTGATAGGGGAGAGGAAGAGAGGGGAGTAGGGAAATAAAGTGAAAATGGGGAAGAGGGAAGAGCATAAGCGTGCGGGCTAAGGGGGCCCCCACAGTTACCTCAGGGCTCCTCGGGCACATCCGGGCCAGGTTTACTTTGTTAGGATGGGGGTAGGGTTGGGAAGTGGCAAGCTGTGTTTTCCATAGAGGGCCACAATGATATTGCCACCCGCCATGTTCTACATCATGGTCTTGCCATTTCCCTGTCAAGAGGTGGAGTCTAGTTCCTCTCCCTTCAAATCTGGCCTGGCCTTATGACTTGCTTGTAACCACAGAATGTGGTAGAAGTTACGCTGGGTGACTTCTGAGGCTCAGTCAGAAGCAGCTTCCACTTGGTTATCTTGGGTCACTTGATCTGAGTGAAGCCATCTGACTACCTGAGACCATCATGCTGGAGAGGCCACACGTAGGCCTTCCCGTTGACAGTCCCAGCTGAGGCCCACCTTCCAGCCATTTCCCTCAAGGCACCATATATGTGGATGAAGCTACTTTTGACTCTCCAGGCCAGACTACTGGCCAACCTCGCATGATACCACGAGGAGGAGAAGATTCACCCCACTGAGTCCTACCCAGAGTTCTCATGTAGAAGAATGTATAAAATATGAGAAAATGACTGTTGTTTTAAGCCACAAAGCTTTGGGGTAGTTTGTTACAAAGCAAAAGGTACTGGCACAGGATGGTAGGAGGTGTTTAAAAATATAAGCTCCCTTGCAATGAAAAATCCTTAGAAATGTATAGACAAGACTTTAAAGATTTCAGAGATGTGTGAAATTTCAAAATTAATTTGGAAACCAACTTTAAATTTTGCCTATTAAGGACATTACAACAAAACTACCATTTTCTTTAGGTCACCGTATTACATATATATATATATATATATATATATATGTAGTTTTTTGGTTTTTTTTCCTTTTTTTGCGGTACGCGGGCCTCTCACTGTTGTGGCCTCTCCCGTTGCGGAGCACAGGCTCCGGACGTGCAGGCTCAGCGGCCATGGCTCACGGGCCCAGCCGCTTCGCGGCATGTGGGATCCTCCCGGACCGGGGCACGAACCCGTGTTCCCTGCATCGGCAGGCATACTCTCAACCACTGCGCCACCAGGTAAGCCCAATTATATATTTTTCAGTATATTTTTATCATGAAAAAGGGAGAAAAGTCACTATATCCCACCTGAATGGCTAAAAGGAAAGAGCTAAACAGTATCAAATGTTGGCAAGGATGTGGAAGAACCAGGACTTTAATACATTCCTGGTGGGAATTATTATTTCCACAGTCATTTTGGAAGGAAAATAGCTTGGCAGTATAATCAGAAGCTGAACATATGCATATATTCAATTCCATTCCTATGTATATGCCGAGCAGAAGTTTATGTATATTTTTACCAACAGATCTGTATATAAATGTTCATAATAGCACTATTTTTAAGAGCCCAAAACTGATAATAACTTAAATCAATAACAGAATAAGTTGTAGTATCATCACACACTGGAATACTGTATAGCAGTGAAAATAAATGGACGATCGCCAGGAAAGTCATGCACAAACCTCATAAATATAATGTTAAGGGAAAGAAACCAGAGTCAAAGAGTACATACTACGTGATTCCAGTATGTAAAGTTGAAAAGCAAACAACATTCATCTATGGTGTTGGAAGCTAGGGTGGTGGTTACCCTTGAGTGACTGCAAGGGGGCACTTCCAGAGTTGCAGTGATGTTCTGATTCTTCGCCAGGTGCTAGTTTCGTGGGGTTGCTTATCTTGTGAAATGTCACCGAGTGGTATGCTTACGATGGCACACTTTCCTGCATGAATGTTATAAATTGACCATTGAACAACAGAGGGGTTAGGAACCTCCCCGCCCCCAGGTGAAAATCCGTCTATAACTTTACAGTTGGCCCTCTGAATCCACGGTTCCACATCTGCGGTGCAACCAGCCATGGATTGTGTAGTACTGTAGTATGTATTTAGTAAAAAAAAATCCAAGTTTAAGTGGACCCGAGCAGTTCAAACTCGTGTTGTTTAAGGCTCAACTGCACTTCAGAATAAAATGTTAAGAAACAAGGACGCAGGACATGATCTCAAAGCCAAGGATAGATCTTTAAAAAACTAATTTAGTTTTCTGAAAAGCAATATATTTGTTCTTGTTTTTCCCTTGAACCAGTGTATATTGCATTATGGCAGGGTCCTGGGACTGTGAAAGTGTCAGTGGGAAAAGAAAAGAGGGGTGACGTGAGCATCAGCTGAAGCTGTGGGGAGCAGGCTAGCTCTCCAGGGAAGGTACTTCTCAGCAGCTCCTTGCTGCTGCACTCACAGTTCACCTGCAAACTGTATCATGTACGTGCATGTGCATATCTAGAAAGATGTTTCCCAACCTTTCACAGGCCGTGGCACATGCAGAAAATGACAGCATTGGAATGGCACACACTGGGGTACCAGATGGGGCTCCTGGCAGCCAAAGCCAAGTGGCCTGGTCCTCTAGGTGCTCCCAGGATGAGGGGTATCAACCTCAGCACACCTGTGGGATAATGTCCTCTGAGACAGAGTGTGGGAAGCCATGGGCCTCCATTATCCATTTCACGTTCTCTGAACTGGCAAAGGGGAAGAGTCTAGGCTTCCCTTGCCCTTCTGCTCTTGGAGAAGCCAACTCTGCACACCCCTCACCCCTGGGTTACAGGTCCCATTTGCAGTAATGAAGATCATGGGGTTCAGGGGAGTTGTGCAGCATTCTGGGTCCCTCCTCTATGCTGTGGCCTTACTTCTATTTCTAGCCTCATTTCCCACCGAACACCCCACTCTCTCTCCCGAGCACATTACACCCTGGGCACACTGCACTTGTCTGTCATCTGTGAACATCTCCCAAGCCCTTCTCTCTCTCCATCACACCATTCCCTCTGCCAGAGCACTCAGCCTGCCATCCCTGTGCTAAGCCCTCCACTTCTCTGTGAAGCCTCTTTCTACACACTGAGGCCACTACCACACTGTGATTTGTGTTACAAGCATGTGTGTGTGTGTGTGTGTGTATGTGAACGTCCTCATGGTCCCTGATTTCCTATCTTGCCCACAGTAGGTGTTCAACAGTTATTTCTCAAATGACTTCCGTGCTGCAGAGGGACCCTGGCGTTAACTCCACCCCTGTTCTTGGTGGTCACTCATTGTCCCCTTGGGTCTGGATCCCCAGCCTCTCAGGAACCTTTCAGCCATTTCCAACTCTGCCACTCCACTGCCAGGGGCCTGGAGCCATGCCGCCTGGATGAGACACATCCTCATTGCCCAGACCCCCTCACCTCCCCTAGCTCACACCTTTGGGGTTGGCATTAGACTAATTGTGGTGTGACAAAGGGAAAGGGTCACGGTGACTCAGCCTCAGTGCTGACTCCCCTCATTCAACTGCCAACCTGCAGTACCAGCACGTGGCCACAAGGGGCTCTCTGGGGCGACCCTTTGCCCAGGGGAGGAGGGCTCTGTGGGAAGCACTGCCCAGATAAACAAGGAACTGCTCAGGGGCTCTGCCCCTCTCCAAGTGCTGAAGCCCCACTGCCCGCCTTGGCTGCCTTATCCTGATGTTTTACCCTTAGCTGTCTAGCAGCTGTTGTTTTCTGTCTTAACACATTACTCCTTGCTTTCCCGTGAGCCTCTCTTCTGGCCACCCACTCTACTGACCAATAGCCGCCACCGGAGCAAGTCACCTCCACTTTTGTCAGTTCCACTTCCTTTAGATGAGGGCCAGACCTACACCATGAGCTCCCCGTCTTTCAGGATGTGGGCTGGAAAATTGTCCTGTTCCGTCTCTTCAACACCTCCCGACTCTGCCCCCTTCTGTCTCCCCAGTGCCACCCAGGTTCGGGGCTCCCCGACTCTGCCAGGATGAATGCAGTGGCTTCCTGGAGGACCCCGTGTCTCCAGACAGCCCCCTGCCCATCAACTCTCCACCCTGGAGCCAGAGAGATCTTACTCCCATCAGACGCTGGCCTTCAGTGGTTCCCCAAGTCCCAGACGCTCAAATAGTACCCCAGGCTACCCAAGACCCAGCTGCCTGATTCTTCAGCCTCACGTCCCTCCTCTCTTGCCCTCCAACCAGTAGTACTGAAATACTTGTAGTTGCTCAACACACCGTGGTGTTTCAAGCCTTTGTACTTTGCACACGCTCTTTCCTGTGGCCTGATCACCTCCCATCCCTCCCCCACCTGTACCCTTGCTCCTCATACTTCCTTCACCTGGCTGAGCCCTATTCATCCTTAAAAGTGCCAATTCCCCTGTGAAGCCTTCCCTAACCCACAACTCCTTCCCATGCCCCAGAACCCCTCCTCTGAATAGATCCAGTCCCCAAACACACGTCTCTCATTGTATTTGTCACTCAGAGTTGTGATAATTACTCGTGCTGTCCTGTCTCCTCCACCATCTGTGTACCTCTGTGTGGGACCAGGTTGGCACACTGTCTGAAAGTTGTTGCACTGAGGTAGCTCCCTCTCTGCACCATCACCTCCCACCTTGAGCAAGTCCTTTAAATGCTCTGAACTTCTGTTTGCTTATCTGCAAAATGGAAAGATGTGAGAATTGGAAGGGGGCACACACATTCAAGAACTTTATAAACAGCTAAGGGCTATGGACGTGTTTTTGTTTTTGTTTTATAAATTTATTTATTTTTGGCTTCATTGGGTCTTTGTTGCTGCGCGTGGCTTTCTCTAGTTGCGGCAAGCGAGGGCTACTCTTCGTTGCGGTGTGCGGGCTTCTCTTGTTGCGGTGGCTTCTCTTGCTGTGGAGCACGGGCTCTAGGCGTGTGGGCTTCAGTAGTTGTGGCACGTGGGCTCTAGAGCGCAGGCTCAGTAGTTGTGGCACACGGGCTTAGTGGCTCCGTGGCATGTGGGATATTCCTGGACCAGGGCTCGAACCCGGGTCCCCTGCATTGGCAGGCGGATTCTTCACTGCGCCACCAGGGACGTCCCTATGCACGTGTTTTTAATGCATTTTCTTCCTTCAGATTAGTGTTTACCTGCACTTGCCTGTGTGGAAATCATAAGATCAAAGGAATGTGATGTGATCTTTTTGTAATTTCTCCACCTTGGGTCCAAGGAAAAGCTGGTGGAGAGTAAACCATTAATTGTGTCTCCCTGCACCTCCTAGTCTTCTCGGAAGCTCTGGGTTAATCCTGGGGTCCCGACCAGAGGACCAGAGGAAACAGCGCATATGTGTAGGTCTTGGGCTGTCTCCCTTTCTCGTCAGTGCTCCCCACCAAGTGCCCACCGTTCCCTCCACCAACAGAAGAGACCTCTCCCCACCCTCCCGTGATGAGGTCTGTGGAAGTCACAAACTGAAGGTCCAATCAACAAGGATGCTCTGACCTAACAAATAATCTCCCTCATGTGAGGTTTAAGGATTTGGTTTTGGAGCCCCAAGAAGAAAAAAGTTCCTGAAGATTTGGTATGGAGAAACCCTTCTGAGCAGGGCATTCAAAAGTTTAATTAGTGGCTGGAGGAGGACTGGATGCTGGACGTTCCAGGAGTGAACGCTGGAATTCCAGGTGGGAGCCTGTTTATGGCTGCAGCCCGGGTCATGCCAGAGGCTAGAGGTAGAAGCCTGGGAGCCAGACACAGCTCAAGGGTGGTCTGGATGCTCTCGAGATAAGGCCAGCTAAGAACTGTGAGGTCACTGAAGTTCGAAAACCGGCTCCCAGCCCCCACCCCTCCCTCCCCTCAATCTAGTAAAATTGATGCTCATCTCTGTAGTTTTGGGACATGATGGTAAGAATGCTGGTGCCTCGGGTTCTTGTGCTGGTCCTATCTCAGGCTTGCTTGCTTCCTTCGCATACTACAGACAGGGCTTTGCAAAAAGAAGTGGGCTGGTGGATCAGTGTTCTGCAAAGATCCCATTGTGCGACTGGAGCAGGTTACCTTCTCTGAGCCTTAGTGTTCTCACCTGTAAAACAGGCATATCGTTCCTTCTTTTCCTAATAACCAAACAAGTGTTCTTATACTTTACCTTAAATAAATGTAATTTAAAGATGCCAAGCCTTTCCGACATCACTTTTGTGCATAAATAAAAGTGAAAAAAAGAGAAAGCCATTGGCAATAACTTCATCACAACTGCCACGGTGATTGTAGGACCATCCTGATTTCAGAGTTAGTAAAATGTGAAAACTACAACACCTGTGTACCTACCATCTTGCTTAAGAGACAGAACAATTCCCAGCAGCACTAACAGCCTTGTGTCAACCTCCTTGACCTAGCCTTTCCACCCTAGAGAAAACTGTCCTCAATTTTGTGTTTACTCTTCCCTCATTTTTAGCTACCATTTTTTAAAAACACGTACCCTATGCAATACATCGTTTGAGCGTGTTTCAGAATGGTTCCGTGAGTGGAATTGTATCCCATTCTTTTGATGTTTTTAAAAGTCATGAGAAGTTGATCTATGCTAATATGTGTAGCTCATTTATTTTTCACTATTAAATATTCCACTCTCTTCATATCCTGCTGTATTAATTCTGCTGATGGAAATTTGGGCTGTTTCCTGTGTTTTGCTGTTAAGTTATTTTTGCTATAAACATTCTCATAGTTGTTTCTAAGAACATGTGTGTTTCTCCAGGGTGTATACCTGGGCACGGAACGGCTAAGTCTAGATGAGAGTGCTTGCGGTTCTGATTGCTAGCTAATACTTATTTCTGTCCACTGAATAGCCCGAGGGGACATGAGTCCTGTTCTTGCTTTGTTTACAGACCTTCCTGGGGAATAAGCGTTTATAAAAAGCATAGGGGGATAGTGAAGGAGAGCTTCCCAGACCATAGTCTGACTTTGAGCCATGGCCCTGGGGGGCAAAGCCAGAAAGGAGTGGAGTCCAGATGCAGCACTGCTGTTGGCGCGGAGCATGTGTGTGAGGTGAAGCTGCCCTTGACTGGACACTGGGTGTCAGACTGTGGCACAGCTGACATCACAGAATCCACTGTGAGGCTACGGCTGGGCTTTGGGACCTAGAAATTCAGACAAAACACTGCATGCATTCTCAGATTGTTTGTTTTTTTATTGAAATTGCAGTGAGGAAGCTGAAATGGGCTCTCCAGGGGTATTTCCCTGAGCCCTGGTCCCCTTTGCAGCTCCCAGCTGTAGGTCCTATTGATGGGCTTCAGCGGTCACTGGCTCCATGGTGTCAGATGTCACACCTCCAGTGATCTCCAGCCCCTGGCCACTCTCTGCTGTCTCTACGACGGCCTCCATTCGGGTCCCTTCCACTGGCTTCGCCAGGATGCTCACATATTTATCGCGTGAGGAGGCCACTGTCTTTGCAGTGAGACTGGCTCTGACGTTCCTGAAGAAAGAGCTGATCCTGCTGAGTCTCTCGGTGGTGGGACCTGAACTCGCTGTAGATAAGCTCCTGCCCGATTTGTGCGAGGTCCTGGACTCGTTGGTGATGGGAGCACGGCTGATGCCTTTGTGAGCAGTGCCCTGCTCGCTGCCCCCCGGGCTGCCGTGGCCTTTGTCCTTTTGGTCATCTCTAGTGGCTCTGCGGCCGCCTGAGCACGGGCCAGCTGCTTTCTGGATGGTCTTGTTCCCTGCTGCCTTGTGGTGGCTTTCCACTGAACTGCAGAGCGAGGGGCTCGTAAGAGCTCTGTCCTCTCCCCAGTGCTCCCTTTTCTCCCTTCTTCCCTTGCGGGCCTGGGACACCCTCTGTGAGCTGCCATCCTGTTCACTCACTTTGCCTTCCTGTGGCAAGGTTGAGACGAGGGTCCCCTCGTCCTCCTCGTCGGCTCTTCCTTCAGCAGTCTTGCTGGTGGGTTCTGCTCCGACCACAGTCACGCCGGCCTCTGGGGAGAGGCTGGTGGACGTGCTGGAAGCATACCCTGAAGAGCTCGCGGCACCTGCCAAGCATACCCTGAATTGTTCGCAGCACCGTTTTCCTGCTCCTCAGGGATGTTCTGGCAGTGCCCCCAGTGGCTATGCTGGTTTTGCTTCCTCCTGGACCGTTGCTGGCTGTGGCTGCTGTGGCCGTGCTCTGCTCTTCAGGGGCAGGAGACTTGATCACTGCCACGCTCAAAGCACCCGCTGCGGTGCCTCCTGCCACCCCCGCTGTCTCCACCTTTGTCGTTGCCCGTGATGCTGACGCTTTGTCAAGCACTGTAGGTTTTGCTTTTGCAGTGGCCACATCGGGCATGGTATCGGGCTTGTGGGAGTCCAGTTGGATCCCCTCCCCACCAGCAAAAGCTGCGGACGTGGCCCCGGCCAGCTCAGAGCACGAGTGGAGGCTGCAGATGCTCACGTGGTCCTGATCCCACTTTCCTTGGAAATCCTCCACTGCCGGGCTCCTGCCATCGTCCTCTTCCTCGAACACAGGCATGCAGATCATGTCCCAGGCTGGAACGGCGTAGGTGCAGCTGAGACCCTCCACTGGTGGTCGCAGGAGGTAAATCAGCTCTTCCCAAGAGGTGAAGAGGTCTTCCTGCGCGTCCAGAGGGGCACACAGCTGCAGGTACCAGGAGCGGCCAGTGGCAAACCTCACGCGCAGCTGTTGTTTCTCACGATTGTGAGTGGAGATGCTCACGAGTGTCAAGGGAAGGAGCCTGGTGAGCTCTAAGGTCTTTGCAGCCTCGTGGCTCTTGCCCTTGGTGGCCTGGCTGTGCTCAGCGTGCTCTTCACAGCCGGTGGCCCATCGGGCCAGCAGCATGGTGTCTGGGAGTAGGAGGACGGGGCTGCTGGATGTGATGCCCACGGTCACCATGCAGACACAGTTGTGCACGTCAATCAGGTCTCCCCTCTTCGTGATCTGGATAAAGTCGCTCTCGAATACCGGTGCGTCCTTGAATATGTGGTATTCGCCCTTGCGCAGTTGCTGCTGCAGCTTCCCCGTGGTGGTGTTGAACAGGCCCACCCCGGTGCTGCTCTGGGCCATGTGATACGGGAGCAGAGAGACCCCACTCATGGCTGCCTTTGATCACGACAGGCAGCACGGTTAAGGTGGGCCCCTGGCTCTTCCCTCCCTCGGCCTCACTGGCAGAAGAGCGAGCTGCGGTGCTCGTACGTCACACACAGGCGGCCCTATGGCAGGTCTTCCAAGCCCGCCCCACAGGCCCCACCTTTGCCTCAGGGTCTCCCAGAAGCAGGGGCGTGGGTAGGGGCACAGATGATCACAGCGGGGACGCTGTAGGGCGCCTGGACCCCAGGCTGAATCTCTTCAAGTGTGTAGAGAGGTATGGTAGGCTCCCCCTCTGCCTCCCCTCACTTCTGCTTCTGGGTTTTTATCTCCCCAAGAGGCTGTGGTGAACTTCAGTCCTAGTGAGAGAAGTGACCACTTTCTCAGCCTAACCCCCTGGCACAGCCTGTTTATCCTCTGGTGCCCTTTGTGACCTATCACTGTCGCATAGCCCTTTGCCTCATTGTGACCTATCGCTGTCACATAGCCCTTTGCCTCATCCCCCAGCTGTCCCCTCAGGGCAGGGCCCCCATCCTCTCCCAAAGGAGGGGGAGGACATGTCCTCCCGCGGAGGACAGGCCCATCCTGCCAGGGACTCAGGTGCGTACTGAAATAAAAATGTCTTCAACTGGGAAAGTTTTGTGTGGGTCCTTTTTCTTTTCCTCCCCCAAATTCAGCTACTGGATGAAATCTATAGGAATGTAAGATGATGGGATAAATTTGAACCATTTAAGCTCATGGTTTAATTGTATCGAATAACGTAGAGTTGGCAGTTGCGATCCTTAGTCTGTCCTCTCATAAAATCTCAGTAAACGTTGACGACGGTGATTTTTAATAATGACATTAAAAATTGCTTCTCGGGGGGTGGGGGAGGGGGAATTCAGGGCTGGACCGGCATCCTGGTGGACCTGATGTGAAATTCCTGTTGAACAACAAAACTTTTAAATGCTTTGCTAGGATTATTTCTGTATTGAAAGTTTCTAATTATGCTTTTTAAAAAAATACTAAAAATAAAGGTTCAAGCTGCCAAAAAAAAAAAAAAAAAAAATTGCTTCTCCTAGGCACCATGCTGCATTCTTCACATATGGTGGTAAGAATGCACTGAGTTTGGTACTGTTAACTACTGTTCCCAGTTTATAGGTGAAGAAATTGAGGTTGTATCTCCTGTTTAAATTCCCAGAGCTAATGGTAGCAGAGGCACTATTTGAATGTAGGTCTACCTGATTCTAAAGCCGGTGTTCTGAACCACTACAGTACTTAGCCTCACAAAGAAAGCTTGGCCCAGCCAGACGTTTTCAAACTGGACTGATTTAACTACCTTTAAGAAGACCTATTTGGTGCATTATTAGAAGCTGCGTAATTAATTTTATGTGTGTATATATGTTATGGAGAGAACCCAAGACAGCAGTTGGGCTGACGTGGGGATTAAATTATCCAGGGGAGCACTCAGATCCTCCCTTCCTTTATGCTTGTGCAACAGCCTGTGTGTGGAAACCTAGTTATTCTTATGACATGTCCTCCCCCAGTGAAATGGGGGGTGAGTAGCCTGAGATGTAAGCTTTGATTCCAAGAGCCTGCCAGATGCCGTCCTGTAGTAACCTCCCTACCAGGCAGAAGTGGTTTGGAAGCCTTGACGCCTGTGGGGAGCATGTACCATTAGACATCCCGCCTCATTGCCACTCCCACAGAGCTAGTCAGAGAACAAGTGATTTCTGAATTGTGACTTGAAAGTTCTGAGAAAGGCCCTTGCTGCCAACTCTCTTATCTCCAGTTTGATGTTATGCTTGAAATCCCAGCATAGAGATTCATTCCTTGAGGATAAAGGCCATCTTTCTGTTAAAATACACACACCTGTCCCTCAACAGATGCCTGGATAAGCAAAATGTGGTCCCTCCATACAGTGGAATATTGTTCGGCCATAAAAAGGAATGAAGTACTGATATATGTCACAACATGGGTGAACTTTGAAAACATTATACTCAGTGAAAGAGGCCACATATCGTATGATTCTATTTATAGGAAATAGCCATAAGAGGCAAATCCATAGAGACAGATATTAGATTAGTGGTTGCCTAGGGCTGGAGGGAGCAGAGAATGGCTAGTACAGGGTTTCCTTTTGTGGTGATGAAAAATTCTGAAACTACATAGTGGTGATGGTTACACAGTATTGTGAATGCACTGAATGCCACTGAATTGTACACTCTAAAATTACAGTGGTGAATTTTATCACAATCTCACACACACACACTCCTGCTCATTTAATTGATGGGTTAAGAGCAGTTATCTTTTCATTGTTCCCTGTCTCAGGGGAAATCATTCAGTCTTTCACCATAAAGTATGTTGTTAGCTGTAGTTTTATTTCAGAATTGCCCTCTGTCAAGTTTAAGAAGTTCACTTCTATTCTTAGTTTTCTGGGCATTTTTATCATGAAGGATTATTGATTTTTTTTCAAATGCTTTTTCTGCATCTATTGAGCTGATTACTTGATTGTTTTGTTTTTTTTTGCGGTACGCGGGCCTCTCCCTGCTGTGGCCTCTCCCGTTGCGGAGCACAGGCTCCGGATGCGCAGGCTCAGTGGCCATGGCTCACGGGCCCAGCCACTCTGTGGCATGTGGGAACTTCCCAGACCAGGCCACGAACCCGCGTCCCCTGCATCGGCTGGCGGACTCTCAACCACTGCACCACCAGGGAAGCCCAATTATATATTTTTCAGTATACTTTTATCATGAAAAAGGGAGAAAAGTCACTATATCCCACCTGAATGGCTAAATGGAAAGAGCTAAACAGTATCAAATGTTGGCAAGGATGTGGAAGAACCAGGACTTTAATACATTCCTGGTGGGAATTATTATTTCCACAGTCATTTTGGAAGGAAAATAGCTTGGCAGTATAATCAGAAGCTGAGCATATGCATATATTCAATTCCATTCCTATGTATATGCCGAGCAGAAGTTTATGTATATTTTTACCAACAGATCTGTATATAAATGTTCATAATAGCACTATTTTTAATAGCCCAAAACTGATAATAACTTAAATCAATAACAGAATAAGTTGTAGTATCATCACACACTGGAATACTGTATAGCAGTGAAAATAAATGGACGATCGCCAGGAAAGTCATGCACAAACCTCATAAATATAATGTTAAGGGAAAGAAACCAGAGTCAAAGAGTACATACTACGTGATTCCAGTATGTAAAGTTGAAAAAGCAAACAACATTCATCTATGGTGTTGGAAGCTAGGGTGGTGGTTACCCTTGAGTGACTGCAAGGGGGCACTTCCAGAGTTGCAGTGATGTTCTGATTCTTCGCCAGGTGCTAGTTTCGTGGGGTTGCTTATCTTGTGAAATGTCATCGAGTGGTATGCTTACGATGGCACGCTAGCTAATACTTGCTGTTCTGATTGCGAGCTAATACCTGGGCAGGGAACGGCTAAGTCTAGATGAGAGTGCTTGCGGTTCTGATTGCTAGCTAATACTTATTTCTGTCCACTGAATAGCCCGAGGGGACATGAGTCCTGTTCTTGCTTTGTTTACAGACCTTCCTGGGGAATAAGCGTTTATTAAAAGCATAGGGGGATAGTGAAGGAGAGCTTCCCAGACCATAGTCTGACTTTGAGCCATGGCCCTGGGGGGCAAAGCCAGAAAGGAGTGGAGTCCAGATGCAGCACTGCTGTTGGCGCGGAGCATGTGTGTGAGGTGGGGCTGCCCTTGACTGGACACTGGGTGTCAGACTGTGGCACAGCTGACATCACAGAATCCACTGTGAGGCTACAGCTGGGCTTTGGGACCTAGAAATTCAGACAAAACACTGCATGCATTCTCAGATTGTTTGTTTTTTTATTGAAATTGCAGTGAGGAAGCTGAAATGGGCTCTCCAGGGGTATTTCCCTGAGCCCTGGTCCCCTTTGCAGCTCCCAGCTGTAGGTCCTATTGATGGGCTTCAGCGGTCACTGGCTCCATGGTGTCAGATGTCACACCTCCAGTGATCTCCAGCCCCTGGCCACTCTCTGCTGTCTCTACGACGGCCTCCATTCAGGTCCCTTCCACTGGCTTCGCCAGGATGCTCACATATTTATCGCGTGAGGAGGCCACTGTCTTTGCAGTGAGACTGGCTCTGACGTTCCTGAAGAAAGAGCTGATCCTGCTGAGTCTCTCGGTGGTGGGACCTGAACTCGCTGTAGATAAGCTCCTGCCCGATTTGTGTGAGGTCCTGGACTCGTTGGTGATGGGAGCACGGCTGATGCCTCTGTGAGCAATGCCCTGATATGGAAATATTAATTGGACCTGCTTATTTGTATTATGTTCTGAGGCTAACAGTTAGTAAATACAAAGCCTGAAGAAAAATGATGGGTACTTCATAAGTGCTACCTACATAAATGTTCAAGTATTAAATGCCTGGAAGAATAAGCAGGTTGTCTCCAGAAAGTCCACCTAGGAGGCTGCAAACAGGAGGTTAGAGCGTACTTTTTCACATTGATGACATGAGTAAGAAGTTTTAGAGCTCATGGAAAGAATATTATTTCTTGTGATGCACTGTGGGGTGGGCAGAGTAGGGGCTGTGACCCATATTTTATGGTTCAGGGCACTGAAATTTAGAGAGATTGAGTAACTTGCCCAGAGTCACAACACTGATGAGTGATGGGTCTGAGGCAGGGGAGGGAGTTGATTCCTTGGGGATAGAGATTCCTGAACACATGGACATGAGATCATGCCCTGGATACGCAAACCAAGAGCTCTCCTCACTCCCTTTCCCACATCCTCCTGCCCCAAGGATGCTGCAGGGAGACAGCTGGTACTCAGAGGAGGTGCCCGGCCCAAGAGAATGGCCCAAATCTGGACCCAACTCCTGGCTCTATGTTTCAATCCCTGACCCCAAATACAATGCCTTTCCCCCAAATGAAGACCCCCTGATGGACCAGGGTATCCAAATATGTGTGCATCTCCCCTCCCTTCCCCCTCAGCACTTGAGTCTAGCAGCTGATTTGCAGTGAGACTTCCTGGTGGTCAGGTGACCACCCTGAATGACCAGTAGTCTACTTGACTCCCTAACTGACTCAGAACCCAGGACATTCCAAACCAACTGCCCACACTGACAGTTGCACAGAGAATTAGCATCATCTTCAACTGATGATGAGCAGTTAATATTCAAACCTGGATGATGAGCAGTTAATATTCATTAGCTGGGAACAGGGTCTACTGGGCTGGTGTTTTGGTGGCTTAACAGATGAAGTTTACAGGCCCCCAGGGTCTCACTGACTAGGAACTGACCAATCCTCTGAGCAGCTTGGACTAAGGCCTGGCTAAGAGTGGGCAGTGGCTGCACAGGCTCTGAGTAGGCACCTTCCCTGCCCAATCCTCCCTCAGCCAGATCCAGGCTCTGCTGTACAAACTACAGCCATTGCTCCTGAATCTACTTGCTGGTATTATTTCCACAGTACCTTCAATGGAGTGGTTAGTGGGGGTGCAATTTGTGTCCCTACCCTGTTGTTTGGCCAGATGCTGATTCTGATGTGCCTGAACCACCGCTGCGGATGGCCAGCAGATTATCTTGATCGCAGATGATATTCTTGTGCATCCTGTGTTTGATTCCTTTATAATCTTCCTTTTCTTCTTGGTACCTGAGTCATGATCCTGGAAAACACAACAAAAACTGAGAGAACTATTGATATGTTGCTGGGAGAAGACCACGCAGAGGTGTCAATTCATTCCCAGGTCACATGTCTGTTCTCTTTGTTCACCAGCCTCCTAGGGGAGTCTAGGGGAGTCAAGTGAATCGAAGCTGGGCTGAGAAGAGGGTGTTGCAATGTGGTGTGCACTTAGAATAGCCAGCAGGCTGACTGCACGGGGACATGACTTTATTTAGTGAGATAATACAGAAAGGGAGCACAGCACAGTGACCGACAGAGTGGGGGCTGGTGCCTGATGGTCTGGATTCAAATCATACCAGAAGCCACATGAACCTGGGAAAGTTATGCAGACCCTCTGTCCTCAGTTCCTTGTTCTGTGATAATGGAAATGTTAATAGGGCCCACTTATTAGTATTACATGATGAAGCTTAATACAGCAAATCAGGTAGACCCTGATGAAAAATGATGGTTACTTCATAAGTGCTACCTAAGTGTTCAAATATTAAATGTCTGGAAGAATAAGCAAGAAATGTGGTAGTGCTGCCTCCAGAGAGGGGACCTGGATGCCACAGGGCAGGGGAGTGGGGAAGGTTATGGATGTGATGCTTTAGAGCTTGTGAAGAATATCTGTCATCATCTCCTGTGATCCCCACATCAGCCCCATGGGGAACTCATGGCAGGTGCTGTGATCCATATTTTATGGTACATGGCACTAAAATGTTGAGATTTTAAGTGACTTTCCTGGAGTCGCAAAGCTGATGACAGATGGATGTGGGACAGGAATGTAGTTGGTTCCCTGGGACAGAAATCCCTGAACCCCTGAATCCTCTAGATGGTGCTCTGGACTCCTGAGCCCAGGGCTCCCCTCCCTCCATCCCCCCAATCCTCCTGCCTGCCCCATGGTTGCTCCAAGGACAGGAGGGGTCTGAGCCAACAGGAAGGCCCATGCCTGATCCAGCTGCCTCCCTTACATGTTGATCCCTGACCCCACAGCTGTTAAATAACCCTGAAAGAAGGTCCCTTGAAGGATCAGGGGGTCCCATCTACGTCCCTCCTCCCTCAGCGTCTTCACACACTGGGTGAGCCTCCTGGTGGTCTGACCAGTGGTCGGCTTGCCTCCACGTGGCTCAGAGCCCTGGTCTCTCCAAGCCAGTTGCCCACATGGCACGTCTCTAACAAATTAGCTTGGTCTTCAACAACCAGCCCTGGATGCACAGTTAGTGCTGATTAATGAGGACAGTGGCCTGCTGGGGTGTGCTTGGTGGTTTAGTGGGTGAAGCTGGCGTGCCCCACTGTTGCCTGACTGTTGATGTGAGCAACTGTCTGAGTAGCCTGGGCTACGGCCTGGCTGGGGAGGGGCCGTCGCTGCACTGGCTCTGAGGGCGCACCTTCCCTGCTCATCCTTCCTCATCAAAATCCAGCCCCTACAAACTCCTCATCCATCCCTAGACCCCGCAGTGGCACAGGAGAGAGGCCCATGTCCTCCTAGAGGGACCCTTCCATAGCCACAGCCTAGAGACCCCATCCCAGGACTGTCTCTGAGGATGACCCAGGCCCTCCTAATCTCTGTCACCAAATGTTCATTCCACTAACCCAATGGCATTGTCCCTTCTCTCCACGTTCCCAGGCAGCGCCCAAACACCCAGTGATCCTGTCCACATCAACCACTGGAAATACCGCCATGAAAATCCCAGTTTCCTTCCTTTCTGAAAACCTCTAGATTTAGACTGCTAATATTTGCTTTCGGATTTTGACATCGACATTCAGAAGTGTTTAGCCTGTAATTTCTCCTGTCCTGTAATATCTGCTGCTGGTATGACATCAGTATTCTCCTGGTCCGATGAAAGCAGTGTGGGTGTGTTCCCTCTGTATCTGTTCTCTGGAAGAGTGTGTAGGAGACCGGCATCGTTTCTGTCTTAAATGTTTGGTAGAAATCAGAGGAAGCCACCTGGGCCTGAAGTTTGTTTTGCGGGGAAATTTTTTTTGCATCTCTTTCTAATTGAAGTTTACTTGGTGTATATTGTACAGGGCACAGATCTTAAGCGTAGAGCTTTATGGTTTCTTGTAAATATAAACACATCTGTTACCAACACCCAGTTCAATATACAGGATGTCCCCAGCACCCTGGCAGCACCCTGTAGAAGGGGAGAAGAATAAGTGCTAACTTATTCGGTTATAAGAATGAAATCAGTTACTCCATGTATATTCCAAGTGCAGTGATTTACACACAAATAACTCAAAATTAGTGTGGCAGCACAATCAGAAAGTAGTGGAGGGCGCTGGAGGGCTGGGAGAATCCAGTCCCTTTGGGATTTCCGCTGTGGATGTCTGGGGCCAGAGTAAGGAAGCTGAGAGGAGCTTCTCAGAAGCATTTGGGCTTTTACAGAGGGAAAAACTACTGCTCCCCAGAGTGGAGCGCCCATTGTAATTCACTGAGCCCTCCCTTTGCGGAGGGTGCTTTTCTATACTTGTGTGTTATTTTACATAGAAATGTTTAAAAAATAAACCAAGGAGGAGATCAATTTTGCTTGATCTGTTAAAAGTAAGACATATATCTAAAATTTATGCTAAATCTGTACAGCTCCGACAGGAAGTAACCGGCACTCACTAGCTGACTCAGGAGCGGAGGGGGAGCAGAGAGGCGGCCCTCCTTCCTTGGCCTCGTGTCTCATTTAAGCTGCCAGACACTGCACAAGCTCCATCCCCTCTGAGTCTCAGGCTGAGGCCTCCAGGTCACAGTCTTCACAGGTGTCAGACCAGAACCTGCCACACAAAGGCAGGGACTGGAGTCAGTGGGGAGGTGGGCTCCCTGGGGTCGGTGTGTGGGACCCAGGGGGCTACTCAGACCCTGCAAGTGACTTTGGGCCCTGACATCCCCAGGGCTCACATCCCCAGGGCACTGGGGCCTGTTTGCTGCTCTTTGCCAAGTGTGTTCTGGTAGCAGAGAGACCTGTCCTACAGGGGCGATTTAACCTGGGCATTTGGCCGGGCGGCGTTCAAGTGACTGGTCCCCTGAACAGTGAAAGTGATGCAGAGGAAAGGGGAGGCTCTGGGGCTCCAGGGTGAAAAGTGTGGGTCCCTCCCACCTGGGCGCTGTGAGGAGTGGGAGGTCTGATGACACAGGTGGGAGTAGTGACCCTGTCCCTCCAGCCCACACGCAACACGGCCCATCATGAGACCAGCACAGTGGAAGTGGGCAGAGAACCGCAATGTTCCCTTTTCCCCTAATAATCATTTTTCTCTCTTTAACACCCCAGCCAAACTTGCCTCTGCTTTTTAATTTAAAAATATCCTGATGCTGTGGTCATAGAATCATAAATTTTATAGCTTTGGTATATCCCAACATGAAAAGTTTATAGAAGACACTGCTTTTCAGAGTGTAATAAAACCAGATGTATTTGTTATTTGATTTTAAGGTCATAATTAACTTGGAATCCTGGCCCTTTAACTCATCCTAAATTAGCTTTGAATTGCCTTCATTTTGTGTGTGTGTTGTATTCAATTTTTACACATCTATGGAAAATCTATAGAACCTCAGGTTGAGAAATGGTGCCATGAGGTGACCCAGGCCCTTCAGTGGGGCTCCACAGAGGCTGCGGGGTCCCCAGGGGGTGGGCAAATCCCAGCCAGGTGTGGATCCTGCAGTGTCCCCCACCGGATGCCAGGGCTACCGCGTGCCCACAGGGATGCAGCAGTGCTGGGCCAGGTGAGCTGTCTGCTTGCGTGAGAAGAAGCCCTGTTGCCTCTGTCCTCCTCACCCTTTCCCCAGGAGGCCTGAACTGGGGGGTACCAGGGCCACTCCAGATATCTCACCACACCTGGTGATTAACTGGGGATGTTGCCTGCTGACCTTGGTGGGTTGGGAGGGCAAGGCTGGGTCTTGCAGAGGGAGATGTTGAACCTCACCAGGGACACTCTTTACAAAGAACACAATGTGAACAACACCTCCAGGAGTGATGTATGTGGTGACCCCACAGACGCCTCCGGCCCCCCCCAAACATAAGAGCCTGGCATCTTCAGGGGTTCTATGGAACAGGGACCGTTCCCTGGCGAGATGCACTCAGGTCATCCTCCAGTTGCCTGCGCAGATCACCACCATTCTCTTGTCTCCACCTTTTTGTTCACACGCAGTGGTGACCACCTCCGTGCTCTTCTCTGGCTTTTGGGTTTTCCTGAAGCGCCAAAAAAAAAAAAAAAAAAAAAAAAAAGTCAGGGATGGCAAGGGAAGCACATACACTTACTTGCCTTCTGCTCTTCCTCCTACCCGCTCCACGCTCACATTTCCTCTTCCTGTTCTTCCTCATCCTTTTACTTCATCCCTTCTCTTGAATCCAGGATGAGAGAATTTCTTTTTTTTTTTAATTGGATGAGTCAGTCTTCTTTTATTTATTTATTTTTAATGTCTTTATTGGAGTATAATTGCTTTACAATGGTGTGTTAGTTTCTGCTTTAATAACAAAGTGAATCAGCTATACATATACATACATCCCCATAACCCCTCCCTCTTTTGTCTCCCTCCCACCCTCCCTATCCCACTCATCCAGGTGGTCACGAGCTGATCTCCCTGTGCTATGCGGCTGCTTCCCACTAGCTATCTACCTTATGTTTGGTAGTGTATATATGTCCATGCCACTCTCTCACTTTGTCACAGCTTACCCTTCCCCCTCCCCATATCCTCAAACCCATACCGTTTTTATGCTAAGTTATATGCTACATGTAGCTGGAAAAATGTTAAAAAGATTTTTAAAGAACTGCACATCTATTTTTGAAGCTGATTTGCCTGTTCAAGGCTTGCTAGCACTTTATCCATGTCAGTACTATTTCACTTAGTAAACAAATGCAGTTGCCATAATTGCTGCATATGTGTCTGTGTTCCTTTCTAGGTTATATGTTTTTGAAGTTAGAAACTATATATCACAGCCCCTATGTGTAGCACAATATCCATTGCTAATTCAGATTGTGTTTTAAGATATGAGACAAAATTTAAGACTTTTATTATAGGCATAAACATCTAGCAAACCAACCAGAAAATAAAAGCTAATTTTCAATTGGTTGGCCAAGAACAAAAAAGAGAGGAATACCTAGTGCAAAACCATATCTCTAATAACTACTGTTGGATTTAGAGCACACACATGCTAAACTTATTTTAAAATATCTTCTTATCAAAGATTTGAGGTTGGACCTGAAAAAATTATATCAGAAGTGAAAATAATCATGTGGTCTGACCAGCCTGGATCACACAAAGTAAGTGTATATTATATATAAAGTAGATAAACGAGGTCCTACTGTATAGCACAAGCAACTATATTCAATACCTTGTAATAACCTATAATGGAAAAGGATCTGAAAAAGAAATATATATATCTGAATCACTTGGCTGTACACCTGAAACACAACATTGTCAACTATACTTCAAGTAAAAAAAACAAAACAAAACATAGTAAGTGTAAAGGGAAGTATAGTTTTATAAATTCACCTCTGATATCCAATGGACCAACTGAAAGACAACAGAAACTACAACTTTCTAGGAGACAGGACATGGCCAGCAAACCAGGCTGTTACCCTCGGTAACGGTCATACCTGCCAAAAAATATACAGACTAGCCTGCATTCATGAATACCTAGGAATTCTTCATTTATCTGGCATTATCAGGCAATGAGGTATTGTATGTTAGGAGAAGTTTTTTTTTAATGACAAATTTAAGAGGAGTTATTTTAACCTTCACTCGGTAATTTTTTTCTAAAATTAAGAAATGTATCCACTGGTGTATCTAATGTTTCCGTGATAACTCGGGGTCATCAGTTCAATCAACGTTTGCATGAATAATGCGAATGGAAACAAGACAGGCATGCTTACTGAAACTGAAAATGACATAGCACTGGCTGGAATAACTGATGAGAGAGCAAGAAAAAGCAAAAATGAAAACAAACCATGATCAAGAAACAGTCAAGTTCTGACTTTCTGTACTTAGTTTCAAAAAGAGATACCACAAATCCCAGCGAGAGACTCCAGCATCATTAGCTGTCTTTCTCCTTTGTTTCCACCTTCCTTTTCCTTCTACCCTAGATTGTTCCAGGAAATGTTTATAGCTCCCTGCCAAGACAAATTCTAATTCTTAACTTTCTCTCACACAAACTTCCCAATATGTCCATGTGCTAAATGGTGTGGAGGTAAAAGACAATTCATCACAGGGACATCTCCTATGAAAATAAAATTAGAACCTAGCTTCTAAACATGCAGAGAGGAAGGCGTGGTGTCAGGCACTAATTTCCTTGCGAATTCCTCTCCATTTCTAATAGACGTTCTTATTTACCAAGATCCCTTTTCATTGGTGTCCCATTCCAGACTGCTCCACTCCGCCCATCCTCATCCTGTAAAATACATTCACACTCTTTTGTGACCCTACTTATTTGCCCATTAAATAATCAATCATAGAACTGTTGGAATTAAATATAGAGTGAAATTAAAATATTGGAGTCACTTGGAGGGTTTAAGCAGCTCCACCAGAAAATACTGGGCATGGATTTAAAAGAGGCTGCGTGGGACTTGCTCTTGTCCAAGTTCTTTCTCAAGAAGTATCTGAAATTAGCCTAAATTCAGAGTTAGTCAGACTGGCCTGCTTTCTCAGGTGGACTGGAATTCATTGCTCTTTCCCCTCAACTCCCTGATGTCAGGGGCACTTTCCGGAGAGGAGGTGGACTTCTCTGCCTACTGCAGAAGCGCAGTTCCCCCCGGGCCCACTCCCCATCTGAATCCCACACTGGAGGCCAGATGCCAGCCTTCCCAGAACATTCGTGGTCTCATTTCAGTTTTTGACCTGCTCAGATTGAGTCCCTGTAGACTCTTTCTCAGCTTGAAACCTGATCTTCCACCCCTTTCCCTGACCTCGATGGTTACCTGCCTACTTTAGGCTTCAGGTGCTTTACCTATAAAATGATATATTTGCCCTTAGTTCTAAAGTCTTCTTTCTAAAGCTCTACAATGTGGTGGCTCCTTGAAAATGTTTCTCTTTGCTGGTTTTAATTTTGTAGAGAATTAAAACCCCAGCCACTCTAAAAGACAGTAAGTTACATTGGATAAGGAAAGTGTGCTTTTGTAGTTAGATTAACAGGGATGGAAGACGACTTAGTATGTTTTAAGATATTCATGATCCATTCTCGTGAGAGTCAGGGGAAGAAGGGGAAGAGAATTAATAAAATACTGAACGATTGTGACAAGTTCACCAAGATGTAGCTGATTAGTTACTACTTGAATAAGCCACACAAATCCAATTCAAGTTTTCCTTTATTTTTCTAAGAAGGGATCCCAGTGAAATGAGTCCCATGTTCAGTAACTCCGTGTTCAATGGCTTAGTCTTTAAAAACTGTTATGTTGCTGGAAGAAGAAATATTCCCCATCAGTCCTAATTGATGTTTAGCTATCACGCACATTTGAAATAAATTTATTACTTTGCCTGATCTCAGTGTAATACATTCCAAAGGGGCAAAGAGCACACGAAAAGTTATGGAGTCTCCATCTTCTACACTAAAGTGTGCAATAAATTACATATTATTTGGCCGTGAAATTCACAAGCCATAGAAACCACGCCATTAGCAATGTATACAGTGGTAAACAGCAGGTAATGAGAATGATATAAAACAAAACAGACTGTGTATGTTGGCACTGCTGCCAATAAAGCAATCATTAAATGCATTCATATGCATCTACGCTAGGTAAGCTCTTTAGGGCAATTGCTATGAGTTCTACATACCTGTCAGGATATTATATATAGCCCAGATTCTATGGCGTTTATTCATAGACTCTGAGAAAGGGTTACTCTGGGTAAATCCAGACCTTTTCTCAATATAGAATTTGGTCAACATGCATTCTGAACAGCAAAATTTCACAGTATTTTCCTACACTAATTGCCACCTCAGCAAATGCAGGATTAAGTATAATGGATTATAAGAAGTTAGAAAGGAAAGATGGAAGAAAAGAAGGAAGGCAGAAAAAAGGTGGGTATGGAGTACTTCAACATTTACGTAGAGTGGACCTAAAACTAAACTGAGGTTTCCCTGAGCTATTAGCATACGCTATAGAAACTTAAATGAAAAAATAAAAAAAACCAGCAAGGGAAACTCAAAGATTCTTTGTTTTTTCACTTTACTGCATATACACGTCCATCTTAAACAATCTATATGCTTATATCCAATAAGAGAGCATTGTTTTGCAAGGCTATTTGGGTTCTATCAGCATGTAAAGGTCGGACAACTCAACTTTAGCAGAGTCAGCCTTCAGGTGAATAATTGCTTCTCTCAGGTTGTGAGCATTTGAATTTTCCAGAAATGTTTCCCAAAACATGAAAATTAAAAGAGTCCTAGGACAGCGTCCTTTAGAAGTTTTATAGTATCAAGGTTTTTGGAGGAAGAGTATCCTTGTCGATTATCAACACAATGATTCCAAGCAGGTCAATTTATGCTGAGAATATTATATAACAGAACCCACTTCACCCCCATTATACTGACAATGATCTTCCTTACTTCAACCTTGTGCTTCTTAGTAAAGTTGGAAATACTGAGCCAAGAACAGACAGTGACAATGCCAGAGACTCAGATGTACCTATAGGTGCCTTCAGACAACATCAGCCACCCAGGCTAAAGTCCTGGTTTAAAACATCCCAACATGAATGAATCTCAAAAACCATGTGCTGAGCAAGTGAAGCCAGATCAAAAGGGCACCTACTGTATTATTCAACTTACATGAAATTCTAAACTGGACAAAAGTCATCTCTAAAGATAAAAAACAGATCCGCGGTTGCCTTGGGGTGGGAGATGGGGATACTTTTGCAAAAGCCTAGGAGGAAACTTTCTAGGGTTTTAGAATTGTTATCTATCTTTATGGGGGTGGTAGTTATACAAATGTATACATTAATTACAAGTCACTGAACCGTTGACTAAAAATGTCTGCATTTTATTGTATGTAAATGATACCTTAATAAGGTTGATTACAAAATGAACCAAAAACATAACAAAGCAGAAGAAAAACCTCTCAAGACCTCAAAGGAAATACACTGTTTTCTTCCAGGGTACCAGATTGGAAATGAGGCATTGGTCTGTTCTACCCTCAGATTATCCCTAGGATTATCTAGTCTATTTTAAAGCACTAGAGTCCCCTATCAGGAAAACTCACCCCATGTTTAATTATTTTGATTTCTTCTCTGCCTCTTCTCCCAACACAGTGAAGTCATTTACGGAAGAAAAACCAGCTTTTTCCAACTTTGCACCATCACATATTCTTTCCAAAGCTATTATTTATGGAATAAAATTTGGCTACACTTTGTAAAAATCTAGCTTTTTGAGCCTTACAAACCTTAACAGTTAACCTATTGCCTCCACTGGAATTTGGAAAAAAAATTATTTTGAAAATGAGTAGTTGAGATTTGACATTTTTGTTTTTTGTGATTTTCTCTTCCCCTAAGAGAGAAGTGAGTAGGAATGAGAAACACATACATAAAGAAAAAACAAATTATCTTGCTGCCTTTGCTTGGTTATAATTTATAGGAGGCCCTTTTCAGCAATAATCTATTATCTGAAGCAATAAAATATAATCTCCATGAAGGCCAGGCCAGGATATTTGTCTCTTTTTCAGCAGATTGCAATACGAACCACATTCATGGATATGCTTCTTGATGATCTTTGTAATACTGTAACAGTTGACCATTTCCTCATGCCTCTTCATCTTAACTTAAACCTGGTTTTTCACTAATGACCTCACATTTCCTTCTCTAACACTTGGTTGTGGGCCTCTTTTCCAACTCCAACTCCAACTCGCATTTCACTCTGGAACCAAAGGAAGACTCACACCTTCCTCCTTTTTAATGATACCTCAAGGTCATTACCATATTGTGATCACCCTGAAGAATAGCCAGACAATTGTTATTTCAGAGCCATCTGACAATTTGTAGCTCTAAAAATTAACTAAGGACCGCATTTGTCAAAAATATCCTAGTTTAAGATTTTGGTAATACAGCAACAGTAATTCCGAAGTCATTTATGACAATCAGTGTGGGAAGCACCCTCCTTCGGGAAGATCCTTTGCCATACAATACTCTTTCCCTGTCAGGTAATAAGGAAGCATGGCCGTGGAAAGTAACCTTTTCTGGAAAGAAATACTTGGCTTTGAGAAGGCTTGAAGTTCATACATTTTTCTTGAATTAGATTCCCCATTAATTACTTTATCCACAAAGAGGTAATTATCAGAGTTATGTAAGCAGTTAAGGAGATGCTACTCCACATTCTTTCAGCTTGTTGACCTTTCTCACTTTATTTCATGTGGCTATCTGAAACATCAATGATTTACATGCCTTTCGTTTTTTTTTTTAAACAGATTTCTGTGTGTGTGTGTCCCCATGATGAAAACATCATTAAAATAAAATATCATGAATAGACTCTTAAGAAGCAGAGTCTACTTAAAGTCCTGGAAAATGTGAAAGCACTAATATTGATGGACAACTCTACACTCTGAAGGTTACTGCAAATTTTTTGATCTCTATTTTGTCTAGGAGTTTTTCAGATTTTCTACCATGATCATTTGTTAGTTTTATAATTACATAATAAAGGCATTACATCATACAATCTTTTGTTATCCATTGCAGTTTTAAAACTATTCCTTTCCTTGTCCTCAGCAGATATGTCATAGATTATTAGTACACAAGCGAAGACTTTCAACGTAACAGTACTTTATAGTGAGAAGAACTATACTGAGCTATCTCTATCCTAAGACAATGCACTAGAAAAGCACTAGGAATTCTTAAGCACTAGGAATACAGAGACGACCAAGGGGCAAGTTCCTTGCCTTCAAGTATACATAATCATTATAGCAAATGCTTAAATAGCACTTAGTACGTAACTCACCACAGCAGTCTTATTATCCTCCTTTTTAATAGGTGAGCAGAGGAAGCCACAGGGAAGTCATAGGGTAAAGCCAGAATTTGAACCTCAGTAGACTAGTACACTCTCCACGGCTTTAACTACTGCGTTAAAAAAATATATATATATAAAGTTATATATATATATGTAACTCCAAGTATTCCAAAGTTACAGAACACTTATCTACCAAAACTCAAAAAGGAGCACACAAACTTGCATAGAAAATAAACATGTAAAAGTTCACAAATTAACCACAATATAACCTGCTCCACATAATATACTGACTGCAGTGTCCTGGGCCTCTCCCATCCTTAGGTAGCCGGAAAGTACAACAAAATAATACTTTTCATCTTTGGAAGCCACACCATCTCTCATACCAACCAACCAATTACTTCCTTAGAGAGAATAGGAAGTTAACCTGAATATCATAAAATTATATATATATAGCATTACTGATGTAGAATCTTTGTTTAAAGACAATAACTTCAATAGCAGAGGGAACTTTACCATTGCAGGCTTCAGATAACCTCTATATTTCCCAGATTTCATGCTAAATCATAAAATGCCATATTGTGTCTGAAGCTATTTTTTCAATAGTCCATTTTCTTCAATGGACTAGCAAAGCAGTAAATACTGAGGAACATTTTGGCTCCCATATCCTAAAGCCATTCTGATTATGCCTGGGTGATCATGGGGGACGTCATCGGAACTACCAGAGGACTGGCTGAAATACCAGTGTTGTGGCCAGCTTATAAATTAGAAATTATACAGAATCCAATTTTATTTTTTTGTTAAGTAATTCCTATGAGGCTTTTGGGATGTCAATGTAAAGTCCTTTCATGTGTAATCTTTATCCAGTAGATAGGGAACAATGCCAATCCCCGTCATAAATACTTTCACAACCTGACACTGAAAATCCACTGTAGGGCATAGGACCTGCAAATAGGATATGAATCACACACATCCACTCATTCAGACAACCCACAAATATTCATTTTTAAGTCTACTATATGCCAATAATGTACCGGCCTCTCAGACGCTAAACCATGCTCAATGCTGAAAGAGACATACTCAGTTCTGGCCCTCCTGGAACTTATTACCTACAGAAGTGCCTTCGTTGTAAATGGTCAGGTCTCAGCCAATGCTATTATCATCAGCAGGTGACCAAATGATAGAGCTTGCTCTCTAAACAAGCTGCACACTCTGCTTTCAACATTTTTGCTTTCCTTCAAGGCACATAATCCAGTGGTCAATTTCTCCCAGTTAGTGAGGTTTGGGGAAAATTTACCCAGTGAAGAATTCCTTGTGGCCTCACTCTTTCCTCACACTCCCCTCTGTGCTCTTGAGCTAAAGAGACCTGGATTAAAGTCACTTGCTCTAACCTTATTATTTTAAAATAGGGCTGCTCCTGCTTTGAGGATTTCCACTGGACCAACAAGGTAGCAAAGCAGCACTGTATCAGCAGCAGGTAAATTTCAAAATGACAACTCTAAAAATATCCAAGGAAGTTCTAAGTGGTGGTCTAAGGAAGTTGCAACTTCTTTCTCATTTGCAAAGGGCTGAGGAGGACCCGCCTCCTAGAGCCGCTGGGTGGGCTGAATGACATCGGTGTGTTCGAGCTGCTGGCACCTAATGAGCAGTGAATAACCCAATCTTCCTTCCTTTGGTGAGCCTGTTCCTGGAGGTACACAGGATGTGAGACAAAGACCCCACCAGCTAGGAGCTTCCACCCCACAGTCTCGCCCAAACAGGGCAATGGCAGAAGGTCTGAGACTGGACCTGGCTGTGGGCGTTGGGTTCAGGAGGTGAGGCTGCTGGTCCAAGGGATGGGTACCCAGTGTGTGAGCTCTGCAGCTGGGTGACTAAAGCCTGCTCCGTGCCAGCTGGGCTTGAATGAGAGCTAATGGCCTGCTAATAGTTTTCAGGGCTTTGCCTTGAGGTGTGGAGAGCTGTGTGACTCACTGAGAGTCCTGTGACTCACTGCTGTGCCAGCCGGGGCGACTGGAGGCTCTTCCATCCACCACCGTCTGCTCTCAGCGCCTTTTTTTTTGCCGTACGCGGGCTTCTCACTGTTGTGGCCTCTCCCGTTGCAGAGCACAGGCTCCAGACGTGCAGGCTCCGGACGCAAGGCTCAGCGGCCATGGCTCACGGGCCCAGCCTCTCCGCGGCATGTGGGATCTTCCCGGACCGGAGCACGAACCCACGTCCCTGCATCGGCTGGTGGACTCTCAACCGCTGCGCCACCAGGTAAGCCCAACTATATACTTTTAAGTATATTTTTATCATGAAAAAGGGAGAAAAATAATTATATCCCACCTGAATGGCTAAAAGGAAAGAGCTAAACAGTATCAAATGTTGGCAAGGATGTGGAAGAACCAGGACTTTAATACATTCCTGGTGGGAATTATTATTTGCATAGTCATTTTGGAGGGAAAGTAGCTTGGCAGTATAATCAGAAGCTGAACATATGCATATATTCAATTCCATTCCTATGTATATGCCGAGCAGAAGTTTATGTATATTTTTACCAACAGATCTGTATATAAATGTTCATAATAGCACTATTTTTAATAGCCCAAAACTGATAATAACTTAAATCAATAACAAAATAAGTTGTAGTATCATCACACACTGGAATACTGTATAGCAGTGAAAATAAATGGACGATCGCCAGGAAAGTCATGCACAGACCTCATAAATATAATGTTAAGGGAAAGAAACCAGAGTCAAAGAGTACATACTACGTGATTCCAGTATGTAAAGTTGAAAAGCAAACAACATTCATCTATGGTGTTGGAAGCTAGGGTGGTGGTTACCCTTGAGTGACTGCAAGGGGGCACTTCCAGAGTTGCAGTGATGTTCTGATTCTTCGCCAGGTGCTAGTTTCGTGGGGTTGCTTATCTTGTGAAATGTCATCGAGTGGTATGCTTACGATGGCACGCTAGCTAATACTTGCTGTTCTGATTGCGAGCTAATACCTGGGCAGGGAACGGCTAAGTCTAGATGAGAGTGCTTGCGGTTCTGATTGCTAGCTAATACTTATTTCTGTCCACTGAATAGCCCGAGGGGACATGAGTCCTGTTCTTGCTTTGTTTACAGACCTTCCTGGGGAATAAGCGTTTATAAAAAGCATAGGGGGATAGTGAAGGAGAGCTTCCCAGACCATAGTCTGACTTTGAGCCATGGCCCTGGGGGGCAAAGCCAGAAAGGAGTGGAGGCCAGATGCAGCACTGCCGTTGGCTCCGAGCATGTGTGTGAGATGGGGCTGCCCTTGACTGGACACTGGGTCTCAGACTGTGGCACAGCTGACATCACAGAATCCACTGTGAGGCTACAGCTGGGCTTTGGGACCTAGAAATTCAGACAAAACACTGCATGCATTCTCAGATTGTTTGTTTTTTTATTGAAATTGCAGTGAGGAAGCTGAAATGGGCTCTCCAGGGGTATTTCCCTGAGCCCTGGTCCCCTTTGCAGCTCCCAGCTCTAGGTCCTATTGATGGGCTTCAGCGGTCACTGGCTCCATGGTGTCAGATGTCACACCTCCAGTGATCTCCAGCCCCTGGCCACTCTCTGCTGTCTCTACGACGGCCTCCATTCGGGTCCCTTCCACTGGCTTCGCCAGGATGCTCACATATTTATCGCGTGAGGAGGCCACTGTCTTTGTAGTGAGACTGGCTCTGACGTTCCTGAAGAAAGAGCTGATCCTGCTGAGTCTCTCGGTGGTGGGACCTGAACTCGCTGTAGATAAGCTCCTGCCCGATTTGTGCGAGGTCCTGGACTCGGTGATGGGAGCACGGCTGATGCCTTTGTGAGCAGTGCCCTGCTCGCTGCCCCTCGGGCTGCCGTGGCCTTTGTCCTTTTGGTCATCTCTAGTGGCTCTGCGGCCGCCTGAGCACGGGCCAGCTGCTTTCTGGATGGTCTTGTTCCCTGCTGCCTTGTGGTGGCTTTCCACTGAACTGCAGAGCGAGGGGCTCGTAAGAGCTCTGTCCTCTCCCCAGTGCTCCCTTTTCTCCCTTCTTCCCTTGCGGGCCTGGGACACCCTCTGTGAGCTGCCATCCTGTTCACTCACTTTGCCTTCCTGTGGCAAGGTTGAGACGAGGGTCCCCTCGTCCTCCTCGTCGGCTCTTCCTTCAGCAGTCTTGCTGGTGGGTTCTGCTCCGACCACAGTCACGCCGGCCTCTGGGGAGAGGCTGGTGGACGTGCTGGAAGCATACCCTGAATAGCTCGCGGCACCTGCCAAGCATACCCTGAATTGTTCGCAGCACCGTTTTCCTGCTCCTCAGGGATGTTCTGGCAGTGCCCCCAGTGGCTATGCTGGTTTTGCTTCCTCCTGGACCGTTGCTGGCTGTGGCTGCTGTGGCCGTGCTCTGCTCTTCAGGGGCAGGAGACTTGATCACTGCCACGCTCAAAGCACCCGCTGCGGTGCCTCCTGCCACCCCCGCTGTCTCCACCTTTGTTGTTGCCCGTGATGCTGACGCTTTGTCAAGCACTGTAGGTTTTGCTTTTGCAGTGGCCACATCGGGCATGGTATCGGGCTTGTGGGAGTCCAGTTGGATCCCCTCCCCACCAGCAAAAGCTGCGGACGTGGCCCCGGCCAGCTCAGAGCACGTGTGGAGGCTGCAGATGCTCACGTGGTCCTGATCCCACTTTCCTTGGAAATCCTCCACTGCCGGGCTCCTGCCGTCGTCCTCCTCCTCGAACACAGGCATGCAGATCATGTCCCAGGCTGGAACGGCGTAGGTGCAGCTGAGACCCTCCACTGGTGGTTGCAGGAGGTAAATCAGCTCTTCCCAAGAGGTGAAGAGGTCTTCCTGCGCGTCCAGAGGGGCACACAGCTGCAGGTACCAGGAGCGGCCAGTGGCAAACCTCACGCGCAGCTGTTGTTTCTCACGATTGTGAGTGGAGATGCTCACGAGTGTCAAGGGCAGGAGCCTGGTGAGCTCTAAGGTCTTTGCAGCCTCGTGGCTCTTGCCCTTGGCGGCCTGGCTGTGCTCAGCGTGCTCTTCACAGCCGGTGGCCCATCGGGCCAGCAGCATGGTGTCTGGGAGTAGGAGGACGGGGCTGCTGGATGTGATGCCCACGGTCACCATGCAGACACAGTTGTGCACGTCAATCAGGTCTCCCCTCTTCGTGATCTGGATAAAGTCGCTCTCGAATACCGGTGCGTCCTTGAATATGTGGTATTCGCCCTTGCGCAGTTGCTGCTGCAGCTTCCCCGTGGTGGTGTTGAACAGGCCCACCCCGGTGCTGCTCTGGGCCGTGTGATACGGGAGCAGAGAGACCCCACTCATGGCTGCCTTTGATCACGACAGGCAGCACGGTTAAGGTGGGCCCCTGGCTCTTCCCTCCCTCGGCCTCACTGGCAGAAGAGCGAGCTGCGGTGCTCTTTCGTCACACACAGGCAGCCCTATGGCAGGTCTTCCAAGCCCGCCCCACAGGCCCCACCTTTGCCTCAGGGTCTCCCAGAGGCAGGGGCGTGGGTAGGGGCACAGATGATCACAGCGGGGACGCTGTAGGGCGCCTGGACCCCAGGCTGAATCTCTTCAAGTGTGTAGAGAGGTATGGTAGGCTCCCCCTCTGCCTCCCCTCACTTCTGCTTCTGGGTTTTTATCTCCCCAAGAGGCTGTGGTGAACTTCAGTCCTAGTGAGAGAAGTGACCACTTTCTCAGCCTAACCCCCTGGCACAGCCTGTTTATCCTCTGGTGCCCTTTGTGACCTATCACTGTCGCATAGCCCTTTGCCTCATTGTGACCTATCGCTGTCACATAGCCCTTTGCCTCATCCCCCAGCTGTCCCCTCAGGGCAGGGCCCCCATCCTCTCCCAAAGGAGGGGGAGGACATGTCCTCCCGCGGAGGACAGGCCCATCCTGCCAGGGACTCAGGTGCTTACCGAAATAAAAATGTCTTCAACTGGGAAAGTTTTGTGTGGGTCCTTTTTCTTTTCCTCCCCCAAATTCAGCTACTGGATGAAATCTATAGGAATGTAAGATGATGGGATAAATTTGAACCATTTAAGCTCATGGTTTAATTGTATCGAATAACGTAGAGTTGGCAGTTGCGATCCTTAGTCTGTCCTCTCATAAAATCTCAGTAAACGTTGACGACGGTGATTTTTAATAATCACATTAAAAATTGCTTCTCCTAGGCACCATGCTGCATTCTTCACATATGGTGGTAAGAATGCACTGAGTTTGGTACTGTTAACTACTGTTCCCAGTTTATAGGTGAAGAAATTGAGGTTGTATCTCCTGTTTAAATTCCCAGAGCTAATGGTAGCAGAGGCACTATTTGAATGTAGGTCTACCTGATTCTAAAGCCGGTGTTCTGAACCACTACAGTACTTAGCCTCACAAAGAAAGCTTGGCCCAGCCAGACGTTTTCAAACTGGACTGATTTAACTACCTTTAAGAAGACCTATTTGGTGCATTATTAGAAGTTGCGTAATTAATTTTATGTGTGTATATATGTTATGGAGAGAACCCAAGACAGCAGTTGGGCTGACGTGGGGATTAAATTATCCAGGGGAGCACTCAGATCCTCCCTTCCTTTATGCTTGTGCAACAGCCTGTGTGTGGAAACCTAGTTATTCTTATGACATGTCCTCCCCCAGTGAAATGGGGGGTGAGTAGCCTGAGATGTAAGCTTTGATTCCAAGAGCCTGCCAGATGCCGTCCTGTAGTAACCTCCCTACCAGGCAGAAGTGGTTTGGAAGCCTTGACGCCTGTGGGGAGCATGTACCATTAGACATCCCGCCTCATTGCCACTCCCACAGAGCTAGTCAGAGAACAAGTGATTTCTGAATTGTGACTTGAAAGTTCTGAGAAAGGCCCTTGCTGCCAACTCTCTCATCTCCAGTTTGATGTTATGCTTGAAATCCCACCATAGAGATTCATTCCTTGAGGATAAAGGCCATCTTTCTGTTAAAATACACACACCTGTCCCTCAACCCATGACTGGATAAGCAAAATGTGGTCCCTCCATACAGTGGAATATTATTCGGCCATAAAAAGGAATGAAGTACTGATATATGTCACAACATGGGTGAACTTTGAAAACATTATACTCAGTGAAAGAAGCCACATATTGTATGATTCTATTTATAGGAAATAGCCAGAAGAGGCAAATCCATAGAGACAGATATTAGATTAGTGGTTGCCTAGGGCTGGAGGGAGCAGAGAATGGGGAGTACAGGATGGTGATGAAAAATTCTGGAACTACATATTGGTGATGGTTACACAGTATTGTGAATGCACTGAATGCCACTGAATTGTACACTCTAAAATTACAGTGGTGAATTTTATCACAAGCATACACACACACACACACACACACACACTCCTGCTCAGAACCTTTATAGTTAAAAAACATAGCTTCCAGCTTTAGAGAGGTCACCTGTGTGACCTTGGACATTCTACCTAGCTCTCCCCTTCATCTATAAATTGGGGATAATAACAGTTGCCGGTGAGGATTAAATGAGATAATGCATGTAAAGTATTGAGTATATTGTCTCACTCAATAAATGTCAGCTATTATTGGCATTAGTTTCAACTGGCCCTTTAAGCTTCAGTGTGAATTCCTTCCTGACAGCAGTTTTCGGTAAGACAAATAGAGAAGCTTCTGGGGTTAGAGCCACCATGAGAACTCAGAAGGATCCTTATTGGACAAACCCGGCCTCCTCTGAGGTTTTTTCTCAGGCAAATCCATGAAAACACTACTCCACGGAGAAACTGCTTGAACACAACCAAAGAGTATGGGATGCAGAAGAGAGGAAAAGCTTGGTATGGGTTTGGGTTTCAGGGTTTCTTTAAAGCCCGTGGGAGAAATTCAGATAAAGATGGAAAAGAGCATTTTAGCTCCTGGCAGAAAGTGGAAGTTTCAACTCCAGAACTCCTGTCGTGGGCCAGAACCCTTTACAGCTCTTTATTCTGAAGTAGGTGTCAGGCCAGATCTCAGGGAAAGGCCAGGGGACAGGATGAGGGCGGGAGACAGGAGGGAGGGTGGGCTGTCCATGCACTGCCACTGTGACATCACAACCCCAGCAGGTGGTGGCCCAAGGAAAACACCTTGTCAAGCCAGGCGTCTGACTCTGGCAGAGATCCCATCCAAGTTTATTCTTTCAGAGCCCCGGTTTCCCTCTCTGTTGAACGTGAAAGTAGATGAACGAAGCAAATTGATGGTAAATACTTATTAATCCTTTCTTTTTAAAGTATGGAAACATAAACTTGGTTACAGAAAACTATTTTTAATGCATTTGTTAAGAGAACTTACAGTTCCACTGATGATTTACATGCGTTTCCCAGATCAATGTTTCTTGCCATCGCCACTTCCCCCTTCCTCTCTAATTCGTTGTTGTCCATGGCAGCTTTAAAACTGTCTTAAGTTTCATAACGGCTGATTGGTGGCTCATCCAGAAGGTAAGTGCAAGGAAATTCATCCCCCTCCACCAAGACAAGGAAGATAGATTATCTCCTGAAAGAAGTGGTAAATGGTACTTCCCCCAGATGCTCTGTGCAGGTTAGGAACTGCCCCTGATATGTAGTTAAAGCAGCAAAATTAGGATGCCTGTGTCACAGGTGACAGTTTAAAGGAACTATACGTGAGTTCAAAGGAGCAGGCATGCTTCATGTGCATGAACGTTCAAGGAAGCGAGGATGTCTCTGAAAAATGGCATTGGTGGCAGAGTAGCCAGTTTTTATTCCCAGCCTGTGAGTGTTACATATGTGCACAGGGAAAGAGCAAGGGACCCTGGTTCTGTTCCAGACCTAAGGAATCATATGCTCTGGAGATTCCAGAAAATTAGGTGGACTGTTTTCTTTGAATTATCACACCTATCCTGTCTAAAGTTATACTCTCTCTTCCTCCCCATCCTCACTGCCATTCTTTTCCAAATTTGAAATACCTGTTTGCAACGAGACACAAACCTGGACCTTATAAGAGATGTAATTCAAGTGAACACGAGGAGTTCTGTGACAGATTGTAAGGTTCAAGTTGAGCAACAGGTGTACATTTTAGGCTTTTGTGTATTCAGAGAAACTGGTAGTTGAGGTATTCAGATTTTATATCAAAATTCTATCTTTTGGGCTTCCCTGGTGGCGCAGTGGTTGAGAGTCCGCCTGCTGATGCAGGGGACGCGGGTTCGTGCCCTGGTCCGGGAATATCCCACATGCTGCAGAGCGGCTGGGCCCGTGAGCCATGGCCGCTGAGCCTGCACATCCGGAGCCTGTGCTCCACAACGGGAGAGGCCACTGCAGGGAGAGGCCCGCGTACCACACACAAAAAAATTCTATCTTTTTAAAATAAATTTATTTTATTTTATTTTTGGCTGTGTTGGGTCTTTGTTGCTCTGCACAGGCTTTCTCTAGTTGCGGCGGGCGGGGGCTACTCTTCATTGTGGTGCACAGGCTTCTCATTGCAGTGGCTTCTCTTGTTGCGGAGCACGGGCTCTAGGCACACAGGCTTCAGTACTTGTGGCACGCGGGCTCAGTAGTTGTGGTGCACGGGCTTAGTTGCTCCATGGCATGTGGGATCTTCCTGGACCAGGGCTCGAACCCGTGTCCCCTGCGTTGGCAGGCGGATTCTTAACCACTGCGCCACCAGGGAAGCCCCCAAAATTCTATCTTAATACCAAACAATCTAAAGGGTATGCTTGCTGTTGTGTCCTAGGGTTTGTCAATGAGAAACTGAGCATCAGAAACCACAGACTGAGGAACAGGATTGAAAGTCAAAAATCCCACCTAGTGGCACCCCAGAGAACAAAGAACAACACCTGCAGAATATTTAAAGCTCGAGACCACCCCCTACACCACCATCTCCAAAGGAGAGGGGAGGGAAATGGTTAGATCTCAACAAACAACCAATTTAAAAGAACACAAACCAGCACAGCACTTAAGTTCACCATGTCTTGGTTCCAATATTTATTCTATTGACAGGTTAGGAATACTAGGATAAATAAGTAATATCTTCTTTTACAGAAAATTGTAATGATACTACTGAGTAGGATTAAACACTCTGAGGATTTCACAGAAACGTCAGAATTTAAACAGACAGTAGCCAGAGTCCTCATGGCCAGTGTGAGTGACTGTCTCACAGCTATAAATGCTCTGGGCCCGATTTCTACAAACATCTGCATGACAGAAACAATGCCATTAACATCTAATAATGCTAAAGCCTAGGCATCACCTGGCTTCAAATGCATCTCCACTGATTGTGGTTTTCAACCACAAGAAAAGGAAAATGGAATATTCTTTGGCTCTTCCGGCCTAGAAAAAATTCCTGACCTAAGTCACTGAGCAGAGAATCCTAACCCTTCGGAAGCTGGACTCTGTTTCTGCTTTCTTCCTGTGACATTATAACTGAGTTTGCAACAGAGGACGTGCGTTAATGCTTGGATGCCAAGGGGAAGAGGCCTTTTCTGTTGGCACAAAACTGCACTCAGTCCAGGCTGGCACAATTCTGTTCTCCCGGGGCTGACAACCTCTTCTGGCCACCTGAATACTTTGCAAGACACTGCACGTGCTGATATGATAGACAACCCCCCCCCCCAAATTCTCAGAAACCAGATCTGAGGAAAGTGATGAGAAAGTCACAGTGGTGTTGTGTGGCGCAAACGTCAGAAGAGCACAACGCCTAGTTTTGAAACGAATGCCTTGCACACGGTAATTCCTGTACAGAACAGCATATTTGCTAGAAAGCACAACCCTAGCCATCGCACAGCTTCACAAAATGCCATTCTCACTCCACGTCCCCTACAAGTGACAGTGGCAGCGGCAGCAGAGGAGGTGGCCCCACCCCACCCACCCAGGGTACAGATGATGCTTCTGCATGAATCCTAATGGTGGGAGGCCTGGTTTTTGCAGAATCCAGATGAAAGGCAGGCAGGACCCTAACCAGGGGCCATCTGGAGAATCCAAGGAAGGCCAAGATGTTAAGGCCTAAATTCTGGAGTTGAGGAAAAAGATGCCCTTGTTGCCCTGGTCCAAAGTCCACTCTGGGGTAGAGTGGAAAGTCACCGAGGGCCCTCCCACCGTGATGGTTCTTTGCTGCTGGGATTCAAGAGGTGCACAGGAAGTCAGATCTCCAATGGCTTCAGGGTTTTGGATGTAAAAGGAGGATTCGATGAGGACTCCGCAGTTGCCCCATACCACGGCTGCTTAGCTCTGCAATGTTCCCTCTTTTATCTGTTGGATAAAAAGGTTTCTCTCATCTTCTGGAGTCCTCCCGTTCTGAGCCCGGACAATGCATGTGGGCCGGTGCAGGTTGAGCATGTATATCAAATGCTGCTTCTCATTCTTGAGCTCCTCAATTTGGGCCTTCAGTTCGGCATTCACACTCTCCAGCTTCTCTGACTCCTGGGGGACAAGCAGCAGAGGGATTAGGAAGGGAAGCCACGGGCCAATGAGGAACGGGGTGGCCTGCTGGTGGCCCCTGGGTGGCAAGGGGTAACAGCTGGGACACGTCGGGGCTCATCAAGCTGGAAATGGCCGCTGGCTCCCTGCTACAGTGCCCCACAAAGCCGGGACAGCAGCATTAGGTTTGGGAGAATCCAGAGCCTGGAGAAGCCTTTGAACTTGGAGGCTCCTTCAGAGATGCCTTGAGTTTCCACTCAAGGTTGAGGCAGGTTGTGACCCTAATAGTAACGAAACAGCAATAGAAGCAATGGCAAAGAGATCTCCTTTACACAAGTACAACAGCCCATGGGCAGGTCTTCTGGACCCGAAAGGGCCTTGGGGACTGGAAGGCAATCCAGACTCATGGTGCTTAGTCTTCTGTGGGTCACTGATTTCACTGAGAAGCTCATCTCCCCAGAAAGAATGTACATAGCGATAAACAAAATGTCTTAATTTTCACTGACCCCCTGAAGCAACTGACAGAACCCTTGGGGACCTGTGGAACCTGGGTGAAGACTCTGCCCTGGCCTGTCTACACTTGGGAGAGGGGACACAGCCACTGGAAAGACTGCATCACGGCCTGCTCCAGCTGCCCGCAAGTGGCGCTTCTCCCTTCTGGAAGGGGAGCCGGCTGAGTGCAGCTGGGAGCACAGACTATTGGATGCACCAAAGAGAAGGGCTGCAGAGTTAAGAACGAGAGAGAAAAGCAAAGAAAGTGTAACCTCTGCCTGTGGATTAAGGAAATAGCTTGTTTGAAGAGATTAATTAAAGGCTTTTCACAGTGAGCCAGATGAGAGGTGGCAGCTTTCTTTCCTGAGGAAAATGGGCAACTGAAGCCTCTTTCACTGGACTGACGTATCCCGTACCCAGAGGCTTCTGGACGTGTATGGACCGGCCGAGGGGGAATATGGGCACCAGATGATCTTGTGGTTTTTAATTCACACACCTGCTTCTTACACACCCAGAGTCACATTCATTGTGCTAACAGCTTTGCTACTTCGTCGTTGTGCAACTGGCATTTCTGCTACCAGCTACAATGCCCTTCCTGGGAAAGCATTTCTGGGCGGGGGCTTTCAAACTCCCCTTCCTCACGTGACGTGAGGTTGGCGGGGGACAGGCGTGAGCAAGAGGAAGGAGCAAGGCATACAGGCACTCACCTTCTGCAGGCACTCTGTCTTCTCCTTCTTCTTGTTTCGGCACTTGGCAGCTGCAATCTTATTTCTTTCCCGTCGCCTCTTTTTCCTTTCATCTTCTTCAGGGGCTACCTGTAAAATTCAAGAGGCACAAGCTTAATGGGAGGCTAGAAATTCAATCCACCTCAAATACACTGCCTTTTATTTCCAGCTAAAACTGACAAACCGGGGCAGCCCTAAAGAATTTGGGAGAAGTAAAGCCCTAGACTTTTGCATGCAACCTCTACACACACACACACACACACTCAAGAATAATGAAAAATCAAAGAACAGTTAAAATTATATTGGCAATATTAGTAAATTAAATTTATTTTACTTTTAAAAAACATTTGGATTTTAAAATAGGAGTTTGATATTCAAAGTGATAACTATTGGTTATCAACTAGAGCAAGAAACAGATTTTGTTCAGTAAATACGTCCTTTCCCCTAGAACCAGGAATGACCTCAGGAATATCACCTTGCCACCCATTCCCCCTGCCTCTTCTTCAATTCATCTCTATCTTCACCTGGAACATCATCATAGCACCTCCTTCCTAAATTCAGGAGAAGCCCGTGCAGCTCCTGGAGAAGAGGAACCCAAGCCTATTCCCCAGCCAAAGTGGCGTTATCAGCCCATGGCTTGGTGCCACCTGTGGGTGGAGAACTAGAACCATCCATTGATTCATCAAACAAGTTGATATTGATCTCTTCCTCTGTGCCCCACCCTGAGCCAGCTCTGCGATCCTCAGAGAACAAAACCCTGTCCTGCTTTACCATCTGGTCCTCTGTGACGTTCACTCTGATCCTGACTTCGCCTCTGGACTGATGGGGAGCGAGCAAAGTCTGGCTGCTGGACTTGGCTCAGAGACCAGAGTCCAGCGGGAGTGAAGCACTCACAGTGAGCAGAGTGGGTGATGGTTTAGGCCACTAATGTCAGAACTTTGTCGTGTCACTTGTCACTGCTCCAGACAGCAGGAAAGGCCATGGGAGCCTCACTGCAAATCAAAGAGATCCTGGGACACCACGATCATTTCACCTCTGACTTTGGATTAGATGACACTGACTTAAGGTTGGGCTGAGATGGAGGCTTTACAACATAGGGAAACAAAGCCCAAGGGGGAAATACGATGAGAGGCATTTCTACCTCTTATGTCTTGGATCCTAGAACCACATAGGCGGACATTGGGTTTAGACTAAACTACCTTTGAATCTCAGCTTCACTGCCTATTAGCTGTGAGACCTTGTGCAAGTTACTATGCTCTTTTGAGCCTCAGTTTCCTCATTTGTAAAATGGGATCAATAATCTTACCTACCCAATAGGGTTGTGATGAGGGTCAAATTAGTTAATCTATGTAAAGCCCTCTGCACAGGGTTTAGGTGCCATGGAAGCTTTAGTTATTATCATCATTAACCTCATCATCAATGTCTTCATTAAGAATTCAGCAAGTCTAGAATTCCCTTTGCAACTAACTCTACAGATACTTTTGGACGGGGTGGGGGGGGGGAGGATTCAAAGTATTCTCATAAAAGGAAGTACTTGAAAGTAGAGCAAATCTCAGAGTCACAAAGTGTCAGACATGGAAAAGCCTTTCTAAAGGCCATTTAGATCAATCCCCTCACTTTATTGATGTGCAAATGAGGCACAGAGTGGCCAAAAGTAATGTGCCAAGGGAGGCCCAGGAATCACCAGCTCATGGTCAGCAGACCAGTAGGCTACAACACTGGATGTAAAACCCAGGCCTGTGGCTCCCGGTCCTGTGTCCTCTCTTGGCCACAGCTGCCTCATTCCACCGTGCTGCATTCCCAGAGGTGCCTGGGATCTGGGGAGGAGGCTCACGCTGCCCAGATACACAGGATGCCCGTGGGTTTCACAGGCTCAGTGCCTTAAGTTGAGAATTACAGCCACCAAGGAGAAGAACATTCAACTAGGTCATTTGGTACATTCTCTTCCCAGTAGAAAAATCTACTTGTTAAACTGACCTAAGATCAGAAGGTCACTTGATGAACAAAAAAATCACAATACATGAGTTGGATGACTTTAAGACTGCTTCCATGAAGCTGGCTGCCTGCTTCTTGCTCTGGAGAACCCTCCAAATATCCCTCCAAAATGTTTTCCTTCCTTCCATGGCACCCCACTACTTCCACTGCATCCTGCAATTTCAAGATTTAATTAGAAAAAAATTTTTAAATTTTTTCCTTGAGTGTCCCATGTTCCCACCCTGCACTTTCCAATATTGGACTGGGCACCAGTGACTTGCCCTGAGGTTAACTGGGGGTACAGCCAATGCCCCAATGCTGCCTTAAGGACATAGCATCATATAGTAGTCCTGCCTACCATTCACTGAATGTTAACACTCAGCCAGGCCCTCTGCTAGACCCCTAACAAATGCCATCTCATTTAACCCTTAGATCAGTTCTATACAGGAGTCATTATTTACCTGCCCCCCCTTTCACAGAATCATAAAGGTTCCTAACCAACTTCCTTTAAAACTTCCTTTAAAACTTTTCTGGCCAGGTCCACTACCTCTTGCCTAAAGGCAGTGACCATGCCAGTTAAGTGAGCTTGAAACACTCCCATCTTTCATCCATGAGGGGGAGGCCGACAAAACAGCTGAGACCTCAGCTCTGAAGTTCTCGAACCACCACAGCATTGCCAGCAAGCACCTCCCAGACTTCTCACCATGCCTGTTACTCCAGGTGTCTTATAAAAGGCTGCCGAGTGGAGAACAGCACAAGCGTCAGAGACAGAAGTGAACTTGGAGCAGAACCTGTACCGAGGCTGTGAGCATGGCCGACTGGTCCTTGCTCCACAGCCTGGCCACCTGGGTTCTCGTAGTGATGAAAACAATCACCACACTCTCTGCTTCTTCAGAACAACTGGACACCGAAGGTGATCTCATACAGACAGACTCATGGCTTTCAATACCATCCATACGCTGATGGCTTCCAACTCTGTATCTCTGGCCCTGACTCTCCTCTCAGCTCCAGACCCACGTATCCAACTGCCTCCTTCACACCTCCACTGGGGCATTGAACAGGATGGATGCCTGCTCTTGTCCCACCCAATGTCCTGCAGTCCCAACCTCAGCAGCAAATAGGCTCTCCATCTTTACTGCTGGTCAGGCCAGAAATTTTGGAGTCACCATTGACTCCCGTTTGGAGTCATACCCGATGTATGACTCCGGGAAATCAGCTGTACCATCAAGACAGATCCAGAAGCTGACAACTCGGCACCTCACGGCCCTCATCCCGATGCAGACCCTCTCGTGTCGGTACCCTGCTTCTGCCCTCGCTTGTACTGCCCATTCTCGACTCGACAGCCAGGGTAATCATTTAGGAATATCAGGTTAGACCATGTCGCTCCTCTGCTCAGAAACCCTCCCAGGGGCTCGCCACCTCACTCTGAGTACATGGCGTGTCTTTACAATAGCCTACAACACCCAACGTGATCTGGCCTCCACCCGTGAGCTCAGCGCCTGCCTCACTCCCCACCCCACACGTGACCCCAGCCACTTGGCCCTCCTTGCTACTGGTCCTGTGCCCTCAGCACGCCCCTCCCTCAGTGCCCTTATCCTTGATCTTTTGCCAGATACCCATATGGCCCTTATCCGCTCCTCCTTCGAGTCTCTGCTCAAAGGCGATTCTATCAGTGAAGCCTCCCCTGAACTCCTGGTTTAAAACAGCAACCCCACTCCTGCCCCACTCCCCTGTCCCCCTTTGCTGCTTTATTTTTCTCCTTTGCCTGTCTGTCTTTTATGGATTTACTTATCTTGTGTGTTGTCTGTCTCCTCCCAGTGGAAGGTAAGCTCCCTGTGAGGGCAGTGATTTTGTTTTATTCATGGCCGAAGCCCCCTGCCTAGAGCATGCCTGGCGCATGGTAGGTGTGCAATAAGTAAGTGCAGGAAGAAAGGGCACCCCTGGGAGAACCTACCTCGGCTTTGGTGACTGACATCTCGAGGGGTCTGCTGCTGACGGTGACTGACTCCAGCGCCGAGGACATCCGGTGGCAGAGGTGCTTGCTCTGGATGGCGAACCTCAGCTCTTCCTTGACAAAGGGTGTCAGGTTAGCAAAATCCTCAAACACCAGTGACCCAGGAGGGGACAGGCAGGGGACGATGGCAGAGGCACTGACTTCCGAGGCAGAGACCTGGCCTGGGTGTTGAAGCATCATTTTGCTGAAAGACACATCAAAACCCAAACTACTTCAGGGATTTGGGGGCATGGGATCAAGGACCCCCCCGCACCTGCGACCTCCAATACCTGAGCCCCACCCCCAGAAGAAGGTCCCATTAGCCCTCGGCCTTCTGCTTTGTTTTCATTTCACACCATCTTCATCTTGAGTAAAACAGGTTCTTAAAATACACAGCTCAGTGATGTGGATAAAATGCCTAGTTGAAGTTTATAAGGGGTGGCATTTCAGGCTATTCTGAATTCACAAGAGCTATTAGTATTGGCTGGTGTGCATATATGCAAATGTAGCCTCAAACAGTCCTGAAAGAGGAAGAGCGTTAAAAAAAAAAAATCAGTGAGACTATTATGTAACCCCATTTGCAGTCTCCTTTTCAAAAAAAAAGAAAGAAAAACTTGGAAGGTATCTGAAATCAAGTTAAATCTATCAGTGAGTGGAAGTAAAAGCAAGGAGTGGGGGACCTTTGAATTTAGCAAATATATCTCTGAAGCTTCCCCCTTGGGAAGTTGGATCCAAGTCATTGAGAATGAGGACAGTAACTGTAGCAGGTGCATTTCTTCGTCCCAGTTTGGCTGGGGTGTGGGAATTCAGGTCACAAGGGACTAGAGTAGCCCTTTCTTAAGGTAAAGGTTGGTGAAGCAAAAGACCTCAGAGTAAAGAAAAGTGAGGAGCTCAGAATGTGGACCTCTTTTGGGGAGTGTTGTTCAGCCCTGTGATGTTTGGAAGGGCTTGGGCTGGGCTCAGAGGGGGCCTGGGACTGGCTCTGGCACTAAGGAGTGGTGTGAGCCGAGCTCTCTGAGTCTCAGCCTTTATGTGACAAATGTCTGAGAACTCCTACAGCACCGGGATGGAGTCTCCACTGTTGCTCTTTCCAGAGCCTGACCCAGCCCCTGGCACCGGCTTCTCCCAATGCCTGCTGACTGCTGGAGACTATCCGACTGAATACATGAAATGAGGAAGGGGCGGTTAAATCAAATGGCCTCTGAGGTCCCATCTACCCCCTATCCTTCTACAGCCCAGGGAAGACAAAGGGACAAAAAAAAAGCAAGCAAGAAAGGGCAGAAATAGTAATGGTTCCATGGCCCCAGTTTGGAATAGCCCTCCATAAATCTCTTCCTGCTGTATACTCCCTCCAGCAGTGGCCATCCCCCCTCATCCCTGCTTTCAGTTCTCCAGGGGCGATGAATGTGGGGATTCTCAGGGCAGGCGGTCCCCTTGGAGCATCCCTCTCTACCTGGGGACCTGAGGTCATTAGCTAAATCCAGACAGAAGAGAAGCCCTTTGGCAAGTCGCTAACGTTTCACAGGTGCCTCCTTCATTCCAGAAACCTTATGTGCCTTATCTCACTTAATCTTCATGAGAACCCAGTTAGGTCCTAGTCCCATTTTATGGATGAAATAACTAAAATTTAGACAAGCTAAATAATTTGCCCAAAGTCATAGAGTTAGTATGAGGCAGCGTCAGGATATGGAATTAAGTTTGACTCCAGAACTCATGCCCTTAATTTACAGAACATAGAATATTATTCTAAATTGTAAAAGCAAACAAAAAGCCAGAGCAAACTTTTCTGGAGGGTTGGGAGTAGGCATGGGGATGGGTGAGGGTCCTGGAACTGAAGTGATGGAAGGGAGACTAAGCAAAGAGCCATGGGGAAAATGTGAATTCTGTATTGAATTCCTGAGCTTTCTCTGCCTGGGTGCACACTCAGACTGCTGCCTGCATTTAGGAATTCCCAGTCTAGGGTCAGAACATCAAGATTTGAGGCTCACTTCCTTATGTGTCATCATCTTACCTCCCAGAGCCTTCTCTCTCCTCTGTAAAAGAAGTCTAAAAACAATCACCCTATTTTCCCAGAGTTGTGCAAGGCATTGAAGAAATAATACCTGAATATGCCCTGGAAAATATAATGCAACTAGGAAATATGTTATTATTGGGCCTCCCAGAGATCTGTCCAGCCCAGGGCTGGCTCTCCCAACAGATGCTCTGTGGGGTCCAGGTGGGTGGGTGGTTGGTCACTGTCTTTGATCTCAGACACTTCTGAATACAACACCCTGTACATCCCCTCTACATCCCCCTTAAGATCCAAGATACACTGATGGTGGCAAGAATTCCAGGCCAATGAACACCACCATTGTTGACTATTCAGAGAAACCCAGGAAACGTATGTGATTCTCTTCCCAAAGCCCTATGTCATGAGTCAGAACTGATATTCTTCTATCAGTTGAATCCTGTAATCTTAGGATGCGGGGAGGAGGCTTTTCCGATAAACTCTGAGAAACCAGCTCTCCAAAGCCAGAGGCTTAAGATTCTCCCATGCAATTGTGTTTTCCCTCCCTTTCCAACGTTATTAAAAACGCAGTAGTTCAGGGATGGATTTCAGAGCTACCACTGGGCTGGCCTTTGTCTGAAGGACGGCATGGCTCCCTTCTGCACAGGCAGTTTGAATTCCACCACAGTTGAGCGTAGTTCCATTTCACCTCCCAAGTTTATTAATGAGCTTTCAGGGCTTGGGGTCTGCTGTGTGGGTTTTTTTTCCCCCCTTCTTAGTGTAAAGTCAGCAGTCCTGATGAAAGAAACTGAAGAATGCCAGTGGTATGGAATGTTTTTATGAAAAGCATTGGGTGGGCTTACTTGAGGATGGAAACAGGTTGTAAAAATGTTTAAAAGCCTTTCAGAAAGTAAAGCAGTTGTAACTGTAACGATTTGGGTTTTTCCTGTACTCAGCTAAAGTTCAGTTTCTTGAGATACTTTCCAGTTATTTGTTGCCTCATTCTCTTAAAATGTGATCAACCTAGACTCAGGCTGTGCCCCTACAAGAAAAATGAAGTTAAACCTTCAGTTTTTAAGAAAGTTGAGACCCTTGAACATCCCCCTTTGAAGAAAAAATTTTAGAAGATTTTCTGAGCTGACTTTCTGTACTGACCTTAAAATTGTCTAGACTTATTGCAAAGAACCTGCATTTTGCTTCTCATTATCTCTAATCAGAAATCGTGTCATACAATCGGTAGTTTCATCATTTCCAAGAAAGTGAAACTTTACTCATATATTTCTTTAACTGGAAATTCAGCTCCCAGATTTTATTTCCTAGTAGCTGCTACTACCTTGAATTTTCACTTTTAATTTTCATCTCTTTCCACTAAGCACTGCTCATAAAACATCTTATAGTAGGTAGCCAGTTCTTTCACTAACTTCCTGTCTTGGTCTTTCTCCTAGCCCACTGGAAGTAAGTATATAGACACTGCAGTTGTAGGTGTAAGGCTAGACATCAGGACAGAGATGACGCTTGCAGGCCTATCACTACCACTCACACGCTGAGCACCCGCTGGCATGCTTTCTGGACCTCAGTCACCTCATGTGTAAAATGAGACCAATACCGCCTGCCCCAGTTCCCTCCCAGGGCTGTCAGGAAGATCATATGAGATATGTGAAGGTGGATTTACACACATCCTGGGTAGCCATTATTACTGTGATTCCACTTTCCCCATTTCAGGGGGGACTCATAATGTTGCTGTCAATGAAGTTGAGCCCCACTAATCATGAATTAACTGGAACCCTCAAGAGATTCAGGTCAGTCACAGACAGCTTCTTTTGCACCTTGACCTCTGGGCTCTTGGTGCACCAGATCAATTCCACCCCACTATTTGCTGGCCCCAGCTTGTCCCCACTGGTCTTAAGTACTTGAGAAATGACCAGGTCTCACACATGAAACCGTTTCCGGTTCCTGTCGTGTCCTGGCTATGTACTTCCTCTTCCCCAGGCTGAGTAACACTTGGAACCACTGACCCTGTCCCATGCCCAGCCCATTTGAAAAGGGAAGAAATCATGAGCTCTATCCAATGGGATAGAACACCCAATATTAGAGTCGTCCAGGTCAAATCTTCATTTTGTAATTGAGTAAAATGGGGTCCAGGAAGGTAAAGTGACTTGCCCAAGGCCGTAAAGCTGGCGAGTGGCCCAGCCCAGGCCAAGCTGTTGACCATCCACCTGCTGCTCATTTTGCTTCATCACCAACAGAGATTCAACACCGCGAGGATCAACCAACGAGGCAAATGGAGAAAAGAGCCATTGGCCAGGTAGATGAAGGGTCAATAGTCCTAGGAACCTGTACCCACCACAGAGGAGGCTTTGATAGGACTAAGACAGGGAGGGGAAGAAAGGGGACAATGGGGAGAAAAGACCAAGAGGGGGAGAGAGAATGGTGGGGTTCAAATAGGAAGGATCTGGAGGCTCCAACAGCTGCCACAGGTGCTGGGTACTGTATATTAGTCACACTGTGTGCCTCGGATGCTGCCTGCGGTGTTACCTCTGAAACCACCCAGACAATAATAACACTAAAACCCACCCCCACCCCAGTCTTCATCCAGGATATCCTCAAAGCAGTAGCATTATTCTACAACAAATGCTACATGCAAAACAGGGGGACAGTTATACCAATTTCTCCTTCATTTAAAGTTAAGAGACAGAGGCCCCAAACATGTGACCGTCACCCACACTGAAACAAGTGCATTAAGAGAGCACCCAGATTTTCTAGCACCCAATTTTTTTTTTCTGCCTCCATCAAGGGATTAGCAGCTCCTTTATTTGTAAGAAAGCATGTGCGATTTGGAAATGAAATTAGGGAAAAGAAAATAGAAGGAAAGGAAGTGATTCGATCAGATGAAAAGAGGGTGGGGGGGAGCAGAGAAGGAGAACCATTCCAGTGGAAAGAACGTGGGGAAGGGAAGAGATGCCCCACAAAAGAAGTCCCTTTTCCCCCACTGCCTCGGAGGCCGGCCAGTGACGTCCAAGCCCCCTCATTCAAGTCACTCAAGTCCCCTTATCCGTCCCTTGTCTTTCAATTACACCCCCCTAGAATCTGAAAACCTTCGTCCAGACAGGACCGTAACGGTTGTCCAGTCCAACCACCACCTCGTGCCCGCAAACAGGCAGAGGGGCCAGGAGTGTCTATATGCCCACATTTCCCAGCTGGGGATACTGAGCGAGGCCCAGGACATCAAGTGCAGTGTAAGCTCTCAGGGTCCTGCCCCCTAGACCACAGAGCCAGTCTCTCAATTACCTGAACTGGCTTCGCACTGTCGCTTCCCCCCACGGTGGGTCTCCCCGATGGAAAGCAGAGAAATCCGCGAAACGCCAGAGGAAGAGCCAGAGCTTGAGTCACAGGTACTAGAGAAAAGCGTGTGAGAAACTTGGGACAGGAAGTCTCCGGCCCAGACACTGGGCATCTGTGCCGGGAGCCTCTCCGCCTTCTGCCCTAGGGCAGCCACATGAGCGCGCGCCACCTCTGTAAACTTACCCAACTAACTTTCGCTCCGGGCTACCGGCGCTGTCCTGCCTCCCGGCGCTCCGGGGCGAACAGGGCGACCCCCAGCGGCCGCGCGCGCGACCCCGGCTCGCCCGCTCCTTCCCCATTCATTCCGTTCCGCCTCTGGGGCAGCCCTTCCGCGAGCATCGGCCTCCGCGCCTCTCGGGAAGGCTGGGCTCGCAAGTGGCAGTGCCCGCGCACCGAGCAAGGGATGGAGCCGGTCGGCGAGCCCGATAGGCTCGGACACCCTGAGCACCCACCACCCGTCGACCGCTCCCAGGGGGTAAGTAAACGCAAGGGCGGAGAGGAGCTGTGCTCCGACGCCAGTGGAGGAGCGGGAGCCCGACCTCTCGGTTGCCAGGAGCATTTCGCGCCCCAGGTCAAAAGAGAAAGTTCTTTGCGATAAAGTTTCTAAAGCGCCGAGAAGCAGTGGTGGCTGGGAGAAGTTCAGCCAGAGTTCTTTCGAAGCCAGAGGCGGGGGGCAAGTGTCGGGGGTGGGCGCAGGGGCCGGCGACTGGTTACCAGAGGGGCGCAAAGAGAATGAAAGCGAGCCACCCTTGCCGCGCTCACTCGGCTTCCAACGCTCACCTCCTGGCTCCACTCGGGGCGCCCAGGGTCCGGAGGGCGGGCGGGGTCGGGGTGGGGTCGGGCTGTTTGTGGGGCCGGCGGGCGAGCACAGAGGGCGCACAGCCGGCGCGCGGGCTGGCGGGTCCGCTGGAGCGGCGGCGCGGGGAGAGCGCTGTGCAGTGCGCGCCTCGCTGCGTGCGCCTGTGGCTGGGAGCGCGTTGCATCACCCCTTTTATAGCCCTCGGGCTGGCGGCGCGCCCTTCTCCGGGTTACCAGTCCCAGGCTGACGTAATGCTATTAATAGCTTCCCCCGAGAACCAGCCGAACTAGGCTGGGCGAAAGCCGGGGTGGGGTGGGGGGCGGAGAGGAGGGGCCAAAGAGGAGGAGGGGAAAAGAGGGACCGGTGATGCAAGCTCGGGGAGGAGCCGGCCGGGGAGCGTTCTCCCGGCCTCGCACGCCGGGACACACGCACCCGCCCGCCCTCTCTCTCCATATCAGGACCGGAGCCGCCCGGGCTGGCCGCCAGATGTGCGTACTCGCCGCTGCGTGTTCCAGGCATGAGCCAATGGTGCCCAAGCCAGCGGCATGACTCCACCGCGCTGGCATCTCTCCCTCCGCTAAGTTGCGGAGGGGGGAGTCTGGAGAGACGGGTCCTGGCCACTGCCCAGACTAGGTGAGGCTGGAAGCGAGCAGCGACCTTTCTCTAAAATGCGTGGTCATTTTCTGGCGTTTCGTGAAAATACTCCCTTCGCAGTCAAAAGCCTCCTTCTCAAGTAGGGGACGGGATAGGAACAGAAGGATTATTCCCCAGTGTGGGAGAAGTGCTCAAAGGCACCCCTACGGTGAACCCACACCGTTACCCGCCGGGGGTGACCTCTGTGGCGGGGACCGTGAGAAGTCTGTGATTTAACTCAAGCGCGGAGAGCTCCGCGGGCTCTGTGCGCCCACGCCCGCAGCCCCGGCACACCCCACAGGGGCGCACACGCGGAATCGTCTCCCGGCAGGTTGGGAACCCGACTCTGAGGCCAGGCCTAGTGGTAGGACCCTATGGGGTTAGGATTTTTTTAACAACCCCAAAGCGTTTGAAATTGACAGCGAAACGAACAAGCCCGTGAAAAGATTAGCGAACTGGAAAAATCAGAGGCAACTCAGAGAGGGGCAAAGAGTAAGACTGAAGCCTAGAGGCCAGGGAGAGGAGTAAAGAAAAGGTGCTTTAGTGTCCGCGGGCGGGACGGGGCGCGGGTCGCCTCGCTCTCTGGCAATGTTGAGGGAAAACCCATCTTCGGCTTTCCTGTGTTTTTCTGCGCCCAGAGAGGATTGGGTTGGGACCGGACGGACTGGACTGGGGACGCACTAACTGCAGCGGAAATAAGGCCCCGCAGCAGAAATCCTTTTCGCCCTAAAGCCGGTGGCGGGAAGGGCGGGGTCTTGTGGCCCAGATTCTAGCCGAGCCTTCAGCGGAATTGGATTTGAAACTTAAAATCGATTTCCCAGTTCCGATTCCCCGACCTCAGCTGTCTAGGCTTCGAGACCGGCAGAACCAGAGACCTTGTCAACTGCTCACGGACTAATATAGATGAACGCGAGTGTGGCCAGCCATGTTTCGTTACCGCCCGGGAGGGAGACCCGTGCGCGCCCGTGGGGTGTAGGGGCACCTGCTTCCAGCTGCCTTTAGGGAGGGAGACGGCCCAAGGCCATAGTTCGGTAATTTGGGGTAGGAACTAGAAGGCTCTCAGAGCCCAGATCTCTCCCGCAGCCCCGCCGCACCTGCAGCCCTCGGGTGTTAACAGTCGTGAAGGAGGGGGGCTGTCTGTCTCTGTCTCTGTCTCTGTCTCTCTCTGCCTTACACACACACACAGTCCCGCACCCTCGGGGAATCTGTCCCTCTCCCCAGCCTCTCCGATTGCCCAGCAGCCTGGCATAGATACCCTCAGAGTTACAGGTAAAACTGAGTCCCCCGCACCCAGGTTCCTCTCCCCCGAATCCGAGCCTCACCGGGACACCCCCCAAGCTTCGGGGCCCAGGACAACGCGGAGAGCCGCCTTGGAAGTCCCCCCGCCCCCGGGCCGTCCGGGAGCCCAGAGGTTCCACGCAGGATCCCGGGATGTTGCCCGGGACCTCACCGGGTTTCCAGCGAAGTCACACGGCCAGAGTGGGGCCGTTGTTTTTGCTTTACTTTTCACCCTGGTAACGGGCCTCCTGGCCTCACCCCACGCTCCTACACTCCGCCCTCCTAACCACGCACCTGCAGGTAAACCCCGGGCTGGCAGGTAGACCCCGGGGCGTGTCGGCACAACCCCTAGAACACCGCGAGAGCAAAAGGAAAGGCGTTTGTAAATTCACATGAAAGTTATTTGAGGTTATCTACATATCTTTCCTATCTACTTGTCCGCTGCCCTCGAATAAATTGCACCATTATAAAGCGAAACAAGGAAATGGGGGAGAACACTTGAAAGCTACCCCCGCCCCCCCCCCCCGGCTTTTTTTCCTTTGTGAAATGCCTACAGGAATCTTTAACCAGTTTACATTTTAAACTAGGATTCCATTAATACACCCAAGCCAGATTTGTGGAGGTTTTGGTCCTGTCGTTAAGGGGAAATTCGGCTTCGGGTGTAGGTAAACAAACAGCTAGACCAGCCTCCACAAAACAATGCACGAGAAGGGTAATTGAGACAGAGAAGTTCACAACCGCTGGTATTACCGTGGTGCCTCCCGTTCCTCATATTAAATCTGCTTCATTCTAATAATTCTTGGTTTTGAATCCCCAAGTCACACCTGGATAGAAATGCTGTCAGCTGTTCGCAGAAGTCTGAGCCTCGCTCTCCCACTGAAACTCCGAAAGCGATAAGAATCTTGACAGAGAAGTCAGTCCACCCCCTTGTGAATGGGACTCCTATCCAAGGAAAACAAAAACGGCCGCTGCCTGCCTCCCTGCCTCCAGCCCCCAGGAGAGCCGTGAAATCTGCCTAATCGAAGAGAGACTGGGAAAGGGCAGGGGAAGGGAGCCCCAAGGTGTGTGCCCCCGAGGCGTGATCAGTATGAGTTCTGTGCGTCCTCATTTTACCCTGACTTTGGACCCACCGTTGTCCAGCCTGCACACTCGGTATCATCTAGAGGAGGGGCAAGAAAAGCTTCCCAGACCAAACTGCTTCTCTACACAAAGCAAAAGAATGCCTCTCCCCTCCCTGAGAAGCAAGCCCTGGGTAGGGTTATTTCAGGGGTTAATCCTCAGTGAAAGAGGGTTAAGCAGAGACTTGAATATTGCTGAGGTTTTACGCTGGAGAACTGCCTGGGGAATCTACATTCAGACCAGCCCCAGTATGTTTTGCTGAGTGAGATAAGAATTGGAAACTTCATGTTGGGGCATGTGCAAAAGGAAGGGAAAAAAGTTAAAAGGGGAGGGGATGGAACTAGGCAGCTAAAAACAGCCCACTGTGGCAACCGAATCTCAACATCAAAACATTGCAGGGAGCCAAAAGAGGAAAAAAAAAAAAGTTCAAGAGATATTTAAAGGTTTTAGCAGTTTCTTAGTCCAGGGAACAGTCCCTTCCCACTCCTTCCCCCACCCCCATTATTCTTCATCAAACCTCAAGATTGTATTTGCTCACAGATCTCTAGAGAGGCAAGTGAAACACAAGTTAAAATCAGTCAGGGTACTAGCAGCTCTATCCTCCTGGCTCAACCCACTTCACCCCAGAAAAGGTGTGGGGTAGACTTTTTTTCTTCTTTCTTCTGCTTTCCAAAGCCCACACTTTCTATAAAGTGAATTTGAATGCGGGGATTACTAATTTAAGAGTCTGCTTCCTCAGGAAACATGGGGAAGCTCTGAAATGTGGAAGGTGGTGCTTTGATTCTGGATTCAGCACATAGTGGCTGTGTCATCTTCGATAAGTCATTTCACTCTCTGTGCCTAAGTTTCCTCAGCTGAATAATGGCCCTTGTAAGAGCATCTAACACATAAGGATTCACTGAGGATAAGGCACACAGCCAGTCCTCAGTAGTGGTATCATGAATCATGAATCAAAGGAGGCATGCTGGGGATACCCCTGAAATCTCTCCCAGAGCCCATTCTGTCCCCGTAGTCAGTGGCAAAGAGTTGTGGATGAAGCTGAGCTTCATTCAGGAATGACCATCTTCACGGTAGTGGGGTTAGGACTCCACAAAGAAAACAATGAAAGCAATCCCCATTTTCCTTCCACACAACTCTGGCACACATCTGGGGCTCTCCTCAGTGCAGGACGGACCAGTGCTAAGTGCCCCAGGCTAGGATCTGGGAGTGCAGGGTGGGCTGGGAGGGGTGGGGGAAGCTGGGTTCTGGTCTGGTTCTGCCTTTGGTATTCCTGAGCAAAGGATCTTCCCCTCTCTAAGGCCCCATCTTTTCTGAAGTGAGGAGCCCTGGGCTGAGCTCTAAGGGTCTTGAATGGAGACCTTCTGCAGAAGCCATCCTACAAGTCCCTGGCAACCCCTCCTAAGAGAGCTGGAGGGAGGGAAGGCGTCAGGAGGAAGGCATTGGAGAGCACGAGGAACAGACTCATTTCAATCATCTCTCTTCCCCTCCAAAAACTAGAGTCAAGAAAAGTTGTCCAACTTTACTCTCAAACACAGCCTGTGGTCCTGACAACCTTCCTTTCCCCCCACCCCCTCCTCCTTCTTCTTATTCCCCTTCTTCTCTCTGAACATCTCTAGGGAATTTTACCCATGGACTTGGTGCCTTGCTAGGTAGGAGGGGCTGTGAGAGGAGCACCCCAGGCAGAGAATGCATCTTTGGGGACCTTCTGGTGTGTAGTCCATCTTCTATGCCATAGAAACCCACTTTGGACCACAGGACAAAAGCCCAGGTAGCAGCTTTTCCCATTTAAGAGTGGAGATCCTAGAGCCCTGGGGCATCCAATTCCCCACAGCCAGGGGATGAGCAGGGCTCAGGAGACCTGGGAACCACTCGAAGTTTCCCCTCCAGGCAACGGAGTGACTTGGTGCAAGTCATAAACCCTTCATCTGTGTTCCAGTCCATAAACTGTATTTCATATTTAATATCGACTATTTAATACTGACTCCCCCCAAAGCATTGTTGTAAGAAGCAATGAGATAACAGGTGTGAGAGTCATTTGAAAATAATTAAAAGACTCATACTTTTAAAGATTCCTTTGGGGGATTCAGTATAATTTTTTTTTTATCATTATGAAGATTTGGGAAATGGGCAACAGAAAAAGATTACCTGTAATCTCAACACTGTTAGCAATCTGGTGTGTTTCCCTCTGATCTTTTTTCTTATGCATATGATTTTTAAAAACAGAGTTGTGATTGACATTGCAAGCAGCTTTGAAATTTGCTCTTTTGCTTATTTCTGAATTATATGTGGTCCTTATTACCATAATTTTTTCTTCTAAAAAATGTTCATTTTATTGTGAAATGTAGCATACATACAGATGATTATAGAACATATATATTCATTTTAATAGTAAAACAAGGGCTTCCCTGGTGGCGCAGCGGTTGGGAGTCCGCCTGCCGATGCAGGGAACGCGGGTTCGTGCCCCGGTCCGGGAGGGTCCCGCGTGCCGCAGAGCGGCTGGGCCCGTGAGCCGTGGCCGCTGGGCCTGCGCGTCCGGAGCCTGTGCTCCGCGACGGGGGAGGCCGCGATAGTGGGGGCCCGCGTACTGCAAAAAAAAGGATAATAGTAAAACAAACTTCAAGAACCTACCATTCAAGTGAAGAAGTAGACCACCACCTCAAGTACTTAGAAGCCCACATGCGACAGTTCCTGATCACACCTGCCTCTCTCTACCAACCAGAGGTCACCACTGTCTTGACTTTTATTACCGTAATTTTTAATGGGCTATGGTCATGATATGATTTACTTAGTCATTCCCCTACTTTTAGCAGAGTGTTGCTAGAGTGCTGTACAAATTTAAATCTTTATTTTGGGGAGAGGCATCAAATTCCATCATTGCCCAGGTTGTTTACATGGAGTTAGAGAAAGGGTCTTGATATCTATCTTCAAGTACTGCACGGGTCACAGTGGAAGACGGAAGGATCTCGAATGATCATGACTACCAGTGCATTTTCCTTGTTTCCTAACATCCAAAGAAAAAACCCCTGCAGGCAATTTTCCCATGAAGCATCTCCTTTAATCCTTCCTCTCTCTATTTTCCCATCCCCCTTCATTTTCTGTTTGTCCACCTTAGAACAGACAATCTAGTCTGTGGCAGGGGTGAGTAGTACAGAGGCAGAACAGCTGGAGCAACGCTCTGCCTGTGCCCTCCAGGCAACTGCTCACTGTGGTTCAGGTAGCAGCTCGGCTCTGGCATCTCTGTGCCAACTCCGTGGCATGGATGATGCCAGGTTGGTGGCCACTGGAGCAGGTTCCTGGAGTCTGGTGGTACTGATTCTCCGAACTACAAAAAGCCAGAGGCAAGAGGACCCTGGAAATCATCTACTTCCATCAAAATGGGCATAAACATGTACACGGCTACACCGTTGTGCACCAGAGCCAGCAGATAAATACAGGATGTCTTGCTGGAGTGTTTGTCTTAATTAATACGTGCTTTGAATATTGTTTTATATTAAACAAATATGGATATGTTGAATTTAAATATGTCACACAAGAATTTTTAAGGAAAGGAAGAAGACATCAAATACATTTTGGGCTTGGGATGGGCTACTAAAACTCATACTCCTAGGACCCTGGGGGGATTAGTTCCCTCTCTTCTGCCTTCAAGTGTAGAATAATGTGAGCCAATGCCGTTGTATAGCACTCACAGCGTTCCAGACTGTAAGCTGAGCCCTTTACGTAGAGTTAATACCTGTAATCGTCATGACAATCCTATTAGGTAATTACTGTGGACATCTCCATTTTGTAGATGAGGAAACTGAGGCACAGAGAGGGTAAATGATTGCCAGAAGTTACACGGCTAGTGAGTGGCAGAGCAGGATTTGAGCTCAAGCAGTCTGGCTCCCAAGTCAGGGTGCTTGGCCACGACACCTACTGTCTCTCAACAAATGCTCACAGGAAAACTTGGGGAGTTCTGACACAGTTCAGTGTGCTCACTGGATAGGTGGGGATGTTGAGCTCACAGAGGAAAAGTGGCTCTCTTACAATTCTCCAGAATCATAAATTCTTTTTTATTTTATTGAAGTTTAGTTGATTTACAATGTTGTGTTAATTTCTTCTGTACAGCAAAGTGATTTAGTTATACATGTATGTATATTCTTTTTCATATTCTTTTCCATTATGCTTTATCATGGGATTTTGAATATAGTTCCCTGCGCTATACAGTAGGACCTTGTTGTTTATCCATCCTATACATAATAGTTTGAATCTGCTAATCCCAAACTCCCAGTCCTTCCCTCCCCCATTCCCCACTCCTCCTTTGCAACCACAAGTCTGTTCCCTCTGTGAGTCTCTTTCTGTCTCGTAGATATGTTCATTTGTGTCATATTTTAGATTCCACATATAAGTGATATCATGTGGTGTTTGTCTTTCTCTTTCTGAATTACTTCACTTAGTATGCAGAATCATAAATTCTTATACCAAGGGACTTCCCTGGTGGTCCAGTGGGTAAGACTCCATGCTCCCAGTGCAGGGGGCCCGGGTTCGATCCCTGGTTGGGGAACTAGATCCCGCATGCATGCCGCAAATAAGAAGCCCAAATGCTGCAACTAAAAGGCTCCCTAAAATCTTCCCGCAACGAAGATCCCGTGTACCACAGCTAAGACCCGGCGCAGCCAAAATAAATAAGTCTTAAAAAAAAAATAAACAAAATAAATCCTTACACCGAAAGGAAGCTTAGCAGCAGACTTCTGAGCCCCCTGTTTGCCCTTTGCTCCAGAAGATGCTCCATTTGCTAAGATGGGGCCAAGGTAAAGAACAGGTGCTTGTGAGAGGGATGGACCGCCTTTCAGGGGTGTCCTGTGCTCGTGGCTGACCACATACAACATCCCTGGAGCTGAAAGGGTGAGTGGCAGAGGGGTGGGAGCCAGGGATGGCGGAAAGAACCTTAGATCTGCACTTCTGTCCTTCCTCATGCCTTACCCTTGAAGCTAACACATCATAGAGAACCCTGATACATCAGAAATGGCTAGAGACCAATGGAAAGCGCCATCTGTCAGGCCGACTTAATGACTGATTTTAAAACAAACAAAAAAATCAATGCAAGTCTAGGTCATATTTAGTAATTACTATTTACTGAGCACATGCTACATGCCAGGCACAATGGTAAGCACTTTTAAAAATACCCAGTATCTTATTTCATCCTTGTAATAACCCGGTGAGGTAGGTATTATCATTTCAGTTTTACTGATGAGGAAACCAAAGTTCAGAAAGGTTAAGAAAATTGCTCTTAGGCACTTGATTCAAACACAGGTCTGATTTCCTTCAAAACCTCCGTTAAGCTCTACTATCCCCCAAATCTTAGAGAGCTTTACACATGCTTGCTTTCCTTTAGCCTTGCCTTCTTCTTGAAAAGGGGCACCCCCCTTCCCTTTACCAAAGTCTTGTTGAATGCATGGAACCTTCTAGTATGCACCTTACCATACTCCTAAAGTCTCGGAAGACTCCCACGTGACAAATTCCAGATCCCTGTGCCCTCGTGATACTATCCTGTCTGCCAAATTTGCAATTATTCCATACTTTGCTTTAACCACAAACATAAGCCCTGCTATTGACTGAGTAAACCGAGTAGGGCTTTTTGGACTTTTATTCTGTTTCCCAAAATATGATGAACTGAAATCATCTGATGATGAACTTGTACTTGAAACTGGAGTGGCTGAGGGTGGAGTGAGTCACTTCGGTGAGTTTATACCTACCAGTCAATCCTTCAAATTCTGTCCTGTTGCCAGATCCTGTGCTCAGCAGTATGTTTAGACATCTTGGGGTTACAAGGGCAACATAAGAGCATCCTTTGCCCTTGAGGAGTTTAAAATTTTGTTTGGGTGGCAAACTAAGATGCATGAAACAGTATCCAGCACATTGCAGTCGCTATATATATATATATATATATATATTTCAGCAAGCATTTAATGGACACCTACTCTGTGCTGGTATGTGCTGAGTGGTATGTTGGGAGTTGCAGATACACAGTGATGCTTCCCTGCCTGGAAGATGCTCACAGGGAAATAGACTAGCTCATAGGGAGATAGACTTTTGACAGCAGGTAGGCTGACGTAATAAGGGCTAAAGTGGTGCAGGAAAGCTCTACCCAGGAGAGCTGGCAAAGGCTGATAGACAAAGTGACTTTTGAGCTGGATATTGAAGCTGAGCATTTTCTGGGCAGGGGAGGAGGGCAGGCATTCCAGGCATAGAGAGAAGCATATGCAGAGGCAATGGGTGCCAGAAAGTCAAGGACTGTGCCCTGCTCATCTCTACATTCATTCCCAGCTCCTTGCACTGTTCCAGACACATGCTTGTGCATGTAAATGTGCATGCAATGTGAATGTGCATGCAATGAGTGAAAATACAGAATTGTGAAAACCTGTAGCAGGTCTGGAGAATGGCGAAGCAGCTGTTGAGCAGGTATATGTATGGAGGGGAAGGGGATTGGGGAGCAAGTGGGCGAGGATCAGACTGTGATAGGCCTTGAAGGTTGTGATAATCAGTTTGAATTGTGTCCCAGGACACAGGGGAGAGGTGGGCCACAGGGTCTTTTGGCAACGGATGGACACAGCAGATGTTGTTTAGGAAAATTGCTGGTGCAGGGTTGAGGGGGGACTGGATGGGAGAGGAGGATGTGGGAGGAGGCGTCAGGAGGCTGCAGCACTGGTCAGGGGAGGCGATCAAAACCACATGAACTGAGGAGATGTTGGTACCCCACTCTCATATGTTGTTTATTCAAAGTAAAAATTATCCATGAAACATAATGCTTTTACGTGTGCTGAAAGTAAAGGAGCTGTTTGTCCCCTTGATCTTTTCATTGCAAAGTTCAAGATTCCTTTTCTAAAGTCAAGCTTCTCCCATTTGAGGGGCTGTGCCTCACTTTACCTCATATATATATATATATATATATGTGTGTGTGTGTGTGTGTGGTGGTATTATAAATTGTGAAAGTTTTTCACATTTCTTCAATTCTCTGATCTTAAGCTCTGTGTCTGCAATCGATGATGATGAAGATGATGATCATGATGGGGATGTTACACTTTAAAAGCCCCTTTTCTCCTGTTGTCATTCCCTGTTGACCAAGGGTTCTACAGAAGAGGCGTGTACCTGGTTGCATAAAAGTTAATCATGGAGGAAGCCCCACGTTACCTCCGTCAGCCTGGGACACACCTGCCTGGATAGACTATCTCTTTCCCTCAATTTCCAGCACATAGTCTTGGCCTCTGTTTCCTGATCTGAAAAGTTGCCATAGCCCCATTGGATTACTGTGGGGAATAAATTCATTCACTTATTCATCAAATATTTATTGAGTGCCTGCTACATGCCAGGCATTGTTCAAGGTGCTAGGAAGACAGAAATGAGCAAGGCCGACAAAGGCTCCACACTGGGCACTTAGCAGATACCCGAACATTAATTTGTCCTCTTACATTTAATCTAAATTAAATTAAAGTAAGTCTGGTGTGGAAACCCAAAAAGATTTTCAATGCAGAAGGACCAGTGTTGTCGCTTTCGCACCCTTTTAATGAATTAGGGAAAAAATATTGACCTTTACCAGTTCATCGTCCATGTGTTAGAGGGAAGCCAACATCTTCTTTTCCCTTTCATTCTGGCCTTGAAAGGGGAGAGCCTGGGAGAATAGGGACCAGGTACTTTCATTCTTACATATAAAGCTTTAGTTTTAATTTTCACATTCCCCACAGCACACTTCTGCATTGGCTCCACTTCATGTACTGACATGTAGAACTAAAAGGAAACACAAAATGAAAATGAAACAATGTTCCACCTGAGTCACTGTGTTTCTCCTTTATCACCAAAGCAATGTACTCCCACACAATTGAGGCTTGTTCTATTTAGGTTTTAAAACGTCATCTTTGTAATTAAAGCACACTATTATTGCTATAAAGTAAACAAGTGGAAAACACGTTCTTAGAAACATGTTTCTGATTCATAAATATTTGGATGGTGAAGTCACAGAGGTGGAATGCTAACCTTGCTAACACGCTGATGATAAGGATCAGTAGACGCTAATATTACACAGTGAAAAGTTAGCCTTAGTCTGGAGCAGAAAAATAAGGTGGAAAATTGGGCAGTTATTTTGTAATGCTCAGTTGGAATAATACAGGTTTTAAAAAATAAATACTCTTTTCTAATGTTGTAATTCACTTGTATTTATTAATTCATTTAAGGAGTATTTACTGAGTGCCAGCCTCCTGGCTTGACACACCAGGTCCTTCTCTGCCCCTCTTTCCAGCTCAGCGGGAGCCGCTCCCCACCAGCAGTACAAGCCTCAGCCACTTGAGGCGCTAATACTTTCAGTTTCTCGCTGAGCCTTTCACATTGCTACATTGTTGCGTGTGCTGATCCTTCTGCCTGGAATTTCCTCCTCCTCCCCACAACCCAGCCCTCTCCGCCTGGAAAATTGCAGTTTTATTTTATCTTTCAAAATTCAGTTCCAAAGTCACTTTCTCATCTATGTAATTTTAGTCACAACCAGGATTAGCTATGTCATTTGTAATGTAAATGAAAACATGGATCCCCTTGTTCAAAAATGATTAAGAATTTCAAGCTGTTGACAGCAGCACATTAAACCAAGTGTGGGACCTTTAGAGAGTGGGACTGCAGATCACATGCTCATGGAGCCAGCCCTGGTCACACCTTTTCTGTGTTCCCATAATTCTTAGTCGATATTGTATCTTGGCCATTCAACATCTATCCACCCCAATTTAGGTACTGGTTTCCCAGTTTTCCACTGGGAAAGCCATTCCCCTCCCTGGTCCATGTGCTTTGAGGGATCAGTTCGCAAACCATGCCAGGGCCCAGGGTGATTGGTCCAGGAACGGGCTTGGTATCCAGTCGAAGCCAAGGAGCTGCTGGGAGCATTTGGCTGGGGCTGCTGGAGACTCACTCCCTTTCCTGCTGGACTCGAATGCGTGAATGGGGGGGTGGGGGGTGGGCTGTGAGCCAGAGGTTGCTAGGGGAGTCACATGGAGCAGGAAATAAAGGGCAGAGCCAAGACATGAGAGGCTCTGCCGCAGGGGGGCCTGCAACCACGTTTCAGTTATCTGAGCTAGTAAATCACCCCTTTTTGCTTAAGCCATTTGGAAATGGGTTTTCTGACACTTGCAAACAAGAATCCTGGGGGATACACACCTATCTGGTCCTTATACATTTTTGTATGTGTTCCCTCACTGTTCTATGAGTTCCTTGGGGGCAAGAAGCTTGTTTTTTTCATCTTACCATCCCTGGGTCTTTGGGATAGTATTAAAATATCCTTTCAGTTTTAAAATAGAATGATTGTGGTAGTGGATGGAAAAACAACAGTTGGTAACTTTATCTCCATTACCCCAATTTTTGTTGTGCAATAACTGGTCTTTAACATCAAGATATCTGTGGGCCCCTGCCACATTTTCATTCAGTTCAGTACATGCCGAGTCCAGGTGAGCAGGTGATAGGTTGGTAGGTAAATTCTGCTCGCAGGAGCTGGCCACACTCTCTTCTTTCTCCTAAGGTGGGAGCCTGTGAGGGGCCTACAAACCACATGCACACTCATTAGCTCCAGTGTATCCCATACACCCTGAGAAGGGATCAGGGCAGGGAGAGTTATCTCTGCTTTAGAGAATGGAAGTTGAGAGAAGAGTCTGAGCAGTTTTGTCAAGAGCATCGCTGTCCGATACGATAGCTACCTGCCGCATATGGCCATCGAGCACTTGAATGTGGCTAATCCAAAGAGAGATGTGCTGGAAGTGTAAAATACAACTGGGTTTCGAAGACTTAGGACAAAAAAAAAGAAAGAATGTAAAATAGCACATTAAAAATTTTTACAGGGCTTCCCTGGTGGCGCAGTGGTTGAGAGTCTGCCTGCCGATGCAGGGAGCACGGGTTCGTGCCCCGGTCCGGGAAGATCCCACGTGCCGCGGAGCGGCTGGGCCCGTGAGCCATGGCCGCTGAGCCTGCGCGTCCGGAGCCCGTGCTCCGCAACAGGAGACGCCACAACAGTGAGAGGCCCGCGTACCGCAAAAAAAAAAAAAAAAAAAAAAAATGTGTGCACAAGATTAAAATTTTTCCAATAGTTTGGGAGTCTAAGAAAACCAACATTGTTCACCCCACACTCATGCCATTTTTCAGAGACCACTACTTTCACCTGCCTGTTTTAAAAATTATTTTAAAAAATTATTTAGATTTAAAAAAAAAACAATTTCTTGGTCAGTTTAAGACATTGTCTATTGGCTCATCTCCATAAAATATGAGGATGTTAGCTTCTTACTTCCCTGCCCCCAGCTTTCTGATGTATAATTTAGTTCTGCTGGTTCCCTCTGTACACTTATATGATATATCCTGTTTCTCTTCCATCTATTCAGTACCTTTTAACTCCCCACTATGTGAGCTGAGGATATTAGCACAGTTCCCTTCTTTTCATCTCTCCCTTCTACTTCCCATTATCTGCCATTTGTGCCTGTACCTTTACATCAGGAAGGAAAGCATCTACAATCAGCTCTGTCACCATCATTGTCATCCTTGCTTTGTGGGTAGTTTGATTTCGAGAGTGAAAAGCTAATAGACAGGGTTTGCATTATTATGACTATGTAAATTGGGGTTACAGATCTTCCTCAACTTACGATGGGGTTACATCTCAATAAACCCATCATAAGTTGAGAATATCGTTAAGTCAAAAATACATTTAATACACCTAACCTACCAAACATCATAGCTTAGCCTCACCTCCCTGAAATGTGCTCAGAATACTTACATTAGCCTACAGTTGGGCAAAATCATCTAACACAAAGCTCATTTTATAATAAAGTATTGAATATCTCATGTAATTTATTGAACACTGTACTGAAAGTGAAAAACAGAATGGCTGTAAATGTATCAGTTGTTTACCCTTGTGATCATGTGGTTGAGGAGGTGCTGCGGCTCACTGCCAGGACCCAGCCTCTGGAGAGAGTATCATACTGTGTATCACTAGCCTGAGGAAAGATCACAATTCAAAATTTGAAGTACGGTTTCTATGGACTGCATATCACTTTCAAATCATCATAAAGTTGAAAAGTTGTTAAGTGGAACCAATGAAAGTCGGGACTGTCTGTACTGCGATGCCCAGGGTCAGGCTAGGATTATATTTCCTTCTCTGCCAGGTCAAAATCACCACCTCTCTGCCATTAAAAGTAGAACATGCTTAGCAAAACCAGTCGCCTGGATTTTCTCTTTTGCTCAAAATGATGCTATGTTTTAGTTGGCTTCAAATTGGGACAATCATTTTCTTTTTAAAAATATAACTATGTCTACATATTTTTGAAAAGGAAGCTTTGACCACCTATGAAGACTACCAAAATGTGGCATTGTATTGAGCATTTGAAGAAGAGATTATGCAGATGGTGGAAGAAGAGAACTAAATCCAAAATGTCCAGAGTTGGACTCAGTAGATAACGTCCAAAAATGGAAAAATCAGGAAGTTAGCAGAGTAAGCGTATTATTTATAAATACAGAGAAGAAATGGCTAAAAGAATGGAAGACAATTGCCTTCAAGGAGTGGAAATCAGGGGTGGAGCTACCTGGTCTGGGAGACTGCTGCGTTTTTCATTTTGGAGCCTTGTAGTGTTCCTGGACTTTTAAAACTTTGTACATGTATTACTTTGATAAGAATTACAATTAAATTTTAAAAGAGAGTAACTATCCCTTTCATCCCACTCCCAAGATAATCACTGCTGACCCAATCTAACAGCTGAGACTGAGACGTTAAAAAGAGGATGGGGGCTCTTTGTGTGTGGGTGAGCCTCATGGTCTGGTGGTAATGCCCCAGGGTGATGCGATGGGATTCTTCATTGGAAGACCTCAATGTCATAAACCCTATCTTTTCTCTAACTTCCCTTTGATGGGGACTGATGGAAACCTGCCTGGTTGGGGGCTGTCTGTGAGCAGGGTAGGAAGTGTGCCGAGCGTCCCAAAGTTCAGAATGTGCAGAGTCTCGTTTAAGCCCCTCATTTTCATCCAAGTCCACACCCTGCCTGGAATCTTCATGTCCTGAGCCTCTCCAGTTTCAGTTTTCCTTCAAGAGAAGCTTCTCAGGGTGGGAATGTAGTCATCTGGCTGCAGAGGGTAGGGTAAGCTACTTAGGGGATCACTCTCCTGATTCAGATTTTTTTTTAAACATCTTTATTGGAGTGTAATTGCTTTACAATGGTGTGTTAGTTTCTGCTCTATAACAAAGTGAATCGGCTATACATATACATATATCCCCATATCTCCTCCCTCTTGCGTCTCCCTCCCACCCTCCCTGTCCCACCCCTTGATTCAGATTTATAAGTAGTTTCCCTGGTTTCAGCCTCACCCCTCACCTCCTGCAGTTACTGGTGCCCCCAGATCCTGAGCCCCACAGGGGTCTGTAGAGAGAGCTCCATCCCCCGGCAACAGGCACCTCAGTTGGGCTCCTTCTGCTTTGCTAAATTAGTTACATGTGCCCCAACCCATGCCTGCTTTTCCATCTTCTACAATTCTGCTGATATCTCTCGTCTGTTGTTATCTATGCTCCTGTCCTTTCTGTTCTTATAAGTTAATACAATTTTTCTTTTTTTATCCCTTTGGTGTTATTTTCAAGGGGCTTGTGGAGAGAGAGATACATGGAGATACCCATGGTTTTGGGGTTTTTTTTTTTTTTTTGGTTTCTAACAACAATCAGTTATTATCTCCTGCAAGTTTTCAGGGTTGGTGGAACTAGATAAGACAAGGAAGGGAAGTTCTAGTCCAACTCACATATATGCAGACAGTTGAAGATTGGCTGTCTGGGTTGGGTTGGAGTCCCTGAGTGGGGCTCGCTTTCATGTGTCTTTTTTTTTAATGAGTGTGTGAATGAACGAATGGTTAATGCTCCATTTTAACTGAAGTTGCAATTGATTTTAAAACAGCGAGGCTGGATTTTATTTACCATTTTTTGCTCTCCGTTGTGAGTTCACATTCTGGGGTATTACCCTGTTAGCAATACTCTGTCCCTCAGCCTACTTCCCTGAGCTGAGCCTGTAGGCTACTAAACATGTGGGTTGGTCACAAGAGGCCAGGCTAGAGACTGTGGTTTGTGTCATGTAACCCACCCTTATGGAAGAAACCCTAACTTCTGTAAAAGTCCAGTTGAAGTCAGTTGTTTGGAATGCAAAACATATTTTTCTATAGAAACAATATAATAAAGGAATATTTTAGTTCCCAGCCAGCTTTCAAGAGTCTTTTTAAAGCTCATAGTTATGAATATTCTTTACTTATTAATGTACTCATGTCATAAATTTATTGAACACCAGTTATGTGTGATTTGAGCTTTATATTATTATAAGAGCCTATCAAACACAATCGTTTAAATACATCACTTTGCTCAATTATTAGCCTCCACTGATTTTAACTTCCAAATGGTCATACCTTTTCTAAACGTAACGCTCTTCATCTCTCCTTCCCCTGACTCACCCACCCCACCTTCAGAGAAAAAAGCGAAGCCTGTGTCAGAGTCAGTGCAAGTGTTCATTTGTCAGAGACGGAAAATCCCCACTGATGCTCGCTGCACCCGGAGGGCTCCTCTACCCAGGGAAGGGCCCTCCTAGAAAGTAATCATAATGCTTTCTCCAGGGCACTGCAGTGACTTGGGCGAAACTGGGAATTAGCTCTTCATCAACTGCCTTTGGGATTTCTAAGCCTGTAGCACTGACATGAACAAAAAAATCACTTTTTAAGGCTTATCACCGATAACTGTTGGTTATTTTTTGCTTTCCCGTAAAATTCAAAGGTGATTGGAGCATGTTGCCAGTGCAGCACTTCATATGTTTATTTTCTTGTACTCCAATTCACCCCTGGCTTGCAGAGAGCAATGCTCTCACTCAAGAGGAGAGGGGACAAACTATTCCGCAGGGGACATTTGAATCTCTCACCAAACTAAGTTCTTTGGCACTTTCTCCAAGGTTATTCTGGGCAGGAGTACCATCCAAGATAGAAAACATACTGATACAGTCATTTGTTCATGTGTTCTTTCACTCACCAAATACTCACTGAAGGCTTACTATGTGCCAGGCACCGTGCTCAGGGCTGCGGATGCCCTCCTGGATCTACCTCTGCACCATCAACTCTGCACCATCGGCTCTGTACCATGTCCCAAGAATAGTGTTCCTTCCCACTGACCTCCCTCCCACCCCAGATAAAGCTCTACCAGCTTGGGAGAGAAGGGAGAATCAGGACAGGGAGAAATGGGGGGAGCTGGCTGTGTGGGTCTCCCTCCATCTCCAGTCTGGCTCCGGGCTCAGAAGATCATAGAAGCCCCATGAAAGTTTGAGTAACCTCAGAACAGAGGAGACTTGTATCTCCTACCACAAGTAACTTCCCAGAGAAGCCTGTGTGTGAGGGTAAAGAGGCATGGCTGAGTGACGCATCCAGGTAGATGGACCCAGAAGCAGCCTCATGGCATGGTGCACAAAGAGTAGCCAAGACCCCCGCTGCCCACAGGCGGGACCCAGGAGAGTCGAGAGAGGCTGGAGAACCCAACAAGTTTGGGGAAAAGGAAGATGCAGAGGGCATGGGAAGCCACAACAAGACCTGGGTCATTTAGGAGGAAGTCAGGGGGACAAATGCCAATGATCAAAGGCTAAGGGGACCCTACACCTTAGCAAAACCATTATTTTGAGAAAGGGACCCAAGGGCAGAATGTTGAATTTGACTGAATGGATAACCTGAAATGATTCCATAATCATTAATCTGGCCGAGTTCATCCCAAGAAGACTAGATTATGATTCCTGTGACAGATTAATAATTACAAAATATAATTGATTACATTTTATGCATAAGAGTATGAAATTTGCTCCTGCTTCACAAACAAGTAAATTGAAGAATCACACATCTTCATAAATTCTCTAGGGGAAACAAACAGGTGGTAAAAGAGAGGCTGAGAGGGAGGATCTATGTTGGATGGGTGGTGTGAGGAGGGCCCCTTTTTTTTTTTTTTTTTTTTTTGCGGTACGCGGGCCTCTCACTGTTGTGGCCTCTCCCGTTGCGGACCACAGGCTCTGGACGCGCAGGCTCAGCGGCCATGGCTCACGGGCCCAGCCGCTCCGCGGCATGTGGGATCCTCCCGGACCGGGGCACGAACCCGTGTCCCCTGTATCGGCAGGCGGACTCTCAACCACTGAGCCATCAGGGAAGCCCAGGAGGGCCCTTTAAAGAGGGCTCTTGGTAAGCTGAAGCCTGAAGGATGAGAAGGAGCCAGCCACACAAAGAGGTATAAGAGGCAGAAGGAACAGCATGAGCCAAGGTCCTGAGGCAGGAAAGAGCTCTTCTGTTTGAGGAACTACAGGAAGTTCAGTGTGACAAGCATAGTGAGCAAGGGAGGGAGCAAAGACGAGTTTGGGGTGGTGGATAGGCAGGTGGATCCAGCAGGGCCTTTGGGTCCTTCTGTACTTAGCAGCCCCAAAGCCACCACAAACAGAAAAAGTCCTTCTTCAACCCCTGGTTTCATTAATAAGCCTCCCTCTTTCCCCACTATGCTTGTGGTTCTGCCTCACTGCGGAGGCCCATCTCCCCTGTGCCTTTGGAGGCCTCCCTGGACCTCAGAACACACCTTCCCTTGTGGAGTTCTCTTCAGCTCCTCCTGTTGGTTTCCAGCAGGTTGGAGAGGGGGCACCATTAGGTGGTCAGAAGGATTAAAAATGGGCAGATTCCTCAGTCTCCCTCCCAGGCACTCTCATGTAGGAGGCCTGGCTGGGGCCCTGCAATCTGTACAATTAACAGGCTCTCACAAGAGTTTGATGCAGGTGGCCTGGGAGCCACACCTGGAGAAACTCCAGGTGAAAGAGAGGAGTCAGATTTAGGCAGGAAGGAGACAGAGAGGGGCAACTTAATTTTTGACCCTAGGGCAATGTGATGTTTAATTTTGTTTGTCAACTTGACTGGGCCACAGGGTGCCCAGATATTTTGTCAAACATTATTCTGGATGTTTTTGGATTAGTTTAACGTTTTAATTAATAGACTAATTGCCCTATTAATGTGGGTGGGCCTTATCCAATCAGTTGAAGGCCTTTGAGCTAAGACTTGAACTGACACATCAGCTCTTCCTGGGTTTCAAGCCTGCTGGCCTTCAGACTGGAACTATACCACCAGCTCTCCTGGGTCTCCAGCTTGCTGACTGCTGATCTGAGGACTGGCCAGCCTCCGTAATTGTGTGAGCCAATTCCTTATAATAAATCTATCTATTTATCTATCTGTTATCTATTTATCTGTCTATCTATCATCTATCTATCTATCATCTGTCTATCTATCTCCTGTTGGTTCTGTTTCTCTTGAGAACCCCAACTAATACAGGTAGTAACAGCTGTTTTCTCTTTTCAGTATGGTCAGAACTTTGTAGTACAGGGGGGAAAACAATGCCTGATGGTAAAGGTTGTTAATAAATATTGTTATGAGAAATTGAGAAGTGCTATGTGAGATGGGTTCTTTGGGAGACTTTAAAAAATAATTGTAGCTACTATTTATGAATACCCTCTCGTGGTGTTTTATCTCCTCCCCCTTTTAAATACTTATGTAACGTCTGGCTTTTTTTTTTTTTTTTTTCCCGGTACGCGGGCCTCTCACTGTTGTGGCCTCTCCCGTTGCGGAGCACAGGCTCCGGACGTGCAGGCTCAGCGGCCATGGCCACGGGCCCAGCCGCTCCGCGGCATGTGGGATCTTCCCGGACCGGGGCACGAACCCGTGTCCCCTGCATCGGCAGGCGGACTCTCAACCACTGCGCCACCAGAGTAGCCCTGGCTTTCTTTTAAGTATAATCTCCATGAGGGCAGAGATCCTGTCTGTTTCAGTCAACACTGTACCTGTGGGAGAGAGCCTGGTACACAGTAGGTGCTTGGTAAATACTTTCTGAGTGTGTCAGTCGATTTATTTCTCATCTTCACAGCAATGCCACATGCTCGGTACGGTGATTTCCATTTTTAAAAAAGCAAACTGATGCTCAGCTTGAGCGCTGTTGCTCTCTGATTACAGTGCCCCAGCCCCACCCCTTCCATCCATGTCCGCCCTGGTCTGGGCCCTGGGAGGCTGACCTCTACAGACAGATAACCTGGGCTCCTGGACAGGGAAGGAGAAGCCAAAGTTAGGACCTCTGTTCCAGGGTATGGTTCCGACAGTGGCTGCGTCCTCCAGAGCCACAGCTCCTTTTAGGCGGGCCCTGTTTTATGGTTCCAGCTTTCAACAGGATCCAATAAAATATTCCCACCTCTTTCCCTTCAGGCCTGGGGTGGTAATGGCTTCCCGCTGTAACTGTCTCTCTGTATTTCATCTTCCCCTGTTGGTTGCCTTAATGCTGTCAAAGCCTCAGTTAAAATTCCCTCTATTAAACTCTCCTCAGTTAAACCCCTTGTCTCTGCCACCATTTTCCTGCTGGGATCCTAACTGATGAAGAGAAACTAGATAACAAAATCACACAGCTAAAAGGTGGTAGAGGCAGGATTTGAACCCAGGTGTGTCTAGGTTTGAAGCCTGTTTTCATTTTGTTATACTTCACGACCTTTCCTCTTCTCTCAGGAGTTGGTTAGAAATAAACCTGCTCCATGACATCCTATGATCTCTTCTAGAACATTCTACAAGCCTGGCATTCTTTAGCCATCCCTTCTCCCAGAGAGGAAGACTGGTGGCATGGAAATAGGGCTTGGCCTTCTGCGGCCCCAGAGACCCGAATTTGAATCCAAGCTCTGCTAGGAGCTATGTGACTCTGAGCAAGGGGCTTGACTTCTCTGAGCCTCTGTTTCCTGGTTTGCAAAGTGGGTCCATACCACAGCATGCAGGAATGAGAAGTAAATAAATCAGTGTATTTATATCACGAGCTTGGTAAAGTTGGTGTCTCCCGTCCCTCCTCAGTTCGGGTCTTGTGGCAGCGCCTGAATACCTCCCTGAAATCACTCAGTCTCTTTTTTTGGGTTAAAAAAAACTGCTGCTCAATCTCTGTGCAGGGAGAGCTGTCAGGGGTTCTGACTGCTAAAAAAACGTGGGCATGTTTCAGAAGGATATTTCCAGAGTCCTCAGCTCAGGAGACAGATCTTTTCTCCCAAGCTTTCTTTCAGCATTTAGTTTAGTTTAGTTTTGTTTTGTTTATAAAGATTTTTTTCTTTAATTTTTAATTTATTTTATTTTTGGCTGTGTTGGGTCTTCGTTGCTGCGTGCGGGCTTTCTCTCGTTGCGGTGAGCGGGGGCTACTCTTTGCTGCGGTGCACGGGCTTCTCATTGCGGTGGCTTCTCTTGTTGCGGAGCACAGGCTCTAGGCGCGTGGGCTTCCGTAGGTGTGGCACACGGGCTCAGTAGTTGTGGCTCGTGGGCTCTAGAGCGCAGGCTCAGTAGTTGTGGCGCACGGGCTTAGTTGCTTCGCGGCATGTGGGATCTTCCCGGACCGGGGCTCACACCCGTATCCCCTGCATTGGCAGGCAGATTCTCAACCACTGCGCCACTAGGGAAGCCCCAGGCATTTAGTTTTGACTCTCTCGTGACATGGCCCGAGGTGAATCTCATGACCAGTGTGTTTTTTCTCCAGCGCTGACTGTGACTAAAGTAGGGCGTTATGGGGCCAGCCCACAGAGCCCTCCTCTTAGAGAATTTCTAGAGGTTGCACTGCTTTACAAGGGTGCAGTGGGTTTGAGATCCATTGGTTGGTGATCTTGTCTCTTAATAAACCTCACAATGTGTAATTGAAAACACATTATTGCAAGCTCACTAGTACAGAATCCCGGAGATGGTGCAAAATGAGGGTTAAAAAAGTGAGGTGAGGTGGGTAAGGACTGCCAGATAAAGTACAAGATGCCCAGGTTAATTTTATTTCAGACAAACAACAAATAAATTTTAGTATAAGTATGTCCCATGCAATATGTGGGATATACTTATACTAAAAATTCTTCATTTTTATGTCAAATTCTCATTTACTTGGGCATCATGTATTTTTATTTGCTAAATCGGGAAGCCCTATAGGTGGGGGGAAGAGAGATGTTTCACCAGCCTAGGAAAACATTGTTTTCTGGCTCCTCACACACGTTTTAGAAGCTCTCTTTTACTCAGAAACCACTGTGCTTTTTTAAAATTGCTCCATTAAAAGATGACTCTATATAACATTCTATTAGCTGAATTCTAGTGTCTGTGTTCTTGAAAATAATAAAACTGTATTGCCTTAGGAATATGTAACCACAATATATTCCTTATCTAGAGGCCATGCATCTAGCAACTTCAAATATTAAAACACTGCCAAGCTTTCATTGTATATATGTGTAAGATAGTTCACATCCATGTATTAAGTATTCCTCGGGATACTAATTGTTTTACGCTTTAATTCTTATGGTTTGTATTTTCATAGCATAGGTCATATTTTGTTTACGCTGTTTATTTCCCTTAAGTCATTAATAATTATACCATAAAGTTTAATATTTATAGCAGGACAAACATCTGTGGAATCACAGTATTTTTTGCCTTTTAAAAGTAATGAATCAAAAAACAGCAACAATAACAACAGCAACAAAACAAACCTCCACGATACCCAGAAGAAATGCCATGGCCTTTATGCACTTTTTTTCAGGGCACTGCTGAACTTTTTGTAGATATCTACTCAAAACTGAATTTTGTAGTCATTGTCTTTCTGCGTTCTTGGTTTTCACGTTTTCCACCTCGAGGGAACAGTGGGAAGCAAACTAGGAAGGTGGTTGGGCTTTCTACTGGAGGCCGCACGCCACCAGCAGCATGAGGAAGAGCAGAAGCCCCACGGAAACCCGCGACCAAGAACTCAAAGAGTAACACAGTCAGAGGGCATTTCCTGTTGGGGCCAGTAGACCCAACACATTGTGTCGACCGCTGCTGCCACCACTGAGTCACTGAGGCTTATGATAATGTTGCATGTCATCATGCAAAAATTAAATTATGTTCAGGTCAAAAGTTTTGTCTTCCCATCTCCAGAAAGAGCACGATGACACTTCTAAAAATAGTATTATAGTTTTGAGGATTCTAGACAAATGTCACAGTTTTCTTAGAAAATTGGAAGACTGCAAATGTGGGATAATTACTGGCTTTTAATGTGTTTGTCCTTAGTAGTGAAAATAAAATACAATTATCATATTTACATACTAAACTGGAAATTGGGAAATAGTAGTGCAAAAAAGGGGATCCTCCCCTCAACAGAGCTCAAAATCTGTGGAGAGGAGGGATACAGGTAAGTAATTGTATCATCAGGATAACCAAGGTTACTTAGGTAACAAACAACTCTAAAAATCTCAATGCCTTAAAAACAATGACTTTGTTTCTCATTCACACTACATATCCGTAGGCTGGGGATTTGCTCTGTTATTCTCACTCTGGAATCTAGGCTGGTATAGCAAGACACCATCTGGATAGAGCGTTGCCATCCAACCATTGATGTTTATTTTATAGAAGCGGAACTCTGGGTTTAAGATGATTGGGTAATTTAGCTAGGCAAGGAGCAGAGCTAAACTGAAACCAAGATCTTTTAACTCTTCCACCAGTGGTCCTTCTCTTGTATAGATACAAGTTATCCTCTGAATTAGATGATCATGCTCCAGCGGGAGTGGGAGTAAACAAAGCTCCAGATTCAACTCCAAAGGTTTCATCATGTTTGCGACATATTAGTCACCATTCATTCATTCAGCTTACTGTATGTTGGCATTATCTTACACAGTGGGTATACAGTGGTGATCAAAATACATACAGTCCCTCTCCTAATGGAGCTTATGATTTTATGACGGGGAGGTACATGGAATTGAGTTTCCCAGGCTTGGGAAGAGAGGCTGAGGTTGCAGAGAGTTGCCTGGACTTTAATTGCTAGAAGTTGCAGGCCTAGGGGTATAGGAGGATGCAGACACAGCCTGCTGATTGGGAGTGAGTCAGTGATTGTATCTGCTGTGTCCCTATCATCACCATGTGGCAGCAACCCACTGAAATGCCACCAGAAACTCTGGTTTGGGGTTGGGGAGCTGGAGGGCTAGGTGGGACAACTGTAATACACTAGTGGAAGAAAAGGGAAGTATGAGTGAAGAAGAGAGAGAAAGAAAACAGCAACAAAACAAGCATGATTTCCATCTGAAATGAGCCTGCAAACCAAATTCCAAAATACATGGAGAAATCTAATGCTTAGAAAGACGGCCAGCAAAGTTGATAATCAGGACAAGATTTTACTCCACGTTGAAACTAATTTTATAGATCAGCCTAACAAAGACTTTAGAATAAGTACATCTAAGGTGTCGAGAGAGGGATAAAAAATATTAGAGATTATAAAACAAACTAGGTGAAAACAATACCAGGTTTATTATTTTTAAAAATATTTATTTGGCTGTGTCCGGTCTTAGTTGCAGCACACAGCATCTTCATTGCAACACGCAGGCTCTTTAGTTGCGGCATGCAGGATCTTTTAGTTGTGCCATGTGAGATCTAGTTTCCTGACCAGGGATCGAACCTGGGTCCCCTGCATTGGGAGCATGGAGTCTTAGCCACTGGACCACCAGGGAGGTCCCTATTATTTTTTTTTTAAAGAGTCAACTAGAAATCTCAGAAATGAATAATACAATCACTGAAATTTAAGATGCCCTGGATGAGAAAATTTCTGGGGTGAATAAAGTTGAAGAGCACAGTAGTGAGGTGGAAAGGGGTGCTAGGAACATGCCCAGAGTCCAGGCAGAGAAGAGAAAGTATTCAGAGATGTGGAGGATTGATTTAGAGACACCGACTGACCGTTATTTAAGGGGAATTCTGAAGGAAGAGAAAGGTGGGAAGGACAGTCAAGCAATATTTAAAGAGATCATTGCTGAGACGTCTTCAGATTTGAAGACTTCAAATCAAAAGTACATTTGGGTACCAAGCATGGAAATAAGAATAAATCCATACCTAAACAGATGGTAGCAAAATTGCGGAACATTAAGGAGAAAGATAATCCAAAGTTAACAGAGATAAAAGATGGATTCCCTACAAAGGAATGAAAATTAGTTTGATGGCAGCCTTCTCGTGACAACAATAGATTCTAGAAGACAGTGAGGATAATATGTTCAAAGTGCAGAGGGAAAGTAACTGTCAGTCCAGAATTCAATACCCTGACAAATAAAGACATTTCAGACATGCCAAAACCAAGAATTTACCAGTCATAGACTATCACTAAAAGAACCACTAAATTATATTTTAGCAAATATAGCTAACTATTGATTGTACAAAAAAAAAAAAAACTTAAAAAAAAATTTAAAAAGAGTGAAAGTACAACTCTGAAACAAAAATAACCTGATAAGAAGCAGGGTTCAACAGGTAACTAAAAAGTGCTGAAGCCTTTGTTGTGGTCAAGAGAACAATGGGTACTAAATACCTTAAAAATATATTCAATAAATAAATAAAGCGATTGACTTAGGAAACTAGCAACAGTAGAAAAATATAAACTAGAAATAAGAAAATAATAAATATAAGAGAAAAAATTAAAGATATAGTGTTTAGGGAAGATGAATAAAACCCAAAGTTGATTTTTTGAAACAACTTACAGAAATAGACAAACCCTGAGCAAAATTTATCAAGAAAACAGAAACAACAACAGCAACAAAACCCCACAAACAGAAAATTGGAATAAAAAGTGGTTAGAAATAGATTCAATGGAGATGTAAATATACATAAAAGAATGCTATTAAAAACTTCTTGGCAATAAATATGGGAATGTGGAAGAAATGGATAATTTTTAAGAAAAAATAAAATTTTGGTAATTTATTCAGATGAAATCAGAATAAAGCCTTAACCATTAAAGAGATTAAACTGTTAATCAAAAGGTTTCCTTCTTCCAAAGACACAAGGCCCAAATGGTTTTACCAGATCTTCAAAAAATAAATAAACACTGTTGAGAAACAAAGAAATAAACTGTTCCACAGAATGAGGGAAAAAAGGAAGAGGATTATCTAACTTATTTTTTGAGATACTGAAGTCAGACAAGTAAAGTACAAGTAAAGAAAATTATAATTTAATCTCACTTTTCATGTAAATACAAAATCTTAAGGAAAACATCATGACCAAATAGGACTTAATCTCAAATTGAAAGTATAATTCGAAATTAGAAAACCTACTAAAGACTAAAAGAGAAAAAAGTTTCTCCTTTTTTAAAAAAATTTTTAGTGTTGTTTTGATAAATGCAGAAAAGACATTCCATGGAATGCAGAATTTATTCATGGTTAAAGAAAAATCTTTGCAAACTAGGTATAGAAGGCAACTTTCTTTACCTGACAAAGGTCACATACCAAAATTCTACAAACAAATACTGGTTATATTCTAGAGGCATTTCCATTAAAGTCAGGAATAACATAAGGATACCAGTTACAAGTCTGTATTCAGCATAGTGCTGAGGGTCTTGACTGATCTTCTTTGCAATAGCAAAGAAAGGAGAGAGACAGGGACTGGAAAGAGAAAGAAAACTATTCTTGTTTGCAGAAAATGTGACTGTCTACATAAAGAATTCAAGAAAATTCACAGAGAAAATCTTAGCATTAAAAAGCATTAAGCTAGGATGCTAGATAAAAAAAAAATCACACAAAAATCAATAGCACTCCTAGTAGTAGTCACTAATTCGAAAATATAATAGAAAAAAAAAGAATTCTATTCACCGTAGTAGAAATTATGTGGCACCTAGCATTAAACTTATTGAAATGAGTATAAGACCTCTATGAAGAAAACTATAAAAAGTATTATTGAACTATATAAAGAAAGACCAAAATAAATTTAGAGGAATATCATGTCCATTGTTTAGAGTATTCAATAACATGAAAATGTCAATTTTCTCCATATAGATCTTTGGGCTTACTGCAATTTTTAAAAATTTAAAAATTTTAAAAATCCTCAAAATGTGTGTTTATTTGTGTGTGATTCTTAATAATTCTGAAATTCATGTGAAAAGGACAAGAAGAGTCAAGATAATTTTGAAGAAGAAGAGGGTAGGGAGACTTGTCTTATTAGATATTTATGTATTTTTAAAGACCATGCTGGTATTGACCTAGGGGACAGATATATAGATGAATGGAACAGAACAAGATCCCAGAAATAGCCTATACACATGAAGAAACTCTCTGTACAACGAAGGTAGCATCACAATGCAATGGGGGGAAATGGTAGGACTGAGACAACTGGTTATCCATGTGGGAAGAAAGAGAAATCAGACTCCTACTCACCCAACCATAAAGACTAAAGACCTATATGTGAAAGCAAGCTTGCAACTTTGAGAAGAAAATATAGGAAAGTACATTTATCATCACCAAGTAGGGAAAGATTTCTTATATAATATACAAACAACCATAAGGGGTATATATTTAATTACATTAAGACAAAAGCTTATGCACAAGAAAAAAGACATGTAAACAAAATGGAAAGGAATTATAGAACAGGAGAAGGTATTTGCAATGCATATAACCATAAATAGGAGATAATTTAAGATGCAGTAATTACACAAGCTTAATTCTTTCATCACAGGGCAATAACACTATTAATAAATGGAAATTAAAACAAAATAACAATTGAAGTATAAGAACATGGCAGTTAGAAGATAACTAACATAAGAACACCCTATATTAAAAGTTATGAAATGTTATTAAAGTATACTGAAAGGGGAAATTACAGTCTTCATGTTTTCATTATTTTCAAGGAAAGGAAAAATGAAAGTCTTCAACCCAAGGATTTATAACAACAATAAAATCCCTTAAAAATCAAGAGAAGGAAAAAAAATAAAGGCAAAAACAAAACTAAATGAATTAGAATACAGGAAAGTTTATAAAATTAATTCAAGAGCTTATTTAAAAAAACAATAAAATAGACAAACTTTAGAGAAAGTAAAGAAGGAAAAACACCTGTGAATAATAAAATTAGAAATATAAAAAAGGGGTTCAACATCAGCTGAGGAGGATATAGTTTAAAATAAGAGAACACTTAGCAAAATCGTTAAGTTGTAAGTTTGAAAACATAGATGAAATGATCTTCTGGAAATACACACATTACAAAAATTAGAAGTATTAAACCTAAATTCAGTAATCACAGCTGAAGAAACTAAGGGAAGAAAAGAACGAAAGAAATCCCTTCAGAGAAAATATGCTTAGGCCTAGAAAACTCTATAGGGAAAATCTTTCAACTCTTAATGAATAGATAATTACTATGCTTCAATAATTACTTCAAAACATTGAAAAACTTTGAAAGTCCATCTAATTTACTTCACAGAGATAACCCTGATGTCAAAACCTGAAAAAGACAGCTCAAAACAAGAAAATAATAAACCTATCTAAATTATGAACATAGAGAAGAAATCCAAACAGATAACAGAGTATCAAAAGAATAACCCCAAAAGGATTTAACCTAGAATGAAAAGGTTTTACATCGAATATTTGAAAAAATCCAATAGTATAAATATCACATCCACCAGTTTAAAAAGAAGATCCAAATGAGATTCTCTCTCAATCCAAATGAGATCCAATGAGCTAGTCCTTATTAAAAAATGATCATAAATTTAAGAACTCCTCCTTAACAGTAACAAAATATTTATTTCAAACAGTCAAAACCACCTGTGAGAATGAAATACTAAGGCAGTATTATTAAAATCAGGAATAAGGCAGGGATACAGTTTATTGCCAATTTTATTTGATTTTTAACTGGAAGTTCTGACCAATTAAATAGGATACATACTGGCAGAAAACTGCTGAATATACAAAGGAGAAACAAAAGTCAGTAGCTTTTCTGTATAGAAATACTATCTAGTTAGAAAGTATAATGAAAAAAATCAAACTGCAGTAGTAAAAATTAACAGTAATGACACTGAAAACCTCTATTAAATGCCTTGGAATAGCTTTAATGAGAATGTGAAGGATCCACATAACAAAAACTACAAAATGTTACTGACAAATACGGAAGAAAATTTGAATATTGTTCTGTGGCAACAATGTCAGTATTTTTCAAATTAGTTTGTATCTCAATATACTTTCAAGAAAAATCTCAATAAGATTCTTTTAGAATTTGACATTATCATTCTAATGTTTACTGAAAGAATAATTAGGTATAAACAGCAAAGAAAATGTTGAACATGAAAAGGAATGATGGGACAGTGGCCCTGCCAGGTATTAAACAATTTTAAGAAGCAAGTATCAATAAAACTGTGTGGAACTGACAGAAGAACAAATGTATAAATGTTCAAATCAATTGCACAGAATAGATATTCTGAAACAATATTATACACAAGAACTTAGTCTATGATAAAGAAAGCATCACAAATCAGTAGGGAAAAAAATTATTACTTAATAAACTATCCTGGGTTAATTGGTTATTTAGAAAAAATAAATTTAGAGATTTACCTCAAACTATAATAAAAATAACTTTAGATGGATTAATAGGTATAATTAGATATAAATACAAAACTATTAAAAAGACTAGAAGCACATGAAAAAATGTTCAGTAATTTAGGCATCAAGGAAATGTAAATTAAAACTGTAATAAGCTACCACTGCACACCCAACAGACAGACTAAAATGAAAAAGGTTGACAACATCAAAAGTTGAAGAGAACACAGGGACTTCCCTGGTGGTGCAGTGGTTAAGAATGCACCTGCCAATGCAGGGGACACAGGTTCGAGCCCTGCTCCGGGAAGGTCCCACATGCCGCGGAGCAACTCACCACAACTAGAGAAAGCCCGCGCGCAGCAACGAAGACCCAATGCAGCCAAAAATAAATAAATAAATAAATTTATTTAAAAAAAGAAAAAGTTGGTGAGAATACAGAGCAACTTAAACTCTCTTGCATTGTTGGTGGGAGTAAAAAATGATACAACCACTTTGGAAAAAAGTCAGTTTCTTATAAAACTAAGTATATGTGTATTCTATGACTCAGCAATTCCACTCCTAGGTATTTCCCCCAAAGAAGTGAAAGCATATGTTCACACTATGACTCAGCAATTCCACCTCTAGGTATTTGCCTGAAGGAACAGAAAGCATACGTCCATAAAAGTACATGTACAAGAATGCTCATAGTGGCCCCAAACTGGAAATTGTCCAGATGTCCATAAATAGAGGATTGATAAACAAACTGTAATATCAGCACATAATGAAATATTACTCTTGACAACCAAAAGAAACTTGAAACACACCAACACAGATGAATTTTTTAAATATTATGTCGAGTGAAAGAAACTTTACACCAAAGAGTTCATGCTGTATGATTCCATTTATATAAACTTCTAAAACAGGCAAAACTAATTGACAATGAAGAAACTAAACACTGTGGTTGCCTCTGGTGTAGTGTGGGAGTGAGGATTTATTGGGAAAGGACACTGGGGAACTTTCTGGCATGATGCTAATTTCTCTCTCTATATATACTTTAATAGCTTTATTTAGATATAATTCGCATGCCATACTATTCACCCACTTAAAGTATACAATCCATGATTAATATTATGTTAATATATTAATATTAATGATTAATATATATTCATCAATATATGCACCCATCAGCTCAAAAAAACCCTGTACCCTTTGAATTTCTAAATCTTGGTAGGTTTATGACTCTGTCATTCGTCAAGACTCACTGAACAATCCACTTAAGATTTGTGCATCTCACTGTAAATACGTAATATACATAAACTTTACCTTTAAAACTTTTTTAGAAAAAGGAAATACGAAACAATTTTCAAAGTTCTATGTGGAAAGGGTCATTCTTCAGAAAAGAAAATATTGATTTGATTACTTTAAAACTAAAACCTTTGTGTGTCAAAAAGTATATAAATATAGCCAACATTAAAATACAAATATCAAGCCAGAGGATGATGATTATTTTTTTTTAAATATTAGAAAAGGAGGGTTTTGTCCATATATTTGATACATGCATAGAACATTCTAAATCATTGCAAATATTAAGATACCAACAAATATGTGGGCGAAGGCTCTTAACAGAAAGTTTATAAATAGGAAATAAAACCTAACAAACAGGTGGAAATTTCATGTTTACAGAAATTAAGATTAAAATTAAAATTATATCAAGAGCAATATATATATATATCAAAGGCCCTAGAATTTGTATACTCTTTGATTTATTTTCCTTTGAGAAATATATTCTCCTTTGAAAAGAGATATTTAAAGTGAATAAGAATGGTTATGCACAAAGATTTAGCTACAAGAATATTTATTTATTTAATAAATTTAATTTATTACAGCACCATTTGTAATATTGACAAACCTGATATTACCCAAATGTTTAATACAGAGTACTAATTAAATTACAGTACAAAGATAATAAATTAACTCAGCAGTCCTGTACAACTATTTAAGATGATGTTGTAAAACACTTAGTGATGTGGAAGTATGTTTAAACATATTTTAAACATCTTGAGTTAAAAAAAAAAGAAAAAAGGCCCAAACTTCCTTGATCCTGTTAAGCTAACCCATTCCCTTAATATCTGTGCTGTGGACACACAGGCATTTAGCTCCTGTCAACGTCCACCCTTCTCTTCTTCCCCATTTCCCTTTGGAGGCTGTTCTGGGAAGAAGAAATAGGCTGGTATCAGGATTGAGGGAAAAAAATATTTTAAAAAATGAAAAGAGAAAGCGTATAAAACACTGTTTTGGTTGACCATTTTTTTTTAATTGGGAAAAAGTATATGTGTACATGATTAGAAACTGCAACAGTCAAAAAATGCATATGATGAAAAGTCCCTATCCAGTCCTAGGTGCCTTAGTTAGTTTTTCTTATCTTCTTCTAGATATATTTTTTAAGAAAGATATCTACGAAAAGGAACAAACAAAACACAAGAAAGAGAAAAGAAGGAAGGGAGGGAAGGAAAAATAGAGGGAGAGAGAGAAATATAGAGGGAAGGAAGGGGAAAAGATATAAAGGGGGAATATGGGGAAGAATTAGAATGAGTTTATTCTATGAGGTTTATTTTAGAATATACGTTAAACATTTGGATCTCAAATGTTCAGCAACCTGCTACTAACTTAATAACACTATTACATGAATATTAACTTATTTACAAATATTTATAAAATAAATCAAGATCAAAAGTGAAGAGCCTTTTTACTTGAGATGCCTTAATGAACAGTGACTGTGTCATCCAAACCCAAATTAGGGTTCCTAGCCTGGCAAGCCTTAGTGTACAGGAACGGTGGAGTTGAGCATGTGAAATCAAGACTGTCCTGGACTTGCAGCTCTGATAGAAAGAGCAATGGAAGTTCAGAACCTTAGAAGCGCTCCCAGCCTAGATTTACCCCAACTGGAGAGCGTGTCTAGGGCAGAAGCGCCAAATGACAGACACTGGGAGCCCACATGTTTTCTTTCCTAGCATCATCTTCATATGTTAGGTATAGGACCACATATCCTGACTCTCTTTTACAACCATTTTGGATTGATTAGACATGAATGTATTGGTTTATATTCACTGCTTGAAGTAAGCCTAACAATATTATTTCAATGGGTGGGGAGAGGAGAAATCAGTCAATCCAGATAGTCCACCAAAAACACATCTGGGCTTCTCAGTTGAGGGCAGGTTAGGATTCTTAGTGTGTGTCTCTCCCTGGGGGCCACCCCCTTTTTTTCCATGATGCAAATGTAGAACATTCAAAGGTAGTGTAGTCAAGGGATGAGATTTGATAAAATTAATTTTTACTGCTTCATCAAAGACATTCATTCCTAAGTGAACAGAAATATTTCTGTGTGTGATCAAGCTTGGTAACTTAAAAATAATTAACTATTTGCAAACAATTTATTTATAAGTGAGCTTATAATTAGTTTAAGACATGTTCTTTTTACATTAAAAAAAAAAACAAAAACCCTTACAGTATTGACCATTCACCATGAGAATGACAGTTGGTTAGAAACCGTAAGACAGTTTATGATATGAGAAGGAATGCCTGGCGGGGGGAAGCAACATGGGAATCAGAACAGAAGGAAGGAGTTAACTTAGGTATGGAGGGAAGAGGGAAAAGAAGGAGACAAAAGCCCTAGAAGCTGAAGCAGGAACAGAAAGAACAAGAGAACAGAGCTATCCTTGAAGTCCTTATCAGAATTTGGAAATCTGTTCTCGCATGTAAAATCAAGTGAGTGTTTTTCCCATTAAAAAATAATAGCAGGGTTAACCTTTCCTGATTTCTCCTTTTCTTTTGTACCTTTAAGCGTGTATCTGAGTGGAACTTTTATTTTTCAAGGGTTTATCCAGTCCAACTACTTATCTTTCACCTGCCATCACAGTGTCCCAAACTAGGTTGACTTTATTGTTATTACACCTGCAGTGATGATTTCAGTTCAAGGTTCAGCAGGTGAAATTAAGCCTGACAGTTCTCCTGATGTACCTCCAACATATAAACAAATTAAATTTACTGCCATGTTTTTGAGTGAGCCTTTTCTAAAGGGGTTTCTGACTTGAGCGTTCTACTTCCATCTGATTTTAGCAGTTAGTCCCAAGGATGTGAGCAGTTATTTTTCCTTATTAGTGCTGGTGCCTCAGTAGATGAGTCTCTAAGCGTGGCCCCACTTGCTGAGCCCCCCAGCCCTGGGCAGAAGGAACTAAAGGCAAGAAGATAAAGCCAAGAAGACCAAATAAACAGAAGAACAGAGTTCTGATGTCCAAAGCTTTTGTCTCATTTATTAATTCTGCAGATACTTACTGAGCACTTACTATGCACAAGCTCCAGGTTAGACACTGGGGGTACAGTGGTGGGCAGATACTGTTCTCCTACCCTCCCAGAGCTCAAGGCTCATCCTCTCAGGTAGGCAAAACAAGTGTTGTTAATATTCCCATTATGAGACCAGGAAACAGAGGCAAAGGACAGACACAGCTTTGGAACAGGAATGGAGCTCAGCTTTTCTCTCCTGAGGTCTAAATAGTTGGCTAACGGTACTCAATGGCTCTCAAACTTTTCTCTTACTAATTAGACAACAGAGCTTTAAGAAGGTATTCACCACCCACCATGGGCTTTTGCTCCCCATCTTTAAAATTCAGGAAATGATTTGTATCCCCATTCCTGTCTTAGAAGAAGTAGCCCATTTCTTCACACTTTAGACGATTATTATGATGATGATTAATACTGTCAATAAATCGGCTTTAAGAAATAATTTGCTGAAATCTTTAAATCCATCTTTCCCTAGAGTTGGCTATATAAAACCAAGACTATGAAAAAGTTTGCTTTCATATAAAATGATCAGACATCCAGGTATTCAGATTAAAAAATGCCAGATCTGGATCCTTTCTCAGGGAACTCTGAGTTCACCTGCCTTTCAAGAAATCTGAATCCTTTCCAAGGAAGAGGAACCCAGAAAGAAAGGTTCTTTTCCTGAGAGCATTTTCTTATTCTTTCACTCCTTTCAGCTGTTAGCAGCAGCTGGTTCCCTCAGTGTGCTGAAATGCCCGCTGCCTTGTAAACATTCTCTCTAATACCGCGCATTACTCATAGTTTGAAAATCACTTTGACTCTTGAAACATAATTATGTTAATGTCAGATGAGTCAGCAGGGGGACAGCACGCTGCTCCTACGGCAGCGGCGCCTCCTCCCAGCCTCTCAGCGCCTGAGGCTTCAAAAACAAAAATTTCAAAAAGAGAGAAACGCCCTTTTGGTGGGAGAGAAGAGAAATTATGAATATGGCTCAAAGGACGGCTTCAAAGGAGCCGTCGATTTCATCTTCGCTGCAACATGAAAGGGGGAGTCGAAGTAAAATCGCCAACCCTAGGTTAATCCGTTTACGTGAAGAATAAACAGGAATTTAGAGAGTTTCTCTAGAAGAGCTGTGATTTTCCCGCAGGGATGGGTTGAGACAGGTCACTCTGGTGAATATACAGCGTGATGTTATTTCCAGGGTTCCCCTTGGAGCTGTTTTCATACCCATAGGAGGTGATGCCGGGCAACCCAGGAGGTGCTCGGCGCAGGACTATTACGCTGGGGCATCCATAGGAAATGGGAGGGGGCTCATTCGTACGCGGATTCCAGACCCTGGCCCGCGTCCCCTCGGCCTCTTTGCTTTGGCGCTGTGCCCACCCCATCAGCGCGACCTCTCAGAGAAGAGTTTGCAGCCACTCTCTTGGGCTGTCCTCAGCATCACTTACAACCTCTCAATTGTTTCCCCGTCCCCGAGCTGCTGGGAAGTGAAGAGGAACCGAGTAGGACAGGGTTGGAGGTTTCAGGGCCTGGATAACCACACCACCACCTGCCCCTGTTCCCAGTCCCAGTCCCAGTCCAACCTGCCAGTAACCCCAACCGACCCCTTCTCGGCCTGCCTTCCCCCTGGGAACTCAGGAAATCATTTAAATACATTTACATGGTGCCTCCCGAAGAGGCTTCCAGGTTCATTATCTCACCCATGTCTCATAAATACCCCTATTTTATAAGTGGGGAAACTGAGGTTCAGAGAAGGGGTGTCCTTGTGCAAGGTCGCACAGCGAGTGGCAGAGCTACACACTCAGACAGTGGGGCCCTTTCTACTCCACCAACAACAGAGCAGGGAATCCACACCTAGAGGCCTGGAGAATGCCAGCTAGGGTTAAAGGACCCCCCAGAGTACATATCTTTACAGACAAGAAGAGTAACCAAAATCTACAGAGAGGCAGTGACTTGCCCAAGGTCACAGGCTCAGAATGTGACAGAAGCAGCTGCCAAACAGGGTCTCCTGACCCCTGGTCCAGGGCTTTTTCTCTCCAGCCTCCTTATTTCCTCACTCTGGACTTATTCCAGTTTAGACACACAGGAAGAGTCCGCTCTCCGCAGTGAACCTAGACATCTACGCTGCTGATACAAAGCATTCTGTTCCCAAAGCACAAGGCTGCACAAGAGGCAGAGACATCAAGGAGGAGAATTCACTGGAAGGAAGGGGTTAACCACATCCAGTGGCTTTCCATTATGGTATGACTGATCAGTACCCCAGATTAACTACAGCACTGATCAGTGGTACTGTCAGACCATGGCTTCATCCAGGCTCATTTCAAAGGCTGAGACAACATCACTGCCTCAGTGGGCTGCTGATTTGGCCCCAGTGTAGTTATGTAACCTGGGAGGGTAAAATGCCTAATCCAACCTAGAGATTCTGCAACACCCTAATTCAGGCCTTTTAATACCCTACCCTCGGACCACTTCTTTGGGTGGCATATAGATATCATCTGATGGTGTGCGGAACTCACTTTCCCACTCCTCTCCAGGGTGGGGCTGACCCTGGCCGTATTGGGTATCCCTCCAGCTAGAGGCTTCCTGACCAAATACCCTTTTCCCATGGCATTTCCCCTGCTTAGCCCCCCAAAACAAAGAAAAGTCAAGACTCACATTTTGAGGTGGGTGCCGAAAAGCCTTAGGAAGCTGTGGAACACCCTATTTAGGGGAGAATTTCTCCTCTTGTCATGTCTCCCTGTCTGGTCCCATCCAATTTATCCTTGAGGCATGGTTGGTCAAGAAAAGCTGACCCTGCCCCCTGCTCCCCAAAGCAACCAACAGCTGCTTCTATATTGAGTGGCAATATGATGTCATATCATAGGTGACTAACCCGTCGAGGATTCCCTACGAGCCATCATCTAAATATGACAGCCTTCCATCATCCTGACCTTTTCACGGGAGAAAGCTGAGTGGGGGGCTTAATGCTGCATCCCTGGGCTCAAGGCCACGTCTGGCATTCTGTGGCCAGCATCTGTGACTGAGCATGTGAGAACACACATGCCCACTCCCACACACAGATCCCCTTCCTAGTAGAAGGTCACTTTCACTCAAGACAGCTTTCCTCCACTGGCCTGACTTTGAAATTAGTAACCATCAGAATGTTTAATAATCATAATCATTAAGGGAGGAATTGGGGAGGGGTTGTCTATATTTACTTGTATATCCCAAGTACTGGCTTAGACACTTTATATATAGTTTTTCATTTAATTTTCAGAATGCTCTGAGGAAGGCAGTACAATCCTGTGGAGTTAGAGAAACTGAGGTCAGAGGGGTTAAGAAACTTTCCCACAGTTACAGAGCTGGTCACGGTGGGGCTCAGATTCCAGCCCAAGTCTCTGTGACTCCAGTGTGGACTGAACTCTACATACAGAAGGGTGTTATCACCTCACCTGGAATAAAAAAAAAAAAAAGACTTTATTTTGTAGAGCAGTTACAGATTTATAGAAAAATTGGGCAGAAGTACAGAGAGTTCCCATATGCCCCTTATCCGCCCTTACCCACACTCTCCCCAGCTAGATGTACCAGAGTGGTACATTTGTTACAACTTACGAACCTACACTGACACATCATGATCCCCCAAATCCATAGTTTACATTACAGTTCGCTCTTGGGATTGTACATGCTGTGGGTTTGGACAAATGTACGAAGACACATTTCCCTCGTTGGATATCATACGGAGTAGTTTCACTGCCCTAAAAATCCCCCGTGCTCCCCCTATTCATGCCTCCCTCCTCCCTAACCCTTTGCAAGCACTCACATTTTTACTGTCTTCAAAGCTTTGTCTTTTCCAGAATGTCATGTAGTTGGAATCAGACAGTACGTAGCCTTTTCAGGTTGGCTCCTTTGACTTAGTGATATGCATTTAATGTTCCTCCATGTCTTTTCATGGCTCTATTTATTTATTTTTGGTACTGAATAATATTCCATTGTCTGGATGTACCACAGTTTTTTTGTCCATTCACCTGCTGGATCACCTGCGGTTAAAACTTCATTCTACGGTGGTTCATATTAAATATAAGGATAGCCGCAGGGCCTGGTCTTTCTCTTCTGGACCTCATACCTGCTTCCTCACTACTGCCACCCACACAGCGCCTGTCAGGGGGTGCCACTTTGGCATCCCTTGTCTATGCATCATTTCGGCAGCCTGGGAACCAGCTATTCCTCCAGGACAAGCTCTAGGGCAATCTAAGGAGAGCTCACACGTGCACATCTGCCCAAAAAATCACACATTCCCTTTTCCCTCCATGCCAGTCATACTCTCATGTTTGCCCTAGAGCCCCCAATACAGTCATTCCTAATATGTCTCACCAGTTACCACATGGGTTTTCTTTTCTTTTTTTAATTCCAGCCATCCAACCACCCACAAGTATTTACTGAGCACCTACTATATGTTGGTCCTAGATAGTAAGTCTTCAGAGGACATTGAATGTCATTATGTGAGTTTGTATGCAGAGTCACACCCATCACAGCACCCCACTCCATTAATAAAGATGTTTGATGGGGCGTGTTTGTGTGTGTGAGTGTGGAGGTAAAAACAAAGACAAACATAGCGAATCAAAATAAGACTGTGAGACGATCTGAATTAGCATCATCAAATTATAATATATTTATTACATATAACATTATAATTATAAAATTATTATGATGATAAAAACCCTTATATAGCACTTTCTGTGTTTTGGTGCTTCTACATAGATGGTAAACCTACTTGTTGCCTGAAAAGGCTGTACAGGCTGAAATAAAAATAGATTAAAGAAAGTTTCAGATAAATTCTTGGAGGGCAGATCTATAACAAGTCATTAAAGTGGAGTTAGGAATAACCAGGGTGCATTCCTAACCAATGAGCATGATATCACGAAGGGCAAGGGCCATACTCTGGCCCAGCCATCTTAGTGGCTCCGCTGGAGGCTGGTGCTCAAGTGGGACAGAGCTCAGGACTAACCCCGCAGCCATTGCTAAGCAGTCACCATGGACTTGGGTCTACCCAGGGACCCCTGAACTTCCACTACCCTGGGAGCCTGCCCAATGGCTCCCTACCACGCCCCCTCCACCTCCGTCAGGCACGAAGATGTGTGTGTTGTTCCCTGTTTCTCCCCCCACAAAAGAAGCGCTTTACTTTGTGTCATCCAGTGAGTCACTTGCACGGTTGGGAACAGACCCAGGATTCCTGCTCCTTTCTTTGCTAGGGCTGTTTGCTGGAGATCACAATCCTTCCACATTAGTGGCCAATTACATTTACGGCTCTTAACAACATTTAATGGGGCTTTGGGGATAGGAAAATGATGGGAAGTAAAGGCTGGGAGATAAAAAAATCAAAACCTGAAATGACACACAAGATCTTGATTACAGAAGGTTTAAAAATGGCAGTCCAACTCATCATGTCGTTCCATTGGGAAGTGTTCCTAGGTTTGAGGAGGAATAAACCCCTCACCTATCTTGAGGCTGGATGGGAAGGAGAGGAAAGGAGAAGAGGAAGTAGTCAGAGGTCCTCAGAAATTGTATTCTCCAATCTGCCCTACAGTTTTATCTCTATTTATTTCAAGTCACTATTTGTCTTCCCTCCCATCATGTATATGATGTATTACAGTTTCTCACACACATATATGCTCACTGTTCCACCTGAGGCTCATAACAGAGGTGTGATCCATGAGAAGAGCAGCGAGCTGGAAGTCAAGTGATTAGGACTCTACATAACAGGCCATGTGACCGCAGGCACATCACCTCACCTGGACCTTAGTCCCCTAGTTGTAAAACAAGGGCTGGCCTGGTTGGCCTGAAGGTCTCATACTGCTCTAAGCTTCCTTATCTGTGCGTCCAGACCCAATACAGAGGGAGAAGCCACTGCCCACAGCTGAGGCTGCCTGTGGTTTTTTCCATCTCCTGCCAAGGCTGCGATGGGAGCACACACAAGGTGTTTGGTCACAGGCTCCAGGAAACCTAGAGAACAGGAAGAGCAGTGGGCAGTGACTTCAACAGCATGATCAAGGGGAAAGGCGCAGGGGACACAAAGAGAAGAGAGCTTGGTGGTGGCTGGAGCCCTGGGATGCGGGGAGAGGGGTCAGTTCTAAATGTCACTGAGGGGTGAGCTGGGGGGAGGAAGGTACTCCTGGTAGATCTGGCAGGTGTGGCCTGAGGATGGGCTTGTGACACTCAGCCAAGGACCACTAATGATTGTCAGAAGGTAACAGTGGCTTCATTTCCAGTACACAGGCAGCATTATTTTGCTCAAAACTTTAAGAAGCGGTTGTCATCTCATTTGTTCTTGGCATGACTATACTGTTCCAATAGGAAATTTTCTGTTGCTTTATAGAGAGGGAATTATGATGGAGGAGAAACAAGGTTTCTTCTGCACTTGGGTAGAACTGGCCACTAGTGTGCCAGGCCAGGGCGCAGTAAGCAGGATGTCCTCTCTAGTTTCAAGAGAGAAAAAAGCCAAGGGTGGGTGTGGCAGGGCTGGGACTAGGGTGCGGTGAGTGAGGTGCCTAGGGCGAAAACCTCAAGAAGGAGGCACTTGCTCTCAGGGTCCTGCAAGTACAGGACAGGCACTTGAGAGGGAGTGCCCTTCTCACTCACCTGACTGTCTGCCAGGCCTTGAGGCCCAGCCCTCCTGCTCTGGGCATCTTCAGGCAGGGGTTACTTGTGAGTTACTTGTTCAGAAGCACTGGGATTGCACTAAAGGGTGAAAGCTGTTCTATGGGACTCAATACACCCAGAACAAAACATACATTTCACAGCTCACCTTTATCACCAGAAACATTGACTTGGAGTACAGCTGACTTGGAAGTGACTTTCAGTTTGCTAGTCTTTAGCTGTGTAACCTAGGGAAGCATACTTAACCCTGCTGTGCCTTGATTTCCTTCCTCATCCGTAAAATGGAAACAATAACATCCACCTCAGAGAGGAGATATGGGAGGGAGGATAACGAACATATCTGCCACATAGTAAACCTCAGTGAATTGTTAGCTCCCTGTGAGGATGCGATAGTGCTGAATGATGAAGCACTGGACAGGGTTCCTACCTCTGGGAGCTTCCACAGGCAACATAGGCATAAAAGGAGGATTGGATACCAGTTCACAAATTTCACATCTAGAGTTTCTTGTTTCAGGTCACACAACTAATGAGAGAGTTTGGATAGAGTCACAAACAGTGACAAAAGGGCCAAGCTGGCCCAAGTTGATGAATTACATCAATAAACATTCAAACCACAGCCTTTCTCATCAGTAGAGGTGTAAGCCTATGGGCAGGGGCTATAAGTGAAGGGGTAGGAAGTCAAGGGCCACGGAAAACTTCCTGACTTTTGGGTCAAGATCAGATTCTGGTTAATCAAGGAGGGCTTCCAGGAGGAGGGTCTGGGGCTTCTGGGAGCCTCCAATGAGGCTCAGTTGCTCTCGTTTTTTCATCCCTATCTCAACAATCAACTTTTCTCAGTACAAAGGGATATAAAACGGGCTCCGACTCTACGGATGGGTGATTGGGGTCATCTCCCCACGTTTTTCACGATCTGAGGACTGGTCCCTTTAAGGCATCGAAACTCAGTGAACGTTCTACGGCCGGCCTAGCGGTCTTCCCGAGGCGCGCTTACGTCACCTTTCGGGGAAGCGGCTGACGTCAGCGCGTCCTCGGCGGGTGGGGGCGGAGCCATGACTCACCCGGCCGGCGGCCCTGGCCCGGCTGCACAGAGTGCACGTGAGCGCGCGTCGCGCTCGTTTCTAATTTTAGCTCCGGCGGCCCTGGTGGGGTCCGGCGAGGTAAAGGCGGGCAGAGGGGACGTGGGGGCTGGGGGTGCGGTTCTCCCGGTCCCTTGCTGCCCGCTGTTGGTCCTCCTGGAGGACGGGTCCCGGCCTGAGCCGCTGGAACGCCGGCGCTTCCTTAGGCCAGGGCGAGGGGTCTCCTCCGCGTGCCAGCCCAGCCCTGAGCTCAGCGTAGGCGTTCAATAAACGAATTGGGGTTCCCTCCTAAATGCGACTCGGGACTTCCCAGAGAGGGCTAGGGTTCTGGAAAGTTCCCTGGTGGATGGGGTGCGGTGTGGACTGAAGTCAGAACAGGAGCGGGGCTCGGCGAGGGCTCGGGCAGGCGGTGTGGACCGAGCCCATCGGGGCGTCGGTCCTAGGTGACCTCGGTGGGGCGGTCGCTCAGCCTTTATGAGCGGGGCCCCGGGCTTGTCCGGCGTCGCCAACAGTGGTTTGGGGGGGGCGGCCGGGCCCCCACTGAGCCGCCGTGTCTGAATCAGTGGCAGTGGTAGGGATGGTGCCTTCGGTGGTGTGAAGGCTGTCCAGGGGTCGGGCTAAGCTCAGAGGCCTGAAGGTCACCGGTTAAGGAGACAGCGCCCAAAACAGGCGCTGCATCCTGAGCCCTGGGAGTACCGAGGTGACCTTCCAGGAATCAGATAAAAGCTTCGTTTTAAAGGAAGCAGGGCCAGACGTCTTATAAAATCGACACTTTCCCGTTCTTTGGGGCGGGGGGAGGCCGGAGGCGGGGAGGGAGTTATGGAAAGAAGCTGTCAGCGTAAAGTGAACTACAATTTTGACTTTGCAGAGCGGTCTGACGTATCACAGTGACCTGCATTCTGTTGGTGTGGCATCCTCAGGTTTCACAGGGATTGTCTGTGTAGGCAGCTTATAAAACAGTGTTCAAGGAACCTTTGACCTTATTAGGTGAAGGGTGTTAGATGTTACAAAAGAATATTAAATAGAATGATAAACTGGGAATGTCAGATGGTAGTAGGGGAACATTTTCTAATTGTTGGATCATTCAAATTTGTAATGCAAGTTTTTGAAGGCTATAACCTTAAAAAAAAACCTTTTCATATGCCCTTTTCTTAGAAAGAAATGGTGGAAAGTTGTGGAATAAAGGTAGCTTTTAGCATTATGACATGAATGAATGACAGAAATCCATAAATCAAATGTGTAGTTTTCATTTCTTTTTTCCAGAAATACCACATTGGCCTTGGTAAATTGGAGATTTTTCAGATATAAATATGGAAACTGCAAGAGTTTAGGGCATTATTCCTTATTCGGTATCCATCTTAACAGTTTAAAAAGGACTAACAGTTTACAATCCAACAACTGAATACATCCAGAGGTATGTGTAGTGTTTTATATTGTTCTATAGCAACAAAAGTCTCTTTGTTCTAATTTTGGGGAGTTGCTACCACATATTCCTCAGTGTAATGCGTATTTGGGGAGGGACTTAAATTGAGCAGGTGTGAATGATGATGAATCATGTTCTCAAACTGAGCTAATTTCCCTTTGTGTGGGTTATTGTTGTGTGTGTATATAATAGATTATAAGAACCTGAATGTAAAGTTTTCACATTCAGAAATTAAGGTTTTTAGTCTGGAAATTGAGTTCTTGCTTTAAAAATACTAACCTTGGAATGGACCACCTGCATCCTGAAGACAGCCTGTTAGCGTTTCTGTGAAGTCTTCCCTTTCCCCAAGTTGTCCCTGCTTTCTTTGAGTCACATCTGTTATTCGGTTGTTCACTGTGCTGTGATCGTTCACTTACGTGTTTCTCCCACTAGACTAAACTCTTGGGGCTATGAACTAGTATCTATCTTTGTATCTCTAGCATCTAGAATAGGGCTAGCATGTAGTAAGAGCTACAGTTTTTGTAGTTTTGTTTCATTGAGTAAATGTGAGTTTTCCAAACCAGATTGCCCATTTGGGGAAGGGAGAGTTTTTTTTTTATAGTTGAGAGGACTGGGCAGTGGACCTATATTGCTGCTGTAGGGGACATGGTTCCCTTCTTTTCCAGGCCCACCTTAACCTCTCCCCCAGTCCCACCACCACCACCCATGAGGAAGGAGCCAAGGCAAATAAAACCAACGACCAGACTCTTAAGTTATTTTGGGATCTCAGTAGTGTGCTGTAGTTTTAGATGCAAGATGATAGAACTTTGTCTGCTCTCCAGGCCAGAACTAATCCACACACTGGCATTAGTCAGGTTCTTTTCACAGAGGAATTGGCCAGTCTTTACTCTTTTAAAAAATGGGAATTTCAGAACCTCCACTGCATCTGTGGATAGTTAAGACTGGTTGCTAAATGAAATGTTTACATTTGAAATGGAATCAGTTTCTGCACAATGATATTTCATGCTTATCCTGAGAAAAGATTTAAGAATATAAAATGAAGATATTATTCTCTTCCTTAAAATTGTCAAAAGGAGGGGATATTTACAATAAAGCGTTACTAGCCAAAACTCTTAGTAAACTGGAATTGATGCCACACTTAATTTTATGAAAGGCTGACAGCAAAATAAATTGCTATGAGAGATTTAGTTTTGAAAATACATCATGCATTACAGTGATTACTAGTATTTTCTGTAAAAACTCAGTACCACTGCGACATCCTAAATCAGAAGGGCCACATTTTTACATCCACTGTGTTTAAGTCAAGAAAAAATGATGTATATTTGGAAGATTTTTTAACAAGATTTTTTTTTTTTTTTGCTGTACGCGGGCCTCTCACTGTTGTGGCCTCTCCCGTTGCGGAGCACAGGCTCCGGACGCGCAGGCTCAGCAGCCATGGCTCACGGGCCCAGGCGCTCCGCGGCACGTGGGATCTTCCCAGACCGGGGCACGAACCCGCGTCCCCTGCATCGGCAGGTGGACTCGCAACCACTGCGCCACCAGGGAAGCCCTTTTAACAAGATTTTAATTAGGGTTTTAGAAAGTGGTTCAGCTGAATTTTCCCATACAAAGAGTTACATGAGAGAGATGAAACAGAGAAGTAGCTTTCGTGATAATAGGGGAGAACACTAGAAGGAAAGAACAAGGGACTCTTTGCTGTTGACTAGGTAAAGCTTTGACAATTCCTACACATGTTCCTACCACCCTCACCAAAAATACATCTTTAGGTCCTGTTTTACCTGCATTTTTTCCTCAAAAGAGAGCCTTCTGTAATAATAATAAAAATAATGTCGACAACAAGTTCTATTTATTGATCACTATGTGTCAGATACTGTGCTCAATGCTTTGTGAAATTATTTCAGTTAATCCTTGCTACAATCCTGTGCTAAATGGATTTTTAATTATTTCCATTTTATAGGCTCAGGGAGGTTAAAGGGCTTGCTTAAGGTCACATAGTTATTAAGAAACAGCCATGATTTGAACCCAGGTTGTGTTAGGGTTCTCCAAAGAAACAGAACCAATAGGATGTGGATATATGTGTGTGTATATATAATATATACATATAGAGAGAGATTTATTATAAGGATATAAGGAATTGGCTCATTTGCTTATGGAGGGTGGCAAGTCCCAAAATCTGCAGGGAGAATTGCAATCTGGAGACCCAGGAGAGCCAAAGGTATCATTCCATTCTGGGTCCAAAAGGCGGGAAAAAGCCGATGTTCCAGTTTGAAGGCCATGAGGCAGGAAGAATTCCCTCTTACTCGAGGAGTCAGCCTTTTTGTCTCTTCAGGCCTTCAACTGACTGAGGGCCACCTACGTTATACAGGGCAATCTACTTTAGTCGTCTACCAATTTAAGTGTTCATCTCATTGAAAACCCACCTCACAGAAACGCCCAGAATAATATTTGACCAAATATCTGGTTAATAAATAAGTTATCATTCAGATCCATTTGATTTCCAAAGCTCATGCTTTTAATGTTATTTCACAATGTCTCCCTCCCACTCTAGGTTTCGCAAAGTAGCTTTAACCCTGGATCTTTTCCCCTCTCACCTGGAATGTCTATCAAAGTTCACCCCACTCATACCAGATGAACACCTAATTAGTGCAGGTGTTTGAATATCAGTAACCAACTCAGAATCCCTTTCCCAATAGCACACACAACACAGCCATTTTCTTCCTTACAATAACTTCCCAGCCTCCTGATTATACTCCAAGCGTTCTGATTTTCTATGCATGTAACTCTGAACTAATTCCCACCACACTAGCAAGTCTTACCTGACTCCTTCTTCATCCTCTTCCTTGACATCTTTGAAGACACCAAGCCCTGATGGTACAGCCCAGCGAGCCCGTGAGCTTCCCTTCTCTCAGCTCCCTCCTTAGGACCAACCTTTCTTATCGTTTACTCTTGACTCCTGCCATCATTGTCACTGTCATTTTAGAACTCTAACCTCTACCCCTCCCCCCAAAAGAAGGAACTCACTGCGGGGATTTCACTTGGTTGAGTCTTGTGAACCCACATCCCAGAGATTGCTTATTTAAAAGTACTTCCATGATCTATGTACTTTTAATAAATACTGTTTATTAAATTTATTTACTTGGTTACCATTTTAGAAAGAATAAAAATTCTTAGGGTAATTTTTGCCTAATTGGCACTGTTCTCCTGCATCCTAGGACATCTTATACAGTTATCGTGGATATCATTATGCCAGTCCTTCAGCATTTTTTCATGAACAGTTTCAGAGCATTTGTTTTTAGCAAGTTAATTGTCCTTTAATATCCAGATAGTCATTTCTAACAAAGTAATGCTTTGCATACTTTCTGTCTCATAGATATTTATGCTGTTTTTCATTGTTACGTATTATTAAGATAAAAACATTAGAAAACATTCAAAAAAACACATGGACAAAATCAGATTTTTATTGACATTCAAGAGATACAGTCAAGCCTGACAAGCTTTTAAAACTGAAAATTTTAAGACAGATTTTGGAAGATGAGCTGCTTTGAGAGAGGGCAGTTGTTACAGAGAGTTGTCACATATTATCACTTAAGGGATAGTTCATTCTTCCAAAAGTTAATTTACCGAGCACAACACACTTAAAAGGGTATTTTTATCAAAGCCACAAATAAAAACACATTCCTCTCCCATATTAGAAAAAAATCAGGTATGTATTTTTTGATTGACAGTTGACATCTGCCACAGATATATTACTTTAATCAAGGCAAGAGAACTCTTCTTGTTAAACAGTATATTTCTTATAGGTTTTCCAGGGCTTGGAATTACATTACCTCTCCTAATTTAAATTGACTTGGTGGCCTTTGGTATGTCTGGGAGAATAAAAACAGGGGATATTAAAGTAGGAATCATAAAAATCTGAGAAGTTTGATGTGTAATTTGGTACTATTTTTACAAGCCAAATTCCAGTGGCAGGGAAGTGACTTTGGACTCTAAAACAATTCTGAGGCTGGGTCCTTTGTAAATAGTTTCTTGGGTGTATTTGCTTCTATTGAAGCTTTAATAAAGAAGAGACATCACTTAATTACCCTTTTCTGTGTTCTTAATAGTGTTTTTTTAAAACCCAGTTTTGTTGAAAACAATCATTTCTTTTTCTTTGCCTTTTTTGGAAGCTGAGCTACAATTATGTTTTAGAACGCAGTTGAATCTATCAAGTAATGAAGCTAACTGGTAATTTTTTGTCCTTAAGTATTAAATGAGGAGTTTTCAGCATACTATGTAAGCAGGATTTATGGTAGTATTCTGGAAGTTTAAATCTTTGAAATTTTTAAGAGACTTAGATTGTAATTTTCTGAGATTTAAAAAAAAATAGCATTGCTTTAACAACATTATGGTTATAATAAATGTTTTACAATCCAAATCCTTATTTTTAAAAAATATAACATTTTAATATCCTATTTTAAAATATTGATATATTTATTGAATTATATAACATTGGATTATTAGCATTATAAATAAATACAAAAATTTACTAGACCTGCTTTACTTACAAAAATAAAATTGGTCTTGTAACCTAAATTGTAAATTGTGTTTTAAATTTTGTTTTACTTTTAGCTGGGTAGTTAAGAGTTCAGGCTTTTTTTTTTTTTTAAGTCGGGTGTGTACTGAGGTAATTTACATGTAATAAAATTCATCATTTTAGGTATAAAACCTATGAATTTTGACAAACACAGTCATATAATCATTTCCACAATAAAGGCAGAACATTTCCGCCACCCCAGAAAGCTGACTTGTGCCTGTTGTAGTCAATCATTTTCCTGAAAATAGAATTTAAAAGTAAATTAATGAAATAAGACTTTAAAAAACATAGCTGGTACACTGGTTTGGGGGCCATTATTGTAAGCTGGATGATAACTTTAGTGGGAAGGAAAATGTAATGGAAACAAACCTAAGATTTTTAATATATTACTCTAAAATGATTGGGTAGAAGTGTTACAAACAAAACATAAAGGACTGATTTTATTGTGTTTTAGTCCATCTCCCTGATGTATGTTTACTTTTCTTCACTCTATGTCCATCTCCCCAAATATCCTGATGTGCCTAAATCCTTAAGACATTTTCTCTTGCAAGCTTGTATTTTAGTCTTTTCAGTGAATATTAAAAGTGGAATATTGTTTCTGCCCACCTGAAATAAGCAACGGCAAGGACCATGTCATCTTCATTTGTTTATTACCATCTCTTCCATAGAAAAGAAGCTGAAATATTTGTTAAATGGATGAAATTTTACTTTCACTTGGATGGTTTCAAGCTGAGCAGAGAGTGATCTGGGAATGACTTGGATTTTCTCAAGTAAATTTTGAGAGTATTGTTAATACTAGATTAAAACTTAAAACTCATTTAAAAACCTAGGTTTTAGAGTTGGATCTAAATTTGAATACTGCCTTTGTCATTTAGCTATGAAACTTCAGGCAAATTCATTTCTCTTAACATTGGTTTTCCTATCTATAAAAGTCAGAATAAAAAAAATGAAACAAAATACATGTCTCATTAAAACTCTATGAGGGGGCTTCCCTGGTGGCGCAGTGGTTGAGAGTCCGCCTGCCGATGCAGGGGACACGGGTTTGTGCCCCGGTCCGGGAAGATCCCACATGCCGTGGAGCAGCTAGGCCCGTGAGCCATGGCCGCCGAGTCTGTGAGTCCGGAGCCTGTGCTCCGCAATGGGAGAGGCCACAACAGTGAGAGGCCCACGTACTGCAAAAAAAACAAAAAAAACAAAAAAACCCAAAAAAAACAAAAACCCTCTATGAGGGAGAATTTGAGATTAAAGCACTTGGCACAGTGTCTTGCTCATAGCTTAATTCTTTAAAAAAATTTTTTCATTGAGGTATAGTTGACTATAGTTGTGTTAGTTTCAGGTGTACAGTGAAGTGATTTAGCAATATGTATATTCTTTTTCGGATTCTTTTCCACTATAGGTTATTACAAGATATTGAATATAGTTCCCTGTGCTATATAGTAGGTCCTTGTTGTTTATCTATTTTAAATATCTTAAAAAATATGTTTGTTTATTTATTTATTTGGCTGCACTGGTCTTTGTTGCGACATGCGGGATCTAGTTCTCTGACCAGGGATCAAACCAGGGCCCCCTGCGCTGGGAGCATGGAGTCTTAGCCACTGGACCACCAGGAAAGTCCCTATCTATTTTATATATACTAGTGTGTATCTGTTAATCCCAAAGTCCTAATTTATCCCTCGACTACCTTCCCCTTTGGTAACCATAAGTTTGTTTTCTATGAGTCTGTGAGTCTGTTTTTGTTTTGTAAATAAGTTCATTTGTATCATATTTTAGATTCCACATATAAGTGATATCATGTAATATTTGTCTTTCTCTGTTTGACTTCATTTAGTATGATTATCTCTGGGTTCATCCATGTTGCTGCAAATGGCACTATTTCCTTCTTTTTATGGCTGAGTAATATTCCATTGTGTGTGTGTATATATGTGAATATATATATATATATACACACACACACACACACACACACACACACACACACACCCCACATCTTCTTTATCCATTCATCTGTTAATGGACATTTGGCTTGATTCCATGTCTTGGCTATTGTAAATAGTGCTGCTATGAACATTGGGGTGCATGCATATTTTCAAATTAGAGTTTTTGTCTTTTCCAGATATATGCCCTGGAGTGGAATAGCTGGATCATATAGTAACTCTATTTTTAGTTTTTTAAGGAAGCTCCATACTGTTCTCCATAGTGGCTGCACCAATTTTCATTCCCACCAACACAGTGTAGGAGGGTTCCCTTTTCTCCACACCCTCTCCAGCATTAATTATTTGTAGACTTTTTGATGGCCATTCTGACTGGTGTGAGGTGATACTGCATTGTAGTTTTGATTTGCATTTCTCTAATAACGATATTGAGCATCTTTTCATGTGTCTGTTGGCCATCTGTATGTCTTCTTTGGAGAAATGTCTATTTAGGTATTCTGCCCAGTTTTTGATTGGGTTGTTTGTTTTATTGATATTAAGCAGTATGAATTGTTTGCATATTTTGGAAATTAATCCCTTGTTCACGTCATTTGCAAATATTTTCTCCCAGTCTATAGGTTATCTTTTCATTTTGTCTATGGTTTCCTTTGCTGAGCAAAAGCTTTTAAGTTTAATTAGGTTCCATTTGTTTATTTTTGCTTTTATTTCCATTACTTTAGGAGATGGATCCAAAAAAATATTTTTGTGATTTATGTCAAAGAGTGTTCTGCCTGTGTATTCCTCTAGGAGTCTTATAGTATCTGGTCTTACATTTATGTCTTTTTAAAAAAATTTTATTTATTTATTTTTGGCTGCATTGGGCCTCATTGCTGCACTGGGTCTTTGTTGCTATGTGTGAGCTTTCTCTAGTTGCGGCAAGCAGGGGCTACTCTTCGTTGTGGTGTGCAGGCTTCTCATTGCAGTGGCTTCTCTTTTTGTGGAGCGTGGGCTCTAGGTACGCGGGCTTCAGTAGTTGTGGCGTGTGGGCTCAGTAGTTGTGGCTCGTGGGCTCTAGAGCACAGGCTCAGTAGTTGTGGCACACGGACTTAGTTGCTCCACGGCATGTGGGATCTTCCTGGACCAGGGATCAAACCATGTCCCCTGCACTGGCAGGTGGATTCTTAACCACTGCACAACCAGGGAAGTCCACGTTTAGGTCTTTAATCCAGTTTGAGTTTATTTTTGGGTATGATGTTAGAGAATGCTCTAATTTCATTCTTTTACATATAGATGTTTAGTTTTCTATTTGTAGACTTTTTTTGTTGTTGTTGTTTTTTTTGGCGGTACGCAGGCTTCTCACTGTTGTGCCCTCTCCCGCTGCGGAGCACAGGCTCCGGACGTGCAGGCTCATCGGCCATGGCTCACGGACCCAGCTGCTCCGTGGCATGTGGGATCATCCCAGACCGGGGCACGAACCCATGTCCCCTGCATTGGCAGGCGAACTCTCAACCACTGCACCACCAGGGAAGCCCTATTTGTAGACTTTTTAAGATGGCCATTCTGACCTGTGTGAGGTGATACTTCATTGTAGTTTTGATTTGCATAAGAAATATATTTTTAAAATAGATTTTGAACTAACCTTTAGAAAGATAAATTTTTGTGCTATTATCTCTTTTGTGTCCAGTAGAATATGTTTATTTACACATAAATAGCTAAATCACTGACATCCTAAAATTCAAAACCTTAAAAGTAGACTTCTGTTTGTATAGTATTATTAACTGTTCTTTTCCAGGAAGCTTATTAATAAGATTATTTTTCAAAGTAATAAACTGCCTGCCTGCCACTTACAGGCCCGTTATTACTGTGCTAGCATTTCTGTTGTCTTTAGGAGAGTCTAGAAATGTTTGAAATTGAAGCCTGGAAAATGCCACGGTAGTCCGATAGAGTCCTTGGTAACATTTTTATTCTCACCTGAAGTAAATTACTATATATTAAATGGAGATTCAATGAAATAATATTTCTTCACAGTTATATCTACATTTAGCATTGCTATAAAAACATATCTAGCCAGTTTTTTTATTTTTCATGACTACTATTAATTTTTGGCTCTCTTTAAAAATAGAAAAATGTTTTTCGCAAATTTAATATGACTTATAAACAATGGTCTCTGAAGTACTGATTGACATATTCCTGTAACTATAACTCATAAATTTAGAAATAATCTTTGTAAGTGAGAAAATGTCACAGATTTTAAAGAGCTTTTTCCTTTGTAAAGTTTTCCCCAAATTTAGCAAACTATTATGACTTCAGAAAAATCTATACATTAAAAATTTTCAGGAGTGACATCAGCAAGATGGCGAAGTAGGAAGCCCTGGACCCTTCTTCCCCTGCAGACAAACACACCAATTCAGCAACAGTTCATGAACAAATTCACTTTGTGAGAAATCCAGAAATTAAATGAAAGGCTCTTGTACCCTGGCTGAGTGCAAAACCAGGCTCACCTAAGCCAATAGGGAGATTCAGGACACCTTCTCACCATCATCCCTGCCCCCAGCATAGTGCCATATAATCAGGAAGAGACCCCATAGCTCCCAACTTCTCCCAGGAAAGGGAAGGCACTGGTTTGTGTATCCAGCACCCCAGCTTTTCAAAGGGGGCTCCCCAGAGGACTGGCTTCTGTTTTGCAGGTCTTGGAACTCTGGGGGCTCTGGTACAGTCTAGCTACCCGATGGAGAATAGAGACAGAGGCTTGGGCTGGTAGATGTCATAGATCCTTTTTCTTCCTCAGCATAGAGTGAACAGATGAAATATTCTAGCTCTCATCTACCCCTTGGGAGGGAAAGAGTAGATCCATGTGTACAGAGAACCAACTTCTCTGGGGTTGATCAAAGAACTAGAATCTGTCTTGCCAGTCTTGGAACTCTGATAGATCTGATGCAATCTAGCTGCTTAGGAGAGAATGGAGATGGGCTGTGGTTTGGGCTAATAGATACAATTGCTACCCCTGGCACAGCACAGAGCAAGTGGACAAAGCTGTAACTTCCTGCTTCTTCTTGGAGAGGGAAAGCGGTGGTACAGGTCCCCAGAATCTCTGGAAGGGCTGACTGATGGGAGTCTTCTCTTGTACAGGGCCAGTCCATGAGGACTGGGAGAGATGCCTGCTTTGTCTATGCACATACACCAATATAGAGAGACAAGGAAAATGAAGAATTAGGCAAAGGTTTTCCAAACAAAGGAGCAAGATAAATCTCCAGAAACCAACCCTAACTAAATGGAGTTATATATTTACCTGACAGAGAATCCAAAATAACTTTCATTAATGATGCTTACTGAGGTCAGGAGAAAAATGCATGAACAACGTGAGAGTTTCAGCAAAGACACAGAAAATATTTGAAAGTACCAAACAGAAATCATGGAACAGAAAAACACAATGATTGAACTGAAAAATTCACTAGAGGGGTTCAAGAGCAGAAGAAAGGATCAACAAACTCAAAGACAGGTCATTATTGGAAATAATTCAGTCAGAGGAGGAAAAAAAGAATGAAAGAGAGTGAAGAAAGCTTAAGGGGCTTAGGGGACTTATAGGATAATCAAATAGATTAATATACACATTATGAGAGTCCCAGAAAGAGAAGAGATGGGGAGAGAAAGGACCAGAAAGCTTATTAAAAGAAATAATATCTGAAAACTTCCCAAATCTGGGGAAGGAAATGGATGTCCAGATCCAAGAAGCACCCTGCCCCCCCCAAAAAAAGATTAAGATAAACCCAAAGAAACCCACACTGAGACACATTGTAATCAAATTGTCAAAAGTCAGAGACAAAGAGAATTTTGAAAGCAATAAGAAAAAAGTAACTTGTCACATATAAGACTATCAGTGGATTTTTCAGCAGAAACCTTGCAGGCCAAAAGAGAGTAGAGTGATATATTCAAAATGCTGAAAGAAAAAAAAGAAAGCCAACCAAGAATACTCTGTTCAGCAAAACTGTGCTTTAGAAATGAAGGAGAGCTAAAGATTTTCCCAAATAAAAGCTGAGGGAACTCATGACTTCTAGACCTACCTTACAAGAAATGCTAAAGGGAATTCTTCAAGTTGAAATGAAAGTGTGCTAAGTAGCAACATAATAGCATAAGAAAGTATGAAACTGTGGTAAACATAAATGTAAATGTAATAAATGTAAAAAATAATAAAGATACTTAGATATAAATTGTGACAACAATAACATAAAGTGTGTGTGGGAGATGTTAAATTATGCAGTTTTTGTATGTGATTGAACTTAAGTTGTTATCACCTTTATTTTTTAATTTTTTAACTTTTTTGTTCTGACAGAAATATTTTTCTCATAAAGTGTGACCAGTAGTATGCTACTGTGATTTAAAAATTTTTTTTATTAGATCTTTATTGGAGTATAATTGCTTCACAATACTCTGTTAGTTTCTGTTGCACAACGGAGCAAATCAGCCATATGCATACACATGTCCCCATATTCCGTCCCTCTTAAGCCTCCCTCCCATCCCCCGATCCCATCCCTCTAGGTTATGGGAAAGCACTGAGCCGATCTCACTGTGCTATGCTGCTGCTTCCCACCAGCCAACTATTTTACATTCGGTAGTGTATATATGTCGATGCTACTCTCACTTTGCCCCAGCTTCCCCCTCCCACGCCATGTCCTCAAGTCCATTCTCTATGTCCACCTCTTTATTTCTGCCCTGCAACTAGGTTCATCAGTACCATTTTTTTTTTTTTAGATTCCATATATATGTGTTAGCATATGGTATTTGTTTTTCTCTTTCTGACTTACTTCACTCTGTATGACAGACTCTAGGTCCATCCACTTCACTACAAGTAACTCAATTTAGTTTCTTTTTATGGCTGAGTAATATTCCATTGTATATATGTGCCACATCTTCTTTATCCAGTCATCTGTTGATGGCCATTTAGGTTGGTTCCATGTCCTGGCTATTGTAAATAGAGCTGCAATGAACATTGTGGTACATGGCTCTTTTTGAATTATGGTTTTCTCAGGGTATATGCACAGTAGTGGGATTGCTGGGCCATATGGTAATTCTATTTTTAGTTTTTTAAGGAACCTCCATACTGTTTTCCATAGTGGTTGTATCAATTTACATTCCCACCAACAGTGCAGGAGGGTTCCCTTTTCACCACACCCTTTCCAGCATTTATTGTTTCTAGCTTTTTTGATAATGGCCATTCTGACCAGCATGAGGTGATACCTCATTGTAGTTTTGATTGCATTCCTCTAATAATTAGCGATGTTGAACATCTTTTCATGTGCCTCTTGGCCATCTGTATGTCTTCCTTGGTGAAACGTCTGTTTAGGTCTTCCACCCATTTCTTAACTGGATTGTTTGGTTTTTGGTATTGAGCCCCATAAGCTCTTTGTATATTTTGGAGATTAATCCTTTGTCTGTTGTTTCATTTGCAATTATTTTCTTCCATTCTGAAGGTGCTCTTCTTGGCTTCTCTATGCTGTGCAAAAGCTTTTAAGTTTAATTAAGTCCCATATGTTTATTTTTGTTTTTATTTCTGTTACTCTAGGAGGTGGGTCAAAAATGATCTTGCTGTGGTTTATGTCAAAGATCTTTCTGTGGTATATGTTTCCTCTAAAAGTTTTATAGTATCTGGTCTTACATTTAAGTCTTTAATCCATTTGGAGTTTTTTTGTGTGTGTGTATGGTGTTAGGTAGTGTCCTAATTTCATTCTTTTACATGTAGCTGTCCAGTTTTCCCAGTACCACTTACTGAAGAGGCTGCCGTTTCTCCATTGTATGTTCTTGCCTCCTTTGTCATAAATTAGGTGCCCATTTGTGCGTGGGTTTATCTCTGGACATTCTGTCCCTTACCATTGATCCATATTTCTGTTTTTGTACCAGTACCATACTGTCTTGATTACTGTAGCCTTGTGGTATAGTTTGAAGTCAGGGAGCCTGATTCCTCTAACTCCGTTTTTCTTTCTCAAGATTGCTTTGGCTATTCGGTGTCTTTTGTGTTTACATACGAATTGTAAATTTTTTGTTCTAATTCTGTGAAGAATGCCATTGGTAATTTGATAGGGATTGCACTGAATCTGTAGAGTGCTTTGGGTAGTATAGTCATTTTCACAATATTGATTCTTCCAATCCAAGGACATGGTATATTTCTCCATCTCTTTATGTCATCTTTGATTTCTTTCATCGGTGTTTTATAGTTTTCTGAGTACAAGTCTTTCACCCCATTAGGCAGATTTATTCCTAGGTATTTTATTCTTTTTGTTGCAATGGTAAATGGGAATGTTTCCTTCATTTCTCTTTCTGATTTTTCTTTGTTGGTGTATAGGAATGCCAGGGATGTATGTGCATTAATTTTGTATTCTGCAACCTTACCAAATTCATTGATTAGTTCTAGTAGTTTTCTGGTGGCATCTTTAGGATTTTCTATGTATACTATCATGTCACCAGCAAACAGTGACAGTTTTACTTCTTCTTTTCCAATTTGTATTCCTTTTATTTCTTTTTCTTCTCTGATTGCTCTGGTTAGGACTTCCAAAACTATGTTGAATAAGAGTGGCGGGAGTGGACATCCTTGTCCTCATCTTAGTAGAAATGCTTGCAGTTTTTCATCATTGAGTATGATGCTTGCTATGGGTTTGTCATATATGGCCTTTATTATGTTGAGGTAGGTTCCCTCTATGCCCATTTTCTGGAGAGTTTTTATCATAACTGAGTGTTGAATTTTGTCAAAAGCTTTTCTGCATCGATTGAGATGATCATATGGTTTTTATTCCTTAATTTGTGAATGTGGTGTATCACACTGATTGATTTGCATATATTGAAGAATCCTTGCATCCCTGGGATAAATCCCACTTGATCATGGTGTATGATCCTTTTAATGCGCTGTTGGATTCTGTTTGCTAGTATTTTGTTCAGGATTTTTGCATTTGTGTTCATCAGTGATATTGGTCTATAATTTTCTTCTTTTGTGATATCTTTGGTTTTGGTATCAGGGTGATGGTGGCTTTGCAGAATGAATTTTGGAGTATTCCTCCTCTGAAATTTTTTGGAAGAGTTTGAGAAGGATTGGTGTTAGCTCTTCTCTAAATGTTTGATAGAATTCGGCTGTGAAGCCATCTGGTCCTGGACTTTTGTTTGTTGGAAGATTTTAAATTATGGTTTCAATTTCATTACTTGTGATAGGTCTGTTTATATTTTCTAATTCTTCCTGATTCAGTCTTGGAAAATTGTACCTTTCCAAGAATTTGTCCATTTTTTCATGGTTGTCCATTTTATTGGCATATAGTTGTTTGTAGTAGTCTCTTATAATCCTTTGTATTTCTGCAGTGTCAGTTGTGATTTCTCCTTTTTCATTTCTAATTTTATTAATTTGCATCCTCTCCATTTTCTTCTTGATGAGTCTGGCTAAGGGTTTATCAATTTTGTTTACCTTCTCAAAGAGCCAGCTTTTCGTTTATTGATCTTTGCTATTGTTTTCTTTGTGTCTATTTCATTTATTTCTGCTCTGATCTTTCTTTCTACTGAGTTTGGGTTTTCCTTGTTCTTCTTTCTCTAGTTGTTTTAACTGTAGGGTTAGATTGTTTATTTGAGATTTTTCTTGTTTCTTGAGGTGAGATTGAATTGCTATAAACTTCCCTCTTAGAACTGCTTTTGATGTGTCCCACAGGTTTTGGGTTGTTATGTTCTCATTTTCATTTATTTCTGTGCATTTTTTATCTCTTCTTTGATTTCTTCAGTGATCTCTTGGTTATTTAGTAGTGCACTGTTTAGCCTCCATTTATTTGTGGTTTTTACAGTTTTTTTTTTTCCTGTAATTGATTTCCAATCTCATAGTGTTGTGGTCAGAAAAGATGCTTGATGCTACTTCATTTTTCTTCAATTTTCTGAGGCTTGATTTGTGACCCAAGATGTGATCTATCCTGGAGAATGTTCCATGTGCACTTCAGAAGAAAGTATATTCTGCCACTTTTGGGTGGAATGTTCTATAAATATCAATTAAATATATTAGGTCTATTGTGTCATTTAAATCTTGTGTTTCCTTATTTATTTTCTGTTTGGATGATCTGTCCATTGGTGTAAGTGAGGTGTTAAAGTCCCCTACTATTGTGTTACTGTCGATTTCTCCTTTCATGGCTGTTAGCATTTGCCTTATGTATTGAGGTGCTCCTATGTTGGGTGCATAAACATTTATAACTGTTTTATCTTCTACTTGGATTGATCCCTTGATCACTATGTAGTGTCCCTCCTTATCTCTTGTAACAGTCTTTATTTTAAAGTCTATTTTATCTGATACAAGTGTTGCTACTCCAGCTTTCTTTCGATTTCCATTTGCATGGAATATCTTTTTCCATCCCTTCACTTTCAGTCTGTATGTGTCCCTAGGTCTGAAGTGGGTCTCTTGTAGACAGCACTTATATGGGCCTTGTTTTTGTATCTGTTTAGCCAGTCTTTGTCTTTTGGTTGGGGCATTTAATCCATTTACATTCAAGGTTATTATTGGTATGTATGTTCCTATTACCATTTTCTTAATTGTTTTGGGTTTGTTTTTGTGGATGTTTTTCTTCTCTTGTGTTTCCCACCTAGAGAAGTTTCGTTAGCATTTATTGTAAAGCTGGTTTGGTGGTGCTGAATTCTCTTAGCTTTTGCTTGTCTGAAAAGCTTTTGACTTCTCCATCGAATCTGAATGAGATTCTTGCTGGGTAGAGTAATCTTGGTTGTAGGTTTTTCTCTTTCATCACTTTAAGTATATCCTGCCACTCCCTTCTGGCCTGCAGAGTTTCCACTGAAAAATCAGCTGATAACCTTATGGGGATTCCTTTGTATGTTATTTGTTGTTTTTCCCTTGCTACTTTTAATATTTTTTCTTTGTGTTTAATTTTTGTTAGTTTGATTAATATGTGTCTTGGTGTGTTTTTCCTACGGTTTCTGCTGTTTAGGACTCCCTGTGCTTCCTGGACTTGGGTGACTATTTCCTTTCTCATGTTAGGGAAGTTTTCCACTATAATCTCTTCAAATATTTTCTCAGACCCTTTCTTTTTCTCTTCTTTTTCTGGGACCCCTGTAACTTGAATGTTGGTGCATTAAGTGTTGTCCCAGAGGTCTCTGAGATTGTCTTCAATTCTTTTCATTCTTTTTTCTTTATTCTGCTCCTTGGCAGTTATTTCCACCATTTTGTCTTCCAGCTCACTTACTCATTCTTCTGCCTCAGTTATTCTGTTACTGATTTCTTCTGGTGTATTTTTCATTTCAGTTATTGTGTTGTTCATCTCTGTTTTTCTTTTGTTCTTCTAGACCTTTGTTAAACATTTCTTGTATTTTCTCAATCCATGCTTCCATTCTATTTCCGAGATTCTGGATCATCTCTGCTATCATTACTCTGAATGCTTTTTTCACGTAGATTACCTATTTCCTCTTCATTTATTTGGTCTAGGAGGTTTTACCTTGCTCCTTCATCTGTGACATTTTTTTTTTTTTTTATGAGTGGGATTATGTTCCTGTCTTACTGGTTGTTTGGCCTGAGGCTTCCAGTGCTGGAGTTTGTAGGCTGTTTGGGTAGGGTAAAGCTGGGTCTTGGTGCTGAGATGAGGAACTCTGTGAGACCTCACTCTGATGAATATTCTCTGGGGTCTGAGGTTCTCTGTTAGTCCAGTGGTTTGGACTTGGAGCTTCCACTGCAGGAGCTTCAGCCTGACCCCTGGCTCATGAGCCAAGGTCCTGCAAACTATGTGGGGTGGCCAAAAAGTAAATAAATAAAAAATAAAAGAGAACAATAACAAAGTAAAAAATAAAATTAGGCTAGGAAACTAACAGATATGTTAGAAACAATATAAAAATATAGATGAATCAACAACTGGAAGGTATATCAGTACCACAATAGTAAGAAAGAGGAGGGAAAAGAAAAAATAATTGGGGGGGGAAGGGCTTGGCTGTGGAGGGCGGGGCCTAAGCAAGGGCAAGTTTTGGGCAGTGGGAGGGGCCTATGCTTAGGACCCACAGGGCTGGAAAAGGCCCTGGGGGCTGTGGGGGTGGGGCTTAGGCTTAAGGAACAGAAGGGGCTCAGGCGTGCTCCCCATCCCTGGTCTCAGAGGGCAGGGGACCTCACCTGGGAGCCCAGCAGGCTTCCTGGGCTCGAGTGGTCAGGGCAAACGCCCTCCTCTCCTCTCCTGCTCCTCCAGTCTGAGAGGGCCCCTCCTGCTTGCATCTCCTGATCTCCCCGGCCTCCCTTCTATGCCCTCAGGACCAGGGTGGCCAGAGGGGAGGGCCTTGGAGGTCAGGGGGGCTGGCCTGGTAGCTCAGCAGGCTCCCAGGGCCCCAATGGGTGGAGCAGATGCCTTCTGCTCCTCTCTCACTTCTCCCAGATGGCTCCTCGCACCTGCCTCTCCTGATCTCCCTGGCCTTCCTATAATGCCCCCAAGAATCCACTGTAAGATATTTTACGTAAGCGCCAAGGTAACTACACACAGCTTAAAAATTCCTATAGAAGTTACAGAAAAAAAGAGAAAAGAATCATGGCATACCAATACAAAAAATCCAAATACAAAGGAAGACAAAAAGAGAGGAAAAAACAGACAAAGAGTTACAGGGCTAACAGCTAACAAATGGCAATAGTATACTTTCCCCTATTAATAATTATTTTAAATAAAATGGCACAGAGTAGCTAAATGCATTAAAAAAAGAAAGACTCAGCTATGTCTGTGTACAAGAAAGTCACTTTAAGGCTGAAAATGAAGGGAAGGAAAGAGTATTCCATGCAAATGGTAACCAAAAGAGGGTGGTGGTGGTGGTGGTGGGGTGCTATACATATATCAGAAAAAATAGACTTTAAGTCAACTGTCACAAGAGACAAAGGATATTATATAATGATTAAAGGGTCAATCCACTAGGAAGATATAACAGTTATAAATATATGCATCCAACATCAGAGCACCTTACTATATAAAGAAAACATTGGCAGAAATGAAGGGAGAAATAAACAGCAATACAGTAATCATAGGAGACTTCAATATCCCATTTTCTGGATAGAACATCCAGATAGAAAATCAGTAAGGAAACAGAAGAGTTGAACAACACTATGACAAATGAAACTAATAGACATATACAGAACATTCTACCCAAAGCAGCAGAATACACATTCTTAAGTGCACACAGATCTTTCTCCAGGATAGATCGCATGTTAGGTCACAAAACAAGTCTTAGCAAATTTAAGAAAATTGAAATTGTGTCAAGTTTCTTTTCTGACCACAATGGAATGAAACCAGCAATCAATAGTGGAAGGAAAACTGGAAAATTCACAAATACAAGTTTCCCTCACTATCTGAAACTATAGTGTTCCTATGAAACCTTTTGTAAGCCAAAATGGTGTAAAGTGAAGAAGCAGTTACCTTAGGACACATCTTGATAATGGATGCACAAAATGAATTAAGATAAAGTACAGGTGCTCACAGGCACAGTTCAAAGCTGTGGTAGTTTGATGTCAAGATGCTGAATAAAGTTTACGGGGAAGAAGCTTTGTGTTGCCTCTCTCACTGCTTGGGGTGCGCACTGCCTCTGTAATGGCTCACTGAAAAACAAGTGCTGAATGCTATTTTCACTTTACGTTTTTTTGTTTTTGTAAAAGTGAAAACCCCCTTCAGATTTCTTTAGGTTAGTGAAAACAAGTACTAATGTAAGTCTTTCATAAAAGTGAAGTGGTGTAAAGCGAACTTTCAAAAAGTTGGGGATACCTGTATGTGGAAATTAAACAGCACATTCTTGGACAGCCTTTTGGCCAAAGAAGAAACCAAAAAAGGAAATTAGAAATACCTCAAGATAAACAAAAATGTAAATAATATACCAAAACTTATGGGATGCAGCAAAAGAAATACTAAGAAGAAAGTTCATAGTGATAAATACTTACATTAAAAAAGAAGAAAGATCTCAAATAAACAACCTAACTACACTTCAAGGAGCTAGAAAAAGAATAACAGACTAAGCCCAAAGTCAGCATAAAGAAGGAAATAAACATTTTATTAGAAATAAACAAAAGAGAAAATAGAAAAAAAGAGAAAAGTCAGTGAAACTACAAGTTGGTTTTGTTTAAAAGATAAAATTGATGAATCCTCAGACTAAGAAAAAAGAGAAGAGTCAAATAGATAAAATCAGAAATGAAAGAAGAGACATTACAATTAATGCTACAGAAATAAAAAGGACTACAAGAAACTACTATGAACAATTATATGCCAACAAACTGGATTACCTAGAAGACATGGGTAAATTCCTGGAAGCATACAATATACCAAGACTACGTAATGAAGAAATAGAAAGTCTGAACAAACTCATGATTGGTGTGGAGATTGAATCAGTAATCAAAAACTTCCCAACAAGTTTGGTTTCACTGGTGAATTCTACCAAACATTTTTTATTTTTACAGCATAAATTCCTTTTATTTATTTATTTTTATATCTTTATTGGAGTATAATTGCTTCACAATGTTGTGTTAGTTTCTGTTGTACAGCAAAGTGAATCAGCTATAAGTATACATATATCCCCATATCCCCTCCCTCTTGAGCCTCCCTATCCCACCCCTCTAGATCATCACAAAGCATCGAGCTGATCTCTCTGTGCTATGCAGCTGCTTCCCACTAGCCATACATTTTACATTTGATAGTGTATATATATATCAGTGCTACTCTCTCACTTCGTCCCAGCTTCCCCTTCCCACACCGTGTCCTCAAGTCCGTTCTCTACGTCTGTGTCTTTATTCCTGCCCTGCCTCAAGGTTCATAAGTACCGTTTTTTTTTAGATTCCATATATGTGTATTTAGATTCCATATATGTGTATTAGCATACTGTATTTGTTTTTCTCTTTCTGACTTACTTCACTCTGTATGACAGACTCTAGGTCCGTCCACCTCACTACAAATAACTCAGTTTCATTCCTTTTTATGGCTGAGTAATAGTTCATTGTATATATGTGCCACATCTTCTTTATCCATTCATCTGTCGATGGACACTTAGATTACTTCCATGTCCTGGCTATTGTAAATAGAGCTGCAATGAACATTGTGGTACGTGACTTTTTTTTTTTTTTTTTTTGCGAGCCTCTCACTGTTGTGGCCTCTCCCATTGCGGAGCACAGGCTCCGGACGCGCAGGCCCAGCGGCCGTGGGCCACAGGCCCAGCCGCTCCGCAGCATGTGGGATCTTCCCGGACTGGGGCACGAACCCGTGTCTCCTGCATCGGCAGGCAGACTCTCAACCACTGCGCCACCAGGGAAGCCCCATGACTCTTTTTGAATTATGGTTTTCTCAGGCTATATGCCCAGTAGTGGAGTTGCTGGGTCATATGGTAGTTCTATTTTTAGTTTTTTAAGGAACCTCCAGACTGTTCTCCATAGTGGTTGTATCAATTTACATTCCCACCAACAGTGCAGGAAGGTTCTCTTTTCTCCACACCCTCTCCAGCATTTATTGGTTGTATATTTTTTGATGATGGCTATTCTGACCTGCGTGAGGTGATACCTCATTGTAGTTTTGATTTGCACTTCTCTAATGATCAGTGATGTTGAGTATCTTTTCATGTGTTTGTTGGCAGTCTGTATGTCTTCTTTGGAGAAATGTCTATGTAGGTCTTCAGCCCATTTTTGGATTGGGTTTGTTTTATTGATATTGAGCTGCATGAGCTGCTTGTATATTTTGGAGATTAATCCTTTGTCAGTTGCTTCATTTGCAGATATTTTCTCCCATTCTGAGGGTTATCTCTTCATCTTGTTTATGGTTTCCTTTGTGTGGAAAAGCTTTTAAGTTTCATTAGGTCCCATTTGGTTTTTTGTTTTGTTTTGTTTTTGTTTCTTGTTGTACATGGGCCTCTCAGTGTTGTGGCCTCTCCCATTGTGGAGCACAGCTCCGGACACACAGGCTCAGCGGCCATGGCTAACGGGCCCAGCCGCTCCACGGCATGTGGGATCTTCCCGGACCAGGGCACGAACCCGTGTCCCCTGCATTAGCAGGCGGACTCTCAACCACTGCACCACCAGGGAAGCCCCCATTTGTTTATTTTTGATCTTATTTCCATTACTGTAGGAGGAGTCAAAAAAGATCTTGCTGTTATCTATGTCAAAGAGTGTTCTGCCTAGGTTTTCCTCTAAGAGTTTTATAGTGTGTGGCCTTACATTTAGGTCTCTAATCCATTTTTTTTTTTTTGTGGTACGCGGGCCTCTCACTGTTGTGGCCTCTCCCATTGTGCAGCAGAGGCTCCGGACGCGCAGGCTCAGCGGCCATGGCTCACGGGCCCAGCTGCTCCGCGGCATGTGGGATCCTCCCGGAATGGGGTATGAACCCGTTTCCCCTGCATTGGCAGGCGGACTCTCAACCACTGCGCCAACAGGGAAGCCCTCTAATCCATTTTGAGTTTATTTTTGTGTATGGTGTTAGGAAGTGTTCTAATTTCATTCTTTTACACATAGCTGTCCAGTTTTCCCAGCTCCACTTATTGAAGAGGATGTCTTTTCTCCCTTTTATATTCTTGCCTCCTTTGTCAAAGATAAGGTGACCATATGTGCGTGGGTTTATCTCTGGACTTTCTGTCCTGTTCCACTGATCTATATTTCTGTTTTTGTGCCAGTACCATACTATCTTAATTACTGTATCTTTGTAGTATAGTCTGAAGTCAGGGAGCCTGATTCTTCCAGCTCCATTTTTCTTTCTCAAGATTGCTTTGGCTATTCAAGGTCTTTTGTGTTTCCATAGAAAATGTAAAATTTTTTGTTTTAGTTCTGTGAAAAATGCCATTGGTAGTTTGATAGGGATTGCATTGAATCTGTAGATTGCTTTGGGTAGTGTAGTCATTTTCACAGTGTTGACTCTTCCAATCCAAGAACATGGTATATCTTTCCATCTGTTTGTATCATCTTTGATTTCTTTCATCAGGGTCTTACAGTTTTCTGCATACAGGTCTTTTGCCTCCTTAGGTAGGTTTATTCCTGGGTATTTTATTCTTTTTGTTGCAGTGGTAAATGGGAGTGTTCCTTGATTTCTCTTTCTGATTTTTCATTGTTAGTGTATAAGAATGCAAGAGATATCTGTGCATTAATTTTGTATCCTGCTACTTTACCAGATTCATTGATTAGCTCTAGTAGTTTTCTGGGTACCAAACATTTAAAGAAGAATTAATACCAATCCTTCTCAAACTCTCCCTAAAATTGAAGATTAGGGAACACTTCCAAATTCATTTTGTGAGGCTAGCATTACTGTGATGCCAAAGACAGATGAAGATACCACAAGGAAAAAAAAAAAACAACTAAATGAAATATCCCTAATGAATATAGATGCAAAAAATCCTCAATAAAATACTAGCAAATCAATCCAACAGCACAGAAATAAATCTATGCATATACAGTGAACTGAATTTGACAAGGATGCCAAGAATATACCATGGCGAAAGGATGGTCTTTTCAACAAATGGTGCTGGTAAAACTGGATATCCACATGCAAAAGAATGAAGTTGGACCCATCTCTTACACCATACACAAAAATCAACTCAAAATGAATTAAATACTTAAATGTAGGACCCCAAACTGTAAAACATCTAGAAGAAAACAGGGGGAAATCTTCATGGCATTGGTCTTGGCAATGATTTCATGGATATGACACTAAAAGCACAGGCAGCAAAAACATACATACATACAACTACATCAAACTAAAAACTTATGCACAACAAAGGAAACAATCAACAGAGTAAAAAGGCAACCTACAGAATGGGAGAAAATATTTGCAAACCATATATCTGATAAGAGGTTAATCTGCAAAATATATGTGATAGTTAATTGTGTCAACTTGACTGGGACAAGAGATGCCCAGATAGCTGGAAAAGCATCATTTCTGGGTGTGTCTGTGTGGCTGTTTCCGGAGGAAATTAGTATTAGAATCAGTAGTGTGAGTAAAGAAAATCTACCCTCACCAATGTGGGCAGGCATCACCCAATCCATGGAGGGCCTGAATAGAGCAAAATGTGGAGGAAGGGTGAATTCCTTTCTTCTTGAGCTGGGACTTCCATTTTCTCCTGCCCTTAGACATCAGAGCTCCTGGTTCTTAGACCTTTGGACTCATACTGAATTATACACCAGCTTTACTGGTTCTCCAACTTGCAGGGGGCACATTGTGGGACTTCTTGGCTTCCATACCCATGTGAGCCAATTCCTATAATGAATCTCCTCATATGTATCTATCTGTATTTGTATCTATATATCTGTATCTATATACTATTGGTGCTGTTTCCCTGGAGAATCCTTAATAATACAATATATAAGGAACTCCTACAACTCAATAGTAAAAAACTAATAACCTGATTAAAAAATAGGCTAAGGATTTGAATAAACAGTTTTGCAAAGAAGACATAAAAATAGCCAACAGACATGAAAAAATGCTCAATGTCACTAATCACTAGGGAAATACAAATCGAAACTACAATGAGCTATCACCTCACGCCTTTCAGAATGGTTATCATTTAAAAAAACAAAAGATGAATGTTTGTGAGGATGTGAAGAAATTGGAACCTTTACATACGGTTTGTGGGAATGCCAAATGGTGCAGCTGCTGTGGAAAACGGTATGGAGGTTCCTCAAAAAATTCCCAGTAGAACTACCATATGATCCAGCAATCCCACTTCTGGGTATCCAAAAGAATTGAAATCAAGATATCAAAGAGCTATAAGCACTCCAGTGTTCATTGTAGCACTATTCACAGTAGCCAAGATGTGGAAACAACGTAAACTTGTTCATCAACAGATAGATGTGATACATATATACATATGTAATGGAATACAACAGATAGATGTGATACATATATACATATGTAATGGAATACATATGTAATGGAATACAACCTAAACTTGTTCATCAACAGATAGATGTGATACATATATACATATGTAATGGAATAATGTTCCATTCCATTACATATGTAATGGAATGGAACATTACATATATACATATGTAATGAAATTCTGCAATCTGCAGCAACATGGATGAACCTTGAGAACATTATGCTAAGTGAAATGTCAGTCACAGAAACACAAATATTACATGATTTCACTAATATGAGTTATCTAAAATAGACTTACAGAATCAAAGAGTGGAGTGGTGGTTGTCAGGGGTTGGGAAAAAGGGGAAATGAGGAGTTATTTATCAACAGGCATAAAGTTTGTTAAGCAAGATGAATAGGTTCTAGAGATCCTCTGTACAATATTGTACCTATAGTCATCAATAATGTACACTTAAAATGTTAAGAGCACATGCTGTGTTAAGAGTCTCATGTTGTGTTCTTACAATAAAAAATTTAAACGACTTTTTAAATGTAATTTTCAGTTGTTGGAATCTTGTATTTTCTCCATCAAAAAGTTCTGACGCTCTCTGCTATATAAAAATTAGCACTTAAATCAGTAGAGAAACTAGTTAACTTGGATGTAAGGAGAAAATCTATAGCCATAGGTGCTTATAGCTAATAACTGACTCATTGCTCTCCACAATCCCATCAAATTCATAAGTATATATTAACACTTTGGTTAAACTGGCTAAAGGCTCTCTTGTATGTCATCTACTTATGGGCAGAACCAATAATATTCTTTGTTCAACTGACTTAAGTTTCTCAGTGTTAAATTCATTTTGTGGATGGAATAGAAATAAAATGTTCTTAAACATTTTAGAAACTGGTAAATTGAAAAACTGTTCAAGTACAATGCTTTTTCAGATCTTTGCTTTCTAAAAATCAACTGACCAGCTACCTGAAATGTAAACATGTGGTACCAAATCTGCCTGCTGCCTCTACTTCTCTTCTCTCCTAGATGGTGAGCTCCTTAAGTGAGAAGTTGTGTTTTTTCACATTTGAAACCTTAGAGCTTATGAAACAGAGACAGCACCCAGTAAATTCTTGAGTGAATTTGAATGACCAACAAATAGCTACAAAAAGTGAATTACTATCACCAGTATTTTGGAATGAATCAGATAAGGCTGTCTACTCTTATCCTTGCTCCTACAATCTCTATTTCATATCCTTGAATAAGCATGGCTCGATTTTGCCTGGATGCTTGGTGTGTGTGTGTAACATGAATGTTTCAATGAGGTACCCACTTTTACACACCCACCCTCTCTTCCATCTCTAGTTTAGGATATTTCTGATACATAGTTTATATGTCCATTGAATAATTTCCCCAAGTAAAGATATATGATTCCTTTATATTGAATTTACAATTTCATACAATTAATTAGTAGAGGGAAAAGATAATCCTAAACTACTTATTTATTTGGCTGCACTGGGTCTTAGTTGTGGCACGTGGAATCTTGCTTGCAGCATGCAGGTTCTTTAGTTGCAGCATGCGAACTCTTAGTTGCGACGTGTGGGATCTAGTTCCCTGACCAGGGATTGAACCCAGGCCCCCTGCATTGGGAGTGTGGAGCCTTAGCCACTGGACCACCAGGGAAGTCCCTAAAACTACTTTTAAAAGAGGGCATTGGCATAGGATGGAGCAAATATCAGACCGCCAGCAATAAACATTCTAAGGGAGTAGGGGCAGGAGTACAACCTGAGCATGGACTTGGGAGACCTGGATTCTGGTACTGGTGCCCCTCTGACTAGATCTGAGATCTATACTGGTCCCTGGGTCCCTGTTTGTGTCCTCATCTGGAAAATGAGGGGGCTCAGTGACCTTTAAGATTCCTTCCAATTCTGTGGTTCTATGCTTCAAATGACTTTTAAATGACAGAGTACTTGATTTGCCAAAACTTAAGCCTTAAGCCTTTTTTGCTTGGCTCTATTGTGCTTTTACCACATTATTGTGATGTAAACATGAGTTTTCAGAATTTCCATTTTTCAGTTGGGAGTCTGGGCCGGGTGACTTTGGGTCATATGATAGATTGCCTAACCTCATTTTAGGCGGTTTCCTTAGATCATCATATGTTTAGGAGGAAAACAAGCTAGTCTCATCAAGACAAGAGAGCTTATTCTACCCACTGTTATGCTGGTCTAATCAGTTATTCCCTAACTTTTTCAGCCAGATTAAATTGAGTAATCCCACTTTTCACATTTCCCCCCAGCCTCTCTTGTTTGCAGTGTTCTTTAGAACAACTGCAAAGTAAAAATCCCTATCCATGCTTCATGGTGTAAGGTCCTATCATAACTCCCTTTTTCCTCCACAAGGAGCTCCCAAGTTTTGTTCCCTTTCCAATATTAGAGCACTCTTCTGGATTCTTGATGTTTACCCACCTCTTCTCCACCCTGAACACTGGGTGACTACTCCTTCCATCAGCATTTTAAAAGCTTTGAGGGACAGACCACTAGGTAAAACACAAGGACACCAAACATTGCCCAACTATCTACATATGTTAATCCTGGTTTTTCAAATAGAAGAATGAATGCATGTGCAAACAAATTCAGACAATGGAAGAAGTCTTCTTTTCATTCCAGACCCTGAGTACTTATTTCCAGAAGTAAGGCTTTTGAGTTTTTTGCCATAATTTCTATTTTCAAATAAAACACACATTATTTTTGTTTTGAGCTACTTTCTCTAAGTGAAAATTACTAGCCTGTTTCTTTTGAGCAGTAAACACACACCTGATATATTACCATTGTTTAACACTTTTACATGCTCTACTTTAATTTTTAAGATGAATAATAGATAAAAATCAAAATTATATTAGAAATGAAAAAGGATGAGAGGACACCAACCTGAAAGCAAAGCTTGGTTTTGGTACAAGCTTTACCCCTTGAACCAAATAATTTATAGGAGCTGTCCACTCAGAAATCATATAATTCTGTGACTTTCTACTCCGACACCAACATTTAAATAATAGAATCCTTCAGAATCATAGTGATCCATGTGAGTCTTCTCTTAATGAAAGGGAGGTATGAAGCTTTTTTTGGAGAGTCTGACATACCCCAGATCTAGTGCTAATAATGAGATATAATTACCTCATTTAGCTTTTTTTTTTTCATTTAATAATGCAATTCAGTCACTCTAAGTTTCAGGTTTTAAAAGGGCTCAGACTTTCTATACCTCATTTAGTTTTTAAAGAACTTTAGGAGATAAGCTTGTTCTATGTGTGATGAAATATCTTCAAGATAAATTATGTTTTAAAAAAAAAGATAAAATACAGATGAGTGTGAATGACATGTTCCCATTAATCTTTTGTGTGTTTTTTTGTTGTTGTTTTTTAAAGTAGGTCCTTGTATATGCCTAGAAAAATTCTGGAAAGCTACACAAGAAAATGTTAACAATAGTTAATTCTGATAAATTTACTGGGGTTTAGGAATAAAGAAAAAGATTTTTACTTGTCATTTTATATTCTTTTGTACTTTTTTTGAAAACCAAGGGCAGGTATTAATCTAGTTCTTATATCCCCCTTTAGGAGAAAAGAAATGAGGAAAATTTGAAGAGCTAAGGGAATCATTATTTGTAGTACAGCTCATTTTATTGTTTTCTTCGTGTGAAGAAAATATTAAAGTAGAAGAAAAGATGGTTGCCTAAGTACAGATAAACCCATAAGGTTTTCTTATAGAGGGGTGAGAGGGGAGAGCCTAGGTTGTCTGCTCTGCCTTTGGAATCTAACTTCCAATTTTTGGCAGATGCAGCTCAGAGGTGATTGGAAGTGGGTGAAACAAAGGCTTGCATGTGCAAGTATGATGCAGTCACTGTGATTCAGTTCTTGTTGCACAATGTAAGATTCATTCATTTCTTTATTATTCTTTGCTTTGGTGTGTAAAATGTATTTTACATTTGAATAAAATGCCCTCAAGTATAAGAAAGAATTCTGAACCCCTACACGGTATTCATAATCTAAGCCAACTGTAAAACACAAAGATAATAATCCAGATATAGAGTTGTCTGAGAGATGTAGTATGTGATGTTTACTTTAAATAAAATGGCAGTCCCCTCCTTAGTCCCAGGCAAGAGAGGTCTCTGCCCTGGATCCTGGGCTTCAGAGGGCTTTGCAAACACACACACACACACACACACACACACACACACACACACACACACACACACACACACACACACTGTACTATAGGATACATGAGTACCTCTATCTCAGGATCTGGTGCTCAGCACAACATGGAATAACCTATAACCCTAAGTATCTACTCTAGTAACTAACACAACTCAGGTCCCAGGGAAACACCTCATCACATCTCCTGCTAGAAGTTTTGTAACTTACACTGCCACCAACATCAGAGTCAGACATTCTGCTGGGTATGAGGAGGATTTGAGTGGAAGCAGTAAGTTCATGAGGTAATAGAAAAGAAAAAATTCACTTGTCAAATCCTTCTCAGATACCACGAATACAATAGATTCTTCCATGAAGAAGTACCCTTTCTTCCCCTTCCAGATCCTGAGTCCTTCTTTCCAGAGGTAATGCTTTTGAGTTTTTTGCCACAATTTCTATTTTTCAGATAAGCCATATACAACTATTTACATAGCATTTATATTATATTTGGTTTTATAAGTAATCTAGAGATGATTTAAAGTACATGGGAGGATTTACATAGATTATATGCAAATACTACACCAATTTATATTAAGGGACTTGAGCATCTGTGAATTTTGGTATCTGTGGGCAGTCCTGGAACCAATCCCCATGGATACTGAAGGACGACTATATGTATTTTATTACTCATCCAGCATTGTCAGCTCCTTAACAGAATACCTAGGCATATCCAATAATACGGAAATTCTGTTGTCTTTCATATTTTGCCCATATGAAAACCACAGATTTCACCTACTTTTTCAACTTGTGTGTTGGATTAGTCAGCTTGGGTTGTCATAAATTACTACAGATTAGATGGCTTAGACCAGGGGTCCCCAACCCCCAGGCCAGGACCAGTACCTATTAGGAACCGGGCCTCAGGGCAGGAGGTGAGCAGCGGGCAAGTGAGTGAAGCTTCATCTGTATTTACAGCCGCTCCCCATCACTCACATCACCGCCTGAGCTCCGCCTCCTGTCAGATCAGCGGTGGCATTAGATTATCATAGGAGCGTGAACCCTACTGTGAACTGCGCATGCGAGGGATCTAGGTTCCTTATGAGAATCTAATGCCTGATGATCTGAGGGGGAGCTGAGGCAGTGATGCTAGCACTGGGGAACAGCTGCAAATACAGATTATCATCAGCAGAGAGGTTTGACTGCACAGAGACCATAATAAATCAATTGCTTGCAGACTCATATCAAAACCCTATCAGTGAGTGGCAAGTGACAACAAGCTCAGGGCTCCCACTGATTCTGCATTATGGTGAGTTGTGTAATTATTTCATTATATACTACAATATAATAATAATAGAAATAAAGTGCACAATAAATGTAATGCGCTTGAATCATCCTGAAACCATCCATCCCCCACCCCCAGTCTGTGGAAAAATTGTCTGCCACGAAACCGGTCCCTGGTGCCAAAAAGGTTGGGGACCGCTGGCTTATACAACAGACGTTTATTTTTTCATGGTTTTGGAGGCTGGAAGTCCAAGATCAAGGTGCCACAGGGTTGGTTTCTGGTGAGGCTTCTCTTCTTGGCTTGCATATAGCTGCCTTCTTGCTGTGTCCTCACATGGCCTTTCCTCTGTGTACTTGCAGAAAGAGATTTCTGGTGTTCTTCCTCTTATAAGGACACCAGTCTTTTCGGATTAGGACCTTTTTGACCTATTTAACTTTAATTACCTCCTTAAAGGTCCTGTCTCCAAATGCATTCTTATTGAGGGTTAGGGCTTCAACATATGAATTTAGTTGGGGACACAATTCAGTCCATAATAGGTGTTATGAAGGTGTATTTGTCAAGGTAAAAATATAGAACATGCTTTAGTTAACAGTTTTTTAATTTATATAACTTTTACATATTTATACATATGGCACATGGTCCTCCATTTGTACTTTTGGGCCCTGCAAATGTAAGGGGCAGGCCTACAACAAAGAATATGCTACAATTTGTGCCTAAAAATGGCTTCCATCAAACCTAGCCCAAGGGGTATTTCCAGAAGAATTTGTCAATGAATAAAGCTGTCTTTCAAAGGGATGAGCTATATTATGATGTAGTAAGAAGGCTCCAAGGGAAATCCCTTTAAGATAAATACATGCATATCAAAAAATATAGGAAAAGTATAAAACTTTCCATGAAAAAAAGAGTTGGAAACCATAAAAGGTAACTTCATTTGCTAAACACAGACTGTGTAAGGAACTGAAACAGAAGGAAAAGGCACAAAAAGTAGAACTTAGGTCAAATCCACCAAGAAGAGGAATGAGGCAGAGCAGTACTGAAGGCTCAGAGTGATAAAAGCAGAAACCCCCGAACAGGAAATGAAAGTCAAATGACAAAAGATAAAGGGAAATTAAGAATTCTTTATATAAGGAACTAGAGGAATAAAAAGGAAAATATTGCCTTATTTGGTGCTGGAGGGGGAAGTGCACACTTACTAGCCTAGTCAACACAGAGATTCTGAGGGAGTCAGTACTGCTCCATGGAAACAGGCAGGCCGCCTGGCTCCCAAGAGGCCTCCCAGCCTGGCATTTGTTACAGGGAATTATCTCCAAAAGCCCCAGTTTCCGGAATTATAAGTTGAAGGTAGTAACAGTGGTTCCTGAAAGATCAAATCAGACAATGTTCATAAGGTACTAAGCATAATACTGGTTCCTAATAAATGCTGGCTATGTGGTAGCTGTTATTAATGTCATTACAAACTTATTACTCCAATTTTTTATTCTTTCCTTATGCTATTATTTATTACAGATAATAGTATGGTAGTTATATGACCTTGAAATACACAGGTAATTACCGTCCCACTAGATAAGGCCATCATTTGTAATAATCTGTTTTCATCAACACCCTTGACAATGAGCCATTAGTGACAAATTTTACTAACTCAAATTTATAAAAATGGAACAGAAGCAGCTTAAGCAATATTACCAATGTGATACAGTAAATCAGTGACTTAGCTGAGTACAAGACTTGCATCTCAGAGTCCTGTACTCTAGCTAGGATGTCCTGCTAGGATAAAAATAGCTATTTAGTTATTTTACATTCTTATTTATAAGCAATATCATGAAGCATAATCTCAACAATGATTTAGACTGATTTAATTATAGAAAAATCTATATTTGCAAACTAAGGACAGCCAACATTGAAGGTACAGAAGCATTTAATAAGTAATTATTAAATATTATAACAAAAAATATTATTACAAATTTTTCACAAGTTGATACACTTATTAAAAAAAAACCTCCTGATCTTCCATACCTATCACACTGGAAGTGTATATGTTTTATATATTTGACCTTACTTTCTGCCCCTCCATAATACTAATATAAATACTAGTGATATTAATAGCTAATTTTATTCCTTTTTCCTTACACCTTCCCTGCCTTGAAGGTCTCCAGCTTTCACTTATAAGACATTACATAGAAGAAGGATATAAATTGGTGAAGAGTCTACAGAGTGAACATTTATCCATCCCAAATACCATAGTAGGAACCAGAAAGTCCAGACAACTAGAGGCAGTAAACATCCAGACTAGGGGTTCCCGGATTTAGGGTTCAGGGCTCAGTAAATTTTCAAAAAATTGTGGGGATGGGCATCGAGATGCCACCATCTAATTTGCCAAGTAAGGACATTTAAAACAGCAACTACTACCATATACTAACATTCTTTACTAATAGAAAAAATGTGAACTTTAAGAAAAACCAGGTAGGTAGGACAAAAACATCAGAGTAAAGGCAATTAACAAGAAATGATAAGCGATAACCCTAAATCATTTTCTCATTTTGTTGGAGACCAATGAAAATGAACTGGCCTAATTCTGTGGACTGGTCTCTGAGAGCTGCTCCAGAGACTTCCAAAGAATCATTTGGGGGCCAAATAAGTGTAAAATACAAACATAACCAGAGGACATTTATTGAGGGGTCACGCTGTTCCAAACCCTGTGCTAAGGAGAGATGGCCTACTGCGGCGTTTGCATAGAGGGGCCTGCCCCTGCTGCTTTCTGATTCTAATCACCATGAAACCATTACGACCCAAAAGATCTCACTGCTGAGCTGGTGTTTCCAAAAACATGATCTCTATATGACATTTTTTTTCTTTTTTTTTTTAAACATCTTTATTGGAGTACAATTGCTTTACATTGTGTTAGTTTCTGCTGTATTCTGTATGAAATTTTAAAACTCCAGTATAACAAAGACTTGAGTGGCTCTTTGGAGGCCATTGCAGCAGAATCTAGCCACAACTAGGATTCAAAGTTCTTTCACAAAGGGACAGAAAGTTACCAGACTTTTTGCCACAAGCTTCTGTGCTATGACAAAGCACTGCTTTGACCAGTGTACTGGCCCTGGTCTGAGACCACAAGAGCCAGCCAGTTATGACAAATCAAAAATAACCCCATAATCTAAATCAAGACACATGGAGAATGATCCCCCTGAGTCACCCAGACCCATTTGCTACATACTTTATTTTTGGATAACTTTAGTGGGTACAGAAAGTGTTTCATTTGCTGGTTTTTCCTCTTCAAATAAGAGTACAAAGAAAGGAACTAAGTCATGTGGTTTTGTTTAACTTACTATGAAGGTTGCATCTAGTATGGATGATGTGATTCCTCAGCTTTGGAGAGCCCATGGCTAATTGGTTGGGATGATGTGTCTCTCTGGACTCCTTAAACTGCCAAAAAGATCTTGGCTCATAATCTGTTGCATAAGAAAATTTTGTTCCGAGGACTACGTGTTTATCGTTCCAAGATCTTTGTTGCCATTCAGAGTGAGAAAACACAAGCAAATGAGAATGTTGATGAGGAACAGAATGTGGTAGAGAGCTTGTTTGCCTTATTTAGGCTTATTTCCTATTTGAGATTTGAGTTAGTTGTATAAGTGTTTATAATTTGCATTGTAAATCTTTTTTATTTATAAATTCATTTTTATTTATTTACTTTTGGCTACATTGGGTCTTCATTGCTGTGCACGGGCTTCTCTAGTTTGTGGCGAGCGGGGGCTACTCTTCGCTGCAGTGTGTGGGCTTCTCATTGCGGTGGCTTCTCTTGTTGCGGAGCACAGGCTATAGGCACGCAGGCTTCAGTAGTTGTGGCACGTGGGCTCAATAGTTGTGGCTCATGCGCTCTAGAGCACAGGCTCAGTAGTTGTGGCGCAGGGGCTTAGTTGCTCCGTGGCATGTGGGATCTTCCCGGAGCAGGGCTCGAACCCGTGTCCCCTGCATTGGCAGGCGGATTCTTAACCACTGCGCCACCAGGGAATTCCCTGTAAATCTTCTAAATGTTTCATTTTAGCAAATGTATTATTATCCTTGTCCTTAAAAATGATTTCCGTGTTTCTTCACCATCATCTGGTTTTCCTACCACTCCAAACATGTCCTATAGTTCTTCTTCCATTCACTGCTGCTCAGCCTTCTCTTTGTTCTTGTAAAATGCCAAGATCCTTCTCACCTTAGAGCCTTTGCATTCACTGTTTCCTCTGCCTGCAGTGCTCTCCCTATCATCTTTACATAGCTGGTTCCTTAAATCTCTGTTCAAAATAATTCATTGGAGAAGCCTTCCCTGACCACCTTGGCTGAAATAACCCATCCCTATCAGTCACTCTCTAGTGCATTGCCTTATGTTATTATCTTTACAGCTCTTATGAATGTCTGAAAAGATCTTGCTCACTTATTTGTTAGCTTACAGTTTACCTTCTCTAGAATGAAAGCCCTGTGAGAATAGGGAGTTTGTCTTGTTCGTTCTTATAGCTCAGCCCTGGAATAGTGTCTGGCACATAGCAGCACTCAATAAATATTTGTTGAATAAATGAACAAAAGGACAGAAGAATTCACCAGCTTTTTCATATTTTGTGACCTTTATCCTGGAGAGTTCATGACTAAATGGCACAAAGGCTAAAGTACGTTCCTCGGTTCTCTTGATAATTTTATCAGTAAATATAGGCCAAATGACTGATGATGTCAGTTGTCTGGCATGGCTGTCTGTGATGGGTCATATCACTAAACAGTTGTCACATCTCCACTTCACTGAAATTATGTCGCTTAGTCTGAGAGAGCAATCAGATAAGAACACAAATAAAACTTTAATATAAAAAGGAAAGGTTAGATACTGTGATTTAGGATAGATAAAGACTTCTTTTTTTTTTTTCGTAGCTTGCAGGATCTTAGTTCCCTGACTAGGGATGGAACCCATGCCTCCTGCAGTGGAAGCATGGAGTCCTAACCACTGGACTATCAGGAAAGTCCCAAGACTTCTTAAAATAAAAATATCTAATTTAAATCAACAGCTAACCTGAATATTATTTGTAGGAAAAAACCCACTGAAAGCAAAAGGCCCATTCTTTTTCATTTGTAAAATATTGATATAGAAGTTCCAATCAGTTAGAAAGGTAAGAAAAAGAAATAAATGATATAACTATTTTAAAGTAGAGACAAAATTATCTTTATAGATAACAATTATCTACCAGGAAAGCTTAAGATAATTTTTTAAAAGGACTAATAATGGAGTTCAGTGAGGTACAGTTAAGAAATTATAAGCAGAAATAGTTATTTAGGAAACATGAAGGAAAAAAATAGCTAAAGAATGTTATAGATATTACTAGACTAGCTACAGTTTTTTTCTTTTTGTAGTGTCCAAACATGGCGTTAATCTTAGACTGCAGAATATATGACTGTGGACTTTAATACAATATTGTGTTTCCTATGAAAAAGCATAAATTATCACTTGTTCATTCTGCTAACATTTATACTTCTACTCTATTTATAGTTCTGTACCAAGAACTATGTAGAAAATAAAGGTAAAGGAAGAAAACATGGTCCGTGTTCTTGAAGACTTTATAATCAAGTTGGGAAGAAATAATGTACACATGTGAAACTACTAGAAAATTTCTTCTGGTAACATTTATTTAGTAAGTACTTATTCAGCATCTAATGAGAAGGTCCCTTTGCAAGTTGTATGTGGAACAGTGGGTGGACTTACCATAATTATGATTAGAACTCAATCATTGCCATCTGTGCAAGCCATTGGGGGAATAAGGCAGAAACCTTTATAACAATAAAGCAATTAAGCTGAACCTTGAAAGAGGAAGGAAGGCTTTCCGTGAATAGAGATAGACCAGATGGCATTCCAAGTGGAGGGCATGACTTTGGGTAAGAAGAGAAAGTATAGGATATGTTTGTGAACACTGAGTACTCCTGTTTGGCTGGCGCACAGGCAGAGAGGAAAGGGAACTGGCAGGTAAGACCAGAAGGAGAGATTGGAGTTCAGGTCTCAGGATGGGGGTCTTGCATTCCGAATTGCAGTGTTTAGATTATAATTTTTGAGCCTTCAAACATTTCCAAATAAGGAAGCAACCTTACAGCTCAGTTATAGGAACATTTGATGGCAGCATACGGGTTGAATTGAAGCATTCAATTCAGGATGGAGGGTCTGTGAGGAAGCTTTGGAAAGATAAAAGAACAAATAAAATTTTAACGTATAAAGGAAAAGTTAGAAATGATTTAGGATAGACAAATACTTCTTTAAATTATCTACTTTAAACTAACAGCTAACATGATAATTACCAGTAGAAAAAAATACAATACTAAAGGCAAGAAGCCCATTTTTCCCATTTGAAAAGTATTGATCTGGAACTTCTAACCAGACCTGAATTAGTCTGGAGTAGACCCGAGAGACACTGCAGAGGTGATACTGAAGGACTTTGGCACCCAGAACAGTGCCTGGCTTTTAATAGGTATTCAGTAAAAATTCATCAAATGAATGCTTTTCTGTCCTCCCTTTGTAAGTTCTCAGGGGTAAGACCAATTGCCTCTCTCTCTCTCTCTCTCTCTCATTCTCTCCTTTACTTTTTCCACACTACACCCCCCAGAGTCTGGCATTCAATGAATGCCACCTCCTAGAGATGTTGCCTCATTAGAGGTGTGTCCTTAATGAATGTCACTTCATTAGGTATGGGATTGAGAGAGATGGAGGAGTGCAGAAGTATTCAGTTTTGAACTTATTTCAATGTTAGTGGCATGTTTTCTTTCACAAATATTAATAGGGAATTTAGGAGAAGGGGCTGGTTTGGGGAAGATGATTTGTAAACTTTTAAACCGATGCATTTGAAAGACTAGGAGAATTACCTAGATGATACGATCCAGTAGGTGGTTGAAAATATGAAGATAGAACTCTGTAAATAAGTTGGACTAGGGGTAAAGATCTGGGACTATCTGCATAGAGATGTTAATTGAAACAGTAGGAGTATTTGAGACCACCAGAAAGGAGGTATACAAAAGGAAGAGAAACTGAGTTGAGGACAAATCTTGGGACATACCCGTGTTTTAAATGAGGCAAAAGAGCAGCCAGCTGAGGAGATAGAAGTAAGTTAGAGTTGGGAGGCAAACTGTATTCCAGTTGCTCCACAAAGGGAGAAAATTTTCAAGAGTAGTTCACAGCTGCATCAAATTCATTAGGAAGATTAGTGAGGCTAGAATTCAAGAAAAGCTGTTACATCTGGCAGTTAGCGTGAGCATTTCAGCGTCTACATATGTGTGGAGGGAGTGTAGGAAACAAAATCAGATTTGAATGGACAAGGTATGAGATAAAGGGAGTAAAGATTACTCTCTCAAGAAATTTGGTGGGCAAGGGAGGGAGGAGAGAGAAAAGATAGAGGTGTTTGACTAGTTTCTTTGTAGATGCCCCACCATTAAGTGAATAACTTGCCCAAATTTTCAGACTACACACTAGTGCTGTTTAGCGTCTATCTGTCTATAAAGTCCCGTGATATAGTCTGTTGCCAACAAATAGTTGCTGCTGACCTCCTGGAGCAGCAGCATGGACTGGGTTCCATGGAAGAAGACGCAGAAGTGTAAATATAAGGACAGCAAGTTGAGAGAAACTACATATGAAGCAGCAAAGAACCATACAAAGAGCAGAGCCAGAAGTAATCAGCTTGGTTCCTTAACATCACTGACCCCGTGTTCTGTGCCAGGCACTGGGATCTGGCTAAGGGATGAGTCTGGAGGGCGAGTATGGTCTCTGCTTCATGGTGGGATGAGTCTACTAATAGCTTCTAACCTGGAATAGTGAGGGGCTGGAATAGGGAGAGATGTCCCTAAACTGAATTTGGTTTTAATGAGTCAGAGGGGGGAAGAGGAGGCAACTTTCAACCTGTGGGACCCCCTTGAAGACAACACAAGCACAAGGACTGCCTTCCTGTGGGCCAGCGAAATCCCCTTCTGACCGCAGTGGATGTGGAGGGTTTAAAGGCGCACGAGATTACAAAGGTGATCCTGAAAGCTATTCATTGACCGTGAATAGCTACCCCTCCTTAAAGCCTGAAGAAATTGTTTCTTTTCTGCTTGTTTTTGTCTCTCCCCCACTATTTCTCTGAATTGAAAGCAGAACTATTCTTCTTTGTCATGGTCACACTACTGGTTAGGAAAATCATTTCCTGCCAAAATAAAAAATAAATACATGTTCACAATCTATGATTTTCACGTGAAAGTCCCTCCCAAGATCGGGCAGTGCTTGGCCATTCACCTTTTTGGAATAGGAAGAAGGAGGAGCTCACCATAGCCATCAGAATCCACCCACTCTTTTACCCACAAACTGCAAGGAGGGTACAACAGCCTCCCCAGATGCCTTGTTATCTTTTGTCATCTTTGTCATGAGACCAAGACTGTGCTCCTTGAAGACCCACGTGATTCAAAGAAGTTGGTTGAACTTTATCCTGCTTAATACCACTTGATATCAGACCCTTTTCTTAAGAGCCATTACATTTTTAATATTAGGGTTAAGCAAAGTGACTGCTAAGATCCCTTCCAAGTATAAAAGACATTAAGGGCTGGGTGTTAACTAGTGAACTCTCTCTCGAGGGGCACTATTAGCTTGTTTACTCCACTAAGTCTAAAATACAGGGAAACGAGGCTTCCAGAATTCAGGAGAGCATGGTTGTAAGGAAGTGACTGTATAATATTCTACCACAGGCCCTATTTCCTCAGGATAAATGAGAAGCAGAGATGTCCACTGAGACTGAGGACTGTGGGTCTAGGCAGTAATTTAGAGGACTCACGCGAGTTCTTTCACCTGTGATATTCCAGAATGACATCCTTGAGCTTAATGCGGTACTTTGCACATCTTGTTTGATTAAAAGTTTACCAATAAACACAAATTTTCAGGAAAGTTCTGAAGGCTTGGAAACTGTGTAATTAGTATGAGATATTCAGTGAAGAGTGGCAAAGAATCCTGTCATCCAATCAGTCTTTAATATCTGTGAAATGGATGTGCTAACAGCTGCTGTCTAGAAAATCACAACCATTCCAATGAAGGTGTCAGGTTAATGAGTTTTGAAGAATCCACAGCATGACATTTCTATTCGGTATGGATCAGATAACTAACTTTTGGGATTTCTCTGGGGTCATATGGGATTTTTAATGTATAAACTCAAGGGGTGGATCTAGGAAAAGGCCTAATGTCCAGCAGCAAAAACAACATAGTCTTCTTAGGCATCTCAGCATAATCATCTCAACTCTGGAGAAGGGACTAGCTAGGTGGATGTGTGTTTTTGGTCTTCAGTTTTACCCCCAAATTTGTATCATATAAGACTGTAGAGTCCATCCGGCTGGAGTCTCTCCCTTGCTGGCTGGAATGGCACATTGCAGGAATAGTGGGTGAACCCTCAGGAGGAGCTGAGGGTCCTCCTGAGCCAACAGCTCGCAAAGAAACTAAAGCTCTCAGTTCTATAACTGCAAGGAATGGCTTGACAACATGAGTGGTTGGAGAAGCAGATCCCTCTCCAGTCAAACCTTCAGATGAGAGCCAGCCCTGGCTGACACCTTGGCTATACCCTGTGATACCATAAGCAGAGAACCAAGTCAAGCCATGCCCTGACTCATGACTCACAGAAACTGTGAGATAATACATACGTGGTTGGATGCTGCTAAGTCTGCAGTTATGTTGTTACACAGCTATAGAAAACTAATACATATTCCCCTGATGTCTGCTGAACCTCCTCCCTCAGGCCTACATTGACACTAGAGTCCCCCAGGGTATGCCCAAGGGGATTATGGAGAGAGAAATAACGGGGGTGGGGGCAGGTGAGAGAAGGGAAGCAATAAAGGTTAGTCACCCACTCAGCTTTTCTAAAATGGAATGGGTTAGAGCATACTTTTCTGAGGCTGTGAGAACAGCCTTGTCTCACGTCAGGATTACACTGAGCTCCAGGCCATGACTAACTGCTCCTCAGAGGCTTATCTCCATCTACTCCCCAACAGAGAATTAGGAACCTAAGATCACCCAGTTCAGAAAAGGCTAATATGTAACACTTATATCACCACTTTCTAATGCAGCACCCGTGGCAGACATAACTAATCGATCACGGTCCTTCCAACTGAGCCCCTTCACAGAGGACCACAGAGAAGATGGGATTTACTCAAGGTCACCCAGCAAATCACTGAATGATCTAAGACAAGAACCCAAAATAATAAACAAACAAAAAAAAAACAAAGTAAAATAAAATGATTTTTTAAAATTAAAAGATAAGAAAAAAATTTTTGTATCCAAGACTCAGAAGCAAATGGTGCAGTTGTGCTATGGTGATGAACACCCTGGAGATAGAGAAAGATTTCTTTTGGCATCATTGTTTCTGGCAGCTGTGGGCTCATGGCTCAGGTAGGCAGATTGCTGTCAATGAGATGAACCAAAACCATACGTTTTGTGAAAAGTGGTCTCTGTTCCTGAGTAGAATCTAGATTCCCTTAGCAGAGGCTAAAGCCAGGAAGAATTCTCATTTTCATTTACAATGGGGCATTTTCTGATTCCTCTATTTTTTTCTTCCTCCTTTTAAGTTAAGTGTACCACAAAATATTTGGCAAGAGTTAGCCGTAGTGTAGGGACTCAGAGCTCTCACTCACTGTGTGTTACAGGTTTCTCACAGGCTCTCTCTCTGTGCTTTACAGAGAAAGCAGGACCAGGGAGAGGGCCTTCCACCCTCCACCCTACCCAGTCGCCACTGGAGACCTTACCCCTCCCTGTTCCAGACTACCTGCTGACCTTGTGTTGTTTATTTTCTCCTCCCAATTGGTGCTTGAAACTTACTTTAATTCAGTTTCACCTGGATACAAATGTTAATGGGACTACAGCCCTATTTCTAGACATGAGAACTTGAATCTTTCACTCTGTCCAGATCTAACCAATGGAGATGTGGCAGGGGAACAGTTTGCTTTGAGTGAAGCTTTCCTTGTTCTCTTAGAAGAAGGTGACTCTTGGGTTTGCTCTGGCCACCAGATCAAGTCTGGAGTTCTAGGGTTTCACCTTGCCACCTATTTCAGTGTGAGCTTGATAAATCCACGTGAATTCTGAGAGATTACCATATTTCTAAGATAGTTACTACCAGTGTAAAAGGGGGAATAATGTTCCTCCTCTTTTGGGGTTGTTATGAGAATTATGAGCTAAGGTACTGGAAAGTGCCTGACACAGTGCTTCTCAAGAGTTTGGCTTTTGTCAGCTTTTCTTTGAGCTTCTGAAAGCACTCTTTCTCCTGAAAAATGCTCGAGGATGCAAGTTCAGAGTGACACATTCTCTTAGTATCATGAGGAATACAGTTAATGAGAAATGACTTCAGTTTACTGCATCTGCTAATAATCCTGTGATGCCATCGCAAAACAAAAAGCACATGACTACTCGTAAGCCTGTGGTACCTGAAAAAGAAATTGGATTTTGACTCAGAAAATCAGGCTATACAGCTAATCACTCTGATCCAATAATGCGGCCCTGCAGAATGGCATCATCAGCCCTGGGACACAGAGGAGGAGGGAGGGCGAGCAGGGAGAGTAAGCACTCAGGGAAGGGAAGCAGCTGCCCAGTTCTCCAGACACACAAGCCAATTAAAAATTCATAAGGAGATGTTTTATATCCAATGTCTAATACCACTGCTGGGTCACAAGCTGATCTGAGCCAATCAATAGTATTCATCATCCTGAAAGGAACTAGTGATTGCATGTTTATGAGAACTGGGATGTTTTCCAAGCCAAGGCCAGTTTCTGGTTACTTGGAATGTGTCACCCTTAGAAATATAGAACTTATTTTGAAAATGGAACCCAAGACCTTTTAAAAAATTATTCAGAGACGAGGAGGAGAGGTACTTTTCAAATCTAGGGGGAAAGTGTTTAAATTCATTTTTAAGTCAACTGAAGGACTAGTTTTTAAATTGAAGCTACTTTTTTGTTTCAGTCTTTGGTGGACAATCTTTATATTTGATTCCTTTTTACTTAGATCTAGAATTTTTTCGTTTTCTTTTTTTTTTTTTCGGCTGCGCCGTGCATGGCATGCAAGATCTTAGTTCCCTGACCAGGGATTGAACCTGTGCCCCTGCAGTAGAAGCACAGAGTCTTAACCACTAGACTGCCAGGGAAGTCCCTAGAACTAGAATTTTAAAAATAACACTTTAGCGTACGTGTTCAACTCCTCCAAATACAAGTGGAAATGTATGAGAGTGAAATCACAAAAAGAAAAATAAATGGAGTCCACTTTATCATTATACATCACTAAGTTCCAGGTTGGTTTGATTTTAAAAAGCTTTTAAAGATCATAGAACTTCAACTTGAGTTTCATGGTTTGCTTTTTACACAGGCAATGATTTAAAGGCAGAGGGAGGTAGAGACAGCAAGATGAGTCTTAAAGGTTATGTGCTCAGAAGTCTGCTGAGGATTTCAGGGGAAACCACACCACAGTCTGGTTAGATGGGAAAAGCACTGAGAAAACCAGGGCTTCCAGGTGTGGCTAAATTAGAGCACTTCCTGAGGTCTTCAAAGTAGATCCTATTAAACGCCATCCCCCCACGCTCACTCACAGGTGCATTAAACATCAAGAGCTCACAAATGGAAAGCCTTGGAAAATCAACTTATGAAGCAGGAAGGTAGGAAAGGAAGAAGGTCAGAATGGGATAAGGCTTTCATCCTCTCCCTGGTGATGGTGTCAGGAAAGAAGCTGTGCCCTTGCATCTGTGTAAATAAATAAGATTTCTTTTAATGGCTGTGAAAATAACAGAAGACCATTGTAAAACAAAGAAAAAAAAGTAAAAAATAAGAAAAGAAAGATCATCCATAATCGTACTGTCCTGAAAAGTCTATTTAACAAGATGGAGTATTTTCTTCCAGTCTGTTATATCTGCCTTGATATAGGTATAGGAAAAAAGATATAGTACATTGGAATTTTTCTGTAAATAGTTTTATATCCTGCATTTTCAATGCATATTTATTTTGTAATCATTTTCACGTCAGAATTTTCAGATGTGGTATCTTATTGTTCAGTTAGGAGTCTGTTAAAAGGATATGCCATGCATTTGCGATCCCCCAGAGTCAGTTCATGCAGGCATTTATAGCCTGCCCATCTCTGTGCATTGAACACTTACTTGACTGTTTATTTCTGTTGCCACCACTGAAGCCTGCCCCTTTCCCCACTTACCAATTATGTGACCTTGGGAAGCTTCTTAACTAAGCTTCAGTCTCCTCACCTATAAATGGGGATAATATTATAGAGTATTACATAATGATCGAGTAAAAGAATATATGTGTTAGTTTCCTCCCCTCTGCTCTTTCTTGGTTTTCAGGCTTCTCCCAGAAGCAGCTATAGAGTAGTGTTTAAGAGCTTAAGCAAGTAACCTCAATTTCTTACATGTATTTTGGGAATAATGGTACCCATCTCTGCATTCATAGGTTTTCAGGGAGGATTAAATTAGATGATCAACATAAGGCACTTTGTGCCCGCACAAGTAGGAGCACAATAAATGTTGCTTCTTCCTTTATAATCTTACAGGATCTTTCACGAACGTCACTTCATTGTTTTCACCAGAGCCTGAGCTCCTCTATGGCGTCACAGTGGACGGTAAGTTCCCCCTGTGGGCTGCCTCCTCTTGGAGTCACTGTCTAGTGAGCCTCCAAGCAACCCAGAACCCAGGGCTGGGCCCCTCCTCACTGTAGCCACACCTTGCGGTGGGCTCCAGCCCCGGACTCCCCTAGCAACCCCTGCTTGTCCCGTACTGGAACAGAGGAGCCCTGAGAGGGAGAGACCACCTTAACCCTTTGGAGGGAGTGGCTTGAGAGGGAGAGACCACCTTAACCGCAGATCAGCATCCAGGTATTAGCCAGAGGGAAGAAAGTCTGGCTATGAGAGAACTTCTGAGAATTGATTGAGTCAATTTTCAGAAAAGGCCCTGAGGGAGAGATAACCTCAGGGAAAGGCCAAAGCGACTTTCTCTTCTTCTTGGGCCTTTCTTGGGGGAGGTCTCTTTCTGACAAGAGGTGGTAACCACCTTGCTTTGGTGCCACCAGGCAAGATCACAATGAGAGGACAGAATTCACCCAGAAAGCAGGGTGTGGTAGCAGTCTTGAAGGGTGTCTGCCTTGCCCCCAGCCTGCATGCTGTACTCCAGCAGAGGTTCTCAAAGCATGGTCCCTGGGCTAGCAGCATCAGCATCACCTAGGAACACATGAGAAGTGCAAGTTCTCCGTCCTGCCCCAGACCTGCTCAGTCAGAAACTGGGGGAAGATGGGGAGAGGAGAGGAAGTCTGGATTCCTCTTTCCCAGGCCCTCTCTGAGGACTGGCTAAGTTCCTGCCGGACATTCTTATCTCCACTTCTTTTGTTTGCTTGAGTTGATTTCAGCAGATTTCTGAACTAAAGAGTTTTGAGTAATAAAGCAGGGGTCATTCAAAGAAAAACAGTAAGAGAAGCAAAGCTTTGAGGTGCCTATGCCCCCTGCTTCAGCATCCCCCGCTTTGGGTGCCCCAAAGCCGCTGATCAGGAAGCCTGGTCGTGACAAGTGCCCGCTGTCCCTTCTTTCTGGGCAGAGAGACAGACCATGCCAAAGTGGTTTGTCCCTCAGAATTCTGCCCAACGAAAAAATCAGGTATGGGCACAAATACTTATGTACAAAGATGTTCATCTCAGTATTATTTATACAGGACAAAATGGAAGGGTGGAACAACCCAAATAGCCAAGAGTGGAGGTCGAACCAATTATGGCATGTCCATATAACAGAATATTATGCAGCCACAGAAAATGATGTTTTTATAAAACACTTGGTGTCAAGGGGGAAATGGTATCAAATAATGTTAAGTGATAAAAGATGAATACAAAACAGTATGTACAGACTAAACCCATATACATGCATAGAAAAAAATCTAGAGGTAAACACAGAATGTTAACGGTGGTTATCATCTCTGGGTAATAGTATCATAGAGTCTTTTTATTTTTTTCTTTATACTATTTGGTATTTTCCAATTTTCCACAGTGAACATGTATTACTTTTACAAATAGGAGAAAACGCAATGACAGTGTGTGAACTTGGTTGGCCATTTTACTCCTGCAAGTCTCCGTTTCTTAAACCTCCGTGGCACCTGCCTAGGAACCCTCACCCTGCCTCCCGCACCCAGGGGAGAGAGTGTGATTATTGGCAGCTCCTCCCTGACAAAATATATTCTTCTTTAATCTCCACTTTCACCGTAGTGTTTATCAAGAATCAGATGGATCTAAGAGCTGTTTCATTTCTTTCCCATCCTCTGACCACCTTACTTTGGTGACAGCAGTGACTAGCTATGTTGTCATAACTGGAACAGGCTCAGATGTGACCATGCCAGGCCCAGACTGCAAACAGATCTGGCAGAAAAGGAAAACAAGCAAGGCACGAGTGGGCCATTAATGCACAGGGGAAATGGAAAGAGGTTCAGCTGTGCCACTGGGGCTGGTCTGAGTCGGCCACGGGCAGCTCTGCCATGGTGCCCTGAGGACCGAGCAAGCTCTGGCAGCCAGTGATTCTTGGAGGTCAGCTGGCCCAGCCATAGGCAGATTCAGGCAACCAGAAAATAACACAACAGCCCAGTACAACACCTTGCATATAGGGGATACTCAAATATCTGTTGAGTGGAGGAATAAATGAAACTTCATCACAGACTCGGGTGATCAAGACCCTCCATCAGAGGATGCCCTCAGGGCCAGGGGTCTGGGCACAGACAAGCTTGCAGGGAAAGGGGGCTGGGGAGAGAGCTCGGCTGTGTATAGAGAAATGGTGCCGGTGGGGAAAGCAGGAGCCTTAGAATCCAACCGAGATTTGAATCCCACCTCTATCACTAAGCGACTGGGTAATCCAGGGCAGTTTACCTAACCTTCCTGGCCTCACTTCTTCGCTGGCTACCTGGGGATAATTCTCCCCACCCTGAAGGACTGTTTTTGGATGTTTCCATGAGATAATGGAAGGCATGTGAAGGACTGTTACAGGTGTGCTCCCGTGGCTCAGCCTGAGAGCAGATTAAGGCAGGAACTCTCCTGTGCTCCAGGAGACATGGGCTCTCCAGGAACATGGGCAGGTCGCTGGCACCAGGCACCGGATCTAATTGGCCACAGAGTCCACAGCCTCTGCACTGCCTGGTTCAGAGGCTGGCCAGGTCCAGGCCTGGAGAAGGATCCAGCAATGCGCTGGGGAAGAGGGATGCTGAGAAGCTGGGAAATGAAGAGGGGGCTGGCTTCTGAGGCCAAAAGAGTAGGAAACAAGAGTAAGGTGAGGGCGTGGGCACCCAGCAGGATCCTCAGGCAGAGGATATAAATTTGGTTTACTCTTTCTCAAGGGTAGATTTTGAATCTCGTTTACTTGAGGTGACGTGTCTCCATGAGGAATTTGTACAGCTCTTTGTTGGGTGTGCTTAAAGGCCACTCAGACCTCCTCCTAGACACATGCTGTTTTCAGAATGGCTTCCTAATGTCATAGCAAAGACCTGAGGCAGGTTGTCTTCAGAGATGAGAGGTACTTACCCCCACACACGCAGTCCTTCTTCTCACACCCACTGGCCCTTCTTCCCAGAGCTTTCTTGTTGCCAAGTCCTGCCCTCACATCTCTGGGTTTATCCTTACTTGTAAAGCACACTGTATTTCATTGTTACCTGGCTAATCCACCAACCCTGTCCTACCTGCATCTTGGGCAAGATAGGACGACACAGCACTTCCCACTCTCTCGTGGCTGCCTTCTGACATAGCCTGTACCAGACCATGAGCTTCCTCAGCGTGGGGGTCGTGTCTTATTGTCTGTCTGCCCTTTGCAGTTTTTAGCGCAGTGCCTGTTGCACAGCAAGCGCTCGACATCGGCTGGGTGAAATAAAGAGCGAAGGGGTGTAGCAGACACTGTGGATCGGCTGCCCAAAAGCCTTTCTCGACCTTCTCCCCTTGGTTTCTTCTACTGAGGGGTTGGAAACAAAATGCATACTCAATTTTCCTAGCTACCCTTACAGCAAGGGGTGGCCATATGAAACAGTTCTGGCCAACGAGATGTAAGTGCATGTCTTCAAGGAAAGCTTTCTCTCCAGAATAAGAGGCAAACCTCTCTAAGAGAAAGCTTTTGATCCTTTTGCCCTTCTCTTTTCTTCCTACCTGGAATGCAGCCATGATGCCTGGAGGCACAGTAGCTATCTTGCAACCTTGAGGCAACAAGCAATAGTCAGAAGGGCCAAGTGAAAAAGAATGAAGTATTATGATTCCTGATGGCATCACTGATGACACTGATGATTATTGCTAGGCTGACCAACCTCATGGTTTGTTTGGGACTGAGGGGTATCTAGAGATGCAGGACTTTTGATGCTAAAACAGGAATGGTCCTGGACAAATCTGGACTTTGGTCACTTATCCTATTCTATCCTAGCCCTGGACTGCTTATTTACAGAGACTTTTTATTATATAGTGAGAAAAATAGGCCCTATTTACCTCAGACATTGTAGTCAAGTTTTTCTGTTATTTGTAGTCAAAAGCATTCCAGTGGATGCACGTGAAAGTTGGTATTTCTAAGATTCAACAAACAAACATGTACAGAGTTGCAGGTCATTAAGTGCTAGCTGCCTTCACAGAGGTTATCTCAGTTGAGTTTCATTATGATTCTTCATGGTAGGTTTTGTTATACCCACTTTACAGATGAAAAAACTGAGGCACCCAGAAGTTTAGCCCACCTGGAATCCAAGTCCTGTACATTAATGCAATGCCCTTTTCCCCCATAGCCACTCTGGCTCATTTTCTTTTAACTCAATATGTGATCACTTAATGTTATTCTACGAGTGGGCATCATTCTTTTTGAATGAAGGAAGTCACTGTGAGTTGCAGTATTGCCTTCTCTTTATGGTTTATTTCTGGATAAGTCAAAAAATCCTGGTGATTCGGCTTGTTTCTCCATCATTACCGTTAATGAATAAGAGAGAATTGGTTTGCATAGATTTAAAGAAGTTTTTAAAACTATTCTTGAATGATTCAAAAGGTACAAAGGGGGGTGTAGTAAAAAGTCTCCTTTCCACCCCTGTTGCTTTATAGATGAATATTAGCAAAATTTCCATCAGTTTTAAATTGATGGTTTTGAATGTGGACCATAATGAATAGTCCCTTAAATTTGTATTCAGCTTTTGAGATTACAGAATACTTTCAAAGGCACAGTCTCGTTTTCTCTTTCCAGCTGAGTGGGGAAGTTTTTTTTAGACTCCATTCACAGTCACAGCTCTTGGCAGATCTTCGTCCCCACCCAAACACCTGCCCTTCCCTATTCCCAGAGGCCAGGACTTCCCTCTGGGTCCCTTGCCCCTTTTGTAGGCTATCTGTCTATGACCAAGGCCACACCCTGGCTGGTGCTGAGGCTGTTGGGGCCTCCTGGGTACAACCATAGGCTCTTTATGTGTTCTTTGTATCACTCACTGCACCTGGAAGAGGCCTCTCCCAGAAGATGCTCTGAAAATGCTGTTGGTGGGCCCGCCGACTGGCCAACCTGCTCTTGCACATGTGTAGCCTATGAAATACCCTCTTCAATCAGCATACCTGACTTATTTTCTCTGACAGTTTGCATATTTATTTATAGCTTGCCCCTTATTAAAAGTGATGCTTGGGGCTTCCCTGGTGGCGCAGTGGTTGAGAGTCCGCCTGCCGATGCAGGGGACGCGGGTTCGTACCCCAGGCCAGGAAGATCCCACATGCCGCGGAGCGGCTGGGCCCGTGAGCCATGGCCGCTGAGCCTGCGCGTCCGGAGTCTGTGCTCCACAACAGGAGAGGCCACAACAATAAGAGGGCTGCGTACCGCAAAAAAAAAAAAAAAAAAAAGTGATGCTTATGAGGAGTCTGTAATATCATGGGAAGATGTTATTACATTAACTGAAAAAACATAATATATCTATATCTATGTATACCTACATCTATATATATCATATAATTAAGGCTCTCATTACAAAGTCTACGTATAGAACAATTTCTGGAAATAACTCAATATTTCCTCCCTCTCAGCTCAACTGTACCTCTTCCCCCAAATTTCCTCATCTCAGTTGGGATCCGCCAGTTCCCAAGCCAGGCTCCTTAGCGTTCTCATCCTCGACTCCTTTGCCTCTACCCCCATGACCAGCACAACTGGCCACCTGTCAATCACAGCTGTCACTAAGTCCTGTCCATTCTCCTCCTTAGCTCTCCCAAATTTCTCTGCTTTTCTCCACCCCCACAGCAGCCTCCCGAGTTCAGCCCTCACCATCTCATACCCAAGTTTTGGAAACATCCTTAAAACTAGGCTCCTGCCTTCTAAATCTTTCTCTACCTTGATCCATTCTCCACATTTCAGTCGGGGTCCTTTTTCTTTAAAAAAAGAAAAGAGTTTTGCAACACCCCCCGCTTACAGGTCTGATTGTATCCCATCGTCCTCAGGAAACTGCTGAATTCCCTTCACAGTCTGGCTCCGGCTCCCTTCTCCAGCCCCTCGCTTGCCTTTCCAGACGCTGCCCACCGCCCACTAGCTGTTTCTGAACCCCTCGCCTCCAGGTCCCGCACGGCTGCTCTGTACGCTGTGCACCCTCCCCTGGGCTGACTTCTGCTGATGCCTCAGGTCTCAGCCTCACCAACTTTCAAGAAATAAGGTTAAGACAGAAAAAGTCAACCAAGTTAGCTGAATAATGATCCTGGGTTTTCCTCGTGATGTATATAATGACCCAGTCAATCCATCAACCATTCATTCATCGAAGAATCATTAATTCTGCTCAGATTTATTAGACATAATACATCTAATGGCCCAGGGCACCACTGGTTCTAGATGTCAGCCCATATGTCTCTTTCTGCAGGTTCGTTCATTCAGTCAATCTGCATTTCCATCTTTCATTTGTATTTACTCAACAGATGGCCATGAAAAAATGAACAGAAGGGTCCTCAAGGGTCATGATGGGGAGGAGAACACAGGCTTACAAACACATCATCATGCAGCATGGTCAGTGCCATGAAGAGGAAGGCAAAGCACTGCAGGAGATCAGAGACAGTCTCACAGCAGAAGTAAGGCTAAATTGACAGATGTTAACAGGAAGATAGGGCATGAGAGATCAGCAGACAAGGAATCAAGAGAGGGAGGTTCTTTCCAGAAGAGGAAATAGCAGGTACAAGGCTTAGAGATTCATTAAAACCTGGCTCTACCAGGACCCGAGTAATGTGTGCAGGATGACTAGGGTGCTGGGAAACATCCATCCCCTACATCCTGCCTGCTGCTGGCACCTCATCCTCCATCAGAATGGAAACACTTTCTCCTTCCTCCTTCTCCAAGTCCTATCCATTCTCAGCCCACTCAAGACCTACTTCCTTCATGAAGAAGCCTCGTTGGACTATGAACCAAAAAGATAGGCATTTAATTCCATTCTGTTTTGTACATTGCCCTTTAAAGATTTCATAACAAATCTCAGCTTCCTACCAAACTGTAAAGTCCTTGAAGAGAGGGACTATGATTTATACTTATTCTTAAATGCCTCTGGGCATGCAGGCAAGAAACCTAGAGCTTCTCTGTGAAAGCTCATTGAAGCAACCTTCCAGGCCTGCAAAGGCAGCCGGAACCTCAAGCAGTTACTGGTGAGTCTCTTAATACGTACCTTCCGTCATCATCTGCTGTGATATCGATTATAGGCTTGTGCTGAGGGCTGATTAGATGCCATTAGCCTGCTTTTATGATTCTTGGAGAAGAGGCAAGTAATGATGCTACCAGGAATTTAGGGGGATTCCCATTAGAAGTCCCTAGTTCTAATCATCCTTTGAATTTACTGTTAATTAACTTCTCACCCATGGGAAGTAAAAAGTGTCATCTGTGAAGCCCTGAACTTGTAGATAGAAGAACCAGGTCTTTTTGTTCCGTCTCTACCATGTATCAGCCTTGTGACCTTTGACAAGTCACCTATGCAATTTTTAACCTCAGTTTCCCCCATCTTTAAAATGGGAATAATAATACCTCACAGGGTTATAACTGCTCTCACAGGGCTATTGTAAAGATTAATTGTGGTAATAGATGTGAACTTGATTGGTAATCTGTCATTTAAAAATCAGAAAGCACTATTATCTTTATTATAAATGAAAATTCTCTTCCCTCTGTTTCATTCTCAGCATTCACAATCCAGACACAATCTCTCCACAGGGAAGTAAGTGAACTGTACTGATTTTTAAAAATATTTATTCGTTGATTTATTTGTTTGGCTGCACTGAGTCTTAGTTGTGGCGCACGGGCCTTAGAGTGCACGAGCTCAGTAGTTGCAGTGCACGCGCTCTCATAGTAGTCACAGCGCACAGGCTCCAGAGTGTGCGGGCTTGGTAGTTGCGGCACGCAGGCTCTCTAGTTGTGGCACACGGGCTCTAGAGCATGCGAACCCAGTAGTTGCAGTGTGTAGTCTTAGTTGCCGCACGGTATGTGGGATCTTAGTTCCCTGACCAGGGATCGAACTTGCATCCCTTGCATTGGAAGGCAGATTCTTAACCACTGGACCACGAGGGAATTCCCTGAACTGTACTGATTTTAAGGAGAGAGTGTGTCTTTCATCTCGTATCTAGGAGATCTACTGTAACAACCTTCTCAGGCCACCATAGATGTTGGGATAGTTGGGTCTGCCTTACTTGGGGTTGTAGGTCCTCAGGGTAGGCATGCTGCACACCATGTGAGCTGCCCTATCACGCTCAGACCACAGTGGAATGGCACCCACTAAGGAAGCTGCCCAGGCTCAGCTCTTGGAACATTAGTTTTTCCCAGGGAGAATTCTCTATTCCAGGCTATCCTCTTCCGAAAGAGAGTTCTGCTTAGATTTTTCAGGGAATGTGGTTAAGAAATACAAACAACAAAAGTGGGCCCCAAACCTAAGACCCTAAATGAGAAGGGGAGGAGGGGACTCTGGAGGGAGAGACAGTCACGTCTACACAGCCGGCACTAATCTAACCAGTAATCAGAGGCCTGGACTCAAAGCCTATCTCTGATACAGACTGGCTGTGTGACTTTGGGAAACTCACCCAACCTCTCTGAGTCTCTAAAATTATACCCTGTAAAATGAGCATAGTAATGCCTATCTTTTGGTGTTTTTTTTTTTTTTTTTTAAGCCCCTATGGATTGAGTTTTTACCCATAATTTTCTATTAATTTCCTTTTGGTGTTATTTAAGGATTAAATTTGTATGAGTTTTACCAAATGGAAAGTGCTGTGTGACTACGAGTTGACTATAAATTTATCTGCCTAAAGGAATCATTCACAATAACCCAAATGAATTGTGTGTCTCTAGGCCTCCATGAGGTTGTCCGTTAAGGGGCTTTAAATGCGACTCTAAGAACCACCTCAAGGTCTGAAAAGGCATCTCTTGCAGATGAGGGGCATGCCATGAAAGCCAGTTGGTTTCCACAAGAAGCCGAAGGCCACCCCTGGCTGCCTTTGTTCCCTGTACACAGCCCCTCCCTGGAAGAGCACCGTTGCATCCCCTCATGCCTACCTGTACTCCATGCTTCATGGTTCCTAAGGCCCTTCCGCTTTTTCATTCTTCCAATAAACCTGTTAGGTTAGCAGAGCAGATACACCCTCTCTTCGCCCACATGCACTTTTTATGGATCACTTGCCTGAGGCCACAGAGCTCAAAAGGATAGCTCCTCTGCAGCCTGGAACCCCCAGGTTGGAGGGTCAGCTGGAATTTGAACCCAGGTTTCTAACAGCCTTGCTGCCCATAGCCCAAGCCATGAGCCCAAGTTTAACAAAAGCCCTATGGGCCGCAGTCTTGAGGGTAAACAGACCCCCTCCATTAACATAGAGTTCCTTGGCAACCCTGGCTAGACCTGGGCACCTGCTTCCACCCATGGGTTTTTATTTTCTTGCATTTGTTTCCCAGGGAACCAGTAGGCGCTTGCTCTCCCTGCTTTGGTCCTTTCTCCCCGAGTGTAATTGGGAGCGCCCTGCTGGCCTTGCGCTATGATGAATGGGCTTCCTCAGGCAAGCGGGCAGTGACTGAAGCCCTGCCAGCATATGGGCCCTCCTCTGCAGCACCACACTCAGATGCGATTAGCTCCGAGCGTCACAGTGCTTGGCAACAGTTCCGGGAGGCAGCGAGGCCTTTGTTCAGGCCACTGTCCTGTCAACTGGCTACAGTTCATTTGGCTGCCAGCCTCTTGGCCTTTTGCATCATCCTGGCCTGCTCCCTCCTCCCTCAGCTAGTGGTTAGTCCATCATCCCAGATTTTTCAGGAAAGATTTGGGGTGTGCCTGTGAAGTTCCTGTGCCTTCCCCTAAAGCAGCTTTGGAATTATCTAGACCATGAGCAAATGCTGCATGGTTTAGGAGGGCGGCTCCTGGGACTTCTCCTGTTTGCCGGTGCAGAGGAGGAAGGACCAAGCGTGGCAGAATTTGGCCGAGCGCCAGGCACTTGGATCTGTACAGCCAGTGTTGGTGGGCGTGGGGGGTGCTCGGCGTTTGTTGCTTCAACATGTTTTAGTGGAGCACGTACTATGCGCCTGGCACGTTCTAGACCCTGGGGATAAAGCAGTGAGCAATGCAGATGAAAATCCCTGCCTTACGGGGCCAACATTCTGAGGTGGGAAGGGGAGTGAGGAGAAGAGACAGACAAATAAACTTAAAAATAGCTATGTGAGGCGCTTCCCTGGCGGTCCAGTGGTTAAGAGTCAGCACTCCCAATGCAGGGGATACGGGTTCAATCCCTGGTGGGGGAGCAAAGATCCCACGTGCCAGGCCACGCAGCCAAGTTAAATGAATGAATGAATGAATGAATGAATGGCTCTGTTAAAGGTTGCTATGGAGAAAATTAAAACAGGCAAGAACCTGGCCGTAGGGGACCCTCTTCCCAGCACCCACACAGTGCGTCCCTGACTCTGATCTGTCCAGCTCGTCAGGGCTGGGTCTGAGTCCCACACCTTCCAACTGCAGCTGATGGGGGCTGCTAGGATGGGAAGCGCTCCTAGAATAACCCGCCAATCCTGCCGGCAGGAGTTATGCCCCAGGAGGCAGACTCCACCCAGTGCAACTCCCTCCACCCAACCCTGCCAGGATGTCCTCTTCTGCTATATTTTCTCCTCCTCTCTCCCCCAAATACTGACTATCTGAACCCAGCCATTCAGACCTGCATAGTCCAGTGCAGGGACTAGTGGGGAGACCAACTAGCAAACAGACCACGATAGTACAGAATGCTGCGAGATCTGGCAGGGCCTGTGTAGGGTCTCTGGGAGCCCTGAGGCGGGGCTGGGGCAGAGTTTTCTGTAGGGGGCTGTTCTGTGTATTGTAGCACGGTCGACAGCATCCCAGGCCTCGACCTGCCACATGCCAGTACCACCCTGCCCCCAAATCAGGACAACAAAAATATCTCCAGACATTGCCAAATGTTCCCTTTTGCAAATTGCCCTTCACTTGAGAACCACTAGTTTAACTCAACGTCACTCAACTTATTTGACCAAGAAGCACCTTTTATTTTGGGGAACATCTGTTAACACTGCACGTGACTGTGTTATTCCGAACACTCCGGGAAGTGCAGCCCAGGGGAGGGTGCACAGCATACAGAGCAGCCGTGCGGGATCTGGAGGTGAGGCGTTCAGAAACAGCTAGTGGGTGGTGGGCAGCGTTTCCCAGTTACTTCCCTACCGCAGAGTCAGGGACTTGGGATCTGGGCCCTGGGTGGCCCTCTGGCCATACCCCGCACCACATCGGTCTCTACTTTTTACTTCAGTAAAGCCCAACAGTTGGCAGCTGCCTGTATGCACTCTGCATTTTATGCCCTGGGCCTTTGCTTGGGCTGCTCCCACTGCCTAGAGTGCCCTCCCCACCTGTTCTTGCCTGGCTCACTGAGTCATTCTTCAGGATTCCACTTGGGCGTCACCTCCTGCAGGAAGCCTCCCCTGATGCCCAGACAGGACTGAGGACCCACTTTGCTCATGAACTCCCTCCTCTGAGACCTGAGACAGGACCTGTGGTCCTCTAGTCCTCCAGCCCTATAGTGTTGGTTGTTTGGGGTTATGGGCCCACTTCTCCCACTTGACCTTCAAGACAGAGGCTCTGTTTTCATCTCCAGAACCTGGCAAAGAGTCTAGCACAGAGTAGATGCTCCATAGATGGCAAAATGAATTGACAAGTAAACAGAGCACAGAGATGGATGAGATACAGAGAGTGAGGACAAGAGAACACAGGCTTGGAGGAGGGTCAGAGCCAAGGGGCAATCATCCTTCTACAGCAGAAGGGGCAAATGATGAAGTGGCCTGCCCCTCATTCCTCTTTCCTTCAGGCTAAACACTTCAACTGCCTTAACCTTTCATCCCGCATCCACCTCACTTCCCAGCCCTCTAATCATCTTTGTCGTTCACATTCCTCCGTGCCTTCTCTGCACTTTCCAAAGGCCACTTTTGTGTTTAATGTGACGTGTTCAGAGCAGCAGGAATACGAGCCTGTTTCCCCGAGAGCATCACTTCCACTTAATTAGCTTGGGATTCCACAGTTCCCGAAGCCTCACCGCCACTGGCCTGGTGGCTGTGGGAGCAGCCCTGCCTCTGGGCACCAGCAAATTGTTCACACAGAGAAGTGAATGGAGAGAACTGAACTGGTGATTATGCTAATGATTTCCTTTTCTGTGTCAGCACTGCTCCACAGGGAGGCCGGGCTTCTGGGTCTAGAGGGCAGAGGTGCAGGATGTGGAGGGGGTACCAGGCCTGGAAAGACTTGGTGCTCTGAGCTGGGGGGTGGGAAGTCCACACTAGAGGAGACATCTGAGAGATGTGGCATCTTGGCGGAGTTAGTGCCCTCAGCTGTGACGGGGGCAGAATAGGGGTCCAGGGCCTTCACAGATTCAAGGCTCTCGAATCCACAGTGGTCCTGTGAAGCCGTGATGGCAGGTGGAGGGACAGTCCCTAGGTACCGGCTAGGAGCTAGAACACAGGAGCAGCGAGGAGGTCATTCCAACCCAGATCTCGTTAACTCCCAGTCCGAAGGACTTCCATTACCCCACAGCCCTTTCTCCTGGTGGACTCAGTGTCAGAGACAGAGGAGGTAGTGCTGGGGGCAGAAGCCCTTTAGCAGCCCTGATATCACATGACAGAGGCCCAGTGCGTGGCCAGCCAGCCTTAGACTCCCAGGCTGCGGCACCCTGGCCAGCCTGTCGGCCTCTCTCATTGGCAGTGGCTTCAACCAGTTGGAACCTGTGGTTTCTCCTCATGTGCCTTCTGTCCAACCTGCCTGTGCCGCCCGCCTCGTCTCGCCACACGGCAGCTGCCTCGGGAGCCACGTGGACCCCTCACCCTTTAACAGCCCAGCAAATTCCGGCCACATTGACTGCTGTTCATCACTGGGGCTGGCTGGTGTTCGTCAATCAGACCATCATCGGTCAGTCAGTCCGTCAGTCAACAAATGTCTGTTGAGGGCCAGGCACTGTTCTGGGTGATGGAGATACAGAGGAGAATGAGGCAGAGCTCCTGCTCTCGGGGAGCTTGTTCCCATCCTCAAGGAGTGGGGTGGGGACAGTTTAGTGCAGGGAGAGGCAGAGGACCCTGTGGGCTCCAGGACCTGCCTCGCTCTTTAATGAAGTCCAGCTCCACTGCAGACACTCAGAGGTAGCTTTTAGGTGGGCGATCCTGAGCAGGCTGCTGCCTGGGCTAATGCCCCCTGGTTCCCCCAGGATGCATGGAAGCAGCAGGAGATGCCTCTCACTCACACGCACACCCACACACACACATACACTCTCACACACAAGCTCAAGTATGCTTAGTAAGAGGCCTGGGGGTTCCTGAAGGGACACAGGGTCTACCAGTTCCGCCCCTGGTGGTGGGTTGAGGTCATTTAGCCTGGAAGTGGTTTCCAAAATTGACTGCTCTGGCCAAACTTCATGCCACATTGATGGGAGGCACCAGGTGGAGAGATGAACAACACAACTGGACACCCAGGTGCAGGATGGGACGAGTGACCTGAGCCCTCTGGGCCTCATTTTCCTCTGTGAAGTAGGGACTGCACTAAGCCTGCCTCACAGGAGGGTGTGTGTGGATTAAAGATGCACAAAGTTAGCATGGAGGGCACATGGCAAGGGCTCAGTAAATGGCAGCTCAGTTGCCTCCCTGCCCCCTCCAAAAGAAGCCTTCTCTCTGCCTTCTCGTTCACACCTCCTTGGCAACTGTCCAGGGTCCCAAGAGTGTGCTGCCTGGGAAGAATTCAGTTACAGAAATACTAGGCCACATCCGGAACTTCCCTGCTGGCAGCTGGTCCTGGATCCTGTGCCTCCCCTGGGAGCGCTGTGCTGCGTGTTGCTGGCTCTGTCACGCCCCTGGTGGTGGCCTCGGGGAAGTCACCCAGACTCGCCCAGCCTCAGTTTCCACCCGGTCAGCTAGGGATAAGAGTATCTCCCTCAAATGCTAGTTGAGAGTATGAAGTAATACAGTGTAGGAGTGGCCACCTTTCTTTATTCTGAAGAAAGCATGAGAGGACAGAGCACCAAAGGAGAGGACAGCAGGAAGCCAAGTGGAGGAGCCAGGAGCTGAGGGGGGCACGTGGGGCCCGACCAGAGTCAGCACAGAATCCTAGCAGCCGCACGCGGGAGCTCTCACTGCCTGCTGGCGCTGTGCTCAAAGCTCTGTACCCACCGTGCCTCACCGAATCCTTACAAAAGCCTCATGGGTTAAGTATTATCCCATTTCACAGATGGAGAAATGAGAGGCTAGAGAGGTTAAGGAAGCTGCCTAAGATTGCTCAGCTTGGAACAGGCAGAGCCAGGATTCAACCCCATCTGTCTACCACCACGGTGCCTCCACAGTGCTGCCAGCTCGGGTGAGGGGCAGGGTCTGTCCCAGCTGGGCCTGGAGACCCTGAGTCACTGCATCCCTCATCTGTGAAGTGGGTGTGAGCATTCCAGCTCTGAATGGAATGTGTGACATTGACTTGAGGGTCCTTGCCCCTCTCTAGCCCTGAGAGGGAAGCACTTTGTAAACAGGGGATTACCTATTGGCCCTGCCGCCTTGAGCCAGATCTCTTGTCCTGCCAAATTGTTGGAATGGTTCAGTGACAAGTGTGTTCTTAGGAAGAAATTTATGATGCCTTTTTCAGAGTGAGTCACCGAATCCCTGTGGTGAGAGGCACGGGGGGAAGGGCCTTCTGCAGAGATAGGCTAACTCGCCCTGGGCCTGGCTGCCTCCTCAGGCCCACCTGAGGGTGAGTGCTGTCCAGTGAGGGTGAGGGCAGGGGGGAAAGGGAGGAAGCCTCCAGCTGGGGAAAGTGGATGCCTCGCAGTGGATTTGTATAGATCTCAAAGGGCTCCAGAATTCACTTTCTGCCTGCCACCGAATTTCCTAGGGTGCTTCTGAGTCAGGCTCCGGGTCACTCCCCGAGTCCTTTCCAAGGCTTTTGCATAACCCTCCCAAAACAAGGTCAGCCAAAGAATATTTCACAGTTTGGGTGAATCCTCTTCTCTCTACCTTTGAATCACAAAAGAGGAAGGTGATACAAATTTAAACTTAAGAGAGAGGAAGATTTAGCTTAGGTGTTGCAGTTCTGTTGGGATTGTTTTTTTTCTCTTAAAAACTATACACTGCCATGTTCATGAGGAAAGCTCCAGCCTTAAAAGTTGACTCTTTCGGTCATAAATGTGACTATGTTAGAAGGGCTAGTATGAGAAAATGTCTGTTGAAGAATAGCAGGTAATCTCCTTAGATGTCACTGAAGGTCACCTGACAAGGCCGACCCTCCCCTGTCTGCTCCTGGGTGCAGCGTGAGGACTTCTTTGATGTACCCAAACCCACAGGTTAGGATGGAGCACACACACAGGGCTCAGGATACTTGGTCTGCAGACGTTGAAATGCCCATAGCATGGACACTGTGAAAACCAGCTCCCTTCACTGGTGGTCACTTGTCTAGTCATCCATATTTTGCAAACAGCTAAAGGTCAGGATGCAAAAGCAGACTGCTGGGCAGCAAAAATTGGAGTCCATAGTGTCGTTCACTGTGAAGCTCACCCCCTCTCCAACAGGAGAGCCCATCTGGCTTTTTCAGGTACTGTTGACTCCTACTTTAATCGTAATTCTAACATGATAAACACTTCTATTTCTCAACCCAAACCACATTAGAAGGGTATAAGTTCGAAGGACAGAAGAGCCTCTAGAGCTGAGATGTTCAGTATTTTGAGGGTTAATGACCTCTCTGAGACTCTAAACTGTGAACTCTAGCCCCAGAAAGATGCTTTCACATCCAGTGTGTTCTGTGCAGTACCAGGTGGTTCTTAGCCCCTGAGGCTCAACCATAAAACCCAGATTAAGAACCCCAGCTGTAGAGACTGGCACACCTGTGAGCTGACCGCTCGGACCTTGGAGAGCAGACCCAATGACTCTAACCCTGCTGCCTGTCCCCCGCCTGATGGAGCAGACGCTGCCATCCCTGACAGGTGGTGGTGGTCCTCACAGTGGCCCTGTCAGAGCCCAGGTGTGCTTGACGCACCCACCTAAGCAAGCAGGGGTGCACGTAAAACACTTGCTGAGCGTGTCTGATGTGTCAGGCGCTCTTCTAGGTGCTTTATCTGTTTTAATTCATTGAACCCTTGCAACAGCCCTGGAAGTTATTTCTGTAAAACCCTGGACTTAAACTCTTTTTCTCAAACTCCATCTCTAGTGGTTAAATCATTAGAAATGTAATATTTTTCCAGAAAAATCACTTACTGATACTATTGGACGCTTGCTTTGTATCAAACACTGTGCTAAGTATGGATTTTACATGTGTTAATTTATTTATTTTACATTTTTATGGATAAGGAAATTGAGGCTCAGAGAGTCTAAGTAATGTGCCTAAGGTAATAGGGCTGTAAGTAGTGGAACTGGGATTTGATCCAAGTTTCTCCATTTCTAAACCCTTCGATAGGAGTTATTGTGCTCTACTCCTCTCTCCATTGTGGGGTTATGGTCTGTATACTCACAACTACCTAGAACGATGGAGGTTTCGTTAGCAAAGTTCTGAAAAGAGTGTTTAGGACAGTTCCTTCAATGGATCTATCGGGGCCTAGCATTAATTTGCCCACTGCTCACCCATGCTGTATAATCTGCCAGTCCAGGACACAGACCCTGGTGGTGTGGGGTAATACAAAGAGCAAGGAAGACTTCCAGTTAAACATGGAGGCTTGATCTCCTGCATTTATTTTCTCTCCCTCTATCATAGATTTTTTTTTTTGTAAAGATGACTGCAACAATTTTTCTTATTCTTGCATACATACCCCTTTACAGTGCAACTTTGCCACTCTTCCCATCAAGAAAAAAGGTCTTGAATCTGGGTTGACTTGCTTTGACTGATAGAATTCAGTGGAAGTGATACTGCATGACTTCTGAGGCTCGGCCTTAGGATATCTTGCAGCTTCTGCCTTGAATCTTTTGGAACATTGCCCTGAGATCATGTCTTAAGGAAGCTAGTCTAGTTTATTGGAAGATGAGGGGCCAGTGGAGGAGAACCGAGGCATCCCTGTCAACAGGCAGCAGCAGCCACCAGGCTTATGAACGGTCCAGCTTGTATTTTCCAGCCCAACCAACTGCTAACTGAATGCAGCTGCATGAGCGAGCCCAGGTGAAACCATCAGAGGAACCACCCAATTAACCCACAGCATAATGAAAAGTAGTAAATTATTGTTGTTATAAGCCACTAAGTTTTGGGGTGATTTGTTACAATGATCATGGATAACTGATACAGCCCTCCTAAATTCTACGTCATTCACCTCTTTCCCCAAATAGCCACTAATAGTGGAATTCCAAAGACTTTAAGCCAAAAGGCTGAAGAGAAGAGAGAAGACCATTGCAGGGGAAAGACTTCCAAACGCTTTTCAGATGGGCATGTGGGTAGAGGAGCAGTCTCTGAGTGGAGCTGGGAAAGTCAGAGTCCACATGTGTACAAGAGAGGAAAATGATGAGAAGTGGACCAAGGAGCCCCACAGAGTCTGCGAGGGTTGGGTGCTAAGAGGTACCAGGTACCACAGAAAACAGGAGTGAGGCCCAGGGCTCAGAAATGCAAGCACCACCCCCTCCTGGTCTCTTTTTCCATGCAAGAGACCAAAAGCCATTATCTGGAGAAGATGACTTGGATATGCTCTGGACTCCAGGACTAGTCACAGCAGAGGGTGACAGTGAGGTAGGAGCTTGAAAACTGGGAGAGTAATCAAAAACTAAGTAAATTATGGCCCCTTAGACTCTCTGCCTGCTCCCAGGACACCAGCAGCTAAGTGTCACTTCCCTTCCAGGCAGACGATGGAAGATTCTTCTCTGGATAGATTGAATTCTTCATCACCCCCATCCTCTGTTCCTAGGAAAGGATCTCCACAAAATGTTACTTGAGGTTTCCCAGTAAAACAGCCTTCTAGCCATCTGGTCACCCTACTGTGAAGTCTACTAGACTATAGGCTTGCCTTGCTCTTTAATATGGAGGGTCATCAGACATTTGAAATGAAAGAGAGGTCAAAACAAACAGAAAAGAAGGAAACAACATACAGCAAGCCGAAAAACCTTAAAATAACTTTTTAGAAGAACCTATAAAGTAGTAACCTCAGGAAAATATGACATAAAAATAGAACTCCATGAGAAAGGAACAGAAAAGAAAGAGTTCTTGAAAAATTTAAATATGATAACTAAAGTAAAAAAAAAAAAATCTCAACAGAAGGTGCCCAGCACAGTAAGCAATAAACCAGTTCACCCCAGAAGCACATCAGTATCAAATTTTAGAACACAAAGGATAAAGAGAACATCATGAAAGCCCCAGAAAGAAAAAAAACCCTAACAGACAAAGGAATGGGAATTAGAAGGGCATCAAACTTCTCTCCAGATACACTGGATAGAGCGTAATGGGAAAATGCCCTCAAAATTCTGAAGGAAAATTATTTCAACCAGGATTTTATATTCAGCCAAATGATCAATCAAATGTGACGGGAAAGTAAAGACACTTTTAGACATGCAGGACTCAAAACCTGGGCTCATCATGAAAGAGGAAGCCCATGGCATCCAGGAACAGGGGCTCCAGCAAAGGAAAGGGCAGAGGGAAGTCTCAGGACCAAGAGCAAGGAGCCAGCCCAGCCTGAGCAGTGGAACCAGCACGGGGAAGGGAAGTTTCCGGGCCAAGGGACACAGGGCAAGGACTGGCAGATTATACAGCATGGGTGAGCAGTGGGCAAATTATTGCTAGGCCCCGATAGATCCATTGAAGGAATTGGGGGAAATTGTTATACGTAGAAGAAACTAAGAAGTGGGAAAAGGGTGGGGGATTATTTTTGAAAAAATGCATGAGAAAAGGTATTTAGGTGGATATTTTGAAATCTAGAGTAAAAAGCAGAAAAAAGGAAGCTACTGAGTTGGAAGTGGTTGCCTCTGGGGAGCAGGGCACAGGAGTAGAGAGGGTTGAACTATGGGCCACTGGCTTTCACCATGCCTTTTAGCCCTATTTGATGTTTAACTATGGGAATAGGTCACTTTAATCAAAGAAACATACATTTTTATGGAGAAATAAAGAGCATGGGCTCTAGAGTCCAATTACCTGGGTTCAGATCTCTCTTACTCTCTTACTGATGGCAGGGCCTGGGTTGAGCCAGTGGCTCCTTATCTACCTTGTTTACAAGGTAGATAAGTTTCCTTATCCACCTTGTAAAACTGAGGTGAGGGTTAAACATAATTTCTGTAAAGGGCCTGGCACAGAATGTATGATCAATAAATCATAGCCATTATGATTTTTAAGACTTCTGAGAAATTCCATGGTAGAATGAAAGCAAACTCCACCGCCCCATGTTTGGGAGGAGCTGAGAAAACCTGGATAAATGTCACCTTTGCATTTGCTAGTATGTTCTCCAGCTGTTGTAAAGCTGCAGACATTCTGCGGGCTCCCACCCCATCCCCTCGCTCTCTTGGTCATTAGTGTCGTCACAGTCCCCTTCCAGAGTGGCTTAGGAGAAGCTGGGCATGCGGCAGAGAGTGGCTTTTCACATGAAGGCCCGATTCATTCCCAGGGGCTGCTTGCAGGTTTTCCTTCTGAAGCAGTCGTCCCACACAGCAAGTTGCCTCCATGGGAGGGATCCAAAAGCAGCTCCAGGTAGGGACATTGGTGCAGGGCAGGCAGAAGGCAGCTCCAGGCTCAGCTGGGGGCGGGGAGCACGTGGGCATCAGGCAGAAAAGTCCAGTGCCTGACCTGCCAGGGTCCTGGGCTCAGAGCCACCACACTAATCTGGTGCCCCACCCAACTAAGGGGGCCTCCAAGGAGGGCCTGGGGCTGCGTTTGCTCACCCCCTGGCCTAAATATATACACATACTTATTTAAACAAACATATTGAATGGGGAGAAGTCTGGAGAGAGAGAGGTACCCTAAGATGTTAACCAGAATTCTCTCTAAATGGTGGCATTTGCAGTGATTTTCATTTCTTCTTACTCATCTGTATGTTTCAATTCTGGTAAAATGATCATACATTCCCTTTGTAGTTTTAATTAATAATAATGACAATAAAGAACAAGGTGATGAATCCCTGAAAAGGGAGTGGGTACATGAGGAAGGAAAGTTCTGTGGCCCCTAAAACGCACAAATGACCTTCAGCCTGAGAGACTTGGTAACAACAGGGAAAACGCCAGCCCCCTGCCAGCCAGTGTTCCGAGAACTCAGAGACCCCCGCTTTGGGAGGGGTGCAAATGGGTGGTGGCGGGGCAGAATGACAGAAAACAGCTAAAGCCTCAATAACCCCTAACGCACGCAAGGTGCTGCTCTACGCTCGAACTCACTTAATCCTCACAGTGACCTCTTGAGGTAGGGTCACTTGTCATCCAACCTTAGTTTTTCCTTTTCTCCTTCACAGGTCCAGCCATAAGAGTGACTTGCTGTCTCCCATACGTGACCCTTAGTTTCCACTTCCTTGGAATTTTGTCTCCATGCCTTTGTTCAAGCTCTTTCCTCTTCCTAAACGCTTCCTCTCCTGTTTTCACACGCATAATGTCTCTCTGAGAGGGAGAGCAAGGCAGGATACTAACTCTTTCCTCAAGTAACCTCTGTCCCCTCTGAATTCTTAGAATTCTCACTTGGTAACACCATTCTGCCGGCTTCATAATTAGTGCTGCAAGTTATGTTATAGTACATCAACCCAGGTGCTCGGAAGAGGCATACAGAGTGGGGCAAGACGTGGTCCCGGCCCTGAGGGGCTTTCTGCCAGCCTAGGGGGAAGATACCAACACAGCCAAGTACCCACAATAGAGAAAGGCCTTTAGACTAAGTGCTAGGGAGAGGAAGAGGGTCTGGGTTCTGCAGGGAGGCCTCCCAGAGGAGGTCAAGTGAACCAAAGGGGCCTTGAAAGGTGCCTGGGATTCCAGCAGGTGGAGAGGGAGAGGAAGGGGCCCCAGCGAGGGAGGCAGGAGGGGTGATGCTGTGCTGTAGTTTAGGGAGCGTGAACTGGTAAGGGCAGGGTTCCTGCTGGCTCATCTTTGCCTCCCCAGAACAGTTCCTGGCCACAGGACACGTCTCTCCTGGCCCATGGTGAGTGTCACAGGGCCAGCCACAGTGAGCATCAGAGACACCAGGCTGATGCACTGCCCTGGGAAGAGCCTCCCCGCCATCTCACCAGGTAGTGCCCATAGTGTGTAGGCAGAGAATATCTATAAATGAGTGGTGGGCAGCCCATGAAAGGACTCCTGGGCCTGCTCCCAACTGTCCGGGCCCTCTGTGAGCTGCAGCAAGGCACTTCTCCTCTCTGGTCCTTTGTTTCCCCAGCTGTCAGGTGAGATGACCTTGAAGGTACAGGCATCCTGTGGCAAGGGGATGAAGCCCATCGGCCATGGAGCCAGGACGCCTGGGCACAAATCTCCAGCTTCCTGAGTGACATCAGTAAGTAAATCTCTCTAAGCCTCAGTTTCCTGCGTTGTAAAAGGGACAGTAATACTGCAAAACCTAATCAGAACATCATACGTAGGATCCCAAGAATTCCACTGCACAAAACTTGGAGTCTCATTACAGTGAGGATTAAGGAAAGATGGGACACTTGGAGCTAATCGCATTGTGTCTGTTCAATCATTATGAGGTGTTATAGTAGGATTCTTGTGGATTAAATGTGTGTGTATATATATATATGTATATATATGTATATACAGTATATTAAAAACACACAGTACATGTGCAATGGAAGTGACTAGCAGTAGTAGAACAAGAGCGCCCCAGCTGGCTGAGTGCGGGCTCTCTGAGAGAGGAATAGTGGGCTGGCTGGGAGCACGTCAGGGTCAGACGCTGGCAGGGCTGCTGAGCCTGCACTCCCTGAGGCCAGGAATCCTGACAGCCTGGCTGCTTCCAGGGCTGGTTTCGCTCTTCCCAAGGTTAGATCCTAGAAATCCTGGGGAAAACTCTGACTGGGACATTACCTCTGGGCAGGCAAGAAATGTTTTTCAAGTTCCCATGAGATAACTGGAGGACAGAGATGTCAATTAGAAACCACTCTCCCCTTTTTTGTTAAAAATACTCAGAATCGTGTGCATTGTTAGTATCCCAAGCACTTATCCCCCTGTTAGCATCTATCACAAGAGAGAAGTTAAGCTCTTTTTCCACAGAAGGAAAGCAGTGTCAGAATAAAGCCAGCTCCTACCTCTCCAGCCCTGGCCCTGGCCGTCCCCCCTCCCTGGGCGGGGACTGCAGAAGGCTTGCTGCAGGGGGGCAGGGCTGCCAGCCTCCCCACTCCCTACCCCTCACTGTGACGAGCTACCTCAGGCTATCGCAGATGCCCCATGCCAGGGGCAGCTCAAGTAGGAGCCTGGATCCCACGTGCATCCTGGACAAGAGCTAGGAAAGGGTTTCCTGCTGCGATCTGGGCACAGCTCCATTCTGCATCTTATAAGCACAGGTATCAGAGTGGGAGAGGACCCTTGAGAGCCTCCCCTTTTACTAAATGAGCTAAAGCCTAGAGAGAGGTTGCCATGCCTCCCTGGCTCTCTGTACCCTTTGCTGGTCCCTTCTCACCTCCCAAGCTCTAAATGTTGGTGTGCCCTGGAGCTCAGAGCTTGGATCCCCCCACACCATCTCACAGACCTCACCCAGGCCTGCAGCTTTATGTACCATATGTATGTGCCTGCTGACAACTCTCAAATGTACATCTCCATTCCAGACTCTATTCTGACCTCGAGATTCATACATTCAACTGCCCACTCAGCTTCTCCACTGGGATGTCTAATAGGCACCTCGCTCCTCATGGGTCCAAAACTGACTTCCTGATCTTTTCTCCTCCCATAGTCTTCTCCATTTGAGTTCATGACAGCTCCATCATTGCTCAGGCCAAAAACCTTGGAGTCACTCTTGGCTTCTGTTTCTCTCATACTCACGCCCAATCCATCAGCAAACCCTTCCACATACATGTAGATCCTGATCACTTCTCCCCATCTCTCCCTCACCCTGCTCCAAGCCACCATCAGTCCTGCCTTGTTTGCAGTAGTCTCCTTAATGGTCTCCCTGCCTCCACCCTTGTGTCCTGTATAGTCTGTTGTGAACCATCCCAGGAGGCAGACTATCCTGTGAAGATAGAGGTCAGCTGAGGTTTCCCCTCAGCGCAATGCCCTCCAGGGGTGCCCCATCTCATCCAGAGCAGTGGTCCATCTTATCTTTCCATCTACACTCGTAGGATTCACTGCCCGCTCACTCCACTCCAGCCCCACTGGCCTCAAACCCACCAGGCGTTCTCCCACCTGAGGCCTTGGTGTGTGCAGCTCCTCTGCTTGGGACTCTTCCCCCAGGTTTCCATGTGCTCACTGCCTCCCGTCCTGGGCACAGCCTCGTTCCTGTCTGTATGCAAATGCCACCTTTTCGGTGAGGTCTTCCCCAGCCTGATTAGTTACAATTGCACCCCCTCCAATTTCTGTCCCCACTTTTTACTTTCTTTTTCTCCATGACGCTTATCACCGTCAAACATACTATAAACTTTATTTATTTTGTTTATTATTTATCTCCTCTAATGGGAATGTAAGTCCCCTAAGGTTAGAGATTTTTATCAGGCACACAGTAAGTGCTCAACAACTGTTTGTTAACTGAGCGAATGAACAGGAATCAATGGTTCTGGTGTGTCTGCATCAGCTTTTCCCATGAGGACCATTGCACTTAGCCGATGAATGGAAGAGCAAGAAAACACCTAGATCATCAAGTTCAATACCTTCTTCACTTGAGGGACACTGAGATTTAGCAAGGAGGAGGATATCCCAAAACATCACAGCACATTGACTTTAGAGCTGGGGCTGGGAATGGATCCTCCTGTCTCCCAAACAGAGCCTGTCCTCTGGTCCCCCTGCCACCCACGGAGGTCACTCCCTTCTGACAGCAATTTCCAGTCTCCTGAGCTATAAAATTAGAACAAGGAACCTACAGAAAACAAGGAAATGAAGTATGGGGCAGGGGTATTTTTAGGCTCGCTGGTTTCTAAGTGCATACATATATAGAAAGGTCTATACACATGGCTATATATAGGTATTAAATCAGGAAGTAAGTTGAGTGGTGGGTTAGCTTTTCTGGGGGTGGCCGAGTGAGGCTGCTGCAACACGGACAGTTTTGAGCCAGAGCAGCTGATTCCAAGGGAACTGGCCCTGCTGAGTCATCTGGAAGCTGCATACCTCACATTGAGTGTTCAGAAAGAGTCTGAGGAGTGAGAGCCTTCTTTTTCTTCCCTTCAGTCAGCCAGAAGTACCAGTGAAACTCCAAGGCCCACCCAGCATCTTATGGTCAAAATCTCCCCAGTGCTGGCTTGCCGTCTTTGGGGGCAAATGGGGATTCTGAAGGGGGAGTTTGAGCAGTAACCTGGAGCCTCTGTGTCCCCAGTTGACCAGAGACACCTCCTGGGCTCTGGTCCCTTTGTCCACCAGGAACTTTCCAAGACTTCAGACCAGGCCTAAAAGATGAGACCTGGATTAGCATAACGCACTTCCTAATGGTCAGACGTTCTGTTTATCATGTATGGATCTCATTTTATATAACAACTTACTAGGAAGGTACTTTTAAAATTGTCTCCATTTTATCGTTGGAGAAACTGAGGCACAGTGTGGTAAGTGATGTACCCAGGTCTCTCAGCTTAAGTGGCAGACCCAAGCGGTCTAGCTCTACAGCCCATGCCCTTAGCCATCAGGCTGTGCTGCACTGGCAAGAGGGCAGGAAACCTGGGTATGTGTAGAGCATTTCTGGGGCTCTGAGATTCATGGCTGCATCCAGGTTTTGATGCTGCCGATCTTTGACTGGACTTTGAGCTAAGCAGTGAACATGTAGCAAGCACATTGGTTGCTTGTGGAAAGTGAATGGGGGCAGGCCTGTTCCTCCCACCTGGGGCAATCCAAGGGAAGTATCCTGATTCATGCTGTAGAAATAGGAGCTAGTGTCCTTTTGCAAGGCAGGAAAAGGACCAAGCACTAAAGCTGGGGCAGATCCCTGCCCTCATATAGCTTATGTTGTAGTTGTGGGACACGGACAATGACCACAAACAAATAAATGAGATAGTTAAGATGGTTATAAAAGCCCTAGGGGCTTCCTTGGTGACGCAGTGGTTAAGAATCCACCTGCCAAGGCAGGGGACACAGGTTCGAGCCCTGGTCTGGAAAGATCCCACACGCTGCGGAGCACCTAAGCCCGTGCGCCACAACAACTGAGCCTGCGCTCTAGAACCTGCGAGCCACAACTACTGAGCCCACGTGCTGCAACTACTGAAGCCCGCACGCCTGCAGCCCGTGCTCCGCAACAAGAGAAGCCACCACGATGAGAAGCCTGCACGCCGCAATTAAGAGTAGCCCCAGCTCGATGCAACTAGAGAAAGCCTGTGCACAGCAACGAAGGTCCAGCGCAGACAAAAATAAATAAATAAATAAAATTGTAATAATAATTTAAAAAAGCCCTAAACAAAATAAAACAAGGTAATGGAATGGTTATGGGTTCAGCTGTGTTCCCCCAAAAGTTATGTGTTGAAGTCCTAAGCCCCAGAATATGACTTTATTTCGAGATAGGGTCTTTACTTAGGTAATTGATTTAAACTGAGATCATTAGGGGGGGCTCTAATCCAGCATGACTGGTATCCTTATAAAAAGGGAAAATGTAGAGACAGGTACCCAGGGAGAACACCATGTGAAGTTGAAGAGAGATCAGAGTGATGCATCCACAAGCCAAGAACACCAAAGGTTGCCACATGCCACTAGAAACTAGGAAAGAGGCATGGAACGAGTTCTCCCCACAGCCCCCAGAAGGAACCAGCCCTGCTGGCCCCGTGATCTTGGAAACTTCTAGCCTCCAGAACTGTGAGACAATAAACCTCTGTTGTTTAAGCTACCAGTCTGTGGTGCTTTGTTATGGAAGCCCTGACAAACTAACACACAGACAAAGAGTGTCTGGGGGAGAAGAGGATTAATTTAGCTAACAGATTGGGTTAGGTCTATCCGAGGAGGTGACAACTGGGCTGAAGCCTCAGTATTGACAAGGAGATGCTCATGTGAAGATACACACCTCAGACATGGAAACTAACTTGGCATATCTGTGGGAGAGACGGAAGGCCCATGTGGCTGGAGCAGGGTGAGTGAGGGCAGAGAGGTTCAAGGAGAGGGAAGATAGGATAGAACCTTCGTGGAACGTGCTGGGAATTGGCATTTTACACTAATTGCAATGGAAAACCACTGGAGGGAGTGACGTGAGACCCGACTTTCCCCTTTGAAAGATCCCTCTGGCTGCTCGGTGGAAAAGAAATTTGAGGATCGGGTTAGGGGAGACCAGTTAGGAGTGTGAGGTTCACGTTCAGATGAGAAATGAGTACCCTTGGCTTAGGGCACTGGCAGAGGATGGGGGAGAAGTGGTCTGGTTGGTGATAAACTCTGGAGAACCCCAATAGGACTTGCTAGTCCTGGGATGAGAGAAAAAGAAAGGTACCTACGATGACCCCTAGGACTTTGGGCTAAGCAGCTGAAAGAGCAGTGGTGCTTCTTACGGTGGGAGTGGATAGAGTAGGGAGTTTCTTGAAGAGAAACAGCCAGTCAGCTCCCACCCAAGTAAGATTTATAAGATGAGGCCAAAACAAAGATTAACGTGGCATAGTCCCTGTCCTAGAACTCGGAGCCTGAAGGAGGCAGACACATAAACAAATAATACCAACACACCGTGTGAAGTAGCTGGCAACACACAGCTACAGGAGTGACTCTGGGGAAGTCGGACAAAAGAGGAAAAAGTTTCTGTTTTACTTTTTCAAAATAATTTCGGACTTACATAAATGTTGCAAACAGTACAAAGAATTCCCAAATACCCTTCACCTGGTTTCCCCAAATGTTAACATCCTACAAATTTACAGTACAGTCATCAAAACCAGGAAATCAGCATTAGCTACAGACCCCATTCACATTTCATCAAGTTCCCCATTCGTGTTCTTCATCTTATCCAGGAGCCAAACCAGGATCACCCATAGCACTTAGTTATCGTGTTTCTGTAGTCTCTCTGGCCTGGGATAGCACCTTCATCTACTCGTTCATGGCCTTCATACTCTTGAAGAGTACTAGCCAGTTATTATGTAGAATGTGCCTCAATTTGGGTTTGTCTGGTGTTTCCTCAGGTTGTGCATTTTGACAAGAACACCACAGAAGTGATGCTGTGCCCCTCTCAGTGCATCATATCAGGCGGCACATGAGGCTGATATGTTGTGGTACTCGTTATGTTGACTGTGATCACCCGAGTAAGGTGGGGTCTGCCAGGTTTTCCACTGTAAAGGTAGTCTTTTCCCCTTTGCTACTAATAGGCATCTTGTAGGGAACTACTTTGAGATGATGTAAGCATCCTGTTTCTCATCTTATTTTTACCCACAAATGTTTGTTTCCGTTGATGAGTCTTGCTTAAGACAACCACGACCGTGGGTGTCTGCCAAATGGTGGTTTTCTATTTCCTTCACACCTTCTAATGTTCATCAACTGAAATTTTTCTGTAAGAAAGGCTGTCCCTTTTCCCTTACTTGTTTATTCAAACATTTATATCAGTATAGACACATTATTTCCTATTTTTCTCTTGTTCTATAAGCTATAATCTGTTGTGATCTTTTTTTTTTAATTTGCTCAAATTATGTCAAATTTGGCCATCGGGAGCTCCTTCAAGTTGGCTGCTGTGTTCAACAGGAAAGTTTTGAGCAAAACTTATGACAAAGTTATGATAATGAGGCATAGGGACTTGTAAGGAGAAGGGAGAGGAGAGGCTTCCAGGCCTGGAGGGCAACCATGGGCTCTATACCCAGTGCTCTCTGAGGATGCTTGCCAGCCTCTGGGCTGACTACTCCTGACCATGAGGGTCAGGAAGATGCAGCCACGTGCCTTGCTCAGGTAGAGAGACCTCCACTGAAGGTGCCCCACCTCTATCACGACCTTCCCAGGGACCAACCAGCAGGCTGCAGCTGCTATGGCACTTGGGCTGTTAATGCATCTGCCTGGCTTTGCCCAAGAGGGGCCCTCCACCATGTGCACGGACACCTCCACCTCCAGCCACCTGCTGCCTGCTGCTGCCCCGCCAGACCTGCCATCACCCAGGGGCGTGGGGTCCCCACTGCTCAGCCCCTAGCTGACTGAAGCGTGTTCCTTTGACCTCCTTGCCTGAAGGGGTTGTATCCGGGGAGGTGGCAAGGCTCTCAGAGCTGTGGAGTGACAAAACCACTTGGCCTGGAGACCGTCTAGGTGAGACTGGCTATCGTTTTGACTGGCTAGCTGTCGTTTTCTCAATCTAGGGCCTCTGTGAAGTCTTGAGGGGATGCCCAAAAGGTAAAGTAAGTTGGAGCGGGCGAAGGGGCGGGGGAGTGGCAGTTGGATGACCATCATTCTGGTCCAGGCCCCTCCCCTGGTGACAGGGATGGAGCTGAACCCCAAAGGGAAAATGGCTTATCTAAGGTCACAGGGACACTTGGTGGCTAGGCAGGACCAGGACTCAGTGCCCAGAATCCTTGTGTCCTCCTCACCATTTACACATTCCCAATCTGCTCTGCTTCTTGTTTATCAATGGCTGATGAGGCCGTAGTCTGTGTTTCCTTGTCCATTTCCCTTGTTCCCACGGCAGGCGGAGAGACGGAGGCCAGTCTTCCAGCCCCTTCTGAGGCAGGGCCTCTAGGCACATGAGCAGCACTGACCCTTCACCCCCAGGGAAGGGGAGCTGTCCTGGGTCATTTAGCAAAGCAAGGCTGAACTCACCTTGGAATCTCTCCTGGCTGGAGGCCCATGACCTCACCCAGACCCATCACTGAAGGGCTAGAATCTGGCCACCTTTTCTTCCTTCTCTCCCTTCTCTTCCTTCAGTTCAGAATGGGAAGCCTCCTTTTTTTCCTCTTTTAAATTTCATATTAACCTTTAAGATAGGGTAAGCATTCACGTGACTCAAAATTCAAACTTTACAAAAGTTACACTGTAAGAAGCCTCCTTTCCAATTCTGTCCTTTGGACTTCCCCTCCCAGGGGCAGTCACTGTGGTTCATAGGATTGCTGTGAATTAATCCACAGAAAGCACTTAGAACCGTGGCGGGCACATGTTACACACACAGTGCGTGCTGCATCATTGTTTTTATTTTTAAACTCAATCATAGCTTTATCTCCCACACCCAGCACCCAAGTTTCACCTCCTCAGGCTCCCAACACTGTAGCCCTACTAGTTGTGACCATTTTGAACTCGGCCCATGCCTGGTGACCTTTCTGCATCCTGTCCCTGCTACTCCTCCAGGCTGGGCAAGCCCTCCCCACCCTGCCCCCTGCTGAAATGCCACCTATTCTCCAAAGCCCAGCTCAGATGCACCTTCCTTTCAAGGCCTCAGTCTCCTCCTCCTTTGTATTTCCCCATCCTTCTCGACTTCTGTGGTTGACTTTCCACAACCTCCTGCATTCATGTGAGAATCATATATGCTTCTGCCATCCCCCAACTCAGCTGTCAACTCCCTGAGGGCAAGGCCGGGATCTTTTTCATCTCTGAGTTCCCTGCAGCACTTAGCACAGAAACTTCCACGTCGGAAGTGAATAAATGCCTTTAAATTTAACTGCAAATTTGAACTCATTGGGGATGCAGAACGTGGGCATGTGAAGAAATACGTACGCTGCCCAAGGTAGGACTCATTACTTCTCCATGGTCTAGAAGCCATACTTTTATTTTTTTTATAAATTTATTTATTTATTTATTTTTATTTTTGGCTGTGTTGGGTCTTTGTTGCTGCGTGCGGGCTTTCTCTAGTTGCGGTGAGCAGGGGCTACTTTTCATAGTGATATGCGAGCTTCTCATTGCAGTGGCTTCTCTTGTTGCAGATCACAGGCTCTAGGCGCGCAGGCTTCAGTAGTTGTGGCTCGCGGGCTCAGTAGTTGTGGCTCACGCACTCTAGAGTGCAGGCTCAGTAGTCGTGGCGCAGGGGCTTAGTTGCTACGCAGCATGTGGGATCTTCCCGGACCAGGGCTCGGACCCATGTCCCCTGCATTAGCAGGCGGATTCTTAAGCACTCCGCCACCAGGGAAGTCCCTAGAAGCCATACTCTTATAATCAGAACGCACCAAGTTTTTCCCAAACCTCACAGGTGGGTTGGAGACCTGCTTTCTTCTGCTCACTCATTCCCTGTCATTCTGCATTTGATTTAACAAATCCTACAGTCCTGCAAACAATGTTTGCTTTGCTATAGCATCCAACTGTCTTTCATTCCTCCCAAAAGATAAGGAGCAGGTGACAGAGAACCAACTTTAGTGCAGGACCTCATTAGCTTTGGGGCACAGACACACTACATGAATCAGAAACTTTCTACTCCTCACATAATGTGGCTCCAAAAAATCTAGTTAGGCTACTTTGCTTATAACCAAAATCTTCCTGAATACACTTGTGACCGTATGTGTGACTGGAGCTCAGAGAAGAGGGCAAGGTCACCAGTCTACATATCCATAGGGACTGTGTTGGGTTACATGTAATAGAAATCCTAAATAACTAGTTTCTTCTTCCCTCATGTAACATAAATCCTGACGTCTGGTGGACCACACCCTCCATGGCAAAGACTTCCTCTACTCTTCTGCTCTGCCATGCTTAGGATGTGACTTCCATCTTCCAGGTTGCCATATGGTCATAACATGCCACTGTGGCTCCAGACATCACATTCGCCTTCCAGACAAGAAAAAGGAGAAAGATGGTAAGGGGCAAAAGGGCACAGCTGAGTCAGCCTCCTTTAAAGAGGTTTCTCAGAGCCTCTCCCAGCAACTTCTATTTACATCTCACTGGCCATACCTGTGACCCATGCACACCCTAACTGCAAAGGAGCCTGGGAAATGTAATTCTTAGCTGGGCACATTACTCCCCCAAATAAACTTGGGGTTTTGTTAGTAAGGAAAAAAGGGGGAGTAGGGATGGGGTTGGTAGTTAACTGTCTCTGCCACAATTGGGACAACTAAGGAAGACTTCATGGAAGAAATGGGCCACAGTAGGATGAGATAAGAACTTACCACATGCCAGGCACTTTATTAAAACAGGTTGGGGAGGGGAAGCTTCTGGTATCTTCACATGCCAGGGAGCGGTTCCAGTTTCCGTTTTAGAGATAAGGAAAATGAAAGCTAAAGCTATTCAATAATTCACTCAAGGTCATGTAAATGGCAATCTAGATTCAAATTCCAGAATCTGCCAGGCTCCCTTGTCCCTGCCAGCCTCACCTGTCATCTGCCAGACTCAGTACATATGTAAGAGGAAGGAAAGAAGAGGGTTCAGAGATGGGGAGGCTCTCGGTGTGTTTCCAGGACAGAACTCTGACAGGGTCAGAAGGAAAAGAGAATGGAGAGGCCCAGATTGTTCCAAGTGGGTGTTTTCAAATGTAAGGATATCTTACTTACTTATGGGCTAATTGCCAGAAGAACTTAATCTGTTTTACACTTAGCATTAGCATGAAATAAAAGTCAAAAATCAAATGGAAAACTGAGGAGACGTGTGGGGAATGAGAGCACCTTTTGTTGGGGACCCCAGAGACAGGGAAAGGGAGAGGATGGGAGGCCCATGCCAGGCTGGAGGGCGAGTGGGGCAGGGGGTCTCTGCTCACGCCAAGTCCCTCCTGCTCTGCGCAGCAGGCAGCACTCTGCCACCTGACAAGAGCTGGTGAGGCCTGACCGGCAAAGAGCGTGCCGGGCTGCTCTGGGTCCCGGGAACATTCCCGCCTCAGGCTGGCGGACTGCGCGCAGAGCGAAGGGGTCAGATGCATCTCTGCCCCTTAGGAGCTGGGTGCCCGAAGCAAGTTACTTCTCTGACTCTCACCCTCTGCATCTGAGAACTGAAATAATCCTACCTTGCAGGACTTTAGGGAGAAAAAAACAAGGTGTACCTAGCCTGGCAAGTGCTTAGAAAACAGAACCTGCTAATTTCGTTCACATAATTATTATCATTGCTTTTGTCATTGTTGCTGTCTAGTAGATGATGGCACCATCGACTAAAGCCTGGAATATAGAAAGAGGAACGGCCTGGTGGAGGTAGCAGGGGAGGCTGAAGATAATCAGGTACAGTATTGCCCTTTCAAAGAGAAGCTGGATCCTGGCCCTGGCCTCGATTAGTTAATGCATCGAAGGGTTAAAAACAGGAAACAGAAAAAAACCGTATTCCAACCCTGTATAAATTTATCAGTAAACAGTCTGGTAAGCCCCTGTGATGTGCTCGGCATGGTTCTAAGCTCTCTGACAAATATATAAAAAGTAGAGTAAAAACTCAGTTAATCCAACCATTGGGAAATTGTGGCAGGTGAATTTTCTGGATGCCTGAAAATTTACCAGCCCCACACACTTTAGGCACTTTTTTCTTAATGTTAAAAATTGTGGACGGAAATATTTTTTAAGCGCGCTGTTCTCATCCCTGGCTTCCTAGTGACTATCGAATACATCGTCATTGAGAACGACATGTGCTCTGCTGTCTTGTGATAGCGTGATGGCCCTGGAGGCTGTGGGGTGAGGCTGGCTGTCTGCTTCTACCCTTATGGTCCCTGCACGCTATTTTGTTTTTACATTTGCTTTTATAGTTTTTCTAGGTGTTCTCTCACTGTCAGGCTTTTGTGTGTTAATTTTCCCTTCTCTTTTTGAGCCTCCCTTCTAGTGCTTTCACTTTATTGCTTCTGATGTGCTCTAGGTTTGGAGACCAGATATAAATGCTTCGTCTTTTATAGCCCATCTCAGCCCAAAAAGGAATTAAGGGAACTATGACAGTTTATCAAGTACCTACTCTGTGCTGAGCATTTTACCAGCTGTTTTGCAGCCATTATTTCATTTTTTACCACAGCCCTGTGAGTTGGAAATTTTTATCTCCATTTTTTAGAAGTGTAGACTGGGGCTCAGAGAGTTTAAGCACTTTGCCCAAGGTCACACAGCTGCTGGTGAGTGGCCTAGCTAGAATTCAGATGCAGTGTGTCTGGTACAGGGACCATCCATGCTTTTCCCGGTGTGCTACACTGCTTTGAGTCTGTGGTAAATCACATGCTGTTCGCTGTTGCTTGTTACTGTGTTGGATTGTGATAGCGTTATCTTCCTAAATATTATAGAACGTAAGCCCCTTGAGGGCAGTGACCTGGCTGCCCACTTGCATACTGCCCACACCATTGCCTAGTGCCAGGATCCAGGTGGTCAACAGCTGCTTTACAAAGAGTGGGAGCCTGGAAGAATGGGGGCAAGAGAATGGAGTGGGCCATTGCCCCTTGGCACCCAGCACCTCATACCTCCCTGCTACCTAAAACCTTCAGCTTGCCCCAGATATTCGCTCAGCATTTGCTGAGCCCAAATCTCCCTTAGCTTGAACCAGCAGCTGCGGAAGCAGCCCACGTGGTCCACTCTGGGTTGGGAAGGAGGAGTGGCTACCCAGGCTACTGGCCTCCCCCTGGGGACCGACCAACATGGAAGCCAAGCCCCGGTGAGACACTGCAGGGAGGTAGCAGCCCAGTGGGGAAGGCTGGTGTTGGGTCCAGGATTTTCACTAAGAAATTCTAGAGCAGGTACCTCTGAGTAAACTCCTACAGAACTTCTTCCCTGAAAGGAGAGTGACTGGAATTCCAGTGGATCCAACTTTCCAGCCCAAGCAAACAGCAGACCAGTATCCCAGCAGGGCCTGATTTTGCTAGGTAATGCTGGCTCTGAGTCTTCGCTTCTGTGACTCAAACTTTGAGGCGAGAAACTGCCCCATCACATGACTTACGGATTTCGCCCTGACAGGACAGTTTCTGTTTGTGTTTTGGTTCTCTGTCAGACGCTCTGAGCTCAGAGGGGAACCCCACCCTCCGTGTGACCCGGGCACACTGGCCGTGTCACGTGACCACAGTTGCCTGCGAGCCAAGCATTTCTCTGGGTGACATCATGCCCTTGCTGATTGCCCAGGTGTTTCAGGGCCTCCCGGGGCTGACACGGAATTTGCATCACTTCTGATACTTGGCTCTTGATTTGTTTGTCTTTGGTTAATAGCAAATCTGGATTGGGGTCGAGGGAAGTTGTTGAGACAACCAGACAGCAAACACGTCCCACAGAAGCTTGGCGGGACTTGGACCTGCGGCTCCTGCCCCTCCTCAACCCCAGGAGCCATCACAGGTCTTCTGGGCTCAGGCCTGAGGCAGAGAGATTGCTGGTTCAGACTCTCTAGCACCATCCCGGGACTTACTTCAGATTCGGGACCTCTCTGGACCAGCCTCGAAGGCTCAGAACCAGGCGTTGCTGAGACTTATGCTTTTACGTGGCTCTCTCCTCACTTGCCCCCTCTTCAGGGGGGCCAGCGCCAGAGGACCCTGGATTTCTCTCCTTCCCTCTGCTCTGGCCATTTGCCTGGAGTCAGAGCTCAGCCTTCCCACCTTCCACTAACCTTGGGTCCATGGGCAATCACTTCCCAGACCCATGGAGGGCCAGGACTGAGGGACTCTGCAGAGACCCCCCCACCCCCATTACTTTATGGGGAAGGAAACCCAGGCTGGAGGGTTTCTTAATCCATTTTTCTCACCCACCAATTTCCAGCAACCTTCGCCTCTCTGGCCTCAGTTTGCCCATCTGCCGAGGAGTGGGAAACAAACCCCATTCTCCCAACCGCAGGATGAAGACTGGGACCAGCTGAGTTTGTGAAAGGGCCTATTACCCCATTGCTCCAGAGGTTCTCAAGCTTGAACATGCATCTGAATGCCCTGGAGGGCTTGAAAACAGAGGGAGGCTCCTCCTTCCCACCCCAGGGTTTCAGTAGGTCTGTGGTGAAGTCAGAGAATTTGAACATTTTCAGACGATGCCGATGTGGCTGGTTCAGGGACCACACTTTGAGAAGCACTGCTGTAAATCTCCGGAACTCACCCCAAAGAGAGGCGGTGTGTGCTGGAGCCTCTCACGCTGGCTCCAGGAAGTCGGTAGCTTGAAGTCAGCCACAGTGGGAGTATTCACACCTCGGGAATCAGTAAATGCTGCAAACCAGTTTTGTTTGTTTTTTTTTTGCCAGGGAGCTAGCTGGTAAACATTTACCGGCACACCGCTGGGTAAGAGGGCAGCCTTTCTCTCCCTCTGTGCCCCAAGACTGGGGTGCCGTGCCTCAGAAACAGGACAGGAAAGCTCAGTCAGAACTCTCTGCGCCTCCATTTCATTGTCTGTAAATTGGAAACACTAATAGCATCTACCTCCCTGGCCCACAAGAATTAAGTAAGAAGATACCCGTGAATCACTTAGCAAAGTACTCAGCATAGAGTAAGTGCTCAAAAATATTCGCTCTTGTCCTTAAAATCCTTCGGATTATAGGGAATCTGTATTTTGTTCCTACAAGATTACAAAGTTCTATCTAACTGTACTCCTGGGAGGGGTGGAGACCGTGCCATTCTGAGCTTCACAGCTTTGGGGTGCCTGCTGGTACCTAGTCCCCCTTCTCTGGGGACCCCCCCATTGCACAGTGTGAGCCCCACCCAGCCCCCGTTTGTAATGTGTGACACCCCTGGCCGTAGCTGCTTACAATAGATACTCGGGGTTCTCAGAGTCTCTTTCCTGGGAACTTGGACCTGGAGCCCAGAGCCAGCCTGTAACTCACCACCTCAAGGTCAGTGGGGCAAGCAGGCTCTGCCAGCAGCCAGAGGGACCAAGGAAGGGCTGCACAGAGAAGGGGTGGAGCAGGTGGGCAGAGGCAGGCACGGGAGTGAGGTGGAGAAAGAGGCCTGAGGACACCCCCGCCTCTGAATCTGGGCTCGTCTAGAAGTTCTGCTGCCCTGCCCTGGGCCTGCATCCTCTCAGCCAATGTCCACTGTGGCTTAAGTCGTATCACATTGGCTTCCGTTAATTGCAACCTGAGAGTCCCAGCTTCTCCACTGACTCTGCTCTTTGCTCACCCCCACCTGCCCCAGCACAGGCTTGGGGCCCGTGCCTGCTCGGCCCTGCCTGCTGTGGACCTTGGGCAGGACTCAAGGCCTCGCTTCTTCCATCTGCTCGTTGAATATGGACTTGGGCGGAAGCGAGCCTCCTTCTGAATTTTCCCCGTTATATGGAGAGAAATGAATATTCCTGACATTACCTACTCAGTGTCACCCCTGCTTAAGACCCTGCAGCAGTCCCACCCCACCCCCGCTGCTCTTGGATTGACTCCAGGCTCCCTTCCTGCATTCTAGACACTGTCTGAGCCTCTCCTGGCCCCTCTCAGACCTCCACTCTCACCTCTTGACTCTGAGGGATATGGACCTGCTGGCAGTTCCCCAAGACCGCATGTTCTCTTTTGGCTTCTCTCTGTGCAGAACAGAATTTCCCCAAGCCTACAGCCAACTACCAAGCATTCTTCAGGCTCCCCCTTCGGTGTCACTTCCCCTGGGCCATCTTCCCTAGCACGGCCCTGGCTGTGCCCCTGTGCCTCGCACCCTGTGCAGTCTCCCATTGGCGCGGCCTGTGCCACACCACAAGATCCCGAGTGCAGGGGCCAAATGCAGGCCCCTCTTGTTTCCCCAGGTTCCACGTTGTAAGGGCTCAGTGGATGGTTAAATAAATGTTGTGACCTGAGGAAAGGGGGCTCCAGAAACTCAGGGGCCATCACCGTTGTCCGTGGTGACCTCCAGAAAGTCAAGTTTCCAGAGGGAAGAAAAGGAGAGGAAGGGGTGAAGGCAGCCCTAAAATGGGTCAGGTAGAGTGCCTGCTGGGCGATCAGATAGAGAGCTCTCCTGGAAGAGAAGGTGCAGATTGAAGAGAGAGTGACATTGGCAGGACGGAGGCAGTGTGAGGTGTAGCGGGTAAAAGCACAGAATCTGGAGGGAAGGTGAGGAGGAGAAAGAGGAGCATGAGCCCTGGACATTGGACTCCCCTTCCTAGACCTCAGGCTGTGCTTGTTCCCTAGAGGCTCGGGCCGCCGTTGCCCATGGACTTGCTGGTGGCTCAGCCGCACGATCGACACGTGTGTCTAACCCGAAGGAAGTCCCCTGTAACCTGACCTAAAGGAAGCTGCTTGGAAAGTTACCGCAGATACAGTTCTCCAGGGATTCCCTTGCCCTACTCAGCTCGCGAAAGCCCCTCTCCAAAGCCAGCCCTGCTCGGAGGCCCTGGACAGGGAGTGGTCACGGTGCCCAGTGCCGGGCGGCGCGTCAGAAGGCCCTTGGCTTCCCCCTCACCGGCTCCAGGCTGGCTCCTTTGCGAGGCCAGCCAGAGGGCTGGGTGGCTCACCTCCCTTGGGCACAGGTCCCATCACAGCATTGCTCCAGCCATGGACGTCATTCCCCAGTTACCGCAAAATAGGGTTACAGTTTCTCCCATGGTGTGGAAATCCCAGGAGCCCTCTCAACCACCTGGGCCTAATGCAGAAGTTGGGCTTCTGGTCCATTAAATTCCCAGTCCAGGAAGCCTCCGGTATGAGGCTTCCTTGTAATCTGTGATCTATTTTCAGGGCTGCCCAAGAAAGACTTCATTAGTTTAGACATTAGGACTTTAATAGATGATTCTACTAAAGTTGGGTACACAAAGAAGAAGCTGAGAGAGTTTAGAGAAAGCCTACATTCACCTGCCTTCCCCAGCAACTTAAGAGCTAGTTTTACCCCTAAGAGCTTATAATCTAGATGGGAAAAGAAAATGAAGGTGCATTACATAAAATTGTGGAGAACAATTAAATATTAACCGGTGTGGTGCTCGCTGATTGCAACAGGACTATGATGTGGCTCAGAGAGCCAGTTCTGCGTCAGAGAATTCATGGAGAAGGGAGACTAGAGCTGGGCCTGCAGCGGGGGGATTCGGGTCAGTGGAGAAGAGAAGGCAGGTGTTCCGGGGAAGGGGACCTGCATGAGCAATTGCCTGTAGAGTATGCGGGACAGGAGGCCTGGATTAAGCAGAGGTTGTACATTAAATGCAGGAAGATAAGATTAGCGAGAGGGTGAGAGAGGGGATGCGTGTTGCAGGAGGTGGAGGCGGGGGCAGTTATGAAGTGTTTGCACGCCTGCTCGAGGAGCTGGGGCTGATGGGAATGATGGGAGGAGGGCAGGGTGAGGGAGGGGAAGCATTGGAGGGCTGAGGGGTGGGGAGGGAGCTGAGGAAATTTCCAGCAATTGCTGGCCACCAGCAGGCATGGGCGGCTGACTTGAGGGCTGAGGGAGCGCTCTTCCCTCCGGGCCCCGCACCCTGCCTGGGCGGCAGGGGCTCTACAGGCCCCTCTGATAAGGGTTGCCAGCAGATAGGTCACCCGCTGCCCCAGGTACCCAAGGTGGCCAGCCTTTCACAGGCCCTGGGGAGCCACTGCAGGATCCGGCACTTCAACAGGCATTTTGAGGGTAGCTGCTAGGCGCAGAGCACCACAGGGAAACAGAGAGAAGTGAGGCGGGCTTCCTGCCCTCCAGGGAGCCCAGTGTGCGGGAAGAGAACAGATGTGGCCGACAGCGCTGACGGAAGGCCAGGTGCAGGCTGAGTTCCCAGGCTGCGGGGGAAGCAGGGAGTTCAGTCCTGACTGGAGAAGGAGCCTCTGCGGAGGGCGTGGGGTTTGTACACCTCAGAGAGTGAATTAGAGGCATTCTCTGCCCGGCAGGAAAGATGGATAGACAGGGAGGGAGAGCTTCCAGTGAGAGAGCAAAGAGAGCTCAGGCAGAGGCTGCAGACCTTGCGACCTGCCCGCAGGAGGGTCCGGCGACCTTGTAAGGGAGGCTGGGGACAGAGGTGGAAGTGTGGCTGGAGGCAGATGCTGTGCCAGGTCGGGAGAAAGAAGGTCTGCGGGTCCAGGGATCCGCGCGGCATTCACGGGACGCCTGGTTTGAGCTGTAGATGTCAGGGCACAGGGAGGAATAGACAGGCCCAGCACCAGCAGTCCCCAGGCCAGTGGAGGAGGCTAGAAACAGGGACTTCTGCTCGGTGTGGAGAATGCTCGAATTCTGTGGGTGCACAGAGGACGGCGTGGTGAATTCTGCCCCAGACCTGGGGTGCTGTCGGGCTGGGAAGATACGTGGGCTGGGCTCGGGGCCCTGGGGAGAGGTGAGGGTTTCCTGGGTTGAGGGAGAGGGGGTTTCGGGCAGAGGAGTCAGCACAACGAAGGGGTTGAAGCTAGAAAAGAGCAAGGCACAGAGACCAGCAGGGTAGTGTAGCCAGAGCTGCAGGCTGTGTGTGTGTGAGAGAGACAGACAGACAGAGAGACAACAGGCAGAAAGAAAGAGGAGGGAGGGAAATGGAGAGCGAGAGAGCTGGGAGGTGAAGCTGAAGCGGAAGATTGGGGGCCAGCCTGGGAGGCCCTCAGCTGCCCTTCCAGGGGAGCTGGGCATCACTCTTACGCGATGAGGAGCTGAAGCGTCTCTGAGCGGGAGCAATGTGCTAGGAAGTGAATTCTGACCTCTGCATGGAGGAGGATGGAGGGGGCAGAGCCAGGAGGCAGGGACACGTTGGGGGCCGGGGCACTCCCACCTAAGAGGAGAAACACAGAAGATAAGAAGGTCTGTGGGAGCGGGATGTGAGTTCTGTCTCGGACATTTTGAGTCTGAGTCGCGTGGGGCGATGTCCAAGAAGAAGTGGAAAATGCTGGAAATCAGGGCAGAGGTCAAGCCCCTGAGGAGCGCTGCCTCAAAGCCTGAACGGGACGAAGAGAACATCTAGGAGGTGGCCACAGCGGTCACGTGCCAGATGGCCCCGGTGGCAGACGCGGGGCAGGAAGGGAGGGCCCCTCGGGAGAGACGCGGGTGGAAGGAGGGTCACCTGTGCGGATAGAGAGCACGTCATTAAACCTGTAATGATGTCAGTGATTTTGGAAAAGGAGACACACGGGGGGCGGGTGAGTTTGGATATGAGCCTGTTTAGTCTTGGGGGGGGTGGGACATTGTTGTCAGGGTGCTCGAGCCACTTACCCTATGCAGAGGTGCCCGATGTGCATGGAAGGAGTGAGAGGGAGGACAGGGACCACAAAGTGGCGGGCGGGGAAGGCAGTGATGGCCGAGCCTCTAAGAGCATCCAGTCCCCTGGCCCCAGCTGTCACCCTGACCCTGTGTGTGAGTGAGTGAGCCTGGTGCCACGCTCAGCGGGTCCTGCTGGGAGTGGAGGGCTCTGGTTCTCATCACCGAGCCCCATCCCCGCCCAGAAGCCCCTTTCCCATGCGCCTCCCCCACTGTTTCCTGGTGTGGGCCGGGACCCGGCAGGACTGTCCAGGTGTGCGTCCTGCCACCAGTAGACCAGGAGCTCTCTGAGCATGGGGACCCATGTCTCCCTTCTTCCTCTTCCCTACAGAGTCCAGGACGGGGCCCACGCATGCCGGGGGCGGACACCCCACGTGGCACTCAGTCTCCCAGGCAGACGGGGATGCCTCAGATCGCGTTTCTTCTCGGCAGGAATTTGGGCCAGATCCCACAGGCACGCAGACTTGTGAGTGCCCCAGACTCCTGGTTGGACAAGGTCACTCAATCCAGGCAGCAGCGTAGCTTTCTCCTGACTAATTTACCTCATCTGTTCCAAATGGATGAGACGCCCAGGATTTGGGGTGAAGGGGCAGAAGAGGGTTCTTTTTATCCAGACCTGCTCAGTCCACCTGTCCCAGAGTCTCCACGTTATTAAATGTTTTCTGGTTCCTATGGCAACCGAAGCACACAGCCAGGATTTTGTTATTGTTCCAGGGAAAAAAGGGAAGGGCCACAGCGTGAGGACTGACGTCCGTGCACCATCCATCACCCAGGCGGCTGAGTCACCACCACGGTCTGGTGCGTCCATGGAGTCACCTCCCTGTGGTCTGAGGCTCCCACTGGCCTTCCCTCTTTGGCAAGAGGCTGGTCCCAGTCTGTGTCTGTCGGCGAGCGTGGGTAACTGGGCACCCTGGTGTGCTGAGTCCTGCCGTGTGCACTTCTGGTGGCTAGCGGGGTAGAGAGGACATTTCCTGAAGGAGGCACAGTCCTGCCTCCAGGGAGTGAGAGCTCGTGAGGCTGGGGATGCATTCCCTGTCCTTTCAGAGCACACGTGTATTCACAGACAGTTTCTAGGGCCACCTAGCAACTGACTTACCATACGACCTCAGCCAAGTCACCTGGCCGCTCTGAGCCTCAATCTCCTTATGTAAAAGATGGGGAAACGGGTACTTTCTCACCAGGCTGAGAGGGGAGAGAAATGAGACTGTGCCCATAGGAGCTCCGCACCAGCCTAGTTTCCACAAAGCACTCGATAAGCATGCACTTCCGTGGCCGCTGACCGGCTAGCTGCTGGCCGCACACCTCAGGACCGCCCGGAAGGTGAGGCAGAGGGAGCGCTTCTAGTCCTTGAAAACACATGCCAGCCCACCGTCGGGCAGCCATGGGCGGCCCCGATGGACGCAGCCACCTCCCTCCACCACCGCCAAGGATTGGAATAAGACGCTTCACTTGCCCAGACACAGAAGGGAACGGAACAAGAAAGTCAGTGGGTCAGCCGGAGGGGTTGGGTCGGCAAAGGTGTGGGAACAAATCTGGAGAGATGGTGCTTAGGCCACCCAGACCCGCTGCGGTCTTTGAGGAAGGCCCTCGCCCTAAGGCTGTGTTGGCCAGGCACCTTCTGATGAGGGCCTGGCTTTCTGGATAGAATTTCCCACCAGAGAAAGGCTGTCAATGGGAGAACATGCCTCTCAGGCCCGCTGGATGGCTGCTTCCCACCGGGGCTGGCTGAGTCAGATTGGAGGTATTTATGCTCGTGTTGGGTGCAGGTCAGCCCTGAGCCCAGCCGTCTCGGAGCGTCTAACCAACACAGGTTTCTAGCTTACAAAGTGGAAACTGGGCTCCGGGAATGGGATGACCACAGAAAGGAAGTACCCCCAAAAGGAGTCCAGCCTTCCCCTAAGGGAGCCCCATAAGACACCCACTGTACAGACTCATCTGACAGCTCCCCCTCCTTGGCATGTTCCACGCTGACCTCTGCCAGCTGCCATAGCCAGGCCAGCTGACAGCTGCCTCCCCCGGGCTGGCCCTACGCAATGCTTTTCAGACTGAGAATTGAGACCCATAAGTGAGTCATGGAATTAATTGAGTGGGTGGGATGAGCATTCTTCATAATTAGCCAGAACAGGGTCACGTATATCAGAGTGCCTCGTGGGGGGTAAGCGTGAGCGTTATTTCATGAGCCTCGTGTGTGTGTGTGTGTGTGTGTGTGTGTGTGTGTGTGTGTGTGTGTGAACACGTACTATATGGATACCGCAATAGAAAGATAGCACATTCTGATTGGGCCGTTTGGGGGCATTTAATAAAGGAACTATTTACAAAGACGTGGGCAGGGTGTAGGGAAGTCACAAGAGAATTGTGAGGCTTAGTTACCACCCTCAGGCTTAAGGCTTGAAGGTGGAAGGTGTTTCCAGAACTTGGAAACAGAGAGAGCGATGAGGCGAAGGCTCAGACAGGACCTGTGATCATCAGCCCGATGGGGAGTGAATGCTTACCCTCACTCCTCTCCCTCCCTCCCGGCTCCTGCTGGGCTGCCCACTAATTGAGCCCAGGCAAGGCTGAGGGCCAGCAGCCACGGACCCAGTCCCTGTGTGGAAAAGGCCAGTACATAACGTGTGCGTGGGATGCAATGTAAAATGGTACCGCACCTCTTACTGTGAGTCTCAGTTAATGAAGTTTTAAGCACCCTGGAACCATGTGCCTGACGCCGAAATTACTGCCAGCAAGAGGCAAAAAGTTTCTGAATGGCCCCAGATCAGGGCTTTGGATGGCAGCTAAGACCAGTGAGGACAGGGCTGTCCTGTTCTCAGCAGGTGGGAGTGCACCCATCCTCCAGATGTGCCAGGATGGAGATGCCCGACAGTGGGGCTGAGCAGAGCCAGCGTCACAGGCTGGGGCTGAGGTCACAGAGGAAGAAGGGCAGGAGAGGGGAACGGGTGGGAGAGAGGAACAAAGGGGCCTGTGGTCAGGACACCCACGCCAGGCAGTTGCTTCAGCTCCCCAAGGACAAAGGGCAGGGTTCTATTTCTAGCTCCCGTGGGAGCAGGAGACAACAACCTTCTTGCTTTTCACACACTTGAGGTCGGCTCACTAATCCTCGTGTGGTTGTTCTGGACTCACACAAAATCGTCTCTGAGCCTCGTTTCCACAGCCCACACCACTGCCGAGTCCATCGCGGCAGGGTCACATGCAGGCGACTTCACGCCTTCCTCGCCAAGTGTGACCGGGCTCCGAGGCCGAGTCTCCTGAACCCCAGAACATTCCCCCACGAGCCCACGCGACACCCACCTTCAAGTGCCCAGTTCCCAGAAGAGAGACTCTTCCGGAAAGGAAATGTTTCCTCTAAGGACTAAAAAAAAATGACAACAGTGTTCACGACAGCTCGGAACTCTCATTTTACCCTTGCTGTTTCCTTGGACAATAGAAAGCAACTCTGCCTTCACAGACCTGGTTTCCTCCTGGCTTACTCATCAACACATAAGGCTGAGGTGTGTACGTTCATAAAGTGTTCATAAAGTGTACGTTCATAAAGTGTACGTTCATAAAGGTGTGAGAGTTCATAAAGTGCAGAGCATTTTGCCCTTTGAACGTTCCTCCTCCTTCAGAATTTCTTCATTTCTTTCTGCCATGTTCCTGGTACTGGCAGGGATGGGCCAGAGTCTCGAGAACACGGTGAAGGTGTTTCCTGCCCAAGCCAGCAGGACCTTGGGCCAGACCCTGGTGTTAGATCCTGAAGACACCCCAAGGAAATGGCTCACCAATGTCATCATTTTTTTTTTTTTTTTTTTTTTTTTTGCGGTATGCGCGCCTCTCACTGTTGTGGCCTCTCCCGTTGCGAGCACAGGCTCCGGACACGCAGGCTCAGTGGCCATGGCTCACGGGCCCAGCCGCTCCGCGGCATGTGGGATCTTCCCGGACTAGGACATGAACCCGCGTCCCCTGCATCAGCAGGCGGACTCTCAACCACTGCGCCACCAGGGAAGCCCAATGTCATCATTTTTAAGTCAACCAAACAAAGTGGTTGCTTGACTACTTCATCAGTCTTAACCGAGTCATTATTAAACTATAAGTTACAGGAAAAGGAGAGAGAAAGTCCAAGGGGATCAGGGTCTTGCCAGTGTGATGCTTACAATTTGGACCGTGACTTGTGGAAACGGGCGTGCGAGTGGCGATGCCTGGTTAGCATCCCTTCACTGCTTCTCTTTATTCTTCACAGCTCTGCCATGATCCACGAGGCGCTAACGCCCTCTCTACCTCTTGCACTTTCAGCCACACATGGTCAGTGGTTGACTCGACTCTCTCCTTCCGTAACTTGAGAGCACTCTCAGAGGGCAGGAGCTCTGTCTTATTCACCTCATGCTATCCCCATGGTCTGCACCAGTGCCTGGGCTGTCAAAACTCTCCATGATGTATGTCTGGGGTGAAAACCTAAGTTTTTCAATGTGGAAAAAAAAAGATAAAGAGCTAGCCGTGGCTTTCCAAACTTTTATTTTTTGGCAGTGAAAACTTTGATTCCAAAAGAATCTAACCTAAGCTCCAAAATAAATAAAAGCAAAGCAGGACACCCAAGTAAATTTGCCAGGTTTAGCAAATAGAAATGCCAGATAATATAGTTAAGATTGAATTTCAGAAAAATAAATAATTTCAAAAGGATAAGTATATCCCAAATATTGCATGGGACATACTTACACCAAAGAAAAATTTTTTCATTTGTTGTTTGTCTGATGTTCAAATTTAACTGAGTATCCTCATTGTAACTGGTGGCCCTCTACCCAGACCCCTGCACGCATGGGACCCCCAGGGTGCCCTGGGGTTGTACAGTCTGGTTTGTGAACCACTATTTGAAGAAACATTGTGACTCTCCCACACTGCTGTCCTTCTCCCGTCTCTGGAGCTGCTCTCCCTCTGCGTGCAGCCCAGGTGTCTCTGTGGCCCTGGGCTGTGAGGAAAGGCTGCTGCTAAAATCGGGCTCAGTTTCCTGAAGCATCAGAGTGTTAAGTGTCAGAATGGCTGGAGAGGCAGCCAACATTCATGACAAATAGCTATGCCAGTTCACACAACCACTTCAAGCCCAACATAGATTTCTTCACTCTTTGTTTTCACCAAAGTCCTGACGTTCCCTGAGAGACTGCTGGCTCTTCCGAGAAGGCGTGATGGAGCTGGGGCTGTCCTGCTTCCTCCTCCTTGCTCCCCGGCCCTGTCCTTCTGGGGTGAACAGAGGGGCCACCACATCCAAACCAGTCACCCTGGTTCTGCTGGGCGGATACTGGTGGCCTCTGTGGCACCAAAGCACAGGTGAGTGGGGAGATGTCTCACCTCCCTCTCTTCCGTGCCCCCCTCCTAAGAAAAGCAGTGAAGGGGCTCCTGGGAGCATCACGTGAACTCCTGAATGGCTTCCAGAACGAGCTCGCTCTGGAGAGGGAGAAGGGGAATCTCAGCGCATGATGTCTGCTGATTTTTGCCTGACCACCTTGCACCCCCTTCCCAGATGGTTTGTCCACCAGTGTGTGGTCTTGGTGGGGGGCAGACAGTCCTCTAGGCCCAGGTGTGACTCAGGCTCGGCCCATGGGATGCTCTGCCTTGGGGCTTTGACCCTCGGGGGAGAAGAGGGCAGTCAGAGATGACTCTAAAGGACGTCACCGGATGTCCCTCTGCAGCTCTCGGGTCCCGTGCTTCCCAAACCTGCAGTGCTTTCTGAAACTAGAGACACGGGCACCACTTTTCCTTCCAGGTAAATATCATATAGGATCATTGTCCCACCATGGTATGTGCAGAAGGGATAAGTATCACTTCTGGGTGGAAATGGTGTTAAAATTCAGTCCATAATTCACCACGATTTTCCCCCCTCTGTCACAGAAACCAGCAACTCTCCAGATGGTAGCCACTCCATCAGCCTGGGTCCTGGAATGAGGACAACTCAGACAGTCCCAAACCAACTCAAGATGACCTTTTGGAGTAAACAAGAAAGAAACCGTTTGTTGTGTCAAGGCACTGAGAGGTTGGGGTTGTTTGTTATTATGGCATAACCTCTCCGATCCTGACAGACACCCAGGCACCGTCCGGGACCTCCTGAGTCTCAGTCAGCATGGGAGCTCTAGCTGAGCCACTTTCTCAAGTCCCACAGTCGTGATTTTGGGGATCAGCGAGGTTTGTGAACCCGCGCTTCACTCCACACTGATCCTGGGGCACAGCTGAACTGTAGTGGGTTGAATGGTGGCCCCCCCCAAAACATATCCACATCCTAATCCCTGGAACCTGTGAATGGTACATTATTTCAAAAACGGGGCTTCGTAGACGTGATAAAGAATCTTGAAAGAGGAGATCATCCTGGATTATCCAATAAGTACAATGACAAGTGTCCTTCTAGGGGGAGGCAGAGGGAGATTTAAGACAGACACAGAGGAGAAGGCCCTATGAGACAGGCAGAGATTGGAGGGACGTAGCCACAGCCAAGGAATACCGACCACCACCAGCAGCTGGACAGGCAAGGAATGAATTCTCCCCTAGAACCCCAGAGAGGGTGTAGCCCTGATGTCACCTTGATTTCCAGAACTGTGAGAGAATACATTTTTGTTGTTTCAAGCCACCGAGTCTGTGGTACTTTGCTTCAGCTGCCAGTGGACGGACAGCGTCCACTAATCCTCAGGGACCTCCCAGTCTCACAAGGGAAATTGGGGCTGCACCAGAGAGAGCTGGGCAGCAGGGGCAAGGCAGCCAGAGCTGGGCTGACTGCTTGGGAAATGAACTCTGGTGGAGGAGAAGTTTGAGCAGAGGTCTGGGGGGATGTGCACTGGAGCTTAGTAGAGAAGGAGCGGGAGGGTGTTTCAGAAAGGGACAGGTAGGTGTGGACACCAGGATGGGGGCCAGGCAGGTATTCCAGCCACAGAAGAGCAGCAGAATCTGTGCTGGGGATGAATGAATGGAACAGGAGGGCTGGCAAACTTGGTCTTGAAACCCAAGCTGGCCTTCCTTCATATCAATCTTTATAAAGCCAGAATGATAATTTGAAAAATTGTGCTTTCAAAATAAGCCAAAATAGTTAAATTCAAAATTGTATCTATGCCCTGACCACTACACACATATATATATGTGTATATAGATATACACACATATATATACATATATATGTGCATATATACATACAGACAGACCAAAACATAAGAAAATCATGGGATAGACTTAGGAATTTTTTCCTTCATTTTTTAACTTGTTACTGAAGTTGCAACACTTTAATAAACAAAAGAAACCCAAAATGAGAAGTTCTGGGTTAATATGAAATTAATAATGAACTACTGAGCGTTCTCGAGGAAGGGTGGGGTGGGTGATCAAAATAATGGTTAAGGAAGGTAGTCGGGTCAGTCCTGTGCATAAAGGAGAGGAGACGGAGCGGCAGAGGCCAGGAGACCTACAAAGGGGCCGTGCAACATTCCAGGAGTGAGGTGTAGCGAGGCCCAACTAGGGATGTGTGTGAGGACGGAGCAGTGTCGGAGCAGCGCTCACAGCCTCCGGTAGCTGCCAGGCCAGACGCTCGCTACACTCGACTGCCCTCTAGTGGCCAAATCCGGGAAGCCAGCCACGCCTTTCAAAGCTACCTCCTAGGGATAGAGCATTGCGGGAACCTGAAGAAGGAGCTCCGGGCTTTCTGGTGTCAGAGAAGGCTTCCCAGAGGACACGATGCTTCCTTCCACTGAGCATGGTAATTCTTTATAATGGGGCCAGTCCAGCTGTCAGAGACCTGACAGGCAAGGCATAAGGAATGGCATGGGTAATAGCCTAAAGGCTTGAGCCTATATTGCATCATCAGGGAACGCAAGGTATTTGGTAGGACTGGAGAGCAGGGCTTGTACAGGGTGGTGAAAGGTGAGGCTGAAGAGGGGAGCTGAGGCTCTGCCTCCAGTGGGGGTTGAAATGCATCGTAGACAGTGAGAAGGCTTCCAAGGGTTTAAGCAGGGACGTGATACAGGGACAAAAAAAGGTAACATTATTAAATTTGCACTTCAGAAAATCAATCTAGCAAAAGTGTGGAATATGGGCTGGTGGGAGGGGGACCAGTTAGTCCAGGACCGAATGCACACTGAGGGTTGAGAACCCTGCATCTGAAGGTCTTTGCTGTTCACCCCCTGTGCTCGCTCCTGAGGGCTTGCAGGACTGGAGAAGTGGTAAAGTGGCAGAGAACTGAAAGGCAGTTAACTTGTGAAGATAAGCACAGGAAACAGGTGACCCGACAGAACTGTGCTCTAGAGAATGATGGGTCTTAATTTATTGAGTGCTCTTGAACCTGAGGACCAACCTGCTGACTTTGGGTGGGAGTGTTTTGAATTCTACCTTTGATCTCTCTTGGTGCAGGGCTCTTCGTTGCCATATGGCGTCTCTGGGGGTTTCACACTAGCCACCCCTTATACCCCACATAATAGGAGCTGCTCTCTGCTTTATACTGCCCGTCGCTGGCTGGAGTTGGAGCCTAATTTGTGTGGCCAGGTGAGCTGCCTTCCTGTTTAGCACCAACAGCTGGCATATTGATTAGGTCACAACCCTAACAACTAAATACTGTTATGTTCCCATTTTACAGATGAGGAAATCAAGGCCCAGAGAGGCAGAGGGACTCACCCACAGTCACACAGCTGAGGTGACAGAACCAGAACTGGGAGGCTGGCTCCTGAGTCTATGCTCTTAACCACTTGCCATTTGACCCTCTTTGTGCTGGTTGCACAACGATGCCCAGAACCACATTGAGGAGTGTTTTGCCTTTAACCATCTTCTATCCTGTTCACCATCCTTGTTCAACCTGTTTCCCACTCCCTGAAGGGTATTTAATGGCTAAATGAATCCCAATCAAATATTAACTAGAAGAGAGGCACCTGAGCCTTCTCCCCCGGAACCTTCCCTTTCTGCTCAGAGTCCCAGTGTTTGTCACAGCATCTGTGTTTGCAGAAGGTTCATGGGTGCAGACATCCCTGCAGGACGGATGGGAGGGCACAGCCTCTGGTCTGGGGAAATTTATGTCTAAAGGGAGCCGAGACGGATGAACTATTCCGTTTGCTCCTTTTGCACTCTATCAAGCACAGTCAGCTAGTGTTTTTTAAACTGTGAGTCGCCACACATCAGTGAATCATGACAACCTTTTAGTGCGTCTCAAATCACATTTTATTTGCAAGAAACTAATTAAAATTTAAAATGTAGTGTGCATTTTATGTAGCATGGTTAAGAATTGTTTTAGGGGGCTTCCCTGGTGGCACAGTGGTTGAGAGTCCGCCTGCCGATGCAGGGGACACGGGTTCGTGCCCCGGTCCAGAAAGATCCCACATGCCGCGGAGCGGCTAGGACGTGAGCCATGGCCGCTGAGCCTGCGCGTCCGGAGCCTGTGCTCCGCAACGGGAGAGGCCACAGCGGTGAGAGGCCCGTGTACCGCAAAAAAAAAAAAAAAGAATTGTTTTAGGAAATTTTGTTTTAGCTGTGTGCACCTGCATGTGTGTGTGTGCACATGCACACTTGGCTACGATATAAAATATATTTCTTACTGTGAGTCCAGTCAAAAAAGTTAGAGAGTCACATAGCTAAATGTTTTTCTCCTCTGCTTTCACAATACTTGTTTACAGGAGCTTTACAACCCATGTTTTTTTTTTTTTTGCTCGAGTTAATCTGAAAGTGAGTTTCTATCAGCCAGTCTACACTGGCCATGATGGAACAGAGGAGGGGTGAGGGGTGCTAAGACAGCACACGGAGGGAAGCTGTTGGCCACAGAGCCGGGGTTCCACTCCTCGGCCACCAAATGCACCACCCAGATGATGACCCAGCGCGTCACCTGCTTAACTGAAGTCACCTGTGCTTCATTAAAACCTTGAGGCCTGTGAGCAAGTTAAATTGTTTGAATTAACACAGCTTGTTGGAGCCAAACTTAAGCTATATTTTCATAGGGCATATTTGTCGTTAAAATCCTACTGTAATATTTATATTCAAAAAATCCAGTTAATGAATTTGTCATTTATTCTTCCCTGCTTCGAATCAACCAGTCCTGGCATATTTATAGGACTTCCTCCTCGCATCCCAGGCACAGACCCTCGGCTGTGTGGTGTGCACGGGAGGCTGGTCTGGCCAGCCCCGGGCATCACAGGCCTGCTTTGGCAGCCTCGCGGAGGCCCCTCCTCCCGCCCCGCCCCTGCCCGGCTCCACTCTGAGGCCCTGAAGCTGGCTCTTTATTCAGGGAAGACAGCCTTCCACTGTAGGGCAGCCCAGACCCTGGGGTCCCTGGGATCCCCCCGTGCTGAAGCCAGAGAAATGCCCCCACATCTGTAACACATTCATCTTTCCTCAGCAAGCCTGACACTGCTGACCCACCTTCTGGGCACGGTGGATCATTATAGAAGTTAGAACATGAAATCAGACAGCCTGGATTCTCATCTCAGATCTTCTGCTGATAAGATAATGCCTTTGGGCACGTTGTGTAACCAAACCAAGGTTCAGCCGCCTCACCTGTGAGATGGAGGCTGCTAGTAGCACCTATTTCATCATGGTGCCGTAGGGGGAAATGACGTAACACAGGTAAGGCGTTTGAGCTCCATACTTAGCAAACGGTAAGTGCTCACTAAGTGTTACGGGCCATTACGGTAATGATTATGATTGTTACAACAGTCTTCCAGGCAGCCTCAGGGTGGCTGTAGTCTGAGAGCCACACAGGGCCCCTCCAGGTTAACTCCCAGCGTCCATCTCTCCATCACCCACTGACTTTCCCGCCTTAAGCCCTGTCGCTTCCCACAGGGCCCCTCATCCCTGCCGCTTTCTCGCCTCTTCATGGCCCACTACCCACCTCTCAGCTTCACTTCCTCCGTTCTAAAGCCGGCTTTGAAGCACACGTCTCCTCAGTCCTTGCCGTGGCCTGAACAAGATAACGTGGGGTGTGGTGTGAGAGGCCCTGGGTTCGAGTCCTTGCTTTGCTTTTTCCTGTCAGGAAGCACGGCTGTTTGCTTCAAGTAAATCAAGACAGGCTGCAGAGGGATCCTGAGCCTGAGACTGTACTAAAAGGGAGGGTCCTGCCGGTCAGGCAAAGCCCAGGGCCGAAGGTGTGTGACGAGGGCTCCCGGCTGTGGGGCGTCCAGCAGGCAGAAGGAACACTGACTCAGGGAGGGAGTGGACTGGAGGCAGGCAGGCAGACCCTGCCATCTCCTGGACGGGGCTCAAGGAGCCTGGAGGGGTCAGGGGACCCACAGTGGGAACCGGGCCTTGGGTTGGGGAACTGAGGTCAACGCCCAGACACGTGAACTGGGCAGGTCTTGTTTTTGTGGAAGAAGTTTGGATGCACACCGGGTGGCTGAAGGGTCACTGTCTCCAGAATCCACATGGTGCCCAAGGACATAATGCAAGGATTGATTGGCTGTGGTGGTCCGCACCGGGCCCTGCTCCAGATCCACCTGGATTCACTCCCCGCAAAGGGAGCTACGTGGAGAGAGGCCTCGCTGGTCCCTGAGGCTTCCTGTCTCCAGACTAGATGGGTATGGGCTAGCCAGAACAGGGTCAGAGCTGGCTCAGCTCTAGCGGAGCCGGGAAGGCAAAGGCCTGGGAAATAGAGTCACGAGGAAATACTGTGCTGCTCAGAGACACATGTCCTCTGAGCCGCCTCTAACTCATTTCTGTGAGACAGAAATAGTGATGAGATCCCCAATACCTAAGCTCCTGGGTGTATTATGGAGATGAATGTAAGAAGTAGTTTGGAAATAGCTGAACTAATGCTCTTACATTGTCATTACTGTCCCTTGTGTAAGTACACAAGCATTTTACTAAATTTCACTACAGTGTAAATTGATACAACACATCGGGGAATTCACGAGGGTTCCTGAAATCAGACAAGGCTTCTGAGCAGGAATGGCGCTGAGAATGGGCCCAGCCGTGGTGAGAGTAAGTATCTGTGTGGGAGATGAGGGAAGGGAGTTACCTCGGCTCAAAACCGGTGACACAACTGGGCTTGAATTTTCCTGAACCAGGTGCCTGCCTGCCTCGGTGCTCAGGGGCGGTGCTGCCGTGACTGGGGACCCCAGCCTGAGGCCTGCCTCCTCTAAGCCAATCCTGGGCGTGTCTGGGGAAGGCCTTTGGTCAACGTGGGCAGACCAAGTTCAGTCGTGGAGCAGCAGAGCTGATTCAAGGCTACCCCTGGGGTTAAAGGAGCCGAGGCAGGGGAATGGGCATCACACCGGCACGTCTCTTACATTTGAAGAGATTCTGCGGGCTTGTAGTTTTCATAGCCCCTCATACCTTTCATCCTCTCAACAACTCAGCCCAATTATTATCCCATTTTTAACTGCATAGGCGAATAGGACTCCGAGCGATTTGCCTAAGGGCAAACGGCCAAGTTGGGACTCGAACACAGACGCTGGAGCCCAGATCCAACCCATGTCTCCAGAACATTTGGAGCTCAGTGTCCCAGGATGGGGGCAGGAGCCAGGATCAGACCCAGGCTGTGGCCAGTAGCTCAGAGGACCAGAACCTGGCAGTTCCAAGCACAAAGTCATGTGCCGAATGTCTTGATGGGTTGAAACCGTGTCTGGTGGCAGCATACGAGAGATATGTCCTTTCTTTTTTATAGTTTTCTGTATTGATCAGAATTTTTGCATAAACAAGCTTTATGTTTATAATCAGACAAAAACATAACCTTATTTTTCTGGGGCTTGGGTGGTAGAAATCTGCATAGAGCCGAGTTAGGGCCCTTCATCGACCAGCAGCTGCTCTTGTGGGCAGGTCTCTGGCCCTCATCGTACCTGAGTCCCCTGATGCTCTTTTCCTGATGATGGTTTCAACACTTCTAATTTCCAGTTCTCTCAACTCAGTCCCCTTTCTGGCAACCACAGCTGCCCTCCCCCATCCTTTGAGGGTTTTCCAGCAAACCTTTGCACTCAGTTCCTTGGCAGAAGATCAGGGGATCACATGGCTGAGTGACTGGTGTTTTCTGAATCATGGAATGGAAAGAAACACTACACACAAAGCCAGCACACAGACCCTCTGTTGCAAGCCTGGTAATAGTGCGGCGTGGAAGTGATTCATCTGAGACCGCCTGGCGTGTGCACACGCATTGGAGCGAGGTCAGTGCAGTGTTCGCCTTCTCCAGTGACTACTGGGGCTTCTCAGGCAGAGGGAAGCCCCAGGCCCCTCCTAGGTACACCGTGGAGCCTAGCAGCCCTGTGCCCCAGGCTCTGGGGCTGGCAGAGAGGTGTCTGGGGAAGTCATAGACAGGCTGGGGCAGGAGGTGAAAAGGGTGGAAGATTTGGGGGATGGGGGTGGGGATCAGGGGAGGAACTAGGCAGACAGGTGTAGGTAGAATGTGGTCAGCCTCTCCTGAAAACCAGGAAACAGTCTCTGACTTCTCCACTTCACATCCCAGAAACACACCCCAGGGCCCACCACGTACGGGAGACACACACTCACCAACGTCAGAACGCACCTAGTAAATAATTCATGCACTCAAGGAGTCCCTATGAAGTCCAGGCATGGTCTCAGTCCTTGACTTCAGCCTCCCAATAGCCCTATGAGAACGCCAGTGAACCCATATGGCAGATGAGAACATTCTGCACAGAAACATGAAGTAACTTGCCCAAGGTCACACAACCAGCTAAAGAGAATTCTAACCCAAGTCACCCCATTCCAGAGTCTGCGCCGAGCCCCTCCTGTAGGCCAGGCACTGCTCTACACATACATTATCTGTCAATGTCCTCGTAGCAACAATGCGAAAAGGTATCATTATCCCCACTTTAAAGATGTGACCGCTAACGCTCAGAGAAGTTAAGTATGTTTCCTGAAGCCACACAGCTGGTATGTGGTGAAGTGGGGACTCACCCAGGTCTGTCTGACTCCAAAATCCATGATCTTTACAGGACATCTATGTTCTCATCATTTTCTGGGACCATGCCCCTCTTTTCTGTGTCTCCCACTCCCCTACCTGTGGTTTGGATTGGTTAGAGCTTGACGCAACAGCAGTAGCCTCTTGGTTATTCCACACAAGGTCCTCTTGTTGGAGAGAGAGGGGAGAGGTTGCGGCCCAGGGCTAATGGACCGACTTGGAGAGTTTTGGGCAGGTGGGGAAGGATGAGGGAGGTGAGGCAATGCCAGCTAGCCAGCAGATCCAGTGGTTCTCACCAGGCTCCGTATCAAAATCCCCTTTTAGGAAACACAGAGGCTAGGCATGGTGGAGGTCTGGGTGTGGGGGGAGGAGGGTGACTCCAAGGGGCAGCTAGGGCTGAGAAGCCCTCATCACACCCAGGGCCATTCTCTTCCCCATGGAGCACTTCCCCTTGGAATCAGCCCGAAACTAGAAGGTAAATTTGGGATCCCAAACTCGTAGTCCATAAGCCTCATAGATAGATTAGATGTAGGTTTTGTTTGGCTGGATTTATTTCTCTTGTTGTCACTTAAAGTTGATGTCTTTAAGCAAGATGTGCATTCTCCAATTTGCCACAGACCCCACCACTCCCTATTGCCTCACACCATCCCACTCAGTCAAGTTACCATGTTACTGTGGCCCATGATAACACTGGAGTCTGAAACCCTTGAGACATAATTTGGTATCAGCGTTGCACCTGGGAGAAAAAGAAAATAGATGTGCCTCCTAGACCCAAATGAAGACACTGAGGTGCTGGGAAGGCACAGTCAGGTCCCCCCTGAGGAGCTGCTCCTGGAACAGTCAGTTGTAGCTGGAGCAGAGCTCAAAATTTATTACAGTCTCTGTTTCTCTGGGACCTGGACCCGTGTATTAGTATCCTGTGGCTGCAGTAACAAATGACTACAGACTTAATGGTTTAAGACAACATAAGTTTATTATCTTACAGCCTGGAGGCCAGATCTCCAAAATCAGTGTCACTGGGCTCAACTCAAGGTGTCGGCAGAGCTGCATTCCTTCTGGTAGTGCTAGGGGGGAAACCCGTTTCCTCATCTCTTCCAGCTTCTAGAGGCGGATGTCATCATCGTCCCCAGAGTTAGGGTGGGGAAACTGAAGCTCAGAGGGTTCAGCATTGTTGCAGGCAGTTCAGGGACAGAAGGTACCTGCAAAACAGAGGCTGAAGGGCTTGATGAAAAGACTATGTACAGAAGTGTGGGCAGAGTCAGGGGACCAGCATGGGCTGGTGGGCGCCCAGAGCCTGCAAAGCAGGAGGCTTTTGCTGCCCTAGGCCTCTAGGATCTGGTGTGTGCTGTAGCTATAGGAGAGGGTTGCCCATGAGGAGTGGGGGCCTTTGGGAGAGATGTCAGCCACTGTCAAGCCCCAGCCCAGCAGGGAGGGCGTCTGCACCTCGCTCTCCTCTCATCCAGCTGAAGCCAGAGACGGAGGGAGCCCACCAGTGCAGCTTTAGGCCAGCCTCAGGGACATAGAGCTGGAGGGCCCAGTGGGGAAGAGTACAGCATCTTCCTTGGGGTCATACAGGCAGTGAAGAGCTGGCTCTACACTGGTTCTTATTAACCCAGAGGAGATTTCTGGCAGGGAGAGAGACACCTGGTGATAGTTTGGCCTTTTGCCTTTAAAATCATTTCATGCTGCTGAGTCCCCACTCCATCTATCCCACCAATCTGCCCCCCCCACACACAAAAAAAACACCTTTGGGTTCAGGTTGCCCACCCAACTCCACTAATTGATTTGGGCTCAGTTAATCCAAACTGGACAAAAGGACTCCATTTCAACCAGAACCAGGCATATCTAGAAAGCAAACTCGGCAGCAAACAAAAATTTATAAAACCAAACATGCAACCCACGTTGAAGAGAACTGGCTTGAGATGACCCGTTGCTTTGGGTCACCTCAGTCACTGATGCCCACATGTGTGGAAAACCAAGCCCTGAGTTCCTTATTGTACATGCTTGGAGTCTGTCACATGGAAATGCATGTCAATGGACACACCCACAGGTGGAAGGACATGTAAAGGCATATCCTTGGCTTTCCTAAGTTAGAAATTATTTTATTGGGCCTGGCTTCAAAAGGGGCCAGAGGTCATTGGTGGGGAAGGAGGAGAATCTTCCTTTTCTTCATTTATTTATTGCTTGCATGATTTTTTCCTGCAGGCACCAGTGACCTCTCTAGTACAAAAATGTTTCCAAGAAGGCTGATGATCAAGGCAGCCTGGGGACACGTGCAACCTGGAACTCACTGCTCTCCAGACCCTCTGGTTCTTTGTAAGGTTGACAGGCCTTCCCTAAGTGGACAGGTAAGGATGTGGGGTGGCACGAGGAGAGGAACAGGCTACAAAGGGATCTGCACGTCCACAGCTCCCCTTCTGGAGCTGCAAACCTGTTATTTTGCATTCTTCTGACGGTACTGCCCTGTGCAGCTCCTGATCTGACACAGGCTTCTTTCCCACCCCACCACTAATGTGAGGCTCCCCACTTCCGGCCTCCCACTCAGCTGACAGTCCCCCCCCAGGCCAGGCAGCCCACATCCTGCCCTGCTTACCCTGGGATGAAGGCTGGGTCTTGTACCCTCCCTGGATTGGGGCAGCCAGGTTAGCTCACCAGGTTGAAGGGTGGAGATAGAGAGATTCATATCCTGGGACTCACTCTGAAAAGCCCAATGTTATGCCCAACAGAAAAGCTCTGCTGTCCCCAAAGCCCCTGGAGCCATCTCAGGGTGGCCAGGGACACTGACAAAAGCCCTAAACCCCACACAGTACCAGGGATGGTGGGTCTGGCTGTGACCTCCCAAATAAACCCCTGCCCACGACTGAGCTGGTGACTCTCCAGTTCCTGTCAAGCTCGGCTCAGAAGCACCGACCCAGCTGCTAGCCTAACACCCCAGGACAGCCCTGGCCCTCATTCTCACCTAGGGACAGCGACTAGAGCCACAGCAGTACCTTGTATGTGAACAGCACTAGACAGTGTTCAAATCACCATGAGCTCCACATAAAACCCCGCAAGGAAGGACGGGCAGAGGTGCCACCTGCATTTGCACAGGTAAGGAATTTGAGCCAGTTACCTGGGTCCCATGCTGATGAGTGGGAGCCAGAACCAGAGCCTGTGCCTTTGGTTTGGAAGAAAGCAGTACTTCCTGGTGTATGTATGCTTCTGGGACCCCCAATATCCCTGTGTCTGAGAGCCAGGGAAGCCCAGCCTCCGGACTTGGTGCTCCCGACGCTGTGCACACAGCCCTGAGCTAGCCCTGGCCACTGCCCTCTCCAGCTGACGACACGCAGCGGGCTCGAGGCTGCAGTCCTGCTGTGATGTGGCCACTGTGGGCCCCTGCCTCCAGCCCACGGCCCTGGTTGAGGACCTAGAAGGTCATGTGAACAGAGGAGAGCTGTGGGCTTAGGATAGGCCGAAGGTTTGCCGAGTTTTGAGGCCACAGAAGCATGTCCTTCAAATGCACGCCCATTCAAACCAGAGGAGCAACACCGACGAAGGCCCGGCTGGGCCCTGCCTCCCCGACCTGGCCAAGGCATCCCCCTTTTCCCCAGGCCCTGGAGCCACCTGCAAGGAACACCTAGGTCACTTCATCGAACAGCTTTAAACGCCATCCCAGAGCCCTCCTGGCTGGGCGCTCCCTGCCTTGGGGAGCCCTTACCTGTTCTGGTTCAACACACGCTCTCTGCCCGCCAGAGTCCCAGAAACCCCCGTGGGGTTGTGTCCCTGAGCGTGCCAGGCTTCAGGGGGAGGAGGACAGCGAGGAAGGGGCAGGGGACAGCTTTCTGATTCTTCTCCCCTAGAAATCCTGCCTGAGGCTCTAGTATCCAGAGGGAGGCGGAGGAGAAATGGTTCCTGCGCGTGGGGGCCTCCCCGGCTGCTGGGGAGCGTGTAGGGGGTGCACACACACATACACACACAGGTGCAGAAGCAGGTCCAAAAGAGAAACCCCATAAAAGCAAGCCCAGGCTCCCCCAGCCACGCAGAGCAACACATCCCAGTGAAGGGCCGCTGGAGTGAAGGTGGGCCAGAGCCCGGGTGAGGCAATGGGACGTCCTCCCAGGAAAGGCCTGGGGGGAGAAAGGAAGACCCCTGAGGCCAATCAGGTCACACACCTCAGCCAGCAGGAGAATGCCAGGCAGCCTGCGCTTGGCACGCAGGTGGGGCAGGGATGCTTCTCCCAGGTGTGCCCTGAGCTGGTAGTTTGGGTTGGGGTGAGTGAGGGTTACGGGGGCAGGGCGGGCAGCCTGCCAGCGGGGACCCACAGCAAAGGCATCAATGGGAGAGGAGACAAGTAAAAGACCTTGTGAAGCAGAGGGGAAGAAGCCTTCTACCCACAAGGTTAAAAAAACAAAACAAACAAACAAAACAAATGGGAGAGGAACCGGCAACACCCCCCCCCCCCCGCCCCCGGCCCCGGGCCCCTGTACCCAGCCCCTGCATGTAGCCAATGTTAAACAAATGATGTTTGAATGACAGAAGGAAAGGAGGAAGGAGGGGAGGGAGGGAATGGATCTGTTTAGCTGCATCATTCTCCTTACTGAGGGAGGAAAAGAAGAAATAAGACAGTCATCAATGAGGACTATTTTTTTATTGAACAGTTTTACTGAATAAATGGTTTCGAGCTTGTAAACATTAAAGCCTCTGAAAAGAAACAGTGACACGAATTCTGGAGACGTGAGTTCAAGGAGCTTCCGGACCGGTGCTGAGTAAGAACCCCACCCCCGTGACCCCCTCACCCTCCGCGGAGCTGCAACAACCCAGGCGACCAGGGCTTCCCAGAAGGGCCACCTCCCTGCCCCACACACAGCTGGGAGCCCAGCCAGCCTGAGAGGTGGGCGGGATCCTGAGCTTCCTGCCAAGGGCCAGCGGGGCCCAGGGGTCTGTCGCACGGGCCTGACTCTCAGGCAAAGCTCATCTCCGAATCCCCCTCCCCAGCTCGGCTCCAGTGGGAGGGCCTTCCAATCCTCACAGCGCTTTCCTCCCCTAATTGTCCCCCTGGAGACACCTGAGGCCACGCCCCAGCACTGCCTGTCCCGGACCCACGTCCTCCTTCTCGGAGCCTGGACTCAGAGCTCCCCGGAGCGAGAAGGTTCCTGAACAGGCTGGTCAGGCCTCCACCCTTTTCTGACAGATGGTGTGAGGGGGCAGGGCAAACCGGTGATCCTGGGCACAAGAAGGCTGTGTGTGCCTTGTGGAAAGAATCTGTGAGTGAGATAACCTTCGTCCTCACACAGAACAAGGCTCCGCGTTTAGGGGCATCTTCTGGGCCCTACCCTGTGGGCGGCGCCTGTGCTTCTGCTGCTCACCTGCACCCCTGCTTCAGCGGGGCTTGAGGGGCGGGCGAACCAGACTGTCTGAGGCAGGGGTGAGCGTTCAGCCATGTGTCGGCTCGAGGTGGGAGATGGGCGTCCCAAGTGACCCAGAGCTGAGAGCTCAGCTTCAGGCCTAACACAGGCCCAGCTGTGTACGCCTCTTTGAAAACTGTGCCGCTTCTGCAGAGCCGCCGGGCCCACCACCTTGGAGGATGTCCACGACAGAGTAGGCAGTGGTGGAGGGAGGTCTGTGGCTGCAGAACATCCGTTCCCTGGCCTGTCCTCACAGCCCTCCATCCACTCGCCCCTTCGGTTCCCACCCCCAGATGCCTGTCCCCCGTCCCCACTGAAAACACCGTCCCCGGCTGTCACCCCACCTCACAAAAGACAGACGTCTCCACCGCCGGCCCAGCACACCGTCCTGGCCCTTCACCTGAGATGACTCTCGAGGACCCCCTCCATGTCAGGGCCCAGGAGGAGCAGCGGGCACCCCTGTTCTCACAGCCTGAAACCCTGAGCCCTGCAGGGAGGCTTGCTGGGGTGCCTGGGGGGCTGGGGTGAGGGCTTGGGCCTGGCTCCACAAAGCCACCGCTTTGTCTAACTAGGTGTGAAGGGGGCCTCTGTGACCCAGGCTGAGGACCAACCCACCAAACGTGATTTCTGCAGGGAAACCAGTTCTGAATCCTGAGCCACCCGCTTGCAGAGGTGCGCGTGTCCAGGATTTGTGGTGATTTGGGTGCTGAGCGGAGGGCAGAAGGCATGGCCCAGACCCACGGTGGCTGCCTACCATGGGCACACGCCCAAGCTGCTCTCCCGGCCCCCAGGCCTGCACCCTCGCCCTCAGTCTGTCCTCTGCAGCTCCCATCATCCCTTCCAACTTCTGCAGCCCGTTACCAAAAGACCCAGCACATCGCTGGGCCAATGGAGCTTTGAAAACACAGTCGATCCTCACTGTTCATGGATTTAATATTTGCAAATTCACCTAGTCACTAAAATGTTTTACCCCAAAATCAATACTCAGGGGTCTTTCATGGTCCTTCATGGACACATGCAAAGTGGTGACAATTTGAACTGCCTGACAGCATGTTCCCAGCTGAGATCACAAGGTGATACTCTGCCTTCTCATTTCAGCTCCCCTGCTGGAAACAAGTCTAGTTAGTGTCACATTTTTAAACTTTTGTGCTTTTGGTGATTTCACAAGGATGTTCCTAAGCACAAGAAGGCTGTGATGTGCTTTATGGAGAAAAGATGAGTGTTAGACAATCTTGGCTCAGGTGAGAGTTATTGTGCTGCTGGCCATGAGTTTGACATTACTGAATCAACAACATATATTAGAGTGTCTTTAAACAGAAATACACATAAAACAAGGTTGTGTATTAATCAGCGGATGAAGCTTGTGTCCAGAGGCTCACAGGAGCCTAACCCTGTATTTCCTCTAGGGGCAAAGGTTTAGTGTTTGTTAGGTCAGTGTTCCCCCAACTTTACAGAGCGTAACTGCCCCGAACAATGAGAATCCACCATCCAGGTGCTATGCCTGGGCCCACCCGGATTTAGCTTATCAGGATCTCCTGGGGTTGGGGCCCAGCATCTGTGTTTTTCAAAGCTCCACAGGTGATTCTGATGCAGGGCCTGGGTGGGAGCCGCTCCAGTGATTCCTTGAAGCGCCCATGTTAGACCTGCTGGGCCTGGATGGTGGCAGCCCTGAAACAACCTTCCGGCCCCACTGGGAGGTGATGTGTAGTGTGATTTGGTGAAGAGGACACAGGACTGCCACGGTCATTGGGACCTGAAGACTCTGTGTGACTTCAGGCAGGTCGTCTAACGCTCAGGGCCTCAGCTTCCCCACCGCTATCATGAAGGTAATAACACCTGTGCGTGGTGGGGTTTTGCTCTGACATTCAAGCATGTTTTGTGGGCTGGGACACCAGGAGTCCACTGGTGTCTTTTGAGAGAGAACTTGTTCCCAGAGGAAAGGAGATGGCCTCGGCCGAGAGTGATGAGCACGTGTCTGGGGAGGGACAGCTTGGGGGACCACCCCTCAGGTTCCACCTCCTGAGCTTTTCTGGCAGCAAGATTCAGACTCAGTCAAGTAACTTCAGGAAAAGAGGTTTTATGGGAAAGAAAGATGTTCCTGGGAAAGGAAACGGAAACCCCCAGGATCCCAGCAGCCAGTCTCTGTCCCTCCCCTAAAGGCACCGAGTCTCCTGTCCCCTCTCCTCCCCCTGCCCAGTTTCTGCCTCAGTGCTGGTCACTCTGGGTTGTGTATCTCAGGAGTGCTTCTCTCAGCTAGCTCAGTTTCTGCGACCCTCCACTGGCATCTTCCAAGGCAGGAACGAATGGGTCCACCTTTCTGGGGCACGGTTGCTGGCTGGCCAGCCCTGTGGGTCAGCTGCAGGGGTGGGTGACCGCGTGGGACTGGCCACCACCCTGTGCCTCTGTCCTGCGGCAGATCCTCCCGAGCCCTCTGCGGCCCGAACACATGCACAGAGTGACGAGGGAAGCTTCTGGAGCAGCCCAGGGCCTGGCCTCCCGAAAAGCTCTGTGGGCAGAACAGGCCAGAGGTGGGATGCCGCCTGTGGAGTGGGTGCTGAGACACTGGAGCTGAGGTGGCACGTGTCCCCTTTCCCCTCAGCGTCCCTTCTCCTGACATGCAGAGGCCCACACAGGGAGGAGCTGAGAACAGACCACTGACCTCTCCAGGACAAGCCGGCACCTCTTTCTCAGGGGGCAGCAGTTACAAACCACCTGCGGGGGTAGAAAATCTGCTTTTGATCTTTCCTCAGCCCCCTGTGGCCCAAAAGGCCCCCAGAGGCCAGGACATGGCTTGAGCCACCTGACACTGGTGTCGGAAAACCTAAACATGTATCATGGAGGTGGCACTGCAGGAAGCATCACCACCCCGAGGGCGAGGCCAGGGAGGGGAGCTTGGAGGACTGTCAAAACTTAGAAACGGGGGCGGGGACCCAGGAGTCTGGGCTGGCGGCCCCCGTCAGCCGGTGTGGCTTCTCTGGGGTGGAAGGGGCGCAACGATGTTGGTTCTGCAAGTGCTGGAGAACTGCAAACTGGAGTTAGCTGCTGCTGTGGGGAGGAACCCCGCTGCTGGTCAGAGGAAGCCCGGGCTGTGGCGCCGCTCGCGGGGCGGGAGCTGAGCAGGACAGAGCCTGTCTCCCTCCAGCGCGCCACGCCTCTGCTCGCGCCTCCTACTGGCAGAGTTGAACCGCGAGCAGCTGCCAAAGCCAGAAGCTGTCTCACGGGTCCCCATGCCTCGGACGCGGACTGGAGAAAGACCAGCGCTCCCAGAGCGCGAGCTGGGCCTGTTCTGCACGTGTGTGCACGTGCACACACACACACACACAGATATACACACCGATAATACACAGACACACGGAGACACACACACAGATATAAACACAGACACACACAGGTACACACAGATATAGACACCAATAATACACACACACACAGATATACACACCGATACATACATACAGACACACACAGAGATATACACACAGACACACACACAGATACACACACACAGATATACACACCGATAATACACAGACACACACAGAGATATACACACAGATACACACACAGACATACATACATATACACACACACAGATATACACACCGATACATACAGACACACATACAGATACACAGATACACACAGATATACACACAGACACACACAGATATACACACACACAGATATACATACCGATAATACACAAACACACAGATACACACACACAGATATACACACCAATAATACACACACAGATATATACACTGATAATACACAGACACACACACGGACACACACACAGAGATACACACCGATAATACACAGACACACACACAGATATACACACAGGTACACACACACACACACAGATATACACACTGATAATACAGACACACACAGAGATATACACACAGATACACGCAGAGACACACACACACACATACACACACAGAGATATACACACCAATACATACACATAGACACACACAGATATACACACAGATACACACACAGATACACAGATATACACACAGATACACACACAGACACACAGATACACACACACAGATATACACATCGATAATACACAGACACACACACAGATATACACACCGATATGTACACACAGACACATATAGACACAGATATACATACAGATAGACACACACACAGACACACACACAGATACACAGAGATAGACACACAGACACACACACAGATAGACACACAGATACATACAGATAGACACAAACAGACACACACACAGATAGACACGCACAGATACACACATAGAGATAGACACACACAGACACACGCAGATATACATACACAGATATACATCACACACAGATATACACACACAGATACATACATACAGACATACACACAGATACAGACAGGTACACACAGACAGATACACACCACACACACAGGTATACACAGACACACAGATACACAAATACACACACACACATAGATACACAGACAAAGATATACACGCACACCGAAACCACAAGCTCCCTCCCTGCAGGCTGGATTGTGGGTCCTGCCCCTTGAGTGTCAGAGCTAAGTCAGCAAACCTCATGGCCTTGACTTGGGGGAACTTCTCTGATTCTGAACCACCAGCCCCTGGGCCCATTACCGCCACACCCCCAAACAGCCCCATGGTTTGAGATCCTGTATCAAAAGGAAGCTCAAAATTCTCCATCTCTGGAGGATCATCTTGGCCTGGTGGGTAGGCGACATCGGCGGTGCCCACCCCTGTTCTGGAGGAGAGTCCCAGGAGCTGAGATAAAGCCAACTGTGCACTGAATTGCTCATCGTGCAGGAAACACGATGAAACTCCTTTACCAATAGAAGGTATGGGCTAAAAGCGTTCTTCTGGGCTCCTTTTAAATGTCACTTTCTCGGAGAGATCGTCCCAGCCCGCTGTGACTAGGTCGCTCTGCCACCCCACTGTTCTCCATCCCTCCATTCAGAGCACCTGTCATGGTGGGCAATTCTGTTCCTTTGCAGCTGGTTTACTGCCGGTCTCCTCTAGACAGCAGACCCACAGGGCAGGGCCAGGCCGGCCTCCTTCACCACTACAGACTCAGAATCTGGCACAGTGCCTGCCTCGTAGTAGAGCTCTGTAAGGGTTTGTCAGATGAATCAACTTAACAGTATAAAATGGTTCTAGATGAGTTGTGATAAATTGATGGATGATGGAGCTACGAATTAGCGGTGTGTGTGGCATAACCAACTCTGAAAAGAATGCTGTGGAGGGCAATTACTCTCCTCTCCCACAAACCATTTCCAGATTGAGAGGACGGCGGGCAGGAGAATTGTTCTGCCCTCTGCGGCGTTTCTGCTGGGATTTCTGTGGCGTTTTCGGCGTTTTCGTCTTCGGCGAACATCTTCGGCGTTTCTGTGGTCCTGTACACGCATGGGGATTAGGGCCTAACCCAGGCTTCTTCCTCGGCACAACTTTCACTCCTGACCCTCCGAAGGCACTGGGCTCATTGAGTGTTAGAGCTGGTGGGACCCCATAGATCTCAAAGATGCCTCCATGTCACAGTCACTGGGGTACACTTAAAAACCCCAATTTGTGGACCCTGCTAAGGAGCTTAAGTCCTGACTGTGCCGCATACTGTGTGAGCTTGGGAAAGTTACTTAATCTCTCTGTGCCTTGATGTCTTCACCTGTAAAATGGAAATAATCCCAACCTCAGAGATTTATTGTAAGGATGAACGTCAACAATGTACCTAAAGCTCTTGGTGCAATGCCTGACTCAGTAAATACTGAATAAATGTGGCTATTATTGTAATGATTATCTCACCACTAGTTAGCGGCTGACGTGGGGCGAGCATCCAAGCCTCTTGATCCCGGATCTAGTGTTCTTTCCAACACGTCACTCTGAATGTGCACACGGCCTTCCCTCTGAGGCCAGGCTCACACTCGGCAAAGAGGACATATGGCCGCTGCCCTGGGACCCTTTAGTCAAACTGAATGGAAGAGAGAACTGTACATGAGAATGAAAGGCAGCTCTAACCCCTGGGGAACAGGCAGCTGGAGAACATGGGAGTTCAGCAGGCGGGTTCTGGGTCCTTTGGGAAGCCCTTTGGCTGCTCCTGTGAGCATTTCATTATGGAAATATTGGGAACCAAAAATAGATGTTCTTAAGGGGACCTTAATCCTCTGGGCTTTACAAAACAGCTGCTGGAGAGTTCCATGAACCAACCACCGAGGGGCACTACCGTTCCATGCAAGTGGTTGCTGGTGAGCCGGAACTGGTCAGAAGTTTCCCTGAAAATCCCAACACCTTTCTGCAACCTCATTCCCGAGCCCGTCCCGCTCAGGATCCTGTGGCTCGGGTCCCCACAGATCACCAGTTCCTGGTCCTAGAGATACCTCTTCGCAGCTCAGCCCACTGCTCTCCTCCTCGGGGACCCTTAAGGGCCAGGACAGTTCTTGCATCTATTTTCCCGGCTTCTTCCCTCCACCCCACCCCCAGGACTAGCACAGCACTGGATACATAGCAGGCATGTGCTGGTTGGTAGATGGCCATGTGAAGTCCGATGTAATTGAGACGTTGTGGAAGGGAGGCTGCCTGCGCTTTGGGGGAACGGTGAGAGTGTGGAGTAATATGGATCAGAAAGAGGGTTAAGGCTGATGGTCAAGGGGAGGGTCACGGCTAAATGGGAAAGCAGGGTGAGGGGACTCCACCGGGGAGGCAACAGATGTATTTCAGAGATCTGGGTAATGAGAAACCACTCCACGTCCAGGTCGAATCCTGACCTCAGGGTCCTGGGCGGCAGCACCAGGACATTATGGGGGTGATGAGCCCGAGCAGCCCAGCACTGCTCAGCTGACCTCCAGGTGGGCATTGCTGGCCCCAAGGCCATTGTAGTCTCTCCTGTCTTTGGGGTGGTTTGCAGCTGCCACCATCAGGTGTGGGGCTCCCACAGGTGGGCTTGGATCCCACTGCCTCCTTCTGGGTGAGGCCCCAGGGCTCAGCACCTTGAACCTGTATCACACGTCCTTAGTCCAAAAGTCTCCCTCAAGAGACCCTCAAGGATTTTAGAGTCTCTGCCACGAGCCTAGCATATCGCATCCTAATTCCACCTGCCCAGAGGTTAGCCTCGCCTAGAAGACTTGATTTTCAGGTGCAGTATAATGAGGCAGAGTGGAAAGAACATAGGAAGGGAATAAGTCTTGTGTTGGAATCTCAGCTCTAGACCTGTTAGGTGTCAGAGGTGTGTTTTCCCTGAGACCAGTTTGTCATCTGTAAAATGTTACTACCTCCTTGCAGAGGATCTGATGAAGGAGTAAATACCTAGGGCACAGGGCTCATGCCTGCAATCGTCCCTGACACAGAAGTGAACTTAGACAAGAGGTCCACAGAGCCCACAGCAACGCTGACTAATGGCATGAGTGTGTAGACGGACAGGAAGCCAGGTCCAACTGGGAGGGGTGTGCAACAGGGTGGGCTTGCCTGGGTGGCAGTGACTGCAGCCCTGAAGGTGCAGTAAACTCAGTACCCCAGCAGGAAGGGAAGTGAGAGGAGAGCAGGAGTCTCGCTCAGGAATGGGGAGAAGCCAGCAGCAGCATGATTGACAGGTCACCCACCAGCCACCCACTACAGGCCCTGGGCGTCCACTTCCCAGACACCTCAGGGCCACACCCCAGACTCTGCCTCTAACCCTCCCCTCTCAGCTGCCGCTTCTCCCCTCTCTTGGTTCTACTGGAGCCCGGCTTCCCTCAGGTGGTCTGCGGCTCACGCGGCTTCACCCTTTGCCAGTGCTTTTTTATTTTATTTTATTTTATTTTATTTATTTAAATATTTTAATTTGATTTTTGGCTGCGTTGAGTTTTCATTGTTGCACGCGGACTTTCTCTAGTTGCGGTGAGGGGGGCTACTCTTCGTTGTGGTGCGCGGGCTTCCCATTGCCGTGGCTTCTCTTTGTTGCGGAGCACGGGCTCTGGGCGCGTGGGCTTCAGTAGTTGTGGCACGCAGGCTCAGTTGTTGTGGCGCACGGGCTTAGTTGCTCCATGGCATGTGGGATCTTCCTGGACCAGGGCTCGAACCCATGTCTCCTACGTTGGCAGGCGGATTCTTAACCACTGCTCCACCAGGGAAGTCCCTACTGATGCTTTTTTAGATCTCTTCCAGCACCCTCTGCAGCTCATGCCTCTAACTCCCATACCCCATGGGCCTCTAGAACCTCAGCCTGCGGGAGCCCCAAGTCCTCTAGTCACCCTGGAGGGGAGCTGGGGTGGTGCCGAGAGCGGGGTCACTGCAGGGCCTGGGCTGAGCCGGGCGGAAGCTTGGAACACGGAACAAGGCCGTGGGCCTGGCTGCAGGGTGGGCACTGAAGACCTGGGCAGAGACCCTGCGGGTGAGGCCTGGGACAAGCTCAGCACAATGGGCACCTGTGACATTAGGCCTCTGGCAGCAGGACAGAGTCTCCAGCTAGCAGCCTCCGAAGTGAGGCACTGGGCAGGGCGGGGCAGCCAGTGGAGGACCCCAGTGACCCCACAGGGTGGGGACGGGCCAGCAGCGCAGGGACTGACAGGGGTGGATAGTCTGGGCAGATGGGCAGCTCCTTTGGCCATTTTTTCCCTTTGGGCTTCAGAGCAGGTGGTCCCCAGAAAGCCCTGAGAGAAGAGGCAGCTCAGATGGGCCCTGCCCGGCCCAGACAGGACAGCAACAGTTGGGGCAGGGCTTCTTTCCTCCAGCCTGAAGGCTTCCCAGGACTGTCTGTGCTGGTTACCATCTACTGAGATGGTTGCCAGGGGAACCACTTACTATTTGTATATGTTCCCACATGACAAGGCTGTGCAAAGGCTCAGGCGTATTTGGTCCAGGAGAGATCCCAGAAGCAGCGATGCCCAGCGGGCTCTGGAGACCTTGGCCGGAGGGCAGGAGCGGTCGTGAGGCCCCAGGATTCAGACCTACATCCCTGAGTGTAGGGTGAGGCGGAGGGCTGCCAAGAAGAGGGTTGCCCTGGGTGTGGGAGCACCAATCCATTCACTCATTTATTCATTTCATCGAACACAGAAGGTGCTGGGCGGTGTGCTAGGTGGTGGAGAGAGCTGAGAACAGGGCAGGTGCCTCCCAGCCTGGTGCAGAACATTAAAACACAATTGCCTCCACAGGAGTATGCTGGGTACCTTCTTGGCAGAGAGAGATCCAGGAAAACTTCCTTGATGAGGTGATATGTAAGCCACGATAAGATTTTGCAGGTGATGTGGGCAAGGGGGAAGAGCATTCCAGGCAGAGGGAACAGGATGGGAGAGGGGCCAGCGGAGATTGTGAGGGAGACACCTCCTAGAACTGAAGTCACTTAACTTCTGGAGTGTGGGGTAGGGTGAAAGCTGGGCAGGGACCCAAACCACCAGGTACGGGCAGGGGTGGGCCAGGCTGCACCACAGTGGGTACCCCCAGGCACACCTGATCGTAGGCCTCTGGCAGCAGGACTGCAGTCCGGGCAATGCCCTGGGGGTAGAGGGGCCCGATTCCCCATTGCGCTTCGGACTCTGGGAGAATTTCCAGGGCTTCTGGGGAACCAGAGAGTCTGAGCTATTAGAGGTTTCATCAGGGCAGCTGGGTTACTGCTCATACTTCTGGGCTGAGCAGCTAGACGAGAGAGAGAGAGAGAGAGAGACAGAACTGTAGCTGGTCACCCTGACTTCAACCCCAGCCTTTTGCCAAGGCCCCAGACAAACAACTAAATGTTTCTTCTCATCTGGGTCCGTGACCCTGCTGGGAAGTCCAAGAAGCCACCAGTCCTTGAGGTGAGGGTGGAATGGAGTGCAAGGGGGCGGGAAACAAGAAGGTGACACTGGCCGGTATCAGGAGTCTGCTCTCACATACATGCATACTGCATGTGTATTACATGCACATTACATACACAACCGAGCCTAACCCTAGCGCCAGCCTTGTGAAATGGGTATTTTGAACCCCCCCCCTTTAAAGGTTAGGAAACTGAGGCTCAGAGAAGCTAAATAACTTCTTCAGGATCATACAGGTAGAAAGTCATGAAACCAGGATTCAAACCAGGTCCGTCTGATGCTAAACCCTGTCTCTCTCTACAAGACAAATGTGATTTACTGCTATGTGTCAGGCACTGAGCTAAGTACTGCAAACCAAAAGACGAGATAGCATCTCTTCTCTGAGAATCTAATGAGATCATGTGGGAGGAATGACCGCAGATCGTGTTTTCCCAGAATGGTCCATTGCCCCTTGACTCTGGGCGGAACTCCGTGGCTGCCTCGGCGAGTAGAAGTGATGCTGCCTGGTGCCGAGGCCGGGTCATAAAAGGAGGCACAGCCCGGACCTCGCGCTGTGAGAAGTGACACGTGGAGAGAGCTGGAGCTCGGGCTGGCAGCCAGTCACCACGGGACCTGTGGGTCCCACTGCTCCCTCTCAGAGCTCCTGACACACACAGTCTCTGAGCACGAAGAATAGCTGTTTCACGCCACTAGATTCTGGGGGTGATTTGTAAGCCGTGGTCACTGGAACGAGAGCCTTGTGAACCGTAAAGTGCTATACAAGTGTCAGATGTTATTAGTAAAACTGAGTTTGGCATAAGGGGATTGTGTTCGTGTCTTAGGAAGTAAACTTTGTCTTGACCAGGGTTCTCCCCCAAAGCAGAGACTGAGCAGGGGATCACATTTTGGAAGTGAGCCACGGGATCGGCCAGGTCAAGGGTGTGTATGGAGCTGATTCCTGCTGTGCCCAGCTGGGGCTCAGCATCTCCTGGGACCCCTGTAGAACGGGCCTCAGGGTGTGGGACTGGTGTACTGGCTCCAGCCCTGTTGGTGGAGGGTTGGTCCGGGGGGTTAAGGCCTTGCGCTTGCCATTGGGAATGCCTCAGAATGGCTCAGAGCAGCTCACGTGGCAGAGGAGTTGAGGGAAGAGAGCTGAGTCTGTCACTGAGGGATGACACCACACGTGCTGGGCTGACCGTGAAATGGAGCATAAAAAATGAGTGACACATCGTGGTATCAAGGCAATGATTACATCTGATGTCCCGGACGGAGGCCTGCAGGGCCAGCCTCTGCCTGGATAATTTCCCCACCGGTCGTGGGGCAGCCTGCCCGGCCTGCCTCTCCAGAGAAGCCTGGGCACCTCCAGGCCTGCTTGAGCAAGGCCTTCGTGGCTTGGAAGCCTCCAGGAGCTGACGGAGCCCCAGCAGGCCATGCTTGTTGGAGTCTGGGGCTTTGAGAAGCGGCCTTTTGAAGGAAGCCAGTGTAGAGGGTAAGGCTGCTTTATTCAGACCCTTAGTTTTTCTCCTGGAAGCTAAGGCAGTGGTGAGCAGACCCCCCTGGAGCAGATGCCTGAAGGTCATGAGGTGTCTGAGTCTGGAGGGCATCCGTCCAGGCTGGGACCCGGGCAGGATGCCCTCTGCACGACCGTGTCTCTAGGAGCTGGCTTGCTGGTCAGGTCCCTCTGCCTGCTCTCCTGTTGACCAGTCAGCTCCATCGCTCTCCCCTCTGGGACGCTCAGTACTTAGTGGTGTGATCTTCCAAATGGAGAACGAGGCTCCCTGTTCCCAGGCCTTGTCTCCTGCCTTTAAACCTTTAAGCCTCTTCATCCCTGTTATGGGCAGGGAGCCGGCTCTGTTCCACCTGTCGGGGAGGGCTGGGCAGCTGCCCGCCAGGAGCACAGAGAGGGAGGGGTGAGTACCCTGGCTGCGGGAAACACGAGGCAGAAGGAGCTGGCTGTGCAGCACCTGGGAGACGGTGGAGGAGATGCGCCTTGCAAGAGGAACTTAGATTTGGGGAAGGACTTAATGAATTACACCAATATCAACAACACTCCAATGTGCTGGGCACCTACCTTAGGCCAGAAATTGAGTGTCCCTTCTGAGAGGTTGAACTTGAACCTGTGTGGTTAAGAACCCAGCCCCCAGGGCTTCCCTGGTGGCGCAGTGGTTGAGAGTCCGCCTGCCGAAGTAGGGGACACGGGTTCGTGTCCCCGTCTGGGAAGATCCCACATGCCGCAGAGCGGCTGGGCCCGTGAGCCATGGCCTCTGAGCCTGCGTGTTCGGAGCCTGTGCTCCGCAATGGGAGAGGCCACAACAGTGAGAGGCCTGCGTACCGCAAAAAAAAAAAAAAAAAAGAACCCAGCCCCCATCCACTCTCCCATCGCCTTCCCCTCACCTTCGCTTCTCCTGCGTAAAGGTCATAGCTCCTTTCTTCCTTCTTCCTTCCAAGGTGGTGCGTGACCTCCCCACTACGCCTGGGGTCCCCCGCTGGGAGGAGGCCTTTCCTCAGCAGCTGGTGAGGCTGGTGCAGCTCTGTCCCTCAGGTCTGCTGAAGGGTTTCCTGGGATGCAGGACTTTCAGTGTAAAACCCAGCAAGTCGGGAAAGGTTGGCCACCCTAGGTGAGTGTCTGTGCTTTCGTGTTTGGGGGAGACAATCTCATCAATAGGCAATTACAGCAAAGCGGGTGAGTGCTAAGCTATAGGGGACCTCAGAGGAAGGCTTCCTGGCAGAGGTACATCCAGGCTGAGTCTTGCAAGGATATAAACCTTTAAACCAAAGAAGACATGACAAATGTGGGAGAAGGGGTAAATGGGGCAGCACGCTTTGGGCTCCAGGGATCTCTGTGTTTTTCCTTAGGTCCCATAGACACCAATGATGCAAATCCCCCCACCAGCCTGCATCCCCCTCCCCTGAGCTGTACCTACCCTGAGTGGAGCCTGTTTGGGGTGCCCAGATTTGTGTGTGCTCTGTCCTGGCAAAGGCTGACTTGGAATCTCCAAATGAGAGACATTCTTATTCAGAGAAGACCCTTGCTGGGGTGTAGGAGGTGGTCTTTGAAGGGCAGGGCAGGGAACTGGGCAGAATTGACCCAGGAGTGGGGATCCTAAGACCCTGAGGGAAAAATGTGCAGTGATGGGGGCAAGGGGAGGAGAGGGGAGCGGGGGAAACAGTGGTCCTGGCAAGTTCCCAGGGACCTGAGTTTGGAGACCTTGCCCACCTTGCAGAGACGGGGCTCCAAGGGATGGAATCCTAGCCCATCCGTCGCTTGGTGATGTGGGAAGTGGGTGGTACATAAGTAAAAGTCATCTCTTGGGGGTTCCCAAGGACTTATAACCATTTGTATTCATTCATACATCATCTGTCTGGGGGCAAAATGTCCCAGTACAGACTACCTCGGCCACATGAACAACTTCCTGAATTCTAGGCCAAAGAGTCCTTCTGATAAATTCTAGATCCATTCCTCTTGGATGGCCAGCAAGCTCCCTGCTTCTGGAGTGGGACCCAGGAGTTCACCATTAGTCTGGACACACCGAAGAGTAAAGCAAAGGTCAAACGTGGTCCTCCAAAAGGATCTGGATGAGTCCTCCCTGCGGTGACTGGTAAGGCGTAAGTGGTGTTTCTCAAAGTACATCTGGGCCCAAGTGTATCACGATCTCCTGGGGAGCTCATTACAAATGCAGTTCCCAGGCCATGTTCTAGAAATACTAAATCATAAGCCCTAGGGGTAGGACATAGGAATCAGCATTTTGAACAGTCACCCTAGGAAATTCTTCTGCTTAAAATTCTTCTATGTAAAAGGTCTCTCTTGGGGGTAGTTGCTGTTTGTTTAAATAAAAGACAAAGTTGTATGTCAAATTTATCTCTACCGTAAAATTTCCAGGATTTCTCAACCTTGGCACAATTGACATTTTGGACCAGGTAATTCTCTGCTGTGGGGACTGTCCTGCTCATTGCAGGATGTTTAACAACATCCCCGGGGGACTTCCCTGGTGGTCCAGTGGCTAAGACTCCATGCTCCCAATGCAGGAGGCCCGGGTTCGATCCCTGGTTGGGGAACTAGATCCCACATGCCGCAACTAAAAGAAAGATCCTGCATGCCACAACTAAGATCTGGTGCAGCCAAAAGAAATAAATATATTTTTTAAAAAGTCTTTAAAATAAAACAAAAACAACATCACCGGACACTAGATACCAGTAGCATCCTACAGTTTTAACCACCAAAATTTTAAAAATAATAGCTCCAGACATTGCCAAATGTCCCTTAGAGGGAAGAATCCTACCCTCAAAAGGGATTTCCTTATGAAATCTGACCTGAGTCCAGCGTGTTGCATGTGCCTCACCATCTTTGGAATGACCTCCAGGGCAGGCTTTGCCCATACCGGACCCCGCCCTCCTCACCACCTTCCAGCTGCAGAAGGGGCTGAAGCCAGGTCATACCGTCACTCTCCTGGTCGTGGTGTAACGCCAGGCCCTTTAAGAGCTTTCTTTCCCATTCTCCGCCCCTCCACCTAATGCACCCCATTTCTGCCACATCTCTTGGATGCTCCTGCTGCCCGGCCCCCTCACAGGCAGGGGAGACAGAAAGCAGGCCAGCAGAGACAAGGGGTGCTGACGAGGCCCCAAGGAGAGGGCACGTGTGGAAGAATTGTCCTTTTGTGAAAACAGGAAGTTTATTTTGGCGCTTATTCTGAAGTACACATGGTCATGGCAGAAAACTTGGCAAGTACAGAGCAATATAAAGAAGCAATAAAGGTCACTCGTAATTCCTCTGCCCCCATAGCATCCGTGTTGACACCTAGGAGGTGTCCCCCCTCAGCGACTATTACCTCCCTGGCTGGTGTGCGGGCAGGATACCCAGGTGGGTAGAACAGTGGACCAAGGGCAATAAAGGGCATTCAGTGTTCCAGGTTAAACGTCTGCTTTATTCAGATCCGGTGACCAGAGGCCCCAGCAGCCTGTTTTGCAGGAGAGTTTGCATCTGAGTGTCTCCCTGCCTCACCCCCCCGAGAACGGTCTCCTGCAGATCAGAACTCGTCCTTTATGTCGAAATGGGGCTGGTCTTCAGGCTTGAAGTCCAGGTTGGGGCTGCCGTCCTCGTTGAGGATTCTTCGGGCTGTGTAGCCAACGATGGGATATTTGGCTTTGTACACTTTGGTGAAGACATCATCCAGGGATTCCAGCTCCTCGGATGTGAGGCCCGTCTTGGGGAGAAAAGCCCAAGAAATACAGGGGTAGGAATGAGTGACTCGTGCTTGCCACCGGCTTCTCGCCAGCCCCTACCCCGACTTTACTCGCCCCACGTCCCCTAATGCGAGGGAAAAAGTGTTTCAGAAAACAAATCGTGGACAATTTTTTCGAGACAGCCCTGTGTGTGCGTGTGTGTTGCGGAGGTTACGTGTGGGGGGTGCAATGGCTGCACCGTGTTTGTGGTCTGACTGATGTAGGAATTAGACTCCAGAGAACCCCCAGCCTGGTCGGCGTCGGGGGGCGCTCTGCGGTCTGCAACCACCTCCTCCTGCGCGATTAAGCCCCCTGCCCTCTACACTCCTCCCCTTACAGATTTACTCACCCTTCCCCCTCTCTGTAGTTTCTTGATTTGTTTCTGTAACGTTGCAGCTTAAGAGTGTGACTCACCTGAGCACAACAGGGGGTGAATGCCAGCCTTTCTGTTGGGATTACTTAGACCCCCGAAATGGTTTTTGTTAATGCTATTTTCTCCTTCACAGAAATATGAGCACGGCGGAGACTCTGCTCTCCCACCCTGTTCCTCCCCTGAGCTACCGGTAGTGGCCTGGAAAGCGGGTCTCAGAGACTAACAGCAAAGCTATCAGAGGCTGGGGGGTGGCAGGTGCAGACTGTCAGGGGGATGGGGCAGCCAGGGCAGCCTGGAGCCAAACTCTGAAGATCAACTGAGTTTGATCTCAAGTTCACAAGAGTTCACACTTGACTCTGCAGGCAGTGGGGAGCCCCGGAACGTTTTGGAGCAGGAGGGGCACAGGCAGATATCTACTTTAAGAAAACAACTGGCTACCTCTGGAACAGTATACAGACTAGTTAGGAAGCTTTGCTACTGCCCAGAGGTGGGGCGTGGGGAAGAAAAAAGGCCATGGCCAAGGAGGTGGGACACTTTGACAGAGGCTCATTATCTGGCTCACAGTGTCGTGGGTGAGGTCTGCAGGATCCAGGGACATCTTGGCCACCCCTCTGGTGGAGTCCTTCCCGGTCAAGGCGTTGTAGGGGGCTCCTCGTCCGTAAAACTCTGTAGTGGGGAGGAAGGAAGAAGACGTGAGTGCATGTGCACAGAGCAGCCAGGAGCCTGTACACGGCACGGGGCGGGGCTTCTGAGACCCCACCCCACCCCACCCAATCCTGCAAAGGCTCAGCTGAGGAGAGGGACATCAGTGAGGATGGGAAGTCCAATAAGCCGCCCCCAGCCTTCCCACTGGATTGCGCTAATTCAGAATATGGAATAAGTCACACATGCTGGGCTGAGAGGTGATTTTTTTCTTTTTAATACAGAATGAAAATAATCCCTTAAAAATATTTAAAATGTAAACAAGAGGGACTTCCTACTTGTGGTGCAGTAGGTAAGACTCCACGCTCCCAATGCAGGGGGCCCAGGTTCCATCCCTGGTCAGAGAACTAGATCCCACATGCATGTTGCAACTAAGAGTTCACATGCCGCAGGCGAGCCACAACTAAGGAGCCCGCCTGCCGCAACGAAGACCCAGTGCAACCAAATAAATAAATATTTTAAAAAAATGTAAACAAGAAAAGTGTCCTGTCTTCCTAAATGTTCATGGAAGCCAACTCTACTTCCATACATCTTTTGTTTGGTATCAGATAAACAATGAACCATTACAAGACTACTTCCACGATATCAGTTGTAGTTTCCATTACGGAAAACATGAGATGGCACTAAAACGTTCTATAATGTTCTAGGATCACGACTCTTTGCTAAGTAATACTTTTCCTCTCACTGCTTTATCTAGGGTAAATCATCCAGTTTGACTTTGATTCAATAGGCAACAGGCAGCCACGGAAGGCTTTTGAGCAGAGCATGACATCATTAGAAAAATACTGTTGAAGTACCTCACTGACAAAGATTGTGAACTCATTCTGGGGCGGGGGGAAGGACCTGCCCAGCATTCCCTCCCTTCCCTCACACCTCCAGCACCCACTCAGGCTGCCACACTCCCCAGAGGTAAGGATTCATAAAGCCAAGCCACTTACCCTTTCCAGAAGTGACATCGAACACCACCCCTTTGACTGCCATGTAGATGGGCTGATCTTCCTAGGAAGCAGGAGAGAAGCTGTGAGGAGACAAAGAGCCCAGCTCCGCCAGTTCAAGTGAGTAAAATCTCTTCCCATCACAGCCGGTGCAGAGGGTGGCGGGTGAAGTTACAAGCCGGTCCTCAGGGAGCTCGCCCCACCTGCGCAATGTCATGCCCACTCACAAAAACCTGGAAAAGTCACGAAGCATCATGACAAGCCTATGGCAATACCTTTCCCAGGAACTGAAGCAGCTCCGTACAGATAAAAACTCAAAAGAATATTAAATGGATTACTTAAATCAGTCCATGGGACTTCCCCGGCGGTCCAGTGATTAAGACTCCACGCTCCCAGTGCAGGGGGCATGGGTTCGATCCCTGTCTGGGGAACTAAGATCCCGCATGCCGCATGGCATGGCCAGGAAGAAAAAAAAATTAATCCAAATTTCATCTTCATCAATGTACATACATGGAGGTAATCAGTGTAAATGATTTATTTTATATCAATATTTTGCTTCCTACAGGTAATATTAGTTCATACAAACATTTTCATGTATTGAAATAACTAAAACAGCTGTCACTTCAACAGTTCTATTTTAGTTTAGTGATGCTGTGTACCTGTTTGTGTAGCTATTCTATTTTGGATCATTTCCAATTCCTGAGAACTATAAACGGCTGCATTACGAATATCTTTCTACAAGGTACTTTCTAATTTGTTCTCTCCTTGAGGCCTATTGCGATATATTGAATATAAGTAGATGAACAACAAAATCACTTTTTATGTTTTACCAGTTTGTCCTTCAAAAAGCCATTTAGGGCGCTAGAAATATACGAGCAATACTGTTTCCTTGCAGTTCCTTGGCTTTTACACTTTATTTTTTCCTATATTCCTGGGTATACAAAAGGAGAGATAGAAAAAAATGTAATTCCCAAGCGACAGATAAGCACTCTGGAGGAATTATAAGTTAAAATCAGAAGGGGTCTTGAAGATAATCTGTCTAACAGCTTCGTTTTACAAATGCACCTTCGTCATCCAGGCCTGGGGAGATTATGAGACCTACCCAGAGTCACAGAGCAAATCAGAGGGAAAGCAGTTTCTGGAATCTGGAGCCCAGGAATCCAAGGCTCAGTCCCTGCCCCACCAGGGGGCACACAGCACAAGGACAGTGCACTTGCCTGGGACCAGGAGAGGGTGGGTGTCCTGGGAAATTCATTCAAAAGACCCAGGGCCATGAAGAAAGACACAGGGAGTGAGTGGGTCGGAGGTACCCAAATGTTAGGGAACCAGGGGAGTCACCCGCATCAGTGAGGCAGGGCCTTTATCTTTCCTCTGGGTTTTGGGCTTGCTTGGCCATCTGGCCTTCCTCCCTACCTGTGGCCAAGCAGGGCCAGGAGAGAGTGCCACGTGAGCTACCATGACAAAGGGATACCAGAGCAGTGCGGCAGAGGAAGGAGGGCCTCTTCCACACCTGGGAGAGCCCTGGAGCCTGGGTGCAGGCAGGAAGGCGGGAACTCCTGGGCCTCCAGCACCCCAGACCCTGCAACAGAGGCTGGGGGACAGAGCAGAAGTTCCTCACCGGTGACTCTTCTTGAAAAAGAGAGAAACTACTACAGATGTTGTCTTCTGCAGAAATACCTGGGCCCTCCAGTGGTCTAAGGCCACGTTTTTCTAACTGCAATCGGCATTGGTAACATTAGTGGGTCATGCAATCAATTTAGTGATTTATCAACAGGCTTAAAAAAAATGAAATAGGAAAAACAAAGTTCAAAATAGAGCAGAAACTAGAAAACATTAGAGTGCTTCACACATAGTAAGAATGAGCATAGTTTCACGGCACTTTTGTTTCAGGTGTGTGTGTGTGTACACCAGGGTAGGATGCAAAATACATTTAACACAGCCGAAACGTCTGCAAGCCGTCATTTTATTGTATAATTAGAGAGGGTGGTTTCACCTCTTTACTCACCTGCCTCTATCCAACAGCCTTCACTGTCTGTATATTCTTTATTGTCTGTCCAGAATGATTCTTTCAGAAGAAGTACAAGTCCTACTCTTCACTACTTTTTTTTTTTTTTTTTTTTTTTTGCCGTACGTGGGCCTCTCACTGTTGTGGCCTCTCCTGTTGCAGAGCACAGGCTCCGGACGTGCAGGCTCAGCGGCCATGGCTCACGGGCCCAGCCGCTCCACGGCATGTGGGATCTTCCCGGACCGGGGCACGACCCCGTGTCCCCTGCATCGGCAGGCGGACTCTCAACCACTGCGCCACCAGGGAAGCCCTACTCTTCACTATTAAGTTTTAGAAAAGCAGAAAACAAATGTCACCCCATCCCCCCTTAGTACAGATTCCAGGGAGAGCTGGTGAGTGAGCACAGACAAATTCCATTTACAAAGAATAACCCTAAAGCCTAGAGGGGCCTTGGGTAAGCTCAGGGTCCAGGGTTGCCCTAAATAAACTCAGAAGGTAAACAACATTTCTGGTCATGCTTGCCCTCTGATACCTTCTTCTTAGCTGAACCAATATACCCCCGAAAAGGTCACTGCCTGGAGTGATGGAAAGGGAGGCTCTTGGGGGTTCATTTCGTTTGTACAAACTGGAGAAAGCACAGCCTGGTCCACCTCTTTTACTCACTAGCTGTGTAACCTTGGGCAAGTTACTCAACCGCCCTATGGCTCCTTCCTCACCTGAAAAATGAGATGACAATAATAGCTCCTTCCTCACGGGTCATCATTAAATGCTTTAAAGTGGTTAGGACAGTGCTTGGCAGAGTTGGCTCTATATTAAGTGTTTGTTAAATACAGACATCTGGTTCCAGGCCCAGAAGTCATGCTGGGGGTATGGGGGCAGGCGGCCCTCCCCTCCCTGCATTTGGTATCCTACGGTGCAAGTAAGGCAGAAAACATATTTTCTGAGGATAGCAAAAGTCAGTTTTGCCCTTGGAGGGTGGAGGATGACATTTGCTCGGGACCAAAGAGAACCCTCGAAGTCACCCCAGCCGCCCTACCCCAAAGCTAACTGCTTCATGACATCTGCTTTCCTTAATAAACCAATCCTCCCCCGCCTTTTTCCTCCATCGCTAAGGCAGGGGAAAATAACATTCACGTGCCAGTGACTCGTCTCCGTTGGGGAAAATTCTGCAGATTCCAGCGTCTGACATACAGGTTAGAATGCCAGCAGCAAAGAAGGGATATATACACCTCTCCCCGCCAGTCCTGCCACACATTTATTTCCCGAGGGAGAACGATGACCAAACTCACGAATGGCTTGTGATTTATGCTGTTTTTCTATTCTAAAAGCTCGATGTGAGGGTAAGTCATACAAGAATATTATTTTGCTCATGTTGCCTGGGCTGGGCCCTCAGCCACTCATGCTGGTTACTAGAGGCTTATAATTCAGGACAATTAATATATTTCAGGTGTGATCAAAGGGAGGGCAGAGAAATTCATATTTACTGAGATTCCACTGTGCTAGGTTCTCTCCATATGTTATACATGTTTACTTATACTAACGGATGTCACTTAGGTCAATTTTTACAATGACCTTCTGGAAAAGGTATTACTATACCTGTTTTGTAGATGGAGAAACAGGCTTAGAGTTTAAATAACTTGCCAACAGTTTCTCTGCTGGTAAATAAACAGCCAGAATTCAGACTCACACCTGTTTGATTCTAAAGCCCTTCCCGCGACATTCGTCCTTGTCGAAAACTTGAACGCCAGTCTTTGACCTATATAATTTGTAAACAGTGAAGCCCTGCTAAAAGAACAGCTGATGTGACACGGCGAAAGCTGCCAATGAAAACATGTGATCAATCTCTCTAGTTATAAGGGCAGCTGAAGAAATCAGGGTCCACAGGAAGGCCCTCTGGACACATGTGACCTTTCTCAACCTACGTTCATTTTTGTTCAACATGCTTACTCTGTGATCTGTGTGTTATCTACAGGAAAGGTCCCTGAAATGACCGCCTCTTTGCAAGCCTTACTAGGATTACTGGGAGAATGGGCTTTGAAGAGGCACCGGGGAGGCCGGATTTCAGCAGGTATTCCAAGAGGACTAGTTCATGCCGGAAGCACACGTGTAGCTATCTTCACACTCCCACGTGGGAATGATTCAGGGAGCCACACTGTGGATCACTCTGACAACCTAAACTGCCCGAAAGGGATAAAGGAGCACAGGGCCTCGTGCAGTAGATCCAGAACACAGTAGGTTCGGTGAAAGACACCAGCAGCCGGGACCCCTGTCTTTCGTGATTTCCAATCTGAAGCGTCCACTGAAGATACCAGGCAGCTTCCTGTCGGGGTGCGCGAGCTCTCACCACAAACCAGGCAGCAGAATGTGGAACAGGTGGGTCTGCCTTGGCTCTCGTCCAAAAGGATTATAACAGAAATGAGAATTCATAGCTAGTTGTTTCAGAACGACTTGTTATACAAGGTCCACAATCCCATAGCAGAAACCCTTGGGGGTCAGATGTGTTTTAGAATTCAGAGTTTGTCAGATTTTAGAAAGGTGTTATGGGGCACATGCCAGAACACCTACCGGGGTCTGAGGCAGCACCCCATCGTCATCTCTATCAATATTTCCACAGTAAAGCATAAACATGGATATTCACACTAAGTAGGATAAATAAAGACTATAAATAGACTCACGTAGCTCCAACAAGGTTCCATCACCAAAGGAGTTCAGATCAGGCAGGGTTTTGCTGTCAAATGACGTAAAAAAGAAAAAACCTTCTGGGACTTCCCTGGCGGTCCAGTGATTAAGAATCTGCGCTCCCAATGCAGGGGGCATGGGTTCGATCCCTTGTTGGGGAACTAAGAACCGGCCTGATGCACAGCGGCGCGGCCAAAAACAAAAAACCTTCTGCTTTTCAGAGCTTATCTGATTTCTGAATTGCATAAGAGGATTATAGGCCTGTTATAGTGCCTCTTGTTTGTATCTTTAATAGTAAGCTAATAAAAATAATAGCAGCTAAGATTGATTAAGGCTTACTATGCTAAGACTACACTAGGCCTACTACGCTATGCACTTTGCATATCGCCATCTCATTTAATCCTCACAAAACCCCTATGTAGAGTAGGAACTCTTATCCTGTAGCCATTATCACAGTCAGTTTTATGTGTCAATTTGGATAGGCAACAGTATCCAGTTATTCAGTACTTACCTAGGTATTGCTGTGGAGGTATTTTGTGGATGTGATTAATATCTACAATCAGTTGACTTTGTGTAAAGGAGATTATCCTGGATAATCTAGGTGAGCCATCAGTTGAAAGGCCTTAAGAACAGAATTCAGGTTTCCCCGAGGAAGAAGAAATTCCACCTGTGGGCTGCAGCATTGCTCCTGCCAAGGGTTTCCGGCCTGCCCTTCCTGACAGCCTGCCCTATGCATTTCAGACTTACCTAGCCAGCCTGCATGATCACATGAACCAATTCTTGCAATTAAAAACATACCCATATATATATTTTTTTCACTGGTTCTGTTTCTGGTGGAACCCTGACTGATAACAAGTACCACAGATGAAAATAGAAAATTGAGACTCCAACAGGTTTAGCTATTTGCCCAAAGGGACTCAAACCCAGATATGATTCAAAGGCATAACGCTCTAACTATACTATTTGTATAATGTATTATACAAACGGTAACACTTCTGAGAGTGAAAGGTGGTGCTATTAATAATTATCCCAGGGCTTCCCTGGTGGCGCAGTGGTTGAGAGTCCGCCTGCTGATGCAGGGAACACAGGTTCGTGCCCTGGTCCGGGAAGATCCCACATGCCGCGGAGCGGCTGGGCCCGTGAGCCATGGCCGCTGAGCCTGCGCGTCCAGAGCCTGTGCTCCGCAATGGGAGAGGCCACAACAGTGAGAGGCATATGTACCGCAAAAAATAATAATAATGATAATTATCCCAGGACAATAGGCATAAACCAGAACCATCTAGGGCAAACCTCAGCACAGGGCAGCTCTAACCAGCTGCGCTCAACTGCCTCTCTCCTCTCTCACTCTCTCTGCCTGCAGACATCCTCTGGGCGCCACACCCCAAACAATTCTTTCCTTAACCCGCTTCCATCTCAAGCCTCCCTCTCTCCTTCTGGCAGTTGAGTATCAATCAATAATATCAGCATAGGGCTTCCCTGGTGGCGCAGCGGTTGGGAGTCCGCCTGCCGATGTAGGGGACTCGGGTTCGTGCCCCGGTCCGGGAGGATCCCACATGCCGCGGAGCGGCTGGGACCCTGAGCCATGGCCGCTGAGGCTGCGCATTAGTCCGGAGCCTGTGCTCCGCAGCGGGAGAGGCCACAACAGTGAGAGGCCCGCGTACCGCAAAAGAAAAAAAAAAAAAAAATAATAATAATATCAGCATAAAAAAGCCAAGGGTCTTTTCTCAGTCCTCATCCTGAACCCTGGGCATGGCTGCTGCATGCAGTCTCCACTAGGAATTCTCTCTTCCCTTGGACTCTGTGCTGGGGGTCCCCAAGATTACCCCCCCATTTGGAGATTCACGAGTACTCATGGAACTTAGCATATAATTGTACTCAGAGCTATGTTTTATTACAGTGATGTAGTAAGGGTCATAGGGGAAAGGACACAGGTAGAGTCTAGAGGAATCTATGTACCTGTGGACTTCCTTACACTGTCTGCCTCCCATGAGGGGCCCCACAGAGCACATTCTTTCCCTGGCAACAAAATGCAGCAACACGTGTGCAATGTTTTTGCCCAGGGAAGCCCATGAGAGACTCAGAGCCCAACGTTTTTACTGGGGACCGGCCATGCAGGCCCTCTCTGCCTAGCAGTGTTCAACATGAATGCACAGTTTCTACGAAGAGCCCAGACCGAGCCACCTTTATCTGTTAGGGAAATGCAGAACACCCTGGAAATCCAGACATCAGCCAAGGCCTTTCTAAGGACTGCGGGCCTGTTATGTTAACTCTTTTCTGCACAGGTTCCCTAACCCAGTACCATCTGGTTCGCTGCTGCTCCAGAAGATGGTGTCCCTTAACATCCAGTCACATACCTGTCTCCCTCCTTCTGTGTTCTCAATGACTCAGGCTTCTAACCAACCTCTCTTTACAGTGATGCCCAAACTAGCACCACTGCCTGAGGGCCAGGTTTCTAAATCCCCCTGGAGAAACTAGTCCAGCTAAGGCTACTTAACTTGGGGGTTAGGGAGCCCACACCAGAGTGTTTTAACAAGAGAATATTAGGTTCCTTCCTTGTTCTACCACTAACTGGTGGCATGCCTCAGTTTCCTCACCTGTAAAAGCAGGAGGTTGATTCCTATCAACTCTGAAATGCTGTAATTCCCTGATTTCCCCACCAAACTGTTCCCCCCACCTCCTGATCCAATATCAGCTCCATGGCCCTTCCCATGTGCAGCATCCTGTTCCCACCCTCCAGGGCCATCGCACTGGGCCCCAACAACCCGAATGGTCAGATGGCTGTGAGGAATATCCTAGACACGTCCAGACTGCTGACCGATGTGGACTGAAGTGGGTGCGTCTGGGGTTGGGGGTCATCTTTGTCTCTAACCTCCGATCTCCCCCCCTGCCCTCTCCCCCAGCTCTGGCTCAGCCTCAAGAGCACGGCTATTAAGAGCCAGTGTGAGGAGTCAGCTGCAGAGGGGCACGGTAAATGAGGAAGGCAAAGTGCAGGGAAAGTTTGGATCAACCATGGACCTGCCCCCATTCCCGCCTAACCCGGGGAGCAGGCCTTGCTTCCCTCTCTCCCTCTCCCCCCACTCCCCCCAGGAGCGGGCAGAAGTGTGTGCCCGCAGCTGATGCTTACATTTAAAACAAAAAAGTTCTGAGGTTCGTGTACAGACCGCCGGCCAAAAGTCTAGGAAACAGCTCTCGGGAAGAGAGGACGAAGCGCGGGGTGGGGTGCTCTGGCTGGGGAAGGCGGAAGCAGGGAGCCCCGAGTGCTGGGGACTGCCCCCCTGTCCCCAGGCGGCGATCCAGGCCTGGAGAGAGGAGCCCGGCAGGCTTCGCGCCCAGCTCGGAGCCGGGGCTCCGGGAGGGGGCGCCCGCCGAGGCCCGCGCCTCTCCCCGAGGCCTCCCCTCGGCGCCGCGGCTTCCTGGGATCCCCTCCTCCCTCTCCGCGGCTTCCTGGGATCCCCTCCTCCGGGACTCGGCCCGGTCCCTGGGCCGGCGCTTCCCCGCTCACCTCCTCCCCGCCGTAGCGGGCCAGCTCCTCCTCCGTGAAGAGCCGCACCGGAGGACCCCGCTCGGCAGGGCGCGGCGCCTGCCCGGCCCCGGCTGGGAGGAGCCCCGCGGCCAGCGCCAGGACCAGGGCCAGCGCGGCCAGCCACCGCAGCCGCCGCCCGGGCGCGGGGCCTGTCATGGTGAGCCCACCGAATCGGGCCTGCGGCGGCCTGGGCGGCGGGGCCCGCGCGCGCGCGCGCCCCTTGGCCCCGGAACCCCTCCCCGCGCGCGCCCGCCCGGCACCCGGAGGCCCCGGAGCCGGGAGCCGGGAGCCAGGAGCCGGACTCCGCGCCTTCCACGCGCTGAGGGCTGTGCTCGGCCGCTGGGACGCCGAAGCCGGAAACTTGGAGCTAGGATTCTGGGGGCTCCCGACTCCAGACTGCGCACTGAAAGTTGCGCCAAACAGTGGCGTCTGTTACAGCAGTTCCTTGATTAGGTACAGAGTTGACACAGCCAACATTCCAGCACCCAGGAAGAGAGATTTACAACCTAGGACCCCAACTTCATTAATTCACTTTTACTTTTGGCTGATTTTTTTTTCTTCCCAGTTGTGTTTAAATTTCGAGTCCCCAAAGGATTTTTGCAGAGGGTAGGGCACAAGACATGCACTGAAATAATTATAGCTAACATTTGTGCAAGGATTTCTTCACAGATTTATTCAGCAAGTACTTTTTGAGGGCCTCCATGTACCAGGTCACTGGAGGCACATCGCTGAACAAGACAGATCCACGCCCCATGGAGCTTACATTCTATGGGCGAAATAGACAAACACGATACATAAGTAGTATGTTAGATGGTGATGAATGCTAGGAAGAAAAATAAAGTGGGCAAAGGGATAGGGAGCATTGGGAGTTGCAATTTTAAATAGGCTGACCAGGGAAGGCCCCAATGAGAAGGCAGTATTTGTATGAACATCTACAGGAGGTGAGGGAGGTAACCTGGGGGAGGACAATCCCTGCAAAGGGAAAACTGCTTAAATGCTGAGGAAGGATAGTGCCCGGCTTGTTGGAGGAACAGCGAGGAGGGAAGAGGGGTAGGAGGGGAGGTCAAGGACTGAAGCAGGGAGCTATTGTTATAATCCAGGTGAGAGATGAAGACGGTTTGGCCCCAGGTGGTAGCCAGGGACGTGGTGAGAAGTGGGTGGATCACGGATTTGTTCTGAAGGTGTAGCTGGCAGGATTTGCTGACAGACAAGACATGGGGTCTGAGAGACAGAGAGGAACCAAGGATGACCCTGAGGGTTTTGGCCTGGGCAGCTGGAAGGATGGGGTTGCCACTTACTGAGATAAGGAGAGAGGTAGGAGCAGGTCTTGGGGAAGATCAAGATCAGGCTTGTTCAGTTTGAGAACACTTAGATAGCCAAGTGGAAGGATCAGGTAGACAGTTGGCTATATGAGTCTGGAATTGGAGGAAGAGTTCCAGGCTAGAGATATAAATTTTGGAATGCTTGGCATATAGGTTTCATTTAAAGCCACAGAATGGATGAGATTGTCAAGGAGCAGCACGTGGATCGGAAGGAGGGAGGACCAAGGACTGAGTTCTTGGGGTTTGCCAAGATTTTGTGGTTGGGAGAACCGGCCACCAAAGATAGGCTTGCTGTGTGCCAAGCACTTTTACGTGTATTATCTCATTTAATCCTCACTGTAGCTCTAGGAAGTAAGAAATATTATCACCCATTTTACAGATGATGAAGCTGAAGTACACAGACCTTAGGTGCCTTGCTCAAGGTCACACAGTAGGTGGCAGAGCCAAGACTCGAGCACACGCCCTGTGTCCCAGAGCCCCTGACCGCCAGGCTACACCTCCTCTCAGTGACTGCACCTTCTCATCCATGTACTTCAACAGAATGGGCTTCTAGTGCAGAGCAGCCTAAACAGGGTCTGTCCACAAATCGTCTGAATCTTAATTTCCACATCAGTAATGTACCAGCCTGCCTCCTGGATAGGGCTGTGTCAAAAGTAAAAATGGTATGGATGTGAAAAGCTGTGTAAGCTGTGCCGTAACCACATTACACCACGTCACAGCGTTTCCAGATTAGAAGAGGCTCTTCTAAACCCTTAGAATATCACCCTCTTCCTGAGGCATCCTGTTCCTTGGCATACAGGGTGCTGCTTCTCTGCTTGAGCCCTTTCTCTCCCTGCAGCTGGATTTGTTAGGAACTGCTCTGAGCCAAAAGAAACTCCCTATAATTTCTACTGATCAGATCTAGCTTCCTCGTCCCTGAGACACTGAGTGTGAGTCTATAATTTAATAGCGTGCTCATATGCCCTTGGATTTCTCCAGGCATCCCCCTGATAGCCCTTCCCTACTTGAACCCAGCTTCATTTTTCCAAATGAATCAGTAAGTTATCTGCAAGGAAAACAGAAACTAATCTAAGTAAAACAGAATGGCTGTAATGCAGGGAGTTGGTTACACAGGTGATGCAAGAGGCTGAGAAGCAACCCCGAGGGAGCCCAGAGATTAGCAAAGCAGGAAGATTGGCAACATCCTGGTGTTTTTAGAGTTTAGGAGCCTGGGTCACCTAACCGAAGCTACAACCACCAAAAAACCTTTGCATCAGGGGCTAGAGCTATGGAAGGGAAGCTGCCAGGGGCAGAGAGCAAGGGAAGGAAAAACCTTGGCTTCCCCCTTGCGCAGATCCCCTCCAGTCTCCGAGCAGTGCTTCGACTGAACCCAGTGGAAACCCAGCCTTCAGGGCCAGCCCCGGTAACCGAGAGCTGAGCAGGAGAGGTGAGAATGGGATCTGAGAGCAAACAAGCCCAGGATCAGCACAACCCAGTCTCCAGGATCTGGCCTCTGCCTGCCCCTCTGACTCTGTCTCCTAAGTGCCCCTCCATCGGTCCCCTCCAGCCACATTGCCTTCTGCTTGGGTCCCAGCCTGGGCCTCTGTACTGTACCGGTGCCCTCTTCCTGGGGTGCAGGTCATCATGGGCCTGGGGTGCAGGTCGTCATGACCCTCTTGTCACTCAGGTCTCAACTCACAAGTAACTACCATCTTGAGGCCTCTCTTGACTCCCCACAATCAGCACCTCCCTCCACAGCTGCCCTATCACGTGCTATCACGTGGTCCCTTTTCCTTTCTTTAGAGCTCTTGTCACTATGTGAAATTATTTTGTTCGTTTATTTACTAAACTACTCGTTGAGTACCAGTAACTGCCAGGCGCTGTTGGAGGCACTGGGATATAGCAATGAACAAGACACATAAGCACCCTGCCTTCACGGACCTTATATTCTAGTGCAGGGAGACTGAAAATGAAAGTCAGAAGGTGGTACACGCTAGGGAGAAATATAAAGCAGTGTAGGGGCACGAGCTGGCAATGGTGTTTGCAGGGTGCTTCAGAGGAGGCATTGCTGATAAGGTGATGTTGCGAGAAAGACCTGTGGATGGTGAGGAAGTGAGTGGCCTACAGCTTCATCACTGCAATCTCTGCTTCTGTCATCACAGGGCATTTACCCTGTGTGTCTACCTTCCTATCGTTTTCCATCTTCCTGTAAATTCACAGGTTATAACAGGCGAAGGGATCACCTTGCTTAGTGTGACCTCAACTAATGACATCTGCCACAATTCTATTTCCAAGGAAGGTCACATTCTGAGGTACCAGGGGTTGGGACTTCAACGTATCTTTTTGGGGAACGCAATTCAACCCATAACGGGAATCCTCAGGATGTAGATGGTAATTCAAGCCATGAAACTAGAGGAGACCACTTTATTAGTCCCTAGGGAGTGAGTAGAAAGATCAGAGACCTAGCTTGAGGAAGGCGACCCTGTAGAGTTGAGGGGATGAGGAGAAACCAGCAAAGGAGACTGGAGAAGGAGGAGCAAGTGACGTGGGAAGCAAAGTGGGAGCGTGTGGTGTCCTGAAGCCAGGGGAGGAAAGTGTACAAGGAAGAGGGAGGATGACCTGAGTCCAGTACTGCTGATAGATCGAGAGGAGGATAGGGAAATGGCCATCTGATTTGACAACGCAGAGGTCATTTGTAACCTTAATAAGCACCGTTTCAGTGGAGTGGAGAACATAAAAGCCTGATTGGTGTGTGCTCATGTGGAAATGGGAGGAAAGGACTTGGGGACAGCAAGTACAGAAAATTCTATTAACGTGTTCAAGGTCTGTTTCTCGACTCTAGCATGGAAGAGTCACAAGAGCAAGGACCTTGGAGTACCCTATTCATGTCTATATCCCAGTGCCTGGCACACTGTATTTGTTAAACCATGTCAGGTATTGTATTTGTCAGTATCTCCTTCAAATGTGGGAGCCCATAATTTTCCAGTTTGCTCATACCAACAAAGAGTAGAGAGAAATGATAGGGCTGGACTAGATTTCTCTGGTTCCTTCTAGTTCTAAATTTCTATGATTGTGTGACTTGTTCTATCAACCTCCCTTGTAGTAAAGCAGTAAGTAATTCAATGAGTTGTTTGTTGTTGTTTATTTGTTTTGGTAAGCAACTGTTAACTGAAATGGATGCAATAAGTGTTCCATTCATAAATTTAACAAACATTTGCTGAATGCCTACAATGTGTTAGGTGCTATATATATTGTCCCATTTAATAGATGTGAGAGCAGAGGGTCTGGGCTGGGGTAGGGTGGTCAGAAGAGGTGGTGGAGGCCTCCCAGTACTAACACTCTGAAGGTCCAGGCTGCTCTGATGTGGTTGGTGCTACTATGGTTGCCACTGAGGAGGGAAGAGGCCCTGAGTGCAGGGGTTTGCAGAGTTGCAGCTGCCCAGAACACAGAGCAGCATTCACCAAGGCATAGGCAACCTCTATCTGCTTCACTACTAAGCAGCCCAAGGCAGCCACACAGAACAGCTGTTCAGGCAGCAGGAAGAGGGGATGATGTGGGTCCACCCTGCCACAGGGCAAACACCCAATTTTCCACCACATTCAGGGCACGAGGCTTTTGCTACTGTGAACAGCACCTTTGGGTTTTGCTGCAGGACCTGTTTTGGCTCAAATAAGGACCTGTGAAGCAGGGCAGGGTTTAGCAGTTGCATTCTAAGGTGAACAGAGGATGGCTCAGAGTATTACAAGACCTGTGGGAGAAGGGCAGAGCCAGGACAAGAATCTAGAAGTCCTGACTCCAAGTGTCTGGCCCAGGAATAATGGAAAGAACTTGGATTTTGTCGTCTGTTCCTGGATTAAATAATCTTCACTTGTTTATGGCCTTCTCCCCATCCCTTCTGAAACAAGGTACCTCAGTTTCCTCACCTGTAAAACAGAGAGAAAAATGTACTCTTTACAGGGTTCCTCGCAGGATGAAAGGCATAATGGGCACGAACGTGCTTGTAACTATGGTTATAACCTACAAGGCCAAGCTTCCTCTTTCAATTATAGATTAGGATCTCCTATCTGTCTGACTTGGCCCCCTTGTTCCACTTTCCACTCATTTTCGCCGTCCTTCCCCCTCCAACAAAGAGAGGAAGTAAAAGAAGAGGAAAGCACGTGCGTCTAACGTGCGGGTTAAGCCTGGCTCTGGGTAACTCAAAGGCTTCGCTACTCCGGGAATGCTGAGTGGGGCCCTCACGCCCAGAACTACATTTCCCAGCAACCCTTTCGCGGCTCCAGCGGCGGCGGGGGCGAGGCGCATGCGCCGAGTGCGCCCCGCCTTGTCTCGAAGCAGCTCCTGCGGACCGGTTTCGCCTCGGAGAGCCGGCAGGTCTCGGCGCTGCAGCCGCGGTGCTCGCCTAGCTGCTTCCCGGGGATCGCAGCGGGCTCAGGTTTGCCTTAGGTCCGGTCAGTGCCATGATCCGCCAGGAGCTCTCCACATCCTACCAAGAGGTACAAGGCAGGGGCGGGGGCGAAAGCAAATTTTCTTGTGAGGCAGAGCGGGTCCCGGGGGTCCGGGCGGCTGGGCTGTGGGGGGCGTCCGGGCGGGCAGAGCCCGCCTCCGAGTAGCGGTGAGTGCTTTGGAGGAGGGGTCCCCGCGTGCTGAGCTGCGGCGGAGCAGGAAGGAAGCGGGACGCCGAGCCTCCTCCGGATGCTGCCTTCGCTTGGCAGAAGGATGGAGCCGGGGCCCCGGAGTCTCGACCCTTAACCATCAGGTGAATGATTAAAGCCTCGTCCGGCCCAGGCAGCAGCGCGGTCCGCCGGGCGGACTCCCCCCCGCCCCCCACGCCGAGGTTCTTTGCAACAAGTGGAAGCACCCGCGCCTTCCTCCCAGCTGGGCAGAGGCGCGGTGGGCATCAGCCCCCTCCACGCCCAAGGCCTCGTGGCCCCTGCAGCTGCTAACGATAGCGATAATTACAGCTCGTTTTGATGGCCAACCAACTTTGAAAATGTGCTTTCACCGACAGAGCTGCTTCTCGCCCCGTTCCGTTTCTCTCTCCACTTTCACCTCCTCCCACGACTGTAACTCTAACTTTCCAGTTCTTTGTCTCATTCTTGTCTGTGCTGCGCTGCAGGCTGCGGTTCCAGCCCTTCCCTCAGACCAGCTCCTCCTGCTGACTCTTACTGACACTAGTGAACTGCTCTCCTTCTCCTCCTCTAGGGTCCCAAACCTTGGTCATTTCTAGTTCTCTTCCCTCCCCTGTGTCCCCCACCGTGCTCCCCTCCCTTGGCAAGTTCAGGCAGTTCCATATCCTCAATCCTCAGGTTTGTGACCCCAAGTCTGCTCTAACCAACTCTCCGTTCGGTGTCTCCCATGCTGGGCCCTGCCTTGATCTCCGAGAATTCCTTTTTACATACACCTGATGCTGCCGTTGGTCTACCCAGAACAGTCCAAACTTCTTACAAGCTTTCACAGCCCTGCAGCCGTGTCTTCTGTTACCTTTGTCATCTCCTCACCCACCTAGGTTCTGGCGGCACTGGAAAGTCACAGATTAAAAACGTGCTCCTGCTATGCCTATGCTCACACCATTTCTTCTTCTTTAACCCCTTCTCAAACTCCTTTGGTTAAAATTCCCCCCATTGTGCAAGGAGGGATCTCAAATCTCACATGCTCCATAGGGGTCTCACTTCCCAGACGAGTCTGTCATCCTGCCAGTCCTTCTCATGTGAACTGCTGCTGTCTTGATCAATACTGATCAATACTGATGTACATTTCTCCCTTTGTAAATGATACTGTGTGGAGTATATAAAGCAGATGCCTTAGCCCCGTAGTAGAAGGGGAAGCCAAGTTGAAGACAGACGAGATTTGCCTGAGGCTTGCCATTTTGTAGTGTGGGATCTGGGCTAGAATCTGACTTTGGGACAAATTTCTGTATTTCTCCTACCATTTCCTTTGTCCCAAAGGAGCCTGATGGATTTTAACCAGTGCTGTGGTTTCTGTGGCCCCTAGATTCTGTACCCAAGGCAGTGGGGGAATCCTGGGAAATGAGTTGTGTCTTTCCTTGACTCTGAAAGTTTTCAGGTTTGTAGGGAATAGAGCATAGTGGGTAGATACTAGGACTTTTAAGTCAAAAAACCCTCATTCCTATCCTGCCTCGCCTCTTGCCATTTGTGTGACTTTTGTCAAGTTACTTAACTTCTCTGAGCCTCAAGTTTCTTCGTCTGCAAAATGAAGGTAATGATAGTCCCTATCTCACAGGGCTCTGAGGGTTAGATGACTTGGTCTGTGAAAGTGCTCAGCTCAGTGCCTGGCAGTCGTGACCCCTCAGTGAATGCTAGTTCTTATTAGCAGGGTGTGGGCAGCTCCTGCTTCTGGGGAGTTTTGGGGTCCTGGTTTACAGGACCATGTCCCTCACCATTCACACGCAACCTGCATTATCTCCTTACCTAGCAGGGCTCCTAAAATGTTTATTAAAATATAGGCGGTTATCCTGCTTGCAGGGGTAAGGCCGAGGGTGGATTCAGTTTCCGTTGGTGGGAGACGCTGGAAGGACCCCTCCTCTTACTTTCGTTAGTGGCCCGTTCTGAAGTCCCTGTCTCTCACCTTCTTCAGAAGAAGGAGGCCTCCTGAAGCTTTCTTGTGTGGGTCATTCTGAGAGTGGACCTAGCTCCGAGTTAGGTTTCTTTGCTGGGGGGAGATTTGGGTTTTGCAGGATGGGGCATTGGAGAATTTGGCCAGGGCCGGGCAAGGAGGTGGGTTTATTATGGCTGCAGGTAGTCAGCAGGGGAACTGGGCTAGGAGTGTGTTAGGGTTAGGCTGAACCTGTGCGAGGCTTGGATCAGAGAGCGCTGGGCCTTCCCAGGACTAACATCCTCCTTGCCCTTTGGCCAGCAAAAGGGAAAGAGCCCTGGGGACCTCTTGATCTGTGTTCCTTCCCACTGTGGACCTGTGTTTCATGGTGTCATCTTTCACGTGTTGGTTTTCTTTTCTTTTGGGCTTTAGGGCTTTAAACTAGAGGCTTTACCTGATTCTAAAGGGGAGGAGCAATAAAGACGCAGACGTAGAGAATGGATTTGAGGACACGGGGAGGGGGAAGGGTAAGTTGGGGTGAAGTGAGAGAGGGGCATGGACATATATACACTACCAAATGTAAAATAGATAGCTCGTGGGAAGCAGCCACATAGCACAGGGAGATCAGCTCAGTGCTTTGTGACCACCTAGAGGGGTGGGATAGGGAGGGTGGGAGGGAGATGCAAGAGGGAGGAGATATGGGGATATATGTATACATATGGCTGATTCACTTTGTTATAAAGCAGAAATTAACACAACAATGTAAAGCAATTATACGCCAATAAAGATGTTAAAAATAAATAAAGGGCAGGAGCAGAGGCATGGAGAAGGAGATGGAAGAATATTAGATACGTAAGAGCTTTGTTTTAACTCAAGTTTCTTAGAGGTGAATTTTTAATGATGTCCTGCGACCTTAAGTGTTGACCCTGTGAGCCTAAGAAAATACTTGGGAAGTCTATCCCCTCCCTCACCTCCCAATCCAGTGATAGGTCCTCCTCTAAACTCTGGTCTTGGTGTTTCTTGCTTTTCTCCTTAATGCTGTGGAACCTTGTTGGTTATCATTGTATCGTCGTCGCCATTTGACAGGTGAAAACGCTGATGAAGTGAGGTGGAGGTTGCTTGCTATTAGGCTGCTAATTAGCACCTGTCTCTGGGTGGTCTGCCCTCCCCACTTTGTTCTGCCATTAGCAGCCTGAGTTGGTGGACTTTAGCTCTGACACCAACTTCTGTTCCCTCTGCTCCCTCAGCAGACTCTAAGCTTGCATTTCCTCCTTCTTTGGGAAGTGATTAAGAGCATGGGTTTTGGAACTAGACTAACTTGGATTTTGCTCTTTGCTCTGTGGCCATGGAAAGTATTGTGGGTTGAATTGTCTTCCTCAAAAAGGTATGTTGAAGTCCTAACCCCCAGCACCTCAGAAAGTGACCTTATTTGGAAATAGGGTCATTGCAGATGTATTTAGTTAAGACGCAGTCATGCTGAAGTAGAATGGGCCCTAACCCAGTACGAATGATGTCCTTATAAGAAGATTGACCATGTGGAGACACAGAGACTCCGTGTGAAGATGGAGGCAGAGATCGGAGATGGGATGCGTCTACAAGCAAGGAACACCAAGGGTTGCTGGCCATTATCTGGAGCTGGAAGAGAGGCATGGAAAAGGTTCTCCCTCACAGCCCTTGGAAGGAACCAACCTTGCCATCACCTTGATTTCAGCTTTCTAGTCTCCCTAACTGTGAGGGAATAAATTCCTGTTATTTTAAGCCACCCAGTTAGTGGTGCTTTGTTACCGCCGCCTGGGAAACTAACACACAGAAGTTATTTGAATTTTCTGAGCTTCAGTGTGCTAATCTGTAGAATTGGTATAACATACCCTATATCATGTGATTTCTTTTTTTGTTTGTTTGTTTTTTGATGACAGTTAAGTGAGAAACAGCTTCTGCTTTCTTATTCTAGTCCAGAAAAGCAAAGCTGATGTAGCTGACTTCCTTGCCCTCTTTGTTTCTCCCTTTAGCTGAGTGAGGAGCTGGATCAGGTGGTTGAGAACTCAGAGCAGGCGGACGAGCGGGAAAAGGAGGCGGTCAAAGTCCAGGGTCCAGGGATCTTACCAGGTAAGTGGGTTCAGCGCTGGGGGTGGAAGTGCCGGCAAACGGTGCTGAGCCACTGCCGCAGCCGGAGGCCCCAGTCCAGGCTCCTCGCCAGCTGGGGACCTGTGTTGGAGGCACAGCCCCTGCCTGGTGTCGGATCTCAAGTATTGCCCTCGTTTTAGAGCTATACATATTTAACCAGCCTTGGGACAGAGGATGTGTCCAAGCCGGCATCTGCTCTTTTCTGTCCTCTAGTTTGAGCCAGATCCTGAGGCCAGGCCATTGGATACAATGACAAGAACTTTGGGTCTCTGTTTTTTTGTTGCTTTTTCCCAGGGACGCTGTCAGCAGTTGAGCCTCTGATACCTGAGTCGCTTCCCAGGGCACTCTGGGCGATTATCTGATAGGCCTCATCCCCGGACATCAGGCCTCTCCAGTTTTGTCGCCCAACTGGGTGGTCCCATCAGTAAGGTGGCATCTTGTAGAGCCTTGCAGGAATGTTGGATACTGTCAACCACTTCTTCATCCTGGATACACGCTGCTCCCTTAGCTTCCATGATGTGACACTTTACTTCTCAGGTCACTCCTTCCAGCCTCCTTTGCAGTTACCCGCCAGCTCTTGGGTGTTAAATGTTTCTCAGAGGCCTCCTTCTCTCAGTCTCTGGCAGGTGACCTCACTCAGGCCCCCTCCCCTGCTTTAGTCACTGTTTGGTCACACGTGACTGCCGTGGTTATATCTCTGGCCCAGAGGTTACCTGTTCTCATATCCTGTGTATCCAGATTCCCAGATGGTGGCTCTGCCAGGATGTCCCAAAGGTCCCCTGAACTCCACACGTCCAGAATTGACCTCATGGCCTCCCCACTGCCAGCTTCGCCCTCTTCCAGTGTCTCCTGTTTCCAGGAATGGTACCATCACCACCCAGTTGAACCCGAAAGTCATTTATTTTTCCTTCCTTCCCTACTTCCCCTTCTTCACTGCCCCTCAGCCATGCTGGCCTTCTTTTACTTTGGGCCTCCTTCCCACCCCTGGGCCTTTTTGTAGTTTTATTCCTCTGCCTGGAATCTCTTCCGTCTGTCACCTTGTTAATGCGTAATCACCCTTCAGCTCTCAGCTCATTCATTTTTTCCCTGCGAAGCCTTCTCTGACCTCCTGGCTAGATCACCTCCCCCGTCACTCGTAGCCTACACATCTCTCCCTTGCAGCTGTTGCTGATGGAATGGTATATGTGTTTGCCTGACTGTTTGATTAATGTCTGTGTGTTCTACTAGACCGTAAACTCCACCAGGGTGGAGACAGTCCCTTTTGCTCCCCATTCAGCCCTGGCCATGCAATAAGGATTCATTGAGTGAATGAGTGAGTGAGTGAGTGAATGAATGGAGTCCCAGCCTGACTCCAGCTTCTTGGGTGGATTGAGGGAGGTGGGCTTCCGCTCCTCTGGATTCCCATATTTGTAGGGGAGGGGAACGGGATAGGAAATTCTGTGATTGTGCCTAAGCCTTAGAGAGGACTTTGTAGAAGGAAGGAGGCAGGAAGGGCAGCTCATGTTTACTGACTGCCAGGCTCTGTCATCCCCATTGCCCATTTAATTCTCATAACAACCCTGGGAGGCGGTCATCCTCATGATTCCAGATGAGGCCCTGAGGCTCAGAGAGGCCAAGTGAAGTGTGGGAAGATCACATAGCTGGTCAACAGACAGACTGGATCAAGCTCTGTCTGACCCCAGACTCTTTCTACTGCACCCGTGATTTTTAAAAAATATCTTAAGCATCCTTCTATTAAAGCCCAATGTGTCAAAGGTCGTAGCCTGACTACCCTCACTCTGACTCTAGGCATTGCCTCTGAAGCCCTCAGGTCCCAGGGAGAACTGTTCAGAAGCCCTGTATGTTAGTTTCTATTGTGTGTGTAACAGGTTACCACAAACTTAGTGACTTAAACAGCTCACGTTTATTATCTGAGAGTCCTGGAGATCAGCAGTCCAAAATGGGTCTCACTGGGCTAAAATTAAGGTGTCGGCAGGCGAATTCCTACCTGGAGTCTCCATGAAAAAACCCATTTTAGTGCCTTTTCCAGCTTCTCGAGGCTGCCTGCCTTCCTTGGGTCATGTCTCTCCTTCCATCTTCAGGTCTTTCTCACATCTCCTCGTTCTGCCTCCCTCTTCCATGTTTAAAGAGCCCTTGTGATTACATTGGGCCCATCCAGAGAATCCAGAATAGTTTCCCTGTTTTAAGGTCGGATGATTAGCAACTCTGATCCCATCTTTGCCGTGTAACTTGACATATTTATAGGCTCCAAGATTGAGGACGTGGACATCTCTCGTGGGCCTTTATTCTGCCTACTGCACCCTGCGCTGCTCTCTTGCCCCCCGTCAGAAGAGAATAGATGGTGACAGCAGGAAGAGGAGGGAGGCCAGACGTGGAAAGATGAAGTTTCCTGTTGTGTTTCCTTTTATAGATAAATGCCAGGCGAATTAGGAAGTGGCCGTGATGACCTTCGACCTTGGCAGCCTCTCTTTTGCCTCAGATTCCTGGGGCCTCAAGGCCTGAGATTAGTCAGGACAGGCAGCCAGACCTCAGGCAGAGCAAATTTTGGGTAGTTCCTTTGGCTGGCAAAGAGCCTTCCCTGCTTTTGGGGAAACCCTCCTGGGCGCATCTCCTGTTTAGACTGTAGACAGTCCAGTGCACAGAAGCCCCTTTGGCTCGTCTCAGTAGTGACTTGGCCCGAATTTGATGACCTGGTGTACAACTTTTAGAGCTCACTTCCTGCCTCTGAGTCCCCTAAGAATAATAAAAATAATGGTTAATGACAGCAGCCACCAATGATTAGGTGCTTTCCTCTACTAGGCCTGGGTAGGGCTTTTTCTATATACTTTATCCCATAATCTTCCCAGCCACCCTCTGAGGGAGGCGGTTAGTCCTAGTTTATAGACAGAAACCTGGGGCACAGAGAGGTTAAGTACTGTGCTCAGAGTTAAAGAGTAGCAGGGCTCAAATTGAACATAGGGCCGTCTCTGAACGTGTTCTGACTCTGGCTCAGTTGTTCCTGGATGAGATGCTTTCTTGTTCCAAAATCCTCCCCTTCCTTCACCAGAGTCACTCATGGATTCCTTCACCCTTATGCCCAATGCTAAAACCACGAAGAAGGTGAGTGAGGCATGGCCTACTTCCGGGAACTCAGGCCATGTGGAGAGAGAAGGGAGGTTACCCAAAGAAGAACTTGCCCTCCTTCCTCACAGCCTGCCCCGAGCTACCTAATGGGGTCTTTTTCTCCCTGTTACCTGCTTTCTAGTATTCAGTACTTTTCCTTTGTAGCATTTGGCACAGCTGAGAGTGTCCATTTATTGACCATAATTCTTTCGTTAATTGTGTCAGCCCCTAGGCCCTGCCCCTGAGTTTTGTGAGGCACAAAGGTTTGTCCCCTCCCTACCTGCATTGTAACTCCAGTGCCTGGTAGAGTGCCTGGCCCTCTGTAGGTGCTCAGTGTGTATTGGTACCCTGGGAGAGGGAGGTGGGGATTTGGAGCAGGAAGGCATCTCATGTAAGCCAACTTGAATGAGTGAATGAGGGCCAAAGAAATGCTAGAGACAGGTGCCTCAGGAGTGAATGAAGGAGGGCTGGTTGGTGAAGGAAGTGGGATTAATCTGAAGGAGGGTGATATATGGGTGAAAAAGAAGGGCTAGCCAGGGAGGAGGGGTGTGTGCGCAAACACGTAGCGATGGGAATGACAATAGGGTGTTTCAGAGTCGGTGGGTGGTACAGTGGTTGGAGCAGAGGGTTGGTAGGAGAAGCAGAGGGAGGTGAGGTAGGAAAGCTCAGCTGGGTCAGACTGGGGGTGGCTTTGAGTGTCGGGGTTTGGACTTTCTCTAGGGGGCAGGCAGTGTTTAAAGGGAGTGGAGCAGAGCAGTAAGAGGAGTGAAGTGGGCATGTTAGGAAGATCAGTGTGGCAGGTTGTGGGCCTGGATTAAGGTGAAGTGAGACAACTGTGCCATGTCAAAGGCTGAAGGCTGATGTGATAGGCTGCTTTGATGTAGGGGAGGGGGTAGAAGAAAGAACCAAAGAAGACTCTGAGGTTGGAAGCCAGGTGAGTGGGAGAATAATACCATACAGAGACAGAGTCCGGAGGGGCAAGTGGCTGGAAGAGAAGATGTTCATCTGCGGTGCACACACCACGCTTCAGTTGATGTGGTGGGTCTGGTTAGAGATGGCCTAGAGGCAGTGAGAGGTATAGGATTGACCGGAGAGAGGACCCGTAGTGGGTGGTTTAGGGGCCTGGAAGAAAGCCAGGGACACAGAACGTGGAATGAGCAGGAGAGGGCCATGGAGACGGAGCCTCGGAGGATGTCCACACTTGGAGGTCAGAAGAGGAGGTGGAGCTGGAGTTGAATGCAGGGCCTGGAACTAAGAGTAGCAGGACAGGAAGACAGTATGAGGCTGCTGAGCATTTAGCAACTGAGGTTTGAGTTAAGCACCTAGCGCCCAGGATTATGTTCCCAATGTTACTCTCTGAGATAAAGAATTCCATACCATAATGTGGTAAAAGCCTCAGTCTGTTCGTTGCCTCTCTATCAGGGGAAGCACAACCACTTATTCTTTTCAAAGGGAGAGATGAGACCAGACATGCTAATTGAATAAGCAGTTTATTACATCAGAGATGTAATCACATTGAGGAAAACAGTTAATTAGTCATTACAATCAGTTCTCCATGGAAACAGTTGTATATTAATAGAATAGATAAAGGTAAACAACCAAAGGAAAAATAGGTAAATTGGACCTCATCAAAATGAAAAACTTTTGTGCATCAAAAGCTACTATCAAGAAAGTGAAAAGATAGCCCGCAGGATGGGAGAAATTTTCAAATCATATATCTGATAGGGACTTGTATTTAGAATATATAAAGAACTCTTACGCTCAGTAATAAAAAGACAACCCAATTAAAAAATGGGCAAAGAATCTGAGTAATGTTTCTTCAAAGAAGATATCCAAATGACCGATAAACACATGAAGAGATGCTCAACATCATTAGTCATCAGGGAAAGGCAAAACTAAACCACAGTGAGATACCACTTCATACCTACAAGGATGGCTGCAATCAATAAGATGATGATTAACAAGTTTTGGTGAGGATACAGAGAAATTAGAACCCCCATACGTTGAAAGAAGTCAGACACAAAAGGTCACATATTATATGATTCCATTTATGTGACTTGCCTAGAATATCCATAGAAAGAGAAAGTATTGGGTTGGCCGGAAAATGCCTTCGGTTTTTAAGTAAAAATAAAAGACACATTTTTCATTTTCACCAAGAACTGTATTGCACAATGTATTCAGCCTTTTGTGCCACTACCTTCTGCCATTTTTCAGGCAACTTCATAATTCCACATTCCCAAAACTTTTTATCTTTTTGAGCAAGGAACTGTTCTAGGTGCCTTTTACAGTCTTCCAGGGAATTGAAAATTTTTCCATTAAGAGAATTTTTTAAAGACCGAAATAAATGGAAATTCGAAGATGCAATGTCTGGTGAATACGGCACATGAATCAGAACTTCCCAGCCAAACTGTAACAATTTTTCCTCGGTCGTCAAAGAAACATGCCATCTTGCGTTATCCTGTTGGAAGATTATGTGTTTTCTGTTGACTAATTCCAGATGCTTTTCCACGAGTTCTGCTTTCAGTTGGTCTAATTGGGAGCAGTAGTTTTTGGAATTAATCGTTTTGTTTTCCAGAAGAAGCTCATAGTAGAGGACTCCCTTCCAATCACACTGTATACACAACATCACCTTATTTGGATGAAGACCGGCCTTTGGTATGGTTGGTGGTGGTTCATTTCGCTTGCCCCATGATCTCTTCCATTCCACATTATTGTACAGTATCCACTTTTCATCGCCTGTCACAGTTTGTTTTAAAAACGGAACATTTGGGACTTCCCTCATGGTCCAGTGGCAAAGAATCCGCCTTACAATGCAGGGGACGCAGGTTCGATCCCTGGTCAGGGAACTAAGATCCCACATGCTGTGGGGCAACTACACCCATGTGCTGCAACTACTGAGCTGGTGTGCCTCAACTAGAGCCTGTGTGCTGCAAACTACAGAGCCCGTGTGCTCTGAAACCCGTGCGCCACAACTACAGAGGCCTCACGCCCTGGAGCTTATACGCCACAACTAGAGAAGAGAAAACCCGCACGCCACAACTAGAGAGAAGCCCGCGCACTGCAACGAAGAGCCCGCATGCCGCAACTAAGACCTGATGCAGCCAAAAATAAATAAATAAATAAGTAATAAATCTTTAAAAAAAAAAAAGCGGAACATTTTCATTATGTTAGAGAATCGTGTGTGGAAATATGGTCAAGAAGGTTTTTTAGCTCAACTTATGTGGAACCCAAACATCAAAGCGATTAACATAACCAAGCTGGTGCAGATGATTTTCAACGCTTGATTTGGATATTTTGAGTATGTCAGCAGCTATCTTCAACGTGGTATAATGTTGATTGTTCTCAATTAATGTCTCAATTTGATTGCTATCAACTTCAACTGGTCTACCCAACCATGGAGCATCCTCTAGCAAGAAATCTCCAACACAAAACTTTGCAAACCACTTTTGACATGTTCAATCAGTCACAGCATCTTCTCCATACACTGAACAAATCTTTTTTTGCATTTCGGTTGTGTTTTTACCTTTCTTGAAATAATAAAGCAGAATATGCTGAAAATGTTGCTCTTTTCCATCTTCCATATTAGAATGACTACACAGAAATTCACAAATTTTGATAAGTCTTTTTTTAAATGCACGCTGATATGACAGCTCTCACAAACAATCTAACAGAATTGTTTTGAACAAAGTTAAGGACAACTAAGTGCTACCAGAGCCATCTTACGGAAAAAACTGAATGAAACTTTTGGCCGACCCAATAGATTATTGGTTACCAGGGACCAGGAGAAAGATGGAGTGACTGCTAATGGGTGTGGAGTTTCTTTTTGGGTAATGACAACGTTCTGTAATTAGATAGTGGTTATGGTTATACACCTTGTGAATATTTTAAAAACTACAAAATATATTCACTTTAAAAAGGTAAATTTTATGGTAGGTAAATTATATCTCACTGAAAAACCAAAACAAAATTAAAACAACAAACCCACCACATCACTAAAAAGAAAAAAAGATAAAGAAGTCATTTCTTCTTCACAATCTGAATGCATCTTAGCCCAGTGCTCTCTGCAAGGTAGAGTTTTGCAGGGTTGCGGTAGTCAGCCGGTTTCCTTTCCTGTAAATAAAGGTCCCACAATGTTTTACATATCCTCTTAATGGCCTGACTTCAAGTTTGGGTTTTTGAAGCAGTTCTGTCATGGGTTTTACAAAACTCATAAATTACCTTTCCCAAGAAAATCTTGTGCATTATTTTTCTCTTCTACTACTCTGACTTTGCATATATATATAAAGGATGTATACTTTTAAAATACATTCATCCTGCGTGTCACAAAAAAAGCCAGAGTTTGGTTTTTCTGACTGCAGAGTGTGTGGGACATTTTCTCAGATATCCAGCACCCGTCTAAAAGAATGGTAAAATGAAACGGTGTCTACTTTTAGAATCGGAGTGTCACGTATAGCACGTGTGGATGATAAACAATTCTACAGTGTTTTATTTATGTTACATGCCAATTTGTGGATCAGTGAAGGGCCTGTGAAGAGGCTAAACCTGGCTTCTGTGAATGAAACAGAAGAGACTCTGGGCCCGTGTTCCCACGAGAGTAATTTGTCCAGGTACCCCTGCCAAACAAATACAGATGGTGCAGTTGTCATGTGACCTTTCTGTTAAATTAGTTTTTTGCCTTAAAGTTTTTGCCTTTTTGCCTTGAATTAGTTTGTTTTTTGAAGTTTCGAGAATAAGTAGGGAGAAAGTCACCTCTTTCCCTAACCAAAGGCACCATGAAGGCAGAACATTTCAAATCATGTTCTGGCTGTGATAGCAGAGACACCTGCCCACAGATGCCTGTCATTGTTCATCATGTTGTACAGCCTAGACGTAATATGCAGTTTACCTTAAAAATGTTCTGCTTGTTTTGAAGTTATGTTTTTTGAATCAAATCTTCTTTTATCGTCATTAGTAACTGAATCTTAAGGACTGATGTTTACTGTCGTGTAGCGGAAGAGCATGCGCTAGGAGTCAGGACTCTAGGACCCTCATTCTGTGCCAGGTGTTGACTGTGGGACCAGGATCACTGCACAAGGAATGGGGTTGGACCAGATACCCTTTCAGGTCCCTACCAACTCTTAACAATTCTATTCAGACGTTACACACCAATTCAGTCCTTCACTTTTATCTTGTGATCTTTTCAAGCCCCCTCAGAATGTAGCAACCTGAAACCTGTTGCCACTGCAGTTATGAGCAGCTCATGACAGTGAATATGCTTTTACCTGCCATGTTTTTTTTTTTAACATCTTTATTGGGGTATAATTGCTTTACAATGGTGTGTTACTTTCTGCTTTATAAAAAAGTGAATCAGCTATACATATACATATGTTCCCATATCTCTTCCCTCTTGCGTCTCCCTCCCTTCCACCTTCCCTATCCCACCCTTCCAGTCGGTCACAAAGCACCGAGCCGATATCCCTGTGCCATGCGGCTGCTTCCCACTAGCTATCTACCTTACGTTTGTTAGTGTGTATATGTCCATGACTCTCTCTCGCCCTGTCACAGCTCACCCTTCCCCCTCCCCATATCCTCAAGTCCGTTCTCCAGTAGGTCTGTGTCTTTATTCCCGTCTTACCCCTAGGTTCTTCATGACATTTTTTTTTCTTCTTAAATTCCATATATAAGTGTTAGCATACGGTATTTGTCTCTCTCTTTCTGACTTACTTCACTCTGTATGACAGACTCTAGGTCTATCCACCTCATTACAAATAGCTCAATTTCATTTCTTTTTATGGCTGAGTAATATTCCATTGTATATACGTGCCACATCTTCTTTATCCATTCATCCGATGATGGGCACTTAGGTTGTTTCCATCTCTGGGCTATTGTAAATAGAGCTGCAATGAACATTTTGGTACATGACTCTTTTTGAATTATGGTTTTCTCAGGGTATATGCCCAGTAGTGGGATTGCTGGGTCATATGGTAGTTCTATTTGTAGTTTTTTAAGAAACCTCCATACTGTTCTCCATAGTGGCTGAACCAATTCACATTCCCACCAGCAGTGCAAGAGTGTTCCCTTTTCTCCACACCCTCTCCAGCATTTATTGTTTCTAGATTTTTTGATGATGGCCATTCTGACTGGTGTGAGATGATATCTCATTGTAGTTTTGATTTGCATATCCCTAATGATTAATGATGTTGAGCATTCTTTCATGTGTCTGTTGGCAATCTGTCTGTCTTCTTTGGAGAAATGTCTGTTTAGGTCTTCTGCCCATTTTTGGATTGGGTTGTTTGTTTTTTTAATGTTGGGCTGCATGAGCTGCTTGTAAATTTTGGAAATTAATCCTTTGTCAGTTGCTTCATTTGCAAATATTTTCTCCCATTCTGAGGGTTGTCTTTTGGTCTTGTTTATGGTTTCCTTTGCTGTGCAAAAGCTTTGAAGTTTCATGAGGTCCCATTTGTTTATTTTTGTTTTTATTTCCATTTCTCTAGGAGGTGGGTCAAAAAGGATCTTGCTGTGATTTATGTCATAGAGTGTTCTGCCTATGTTTTCCTCTAAGAGTTTGATAGTTTCTGGCCTTACATTTAGGTCTTTAATCCATTTTGAGCTTATTTTTGTGTATGGTGTTAGGGAGTGATCTAATTTCATACTTTTACATGTACCTGTCCAGTTTTCCCAGCACCACTCATTGAAGAGGCTGTCCTTTCTCCACTGTACATTCCTGCCTCCTTTATCAAAGATAAGGTGACCATATGTGTGTGGGTTTATCTCTGGGCTTTCTATCCTGTTCCATTCATCTATCTTTCTGTTTTTGTGCCAGTACCATACTGTCTTGATTACTGTAGCCTTGTAGTATAGTCTGAAGTCAGGGAGCCTGATTCCTCCAGCTCCATTTTTCATTCTCAAGATTGCTTTGGCTATTCGGGGTCTTTTGTGTTTCCATACAAATTGTGAAATTTTTTGTTTTAGTTCTGTGAAAAATGCCAGTGGTAGTTTGGTAGGGATTGCATTGAATTTGTAGATTGCTTTGGGTAGTAGAGACATTTTCACAATGTTAATTCTTCCAATCCAAGAACATGGTATATCTCTCCATCTATTTGTATCATCTTTAATTTCTTTCATCAGTGTCTTATAATTTTCTGCATACAGGTCTTTTGTCTCCTTACATAGGTTTATTCCTAGATATTTTATTCTTTTTGTTGCAATGGTAAATGGGAGTGTTTTCTTGATTTCACTTTCAGATTTTTCATCATTAGTGTATAGGAATGCAAGAGATTTCTGTGCATTAATTTTGTATCCTGCTACTTTACCAAATTCATTGATTAGCTCTAGTAGTTTTCTGGTAGCATCTTTAGGATTCTCTATGTGTAGTATCATGTCATCTGCAAACAGTGACAGCTTTACTTCTTCTTTTCTGATTTGGATTCCTTTTGTTTCCTTTTCTTCTCTGATTGCTATGGCTAAAACTTCCAAAACTATGTTGAGCAACAGTGGTGAGAGTGGGCAACCTTATCTTGTTCCTGATCTTAGTGGAAATGCTTTCAGTTTTTTACCATTGAGGATGATGTTGGCTGTGGGCTTGTCATATATGGCCTTTATTATGTTGAGGAAAGTTCCCTCTATGCCTACTTTCTGCAGGGTTTTTATCATAAATAGGTGTTGAATTTTGTCAAAAGCTTTCTCTGCATCTATTGAGATGATCATATTGTTTTTCTCCTTCAGTTTGTTAATGTGGTTTATCACATTGATTGCTTTGTGTATATTGAAGAATCCTTGCATTCCTGGAATAAACCCCACTTGATCATGGTGTATGATCCTTTTAATGTGCTGTTGGATTCTGTTTGCTAGTACTTTGTTGAGGATTTTTGCATCTATGTTCATCAGTGATCCTGGCCTGTAGTTTTCTTTCTTTGTGACATCCTTGTCTGGTTTTGGTATCAAGGTGTTGGTGGACTCGTAGAATGAATTTGGGAGTGTTCCTCCCTCTGCTATATTTTGGAAGAGTTTGAGAAGGATAGGTGTTAGCTCTTCTCTAAATATTTGATAGAATTCGCCTGTGAAGCCATCTGGTCCTGGGCTTTTGTTTGTTGGAAGATTTGGGGTTTCTTTCTTTCTTTTTTTTTTTTTTTAACATCTTTATTGGGGTATTCGCCTGTGAAGCCATCTGGTCCTGGGCTTTTGTTTGTTGGAAGATTTTTAATCACAGTTTCAATTTCAGTGCTTGTGATTGATCTGTTCAGATTTTCTGTTTCTTCCTGATTCAGTCTTGGCAGGTTGTGCATTTCTAAAAATTTGTCCATTTCTTCCAGGTTGTCCATTTTATTGGCATAGAGTTTCTTGTAGTAATCTCTCATGATCTTTTGTATTTCTGCAGTGTCAGTTGTTACTTCTTCTTTTTCATTTCTAATTCTATTGATTTGAGTCTTCTCCCTTTTTTTCTTGATGAGTCTGGCTAATGGTTTATCTATTTTGTTTATCTTCTCAAAGAACCAGCTTTTAGTTTTATTGATCTTTGCTATTGTTTCCTTCATTTCTTTTTCATTTATTTCTGATCTGATTTTTATGATTTCTTTCCTTCTGCTAGCTTTGGGGTTTTTTTGTTCTTCTTTCTCTAATTGCTTGAGGTGTAAGGTTAGGTTGTTTATTCGAGATGTTTCTTGTTTCTTAAGGTGGACTTGTATTGCTATAAACTTCCCTCTTAGAACTGCTTTTGCTGCATCCCATAGGCTTTGGGTCGTCGTGTTTTCACTGTCATTTGTTTCTAGGTATTTTTTGATTTCCTCTTTGATTTCTTCAGTGATCACTTCGTTATTAAGTAGTGTATTGTTTAGCCTCCATGTTTTTGTATTTTTTACAGATCTTTTCCTGTAATTGATATCTAGTCTTATGGCGTTGTGGTCGGAAAAGATACTTGATACAATTTCAATTTTCTTAAATTTGCCAAGGGTTGATTTTTGACCCAAGATATGATCTATCCTGGAGAATGTTCCATGAGCACTTGAGAAGAATGTGTATTCTGTTGTTTTTGTATGGAGTGTCCTATAAATATCAATTAAGTCCATCTTGTTTAATGTATCATTTAAAGTTTGTGTTTCCTTATTTATTTTCATTTTGGATTATCTGTCCATTGGTGAAAGTGGGGTGTTAAAGTCCCCTACTATGAATGTGTTACTGTCGATTTCGCCTTTTATGGCTGTTAGTATTTGCCTTACGTATTGAGGTGCTCCTATGTTGGGTGCACAGATATTTACAATTGTTATATCTTCTTCTTGGATTGATCCCTTGATCACTATGTAGTGTCCCTCCTTATCTCTTGTAATAGTCTTTATTTTAAAGTCTATTTTGTCTGATACGAGAATTGCTACTCCAGCTTTCTTTTGGTTTCCATTTGCATGGAGTATCTTTTTCCATCCCCTTACTTTCAGTCTGTATGTGTCTCTAGGTCTGAAGTGGGTCTCTTATAGACAGCATATATATGGGTCTTGTTTTTGTATCCATTCAGCCAATCTGTGTCTTTTGGTGGGAGCATTTAGTCCATTTACATTTAAGGTAATTATCGATATGTATGTTCCTATTCCCATTTTCTAAATTGTTTTGAGTTTGTTATTGTCGGTCTTTTCCTTCTCTTGTGTTTCTTGCCTAGAGAAGTTCCTTTAGCATTTGTTGTAAAGCTGGTTTGGTGGTGCTGAACTCTCTCAGCTTTTGCTTGTCTGTAAAGGTTTTAATTTCTCCATCAAATCTGAATGAGATCCTTGCTGGGTAGAGTAATCTTGGTTGCACGTTTTTCTCCTTCATCACTTTCAGTATGTCCTGCCACTCCCTTCTGGCTTGCAGAGTTTCTGCTGAGAGATCGGCTGTTAACCTTATGGGGATTCCCTTGTGTGTTATTTGTTGTTTTTCCCTTGCTGCTTTTAATATGCTTTCTTTGTATTTAATTTTTGACAGTTTGAGTAATATGTGTCTTGGCGTATTTCTCCTTGGATTTATCCTGTATGGGACTCTCTGTGCTTCCTGGACTTGATTAACTATTTCCTTTCCCATATTAGGGAAGTTTTCAACTATAATCTCTTCAAATATATTCTCAGCCCCTTTCTTTTTCTCTTCTTCTTCTGGAAGAAGAGAAAATTGAATGTTGGTGTGTTTAATGTTGTCCCAGAGGTCTCTGAGACTGTCCTCAGTTCTTTTCATTCTTTTTTCTTTATTCTGCTCTGCAGTAGTTATTTCCACTATTTTATCTTCCAGGTCACTTATCCGTTCTTCTGCCTCAGTTATTCTGCTATTGATCCCATCTAGAGTATTTTTCATTTCATTTATTGTGTTGTTCATCACTGTTTGTTTCATCTTTAGTTCTTCTAGGTCCTTGTTAAATGTTTCTTGCATTTTGTCTCTTCTATTTCCAAGATTTTGGATCATCTTTACTATCATTATTCTGAATTCTTTTTCAGGTAGATTGCCTGTTTCCTCTTCATTTGTTAGGTCTGGTGCGTTTTTATCTTGCTCCTTCATCTGCTGTGTGTTTTTCTGTCTTGTCATTTTGCTTATCTTACTGTGTTTGGGGTCTCCTTTTTGCAGACTGCAGGTTCGTAGTTCCCGTTGTTTTTGATGTCTGTCCTCAGTGGCTAAGGTTGGTTCAGTGGGTGTGTAGGCTTCCTGGTGGAGGGGACTAGTGCCTGTGTTCTGGTGGATGAGGCTGGATCTTGTCTCTCTGGTGGGCAGGTCCACGTCTGGTGGTGTGTTTTGGGGTGTCTGTGTACTTATTATTTTAGGCAGCCTCTCTGCTAATGGGTGGGGTTGTGTTCCTGTTTTGCTAGTTGTTTGGCATAGGGTGTCCAGCACTGTAGCTTGCTGGTCGTTGAATGAAGCTGGGTGCTGGTGTCGAGATGGAGATCTCTGGGAGATTTTTGCCTTTTGATATTATGTGGAGCTGGGAGGTCTCTTGTTGTCCTGAAGTTGGCTCTTCCACCTCAGAGCCACAGCACTGACTCCTGGCTGCAGCACCAAGAGCCTTTCATCCACACGGCTCAGAATAAAAGGGAGAAAAAGTAGAGAGAAATAATTAGTAGAAGTAGGAAGAAAGAAAGAAAGAAGGAAAGAAAGAAAGGAGGGAGAGAGGGAGGATGGGAGGAAGGAATGAAGGAAGGAAGGAGGGAAGGAAGGAAAAAAGAAAGAAAGAAGATAAAGTAAAATAAAATAAAGTTATTAAATTAAAAAATAATTATTAAGGAAAAAAACGGACAGATAGAACCTTAGAACAAATGGTGGAAGCAAAGCTATACAGACAAAATCTCACACAGAAGCATACATATACACGCTCACATAAAGACGAAAAGGGGAAAAAATCATAAATCTTGCTCTCAAAGTCCACCTCCCCAATTTGGGATGATCCGTTGTCTATTCATGTATTCCACAGATGCAGGTACATTAAGTTAACTGTGGAGCTTTAATCCGCTGCTTCTGAGGCCGCTGGGAGAGATTGCCCCTTCTCTTCTTTGTTCTCACAGCCCCCCGGGGCTCAGCTTTGGATTTGGCCCCGCCTCTGCGTGTATGTCGCTGGAGGGCGTCTGTTCCTTGCTCAGACAGGATGGGGTTAAAGGAGCCGCTGTTTCGGGGGCTCTGGCTCACTCAGGCCGGGGGGAGGGAGGGGCGCGGGTTGCGGGGCGAGCCTGCAGCGGCGGAGGCCGGCGTGACGTTGCACCAGCCTGAGGCGCGCCGTGCATTCTCCTGGGGAAGTCGTCCCTGGATCCCGGGAACCTGATAGTGGCGGGCTGCACAGGCTCCGCGGAAGAGGGGTGTGGAGAGTGACCTGTGCTCGCACACAGGCTTCTTGGTGGCGGCAGCAGCAGCCTTAGCGTCTCCCGCCCGTCTCTGGGGTTCGCGCTTTTAGCCGCGGCTCGCGCCCGTCTCTGGCGTTCTTTCAAGCAGCGCTCTTAATCCCCTCTCCTCGTGCACCAGGAAACAAAGAGGGAAGAAAAAGTCTCTTGCCTCTTCGGCAGCTCTAGACCTTTTCCCGGACTCCCTCCCGGCTAGCCATGGTGCACAAACCCCTGCAGGCTGTGTTCACGCCGCCAACCCCAGTCCTCTCCCTGCGCTCCGACCAAAGCCCGAGCCTCAGCTTGCAGTCCCACCCGCCCTGGCAAGTGAGCAGACAAGCCTCTCGTGCTGGTGAGTGCCGGTCGGCACCGATCCTCTGTGCGGGAATCTCCCTGCTTTGCCCTCCGCACCCCTGTTGCTGTGCTTTCCTCCGCGGCTCCGAAGTTCCCCCGTCTGCCACCCGCAGTCTCCGCTGGCGAAGGGGCTTCCTAGTGTGTGGAAACCTTTCCTCCTTCACAGCTCCCTCCCACTGGTGCAGGTCCCGTCCCTAATCTTTTGTCTCTGTTTTTTCTTTTTTTCTTTTGCCCTACCCAGGTACGTGGGGAGTTTCTTGCCTTTTGGGAGGTCTGAGGTCTTCTGCCAGCATTCAGTGGGTGTTCTGTAGGAGTTGTTCCACATGTAGATGTATTTCTGATGTATCTGTGGGGAGGAAGGTGATCTCCACGTCTTACTCTTCCGCCATACTCACAACACCCCACCTGCCATGTTTTGAAGTGAACCTGTGGTCTCACATGGACCATGGGGGCTGGGAGTGCTTTCCAAGCAAAACAGCTATGGGTAGGTCCCTGTGCACAAACCACCGTACTTTGGGTCCTGTGGCCCTGCAGCCAAGCTACATGTGACTGATCAGGAATCAGCACCAGAGCTAAGGGAAGCCATCTACAGGCTGGGTGTGGAGAAGGGCAGTGTCTTGTGAGGTGCCTAATGGGGTACCCTATACAGGATACTCTCCAGGAGGGGGTCTGCATGCAAAACTCAGAGAGAGGGACTTCAGGAGTAAAGTGGAGCAGGGTCATGAGAGGAACACAGCGGGAAGGCAGGTGGCAGAGCTGTGAGGGTGCAGAAATTGACACAGTCCCACTAGGGACCTACTAAACAATAAGCAGCCAAAGCAGAATCAGAGACAAAGGAAGTTGAAAAAGTGAATTGCTTTAATTCCTTTTGGAGAACTAGAGCTGCTTTGTACCTTGGCTTCACTCTCAGCTACCCAAGGGATTTCCTTGGGGCTTCCTGGTTCCTTTTAGAGTAAACAGCCATTGTCAGCAGTAACCTGTTCTTCACAGCCTGAAGGAACCACACAGACACTTCTGGGAATTGCCATTCCTGTAAAGTAAGAATTTTCTAAACTATTTTACCAGAAATAATAAGGCACACCAGTTGGTTTTTTTAGATTGGATAACTTCTTTTATGTGCCTGAAATACACTAGTATTCTCTGACCAATTCAGGGTAGCTAGTAAGCATTGTAAGACTTAGTTCATCTGTTATTTGGGTTATTCATTCATTTAACAGACATGGAAACATTACATGACTACTATATGAAAGACACTGTATTCTGCCCCACCTCCATTTTATCTTCAGCATATATTTTTTCTAGTTAATTATTATGAGATTGTCATTCCATGCTCTTCATCTTTGTTATCTTCATCATTGAGGGCTTCATTTTTTGAGGAGTAGTGGGTACGTTCTGGGTCTCCAATAACAGTAATTCATTGAGCAGGCACTCTGTAGTGCATTTTACAACAATCTCTCATTTGAAATGATTATTTCCTTTTCACATGAAGAAAGTTAGCCTTAGGAGCATTAAGTAACTGTCCTGGGTCACAGAGTAGTTATATTTAGTAGCAGAGCTGGGGCTGGAGACCAAGCTCTTACTCTACCACTGGCCTAGATATCTGGTCTTTCAGTTCGCAAAACAAATGAATAATGAACACCACATTATTTCTTCCTCAAAATCCTCCTGGTGCTTTAGGGACAGGGCTAATGCAACCTCCTCCACAAAACCTTTGCTGATCTCTGCCCTTAGCCCTGCACTCCCCATTCAGCCCTCCAAGAAAAGGAAGTCTCACATTTTACATCTTCACATCCTTCTGAATCCTGTAGCACTTGTAGCACAAACCATCAATCCTTCTCTCTTGGTATCTCCCTGAAGCACCTAGTACAAAGTGTTGCATGTAGAGTTGATGCTTGATGTATGTTTGTAGAAGTAAAGAATGAATGATTTCCTTCTCTCTGTCAACCTAGGACATTTAAAGTTCTGTGCTTGGGCTTCCCTGGTGGCACAGTGGTTGGGAGTCTGCCTGCCGATGCAGGGGATGTGGGTTCGTGCCCCGGTCCGGGAGGATCCCGCGTGCTGCGGAGCAGCTGGGCCCGTGAGCCGTGGCTGCTGGGCCTGCGTGTCTGGAGCCTGTGCTCCGCGGCGGGAGAGGCCATGGCAATGAGAGGCCTGCGTACCGCGCAAAAAAAAAAAAAAAGTTCTGTGCTCCTCTTTTGTGCTTTTAAATAAAAGAAAATGAAATAATTATGAGCAAATACTCTTCTGTCTTTGTATTTAGAGTCCATCTCTTATAGACATCATTTGGTTGGATCTAGTTTTTAATCCAGGCTGACAGTCTCTGCCTTTTAATTGGAGTGTTTAGTCCATTTACATTTACAGTAATTATTGATATGGTTGCATTTGGTTCTACCATTTTGCTGTTTTCTATTTGTCTTATATGTTGTTTCTCTGTTCCTTCTTTCCCAAAAGTTAGAAAACCTTACAGTATTGTTGTATAATTTTTGCTTTAGATAGCCTAAAATTTTAAAAATATGTAAATAGCTTTTTATATTTACCTACGTATTTAACATTTCCAAGGATCTTTATTCCTTCCTATACATCTGAGTGTTACCATCTAGTGTCATTTCAGAATTTTCTTTAGCGTGCATTGTAGTGCAAGTCTATTGGTGATGAATTCTCTCAGCTTTTGTGTTTGGAAATAACCTTATCCCCTTCATTTTTGAAGGTTAGTTTTGCTGGAATTTTAAAATTCTCAGTTGACAGAATTTTTTTCTTTCAGTACTTTAAAGATGTTCCGTTGTCTTTCGACCTTCATTACTTATGATCAAAAGTTAACCTATCATTGGATATAATTTCCTGTATGTAATATGCGTTTTTTTTTCCTGGCTGCTTTCAAGATTTTTCTCTTACCTTTGCATTGGCTGTTTGACTATGATTTGCATAGGATTGGTTTTCTTATTTATCCTGCTTGGCATGTATTGAGCTTCTTGGATCTATAAATTGATGTTTTTTCTCCGGTTTTGGGAAGTTTGGGCCATTAGTTTTTCAAATATTTTTTGTAACCCATTTTCTCCCTTCAGTTACATGTTGTTAGAGTGCTAGATATTGTCCCACAGTTGTCTAGGCTCTGTTAGTCTTTTTCTTCAATCTTTTTTTTTTTTTAGATTGGATAATTTCTGTTCATTTAACTTCAACTACACTGGCTTTTTTTCCTTGTCAACTTTTGCTGTTAAAGACTATGCTGTGAGTTTTTCATTTTATTTATTTTTCTTTTCAGCTCTAGAATTCCCATTGGTTCTTTTCTGCAGTTTCAGATTCTCTATTTCCCCTCTGTTCATTCCTTATCCTTACATTTTCTTTTAAATCCTTAAAGTGCTGTAAAATTCCTGTCTGCTAATCGCAACATTTGGGGTCATCTTGGCATTGGTTTCTATATACTGCTTTTTTCCTTGAGTATGGGTCACATTTTCTTGTTTTTGTGCATGTCTGGTGATTTTTTAATTGAACACTAGATGCTATTAATCACACGTTATAGAGGTTCTGGATTCTCTTATGATCCTCTGAAGAAGTTTTGTCTTAGCAGGTAGTTAAAATGACAAGACTCAAGTTCTAATCTATGTTCCTTGCATTAGCAGCAGCTGAAATCTCCACTCAGATCTTTTGGTTTCCACCTGCTGCTTTTTTGCTGGCCCTCCTGGTGTCTCCAGTCAAGAAGTTGAGCATATTTCATTTGCAGATTTGGGAGTTGACTACCCTATGTGGCTCCCTCCCTTTCAGGTTTCCCCCTAACTTTCTCTGACTGCTCTGCCATCCTTGAACTCTGTCCACTGTCATCCCCTCATGTGACTTTTTCTCTGTGTGTATGCATCATTGGTGTCTCTCCCTCTTCTTTTTTTTTTGGGGGGGGTGGAATATAGTTAATTTACAATGTTGTGTTAGTTTCGAGTGTACAGCAGAGCGATTCAGTTTTATATATATATGGTTTTTTATTTACGCTTTTTCAGATTCTTTTCCATTATTACAAAATATTGAGTATAGTTCCCTGTGCTACACAGTAGGTCCTTGTTGTTTACCTATTTTATATATAGTAGTGTGTATATGTTAATCCCAAACTTCTAGTTTATCTCACCCCACACCCCCTCCAGTATCCCCTTTGGTAACCTAAGTTTGTTTTATGTGTCTGTGGCTCTATTTCTGTTTTGTAAATAAGTTCATTTGTATCTTTTTTTTAGATTCCACATATAAGTGATATCCCATGATATTTGTCTTTCTCTGATTTACTTCACTTAATATGATAATCTCTAGATTCATTCATGTTACTGCAGATGGCATTATTTCTTCTTTATGGCTGAGTAGTATTCCACTGTGTGTGTGTGTGTGTGTGTGTGTGTGTGTGTGTGTGTGTATATATATATATATATATATATACACACCACATCTTCTTTATCCATTCGTCTATTGATTGGACACTTAGGTTGCTTCCATGTCTTGGCTATTGTAAATAGTGCTGCTGTGAACATTGGGATGCATATATCTTTTCGAATTAGAGTTTTCTCCAGATATATGCCCAGGAGTGGAATTGCAGGATGCTATGGTAATTCTATTTTTAGTTTTTTAAGGAACCTCCATACTGTTCTCCATAGTGGCTGCACCTATTTACCTTCCTACCAATAGTGTAGGAGGAATCCCTTTTCTCTACACCCTCTCCAGCATTTATTATTTGTAGACTTTTTAATGATGGCCATTCTGACTGGTGTGAAGTGGTAACCTCACTGGAGTTTTGATTTGCATTTCTCTAATAATTAGCGATATTGAGCATCTTTTCATGTGCCTTTTGGCCATCTGTATGTCTTCTTTGGAGAAATGTCTCTTTAGGTCTTCTGCCCATTTTTTATTGGGTTGTTTGTTTTTTGGATATTAAGCTGTATGGCCTGTTTGTATATTTTGGGAATTAATCCCTTGTCAGTCACATAGTTTGCAAATATTTTCTCCCAGACCATAGGTTGTTTTTTCATTTTGTTTATAGTTTCCTTTGTTGTGCAAAAGCTTTTTAGTTTAATTGGGTCCCATTTTTTTTTTAATTTCCATTACTCTAGGAGATGGTTCAGAAAAAATATTGCTATAATTTATGTCCAGGAGTGTTCTGCCTATGTTTTCCTCTAGGAGTTTTATAGTATCCAGTCTTACATTTGGGTCTTTAATCCACTTTGAGTTTATTTTTGTGTATGGTGTTAGAGAATGTTCTAATTTCATTCTTTTACATGTAGCTGTCCAGTTTTCACAGCATCACTTATTGAAGAGACTGTCTTTTCTCCATTGTGTATTCTTAGCACCTTCATCATAGATTAGGTGACCATGAGTGTGTGGGTTTATTTCTGGGCTTTCTGTCCTGTTCCATTGATCTGTATTTCTGTTTTTGTGCCCCTACCATACTGTTTTGATGACTGTAGCTTTGCAGTGTAGTCTGAAGTCAGGGAGCATGATTCCTCTAGCTCCATTCTTCTTTCTCAAGATTGTTGTGGCTTTCAGGGTGTTTCGTGTTTCTGCATAAATCAAAGAATTTTTTGTTCTAGTTCTGTGAAAAATGCCATTGGGCTCTCGCTCTTCTTATAAGGATACTAGTCCTATTGGATTAGGGCCCATCCTTATGACCTTGTTTAACCCAATTATCTCCTTAACTGCCCTGTCTCCAAATATTGTCACACTGGGGGTTAGGGCTTCAACATAGGACTTTTGGGAAGGGGCTGGCATCGGGACACGTTCAGTCATTTACCATCTAATTGCAGAATGCCTGCTCTATTCCAGGCACAGCGTGAAGGGCTAGGGGTTCATTATGGACAAGACTGGCCCTGTCTCTGCCCTCGTGGAGCTCACAGCCTAGGGGGATAAAAAGACATGTAGACAGTAGCATTGCAGAGTGATGACAGTGGACATAGGGTGCCCTGGGAGCACTGAGGAAGGGGTGCCCAAATCAAGTTATGGGGTCAGGGAAGGCTTCCTTGAGAAAATGCCTTTCTAAACTGAACCCTGAAGGATGAGTTAGGAGTCAGCAGGAGCAGTGCCTCAGGCCAGGCTTGGGGTGTGAGGGGCTCCAGGGCTGAGGAGGGCACACTGGGAACAGTTGTTTAGTACAGCTGGTCCTGGGGGAATGGAGTGGTCAGGGGATGGGGCCAGAGAGGTAGGCTGGGGCCGGCTCCCTTGCTGGGTTGTAACTGTCTGTCCCTCTAGAGGGGTGCCTCCTTCAGCTCAGGGTCCCCCTCCTGGCAGAGCAGGTGTGTGGTGAATGTCGACAGGGGCCGCGTGTTGTGATTCGGATGTGAGGGCTGAGGTGGGGAGGTTGGATGTGTGGGCAACCTCGGCTCCTTGGTAAAGCAGGTCGTGGGCCTGGAGGTTGCCCACCTCCTCTGGCTCACGTGTGTGTCATTGTCCTTCAGCCCTGGACAGCGAGTCCGCCTGCAGCAGCATCCGCTTTAGCAAGGCCTGCCTGAAGAACGTCTTCTCCGTGCTGCTCATCTTCATCTACCTGCTGCTCATGGCCGTGGCCGTCTTCCTGGTCTACCAGACCATCACGGACTTTCGTGAGAAACTCAAGCACCCTGTCATGTCGGTGTCTTACAAGGAGGTGGATCGCTACGACGCCCCAGGTAGAGCCTGCGCCAGGCAGACGTCAGGCCCAGGCCTGGGGCATCGACTTGCAAATACTCCCTGAGCTGCCATTGCACTCTTGGCGTCTTGCTGGGCACCACGGGCAGGGCAGAGGAGTCCGAGCACAGTCTAGGTGTGGGTTATGCACCCCAAGAGCTGCTGTTGGTACCCAGCAGAGTGTCACGTGCAAAGGAGGGAGGTGGACCGAGCCTGGAGTGGTCGCTGCAGGACTGGGGTGGGCAAGGAATGCTTATGCTCAGTGGCAGGATATGAGCTGGGCTTTGGTAAATGGAAGACAGTTTCTCTGGGGGGGGGTCTACAGGAGCAAAGGTGAGCGTAGGGAGGCAGAGGGCTTCTCTGGAGAGGATGAGTCTAGCCTGGCTGGAGCCAGAGGCCAGTGATGCGGAGAAGTGGGAGTTACAGGTGGCAGGGAGGCGAGGCCATCCAGAGGTGGGCGGGGCCCTGCCTGGAGAGGGGCTCCCAGGCCACATCATCCGTACCTCTCCTGTCCCTGCGAGGGGCTGTCTCTGCCGTAGAGCGGGCTGTCTGCTCCGGGGCGGTGGGGCTGGCACTGGGCTCTGGCAGCGTGGAGTGGACCGGGAGGTGTGAACTCTGTGAGCTCAGGCTCTGCCCACAGGATGCCCCCGAGTGACCCTCGGATGGCCTGTTCACAGGGCAGATCTGGAGTCTCAGGTCCCCTCTGCCTGGGGCTTCTTGACAGGTGTGCTGGTCCCAGTGCGCTTGCCTGTCTTTGCCTGTTTCGTGATTGTTCCTCTTCTCTGTCTGCTTTTGTGTCTTTATCTATGGGTTTTACTCTCTCTGTCTGGTCTCTTGGTCTGACTCTGCCTGTGTCTGGGGCCACGTGCTGCTCTCAGTGTTTCCACTATTGAGGTTAGAACAGCTGCTGTCCTTAGAGCTTTGAACGAGGTGCCTTGGCTGCGGGAGGGGGAGGGATTTGGGGCCGCGACTTGCACACTTGGAGCTCCCAGTCTGGGCAGGAGATGCGAGACGGAATGAGACCTGGGGAGTCCCACAGCCGAGGGCTGCCCAGTGAGTCTGCAGGTGGGCGGCGGTGCGGGGGGCCTGGCAGTGCCCGGCTTGGTCTCGGAGGCCTCCTTGGAGGGTGTGGAGCAGGGTTCTGAAGCGGGGCGGGTTTTGGTGCAGGCACTGGGGAGGCTGTATCCCCGGCCGGGAGGGGCTTACCGAGGGGGCAGTTGTCTCCTCCATTAGAGCAGGGCTTTCTGAGGGCAGGGTGTGTAGCTCCCCATCCTCTGTGACACTTTTCTTCTCCCTCGTCTGCAGTCACCCAGGGAGTCCTGAACTTAGGTGTTTGGCGGGTGTGAAAAAATATATGTGACATGATTTTAGGGGTGTGGTGAGGGACTGTGACCGTTCACTTTTCCCTGCTTGTCCCCCAGGCATTGCCCTGTACCCTGGTCAGGCCCAGCTGCTCAGCTGTAAGCACCATTATGAGGTCATTCCACCTCTGAAGAGCCCCGGCCAGCCAGGAGACATGAACTGCACCACCCAGACGATCAACTACACGGACCCCTTCTCCAATCAGACCCTGGTAACTCTCGTCTCCCCGAGCTGGGTCTGGGCAGCGTGCTCCGTTGGCCTCGCACCCTGAGGACCCCAGGTCTTCTTTCTGCCAGGTGGCCTCCCCCCTCCCCACGTCGGTGCGGGCCCTCGGCCCCTGGCAAACACTCCTAAGTGGAGTCTGGCCGCGGCTGGCTCACCTGCTTTCAGGGAGGGCAGTGGGGCCTTCGGCCTCCTCTGAGTGACCCTCCGGGATTCCCGACAAAGTGATAAGATCCTGTCCTGGATGGAAGGGTGGCGGGCTGCAGAGTGGGGCCGGTGTGACACAGCCAAGTGGGTCCCATAGCTGACTGCCCGACAGAATTGCCAGGATCCCTTCCGAAAGCAAAGATTCTGGGTTCCATGTGGGCCCACCTGAATCACTGTTCCTGGGGGCGGGACCTGGGCATCCATATTTTGGAATAACTATGCCGGTGTAAGAAGGAGCACTGGTCCGGGAACAAGGACCCCCGCCCTGCCGTCACCAACGGCTCCGCTCAGCCGGGGAGTGGGCGGCGGCCGGGAACAGCGTCTGCACAGGGTTCTGGAGGCAGGGAAAGAATTTCGTATATATTTACATCTTCTCCTTTTCATCCCATATCCTTGTTTCCAAAAGGATTGAATAGGGCTGAGTAAGTTTTCCAGCTCAAAGAGAGGAAGGAAAGGTTTTCTAGGCAGAGGAACTCTGCACCAAGGCATAAAGGGAGGAGACAGCATGTGTGTTTGTGCCTCTGAGCAAAATTCCACAGGTGGGTGTTTCTGGAGGGCCAGGTGCCCCCAGAAGGGCGGTGGGCGGTGAAGTTGTGGACAGAAGTACCGGCCAAATGAGGAAAGCATGTGTATCTGCTGTGGAGAAGGACCTGCTCCTTTGGGTGATAAGGAACTACAGGTGGGCCTTGAGATGAAAGAATCCCACTAAGACTTTTTCGTTAATATTTGTTCTAGACCTCCTCCTAAAATCCTGCTGAAATGATTCCCACTCCTGCAAAAGATAGAATAAGATAAAATATCGGTAACAGCCCTGCAAACCAAGGACGGGTATCATCTGAGGACCAGAAATTTTGAGGAACTGGTGTAAAATATAAATAGCACACTGGGTCAGATTGATGGAGCAGAATCAGAGGAAACCCACGCCCTAAAACAGATGCCGGAGAGGCCTGCTGTAGAGGCGAAAGCTTTCCTTCCAACTGCTGGCTCTGTGTCAGCACATTAAAGAGCAGGGCTGCTGTAGGGCAGGTCAGGATAATAATTACAGGACCGCCTGCCAGGCTTTTAGCCCTCCCGGGGCTCGCAGAGCTGCTGGGGACAGTGTTTGCTCCGGGGAAAAGGCTCTGGGCCCATTCTCTACCTAAGCTAAGGGGAGGTTCCCTGCTTGGGCATTGGGCCAGCAGAGAGAAACAGCAGAACTTGAGACTGGACGTCCACAATGGAAGGAGAGAGCCATCAGAAAGGAATCTTTTCCCAGAAGAGAAGTACGCAGAGCGCCTGGCCTGCTGGCCTTCTCTGCCTGCCGCCTCTGAGCGTCCTCACCGTCAGCCCCAGGCAAGGGCGAGCCTGGGAGAGGGCCTGTTAGGAAGAAACCCACAGCCCAGACCTGTACTAGTCAGCCTAACCCTTCACTCAGAAAGAAGAATGGAGAATTAAGGGCCACTAGACTTTTACACGGAACCAACCACATGAAAGGATGGAGAGGAAAAAACAGAAAGGACTCCAAGGAAGCGGAAGCTAATTTAAATGAAAAGGAAAAGAACTTTTAAAAATTTTAATGAAGAGCTAGATAATACAGTACAAACGCTGTCTGTCTGGATTCCCCGCTCTCTCCGTTCCCTGTGTACCGACTGGATGCCCGTGCGTGCTTAGATGGCACCGCAGGTACAGGCTCTCCGGCCGTCTTTCCTCTCGGCTCCCCATTGAGTAGTACGCTAACTAGGAGTCCTGTGTCCCAAACCTGTTCATGCCAGTTGTATCTGTTCTAATAGTTACATAGTTTAAGTATTATAGAAAACCATAAAGTAAGGGCACAAAAGGGGAGTCATTTCCCTGCAAACTTAAGTTGACTGAAGTTACCTGTCTCCAGCCCTGGGTGATGGGCAGTCTTCACCACTGGGGCTCCTTGCCATTCACAGCCGCAAACTAGAGAGAGCTAACCCGCTCCTTGGGTACCAGGTCCCCTCCCTACACAGTGCAGAGCCGCGAAGGAGGAGCAGAGGGGCTCAGTGGAGCTCCTGAGGGAAAGGGAAAAGCGGGAAGCATAGCCGCCCCCAAAGCCTGATGGAGCCCCTTGGGTGGGACCTGTGAGGCGTCCTGCCTCGGCCCCCAGGAGGAAGGCAGAGACGGGTGGCAGGGCCTGCACCTCGGCAGAGACTCCTGCGTCCTGGATTGCCCTGGCCTTGTCCACTGGGAGAGCCTGGCTTGGCTGTGATCCTCTGGGCCCGTCCTCTGGAGTGGACACTAGAAAACAGGCCCTCCGTGGGCCCCGCGGCTTTGGGCTGTCTAGGTTGGGAGGCTGAACAGTCCTTATCCTTCTGCTGCCCGCAGCCCCTTTGTTTGCAGTGAGATGTCTGCAGAAACGTGGCTGTTTACATCCTGTTGAGTCCACGTGAAAGCATCCCAGCCAAGGGGCTCATCTGGTCCTGCTTCATCAATCTTCAGATTCTCATTTATTTTCTAGTCTCTAGCTCTTGTACCCTCAATTAAATCTCGTTAGTTTTTACCAAATGCCTTGCTCTGGCGCAGTTAGGGTCACCGCCTTTCCAGCCTGTAGGACCCATGTCTGTTTCCTCACCGCCTGCCATATTCCCGGTGTCCAAATGTGAAGGTGATGCCTTATCTTCAGGCGGTTGTTCCCTCAGCACTCCAGTTCTGGAAAACAACTTACGTTGGTCAGAGTACAGGCTAAGCTCCTGTACAAAAGCAAACACTCCAGACGAACACAGCGGCTGAGATAAGAGAGGGCTCTTTCTTTCTTGGGGGACGTCTGTGTGTGCGGGCAGTGCTGCCTCGCAGGATGGCCAGTGAGGGCTTCTGTCTGTCACTCTGCCATCCCCGGGCGCCGTCTCGGTCCTCGGGGTCAGTGCTGACCCCCCAGCACGTGCGTGTGCACTGCCCCATCTCGGGAAGGTGAGCAGCGGAGGGCGGGCAGTTCCCCGCTAAGGGCCTGGCGTGGGATTGTGTGAGTCACTTTCGTGCTCATTCCAGGAACTTCGTCCCATGGCCACATCTGAGGCCAGAAATGCACCTCCAGTGGGCAACTATATCCTGCTAAAATCTGCACCTGGGGAAGCAGCACTGGTTCTGCAGGAGGAAGTGGATAATGGAAACTGGGGACAGTTAGCATTCTCTGCTGCCCCTTAACCTGTCATGGAAAGGTTGAAAATAAACAGATGGGCAGAGATCTCTTGGGAAAATGCAGAAGACAGCTGCAGAAGAAGTGGAGTGGCAGTTTTACTGTCAGTTAAAATGGAATTCCAGATGCAAAGGGTTAAAAGAGGGCTGTTTATGTGGACAAGAGGTTCAAACTCCACTTCTCCCCACTAAGACTTAACAGCCATAAATTTTTATGTGCAAAACAGCAAAACAGCATACCTTTGTATTCCTCAGGCAGAACCTGTTAGAAATAAAAAATACTGTCACCTTAGAGTGTTACTAACACCTCTCTCAAATTCACAGTTCAAACAGACAGAAGTAGTAAGGATAAGAAGTGAGAATTGAATTGGCACAATTAATAAACTTAGAGTAAGTGCATGTTGTAACACTGTTCCTGTCAGAATACTCTTTTCAAATCTCGGTAGAGTATTTATAAAAGTAGATGTAAAGATGTTTCTCCCCAGTTAATCTGTAAATCCAGTGTCATCACAGTTAAAAGTCCCAGTTGAATTTTTTCATGGAACTTAACAAGCTGGTTTTAAAGTACATTTAGAAGAGCATGTGGGGACTTCCCTGGTGGCGCAGTGGTCAAGAATCTGCCTGCCAACGCAGGGGCACGGGTTCGAGCCCTGGTCCAGGAAGATCCCACATGATGCGGAGCAACTAAGCCCGTGAGCCACAACTACTGAGCCTGCGCTCTAGAGCCGCGAGCCACAACTACTGAAGCCTGCACGCCTGGAGCCCATGCTCTGCAACAAGAGAAGCCACTGCAGTGAGAAGCCTGTGCACCACAATGAAGGGTAGCCCCTGCTCGCCGCAACTAGAGAAAGCCCGTGCGCAGCACAAAGACCCAACGCAGCCAAAAATAAAAATAAATTTATTTTAAAAAATAGAGCATGTATACGGAATAACCCTGCCAGGTTTTGGGGATGGGGTGGGGAGTGATGTGGAGGGGACCTGCCCAGTCAGATACCAGAATGAGTAAACATTCAGGGGTCAAACCTGCGTCTGCCCACTGTTTGGGTAGTGAGAGTGAGATCCCTATTTCATAGCATAGACAGAACTGAAAGGCAGGCATATTGTGTATCTAAATGTAAAGTTTTTTAAAAAGTGCGATGAAGCAATACAGGAGAATATTGATATAATTTTGGTTTCCCTTAGCAAGCAAAGTCTAGAAGCTGTGAAGAAGATTGACAGATTTCACTACATCACCTTTAGAGCTTCATATAACAAATGGCATTAGAACAGAGTTAATGGGAAAGTGACGAACTGGAAAAAAACAGTTGTACCTATACCAGATGGAAGTTAGTACCATTTCTAAATAAAGAGCTTCCCCAGCACTGCCAGCCAGTGAGGCTCGTGGCGGGAGGACAGGTTGCTGTCAGGCCTGGTCCAGACGCTGTTCCTGGGCGTGGGGTGGGGTGAAGAGCCCTGTGTGCCCAAGGCAAGGTCAGGACCACCCACGCGGCTCTCCCGGCTGAGACTCTGGCCTTTTGTCTCCGCAGAAATCCGCCCTGATTGTGCAGGGGCCCCGGGAGGTGAAGAAGCGGGAGCTGGTCTTCCTCCAGTTCCGCCTGAACCAGAGCAGCGAGGACTTCAGCGCCATCGATTACCTCCTCTTCTCTTCTTTCCAGGAGTTCCTGCAAAGGTGGCCTTTAGAGCTCAGGGCGGGCTTGCTCGACAGTCATTCTCTCATTCCAGCCGTGCTCATCCCTAGGCTGGGGCAGAGGGTGCAGGGAAGCAGGGCTGTGGATGAGCCACTGGCCTGGAGGAGGGCCTCTCCACGAGGTCAGGCAAGCCCGGTGTAGGGGGTTCCGAAACGCAGCGCTGGTTGAGTCCTGGAGGGAGGTTGGTGGGGCCCACTGCTCCTGGCTGGGGCTGCCGAGGACGGGGTTTTGTGAGCCCCCTGGAGGGCAGCTCCTCCCCTGGGCCTGGCTCCCCACGGTGTCCTGGAACTGGGTCCAGCCCTGTGTGAGGGCTCAGTGCCTGTTTGCCACGCGTTTCTAACAGGAGGATGAAATGTCCTGTTCGTGGGTGGTGCCACCTCGGGGGCCCAGAGTGCTCGTGTCGTGGGCCGTGGGAGCGCTTTCGGCACGGGCCTGAGCGGGGGTGACTCAGTCCCTCCAGGTCCTGCGTGGCCCTGGGGCTCCATTTCAAGGAAGCCGGGCGGCAGCTAGGGCAGAGAGGAGGCTGCTCCGCCAGCTGACGAGGCCGTGAGCTGCCACCGCCGTTCACACCCCAGCGCCCCAATCCTGCCCATCTTGGAGCCCGGGGCCTCCTCCTCGGCACCTTCTGCCACCTAGAGTTCCCTCTCCCTTCCCTGCTTGAAGCTGGCTGTGTCCCCTGCCTGCCCAGCCCCTTTCTGCTCCTCTCGTGTGGGTCCTCAGTACCGCCATGCGGTTGCCACCTGCCTGTGCGCCTTATGATCCTGCCACGTCTGCACCATCCTGAGTGGGTGTTGTGGTGTCCTGCCTGGCTGAGAGCTCCCTGGGGAAGCCTCTTCCCTTCTCTGGGGCTTCAGGGAGGCAGAGGGCCAATGAGGGCACCCCAGGGCTGCTGAAACCCAGATTTCTCCGAGGCGCTGGGGGCGCGTCTGCAGAACTGCGGTGCCGGCTGCTCCGGGAGCAGATGCTGGGGGTGGGTGGGTGGGAGTGGGGAGGGCTTCTCCTGCCGGGAGCCTCAGCGACCGTGCTCGTGCCTTGAGGCAGCTGACAGCTCCCCCTCCATCTGGAAGCCAAAAAGCAGGCCTTTGAGGAAGGGGGCAGTGGGCAGTGGGAGCATCCTGGTGGTACCAGCAGAGAAACCGGCTTGACGTAGGGGTTGGAGTTTGAGCCTGACCACGTTCAAATCCCGCCTGATTAACGTGGACCTTTCTTCTCTGCCCTCCAAGCCCAGACAGGGTAGGCTTCATGCAGGCCTGCGAGAGCGCCTATTCCGGCTGGAAGTTCTCGGGCGGCTTCCGCACCTGGGTCAAGATGTCCCTGGTGAAGACCGAGGAGGAGGACGGGCGGGAGGCGGTGGAGTTCCGGCAGGAGGTAGGTGGCGTTGGGCTCGCTTCGCATGGCCACTGACTCCACCCTTTGAGTGCAGGGTGGAGGGAAGCTTCTCAGAGGTGACTGGTGCACAGGGTCTTTGGGGTGAGGAGGCCTTCGCCAGGATGAGAGTGGAGCCGGTGCCTGGGAGTCTGCATGTTCTTCTGCAGGCAGGGCAACCCCAGGCCCTTTCCCTTTGTCGCTGCAGCCCTCACAGTGCACACGGCGGAGCGTTTTACAGAGTGGCGCCTCATGCGGCTCAGTCTGATGCCTGTTTTTATTCTGCGCTACTCCCCCGCCGCGCTCTGAGAGGCTGGCGGCCGCATAAAAAAGTTGACTATTGGCAGGGCAGAGACTGGGTATGGTAGCCTCTGGAGTGTGGGGTGCATGGTGATCCATTGGGACACAGGAGGAAAATACTAGCTTTCTTTTTGTATTAATTTTTTTTTAACATCTTTATTGGGGTATAATTGCTTTACAATGGTGTGTTAGTTTCTGCTTTATAACAAAGTGAATCAGTTATACATATACATATGTTCCCATATCTCTTCCCTCTTGCGTCTCCCTCCCTCCCACCCTCCCTATCCCACTCCTCCAGGCTGTCACAAAGCACCGAGCCAATATCCCTGTGCCATGCGGCTGCTTCCCACTAGCTATCTACCTTACTACGTTTGTTAGTGTGTATATGTCCATGACTCTCTCTCGCACTGTCACAGCTCACCCTTCCCCCTCCCCATAACCTCAAGTCCGTTCTCTAGGAGGTCTGCGTCTTTATTCCTGCCTTACCCCTAGGTTCTTCATGACATTTTTTTTTTCTCAAATTCCATATATATGTGTTAACATACGGTATTTGTCTTTTTCTTTCTGACTTACTTCACTCTGTATGACAGACTCCAGAACTATCCACCTCATTACAAATAGCTCAATTTCGTTTCTTTTTATGGCTGAGTAATATTCCATTGTATATATGTGCCACATCTTCTTTATCCATTCATCCGATGATGGGCACTTAGGTTGTTTCCATCTCCGGGCTATTGTAAATAGAGCTGCAATGAACATTTTGGTACATGACTCTTTTTGAATTTTGGTGTTCTCAGGGTATATGCCCAGTAGTGGGATTGCTGGGTCATATGGTAGTTCTATTTGTAGTTTTTTAAGGAACCTCCATACTGTTCTCCATAGTGGCTGAACCAATTCACATTCCCACCAGCAGTGCAAGAGTGTTCCCTTTTCTCCACACCCTCTCCAGCATTTATTGTTTCTAGATCTTTTGATGATGGCCATTCTGACTGGTGTGAGATGATATCTCATTGTAGTTTTGATTTGCATTTCTCTAATGATTAATGATGTTGAGCATTCTTTCATGTGTTTGTTGGCAGTCTGTATATCTTCTTTGGAGAAATGTCTATTTAGGTCTTCTGCCCATTTTTGGATTGGGTTGTTTGTTTTTTTGTTATTGAGCTGCATGAGCTGCTTGTAAATTTTGGAGGTTAATCCTTTGTCGATTGCCTTCATTTGCAAATATTTTCTCCCATTCTGAGGGTTGTCTTTTGGTCTTGTTTATGGTTTCCTTTGCTGTGCAAAAGCTTTGAAGTTTCATTAGGTCCCATTTGTTTATTTTTGTTTTTATTTCCATTACTCTAGGAGGTGGGTCAGAAAGGATCTTGCTGAGATTTATGTCATAGAGTCCATGTTTTCCTCTAAGAGTTTGATAGTTTCTGGCCTTACATTTAGGTCTTTAATCCATTTTGAGCTTATTTTTGTGTCTGGTATTAGGGGGTGATCTAATCTCATACTTTTACATGTACCTGTCCAGTTTTCCCAGCACCACTTATTGAAGAGGCTGTCCTTTCTCCACTGTACATTCCTGCCACCTTTATCAAAGATAAGGTGTCCATATGTGCGTGGGTTTATCTCTGGGCTTTCTATCCTGTTCCATTGATCTATATTTCTGTTTTTGTGCCAGTACCATACCGTCTTGATAACTGTAGCTTTGTAGTATAGTCTGAAGTCAGGGAGCCTGATACCTCCAGTTCCTTTTTTCGTTCTCAAGATTGCTTTGGCTATTCGGGGTCTTTTGTGTTTCCATACAAATTGCAAAATTTTTTGTTCTAGTTCTGTGAAAAATGCCAGTGGTAGTTTGATAGGGATTGCATTGAATCTATAGATTGCTTTGGGTAGTAGAGTCATTTTCACAATGTTGATTCTTCCAATCCAAGAACATGGTATATCTCTCCATCTATTTGTATCATCTTTAATTTCTTTCATCAGTGTCTTATAATTTTCTGCATACAGGTCTTTTGTCTCCTTAGGTAGGTGTATTCCTAGATATTTTATTCTTTTTGTTGCAATGGTAAATGGGAGTGTTTTCTTGATTTTACTTTCAGATTTTTCATCATTAGTATATAGGAATGCCAGAGATTTCTGTGCATTAATTTTGTATCCTGCCACTTTACCAAATTCATTGATTAGCTCTAGTAGTTTTCTGGTAGCATCTTTAGGATTCTCTATGTATAGGATCATGTCATCTGCAAACAGTGACAGCTTTACTTCTTCTTTTCCGATTTGGATTCCTTTTATTTCCTTTTCTTCTCTGATTGCTGTGGCTAAAACTTCCAAAACTATATTGAATAAGAGTGGTGAGAGTGGGCAACCTTGTCTTGTTCCTGATGTTAGTGGAAATGCTTTCAGTTTTTCACCATTGAGGATGATGTTGGCTGTGGGCTTGTCATATATGGCCTTTATTATGTTGAGGAAAGTTCCCTCTTATGCCTACTTTCTGCAGGGTTTTTATCATAAATGGGTGTTGAATTTTGTCAAAAGCTTTCTCTGCATCTATTGAGATGATCATATGGTTTTTCTCCTTCAATTTGTTAATATGGTTTATCACAGTGATTTATTTGCGTATATTGAAGAATCCTTGCATTCCTGGAATAAACCCCACTTGATCATGGTGTATGATCCTTTTAATGTGCTGTTGGATTCTGTTTGCTAGTATTTTGTTGAGGATTTTTGCATCTATGTTCATCAGTGATATTGGCCGGTAGTTTTCTTTCTTTGTGACATCCTTGTCTGGTTTTGGTCTCAAGGTGATGGTGGCCTCGTAGAAGGAGTTTGGGAGTGTTCCTGCCTCTGCTATATTTTGGAAGAGTTTGAGAAGGATAGGTGTTAGCTCTTCTCTAAATGTTTGATAGAATTCGCCTGTGAAGCCATCTGGTCCTGGGCTTTTGTTTGTTGGCAGATTTTTAATCACAGTTTCAATTTCAGTGCTTGTGATTGGTCTGTTCATATTTTCTATTTCTTCCTGATTCAGTCTTGGCAGGTTGTGCATTTCTAAGAATTTGTCCATTTCTTCCAGGTTGTCCATTTTATTGGCATAGAGTTTCTTGTAGTAATCTCTCATGATCTTTTTTATTTCTGCAGTGTCAGTTGTTACCTCTCCTTTTTCATTTCTAATTCTATTGATTTGAGTCTTCTCCCTTTTTTTCTTGATGAGTCTGGCTAGTGGTTTATCTATTTTGTTTATCTTCTCAAAGAACCAGCTTTTAGTTTTATTGATCTTTGCTATTGTTTCCTTCATTTCTTTTTCATTTATTTCTGATCTGATTTTTATGATTTCTTTCCTTCTGCTAGCTTTGGGGTTTTTTTGTTCTTCTTTCTCTAATTGCTTGAGGTGCAAGGTTAGGTTGTTTATTCGAGATGTTTCCTGCTTCTTAAGGTGGGCTTGTATTGCTATAAACTTCCCCCTTAGAATTGCTTTTGCTGCATCCCATAGATTTTGGGTCATCGTGTCTCCATTGTCATTTGTTTCTAGGTATTTTTTCATTTCCTCTTTGATTTCTTCAGTGATCACTTCATTATTAAGTAGTGTATTGTTTAGCCTCCATGTGTTTGTATTTTTTACAGATCTTTTCCTGAAATTGATATCTAGTCTCATGGCGTTGTGGTCAGAAAAGATACTTGATACAATTTCAATTTTCTTAAATTTACCAAGGCTTGATTTGTGACCCAAGATATGATCTATCCTGGAGAATGTTCCATGAGCACTTGAGAAAAATGTGTATTCTGTTGTTTTTGGATGGAGTGTCCTATAAATATCAATTAAGTCCATCTTGTTTAATGTATCATTTAAAGTTTGTGTTTCCTTATTTATTTTCATTTTGGATGATCTGTCCATGGGTGAAAGTGGGGTGTTTAAGTCCCCTACTATGAATGTGTTACTGTCGATTTCGCCTTTTATGGCTGTTAGTATTTGCCTTATGTATTGAGGTGCTCCTATGTTGGGTGCATAAATATTTACAATTGTTATATCTTCTTCTTGGATCGATCCCTTGATGATTATGTAGTGTCCTTCTTTGTCTCTTTCAATAGTCCTTATTTTAAAGTCTATTTTGTCTGATATGAGAATTGCTACTCCAGCTTTCTTTTGGTTTCCATTTGCATGGAATATCTTTTTCCATCCCCTTACTTTCAGTCTGTATGTGTCTCTAGGTCTGAAGTGGGTCTCTTGTAGACAGCATATATAAGGGTCTTGTTTTTGTATCCATTCAGCTAATCTGTGTCTTTTGGTGGGAGCATTTAGTCCATTTACATTTAAGGTAATTATCGATATGTATGTTCCTATTCCCATTTTCTAAATTGTTTTGGGTTTGTTATTATAGATCTTTTCCTTCTCTTGTGTTTCTTGCCTAGAGAAGATCCTTTAGCATTTGTTGTAAAGCTGGTTTGGTGGTGCTGAACTCTCTCAGCTTTTGCTTGTCTGTAAAGGTTTTAATTTCTCCATCAAATCTGAATGAGATCCTTGCTGGGTAGAGTAGTCTTGGCTGCAGGTCTTTCTCCTTCATCACTTTCAGTATGTCCTGCCACTCCCTTCTGGCTTGTAGGGTTTCTGCTGAGAGATCAGCTGTTAACCTTATGCGGATTCCCTTGTGTGTTATTTGTTGTTTTTCCCTTGCTGCTTTTAATATGCTTTCTTTGTATTTAATTTTTGACAGTTTGATTAATATGTGTCTTGGCATATTTCTCCTTGTATTTATCCTGTATGGGACTCTCTGTGCTTCCTGGACTTGATTAACTATTTCCTTTCCCTTATTAGGGAAGTTTTCAACTATAATCTCTTCAAATATTTTCTCAGTCCCTTTCTTTTTCTCTTCTTCTTCTGGAATCCCTATAATTCGAATGTTGGTGCGTTTAATGTTGTCCCAGAGGTCTCTGAGACTGTCCTCAGTTCTTTTCATTCTTTTTTCTTTATTCTGCTCTGCAGTAGTTATTTCCACTATTTTATCTTCCAGGTCACTTATCCGTTCTTCTGCCTCAGTTATTCTGCTATTGATCCCATCTAGAGTACTTTTAATTTCATTTATTGTGTTGTTCATCATTGCTTGTTTCATCTTTATTTCTTCTAGGTCCTTGTTAAATGTTTCTTGCATTTTGTCCATTCTATTTCCAAGATTTCAGATCATCCTTACTATCATTATTCTGAATTCTTTTTCAGGTAGACTGGCTATTTCCTCTTCATTTGTTAGGTCTGGTGCATTTTTATCTTGCTCCTTCATCTGCTGTGTGTTTTTCTGTCTTGTCATTTTGCTTATCTTACTGTTTTTGGGGTCTCCTTTTTGCAGACTGCAGGTTCGTAGTTCCCGTTGTTTTTGATGTCTGTCCTCAGTGGCTAAGGTTGGTTCAGTGGGTTGTGTAGGCTTCCTGGTGGAGGGGACTAGTGCCTGTGTTCTGGTGGATGAGGCTGGATCTTGTCTCTCTAGTGGGCAGGTTCACGTCTGGTGGTGTGTTTTGGGGTGTCTGTGGCCTTATTATGATTTTAGGCAGCCTCTCTGCTAATGGGTGGGGTTGTGTTCCTGTTTTGCTAGTTGTTTGGCATAGGTTGTCCAGCACTGTAGCTTGCTGGTCGTTGAGTGAAGCTGGGTGCTGGTGTTAAGATGGAGGTCTCTGGGAGATTTTCGCCGTTTGATATTATGTGGAGCTGGGAGGTCTCTTGTGGACCAGTGTCCTGAAGTTGGCTCTCCTACCTCAGAGGCAGAGCCCTGACTCCTGGCTGGAGCACCAAGAGCCTTTCATCCACACGGCTCAGAATAAAAGGGAGAAAAAGTAGAGGGAATTAGTAGAAGTATGAGGAAAGAAACAAGGAAAGGAGGGAAGGAAGGAAGGAAGGAAGGAAGAAAGAAAGAAAGAAGCAAAGAAGGAAAGAAGGCAAGAAGGAAAGAAAGGAGGGAGGGAGGGAGGAAGGAAGGAGGGAAAGAAGGAAAAAAGACAAAGAAAGAAGATACAGTAAAAATAAAAGTATAATAAAGTTATTGAATTAAAAAATTCTTATTTAGAAAAAGAAAGGGACGGATAGAACCTTAGGACAAATGTTGGAAGCAAAGCTATACAGACAAAATCTTACACAGAAGCATACACATACACCCTCACAAAAAGAGGTAAAGGGGGAAAAATCATAAATCTTGCTGTCAGAGACCACCTCCTCAATTTGGGATGATTCGTTGTCTAAAGGAGGGAAGGAAGGAAGGAAAGAAAGAAAGAAAGAACGAAGGTAAAGTATAATAAGGTTATTAAAATTAAAATTGATTATTAAGAAAAAAATTTTAAAAAAAAAACATGGACGGATAGAACCCTAGGACAAATGGTGGAAGCAAGACTATACAGACAAGGTCTCACACAGAAGCATACACATACACATTCACAAAAAGAGGAATAGGGAAAAAAATCGTAGATCTTGCTCCTAAAGTCCACTTCCTTAATTTGGGATGATTGGTTGTCTATTCAGGTATTCCACAGATGCAGGGTATATCAAGTTGATTGTGGAGCTTTAATCCGCTGCTTCTGAGGCCGCTGGGAGAGATTTCCCTTTCTTTTCTTTGTTCTCACAGCTCCCAGGGGCTCAGCATTGGATTTGGCCCTGCCTCTGCGTGTAGGTCGCTGGAGGGCGTCTGTTTTTTGCTCAGACAGGACGGGGTTAAAGGAGCCGCTGTTTCGGGAGCTCTGGCGCACTCAGGCCGGCGGGGAGGGAGGGGCACGGAGTGCGGGGCGGGCCTGCGGCGGCAAAGTCCGGCGTGACGTTGCACCAGCCTGAGGCCCGCCGTGCGTTCTCCCGGGGAAGTTGTCCCTGGATCCCGGGAACCTGGCAGTGGCGGGCTGCACAGGCTCCGCGGAAGAGGGGTGTGGAGAGTGACCTGTGCTCGCACACAGGCCCCTTGGTGGCGGCAGCAGCAGCCTTAGCGTCTCCCGCCCGTCCCTGGGGTCCGCGCTTTTAGCCGTCGCTCGCGCCCATCTCTGGGGTCCGCGCTTTTAGCCGCGGCTCGCGCCCGTCTCTGGGATTCACGCTTTTAGCCGCGGCTCGCGCCCGTCTCTGGGGTTCACGCTTTTAGCCGCGGCTCGCGCCCGTCTCTGGAGCTCCTTCAAGCAGCGTTCTTAAACCCCTCTCCTCACGCCCCAGGAAACAAAGAGGGAAGGAAAAGTCTCCTGCCTCTTCGGCAGGTGCAGACTTTTCCCCGGACTCCCTCTCGGCTAGCTGTGGTGCACTAACCCCTTCAGGCTATGTTCAAGCCGCCAACCCCAGTCCTCTCCTTGCGCTCCGTCCGAAACCGAAACCCGAGCCTCAGAGCCTCAGCTCGCAGCCCCGCCCGCCCCGGCGGGTGAGCAGACAAGCCTCTCGGGCTGGTGAGTGCCGGTCGGCACCGATCCTCTGTGCGGGAATCTCCCCGCTTTGCCCTCCGCACCCCTGTTACCGTGCTCTCCTCCGCGGCTTCGAAGCTCCCCCCTCCGCCTCCCGCAGTCTCCGCCCGCGAAGGGGCTTCCTAGTGTGTGGAAACTTTTCCTCCTTCACAGCTCCCTCCCACTGGTGCAGGTGCCGTCCCTATTCTTTTGTCTCTGTTTTTTCTTTTTTTTTTTCTTTTGCCCTACCCAGGTACGTGGGGAGTTTCTTGCCTTTTGGGAGGTCTGAGGTCTTCTGCCAGCCTTCAGTAGGTGTTCTGTAGGAGTTGTTCCACGTGTAGATGTATTTCTGGTGTATCTATGGGGAGGAAGGTGATCTCCGCATCTTACTCTTCCGCCATCTTCAAGGTCCCCCCCTGTATTAATTTTTTAAAATTAATTATTTTTGGCTGCATCGGGTCTTCGTTGCTGGGTGCAGGTTTTCTCTAGTTGTTGCGAGCGGGGGCTACTCTTCGTTGCGGTGCGCGGGCTTCTCATTGCGGTGGCTTCTCTTGTTGCGGAGCACGGGCTCTAGGCGCGTGGGCTTCAGTAGTTGAGGCACGCAGGCTTCTGTAGTTGTGGCTGGAGGGCTCTAGAGCACGGGCTCAGTAGTTGTGGCGCACAGGCTTAGTTGCTTTGCGGCATGTGGGATCATCCTGGACCAGGGCTCGAACCTGTGTCCCCTGAGTTGGCAGGCAGATTCTTAACCACTGCACCACCAGGGAAGCCCCTCTTTTTGTATTAATTTTTAAAACCTTATCCTTTCTCTATTTTTGAATGTTTTAAAATGCATGTAACATTAGAACGATAATAGTAATGTTATGTCCCTTCTAAGAAAGTTATAAATATGTTGGCACGTGCTCAGAATTCTTTACTAACGGGAAGCCTGATCAAAAAGCTTTCAGCCCCCTGACCTGGGGCCAGGAGATAGGCCGTGATCCTGGGGGCAGCTGGAGAGGATGTTGGAAGAAGGCGTGGCACCGGGGGTGGAGGGATGGAGGGACGGGACATTTTGGTTGCCTCAGAAGGGCTGGTAGGCAGTCACCACCCAAAGCAGGGCCGCACCCCTGCCTGTGGGGCTTCCACCTCTGCAGGGGTGCTGCCATCCTGCCAGCATCCCTGCCCAGGGCCCGGCCATCCCGCGTGTCGGTGGCTGGGTGCCTGCAGAGGCAGCGAGGAGACAGCTCTGTTCTCGCATCCCCTCCTCCTCCTTGGAGGTTTTCCATTTGGGCTGGACTCCGAGGGGCAGCTTTAGGAAAGGGCTGGCTTGGAGAGGGACCCACTCCAACCGACAGGGTGGATGGAAGCCGGGCTCTCGTCCGGGTCTGCCCCTCCCCACGCCGCGCTCCTAGGACGATTCCAGATTGGAGGCCTTTGGGAACAGCTTGAAGCCATTTTTCTTCAGAGGGACAGGGCTTTTTTCCTGCCTTAGGCAACGACCCTCTGGCAGTAGATGCTTATTCGTATTTTGTAAGATAACTGTCATCTCCCGGACTTTTACGCCACACTTTTCTCCAAGAACTCCAAGTTCTTTCTCATCCGGTCCCCAAATCAGCGGAGAAAGGGAGACTCAGTGTGTTCACCTTACAGTTAGGTCTCCCCAGGCTACCCCGGCTCTCCTGGTAGCTCTAGCTGTGATCTGAAACCGGCGGGCCAGACTCCTGTGAGCCTGTGCACTGTAGAATGTTTGTGTGCCTCTCAGCATCATCTGCATTGGAAGTCTTTGGTGGGGGATGTGAACTCTTTTGAAAAAAAATTTTTAAAAAAATTTATAATGTTTTTCTATCATGTTTTAAAGTTTAAAATGCTTTTCCTGTGTGTTGTTTCATGAGAGCCTCTCTACAAGTCAGTAGACAAAAAATGTCCCCCAAATGGCATTTTGTCCCGCCATTTTATAAGAGCAAAGCAGAGGCTCAGACCAGAGGATGGCCCAGCCAGACTCTGGAACCCGTCTGCTCTCCATTTCACCTCACAGCCCCTGTAGAAGCTGTAAGCAGGCCTCACCAAGCACGCCTGCTCACCGTGTGTTTCCAGGGAGTGCTCAGCTGGGCGGAACTGCGAGGCTGTACTTGGTCCCTGCAGACTGGAAGGGTTGAAATACTCAGCTCTTCAGGTCAAGTATTTTGACATTTGGAATTTTTATGGCTTTTAGTTGTGAGTCTTACACAGTACTTTGAGAATGGTTTAATCAGGTACAGATGCCTAGCGACAGATTTCAGTGACAATCCAAAACACCTATTGTGCACCCCAGATCCTGTCCGTTTCCTCAAAGAATGATGGAAACCAACGTAAAGCCTTGGCTCTGGGACCAGTCTCGGGATATCGTGTAGAGGAGGTTTTTGGCTCTCTCCCTCCAAAAGATGGTGCGAGGAGAGCCGAGGTCTCAGCTCCACTAACTGCCCTCTCCTTCCCTGTGGCCCTGGCCAGGAAGGGATGCAGAAGCACTGTAACACTGTTTTCTCTCCTCTCTACCTAGACCAGTGTGGTTAACTACATTGACCAGAGGCCAGCGGCCGAAAAGAGTGCTCAGTTGTTTTTTGTGGTCTTTGAATGGAAAGATCCTTTCATCCAGAAAGTCCAAGATGTGAGTATTATCTCCGCTCTTGAGAGGGGACTTCCCACCCCAAGGCATGTTGGTGCATCCTTGCAGGCCGTCCTCATCTTCTGTCATAGCGCAGATTTCTGTGTCTTTTGTATTTATGACGTTCATTTTCTATATCATTTGTGTTTAATTGATCTCATCTTTAACCCTGGACTGTCGTTGCTGTGAGTGTGAGGGCTTCGTCTTTGTTCACCGTTTATCTGGTGTCCAGCGTGGTGCTTAGTCCAGCGTAGCCACTGGGTAGTGATAGTGAATGAACTAAGTAGAAAGCATTAAGCTAATAATCTAGATTACTGCTGTTGGAAGCCGTTCTTCTTTATTGGTTCTCTGTAGGATGAGAGTCGTAAATCAGAGCAGAAAGGTACTAATCAGAACTTAAGAGAGCATCAGTTGATGCCAGGTCCCAGACTCACCACCTCAGAAGGGGAGGGGTGATGGGACGGCTTTGCCAAAAGAACATTCATGAGACGCCATTTACCAGAGCCAGTCCCAGATCTGATACTGTTTGTTGTGTAGATCATCACAGTATGTCCTGATGTGCTCGTGGGTTGGGGGAAGACATTTCAAACCTGAGGCTCAAACGGGCAGGGTCTCTGTGATGTGGATGTGCCCCATGATCCCACCACCGCTGTTAGTCGTGGCCTGGCTGGGCCGTGTACACGTAGGCATGTGCAGACTCCCTGAATCAAGACTCCACGTGGAAGAATGAGTGCCTTCAGTTCCACACGTAAAATGTGTGATCCAACGTTTTTTAACCTACTGTGTTCAGTATGAAGTCCTATTATGGGCCAAGTAAAGCCCCGAGCCCGAGGCCGACTGACTTGTGTCGTCCCTCAGCTTCACAACTGTCCTAAATGGTGGTGGTGGTTGGTGGTGGTGGTGTAACTTTCATAAGTGAGCCTGAGGTCACCCTGCTGAACTGGGTCTTAAAGAAGTGCTGTGTGTTTATCAAGCGGGGAACTCAGACAAGCCATGACCTCGGCCTGAAGGAGTTGCACAGTCAGTGAGAAAACAATCTGGGCTGTAAAGGACGTAATTCCAGACAGTAAGGACCTCCCAGAGGGGTTTGTGGGATAAATCTCTCTGCTCAAGTCGAGAGGGTTTTGGCTTAGTGGTCAGAGGAAGCTGTGAGGGGCCTGGAAGGATTAGTAACTCAAGGTGGGAGGAAAGCGTCCCGGGCAGGGCAAATTGGAGGGGCCCATCTGCAGGCAGGAGTCCATGAGGTGAGTGGAGGACAGGCAGTCGCTGGACTGGATGGGAGGGGAGGTGAGAGTCACTGTGAGATGGGAAGCGAACAGGAACTGACTGTACAGATGGGGTGTACAGTTGGGAGGAGATTTGTTTCAAAGCAGGGTCAGTCACAATTGTGGGTTAAACCAGAAATTTAAAGCTCAGGACTGAACCTTATTTGTGCAGAGCTTTTTGAAAAAATTTTTTTTCTTTCAGGATCAATTTATTATAGGGAGGGATTAGTATTTTTCTCCTCAAACTGAGCTATGGACAAAGTATGGAGTTATGGCAGTTTTAGAAACCAGTTGTTTTTCTTGTTGCCTCAATAATTGGAGGGGCTCTTTGACAATAACACTGAAAATCAAAAACGGAAGCCAACAGAGAAACTTGTGTTTGTTTCTGTTTTGCAGATAATCACCGCCAATCCTTGGAACACAATCGCTCTTCTCTGTGGGGCCTTCTTGGCATTATTTAAAGCTGCAGAATTTGCCAAACTGAGTGTGAAGTGGATGATCAAAATTAGGAAGAGGTACCTTAAAAAAAGAGGTCAGGTAATGAACCACATAAGCTGAAGTCGCTTGCGTTGTTTGAAGGACTGCCTGAGTTCATGGAAGTTCTCATCACTTCTGCTTTGGTAAACCTAGCTGCCAGCAATCCTGTCCTCACTTGAAGAAACGAGCCTTGCTGGGGGCCTGCCTGTCACACTGCAGCTTCTAACTGGTCCTCAGAGAGACTGTCTAGAGCCCAATGGAACAGATCCAGTGGATGACCTTAACTGTTATTTAAGTATTTAAATTATTAATGAACATTTTTTGACATATGACATGAATAGGGTGTGTGGAGGATGGAATTAGATATAATCCAGTTTCCTGAAGGTTTTTGGAAGCTGCCTTCCTTCTCGGTTTGGTGTATAGTTAAGGTCTAACAGGATGATTAAGGCTCTGACCTTAGGTTTTTTTCTTGAGATTTTTTTAAATGGACAGGAGAGTGTGATTTTCTTCTCCCCCACCAGTGACTTCTTTGGGTGTGGAGGTCATGCTGTGGAACCGGTGTACCGTGTGTGAGGAATGCAAAACCCCTCACGTCTCTGGTGCCATCTGCCAGCCCCTGACACGCTCTCTTGTTTAATATTAAATGAGACTTTTTTTTAAAGCTACTAGAAAAACTAGTAATTAGATCTCTTGTGGACTGACTAGCCACCTACCTGTCTGGCTAGAATGTTGGTTGATGCAGGTGTGAGTTCGGACTGATTAACATACAAAAACACTAGGACATGTGTACATAGTAGGTGCCTACTCAGTGTATTTTGATGATTTCATTAATAGGTGAATAAAGGTTAGGTTAATACAAAAGGAATCAGTGTGCCAGTATGCATATCTGCTAAATCAATAGGCACCAGTACGCTTTCATTCCGTGACCTCCAAATAAAAGGGAACGTGAGCCTGGACTTCCACGATGGACGGGTCTGGACTCCCGAGGTACATCATGACCACGTCCAGGGAAGGGCAAGGTGGGCAGGCGATAGATGGCAGGTGGTCAGGAAGTGACAATAAAGCCCCATGAATAAGCTGTGTTAGCTCTTCCTGTCCTACAAACCCCCCACCCATCTGAGAAAGGGGCCCTCAGGATGACCCTCAGAGCTTTCAGCCCAGCCTGTGACAGAGATGAGTAACCTCTGGGTATTTTTCACACGGTAGCCATTGGCTGATTTAAGGTTATGAAGAGTATTTCCAGAGTTTTAAATTATTTACGTGCCCTTTGCCTCCAAAGAGGACTTGGCAGCATTTCTCCAATTTTGTAACCCGGTTTTAGATAATTCAAAGAGAACAACTCAAGTGTATGAGTGGGGCAATTTTAATCTCATATCTAGTTAGCAGCAAGAAACTGTGGTTTTTGGTTGAATTATTAAAAGTGAACTTGTGTAAGGAAATATTCCCTGCTATTTTTCTATGGCACAGAAGCAGGTACAAACTTTAGCCTAGGTCCTGTCTCTATAAAATCTTATTGTAAGGCAAATGCAAAGCCAGGCATTAAAGCTTACGTTAACAGCACTGAAAAACAGGTATGTGTATTTTTAAATTCTCTCTAAAGATGACACACCACTTTAATATTAAATAGCTAACAAAATTTGCTCCAATGAACATATTAAAACTGTACTTCCTGTACTGTAGAAAGTTGAGAGACCTCTTGAACGTGCTTTCAAGTAAGCAGCTAATTAATTAGGAAGTGGGCATTTCTAGCTCTCTCTTCCACAACAGCTGTTAGCTGCAGCCTGCCAGAATCTACTCTGAATGTATGCCTAGACCGTCCACAAAATAGACATTTAGACCCAACCGTCTCTTCTGGGGAGGCTGGGGCTTGCCTTTTGCTGTGTTCTGTAGCAGGGTCACCCTTTCCTTCTCCGTGTGCTGCCCCCCATTGTCAGTGATCCCGGCCGGCCTTAGGTGAGTGTACAGCATCTGGCAAGAGCACTGGGCCTGGACGGCTGAGGTGGCGGCCATTTGAGAGCATCGTAAGATAGGAGCCACGTCCCGAAAGGAAGAGGAGTTTCTCCTGGTCTCACGGCGAGCAGAACGAGGTGCTTTCACGGTGACCTAGGAATAGTGTGCTAGAGTTGTTTTTCGTGGATGTGAAAGAGTAGAAGCAGACACCAGTAGTTGAAAACTTTGTAACGATCTCCCTGCCCCCATAAAAAACACTGCTGTTATTACTTATTATAGATTTTGAGATTTATCCTCCTAGGTCTATTTCATTTTATTATTTTATTTTGGCCGCAGCATGTGGATCTTAGTTCCCTGACCAGGGATCGAACCCGGGCCCTTGGCAGTGAAAGCATGGAGTCCTAACCACTGGACCACCAGGGAAATCCCATGGGTCTATTTCCATTAAAACTATGTACATATGTACACACATTTAAGGTAAGTTAAACCCATCCTCCAAACACAAAGGGACATGAAGGAAGATGGAAGGATATCCTAGAACTTAGAATTTTATGTGAAAATTCTATACAACAGATATACTTTGGTAAATGGCTAGAACACTCGACTCTGGCACACAGTCTTCCTAGTCTTTAACTGGTGTACAACCTGCAATTTGCCTTAAAATTTTCTCTATATACACGTATGTATGTACGTACGTACGTATGTATATATGTATGAATGAAGGGGGGCAGGCTTCTTCTGAGCACCTAACCTTAGTGCTGAAAAAAAGCAAAGTCGACGTAAGGCAAAATACAAACATAGATTTATTAAATGCTGCTCAATCCCCCAATAAAGATCTTCCATTACAAAACAGTTTTCCACACAACTGCAAGTTAAGAGATTGGAATGGTACTCTGATAACAAAATGTGAGAAAATACTTGACCAAGTAGAAACATATACGACTTCTCTATAGTCAGCTTTTTCAGAACCCTACAGAGGAAGCCTACTGCATTTCCTTTACACAAAGCCAGGCAGTGACAATGAGCGCTCTGCATCACCACACCGTGGGACTCAAAGCCTCCATCCCTGCATCAGGAGGTACTGGAGAAGGGCAGGTTGTGAGGACTGGAAAGGCCCTGCCTTCAGCCTTTGGGAGGAAGAGGAGGAATGAACTGAGAGGCAGGCTGTGTTCACGGCACTGCCCCCACTAATCTGTGCTCAGCGCTCTGGGGAGCTGCAGATGAAGGGGGATGTCCATAAGGATCGATCTGAAGAATTTGGTTTACGTTCCCAGCTTTTATTTATAATTTGTGCTTTAGAAAGCCTGGAAATTTAAGGTTTTGCTCAAATTCCAGAGTACAGTAATATCTCTGTGAAGGAAGGCTTAGGGGCAAGTAATTCCCTCCGTCATATTTCTGGGAGAGATGAAGGGAAGGATAAGAATTACACCTTAGTTTTACTTTAGGAAAGTCTTTGTCCTGGGATGTAACTAAGGTCTGCAGCAATGTGAAAGCACGTTATCAAAGGGAAAAATACACAGAGCAGACTCTACTGTATCTATGTGCAACACAACCCAGACAGAATTCAAGTCATGATTCTTACCACTCCCGTAATGATTTCACTCATATCACAGATGATAAAGCTCATTCATTTCTGTGAAACTTCAGAAGAGGGACACAAATCAATGATTAGACAAAGGTTACAATATACTATGGCCATGATATAGCACAGAGCTATGTTGAGTCCATATATTTTTTTTCATTTACAGTTGCCAGAAAAAAAATTGGCCTTTTAATTATACTGATGAGGTTTCATAATTTTTACATATTTCAGAAAAGTGTACAAAACCACCTATCCAACGGAGGTGGAAGGCTTTTTTCATTCATCAGTTGTATTGCTGAGAATACTGTGCATGTTGTAAGCACTGTTCTGCTTTTCTAGAGCTTTCTTCAGCTTTAGCTCCTCCAATTTTTTCCATAATTCTTCACGTTCCAATTCCTTCTTTTTCTCCCTGTAAATCAAGACTTTTGCAGTTAGAAACTTTTATTTCAGAGCTTGAAGAAACATGCTGTTTGGCAGTTGGCTGGAGAACAGACTGTTCACTCACATTTCACTTAAATCCCTCTACTAAAGCACTTGAGACTGTATATTACCTAGAGCACCGCGTTACTCATCTTCATCTCCTGAGAGTAATACCACAACCGTGTGGCTCCTGTACCGACTGAAAGCTATCGTTCGCCTTCCCTCCCTGCATTTTATCACCACCACCACCACGACTGTGGCATCTGTGCTTTATGGTTGGCAAAGTACTTAGTCACCCCCTGCAGTAAACCCCTTGCAGTGGGGTCTTGCCGACAGACTGAAGGGCTGGCCACGAGTCAGCCTGGAGCCGTTTCCAGGTGGAAGCCATATCCTTTTGGCTCCACGTCGCTAGCTGCCAACCAGTCTGTGTCTTACTATGTCTTGTCTCCTGCATGTCAGAAGGAGACTTTAAAGTTTGAATAACCTCTCTAAAAAAGCAAAACTCAAAATATGCTGCTTCAACTACTTAATTTCAGTTCTAAAGAGAACATTTCTGAATAACTTGGACCAAACTATTCTGAAGGGCTATATGAACATGTGAAAAAACCATGGGCTTACCGTTCTGCAGTTACATATGTTTTAAGGGGACAAAAGTGCTGATTTACGCAGCCAGTAAGATATAATGATCGCTCTTAGTTATGTGAAATATGCATTTTTCAAATATAAGTTTCATATGATCCTAGTCATTTTTCCTTCTTCACATTGCTTCCTGGGACTCAAACTATGTACCTAATTTCTATTCCTGCCTGAAAGGTGCTATTTAAAAGAAATAATGCATTGAGTTAGTTACTGATGGACTAGGATGGCCTTGAAGAAGAGAGATCCTTGCTCTACTTGCCACCAGAAAACCAGGACTAGGAACTTACAGTCAAAATAGATCAGCTTTTCCAAACAGAATAGTTAATACACTTATTAGAAATAAATAGGCTCAGGTACAGCAGTTATTGAAACTGAAATAAATATATGAGAAGGAAGTGATTTTTAGATTATTTTGTAGTAATTTATGAAATTTTCAAAAAGAGGTAATCACTAAGCCAAGTTCCTAAATGCTAATGTGTGTGACCATTTATTCACTAAAATATATATTGCAAGGAACAAAGTATCAGTAATAGTACTCAGCCACAGAAATATCCTTATATGAGTCTCCCCTTCCCCAAAGGGAACTATACTGACTTTAAAATACCACTTTGTTAAAATGTGAAGCTTAAAAACTATCAAGTTATTGTGCAGGGAACAGATGAAGAATAAGCTCACTATGGACGCCCATGTGGACAAAAGCAATTCTCCTAAATGTGAAAATAATTATGTAAAATAGTATTTAAAATCCAGCATAAATTGTATTTCACAATGCAGATGTTATCATACTGATAAAGTCTAAGGCTCAGAATGAGATAAACAGAATTTATGATCCACATTAAAATCATAATCTAACCATTAGGAGTTTACCTGGAAATGACTTTAAAGTACTTATTAGAGACATTCAAATTGAAATGCTAAATGTAAATGGCTTTTTTCTTTTTTGAATTTTATTTTATACAGCAGGTTCTTATTAATTATCTATTTTATACGTGTTAGTGTATATATGTCAATCCCAATCTCTCAATTCATCCTACTGCAGCAATTGGCTTCTTAAACATAATTTTAACTTAGAATACCTTATTGGACTCAATCACATTCAGCTAATCTAAAATGTACAGATAAGTCTATAAATAAAAATGTCAAATACCTTTGTCTTTCAGCTTTGTATGAACTAGTAAGATCATCGAAAAGCTTGCCGTTCATCTCCATGAGGGTTTTCAGCACATTGTACACCAGTGCTACAATGGTCCTAAAATGAAAACAAGCCAGTGCTGGGTTACTGATGCTACTAACAGATGGGAAATGTAACACTATCATCTCTGAAATGGGTTGGATGCTAGCTGACTCAGTCAATCCATTTTAGAGCTGACAAACTGAAGTTCAAGAAGTTTAGTAATTTGCTCAAGGTCACACAGCCAGTGGTAGTAGAGATGGTCGGTCTGATTCCAAAACTCCTTCCATGATACAGTCCTTCCCACTGTATCATGCTTAGATTAAACCCTAAAAATGTTATGGTCAGCTTCCTGTCTGCTCTAGAGTCTACTATCACAAACCCTGAGTAACAGCATTAAAAGAAATTTGAAAAAGATCCAATTACCATAACTTGTAAGAAGAAAAGTAAAACACAGGATAAGGGTGTTACAGAATTTAGAATGCATGCAATCTAAACATCACTGATGTGACCTTGAGCACTGAAGCTTCCCCCTGGGCTAGGCCAGCTATGGAGGTGAGACTGGATACTGGCAGCACACAGTCGCCTGTGCATCCTCTGCAGATGTTGGGTTGGTCTCCCCAACAGGGTTTAACCACACACTAGTACAGAATGTCACACCAGACAGTCCCTAGATTTGCAATTCTAAGTTGAAATTAAGAACATACAGGAGTTCAGGGTTTCTGAGCAAGAGCCACCCATTCTCCTTGCTTGGCCCTGCAATAAACCTTTCTCTGCTCAAAAAAAAAAAAAAAAAAAAAAAAACCAAACAACAAAAAGACCCAGAACATACAGACACACATACAACTTCATAAAACACAGTGCAGAATAGAATAAAACTATGTGACGTTAACCTTGGGATCAATTCCAAATCTGTACAGGTTTCATAAGTATGAGTTATGAGATCAAATGACAAAGGGGTCAAAAAAATAAAAACACAAAAATAACACAATCAACATAAAAGACACTTACGGATTCCAGTGTTCTTTGGAGATTTTGTACAAACTGCCAAACATAATTGGCAGAATTTTATCAATATTCTCCTCAATCAAACTAAGAATATATTCATTGTTCCAGAAGTACAGCGCCCTTTCTGCAACCTAAAAAAAGACATTTAGAAATGTCAAAACTAAAAGAGAAAAGAAGTAATAGTATAAAATAAAAACGGCTTCACTGAAAACGTCATACCTGAAAATGAGAACTGGATACACACTTGGATATCTGCTTAAAAAGGGGCTCTTCAATTTTTTTGAATTGTGTTGGTTCAATGACATCTAAGATTTCTTCAATTTCTCCTAAAAACATCACCTAGGTTAAAAAAATTTTCTTTTAAGAAACATGACAAATTACATGATGTTAATATAGAAAACACAAATGAGAAGGTTAACCTACAAATTAAACAGTGGATGAAAAAACTCTTGACAGTATACGCAATTTACTATGATGTACAGATATTCTACCAAGTCTCTCTAATCCCCACAGAACATCTCCCCCTTGGTAGCAGTGATGATACACCCAGCCCAAAGAAGCATGGTTTAGAGCCCTGAGATTGAGAAGTTCTAATAAAATGCACTGTTTTTGTTGAATGAAATGCACCTCTTTCTGACTGCATGTTTTTGGCCAAAATTTCAACAATCCTCTGATCACCTGCAAAAAAGGGAAAAGTTTATTTAGCATGAATTAAGCAAAGAAGCTGGTTAATCTCAGGAAATTTTAAATAATTGTGATAATATCAATATTCATTCTGAAGGAGAACAACAGTATTCAATAACTATGTATACCCCCTTACTCTGCTCAGCTTTAGACTTCTACCAATTCAACAGATACTTATTGAGTGCCTTTGTACCAGATACTGTTCTAGGTGCCAGGGACACACTGATGAATAAGACAGAAGGAGGTCCCTGATTTTCATGAAGCAGGAAGACCAACATAAGTTAGCAATTAAACTTATAAATAAAATAATTTTAATAGTAGTAAGTGCTACTTTCTACTAAGAAAATAAAGTATGAGATAATGACTTGGTGGGGTGAGGAAGGGAGGTTATTTTAAGGAGAAATTAAGGAACAGATAACTCCTGTTATTTAAACCATTATGAAGCACCCAAAAAAGCCAGAAAGCTTCCCAATTTATTTCATGGCTGGCACAGTCTTGATAACCCAAATACAACAAAACAAGCGATTGTGAATTTAAGTAAACATAGTTGCAAAAATCTGTATTAAACCAAATATAACAGTATATTAACAGAATGCTGCTACCTACCCAATAACTTATTCCAGAAATTCCAGGATGGTTCAACTCATTACAGTTATAGGTTAAAAGGGGGAAAAAAAACTGTATGATCATCTCAAAAGATTTTGAACAGTTATTTGATTTTTTGATTGATTATATATTCTGATAACAATTTAGTAAGCTAGAACTAAGAATTTATCAGAAACCATCAGCAATCAACTTATATAATGGTCTCTTGGAAATTGGCAGTAAAACCATTTGGGCCTGGTGCTTTTGTGGAAATAAATCTCTGACAGCCTTTTAAGTAAATTTAGTTATTGGTCTTGTCTAGTAATGAACACTCATCCAAATTAAAACTGGGGAAGAACACTGTTCTGGAGCCAATCCAGTAAGATAAGAATCTGATGAATAATGTTGAAAAGGGATATCAGAATTATACTTATTTGTCTAAGTGTATGATAATTATATACCGCTTAAATATTAAAAGATGAAAAATTACTAGAATGAGTAGGAAAATTCAATATGTGGTCAGATAAAAGATAAGTATGTAAAAATCAATACCTTTTAAAACAAAGTATCAGTTACAATAATCAGAGAAAAATAATTAGAACAATAAGGTAGCATGGAAACTGACAGAGAAGATATATGACACAGAGGAATATCTAGACAGACTCAAGTATATATGAGGTTTTAATATATGACAAAGGCGGCATTTCAGTTCCTGGGAAACAGCTGAATTAGTCAATTAATTGGTGGTACTTGAACTGGTGGCTCACCAGTTAGGAAAAAAATGTAGCTCCTTTGGTAGGCAGACTCCTGAAATGATCTCCTATGATCCTTACTTCCTGAATTCACACTCTTGTGTAGTTGAGCCCTTCCTTGAAGTGTGGACTGGCCTACTGACTTGCCTCTAACCAACAGAATGTGGCAAAAGGGACAGAATGTCACTTCCATGAGAAATTTACAAAAGATTGTGACTTCCATCTTATGAGCAGACTCTCTAGGGGCCTTCTTGTCTTGCAAGCTTTGATAAAGCAAGCTGCTATGTTGGAAAGGCCCAAGTACCAAGGAATTGAGGGTGGCTGCTGGCCAACAGCATCTGAGAACCAAATGCTAACAACAGTCACGTGAACTCAGAAGCAGATCCTTCCTCATCTGAGACTTTATATGCAACCCTATACCTGGCCAACACCTTGACTGCAGCCTTGTGAGAAACCCTGAGGCAGAGGACACAGCTAAGTCATGCCTGGATTCCTGATTCACAGAAACTGTGCAATAATAAATGTTTGTTGTTTTAAGCCACGAAATTTTGTGATAATTTGTTATGCAGCAATAGAAAACTAAAACAATTCCTTACCCGTGTCACACAAAAATTTCAATTTCAAATGGTGGAGTGGGTTGAATGGTGGCCCCCAGATATGTTCATGTCCTAATCTCTGAAATCTATGAATGTGACTTATTTGGAAAATGGGTCTGTACAGATATAATTAAGGATCCCAAGATGAAAGCATCCTGGGTTATCTGGGTGGGCCCTAAATCCAATGACAAGTATCCTTGTAAGAGATAACACAGAGGAGAGACCGAAGAAGAGGCAGCAATGTGATATTGGAGCGATGCAGCCACAAGCCAAGAACACCTGGAGACACCAGAAACTGGAAGAGGCAAGGAACGGAATCTCCCCTAGAGCATCTGGAGGGAGTGCAGCCCTGCCGACACCTTGATTTTGGACTTCTGGCCTTCAGAACTGTGAGAGAATAAATTTCTGTTATTTTAAGCCACCAAGGTTGTGGTAATTCGTCATGGCAGCCCTAGGAAACTATTATAGATGGAATAAAGTTTTTACACGTAAAAACTAAATCCATAAAATAACTAGAATATGATACTAGAGAGTATTTTTATAATCTCAAAGGGTAGAAGGATTTTACTTAGCATGACATCAAGGCCAGAAGCCATAATGATGAATAGATTCCACTACATAAAAAATTTTTAGTTCTTTAAAAAGGCAAATATTAAAAACAGTATATTCAAAGTTAAAAGGAAAACTCCAAATGGGTAAAAAATTTTGCAAAATATAATAGGCAAAGGCTTAAAAGTAGGCAAAGGACACAGAAATATAAATGACTAATAACCATATAAAAGGATGGCTGTAATTTAAAAAGCCAATTAAAATATTTCATACCTATTAGACTAGCAAAAATTTAAAACAATATTCAGCACTGGCTGATAAGGGAAAATAGGCACCTTCCCACACTGTACTCTTTGACCCAGCAATACGGTTTTAATTTCAGTAATTTGGTTTTATATTTTTTTGAATTTTTGAATTTTATTTTATTTTATTTTTATAGAGCAGGTTCTTATTATTATCTTATCCATTTTATACATATTAGTGTATACATGTCAATCCCAATCTCCCAAGTCATCCCACCACCACCACCACCACCACTTTCCCCCCTTAGTAATTTTTAAAAATTTTACATACAGTAAAATATTTTCTTTTTTTGGTGTACAGTTCTCAGGGTTTTTTATACACACATAGATTTTTTTTTTTTTGTAACCAACATTACAGACAGGACACAGAATAATTCCAATACCCTAAAACATCCCCACACCCAGCAACATGCTTCTAACAATGAAAACTCCAATAACTCAAGTGTCCATGAATTGGGGATTGATTAAATATGTTATGATAATCCATATAATGGAATTTAATGTGACCAGTGAAAAAATGAAGCAGATTAATACGGAAAGGTATCCACATTATATTGACAAGTGAAAAAACCTAGTCAGCACTGTCCCACTGTTTAACCTATACATAAATATATGTACAGAAAAAAATTTATAGAAATATATTCACCTATTTATATGGTTATCTTTAGGGGATCCGATTTTAAGGAACTTCCTCCACATTATGCTTTATGATTTTGTCTTGTGTGAACCAAATTAACACACTACTTTCATAAGTGGAAGTAACAATAAAGTCATTTCCATTTTGGAAAATAAAATAATTTCAATAGAAGATCTAGGGACATAAAGAATGTAATAAACTACCTAAAGCTCTGACTTATTTAAAATTTGTAGGAAGCTTTGATATGAACGCCAGGCTCCTAGAAAATGAGTATTAGGGCTCAAACCCAAGTACTATGGCCTTAATTTTGGTGCTAGAATGGCCTATAGTAGAAATTACAAGATCTCTGTATCTGCAGATCTTTATGAATTGAAAAATATTTTCCTTTGTCAACTTGGACATTCTACCTCCTCATGCTGCTCCTATTTCTATTAACCCAACTCATCTAAGCCAAATGTCCAGCCCTCATCTCTCTCCCTAACCTTTTACTCTATAAAAAGAAATCAGCTGTCTCCCCGATCCACTCCATATTAACTTAATTATATTTATATCTGTTTATTATTCACCAAGCATGAACCATGTTATGGGTTTTCTTTGTCTCAATTCTAATGAGAGTTATCATGGATTTGCATTAAGTTTTACTTCACTTTAGAGGTTTATGTGATTTCATGTAAATACTGGGCTTCTAATTCTCCTATTTGTCTTTAAAAACTGTTTTTAGCTGTTTCCAGAAAGAACTGCAAGCCTAAAAAGTCTAAAACTCTAAACATCAGGGAGTGGAAAAATATCTTTCGTTCCTTTACACAGACAAAGCTCAAGTCAAAGGGAGAACACTAAGTACATAATTTTTTTCAAGTGCCCCTAGCCTCAGAAAACTCTAATATAAAGAAAATCATACAATTTAAATCCTTCAAACCCCTTGCTATTCTTCAAGAACTGTTAGTTTAAATATTTAGGATACCTAGAAAACACTCTCTCAAAATACTTACTTCACCAAGGTTAAAATGTTGTTTTCTATGTTTTTATCCTTTTCTGTTTTTCCCTGAACTTATGTTTTTCTTAAATCTTCAATTTTCATGATAACATTTTTATTCTCTCCTGAATCTTTGTATTATAGACAATTAGTAAGCAGCAGAATTCAAAGACTGAATTGCTATGTTGATTCATAAAGTAAACAATCTTTAATTCCTAGATTATATCTTAATCACCAAAGGCAAGGAAATGTTTTCAATCCCTATCATGTGGTTTACCGTTAATAAGAGGGGAAATCCTATTTCTAAAGAAAACACAAAACTCAAGGGAATAGTTTTGGGACCCTTAAAGTATGTTTTAATTTCAAAAGGTGAATGAAGATTAAAAAGACTATCACTGAAGGTACCATGTATATAAAATTTCACTGTAGTCATTTGATCCTGTCCTCACACATCTTAACTACTATATATTAACTTTAATCTACATTTAAGTTACTCAAGACATATATTATAACTCATGAGAGCTCCCCATCCCAATCTTGTTCTCTGAATACAGATTAACCTCACTTTCCTTCTTCTAAATGATTTTAGTTTAAAATATATTACTACTACTGTTTGGTACTCTATAAGGGAATAAAGAAAGCTAAAATAAAATGCTACAATGTAGACCAAAAACATAAAAATAAGTAAAACACTTACAGGTTCTGTTAGTGTTGTATCTTTCTCCAGGAACTGTACAACACAGTAGGCTAGCTAAAATACAAGGGACAGTTTATAAATATTACTGAATGAAATAACATTTAGTAATGCAGGATTTTTATATTTAGCTAACAAAACTACCTCATTTTGACAAACTTTATCGCAATATATAAAAATGAATATACTCATAATTGTGCAAGTAACTTCTACTTCAAAAAAGATGTCCTTGGGCTTCCCTGGTGGCGCAGTAGTTGAGAGTCCGCCTGCCGATGCAGGGGACACGGGTTCGTGCCCCGGTCCGGGAAGATCCCACATGCCGCGGAGCGGCTGGGCCCGTGAGCCATGGCCGCTGAGCCTGCGCATCCGGAGCCTGTGCTCCGCAACGGGAGAGGCCACAGCACTGAGAGGCCCAAGTACCGCCAAAAAAAAAAAAAAAAAAAAATCCTTTTTTCAGTAGTAACTTCTGAATATTAAGTTAACTGAAATATTAAAGAAAATGTAGTTGGACATATCAATCTTTCGATATCATTTAGGTGGCAGACCAGTTCTTTGGGGAATTAAAAGCACTGCCTTTGTCTTACAAATCAGAAGTGTAAACTATAGCACACTAAATTAATAGATACTTACACAGATAAATAAAGTTGACTGAAATAAGACTAGAGCTAACAGTTTAGTTTTTCAGCATGTTTCTAACATGTACGCCTATGCCGATATGATATTATTCTTTGAGTATTAATGGAGGAAACTAAAACCATTCTCTAACTAGGTCATTGAGGCTAGATGGAACATTCTGCAGATATGTGGGATTTATCGAAGTCACACAGTGAGTTAGGTCAGGGCCTGGACCAGAACAGAACTTGATCTTTCCTATATCTATACTTACAGTTCATTCAGCTTATTTAAGAACACTAAATATCATAATGCTTTAAAAATTATGATATAGTAAAAATTTGTTTTGGGCAACTTACAAAAGCAAATTGCTTAAATATACTTAAAATTGCCACCTCAATACTTCTCAGTTTCTCTGCCTTTATATCAGTCTTTGAAACAACATTCATTTCACCTGAAATCTCCTGCAACTTACCTGAGCATGAAACAAAGCTAATCCTTTTGCAGTATGCATAGGAATAAGAACCTTCATTAGAAATTGTTTATGTTCTGCTTTCAGTGGCAATGCAAAGCCATTGATAATACTGGAGGGAAAAAAAGGCAGGGGAAGGGTTAAGTAGTTACTACTTTATTTCTAAAAGTTATTACATCCCCAAGTACCTAGGAACTGCTCTGCTTCAGTCCTGGTGTTGAATGACTTACTCATCTGCAAACTACGTTAGACTATCACTATGAAGTCTGCTCCTTTAAGTCATTCAGTGATCCCAAAAGAAAACGAGGACTGCCAATTTAATGTCCCAGTAAGCAACTTTATGTTTTCTATAAAGCCTATCACTTATTCATGCCTTTATTTTTCTTCTCTAAAGCACCGGAGAGTCAATATCACAATATTGTTAGAATTTTCAATATATTCTAAAGTAAATGGGTAGTTTCTCTTACTTTATTGAAAGATCTGAAATTAAGAAGTAGTTCTCTCCATAATCATTCTCTAAGTATTAACAGAGGAGACAAAAACCATTGTCTAAACATAAATAGAGGGTCTAAACTTCTCTCATGTTAATACTGCTATGTGGTGAATAAGGAAGGCAAAAATATTCATATAAACTAAAATCAAAGGCTGTAGATTCTTCTAAAAAGAACAGATGTACAGGAATGATCTATCAACACCTGAACAAGAATTCCTGTAACTTCACCAAATATTCACTATAACTTATTTCATCTCTTCCCAAGCAGATCCTATAGGTTTCTGAGGCAGTCTGGCAAGATCAGGCATAAAATATGCCACAGCTTCAAAAGCACAAGTCTATTCTGAAACAGATGTCTTGCATGGCACTATTTTAATATGCTGACCCCCTAAAAAGCTATAATAAGAATTCAGTTGAGAAACTATGCCTTATACTATATATTCAAACTCTAAAATATGAAATAATTTCTCCAATCCCAGCTATTTTAATACAGAAAGCATTCAAAGTTACTTAATTCTTAAAAAGAACAAAAAACTGACCTACCTTCCTAATATTTCAAGGAGTTCAGCAACACCATTGAAATGCTCTGTTTCATATATAAACCTAAATTTAAAATAAAGATAGATATAAAGAAAAATCAAACATCAGAAAATTAAACTGAGAGAAAGATGTAGGAAGGTACAAAGAAATCTAAGGGGCAAATATACGAAATGTTCAAGCACACTTTAGGAATGAATTCTTTGTAAGCCATTTGGCCCCCAATCAGTTACTTCTTAGCAATCTTATAAAAGGTCTATTTCCTATTAAACCACATATACTTTTGCTAAAATTTGCTATATATTAAGATAACAATATAATTTCATCTGGAATATTTTATTTTACTTTAAAATTTATAAGAAAGATGGGTCTTCTCAAAGAAATACTTTTTAAAATAGGAAACCTCTACTCATACATAGGTAACTCTAAGAGAAAAGGACTCATGTAATAAAGCCACTTTTACTCAGAATTTCTCTAAGCCTAAACTACACAGGCTGACTAGCTTTCTAAGATTAGGGTCGCCTTTAAAGTAGGGAGTCATAGACTCAAATGATGACAGGATAGGCAGGGCAGATACCATAAATGATGGGCAGGGCCCCAGAGAGAACGACAGAGAGCTGGACAAAGATGATCTCTCTAGAGGAGGCAATATTCCTCATCTCTGACTGTTACAGTGTGAAAATGCTAGCCTAATTTTGCCACATTGTCAACTCAAACAAACCAAACCTGAAATTTGGGTATTAAAGCAAAATCTCCTAATCTGAAGCAACTAATCAATAGATTTCATTGATAAAGTAGTCAAAAGATAAATTTAATTAGCTTTGTCAGAAAATTGAATGAAAATACTGCCAAGAGCTACTGATTTAAATAGTATTTATACAAAATTTTTTAAACAAGTGCTCAAATACATAACCAGACAAACTCTCCTCTCAATAAATTTTAAACATCAGTAACACTGGTATTATCTATTAAAACTGTCTTCATTACTACTATCCATTTAGATGAGAAGTTACAAGAAAGAGTTAGATGCAATCAAATGATATCCATAAAACAGGCTAAAAATGACTCAAATACTATCAGTTAAGTTTCTAAGTTTCAGACTTTAAAAATTAACCTATCGCACTGCTGGTGGGAATGTGAATTGGTTCAGCCACTATGGAGAACAGTATGGAGGTTCCTTAAAAAACTACAAATAGATCTACCATATGACCCAGCAACCCCACTACTGGGCATATACCCTGAGAAAACCAAAATTCAAAAAGAGTCATGTACCAAAATGTTCATTGCAGCTCTATTTACAATAGCCCAGAGATGGAAACAACCTAAGTGCCCATCATCGGATGAATGGATAAAGAAGATGTGGCACGTATATACAATGGAATATTACTCAGCCATAAAAAGAAACGAAATTGAGCTATTTGTAATGAGGTGGATAGTTCTGGAGTCTGTCATACAGAGTGAAGTAAGTCAGAAAGAAAAAGACAAATACCGTATGCTAACACATATATATGGAATTTAAGAAAAAAAAATGTCATGAAGAACCTAGGGGTAAGACAGGAATAAAGACACAGACCTACTGGAGAGCAGACTTGAGGATATGGGGAGGGGGAGGGGTGAGCTGTGACAGGGCGGGAGAGGGGCATGGACATGTATACACTAACAAACGTAAGGTAGATAGCTGGTGGGAGGCAGCCACGTGGCACAGGGATATTGGCGCGGTGCTTTGTGACCGCCTGGAGGGGTGGGATGGGGAGGGTGGGAGGGAGGGGGACGCGGGAGAGAGGAGATATGGGAACGTGTGTGTGTGGCTGATTCACTTTGTTATAAAGCAGAAACTAACACACCATTGTAAAGCAATTATACCCCAATAAAGATGTTAAAAAAAAAAAAATTAACCTAAAGGGGCTTCCCTGGTGGTGCAGTGGTTAAGAATCCGCCTGCCAGTGCAGGGGACACAGGTTCGAGCCCTGATCCGGGAAGATCCCACATGTCGCGGAGCAACTAAGCCTATGTGCCACAACTACTGAGCCTGTGCTCTAGTGCCTGCGAGCCACAGCTACTGAGCCCGCGCACTACAACTACTGAAGCCCCATACCTAGAGCCCATGCTCCGCAACCAGGAGAGCCACCGCAATGAGAAGCCCGTGCACCACAACGAAAGAGTAGCCCCCGCTCGCCGCAACTAGAAAAGCCTGCAAGCAGCAATGAAGACCCAACGCAGCCAAAAAATAAATAAATAAAATAAATAAATTTATTTTAAAAAATTAACCTAAAAGAACTGGAATAAAAAGAAAATATGGAAGGGGAAAAAAAGTGCTGTATATGAATATACAACCAATTTACCTGAGGAAAATGTTGTTAATTTGTTTTCTGATGAATGCTCTTAATCCAAGAAATTTCCCATAAATTCGATGCAGAACGGTCTTCAGGAAGTCGCGTTCTCTGGGATCTTCACTATCAAAAAGCTCCAGGAGCTTTAAAAAAAATCTGAGAAATTACTTTTTAAAAATAATCGAGCTAAAACTTCACTCTATTCTAATTTTGATTTTAAGATAATCCACAAAAGCTTTAAAAGTTTTAAAAAGATTCTGCCTCATCAGATTGACTTTATTCTTGCTAAATAATGAAATAAAGAAAAGCTTATGGAGTATTTTTTTAATTTCATTTTGAAAAATGACACACAATAAATAATATAAACACTTCCAAGAAGTGGAATATTGTTTTTTGGCCTTGCCACTCATTTTAAAATGCTGACCTACTCCTGACTACTAAACACGGCTCATAATTTTAAAGTGTTGAAATGTGAGAGATTTTTAAATGTTTTTTGATAGTATGTCAAAACTACATACAGAATCTTAAGCTTGTAGACCACAAATTGTTAAATAAATGAAGTTTAAAAAATACACATGCACAAATGCGTATTTCTAGTTTACTAGGCAAATTTATACAAACTAAGGCTTCTTTTTTTTTTGTGATCTTACACTAAAACATTCAAGTCACCATGCCAACAGCTCAAAGATTAATATTTAGTTAATAGGTAAAATATTGGTAGATATATGCTAACAGAGTGAAAATCATTCATGAAATAACACTGAAATAAAAGATGAGACTACAGATTTTTATTTAAAGTCAGCTTAGCAAATGGCTGAAAAATTTTAAACCAGTTCAAATTGGCCAAATCAGCATTTTCCTACACCTCTACACAACTCTTCAGCAAAGGCAGGACAAATAGATCTTTGAAAAATTTAAAATCAAAAGCTCAAATTTCCATTTTAAAACGGTAAAGAAACTGAAATTCTTCAGTCAAAAAAAAGTATTACTGTATTTTAAATGAAACACTGGATTTTCTTAGGAAAAAATATACAAAACCTCTCTTTATAGAATACAATTACCTATGAAGTTGTCAAGGGATTTTATGTTCTGTACTTTGGGATTGATAATTACAGTCATGATGGCATGCTCTGAACCTTAAGTTCTTTTTCCATTCTGTCTTGAATTATATGTAATTGTTTACATGTGTATCTCTTCTACAAGAGTGGGTATTCTTTGAGAGTAGTGATGACTTTAGTCACATTTATATAACCCTAAAGTGTCTGGCTTATAGTTTGCATTTGTTGTTTGCTAGATTATTAAGTACTGCATGTGGCTCCAGCAAAAAATATCCACAGAGTATGAGAATTTATGTTAATATACCTAATTAAGTCACTTTAAATTATTCTAATTAAAATAGCTAAACTATTCACTTAAGACACTCAAATCCAAGTTCTGATGTTGGGTTTACTTGGAAGATATGCTTTGAAATTAATAAAAGGAACCCTTAATTGTTAAGGTTCCTATGTCTAATTCAAGAACAAACATAATGTAATACAAGTTGATCCTCAGGGTCAACGTAAAATAGTAGAGAACAGTTGTTAGCTAAGTGTCAAATCTATTTAAATAAGTTATTTTGAAATATTACAATCTAAATAAAACAATCTATTTATATATAATCAAATCCTGATTGTGCCATTTTCTAGCTCTGTGAATTTGGATATGGTCTAGCTCTTTATATAAAAGCATATAAGGACAGTGCCTGGCACATAAAAAGCACTCAATAATTCTTAGCTTCCTTCTTCTGAAATCCTATGATTTGAACATAACCTGGAACTACACACTTGTTTTCTTCTCTTGAAATGATAAATGTCCAAATTTATACTTTAGATTCTTCTCCTGTACTTGTAAGTCTTAAACTTACCACCTAATCAAATAATTTCAAAATACAAAAGCTGAGAATTCTCATAGTAATATTTATGGAAGCAACATACTAAGAATACCTCAGAGCAGTGATCTGTGAAATCACAGTGATATAAACTGCTAGAAACAAATTATTGGGCCTTGGCTTTTCAGATAATTCAGGCACTCAGAGTAGAATGTAGAAAATGGATCCTACCCTACCAGTTTTCTTCTTGTTCCCCCTCAAATCCACTGAATAATCCAGCAGCCAAAACACCTCAAGCTCCAGAGTGAGGAAGCCCTAAGGCAATTGTTCCACTCAACCTGCTATTATCTTAAATACAATTTAACATGGCATTACTGAAGTTCCTTAATACACTGTATTCCTTCTGTAGCACACAAGAGCTATAGAAGGAAATAAATGTGCATTCATTTGCAATTACCAAAATAACATAGCTCCATTTAATCTGACTGCTTTTAACTTGTTATTGAAATGAAATTAACATTTTACTGTTAACACACACCTAATATTTCTTCATAGTTTATGAAGAACTACTTGAATGGCTGAAGGACATGTTCTTGACAATATTCTTCATTTATCAATACTTCACAGCTACTAGTCAAAATACTTTATCTGGTAATTACAGGAAATGACCAAAAATGAACTCCAAGTATGTGGAACTCATGCTTGTATAATCTTTATGCTAGGGGACACACAATGGTGGGAAGAGGGCAGCAAACGTCCTTGTAATGATCTTTAATCCTGGCCTCAGCACTTCATTACAACCCCTCCACCCATCTCCTACCTTTCTTTAAAATGCTAATTAGTTTAGAAGAGGAGAATTCCTAATGAGACCCAACTTACAGATACGTATTTCAAAAGAGAAAATGGACCCACAGAGGTTTGGTCTACTTCACAATTTTGTCTAGGGCCAGCAAAGACCACATAGTTAAAAAGAGGCCTTTAAATTGTTGAAAAGATTTTGAAAATAAAAATAAACACATTCTGATAAACTAATTTTGAGTATTTAAGGTTCCAAAAGAACCAACTAATAATCAACTTATAAAAAGAAAGAAGGTATCACACACGTTTAACTCTATCTCCTTTTCTTCTTAAAGATCCCATTTTATTTGTGGTTTAGGAACTGGGTGGCTAGAATGCCTAAGATGGGAAGGGGGGAAAAAAAAGGAAAGGTAAGTGACACTTGATGATAAGAAAGGAGCATAAAGCCCAAACTTCTAACAATAATTCCATTTCTATTTTTTCCACCCTCTGTCATTTCAAAGTCACAGTGCTTAGAACCATATGTCAAGTTCAAGCTCAAAGACTTAAAAATTTTAAAAAAGGTTTCCCCCCTAGTTATACCAAATTTTCTAAGTTAGATATTCCAGAAAGGCTTGCTTTTCTGGTCTTTATAAAACAACTATGAGGATTTAGGATTGGATAGGATAATTTGATTGATTTCACTAGAAGGCCACCCTTGATTAAAAAATACTCTTGTGTTCTCAAAGCTACTTACTTTTATTTTCATTGCCTGGCAAGAATATTAAGTGCTGTTAAACAGAAATCCTTAAAGTTTTGAAAGACTATTTTAATCACAAGTTAATAAATCATTGCTAAGATGAATATAAAAATTTAAGACAGAAGAATTCCTTACCTGTTGTACAAACTTCTGATCAATGTATCGCTTTGCAATGCTAGGCTGGAAATCAGGGCTCTCCAAAAACCTTAAGAAGAATTCATACACCAACTACAAGACAAAGTGAAATAAAAGCTAAGATGGTGCCTATAAAATTTTACCTTAAGTCATTACTTCATACCAAAAACATACCTCCCTTACCAACTTAGTAAGGATATTTCAGATCTCATTAAAAAATGTCATGAGTTGGTAACAGTTTTTAAAAAACTAAATATATATGCACAGTTTGGTCTCCTAAGCTAGTAGATTTGGGGATTTATTTATTGTGTTGCATCATTCATTGAAAATATTAACTTACAGGAGCCAGAAAACATAGATAATGCCTATAAAATATTTAATTTAGAAGACTATTTTGCACTCCATACTCACTGGGAACCCTTCTCCAGTGGACCACTAACCTACCTCAGCTTAATCTCCAGAGTTCCTTAAATGCAGAATCAGAAACCTCCAGGTAAAAGTAAACTGAATTATAAGGGGCAGTGTATCAATACCAACTAAAAAAAAAGAGAAAAACTTCAAGTCTTTCTATAAAACTACAGTGGGAAAAAATCCACACTTGGGAAGTAATGAACCAAATCATATAAGTACAGGGCTCAGGAAGAAATGTCTGTGCACCACAGTGAATAAACTAGAAGTCCTAACAAGCCTTCTACTAAAAAGTGCCAAACATCTTAAAAATACAGTATTCCCCGCTTAACCATGGGAGCTAAGTTCCAAGACCCCCCCACTGGATGACTGAAACCTCAAATGGCACCAAACCCTATTTTCTGTTCATATCTTCTAACCACAAATTTAATGACTTTTCCATCTTAACTAAGCACTGTGGGCATAACTTTTGCAGTCTGAGGTGTGACAGCAAAACTAGCACGATTCTTTTCCTTCCTCAGAATTTCACAGATAGAAGATTCATTCTTACCATAGATCTTAGCAACCTCAGCATATGCTTTTTTCCTTTCCTTATTGAGAACTTTCGCCTTTTGCTTAAAGGAAGCACTTTACAGCTTCTCTTTGGCATGTCTAAACTGCCAGCATCACCACTTTCGCACTTTGGGGCTGTTACTCAGTAAAACATAAGGGTTACTTGAACACAAGAACTGCAATACCATAACAGTTGATTTGGTAACAGAGGTAGCTCCTAAGTGACTAATGGGCTGGATATGCTGGACAAAGATACGATTCACATCTCGATGGGAGATTTCAACATGATACTCAGAATGGCACACAATTTAAAGCTTATGAATTGTTTATTTCTGTAATTTTCCACTTAATATTCTCGAACTGTGGTTGATCCCAGGTAACAAACTGCAGAAAGCAAAACTGTGGATAAAGGGGGGCTATTGTAATAGCAAAATATTCACTTGCTGCCACAAATCAGAATTAAAAGTAATGTTTAGTTCAACTTACCTACATCACACCTACATCTACCTTTCAAGGAGAAAGGCAAAAACACTAAACTTTTTTTCTATGGTAACCTAATAGCTATAAAAGGCAGGAGTCTAGCCCAAAATGTGCCTTAATTTACTAGCTATTAAACAACATATCAAGCTGGCACCCTAAAAACAAAGAAGGAGGATTAGATCCCAAAGTAAAAACAGTCATTCAATAAACATTTAGGTAGCCAGTTAGGCCACAATACAGAAGGGAGGCGGAGAAAATTGCTACACGAAATTTACAGACCCCACAACATACAAAAAGCATTACCAGATCTGAGCTCTATCATTCACCACAGAATAGCAAATTTTTACTGCAGTGAGTTCAATAATATGCTAAGGCTAACAACAGTTTTGGGATCTGAGTAAATATTGTTTTGTTTGATTCATCTTTGCCCAACTATGCAAAAAGAGTGATGCTTATCTGGTCTAATTATTATCTAATTTAATATTTAATGTTAAGTATGAATTAAGAATATAACGAGGGCTTCCCTGGTGGCACAGTGGTTAAGAATCCACCTGCCAATACAGGGGACATGGGTTCGAGCTCTAGTCCAGGAAGGTCCCACATGCCGTGGAGCAACTAAGCCCGTGCACCAAAACTACCAAGTCTCTGCTTTAGAGCCTGTGAGCCACAACTACTGAGCTGGAGCACCACAACTACTGAAGCCCATGTACCTAGAGCCCATACTCTGCAACAAGAAAAGCCACCACAATGAGAAATGTGCACAATGCAGCAAAGAGCAGCCCCTGCTCGCCGCAACTAGAGAAAGCCTGTGCGCAGCAACGAAGACCCAACGCGGCCAAAAATAAATGAATAAAATAAATAAAATTTAAAAAAATTACCATTCTACCCACTACCAGTACCTCCCATCAGGGGAATTGCACAAGCCTCTTAGATAGCCTCATCCACCAGAGAGCAGACAGCAGAAGCAAGAAGAACTACAACCCTGCAGGCTGTGGAACAAAAACCACGTTCACAGAAAGGTAGGCAAGACGAAAAGGCAGAGGGCTATGTACCAGATGAAGGAACAAGATTAAGCCCCAGAAAAACAACTAAATGAAGTGGAGATAGGCAACCTTCCAGAAAAAGAATTCAGAATAATGATAGTGAAGATGATCCAGGACCTCAGAAAAACAATGGAGGCAAAGATCAAGAAGATGCAAGAAATGTTTAACAAAGACCTAGAAGTATTAAAGAACAAACAAACAGAGACGAACAATACAATAACTGAAATGAAAACTACACTAGAAGGAATCAATAGCAAAAGAACTGAGGCAGAAGAACGGATAAGTGACCTGGAAGACAGAATGGTGGAATTCACTGCTGCAGAACAGAATAAAGAAAAAAGAATGAGAAGAAATGAAGACAGCCTAAGAGACCTCTGGGAAAACACTAAATGCAACAACATTTGCATCATAGGGGTCCCAGAAGGAGAAGAGAGAGAGAAGGACCCGAGAAAATATTTGAAGAGATTATAGTCAAAAACTTCCCTAACATAGGAAAGGAAAGAGCCACCCAAGTCCAGGGAGGGCAGAGAGTCCCATACAGGATAAACCCGAGGAGAAACACGCTGAGACACGTAGTAATCAAACTGCCAAAATTTAAAGACAAAGAAAAATTACGGAAAGCAGCAAGGGAAAAACGATAACATACAAGAGAACTCCCATAAGGTTAACAGTTGATTTCTCAGCAGAAACTCTACAAGCCAGAAGGGAGTGGCATGATATATTTAAAGTGATGAAAGGGAAGATCTACAACCAAGATTACTCTAGCCGGCAAGGATCTCATTCAGATTTGATGGAGAAATCAAAAGCTTTACAGACAAGCAAAAGCTAAGAGAATTCAGCACCACCAAACCAGCTCTACAACAAATGCTACAGGAACTTCTCTAAGTGAGAAACACAAGAGAAGAAAAGGACCTACAAAAAGAAACCCAAAACAATTAAGAAAATGGTCATAGGAACATACATATCGATAATTACCTTAAATATGAATGGATTAAATGCTCCAACCAAAAGACACAGGCTTGCTGAATGGATACAAAAACGATACTCATATATATGCTGTCTATAAGAGACCCACTCAAGACCTAGGGACACATACAGACTGAAAGTGAGGGGATGGGAAAACATATTCCTTGCAAATGGAAATCAAAAGAAAGCTGGAATAGCAATACTCATATCAGATAAAATAGACTTTAAAATAAAGAATGTTACAAGAGACAGGAAGGACACTACATAATGATCAAAGGATCAATCCAAGAAGAAGATATAACAATTATAAATATATATGCACCCAACATAGGAGCACCTCAATACATAAGGCAACTGCTAACAGCTCTAAAAGAGGAAATCGACAGTAACACAATAATAGTGGGGGACGTTAACCCCTCACTTACACCAATGGACAGATCATCCAAAATGAAAATTAATAAGAAAACACAAGCTTTAAAGGACACAATAGACCAGATAGATTTAATTGATATTTATAGGACATTCCATCCAAAAACAGCAGATTACACTTTCTTCTCAAGTGCGCACAGAACATTCTCCAGGAGAGATCACATCCTGGGTCACAAAACAAGCCTCAGTAAATTTAAGAAAACTGAAATCATACCAAGCATCTTTTCTGACCACAACACTATGAGATTAGAAATCAATTACAGGGAAAAAAACGTAAAATACACAAACACATGGAGACTAAACAATATGTTACTAAATAACCAAGAGATCACTGAAGAAATCAAAGAGGAAATCAAAAAATACCAAGAGACAAATGACAATGAAAACACGATGATTCAAAACCTATGGGATGCAGCAAAAGTAGTTCTAAGAGGAAAGTTTATAGCTATACAAGCCTACCTCAAGAAATAAGAAAAATTTCAAATAAACAATCTAACCTTACACCTAAAGGAACTAGAGAAAGAAGAACAGACAAAACCCAAAGTTAGCAGAAGGAAAGAAATCATAAAGATCAGAGCAGAAATAAATGAAATAGAAACAAAGAAAACAGTAGCAAAGATCAATAAAACTAAAAGCTGGTTCTTTGAGAAGATAAACAAAATTGATAAACCATTAACCAGGCTCATCAAGAAAAGAGGGAGAGGACACAAATCAATAAAATTAGAAATGAAAAGGAGAAGTTACAACAGACACTGCAGAAATACAAAGCATCCTAAGAGACTACTACAAGCAACTCTGTGCCAATAAAATGGAAGAAATGGACAAATGCTTAGAAAGGTATAACCTTCCAAGACTGAACCACGAAGAAATAGAAAATATGAACAGACCAGTCACAAGTAATGAAATTGAAACTGTGATTAAAAATCTTCCAACAAACAAAAGTCCAGGACCAGATGGCTTCACAGGTGAATTCTATCAAACATTTAGAGAAGAGCTAACACCCATCCTTCTCTAACTCTTCCAAAACATTGCAGAGGAAGGAACACTCCCAAACTCATTCTATGAGGACACCATCACCCTGATACCAAAACCAGACAAAGATACTACAAAAAAAGAAAATTACAGACCAGTATCACTGATGAATATAGATGCAAAAATCCTCAACAAAATACTAGCAAACAGAATCCAACAACACATTAAAAGACTCATACACCGTGATCAAGTGGGATTTATCCCAGAGATGCAAGGATTCTTCAGTATACGCAAATCAATCAATGTGATACACCATATTAACAAATTGAAGAATAAAAACCATATGATCATCTCAATAGATGCAGAAAAAGCTTTTGACAAAATTCAACACCTATTTATGATAAAAACTCTCCAGAAAGTGGGCATAGAGGGAACCTACCTCAACATAATAAAGGCCATATACAACAAACCCACAGCAAACATCATTCTCAATGGTGAAAAACTGAAAGCATTTCCTCTAAGATCAGGAATGAGACAAGGATGTCCACCCTCACCACTATTATTCAACAGAGTTTTGGAAGTCCTAGCCACGGCAATCAGAGAAGAAAAAGAAATAAAAGGAATACAAATTGGAAAAGAAGAAGTAAAACTGTCACTGTTTGCAGATGACATGATACTATGCATAGAGAATCCTAAAGATGCCACCAGAAAACTACTAGAGCTAATCAATGAATTTGGTAAAGTTGCAGGATACAAAATTAATGCACAGAAATCTCTTGCATTCCTATACACTAATGATGAAAAATCTGAAAGAGATATTAAGGAAACACTCCCATTTACCACTGCAACAAAAAGAATAAAATACCTAGGGAGACAAAAGACCTGTATGCAGAAAACTATAAGACACTGATGAAAGAAATTAAAGATGATACCAACAGATGGAGAGATATACCATGTTCTTGGATTGGAAGAATCAATATTGTGTAAATGACTATAATACCCAAAGCAATCTATCGATTCAACGTATCCCTATCAAATTACCAATGGCATTTTTTACGGAACTAGAACAAATCATCTTAAAATTTGTATGGAGACACAAAAGACCCTGAATAGCCAAAGCAGTCTTGAGGGAAAAAAGTGGAGCTGGAGGAATCAGACTCCCTGACTTCAGACTACACTACAAAGCTACAGTAATCAAGACAATATCGTACTGGTACAAAAACAGAAACACAGATCAATGGAACAAGATAGAAAGCCCAGAGAGAAACCCATGCACTATGGTCAACTAATCTATGACAAAGGAGGCAAGGATATACAGGGGAGAAAAGACAGTCTCTTCATTAAGTGATGCTGGGAAAACTGGACAGCTACATTGTAAAAGAATGAAATTAGAACACTCCCTAACACCATACACACGAAAAATCTCTAAATGGATTAGAGACCCTAAATGTAAGACCAGACACTTTAAAACTCTTTGAGGAAAACATAGGAAGAACACTCTTTGACATAAATCACAGCAAGATCTTTTTTTGATCCACCTCTTAGAGTAATGGAAATAAAACCCAAAATAAACAAATGGGACCTAATGAAACTTCAAAGCTTTTGCACAGCAAAGGAAACCATAAACAAGACGAAAAGACAAACCTCAGAATGGGAGAAAATATTTCCAAACGAATCAACAGACAAAGGATTAATCTCCAACATATATAAACAGCTCATGCAGCTCAATATAAAAAAAAACAACCAACCCAATACAAAAATGGGCAGAAGACCTAAACAGACATTTCTCCAAAGAGGACATACAGATGGGCAAGAAGCATATGAAAAGCTGCTCAACATCACTAATTATTAGAGAAATGCAAATCAAATCTACAATGAGGTGTCACCTCACACCAGTTAGAATGGGCATCATCAGAAAATCTACAAACAACAAATGCTGGAGAGGGCGTGGAGAAAAGGGAACCCTCTTGCACTGTTGGTGGGAATGTAAATTGATACAGCCACTATGGAGGACAGTATGGAGTTTCCTTAAAAAACTAAAAATAGAATTACCATATGATCCAGCAATCCCACTACCGGGCATATACCCAGAGGAAACCATAATTCAAAGAGACACATGCACCCCAATGTTCATTACAGCACTATTTACTATAACCAGGTAATGGAAGCAACCTAAATGCCCATCGACAGACGAATAGATAAAGAAGATGTGGTACATATATACAATGGAATATTACTCAGCCATAAAAAGGAATGAAATTGGGTCATTTGTAGAGATGTGGATGGATCTGGATACTGTCACACAGAGTGAAGTAAGTCAAAAAGAGAAAAACAAATATCGTATATTAAGGCATATATGTGGAACCTAGAAAAATGGTACAGATGAACCAGTTTGCAGGGCAGAAATTGAGACACAGATGTAGAGAACAAACGTATGGACACCAAGGGGGGAAAGTGCTGGTGGGGTGGTGGTGGTGGTGTGATGAATTAGGCAATTGGCATTGACATGTATACACTGATGTGTATAAAATTGATGAGTAATAAGGACCTGCTGTATATATAAAAAAAAATTTACCCTTAAGAAAAAATATAACAAGAAAAAATAGAAGTTGATATTAGTTTTTTATTTATAAATAATTTTCTAATCAACCAACTATATAGATAATTTTGCTTTGGGCTAACACATGCAAAAAGATATACAAAAATTATCAGAGTCTTGTGAAGTGTTAGTACATTCTCACAAACTGCTATGCAGTTTCACTGGCACAACCTGCTCAGTGCCTATTTTCATCTCTAATACTGGGCTACTGTGATATTGTGATAAAATAAGAAATATATATTTGGTCTTCATCCCTGGTTATTGGCAGAGGGCTCCTAAACCCGTGGAATTTCCTGAGCGATAAAGAGTGAGAAGAAGATCTTTTGTTATTCATAATAAGCCCCTTTCAACCACAGTTTATGGTTATGAGTTTATGCTAATGAGGTGACTCTGGAGGATGAAGGCTGGTTATCAGAGGAACCAACCATAGTATCAGAGGGTTGGAACTTTCAGCCCAAGCCCCCATTCTCCACGAAGGGGAGAAGAAGATTGAGTTTAACCACCAATGGCCAATTATTTAGTTTATCATGCCTACGTGATACAACCATCAGAAACATCCTAAACAAAGGGGTTTGAAGAACTTCTGGGTCGGTGAACACGACAAAGTGCTGGGAGGGTGGTTCATGGAAAATCCAAGCCCCTTCTCCACACCTTACCCTATTCATCTCTTCTATTTGGCTATTCCTGAGTTATATCCTTTATAATAAACTGGTAACAGTAAGTAAAGTGTTTCCCTGAGTTCTGTGAGCTGTTATAACAAATTATTGAACCAGAAGAGTGGGTCATGGTAACCCCAGATTTATAGCCAATTAGTCAGAAGTATGGGAGGCCCAGACTCTCGACTGCCAACTGCAGTGATGGCAAGACCCCAGTCTTGATGGACTGAGCCCTTAACCCCTGGGGTCCTTGCTAACTCTGGGTAGTCAGTGTCAGAATGAATAAATTGTAGGACACCCAGCTGATGTTCACAGAGAACTGAAGAATTTCTTGGTGCGGAAAATCTATATATTTGGTGTCAGAAATGTTGAGGGTAGAAGAAACAAGTTTTCCTTTAACTATGTTTAGTGTGAACAGATAGCAGGTAAGCTCTGAAAAGCTCATTCACGTACTGGGGAGGTAAGACAAAAATAAAAACATATAAAATGGTATATACACAAAAACCATATGGCACAAACTATGAGTTCAGGAGACATTCAGAAAAGGGCTATATCACTGTGGACTAAGGTCAACAGGAAAGTTTTAAGGAGGACATAAAACTTGAGCCCTGCATTAGGTGTGATTTTGGACAAATCAAGAAGAAAGAGGAGGGCTTTTATAAGAAAGGTAGATGTCTCAAGAAGAAGATGGTGTAGCGTAGGGGCTGGTGGGTGTGAAATCAGAGACTCTTTATGCAGATTCCAAGTTAAAAGCTGTGGTAAGGAGGGGCCAAGTTAGCCCTGAGTCAAGCATGGCATGCATTCAGGGCTTAAGGCTTATTAGTTTTAACAGTAATAGCATGTCTTTTGGGAGACTTACATGACATCAAGCTCCAGATCAAAATGAATCTTCTAAATCACATATACAGTTGAAACCTGTGCCTATCACAGATATGACATATCATTTCTTACACAGGTTTCATCTGCATCACTTACCTGACACGGTGAACATTAATTAAGTGACCAGTCAAGATGAGTAGCAAAAAGCTTTTATGCAACCAACTTAGCACCACTTAAGAGATGATGACAAAAGGTTAAATACATGTTCAGTAATCCCAAACAGAGGTAGAAAAACACGAGTGACCTACAGAGCTAAAAATCTTCAATATGGCACAACTAAGACCATGCTTCTATAAAACTTTACCCCGCCCCCACTGTCACTCTCTCTATACTCTTTATTCTGCATTACTTTTTTTCTTGTATTTATCACACCCTGACATAGTATTATTTATTCTTTTCCCCTAGAGTGCAAGACAGTTTGCTTATTACTTCAATGCTTTACCCCCAATATTTAGAATAATGCCTGAAACACAAGAGATGCCCAATAAATATTTGCTGAATGAATGAAAATCATAGTTGAGAAACTGTATTTGTATTTCTGTATTAAAGTTTCTCTATGTTCTTCCACATGAAAAAATAATTTGCTCCAAGAACCTAACAAACAGTGCTGCAAAGGGACAATAGATACTTCCAGCAATGGGCTTATTTCTCTAATAAAATGGCAATCTTCACATATGTTCAAGGTCCTCCTATTCCTTTAATCCAAAAAATACCCTAAAAGATGAAAGATAACTAAAAAGTGTAAGGAAAGAAGGATAATCTTAGCATTCTATTCAGTACTGACTGTGTCCTTCCTAAGGCAGTTAAAATAAAATACGTAAAATTCTGGTCTTTACCAATAAAAGATTTTAGAAGGCACACCACAAAAGAGCATAGATCGTTAATGTATTTGAAAATAAGACCTATATAAAAGCTGAAGGAACTAGAAATGTTTGGCTTAGAAAGGCAGACTTAAAAGCAACTTTAATGATTTACAAATACACAGAGGCTCTTTTTCAAGGAGTATGCTGACTGAATGTTTTCCAACCTCCATTAAGAGGAAGCTAATTTAAATGGGGCTTTAAAAATTGATTTAATATTTGAAAGAATTTATGTAAGAATTAACGTATACTAAATTCAATGACGGATATTAAGTGCCCAGAACACTGCCTGGAACATAGCAAACATTAACAAAATCTTAGTCCTGTAAGAATCTGGGTTGTTGTTTTTTTCTCCTTTTAAAAATAGGACATATTCTCCACAAACCTTGAATAGCTTAAATATGATCAGCCTATTTTTCTGCTGCTCTTTTAACCATAATAATTAAAAAGATAATTAATAACAAATAACTATTTACAATTAAAAAGGTCAAAGTAATGAAAATGTTTCTCAACCTTAAAATAAGGATAAAAGATGTTCCTTTTCTATTTCTGTGCATAAGTGTTGGTGCACTAAGTCACAGTCCCTATAATTTTTGATTCTTAGAACATGCAAATATTTAAAATATAGCATCTGGTCAAGAGCTATTTGGATGTGAAGGTGTACATTATAAAATATATATGTCCCCACTTTAAATTTCTACTTATACAGATCATAAAGAAGAGCCTCTAGTTCCTCAAATCAAGTTATCCTAAAATGGTCTGTGTTCTATTCAGTATCCTACATAATTACATCTTAATTATCTGTGCCAAAAAAAGAAGATAGTTGATAAAAGAAAATAAAAATACTACATAACCTGCCTGTATTCCAAGCTAGTATAGCAGTCATGCCTCTCTAATTATCTAGAAGTAGGCATATAGAAAATTACTATCTTGTTGGTCTTCAATAAATACAAAGCAATAATACTTAGGAAAGAAAATTTAAAAATAACTTATAGCTGTTTTACATCAATAATTATCATATACTACTCAGTAAATTAAAAGATATGGCCAGATAGTGATCCCCAGTGCTAAAATGGCCTTTCTTTTCTTCTGTGTTTCTTTATTCCATTTATTCCATTGTTCATTAGTATTTCCATTACAGTGTGGAAAAAAAAGTAAAAAGAAATTGTAAATTAGCACCTTTTTAGAAAATTCACAAAAAGTTGAAGAAACAAAAATTTGAAAGGTCTGAAATTACTTGAGATTATTCCCCTCATTAACTAAATTTAATATTTATTTTTCATCCTGGCAAATCAATTTCTAGCATCAAAGACCTGATAAGCTATATGTAAAATGTAAACTTTTAGTACAAAAAAAAAAATTCCAGGTGACATGATTCAAGATATATTAACAACAAGGAATGAATTCATTGAGCAAACTTCCTCAGTGCTATACTCTCTATAAGTTCATTCATCAGAACAGCTTTAACATTCCACTCTAAAAAAAGTATGATGATGTAGCTACTGACAAATCCTATCAATCAGTTCACTTCGCATTTAACAGACCATCTGACTGCCAAATTTAAAAACTGTATACCAAATTTTAGTTACTAGAAAGATTTTTAACTATAAACATATATATCCAGAGCAGAGCCTTTTAATCAGAAGACCATGGCTATGTAATATTTCTTAGGTATCTATGAATTTGTCTTGAGAGAAAACTCATTTTTAAAAAATCATATTTTGAAAGCAACTCACCATCTCCTAAAATGTTAAGAACCACTAGTTCCAGTGAATTTAAGTAAACTTCAAATCATACCAGTGAAAAACAGAAAGCACATTGTATATATGGCTGAATATTTACTGTTAATTCCCAAGGGCATATAAAAATATCTTAATGGAAAAATTGTTTTTAAAAATTCAAAGACTGAGATTTTTTTTCAGGTTATCCACCTACATGTGATTAAAAATATATATAACTTACTGGCTAATGAGAATTTCATGCTTTTAAAACCTTTGCATCATTAAACTTATTATCACTAATTTTATACCAACTATGGCATGAAATTTCAGATGAACCCTGTGCAGTGCTATTAAAACATAGTTTACCACTTCAGTTTTTCTATTCTATAAGCTCTAATGTGCTGATAAATCTCAAAAATTTTATCAGTTTACACTAATCCTAGGATTCCTCTTCCATTTTATTTGGATGTATAGGTGCTAGACAGAGTGAATAAATAATGAGGCAGACTATTGCTTTAAAGTGTCCCAAATAGTTTAGAATATAAATTTCTTTCTCATCTTTTATAATAAAAATAGAATGAAATGGCACTAATAAATATAAGTCCTGGTAAAATAAAAACTCAACAATACAATCTGGAGGAATTCCCTGGTGGTCCAGTGGTTAGGTCTCCACACTTTCACTGCTGAGGGCCTGGGTTCAATCCCTGGTTGGGGAACTAAGATCTCGCGAGCCATGTAGTGCGGCCAAAAACAAACAAACAAACAAACAATATAATCTGAAGCAACACCGAGCACCCATATATAAAAGCGAGGTTCCTCTCTATCTCCTAGGAACTATGTAGAAAATAGCTGATGTTATCAATCCTATTGTCATTAACAAATCTATCATTTTTCATTTTATTCAGGATAGACTCTTGCCTCCAATGGTTCAAGCCTGTGGCAGGCATTGTTGCTTAGCTAATCTAACACCCATTCCCTTTCCCCTGCATGTCTCTACTACTGAAGCTGGAAAAACTAAATATTGATTCTGTCAGTCTGCCTTTCAACTAGAGTAATGGAAAAATGAAAAAGAGTACGGAAAAAAGAAAGATTAAAGACAATCCAAAAAAATGAAGAAAGAGGTAAGAAAAACAAAAAGATTTCAAGAGAAAGTGATATATACAGACAGAAGCAAAGAGCCAACATATGAATAGCAGGTATTCCCAAAGAAGAAAACAATGGGGTGGAACAAAAGATATACTAAAAAGTATTATTGAAGAAAACTTTTCAAAAATAAAAGTGTTTTTTTTACAGCAAAAGAACACTATTCAACTGGGAAAACTGATGTAGAAAACATCAACACTTATGTATAGACCAAGAAAAGCAACTGGCGGGACTTCCCTGGTGGCACAGTGGTTAAGAATCCGCCTTCCAATGCAGGGGACACGGGTTCGAGCCCTGGTCCAGGAAGATCCCACATGCTGAGAAGCAACTAAGCCCATGTGCCGCAACTACTGAGCCTGCACTCCAGAGCCCGCGAGCCTCAACTACTGAAGCCAGCACACCTAGAGCCTGTGCTCCACAACAAGAAAAGCCACTGCAATGAGAAGCCCATGCACCGCAGCAAAGAGTAGCCCCTGCTCGACGCAACTAGAGAAAGCCTGTGCGCAGCAACGAATACCCAGTGCAACCAAAAAACAAAAAACCAACTGGCCATTAAAGGAAAAATATCCTTTGGGCGTCCAGGCATAAAGACCAAGAATATAAGAGGAAAAAAATCAGACTGAAATAAGAAGACAATGGAATAACATATTTAAGGTACTTAAGGAAATTAAGAAGCTGAACCAAGGATTTTATATCAATTCAAATTGACCTTTAAACATAAATGCTAGAGACAAACTGAGATGAAACATGCAACGACTCAGGAAGTAGTGGTCCCATGAGCCCTTCTACTAAAGAATGAGCTTCAAATTACCAAGAAATGGTCAGAGAAACTTTTCATAAGGATTGATAGTAAATATTAAATATATTACCTGTAGAACTAATGACAAGTGTTGGGCATAAAGGTAACAGATTAGTATAAAATCAGTTATATATTCTAACTATGTACAACTATCAAAAATAGGGAGTTGGAGGAGGGGAAGGAGAAGAGTATGGGAAGTAGAAGCAGCTCTGAATTGCCATGTAAGTATTTACTGTGAAAGTAAAAGGCTCACCCCCCGCCACTTTCCCCCCTTAATGTCCATACATCTGTTCTCTACATCTGTGTCTCAATTTCTGCCCTGCAAACCTCTTCATCTTTACCATTTTTCTAGGTTCTGATTATATGTGTCAATATACAATATTTGTTTTCCTCTTTCTGACATAACTTCACTCTGTATGACAGTCTCTAGATTCATCCACGTCTCTACAAATGACCCAATTTCATCCCTTTTTATGGCTGAGTAATATTCCATTGTATATACGTACCACATCTTTATCCATTCATCTGTCGATGGGCATTTAGGTTGCTTCCATGACCTGGCTATTGTAAATAGTGCTGCAATGAACATTGGGGTGCATGTGTCTTTTTGAATTCTGCTTTTCTCTGGGTATACGCCCAGTAGTGGGATTGCTGGATCATATGGTAATTCTATTTTTAGTTTTTTAAGGAATCTCCATACTGTTCTCCACAGGGGCTGTATCAACTTACATTCCCACCAACAGTGCAAGAGGGTTCCCTTTTCTCCACACTCTCTCCAGCATTTGTTGTTTGTAGATTTTCTGATGAAGTCCAATCTAATTGGTGTGAGGTGATACCTCACTGTAGTTTTGATTTGCATTTCTCTAATAATTAGTGATGCTGAGCAGCTATCATGTGCTTCTTGCCCATCTGTATGTCTTCTTTGGAGAAATGTCTATTTAGGTCTTCTGCCCATTTTTGTATTGGATTGGTTGTTTTTTTAATATTGAGCTGCATGAGCTGTTTATATATTTTGGAGATTAATCCTTTGTCTGTTGATTTCTTTGCAAATATTTTCTCCCATTCTGAGGATTGTCTTTTCGGTTGGTTTGTAGTTTGCTTTGCTGTGCAAAAGCTTTTAAGTTTCATTAGGTCCCATTTGTTTATATTTGTTTTTATTTCCATTGCTCTAGGAGGTGGATCAAAAAAGATCTTGCTGTGATTTATGTCAAAGAGTGTTCTTCCTATGTTCTTCCTATGTTTTCCTCTAAGAGTTTTAAAGTGTCTGATCTTACATTTAGGTCTCTAATCCATTTAGAGATTTTTTGTGTGTATAGTGTTAGGGAGTGTTCTAATTTCATTCTTTTACAATGTAGCTGTCCAGTTTTCCCAGCAACACTTAATGAAGAGACTGTCTTTTCTTCACTGTATATCTTTGCCTCCTTCGTCATAGATTAGTTGACCAAGGTGCATGGGTTTATCTCTGGGCTTTCTATCCTGTTCCATTGATCTACATTTCTGTTTTTGTGCCAGTATCATATTGTCTTGATTACTGTACTTTTGTAGTATAGTCTGAGGTCAGGGAGTCTGATTCCTCCAGCTCCATTTTTTTCCCTTAAGACTGCTATGGCTATTTGGGTTTTTTTGTGTCTCCATATAAATTTTAAGATTTTTTGTTCTAGTTCTGTAAAAAATGCCATTGGTAATTTGATAGGGATTACACTGAATCTGTAGATTGCTTTGGGTAGTATAGTCATTTTCACAATGTTGATTCTTCCAATCCAAGAACATGGTATATCTCTCCATCTGTTTGTATCATCTTTCATTTCTTTCATCGGTGTCTTATAGTTTTCTGCATACAGGTCTTTTGTCTCCCTAGGTAGGTTTATTCTTAGGTATTTTATTCTTTTTGTTGCAGTGGTAAATGGGAGTGTTTCCTTAATTTCTCTTTCAGATTTTCCATCATTAGTGTATAGGACTGTAAGAGATTTCTGTGCATTAATTTTGTATCCTGCAACTTTACCAAATTCATTGATTAGCTCTAGTAGTTTTCTGGTGGCATCTTTAGGATTCTCTATGCATAGTATCATGTCATCTGCAAACAGTGACAGTTTTACTTCTTCTTTTCCAATATGCATTCATTTTATTTCTTTCTCTTCTCTGATTGCCGTGGCTAGGACTTCCAAAACTCTGTTGAATAATAGTGGTGAGGGTGGCAATCCTTGTCTTGTTCCTGATCTTAGAGGAAATGCTTTCAGTTTTTCACCATTGAGAATGATGTTTGCTGTGGGTTTGTCGTATATGGCCTTTATTATGTTGAGGTAGGTTCCCTCTATGCCCACTTTCTGGAGAGTTTTTATCATAAATAGGTGTTGAATTTTGTCAAAAGCTTTTTCTGCATATATTGAGATGATCATATGGTTTTTATTCTTCAATTTGTTAATACGGTGTACCACACTGATTGATTCACGTATATTGAAGACTCCTTGCATCTCTGGGATAAATCCCACTTGATCATGTTGTATGAGTCTTTTAATGTGTTGTTGGATTCTGTTTGCTAGTATTTTGTTGAGGATTTTTACATCCATATTCATCAGTGATACTGGTCTGTAATTTTCTTTTTTTGTAGTATCTTTGTCTGGTTTTGGTATCAGGGTGATGGTGTCCTCATAGAATGAGTTTGGGAGTGTTCCTTCCTCTGCAATGTTTTGGAAGAGTTTGAGAAGGATGGGTGTTAGCTCTTCTCTAAATGTTTGATAGAATTTACCTGTGAAGCCATCTGGTCCTGGACTTTTGTTTGTTGGAAGATTTTTATTCACAGTTTCAATTTCATTACTTGTGATTGGTCTGTTCATATTTTCTATTTCTTCGTGGTTCAGTCTTGGAAGGTTATACCTTTCTAAGAATTTGTCCATTTCATCCTGGTTGTCCATTTTATTGGCATAGAGTTGCTTGCAGTAGTCTCTTAGGATGCTTTGTATTTCTGTGGTGTCTATTGAAACTTCTCCCTTTTCATTTCTAATTTTGAGTCCTCTCCCTCTTTTTATTGATGAGTCTGGCTAATGGTTTATCAATTTTGTTTATCTTCTCAAAGAACCAGCTTTTAGTTTTATTGATGTTTGCTACTGTTTTCTTTGTTTCTATTTCATTTATTTCTGCTCTGATCTTTATGATTTCTTTCCTTCTACTAACTTTGGGTTTTGACTGTTCTTCTTTCTCTAGTTCCTTTAGGTGTAAGGTTAGATTGTTTATTTGAGATTTTTCTTATTTCCTGAGGTAGGCTTGTAATGATATAAACTTCCCTCTTAGAAATGCTTTTGCTGCATTCCATAGGTTTTGGATCATCGTGTTTTCGTTGTCATTTGTCTCTAGGTACTTTTTGATTTCCTCTTTGATTTCTTCAGTGATCTCTTGGTTATTTAGTAACGTATTGCTTAGTCTCCATGTGTTTGTGTTTTTTACGTTTTTTTCTCTGTAATTGATTTCTAATCTCATAGCGTTGTGGTCAGAAAAAATGCTTGATATGATTTCAATTTTCTTAAATTTACTGAAGCTTGATTTGTGACCCAGGATGTGATCTATCCTTGAGAATGTTCCGTGCACACTTGAGAAGAAAGTGTAATCTGCTGTTTTTGGATGGAATGTCCTATAAATATCAATTAAATCTATCTGGTCTACCGTGTCATTTAAAGCATGTGTTTCCTTATTAATTTTCGTTTTGGATGATCTGTCCGTTGGTGTAAGTGAGGGGTTAACGTCCCCCACTATTATTGTGTTACTGTCGATTTCCTCTTTTAGAGCTGTTAGCAGTTGCCTTGTGTATTAAGGTGTTCCTATGTTGGGTGCATATATATTTATAATTGTTATATCGTCTTCTTGGATTGATCCCTTGATCATTATGTAGTGTCCTTCCTCATCTCTTATAACGTTCTTTATTTTAAAGTCTATTTTATCTGATATGAGTATTGCTACTCCAGCTGTCTTTTGATTTCCATTTGCATGGAATATGTTTTTCCATCCTCTCACTTTCAGTCTGTATGTGTCCCTAGGTCTGAAGTGGGTCGTTGTAGACAGCATATAGATGGGGTCTTGTTTTTGTATGCATTCAGCGAGCCTGTGTCTTTTGGTTGGAGCACTTAATCCATTCACGTTTATGGTAATTATCGATATGTATGTTACTACTACCATTTTCTTGTTTTGGGTTTGTTTTTGTAGGTCCTTTTCTTCTCTTGTGTTTCCCACTTAAAGAAGTTCTTTTTGCATTTGTTGTAGAGCTCGTTTGATGGTGCTGAATTCTCCCAGCTTTTGCTTTTCTGTAAAGCTTTTGATTTCTCTATTGAATCTGAATGAGATCCTTGCTGGGTAGAGTAATCTTGGTTGTAGGTTCCCTTTCATCCCTTTAAATCCCTTCCCTTTTATCACTTTAAATATATCATGCCACTGCCTTCTGGCTTGTAGAGTTTCTTCTGAAAAACCAGCTGTTAACCTTATGGGAGGTCCCTTGTATGTTATTTGTCATTTTTTCCCTTGCTGCTTTCAATGATATTTCTTTGCCTTTAATTTTTGTCAATTTGATTACTATGTGTCTCAGCGCGTTTCTCCTTGGGTTTGTCCTGCCTGGGACTCTCTGTGCTTCCTGGACTTGGGTGGCTATTTCCTTTCCCATGTTAGAGAAGTTTTAGACTACAATCTCTTCAAATATTTTCTCAGGTCCTTTCTGTCTTCTCCTTCTGGGACCCCTATAATGCGAATGCTGTTGCGTTTAATGTTGTCCCAGAGGTCTCGTAGGCTGTCTTCATTTCTTTTCATTCTTTTATCTTTCGTCTGTTCCACAGCAGTGAATTCCACCATTCTGTCTTCCACGTCACTTATCCGTTCTTCTGCCTGAGTTATTCTGCTATTGATTCCTTGTAGTGTATTTTTCATTTCACTTACTGTATTGTTCATCTCTGTTTGTTTGTTTTTTAATTCTTCTAGGTGTTTGTTCTTCAATTCTTCTAGGTCTTTGTTAAACATTTCTTGCAGCTTCTCGATCTTTGCCTCCATTCTTTTTCTGAGGTCCTGGATCATCTTCACTATCATTATTCTGAATTCCTTTTCTGGAAGGTTGCCTATCTCCACTTCATTTAGTTGTTTTTATGGTATTTTACCTTCTTCCTTCATCTGGTACATGGCCCTCTGCCATTTCATCTTGTTTATCTTTCTGTGAATGTGGGTTTTTTCCCACAAGCTTCAGGATTGTAGTTCTTCTTGCTTCTGCTTTCTGCCCTCTGGTGGATGAGGCTATCTAAGAGGCTTGTGCAAGTTTCCTGAAGGGAGGGACTGGTGGTGGGTAGAGCTGGCTGTTGCTCCGGTGGGTAGAGCTCAGTAAAACTTTAATCTGCTTGTCTGCTGATGGGTAGGGCTGAGTTCCCTCCTTGTTGGTTGTTTGGTCTGAGGAGACCCAACACTGGAGCCTACCAGCCTACCTCTCCGGTGGGGTTAATGGTGGACACTGGGAGGGCTCACGCCAACGAGTACTTCCGAGAACTTCTGCTGCCAGTGTCCTTGTCCTCACGGTGAGACACAGCCACCCACGGCCTCTGCAGAAGACCCTCCAACACTAGCAGGTAGGTCTGGTTCAGTCCCCTATGGGGTCACTGCTCCTTCCCCTGGGTCCCAATGCACACACTACTTTGTGTGTGCCCTCCAAGAGTGGAGTCTCTGTTTCCCCTAGTCTTGTCGAAGTCCTGCAATCAAATCTTGCTAGGCTTCAAAGTCTGATTCTCTAGGAATTCCTCCTCCCGTTGCTGGACCCCCAGGTTGGGAAGCCTGACGTGGGGCTCAGAACGTTCACTCCAGTGGGTGGACTTCTGTGGTATAAGTGTTCTCCCATTTGTGAGTCACCCACCCAGCAGTTATGGGATTTGATTTTATTGTGATTGTGCCCCTCCTACCGTCTCATTGTGGCTTTTCCTTTGTCTTTGGATGTGGGGTATCTTTTTTGGTGAGTTCCAGTGTCTTCCTGTCGATGACTGTTCAGCAGTTAGTTTTGATTCCAGTGCTCTTGCAAGAGGGAGTGAGACCACGTCCTTCCACTCCACCATCTTGAACCAATCTATATAATAAATTTTTATTACCAATTTTCCAATAATTATGAGGAGTGAGTTGTCACACAGTGACATTAGGGCAAGAAGACTATCCCTCCCTCAGTCTCAACTAAAAAAATGTGCTACAGAGATGGACTTTTGCAATGGCAGAGTGAGGACTTCAGTAAATTTGCTGTCTCACAAAAAACAATGAAAAACAGTTTGAGCTGGCAGAAGAAAGGTCAATAGAGATTATCTAGTTTGAGGTGTAGAAAGAAAGATTGAACACAAAATGAACAGAGCTTCAGAGACCTATGGGATACCATCAATCATACGAAGATATACATAATGGGAGTCTCAGAGGGAGAGGAGAAAGATGAACAAAAATAGCTGAAGAAATAGCTAAAAACAACCCAAATTTGATGAAAAGTATTAATTTATACAATGAACTATTAAGTGGAGCTCACTGAAGTCCAACTAGAATAGTCAAAGAGATGCATATCTAGAGACATCATAATCAAACAGACAGAAAGTTAAAGACAAAGAAAATTTTCAAAGCAGCAAGTAATAAATAACTTATCACATACATCAGATCCTAAATATTTTTAATAACTGACTTCTCAAAAGAAAACCATGGACACCAGAGCACCAATAGGATGACACCTTCAAAGTGCTGAAGGAAAAAGGCAGTTAGCCAAGAATTCTATATCCAGCAAAACTCTCCTTCAAAAATGAAGGGAAAATTAAGAGATTCCCAGATCAACTGACAAACAGGAAATACTATTGTGCCTTACAGGAAATACTAAAAGGAATCCTTCAGGCTTAAATGAAAGGACAGCATATATAACTTGAATCCACTGGAAGAAATAAAGAGGTAAAGGTAACTACATAGGTAAATATAAAAGACAGTATAAATGTACTTTTATTTATAACTGTTTTGTTCTCCTGCTTTACAAGACAACCACATAAAGCAATAATTACAAAACTGTGTTGATGGGTGTACAATGTATAAGCATACCTTGGAGATATTGCAGGTTTGGTTCCAGACCACCATAATAAAGCGAATATTGCACTAAAGCAAGTCACATTATTTTTTTTGGTTTCCCAATGCATATAAAAGTTATGTGTACACTATAGTCTCTTAAGTATGCAATAGCATTATGTTTAAAAAAAGTGTACATACCTTAATTTAAAAATACTTTATTGCTAAAAAATGCTAACCATCATCTGAGTCTTCAGGAAGTTGTCATCTTTTTGCAATAATAACATCAAAGATCACTGATCACCATAAAAAAATATAACAATGTAAAAGTCTGAAGTATTCCAAGAATTATCAAAATGTGACACTGAGACATGAAGTAAGCAAATGCTGTTGGAAAATGGTTCTGATAGTCTTGTTCAACACAGGATTGCCACAAACCTTCAATTTGTAAAAAATGCAATATCTGCAAAGTGCAATAAAGTGAAGTGTAATAAGATGCTATTTTATGTCTGCATAAAGATCTAATTTTTATGACAGTAATACCACAAAGGAAGGGGGAGGGAATGGAGGTATCCTGGACCAAAATTTTGTATACTACTAAAATTAAGTTAGTATTCAACCAAACTAGATCGTTTTAAGATGCTAATTGTAATCCCTAGGGTAACTACTAAGACAGTAACTCAAAAAAATATAGTTAAAGAAACAAGCGAATTAAAATGGTACACTAGAAAACACCTATTTAATACAAAAGGTAATAATGGAGGAATAGAGGAACAAAAAAGATATAAGACATAAAACAGCCAAATGGAAGACATAAATTCTACCTTATCAGTAATTACATTAAATGTAAATGGATTAAATACTGCTCAAAAGGCAGAGACAGTCAAAATTGATTAAAAGAAAAAAACAAACAAAAAACGGGTTCCAACTACATGCTGCTTACAAGAAACACTATTTATTTATTTGCCATGCTGTGCAGCTTGCAGGATCTTAGTTCCCTGACCAGGGAATGAACCCAGGCCCTCAGCAGTGAAAGTGGAGAGTCCTAACCACTGGACCACAAGGGAATTCCCAAAAAACACAATTTAGATTCAAAGAAACAAACAGATAAGAAGTAAATGTATGGAAAAGACATATCATGCAAACAGTAACCAAAAGAGAGTTAGACAGTGGCAGTTAGACAGTAAATATCAGAAAAAATGAACTTTAACACAAAAACTGTTATTAGAGTTATAATGATAAGGGACATATCCAAGAGGAAGATAAAACAATTATACACATATGCAGCTAACAATAGGGCCCCAAAAATTCCTGAAGCAAAAACTGACAGAACTGAAGAGAGAATAGACAATTCAACAACAATAGTTGGAGACTTCAATATCTCACTTTCAATAATGGACAGAACTAGACAGAACATCAACAAAGAAACAGAAGACTTAAACAACCAAGTAGATCTAAGAGATTTCAACACAACACTCCACCCAACAACAACAGTATACGTGGTCTTCTCAAGTACACATGAAACATTCTCCATGATAAACCATATGCTAGACCATAAAAAGAAGCCTCAATAAATTTAAAAGGATTGAAAACTTCAAAGTATATTCTACAACCACAATGGAATAAAATTATAAATCAGTAACAGAAAGAAATCTGGGAGTCACAAATATGTAGAAATTAAACACATTCCTAAATAACTAATGGGCCAAATAAATCACAGAGGAAATCAGAAAATATTTTGAAATGAATGAAAACAAAAACACAACATATCAAAATCTATGGGAAACAGATGTTAAACAAAAACTTGTACATGAATGTGTAACATTCTTAACAGCTCTAATCACAACACCCAAAAGGTAGAAACCATCCAAATGTCCATCTACTGATTAATGGATAAACAAAATGTGGTATGTCCATACAATGGAATATTATTCAGCCATTAAAAGGAATGACATATTGATACACATTACAATATTGATAAACCCTGAAAATGTTAAGTGAAAGAACCCAAACACAAAAGGCCACATATTATATGACTCCATTTATATTAAATATCCAGGACAACCAAATCCATAGAGACAGAATGTGGATGAAAAGCTGCCAGGGACTGTGGGGGTGGGAGAATGGAAAGTGACTGTTAATGACAAGGGGGTTTCCATTTGGGGTGATGAAAAGGTTATGGAACTAGATAGTAGTGATGGTTGCATAGCATTAAAAATGCACTTAATGCTACAGAATACACTTTAAAATGGTTTAAATGGTAAATGTTGGTGGGAATGTGAATTGGTTCAGCCACTATGGAGAACAGTATGGAGGTTCCTTAAAAAACTACAAATAGAACTACCATATGACCCAGCAATCCCACTACTGGGCATATACCCTGAGAAAACCGAAATTCAAAACGAGTCATGTACCAAAATGTTCATCGCAGCTCTATTTACAATAGCCCGGAGATGGAAACAACCTAAGTGCCCATCATCGGATGAATGGATAAAGAAGATGTGGCACATATACACAATGGAATATTACTCAGCCATAAAAAGAAACGAAATTGAGCTATTTGTAATGAGGTGGATAGACCTAGAGTCTGTCATACACAGTGAAGTAAGTCAGAAAGAAAAAGACAAATACAGTATGCTAACACATATATATGGAATTTAAGGAAAAAAAATGTCATGAAGAACCTAGGGGTAAGGCAGGAATAAAGACGTAGACCTACTGGAGAACGGACTTGAGGTTATGGGGAGGGGGAAGGGTGAGCTGTGACGGAGCGAGAGAGAGTCATGGACATATACACACTAACAAACGTAGTAAGGTAGATAGCTAGTGGGAAGCAGCCGCATGGCACAGGGATATTGGCTTGGTGCTTTGTGACCGCCTGGAGGGGTGGGATAGGGAGGGTGGGAGGGAGGGAGACGCAAGAGGGAAGAGATATGGGAACATATGTATATGTATAACTGATTCACTTTGTTATGGGGGAGAAACTGACACACCATTGTAAAGTAATTATACCCCAATAAAGATGTTAAAAAAAAAAAAAAATGGTAAATGTTAAGTGTATTTTACCACAATAAAAAAAGTGAAAAGCAATATTTTGAGAAAAGAAAATGTTAAGAAAACAAATTAAAAGTCAAGTACTTTAGGGCTTCCCTGGTGGCGCAGTGGTTGAGAGTCCGCCTGCCAGTGCAGGGGACGCGGGTTCGTGCCCCGGTCCAGGAAGATCCCACATGCCGCAGAGCGGCTAGGCCCGTGAGCCATGGTTGCTGAGCCTGCGCGTCCGGAGCCTGTGCTCCACAACGGGAGAGGCCAAAACAGTGAGAGGCCCACATACCGCAAAAAAAAAAAAAAAAAAAAAAAAAAGTCAAGTACTTTAAATAGACACTCAGGTCTAAAACAGAGTTCTGTGATTTCAGCAGAATATCATAAATGTAAAAATTGTCAATACAAAGTTATGTTCCATACTTGTATGTGAGGCCAAGAGGCCTCAAGTGTGGGCTCATCCTCTTCTGGATCAAAATCTGGATTATCACTTGGAGGAAGAGTTCGGAAGATGTTAGCACTGATCTGTAAAGAAAAATAAATTTAGATTCATGTTCTAAATAAACATATGTTTTTGTTGCTTAATGGAATTAAAAAATGCAAAATGAAGTATTTTTAAGATAACTTTATTTAAGAAAAAGGTTAAGTTGTGGCTGTAAGCTTAGTTCAAAACCTATAAATCTCTTCAAGATATGAAGGCAGCCATTTGTTTCTCTCTTTTCTCTGTCCCATAATTCTGACTTCTATAGATATCAAACTTCATACAGATTACCTCTAGACTCCTCTTCCTTAAATCACAAGTTTTTCTTTCCAAGTTTTGCTTTAAAAAAAAAAAAAAAAAAAGAGGATGTGAGGGAACTGGGGGGGGGGGGGGGCGGAGCATAAAGTTCCTAACTCTCCCTATCCCTAACTTGATTATTTTCATCTTTCCACAACTCCCCCCATATTCTAACCCAGCCATTTACTTACCTTATAACCCAAGAGTTTGGTAAAATATCTCTTACACATACACATCACGCTAAAGAGGAGGATGGGGGTAGAATACTTTCACTGTCATTACAGACATAGTTATTCACTGCCATTACAGACATAGTTATAATACCCCATGATGACTTAATTTACTGTATTTCATTAACTCTGAGCATTTTTTTAAAAAAAATATTAATCTCTCTGAAATAAGGATATGCTTTGAGACTCTTCATTTCAGAGTCTTCATTTTAGGTTATAACTTCATCTTTCACATTGTCTGTCTTAGTACCGAAGTACATATCCTTTTTCTACATAACCTTTTTCTCTAGCAAAGGATGGATTGTGAGCCCAACTCAAAATTCGTTGAAGAATGATGAACAGACTGACAGACCAAATGGTTTAGTAAACATGTAAGGCCCTAATTTTGAGGGGTTGGTCATTTAAGATAAATTATTTGGGGAACAGAGGATGAGACAAGCGTTGTTTGGTGGTGCAAGCAAATTCCCAACCATTCTTATGAAGTAGCATCTATGGTAATCCAAATAACTGCTAACAGTCAATTATTATAACCATAAGACTTAGAAAGTTATAATCCAGAATTTGATTTGCTAGAACTCAAAGCCAGTATATGAAGGCAGAGCCAATAAATAGTTTGATAAATATCAATTTCACAGAGTGGCAGAAAGTCACAGATAGAACTTGAAAAGGAAATATATCCCATAGGAGGGCATAATTTGCCTTTGAAATCATACTTATTATTGTTGGTAGTAAAAGTTAAACCTTGTAGCCACCAATAAAATTAACTGTATACAGCAAATACACAGAAGAGCTTTAAAGAACTAAGCGGGTGAGTTGGCTTCTTATCTAGAAATTAAGTACCCAGAAGTTAAAAAAAAAAAAAAAAAAGGACAAAACAAACACATCTTTTTACTTGGGGAAAGAAATTAAATCTCAGAATTTATTAGTAAATAGAAAATTACAAAATAACTTGACTCAAATATTTGAGTACTTTCAATATCTGAGGCAACAACTTTAGAGAGATAAAAATATCTTCCCTAGGATTTTCAAAATTCCTGAATACAAACCATTTGAAATCAATAAAGTGGAAATATTGCATTTTCCCCCTGAACATTTTTTAATGACCAACACAAAACAAAGAACAAAATACAAAGTCTATCAATAATCAATACTTATATTCTCAAACTGTCTCTCTTAATTATCTGTGGAATTGAGGAAGCTAATTTCATTTTGATTAATGTTCTCTCTAGAGCTAATCTTTAAAAAAATCTTAAGGCTTTTATTTTGTTTTTTAAAAAGAAAAAACGAATCAAAATGTCCTAAGTCCTTTTAACTGGTCTTCTAGTACAATATGATGAAAGAAAACTCAGCTAGTATATTAGGGTCAAATTTAACTTTCCTGCACATTTTGCTCTTCCCCCAGAACATATATCAGGCACAGGGAAAGAAATTAAGGCAACTAAATTGTATAGTTTATAGCTTAGATTATACTTGCTATAACCTTCTATAACCAACATTTAAGCTTAAATTGTGTACTCAGTGACTCTAATTATTTCAAATGAATTTTTTGTATTTTGTTATGCACCAAAATACAAAAACCACAAGTCTGAAACAAATTTCTACAGTTTGATGGAGAATATGGTTAAATAATTAATAAACAGTATCCTAAACAACCTTACTTCAATACTTTTCACAGCAGATATTTCAAACTTTTATTTACATCATTTAACTTCTTAAAGGTCCCACGTTTTGATTAAAATTCAGTGTTATAGAATCTACATATATGATATCAAAATGTCCTAAATAAGATTTATTTTAGACCTGACTCCCTTATCCACTGCTGAGAGCCCCATAGTTTTTCATTGGTCTTTTCTTCCCCCTTTAGATGTTCTTTCTCCACAGCTATTCAGCTGCATGTTAATTATCTATCAATCTGTATTATCTTGAGCTTATATCTTTCTCCTAAGCTCTAGATATGCACTATCCAATGTGGTAGCCACCAGCCATTGTGGCTATTGAATTCCCAAACTATTATAAAGCAATGACACCATCACTGGAATGGATGGATAATCTTTCAAATGGACTATTTAAAAAAAACATTCTTTTGAGCACATTAATTATTGTATATTTATTAAAAATCAGTCTCATTAAATCATAATTACACCTCAGATCTTACTTGAATTTATATAAATCTGAGGAACTTAAGTCTAGAGGCTTACCATTTTTACTATATCAGAATACGCTGATTCAACAATTACACCACGATTAGTTGAAACATACTCAACCAGTTCATTCAATGTTGCTCTTTTAACTTCTTTGCTCTTCAAGTCTGAAACAGAGTCCATGAAATCAAAGAGTATGCAACACTGCTGCAGCTTCTGACAGAAAAGCTCTTGTTGTTCATTTGAAGTGGCATCTGTAAATAAAAATAAAGAGAAACTTAGAAATGACCTACTCAGAAGTTACCTTCATGTTTGCCAATTTTGTAGAAGCTATTCACGTACATAAAGTAAAACTTCTCTCAAAAATCTAGTGAGAAATTTACCCATCTAATCCCATTATTCACGCCAGACATGAATTTCTATCTTCCTCCTCTCTCACTACCCACAATCAATCATTAAATGTTATTGATTCCGTTTCTTTAACTTATCTGGAATCTATCCTTTTCTTGTCATTCCCTCTGCCACTTTAACGGCCCTCACATTCATCATTTAGACTACAGCAATGACATCCTAACTGCTTCTCTTGCCTGGGGCCATAACCTGCGATTCCTGATTTATCCTCTAAGCTACTTCAAAAGCTAAAATCTTGCTAAAATGAGAATCATTCTGATCATACTCAATACTTTTCAATGATCCTCCAAAAATTACAGAATGACGTTCAAACTCCTTAGGATTGTATACAAAATGAAGCTGCCTACGGCCAAGAGTCATCTCTCAACACTATCTAGCATGCACCTTCACTTTAGTTAAACCATGCTCTCTGCAATTTCCTGAAGATTTTACACTGTTTCCTCTGCCTGGAATGCCCTTTTCCCACATTTCCACCCTGAGAACTCTCCCAATTTATTAAGTTTCAGCGTAAGCATATTCCACTCTCAGAAGCTTTCTCTATGGCACTGAAGCTAAATTGGTTGGTTAATCCACACTGACCCAAATGTATCTTAGGTGCTATCTCTATTGTAGTATTTACTGTGCGATATGGCAGTTATATTTTACATGTATTATACTCTTAGATTACGAGGCCCCCAAAGACAGGAAACAAGTGTTCTCCCTTTCTTTCTCTCTCTCCCCCTCCCTCCGCCCTCTCATTATCTAGCACAGTACCTGCCACACAACATGCATTCAGTAAATGTTTATTGTTTTATCTTCTACTGAGTACAAAAATATGGGCACATTATAATCATTTGATTCTAACAAATGTATTAAATCTTTTTGTTTGCAACATTCAAAAAGTAATGAAATTTCACTTCTGAATTTCAAATCTATAAACAAGGACCTTCAGTTATTCAGCTCAATTATTTGTTTCTTGAACTACTGAGATTAAATTTTTAAAAATCATGTATTCTGATACTGAGCTCATAGTATACAACAGTATTCCTTCATTCAAAACCAATGCCTGCTTTATATAAAGATAGAGGTAGAAATCTTCATAAAGATGATAACCTAAGCAAGGATGCCCATGCTTTTTAATTCCTCTGGGGCAGGAAGCCAAGTGAAATTACTTTGCAGCTATATTCAAGTGCTGTCCTTAAAAAGCTGAGCTAGATAAGGTACTGCTAAAATATAGCAGGTAAGATATCCTAAGCCCACTCACACAAAAAAGACAAATACAGCATATCCTTTTGATTAGTCAATTTTGTTCAATAACTTGAAACATAATATTTACAAAAAAAACAAACATAGATATATTATAAAGAACAACAAAATTCACATGACTTTTGAAGTAAAAATATAAAGATTCTAAAAAAATTTTGAATTTGCTGCAACCCATTTATGGCTATGCCAGCAGAAACTTCTTCTGTGGTAGTGCCACACTTATAAAGAATTTGCATAACACTCTATGTTCCAAAATCAATAATGGCTCTCTGCTACATGAAAGCCAAGGTCTACAATCCTAAGACAGGCGTCAGAGTTCATGTAATATTGACAGAGTACATGACATTTTTGATGATCACTTCCATAAAGTTTTTGATTCAAGAACACCTTTATTTGAACTGTTCTTTTGTGGGAACATTTTTATGTACCCTTTTTAAAAAAAGACCATTAAATCTGCAACTATTTTCAATACCAAGTAATTTGTTAAACAGTTATCTTTACCCAGAAGTTTATTAAACCTCATTCTACTGCGGGTGAGAGTGAAGCACCATCCGGCATACACACTGCATATAATCTTACCAGTCATAATTCACTATACTAGTTCATCCCAAAACGACCATCAGTTATTCTAAGCAGAATCTGCTCATTCCCTGAGACGTTAGCCGCATCTTAAATGGCCTTTTTCTTAAATTCTCTTGGGGTTTTCTCCCTTAAAGTTAAAAAGGTATCCACTTAAGATTGGTATTTGGTTTATTTCAGTTACTAAACAGACGTCTGCTTAATACAAATACTTGGCTTGAAAAACTAGAAGATGGACACCTGTCCTTTTTGTAAGCTTCCTAATCAGGCTAAACTTATTAGATTGGGTATGTATTACACATTAGAGAAGTGGGTAATAATTTGGGCTGTAAGAATCCTTCTCAACTCACACTGTACAAGAAATCCCCATAGTTCTCTCCATTACTCAGTAATAACTCTATCTATTTATAAATATATCTACATCCTTATTGTATAGCTTTATACTGTCTATTATAACACATATCTTTATATATAGTTAAATTCCATTATAATGATGGTTTGGGGAAATAGGTGCCATACCTTTAGAAGGTAACTCAGTTTAAGAGAGTTAAAAAAATTTTTTTTTTTACTTATTTATTTATGTATGTATTTATTTTGGCTGTGTTGGGTCTTCATTACTGTGTGAGGGCTTTCTCTAGTTGCGGCAAGGGGGGGCCGCTCTTCATCGCAGTGCGCGGGCCTCTCACTATCGCGGCCTCTCTTGTTGCAGAGCACAGGCTCCAGACGCGCAGGCTCAGTAGTTGTGGCTCACGGGCCTAGTTGCTCCGCGGCATGTGGGATCCTCTCAGACCGGGGCTCGAACCTGTGTCCCCTGCATCGGCAGGCAGACTCTCAACCACTGCGCCACCAGGGAAGCCCCTTAAAATATTTTTAACCTTTTTTTCCTTATGCTAAAAAAATACAAACTCATACAATATCCCAGTTCAATCAGAGATCACCTTAGATAGCCAGCGCTATTCTCTCCTTCCGCCTCCAAACCACCTTCTCTATGTGAAATCACTCCTCTCTCTGTTCTCCAAAGGCCATATCTTTGTTCAGACTCTTCCCTACCTGAAATACCTTACCAGATTCCTCCCCTATGTTTCCAAATCCTACTCACCCTTTAAGAATAAACTGAGGGCTTCCCTGGTGGCGCAGTGGTTCAGAGTCCGCCTGCCCATGCAGGGCACACGGGTTCGTGCCCCAGTCCGGGAAGATCCCACATGCCGCGGAGCGGCTGGGCCCATGAGCTATGGCCGCTGAGCCTGCGCGTCCAGAGCCTGTGCTCCACAACGGGAGAGGCCACAACAGTGAGAGGCCCACATACCGCAAAAAAAAAATAAAATAAAAAAGAATAAACTGAAATCTCACATTCTCCACCAAATTTCCCTTAGGTAGGTCAGGGTAAACTGATCCCTCCCTTCTCTGGACATCTATAATACAATCTCAGTCATACACTTGAGCATGCATTAACTTTGGGCCTGTATTTAATGAATATTTCTTTTAGCACTCATCAAAAGAATTCAGGTTCCTCAAGGGCAAGGATCATTCACTAAGCAGGCTTTCCTTTTTATCTCTTTTACTTCTAGCATAGGGTATATAAGGAGCCAACAAATGTGTATTTGATGGTAGAAAAAACTCTGAATTTGAAGAATAAGATTATGCACTGAATTAAAATAGGCTATAGAACAAAGAAAAGAGGCTGCATATCAAAGCTGGCATAAATAGTGAATTATTACATCATATCTATGCTTAAGAATTTATAACAATGACCATTTTTATCAATACCCTACCTTGATGGTTGATTTAAATGGATTAAATGAAATAATGATCATGAAGGTGAGTGCATATATGTCAAAGGAGATACAAATGGAAGGCATTTTTCTCACCACAGGCTAGTAGCCTACAGCTAACATGTTAGAAGACACAAAATGATTTTCAAGACTGACAAACAGTAGATTCAGGAACATGTTATATATAAAAAGGAAGTTTCTTTTTCTTTTTTCTTCTTTCTTTTTTTTAGGAAGTTTCTCTTTCTGGGCACCTAACTCTTGAGTCTCCTTGGGAAGAAATTAATGTTTTTCATAGCTTCTCCATTTAGTAATCCGCTACTTAGCCTAAAGATTTTTTTTGAAGTTGCTTTCTCCTCCAGAATTATATCCCAGCATTACCTAATATTTGGATGGAACAGGTCACATCTGGATTTTCCCAAACATTAGATATATTTAGAAAGCAGTTAACATTTCAACTCCTTTGGCTCTGAGTTGAAATAGAAATGTCCAAACCTCAATTATTTTTAGGTATTAGGGAATAGAAAAATCTTTTCCTACCTAACCCCTCCTGTAGGTAATACATGTTCTATTGAACAGTCTACTGTGCTACATAATAAAACATAATGCTGCGAACATTAGCGCTTCCTTCATGCCAAATACAACTCTGTTTCCTATGTCTATTTATTTAACTTTCAAAGCAGTCCTTTAAGGTTAGTTTTGAAAGTTAGAGATGATTTCCTGCCTTCAAGAGCTTAGAAGCAGGTTGGGAAGACAAGATACAAAACATTAAAAAATAATGCTATCAGGCGATAAACAAATGTAAAAGGTATGGTTGTTTACCATACACACACACACACACACACACACACACACACACACACACATACACACAATCTATTCTCTATATATCCTGGAGTCAAAAAGAATTTGAGAGCACTTACAAGATTAAATATAAGGAGAACAATTAAAAATAAAATCAGGATTAATTAAAAGCAGGAAAGCTATAGATATTACAAGGTATTTGACTGCTATATTTAATCACTTTGTGTTGAGTTGCTTGGCAACTAAGGTAAAACAGCGGTGGAAGAGGTGATCAGATTGTAAAAGCTTAAGTGAGAGAAGAGAATGCTCCTGTCGCCTACTGTTGGCTGGCCTACTTCTAGGTTCAAGACAAGCAATCTTTTCATATAGATCGAAAACATTTTTATAATGGTTACCCTAGTAAGAAAAGATGAGATCATTGTTTTCATCATTAAAAAATTATAAAATATTTCACACTTGTCGATGTTTAATATAATCGCAACTCTTTTTTTTTTTGCGGTACGCGGGCTCACTCTTGTGGCCTCTCCCGCTGCGGAACACAGGCTCTGGACGCGCAGGCTCAGCGGCCACGACTCACGGGCCCAGCCGCTCCGCGGCACGTGGGATCCTCCCAGACCGGGGCACAAACCCGCGTCCCCTGCATTGGCAGGCGAACCCTCAACCACTGCGCCACCACGGAAGCCCCTAATCCCAACTCTTAGGCACCTTTCTGAAACATCAATTTTCAGAATTTTCTTATAAGAAAAAGAGACAAAAAGCAAAAAATATATTTCAGTAAGCTGAAAAAAGATCAGACTACATTCTGGCTATATTTCATAAATATGAATAATAAATACTTTGTGAGGAAAAGAATGGGTAATAATTCTGTTCACTAGGGAAATCCCTGGTGGTGGAGTGGTTAAGAATCCACCTGCCAAAGCAGGGGACACGGGTTTGATCCCTGGCCCGGGAAGATCCCACATGCCGTGGAGCAACTAAGCCCGTGCGCCACAACTACTGAGCCTGTACTCTAGAGCCTGTGAGTCACGACTACTGAGCCCACGCACCACAACTACTGAAGCCCACGCACCCTAAAACCCGTGTGCTGCAATTACTGGGCCTGCGTGCTGCAACTACTGAAGCCTGTGCACCTAGAGCCCGTGCTCCGCAACAAGAGAAGCTTGCACACTGCAACGAAGAGTGGCACTCACTTGCCACAACTACAGAAAGTCCGTGCACAGCAATGAAGACCCAACGCAGCCAAAAAAAAAAAAAAAAATTCTGTTCACTAAATGTAAAAAGCACTGACAGTATCTACACTGACCACTTTATACTTCAGCTTCCCCATTACAAGCATGCTTGCAAATGAAGTCTGTCATACTCAGTGGTGTTTCAGTATGGCAATGCCTTACTTTTAGGCAGTTAGGTCACATGCTGTTTTTACTTGGCTATTTTTACTAGGCTTATGTTGATTATCCATTTGCCATTCTCACATGTGGATAATAATATCCATTCTGATTCCTATAGTGATAACTTCCTCACCTGGGATTCTCCCTGCAATATTAACTGATGTTATCCATCAGAATTCCACTTAGAGGTTCAAAAATAAAAATACCCCTGGAAGCATACTAATTCACAGGAAAAATTCATAATACCTTACAGTGCTACATCATATAGCAACTGGAATGGTGGATGCTGACAATGTAATTGTTTTGCAACATGCCCCAAGTACAACACAGTATTTGCTAGTCACTCTGAAATTAATTACAGGAGACCCCAAAATTTTGTTGGAGCAGTTTAAATCTGGACTTCTTGGAAAGATGACACTGTACCTATTTCAAATAAATATTAATTTCTTCCAAAATGTGTATATGAATCATAACCAAATAAGAGATGAGCATTTAAGATCCTGGTGACAGCCATTTAAATAAAGAGAGGGACTTCCTGGCAGCGCAGTGGATAAGACTCCGCAATCCCAATGCAGTGGGCCCTGGTTCGATCCCTGATCAGGGAACCAGGTCCCACATTCATGACACAACTAAGAGTTCGCATGCCACAACAACTAAGAAGCCTGCCTGCCGCAACTAAGGAGCCAACGTGCGGTAACTAAGGACCCCGCAAGCCACAACTAAGACCCCAAGCAACCAAATAAATAAATATTAAAATAAACATAAATAAATAAATAAGCAAAGAGAAAAACCCAGTCCTATACACAAACCTATTAGCATACCTTGACCTCCCCCTAAGTATTGATCTGGGAGCAATTCAGACCACCATTTATGATCACAATATAGCATATTCAACCATCTTAAATGTCTTCAGTCTTTATGTTGCTTCAAAGAAACCTAATCACAACTTAAGAATATAATGTAACAGACCTGAAACACCAATATATTATATTCATATTTATATGCATCTCTTCACTAACAATATCAGAGCTAAGGATTTACCAGAAGTGCTCGTCTGAAAAATATTATTAAATCCCCAATATAAAAAGCTCTTCATGTAAAGTATTAAAGATGCAAGAAAAGCTACACAATCAAGGAATTATCTAAAGAACAGATATGTTTGCAAAACACATAATAGTTAAAATCTGACTGGAAGATGAATTCTTTTTTTTTTATAGGGCAGGTTCTTATTAGTTATCCATTTTACACATATTAGTGTATACATGTCAATCCCAACCTCCCAGTTCATCCCACCACCACCACCCCACGCCACTTCCCCCCTTGGTGTCCATACGTTTGTTCTCTACATCTGTGTCTCTATTTCTGCCCAGCAAACCAGTTCATCTGTACCGTTTTTCTAGATTCCACATATATGTGTTAATATACAATATTTGTTCTTCTCTTTCTGACTTATTTCACTCTCTATGACAGTATCTAGATCCATCCACATCTCTAAAAATGACCCAATTTCATTCCTTTTTATGGCTGGGTAATATTCCATTGTATATACATACCACTTCTTCTTTATCCATTTGTCTGTTGATGGGCATTTAGGTTGCTTCCATTACCTGGCAAGTGTAAATAGTGCTGCAATGAACATTGGGGTGCATGTGCCTTTTTGAATTATGGTTTTCTGTGGGTATATGCCCAGTAGTGGGATTGCTGGGTCATATGGTAATTCTATTTTTAGTTTTTTAAGGAACCTCCATACTGTTCTCCACAGGGGCTGTATCAATTTACATTCCCACCAACAGTGCAAGAGGGTTCTCTTTGGTCCACGCCCTGTCCAGCATTTGCTGTTTGTAGATTTTCTGATGATGCCCATTCTAACTGGTGTGAGGTGATACCTCATTGTAGTTTTCACTTGCATTTCTCTAATAATTAGTGATGTTGAGCAGCTTTTCATGTGCTCCTTGCCCATTGGTATGTCTTCTTTGGAGAAATGTCTATTTTAGGCCTTTTGCCCATTTTTGGATTGCGTTGTTTGTTTTTTTAATATTGAACTGCATGAGTTGTTTATATATTTTAGAGATTAATCCTTTGTTGATTCATTTCCAAATATTTTCTCCTATTTTGACAGTTCTCTTTTGGTCTTGTTTGCAGTTTCCTTTGCTGTGCCAAAGCTTTTAAGTGTCATTAGGTCCCATATGTTTATTTTTGTTTTTATTTCCATTACACTAACAGGTGAATCAAAAGAGATCTTGCTGTGATTTATGTCAAAGAGTGTTCTTCCTATATTTTCCTCTAAGAGTTTTATAGTGTGCGATCTTACATTTAGATCTCTAATCCATTTTGAGTTTATTTTTGTGTATGGTGTTAGGGAGTGTTCTAATTTCATTCTTTTACATATAGCTGTCCAGTTTTCCCAGCACCACTTATTGAAGAGACTGTCTTTCCTCCATTGTATATCCTTGCCTCCTTTGTCATAGATTAGTTGACCATAGGTGCGTGGGTTTATCTCTGGGCTTTCTATCCTGTTCCATTGATCTACATTTCTGTTTCTATGCCAGTACCATATTTTCTTGATTACTGTAGCTTTGTAGTATAGTCTGAAGTCAGGGAGATTGATTCCTCCAGCTCCGTTTTTTCCCCTCAAGCCTGCTTTGGATATTCGTGGTCTTTTGTGTCTCCATACAAATTTTAAGAGTTTTTGTTCTAGTTCTGTAAAAAATGCCATTGGTAATTTGATAGGGATTGCATTTGATCTGTAGATTGCTTTGGGTAGTATAGTCATTTTCACAATGTTGATTCTTCCAATCCAAGAACATGGTATATCTCTCCATCTGTTTGTATCATCTTTAATTTCTTTTATCAGTGTCTTATAGTTTTCTGCATACAGGTCTTTTGTCTCCCTAGGTAGGTTTATTCTTAGGTATTTTATTCTTTTTGTTGCAGTGGTAAATGGGAGTGTTTCCTTAATTTCTCTTTCAGATTTTTCATCATTAGTGTATAGGAATGCAAGAGATTTCTGTGCATTAATTTTGTATCCTGCAACTTTACCAAATTCATTGATTAGCTCTAGTAGTTTTCTGGTGGCATCTTTAGGATTCTCTATGTATACTACCATGTCATCTGCAAACAGTGACAGCTTTACTTCTTCTTTTCCAATTTGCATTCATTTTATTTCTTTCTCTTCTCTGATTGCCGTGGCTAGGACTTCCAAAACTATGTTGAATAATAGTGATGAGAGTGGCCATCCTTGTCTTTTTCTTGATCTTGGAGGAAATGCTTTCAGTTTTTCACCATTGAGAATGATGTTTGCTGTGGGTTTCTCATGTATGGCCTTTATTATGTTGAGGTAGGTTCCCTCTATGCCCACTTTCTGGAGAGTTTTTATCATAAATAGGTGTTGAATTTTGTCAAAAGCTTTTTCTGCATCTATTGAGATGATCATATGGTTTTTATTCTTCAATTTGTTAATATGGTGTACCACACTGATTGATTCGCGTATATTGAAGAATCCTTGCATCTCTGGGATAAATCCCACTTGATCACGGTGTATGAGTCTTTTAATGTGTTGTTGGATTCTGTTTGCTAGTATTTTGTTGAGGATTTTTACATCCATATTCATCAGTGATACTGGTCTGTAATTTTCTTTTTTTTGTAGTATCTTTGTCTGGTTTTGGTATCAGGGTGATGGTGTCCTCATAGAATGAGTTTGGGAGTGTTCCTTCCTCTGCAATGTTTTGGAAGAGTTTGAGAAGGATGGGTGTTAGCTCTTCTCTAAATGTTTGATAGAATTTACCTGTGAAGCCATCTGGTCCTGGACTTTTGTTTGTTGGAAGATTTTTAATCACAGTTTCAATTTCATTACTTGTGACTGGTCTGTTCATATTTTCTATTTCTTCGTGGTTCAGTCTTGGAAGGTTACACCTTTCTAAGAATTTGCCCATTTCTTCCAGGTTGTCCATTTTATTGACATAGAGTTGCTTGTAGTAGTCTCTTAGGATGCTTTGTATTTCTGTGGTGTCTATTGAAACTTCTCCTTTTTCTTTTCTAATTTTATTGAGTCCTCTCCCTCTTATTATTGATGAGTCTGGCTAATGGTTTATTAATTTTGTTTATCTTCTCAAAGAACCAGCTTTTAGTTTTATTGATCTTTGCTACTGTTTTCTTTGTTTCTATTTCATTTATTTCTGCTCTGATCTTTATGGTTTCTTTCCTTCTACTAACTTTGGGTTTTGACTGTTCTTCTTTCTCTAGTTCTTCAGGTGTAAGGTTAGATTGTTTATTTGAGATTTTTCTTATTTCTTGAGGTAGGCTTGTATTGCTATAAACTTCCCTCTTAGAAATGCTTTTGCTGCATTCCATAGGTTTTGGATCGTCATGTTTTCATTGCCGTTTGTCTCTAGGTATTTTTTGATTTCCTCTTTGATTTCTTCAGTGATCTCTTGGTTATTTAGTAACGTATTGTTTAGCCTCCATGTGTTTGTGTTTTTTATGTTTTTTTCTCTGTAATTGATTTCTAATCTCATAGCGTTGTGGTCAGAAAAAATGCTTGATATGATTTCAATTTTCTTAAATTTACTGAGGCTTGTTTTGTGGCCCAAGATGTGATCTATCCTTGAGAATGTTCCGTGCGCACTTGAGAAGAAAGTGTAATCTGCTGTTTTTGGATGGAATGTCCTATAAATATCAATTAAATCTATCTGGTCTATTGTGTCATTTAAAGCTTGTGTTTCCTTATTAATTTTCATTTTGGATGATCTGTCCATTGGTGTAAGTGAGGTGTTAAAGTCCCCCACTATTATTGTGTTACTGTCAATTTCCTCTTTTAGAGCTGTTAGCAGTTGCCTTATGTATTGAGGTGCTCCTATGTTGGGTGCATATAGATTTATAATTGTTATATCTTCTTCTTGGATTGATCCTTTGATCATTATGTAGTGTCCTCCTTTGTCTCTTGTAACATTCTTTATTTTAAAGTCTATTTTATCTGATATGAGTATTGCTACTCCAGCTTTCTTTTGATTTCCATTTGCATGGAATATGTTTTTCCATCCTCTCACTTTCAGTCTGCATGTGTCCCTAGGTCTGAAGTGGGTCTCTTGTACACAGCATATAGATGGGTCTTGTTTTTGTATCTATTCAGCGAACCTGTGTCTTTTGGTTGGAGCATTTAATTCATTCACGTTTAAGGTAATTATTGATATGTATGTTACTACTACCATTTTCTTAATTGTTATGCATTTGTTTTTGTAGGTCCTTTTCTTCTCTTGCGTTTCCCACTTAAAGAAGTTCCTTTAGCATTTGTTGTAGAGCTCGTTTGATGGTGCTGAATTCTCCCAGCTTTTGCTTTTCTGTAAAGCTTTTGATTTTCCGTTGATTCTGAATGAGATCCTTGCTGGGTAGAGTAATCTTGGCTGTAGGTTCCCTTTCATCCCTTTAAACCCCTTTCCATTCATCACTTTAAATATATCATGCCACTCCCTTCTGGCTTGTAGAGTTTCTTTTCTTTTTTTTTTTTTTTTTTTTTGCGGTATGCAGGTCTCTCACTGCTGTGGCCTCTCCCACTGTGGAGCATAGGCTCTGGACGCACAGGCTCAGTGGTTACGGCTCACGGGCCCAGCCGCTCTGCGGCATGTGGGATCCTCCTGGACCGGGGCACGAACCCGCACCCCCCATACCGGCAGGCAGACTCTCAACCACTGCACCACCAGGGAAGCCCTGGCTTTTAGAGTTTCTGCTGAGAAATCAGCTGTTAACCTTATGGGAGTTCCCTTGTATGTTATTTGCCGTTTTTTCCCTTGTTGCTTTCAATGATTTTTCTTTGCCATTAATTTTGTCAATTTGATTACTATGTGTCTCAGTGTGTTTCTCCAGCGTGTCCTGCCTGCGACTCTGCACTGCCTGGATTTGGGTGGCTATTTCCTTTCCCATGTTAGAGAAGTTTTAAACTATAAACTCTTCAAATATTTTCTCAGGGCCTTTCTCTCTCTCTTCTCCCTCTGGGACCCCTATAATGCGAATGTTGTTTTGTTTAATGGTGTTCCAGAGGTCTCATAGGCTGTCTTCATTTCTTTTCATTCTTTTATCTTTAGTCTGTTCCACAGCAGTGAATTCCACCATTCTGTCTTCCACGTCACTTATCCGTTCTTCTGCCTCAGTTATTCTGCTATTGATTCCTTGTAGTGTATTTTTCATGTCACTTACTGTATTGTTCATCTCTGTTTGTTTGTTTTTTAATTCTTCTAGGTGTTTGTTCTTCAATTCTTCTAGGTCTTTGTTAAACATTTCTTGCAGCTTCTCGATCTTTGCCTCCATTCTTTCACTATCATTATTCTGAATTCTTTTTCTGGAAGGTTACCTATCTCCACTTTAGTTGTTTTTCTGGGATTTTATCTTGTTCCTTCATCTGGTACATAGCCCTCTGCCTTTTCATCTTGTCCATCTTTCTGTGAATGTGGTTTTTGTTCCACAGGCTGCAGGATTGTAGTTCTTCTTGCTTCTGCTGTCTGCCCTCTCAAGATGAATTCTTTAAAAACTTAACTATCTTCTATTTTATTATTATGACTGAAACTTGATCGGACTCAAGAATTCTTACCACTGTTGAGATCCATGGCCTTAGGCAGAGAGAGAATCAAGATAATTCTAGAGAAGTGAGGCATTTCATCTTTGGAGAATTATTAACACAACTTTTAAAACTCACAAAAGCCCAGCTAGATTTTTCCTACTTATCTCTAAATTGTTAAGTTTTTTCAGTACTCAACTTGAAGATGTATCTGGCTCACACTTTAATAAATAGTGCTCTAGAGAACTGTTTTTCAAAGTGTGGGTTGCAATGCGTTAGTGGGTAGAATAAGATAACTTCAGTGGGTCACAACCAGAACTTAAAATAAATATAAAATATCAGCATATTGCATGTAAGAGTGTTATTTTATGAAACATTATATGAGAACTGAGTTGTAAAATAAAATGTGTTTCTTGTTATAGTTTTCAGTCAAAAAAAAAAAAACCCTGTAAACCACTGCTGTACAATATGTAAAATACAATAAGATCCCACACTACATAGCACGCCCAAGATCACAAAGAATATCTGTAATAAAAATGGGATTCAAATCACCTAGAATGCAAGGAAAACAAGTGTTATATAAAACTACTGTCTTTGAAATGTCAACTGTTCCTTTAATAGCTATCTTCTAAATCTTTACCCACTTACAGATCACAATGCATATACTTAAAAATGGCAAATTTGTTTATCTCCTTCCCTTTACTCTAAAACAGAAGTCCCCAACCTTTTTGGCAACTGGTTTCACGGTAAACAATTCTTCCATGGACCCGGGGGGTGTGGGGGGTTTGGGGGTAAGGTAAGGATGGTTCAGGCAGTAATGCGAGAGATGGGGAGTTTTGCTCGCCTGCCACTCACCTCCTGCTGGGTGGCCCAGTTCCACAGACCATTACTCGTCTGAGGCCCAGGGTTGGGGACCCCTGCTCTAGAAGATTAAACCAGAAAAAAGAGAGAGAGAGAGAGAGAAAGAGAGAGAGAGAGAGAGGTGGGGGGGAGGGAGGGAGGGAGGGAGAGGGATAAATCCACAATATCAAAGAGAATAGAAGAATGGTCCCCCAGGCAAAAGACAATCAAATTTCTGGAAAATTCGAAGGACATTAAGTGGTAAGTGACAAAACCAAAAAAGAGGAACTCATATCCTAGAATAAACAGAAAAGGTATTACAGGTGAGTTTCCTACAGAACTACAGATTAGAAACACCAGATGAAATAGAAGACGGATTAAGATGTGAACTGAAAATAGGGGGGATGACATAAATCTGTATGTGCTATGCAGTTTACTACCCCACTCCAAAAGACAGTGAAGCATTCATGCTCCAGGCAAAAACAAAATCAAAAAGAAAACCCAAGAAACAAAAAAACAAAAACAAAACCTGGAAAGTTCTTCCCTAAAGAAACTGAATAGTCCCAGAGAAATATTCATACATTCTAGCTTTTAACTAGTTCCCTGCCCGATTACTCTAAACAAAACTAGACCGTCAACAAATCCCATCCAACTTCTGAAGTGACTTTTTTTTTGTTCACTCATACGTATCAACAGATTATAAAGGATCACCAGATATTCGAGGAAAGCCTATAACATGAAAAAAAACTAAATCAACAGAGGAAAAAAACCTAAACAAAGGGATAATTTAGTTAACACCAAAATTTCAGATGCCCAGGAAAAAAGAGTAAAAGCTTTCAAATTAAAAAGTCACGCAAAAAAGAACCAGAGGCAGATCTCCATCAGGCTTCTTATCAGCAAGAGTGATGCCAGAATATAATGGGGCTCTGCCACTAGAATTCTTTTTTTTTTTTTTGTGGTACGCGGGCCTCTCACTGTTGTGGCCTCTCCCGTTGCGGAGCACAGGCTCCGGACGTGCAGGCTTAGTGGCCATGGCTCACGGGCCCAGCTGCTCCACAGCATGTGGGATCTTCCCGGACCGGGGCACGAACCCGTATCCCCTGCATCGGCAGGCGGACTCTCAACCACTGCGCCACCAGGGAAGCCCTGCCACTAGAATTCTTATGCCAATCTAGAACTCTGTAACTAGCCAAGTATCAATAAAGTATACGGGTTCAAAAAGGGCATTTTCAGACATGCAAATACTTGGAAAACTTAGCACCCTCATATCCTTTCATAGGAAATTCTGAGGACATGATGTAGCAATAGGGAGAAAGAGAAAGGAATGGAATCCAGGAATTAGGGAAATTCAAGAAAGCAGGGCTAGAGAACAAGTGGATCAGTTTAGAGCAGGAGGAAAGAAGGCCCCATGAGAGTGGTCTCTAAAGCAGAATCATTAGGATATCTTACCACACGGAGATTTGGAGGAAAAAACCGTTGAGTATGTTAAAGGTGCAAAAAAAAAAGACAATTAGAAACTCCAGGAAATACTAAAAATAGTATATAAGAAAGGAAATATAATTACATTATGCAGCTCTGAAGCCTACACAGTCACACAATATAAACCTTGTTCACTGGCTTTCAACTTTTAGAATTAACTTACAATTTACAGAAAACTTAATTATGGCTACAGAAAATGTTATTAGCCTTAAAAATGTAAAGATGACAAAAGCTAAGGGTAAAAGGAGAGGAGGAGAAACTGAGGGGCACTACCTTTCCAACTTCATTTCCCATCATTCCCCCCTTTACATCCCACGTTCCATTTATACTGATACTTAAAGTTCCCCAAATGGCCTATTTGCACATGCACTGGTTGGGATGCACTCTCCCATCATTATTCTTCATTCTCTGCAGAAGCAAATAAAGACAATGCCCATCCAAATACTACCCAATGAGCAAAAAGCTTTAGCCAAAGGATTTTAAGTCTACCAAGACCATTAAACACAACTATATCCTCTGTTGTGAGACAGAGAATCAGGTTATGTTAAGCCTAATACCATTAAATATTTATAAAACTTCCCTTGTTCTAATTCCATGCTTATCAAGTGTAGTAGTTCTAAAATTAGTCCACAAATTATTTTGACACTCCTCTCTTCAAAAGGTGGAGCCTACTTCTCCTGTGAATGTGGGTTGGACTAAAGTGACTGGCTTCTAGGGAACAGACTGAGTATTGCAGAAGTGCTGCTACATGACTTCCAAGTCTGGGTCATAAAAGTGAGGCTATGTGACTTCCAAGGTGGATTCTTCCTGAAAATATCTTGGAGTCATGAGAGACCTCAAGGTTCACAAATAAACTATTTGAGAAAAATAATACCTATGTAGTTGAGTACATAGCCTAGCTGATCACACTGACTCATTTGTTATTATAAAACTTTGTAAGAATTTTTTTGAAGTAAATTAGAGTCTTTAGAAAAATATAAGGAAGTTTTACACTGTACTCTCTGGTATCAGTTTACGAAACCTATTTAGAAAGACTGTACCACCAAATCAAGAGGTATTTAAGACAAGTTCAGGTTTTCTAACATTGTACAACTGTATCTGACTACAGAAATATCATGGAACGTGAAAACTTTCATTCTCAACCACATGGGTGTATTTCCCATGGTGTTCATGATGAATTTTCAATGTCTGAATTTATTCCTCTGCCTTACACATGCAAATACATGGTTTCTTCTTATACACAATACAAATATAAATTAGCCAAGCTCATGACACAGTAATAAATGCCAATTTATTAATTTAGGATGAGAAATTATTCCATGTAATATATTAAAATACTCTACTTATATTAGAATATAATTAGACCTTAGGCAGACCTACAGGAGAAACCAATCCATAATCAGAATGATGTCTGGTGTATTAATTTTCTATTGCTTAATAATAAATTATCCCAAACTTTAGTGGTTTAAAACAACAATTATTATACTATCTATCACGATTTCTTTGGGTCAGAGATTCAGACAGGACACAGCAGAGACAGCTTATCTCTGGCTCCATGATGTCTAAGGCCTCAGCTAGAAAACTAGAAAGCTAGGGACTAGACTCATGTGAGGACTCAATCATTCATATGTCTTGCAGTTGATTCTGGCCTTTGGCTGAAGGACTAGTTGGGGCTAGTGCCAGAACCCCCACATGTGACCTCTCCATGTGGCCTGAGCTTCCTCATAATATGGTGACTGGGTTCCAGGGGCAAGTAATTTGAGAGGTCTAACAAAGGACAAATATGAATTTTATGAAGAAAATTATAAAACTTTTAAGAAATATATCGAGGGCTTCCCTGGTGGCGCAGTGGTTGAGAGTCCGCCTGCCGATGCAGGGGACACGGGTTCGTGTCCCGATCTGGGAAGATCCCACATGCCGCGGAGCGGCTGGGCCCGTGAGCCATGGCCGCTGAGCCTGCGCGTCCGGAGCCTGTGCTCCGCAACGGGAGAGGCCACAGCAGTGAGGGGCCCGCGTACTGCAAAAAAAAAAAAAAAAAAAAAGAAATATATCGAAGACGTAAGTAACATACATTGTATCCATGGATGAGAATATTCAACATCTTCCCCAATGATTCTATACAGGGAATAAAGTTTGGATTGCAACAGGGTGTTTTGTTGGAACTTGAAGACTTGCTCTTAAAATCCGTCTGGAAAAATAAAGAGCCAAGAATAGCCAACGTGATTTTTAAGATGAAGGGAACAAGTCATCTTACCACATATAGTAATTAAAACTAAATGGTGGGGGCTTCCCTGGTGGCACAGTGGTTAAGAATCCGCCTGCCAATGCAGGAGACACGGGTTCAAGCCCTGGTCCAGGAAGATCCCACATGCCGTGGAGGAACTAAGCCCATGCACCACAACTACTGAGCCTGCACTCTGGAGCCTGTGAGTCACAACTACTGAGCCCGTGTGCCACAACTAAGACCCAATGCAGCCAAGTAAATAAAATATATAAAATTATTTAAAAAAAACAAAATTAAATGGTATTGTGCAGGAATAGACAAAAAGACCATGGAGGGGGGGTGTGAATAAGGCACCTGGAAACATGCCAGTGTTCATACATAGGAGGTTAATATATAATAGAATTGGTGTTTTAAAAAGTCAGTGGGGAATTTTAAAATAAATTATGCAAGGACCACTGTCTATTCATATAAAAAAATTAGATTCCCTCCTTCACATCATTTATAAAAATTAATTCTAAGAGAACTAAAAAACTAAATGTGAATAGGAAAATTATAAAACATTTAAATGTTTTATAACCAACTCTGGATGGTATCCAGAATGCACACAAAAAAATCTATAAATCAGTAAGAAAAAGGCAAATAAACCTATAGAAGGGCACATGAAACACAACTGAGCAATCAACATATGAAAAGACATTTAACTACACTGGTAAGGAGAAAAATGTAAATATGTATTATATAAACTATATATATGAATGTATGTATGAAATGCCATACATCACTTCATACCCATTGCATAAGGATGACAAGAAGTGTGGGCAAGACTTCTGCTTCTGGCAGATTAATCTTCCTATAGTAAACTACTGAAAACTGGACAAAATATATGAAATAATTGTTTTCAGATGTTGAAAATCAGGTAGTATGGGACTTCGATCCCTGAGAGAAGGAAAACAGAGTGAGTCCCATAATTGCACCAGTTCTACCTGTTAACACTTTCCAGATTGCAGCATAGGGAGAAGCAATATAGCTTCAAAATAGCCAGCAGCCTTACTGAGCTAAATAGACAGAGTAGATCAGGGCTACTGAGGTGGCTGGAATTTGTATGGAAAAGTACTAGAGAGAAGGTAACTATACAGAAAAGGAATTTTCTACTTTTCTATTTATATTGAAGTAATGATATGATTTTTCTCTTTTATTCTATTTATTCAGCAAATCAGTTTTTAATGTAAACCAGCCTTGGATTCCTGGCATAAATCCCACACGATCATGATGTATCATCCTATGTATATGTTGCTAAATTCAATTTGCTATACTTTTGTATAAGATTTTTCCATCTATGCTCATAAGGGATATTGGTCTGTAATTATCTTTTTTTATAATGTCCTTGACAGGGTTTTTAATGAGGATTCAATTAAATAGATATGACTTATTCAGACTTTTGTTTTTTCTTGTGTCAGTTTGAGAAAGCTGTTTATTAAGGGATTTTCCCAATTCCTCTAAGTTTTCAAATTTACTGGCATTATTACATACCTGTAAGCTATGAAATCCTAGATAATTGTAAAGTACTAATTTTTACTGCAAAAGAAGCTAAATTTTTAGACCACAGGGAGATCAACTTTTAGCAAGACAAGGTTAAGAGCTCCACAGACCTGCTCTCCAGTGAAGCTGATGAAAATCATTTTTAAAACAACCTTTTAAAGCCTCTGGAAATGGTCCTAAGGCAAAAAAGTAAATGAGGAAACATCTATCCAAGAATATCTATGAAAATTTAGTAAGAAAAGCCAGTCTTGGTATCTGAACCAAGACAGCCTCCTCCCAGCTCAGTAGGCAGAAACTCCACTCCAGAGAGGTGCAGTCAAGAACACAAGGCTTGGGGCTTCCCTGTTGGCGCAGTGGTTAAGAGTCCGCCTGCCAATGCGGGGGACACAGGTTTGAGCCCTAGCCTGGGAAGATCCCACATGCTGCAGAGCAACTAAGCCCGTGTGCCGTAACTATTGAGCCTGTGCTCTAGAGCCCGCGAGCCACAACTACTGAGCCTGCATGCCACAACTACTGAAACCCACGTACCTAGAGCCCCTGCTCTGCAACAAGAGAAGCCACCGCAATGAGAAGGCTGCACACCGCAACGAAGAGTAGCCCCCACTCGCCACAACCAGTGAAAGTCTGCGCATAGCAACGAAGACCCAACGCAGCCAAAAATAAAAGTAAAAAATAAATAAATTAAAAAAAAAAAAAGAACACAGGTTCCCTCTACCTCTAGCTCCCAGTCAGACAGCTTTCTTCAGATGTGGAGCAGAATGCTGGCATTTCTCATTCTGCCCACAGCTACCTGTTGCTGAGGCCAATTTCCAGGCCAGTGTAGTTGAAAAGAGGGGCTCCCTTCTTCTGCCCAACCTGTATTTCTGGGACAGAGACTCTATATTTGGTGCAGAACCACTCACTGAGAATACTGGAGCCCTGATTACCTGAGTCTTGGCCTGTAATGCTATGGTTCCATACTGGAAGAGGAAAAACCAAGATCTCAGGCTACTGCCCCCTCTCCACCTCACGTTCAGGTCCTAAAGTGTGTTGTCCCTCAGAGAGAAGTCTGTTATTTTCCCCACCACCAGCTCCAGAGCCCTGGCTCAGAGATTTTGCCTGGGGCAGTGGGGTAGTGGGGAAGCAAGCCATGTCTCTTTCCAAAGACTTCATTTTCAACAGAGCATGGGAAAGTTCAAGCTTAAATTCAAGCTTAACCCCTCAAAACAATGGAGGTTGTGGTAAAAGGTAATGGAGACATTTGCAGATTCAATGAGGATATAAGGCTAAACTCTAGGCTGGCTAGTTTGCAGGTCAACACCAGGGAAAGGAACAGCTTGGAGGAGCCCTCTTGGTGTCAGAACAAATATCAAACACTGATGTCAGGATATATTCCTTCAAAGGAGCCCAAATTTGATTGGATGGCTCTGTAGAACAAGTATGCTCCACAGCATTGTTGAAAACAAGTAAGCAATTAGCTGAAAGTCACTGGAATTTAAAGCTGAGGCTGTGGTCAGGAGAAGACAAAGACAGCCCTGTCACAACTACTGTTATCTCAGGGGGACTACGGGCATACCCAAAGCTGCCTTGCTGAGGAACACCAGAGGCTTAATGCTGTGGTGGAGGAAAACGTCACCCAGTCACTAAACAAACAAACAAACAACAGTAACAGGCCCCAAAGGGTAGGACCAGTACCCAGGGCTGCTAGACTATGTTGTCTAAAATGTCCAGTTTACAACAAAAAAATTACAAGATGTGCAAAGAAACAGGAAAGTATGACCTATACACAAAGGAAAAAAAAAAAGGCAACAGAAACTGCCTGTGAGAGCAATTAGATGTTGGATTTAACAGAAAATGACTTCAAAGCAGCTATTGTAAATATGTTCAAAGAAATAAAGGAAACCATGTTTAAAGAAGTAGAGAAGATGTGACAATGTCAAATCAAATAGAGGATACCAATTAAGAGACAGAATTAACACACACACAGAGAGAAACAAACGGAAATTCTGCATCAAAAAGTATAATAACAAAATGGAAAATTCACCAGAGGGGCTCAACAGTAGATATGACTATCAGAAGAAAGAATTACAGAACTTTGAAGATAGAATGATAGAAATTAGGAAATGAGAAGAACAGAGAGGAAAAAATAAGAGATGAAGAAAAATGAATAGAGCTTCTTGGGACTTCATCAGGTTTGACAAATGCACATAATGGGAGTACCATACGGAGAGGAGAGAAAGGAGCAAAATTTTAAAACTTTGAAGAAATAATGACTGAAAACTTCCCAAATTTATTGAATAACACTAACCTACACATTGAGGAAGCTTAACAAACTCCAAGAAGGAAAAATTCAAGGAGATCCACAAATACACATATCATAGTAAAAATGCTGAAAGTTAAAGACAGGAGAAAATCTTGAAAGCAGCAAAAGAAAAACAGATTGTACAGGGATAAGATTAACAGCTGACTTCTCAGCAGAAACAGTAGAGGCCAGAAAACAGCAGAATAACATATTCAAACTGCTCAAAGAAAAAAGCCATCAACCAAAAATCCTGCAAAGCTCTCTTTAAAAAATGAAGGCAAAATAAAGACATTCCCAGATAAACAAAAAAATGAGAGAATTTATCACTAGCCAACCTTCCTTAAAGGAATTTCTTCAGGCTGAAAGCAAATGACTACAGAAAGTAATTCAAATTCACACACACACACACACACACACACACACACACACAGAGTGTGTGAGCAACAGTAAAGGTAATTATATAATTATAAAAGACAGTATAAATGCATATTTTTTCTTTCTCTCTTAACTGATTTTTTAAATTGTATAAAATAATATGTATACAATGTATTGTTGGGTCCTTAACATATAGATACCTAATATATTTGCCAGTAACAGTACAAAGGAGGTGGGTGGGAGCAAAACTGTACTGGGCTAAAGAAATAACTACTTATGGTAAAACAAGAATTATAACAATGTATGATTGGGTTTGTAACATCAATAAATGTAACTGTATAACAATAATGCCACAAAAAGGAGGAAAAGGAAATAGAGGAATATAGGAGTAATGATTCTATTATCTCACCGGAACTAAATTAATATAAATCTCAAGTTGATTCCAATAAATTAATATGCATATGGTAAGCCCAAGAGCAATCACTAAAAATAAACTAAAAAAGATACAGTGAAAAAAAATTAAACAAACATAAATGCTGAATTGGAAAATATAAACTTAATATTAAAGAAAGCAGTAAAGAGAAAATACAGAACAAAAAAGACATGACATATATATAAAACAAAAAAATACAATGGCAGATATAAATCCAACCATATCAATAACATTAAATACAAATGGATTAAGCAATCCAATCAAAAGGCAGAGATTGTCAGACTGGATTTTTAAAAAAATGACCTAACTATATGCTGTCTCCAAAAGATATACTTTAGCTTCAAAGATATAAACAGATTGAAAGTAAAAGGATGTAAAGTAATATATCATGCAAACAATCACAAGAAAGCTGGAGTGGCTATACTAGTATCAGATAAACAGACTTTAATGCAAACAAAAAAATTTACTAGAAACAAAGAGGGCCATTTTATAATGATAAAATGGTCAACTCATCAGTAAGATGAAACAATTATAAAGATATTTGCACCTACTAACACAATGCCAAAATACATGAAGGAAAAACTGACAACTCAATAATAGTTGGAGACTTCAATATCTCACTATTTTTCTTTTGGCTGCATTGGGTCTTCGTTGTTGCGTGCGGGCTTTCTCTAGTTGTGGCGAGCAGAGGCTAGTCTTCCTTGCGGTGTGTGGGCTTCTCATTGTGGTGGCTTCTCTTGTTGCAGAGCACGGGCTCTAGATGCGCGGGCTTCAGTAGTTGCAGCACGCAGGCTCAGTAGTTGTGGCTCGCGGGCTGTGGAGTGCAGGCTCAGTAGTTGCAGCGCATGGGCTTAGTTGCTCCGAGGCTTGTGGGATCTTCCCAGACCAGGGATCGAACTCATGTCCCCTGCATTGGCAGGCGGATTCTTAACCACTGCGCCACCAGGGAAGTCCAATATCTCACTTTCAATAATGGACAGAACATTGAAGCAGAAAATCAACAGGAAACAGAAGACTTGTTCAACATAATAAACCAACTAGACTTAACAGACTTCTAAAGAACACTACAGAATTTTTATTTACTATAGAACACTCCACCCTATCACAGCAGAATATATATTCTCAAGTGCACATGAAACATTCTCCAGGACCGACCATATGCCAGGTCATAAAACAAACCTCAAAACATCTAAAAACACAGAAATAATACAAAGCATGTTCTCTGACCACAGTGGAATAAAATTATAACTCAATAAAACAGAAAGAATATTTGGAGAATTCAAAAGTAAGAGGAAATTAAACAACACACTATTAAATAACTAGTTGATCAAAGAAGAAATCAAAAGGAAAATCATAACATACTTTGAGACAAATGCAAATGAAGACACAAAACATATGGGATGTAGCTTAAACAGTATTTAGAGGGACAAATATAGCTGTAAATGCCTATATAAGAAAGAATAAAGATCGCAAATCAATAACCTAAGCCTTACAATTGCAAGTGACCAAGAATATCCAAAACAATCTTGAAAACCAATCCTTTGGGGTTAATTCTGAAAGTTAGAGATGATTTACTGCCTTCAGGAGTTTAGAGGCAGGTTGGGAAGGCAAGATATAAAACATAAAAAGAATAAAGTAGAAAGACTCATACTTCCCCATTTCAAAACACACTGCAAAGCAACAGTAATCAATACAGTGTGGTGCTGATTAAGACAGATAGACAGATCAATGGAATAGCATTAAGAGTCCAGAAATAAAATCATGTGCCAACTGATTTTCAACAAAGGAACCAAGACCATTCAATGAGAAAAACATATAGTATTTTCAACAAATAGTGCTGGGACACACACAAAAGAGTAAATTTTAACCTTTACATCACATTCCATACAAAAATTAACTCAAAATGGGTCAAAGACCTAAATGTGAGAACTAAAACCATTAAATTCTGAAAAGAAAACATAAGGGTAGATCTTCATAACCTTGGATTTAGAAAGGATTCTTAGATATGACACCAAAAGCAGTAAGGGAAAAAAAAGATAACTTGGACTTTTCATCAAAATTAAAAACATCTGTGCTTCTAAGGACATCAGCAAGAAAGTGAAAAGACAAAGGGACTTATATCAAGAATATATAAAGAATTCTTACAACTCAATGATAAAAAGACATACAATTCAATTAAAAATTGGGCAAAGGGGCCTCCCTGGTGGCGCAGTGGTTAAGAATCCGCCTGCCAATGTAGGGGACATGAGTTCAATCCCTGGTCTGGGATGTGTGTGGAGCCCACATGCCGTGGAGCAGCTAAGCCTGTGCACCACAACTGCTGAGCCTGCACTCTAGAGTCCGCGAGCCACAACTATTGAGCCCACGTGTCACAACTACTGAAGCCCGTGTGCCTAGAGCCCGTGCTCCGCAACAAGAGAGGCCACATCAACGAGAAGCCTGCGCACTGCAACAAAGACCCAACACAGCCAAAAATAAATAAATAAATTTATTTAAAAAAAAAAATTGGGTAAAGAATCTGAAGAGCCATTTTTCCAAAGAAGGTATAACAAATGGCCAATAAGCACATTAAAAGATGTTTGACATCAATAATCATTAGAGAAATGCAAATCATAACCACAAAGAGATATAACTTCATATCCATTAGGATGGTTATAATCAAAGAGTCAGAATAACAGTGTTGGTGATGATGTGAACGATCAGAACCCTCATACACTGCTGATGAGAATGTAAAACAGTGGGGCTGCAGTAGAAAACCGTGAGGCAGTTTATGAAGTGATTAAACACAGAATTACCACATGACCTAGCAATTCCACTCCTAAGTGTAGGTATACCCTAGAGAAATGAAAACATATGTCTACCCCAAAACTTGTACACAAATATTTATAACAGCATTATTCATAATAACTAAAAGGAGGAAAAAACATAAATGTTCATCCACTGATGAATGGACAAATAAAATGTGGTGTTAAAGCCATTCTATGGAGTATTAATTGGTCATAAAAGGAATGCGGTAATGATACGTACTACAACATGACAAGCTTTGAAAACATTATGCTAAGTGGAAATAAGCAGTCACAAAAGACCGTACGTTATAGGCTTGCATTATTGTAAAATGTCTAGAATAGGGAAATCTATAGAAACAGAATTAGATTAGTGATTGCTTAGGGTAGGGGTGGGAGGGATGAGGGGATAGTGGGGGTAATAGTTAAAGAGTATAGCATTTCTTTTTGAGATGATGAAAATGTTCTAGAATTGACTGTAGTGATGGTAGCACATATCTGTGAATATACCAAAACCCACTGAATTGTACACTTTAAATAGTGAATTGTATGGTACATAAATTATATCTAAATAAAGGTGTTTAAAAAATTTAGTCCAGTCCTGGTCTCTAAAATACTTTCCTATCAAATACCTAAGACATTATTGAAAGAGAGTAAAAGTTTAAAGATCAATTGTAGTTTAAAGATCAAATACACGTAAAAATAACATAAACTTCATTCCACCATAAATGTACAATATATACAATGGATGCTTAGAATACCCTTGTTTTTGTCTTTATGTTGCCTATACTAATTTATAATACTAAATTAGAAATTTTCACGGAACATGTAAATGAAAATTCAAAACCATCACATAAGAGATAATAATAACACAGGCAAAACAGTCTCTGACATAAATCATACCAATGTTTTCTTAGGTCAGTCTCCCAAGGCAATAGAAATAAAAGCAAAAATAAACAAATGGGACCTATTCAAGTTTATAAGCTTTTGCACAGCAAAGGAAACCACAAACAAAAAGACAACCTATGGACTGGGAAAAAATATTAGCAAATGACGCAACTGACAAGGGCTTAATTTCCAAAATAAACAAACAGATCCTACAATTCAATAACAAAAAAAAAAGCAACCCAATTGAAAAATGGGCAGAACACCTAGACATTTCTCCAAAGACAACATACAGATGGCCGAAAGGCACATCGCTAATTTTCAGAGAAATGCAAATCAAAACTACAGTGAGGTACCACCTCACACTGGTCAGAATGGCCATCATTAAAAAGTCTACAAATAATAAATGTTGGAGAAGGTGTGGAGAAAAGGGAACCCTCTTACACTGTTGGGAATGTAAATTGGTGAAGCCACTATGGAAAACAGTATGGAGGCTCCTCAAAAAACTAGGAAGGCCACATGATCCAGCAATCCCACTCCTGGGCATAACTATAAATGTTCATAGAAGCACTATTTACAATAGCCAAGACATGGAAACAACGTGAATCTCCACTAACAGATGAATGGATAAAGAAGATGTGTTATATATATATATATATATATATATATATATATATATATATATATATATATATATATATATATATATAAATACAATGGAATATTACTCAGCCATAAAAAAGAATGAAATAATGCCATTTGCAGCAATATGGATGGACCTAGAGATTATCATACTAAGCAAAGCATGTCAGAAAGACAAAGACAAATACCGTATGATATCACTTGTATGCAGAATCTAAACTATGACACAGATGAACATATCTACAAAACAGAAATAGACTCACAGACATAGAGAACTGACTTGTATTTGCCAAGAGGGAGGGACGAGTTGGGGAGGGAAGGATTGGGGGTTTGGGATTAGCAGACGCAAACTATTATATATAGGATGGATAAACAACAAAGTCCTATTGTATAGTACAGGAAACTATAGTCAATATCCTGTGATAAACCATAATGGAGGAGGAGAGCTTCAAGATGGCAGAAGAGTAAGACACGGAGATCACCTTCCTCCCCACATATACATCAGAAATACATCTACATGTGGAACAACTCCTACAGAACACGCACTGAACGCTGGCAGAAGACCTCAGACTTCCCAAAAGGCAAGAAACTCCCTACGTACCTGGGTAGGGCAAAAGAAAAAAGAAAAAACAGAGACAAAAGAACAGGGACGGGACTTGCACCTCGGGGAGGGAGCTGTGAAGGAGGAAAGGTTTCCACACACTAGGAAGCCCCTTCGTGGGCAGAGACTGCAGGTGGTGGAGTGGGGGAAGCTTCGGAGCCACGGAGGAGAGCGCAGCAACAGTGGTGCGGAGGGCACAGTGGAGACATTCCCGCACAGAGGACTGGTGCCGACCAGCACTCACCAGCCCGAGAGGCTTGTCTGCTCACCCGCGGTGGTGGGCGGGAGCTGGGAGCTGAGGCTCGGGCTTCAGAGGTCGGATCCCAGGGAGAGGACCGGGGCTGGCTGCGTGAACACAGCCTGAAGGGGGCTAGTGCACCACAGCTAGCTGGGAGGGAGTCCGGGGAAAAGTCTGGACCTGCCTAAGAGGCAAGAGACTTTTTCTTGCCTCTTTGTTTCCTGGTGCGCGAGGAGAGGGGATTAAGAGCGCCGCCTAAAGGAGCTCCAGAGACGGGCGCGAGCCGTGGCTATCAGCGCAGACCCCAGAGACGGGCATGAGACGCTAAGGCTGCTGCTGCCGCCACCAAGCAGCCTGTGTGCGAGCACAGGTCCCGCTCCACACCTCCCCTCCCGGGAGCCTGTGCAGCCCACCACTGGCAGGGTCCCAGGATCCAGGGACAACTTCCCCAGGAGAACACACGGTGCACCTCGGGCTGGTGCAACATCACGCCGGCCTCTGCCACTGCAGGCTCGCCCCGCACGCAGTGCCCCTCCCTCCCCCTGACCTGAGTGAGCCAGAGCCCCCGAATCAGCTGCTCCTTTAACCCCATCCTGTCTGAGAGGGAACAGATGCCCTCAGGCGACCTACTCGCAGAGGTAGGTCCAAATCCAAAGCTGAACCGTGGGAGCTGTGCAAACAAATAAGAGAAAGGGAAATCTCTCTTAGCAGCCTCAGAAACAGCAGATTAAATCTCCACAATCAACTTGATGTACCCTGCATCTCTGGAATACCTGAATAGATAACGAATCATCCCAAATTGAGGAGGTGGACGTTGGGAGCAATGATATATATATATTTTCCCCTTTTTCTCTTTTTGTGAGTGTGTACGTGTATGCTTCTGTGTGTGATTCTGTCTGTATAGCTTTGCTTTTACCATTTGTCCTAAGATTCTGTCTGTCCGTTTTGGGGTTTTTTTAATTACTTAAAAATTTTTTTTCTTAATAATTATTTTTTATTTTAATTACTTTATTTTATCTTCTTTCTTTCTTCCTTTTCTCCCTTTTATTCTGAGCCGTGTGGAGGACAGGTTCTTGGTGTTCCAGCCAGATGTCAGGGCTGTGCCACTGAGGCGGGAGAGCCAAGTTTAGGACACTGGTCCACAAGACACCTCCCAGCTCCATGTAATATCAAACGGCAAAAATCTCCCAGAGATCTCCATCTCAATGCCAAGACCCAGCTCCACTCAAAACCAGCAAGCTACAGTGCTGGACATCTTATGCCAAACAACTAGCAAGACAGGAAAAACCCCATCCATTAGCACAGAGGCTGCCTAAAACCATAATAAGGCCACAGACACCCTAAAACACACCACCAGACGTGGACCTGCCCACCAGAAAGACAAGATCCAGCCTCATCCGCCAGAAAACAGGCACTAGGCCCCTCCACCAGGAAGCCTACACAATGCACTGAACCAACCTTAGCCACTGGGAATAGACACCAAAAACAATGGGAACTACGAACGTGCAGCCTGCAAAAAGGAGACCCCAAACACAGTAAGTTAAGCAAAGTGACAAGACAGAGAAACACACAGCAGATGAAGGAGCAAGGCAAAAACCCACCAGACCTAACAAGTGAAGAGGAAATAGGCAGTCTACCTGAAAAAGGATTCAGAATAATGATGGTAAAGATGATCCAAAATCTTCGAAATAGAATGGAGAAAATAAAAGAAACGTTTAACAAGGAACTAGTAGAACTAAAGAGCAAACAAACAGTGATGAACAACACAATAAATGAAATTAAATATTCTCTATAAGGGCTTTCCTGGTGACGCAGTGGGTGATAGTCTGCCTGCCGATGCAGGGGACACGGGTTCATGCCCTGGTCTGGGAAGATCCCACATGCCGCGGAGCGGCTGGGCCCGTGAGCCATGGCCGCTGAGCCTGCGTGTCCGGAACCTGTGCTCTCCAACGGGAGAGGCCACAACAGTGAGAGGCCCGTGTACTGCAAAAAAATAAATTAAAAAAAAATTCTCTAGAAGGGATCAATAGCAGAATAACTTAGGCAGAAGAACAGATAAGTGACCTGGAAGATAAAATAGTGGAAATAACTACTGCAGAGCAGAATAAAGAAAAAAGAATGAAAAGAATTGAGGACAGTCTCAGAGACCTCTGGGACAACATTAAATGTACCAACATTTGAATTATAGGGGTCCCAGAAGAAGAAGAGAAAAAGAAAGGGACTGAGAATATATTTGAAGAGGTTATAGTTGAAAACTTCCCTAATATGGGAAAGGAAATAGTTAATCAAGTCCAGGAAGCACAGAGAATCCCATATAGAATAAATCCAAAGAGAAACACGCCAAGACACATATTAATCAAACTGTCAAAAATTAAATACAAAGAACAAACGTTAAAAGCAGCAAGGGAAAAACAACAAATAACACACAAGGGAATCCCCATAAGGTTTACAGCTGATCTTTCAGCAGAAACTCTGAAAGCCAGAAGGGAATGGCAGGACATATTTAAAGTGATGAAGGAGAAAAACCTACAAGCAAGATTACTCTACCCAGCAAGGATCTCATTCAGATTTGACGGAGAAATAAAAACCTTTACAGACAAGCAAAAGCTAAGGGAATTCAGCACCACCAAACCAGCTTTACGACAAATGCTAAAGGAACTTCTCTAGGCAGGAAACACAAGAGAAGGAATAGGTAATAGGAACAGACATATTGATATTTATTTAAATGTAAACGCATTAAATGCTCCAACCAAAAGACATAGACTGGCTGAATGGATACAAAAACAAGACCCGTATATATGCTGTCTACAAGAGAACCACTTCAGACCTAGGGACATATACAGACTGAAAGTGAGGGGAAGGAAAAAGATATTCCATGCAAATGGAAATCAAAAGAAAGCTGGAGTAGCAATTCTCATATCAGACAAAATAGACTTTAAAACAGAGACTATGACAAGAGACAAAGAAAGACAATACATAATGATCAAGGGATCAATCCAAGAAGAAGATATAACAATTGTAAATATTTATGCACCCAACATAGGAGCACCTCAATACATAAGGCAAATACTAACAGCCATAAAAGGGGAAATCGACAGTAACACAATCATAGTAGGGGACTTTAACACCCCAATTTCACCAATGGACAGATTATCCAAAATGAAAATAAATAAGGAAACACAAGCTTTAAATGATACATTAAACAAGATGGACTTAATTGATATTTATAGGACACTCCATACAAAAACAACAGAATACACATTCTTCTCAAGTGCTCATGGAACATTCTCCAGGATAGATCATATCTTGGGTCACATATCAAGCCTTGGTAAATTTAAGAAAATTGAAATCTTATCAAGTATCTTTTCCGACCACAATGCTATGAGACTAGATATCAATTACAGGAAGAAACCTGTAAGAAATTACAAAGACATGGAGGCTAAAAAACAAACTACTTAACAACCAAGAGATCACTGAAGAAATCAAAGAGGAAATCAAAAAATACCTAGAAACAAATGACAATGCAAACACGACGACCCAAAACCTATGGGATGCAGGAAAAGCAGTTCTAAGAGGGAAGTTTATAACTATACAATCCTATCTTAAGAAAAAAGAAACATCTCAAATAAACAACCTAAACTTACACCTAAAGTAACTAGAGAAAGAAGAACCAAAAAAACCCCAAAGTTAGCAGAAGGAAAGAAATTTCCTTCCTAGTGCATTCCTATACACTAATGATGAGAAATCTGAAAGTGAAATTAAGAAAACACTCCCATTTACCACTGCAACAAAAAGAATAAAATATCTAGGAATAAACCTACCTAAGGAGACAAAAGACCTGTATGCAGAAAATTATAAGACACTGATGAAAGAAATTAAAGATGATACAAATAGATGGAGAGATATACCATGTTCTTGGACTGGAAGAATTAACATTGTGAAAATGACTCTACTACCCAAGGCAATCTACAGATTCAATGCAATCCCTATCAAACTACCACTGGCATTTTTCACAGAACTAGAACAAAAAATTTCACAATTTGTATGGAAACACAAAAGACCCCAAATAGCCAAAGCAATCTTGAGAAAGAAAAACGGAGCTGGAGGAATCAGGCTCCCTGGCTTCAGACTATACTACAAAGCTACAGTAATCTAGACAGTATGGTACTGGCACAAAAACAGAAATGTAGATCAATGGAACAGGATAGAAAGCCCAGAGATAAACCCACACACATATGGTCACCTTATCTTTGATAAAGGAGGCAAGAATATACAGTGGAGAAAAGACAGCCTCTTCAATAAGCGGTGCTGGGAAAACTGGACAGCTACATGTAAAAGAATGAAATTAGAACACTCCCTAACACCATACACAAAAATAAAGTCAAAATGGATTAAAGACCTAAATGTAAGGCCAGACACCATCCAACTCTTAGAGGAGGGCTTCCCTGGTGGCGCAGTGGTTGACAGTCTGCCTGCCGATGCAGGGGACATGGGTTCGTGCCCCGGTCTGGGAAGATCCCACATGCCGCGGAGCGCCTGGGCCTGTGAGCCATGGTCGCTGAGCCTGCACGTCCGGAGCCTGTGCTCCGCAACGGGAGAGGCCACAACAGTGAGAGGCCACAACAGTGAGAGGCCCGCATACCGCAAAAACAAAACCAAAAACAACTCTTAGAGGAAAACACAGGCAGAACACTCTATGACATAAATCACAGCAAGATCCTTTTTGACCCACCTCCTAGAGAAATGGAAATAAAAACAAAAATAAACAAATGGTACCTAATGAAACTTAAAAGCTTTTGCACAGCAAAGAAAACCATAAACAAGACGAAAAGACAACCTTCAGAATGGGAGAAAATATTTGCATATGAAGCAACTGAAAAAGGATTAATCTCCAAAATTTACAAGCAGCTCATGCAGCCCAACATTAAAAAAACAAACAACCCAATCCAAAAATGGGCAGAAGACCTAAACAGACATTTCTCCAAAGAAGATAGACAGATTGCCAACAGACACATGAAAGAATGCTCAACATCATTAATCATTAGGGAAATGCAAATCAAAACTACAATGAGATATCGTCTCACACCCATCAGAACGGCCATCATCAAAAAATCTACAAATAAATGCTGGAGAGGGTGTGGAGAAAAGGGAATCCTCTTGCACTGTTGGTGGGAATGTATATTGATACAGCCACTATGGAGAACAGTACGGACATTCCTTAAAAAACTAAAAATAGAACTACCATATGACCCGGCAATCCCACTACTGGGCATATACCCTAAGAAAACCATAATTCAAAAAAGTCATGTACCAAAATGTTCATTGCAGCTCTATTTACAATAGCCAGGACATGGAAGCAACCTAAGTGTCCATCAACAGATGAATGGATAAAGAAGATGTGGCACATATATACAATGGAATATTACTCAGCCGTAAAAAGGAACGAAACTGAGTTATTTGTAGTGAGGTGGATGGACCTAGAGTCTGTCATACAGAGTGAAGTAAGTCAGAAAGAGAAAAACAAATACAGTATGCTAACACATATATATGGAATCAAAAAAAAAAAAAAAAGGTCATGAAGAACCTAGGGGCAAGATGGGAATAAAGATGCAGACCTACTAGAGAATGGACTTGAGGATACAAGGAGGGGGAAGGGTAAGTTGGGACAAAGTGAGAGAGTGGCATGGACATATAAACACTACCAAACATAAAATAGCTAGCTAGCTAGTGGGAAGCAGCCGCATAGCACAGGGAGATCCGCTCCGGTGCTTTGTGACCACCTAAAGGGGTGGGATAGGGAGGGTGGGAAGGAGGGAGATGCAAGAGGGAGGAGATATGGGGACATATGTATATGTATAACAGATTCACTTTGTTATAAAGCAGAAACTAACACACCAGTGTAAAGCAATTATACTCCAATAAAGATGTTAAAAAAAAAAACCATAATGGGGCTTCCCTGGTGGCGCAGTGGTTGAGAGTCCGCCTGCCCGTGCAGAGGACACGGGTTTGTGCCCCGGTCTGGGAAGATCCCACATGCAGCAGAGCGGCTGGGCCCGTGAGCCATGGCCGCTGAGCCTGCGCGTCCGGAGCCTGTGCTCCGCAACAGGAGAGGCCACAACAGTGAGAGGCCCGCGTACCGCAAAAAAAAAAAAAAACCATAATGAAAAAGAATATATATATGTATAACTGACTCACTTTGCTGTACAGCGGAAATTAACATAACCTTGTAAATCAACTATACTTCAATAAAATTTTTTTAAAAAGAGATAATAATAGTTTATTAACATGGCTATGTAGTATTGGTTTTAATAACAGTTCATTGAATAAAAAAATATTATTTTCAGTACAGGAAGATAATTTTGAGTTTTCCCTCGTAATATAGTTTTGCTGGTACTGTCTCAAATGAATCTTACCAGAAAATCTAGTCTATATTCGGTTCTCTCAAGACCTCAAATATCAAGAACACTAAAATTTTAAAATATTCATTATCATAAAGCCTTCCATTTCTTGTCCATTTTCATAAAAGTCAATGTGATAAACTAAACTTCTTAGGGATAACCCAATTATTTCAAGTTGTTCATTGTTAATCCTCTATTTTACATCTAAGAATAGTTTGAAGTACTAGATATCATAATTTGTAACAGAAATAAGTTTTATAGGTATAATTTTCCTTAAAGAAAAAAGATAACATATTCCCTATTACTGTTGCTCACATACTTGAAATCTAAAGTAGGCTCTCATATAAGATTCGTGCTACAAATTACAGAACAAGCACCGTATCATAGCAACCCAGCAATACCACTACAGTGACACGCTGAGGATGCAATCCAAGATTCTAATTTAAGAAACTGGCACAGAATATAGGACATGCAGCTTTTTTTGGCAATACCCCTAGAACATTAATAACTAAGAGTCTAAAATCAGCTTTTATTTGAAACTTCAGAGGATCAAGCTTTTATAAGGTAACAATGGAAACGTTTATTAACAAATGATTCACAGCATTGTAACTACATATGACTTAGGTAAGGGTCTATGATTTCATTAAAATTGAAAATGGTGGGAAAAATTGTAGATATCACATCTTAGGAATTTGAATACATGAAACCTACCAGTTTGATAATGCATTCTAATATACAAATATATACCATTTTAAGAAAACCCCTAGAATACTATCTAAAACTTTAAAAAGCATAAATATTTACATGCTTTACTCAATTACCATTCAAATACAAATACATTCACAACTACTACACTACAAAAGGGTTAAAATATACTGTTCAATTTTTATTTCAAAAAATTATGTTTCCTCTTGTTATCAAAACCACTTTAAAGGGGCTTCCCTGGTGGCGCAGTGGTTGAGAGTCCGCCTGCCGATGCAGGGGACACGGGTTCGTGCCCGGTCCGGGAAGATCCCACATGCCGCAGAGTGGCTGGGCCCGTGAGCCATGGCCGCTGAGCCTGCGCGCCATGGCCGCTGAGCCTGCGCGTCCGGAGCCTGTGCTCCGCAACTGGAGAGGCCACAACGGTGAGAGGCCCGCGTACCGCAAAAAAAATAAACACTTTAAAGAAGATAAGAACAAGAAATGAAGATGAGCTGGTGGGGCATGTTATATGGATTTCTTGGAATGTAGAACCTTGAGAAGCAGAATACTGAAAAACAGTCTCCTAGAAGAATAAATGGAATATTGTGTCATCTGTTTAATTCAATTTGAATATAAAATCTATTCATTAAATAAAGGTTTTTAGAAGCATCTTTGTTTCATTTGGGACCCTTGGGGAACAAGAAGTGTTTTAAAACAGATCTTTATAGATGGTTTCCATAGCTGTGATGAGGTTCCATCTTGCAGCTAACTCTACCTGCAACTCCTAAGAAACACCTGCTACTGTGTTAGGAAAAGGATTACCTACTTTAACAAGGTGGTTCAAGTCTCTAGGGCAGGGCCTAAGGGCCACAAAACAACCCACCCACTTCCCTCCTCCATCTGACCAGAGACGGGCTTCAGCATGGCGGTGGTGCTGCAAATCCAAGGACCCTGAAATTATATACAAAATATTGTATATGATATTTTCTGAGATGATGGATTTCTTTAATCAGATTTTCTAGGAGATCCATGTATAATCTCCCCAAAATTAAACAACAGTACTCTTAGAAGTTATTTCCTCTCCTTTTAACATAAGGAATTTTCATAATCAAGGTTTAAAATGATTTGACTCAGTATTTCCAAAAATAAAGTTTAATCAGAAACAATTCTAGATTTTAATTTTTTTCTTTCAGAAACATGCTATTTATAGTATTCTATTAAAGTGAAAGTAATGGGTTATAGAACAACATACATTATATGATCTCACTAATGGGAAAATATAGGAAGATGTTCAAAATTTTAGAAGTTTCCTCTGCCTGGGGATTTTTACTTTCTATTGACTTGTCTTTAAGAGTGAGTCTGTAAGTTTTTACAAAAATAATAAAGCCATTATACAAGAAATAGGGTAGTTAAGAATATGACATTTCTCACTGCATAGTCTTTAAATGACTTTATTTTAGAAAACCATGAAAACTGAGACTCACTCATGACTCACAGCAAGTACTGTATCCTAAAATAGTCATTCCTATTCCACAGGAGAAGCTACTTTTCTAGATCTTTTTTTAAAAAAAAGAAGTTCTCAAAATATCAAAATATGATTATGTGTAAGCTTATACAGGTGGTTCAAATTAAAAACAGAATTATCAAAATATATGAAATACCAAAATCAGTGCCTGGGTATCTGGTAGCTAAGTAAAACCTGGGTTATTTTTACCTCTCCTACATGAATGATAGAAATTTCCTATGAAGGAAATATGACTGTGAAAATTAAATGCACCTTAAAAGCATTTCATTGTTACATCTGCTACTTTATTTCCACTTTGGATTCAAATTTAGTCACAAATGTATGTAGAAAACTACTTAGAGAGATGACATATTGTCTAATTTCAGTTTTTCTCAGTTTTCAGGAGAATAAAATCAGTAGAGTGATAGATGAATTGGCCCAAATGACTTTTATATCCAAGTCTCAGTTATCTTGCCCCAATTTATTTTCCTCCCTTGAATTGGGAAATAATGATCAGAAAGACAGTGCTATGTTAATGTGGTCATAGTTTAAAAAAAAAAAGTTTTCAAAAACTGTGTGTACATAGCTTGTGTATAGAACAGAGAAGCAAAAATAAGTAGAATCTAATCAGTCTTGATATTCCATAATAATTCCATAATTCCTCAAAGCTGCTAATTACATATCATTATAACTTTAAGTGAGTAGAGACTCCAAATTATAAATCTAGCTCTGACACAAATGTGCTGAGTGATTAAAAGTTCATTTCATCTTGTTTCTCAGTACTCATTCATAAAACAACTGTTCTCCAATTTCTTCTTCAGAAAAACTTTACATTACTTTAAAAAAGGGAAGAATTGTGCTAAAAGGGAGACCTGCAAAGATCAATGAAGCATTTTTATACCAGAAGAATTTAAAAAATAAAGATCCTCTGCTTTACAGGGTCTTAGAAAAACCTACTTTCAGTACCTGCCCAGGACCTAAAAGAAATCATTATCTCTCTTGTAAGGCTCTCAACTACAAATATTTCTCCTTTGCACTGTTAGAAAATAACATGATAATTTTGCTTTAGTGCAGACAATACATATCTTGGTTTCATATTACAGAGGCCGAATCAATTGAGAAGATGAAGCTATAAATGACTTGCACAAGAATATAACCTACCTGTTTTGGTTTCTTCATCAACAAAATGCTAAATTTGGGGCTGTATGTAAACTATTACTCAATTATAAATCATTATAAATTTGTGAATTACTGCATGACACAAAACGGTGTTTTTCTTTAAATCAATTTAATAGCATTTGCTTCATTATTTCATTCAATAAATATTAAACCAAGTACTGACTGCCTAAATTCTGGGAAGGAAGATATGGATCTCAGGTCCTGGAGCACTTTACTTATAGTCTAAAGGCAGAAAACAGCCAATTAAGTAACTAACCCTACTCATGAACCTGTCCCAACAAATTTTGTAATCTACCTCACACATATACCAAGGACATCTTGCCACTGCGCAATGTCTTATACACAGACATTCCACTGAATGGGGAATATATAATCCCATTTTGCCCAAAAGACCAAGTGGCCAGCATCCCAAACTATGAACATTTTCTAATAAACAACGTTGAAAATCTTTTTTTTTTTTTTTGCGGTACGCGGGCCTCTCACCGTTGTGGCCTCTCCCGTTGCAGAGCACAGGCTCCGGACGCACAGGCCCAGTGGCCATGGCTCACGGGCCCAGCCGCTCTGCAGCATGTGGGATCTTCCCGGACCGGGGCACGAACCCGTATCCCCTGCATCGGCAGGCGGACTCTCAACCACTGCGCCACCAGGGAAGCCCCGTTGAAAATCTTTTAATGAATGTTTAGAAATCATAGAAATTACCAATGGGCACTCTGTGATTCACACATCCAAAATTCTATCTGATGTTTATACCTAGGTTTCCAAAAGACATCTCAAACTTAAAATCTCTAAAATATAACTCTGGATTTTCTCTCTTTATCTGGTTCTTTTTCTAATGTATTCCTTCTCAGTGGTGGTAGACCTATGCAACGCAGCTGTCCAAGCTAAAACACCTGGGAAACATCTTTGGCTCCTACCTTTGCCTGTCCATCTCTCCCAAACAATTCATCAACAAGTCCTAGCTTAGTTATATTGTGAATACATCTCTTTCTCTCCATCTTTACTGCTACCACCCTAGCCCCAGCCACATCATGCCTCATCTAGTCTATTAAAACAACCTCCTAACTGATCCTCCTTCTAAAAATCTTGTTCTGCTACAATCCATTCTCCACCCAGCAGCCAGTGATACATTTTTTTTGTTTTAATTGTCATGCTTCCTGAAAGAGATGTCCATACTTACTGACTTGGCTTTCCCAATTTCCATTCACTCCTCATTTCTCCTTAGAGAAGTCTGGTTTCAAGTCTATCAATCCTCTGAAACCCCTCTAGAGTCACAAATGTTGCCTGAAGACTACCAAACCCATGGAAACATTTCCATTCTTATTTGACTTGTTAGCAGTTCTTCTCACTGTTACTAGCCTCACCCCACTCCCAATTAAAAACATATTTTCTTCCCTTGACTGCCTTGTCTCTACTCTCTCCTGTCTTCCACTCAAGCTGCTGCTCCTTCTTCTTTGATCATCATCTAAATGATGGTATTCCTTGCCCTCTTCTCATTCTATATACATTTTCAGTAAGCAGTTGCATCTCTTCAAATGCCACCTTTAATCTAAAGCTCCTAAATTCTTATTTTTAGCACAGATTTTTCTACTTAGCTCCAGACCCAAATATCTAATTTCCTACTAGACTCTTCACTTCTATTTCCACAGGCACTTCAACCTGTCCCACAGACAACCTGTCCCTGTCTTCTCCCACATCAGATCTTCCACTCTTTTTCCCTTTCAGTAAATTGCTACCATACATCTAGTTGCACAAGTTAGAAATGTATCATCATTGATTTTTCCCTCTCACCAAGTCCCCCTGTGATACCACCTATCCCCACTTAGATAAGGCCACCATCATCTCTTGCCTGGATTACTGTGCCAGCAGCATTAACTAGTATTCTTCACTCTCATCTCCCAATATACTCTTCACACAACTGTCAGGAATAAGTGCAGGACATGGCATCAAGGCTGTTACCTAGACACTGATTGTCGCTCCAGTCTCTTCTCTAGCCAGTTCCCTATTATAATATTCTTTATCACAGCCACATATATTGCTGGCAGTTCCCAACATACGCTATGCTCACCTACCTCTGGGGTTGCCCATACTGTCCTTTAGGTGGACCTCTTAGAACCCATGTGTCTTGGTCTAACACGTCTGGTCTTTCAGGTCTCAGCTTAACCTGTCACCTTCTCCAGGAAGCTTTCCCTGATCTCTCTCCTCACATACCAAAACTGAGTTGGGTCCCTCACACACTCCCCTAGGCTTTCACTGCTTACTCTTATCACAGCACTTGTCTCTAATTGAAACCACCGGCTTACATGTCTATATTTATCCCACCAGACTCTAAGCCCCTAAAGACATTTAATTTTGAAAGAAAAAGCATTCATCATTTTATTCACTTTACTGAGTAAAAGTTTTAATCTCTACAATGGTTCACCTAAAATTTAAGCACTATGAACATCAAAGAGGAAAATATTTCTGTACTAGACTTTGAAAGCAAAGTATGTATCTAGTTTCACAGCAGGCAAACAAAATCTTCTTCCTCTGGCTAATTATAAGAAGAACAGTAGTACAAGTTAAAAAAAAAAAAGCAGGGGCTTCCCTGGTGGCGCAGTGGTTGGGAGTCCGCCTGCCGATGCAGGGGACACGGGTTTGTGCCCCCGTCCGGGGGGATCCCGCAGGCCGCGGAGCAGCTGGGCCCGTGAGCCATGGCTGCTGAGCCTGCACGTCCAGACCCTGTGCTCCGCAACGGGAGAGGCCACAACAGTGAGAGGCCCGCGTACCACAAAAAAAAAAAAAAAGCAAATATATATTCCTATAGAAATTATATTTTATTTTACTTATGACTTCAACAGATGTTTATCTTTAGAAAAGTCTGTTTGGAAAATTATGTTTTAAAAAAACACCCAGTTTTGCTAAATCAAAATTCAGAGCTTATGACAAAAACTGTCTCATCCTTTTGACTTTATCAATTTAGAGGCACAGGATCAACCATGAGTTCAAATAATCATCATCTTCTGGTAACAGCTATAATTCTAGAATACCCATTATCAATGAGTGTGAATCAAAGGCAAATCCAATTAAAAAGAGAAAATGTATCATTTTTAAAGCTATATTTAATATTTTATTATCCTGTACTACAAGTTAAGCCCAGTCATTAAAAAATTCTAGTTTCATACACCTAACATCTTTTTAACTACCGTTTATGCAGTTTCCTCACTAAGCAAAATCTGAGAGAGTATCTAAGAGCTTAAAAACCCTGTACTTCTTCTCCCTACCTTAAAGAAAGCTTTTCTGATGAAATGACAAGATAGCTATTTATTTAGAACAAGAGTGAAACTCATTCCCAATGAAAGCTAAACCAGAATGACTTCTGAGGTCCCATTCAGCACTGGAAGGCTCAACTAGATATAACATCACAATAATGTTACAGTAAATGCAATTAGCATCACCATTCCAGTAGGAGGAGTGAGTTCCCAAGAAATCCCTTGCCTTCAGTATCCAAGTTAGAAATAGGTTCTCTGAATTTTATAATGTGAACCTATCATATTTGGCAAACTACAAAAAAAAAAAATCCTAATAGATTTCTTTAAGAAATCTGATCAAAATTGCAGGATTTCTAAAATTCACCATTACACGAAAAAACCACATAAACAAATTCCTTCAAGGAAAAGTTCAAAAATATATATAAAAAGTGGTTTGAAACTGCTCATTAGTGAATATCCTGCCCAGACAAGCAGAGCTTATTTCACATAAACCTAGCCTGTCATGTAAAACTCTTTCAGTAAAGCATTTAGGTTCCCTATCACATAATAATGCACTGAAAGTAATTATATATTTAAAATCTGTTCCTTTCATCTCCTTCAAGGACATCCTTATAAATAAAGACTGAGCCTCAAATTTAGAAATTACTGGAAACTAGTTATTTCAGTTTACCCGATATTTACATAGTTGTCCACATCTGGAAGTCAACCCAGTATTACTTTTCCACACAGACCTTACACAATACTTTTCCTAGAAATAAATCTATCAATAATGTTACACGTCACTTAAACCAGTCACTGGCAAAGCACAAATACAGCAGCAAACAATCCTTTGTTTCAAACCTACATTTACTATTTATTATCATGGTACTGAAAACCCAAAATTCATAACTTTGAATCAGATTTACGCACAAATATATTAAAACAAAACACAAAACAGAAGAGAACCCATCTGCTGGTAGATAGCACAGAACACCACTGAAGGAAGCATAATCAATAACGGGGGATGTGTGTAGAGGGAGGGCCAACAGGTAATTTCTTAATCAAAACAGTGACTCCGCCTACATGACCACACTTATTATGCACAGAACACCGTATTTGGTACTATAATAGGATATGAAAACACAGATAACTTCTGCTTTCACAAAAATTTTACCATCTCATTCTGGAGGGAGAACATCACTTCATAACTGACACTGACTCAGCACAACAAATCAACAAATACAGGTATCATTCAAACTGGTTAGCAGAAAGGCCAAAGACAAAAGAGAGTTATGGAATATAAGTGGCCCCAGGTCCTTGCTGCCCTACCTTCAGTAAAAAACTGTGGTCAAGATTAAGATGATAGATGTAAAAACACTCTGACGAAAAACATTTCTTTTTCCTTTTTCTTTTTCTTTCTAAAATGCCCTGTTTATTCTGCAAAAATCTGGAATACTTCACAAATCTGTGTGTCATCCTTGGGCAGGAATCATGCTAATCTTCAATAGTTTCAGTTTTAGTATTATGTGCTGCCAAAGCAACCACAAGAAAAACATTACTTGACGCTAAATAAATATAAGGCATGACCAAAAACAGTTATGATCAACAATATCTCATCTGTTCAACATCTAATAGTCAACATATACACTAGTAATATTAGTTCTAAATCTTCAAGAGGCAGAACAATGCTGTGAACATACAGCAAATATCAGCTTTACATTCCAAATTGGTTGGGATTATCATGCTACCCTGAATGATGAGATTAAAACTAGGCAAACTGCTATCATATGTTCTCATTTTTACTTGACAGCTCAGCCACAGCTCTGAAAATCACAGAGAGAAAAAAAAAACACGTGACCACCTTGTATCAAAGGATAATAGCTGATTTTTAATTATGATAACTACAGTAAAATCCAATAGAATCAACTCATCACACCTAAAACTCCAGAATCCAAGAGCACTATCCCCTTCAGGAAAGTAGCTGATTAGCCATAGGGGGCAGCAAAGTTAAGAGAGTGAAAAGTAAATAGCACGAGGTGAAGTGAGGGCAGGAAATGTTAATAGGCTGGGTAATGAGCCGCGAGTATCCAGAGAAAAGGACAAAGTCTCAATTAATGAATTAAATCAATAGACAGATAATGCCAAACCAGTAATTCTCAACCCTGGCTGCATATCAGAATCATCCTGGGAGCTTTCAAAAATACAAATGCCTGCATCCTACCTTAGACCAATTTATTTAGAATCACTTGAGGGTAGGACCCAGGCACTGATGTTTTTTAAAACTCTCTAAGTGCACAGCCAGGGTTGAGAACACTGCTAAACACATAAAATTAAAATAAGGTAGTTTATATCCCCAGCTTTTTACAATTTAAAAAGTTAAAATTGTAAAAACACACAATCTATTATTTCCCAAATGTATGATTTTTGTTGATAAACCTGTCTTTGTCATCCAAAGAGAGGCAATACCTCATTAAAGACTAATTCATTTTTGTGATTTTAGCAGGGGAAAATATTATTCTTACAAGTAAAAATGATTAAACTGAAGGTCAAAGGGGTTAAACAACTAGCCCAAAGCAACTGTGACTCATCAATGATACAGGAAAACAGTTTAAGTGTACTATTTACAGGATGGTACTCTATCCCAGTGATCACACTATTTTACTTAAATACATTTTACTGGATTCTCACTTTACAGGCACTTCATAAAAGGATCCAAAATTCAATTAAGAATCAGAGGAGGTAACAACATTGGGGGAAAAAGAAATTTGACCCTAAATAGGAATTCTGAAGATGTTAAATTAGACTTAAATGGAAGTTTTTCCTTCATGTGAAGGCCAGCAACAGACACTATATTAATTTCTCTAGAAGTATATCCTTAAAAAGTTTTTAAATATTTAAAAGTAAGTCTACCAGAAGAAATATAATATTACTTCCAGAAGACAGTCCTAAAATAGGTAAAATGTTATATCCCTTTGTAAACAAACATTTTTAACTTATTCAGATGAATTTCAACTCTCCTTTATTGCCACCCCAATTACTAAAACGGGTTTTGGGTTTAGATGGAATGAAATTAATTTTGAAAAAAATCTATAAACCTTAAAAGTTCAGTCAGTAGTGTCCCTCACCAGCACAAAAAAGTTAAGTTAGTTATGAAATTTCAAATCGTGTCGTTGTTCTTGTTCCAGATACCCTAAAAGACCACATACATCAAGAAAAACAAAATTTTTTTTTCCCTATAGGTAAGCAAAGCACTTCAAATGAGCACCACTGTTACTGGACTCAATACCTCCAGTGGGACCCAGGTTCTAAGAATATACCAACCAAGAAACTGAGGAAACTTGGTTAGTTCTTTACCTCATCTGAAGGGGACTTCAATCTCAAAGCCAGTTTCATTCTGTTCTTTGCCATTTACTGGCTGTCTCCCATAAGAAATGCACATCTATACAATTCTACTGGCTAATTCAACTTCTCTGCTTGATAAAAAACTTCTAACTACAACTTTCAATATTTTAAATAGTCACTCTACCCTATTTCCACATCCACACTTATGCTGATGTTACAGCTTCACCTCATTTCACATAAATCATATGTGAAAACTGATTATAAACAAATTATACATTAAGTACACTAGCAAAGTTTACTATTTATGTGAATCCTTCATTTAGAAAATACCTTTGATCTGGATTTTCAAATATCAAACAGAATGGGAACTAACATTCTTTGCCTATTTTTAGGCACTAATTACATTATTTCACTTAATCCCCCAAATCCTGGGGAGATAGAAGGTATTATCCCCATTTTAGAGATAAGGAAAGCAACTCAGAAAGATTAAAATTTTACCTTTGACCCAGGGCTGACCCCAATGACCCAACTCTATGATACTGCTCAAATTTCACAAAGCAGGATAACAGCAAAAATACTGAAATCATTTAACCTGGGTACCGGTGTCAGGTGCAACACCATCCAGATAAGTAATCACAGGCCTGCAACTAAGCTGTTTAAGCCTCAGCTTTCTCATCTGCGAATAATACTGGTCTTGCACAGAGTTGCTGGGATAACACAATGAAATATAATTTTTGTAAAAATACATTGAGCTACGGATTGTCACAATATTACCTTAGGTGTGAAAAAGCAAGGGCTATCGGGGATTAGATGTTACACAACTTTGGACTATTTCACTTATTATGAGCAATACAGTTTTTATAATTTAAAAATATAAATAAAAGTGCAAAATAATTTGTAAATGCTAAATGTTATATAACTGTATGGCATCTACTATTTTACCAAACCAATCCTTCTAGAGACTTACACAAAAAAGGTTAAACAGACTGAAAAGCTTCCAATTAACTGATTTTTTTTTTTTAAGTTAAAAGTCTCCTAACTGTTGGTTACCAGAGGAAAAGTTTAAGGTAGAAAAATTAAGTACTATACTAATGAAAATTTAAATACAGAAAAAAATGATTGACAGAACGTTCCTACCTTTATTTTCTAATACCTAGTTCTCAGAGGAACTTACAGAACTAACATAAGAAATTTCAAGTATTTTGGAAAAAAAAAATTTTTAAGTTATAAAATATAAGGCAGTTAAGTTTGATGACCCACATAACAGTTTCTCATTTTTAAAACATCCTTTTAACAAGGCTTGTTTTTTAAATACTTTCTGTAATAAAACAGAATTTTCTCTGAACATTTTCACCATTAAAATCCTGCAACCCACTTACTAAATTATTTCACACGAATAACTTCTTATAGATTATAAAGTGGGATTATTTTGTTACTCTTTACCCATAGCATGCTTTAAGGAAAATAGCTGGCACCCTTCCAGTTTAGATTCATGTGGACAAAGTGTAACGTAAGCAGGTTGGCATAAACACTTAAAAGATTTTGTATGGCCACAGACATTGAATCACTCCACAGCAAGATTATATTTCAGAGCAGGAAGAAAAATTCTCTTTCATACATGTATTACAGGGCTTTCCACTGGTTTTTGTTAAGGCCACAAATGGAAAAAACTACTACTGACAGAAAAAGCACTCAACGTTGTGGTATCAAAGACACTGCCAAAGTACCAAATGAAGCAACTGAATTTTTAAAAAACCACTTTTCAAGCATTTTGGCATCTGGAGTACAAGTAGTTTTTCCTAGTGGGTAATCTAAGTAAGAATCTTATTCTTCAATTAAATTTACATAAATTTATCCTGAATACGTAACTTTGCTTATAAAGAATACTATATTTTCATGTAAAACATATAGAATAAAACTAAAGTTCCAATTTTATTTTTTTCTCTACTAGTGAGCAAAATACTATAAATAAAACATTCAATGACACCTTCAACTTGTTGAACTATACACCGTGAAACCTGGATGAATACTGACTCTGCATATTTTTGCTAGGCTTTTAAAAACAAAATATATTAAAACTGCATCTCCTGGCTTGAAGCAACCATATATCTAATATTCAATTATTTTTATTAAATATAAGTAAATATTATATTAAAAAAGACAATATAAGGAACATCTTACTAAAAAGCAAATTAAAGAAACATGAAAGAAAAACACTAGCACCAAACCTTCAAACTGCAAAAACAATTTGCCAATTTAATGAAAAAAAATTAAAAAGGAAAAATATGTTTTAGTTAAGTTTAAAATTTTAAATTCATGAATAGTAGTTCAATGTCCTAATAGGTAAGATGATATTCTTTTATAGCTATGACATCACTCAAGTATTAGTCTTGGCAATGCCTACTACCATTGTGGTCTGCCATTGACTATGCTATGTAAATTTTCACAATTTTTTTATGCTAAATAGCAAATGATAAATGCAGTACCACAGGCTACACATCTTAAATAAAACCTTCTTTCAAAAGTCAGTTTGATTCTGGCTGTGGGATGTCTTTAATTTAGAAGCACCCCAAGAGGCAGGGCAGTGTAGGATCTGAATGGGGTTCCAGAGCTATTGCAGGTCAACTGTGATTTGATCTGGGGTTTTCTTTAGACTCTTAGCCAAACTAAGGCTGGATTCATAGGCCCAAAGACAAATCAGAACCAGACTGGCCTTAAAGGGGATGCTGGAGCTTTTTCAAACTGATAGAAAAACCTGCTGAACATTTATCTATTTCAGTATGAACTTTTCATTTCCTGGCCTTGCAAAACAGATGATCTAGATTTCTATCAGGTTTCTTTTGTCGAAAAAAAATTTCGAATGTTTAGTACCATTATCATCTTGTTCCATGATGATGCCTATCTCATAAAAAGCAAAGACATTAAAATTATAAAATTAAAAGGTAGTAATCCACAAAGAATAAACTAGAACACCAGGAACCAATTTCTTTCTTTCTTTCTTTCTTTTTTTAATCCTCTAAACCTAGTGGGAAAAAGGAGTGAGCCAAAAGGAGTGCCAAGTTCTCCTGCAAGGCATTGACACGGATACCAAACTGAATTACTGTACAAACCTACAAAGTCCCTGGAATCACTGCTTGGCGAACTAAGTTCCCATTCCATTGCAAAGCGACACTATCTATCCCTTAACACCTCTCCAAGTTTACCGTGTGTATCTTCTAAGACGATAAAGTATTTTAAGTCTTTCTATTCTTTGGGCTACAGGGAACATTTAAATCTAATGACCCAGTAAGTAAGACACTACACTGGTCAGATTTTTTAGGCTTTTTCTTTTTTTTTTTTTTTTAGGCTTTTTCTTTATAGATAAATCTAAAGGCCAGGTAACTCCTAACCGGTGTGTGCATTAGGATTCCTGGTCTGTAAGACTCTTAGGAACCATCAATGGGAAGGAAAGTTAGGGAGAGAGTGCGTACAGGCGCTTTATAATTGGAAAAGTAAAGGATTGGCTAAGAGTGGCCGAAAAGAGGAGGCAGGTCTCAGAAAGGGAAGGTCGGAACGTAAGACAGGTTGTTAAAGCAAGATGGGGACGGGCAAGGCTCGGGGAAGAAGAGTGAAGAACTCTACCCCTCGGACCGCAAGAGGAGAGCTCCAGTCGCAAGGGCAGGTAAAAGAGCGCGCAGGTGGGGAGGGGTGCCGACCTCCTCCAAGACCGGAAGAGCTGAGGTGAACCCAGAAGTGAGAAAAGCAAGGCTCTTAACAGCAAACCTGTTTGAATCAAAGGGGGTGGGAGGACGCCAAGGAAGCATGGGGAACGCGACTCGCACACTCCGAGCCCCAGCTGGGCAGAAGAAACCCCCAGAAAGAAATGACTCTGGCGGCGCGGAGGCGAGCCCCCACGTTCCTCCCCGGGCTGCGCCCTCGGAGGTTACCTTTGAGCTGGGGCAAGGGGTGCAGCTCCGGCTGGCTGCCCTGGCTGCGGAACTGCGACGAGCCCTGCGAGCGCTTCTGCCTCTGCGCTTTGCGCACCGATTTCCGGGTGAAGCCGTCCACTTTCTCCGAGGCCGAGATGGCGGCGCTGGCAGCCCCCGCCGGCGGCGGCGACGACGACGACATCACCACGGCCCTGGTGCTTGGCAGCTCCGGCTGCTGCTTGCACGGAACGGGCAGCAGCAGGAGGAGGAGGCGGGGGAGAGGCGCCGAGAGCTCGCGCCCCTCCGCCCCGTTCCCCCGGCCGCACTGCCCTCCCGCTCCCGGGCGCCGCCGAGCTTCTCCTCGCCGCCCACCGACGCCTCACGGCCACATCTCAGCGCCGGAGGTTCCTGGTCCCCGACGCGCGGCGAGCTCCGGGGCTGACGGAGGCGAGGGCGGGGGTAGAGGGGGGGTGAAGAAGTTGTTGACTCCGAGTTCGGACGGCTGGTGGACGGGAGCCCGAAGTTTAGACAACTGAGGCGAGGACGCTGGGGTGCGGACGTCGAACGCGCCTCTCGTCCCTGCAGCCTGGGTCGCCAGCCGGCCGGCCCGCCAGCACCTCAGTGGCCGCAGCTAGCGCAGCCCGCCCTGCCTGGAGCCTCCTCCCGAGGCGCTGCCATCGCGGGTCCCCTCCGAGCCGCTGTCGCCACCGCCGCGGTGTCCGCTCTTCCCTGTCAGCGCCGACCCCTCATCTCCCGGGGCGGTGAACCGCCGCCCCGGCCCTGGGCGCGCACACACAGTCGCTCCTCGAAGCGCCGAGCAGTCCGAACCCCCTCCCCCACGCGCCCTTCCGCAGCCCACAGAGAACCCCTGGCGGGCGACCGCTACAACTTGAGAAGGTGCTGGGTAGAGGCAAGGGGGGAGTGTGAGTGCGTGTGCGCGCGCGCGCTAGGGCGCGCGGCCAGGGGGAGGGACCGCGCGGGGGATGGGGAGGGAGGAGATTGACTGACAACTTCCGCGGGGTCCCGCCAGCCTCTCGGAGGCCCGGGAAGGAGTAGGGGGTGGGAAAGCACGCCAGCTCCCTCAGCCAATCGCAGGGCTAAGCGGCAGCAACGGGGTGAAGCTTGGCCTCCTGCAAGGGCTATCAAACTGGGAGGTTAGGCAGAGGAATGGGGCGTGGTTGTATGATGGACCTTGGCTACAGCCAATCGTTAGTGAGGATGACAAGCGGAGTTGCCACTCTCACGTCACAACAGTGTAACTAACTCTCTAATGATTGAGGGGAGGTGCTCCTCCAGCAGCGATCAGCTTTGCACGCCTGCGCGACAGCTCCAGGCTATAATTGCGCTCCTGACAGCCTATGAGAAGACCGGGAAACTAGAGGAGGGAGTTTAGAGAACAAAATAGACTGTGCCCATCCTTCCCTCCCCTCTCTACTGGCCAATGAGGAACTGAAGCGACTGGTGGAGGGCTTGAGGGCTGGGGCGCGAAAGAGCGCCAGGTGTTACATCACTGAAAAGGGGTGGAGCAAAGGCCTGGTAGGGGTGGAACAAGCAGTGTGATCGATGGCTGAAGTAGTCCCACGGAGGAAGACGAGGAAATGAACTTGTCCAATCAGAGCGAGGTGCTGGCCTCTGTGGGCGGGCCTTGGAGCCTCGCCTGCCCTAAGCCGCGCACTTGGAAGTTAACGGGATAAATTTATAGCTCTCTGGTGGCCCTAGCACTGCACTTCCTGAGAGCTGTTCTAGCGCGAGTTTGGGCAGTCTGGCGTACACTACTGAAAAGAGTTTCCCAGATCCACACCCTGCAGGAAGAGATTTATCATTTCCAATTTAGTATGCTACTAATTTTCACTCTTCTTCAGCCGGAGGCCTTCAGCTGCTCCAACAGGAAGAGTACAAATTGGCTGATCTGTGGTTTGTGGATTTGAGGGCTTGCCATTTACTCTTACTGGGATCCCCTGTAGATTCCATCCAGATTTTAAACTTTTTAAGGACAGAGACTACTGGTCATCTTAGTTTCTTTGTGTGGCGCTTTCTGTTAATGATGCTTAATAAAAATAAGTGAGCTGAACAGTCTGTCTTCTCTGCAGCTTGGCGGACCCCAATCTCCATTTCTCTTCCACGAGCCCCAGACCTCTTCCTTTCGACTAAATTAAAATGGTTGCCATATATTTAAGCAAAACTATCTGATGCATATGTACCGAAGATGCCAACTTTGGGTAGGAAGTTGGATTCCAGATCTAAAACCAAACACTACTTTAAAATACTTCCTTCCTTACATTCACTGAGTGGTGAAATCGTACACAAGCCTCCTAGTCAAGGAGGTTCAAACCTCAGCAGCGTCTTTGACACCTTCCTCATCAAATCAAGTTCCAGATCGTGTTGAATCTACCTTCACAAACGTTCAAACCAAGCCTTCCTTACAATTTGCACAACCAACCCACCAAATATAGTTCAGGGCTTTCAAAGTCACTGCCAGATCAGTCTTTTTAAATGCCAAATTTTCTTATTGGCATGTGTGAAGAACCATCCAGTACCTACAGAATAAAGTCCCAATTCCAGGCTCTTCTCAATCTAACTCGTGGCTGTCTTTCCAGGCATAAATCGTGCCATGTCCCTACACAAACTCTTTTTCAATATAGACACATCATTCTACACACTGATACCCTAAAAGTATAGTGCTTCCTTGACCCTCAGCTCCAACATCTTGAAATAATCCACTTTTTTCCCCATCTTGTTGAGACCTAACTGTTTTTTCTAACCCTAGCTCAACCCCTATCTTTTATGAAGCCATTCATGATAATCTGGCCAAAAGGGATGCCTTTCTTCTTTACATTCCTATAGCATTTATTATCTATAACACTCACAGGGTCTGTCATCATATAATGTCAGAGATGGCAGGCACTCTGCTCTTTCTCCCCTGGAAGTCTGTAAACACTAAGAGAGCAAGAACTCAGTTATTTTATACCTATGTATCTTTTACTGAACAAAGGATAGATATGCAGTATGTAACAGTCTAATTTTTAGTTCTCAAGAACAAGGTTTCTGAAAGCATGATCATTGGATCGCCTGCATCAAAATCCTCTGAGGTGCTTACTTAAAATGCAGATTCCTGGACCTGACCCCAGACACACAGAATCAGAACCTACGTGAAAAACACTGAGAAATCTACTTTTAATAAACTCCCTAGGTCATACTTATGCACACAAAAGTTTGAAACTACTATTATCTAGTCACCTGGATTTTATTTAGAATAGATTATAAATGTCTAAAAGTCAAGGGTAGTACTATTTATAATAAAGAGCATTTACATAGGATAAGAAGGGGAAATAAATAGCAGAGCACACCAATAAAGCTAAAATTCATACTGGAATATGATAGATAATAAATAATGGAAAATAGAGACCAAATAGAATAGATAGAAAATAGATACTAGAAACAAATTATTGGGAGGCTTGGAACCAGCAAAACTGTCAGGGCTTTCTGAAACAGCCTCTTGGAGAAGAATTTTGAGAAAAATTCTAAATAAAGAGTGACTTAAAGCCTAAGAAGAGAGAAGGATGGCATTCCATGTTGAAGACACCAGACATTTCGGGGGAGATGGAGAATACAATAGCCAAAGAATCAAAAGGCCTGACTTTATTAATTATCAATAGTTTGGGCCTGTCGAGTCACTCACCCTCTCTGAGTCTTAGTTTCCACATTTGTTTATCAGAAAAAAATAAGTAACCAGCCTTCTTTACAACATCGTCATGAGTTTTAAATGTGATACATAAAACAAAGCACTTGGGAAAGTGAATATTTTGCACATAATAATTTTATAGACATATGTATTTATTGAACATTTATTTTCCATGTACTATCTCCTATGTATCTCCTATGTATTTTCCATGTACAAATCTCCTAAACAGAGATTTGTTAACTAACAATCATCTAACAGAAAACTGCAATCTCAGTGCTGATCTGTATGTAACTCTGACACAGGAAGAGTGTCAAGGATGAGTCCGTGCTGTATCACTCCTGCCTTTTCCCATATGTGAAGACCCATATGTGATTCAGAGGTCAAGGCTTCATCACTGCAAATTCTTTGGTTTACTTTATCCCCACATGACTTGAATTCCTTAGTCCATAAGCATAAATATGCTTAGTGATCTCATTCTTTCATTCACAATACCTAGCTTGCTGGGGAAAATAAGTAATTCGTGAGACAACAATATCCACAAAGCAAAATCACAGTCTTTTAATGGTTTAAAGAGTGCATCCGAGGGGGGAAAAAATTCCAGCACCTCTGATGGCTGAGGATATTATTTATGCTTTCAATTTCAAGAATAATAGAAGAAATATTTTTTTTTAAAGAGTGCATCAGGAAAAAAAAAAAAAAGAGTGCATCAAGGAGAGTATTCTTTTCAAATCACTGTGAAATTCTCTAAAGCATGTCCAAGTAAAGTTTCGGCTGTCAACGCTCTCTTTCCTTAAGAGCCATAATACCCAAACTGTGCTCCAACAGAACACCAAACAAATGTGTTTTATCTGCAGAATCAAATAGTAGTGGTCGTTTCCAAATTTACAAAAATATAATAAAATAAAATTTCTTCCTTACATCTTTCTTAAAAGTTTGATTCTTTTCTATTGCTTTACTATACTGGAATCTAAATCAAGATAGTATCTGATTTATCATAAAAATTTTAATTTTTAATATGTCACTCCTTTTTATTTAAATACATTCAAATTATGTAAAATTCAGAAAGAATGAAAGGGTAACAGGAAAAGTCTCACTCCCATTTCTGTCTCCCAAAATCCAGGTCCCCTCCTGGGAGGCAATCAATGCTATCAGATTCTTATATGCGCTTCCAGAGATAAAATAGGTTTACTCTCTTAAGATTTAATAAATTCACATTTTTAGATGTTCCACCAAAAGCTACATGATTTATAGTGATTTCGTCACCTGAAGAAGTTTGAAAACCACTGCTCTATCCATCAATGAACCTTCCAGAGTTCTCACAGGTTTATTCATAGCTATTCATTCATTCATTATTTTATTCATTAATTCATCATGTAACAGATATTTATATATACATGCTATGCATCAACAAAATATGAAAGTTGAAGGGACCTTAGATGCTAATCAGGTCAAGTTGGTACCTGACCCCAGGTAGACCAAGAAGGTCCTCCTTCAAACTGATCCAAATTGGAAAGTCCTTTTTTTTTTTTCATATCTTACAGGAGACTTTTGTTTCCATGTACAATGAGATCTTCTGACCAATAACTTACTATGCAAGTTGTCAAAGCTTACAGGCACTTGGTTCATAAACTAAACTCAGCGCTTTTCTAGATTTTTTTCAGGGACTTTAATTCTGTGTTGTCTTTCTGGCCACTGTTCAAGCACAAGTACACATTGAGATGATTGGAATTCCTGCAATTTTCAGGAAGGGTCCTTTGTTAACAGCACAAGATCCGTAGTCATGGTTTTCAATTGCTGCCATTTTTGCTTTTAATTATAAATTGCTTACAGTTAAGCTTGTCATTATTAAATCAGTTTGTTGCTGGCTATTACACAGGCTATTGTCTTGGTCAATCAAGAACTTAGACTAGGTCAGTAGTCTGGCGGTAGAGATGGTTAGATTGGAGACTTCTTGTAGAGGAGGATTACATAGGACTTGCAGAAGGATTGAATGTGAGCTCTTGGTACAGCAGAGGTATTATTAATCCCCCCAAAACATGCTGTTACACTTATACTTTATGATTATCTCTGAATCCTTTTTCTATAGCTGTGAGATCTTTTGCCCCATCTTAAGTGGGCTGCAATCATAAATGTTCAATAACCCCTGGTGTGCCCAATCCTACCTGTATACTAGATGAGGAACCAGGATGTAGTTTGAAGGGGCTCAGCTCATGCCGTATTCTCTTGTCCTTGCAGAGTGGGATTTAAAAGACTGATACTGGCGAACTCTCTGCTCTTTAATTCAACTGCAAGTATTTTTCAAGTGCCTTCTATGTGCCAGGCAATATGCCAGACACTAGGAATGGAGAGATAAATAAAGCATGGACCTTACAATTTAGTGAGGACAGACAGCATGACAAATCAAAGACTATACCCTAAATGTTTCCTACGGTGTTGTGTAAACATAGTGGAAAGAAGAGCAAATTTGGTTTGTGAAGAGAGAGTCAGAGAAAATTTAACAGAAAACGTAATGCTTGAAGTGAGCCTTGAAACAAAATGAAGTTTTCATATGTATAAGAACAACAACAGAAAAGAATACTTGCCATTCAAGAAACTAATTTCCCACATTTCTTCATCACTAAAAAGATTTCCAGGGAATTCCCTGGTGGTCTGCCATGGCCCGGGTTCAATTCCTGGTTGGGGAACTGAAATCCGGCAAGACGCGTGGCCAAAAAAAAAAAAAAAAAAAAGATTTCCGTATTATAGTCAATGAATTTATTTATTTCACACAATATGTTACCAAAAAGAAAAAATTCCATTGCAACAGAAGAATATATTTTGCCACACCTTGTCAGAATTTGACCTGGAGGTGAACGGGCAAAGAAAAGCAAAGATTAAATTCAACACAGGACTGCTCTCTGGGTATATATTGAGGAGCAGTGATTACAAAACCACTGTATGGCTCCTTAATGTTCCACTCATATGCAGATGTTATATAAACCTATAAGTGGTCTTCCTCTTTCATCTGCCTGGAGGAAGCATGTAGTAAGCTTTGAAGCAGTCCCTGTCTTAAAATACCTAGCGGCTGCATGCCAGCAATACGTTCTCTCTTATTGGCTTGTTATTTTGGCTCAAACTTGCAGAAAATAATTAATTTGAAAATCTAAGAAATTGACCTTGTATCTTCAATATCAGGAGGTGTTTATGCTTTGAAGAAGCAATGCTAGTAGTACTATGGGATTTTCAGGAATTATTGAACTGGAAATTCTCCAGTGTTTTCAGATCCTAAGCTTTGACTTCTATACCAGAGGATACAGTTTTTTAAAAAAAACTGTGTGTGTCTCTGGGTGTGTATATATAATCATCACCATAAATTTAACACCTACTGTGTACTAAGCATTATTCATACAAAGAATCTGGCAAAAAGAGATCAAACAAGATTCTCTATTAAAGTCCCTCTCATCTGTGTGACACGCCTCTCTATTCCCCTGGGAGTTTGGTCCCAGTGACTTCTGTCATGTCCAGGAGCAATTTTTTGTATTCTAGCATCTCTGGGGTCCTCTAGTCTTTTCTTGTAAAAATCAGTGAAAATTCAAGCTCTCTTTATTCATTCTGTACAAAGACATTCACCAAAAATGAAATTGAATGGATTGGACTGTCACTGCCATAAGATGCCCAGCACTTTAAAATTTTTGTATATGTAGAGCTCTGAAGTCCTGTTACTTAGAAGGGAAATGAGATTATCAAGAGATATAATGGTGCCCAATGTTTCCTATTCATTCACTCAAAAAATATTCATTAATCTCCTATAACATGCCTGGTTCATTCCAGGTGATTGATGAATAGCCATGAGTGACACAAGGCTGACTGCATGGGGCTCACCATCAGTGGGGAGAGCTCACATCAATTAAAATTCAACTATGGAAACAAAGCAGGGAATATGCACCAGAGGAAACATGGTATTATTGCACACATGTACGGGCAAACCAGGAGGCTTGGTCATGCTATGGACCAAACAAGCACCATCACCAATTCATGAGGCCTGTTATGAACACGGCCCATGGCTAAACATTGTGGTCTTGACCCTAAGGGAGCACGAACTCTAGGGGAAGAGATGAGGCATCAGCCCAAGGAAAGATAACTTCTCATTCAGGACAGTATGTGATGAGAGCCAAGACAACAAAGTCCGAGGGAGTTCACAGGTGATGCTTGTACTGAGGTGGAAGACATGGGATTTTAGCTGGATCCAGAGGATTGGGAATAATTAACTAAGTAAAGAAAAGTAGACGTGTTAGGGGAGAGCACCATCCAGCTACTTACTACACATCTCTCCAGCACAAAGTGTCCAGCTTATTATGCCCACCCCCTCCTCCCCCACTACTTGATATTGCCGCCCACCAGTCAGTGAAGGAAGGGTGTGAAGGCACACGGGTGGGGAAGTACAGGCATGTACAGGGGGTGTTAGATGTCTTTCCTAGAGAAGGTGATTTCTGGAGGGGTAGTGGGAGACAAAGCTGGAAAAGGTGCACTCATTCAGTCATTCAACAAACATTCAATGCTTATTATAGGCTATTTTCTGTTCTAGTTTCTGGGGATAGAAAAAAACACCAACAGGTTTTTCCCTCAGAGAGTCTGGAAAGGAAAGTAAAATGAAAACATAAAAACAAAAAAACCCACAAACCACCATAGACAGTATAATAAGTGCTGTGTCAAAGGTAAGCACAGAGGAAGAAGGCAGAATCTATGGGGTGGGGAGCAAGATAGCCTTTCTGGAGGAAGAGGTTCTAGATTTGAGAATTGAAGAACATAAGGAGTTAGTCAGGACTTTCCCAGTGGCGCAGTGGTTAAGAAGCCGCCTGCCAATGCAGGGGACACAGGTTCAAGCCCTGGTCTGGGAAGAACCCACATGCCACGGAGCAACTAAGCCTGTGTGCCACAACTACTGAGCCTGTGCTCTAGAGCCTGAGAGCCACAACTACTGAGCCTGCGTGCTACAACTACTGAAGCCTGTGTGCCTAGAGCCTGTGCTCCACAGCAAGAGAAGCCACCACAATGAGAAGCCCACGCACTGCAGTGAAGAGTAGCCCCTGCTCACCGCAACTAGAGAAAACCCCTATGCAGCAAAAAAGACCCAATGTAGCCAAAAATAAATCAATAAATTTAAAAAAAGGAGTTAGTCAGGAAAACCCAGAAAGGGGAATTTATTCCAAGAAGCATGAAGGAGATGTTTAAAGTACAGAGCCCTGAGAGAAGGGGATACATCAGGAAGGTGAAGGGAGTTTGGTATGAAAACTTTGAGGTAGCAGCAGACAAAGAAGATGGTATCAGATTATGGAGTGTCTGTAAGTTTGGACTTTATGCTGAGGTCAGTAGGGAGACGCCAAAGCACGTTTGAATGGAAGATGTCACGTGGAAAGCAGTGTTTTAAGAGTACTGGGTGGGGAAAGTGGAAGCCAGAAAGATTAGCTGGAGGTGAGGATAAGTGTCCAGGAGAAGGACTTGACTGAGTGGTGCTGAGCAGTGTGTGTCAGCACCTGTGGAGCTCTTCTAAGCTATACGGTATTTTGAAAAAATTCCCAAGTGACAATCCAGACCCCCCCCCACTCCCCATCCCCATCCCCCATTCCTTGATGATCACTGACTTAAACTAAAAATGGCCCTGGAAATAGATATGAAAGACATTACAAAGGAAACACCCGAGAGATTTGATGAATGGGGGGTGGCAAGTCAAAGGGAAGAATTACAAAGGGTGCCAAGGTTTTGAACTGGGGGCCTTTAACCAAAAGGTTCAAAAGCTAAGCCAGTTTTCTTCTGTGGGAGGGAGACGAAAGGAGTGCCAGAGGAAGGAAGGAAAGGGGAAGCAAAGATGACTCTGAGGTTAGACATGTCGAGTTAATAGTTCTTTAAGGTCATTGAGGCGGAGAGCTGGATCTTTATTTTTAAAAAGAGGTGATGACATGTTGTATATTAATTTGGGGAAAGATGAAGACTAGACTGGGCTAACAGCCTGGAGTAGGCCAGAGCAAAGAAGGAAATTACACAAACAACACAAGCCTCTTTTTTCCTCTTTAAGGAGAAAAAAATCATGACAGAAACAAATGGGCAAAAGATGTGTAGCCTGTCATGTGTCTCGGCGGTCTCCGGTGCCAAACGCGCAGTAGGACTGCACAGGAGAGAAGCAGGGCCCAGCCACTTGTACCTGCTGTGGCAGAGGGTCAGGGATCAGGAATGAGGCAGCCCTTGCTATTCACAAATAGGGCTCAGTGACGCCTCTGGACACACCATCTCTCACACACACAGACACACAGACACACACACACTGTCCTTAATTCCTAACCACCATCCTAATCACAAAACTATGACAAAATCTCTTTATGATACCTTTACAGAGGAAGAAATCTATCTACCAACTGAGGATCTCTTTCCAGCTTGAAGCAAAGCCTGTGTAAGGTTTCCAGCTTCTCCAGCCTCTTGAATGGCTAAGACCTCTTCTTGCCCTAAGGAGCTCAGTCCCACTCCCTCACACTGAATTAGTGATTGTATTTCAGCTTACTGAGGGTCAAGGATATGGGATAGGACTGGAGAATGACCATAACCTTGTGAGGATGCAATTCCAGTCCTTGCACATGTTAGACTCCATATTTCAACATGAATTCTTTGAGTACTGGTTTTCTTCAGAGAGAAAGAACTCTATCAATTCAATGATATACAGCACTGTCTCCTCCTATGGGCTAGGAGGTGCTAGGGAAACAAAAATGAGGGAGACATAGCTTTTGCTTCTTTGGAGTTTACGCTTTCATGGGGAAGAAAGGTCCAATGCACGGAGAATCAGCCATGACGAGGGACGTACAGACAAAATGCAATTAGAATTAAAGGAGGAAAAATAACATCCTGGGGGGGAGGTGAAGGACACATGACAGGGAGGAGCAGGACATTTAAAATTGACCTTGAGGGCTTCCCTGGTGGCGCAGTGGTTGGGAGTCCGTCTGCCGATGCAGGGGACGCGGGTTCGTGCCCCGGTCCGGAAAGATCCCACATGCCGCGGAGCGGCTGGGCCCATGAGCCATGGCCGCTAAAGCCTGCGCGTCCGGAGCCTGTGCTCCGCAACGGGAGAGGCCACAACAGTGAGAGGTCCGCGTACCGCAAAGAAAAAAACAAACAAAAAAAACTGACCTTGAAAAATGCACAGAATTTCAATGGGTAGATATGTAGAGGAAAAGGGGAGAACATTCTGGTAAAGGGAAGCATAAGCAAAGTTGCTGAAATGGATGGCATATTTGAGAACAGCAGCTAGTTTAGTCTGGCTGGAGTATAGAGTAACAGGAGATAAAGGTGGAACATAGGTTGGGGGCCTAGTGTAGAGTACTTTGAATGGCAGGGTGAGAAGCTGTTGAAGACTTAGGAGCAGGCAGCGACTGATCAAACCTGGATGTAAGAGGATTACTCCTCCAGCTATTAACTCAGGGAATAAAGGGGCTGGAGGCTACAGGTAGAGAGAAATTTTGACCATGTTGAGTCTAACATGTCTGTGGACTCTCCAAATGAAGATGCTCATTAAAGCTTGGGATGAGGGTCTGTCTGTGTTCAGGATGGTTAAGGTCTTTATAGCCTGAGTTTTTTCATCTGTAAAACAAGGACAAAAAAACTTACTTTGAGGATGTTTGGGGAATTAGACATAATTCTTTGAAAAACACTTACCACAGTGCCTGATTAATACTAGCCATGTGGGACAGATCCTGGTGATGGTACTTGTGGTGGTGGTAGCATCAGTAGTAGTTGTACTGTCAGTTCTTCCTTGTAACCCTTTTTTCTCCCCAGAATTCTGCCACGAGTTCAAGAAATAAAACCAAATGGCAAACCCTTGCTGTAGCCAGAATTGCCCCTCCCCTGAGATGACCAAGGCGGTGTATTCGGTCAAGCAATTGTACTGGCTCCTTTGTCCCTTAAGGTAACCACTGTACTGGGAGACCTCTTAGCCCCTGGTAAATAGAGTTCTGTTGAGTGTCTGTTTTTTTTGCTGTGTCTAAACACTGTAGCTCAGAAAAGCTAAAACCCTGAATGAATGAGTAGAGCTTAAAGACATGTAAAATGCTATTGTTTAGGGGTATAGAGAGAGTATATATGTAGTGATATATACAAACACTCATGCCGTATCTATCTATGTATCTATCTATATTCTTAAATAATAAATAGCATTATATTCATGAGAATTAAAAACATCAAAATCAGAAGCTTCTTACTTCCTGGAAGGAGGATAGGAATGGGGGCACAATTGGGAGGGTTACAGTGAGGGTTATACCTATATCTGTAATGCTTTATCTATACATCCTTTTTGCTGGATATTGGGTGTTTATATTATTCTCCATACAGTATGTACATAGTAAATAATATATTTATATATATATATATGTATTTTTTAATTTCAGAGTGAACAAAGTAGGGTCTCTGTATTTTGAAAATGGTGAGATGGAGTTGATACTTGGGCACTTACGAAAGGGGAAATCCAGACATTGAGAGAATCCTTTGCAACATGCGTTAGATCCAGCCAGCAGACAGACTGCCACCCTTCATGCACCAGAGTAAGGATCCCCCAAAAGGAGCTAGATGGAAGAAAGAGAGCCTCAAGCACCGCTCTAGATGTCCACCCACAGGAAAAGTGACACTGACGTAGCACCAGCGGAGTAAAAACTAGAAGAACAGATGGGTTGTTAAAACAAAAACAAGGGAAATGGAATTCCTTAGATCCCTGGGGAGAAAGGAAGTAATAGGCTGTCAGTGACATCAGGGAGGAAAGTTAGAAGACAGTTTGACTTGTACAGAAAAATATTTTTATTGACTTAAGCAAGAGCAATTTTAGCAGTGCAAAAAGAAATCATGAGGAAGAAATTTGCGCTTCCAGACATGAAAATCAACTGAAACTGGATTTCCCCTGTCACAGTAAATAAGAAGTTTGGGCAAAAATGCGTGAAATAATTGTTTTCATCATACAACACACAGCGCAGGGTTGTGATTCCTGGGAGAAGAGAAACAAATGAAGTGATATGTACAATATTCCTAGCTTTCTTCTTAGAGGCACTTTCCAGATCACAAGAAGGGGAATCCGAGCAGACAAAACAGTCATGCTAAAATGTGGGCAAAAAGATCAGAGTTTGGGCAGGCTGAGGTGGCGGTAATTTTTGAGGCAGAGTACCAGAGAAGAGGGAGGTATACAGAGAAAGAAATGTTGAGTGCCCTTGAGTCTTAAGCTGAATACTAAGCTTCATAAGGTATAACTCTATGAGACTCATGAAAGAGAACTCTTAGATTGCTAAAAGTTAAATTCCTGAGCTGAGCTGGGAAACACTCAAGTTCCAACCAGGCAGAATGGAGAGACCTTGTTGAACTCTTGTGGCTTTTGGAAGAGACCCTAGAGGGAGCATGCCTATGTAGTAGGGCTAAACTAGCCCTAAAGTAAAGCCCTAAAGTAAAGGTTAGATCTTCCCTAACAAAGCTTAAAAAAGATCAAACTGAGGTTATGCAATTAGGTGACAAAAACTGTAAAAAAGCTATAATGTGCTCAGTAATTTAAAGGAAAACATGAACATAATGAGGAGTGAAATGTAAACTATAAAAAAGAACCTCGTGGAACTTCTAGAGCTGAAAAGTACAATATCTGAAATGAAAAATTTACCAAATGGACTTAACAGCAGCTCAAACAATGCAGAAGAAAAGATCATAGACTTGAAAATATAGCAGCAGAAACTATCCATATTATGGAGAAGAAGAAACCTGGAACCCTTGGTGACCCACGAGAAAATACCAAATGGTGTAAGACAGTGTAATTGAAATCCCAAAGGAGGGTGGGGAGAGCAGAAGCAATATTTGAAGAAATAATGGCGGCACATTTTCCAAAATTGATAAAAATCACAAACCCATACATTCAAGAAATTCAATGAAGGGTAAAAATCAATTGAGATAGAAAATGCATTCTGAATTTTTTCAATAATGGAGTGATTTTCTGAATGGACCAGTACCTGAAGGCTTAGTCCAGGGAGGAGAAGGAAAGATCTGTAAATTGGAGGAAACTGTACAAATTGTGATGTGGGAAAGTAGAAACCAGCCTAGGAGACACAAACACAGAAACATATTAAAGGAGAAGAGGTGGGCCCTCTGGAGAACCCAAATACTGAAGATGCAGACATATTGCAGAGTAGGAAGAGGAACTCTTGAGAATAAAAAAGGGTGGAGTGGCAGCTCCAACTTTCTTCACTTTAAAATTTTTTTAGTCTCCTTGTCCCCATACCTTACTTCTTGACGACAATCATCTCAGACCTGGGCTTGAAGCTCCTGTTTAAAAAAAATTTTTTTTCTTTCTTTAAACATTTTTTTTTCTTTATTTTTAAAATTTTTTATCAAAATTTTTTTTTTCTTTCTTTTTTTTTGGGCACACGGCTTGCAGGATCCCAGTTCCTTGACCAGGGATCAAACCCGTGCCCTCGGCAGTGAAAGAACAAGAGTCCTAACCACTGGACCCCCAGGGAATTCCCTGAAGCTCCATTCTTTTCCCTATCCAGTCTATCCTGAAGTTAACTGCTTCCAGAGTGGCTTCCTTAAACCCAAGAATCTCATCACTCCTCTGCCAGACATCTTTAGTGAAATTGGTACCCGAGTAGCCCTTATGTTAGATTGCCACAGGGACGGATCATGCCTCCTCACAATTAAATGGATGTGAGTTTGGACCTCAGCTTTGCAAAGCTTCCTATGTGTAGGGCTTCATGTTATTCCCTACTTTATCTTGCTTTTATTGAGCCCAGTTCTCTGTTGAGTCTCTGAACGAGGACCATTAGAAGTGCTTTATGCTTCATTTGCTTCCTTTTGCTTCTAAATAGACACACACCTGTTCCCTCAGTCCCTTACATGCCTGTAGTCCTGGTTGTTCAAAACTTAGGCTGGCTCTCTTAACCCAAGTTTATAGACCTTGAACTTGAGAGGCCACAGGATGTCTCCTTGCAGCCAAGAGCTCCTGGCTTCAGAGGCAAGAAGGGGTTAATAAAGGCATACTGGATTTCAAATTAGGGTTTGAATCATAGGTCAGATTCTGCTGCTGAGAGACAGTCTAGAGCTGTGTTGTCCAATACGGTAGCCACTAGCTACCTGTGGCTATTGAGCTCTTGAAATGTAGCTAGCGTGACTGAGGAACTGAATTTTTAATTTTAATTTAAAACCTGAGGCACTGTAAATCATTTTCCTATTAAGCACATTGTGGAAAATATTGTTATAGTGTATGTGTTGGGTGTGTGCCTAGTTACACACATAAACATATCTCTGATCTAGTTGGTTTCAATGGATTGACTGGGTTGAATGATTTTTGTAAAGTAAGATTATGTTTATTTGATTATTTTATGCAGACAGTGGAAGTTACAGTAATATCTATGTAAATCATGAGTAGTACTGAAATTGAAATACTTATTTTAATTTTATTTATGATATAATAAATTGTTTCTAATTTTAAAAAGAAGTATGGGAAATTTTTAATATTTAAAATGATGGCATACTACTGACACACAACTGAGTAGAGATGCAGAAGCTAGTAAGTACTCCGACTAAAACAGTAAAGAAAATAAGAGACCGGAAGAAGGTATGTTGCAGATTTTGAAATGAATGGCAACTGCAATTCGCTGCAGCCAAGCAAATGAAAAAGCTGCTCATTTTGTAAAAAATAATTTTAAATAAAGTGGACAATATTAAGACATATTTTCAGGAAATACATAGTGAATTTGATAAACTGTTTCCTCTTAACAGACCAAAGAGAATTAATATTAGTTGCTTGAAATTAAAATTAAATGTCCAACAAACATTTTAAAAACAATTTTTAGCAGAATCCGAGCTTATAATTTTGGCCAGCTATAAGATGACTTGGATTCTTGCACAGAAATTAAAACTATTTTTAGATGGAGAGATAATAAATTATTATTTTAGTTTTGAAAATTTTGTTTTCATATACGAAAAAAACTTGAAAAGATATTCTTTACAAAAAGTGAAAGCTATTCAATTAAGGTACTAACTAATTGCTTGTTGAATACAAAATCCTTCTAACCATATAAAAATTCAATTGATTCAATTTTTGAAAAATTGCAAGGGCTTTCTTCAGCTTTAGAGTAATTGTGATATGAGATACTGCACAGTTAATACTTTGGATGTGGTTTATCTCAAAAGATTTTCAAACTCATGAAAAAAAACCCCCTTATTTTGCAGCCTAAAAACTGAACTCATTGGTATAGATACTGTTGAGTCTTTTACAACTGTTGAAGAAAGACTTCAGCCAGATATGAAAAATGTAGTTTCCATTACAATGAAAAGTTCTCCAACTATGTTGGACGTCTGGATTTATTGAAATTTTAAAGCAAAAAACGGATCTTTCTTCTATTGCTTCATTCCTCCTGTATGATACATATGAAGATATTTGTGTTCAGTTTTCTGAACAGTGCCATGGATATAGTTGTTAAAATTTTTCTATGTATGTTATGCTATGAATCATCAGCTTATAGAATTGTAGAGAGTAGTGGAGGACCTTTACAAAGATTGATTGTACTGTTAATTCGAGTTAAAGAGTTTCTTGAAATGAAAGGAATACTTGCCACATATTCAATAATCAAAGACAAAAAGATAGCGGTGTGATTTATGTTTTCTCACTGATATCATACTGCATATGAATGAGCTAAATTTGAAGTTCCAAGGAAAGGAAAAATGTATTTGTGATCTAGCTAGAAAGTACAAGAGTTTATGTTGAAATTGAAATTTTTCATAGTAATAATCAATAATAAAAATTTAACACATTTTTCAAACATGAATTAATATACAGAAGAGTTTCATTGTAATCAAGAGCATTATGTAAATTAGCTACAAAAACGAAAATAAAAATATGAAAAACACTATTAATTTCAATAAATTCATAGTGGCTTTTCAATTTATGCAATACTTCTTTGAATTTAATGTTAATAATACTGGGTTGACAGAAGAGTTAGTGAATTACTCAACTTAGATAAAAATTGAAACTGATAGGATTTGCTTCAAAGTCAGATCATTTCTTCTAAAATAAAGAAACCAAGTCTGACAATACAGATGCAAATATTAAGAGTGGTGTTTGGAACTCAATTCAATCATTGGAAAACTTTTCAGTAAGTTAGGAATAATTTGGGTATGTAACTCTAATTTTTTAACTATAAATTTTATGAAATATAATTACAGAATAAATATTTCTGATGAAAATTTAACATTTGAATTGAAATGTGCTCTAAGTTAAAAAAAAAACCCCACTGGATTTAGAAGATTTCACATAAAAATGTGAAATATATAATAATTTTTATATTGATTACATATTGAAATGATAATAGTTTGAGATATTTGGTTTAAAAATGTGTTATTAAAATTAATTTTACCTGTTTCTTTTTATTTATTTAATGTGGTTACTAGAACATTTAAAATTACATATGTAGGGAATTCCCTGGTGGTCCAGTGGTTAGGACTCGGCACTTTCACTGCAGGGGCCCTGGTTCAATCTCTGTTCAGGGAACTAAGATCCTGCAAGCCGTGCAGCACGGCCAAAAAAAAAATTACATATGTGGCTCCCATTTATGTCTTTCATTATATTTCTATTGGCAGCTCTGCTCTAGAGTAGAGGCTTCAGAGACTGGGCTCTACACCCAGATAGCCTCAGTTCAAGTCTAGTCTCTGACACTTCTTAGTTGTATATCTTGGGCAAGTTGCTTAACATCTCCATTCTTCAGTTTTTCCCATCTGAAGAATGGGGATAACAATAGTTTCTACCGCATAGAGTTGTTATAAGAATTATTAAATAGTATCTGACACATAGCAATTACCATGTGTAATAGCTATTGTTGTTTTATTAACTATGTGACCTTGAGAAGTTTCTTAACCATTAATTTACTCATTTGTAAAATAGTGAAAACAACATCTACCTCACAAGTTTACTTCCTGAATTAAATGAGATAAGGTATGCAGAATTATTTGACAGGAGGAGGCTGCCCAACCACAAGCTTGCTGAATCTTCCACATCTTAGTTGTTGTTCAGAAGTTTCATAATGTGGCTCAGCTCACCACGCTTTTTTTTTTTAGGTTTCTTTCTTTTTCTTTTTAATTGGAGTAGTTTATTTACAGTGTTGTGTTAGTTTTGGGTGTACAGCAAAATGAATCAGTTATACATATATCCACTCTTTTTTAGATTTTTTTCTACACATATATATATTCTTTTTAATTTTATTTTTTTATAAGTTTACTTATTTACTATTTATTTATTCTTGCTGCATTGGGTCTTGGTTGCTGCGCACAGGCTTTCTCTAGTTGCGGCGAGCAGAGGCTACTCTTTGTTGAGGTGTGCAGGCTTCTCTTTGCGGTGGCTTCTCTTGTTGTGGAGCACAGGCTCTAGGCGCACGGGCTTCAGTAGTTGTGGCACGTGGGCTCAGTACTTGTGGCTTGTGGGCTCTACAGCGCAGGCTCAGTAGTTGTGGCGCACAGGCTTAGTTGCTTCGTGGCATGTGGGATCTTCCCGGACCAGGCGGATTCTTAACCACTGTGCCACCAGGGAAGTCCCTACATTCTTTTCTAAATATTCTTTTCCATTATAGCTTATCCCAGGAGATTGGATATAGTTCCCTGTGCTATACAGTAGGACCTTGTTGTATCAGCTCACCACTCTTAAATTCAATAGTGTGTGCATGAAAGAAGTTGCAAACCATAAAGTACTCTTTAGTTGTTAAATATTATTTTTATTATTTTTAAAAAATATTTATTTATTTGGCTGAGCTGGGTCTTAGCTGCGGCATGTGGGATTTTCATTGCAGCATGCGGGGTCTTCATTTGCGGCATGCTAAGTCTTTATTTTTTTATTATTTTTTAACATCTTTATTGGAGTACAGTTGCTTTACAATGGTGCGTTAGTTTCTGCTTTATAACAGAGTGAATCAGCTATACATATACATATATCCCCATATTTCCTCCCTCTTGTGTCTCCCTCCCACCCTCCCTATCCCACCCCTCTAGGTGGTCACAAAGCTCCAAGCTGATCTCCCTGTGCTATGCGGCTGCTTCCTACTAGCTTTCTATTTTACACTTGGTAGTGTATATATGTCCATGCCACTCTCTCACTTCGTCCCAGCTTACCATTCCCCCTACCCGTGTCGTCAAGTCCATTCTCTACGTTTGTGTCCTTATTCCTGTCCACGGCATGCTAACTCTTTAGTTGCAGCATGTGGGATCTAGTTCCCTGACCAGGGATAGAACCCGGGCCCCCTGCATTGGGAGTGCGGAGTCTTAGCCACTGGACTACCGGGGAAGTCCCATATTTTTATTATTCTTTACCATGAAATTCCTCCTGTGAGTATTTGTTCCCTGAGCTTGCTTTACTTTGAACGTCCCTAGTTCCACCCTCTTACCATCTAGACTGAAGGCCTGCTTTTCTATGAAGCCTTCAATGTGGACTCCAGCTCCAGTATGATCTCTCTCTCTCCTCTAAATTCCTGAAATACCCCCCACCCATTGTGTGTATTTGGCATTGAATCATATATTACTTTGTATTGTTTAAACTAATCATGCAGGGTGAATGTTTAATAATTTGTGAATTCCCCAACAGCACATGATAGATGCTCAAAAAATATTTGGTCAACAAGTGGGAATATTTGAAAAAATTAGGGGGAAACTTTTTTTGAGTTTGGACTCAGGAGACTCAAGCATCCTCTACAAAGAACAAAGAGCAACACTGGAGAGAGGAAGTTTTAAGCAAAAGTTTGAGATAAGCATGAAAAGGCAGAACAGAAGTGGTGTGGGAGTGGGAAAGGCAGAGGTGGTAGCTAAGGACAGAGCAGAGGTCAGGAAGCAAAGTGGAAACCCACCCTGTGGGACATTCCTAGAACTCAAGGTAAAGCTCCTTCTTTCCCAAGTCCCTCCAACAGCTATTTTTAGCCACGTCCAATTTTAGAAAGTGACACAAGGTCTCATTCCAATCAGTTTTGGGGTTTTTTTTTTTTTTTTGGAACAGTTAAAACTTTAATTCATATATATTACAAGGCTAAGATTTTATAATTGTGGCTGCTATATAATTTTTGCTAAATAATAGAGCAAAAAGATACCTTAATGATCTTTTAGATTAACAACTCCTTTGGTCAAGGATCAAGAATGTTGATGTCCCTCAATCCTTCATTTTGTAGGTTAAGCAGTTGAAGTGATCTTGGTTTTGTGACCGAGCAGGATCCAGGATACAACAGTTCTCCCCATTCTCAGTTTTTTGATGGTTGTATTTCCTTTACCTTCTTCCCCCAACCCTGATGTTTCATAACTATTTTTTTGAAGAGTGTTTTTGTAACCTTGGTACATTGTGTCTATATATAATTGATTTATTCTGGTCATTTAAAATTTCTATAAGCATGTTCTTGCCAAAAAATTTTTTGGTCTCTGTACTTGAAAATAGAATTTTCTCCTTTAGTGAAATTAAAAACAGTATATAAAAGTAGGGAGTATGAGATGAAATATTAAGATTACTGAACTCAAGGGCATTTGGCATTTTTGAAAGTGGTACAGCTTAACCACCACAGCAATGTCACTTGTTTTTCATTGACAAGAAACACAAACGCTTTGCTTCTTTGCCCCATGCCTTTCCTCTGAATTCACATGTCCTCTTGCTGGAATAAATCCCTTATTAGTTCTTTTAGAGACTGCTTGTAAATGTTAAACATTCCTAATGTATGTTTTATAATATAATTATTTTGCCCTCAAAGGTGCATGGTAGTTTATCTGGGAATAAAATTCTATATTAACAATTATCTTTCCTCATCATTTTAAAGGTGTTTTTCCAGGGTCTTCTACTAACTTTTGTTGCTGATAAGAAATCTGCTCTGAGTCTGATAGTCACTTCTTTTTAGGCTATGCTACCATTTGTCTCTACTGGCTTTTGAAAGTCATATTTTTCAGTTTTACTAAAATTTGTCCAGGTGTGGGATTTATTTGTATTTATGCTCCTGAGTACTTACAGAGCACTTTCAACTGAGGATTTTCATTTTTCTTTGATAATGGAAAGAAAACTTTTGTATATTTATGTACAAATACTGCTCTTTAGTTGATCCATCCTTCTTTTTGGAATCTCTAATAAGAGGTTCCACATCTCCATAAGCCTCTAAAGTTGGAGGCACTCAAACCATCCGCCCTGATTCTTAAATGGTCTTTCACAAGTTTTAATTTTTTTTCTCCTCCTTCTGGCTTCTGGGCAAATTACTTGCTACCAAAATATAATTTACAAATTCACTTTTCAGTTACTTCAGGTGTAAAGATTATCCCATCCTCTGAATTTTTAATTTTAAAAACTATATATTTTTCACCAATCAGTTATTTTGCTGATCTCAGACAGCTTATTCCCAGAAATTCCTTCCTCTTGCCCTGGGAGCCTTCACTACACCCAGGTAGTTAAGATGTTTGGAAATCCTTCCCTCCACCTTGGTCTTTGCTGACCACCTGAAAGTGAATGTCAGGTGCCTTCTGCACTCACAAATTCCCCTGGATACTCCATTAGGAGAAGACAACTTACTAGCTGGGTCATTGCAGAATCCAAACAGTGCCTGCTCCATAACAGGCACTCCATTACCATCGAATGAACCAATGTCATTCTAATGACATTAATGGTTAGCATGGCTGATTCTTGTTTGGGCTACAGTGGAGGAAAATCACAGCTAATGTGGAGAGAAAAAAGCTGTTGTTCAACTATGACTCATGGGCTTAGCTCTCAACACAAGGTTCCAATTCGTTTTGCATTTTTGTGGCTCCAAGGTGATGGTGAATTGGCAAGGAGAACGGGAGGCAACATGGTGGAAGACAGGATAGGCATGATTCAGGCCTTATCACTAACTTCAGCATGAGTTTGGGTACCAACTCACATGGGCTCGCAAAATACAGGGGTGCCTTCCCTCCTCAAAATTTTATTATTCGAAAGTTAGACTGTTGTCACTGGGCATGAAGCCCCAATGACAATCATTCCTGGAAGGGGGTTGACCCTCGCCAGGGAAGAGTCCCTAATCACTGGATTTGGGGAAATACGACATCTCAAGACTGGTTACCTTGGGCCCCCAGGCTCAAGGACATGGGACTAACAGAGGCCAGCATGCGTGGAGAGGGACGCAGCTGTCTCGGTCACTTGCTCATGCTCTCTTTTTCACCCACCCAGGTACAGCCAGTCTCTTTCTCTCTCTTTTTTTCTAACTTTATTCCAGCCCCAAGCCAAAATCTGATTACATAATTAAGCACTTAGTAAGTGTTCTCTGATGCTGATTTTTAATGAACTTGGCCAGTGCTACTTCCTGTTTTGAAAGAAATAGGCCCGTTTCAAAAGCTAGTCCATGCCCCCAATACCCACTTTGTCTTAGAAATCAAATGGGCATTTTAACCATTTTAGAGGAAAAATAATTAGATGTGAATAGGTTCAAGTTCTTATAGCAGAGAGGGTAGCTGTTGAAAAGGGAAAGTGGTAACAGGCTCTCATTGTGACACCGAAAGTAGTACTTGCTTTCCTGCCTATCTGTCTGTCTATCTATCCATCCATCCATCTACCTACGCTACCTATTCTCAGATTGTTCTGAACTAATATCAAAAATATCATGAACATGCTGTCTCCTAGAGCCTGCCTTTTCCCTGGGATTTTGGAGCAGCAAGTAAGATATCTCTAAGACTCTGGAAGGCATCTTCCTAGCAAATTGCTTCTCAGTCTCCTGGGTACTTTTGAAGGGCACCTTGGAATGAATTCTAGACCTTCACATGGAGGCCTGTAAGCTCGACACCAGGTCTGCTCGTGTTCCTTAATGGAGTAGAATCAGGACACCCTCCCAACATTCTTGGTGTGTGCACTGAATAGTACAGGGGGAAAAGGAAAAGAGAAATGTTGAGGGGGAAGTAAGGGTGTTGGGAGAGCCGGTGGGCGTTAAGGAGAAGCACTGTAGTTTTGTTTTATTTTGTTTGACCATGCTGCGCAGCGTGTGGGTTCTTAGTTCCCGGACAGGGGATTGAGCCCTGTGTCCCCTGCATTGGAAGTGCAGAGTCCTAACCACTGGATCGCCAGGGAATTCCCAGAGGTGCTGTAGTTATTCTCCATAAAACTATTCTATCTTCTCACTCCAGCTCCATGACTATCGACTGCTGAAATATTAAATCTAACACCATTATTTCCCTCCTTAAAATCTTTCATCCCAAGATGCTTACCATTGCACACTTGGTTTGACATTTAGTCCTGCCTGTATCTTCAAATTCATTTCCCAACACTCCCTGCCACACCTAAATACTTATAATTCTCCATGCGCTCTCTCCTTTCAATAGCATTGCCTGTGCTGAACTCTCTCTCAGAATGCCCCTTCCCACCTTCGTCACTTCCATTTTCTATTTTTTCTTTAAGATAACTCAGGTGCCACCATCCTTGACACCCCCCTGAGCTTGGTCTCTGTCCTCTGTTATCTCTGAGCACCCAGGCATATCTCTATCATTGTCTCTATTACAAGATACTGTAATCTTCTCTTTGCTTTGCTGTCTCCCTAACTAGACTTATGGACCATAAGCTCTTACAAGATAAGACTATGTATTAACCATGATTATATTTCTGGTGTCTTGCACAATGCCAGTCACTTACTGAAGCTCAATAAATATTGATGAACTAATTAATTAGGTATAGATTGGGGGTAAAACCATGCCCACCAGCTGGCATTGGCACGGTGCCGCAGAATACAGCTGGCTTCATCTCCAGTGCTCCCCTGGGCATAAGCCTTGAGCTCCAGAAGCCCCCTCTGACCTGGGCCCTGTGTCCACAAACAGGGACACATTATTCTCTCCATCGAGGCTGGAACTCTTCAACCCCAGGCTCCTTGCTCTCCCTCTTTTCGGAAATCTGTTCCTTTTTTAAACCCACTTGGTTCTTTTCCCTTTGCATCTCTGCCCTCCTCATCATGATGTGCGCTATGTTTTGGGGTACATATTTCCATATTTATTTTTGCCTCCTCTACTCAGGTCGAAGTTCCTAAGATGGCCCTGGCTCTCCACCAAGCCCACTGTAGTGCTGTGTACACAGTGGAACTCACCTCCTTCGCTAGTCTGGAGCCTGTTTTGGGCAACGCACAGTCCCCACAGTCTCCAGCCATAGCTGCAAGAGGCCAACTTGTATGGCTTTCTCTGTAGCTATTCATTTCCATTGTATATCCAGCCCTGTACCAGATCTGTGACGAGTTACTGAACGCTAGAGATTTCACTTCTGTCTCTGGGATGTCAGGAGGTGGTGTGTCATGACCTCAACAAGCTCAGAACAATTAAACAAAATTTGATATCTCAACAGGGTTAGAATACCTCTATAATTTCTCACTATGCCTTTTAGGGGAAAAGGAGTACATTTTGGAGCTTGGCCTTTCAAGGATTGGGATTCACTGGGATGCAAGGTCTCTATTGCAAATAGAAAACTATCTTTATATAAGGTTGTAACTTTTGACCACCCATCTGTAAGACATATGCTTTTATGATTTATTTTTTAAAATAGAGGATTCTATTAAGCCACTTTCATTTCATCCAGTGGTGTACACTTGAGAAATGCTGGCCCAAGTTCAGAGTACCATCTGTGGCCACAGGATAGATGGAAGTGAACTGGCCCACGAAGGAATCAGATTTGTGACCTTGGCCCTATTACCACTCGCCCAAGTAGGATGTGGGCCCGGAGGCCTGGCAAAGCTGGAGCATGGTGACTGCAAACTTGAGAAAGAGCAAGCTTCCCTGCAGATGACCACTTACAGGTCCCTGTGGCTTCTGGGGCAGTCTGATCCCAGATCCCTGGTGACCAGCTTCCTCCCCAAAATAGCTTCCTGTTTGAAATGGTCTTCCCCACTTCAGTGGGTGGGAATAAGTTGAGCTAAATGCCTTTCAAGCAGCGTGTCATGACGCTTAAGAGCAGCGGATCAGGAATTAAGCATATCTGAGTCTGCATCCCAGCACGGCCACTTGGTTGCTATCCAGTCTTGGGCAAGTTGCTTAACCTCTCTGAACCTTATTTCCTTATGTTTTAAAAGGGGATGGTGATAGAGTTAGCATATGATCCAGCAATCCCACTCCTGGGCATACATCCAGGAAAGACAAAAGCTCTAATTCGAAAAGACACGTGCACCCCAGCGTCCATAGCAGCACTATTTACAATAGCCAAGACCTGGAAGCAACCTAAGTTCCATCAACAGATGAATGATTAAAAAGGGGATGGTGATAGCACCTACTTTATGTGTTTGCCGGGGGATTAAGTAAGTGAGAAAAGGCTTGTAAGGTGCTTGGCATGTAGTTAGGTACTCACTCAATGGTTGCTCTTCTTCATATATTAAGAAAATTAAGAGTAATAATAATAGGAAATCATATTTAAAATGATTATAGCAAGACGGGGCCCAGGTGGGCTGTGCTCTTAGGCCACAGCCCCAATCACTGCTGCCTGCCTTCTCCCAAGGTAACCCATCTTGGCCGTGCCAGCTCCGGCCAGGGCTGCTGAGTGAGGTAAGGGCTGGCAGCTGTGGGAGGAGGAGTACAGGGGCAGAGGAGAAATGGGGTTTAGTGGGCAGGCTAGGACTCTGGGGCGGAAGTGGGTTTGTGGTAGGGTGAGGGCGGGGTAAGGAAGAGGGGATGGGCTACAGAGGTTTTTAGCAGGAAGGAAGGCGGTTGAGAAAAAAGATAATCCACGTTGTGTCTTACTGGCTTTTTGGTGTCATTTTCTGGAAACAAAGAATCAGAAAGAGAACCCAACACAAAGCTTCTGGAGTGTCACAAAATATCAGGCCTTTCTCTCTTTGATTTTTTTTGGCCAGGGAGCCGTCTTACCACTGTCCTAGCTGCAACTCCAAAAAAGGAAAAATGGGCTGTGTTTTACAAATGGCCAGACTTTCAGACCAAGATCAAATGTGTGTTTTTCACCCCAAATTCTTGTTGCACAACTTGGTGTTATTTCCACAGGCAGCTGAAGTAATTCTGGTCTTGAAATCCTGCCCTGTGTGGCTTTTCTTTTTCTTGTTTGTTAGCCCAGTAATTAAATAGTCATGACGAACAGTCCCCCTGTTCTGTGAGGCAGAGACCAGGGAGCCCACCAGCAGCTGCCGTGGCATCTCCAGAAAGCGCCTGCTGTGTCCTGGGTGCTTGGGACTGGAGTAATAGAACGGGTCCCTGCCCTCCAGGAGCTTCTAGCCTAATGCCCTGTGTCCTTCTTCAGCCATCAGTATCCAACTGAGATGCAGACTGAATGCCCCACTAGAGCCATGCCTGACGGATGGAACCCTAGGAAGGGCCTCCTATCTCAAACAGGAAGCAAAGGTCGTAGGAGAGCAGGATTTCGAAAGCAAGGTTTCTTCAGCACCTTGGAAACACCCACTTGCCACCCACTCTCCCCATAGTTTCACTTCTTATCTCTGCTCAGCCACTCGCTTTTCCATATTCTCTTTCAGACTCTAGTCTCCAAACTTTCATCAGGCTTTATTTACTTAACCAGGAGATTTATTTGACTCTCAGTCTCCTCACCTCCCCATGAAACGGCCTATTGTTTAGAACAGTCTATTGTTTGATATATCTCACCTCGGTTATTCTATCCTCACCTTAGATTTTGCACATTTGAAATCAGCCTTTCGTCCTCATCTCCAAAATCAGCCCGGTTTCCTCACTTCTGTTAAACAGCACCACCATTTACCCAGTCATTCAAGTTAATCTTTGACTCATACCTGCTAGCTTCCTAAATAATCACCAGCAGATTTGGCTGCTTCTTTTTTTATATAAATTTATTTATTTTATTTTTGGCTACGTTGGGTCTTCATTGCTGTGCACGGGCTTTCTCTAGTTGCGGAGAGCGGGGGCTACTCTTTGTTGCAGTGTGCAGGCCTCTCATTAAGGTGGCTTCTCTTGTTGCGTAGCACGGGCTCTAGGTGCACGGGCTTCAGCAACTGTGGCACATGGGCTCAGCAGTTGAGGCTCGAGAGCTCTAGAGCACAGGCTCAGTAATTGTGACGCACAGGCTTAGTTGCTCCGTGGCATGTGGGATCTTCCCAGACCAGGGCTTGAACCCGTGTCCTCTGCACTGGCAGGCGGATTCTTAACCACTGTGCCACCAGGGAAGCCCTTGGCTGCTTCTTGATGCATCTTTTAAAAAAATATTTATTTATTTATTTGGTTGTGTGGGGTCTTAGTTGTGGCAGGCGGACTCTTTAGTTGCGGCTCGCCAGCTCCTTAGTTGTGGCATTCGAACTCTTAGTTGCGGCATGCATGTAGGATCTAGTTCCCTGACCAGAGATCGAACCCAGCCCCCCTGCATTGGGAGCACGGAGTCTTATCCACTGCACCACCAGGGAAGTCCCTTGATTCATCTGGAAATGTCATTCGACTGGCCCCTCACCGCCGTCACTCCTGTACAGTCCAAGCCCTTATCACTCCTTCATGCCTGGACCTCGGTAACAGCCCCCACCAGACCTCCCCAGCTCACATCCTGCGCAGCATGTCAAAATTAATCCACCCAGAGCACAGATTTTACCACTACGTTTTCTGCACAGAAACCTCATCACTGCCTATAGCACAAAGTCCAGCCAGACATGCAGCCTGGCATTCCCCACATTCCTCTGCAGTCTGGCTGCCGACTTCCCCAGAAATCTCTCCACTCTCCAAAGGACACCCACTGCTCCCGTTGGGCTGCTTTTAATACCACACCCCACTTGCTATGTGGGAGATGCTAACTCCTAGGAAGGGAGAGAGGGAGGCAAGGAGGAAGGAAGTGCTTGGCAACATCCCCTCCACAAATCTTTCTCCAAGGGCTCTAATCTTTACTGTAGCACCCAGCTCTGAACTTCTCATCCATTCAGATCTACACCACTCATTAAACAATTTACAAGCAAAAGCTTGTATTATGAAAACTTTCAAACACATCTAGAACCCTCACGAACTCATCAGCCAGCTTTAACAGCCATCAAGCTTTGCCATATTTTTTAATCTATCCTTGTTTTTTTGGTGTGTGGGGAAGGTAGACCATTTTAAATCAAATTCTAGACATGGTGTGAATTTATACACGAATACTTCAGTATGCATCTTGGAAAAGGACATTTTTGTGCATGCCATTATCACACCTAATAAAGTGGACAACAATTCTTTCTTATCATCTATTACTCAGTCTATATTCAAGTTTCCCAAATTGTCTTTAAAAAGTCATTTTTAGAGTTGGATGTGTTTTAATCAGGATCCAAAGAAGGTCACACTTACTCATCATCATTGGTTATGCCTGTGAGATCTTTTTTTTTTTTGCGTTATGCGGGCCTCTCACTGTTGTGGCCTCTCCCATTGTGGAGCACAGGCTCTGGACGCGCAGGCTCAGCGGCCATGGCTCACAGGCCCAGCCGCTCCGCGGCATGTGGGATCTTCCCGGACTGGGGCACGAACCCGTGTCCCCTGCATCGGCAGGCGGACTCTCAACCACTGCGCCACCAGGGAAGCCCTGTGAGATCTTTTTAAACTCCTTTTAAACTAGAAGAGCCCAATTTTTCCACTTTCCCTCCGCATGCCATTACCTAAGTAAACAAATAAACAAACTGGGTCCTGTAGAATGTCCCACATTCTGGATTTGGCCAATTGCTTCCTTGTGGTATCATCTAAGCCCACTCATTTCAATTCTTACACCTTGCCTTACCCTGTCTCTGACCTAACTTTTGTATGTGTATGTACCACTACCTCCCAGTGGAAGTACGAGCTCCCAAAGAGAAAGTCTCTGTGTGTGTGTGTGTGTGTGTGTGTGTGTGTGTTTGGCTTCAGTGTTATGAAGAGTTTTTCACATAACAGATCCTCAATAAATACTTGCTGATTAGTATTTATTATGCTCTACTGTCTGCAGCGTTGTGTACTAAGGAGAGGGATACAGAGGAAAGAGACAGATTCCTAACCTTTGTGTTTCCAGTTCTGTTAATGATGCAGGATACTGGCTCTTGAACTTGAACATGCATCAGAACCACGTGGAGGGCACTGCGGGGCTCCATGCCCAGATTTCCCGACTCAGTAGGTCCGGGATGGGGCTTGAGAATCTACATTGTTAACAAGTTCCCACATGATGCTGCTGGTCCACACTTTGAGAACCACTAAAATCAGACAAGAGCTTCAGAAAGTTTTCCCACAGTCCTTGGTGGCCTGGCCGTTTACACAGCTCCAGCACTGCCCACTTCTGAGGTCTCTCTCTGGGCTCAGTGAGTGATCTGGTTCTCTAAACCTTTCGTGGGGAGGAGTTACTTTGAAAACACGTTCTCCTGGTGGAGGGAGAGGAGTGGGGGGCCTGACTGTAGGGTAGAGACACAGAGGAAAGGGTCAGCTAGGTTCTGTGAGTCTCAGAAAGCTGTAGAGGAGTGCTGGGCCGCAGGGGCCTTCCCCAGGCTGGATCCTGAGAGCTTCAAGCAACGTTCTCCTTGTACAAAATGTGTGCCTGCAGCTGTGCCCTGTATAGTGATTCACAGCAGCCCCGCATGGGTCAGCCACCAGGCAGGATGTGGCTAAGGCTTTGTGCCACTTCTCCTGCCCCATGGTCGGCCATCCAGATTTGGAAGGAAAAGATGGCTTTGAAAGGAGTGGGCAAAGTGAGAGAACTTGAAAGTCTTTTAAGAGGATCCTAGAATCAAAGTGACCAGATAAAAAATTTCGTTATTTCGCTCAGTACTCTCAACCTGACTTCTTTCCATTCCAGGCTTATTTCTTTCCCTGCAGCCAGCTATTTCTGAGTGCTTTCCTGATGATAATTCCTGTTACTTTATTCTTTTTACCCCCTACCTCATTCTTGGGGGACAGACTACCTTATCAACCACCTGCCCCTTAAATGCAGGCGTTTGAATTTCTAGACTGGGCCCTCATCTCTTCTCATTCTTTTATTCTCCCTGAGAAACATTATCTACTTCTTTCACCTCAACTTTCCACCCATATGTTCATGGCTCCCAAAAAACATCTCCAGCCCAGACCTCTCTTTTGACTTCAGACCATAGCTCCAACTTCCTGCCAGATGTGTCTCTACGGCGTGGTCCACAGGCACCGTACTCAATATGTCTAATCCAGCTTGTTGGTTCCATCCCAACACTTTGCTTATCCCTTCCCCTTGCCTTGTACCCTATTCTTGTTCCTCTTTCATTCCCAAACTCAAAGATGGTGTCACCATCTCTTGAGGTGTTCAAGCTTGAAATCAGGGAGTTTTTTTCAATTCTTCTCTTTTCTTCACCCACCCTCTATGTAATTGCTCATCAAGCCCCATCTTTCTACCCCTAAAATGTCTTTATAATTCATATTCTTCTTGCAATCGCTCCATCCTTTGGCTTAGTTCCAATTCTCTTTCAATTGCAAGAATCATTGCAGTATAATAACAGCTACTAGGTATTGAATTCTTACTATGTGCCAGGAACAGTGCTCAAACCCTTATATACCTTATCTGATTTAATTTCAAGCTAATGAGTTGTTATTTATTTATTTACTTACCTACTTACTTACTTACTGGCTGCACCTCGCGGTATATGGGATCTTAGTTCCCTGATCATGGATTGAACCCGCACCCCCTGCAATGACATCATAGAGTCTTAACCACTGGACCACCAGGGAAGTCCCCAAGCTAATGAGGTAGTTACCATTTTACAGATGAGAAAATTTCTGAAGGCTTAAAGATATCAAGTGACTTGCACAAGGCTCCCTGTTTGCTGGTAAGTGGTGGAACCAAGAGCCTCTGTTCACAACCACTACCCTGTACTAACGTGATCCCAACTTTGCAGGCACGCTAGAATTACCTGGGGAAATTTCAAAGCCTCACGTTATTCCAGCCCCACGCCAGACCAACTGAATCAAAACATTATCTACTTCTATAGCTTCAGCTTTCCACCCATCTGTTCATAGCTCCCCAAAATCTCTCCAGCCCAGACTTCTCTCTTGAGCTCCAGGCTCCTCCTTCAGGTGATGCTCCTGGACAGTGTTGAGAACCACTGCTTTTCTGCCTCGACACATAACTACCATCCCTGCTTCCCATCCCACTGCACTCTGAACCTTCCTGCAGGACACTGTCAATCCGTCCATTTAAAACCCCACCATGATCAGACAGCCCCCGTATCTCCCATCTGTCTATACAATGAAGGCCGAACTCCTCGGTGGAACACCCTCTACAGTTTGCATTCCCATCTGCAAGTCCCCTCTCCTCACTCCACCTGCAGTCACACCGTGGACTTGAGATTGCCAGTACCTTTGCACATGCTATTTGCTCAGCCTGAAATAGCCTTACCCCTTATCTGTCCCCCACCTTAACTCTCTTGCACATAGTTTCTCTTTTTTCTTTTTTTGAGACATAATTAAAATGTCACCTCTATAACTTCCCCAGATAGTATTAATGGCTTCCCCTTTGTTCTCTCTGTAACCTGCCTCATTACTCTGAGTTGCAATGATTCATTTACACATCTTTCTCCCTCAAAAGACTTTGAGTCTCAAAAAGATCTGTGTCTTGTTCATGTTTTTACCCCCATGACTTAGTCCATGTTGGGCACTCAGTAAATGTTGAATTAATGAATGAACAAATGAACTCCCTTGCTGGCTTGTGTTACCTACTGTTGTTGGGCCCTATGGTCAAGAGCAGAGTTCCTGAATCAGATGAGTCCAGATCCAGGTTCTGCCCCCTTACTAGCTGTGAGGCCACTAACCGGAGGCTAACCTTATTAACCCTTTTTATGGCTGAGTCTCCTCATCTGTAAAATGGGGATATTGATAGTATGGACCTCATAGAATGGTTATGAGGATTAGATGAGGTTAGTCCATGTTGAGGGACCAGCGTGGTGCCTGGCACATAGCAAGCCCTCAGTAACTCACAATTATTATCATTAGCTTAGAAAATAGCCTCCCAGTATATGGTTACCACTTACGGAAAATTTCATCTGTGTGTGTGTGTGTGTGTGTGTGTGTGTGTGTGTGTGTGTGTGTGTGTACAGAGAGAGAGATACACGGGAGAATGTTCACTAAGGTGATATTGAGTGGTTTTTTATGTATATTTTTCTTTATTGTTAGACTGTTTTACAATAACTATTGATTTTTACATACACTTAGCACCTCAACTCCCAAAATACACACACCCATACATACACACAAATACTCCAGTCCATGATATACATATACAAACCCCACAAATACACACATAAAGCACACAAACACACAGACTCCCTCGGGAGGCAGAAATGCTGAGTCCTGACGCACCCCAGCTGCAGGGATGCTGAGAATGTGGCTGCAGAGAGAACGTGCAGACCTAAGGCCATTTCTGGCTTTTAGCCAGTAGGAGGGGCAGGCAGTCTGCCAGCTCTGGAACAAGGAAGTGGCATTCCTATTCATCCCAGCCTTCCAGTAAACAGCCAACCTGCGTGTCTGGAGACCCTTATGAAGTGCAGGTCTGGGAGGGGAGGCCCAGCTGCACTAGTCTGTTTCTCGGGTGGAGGAGTGAGAGGCAGAGGGCTGCAGTGCACAGCACAGCACACAAAGGACTGCTGGGACATAACTACCTTCCTGACCGGGCTTCCCAGAGCAGAAGGGAACTAACTGCTGTCAGAAATGATTTATTTTTATTCCAGAAGGTTTAGGAAATACAGGAGGAGCTGGATGGAGGGAGATAAATTCTACACTTTAATTGGAATTTCTGTTCTCTTCCACTGAGAGGGAAAATTTGACGGAGAGGGAGGTTGGGGTTAGCAGATGTAAGCTTTTCTTATTTTTTTTTTTTTAGGACTTATTTAGTATTTATTTGTAAGTTAAAAAATTAAGTTATCATACATTCAGTGAAGTGCACGATCTCAGGAATCCTGATAAATTTTTGCATAGCGAGCATACTCTGACCAAGATAGAGAATATTGCCCACACTCCTAAGGCCACAGCACTTGTAAGCTTTTATATAGAGAATACATAAACAAAAGGGTCCTACTGTATAGCACAGGGAACTATATTCACTATCCTATGATAAACCATAATGGAAAAGAATATTAAAAAAGAATTATATGTATAACTGAGTCACTTTGCTGTACAGCAGAAATGAACACATTTTTTTTTTTTTTTTTTGGCGGTACGCGGGCCTCTCACTGCTGCGGCCTCTCCCGTTGCGGAGCACAGGCTCCGGACGTGCAAGCTCAGTGGCCATGGCCCACGGGCCCAGCCGCTCCGCGGTGTGCGGGATCTTCCCGGACCGGGGCACAAACCTGTGTCCCCCGCATCGGCAGGCGGACTCCCAACCACTGCACCACCAGGGAAGCCCAGAAATGAACACATTTTAAATCAACTATACTTCAATAAAAAATACTGATAATTAAAAAAAAAAAGAAAGAATACTTGTAGTGACTTTTGTACTGGCTTCGTTGCTTAGGCCTCAATTTTGCTAGAGTTTAATATCAAATATCATAATCTGCCTACTCCACATTGACATGTATTGTGACCCAAGAAGCAGGTGACATATGACCCCTAGAGATCAATCCTGCTTCCCCGTTGATGGGAACAAACGATGCCAAGTATCAGGATAGAAATCAGGAAAATCTCTGGACCCATGAACCATCCACACCTTTGGAGAAGAATCTGGAGATTAGCAGCAAATAGAATAGAGCCCTGTCCAGAGTCAAAGAGTCACACAGGGTGGGCCGTGTTGCCAGGCCTCAGGTCTACATCCAGTTTAGAGTCAGCATGAGAAGGTCACTGGGTCAAGGACCACGTATGGGTGCTCAGCTTAGGGCAGGAAGAGAAAAGGGGATCCCTAATTCCCTAAAAAGACACAATCTCTACCCTCAAAAACTTTACATTGCAGTTAGGGAAATGAAATGGACACTCAGGAAACAATTAGAAAAATGTCTCCCACCTTCTATATTGGGCAGTGGAGACCCTAAGCATTAAAGAAGTTCACAGAGCTATGGAACTGAGCAGAGCCACTACATAATAGACACAGAGGAGACATCCTGTACAGTCTGCAAGACCAGACCTCCTTCAATGCTTACGTAACGCCAGTGGTCCCAATCAGCGGCAGCCCAATGACGAACAGTTCGGGTAACAGATGAAGGCGCATGAATGTAAATAACCAAAATGTTTTTAGCTTGTAGCTCTGGTGGATTAGGACCTCGGGCCATCCTTCTATCACCCCGAAGTTTCCTAATTCTTTCCTTCCTTTTTAAAAAATTGAGATATAAGTTACATACCACAAAATTTACCATTTTAGTGGTAAAAACCATTTCAGTGGTTTTTAGTAGATTCACAAGGTTTTGCAACCATCACCCCTACCTAACTCCGGAACACTGTCACTGCTGAAAAAGAAACCCTGTACCCAGTAAGTAGTCACTTTTCATTCCTTTCTCCCCCGCCCCCCCCACCCCCGGCCCCTGTCAATCACTAATCTACTCTTTGTCTCTATGGATTTGCCTGTTCTGGATATTTCATATCAAGGGAATCATACAATATGTAGCATTTTGTGTCTAGTTTCTTTCTTTTTTTTTTTTTTTTGCGGTACGTGGGCCCCCCACCGCTGCGGCCCCTCCCGCCGCGGAGCACAGGCCCCGGATGCACAGGCCCAGCCGTTCCGCGGCACGCGGGATCCTCCCGGACCGGGGCACGAACCCGCGCCCCCCGCATCGGCAGGCGGACCCCCAACCACCGCGCCACCAGGGAAGCCCTGTGTCTGGTTTCCTTTACTTAGCCTGCTGTCAAGGTCCGTCCATGTTGTCATATGTATCAGTACTTTGTGCCTTTTCTCAGTTTTTTCTGGGCATCCCAGATGGTGGTTCCCGTGTGCTCAGGCACAAGTGTGCTCACAGACGCCTGCTCTCTAGAAGCCACTTGGGAGAAGTGCCTCACAGCTGCTACCTCTGTCCCCTGTGAGAACGCTGTTCCCCTGCCTCAGTTCTGTCTTCTGGTTCTTTGAACTGGAAACCCCTAACTCTAACCTTAAGGTATCAAATGACATTCAGTTCCCGTCAGTCCTCCTCTTTCAGAACCGGAGCCACCTCCTATGCAGACATGAGGACATGGTCTCCCTTCCTGCCTGAGAGCTGCCCTTGTCCCCTGGGCCTTTAGGAAGGCCCCACTCACCTTCAGCTTGTAATGATGTCTCTCTCTGGCACTTGAAGGAGGGCCTGGTCTTCTTCCCTCACATGTCTCTCATTTACTCTGACCCTAAAGCCCAGGGTGGGAAGACGCCCAAGACAAAACAAGCACATCCTAAGGTAAGCATTGGTGTGAAAGTCATTTTTTAGGATGTGCCCCGGAAAAACCTGTAGCAGTGTGGGAAAGTAGCACTTGGGAAATGTGGAAGCCACGAGTGAGGGCCCACAGAGGGGAACTTGAGCTCCGTCCCATAGGGGAGTGATGGTGCATGTCACTCCTCAGAGTGGGGTGTGTGTTCCCTGCCCCTGTCAGTCATTGGTTGAGGGCTGCTCCCCTGGTATGTACAGTCCAGACCCCTCAGCTTGCAGAGATCCCAGGCAAAGGCCATCCTGCAGTCTGAGAGCAGCCCTTTGACACAGAGACGCAGATGCTGACTGTTAGAAGTGAAAGCACACAGGTTCTGCTACTCCCTCTTTCAGGAGGTTTCCTTTCCCCACAAACATATCAGAACCTAGTATCTATTATCATGTAGCATGGTGCTGAGACTCAGTATTTGTTGATAGAGAGATCCAGATTGATTGATTAATTGATCGATAGACTTCATTGGAGGCCATAAAACACTTGAAAAAATGGAGCACATTATATACGTTTCTGGCTCTTTCCCACTTACTGTATGTACTTTGGCGTGTGCAAAAGAAAATGAAGGTGGTACTTTCTGGATTGTTGATGTGAAGGAAGCAACTTAGATACTCAGGGAAATCGATTTCATGAAATTCCGGGTGACAAATTCAATGGTCAACCAAGTGTTCAAGTCTGATAAGCCAGGGATTCAGGCCAATGTTGTACTTCTCACCCTGGATTCTGGAAGGGCCCCTCTCTGGCATCTGCAGTGGGTCTCAGTTTGTCTTTTTTGAAGCATAGAAGGCCGAGGAGCAGGGAACAGAGTTCTCTGACTGACTGGGGCATGTTACCAAACAGCTTTATTTTTCTGTTCCGTCAACTGCTTTGCCCACATCCCAAGGTATAAAGATTAAATCGATGGATCTAAAAGACTTTGAGAAAACATACTCACAAATATAAAGAATTTTTTAAAACATAGCTTTTGGCGTTTTAAAAAAGGAGTCTTGGGCAACTAAGAGGAAAAGTTTCGAAGAATGAGGCTGAGAAGGTCCCCTTGAGTCCTCAGTAGGGTCTGAGTCTCACCATGATCCCAGACCTGGCCTGTGACCGCACATTCCTTCACCACCACCGGAAGCCTGTTTAGACTTTCCGGGCCACAGCAGGGCTAATCAATAAAGGTCCACGAGGGGCCCCAGCAGAATTAAGAGGTAGGGAGAGAAGGCAAAAGAGGAATAGAAGAAAGAGTGAGGGGAAAATGGAGGAAAGTGGATGAGACAGGGAAGGTAGGTAGGTAACAGATAAAGAAGTAGGGGGTAAAGGAGAGGGAGGAAACAGAGTTGACCATGAGGGAGGGTGATGGGCGCCACCGGCAGCTGCCCCTCTGATGGCCACATCCTGGGCTTCCCGGGCACTGGTTCTGTGGTAGGGGCCACATCTGCCACATCCAAACCTGCTCTCAACTCTCTGGCTACCTTTTCAAATTCTCTGAAGGGAAAATAAGTCCAGGAGGGTCTCCAAGGCAATCTGACCTTGACCCCTACAGATCTCCCGCAGGTCTTGGGCAGAAGGTGGCTGGGAGAGTCAGGAAGCAGAGGCCCTGATCCAGCCAGCACACAGAGGGCCCTCAGTGAGCGTGCCAGCCTGTAAACTGTCCTTTTGTTTTGCAGGCTTTACCGAGCACGGTTTTATTTCATGTGACTGTGCTATTTCAGGAGTAAATACTGCCGGCGGTCTGTTTAAAAAGGCCAGTGACCTGAAGGTGGCTTTTTTTCTTTCTTTTCTTTTCCATTTGAATTATCTCCAAGAGACAGGCCTGCCCAAGCATCGTGCAGTTTTAATTCATTGACTTTTAGTTCTAACTTTCCCTTTTCTGCTTGTGATTTGCTGGAGTGGCAAACAAAAGGGAGAAAAGAGATGAGATAAAGACTTGAAGAGCTGACCTAGGCCCAAGGAAAGAGGGGGGAGATGTCCAGGGTGCAACCCGGAAGACGGCAGGGAGCCACAGGCTCTCTGTTGCCTTCGTTGCTTCCGGAGCTGGTGCTTGACCTATAATTATAGCCTCTTTCCTCTGATTTCCTCTGTGAAAATAGCAACATTCAGACTAAGCGCAGAGTAGAGACAAGCGCTACGTAAAGGATCAGGGATTTATAAATACAGTTAAAATTACAGGATTGTTACCCCTGTAGTTTAGTTCTCTGAAGAGCGGGTTGGGAAGAGGCGGGGTGCACAGGTCTTGAAACTTGTCTCAAGTCCTGAAATACCCAGGTGTGTCTCTGTGGGAACCTAGTCCAGGAAGATTCACTACAGTTTTTTTTCCACTGGATGTGGATCATTGTAAAAAAGGATGTCCCTGGTCAGGTACATCCTACTCCCCAGAATTTTATTTTGACCTCTTAAGGATTCTCACTCACCATCTAGTTTTTCAGTCTCTTCTCCTCAAACTCATTATCTCTAAGGAGAGGATGAAGGATATTTTTGTCTCATAAAATACCTCCCAGTCTTCTGGGACCTTTTAGACAAACAATGTATTCCCATTGGAATTGTCATGTTCTTATATGACCCAGAACCCTGGTTGTAGCTCACCCACACTGGCCCTCCCATGGGATTTCTCAACTTGGGACAAGGAGAGATCATCAAGAAAGTTCATCCCTGGCAAAGGAGACTGTCAGATGGAAATATGGCCCTGGAAAGTGGAGTCAGCCTGTGCCATGCAAGAGAATGAAGCAACCATGAGAGAGAACCAGAGACAAGAGGCAGAGACAAAGGCCTGGCCCTGAGGTCTTTGGTTCTAGTGGTTCCTGTGCCTGGCTCCATGCTTGCCTGAGCTTTGCTTAGTTAGAATACTCAACTTTCCTTGAATTCCATGAACTAATGTATTCCTTCTTTTGCCTAAACTAGTTCAACCGGGGCTTCTGGTGTGTGCAACCAAAAGCCTTGACTAATATGATTGCGCTAATGCCAAGAATTCCCTAGGGAAGTTGACAAAGTAATGTTATCAGTGCAGCCTCTCAAAGTTAGTTTCACAGGTTAAGAGCAATATTTATAGTATGCTGACTGAATTGCTATCACTCCTCTACTTCCCAGAAAGATAAATGGTGGGAAGAAGAGTGAAAATATCCCAAGCAGCATTTATGACCCAACTACTGAAGAAGAGGAAGGAATATGTGGAGGAGACTTGTGGGCTGGCCTCTGCCTTCATGTGGGATCACATATAAGCTTTCCGGATAGGAGATTTCCAGGAAAGAGTGTAAGATGTCAACTCTCACTATCACACTTCCAGTAAGTTAAACCCAAATTTCCATATTTGCTTCTCAGTAGAGATGGAAAATAGTGACTGACCATCATTAGCATAAAAGCCTGTCCTATGCTTAGAGTTGTCACCTCCACACCAAGTGACTCCAATCCTCTTTATGTGTCAATGGGCAAATTGAAAGGTCTGGCATGATGGTGTAGAAAATGCCCTGAACTGGGAGTCCAAGGACCTGGATTCCAGCCAAAGTTTTGCTGCCAAGCACTTAGAAAACCTGCTAAGCCTCTGGGTCCAGTCTCCTCATCTGCTGAACAAGGAATTGGGCTAGACAATCTCTAAAATCCCTTCCAGCTCTTATACGCCATGACTCAAAGGTAAGCTACTGGCCTAGAATCATTCTCCACAATGAATACTATTTGCTTTCCACCAAAAGCAGGAGGGACAAAGAGGAGAGAGAAGAAATTCAGACATTGTGTTTTCTCATATTTAAGGTGAGATGATGCTTTTTACAAAATTAAGGTTATTTCTAACATACCATTAGATTTTGAAAATAAGTTTATTGCATAAAAATAAATGTCACTATCAGCTCTGAAAAGAGTAATATAAATACATATAAGAACCTATTATACCATAAAAGTGACACTTCAAATCAGTGGTATGGATTAGTCAATAAATTGTGATACATACATGTTGGGGTATAAATATTTCTCTGGAAGGATCCACAGCATAGCAAAAGCAGATGTCTCGGAGGAGGGAAATATGTGGCTGGGGAACTTGGGGAAAAGGGTGAATTTCCATTGAATACACTTGTGTACTTTTCCTAATGTTCTGTCATGTGAATCTATCACCTCTGAAGTTTGTCTGAGTTCAAACCCCAGCTCCTCCCATTGCTAGCTCTTAATCTTGGGCAAATTCTTCACACTCTCCAAGACTATCCCTGTATCTGTGAAATAGTGTCAATAACTTAGCCTGGTGCTTCCTGGCACAGAATAAACTCTAAATAAATGGAAATTATTAGTGAAAAAAAATGTAAATACAAATAAGCAAAAAGGAAAGAAATTAAACAATCTGTAATCTTTCCTATCAAAGATAGCATCTATTGATATTTTGTGTATATAAATGAGTTTTTTTTCTATACACACATGTACTTTTCTTTCTTGTGAAAACAGGATCAGAATCTGTTTTGTTTTTTCAAGTTGATCTTCACATTTAGCAACACGCTGAAAACATCTTTCTATGTTAATAGATATGCTTGTATAGCAATGATTTTAATAGTTATATATTAATCTGTTGTTTGGATGCACTTTAATTTATTTAATCAATCTCCTATGGCTGGATAGCTGGATAGTATTATTTTGCATTACTATAAACAATCTTATAAGTATACTTTGTGCATATATGTGTGTGTGTGTGTGTATATATATATATATATATATATATATATATTTTTTTTTAAGACTTGTAAGTGAGCAGCCAGTAGTCAGTGTGGTTAGGGAAGCAGAGCATCCGCACACTTCCTTGTGGTTCATGTGTTAGTCAAGCTCTTTCAGGCTGCAGGGAACCATTTGATTCCTCAGCACCACATGACCTCCCACCATCCTGGTCACAACTGATTGGACTGGTAGCCCCTCCCCAACAAAGGCAGCCATCTGGAGGCCGGCCAAATGGGACCTGGCAGGAGACCTCTGCCCTGGGGTGGTGACTGAATTAGTTGAGCAGGTAGATCCTCCCTCAGGGTGTTGAATGCACTACACCTGAGTGGCCTCTTTGTGAGGGGCAGGCCGGGTGATAGCTCCATGGGTTAAACCCCATTCACTGTAACCAGTGGGTTCCCTACAATCCGAGAGAGAAAACAATCCCTTCCTGCGTGAGACCATGGGTTCACCCTCCCTGGCTCCAGGTATTTTAATCAGAAGGGTGAAGGAGTGGTCTCTGGAGCCAGAGGGCCTGGGTTTGGATCCTGGGTTGCTTCTTACCTGTGTGATCTTAGGCTAATCTCTTAGCCTCCCTGTTCCTGAGTTTCCCCATCTGAAAATAAGGACGACAAGGCCAACTACAAAAGGCTACTGTGAAAACTAAATGACATAATATATAAAAGCCTTTAGAAGTGTGCCCAGTATCCAGCAGATATTATTATTATGCCTCTACTAGTAGGGTTTGCTCTATCTAGAATCTCAGGAATTTATAGAGTCTTACAGGTCACTGATATCTGCAAGGACAAGCTCATGACTTCAGATATTCTGCTATTATTCAGTTACTTTTTAAGTACTTCTGTTTCTTCCACCAGAGTCGTGACCTCCTTGAAGACACGGGCTAGGCCTCAGGTTCCATTGTGCCCTCCAGGGTGCCACCTGCCCGGTAAGTGCCTGATCCATGATTGCTTCTGCTGATTGGTGAGAGAGCATTTTCTTTTGTTTTTAAGTAAATTTATTTATTTATTTATTTAAGGCTGCGTTGGGTCTTCGTTGCTGTGTGCGGGCTTTCACAAGTTGCAGAGAGTGGGGGCTACTCTTTGTTGCAGTGCAAGGGCTTCTCATTGCAGTGGCTTCTCTTATTGCGGAGCACGGGCTCTAGGCATGCAGGCTTCAGTAGTTGTGGCACGCAAGCTCAGTAGTTGTGGCACACGCGCTTCAGTAGTTGTGGTGCACGGGCTTCAGTAGTTGTGGCACGCAGGCTCAGTAGTTGTGGTGCACGGGCTTCAGTAGTTGTGGCATGCGGGCTCAGTACTTGTGGCACACGGGCTTCAGTAGTTGTGGCACGCGGGCTCAGTAGTTGCAATGCATGGGCTTCAGTAGTTGTGGCGCACAGGCTTCAGTAGTTGTGGTGCACAGGCTTCAGTAGTTGTGGCACACGGGCTCAGTAGTTGTGGCTCACAGGCTTAGCTGCTTCGCAGCACGTGGGATCTTCCTGGACCAGGGCTTGAACCCGTATCCCCTGCATTGGCAGGCGGATTCTTAACCACTGTGCCACCAGGGAAGTCCCGAGAGAGCGTTTTCTGTGCAGCCCCAGCACAGCCAGTTTGGACGAGTGTAGTGGTCAGTGGGCTAGCAGCCCAGCTCCCCCTCCCCCACCACAGCCTTCCCGAAGCGGTTCTCCCTGGATGGCCCAGCGCCAGCAGCCCTTGCCTCCAAGTGGAAGCCTAGTGCTGTGTGCAGAGCCAGATTCTTGGGGCTAGAATCTCGTATCCTAGTCCCTTGAATTCTTGTATTCAGTTTGCAGGCTTAGCAAAACATCCCCACCAATGCTCACCCAGAGCCTCCTTTGGCTTGTGCCAAGAGCCGACAAAATGCATGGGTACAATCTGTTTTGGGGACTCCTCCCTCCAGGAAAGCAGCACATCTGCCTGCTCCCTGAGAGGTAGTCTAAGTCACACACTCTGGTTTCCCTTTCTGGAGTGTCCCTGAGGCTAGAGGCCTGGACAAATAATGGAACAAAGGCAGTGAAATGTGCTGGTCCTTCTCACCCCTTTGGTCTCCTCTGGACACACCTGTTGACTTACCTGGGCCACCAAACATGGTTCTCAAATGCCTGATTGCTGAGCAGCTCCTGAAGCCCCAGCTTCCTATTAGGTGGAGAGAAGCTCAGCTAAGCAGGACAACTAGAGAGGAAGGAGTTCCAGAAGACCGGCAGCAAGTTTAGTAATAAAGGTGTCAGGGAACAGGGATTTAGTACTTTTTTAGCATTACTGTGTGCCAGATATTATGCGTGTGTGTTGCATAATAATAACAATGATATTAACAGTTAGCACATGCCACCTGCCAATTGCTATTCCAAGCATTTTACACATATCAACTCATTTAATCATTACCTCAAATCAATGGAGTAGGTAGTGTTATTACCTCCATCTTATAGATGAGGAAACTGAGGCACAGAGATGTTAAGTAACTTGCTTAAGGTCCCACAGCTACTATACGGCACACTTGGACATGCACCTAATTCCTACTCAAAAGCTTTTCAATTAACGTTTAAGTGTGATCATGTATGTTTGTCCACATTTGATTCTCACAGTAACTCTGTAATAGCTTATAGGTTAAGGTGGTCCCATCTTACGGGTAAGAAAACTGAAGCTCAATTCAAGTGACATAACTATCTGTGGAATTCAGGCCAGGCCTATCTGACTCCATGACACTATGATATAGAGAGAAGACCGTGGAAAAGGACAGGGAGTTGTTCAGTGGGCTTTGGAAAGGAGGCCACTGCAGGATCACAAAGATTAGGGATGTGCAGATTGGGTCTGCTGGAGGTTGTATCAGGCACAGCAAAGGAGCCAGACCTCGGATTACCTGCTCTTTTGCCACTTTCCAGCCACAACAATTAGCCAGATGGGTGAGCTTATTTAAATCTCAGAGTGGCATGCCTTTTAGAAAGGTGAACCCAGCAGAGCTGAAAAAATGACTCTAAATGCACCAGATCTCCAAATGGAAAAATCTTAAAGCTTTTCTCACTCTCCCTCCTCACTTTCTAAGTCATCTAATATTTTTTCTTTTCTCCTCTCTCTACTGGGATTTTTCAAACCCACTTCAAACTCTCTTCAGCTTAAGATTGTTCAGATTCCAGAATCGCAGAACTGGAAGGAATCTTAGAGATGATCTAATGTCCCTTGTCAAGGCTAATTAAAGCAACTCTTACCTCTCATTGTATGTTTAAACCTTTTTTCCTTGACCGAGGAAGAAGACTTGCCCCTTATTAATGGGGCTCAGTGGCTGGCTAGTGGTAGAGTTATTTCAGGGACTTGCCTGGAATCATACAATGGAAGCTGACGCTGAAGCTGCCTTCTCAAAACGGCTTTGCCTGCCAACCTCCTCCTCATACCTCCAGCAGCTAGGTCCTCACTGGGGAAGGCAAGGGGTCCACTCTGCCTTTTTCTAACTAGAAGGAGTCCTTGGAAGGATCACCAGGAATATAGAAAGAAATAGGATCTATTGAAAAACTCACATGCACATAATGATAATACCATGATATTGTGTTAACAGATGCCTGTAAGAAGTTTTACACCCCAGCCAGAAACTATCAGTGCCTGCAGGTGTCCAGAAACATCACCAAGGAGGACACCCAGGGAAGAAACTGAGGCCTAGAGAAACTGCAGGCCTGGAAGGCAGCAGGGTTTATCAGCTGAAAGCAGGCAACACTGGTTTAACAATCTGACTTTCCCCTTTCCAGCATGGGACTATGACCTGTGACACACCTTGACATTCCCAGGCTTTATTTCATTGTGTCTGATTGGGTGGCTCCCCATACGAAAGAGGAAATGAATGATGATTATAAAGTCGAGTTCATAAGATGAATGACTATACATTTGAGTTATACTTTATACAGATTCTTTATCATCAGCATTATTATCATGACCGTCAAGCCCTAACTGATTACCCAGCTCCTTTTAGATCAAGTGAGTCAGGGTGAGGTTTGTCCAGTGGAGTGGAGGCTTATGCCGAACTCAGCATTTGTGGTCCCATCCCCGCTGGAGCTAAGTTTCTGGCTGTGGCACTGCTGAGGCGCTAAGCTCCCAGGAGGGAAGATTTGACTACGGCACCAACAGGCATATCAGCACACTGGTAATCTGAGTCCCACACCAGTTGTTTCTTAGCAGGAGCTAACAGCTAACATTAGTTAAATGCCTGCTAAGTGTTAGGCACTCTGATGAGTGCTGTATATACCTTACCCAGTGAATCCAATGAGTCAGGTACATTATTATCCCCATTTTACAGATGAGGGAACGGTAAGACTTTAAATCACTTGCCCAAGGGTCCCCCACTGAATTGTGAACTCCACACGAGGAAGGACTGCCTTATTATTGCTGCCTCCCTCAGGTCTAGAACAGTGCTGGGCACAGGGAAGATGTTCAGCAAAAAAAATTCTTGAAGGGATGAATGAAGAGGTAATAAATGGTAAAACAAAGAGGACTATATTCTCCCGAAAGATTTTCCAGGTTAACCAAAAGAGCTATAATAATCTACAGCTCTTTTAACCTTCCATTTCTCCATGTATTTACCCATTGGGTGAGTGTTTTCCATGGGAAGTGTCTTACTATATGGGTGTACAAGGCTAATTGCTACTTTTGCAACACTTGTGAATCCTGGGCCCAGAGTCATGACCAAGGCTGGTGAGTCATATTCCCCACACCGGGCACCCTACACACTGGCTGTCAGAATAAACCAGAAGTCTCCATCTCTTCCCCTCCTCTGGCTGTCTCATTTTACCTCCTTGAAATGACAAAGGATGTTCTGCAGAGGGTGGCGTCAGGTTAATAGTACACTTCTGGGGACTCCTGTGCTTTGGAAACCTGCAAATTGCACAGGCTCTCCTGGAAGGCTCACTTTCTACTGGAAGAGTCCATCCCTCCCCGTGGATATCAGTGTAAACCTGTAAGGGGCATGGCTTCTTTATCACAGCCAATGTCTGAGCAGCCCCATTCCAGGTGGGTACATAACACAACCTGTCACCAGGAGACCATTAGCCTCTTTCACAAAGGACACATCTTCTCATTCCTTGCTCACAGAAAAAGGTTTAAAAAGACAAGTGCCCATAAGAGAGGAAACACATTGATTTAAAGGCACACAAAAGTACAAAAAGTTGATGGCGGACCTTTCTGGGGCAGAAGGAAAACAGAGTTCGGAGGGATTTATAACAGAGGTGGCAGTGGCTTGGCTCCATTCACAGATTATTGGGTACTTAAAATACAATCTACTGACTCTCATTCACATTGTGGGTAATTCACACTCCTCTGGTTGGTCCTGGTAGATGGCTGAATCCTTGCTTCCTTCCAGGTCTCTCAATTGGGGGGAAAATATAAAGTCAGGGAGAAAAGAGAAAACCCAGACTAGGTCCTTGTTACCTGTGATCAACACTATGATCAGGTTCTGATAAGTGTAGTACCCAGGTGTAGCACACAGGAGTACCCAGGAGTACCCAGGAGTACACAGGAGTACCCAGGAGTACCCAGGAGTACACAGGAGTACCCAGGAGTACCCAGGAGTACACAGGAGTACCCAGGTTCAATGGAGATTTTTATTCTCCTTTCAGGCTTTGACTTTCATAACACCTGCTATCCCCTTTATTAGAGAAAACTGGGAGTGGATAGCGTTCAGGTGTGTGAGGATGTTCTAGCTGGATGGGCAGCTACATGAATTTTCCAAACGCCAATTCCACCACAAAAAATGCCCCGATAATTTCATTCCTAAGAACAGAGAGAGGAGCAGTGCTTTTAAAAATAGGCCTGACTTAGTAGCCTTTAAATAACCAAGAATTATGACACAAGAGAGGGCTACTTTGGAGCTCCATCTCCACCGAGAGCAGAACTTGGCAAAAGGGCCTCAAAGGACTTGCCTAAAGGGATTTGACCTTGCTAAGTAAGAACTTCCACAAGGTAAGAAAGCTGCTGAACAAGAGAATTTCCTTCTTTGCAGCAGGATAGATTCTTGTTAGACTGAGATGGTCCCTGAAATTCAGCCTACCTTGACACAGAGGAAAAGAGTGAATCCTTGCTATTCCAAGGGTGGTCCCCAGACGTGCAGCATCAGCCTCACCTGGGAGCTTGTTAAAGATGCAGGCTCTGAGGTCCCACCCTCCACCTACTGAGTAAGCATGTCTCCTGTGACAAAATTCCCAGATGAAACACTTGTACCTGACAGACTGAGCAGCGCTGGACTGAATGACCTTTGCAGGTTCCTCCTACTTGGGGATTTGATGGGCCACCCCAGTTGAGAAGCAGTGTGCTCCCTCTGCGAGGGGGGACCAGGCTGCTAAGGAAGTCTGAGGCGTGCTGTTGTTCCCCTCCCAAGCCACAGCTCTCCACTCATCTGTTTTAACGGGACACGTTTCTCCACCACCTCAAGGGGACCGCAGCTGCAGTCCTTGTGAACACACACCAGACACCCTGTGGCAAACTCCCGGGAGACCACACAGCTTGGGAGTCCGGTGTGTGTTCAGAGGGACTGCAGCTGCAATACACTTGAGGTGTGCCTCCCTCAGGCCCATCAAAGACACCCAGAGCAAGGAGCCAGGCAGCCAGCCTGGTGGTTTGTGCCCATCTCCCCTCCGTGGTGAGAACCACCTGCATATCTCCCTGTTCATTCTTCGGGGGCTACAGATGGCAGGCATCTCATCTGCTGAAGAATCATAAGGCAACTCACATACTTTCCCTAGAAGGTTTTGAAAAGTCATTTTTGCATAAATTATTCATAAATACCAATGGGAAAAAGAACAGCCAAATGTCATGTGGAGAGTGAGGGGTCTCAAGATACAGCCAACAACCCTCTAAGAGGATCTAGTTCATGGACACACACACAGGGAGCGTGTCCACCCAACTGCTGATATCAACCTCTGATTTGGTCCGTTTGGGCTGCTATAGCAAAATACTATAGACTGGGTGACTTAACAGATGTTTATTTTCTCAAAGTTCTGGGGGCTGGGAAGTCCAAGATCAAGGTGTGGTGAGTCTGTCTTCCCAGCTTATAGATGGCCACCTTCTCACTGTGTCCTTACACAGTGTGCGGGGGTGTGGGAGAGGAAAGGGAGAAAGGAGAGAGAACGCTCTGGTGTCTCTTTCCTCTTCTTATAAGAGTGATAATCCCATCAAGGGAGCCCCACCCTCGTGACCTTCTCTAAATCTAGTTACCCCCCCAAAGGGCCCACCTTCAAATACTATCACATTGGGGATTAAGACTTCACCAGATGAATCTTATGGGGACACAATCTATAACTATGAAGGTAATAGACTTCAGACAGCCCATTTTCTAATCCATATTTTCCCCCCTAAATCATATATTTTTGGCTAATACTAATTTTTTTAATGTACTAAGACTATATTATTTAAAGAAATGGAAATTTAAAAATTATGCATCTTCATAACAACCAGTAGTGCTGTAGAAATGCAGGTCACCAGTCTCTAGGGTCTCTCTACCCCACCATTTCTGATGGGCTGTGGTCCAGTGGTCAGGTCAAGGATGGGCTGCACAGAATATTTATTCACAGTAAGGAGAGCAGTTGAGATCAGGGCTCGAGAATTAGAATGATCTGGGTTCGAATGTGATTCTATGATGCCCTGCCTATGACCTCTCCAAACTTGGGTTTCCCCATCTATGAAATGAGTGAATTATAATACCTTCTATCATTATATATCATTCAATAATCGTGTGAAGGTTAAATTAAATATACATGAAACACTCTGCCACAGAGGAAACACTGACTACAACAGTGGTATTAATAGCACTGCAGTTGATATTATTGGACATGATACTTCTAGCTCTCTGGCTCATATGCGCTCTTTCTACTCCTAGGCTGAGACCTCCAAGAAGCAGGAATTCAGTTTCCTGTAACTGACTGCCTCTCACGTTTCTGAGATTATAAAAGCTCTCTTGCTTCCTGTATCTTGTGGAGCAGCCAACATAGGGCTCTGCCCTTGGAGAGCAGAAGAACTGTGGTGGCCACTTGCCTGACTACTGGCCAGAAGAACTCCTCCTATGCCCTGAGCTCCCAGTAAAACTCGCAGCACAAGTTAGGCCTTGTTTGTCAGGAGGCCAGGAGTGCGCTTCCACCTCTCCAACCCTCATTGGCCTGCCCTGGTGAGCACTGATCTTCATCCATACCTCTTTACCCTGCCCACTTACCCTTACACAACTCTTCACTCCTGAGCATTGGCCTTCAACGGTGATCTTTCCTTCACTTTAGCTCTCATGTCTGCCAGGATTCCGTGGGGTCAGCTATCTGAGCAGGCACCTTGGATCATATCCAGTACTTCGTGAGTGGGTCACCTGTACTTTCCCACAGTAGAAGGAGGCATCATTTCTACCCTGCCCATGTGGTCCTAACCATACCCAGTGACATCAAAATCTGTTGTCATCCATCCATGGAAAACCCACAGCCCCAAAGTCCTTCATCCCAATTCTTCTGTCCAGTGCTCCTGAGCAACATGAATGGCTTGGCCTGCCAGGTAAAGGCCCTGGGCCCTGCTTCTCCCCCATCCCCACTCCTAATCAATCATCCAGTTTTCTCTTCTAGGAAGCTTTCTGCCGTCTCTCCCAAGTCAAGCTGAATTTAGGGCCTTTCCACTGAGCTTACCCCTATCCTGTCCTATTGTATTGAAATGATCTGTGTCTCTGCCTCCCCACTAAACCAAGTTCCAGGAGGGCTGGGGCCATGTGTTATTCATCTCTGTATCCCCAGCACTTAGCACTGTGTCTAATACATACTAAGCATGCAATAAATGTTGAAGGAAGAAAGAAAGAGGGAGGGAGGGAAGGAAGGAAGGAAGGAAGGGAAGGAAGAAAAAGAAAGAATAACAGTCATAGGAAGAAGGAAATAATGAGAATAGGCTGGATCTAATTCTGTAAAAGACTTCCCAGTGGCCCTGAGCAGTGAAGCTAAAACCCATTCTCCTCTATATTTAATCTTCCAACTTCTCCATCCCTGTTATTAATATAAAAATAGAGTGAGCTATATAGATTCATTAACATTGTTGGCTAAATAATCATGATAGTTCTTGGAGCCCTGGGCCATCAGCAAGCCCCATAAAGTACTCTCTACTGACAGCAGGGCATAAAACCATCATCAAACACAAACACTGAACTTTTTCCTGGTCACAGATACACAGTCCGATCAAAGGTTAAGGTCAGTCACTTCTTGTGTCCATGAGCCCTCTACAGCTGACAAACATTTCCACATACATGCAAGGAGTGGGGGACCAAAAACCCCTTCAGAATTCACTGTTGGTCATAGTCACCTTATAGGTATCTCCACAAATGGAGAGGAACAGGGGCCCAGAAAGGTAAACAGCAAAACAAAACAGCCAGATGGTCCAGAAAGTATCCACATGTGTACACATAGACACACACTCAACAGTTTAACTTTCCTAATACTGTTTTGCTCAGATTAATAATTAAATGGCCTTGTGTACTTTGACTAGAAGCCAGCTGCTCAACAAGGAGAGGTGACGGAGAAGCATATCCAAGAGGTCAGCCTGGAATGGAAATTAACCAGCCCACCATGCAGATTATCTAGAGTTTCTTACATTCATTCCCTATATCTTCTCTGCCATTGTTCAACTCAGAATTTTAGGGGTGGATTTAGAGAGGGAATAGGTATGAGGTATGAGAAAGCTCACTCTACAAACTTTGGTCTGTTCCAGCCAATTCAGTCATGATTCTCTCTACACCGAATGGAAGTAATAGTTTGACCCTGAAGCCTGAGCCCAGCTGTCTTGGTTGTGTTTGGAGGACAGCTCCTCTTGGCCTTGGGTGCTAATCAACCCACGCATCCTCTCCCTTCAGCAGATCATGCCCCCTTGTAGGTACCATGACATCTTTCCTGACAAAGAGTGCATATTCCCCAGGATTCACTTTGTGCCAGGAATTTTGTTCCTGAAGGTAGAAATCATGGGGCAGTTACCTTCCAGGGTGTTGGAAAAATGAATGTGGTTGTAGGAAAAGATAATCTACTATAGATTACTTTTTAAAAATACTGTCAAGTATTCATGTCACTGGAGAGGAAAAGCTTAAAGTTAACAAAGGGTCTGAGGGGAGCCCAGCTAGTGCTCAGGCAAGGGAGGCAGAAGTGGGGAAAAGGAGTGAGAGGGAAGAAGGCACAGGCCACAGCAGGCAGTCGTCCTCCCCAAGTCCAAGGACGGCCGGTGCCTCCAGGAGAGCAGAATATCCCCCCGCCCCTCCCCCCAAGGCGCCTACCAGACACGGAAGCTAGTGCCCGCCAGGGCCTGCTTCTTTCCCACTCCCCTCCTCTTTTTCCTCCTTCCCTCCCTGCCTCCTTTCCTTCCATCCACTTTTATTGACCATCTGTGTGTCAGGTACTGTGTAGGTGGTGGGAATATGAAGATGATAAAAGAGTTCCTAACCTCAAGTTATCAAGTAGTAAAACTAGTAATCAACAAGTTCAACAAAGCAAACAACGCAATTACAACTCAGGGCTCATGTTAGTAAATGTGCCAGACCCAGGGGGCCTCCGTGGAAGCTGTGGCCATTTCCACCTGGCAGCCTTTCAGTAACAAGGTGGATCTCAAAATTTCCCTACTGCTCTAGATTTAAAAGAACAAATAAGAATCTGCTATATAGCACAGGGAACTCTACTCAATACTCTGGCCTATACGGGAAAATAATCTTAAAAAAAAAAAGAGTGGATATATGTAGATGTATAACCGATTCATTTTTTGGTACACCTGAAACTAACACAACATTGTAAATCAACTATATTCCAATAAAAATTAAAAAAGAAAAGAACAAAGAGACATGACAACTAAATTCAATGTCAGAATTTTGACTGGATCTTGTTTGAAAAAAATCTATTAGAAGACTTATTGGGGGACATTTTGAAAATTTCTGTATGGATTAGGAATTAGTTAATTCAGGTAATTATTATTCATTTTCTTGAGTATAATAAAGATTATTGTGAATATGTAGGAAAATAACCTTATTTTTCAAGAGAGGTATGTTTGAGTATTTAGGGGTCACATCTATATCTTACTTTGAAAGGTTCAGAAAAAAATACATACACACACACACACACACACACACACACACACACACACACATATATATATATATATATAGCAAAATGTAAGCAACTGTAGAATCAAGGAGAGGGATTCGAGGGTCAATTGTACTATCCTTTCAGCTTTTCCATACATTTGAAACTTTTGCTAATACAATCAACTGAAAAAATTCTCTCCACTTGCTAGCTGTTACACTAAGGACTTAGAATAAAGCAGTTTGTGTGTCAGTTCGCCAACCAGTAATCACAACTAACATTTACCAGGTGCCAGGAAATTCTGAGAGCTAGCATGCGTCCTCACAGCAACACTGCATTATGGGTTTTCCTTCACAGAGAGGGGAAACTGAGGTTTGGCGAGGGAAAGCACTTAACCCACATCACAGAGCTCGTAACTGTCGGCCAGATCCCAACCTGGCTTTGACCTGCTTCTAGGCCACTGGCTCTTAACCACTATCCTCCCAGGAAACACGCTGAAATGCCATGTTCAGTTGAAGAGATGGTGACATCTCTTGAACCGTTTCCAAGAAGACCAATCTGTCAACCTATGAGTACAAACAAGAGTCACAATTGTGCCAGCTGATCGCAGTACATATGTCTGGAAAATTCACACCACTGTGACAGCTACAGACCCTCCCTTGGCCAGAGACCAGGGGCAACACACTCTGAAGCAGCCCTCAGGAGACAAAAAGTTGAAGTCAACTCTGAGCATTCCTGCTTTGATAGGGAGAAGAAAGGCCCCAGGGGCTGCCAGGGGAGGCGAGGCCACCACTGTGGGAGAAAGGGCTGAGAAGGAGGAAGTGGGGAGGAAGCATGGCCTTACCTTGTATTCCTACAACACTGGGGGCAAACTGAAGCTGTAAGGCAGGTATTTCTGTCCAGAGCAGCAAAGTATTTTCTGTTTAGTAGACAAGTTGCTCCAATCAACACTGCTCCATGTCACTGATGAAGTCTGGGGGGGAAATAAATCACAGCTGAAACATATAATGGTGTTTTCTTCCCACAGGGTTTCTTAATCAAGGTCTCATTATGTCTGAAGTTCCTATTAAGGAACCCACCATTCAGGACACGCAATGAGGGTTAAGAAAGTGGGGCTGGGCTGCCATTCCTACCCTCTTTCCCCCTTATGACCTGGGCCAGAGAGAGTGAAGGGCGGGGTGTGCCCAGCCAATGGCCTCTATAGGAATTTCAACCATGACCTCAACCTCACTTGCCCTCTGCTCCCATCTCCTGACTAACCAGCCCATGCACATGGCAAAGCCACAGTTCCAGAGCCAGCCTGGCAGACCCACCGTGTAATAAACCAGGGTCAAGTTCTATTTTGCTCTTGGTGTATGAAATTTAAGAGTTGGAGAAATCATGTAAAAAGTCAGGAGGATGTAAACATTCCAAACACCAGTCTCCCAGGGGTTTGGCATTAGAACAAAAGTCACTTCCTTCAGTGCCCTTTTCTTACAGTCCAGCTTTTCCTGTGAGGGTAGAGTTACCTCATAAAATCTCCATCTAGTAGGGTGTGCTGAGTAACTCAGGATTAACCATTTATGCCGTGAGGCAAAGGGTTCCCTTGTGCAGAATTTGGGGACTGCCCTGGGGAGGTTTTTGTTTTGTTTTGTTTTTTTAAATCAGCACAATTGTGCCAGCTGATCTCAGTACATATTTCTAGAAAATTCACACCATTGTGACAGTTACAGACCCTTCCTCTGCCAAAGACCAGGGGCAACACACCCTGAAGCAGCCCTCAGGAGACAAAAAGTTGAAGTCAACTCTGATGATTCCTGAGAAGCAGAATCCATTTCAACTGAGGGAAAAGGGAAATCATCACCCGAATTTCAGAAGGCTACAGAAATGACAGCTATTTTAACAATCCCCAGATGAAAGGTGCTCCTGGCGGGAGACATGGAGCAATGGGAAAGTATTTGTTAACAGCTTTCACAGGGCATTTCCCCCTAATGGTTTCCCTAGACCCGAAGAATGCTCCTGCCTCGAATCCATCCTGCACACCGCACAGCTCTGAGCATCCTATGAGCTGCTGCTAATCCCTCATTTAAAAGCCTCACCCACCACCTCCAAAACTGGTCCCCTTCCTCTGGCTTCTCTGAGCCCCGGGACTCCCTTTTCCCAGTGATTTTTTTTTTTTTTTTTTGCAGTACACGGGCCTCTCACTGTTGTGGCCTCTCCCATCGCGGAGCACAGGCTCCGGACGCGCAGGCTCAGCGGCCATGGCTCACGGGCCCAGCCGCTCCGCGGCATGTGGGATCTTCCCAGACCGGTGCACGAACCCGTGTCCCCTGCATCGGCAGGCGGACTCTCAAGCACTGCGCCACCAGGGAAGCCCCTCGCCCTGTCTTTAATTTGTGCCTCCTGACAATACCTTCTCACTAGCTGTTCCCCCACCTAGGATGCTATTCCTCCTTCCTCTGAGTCCACAGACTAAACTGAGGCTTCAAGACTCAGCTCAAATGTCACATCGTCAATGGAGCCCATCCAGAACACTCTCTCTCCCTCTACATACCAGAAACCACATGCACACTCACACACATTCACACTCACAACACACTCACACTCTCTCACACACACTCACACATACACACACTCACACGCACTCAAACTCACACAGACGCACTCACACACACACACTCACACGCACATATTCACACACACACTCCCTAATATGCTTTCGGGAAGTCACATCTTTTACTCCCTCCCTCCCCACACCAGTCTTTGGTTTTGTTTAGGAGATATTGTTGACTAATTTGTTGACTGGTCCTCTAAGACATCAACATCAATTGTTTTAACATCTTTTAGATTATAGAAAAAATTTAGCCTAAAGACTGGCTCCATTTGTTCTCCATTCAGAAGCCCAGGGTTTCTGGAGGATGAATGCTGAACGTTTGGAAGTTGCAGGAAAGCAAAGGGCTAATAGGAGAAAAGGTTCTGGCTCTGTGCCCTGGCACCCTCCCCATTGTCTGTCCTCCTGCCTGGCCTCCCCCAAGGCTGGGCTCTTTTCTCTCTTCCCAGGGCCACAGGATTCCGAGGCAACCCTAGATTTACACACTGAAGTCCCTCTCCGACTTTCTTAGGGTAACCCTTGTGGGGTCTGGTTCTCTGCTGTCCTGATAATACTTCACAGACAGGACGTGCAGCTTTCTAACTTACCTTGGCTCTGTGGCCCTAGGGAGGAAGCTCATTTACATTGCTTCTTTCAAAGTGACTTTAGAGAATTTTTTTTCAGTCTCACCATTTCAGATATTCTAAAATGCAGATCTAGGGAAGGAGAAGCATATGCAGAAAAACTCTCCCTTGTCTCCCACCTGCCACTTTTTATCACCGGCTATGGAAGAGTCCGATTGCCTGGAGGCCTTTAGACAGGATGGTGGTAAACTAGACAGTGTCGCTGAGCTGCCGTAGAATAGCATCAAAACGGCCTCAGGACTGTAGGGCCAATGGGAAAGCAGCTGGCGTCTCTACCCACCACCCTGCCTCCACCCGTATGACCCGGCCATGTCAGCCTGCCACAAACTACCCCTCCAAGGCAGGGGGCCAAGACTTTGTTAGTTGATGGGAAGAAGTCTTCCCTTCAGTGGGCTCCCACAGCCTCCCCTGCCTGTATCCTTCAGATGCTGGGCTTGAGTCTTGGTGAGATGAAGATGCAAATCCACATAGCTGCTCCGAATCGAGGGATGGCCAGGAGTTAAGGGCAGGGCAAGGTTGTGGACTAATTACTGGAGAGATAGACACACATGCGTTCAGGCCAGCCTGGAAAGGACAGTGTGACATAATCATTGTTAACCAAGTGTGGGCTTAACCAAGTCCACGATCGTAGGAGCCTCTCCGAGGGGGTCAGCCAGACAGCTGACAGCATCTTGGGGTTTCAACAGCAGGTATTGGAACTCTAGCTGGAAGTGTCTAGGTTCCAGGGCAGGAAATAACATGTTGGATCTTAGAGGGGGAATGGTGAATTATAAGGCAGGGGCTTGGTTGAAATAGAATATTATAAGGCAGATAGATAACAGGGAAACAGGATACTGAAGTCAAACCAAGATACTAGCTCCAGAACTGCCTCGTTAGCGGGAAACAGGCTGAGGGCATCTCCTCTTCCTCCTACCAGGAGACAGGCCTGGTCTCAGACCTGGGCAGGGCTGACTTTGCAGTGGAGCCCTCCCTGTGCTAGACAATCGGCTCTATAAAGACAAGGACCATGCCTGGTCCACTCTCCAGTCAGTAGGTGCCTGGCATATAGTAGGGGCTGAATAAATACTTATTGAGTGAATGACTACTGTGTAAGTTGCTGGGGAGCAGGATAAAGATGCCAGGCATAGCCTCCTTCCACTAGAAGAGCAGAGTCGGTCTTCGTCCTGTTAACCACCACTACCAGAGATCTGTGTGGGCCCTTCCAGCTCTAGCCTCTGGATTAGTTTTGTCTAACACATGTAGTGCTTGGCATGTGCCAGAAAATACTAATTTAACCTTCAAACAACCCTGTGAGGAAGGTACTTTATTTTAAAAATTTATTTGGCTGCACCGGCCTTAGTTGCAGCACGAGGGATCTTTGTTGTCGTGTGCGTGATCTCCGTTGCACCATGTGGGATCTTTTAGTTGCTGCATGTGGGCTCTAGTTCCCCGACCAGGGATCGAACCCGGGTCCCCTGCATTGGGAGCGTGGAGTCTTAACCACTGGACCACCAGGGAAGTCCCAGGAAGGTACTTTCATTAGCCCCATTTTATAGGTGAGGAAACTGAAGCACAGACAGGTCAAGTAACTTGACCAAGGTTGCACAGTAACCAGTAAGCGATAGAGCCTGCATGAGATGCCAGGCATTCTGGCTGTAGAGCCCATGCTCATGTAGACTATCGTAAAGGCTAGGGGATCCAGACCCATCACTATCCGTGATTATCCACGTAGTGCTCATCTCTGTGATGCTCCCGAAGCCATTCACCACCCCTAAGCGTCCTGAAGAGTCTGATATACTGGTAGTGGCCACCTGACATGGAAACGACTCCCACTGTCTTGGCATGTCTCTGAAATGCAAGTGAGACACAGACTGGTTAAAAAGCTTGCCTGGTAGAACAACTCCCTGGGGCCTTCTAACTCTGCCACCGATGCAAGGACCAGCTTCATGGGTGGGCATGCAGCTGTGCTGTCACACAGGGCCCTGTGCTCAGAAGGGCTCCTCATTTGGTTTTAATGCTCTCCTGATGCCATCTTGAAATTCCTGATAATTTTTGAACCAGGGCTCTGGAATTTTTATTCTGCATTGGGTCCTGCAAATTATGTAGCTGGTCCTGCCTGAGCTTGTATATTGTCTATCAGTTCATCCAGATTTCCTTTCTCTCATCCTCCCTCTCTTGTTCACAGGAATCAGACTCTTACAATCTCAGTAAATTCTTGTCATTCTTAGGTGTTAGGAGTGTGCAGGTCAACTCTAGTTGTTAAGAGTCTCTTATTTTAATGTTTGCCCTGAAGCCCATTAGGAATTTTTTTCCGTAAGATCTGAGGATTCTGATACTCACTCCATCCCATCCACCCTCTCTCCATATTGAAATCTTCTAATCCCTCAGCTCCCTGCCCATCCAGGGGTGAGATAAAGGCTGTGAGCCTGAGGTGGTTGGCAGCAAAGAGAAGTCCCAACTAAAAGAGAACATTCATAGTGTTAAAAGAAACTGAGACGCAGTAAACATTGTAAAAATTTATTTGAGCAAAAATCAATTCCAGTTGGGCGGTGCCCAACTGTAAGCGGTTAGGATTGATCTGTTGTCAGGAATCAGGGGAAGGACTTATGTAGAGAAAGTGAGGAAGAAAAGAAAGGAAATTATTTGATTGGCTATGACTTAAAGCCTAGCCATAAGCTGTTTGTGATTGGCTGTCTTCAGCATTTTGATTTCATAACCTTGAGGCATTTACAGGCTTAGATTTTGGTTTGCTTTTGTAGTCTGTCATGGAGTTAGAGCCACCTCTGTCTGACGACCTCCTTGCTTAATTAACAGTTGTCTAGATTAAAAGAGATTCAAGCAATGTGTCGACTCATATAATGTGTGGACCTTGTTTAGATCCTGATTCAAATAAACCAGCTGCAAAAAAATATGTTTTAGATGTTCAGGAAACATTGAATATGGATTGGGTATTAAGTGATATTGAGGAATTATGTTTTATTTTGTTGGGTGTGAAAAAGGTGTTGTGGTTGTGTAAGAAAATGCTCTTACTTCCTTTAGAGATGCATACTGATGTGGTTCAGAATGTTATGACATGGTATCCAGGATTAGCTTTAAAATGCTTTGAGGGAAAAATAAAGTTGGAGAGGGAGAGAGATGAAATAAATATGGCAAAGTATTGATGCTCATTGAACTTGATCATGGGGTTTCTTGTACTCTTTTCTTTGTGTATGTTTGGAAGTTTTCATAATACATAAACACAAAAGAGAGGACAAGCAAGAGAGAGAGAGAGAGAGAGAGATCATTCAGACTACAAGGTTTCCAGAAGAGTAGAAGATGTTTACCGTTGTTCTCTTTTAATGATTCAGAGGAGTCTGGTCTCTAAATGACCTGTTTTTTATCTATGTGGACAACACTGGACTTTGCAGTCTCCTCTGAAACAATCTTCTTGAGCTGTTTCAGTGATAGTGGGAATGACTCCACTTACTCTCCTGCCTGGTCCCTCTTGTAATCAGTAGCCTATGAGGATACCAATATAATAAGAGCTACAGAGGCTCAAACTCATAATCTTGACTTATTAGCCTTCTTCCCTCATTTCATCCCATCAAAATCCTATTTCTTCTCTGGACCTAGTTCAAGTACTACCTCCTATGTGAAGCCTTCAGTAACCACTGGCATATCCTGAGCCCTTCTTCCTGATCTCCCACAGCAATTACAGTCCAGCATCTGGTGTTTAGCTTTCTATTTGTTCCTGAGCTGTTCTCGAATAATTTTGTACAACCCATTCTTATCTCCCCTACAGATTGCAGTTTTCCATGGCCTTCTAGTCTGACAGAGTCAGAGTACTCTGAACAGTCCTGTTCTATTGGGAGCACACTGTCAGCCATTCATTCATGTGTTTGTTCATTTATTCCTCCAATACCGAGCACCTACTATACGCTGAGCATGATGCTAGATGCTGAGGATTCAGCACCACACAAGATAGACCTAGTCTCTGGCCTGGAGCTCTTTCTGTTGAGAGGGAGAGATGACATTAAACAAAAAAATACACAGCAAAGAAATTCATAACAATGGTTTTGAGGTCCTATAAAAGCAGCACCCATGGTGCTCTGAGCACGCAGAACAGGAGACGTGATGTGGTCTGAAGAGTCAGGAAAGGCTCCCCTCATGAAGTCACTTCAGAAAGGGACTTGAAGGAAATGTAATAATTAGCCTGGCAAGGAGGTGGGGAGGAACATTCCAGGCAGAGCAAACAGCATGGGAAAGGCCCTTGGGGAAAGGCATTTCACATATCAAAAGAAGTCCAGTTTTACTGATACGTGGAGACCAAGCTTGAAAATATCCTTTTTTTGGGGGGTGCGGATTTACACATATGGTTGTATTTAAAATCCTGGAAAACCTGCACATAAACTATTAGAATCAATAGGAGTTTAACATTTGTATTGATATAGGATAACCATAAAACACAGCAGAAATCAATTAGAAAATATGACTTATAAAAGATCCCAGTCACAATAGCAAAAAAACCCATACAATACCTGGAAGTAAGCTCAATGGAAATGTGCAATTCTTTTATTTAAAAAATTATAAAATATGATTAAAGGACATAAAAATGAATAAATCGATAGTTAAACTATCCCCATCAATTGACCCAATATCATGATGGTGCTAATACTCCTCAAATTACTGTATACGTTCCATTAAATATGTTCACGTCCTATGACCCAGTAATACTTCTAGGAACATAACCTATAAAAACTTCCTCAGAGCCATGTGCAAGGAAATTTTTTGCAGCACTGTTTGTAATTGGGAAAAAAAATAGAAGGAATCCAAATGTCCACCAGTTGGCAAATGCATATTCATATGAAGAAGTGGTATACCTCAGTTAAAAAGAATGAAACAGATAAGTATACACTCTGCTCTGCAAAAAATACAAGTGTCTGGCTGCAAATTGGGCCATATTTGATTGGTAACTGAAAGAACAGTGTCAGAATAATATAGAAGTTATATCCATTCGTATGCCATCATCTTCCTTAACAGGTTAATGTAGTGAAGCAATAAAGACCACACTTTCTCACAATTAAAGAAAATACTTAGTAAGATATGGAGATCTTAATGAAAAGGCTGAAAGTTCTTTCTAAGTGCCATTAGTGCACGCAGTAGATGGTTTAGTGGCTTCAAAAATTGCTGTGCATTTCACAGCATTAAACTATATTGTGGTGCTGCTTGTGATGATGAAAAAGCTGTCAAGATATTTCTCTTCTTTCCTTTAAAAAAACCACATTTTTTTGATGATTAAAACTACACTAAGGATCAGATTTTAAATTTTGATGAAGCCAACCTCTATTGGAGGTGATTGCCCTCAAAAACATACATCTAAAAGGAGGTCGTGTGAGTCCTGGGCTGAAGGCTGCCAAAGCGTGACTGATTGTGAGGCTAGTGAAAGTGTCTGAAAAGCCTTCACCATGCTAATAATTTGACTGGGATTGTTACTGTTCATGTTAGTATAAGCATACTTCTTTAACCGAGATGAATTTCTAAGCACATTGGAAGCTGGGTTCTTGTTATCATCTGAGGTAGACTGTTGCGCTAAGAGCCTCTAAGTTGTTCTCGTCTTGCGATTTGTTGAATCTGGGCTTGGCCGGACGACCTTTGGCGAATGGGACAAGAGTAAATTTGACACAGTGGAGGCTCTCCCTGGTGGGAACCCTTTGCCACCACGTGAACAAGCTTGGCCCCGCCCCCTTGAGGATGCTAGGCACCACACGGAAAGAGGCTCTGGCCATACCCTTTGCTCCCGCATGCCACTTGAGGCCCCAGATCTACAGGTGAGGCTATCCCAGGCCATCTAGCCACAACCAAACCAGCTGAGACCAGGAGAACCACTCAACCAACCCACAGAATCATGAGCTGTAATAAACATATGCTAAGTCATTAAGTTTTGGGATAGTTTGTTATGAAAAGCTATCTGATACATCATCCTTACATCTTACACTTATGCACTCATATCAACTCCCTCCTATGTGCAAAGCATTTGTTAGGCACTAGGGGTACAATAATAAATAAAAACTCAAAGACTATAATCTAATTGGGGAAATGTTTCATATGCAAAAAGATAAGTATCACCGAAGTTCAAAATGATGAATTCTAAGCGAGTTCTACCAATCATGCTATGGGAATTGGAAGGAAGATGTGATCCCCAAGGCAGAGAAAATTTCTGCAGGGGCGGAACTTCAACTTGGTCTTGAAGGACATTGATTTAATCTTAAGTGACCATAGAGGAACAGAGGTAGGATCTCCAAGACAGGAGAAGAATGAAAATAACATGTTCAGGAAACTGGTGAACAGTCTGGTTTAGCCAGAAGATAGAGCCTGTAAAGGAGATCAGTGGGAGACAGTTGGAATAAAGAGGCCAGGCTATTGAGAGCTGGGGACCTGGAGCTAGAGTTGACAGATTTAGCAAATAAAAATCCAGGATGTTCAGCATTATTTGGGACATATACTAAAAAATTATTTGTTGATTATCTGAAGTTCAAATTTAACTAAAGTTCTGTTTTTTAATCTGGCAACTCTAGCTGGGATGGCAAATTCAAATGCCTACAGAAGGCTAGGAGATAAAATGAATGAGTAATATGGGCCAGGTGTAAGGCAATAGAACAAGGTGGGGACCATGGCAAAACAAGAGAACACTTGTTCCACTTAGGCGACAGTCCGACTTTGCTCCTGCCAATTATTGTCAAGTGAAAATGTAGGTCCACTGTTTCCAGATCTTCCAGTATTTCAAGAGAAGTTGGAACTTTGGATTTTTATGTGAAATCTCCTATTTAATATAAATGAATATTTCAATTTTTAAAAAATTGAAGTATAGTTGATTTATAATGTTGTGTTAATTTCTGGTATACAGCAAAGTGATATATATATATATATATATATATACATATATATATATATTCATATTCTTTTCCAGTATGGTTTATTGCAAGATATTAAATACAGTTCCCTGTGCTATACAGTAAGACCTTGTTGTTTATCTATTTTATACACAGTAGCTTACATCTGCCAATCCCAAACTCCTAATTTATCCCTCCCCCACCCCCTTTCCCATTTGGCAACCATAAATGTGTTTTCTATGTCTGTGAGTCTGTTTCTGTTTTGTAAGTAAGTTCATTTGTATCATATTTTAGGTTCCACATAAAAATTCCATGTTTATAACCTAAACACCTGAATAATGTTTTTTTTTTAACCGCAGTAATATATACCTGTAAAAAAATACAAACATCAAAGAATTAAGGTAAATAAGAATGTTTTCTTCTCCATCCTTCCCCCAAAATCCTATTCCCTTCCCCAGAGGTAGCCCCTGTCAGAGTCTGGGCACATATGCTAAGTATAATCTGGAGGCTGGGGGAAATCTATAATCTGAAAATTCTAGATATATATTCTAGTAGACCTTCATATATGTGTACAAGGAGAGATGTGTGTGAGGAAATATGAGCAAGGATGTTTATTGCTGTGAAAAATTTTAAACATCCTAATACCCATTTGAGAGAACTACATAAATAAACTATGATATATTCATATGACAAAATGCTATATAGCAGTTAAACTGGATGAACTAGATACTCATGTATCAAATGGATAGATTCTCAAAAACATGAAGTGAGTATAGAAAATACATAAAACAAAATTATTTTCTCTATTTCTTTCTATCTCTCTATCTCTCATCTATCTATCTATCTATCTATGTATCTACCTACCTACCTACCTATCCATCTAGTTCAAGTATAAAAACATGGACCAGATGGAAACTTGCTTAACCCATTGTATTAGTTTCCTGTTGCTGCTATAACAAATTAGCACAAACTCAGTAACTTTCAAGAATACAACTTTTTTATCTTACAGTTTTCAAGGTAGACGTCTACAGTGGGTCAGCAGGGCTGTGTTCCTTCTGGAGGTTCTAGGGGAGAATTCTTGCCTTTTCCAGCTCCTAGAGGCTGCCACGTTCCTTGGCTCTTGGCCACACCACACCAACTTCTTCTATCACTACATGTCCTTCTTTGACTCTGACCCTCCCTCTAGTAAAGATACTTGTGATTACATTGGGCCTAGCAGAATAATCCAGAATAATCTCCCAATCTCAAAATCTTTAATTTAGTTACATCTGCCATGTAAGGCAGTGTATCTACAGCTTCTAGGGAACTAGGACCTGAACATCTTTAGGGGGTCAGTATTCAGGCATGATTGTGTTTATATGAGGAGAGAAGGAAGAAAATATGATGGGGGAGATGCACTAAGAGAATTTACCTTTATCTACTAGGTTTTATTTCTTTGCTTTAAAAAAGTTATCTGAGACAAATACGTTAAATTGTAATTTTCTGATAGTGGATGGTAGGTGTTATTATATTATATTATATATTATAATATATTATACCCTGTATATATATTATTCCCTCTATTAGAATTTTTTTTTCAAAATTACAGAAAGAAAAAGAGAGAAATGGTATTAGGAAGGGAACGCTACATTTTCTCCTAATTCATATCTACGGAAGTTGTGTTGTGCTACCGTGTGAATCTAGAAGGGAAGAATCAGACTTTCTTTTGGGAAAGAAAGAGCAGAACCCTAGTATTTTAGACAAGAAGGGACCATAGAGAACAGCTAAGCCAGTGGTTGTCGAACGGCCCTGGGAAGACCCAGCTTGGGGGAGTACTTCAAGGGGCTGCTGGGGCCAAGAATGGGGCCTTTAAAGACACTCCTCCTTCACTTACCTCACTTACCCTCACCACTCCCACCCTCCTTTCAACAAAAGCACATCTGCTTTTACCTGGTTTTTTATGTTGGGGTTCCACATAAAATAGCATAATTCTAAAAGATGTCCTGTTGTTTAAATCCACACGCATATACACATGCGCGCGCACACACACACACACACACACACACACACACAGATACAGTTTGAAAACCACTAATCCATTCCAACCTTCATCATTGTGTGACTGCGGAGTCTGAACCTGGGGAAGAAAAAGTGACTAGTAATTACATAAAAGGTGTTACTATCTCTTAGTAAATCTATTTTATTTGTAAGTCACAGGCCAGGCCATTGCAAACCCACAGAGGAAAGCCTTAAGATTTTCCAGGAACTGGAATTGTTTTATCTGAAAACGTTTCCTGGAGTCATGGATTCCTAGGACAGGGGTGTGGAGACAAGGAAGGAGGGGGTGTTTCTTGAGGAGGAAAGATCCTTTGTTCATCCTTCCGCCTCCAGGTGAATAAAGGTACTGCTGAAAAGATGGCTATTAGGAAGGGGGGGATAAGAAATAAATCTTTAAATCAAAAAAGTAGTTTTTTAAAAAAAACAAAACTCCAGATTCCCCAGAGCTCCAGGGGACCCAGAGATGGTTCCTTTGCCTCCTTTTATTCTCTCTTGCTTTTGTGAAAATGTGTGTGTTTTCCTTATGCTGTCTTTCTAAGTCTGCTTTTTGTCTGTCTGGGTTTTTCTATTTTCATATTTATTGTATTTTATTTGAAGTGAAAAGACAGGGCTGGGTATCATCCCTCTCAGGCCTGGTGTGTGTGTGCGGCGGGGGACAGGGGGCTCTATCCAGACAAGACTTTCTTTGCCAGTTATGGAACGAAGGCTGTATGGAGGCTCAGGGACCCACCAACACAGAGGAGAGCAGAAGGGGGACCTGATCAATCCAAGAACACCGGCTTGGCTATGTGCTGTGCTGTGCTCTGTGGCAGGCAGCAAGGTATGTAGAGCTGGCATCCCCTTCTGGAGACGGTCTAATCTCAAGCTTTTGAAAATTTTTCATTGGCCCCTCTCAGATGACTTGCTTTCTAAGTGGAGAATTGCATTAACATGTTGCCCTCAAACCAGCTTGTATAGATTTGGTTTGGGGGTACTTGAGAGAACTGGTAACTAACCTTTCTTGGACATGCACCTGCCAGGTGGCCATCATTGTCCTGGGCATTTGCAGGCTGCCGTGGAAACTGTTGGTGGTCTACTCAACGTGCATTTCTCTCTTTCTTCCTTGTTGACAGAACCCCAGTTTTGTCCATCTATTCTTTCTTTCTGAGGCTCAGAGAAAGGTGACCCTATTCCCCATTTCCAAAGGCAAGTGTTAATCAGTCTAAACCAATCATGATATTTCCATTTCCCTTGACATTGACTGGCTTAGGAGAGGTCATGTGATATAATTCTAGTCAATAAAGCATGAAGGGAAGTCTTTCTGGGGGGAGAGGAGGAAGGTTCTGGGAAAGAGACACGGAAAGAGATGGCTTTTCTCTCTGGGTATTGTGTGGGGATGAGATTCCTGAAATTGCTTGCATTCGTCTTGTTATCAGCATCAGGATGAATGGCAGCACATAGAGGAGGGCAGAGCCAAGAGTCCTAATATTCTCTCCTGGAGCCTGGGATAACTCTGGACTTCCTAGTAAGTGATATGATAATTTTCTTATTGCTTAAATCATATTAAATTGGAGGTTCTGCTGCTTGCATCAGAAATCGTTCTGACTGATATCCATAGGTTAGTCTATCTGGTCTTCACCATTGTCCATAAGGAATATATCTCCTTTTTATAGGTTAATAAATGTATTTAAGTTAATACACCTAGTAAGTAGCTTAGCCCCAATTCAGTCCACTTCTGACTTCATGAAGGAGATGAGACCAGGCATCTACCTGAGGGCAAGGGCAGAATTTTGTCCACAATGTCTAGTACAGCGCCTGGCAAATAGCAGCCATTTTGGATGAATTAGTCCAAATCCCAGGTTTATATTATTACCATATGCTACTACTTTAGGAATAACAGATAACTTCTATTTCCCACAGCATGGTGGACTAGACATTCTTAAAAATCCTGTCATTACCAAATACCCAAAATATCTAAAAATACTCAAAAATGTTTTTATTTTAATTTTTAAAAATTATATTTATTTCTTATTTTTGGCTATGTTGGGTCTTCATTGCTGCACGCAGGCTCTCTCTATTTGCGGCGAGGGGGGCCACTCTTCGTTGCGGTGCGCGGGCTTCTCTTGTTGCGGAGCACAGGCTCTCGAGCGCGCGGGCTCAGTAGTTGTGGCTCGTGGGCTCTAGAGCGCAGACTCAGTAGTTGTGGTGCACGGACTTAGTTGCTCCGTGGCATGTGCGATCCTCCCAGACCAGGGCTCGAACCCGTGTCCCCTGCGTTGGCAGGCAGATTGTTAACCACTGTGCCACCAGGGAGCCCTCAAAAAAGTTTTTAAATTTTAAAAATGTATTGCTGAGCTGGTGTGCCTGTATCCCCACCCCCCCACCTCCCGCCAACACACACGGAGAGAAAAGGAAAAACTAAGAGGCAAAAAAATCAAAGCAATAGCAAATCTAGAGAGGTAAGTGAGCACTAAAGCCAGAGGCACCCTGATGCGAAATCTGTCAATTTCTAGCAACCAGAGGGCCACAGAAGCTTAAGGATCAGATCACATACCCCAGCACAAAGCTGGACTCCTGCAGAGCTGAATTGCTGTGGGAAAGCCTGCGCACAGCAACGAAGACCCAACACAGCCAAAAATAAATAAATAAATTTATTAAAAAAAAAAAAAAACCAGATGATAAAACATACAAGGAAATAAAATGCCACGAGTGAGAGTCAAAAGAAACAACCAACAGAAGAATCATATTACAGAGACTTCAGATATGGGAATTATCAAACCAGAATATAAATTAAATACGTTTAGTATCAGAGGGATGAGGAAAAGAAAGACATCTTGGGGGTAGAAAAAAGGTGAGAGAATGAAGAGGGTATTGGGCTTGGATTCTTTTTTAAAAAAATACACTTAACATATATTAATTACTCAAATAATACATCAATATATACATGCTGTAAAGATTCTAGCAAAGCAGAATATAAGGAAATTTGGAATAGCAAGAACCCCCAAAACCAAAAAACTCTGTCTCCAATCGAAAACTATGCATTGTTTAAAGCATATCATTTAGGATTATTTGATTCTAGCCTTTCATTGCCTTTGATCTATTGTATAACCCTGCAGATAGTAGAGAACTGATAGCAGTACAGAATAATAATTCTCACCTATGGACATTCAAATGAATTCTGTCCAGTGGAGGGACAACATTCCCTGCTCCCACCCATTTGCAAATTCTTTGCAATATTCCTGATCGATAAATGTGTTGTCCTTTGGCTTCCTTTGAGTCAGTTGTAACATCTGCCTAGTCCTCTCATTAATAATGTGTTTAAGTGATCTTTAACATGTGTTCATTTTATATCTGTAGGAGAGTCATGATTGTTACCTTTTTAAAAAAAGGTGTCCTTGGGAATCCCCTGGTGGTCCTGTGGTTAGGACTCCAAGCTCTCATTGCTGAGGGCCCAGGTTCAATCCCTAGTCGGGATTGAACTAAGATCCCACAAGCTGCATGGTGTGGCAAAAAAAAAAAAAAAGTTGTCTTTAACCCTCCTACACTGTTGGTGGGAATGTAAATTGGTGAAGCCACTATGGAGAACAGTCTGGAATTTCCTTAAAAAACTAAAAAATAGAGTTAGCATATGATCCAGCAATCTCACTCCTGGGCATATATCCAGAAAAGACAAAAACTCTAATTTGAAAAGATACATGCACCTCAATGTTCATAGCAGCATTATTTACAATAGCCGAGACATGGAAGCAACCCAGGTGCCCATCAATAGACAACTGGTTTAAGAAGTTGTGGTACATATATACAATGGAATATTGCTCAGCCATAAAAATGAATGAAATAATGCCGTTTGCAGCACCATGGATGGACCTAGAGATTATCATGATAAGCTAAGTAAGTCAGACAAATGCCATATGATATCATTTATATGTGGAGTCTAAAATATGATACAAATGAACTTATTTACAAAACATAAACAGACTCACAGACATAGAAAACAAATTTATGGTTACCAAAGAGAAAAGTGGAAGAGGGATAAATTAGGGATTTGGGATTAACAGATACACACTACTATACATAAAATAGATAAACAACAAGGACCTACTATATAGCACAGGGAACTATATTCAATATCTTGTAATAACCTGTAATGGAAAAGAATCTAAAAAAGAATATACATATGTAAATATATATAGAACTGAATAACTTTGCTGTGCACCTGAAACATTGTAAATCAACTATACTTACTAATATACATATATATTTATATAAATAAATAAATTATATATATATATATATATATAAATTGTCCTTATAACAAGAAGTATAACAAAATAGAATAAAAAGTGGAAAGTCCCCTACCAGGAATGCGGGGGGGGAGGGATACATTGGAAAATTGAGACTGACATAAACACACTACTGTATATAAAATAGATAACTAATAATAACCTGTTGTATAGCACAGGGAAATCTACTCAATACTCTGTAATGGCCTACATGGGAAAAGAATCTAAAAAAAAAAAGGGCTTCCCTGGTGGCGCAGTGGTTGAGAGTCTGCCTGCCCATGCAGAGGACACGGTTTCGTGCCCCGGTCTGGGAAGATCCCACATGCCGCGGAGCGGCTGGGCCCGTGAGCCATGGCCGCTGAGCCTGCGCGTCCGGAGCCTGTGCTCCGCAACGGGAGAGGCCACAACAGTGAGAGGCCCGCGTACCGCAAAAAAAAAAAAAAAAAAAAAAAAAGTGGATGTATATATATATCTATAACTGATTCACTTTGCTGTACACTTGAAACTAACACAACACTGTAAATCAACTATACTCCAATAAAAATTAAAAACATAAATAAAAGTGGAAAGTCCCCTTCTTCCTCATCCCTTGGAAAACCACTAATGACCTGGTAATCCTGGAGAGCAAATTGGAGAAGAGGTGGTGATCAATGAGAGGTCATTCAGAGCGTGCTGCCCCTCCTCCTGGGCAGAGTCCACTGCTATCCTAGAGGCTGCTCCCAAACTAGCTGCTTGCCCTGTTTTCTTTGGTGCAAGAATGCCAGGGTTCAAATCATGGATGGCCCCAACACGCAAATCTGAGAGACTTGGGCCAAGTTACTCAAACCTTCCATGCCTCAGTGTCCTCATGTGGAAAATGAGAATAGTAATACAACCTACCTGGTGGGCTTCTTGTAAAGATTAAATGAATTATATTTGTAAATTACTTGAAATAGTGCCTGGCCCATTGGTAAAAGCAAGTCTTAGCTAATACTATTTATTATTGTCAACATGACTCAGTGGTCTAAATTTCAATCTAAAACAGTATCACTGCTTCCCAATACAGTAGTAGTTTCTTAATCTTTCTCTTTGCTATTCCTTTTCTCCCACTCACTGTTTCTGGTGGACTCCTGGAAGCAAACTGTATGGGTGGATGGATTGGGGGGACACAGAGAGCAAAGAAGTAGGAGGTAAATGCCAGGAATCAGCAGAGCTAGCTATCAGCAGAAAAGCTGGCATATCTGTGGCATCTGATTTGAGGTGGGAGAGGAGGGAAATGTTGAAAATTTTGTTTGTCTCAAAATATCCTATCAACCTCAGCCCTGTGGTTAGAGAAGTATTCCTACTAGTCAATTCATTTCACCGGAGGGAAGATACTTTCTCCAGGAGACCCTGTTAAGATGTGGCAGAACAAGTGGGGAGGCCACATGGAGTAGTGGCTAATCCTGCAGCCTCTGGTGCTAGATTGCCCCTGTTTGGTTCCCTGGTCTGCCATTTTCCAGCTGTGGTACCTTGCACGATTTACTGAAATTTCTTTACCTGACAGCGTTTTCAGGAGGATTACATGAGATGAGGAACATAAAGTGTCTGGACAGTTTGCACTCAGTAATCCACGGGTGCATGCACTATGGGCTTAGAGAATGCCTAGTTCAGTGGTCCACGATTTCCCACGGGAACCACCGAGAGTTTATTAAAATACCAGGGCCCAGGCCTCACACTGAATGGGAAACCCTGGGGCTGAGCAGACTCATTTTCCCTAGATGGGGAGGGGCTACAAACAAGCCACAGCTGTCCCCTGCCTACGCTGGCATTGCTGCACCAGAACGTTAAGTTGTTGCCCTTGTGGTGCCAAAACTACCAAAAGGCCAAGCGATGTGGTGGGTGAGGCATGGGCTTTGGCATCACACAGGTCTGTGATGAAACTCAGGACTAGTCATTTGTTGGCTGTGTGACTATGGTGATGGCATTTCATCTCTCTGAGGCTCAGTGTCCCCATCTGTGTCGTAGAGGTCATTATAGTTTTCTTTAAGCTTGTGGTGAGGATTAATTTAGGCCCAACAGTGCCTGGTGGTCAGCCAATGTCAGCATCACTTGTCTTTTCAGGATGGAGTCCTCACATCATTCAATACCAAGCCCCTCTGAGAAGATGGGAAATAGAGCTTCTGGGAGCATCCTTGGCAGTAACTGAGCTGTTCAGGTAGGCAGCTGGCCTTTAGGCATTGAATGGAACTGAATTTTCTGCAAGAGGAACATCTGCCAGGTCACTACTGGTCAGTGTTCCTAGTGGGTGGGTCACTGAGGTTGGGTACCAGCTCAGAGGTGTCAGTAGTAGGGAAGCTGGGCAGGGCAGACACAGGCAGTGGGGAGTGGTCCATTGGCTTCTTCCTTACTGAAAAATAAACTCCTGTCCATTTCTGGAAGATAGGGGCCTTCAAGTTAGCCTATGGGGTATTCCCTCCCTGCCAGTGGAACAAAAATATCTCACCTGGGCTGCACTCTATTGAAGAGGGAGGCAAGCTCTGTGGTTGTTTTTGTTGGTGGGGTTCACCTTCATCCAGCCACCCAACCAGGGGCAGCGTCTCTTTGATGTCTCCCTACATTTGCTCCCTGAGTTACAGTCTTGTGATGGAATGATCTAATTCTCAGGATTAAATTCACAAACGGATTCACACACACTGTGACACAAAACCAATAACACACAGCCAAACCAGAACCAGAAGAGGTTCTGAGGCTTAGTCCATAGACATGACAGACACTGCATCCCCTTTTCATCTCGCACCCCAGCACGCCAGCAGTAGTTCCCCATCTGTCCAGGTGAGGAGGAAGCCCTCAAAGGGGATATGTCCCCCTCTGCTCTTGGGGTCAACTTGCTCAAGATATGGCCTATATTTACCAAGACCTTTCTAACCACAAGACATTCTTAGGGGATATTGGGAATGGCGTGGGGTGGGGAGCTTGGAACTCAATTTCAGCTTTCTTTGCAGTTGTCTCTTTGTTGTTCACATTATGCTTTTTCTCAGCTTGGGCTCTTGTTGACATTTTGCCTTTATTCTGACCATTGCTGCCTCCTGCCCTGTTTCCAAGAGCACATGCACCCCATTTCTCTTCCAGGTGTGCAGCAGAAACATCCAGGAACCCCTAGTGGAATGGGAGTTCCTCACCTGTCTTATTCCTCTTTACAGTCCTGGCACTTAGCCTAGTACCTGGCACCAAGATGGTCCTCAGTCATGGATGCTGAGCCAGAGGAGAATCCCTTAAGAGAAGGGTGGCTCTGTCCATCTCTGGCTTGACTGAGCAGAGGGCAAAGGAGGGGTGGTGGGACGAGGAACCAGCAGCTTTCCAACTCCTCCCCCAGGCCAAGGGAAACACTTGGGATTTGGAATCAGAAACCCGAATTCAAGAGACAGATCTTCTACTTAATAACTGCATGAACCTTGGGCCATTTACTTAAGCCCTCTGAACCTCAGTTTGTTTACTTATTTCCAAGAAAATATAAGATTTTCCTTTCCCGCCCCACAATCAAAGAAGTTGTGACAATTAAAAAAATTAGCTTTACAAAAATGCTCTATAAAGAAGCATATGAATGACAGCTTTTATTCTTTGTAAAGTGGTTTCACCAGTGGGTTCCAAGTGTTGTGGTTCAAAGGTACGAGGCACCTATCATGTGCTAGGCACTGGGCTAGGGATTTCAGTAAGTACACAGTCGAGAGGTGAGGAGAGCGCTGTGAAGGCAGCCCAAAGAAGGGAGCCATTCACAGACCACAGTCAGGCCGGGGGTGTCCTGGAGGTTTCTGTTGCTAAAGCGGCCTGGAGCCTTTCATGCTCTGGAGTCTGAAGCTGTAAATAACACCCGAGTTATTCTCATTCGACTTCAGGACACCCCCAGGCTGAGGCTGTGAATGGCTCCCTTCTTTAGGCTGCCCCCATTTGCACCAGTGCTGGCCACCATCTCCAAGAATATTGGGAAGTAACCAAATATAATCTTTGCTGAAGCCACATTTGGATCATGGACATTGTGTGATTTCAAGTAACAGCATCCCTTCTAATAGTAGATATTGTAGGAGGAAAAATTAATAGACAAACAAAATTTTTGATATTTCCCTCCTCTCCCACCTCAAATCAGATGTTATAGATATTCCCACTGCTCTGCTGATAGCCAGCCCCCCTGACTCCTGGAATCTACCTCCTAAGTCTTTGCTCTCTGTGTCTCCCCCTTATACAGTTTTGCTTCCAAGAGTCCACCAGAAACAGTAGGTGGGTGACAAGGAATAGCAAAGAGAAAGACTAAGATCACTTTAAGGGAAAGGGGGAGGGGCAATACAGGGGTAGATGGGTAAGAGGTACAAACTATTAGGTATAAAATAAGTTACAAGGATATATTGTACAACATGGGGAATATAGCCAATAGTTTATAACTATAAATGGAGTATAAACTTTAAAAATTGTGAATCACTATATTGTACACCTGAAACTTATATAATATTGTACAGCAACTATACTTTGATTAAAAAAAACCAAGAAACTACCACTTTATTGCGAAGCAGTGATACTATTTTAGATTAAAATTTGCCTGAAAATAGGCCATTCAGTCATATAGACACTAACAAATTATATGTAAACACTAAACACTTATGCACACTTTTATGCAAATATCCATGTGGTACTCCTGGGTATTTGGAGATGGTGTGAGAACACCCCAAGTATAGTCTAGTGGTTAAGAACTAGTTGTTGAAGTCCATCAGATCTAGGTGTTGAGCACAAGCTCTGCTGATTACTAGCTACAAGACCTCAGGCAAGCTCCATGATGTCTTTGTGCCTCAGTTTCCTCCTCCACACAATGAGAACAATGTAGTACCCACCTCTGGACAGGTTGTGAGGACAAAGTGAGTAAAGCACTGTAGACTCTCCTTTATAGTGGCCTGGAGGGAAACAGTGACCCTAATGGGACCCATTTCTCTTATCTGCTTTCCTCAATTGGTATCAATGACTTGTCTTCTCCCCTCCCACACAAGGGCACCTGATTCAATGCAGACTCTTCCTCCTTTAAGGTGGGGGTGGGGGTGGGGTGGGGGGTGAGGGTGGGGAGGGTGGGGGGGGTGGGGGGGGCTATGTTCTTGGCTTTAAGACAGATTTCTTAAACTGTCTTCCGCAGTTACAATGACTCAGCCATTGCTTAGGGACTTAGTTAACTAGCAATAGGAGGCTTAAAAGAGACAAACCTCTGGGGACTTTTTGCTATGGCTGGCTTTCCGCCGGGTGAGACTGGAACATAAAGAAGCTTCTAGAACTCCACTGTCCAATATGGTAGCCACAGTGGCTACCAAGCACTTGAAATGTGACTGGCCAAATTAAGATATGCTGTAAGCATAAAATACACATCAGATTTTAAAGATTTGTATTAAAAAAGGAATATAAATGCCTCATTAATAATCCTTATATTTATTACATGTTGAAATGATAATATTTTTGACACATATGTTGACTTCGGTTAAATGTGGCTACTAGAAAACTTTCAGTTACCTATGTGGCTGTTGGATGGGGCTGTTCCAGAGTATTCATGATTCAATAATGACTTGATAATGTGTCAACACTTTTTAAAAGTAACTTTAGCAGAGATCTCCTTTTACTTTTAAGAGTAGGTATTGTTACAACCAATTTTCAGATAAGACCATAACTCATTCTGTGTTGACAATCAGTAGATTTGAACAGATCTAAGTTGGGGGATAATCAGATGGAAGAACACTGACTTGGGAATCAAGAAACCTGGCTTCTCGTTCTTGTTACACCACTAAATAGCTGTATGACTTCAGGCAAATTACTGCCCCTCTCTGGACCTCAGATTTTTATTTGAAAAATAAAGAGATTGGCTGGATTTGAATTTAAGAGTGGGAAGCTAGTAGCCTGTGGACCAAATATAGCCACAGATTTGTTTGTGTGTTTTGGGCAACCCAGTGCTTCATAGTTTTTAATTTACATAGTTTTAGGTAGGGGTCAGGAGCTCTCCTATTGACTATGGCTCCTACCACTCCCCTTGGGCTCTCACTCCACCACTTCACACACTTTTGTTACTTGCCTCAAAACCCTTGGCTGCAGTGACCCTGTGGGAGGACTGCTGACTTCTGTTCACACTAATGCGGACCATTTTCAGAACCGGGGGTCTTAAGGTCTTAAGTGGTGATCCCCAATCTACTTCAGGCCAAATTTTTGTCTCTCCCTCTATTCCTTTTTCATTCTTTTTTTTAAAGTGATATTACCACCTTGAATTTCCAACAGAAACAGCACCATATCTTCCTGTAAACCATAAATATTAAACTAGAAGGCAACTTTTAAAATCTCTTTTAATCTATTCAGGGTAAACTTTCATTTTACAGATCAGGAAACCAAAAGAAATTTAGGGCATATAATGCTTTTATACTTGTCTGTGTCAGTGATTTTATCACGTGTCTTGGAAAGTAAGGTAAAAAATAAGAAAAAAAAAAAGATAAAAAATAGTTATTTTTTAAATTCAAAACTTATACTTATTTTCAATTCCTTTACATAAAATCCAGGTAGAATTTTCTTCTTCTTTTCTTTTTTTTTTAACAAAAATGCAATGGGATGACTAACTAGAAAAAAAAAATAGTGGTATAGAACTGCTTCCCTTTCCTTGTGATTACGCTATATAAAACTAGTAACAAAAAATAGGTAAATGTAACCCACGCAATGAAAGTAAATAGCTAAAGGATTTTAAAGCACTGAAAGAAGTCTTTTTGTTAGGATAATAGCAATTGAGATGCGAGCTACAGCTTTTACATATTAAATGCAAGTCTTTGTCTCTTTCACCTAAGTAGTGTGAGAAAGCAAAATCTGATTTGATGGGGGAAAAGGAAAAGACCATAAATAAAAGGGTGTGTTGTTTCCTGAGGGACAATCTTCCTAATGGCATTCTGCCCAGAAGCCCTTTCTTCTTAGCTAAACCACTGTGATCAGGATAAGCTGAGTAACCAGATGGAGACCCCAGAGGGTCAGGAGTGACTACAAAGTTGATCAATGCCTTCGGGGTCCAGGTGTCAGCCTCAGTGCCAACCCTGAGGCTGGTCAGTGTTGCTGTTGGATAAACATAGAAACTCCACATGTGATCTCTGTCAGGAGAAGCTCACGGCCAGTGATGGGGAGATCCTTCCCAAAGTTCCGTAGTCACAGGCACCCCAGAAGTGTCTGAAGATATGATCCCCCCCGCTCCCCAACACCACTCTCAGGCATCTCTTACTGGGAGAGAAGTCTAACCTTGGGTACATGCCAGATTCAGGCAAGGAACAGCTCCTTGTATTTTTCCCAGAAACACTGTCGCCCATCACGGCCATGACCTCTACCCTCAGGAAGACAGTGTCCAAAAAAGGAAAAAGACAGATCTATTTTTCATCCACAGAAATATAAAAAGGTAAATGCTAGAAGCTGTATTAAGGATTCGAGAAGAGGTGAAAGCAAAAAAACAGACTTTGCAACTGGTGAAAGCCCATGCAATCAACTCAAGGTCAAGACAAGGTGAAAATTCATAGTAAAATGGTTTGGGGAGATACAAGTTTTCTCAACATGCCCTGTTCATTTCCTTCTCTACTTTTAGACTTCCTGAGCAGCAGGCCCTTAATTCTCCCTCTGTTTCTCCAATAATCTGTCTATTCTTTCAAGGTGCCTCAAGAATCCCACTTCTCCCATGAAGCTTTTTCTAACCCTCCAACCACAGAGTTTCTTACTTTACTATCTGTATTGTTCATTTGCCACTTAACTATGGCCTTGAACTGCTTTTAATATATATGTGCACCTCACTTTCCTGATCCGGCTGCTGTAGACCCTTCACAGGCAGAGCTGTGTGAGTGACAGTGTCTAGCTGAGCACAGAGCTATAGAGAGGAGTCCAGGGAAGCAGCTATCAGCCATGGCCCAGGGCCTCCCTGATTCCCCTTCCCAGCATGCCCTGGGACACTGTGCATTTTGCTGACTCCCTGCCTGGTTCCCTTCTGGACCAAACAGGAACCAGTTCTTTCCTCACCAGAAGGCCGAGAGAACCAAAGAGATGTTTATCTTTTTGTTCAAAAGCTAAAGTATCAGGGTAACAGAAAGTATTATTACCTGATCAGGTAGGTTTAAAAGAACAATTATCATTATCCAGATTATCAAGATTTTCTTAGAAAACCAAGCCTTTTCCTGTGGAACAGACCTAGGCCATTAAAAGAAAAAAAGGAAGCAAAGAAAATCTCTGCACAGATTCCTTCTGGATGCTGTTACCAGGCATCTGAGGACTTTTTTTTTTCTTTTCAACAGATATGTATACATTGGGCTTACACAGTCCGCAAGTTAAAAGCAGGCAGGTCCATAAAACAAGCATTAACAATAAAAATACAGTCCATACTGAACTGTACACTTAAAACGGTTAAGATGATAAATTTGATGTTATATGTATTTTACCACAATTAAAAACTGAAAGAAAAAAAAAATACAGTCTGTGTATGGTACCAAGCACTGAAATAAGAGTAGCAAGTTGGGCTTCTCTGGTGGCGCAGTGGTTGAGAGTCCGCCTGCCGATGCAGGGGACACGGGTTCGTGCCCCCGTCCGGGAAGATCCCACATGCCACGGAGCGGCTGGGCCCGTGAGCCATGGCCGTCAGCGGAGCGTCCGGAGCCTGTGCTCCGCAACGGGAGAGGCCACAACAGTGAGAGGCCCGCGTACCGCAAAAAAAAAGAGTAGCAAATTGAAAACATATGAGCGTTCCTCATATGAAAACATATGAGGAACATATGAGGGTACAAGTTAAGGTGGGTGATGGGCTAAACTATTTTAGCTTAATTGGAGGGCAAATGCAGTCAATAACTGTGATATATACCACAAGTTAGGAAGAAAATGACCATTAAAAATATAACCATGGAATAGAGGTAGGCATTTGTTAAGAAATTAAAATTTTACTTGAAATGCAAATGCAATTGAATGCATAAGTAAGTGCCATATTCATTAGATGTCTGTTTTTACTTATATAATTCGCTGCCTTTGAAAAAGACGATGAGGTGGAGTCGAGATCTACAATAGTATATGGTTGAATGTGTAACTTCACCCTTTTCCCCCTAAAAGTCAGAACGTGCTAAAAACATAAAATTCCAGCCGGACAAATGAGGTAAGGAACAAAGGAAGGAAATGGCCACTTTGGCCAGCACATCTGCAGAGAAAGTACAACACTAGAGGCGGACTCTCCCTGCTCAAAACCCTTTCAAAAAAGCTTCCCCATTGTTTGTTGATTTCTCAGACACATCTGACTTCAGGACACTTTTTATATATGATATATTGGGAAAAACACCGGGAGGAGCTTATGAACTATATCGTCATAATGATGATAACAGATAGCATTAGCTGATACTTACATGCCAACACTGTTCTAAGCACTTTATACCCATTGACTCACTTAATCCTCAGAGAAACCTGCAAGGTAAGTATTGTTAATACAGTCAGCCTTCTGTTTCTTCAAGTTCCATATCCAAAGATTCAACCAAACTTGGATAGAAAATACTCGAGAAAAAAAATTCCAGAAATTTCCAAAAAACAAAACTTGAATTTGCTGCATGTCAGCAAATATTTCCATAGCATTTACACTGTATTTACAACTATTTCTATAGCATTTACATTGCATTAGTTATTATAAGTCATCTAGAGATGATTTAAATTATATGGGAGATTGAGAGATATACCATGTTCTTGGATTGGAAGAATCAACATTGTTAAAATGACTATACTACCCAAAGCAATCTACAGATTCAGTGCAGTCCCTATCAAACTACCAATGGCATTTTTCACGGAATTAGAACAAAATATTTCCAATTTGCATGGAAACACAAAAGACCCTGAATAGCCAAAGCAATCTTGAGAAAGAAAAACGGAGCTGGAGGAATCAGGCTGCTGACTTCAGACTATACTACAAAGCTACAGTAATCAAGTGGCACAAAAACAGAAATATAGATCAGTGGAACAGGATAGAAAGCCCAGAGATAAACCCACACACATATGGTCACCTTATCTTTGATAAAGGAGGCAAGAATATACAATGGAGAAAAGACAGCCTCTTCAATAAATGGTGCTGGGAAAACTGGACAGCTACATGTAAAAGAATGAAATTAGAACACTCCCTAACACCATACACAAAAATAAACTCAAAATGGAATAAAGACCTAAATGTAAGGCCAGACACCATCAAACTCTTAGAGGAAAACATAGGCAGAACACTCTATGACATAAATCACAGCAAGATCCTTTTTGACCCACCTCCTAGAGAAATGGAAATAAAAATAAACAAATGGAACCTAATGAAACTTAAAAGCTTTTGCACAGCAAAGGAAACCATAAACAAGACAAAAAGACAATGCTCAGAATGGGAGAAAATATTTGCAAATGAAGGAACTGACAAAGGATTAATCTCCAAAATTTACAAGCAGCTCATGCAACTCAATATCATGAAAACAAACAATCCAACCCAAAAACGGGCAGAAGACCAAAACAGATATTTCTCCAAAGAAGATATACAGATTGCCAACAAACACATGAAAGAATGCTCAACATCACTAATCATTAGAGAAATGCAAATCAAAACTACCATGAGGTATCACCTCACACCAGTCAGAATGGCCATCATCAAAAAATCTACAAACAGGGCTTCTCTGGTGGCACAGTGGTTGAGAGTCCGCCTGCCGATTTAGGGGACACAGGTTCATGCCCCGATCCGGGAAGATCCCACATGCCGTGGAGCGGCTGGGCCCGTGAGCCATGGCCACTGAGCCTGCGCATCCGGAGCCTGTGCTCCGCAACGAGAGAGGCCACAAAAGTGAGAGGCCCGCATATCACACACACACACAAAAAGAAACAGTAAATGCTGGAGAGGGTGTGGAGAAAAAGGAACCCTCTTGCTCTGTTGGTGGGAATGTAAATTGATACAGCCACTATGGAGAACAGTATCGAGGTTCCTTAAAAAACTAAAAATAGAGCTACCATACAACCCACCAATCCCACTACTGGGCATATACCCTGAGAAAACCGTAACTCAAAAAGAGTCATGTACCACAATGTTCATTGCAGCACCATTTACAATAGCCAGGCCATGGAAGCAACCTAAGTGTCCATTGACAGATGAATGGATAAAGAAGATGTGGCACATATACACAATGGAATATTACTCAGCCATAAAAAGAAATGAAACTGAGTTTTTTGTAGTGAGGTGGATGGACCTAGTGTCTGTCATACAGAATGAAGTAAGTCAGAAAGAGAAAAACAAATACTGTATGCTAACACATATATATGAAATCTAAAAAAGAAAGAAAAAAAATGGTTCTGAAGAACCTAGGGTCAGGACTGGAATAAAGATGCAGATGTAGAGAATGGACTTGAGGACACAGGGAGGGAGAAGGGTAAGCTGGGATGAAGTGACAGAGTGGCATGAACATATATACACTACTAAACGTAAAATAGATGGCTAGTGGGAAGCAGCCGCATAGCACAGGAAGATCAGCTCTGTGCTTTGTGACCACCTAGAGGGGTGGGATAGGGAGGGTGGGAGGGAGACGCAAGAGGGAGGAAATATGGGGATATATGTATATATATAGCTGATTCACTTTGTTATAAAGCAGAAACTAACACACAACTGTAAAGCAATTATACTCCAATAAAGATGTTAAAAAAAAGGATATGGGAGGATGTGTGTATTACGTGCAAATACTACACCATTTTATATACGGGAGTTGAGCAATCTTGGATTTTGGTATCTGTGGGGGACCCTGGAAACATTTCCCCTCAGATACTGGATACTGAGGGCCAACTATATCTCCCATTTTACAAATGAAGAAACAGGGGCAGAGACAGTCATAGAGCAAATTGTTCAAGGTCACAGAGATAGTAAGGGGTAAGGTCAGTGTGCAAACCAAGGTAGTTTGACTCCAGAGCCTGGAGACCTTAACTGCTGTTGTGTACTGAATGGCAGTGTATGTTGAAAATGTGTTATTGAAGTTCTAACCTCAACGTGATGGTATTTGGAGATGGGACCTTTGGGAGGTTTAGAGGAAGGTCATGAGGGTGGGGCCCTCATGATTGGATTAGTGCCCTTATAAGAAGAGACACAAGATAACCTTCTCTCTCTCTCTCTCTTTCCAAAAAGATGTCATGTGAGCACACAACAAGATGGAGGTTGCCTACAACAAGAAAAGAAACCTCAGAATGAAATTTACCCTTGCTGACACCTTGATCTTGGACTGCCAACCTCCAGAACTTTGAAAAATAAATTTCTGTTGTTGAAGCCACTCAGTCTATATGGTATTTTGTTATGGCAGCCTGAGCAGACTAAGACAATCACTATACTACAACCTCCTCCTGCCCAGCACAGAATTTTAAAGAATGGTGTGTAAATGTTTAGGCCACAATAAACATGGAATAGCATAACAATGAATGCTGAAATCACAGGGGGCCTAATGAGAGATGATTGTTTATTGGTAAGTGTTGCCGCCTCCCTTAAGCTCCCAAAGGAGCTTTGCACACCATGCTTGTGTAGACACACCATTTCTAAAGGGAAGTGGACACCATAGGGGAAAAAACCATATAAGTGTTTTTAGTATCTTTTTTAAAAATAAGTTTTAATTTTTAGAACACTTTTAGGTTTACAGAAACATCGCAGAGATAGTATGATACATTTGTTACAATTAATGAAGCACAATTGATACATTGTTAACTGAAGTACATACTTGATTCAGATTTCTTTAGTTTTTAACTAATGTCCTTTTTGTGATCCAGGAACTCATCTAGGATGCCACATTACATTTAGTTGTCATGTCTCCTCAGGCTTCTCTTGACTATGACAGTTTCTCAGACTTTTTTTTTTTTGCGGTACGCAGGCCTCTCACTGTTGTGGCCTCTCCCGTTGCAGAGCACAGGCTCCAGACGCGCAGGCTCAGCGGCCATGGGTCACGGGCCCAGCCGCTCCGCGGCATGTGGGATCTTCCCGGACCGGGGCACGAACCCGCGTCCCCTACATCGGCAGGCGGACTCTCAACCACCGCGCCACCAGGGAAGCCCAGACTTTCTTATTTTTGATGACCCTGATAATTTTGACACATGCTAGTCAGGTATTTTGTAGACTGTTTCTCCGTTGGGATTTGTCTGATGTTTTTCTCACGATTAGACTGGGATTATGGGTTTTTACGAGGAAGATCACAGACATAGAGTGCCATTTTCATCCCATGATATCAAGGGTACATACTATGAATGTGACTTATCACTGTTGATGTTGACCTTGATCACCTGGCTGAGATCATGTTTGTCAAGTTTCTCTACTGCAAATTTACTCCTAATCCCCCTTCCCATAATGTTCTCTTTGGAAGGAAATCACTACATCTAAGGGTGGGGAGTTATGCTCTCCCTCCTTTAGGGTGGAGTATCAACATAAATTATTTGGAATTCTTCTGCAAGGGAGACTTGTCTCTTCTCCATTTATGCATTTCTTCACAATTTGTTTCCTCCTCCTTCTCCTCCTTCCTCTTATTCTTCCCCTTCGAACTTTATTTTTAGAGCACTCTAAAGTTCACAGCAAAAATGAGCAGGAAGTACAAGTATTTTCCATATACTCCCCTCCCTCCCACAGGCTCCCCAACTATCAACATCCCCCACCAGAGTAGTACATTCATTATGAATGATTAACCTACATTGACACATCATAATTGCCTAAAGTCCATGGTTTATATTAGGACTCGCTCTTGGTGTACATTCTGTGGGTTTTGACAAGTATACAATGACATGTATCCACCACTGCAGTACCATGCAGAATATTTTCACTACCCTAACAATCCTCTGTGTCCTGCCTAGTCATCTGTCCCCCATTACACCCCTTGGAGCCACTGATCTTTTTACTGTCTTCATAGTTTTGCTGTTTCCAGAATGACATTTGGTTGGAATCATACAGTGTGTAGCCTTTGCAGACTGGGTTCTTTCACTTAGTAATATGCATTTAAGATTCCTCCATGTCTTGTCATGGCTTGATAACTCATTTCTTTTTAGCATAGTAATATTCCATTGTTTGGATGTACCACACTTTATCCATCTACCTAATGAAAACATCTTGGTTGTTTTGAGTTTTGGTAATTATGAATAAAGCTGCTATAAATATCCATGTACAGTTTTTTTTGTGTGGGCATAAGTTTTTCAGTTCATTTGGGTGAATAGCAAAGAGCAAAATGGCTGAATCATATGGTAAGAGTACATTTAGTTTTATAAGAAACCGTCAAACTGTCTTGCAAAGTGGCTGTACCGTTTTGCATTCCCACCAGCAATGAATGAGAGTTCCTATTGCTCCATATCCTGGCCAACATTTGGCCATTTAATAGGTGTGTAGTGGTATCTCATTGTTGTTTTAATTTTCAATTTTGTAATGACATATGACATTGAACATCTTTTCATATGCTTACTTGCCATCTGTATATCTTCTTTGGTGAGGTGTCTGTTCAGGTTTTTTGCCCATTTTTAATCAGGCTGTTTGTTTTCTTATTGTTGGCTTTTAAGAGTTCTTTGCATATTTTGGATAAAGTCCTTTGTCAGGTGTGTCTTTTGCAAATATTTTCTCCCAGTCCGTGGCTTGCCTTTTCTCTTGACATCGTTTTCACAGAAGAGAAGTTTCTAATTTTGATGAAGTCCAGCTCATCAGTTATTTCTTTCATAAGTCATGCCTTTGGTGTTGTATCTAAAAAGTCATTGCCATACCTAAGGTCATCTAGGTTTTCTCCTATGTTATCTTCTAGGAGTTTGATGGTTTTGTGTTTTGCTTTTAGGTCTATGATGTTTTGAGTTTTGCGTTTTGCTTGTAAGTCTAAGATATTTTTGTGAAGGGTATAAGTTCTGTGTCTAAATTCATTTTTTCACATGTAGGTTCATAGTTGTTCCACATAATGTCATATATATATATATATATGTATTTAAATACACATTCAAAGTATGATATATATATGTATGTATTTAAATAAATTTTGGAAGAAAAATGTTGATAACATCCTAGAAACCTCTATGGCACAAAGATGGCTGCAGAGCAGTTTGGGAAATGTTGATCTTCTAAATAAAGACCCTCCATAGTCTTGTCCCTCTCACCTCTGCAGACTTTGCCCCTGGAACTTTCTCTACACATTCAGTCTTCCAGCCAGACTGGCTACAGGCTGCCCTTTTCCACCAAAATGGCCACGTCTCAAAACCCCTTCATCCCGGAAGTTACAGCTTTCACACTGAAACTTTCCTGGCTGAAGTAATGTCTGTCTCTTCTGGGCTAACAGGATACTCTACCTATAACTCTGTTAATAGCACTTTTCAAGTTGTATAATGATAGGTTCTTGCCCTGTTTTTGCTCTACCTTCTAGAATCTGATTTTTTCCTTTTTAACCCCCCTTTTCAAGTTCTGAGGGATATTTCCTCCTTTTTATCACCAGCTGGATAGGTGGGCCATAGAGAGGTTTTACTCGGGTACAGTCCTGCCTGGGAACCAGTCGATGTGAGCATGGTCACTTGGCTCTCTCCAGATCTGTGTATTTTGGGTACAACAAAAACATTTGTGGGACACAAGCAAAAGCCCACACGGAGTCCCCTGTACCTATGTCTAAATATTTAAAAGTTATGAATTGAGAATAAGTTGTTAAATAAAATGTTTTATTCTCCTACTTTGACAAGTGTACCTTCATAATGACCTGGAAGGGCAATGTCAAATGCAGAATTCTCGAACTCCTTGGAGTTCTGTGCTGGAATGGGGTGGCTCAGGAAATGACTCCCGTTCCCCTCTGATCTGTCCCCACTTCCCTTACTGCCCTTGACTCTCTCTGAGGGGCCTCATGAGCGAGGCCATGGGTACTTCAGCCTGTGGTCCAACCTCTGTCCACACCCCCCTGCAAACAGCTGCCCCGAGGCCACCTTTCAGGGCCGCAGATCTCATACCAGAAGTGAGGTTGGCTCCGGAAGCGTGGTCTGGGAAAAGTGCACACAGACCCTGGAGGCAGGAGCAGGAAAGGCCAGCTTTGCAGAGGATTCAGGCATCCCTGCTCCCTGGAGCATGGCCTAGAAGAGAAGGTGGGCTCAGGTGGCCACATCTCCTTGGCCCCGAGGACCCCTCCTCCAGTGAGCAGAGACACAGCTGAAGGAAGCACATTTCTCAGACTGCAATGTGCATGTGAATCCCCTGGGATCTTATTTAGCAGGTCTGAGGTAGGGGCTGAGATTCTGCAGTCCTAACAAGCTCCCAGATGATGCCAGTGCTGTGGTATAAGGACCATACTTTGAATAGTAAAGCTCTAAAGCATAGGCCCAAGGCAGAGGTCCCTCTTACCTGGGCAGACCAATACCTTAGACAAAAAAGGATATATGTGATATTAATTTAATCAGTTCCATGGGTAAATTACCAGTAGAACTTAGTACACATTTATTACGCAAAAATAATGTAGGTGTAATACAAATTTGAATGTAGCATTAATGCCCACTCGGGGAGTTCTTAGTCTAGCAGGACCAAGTAAGTGTCCCAGTTTTTGGCCCTAACAGTTGTCGTTTTCTTCCCCTTCTCGCACACTTGACCCCTTCCTGCGTGTAGCCAGCCCCGTGTCCCTCACTGACCAGTTACTAGCATTTCTATTAGAGCTTTGCTGTCCCTTCTGCAGGCTCTTACAAACATACTTCTTGTCCTTCCTCATCATTTAGTCCACCATTTTCTTTCATGCGCTTGCCTACACTTTCAGCACATTTCTTCTGGCAATTTCTCCAGCAGACCTGTTACTTTTCTAAGTCCTTTTGCCCTTTGCCCTCGGCTCCCAAGCCCACTCTTCTCAGTCATGCTGCTTGTCCTGCAGCTGCTGCCTCCTGTCCCCAGGCTCCCTGAGGGGCTCACTTTCCTGATACTGGAAAGCACCATCCTGAGGCCTGTCTTCTGGAGTGGGGAGGCATCTTCAGCCAATTCTGTGTGGCAAGAGAAGCTATTTCTGCCTTTTGGAACCTCATCACTGGGGCAGGAAGTGACCAACTTCCTGGCAAAGAGTTCCCAAGAACATCTTCCCAAAGGGAAAAAAGAGAAAACATCTCTGACATACGTGGATGGTTTCCTCACTTTTAACTGGTCCTGCCCCAGCTGAGTCATATGGCTCAAGGCTGATAAACGTCTGCTGGTGACAGAAGCCCACCCTGTGTGACCCACTCAGACTCAGGGTATTGGATGTGGCAGGTGTCGTTAGCCTTGACTGAGTCAAGTTCAGCTTCCTGGGGCTGAAATCCTATTTCCTATTTACTCTCTGTTGCTGTCGCTCCTTTCATGGGGCACTGCCAAATATTGGTTAACGCATAAAGTTAATTTTTTGCTAAAACTGAGGCTTCAGGTATGTCAGAATGCTGAGTCAAGCAGATTATACCACGGGGTATTGAGAGGGATGCAAACTTTCTTCTAGAAAGAGGAATGGTATAACGAGAAGCCAGAATATGTAACGTCCCCACTTCAACCATCTCCCAATCCCCCAGAAAACAAAAAACAAAGCAAAAAAAAGTTCTGTGTTGACTGGAACACATGAGAACATTGTCTTAGGATTATGTAAGAGATGGCTTTAGGGGGCAATAAACAAGCTCTTTCCAAACAGTGACCTGTTGATATAAATGGAGGCAAAACCAGTACTCTCTCTTCGATTGTAAATACTGTGAGGGCTTGTTAGATTCTAGCAATGACTGCAGGTGAAATCACTGCTGAATTTGGTGTCATTTTTGAATTATTCTAATAATAATAATTTTTTTCAAATATTCCATCCCAAATTCTAGTAGTCAAAGACGCGCCTCCGTATTAAGAACCACCATCCTACTACCATCTAAGACCCAACAGGACTAGGCCCAAGGGCAACTTGAAACAGGAGGGTTGGTCTTTAGGGTGTTATTCCCTCTTACTGATGCAAGCTTCTTGCCCACCATGGCTGGTTTTATCTTAATGCAGAAAACTTAACTGCTCTATAGTTCTTTCTCCCAGGGTTAGTAGTTCCAAGGTATAGTTTAGCTAATCTATTTAACCGGTTCATGCTAACATGCAAATGGAAGTGGTCCCTCCCCTCCAGTCAATGTACGTTTTCATGGTGGTCTCAGAAGACCTCACCTCTCTAGTGCCTGAGGGGACAGAAGACAGACACATGAAGGAACCTTGGTGGGGGAGAGACTTACACACAGGTGTGGTCTTGGGACCATCTTGTTCTACCCTGTCACATTGGTCTTCCCCTACACAAGTGGTGCTCATTGCTACGATGTGCCTCATGGGCTGGCTGATTGACAGACTTTCCTAGATGACAGTGAGGGTCCAAGGTTTTTTTCCTTAGCGGTGTCCTTTAGGATAGTGTTCAGGAAGGTTGTCCTGGGAAAGTGCCTGGTGTAGTCATGATTCACACCATAACTCCCTTTCTACAAGAGAGCCAGAAGCTGAACCAGGTGGCTTTCCTCCCCCGAAATCAGGAGGTTGGGAAATGTATCATATCCCTGTGTTGGCTGGAAAGTTTAAGCTGTATGTTTTCTATGTATCTCATTTGTTCTTCATTTCTTTTCTCCTCTGTCTTCTTTTGGATTTATTAAGCATTTTTTATGCTTCCATTTTATTTCCGCTATCAGCTGTATGTATCTCTTTTTTTAAGGGGAACTTCATTTTTATTTATTTATTTTTGGCTGCATTGGGTCTTTCTTGCTGCACCGGCTTTCTTTAGCTGCGGTGAGCGGGGGCTACTCTTTGTAGTGGTGCACAGGCTTCTCATTGCAGTGGCTTCTCTTCTTGTGGAGCGCGGGCTCTAGGCACACGGGCTTCAGTAGTTGTGGCTCACGGGCTCGAGAGCATGGGCTCAGTAGTTGTGGCACATGGGCTTAGCTGCTCTGCGGCATGTGGGATCTTCCTGGACCAGGGCTCGAACCCGTGTCCCCTGCATTGGCAGGTGGATTCTTAACCACTGTGCCACCAGGGAAGCCCTGTATATATCTCTTAAACAATTCGTTTTGGTGGTTGCTCTCTATGGTTTACAATGTACATCTTCAACCTTATCACAGTCTACCTTCAAATAATTTTATAGTTTTATGTCACTTCACATATAGTGAAAGAAACTTACAGAAGTGCCTTACATTCCCTCCCTCCTGGGCTATTGTCAAACATTTTACTCTGACATATGCTATAAACTGAAGATACATTGCAAGTATTTTTGCATTCATCAATGATCTTTTAAAGAGATTTAAAAGCAAGAATATCGTCTTTTCTATTTAGCCTACTATTTAGCATTTCTGGTGCTTTTTATTCCTTTGTGTAGATCCAGATTTCCATCACCTTCTGCCTTTAACATTTCTTCTAGCGCAGGTCTCCTGGCAACAAATTCTTTTGGCTTTTCTTTGTCTGAAAAAGCATTTATTTTGCTTTTGTTTCTGAAAGATATTTTCATAGGGTATAGAAATCAGGTTTTATTTTCAGTAAAGATGTGGCTCCACTCTCTCTAAATTGCAGAGTTTCTGACAGGAAGAATGCTGTCATTTGTATCTGCTCCTCTGAATATTATGACTTTTCCTCTGACCACTTTTAAGATTTTAATTTTTACCACTAGTTTTCAGCAGTTTGATTATGATGTGCCCTGATGTGGTTTTCCTTAGGTTTATTCTGCTTGGAGTTTATTGAGCTTCTTATATCTGTGAGTTGATAGCTTTCATCAATTTGGGGAATATTTCAGCCATTAGTTTTTCAAAAATGTTTTCTACCTCCCCTCCTCTCCTGGGACTCAGATTTACTAGATATTGTCTCACAGGTAACTGAAGCTTTTTTTTGTTTCCCTAATCTTTTTTTTTTGACAGTTTCTATTGTCACGTTTTAAATTCCTTGATCTTTTCATCCGCGTTATCTGATTTGCTCTTAATCCCATGCGGTATATTTTTCATTTCAAATATTATATTTTTCACCTCTAGGAGTTTCAGTTGGACATTTTTGGTATCTCCCATTTCTCCCTTCATTGTCTTTACGTTTTCTTCTACCTTCCTCAGCATGTGGAGTATGTTTTCATTTTCTTGTCTGCTAAATTCCGTCGCCTCTGGCATTTCTAGGGCAGTTTCTACAGATTGATTTTTCTCCAGGTTACGGGTAATATTTTCTTATTTTGATGCATATTTGTCAAGCTTTGCTTGGTTGCAGGATATTGTGAATTTTACGTTTTGGGGCACTGGGTCTTATTGTAATCCTTTAAGTGGTGCTCTAGGTGGTTCTGTCATACAGCTTGCTTACTTACAGTCAGTTTGATTCCTGCACAGTGTACTATAGTTCTGTTAGGTGGGTGCTATGCAACAGTGAGTCTAGGGCTGATCAGGTCCCACTACTCTGACAATGTCCTTCTGAGGACCCTACTTGATGCCCTGTGTATTATGAGGTCTTTCCACTCTGGTTAGTGGGAACAGAATTGCATGAGCTCCAGGAATTTGGGGGGCTCTTGATGCCCATTGCTGTGTGTTCCCCTCACATCCCTCCTCTCCCAGCTTCGTGTCATTTTCTTTCACATGTGTTTTCTCTCAGCCAAGGAGTTGATCTGCAGATCTTCAGAGCTCTCTCTCTGGGCAGGTCCCTCCTCTCTGATGCTGCCTCTTAAACTCTAGCTATCTTAGCTTCCCTGAACTCCAACCTCTCAATTCAGTGCGACCACCAGGCTCTGTTTGGGTTCCCGTCCTCAAACTGCAGCCTAGAAACTGCTCCAGCTAGTAAGGTGAAGCAATCATAGGACTGGCCTTGTTTTTCTCCCCTTTCTCTCAGGGGAAACAGTCCTGTGCTGACTATTGTCCAAAGTCTGAAAACCACTGTGTCATAGTTTGTCCAGATTTTTAGTTGTTTAAGGTAAGAGAGTAAACCTCTGGAGCCGCTATTACTCCATCATGGCCAGAAGCAGAACTTCTCTCAATGAATATTTAATTATATAACATATGACATTTTACATCATGGTGTTTTTGCTTAACAGTAGATATTGGTCATTTAAAACTTTTTGTTGCATAATTGTGGTAAACATTTTTTTAAATTTATTTATTTTTGGCTGCGTTGGGTCTTCGTTGCTGTGTGTGGGCTTTCTCTAGTTGCGGCAAGTGGAGGCTACCCTTCGTTGCTGTGCGCGGGCTTCTCTTGTTGTGGAGCACAGGTTCTAGGCCCACAGCCTTCAGTAGTTGCAGCACGTGGGATCAGTAGCTGTGGCGCACAGACTTAGTTGCTCTGCGGCATGTGGGATCTTCCCGGACCAGGGCTTGAACCCGTGTCCCCTGAATTGGCAGGCGGATTCTTAACCACTGCGCCACCAGGGAAGCCCTGGTAAACATCATTTTAAACTGTGTATACATTCATTCACTTACCAAACAGCCACTGATTGAGTGACTCCTACACTCCAGCTCTGGATAAAGCAGATAAGATCGCCACTCTTCCAAAACTTTTACGCTAGAGGAAGGAAGACAGGTAAAAGATAATAAACCATAGCGTGATAAGAGCTAGAAAACAGGGTGATATGTTAGAGTGACAAGGGAAGCTCCTGAAGCTGGGTGTTTAGGGAAGTCCTCTTGGGAGGTATGATGGGGGATCCAAGTCCTGAGTGATTTTAGGGGCAGCCGTGTGCAGTGTTACAGACAGGGAAGGGAAGTGCACGAGCCCCAGGAAAGTGGCAAGCCTGTTGCATTGGAGGAACAGAGAGGAGACCAGTTTGATTAGAGCATAGTGAGCAAGGGTGGGGAGAGTGGTACCAGATGAACTCAGGGAGGTAGATGGAGGAGGGCAGACTTTATGGGGCAAAGAATGCCGTGCAAATGCATAATTTATTTACCTAATTATATCATTACATGCTTATTGACTTCCTTGTTCCTGTCCTGCGAAACTTCAGATTTTTGCATTTTACAGCATTTTATCATAAATCACACTGCAGTTAAAACCTTTTTCTTTTTTCTTTTTTTTTCTGTACTTAGAATTATTTCAATATGGCAGAATTTCAAGACGAATTAAAGAGTCAGGGGGTAGGTAGCAGAGGCAGATGGTGCGCTTGGGGTCCCTTTAACAGTCAGGGATCTCTGTTCTCAGCTGTTGCAGGTGCTGCTGACACCTCACACCTTGGACAACAGGACCCACCTCCGCACGTGCCTGGGAATGACACCCCTCCAAGCCTACAGCCAGTGGCTGACTGGTGTGTGGATACAAAAGCACCCACCTCCTTGCCTCAACGCAGGACAACTCTGTGGTGCCATTCATACCCCAGAGCTCCTGGAAGGACCAGGTGGAGGCCATGATCCTCCTGAAGTCACATTCCTGCTTAGCTTTCCCCTTCCTTGCTCTGCTCCCCTCCTTCCCTCAGATTTCTTCTGAAGCACTCCCCCGAAGAGTCACCTGTACAGGAATCCCCACATCAGGCTCTCGCTCTAGGGAACCCAACCTAAGACAGGATATGAGCCTTTTGAAGATTCCTGATTTAGTAACTCCTTGGTAAGAATCCATTTTTAGAAACACTATGTCCGCTGAAGACAATTTGAAATGTACCCCATTCCCACGAAGGGTAGGAAGCACTAGAAGGTAGCAGATAGGTAGTTGAAGGATAACTAAAAGTCCTGAGGTGAAGAACTAATGGTACTGACAGCTCCATGTGGAATGAGGATTAAGATTCCACTGGATTTGGATGAGTTAGGAACACAAGTCTGGGAAGACTTAGGAATAGCTAGACTCAACCTTCAACACCAGTAGGCCATTTGAGAACATCAGGTGAACTTGTTCCTTCTCTCAGAGACACTGAGAGCCTGCAGGTTACCTCACTGGTCCCAAAGCACATCTCCTATTTTCCTCCAAGAGTCTGTCATTTGATCCCGGAGGCCCTGTGGCTTTAAGATAAGAGGACAAGAGAACAGAAACACTACAGCCAGGAGTGGAAGCAGTGGTCAAAAGAAAGAAGGGGACAAACTGAGAGATGAGAAAGAGGGTTCAAAACAGAAGAGGAAAACTTAGGGTATCCTGACACTTTAATCATGATTCTTTTTTTCCTCTCTTCTACAGGAGAAGAAGGTAGTCACATGGGAAAGCTGAAGATCAGCAGTGACTATCACACACACACACACACACACACACACATACACACTCACCCTGTTACTCTTCCCCAGGTCCCTATCTCCCCATCCTTTGAAGAGAGGATCTTAGATAAGGGAGCCCTGGCACAGGGTTTGGAAGTACCCTCTTTTTTTTTTTTAACATCTTTATTGGGGTATAATTACTTTACAATGGTGTGTTAGTTTCTGCTTTATAACAAAGTGAATCAGTTATACATATACATATGTTCCCATATCTCTTCCCTCTTGCATCTCCCTCCCTCCCACCCTCCCTATCCCGCCCCTCTAGGTGGTCACAAAGCACTGAGCTGATCTCCCTGGGCTACACGGCTGCTTCCCACTAGCTATCTATCTTACATTTGGTAGTGTACATATGTCCATGCCTCTCTCTCGCTTTGTCACAGCTCACCCTTCCCCGTCCCCACATCCTCAAGTCCATTCTCTAGTAGGTCTGTATCTGGAAGTACCCTCTTACTGAGAGTCTGGGCAGATTCCAACCTGGCTTCCAAAGGAGATGGTAATTCTACTGCCAATTGTTTCTGAAGAGGCTGATATCTGAAGAGTCTGAGATCTAGAATCATTAACAAATCTGACCAAATGTCAGGAAAATGAGAAAAGTCTACGTGCCGGAAGGCGGTTGGTCTTACTCTGGATTCTTGTCCTATCTCTACCCACATCAGAATGAGAATAGCAATGACTAAGTACACATCTGAATATACCCCTTACATGCTGAACACACAGAGTCCTTCAGACTCTAAGGTGGCATGTCCCTGGGGCTGCAGTTCCAAGACTGTGGACGGTCGAGCCAGTCAGGATGATGGTAAAAACTAAGACTTGCACAGGAATTTACAGCTTCCAAAATACTTTCATAAATATTATATTTAGCTGCCACTCATCTGTAAGATAGCTACTCTTATTAGTGTTGTTGTTTTAACTTTTTCATGATGAGTACCTTGAGATGAGTACATTGAGAGTCAGAGCAATTAAATAACTTGCCCATGATCCCATAGCCAACAAGAAGCAATTCTTTTCTATAATACTGGGACTAAATCCTGTACAGTTCTTACTCTATTTGCCTGCCTTGTCCCCTTCTCTGCTCCCTGGAGTCTTCTTACATCTTGCTGTTCAGGGCTAAGAGTTCTAAGATCCTAGAAAGGGCAATAAGGAGTTGGCTATCCATGGGATCCTGAAAGCCTACTCCCTCTCTCAAGAGGACCTTCCCACGCTTGCTGGAAGAAGGGCATGATAGCTCATACTTTTTTATTTTAAGGTACAGCTCCCAACTTCCTAAACTTAAGAAGAACTTCTTTTTCTGCCTGATTTGCACCTCTTTGGTTCCCAAGATGGCAGGCCTCTTCACATCAATGGGAAGATGGCAAGATGTATGAACCTATCCCTGCAAGTGTAATCACTGCCTCCCCTGGGCATGCAGGAAGTGAGTATGGGTATCTCCGGCCACTGTAAATGTTGAGCATGTTGTTTTGTAACCTGCGCCACTGGCTCCCCTTTACTCCCCCACCTGCAGAGCTGCCTATCTAATCTGGGCTGATGGAATGCCATTTCTTTCTCTCCTTACCCTAAATGAAGTATCATTAGGGAGGTAAAGGCTCTGCCTAAAACAAATCACCTAACATATCCCAGAGACAAATTAAAATTATTTAAATTATTTTTTTAGATAACGTGTCCCGTCATATTATCCAAACCATTGCTGCTTTCCCTAGCAAGAATAATTGAGAATTGATACAAAAAGAAACTCACCTGAAGCCAGGACTTCAGCTGACTTGCAGAACAGGTGTAAAGCCTGCCATGGAAGGAAGTCTACAGTGATAGCATTTGGGATAATTTATCATCCCGAGGCATATGGTGGTAGTAATTTCAGCATTTGCAAGCTGTGACTCACAGCAGAGCCTGCTACGTGGTGGGGATAGACCTAGCTCTGGATTGGATGACTTTCCCAGGTGAACTCACCCAGCAGGCCTGGGAAGCTTCATAGACTCATCAGGGCGTGATTACCATTGCCAGTGAGCAAAAACGCCCTGCTGAGGTTCGCAGGCTGGGACTTGCGGGCACAAGACTCCTCGAGAAAAGGATATAGAAGAGCCTCTAGACCAGAGGCCCCTCCCCCAGCTCATAGGAACTGAGGTGGCTTAGTCAGGGAGGGAGGGGCAGGGATGGAGAAGGACTGCTGGTGGGCCCACCCCTTAGAGCAGTGTGCCTGCCATTCCTTGGCACCGGAAGCGGGCTAAACAGCCATGCCCGTGCCTGCAGGTGTGTTGGCTAACCTAAGAGGTCCCTTGAGGGTGATTAGAGCTAGAAGATTCTGCTTCTCTGTCAGCAACACTGAGCACAGATTCTGGAGGCAACCAGCCAGAGATACAAGGAAAAGAAGTGGTGGTTCCTCTAGGAACTGCTGTGGTAATGTGGGGAGAGTTCTGGGTCAAAGACCAGGAGATTTAGGAACAGGTTGTGGAGGTGATCAGTGAACTAGAGTTCCTCCCATTCCTAACATTCTGTGATTCCAGTTTATGGGAGGAGACTGGATAAACATACCTCAAAAATATACAAATGCTAAGCTCCAGGAAGTGTAGCGGTGGAGTCAAGACTTTCTGTCTTGAGCATGATCTTTATAGACCAGTGACAGCGGGGCTGAAGTCTGGACACCATGGACAGACGGTGTGAGAAAAGATAGGTGTTTCTAGCTGAAATATCAGAGAGAGTTGGTGATAGAACAGATTGGAAGGGGAAAACTCTATAAAAAGAACTCTTTTTTTTTTTTTTTTTTAACTCGAGGCTGAAAATCTCTTTCCTCCTGGGGAGAGAGATTCTGCTATTGCTTCAGCCAAGATGTGAATTTCCTGAAGGAGGAGATGACTCAGGTGTTCCTCATGGAAAGGTGGCTGCTGGTGAGAGAGGGGTGGGTGCAGGGGATTCAGGGCTGATTTAGGCCTTGCCCGCAGTGATTCAGGCAGCCCAGGACCCTGCCTTCTGTGGGTGAAAATCCTGAGATAGGTCCTCCCATGCAGACACGCAGGCGGTTGCCACGTGGATGGTCTGAGATACTTCTGCGACTGCTTAGTAAATGTCCCAAGGGAAAATCATTTGGAGGTTAACCTAGGGAAGGGGACAGGTATGATGTTCTAAAGCTAAGCAGATTCATGCAGGGCCAGGAGGGTGTTCTAGAAAAGGGAATTTCTAATCGGCTTCACCGAGGAAGGGGAGCTGTCTTCCGTCTCATGCATGATCTGCAAATGTATCTCTGTGTATACTTACCTCACCTGCAGCGGTGGTACGGTTACCAGCTCCAGTCCTTGGACTCTTTAATCAGTGTTAACTGATAAGAGGCCAGATGAGAAATTCAGGCAAGGCTTTACTGGGACTCATGCTGCAGCAGGAGGGAGAGAAAACAGGTAACAGGTTCCCTTACTCGCTCCCTGAGGAGGGGCCAGCTGGTCCCTTAAATGGGGTGAGAGTGGGGGCAGATTGGTGGGTTGGGCCGGAGGGATGGCTTTTGTGGTCTGCCACCCGCTTGGTGGTGCTGTGCGCACGGATCGTGCGCAGTACCCTGCTTTTGCTCCCGGCACCTCAGAAGTGGCAGCTGGTTTGTGGCCTTTTTGTATCTTGTTCATAATTGCCTGGAATGCTCGTGCACGCAGTTGTTTTTAGTCTCTTATCGTTTCTTTGTATTCTGTTGCTTGAGGAGACTTTTGTCCAGGTGCAAGCACTGCAGCAAAGGGTCCCAGGTCACAGCCTGTCTCAGTACAGCTTTTAAGCATTCAGGTTGATTGAATCTCCTTTGACGGGTCAGAGTGAGCTGAGGGGGTTTACTGAGCTCCTACTGCCCAAGGAGGCTGGGTAGTATGTAGGAAAGCCCCCGGGGTTGCCAGAAAGATCTGGGTTCATGTCCTGCCTGGGCCACTTATTAGTCGTGTCTTCTTGAATATGTTGCTTGACCTCTCTGATTCCACAGAGTCCTTAATTATAAAACGGGGACAATCATTCCACAGAGCCGGACTGAGAATTAAATGTGATAATATACAGCACTGGGACAAGAGTAGCTCCAGTTATATTACTTCTGTGAGTGTCAGAAACACAGTGGGAGGGCAGGACCCGAGATGAAGGTAGATTAAGGGGATGGATGAACAGGTGTGCCCAACTTGGGGCCTCAACTGTGCTTTCCTCTAATGCAGTGCCATGTGGAGGGGAACCAAACCAACCTGAACCCAGGGTGCCTTACCAAGATGGCGGGCCCTCACTCCAGAGACTTCTCCACGTAGAACCTGTGATAGGCCCAGGACACGTGAGCCATGCAGCCTAGGCCTCAGCCCTGCCTTTGGCAAACAGGATCACCCTGGGAACTCCCACTAAGCCCAGGCTCTCTGGCTCTGCCTCGACAACACAACATAAACACAGCATTAAGGCCCAGAGGCAGTGCCCTGGCCCTGTCTGTGGTATGTCTCCTTGGCTTTAACGATATGGGCTGTGAAATGAAAAATAATTTCAAAAGGGAAAATATTAGTTAAGATCATGTGAACAAACTTCCAGTAGACAGACTTTCATTTTTCTTCTTCTTACTTTTCAGTCCTATTTGTGTGTTCTTGTATGAGACTATGTCTGCCAGGGCTTAAATATGTCAAGCAAGAAAGAGGAATAATAAGTTCTGGGTTCCAGCTCCAGCTCTTATTAACTGACAGGGAGAGACCTTGGGCTAATCCTTTAATCTTTTTGAGCCTCCATGATCTCATCTGTAAAACGGGGAGGCTAGTGCCTCTCTTAAACTATTGTGGTTAGGATCAAATAAAACAATGAGTGTAAAAGCCCTTAATGAACTGAGGGCAAAAGTGATACAAATGGAAGCTCGTTTTTGCATGTCGAATGTTCATTGATCGTCTGCTTGAAGCGTCTGTAATTACTGGGTTGACTTCCTAGGCTATCTAATGATATTTTGGCAGACATCTGAGCCTGCCCTTTCGCCTCTGCTCGTTCCATCCCTACCTCAGTCTCACCCCTCCAACAGGTCAAAAGAACTGAGACACTGTTGACCCATCGTGCCTGGGGAAGGTTGGATGTTCCTGAATGGTCATTAAGGACTCTTAGGGACAGAGGTGATGTGACAACTTGCTGGTGTGAGTGTGGGGAGCCTTTCTGTGTTTGCCTTGCAAACCCTCTCAAGGCTCATGTTGCCCCAGCCTTTCTCTCAACAAGGGCAACAAACGAAAAGAGGAAAGGTTCACGGGACACAGAGAATGGGATGCTGACTGCCATGGCCTCCAAGTTTCCCCACCCACAAACTCTCCGTCAAATACTTGAATACGCAAGAAAGGAATGATAGCCTCTCAGGTTCTCTCTCTTTACTTTTCTCCTCATGCACTCCCCTCTCAAACACTGCAAAGATTATAGAGAACAGGGCTATAGCTACACAGTCTGAAAGCCAAAGAGAGGGTGCAACTCCCAACCATTCTGCGTGAATGGGAGTTTACTCTCTCTTGTTCATCTTGTTTTGAACATAAACTATCTTGTCCTATCGATTTTTTCATTAAAAAATTAAAACCATTTTTGAACTATAAACAATACATACTTGTTGTAGAAAATGTAGAAAATAAAGGAAGCGATAAAGAAGAAAAAAGAATTACCCATAATTCCACCATTACTAACACCTTGAGTGTCTTTCCTTTCAGTGTTTTCTCAGCCACAGAATGTGGGTGGTGTGTGTACAGTTTTGTGTACTTTTTCACTTAATGTTATGACATGAAAAATTTCCCATGATGCTAAAATTCTCAGAAAACAGGATTTCAATGGCTGAGTAAGGTCTATCATACAGATGAATCACAAATTATTTAGCCGTTTCCCTATTGTTCAACACTGAGGCTGTTTTAATTTTTTCCATTAAAAATAACACTGCTATTAATATCCCTGTACATGTGTCCATGTCTCTGATTATTTCCTTAATATAAATTGCTAGAAATAGAACCACTGTGTCAAAAGAGTAGGAATGTTTCTGAAAGTTTTGATCTATGCTGCCAAACTGCCCTCAAGAAAATACGTACCGATCTACCCTACCAGTAAGAGTGCATAATAGCACGCATTTCCCCACGCCCCCAACAAAGCGGCACGTTATCTCCATTTTAATCCTTGCTGTTTTAATAAGTGAACACTGATTTGCTTTATTTATTTTTATGTAGCGATCCTACCTTATCATTCCAGCCATGACACTCATTTGTATGTTTGCTGCCTGTTTATTTTGTATGCCCTGCCTACCTCCAAACAGAATCTGAAGTCGTGCCAACTAGGTAATAAGCCCTTAAAATTTTCCCAGTAATTTTCCCTCTTTGTAGCTTCTATGACTGGCACAGTGGTCTTCACATATTCAATAGTTGATACGTGTTTACAGGTGAACCATATAGAGATGTTCACTAACAGAATCTTCTCTCTTTTTGCTATGTGTATGGCCCCATTATGGCCTTTTCTCTCAATTTTCATTGCTCTTACACTTAATCTTTTTTTTTTTTACACAATCTTAAATGCATATAATTATTTAGTGGCTTTTAGGAGAAAAAAACAAAATATAAATAAACAAAAAAAACCCTCTGTCTCCTCAACTGGATTGTCAGTCACTTGAGGGCAGGGGATACATGCCTTTTATTTATCTTAGAAGAAATGAGTATAGCATCAAGCACACAGGGACATTTAATTTTTCATACATTAATTCACTTATTTAACAAGCATTATTGAGCATCTGTTAATACGTCAGGCACTGCATTCAGTGTTGAAGAAACTAGCTCCCAGTCTGATAGAAGGAGTGGGGTATGGTGGCATGCAGGATGTTATGAGAGCATTAAGGAGGGACCTCAAACCCAGATTGGAGGAATCAAGGAGGGCTTCCTGAAGGAGATGGTGGCTGACAGGAGCTAGCCGATAAACAATATGGCTGAGAGGATGGGTGTTTCGGGAAGAGAAAGCAGCACATATGAAGTTATAGTCTACAAAGAAAGTATGATGCTTCGAGGAATTTACTACTGACTTAACATACCCAGAACTTAGAGAGGGACAGAGAAAATGCAGGAAATGAACGTGGAGAGTTGGGCAAATGTACAATGAGGATGAAACTGACCAGTTTGCGGCTTCACCAGTCGATGTATATAGTGGCAATCCCACTGGCATCAATACCCAGTTTCACATCCTCTGTATCCCGCCAGCTTGACTTAAAGGAAGCCAAGATCCTTGGAAGAAATCAAAGTTATTTTCAACATCTTTCCCGTCAAGTATTTAGGGGACTCTTTGGGGAGTACCTTCACGTTTCAGTGAAACAATCTAGATTATCATTTACTACGAAGTCTAGCCAGGCTGGAATTCTGCAGTCCCAAGCCTTAGTGCTTCAACAAGGATGCCAACGTCAGGTTGGAACAAATACCTAGCAGTTTATGGAGCTCCATAATGTGGAAATCAGAGCATCACTGCTGCATCTGAAGACCAGAGATTACTGCCACTGGTCTAGCAAAGTGTGAAGGAAAATGCTCTTACCAGTACCGTTCAAATAAGGGTTCTGTGAAGGCTGCTCAACTTCACAGAAATAGCTCTTTAAAGGTCCACACAAGGCCCTTCCTTCCAGGAGCCACACATGCTGCCAAAGAAGCTAGGGGAAGCAAGTTCCAGTGTTAGCCTCCACAGTGAACCCAGAACACCGTTCCCCTTGGGCACTCTGGCCCAAATGTTAGATTGATTCAAGAGGCCAGATGCCTTTTTCTCTATGATGACTGAGTTCTCAGGGCCCCCACGACCTATAATCATGCCTCCTTCAGGGCCATCCCAGTCCATCACGTGCCTGAATCCAACCAGGAATAAGATTCAGGCTCTCTCTCATAGGTTGTACTGTTCAACTTCTGTGTAAATCAGTGGGTGTAAATGGATACACGGAGGGAAGGCAGTTGCCCAGCCGTTCTTATCAAAGGCATCTGAACACCATCTCCTGCCCAGACAACACACCTGGCTTTGTTAAAGCACATAGACTTTATTCTGCAGGCAAAGAGGATCCAATAAAGTTATCATACGGTATATTAGTACACCAACTGCACTATACTAATTAATGATTAATATCCACAGTATGCACAGAGCTCTCAGAAACTGGTTAGGAAAGACAAACCTGGTAGAAATGGGTAAATGATATGAATATGCGATTCATAGACGAGAAAATCTAAATGTCCAGTAATGTACTTAAAATATACTAATGAAAATTAAAGCAATAATGTGATTTTACTTTATACCCTTCAGATTGGTAAACATTAAGAATGATAACACCTACTGCTGGTGAAAATGAAGAAGAAATACTTGACATTGCTTGATGAAATGTGAATTGCTACAAACTTTTTGGCTATCAGGCAAAGACTATAAAATTTAACGCATATGCCCTTCATCCCAGCAATGCCATTGCTGGTCATCTACTCTATAGAAGCACAGTTAACCCTTGAACAATATGGGTTTGAAGTTTGTGGACCCACTTATATGTGGGGTTTTTTTTCCACAGTAAATACTGTAGTAGTAAACGATCTGCGGTTGGTTGAATCCGCGGATACAGAAGAACTGGGTTTATAGAGGAACTATGTATATATGGAAAAAAACCCCATAAGTTATATGCAGATTTTGGACTGTATGGAGAACTGCTGTCCCTAATCCCCGTGTTGTTCAAGGGTCAGCTGTAAAAGCAGGGCACAAAGGATACATATACAAAGGTGTTTATTGCTGCATTGTTTGTCGCTGGCAAAACACTGAAAACAAAGTGAATGCCCACCATTAGGGCATTGAATCCCACCATTAGGCGACTGAATAAATTATGATGTACACATGCCATGGGGAATTGCTTAGCCATTTAAAAATATAAGTTAGATTTATACTGACTTGGAGGGATTTCCATGAAGTGTGATTAAGTGGGAAAATCTATATGCAAAGGTGTATATGTACTCAGATCCAATTTTTTAGAAAACGAAGACATCTACTGCTAGCAAAACAACAACGCTAAAATCTTGTGGGCAGGTGTGTATTTTTCCTGTCCTCTCTTGCAGATAGGAGTGACCAATGAGATATAAGTGGAAGTTTTGGATGGAGGGTTTGCTGAAGTTCTTTTTTACTCCTGGTCTTCCCCTTTTCTTATCTGAAATAAGGATATGTGATAGCTGGCACTTTTACAGTCATTTTATGGCTTTGAAGATATGACAGTGTGAAAGATTACAAGGCAGACAGTTGGAAGGAACGGCTCCCTGATCACTTTGTGTAGCCCTGGACTCCGTACATACGAGAATAAAACCTCAAGTGATTAAATATCTGTACTTTGCTCACTATAATGAGGATCCCAACACCATTATGATTATATGAGCATGAAGAAAAGGTATGAAAGTATACATACCAAGTTCTTAGCATTGATTACTTGGGGTGTAGGTGCAGAGAGTACAGAAAGAGAGAGGAAGGTACAAAGAAATTATTTAAATAAAAGGTGCCCTTTATTCAAAGCAAAACAGCATTATGATATAATTCCATTTGTTTCCAATCATATATTCACTCTTTCCAGGCCCTCTTTGTTCCTACTTAAAATTATTCCTCTCTCAGGGCCATCCTGTAATATCTGAATCCCAATAAGGGGCAAGGTTTACACCCTTTTATCATATGATTGATCAACATAAAAAGGTGCCTGAAAGGATGATCATCAAAACATTAATGGAGGAATGGGGATAATCTCAGGGTAGCATGATTTCAGGTGATCGTTTCTTTCTTCCTTATATTTGTATGATTGTTTCAATTTTTATATTGATCTTGTATTATTTATATAATCAGGAAAAAACCCAACAATGCTATGTTCACTGTGGGACAACAAAAATAAAGCAAAGGTTGAAGTGAGGCAAGATCAACTATGAGGGCATTTTAATAATCCAGTTCAGAAATGATGATGGGTTGAAGACAATTGGAGATGGAGAGATACAGAAAGATTTAAATGAGTTAAATGAGTGGATGGAGAGGTGTGCCATTCCCTGAAATGAGGAACAAAGGAGGAGAAGCGACTGAGTGGAGGACATGTAATATCTTCAAAATACTGATGCCGAAACTCATTATCTGAATCACAATCTCTAGGCACGTATTGCCGGGTGATTCCAAGGCACAGCCAGGGCTGAGAAACACTGGTAAAGACCCCAACACAGGGCTGAGGACCAGAGGACCAGGAAGTTTGAGACTAAGAAAACATGGTCAGAGAAGGAGGAAAGCAAAGGAGAATATGTCCTGGAAATCAACTAGAGGAGGACGTTTGTGATACTTAGCACTGTGCTCGTTGCATCACTGGTGCTTAATAAATATTACTGACTAAATGACAGAAGGAAGGGACAATGGTGTCAAATATTGCTAAGGACTCCAGAAAGAGAAGAGTTGTAAAGTTTCTGTTGGAGTTAGCATCAAAGAGGTTACCTTTCACTCTTGTGGGGTTGGTTTGTGTTGTTGAGGAGTGAGGAGTGAGAGCAAAAGGGCCATGGGTTGACAACTGAATGGATGGTGACACACCATTATATCAAAAATCTTGATTATGCCTGAGAAATCACATTTCTAAAACATATTTTGTGATATTGAAAAATGCTCAGTCTATCTATAATGTATGATTTTGATTAGAAGCATGAAGAGCTGATTTAAGAGCTTATGTTCTGGAGCTAGACTTCCTGGGACTGAATGTAGTCTAAGCCAGTGATTCGATTGATGTGCAACTGTGGGTAAGTCCTTCACTGGATCATGGTAAGCCTTGGGCACAGCAAACACCCAGGAAAATGTCAGCTATTAAATGTTAGACATAGATATATACACATGGAAATCTGAAAATGAGTGGCAAGATTATAATTCTTTCCTATATAGTTTTGTACAAATATTCTGTAATAAACATGTACCAGTTTTATAATTAGAGAAACATGTAAAATAATATTTAAAAACAACAAAAAAACTTTGCTGTTAAAGGAAAGATAAAGAAAAGGCAATAACTAAAGGATGTAGGATTGACATTTCACGTGCTCATGACATTTGCCTGTTCATGGCTTTTGGGAAAGAGCCTGAAAGGGGTTGAGAGTGCTATCTGCGGCAACAATGTTTCTGAGAGGGAGAGGGAAGTGAGTATGAGAGCAGTTGGAGGACTTAGCCTTAGATAGGACATGTCCTTCTGTGACTGAGGAGGAAAGAAGTGGTGAGTAGGTATAAATGCAATAATTTGTAGGTGCAGAGAGACACAGGAGATGGAAGAAGTTCTTGACTGATAGTCTTCGTGTCTATTACTGAAGCCAGCAAGGCTGTCTTCCGAGAGGGGAGATTTTTTTGTGTGTGTGGTACGCGGGCCTCTCACTGTTGTGGCCTCTCCCGTTGCGGAGCACAGGCTCCGGACGTGCAGGCTTAGTGGCCATGGCTCACGGGCCCAGCTGCTCCACAGCATGTGGGATCTTCCCGGACCGGGGCACGAACCCGTATCCCCTGCATCGGCAGGCGGACTCTCAACCACTGCGCCACCAGGGAAGCCCCCGAGAGGGTAGATTTTGAATAGCCACCATAGGGAATGAAGGAGGAAACTGACACATGGAGACATCCAAGCGCCTGGCTTTGGATGGAGATGTAACCCTGCCATGGCCCTGACCTGTGTCACCTCCAGTGTAGCAGATGTACCCACTGTTCTGTCACACAGTTTTGGCGTACTTACGGCTTGCTCTGGATTTGTCTCTCAGAACCCCATGGCTTCTAGGTTCAGGAACTTGCAAAAGCTCCATCTGTGCCTTTTCTCTTTGATACCTGTGCTATCTGATCATGAAAGAGTCATTTTAGGACAGGGGTTTGCCTTGGAATCTGACTTCCTGATGATTTTTGATTGGAGGCCAGTATTATATTCAGTCTGTGTATGAGCATGCATGTGCTTCCTTCCCTTCTACTATTAAGGATTTAATTTACTGGAGGGGAAGCACCTGTAATCGCTGTTTGGAAAAATGTCTGCTGAATGGCAATCCTCCCAGATGGGATCCACTTGATAATAAAAGTTCTAATGGAATCAGGTCTCACTGTAGCCCAGTTTACGTATAGATATAATTAGACATTTGGCTAACTAGCCGCAAATGACTGGGTCTGCCAGAATGCTTAATCCTCCCCATACATATTCTCTAATTTTATCAGAATCTCCGATGTTTCCACCCCTCCATTTTCTACCAATTCAGCATACCTCCTGGCATATTTTCCTTCTACATCCTGCCTGAAATTCATGGCATATCCTCTGCCATTCTTAGCATCCAAGCTCCCTGATTTTCCTGTCACATCTTTTTTATAGTTCATCACCTTTGGATTAATCTAGTCATTTCCTCTTCTTCTATGTCAGGCCTACTGAGCCCTTCATCAGGGCCTAGGTTTTTGCTCCAGTATGATGAGCAGGGATTAGAGGGGAAGGATTCACCCTTGATGTCACTGGTGGGAATCAGTGACTGCAGAACCGAACACTGGCCCCAGAGTAGCCAGGGCATTGGTTACATGCAAGGGAATTGAGCAAATATGTTATATATTAAGGATAATGAAAGCCACTCATTGTTAATGAAAAGAGTTACAAATATGAAAAGGGGAAGGCTAAGATACACCCTGTGATATTGAATTGGGACTGGAGAACTCATGGTTTTTAGTAGATAGACAAACATGGAAATAGATACAGATGAGCATGGGTGTTTTATATATATGTGTGTGTGTGTGTGTGTGTGTGTGTGTGTATGTATACATTTCCTAGCTCTGTCCACTGAGAGGATAGGGGCCTAGAAGTAATAAATGACACTCTAGGAGCAATGAGCACACTGAATACCCAGATCCTGGTTTATGAATATCACCTTCCACTAAAAGGAATCAAGCCTCCTTGGAGAAATGGCTAATCTGGGGGCCAGGGCAGGGAAGTATGAGTCTAGAGCCTGTTACCAAAAGTAACAAAGTGCTCAGAGAATGATGGGGACATACCAAGAGGACATAGGAGATAACTTGAAGAGATAACTTCTACTGGTCATATGTGTGGACAATTTGAAGATCAAAAAAAAAATAGTAGTAATAGATTATAAGTCATTGAATAAAATAGGAATCCATGAGTCTACACAACTGACTTTAACCAAAAATTAACAATTTGTGGGGCTTATAAAGTATGTAGAAATAATTAAGTGTATTACAATAGCACAAGAGCCAGAAAGGGGTAAGTATATTATTGTATGTTTCTTACCTTATACATGAAGTGATATAATATTATAATATTATTTCAAGATATACCTGTGATAAGTTAAAATGCATATTATAATTTGTAGAACAGCCACTAAAATGAACAAAAGTCTCATGAGAAATGCTAAAATGTCAATAGAGAAGACAAAATAGAACACTAAAAACTTTTTTCTGCTTTACACAAAAGGAAGCAGGAAGGGAGTTTAAAGAAAAAGGAACAGAAAACAGATGGGGTAAATTGAAAATAATAGCAAGAGGGTTGACTTAGAGGCCAGCTCTGTCAATAATTACACTAAATGTAAATAGTGTAAACACTACAATTAAAAGGCAGGCTGGATAAATAGAATGGTCTAGGAAGGCTTCACTACGAAGGTGACAACTAAGCAAATACTTGAAGGAGAGGAGGGAACAAGACATGCAGATGGATCAGAGTGTTCCAGACAGAAAGAAGAGCATGTGCAAGACTGATCTGGTCTATTTTAAAAACAGAGAGCTGACTACCAGACACTGCTCAGAGATGAAGCTGTCTGGATTCTCAATGACTGAAACATCTAGGAATATTCTTAGGATTATATATTAGTAAATTATTATGGCCTCAGAGCTTTGCAGGAATATCGCTTAGAACATGACTAGTTCTGATTCTCCATTATGCCTTTTCTGAGCTCATATGTTCTCTACGCTCTAGCTCAAGCCCCGATACTCTACCACAAAGTTTATAGTGATAACGATCACAGAGTCATGGAATTAGGGATTGGAAGGTATCTCAAAGGTCATCTTGCTCCAACCTCACATCTGTGGTATGGCTGACAGATGAGTCAGTCACATCCAATGGAAATGATTTCACACCTCACAGCGCCAACTCCTCATCTCATGGAAGCCTCTATTAGAAAGTTCTTTCTTCTGTGGGGCACAAACCTGCCTCACTGCAGCTGAATATTTTCCTGCATCTAAGCAACTGTGATGAATGTCTTACCACATGTAGTGAATGAGACAAAGTGCAAGAGTTTCAAACTGACCATAAGTTTCTTGGCTTTTATCACCTTCCCAGAGGCTGTCAAATGGTTTAGGTTTCAAAACTTAAATCCTTGGCCTTCACTAAACCTTCTCAATATCTTCTGTCAAGAGGCTTCCTGGACTTTTGAAGGGAAAGTAAACCAAATGGGCGTTTGTTTCCCATCATCGAAATCTAAGTGCTTGCAGAGGCCAGCTGGGCTATTTTTGTCTGTGGGTGGTGGATGGTTGCCAAGATTGAGCAGAGGTGTTTGTCTGTGGTAAAGACAGAGACAGGGATTGATGGAGATGAGTATTGATGCAGGAGATGGAAGGTTCATGAATAGGATTCAGAACCTGAGAACCTTGTTGAGATGATCCTAGCTTGACCTTCAAGCTCAGACCTCTCATTCTCCTCCTCACTTGCACCTTCTCATCTGTGGGCTCGGGACTGCTATGGGATTCATTCCTCTTCTGACAGGAAGTAGATATCAAGCCTTTGGTTGGGCCAGGTCATGCAGTACCCTCATCTTACTGCATGATGCTCTGATTGCTGGTACCCCGAGTCCAAAGTATCCTCTCCCTCATCCTCTCTAATGAGGCTCAGCACTGCTTTGGCTGGATGCAGAAGGCTGGGGTGGGAGGATAGAACCACCTGAGGGAGCACAAAATCTCAAAGGAGTCAGGTTAATCCGAGGGATCTGGGGACAGACTCAGATTCAAAGACTGAGTGTCGTCCAGAGAAACACCACCTCCACTGGCCCCAAAATGCTAGGATTTCAGAGCCATGAATTTGGAACCAGTTATATCCGGGATTAAACGGAAGCAGTTTGGGAACAAGCCCATGCAGCGTCCTGGGTTATTTTAGCATTTGCACTTTCTTTAAGGGCCCATGTGTGTTGAATACTTACACATGAATGAGTGTGAATTCAGGGTGACTTTTTTTTTTGCGGTACGCGGGTCTCTCACTGTTGTGTCCTCTCCCGTTGTGGAGCACAGGCTCCGGACGCGCAGGCTCAGCGGCCATGGCTCACGGGCCCAGCGGCTCCGCGGCATGTGGGATCTTCCCGGACTGGGGCATGAACCCGTGTCCCCTGCATCAGCAGGCAGACTCTCAACCACTATGCCACCAGGGAAGCCCCAGGGTGACTTTTTTAAAAATAGATTTTAAAAATATAGGTTAAAATACAGATTTCTGGGCCTGCTCTTAGAAATTTTGACTCAGGCAGTCTGAGTGGGACCCAGAAAGCTATCTTTAGAAACTTCCCCAGATGACTCTGGTTTGTGATTGGGAATCATCAGCTTAAAGGACTGGCGGTCAGGCAGACACCTGTGCTGAGTCTCTTGTCTGTTGACATCTGAACTTCCTGTCCTCAGCTGTGGTACTGTGTGTGCCTTATCTTTTCTCTCACCTACCTGGATGGCTCCCATGACTTGATTATCTCCCTGCGCAGTTTTAGCCGGCCTCAGGGCTGCTGTGAGCTAATGATAAAGAATACTTAGCACAGGGCTTCCCTGGTGGCGCAGAGGTTGAGAGTCCGCCTGCCGATGCAGGGGACGCGGGTTCGTGCCCCGGTCCGGGAAGATCCCACGTGCCGCGGAGCACACGGCCGCGAGAGGCCGCTGCAGTGAGAGGCCCGCGTACCACAAAAAAAAAATAAAAAAGAATACTTAGCACAGTGCCTGGTACTCAATATCACTCAGTAAAAGTCAGTTGTTATTCTACTTACCTCTGGTTAAAATTATATGATGGGCCTGAATTGTATGACCCATTAGACCATGCAATCATATCCCTTGAAGATAGTGGAATTAGGTCAACCTCCTACCTCCTATACTAATCCCTGGAATCTCTCCTCCTCCAGGAAACTTCCTGTTTGGCCCCCCTGGGTTCTCACTTGGTGCCAGTCTGATTTTCTTGGGTTTGCTTTCTATTGTTTTGGCAGGATCCGGAGCAGGTGTAATCCCCTTTGTGTTTGTTTAGAAATACTCTCCACTGGATGAGAGGAGTTGGGCCTCCCACTCACAGTGTTCTGGTGATTTGTTTCCATTCCTTTGCGGTTGTGTTTATGGTTGTGGTACAACTACTTGAAACTGAACTGTGGTTTCTTTGGAGACAGGGGTATTCTGTAGACATAGTGTGAAATTCCTTGGACTGGGAGGGCCCCAGAATGTAATACAATATCGCTACTGGCTCTAGAACTACCCAGAGTAGATAGGATTCTACTGTTATAACTAGAACTGGAGTAAATGCAGGATTCACTCATTTGTACATTTATTCAGTGAATGTTTTTGAGCACTTTTAGTGTGCCAGGAACTATGTTAATACTGGGAAGAAAAAGGGGCCCCTACCATTTCAGCCCAGATCCTCTTTGTCCCCTTTCCAGTCCATCGATTACAACACTGCTAAGTTAACCTTCACTCCTTTCCACTCATGGTTACTGAATACCTACTGTGTGCTAGGTGAAAAAGTTGGTAGGATGTAGTTCCTATCTCCCACGACCTCACAGCTTGATAGGAAAGCAAGCTCAGAAACACACAACTATTCTATTTCAAGTCCTGTTTGGAATGAGTAAAATGTGTTTATTCTACCAAGAGCTTAGTACTAAGTTAGAGCTATAATAGAAATGTGTGCAGAGTACGGGAGCATAAGAATTAAATTTACTTCAAAAGAGTCATTCATTTTAAGCATTTACTGAATGCCTACTATATGCCTGGCATTATGCTTGGCAAAAGAGAAAAACAGCTTTTGCTTTTATGGAATATAGTTTAGAAGTGTGGGCTCTAAAGAGTAAGAGAAATCTGAGTTTGTATTCTGGCTCTACCACTGACTAGCTCTGTGATCTTGGGCAAATTACCTACCCTCTCTGAACCTCACATTTCTCATCTATAAAATGGAGGAAATAACATCTACCACACAGGATTACTGGAAAGGTTAAAGAAGTCTTTTTGCATGTTTTTTTTTTTTTTAAAATAAAGAGCTTTCAGTTTAATCGTCCTTCGTTCTAATCTCCTACCTTGTATGAGAGTTAGTGCCTGACTGTTGCCCTAGACTGTAATTTCCCAAGGGTGGTGACTGTGTCATATATAGTTTTGTATCTACTGTGACTCCTGCACACGTCTGGTTTAGAGTCCCTCACAGCTGCTGTTCCTGCTCCCAGGCCTTGGCCACCATCCATTGATCAGAGGCCTCTGGCTAGGCTGCATTGACTCTGATCACAGAGAAACAGTATAAAACCTGGGGCATGGAGCAGGAAGCTGGTGTGGTTAAGTTTGTTCCTACTCTCCATCAGTTTCCTAATGTGTCCCCTTAATTTTAACTTCTACCCACACCCAGCTTCTTGAAGCCAGCCCTGCCACGGCCAGTTTCTTGCCGACCATGTCACACTGCCTCGTCTGCCTGCTGCTGGCTTCCTGTCTGACCTGATTCTCCACACTGGCTCTTGGGGCCAGACCGATACAGCACTGCCTGCTTTAGAAACTTGTGCTCACACAGGAGTGACCCCAGCTGGCCTCTAACTCTCCCACCCTGACCAATGCCCTAGTGGAATCCTTGCTATCAGCTTTTCTACCCCAGTTGGACTTCTGTCCCACTCTGACCCTTCAACAAACATGCATTGAGTTCTAAAGTGTACTAGGCTCTGTGTTAGGGAACACACAGACGAATGAATGGTCCCTGCCCTGAACCACATCTTTGATTGCCCTGGTCTTCAACATCCTCAGGCTAAAAAGAGTTCCGTTGGAAAAGGAGTCTCTAGGCTGCACCGTGAGGTTTTCTTGCCCACTTATGAGCAGATAGCAATGTGCCTTCTGGCAGGACCCTAGAGCCAGCTCTCTCTACCTGACCTGCAAGAATCTCACAGGGCAGGAAGCAGTGAATCGATAAACACTTATTATGTACTTACCATGTTCCAGGTACTGGAGGATACGGCATAAACTATGATCTACTTCCTGCCCTCACAGAGCTTGGAGTCTGTGGTAGGCAGAATAGTGGTGCCCAAAGATATCCACGTCCAAATCCTTGGATGCTGTGAATATACTATGCCACCTGGCAAAGGGAATTAAGGTGGCAAATGGAAATTAAGGTTGCTAATCAACTGAATTTATTTTTTTTATTTTTTGGCCACACCACACGGCTTGCGGGATCTTAGTTCCCAGACCAGGGATGGAATCTGGGCCACAACAGTGAATGCACCGAGTCCTAACCACTGTACCACCAGGGAATTCCCTCAACTGATTTTTTTTTTTAACATCTTTATTGGAGTATAATTGCTTTACAATGGTGTGTTAGTTTCTGATTTATAACAAAGTGAATCAGTTATACATATACATATGTTCCCATATCTCTTCCCTCTTGCGTCTCCCTCCCTCCCACCCTCCCTATCCCACCCCTCTAGATGGTCACAAAGCACCGAGCTGATCTCCCTGTGCTATGCGGCTGCTTCCCACTAGCTATCTATTTTACATTTGGTAGTGTATATATGTCCATGCCACTCTCTCACTTTGTCCCAGCTTCCCCTTCCCCTTCCCTGTATCCTTAGATCCATTCTCTAGTAGGTCTGCATCTTTATTCCCACCTTGCCCCTAGGTTCTTCATGACCATTTTTTTTTTTTTTAGATTCCATATATATGTGTTAGCATACGGTATTTGTTATTCTCTTTCTGACTTACTTCACTCTGTATGACAGTCTCTAGGTCCATCCACCTCACTACAAATAACTCAGTTTCGTTCCTTTTTATGGCTGAGAAATATTCCATTGTATATATGTGCCACATCTTCTTTATCTATTCATCTGTTGATGGACACTTACGTTGCTTCCAAGTCCTGGCTATTGTAAATAGAACTGCAATGAATATTTTGGTACATGACTCTTTTTGAATTATGGTTTTCTCAGGGTATATGCCCAGTAGTGGGATTGCTGGGTCATATGGTAGTTCTATTTGTAGTTTTTTCAGGAACCTCCATACTGTTCTCCATAGTGGCTGTATAAATTTACATTCCCACCAACAGGGCAAGAGGGTTCCCTTTTCTCCACACCCTCTCCAGCATTTATTGTTTGTAGACTTTTTGATGATGGCCATTCTGACCGGTGTGAGATGATATCTCATTGTAGTTTTGACTTGCATTCCTCTAATTAATGATTAATGATGTTGAGCATTCTTTCATGTGTTTGTTGGCAATCTATATATCTTCTTTGGAGAAACGTCTGTTTAGATCTTCTGCCCATTTTTGGATTGGGTTGTTTGTTTTTTTGATATTGAGCTGCATGAGCTGCTTGTAAATTTTGGAGATTAATCCTTTGTCAGTTCCTTCATTTGCAAATATTTTCTCCCATTCTGAGGGTTGTCTTTTCATCTTGTTTATGGTTTCCTCTGTTTTGCAAAAGCTTTTAAGTTTCATTAGGTCCCATTTGTTTATTTTTGTTTCCATTTCTCTAGGAAGTGGGTCAAAAAGGATCTTGCTGTGATTTATGTCATAGAGTGTTCTGCCTATGTTTTCCTCTAAGAGTTTGATGGTGTCTGGACTTACATTTAGGTCTTTATTCCATTTTGAGTTTATTTTTGTGTATGGTGTTAGGGAGCGTTCTAATTTCATTCTTTTACATGTAGCTGTCCAGTTTTCCCAGCACCACTTATTGAAGAGGCTGTCTTTTCTCCACTGTATATTCTTGCCTCCTTCATCAAAGATAGGGTGACTATATGTGCATGGGTTTATCTCTGGGCTTTCTATCCTGTTCCATTGATCTATATTTCTGTTTTTGTGCCAGTACCATACTGTCTTGAGCACTGTAGCTTTGTAGTATCGTCTGAAGTAAGGGAATCTGATTCCTCCAGCTCCTTTTTCTTTCTCAAGGTTGCTTTGGCCATTCGGGGTCTTTTGTGTTTCCATACAAATGGTGAAATTTTTTGTTCTAGTTCTGTGAAAAATGCCAGTGGTAGTTTGATAGGGATTGCATTGAATCTGTAGATTGCTTTGGGTAGTAGAGTCATTTTCACAATGTTGATTCTTCCAGTCTAAGAACATGGTATATCTCTCCATCTATTTGTATCATCTTTAATTTCTTTCATCAGTGTCTTATAATTTTCTGCATACAGGTCTTTTGTCTCCTTAGGTAGGTTTATTTCTAGATATTTTATTCTTTTTGTTGCAGTGGTAAATGGGAGTGTTTTCTTAATTTCACTTTCAGATTTTTCATCATTAGTGTATAGGAATGCAAGAGATTTCTGTGCATTAACTTTGTATCCTGCTACTTTACCAAATTCATTGATTAGCTCTAGTAGTTTTCTGGTAGCATCTTTAGGATTCTCTCTGTATAGTATCATGTCATCTGCAAAGAGTGACAGCTTTACTTCTTTTCCGATTTGGATTCCTTTTATTTCTTTTTCTTCTCTGATTGCTGTGGCTAAAACTTCCAAAACTATGTTGAGCAACAGTGGTGAGAGTGGGCAACCTTGTCTTGTTCCTGATCTTAGTAGAAATTCTTTCAGTTTTTCACCATTGAGGATGATGTTGGCTGTGGGTTTGTCACATATGGCCTTTATTATGTTGAGGAAAGTTCCCTCTATGCCTACTTTCTGGAGGGTTTTTATCATAAATGGGTGTTGAATTTTGTCGAAAGCTTTCTCTGCATCTATTGAGATGATCATATGGTTTTTCTCCGTCAATTTGTTAATATGGTGTATCACGTTGATTCATTTGAATATATTGAAGAATCCTTGCATTCCTGGGATAAACCCCACTTGATCATAGTGTATGATACTTTTAATGTGATGTTGGATTTTGTTTGCTAGTATTTTGTTGAGGATTTTTGTATCTATGTTTATCAATGATATTGACCTTTAGTTTTCTTTCTTTGTGACATCTTTGTCTGGTTTTGGTATCAGAGTGATGGTGGCCTCATAGAATAAGTTTGGGAGTGTTCCTCCCTCTGCTATATTTTGGAACAGTTTGAGAAGGATAGGTGTTAGCTCTTCTCTAAATGTTTGATAGAATTCGTCTGTGAAGCCATCTGGTCCTGGGCTTTTGTTTGTTAGAAGATTTTTTGTTTTGTTTTTGTTTTGTTTTGTTTTTTAATGAATTTATTTATTTATTTTTGGCTGTGTTGGGTCTTCGTTTCTGTGCGAGGGCTTTCTCTAGTTGCGGTGAGTGGGGGCCACTCTTCATCGTGGCACGCGGGCCTCTCACTGTTGCGGCCTTCTCTTGTTGTGGAGCACAGGCTCCAGACGCACAGGCTCAGTAGCTGTGGTGCGTGGGCTTAGTTGCTCTGCAGCATGTGGGATTTTCCCAGACCAGGGCTCGAACCCGTGTCCCCTGCATTGGCAGGCAGATTCTCAACCACTGTGCCACCAGGGAAGCCCTGTTAGAAGATTTTTAATCACAGTTTCAATTTCAGTGGTGTTTGGTCTGTTCATATTTTCTATTTCTTCCTGATTCAGTCTTGGCAGGTTGTGCATTTCTAAGAATTTGTCCATTTCTTCCAGGTTGTCCATTTTATTGGCATATAGCTGCTTGTAGTAATCTCTCATGATCCTTTGTATTTCTGCAGTGTCAGTTGTTCCTTCTCCTTTTTCATTTCTAATTCTATTGATTTGAGTCTTCTCCCTTTTTTTCTTGATGAGTCTGGCTAATGGTTTATCTATTTTGTTTATCTTCTCAAAGAACCAGCTTTTAGTTCTATTGATCTTTGCTATTGTTTCCTTCATTTCTTTTTCATTTATTTCTGATCTGATTTTTATGATTTCTTTCCTTTTGCTAACTTTGGGCTTTTTTTGTTTTTCTTTCTCTAATTGCTTTAGGTGCAAGGTTAGGTTGTTTATTTGAGATGTTTCTTGCTTCTTAAGGTAGGATTGTATTGCTATAAACTTCCCTTAGAACTGCTTTTCCTGCATCCCATAGGTTTTGGGTCGTCGTGTTTTCACTGTCATTTGTTTCTAGGTATTTTTTGATTTCCTCTTTGATTTCTTCAGTGATCTCTTGGTTATTAAGTAGTGTGTTGTTTAGTCTCCATGTGTTTGTACTTCTTACAGGTTCCTTCCTATAATTGATACCTAGTCTCATAGTGTTGTGGTTGGAAAAGATACTTGATACGATTTCAAATTTCTTAAATTTACCAAGGCTTGATTTGTGACCCAAGATATGATCTATCCTGGAGAATGTTCCATGAGCACTTGAGAAGAAAGTTTATTCTGTTGTTTTTGTATGGAATGTCCTATAAATATCAATTAAGTCCATCTTGTTTAATGTCTCATTTAAAGCTTGTGTTTCCTTATTTATTTTCATTTTGGATGATCTGTCCATTGGTGAAAGTGGGGTGTTAAAGTCCCCTACTATGTGTTACTGTCGATTTCCCCTTTTATGGCTGTTAGTATTTGCCTTATGTATTAAGGCGATCCTATGTTGGGTGCACAAATATTTACAATTGTTATATCTTCTTGGATTAATCCCTTGATCATTATGTAGTGTCCTTCTTTGTCTCTTGTAATAGTCTTTGTTTTAAAGTCATTTTGTCTGATATGAGAATTGCTACTCCAGCTTTCTTTTGATTTCCATTTGCAAGGAATATCTTTTTCCATCCCCTCACTTTCAGTCTGTATGTGTCCCTAGGACTGAAGTGGGTCTCTTGTACATAGCATATATACGGGTCTTGTTTTTGTAACCATTCAGCTAATGTATGTCTTTTGGTTGGAGCATTTAATCCATTTACATTTAAGGTAATTATCGATATGTATGTTCTTATTACCATTTTCTTAATTGTTTTGGGTTTATTATTGTAGGTCTTTTCCTTCTCATGTGTTTCCTGCCTAGAGAAGTTCCTTTAGCATTTGTTGTAAAGCCGGTTTGGTGGTGCTGAATTCTCTTACCTTTTGCTTGTCTGTAAAAGTTTTAATTTCTCTGTCAAATCTGAATGAGATCCTTGCTGGGTAGAGTAATCTTGGCTGTAGGTTGTTCTCCTTCATCAATTTAAATATGTCCTGCCACTCCCTTCTGGCTTGCAGAGTTTCTGCTGAAAGATCAGCTCTTAACCTTATGGGGATTCCCTTATGTGTTATTTGTTGTTTTCCCCTGGCTGCTTTTAATATTTGTTCTTTGTATTTAATTTTTCATAGTTTGATTAGTATGTGTCTTGGTGTGTTTCTCCTTGGATTTATCCTGTATGCGACTCTCTATGCTTCCTGGACTTGATTAACTATTTCCTTTCCCATATTAGGGAAGTTTTCAACTATAATCTCTTCAAATATTTTCTCAGTCCCTTTCTTTTTCTCTTCTTCTTCTGGGACCCCTATAATTCGAATGTTTGTGCATTTAATGTTGTCCCAGAGGTCTCTGGGACTGTCCTCAATTCTTTTCATTCTTTTTTCTTTATTCTGCTCTGCAGTAGTTATTTCCATTATTTTATCTTCCAGGTCACTTATCCGTTCTTCTGCCTCAGTTATTCTGCTATTGGTTCCTTCTAGAGAACTTTTAATTTCATTTATTGTGTTGTTCATCACTGTTTGTTTGCTCTTTAGTTCTTCTAGGTCCTTGTTAAATATTTCTTGCATTTTCTCCATTCTATTTCCAAGATTTTGGATCATCTTTACTATCATTATTCTGAATTCTTTTTCAGGTAGACTGCCTATTTCCTCTTCATTTGTTAGGTCTGGTGGGTTTTTGCCTTGCTCCTTCATCTGCTGTGTTTTTCTGTCTTGTCATTTTGCTTAACTTACTGTGTTTGGGGTCTCCTTTTTGCAGGCTGCACGTTTGTAGTTCCGGTTGTTTTTGGTGTCTGTCCCCAGTGGGTAAGGTTGGTTCAGTGGGTTGTGTAGGCTTCCTGGTGGAGGGGACTAGTGCCTGTGTTCTGGTGGATGAGGCTGGATCTTGTCTTTCTGGTGGGCAGGTCCACGTCTGGTGGTGTGTTTTGGGGTGTCTGTGGCTTTATTATGATTTTAGGCAGCCTCTGTGCTAATGGATGGGGTTTTGTTCCTGTCTTGCTAGTTGTTTGGCATAGGGTGTCCAGCACTGTAGCTTGCTGGTCGTTGAGTGGAGCTGGGTCTTGGTGTTGAGATAGAGATCTCTGGGAGATTTTCACCGTTTGATATTACGTGGAGCTGGGAGGTCTCTTGTGGACCAGTGTCCTGAACTTGGCTCTCCCACGTCAGTGGCACAGCCCTGTCGCCTGGCTGGAGCACCAATAGCCTGTCCTCCACATGGCTTGACAGTGGACTCTAATCTCAACAGTCCTGTTAGACAGCGATATGCCAGCATCTAGTAAAACTTTATTACATCCTGAGAGAACTTGGGTGCAATTAAATAAAGTTAGGAAAGAGCTCCAGTGCAATAAAATGAAGTAGGATGTCTACACTCTTACATTTTGGTGAATCACAGGACCATTGGTAAATGCAGTCTTATCCGAAGGAAATGCCATACACTCCTTAACTTAGTTCTATGATCCTTTATTTCCTTGGTGCTTGTCCAGTTTCACTTGCTCATAGGGTGCCGTGTCCACAGGCCTCTCACCCAGGACTTCAGACCAGAGTTCCTAGTGCGAAACAGCTGTGCTGACTGCTTAGCTCCAGGCCCCGTACAGAAGCTTTTTTTTTCTTTGTGCTTCCTAGTTTCACTCGCTCATTTGGTGCTGGGGGCAGAGGCCTCACACCTGGCTCTTCAGACCAGAGTCCATAGTGCAAAATTCGCTCAACTGTCTTTAAAATAGGAGGGTTATCCTGGCTTATCCAGGTGGACTCAATGTAATCACAAGATCCTTAAATGTGGAAGAGGGAGGCAGGAGAGTCAGTGTCTGAGTGATATGATATAAGAAAGACTCAACCAGTCATTGCCGGCTTTGAAGATGGAAGAAGCCACTGAGCCAAGGAATGCAGGCAGCCTCTAGAAGCTGGAAAAGGCAAGAAACCAGATTCTCCCATGAGTCTCCAAAAGTAACCCAGTCCTGTCAATACCTTGATGTTTTTGGCCCAGTGAAACCTGTTTTAGACTTCTGACCTTCAGAGCTATATGATAATAAATTTGTGTTGTTTTAAGCCACTTAAGTTTGTGGTAATTTGTGACAGCAGCAATAGGAAACGAATCCAGAACTCAACTAGGAAGATGGAAGTTAAAGAGGAGATTATACTTCAGTGTGATGAGTAATGTGATGGGAGAAGTATTGAATGCTGGGAGAGTATATGAAAGAGATCCCATACCAGTCTTAGTGGTCATGGTAAGGGGGAGTCAGGCAGTGCTTCCTGAAGGAAGAAGGCGGGGCACCTGCAGGAGAGAGAAGGAGCCAGACAAGAATCTGCTGTAACCGTGTGAGGGGACAGGGATCTAGTCCATCAAGAGTCCAGTGAAGAGGTGTGGGAGAGTCTGGGCTATGAGAGTGAGGAGTCACGTAAAGGGCTGCTCTGGGCTGGTCCCTCTGCCTGCAGTTCCTCCTTTTAGGAGAGGAATTTTGCTAAAGTTTTCAAAATATAAAAGATGGATAAATAAATGGTAGTAAATTGATACAGCAGAATATTATACCTCAATTAAAAAGTAAATTTAGGGCTTCCCTGGTGGCACAGTGTTTAAGAATCTGCCTGCCAGTGCAGGGGACACAGGTTTGAGCCCTGGTCTGGGAAGATCCCACATGCCACGGAGCAACTAAACCCATGCACCACAACTACTGAGCCTACATTCTAGAGCCCGCGAGTCAGAACTACTGATCCCATGTGCCACACTACTGAGCCCGTCTGCCACAACTACTGCAGCTCACGTGCCACAACTACTGAAGCCCGCATGCCTAGAGCCCGTGCTCTGCAACAAGAGAAGCCACCTCAATGAGAAGCCCGCACACTGCAACGAAGAGTAGACCCTGCTCGTCTCAACTAGAGAAAGCCTGCGAGCAGCAATGAAGACCCAATGCAGCCAAAAATAAATAAATTTAAAAAGTAATAAGAAACTATAAAAAACAAGTAAATTAAAAAATTATTTTCACAGAACAAAATGTAAAATGCACAAACCCTTTGACCCAGCAAGTTTCACGGCCAGGAATTTATCCTGCATGTGTGTCTTCACGGGAGTTCAAAGATAAATGTACAAGGAAGCTCTCTGCCGAGCAGTCTCTAATGGTTAAAATGAGAAATAACTTAAATGTCCATAGATGGGGATTAGTTATATTTGAGGTATCATGGTGTGACATTCCATGAAACTTATTAAAAGCAAAAAGGCAGATCTATTTGACCTGATAAGTAGAGAGATTTATCTAAACGAGCATGGTTTGAGAGTGGGAATCTGTTGATAATTATACAGGATGGACTGTCCCAGGTAAACTGGGACATACAACCATACCAATGATAAAGAATGATCTCCAAGGAAGATCTTTAGGTAAAAAAGCAAGATGTATAACAATATGCATAGCATGACTCTATTTGTGTGAGTGTTTTAAGGAAAGGATACACTCTCCTAGTTACATATGCATAAATGCTTTTTTATAAGAATATATAAGGAGCTAATCACCACGGATCTGGGGAGAATGCCAGAATGCCTCCACACCAGGTTCTTATATTGATTTTATGATCTATACTGGGTACTTACATTACTTTTATAATAAAAACACAATGCTGACTGGGTACATATATTACTATTATAATAAAAATGCAAATTCAACTAAAGTCATGGAAAGTCAAACACATTTTAATTAGGCGTTTGCTCCCAATTTTCCTCCGGTTCTTAGGTCAGCTCCCTCACCAGTCTCCTCCCTCTCAGTTTGGGCCCTGAGTCTTCATACACTACTTAGCCTGAATCCCAACAGTTGCAGTAGAAGATGATGGAAAAGCAAAATATAATAAATAAATAAACACATCAATATCACATATGATAAAAATCCCTCTAGGTTTCCAACTGGGACAATTATAAAAGTAGAGGCTACATTTTCCAGAGAAAATTTTCAGCCTCTTTAAAGCTGCCAACTCTCCACTCAGAGGAAACAGGTGCCCATTTGTAGAAAATATTTCTCTTCTGTATTCTAAAACCTACTGCAGGATAGTAAATCATTCCTCCCACTCCTTTTTCCTTCTGCACTGAGAAAGGAGCACATTTAAAAACTTTCCTCCTTTAGATGATAAGTTCCTTCCAAGAAGGGAAGGGTTGAATTTTAGGTCATTTGTCCACCCACTTCCTGAGAAAAGGTCACTTCCTCAATCCTTATTATGGACCCCGCCTGAGAGCAGGGTGGGAAGGACTGTTCTTTGGCTTAGTGGTTTGGTCAAATGGCCTTAGAGGGGTCATGTTTGGCTGAAGATCTGTTGATTTCCATGGATTTTTATCACCCTGGAAGTTCACTCTCAGGGACCAGGAGGCACCGATGCAACCAGTTCAAGAGATTGAGAGGGTGGATGTCATTTGACTTTCTCTGAACAACTTTTTAACAGAAAGAATCCCTGACGGACTCATTCTGTTCCTGCCCTCTCCCTACCCTCACGACCACTTAACTTTTCTGGCCTTGGAGAGCTTTCCCTCACAGTGAGGCGGCAGGAAGGGGGGGCGGGGTGCAGGAATAATAATACTAGTAAGTGGTTGAACTAGTGTTTGACCAAGTCGACCTCAAAAGCCTGTGAGATCTCCACACACCTGGCCCATCCCTAGCTCATCCCCCTCTCCTTCTGGGAATTCAGCGCCCCCTTCAGGCAGGGCTCTTCTCAGCTCTAACCGCCCCTGCTACTTTTCACCCTCCAGACTGTTCTCTAGACACACACCAACCCCATCCTTCCCACCCCTACACCCTGTCCAAGTACTCCCACATTTTCAGGGTACCCTTCCAGTCCTATCTCTTTCATGAAGATTTCCCTGAGCACCGACGTTATGCTAAAAAGATATCGGATTTTTAAAAATCCTTAAAAACAATATGCAAAAGACTATTATTATCATTAATGATAATACAATCATTGACTTTAGCTGTAGGGCACATTTAAGCTTCAGGCTTAGCCTGGTGGCAGCCTGTGGTAGAAGCAGTGGATTCTCCAGTCTGTTTTTCCCAACTCTGACCTAGAGCAGCAGGGGGGTACTGATGGCCTGGAGGGCCCCTGAGCTCTCCTGCTGAGCAGGGTGAAAGCTAAGCCAGCCACAACCAGCCTGATGGCAGGAGGTACCGGGAGAAAGCAGGCTGCAGTTTGCACATCAAATCCCAAGCTGTTTGGCCTCAAATACTAAGGAGTCACTTCCTAAGAGGAAGTCAGTTCTTCCCATGACTTACCTGATGCCACCAAAACAACTCTTGGTCACTCTTGGAGTACGGCAGGGTATACTGTGGACTCAGGACAGAGCCTGGACACTCTTGCATCCAGCTCCTCTGACCAGGACATTCTGGCTGTCACTGCTGGACCTAGGGGTTCCCATTTCCAGCTGTGTTAGTAGAAAGAGAATCTGGGATTGGGTCAGAGAATCATAAATTGTTAAGAAGGGATTCAAGGAGAAATCCAACACCCTCTGATAAGGTAAATGAGGCCCAGGGAGATTTCAGAAGTGTTTCCCCAATGCTGATCCTGGTGTCTGTCTGTCTTCTGAAAAATGAAGAAAATAAGGACAAAGTAGTGAGTTAAAAAAATAAACAAAATTTATTTAATTTAAAAGACATGCGCTTTATTCTGGTATTAAGGTCTTTCCTTGTTTTTAGTGTTAAAATGCCTTTTCTTTTATGAAGTGATGTTGATAGTAGATGACGGGTGATTTTTAATGCTCTTAAAAAGAAAGTAATGACTGTACTTGAAATTCCGGATGCTACAAGGTTGGGTTACTCATCAGGGGCCCAGTCGGGGCGGAGCTGAGTTTGCATTTCTGTTACTCATTGCTTTCTCCTAAGTCACAGAGACACGTATGCATGACTCCGGGTAAGTGATTTGACATCCTGGTCTTCAGATTTTGCATCTACAAAATGAGGGATAATGAAATCTGCCCTGTGTCACCAGGGAATCATGAGGCTAAAATGAGATAATGAAGAAGGAACTTCAAGAAGTAAAATTTTTACAACTAAACAAGGGCTTGGTGTGATTATTGTGTCAGTCAATTGACTTGCTGCTCCAGCTGGGCAGATTATTTGCTTTGAAGACTATATTAGTTTCCCAGGGCTGCTGGAACAAAATACCGCAAAGCAGTGGCTCAAAACAACAGAAATTTATTCGCTCACATTTCTGGAGGCTAAGTCTGAGGTGTTGGCAGGGTCATGCCCCCTCCAAAGTCTCTAGGAGATGATCTTTCCTTGCCTCTTCCAGTTTCTGATGGTCCCAGGCATTTCTTGGCTTTTGATAGCTTATCTCCTATCTCTGCTTGTGTCTTCCCATGGCTGTCTTTACTCTGTGTGCCTCTGTCTCTTCACATGGTGTTCTTTTGTAAGGAAACCAGTCATATTGGATTAGGGGCTCATCCTCCTCCAGTACGACCTCATCTTTATTGATTTCATCTGCAAAGACCCTATTTCCAAATAAGGTCACATTTTGAGGTACTGAGGATTAGGATTCAGTACATCTTTTTTTTTGTTGGGCGTGGGGGACACAGTTCAACCTATAACAAAGACCATCTAGGTAAATTTTAAGTTGCATTTTTTAAGTAGCACCAGCTGCCCTGATTTTAAGAGAAGCAAATTTCGGGACTTCCCTGGTGGCGCAGTGGTTAAGACTCCACGTTCTCAATGCAGGGGGCCTAGGTTCAATCCCTGGTCAGGGAACTAGATCCCACACTCATGCCGCAACTAAGAGTTTACAGGCCACAACTAAGGAGCCAGCGAGCTGCAACTAAGGAGCTGGTGAGTTGCAACTAAGGAGCCTGCCTGCCACAACTAAGACCCGACACAACCAAATAAATAAATAAAACAAAATAAATTTAAAAAAAAGAGAGAAGCAAATTTCATTCTTCCACCCTTCTAGGAAGAAACACTGTGAAGCAGAAACAAAGAGAAGTAGGGGGAGAATTCTGGAGGAGAATTAAAGCAGCTGGTTAATCAACACACAAATCTTTGGCTCCTGAGAGATGCAGCACATAGAGCAGCAGTGACCAGAGCTTGAAAGCAAATTCCAGGCTGAGCTTGCTCCTCAAAGAGCTCTTAACTGGAGTGTGGCTCCCCCAGATCAATCTGCGCTGCCGGAGAGAGGTGAAGGAACCATAGCTTCTTAGGTCAACATGCCTGGGCCTGAAGCAATATTTATTCATGAAGGGCCTGAGCTGGGTTCTGCTCTGCTTGACACACTGAGCTGACACACTGGTGGCAGGGGCATTGCTGGGCAGTCCGGCCTCGCCAGGCCCTGGGGCCAGTTGAATCAACACCAGCACTCTTCTTTCCTAGCTGCCAGCCTCCGCTTCCTTCCAGAGAGCTTTTTTGTTTTTATCCTGACTCAGAGGTCAAAGGCAGCTGTGTTTAGTTCTCCAAAGGACTGGTCCAAGGACATACGTGATCACAGCAGGGATTCTGCTCAGATCTTGGGAAGAATCCATGCTCCATCAAGTTTGTGGACCTGTTACTTGAGGAAGACAGGGCTGCATTATAGCTTTCACTGCCCCTTGGCACTTTTCCCTTTATGGCCCCCTTCCTCCATTAAAAAAACATATTAGGGCTTCCCTGGTGGCGCAGTGGTTGAGAGTCCGCCTGCCGATGCAGGGGACACGGGTTCGTGCCCCGGTCCGGGAAGATCCCACATGCCGCGGAGTGGCTGGGCCCGTGAGCCATGGCCACTGAGCCTGCGCGTCCGGAGCCTGTGCTCCGCAACGGGAGAGGCCACAACAGTGAGAGGCCCACGTACCACACACACACACAAAAAACCCAAAACATTAAAAATTATATTTTATATAATTTGTATAAAGATGAGTATAATCCAGGCTGGATTCATTATTATATATCCATTATTATTACATTCCTTTTTCCTTCTAGTTTTAAAAGAAGTTAAAATTAAGATGTTTTTGTTGGTCCTTAAAATACCACGGGCCCTTAGCACTAAGCCTACTGTCTTTGGATAAGTTGGCCCTGGGGAGAGGCTGTGCTCTTTTTAAGCATGTGGGAGTTGTTTAAAGTTGGGCATGTGTCTGTGTGTGTGTGTGTGTATTAGATCTAGGAGATGACTTAAAATCAATCCATTCTGGACACAGGGGAATGACCAAGATGACCTTTTGAGACCCATGTAGCTGAAGGAATAAGGTTTAGGGTACCAGGCCCTTTCTCTATATAGTGTGATGCTCCCTTTGCTCCTAAGGACACAGATATGTATCCAAATGGAAAGTATAACTGTCTCGTCAATGGTTCCCTGATATCCAACTTCAATATTTGGATACCTTGTCTGACCTCAGAACAAAAATGTGGAGGAGGATGGGCAAACAGGGTGATGAGATGGGGGAGAAAGCCAGGATGAATGACTTGGACCACTAGTCTAAACAGAGGCCCAGGGCCTGACATTGTTGCATATCAACAGAAATCCTTCCTGGCTGGGGGTCCCCCAAAACGGGTTTCTCTCAGACCATAACTATTCACAGTTCTGAGTGCAAAATATTTAATCTTCCATCAAACCTAGCACTAACCTACCTTCTCCTCCATCAAGGGAAGTTGTACCAATTTTACTGAGCCTGGGAAGCATTTATTGAGTTTTGGGGGTTGGCAAATTTTTTCTGTAAAGGGCCAGATAGTACATATTTTAGACTTTGCAGGCCTTTCAGTCTTTGCTGCAACTACTTAATTCTGCTGTCATAGAACAAAAACAGCTGTGGATAATACGTAAACAAATTGGTATGGCTGTGTTCAAGTAAAACTTTATTTACAAAAACAGATAGAAGGTGGGTTGTAGTTTGCTGAACCCTAGACTAATCAATCTTTCACTTCCTGACCACATCCTGTTTTTTCTTTTCCCAACATTTCATGAGGGTTTATTATGTGCTATGCACTATGTTAAAAACATTATTAGGCCTTGTAATATTTAAGTTTTCCTGTTTTTATTTCTTGTTTCTTCCGTGACCTCAAAGACCCTATCTTCTTTTGTATCCTCCATGAGGCGTAACACAGTGCTAAGCTGAGCATACTTTAGTTTCTTATATTTCTTACTTACATTTTTCTGGTTTTGAAATCAATAGGAAGGGCATTAGTTAAATTCACTAAAACCCACACATTTGCATCTGGTGTTCAGTCACCTTTCCTTTCAGGTTTCTGCTTTCCTCATGGAGCAACCTTCAGCTCTTGCCTGCAAGGCCCATCCTAGGGAGCTTTGCTGGCAGTTAACCATATCCACCACTCGTCAGTCAACAAGTATTTATTGAGCATCTACCAGTATACTCTAGACTAGACTATGCTGGTAAGTGTGAAAGTTTCAAAAAAAAAAAAAGATGCAATCTCTACTCTGTTTATAAACTGAGGTAGACATTGGTGCCCCCCCACCCCAAACCACACCTACCCTTTTTAAAAAAAAATATATATATTTATTTAATTTATTTATTTGGCTGCACCAGGTCTTAGTCGCAGCAGGTGGGCTCCTTAGTTGCAGCTCCAGGGCTCCTTAGTTCTGGCACAATGGCTCCTTAGCCATGGCAGGCGGGCTCCTTATTTGTGGCTCACAGTTTCCTTAGTTGCAGCTCCAGGGCTCCTTAGTTGCAGCTCCAGGGCTCCTTAGTTGTGGCACGATGGCTCCTTAGCTGTGGCAGGCGGGCTCCTTATTTGTGGCTCACGGTTTCCTTAGTTGCAGCTCCAGGGATCCTTAGTTGCAGCTCCAGGGATCCTTAGTTGTGGCTCACAGCCTCCTTAGTTGTGGCATGCATGTGGGATCTAGTTCCCTGACCAGGGATCAAACCCAGCACCCCTGCATTGGGAACATGGAGTCTTATCCACTGTGCCATCAGTGAAGTCCCGAGTCATACCCTTTTGAAGCCTTTTCCCACATTGACTCTGGGGTTGGTTGTGTGACTTCCTTGGTCAATGAGATATTAACAAACATGAAGCAAGTAGATAAGTGCTTGCCCTTTGTGCTCTACTTTTGGAAATGCTACCTTCTGGAACTTGGCTGCGATGGTGTAAGGAAGCCCAGGATGACCGCTGGAGAGAAGGCCATGTGGAGAGGCCCTGGAGAACGAGATACCACATGGAGAGAGGGGCCAGCCAGCCCCCAGCTGTTCTAATCTCCTCAGCTGAGAATCAGACATGGGAATAAAGCCCATCTTGGGTTTTCCCATCACAGTTGAGCCTCCAAATGACAGCAGCTGTGTGAGCGACATCAACTCAACCAGCAGAAGAACCACCCAACTGATCCCAGCTTACCTTGTAGAGTTGTGAGTAAATAAACAGTCATTTTAAGTCACTAAGTTTTGGGGTGGTGTGTAATGCAGCAATAGATAAAGGTTTCCCCTGCCATCTGAAAATAGAGTGCTCCTATGAAATCTTTTGTAAGCTGAAATGGTGTAAAGCAAAGAAGCAATTACCTTTTCTCGTAAAAGCAAAAGTCCCCTTTGGATTTCTTTCGGTTAATGAAAACAGGTACCAGTGTAGGTCTTTCATAAAAGCAAAGTGGTATAAAGTGAACTTTTGAAAAGTGATACCTGTAATTGATAGACGCACTAATTAGGAAACATGCATGTGCATGCACATGCGTGCGCGCGCGCGCACACACACACACACACACACTTACACAGAATCCAACCAACAAGCCACACAAGACCAAACCTGCTGGATCAAAGACTCATAGCAGCAATACGAGTCCTCCTAAAGAGGGTGGCAGGCTGGAACAGAACCCCTGAGGAAGTGCTCTGGACCTGAATGACAGGCTTTGAGTACGTGGAAAAGAGCAACCTAAGCAAAGGAACAGCCAGAGTAAAGGCGCATCTCTCTCTGGACTATATGCCTTTAAAAGAAGACTTTAAGGGCTAAAAGCATCCCTGAGGACTGACTCTGATGGACTTCCAGGAACAGTGATGCAAGGAGGCATTTTGGCGTGCAGCTGAGGCACCCTCTCATTTCTCTCAGAACACACACGAAGGTGGCAACCTACTCCACTTACTCATAAGGCTGATAAAAATAATCTATTATCATTTTAGAAAACTCCTAAGGTGAAATCCCTGGGACCCTAATGGGGCTTCTTTCTTAGGAAGAATAGCCAAGAACAGCTAGGTTTACACCTTCTACTTTATAAAATGGCCAAATGCTAGGTCTCAGGGTCCTATGGTTATCTATCTTGGTCCTTCTTGTTCACAACATGATTTGGTTTCTTGTTTTTTATTTATGTACTACCCCATTGAAGGCTATGTGCTTCTCTGCCATCTGACCTTTTGGTTTCCTGATGGCAACACCATCAGTTAAGATCCAGAGCTGGACAACTACCACAGTGCACTGTAGTTGACTGTTCACTTCTCTGCAGTCCCTGCTAGAGCATGAGATCCTCAGAGGCAAAGATTTCTTCTACTCAAAGTTGTGTCTCCAAAGCTTACATAGCGGCCAACATGTAAGGATTCAATAAACGTGTAATGAATTAAGGAGAATACTCAGAAATACAACCACCACAAAACCAGGCAAATTCGAGTGGAAGGCACACTAGGCATAAAGCTTCACTAACATTTACTGGCACAACCTGATTCCAGATCCTGTGCTAACCACGTTAGGCACCTTTTGTTCTCTCTCTCTCTTTTTGTGTTTAGCAAGTTTTAGCTACATTTGGAGAAGTTAACTTTCTTATCCGCAGAGCTGGAATTCAGCTAGGCCCTCCTGTTCCCGAGTCCACACTTCTCTTTCTAGCTCTCCTCCTGGATCGTAAATACTACCCAACTGCTCCTATTTGGAGGTCGCCAAACAGGGGCAGAAAATGGAGGAGACTGACAAGGCAGCTCCCTTAGAGAATTTTTGCTTGGGCCTCAGGAAGGAACCTACTTACCCCTGTGCTTGTGCTGGGGAGGACGAGGTGCAGACAGAAGAGGCCCTTAGAGTCTTTGCAGACCTTTACCTGGGCACAAGGAGGGAGGGTTTGGCACCCAGCCTGTGCTGGGAGTAATAAGGACGAGTCCCTCCCAGGCTGCCGTCTTCTCCCTCAGGACCAAGTTACTTTTCTCTGGAAGGACTAACAGGCAGGAGAAGGCAGCCAGACCTGCCTATGCATAGGGTGGGGCATTGCCACTTGACCCTCATTTCCCCGAAGTATCATGCTTAAGACCAGGAGTCAGGGGTGGGGCAGGGGCTTGGCATTGGGGCTGAGGCAGATGAGGGAAATTCGGGCTCTTGAAGGGCAGGGTGCAGCTGAGGTGACTCAAGGGGCAGGGCCCGGTGTGGGGCAGCCTTTGGCAGGCAGGGGCAGATCTGAGGACGAAGTGTCTCATTCCACATTTGTGCCTGCGGCTTTGTAGGCACCATGTGGCAGCTGCAGGGCAGTAAGGTAGCCTATGGCTGGGTCTTCGATATCCTAGGCTCAAGTCTTAGCATGGCCGCTTACTGTCTTGATGGCACTGGCAAAATCACTTAACTCTTCAGAGCTTCAGTTTCCCCTTTGACACCACAGGACTGAAAAGCTGGGATGGGGAGATGAATCAATGAGAAAGCCTGCTGAAATATCATTTCCCCTCCATCTCCCTGTCCTGCTGGCTCTTGACGTTAGCCAGAGCCTTAAAGGTGAGCTGTGTCAGGCAGGGCCACGTTGTGACTTTCGTGGGCCCCTTTCGTCTTCCTGGGTTGCTTCCTTCATAAGAAAATATTAAAAATTCTATTTCATGACTGTATTGGTATAAAGATGAATATAATCCAAGCTGGATTTATTATCATATATTAATTATTATTATACTCATTTTTCTTCTGACTCTAAAAGAAGTTATAGTTAAAGTATTTTTGTGAGCCCCTCATGACCTCCTGCGCTGTGGCTAACGGAGTTTTTGCAGGCTCAGGTCTCTTCCTTTTTCCTGAATCTTTGAGTCTCATTGTGATCCAGATGGTTTAGGACAGTGAATTCACAACTGAGAGGCACTTCCCCCTAAGGTGTTTATTGGGTCGGTGTGTGTTGCACATGACGATGGGTGTTCTGGTGGTGGTCTTGGTGTGTCCACATTTCAAGATGTAGCTGTTTTGCAGTGGAGGGAGGTAGTGTGAAAGCCTAAATTATAAAGTCCCGAAACTTGATTGGTTCATCCAACAACTTTTTTTTTTAAGTATCTACCATATGCCAAGCCCTGTTGTAGGAACTAGAGATATAGTACACAAAAGACAAAAAGTCCCCATTCTCATGTAGCTTACCTTCTAGTTGGAGGGAGGTAGACAAAAAACAAAAAGAATTATGTCGGGTAGTAAGTACCAAGCAAGGGGGGGTGGGAGAGTGGGTGGTGATAAGGTGGGAATGGAGTTTGCTGTTACATATAAGATGGTCAGGAAACGTGTTGGATAAGGCGATGCTGGAGTGGAGACCCAAGGGAAGTGAGGGACGTGGTTATCTCGGGGAATAGCTTTCCAGGCAGGAGGAGAGGCAAGTATAAAGACCCTGTGGCAGGAGCATCCTCAGTGAGCTTGAGGAACAGCATGGAGACCAGAGGCTGGAGCAGGGAGAGGGAGGGGCAGAGTGGCTGGAGAGGAGGTCAGACAGGTGGCACAGAGCCAGATCTTGTAGGGCTGTGTAGGCTGTTGTAAAGGTTTTAGCTTGCAGTCTAAGTGTGATGAGAAGCCACTAGAAGAATTTGTTAGAAGAATGACATCATGTTAGCTCTTAACAGGATCACTTTGGCTGCTTGCATGGAAGAGAGGAAAGGGGCAAGCACAGAAGCAGGGAGGCCAGTTAGGAGGCTATAGTGTGTTGCAGGTGAGAGTTTATAGGGATTTGGAGCAGAGGGTTAGCAGTGATAGTGCTGAGAAATGGTCAAATTGTGGATATGAAGGTAGAGCCAACAAGATTTGCTGGTATATTAGATGTTCAGGAAAACAGAGAGAGAGAGTAGTCAAAACTCCAAGGTTTTCGACTGGACAACTGGAAGCATGGAATTGGCATTTATTGAAATGGGGAAGGAGACAGGTTTAGGGAGGACTCCAAGAGTTTGGTTTCTTTCTTTCTCTTTTGTTTTAAGACTTTGGTTTCGCACAAGTTAATTTTGAGATGCTTCTTGGATAGAGATGCCCCAAATTGAAGCACTGGCCAAGGCCTTGCAGCCCCACATTGACCAGTCTTTGGCTGTGAGCTGCCCCCAGTGAGGGGGTGCAGAAATGAGCCAAGGAAGTTCCTTTCAGCTGACAGCATTGCCCAGAGAGGGACACAGCTGTGAGCCATCCATAGGCAACACTCCTGGCTGCTGAGGGGGACATGGACTGAGCATTATAGTATCTGCTACAAACCACCTCTTGTGCCATTCAAATCCACTCCATCTGGGAACAGCTTCTCCAGGATTCTGGCTGGTCTGTTTCTTTGGGGGAACTTAAGGAAGATTAGTGGGATGAACTAGCCACCCCTCCCTCTGTCCCCACTACTGGCAGCTAGTCTTGAGACTATAATGAATGATCATCATCTCCCTCCTGTACTGCCCACTCTAGAGTCCCCTCACCCTTAGCTGGTACCTCTGCTGTTCCAAGCGGTGTGACCCAGACCCTCAGCCCTAAGGGATGTGAGCAGTGGGTTACCATGTCCTTCTCAGATCAAGGCTGCTTCACTTTTCCATATACCTTTATAATCGGGAGGGGGAGTATCAGGAGATGCCCCCGTGGATTACATGAGTGCCAGAAATATTCCTCCCTGTCCCCAAAGTGTAACCCAGCCTATCACCTTCTGATGGTCAGGGTCAATCACCTTGGCCAGTGTGGTGATGCTTTCACTGTCTGCTGCTCTCTTAGCTTAAGGAGCCTGAAGTTACCAAGGCAGCAGCCATGGCTTAAAACTCACTGGAGGGGCTTCCCTGGTGGCGCAGTGGCTGGGAGTCTGCCTGCCAGTGCAGGGGACACAGGTTCTAGCCCTGTCCAGGAGGGTCCCACATGCCGCGGAGCGACTGGACCCGTGTGCCACGACTACTGAGCCTGCGCTCTGGAGCCCGCGAGCTCTGGCTACTGAACCCCGCGTGCCTGGAGCCCGTGCTCTGCAATGAGAGGCCACGGCGGCGAAGAGTAGACCCCGCTCGCTGCAACTGGAGAAAGCCCGCGCACAGCAACGAGGACCCAACGCAGCCAAAAATAAATACAATTTAAAAACAAACAAACAAACAAAAAAACCTTACTGGAACACCTACTATGCATCCTCCAAGTGGAAGCATTCTCCCTGTGGCAACCAGGGCCTCTACACCCATACAGCCTAAAGTTGCAGGGACTGGACACACAAATTCCTCAAGGTCACTGGAGTGATGGTGAGCAGGTCTCTCTATCGGGGACACAGTAGTATATAATGGTGGTTGATTAGGATGAGACCACATCCTGGAGGACAACACCCCAGCTTTGCAGGATATCAGCTCCAAGTTGGTGTCTCAGCTGCATCGTTAAGCAGTCACTTCACCACTCTCTCAGCTTCTGGATATGAGATAGGACTAGGGGATACCATGTCAGGTACCCACTCCCACACTTCTTTTGCTGAAGAGTAAGGCCCATGGTCCAAAGCAAGGTTACACTCAATCCCATGTCAGTAAATCTAATGCTCTACAAGCTTTTGGATTGTGGTGTTGGCCCAGGCTCTCCTGGCAAGAAAAGCACATCCAAATCTAGAATATCAACCAGGAATATGTTGTTTTAAAATTAAACCTTTATTTGATAATTATATATGCATATGCAGTTGTAAAAAATAATACAGAGAGAACCCATGTACTCTTTACCCAGTTTCACCCAAGGGTAGCATCTTGCAAAACTATAGTATAATATCACAACTGGGACATGGACATTATTACAATTCAGACTGCCCCAATTTTACTTGTCCCCTTTTGTGTGTATGTGAGACTGTGTGTTTAGTTCTATACAATTTTATCATGTGTGTAGGTCTGTATATCCACCACCACAGTCAAGATACAAAACAGTTCCATCCTCATAAGATTCCATGTGTTGGCCTTTTATAACCACACTTGCTTCTCCCTCCCTTTTCCCCAATCCCTAGCCTCTGACAACCATTGATCTGTCCTCCATGTGTAAAATTTCATCATCTCAAAATGTTTTATAAATGGAATCATACAATGTATAACCTTTTAGAATTGGCTTCTTTCACTCCGTATACTTCCCTGAAGATTCATCCAAGTCGTTGCATTCACCAGTAGTTCATTCCTTCTTATTGCTGAGTATTCTATGGTATGAATGTGCCAGTTTGTTTAACCATTCACTCATTGAAGGACATCTGGGCTGTTTCCATTTTTTTTTTTTTTTGGGCTGTCATGAATAAAGAAACTATGAACATTTGTGTATAAGTTATTGTGTGAACATAAGTCTTCATGTCTCTGGGATTAATGCCCAAGAGTGCAATTGCTGGGTCATATGGCAATCGTATGTTTAGTTTTATAAAAAAAAGAAAACCTGCCAAGCTGTTTTCCAATGCAGCTATACCATTTTACATTCCCACCAGCACTGTGAGGGAGCCAGTTTTTCTACATTCTCACCAGCATTTGATGTCACTAATTTTTATTTTAGTAAGTGTCTAGTGATATCTCATTGTGGCTTTACTTTGTTTTTCTTTAATGGCTAATGCTATTGAACTTTTTTCCCATGTGTTTATTTTCCATCTGAATATCTTCTTCAGTGAAATGCCTGTTGGTACCTTTTGCCCATTTTCTAATTGGATTTTTTTTTACTGTTGAGTTTTATGAGTTCTTTATGTATTTTGGATACTAGTCCATTGATAGGTATATGCTTTGCAAACATTTTCTCCCAATTGTAGCTTGTCTTTTCGTCCTTCTTACAGGGTCTTCCATCGAGCAGAAGTTCTTAATTTTAGCGAGGTCAAATTTATCGGTTTTTCCTTGTGTGGATCATGCTTTTGGTGTCAATTCTAAGAACTCATTGCCTAGCCCTAGATCCCAAAGATTTTCTCCTCTGTTTTTTTTTCTTCTAAGTTTTATAGCTTTATATTTTATATATAAGTCCATGATCCACTTTGAGTTAATGAAATATGTTTTAATCCCACTCAAGATAAACTGTTCTCTCTTCCAGGGTGAAGAAGGACCAATGTAATCAGCTTGACACAAGTGGCTGGTTTATGTCCTTTAAGAATGGTGCTGTATTGGGGGCCGAGCAATCTGAAAATTGCCTCCACAACTGAGGGCTCACCTCATTTGCTTCCCTTCACTTAGGGATCACAGTCCTCTCCTGCCTCTGGTCCAATGTCTGGAAATAGTTGTTCTATATCTTTGATCCAGTTTTTCCATTTTTTTAAAAAATAAATTTATTTTTATTTATTTATTTTTGGCTGCATTGGGTCTTTGTTGCTGTGTGTGGGCTTTCTCTAGTTGTGGCGAGTGGGGGTTGCTTAGCAGTTGTGGCACACGGGCTGAGCTGCTCTGCAGCATGTGGGATCTTCCCGGGCCAGGGCTCGAACCCGTGTCTCCTGCATTGGCAGGCAGATTCTTAACCACTGCGCCACCAGGGAAGTCCCTTTTCCATTGTTTATAGTGAGATAGTTAAGTCCCATTTTTCATGGATGAAAGCAAACCCGAATCTATTTTGAAGATAAGGCCAACAGGATTTGATTATGAGTTGGATGCAGGCTGTGAGAAAAAGAGAGACGTCAAGGATGACTTCCAAGTTTCTGGCCTGAAACTGGAAGAGTGGCATTGCCATTACCTGAGTTGGAATCAGATGTAGTCGGGGAGGCAGGGAGGTAAAGTTAGGAGTTTAGTTTTACAAGTGTTAAATGTTAGATGCCTGTTAGACATCCAAGTGGGGATGTCAACTTTTCAGTTAAATATATTGGTCAGGTGTTCAGGCGGGAGGTCAGGCTGGAAATGTAAAATAGGGGATCGTCTCTGTATAGATAGTACTTGAAGCCATGAGTCTGGGTGAGATCACTAAGGAAGGACAGATAGAACCAGTAGGAGTCCAGGGACTGGGCCCAGGGGCACTCCAGTATTACATACTTGGGGAGATGAAGAAGAGCCCAAGTTGTTTGTGCCAACTCTCCTCGTCTTCCCCCAATTTTCTTTCAGTCTCATGACTGTGCCCCATCCTGTCTGCTCAGTCAGCCTACTCTTGCTGCTTTCCTGGCACTGACTTTCGCTGACCTATTTGTCCTGCAGCCATCCAAGTTCAGGCCTGACAGATCAGTTCCAGGACTGATCTCAGGCCTTGGAAACTTCTCCAGTCAATCCATGTCCTCAAAATCCTCTGAAGTCATTTAAGATCCATCTGGCTCTATCAGGACTGACTCCTCTGCCAAAGTATAAAGTGGGAATAAGGCAAAGGGCCCATGGCTTCCAGAGTGAGCAATGCCTTGCCCAGAACCTCTTATCATGTGTGGTGGTAACTTCCAAGTTGAAAACTCAGAAGAATAGGGAAAGAGAAGATACATCTTCCTAGACCAAGCCAGTTTCTTCTGTCCAAGATTCTGTCCTACTCAGTATTGCTGCATGGGCTACCCTGGTAGTATTCTTCATGCTACTGACCTCAAAAGACTAAGTGTACATTTTCCAAATATCCCCAATTTCCACATAGCAGTTTATTATTGACTGGATAGTAGTAATTAATATTAGCATCATTTATCTAATCACATGCAACGAGTTGTATAAGGATTTTGTCATAGTGCTATTTATAAAAGTAAAAGTATTAGAAAGGACCTACATGACCAACAATAGGAGACTGAGTAAATAAGTTATGGTACATCCATAATATGCCCTCATTAAAATAATTTTGCAGATGTGGGAAGGTGTTTATAATATAATGCTGATTTAAACATTTTAATGAGGCAGTTCAGTGTAGTGTGTAAAAGCACTTTAGAGTAAACGGACTTGAAGAGAACTCCATGCCTTGAACTCTAACCATGAATGGCTAGGTAGAGAAGGATGAGCTTGTAAAGGAGACTGAGCAAGAGTGGTTAAAGATTTAGAAATTAAACAAGGAGAGTGTTGTATCATGGAAGGGAAGATTTTTTTTAAGAGAGAGGGAATGGTCATTTATAACCACTCAACAGAGTCAAATGCTGAAGAGGAAGATGAGAACTGAAAGATGAACACTGCATAATCATGGATATCACTGATGACCATTGCAAGAGATTCTTCAGTAGAGTAATGATAGCAAAAGCCAGATTGGAGTGTATTGAAAGTTAAATGGAAGGTGAGAAAGCAGAGCTTTATTTTGAGGAATTGATTGTGTAGAGGCAGAGAGAAAGAAGGCCATAGACTGAGGAGTATGTGTGTTAAAGGATTCTTTTTTTTAATGAGAGAGATAGGAGTTTGTTTAAATAACCGTAAGATGGGCCCGGTAGAGAGGGAGAGACTAGATACACAAGAGAGAGATTGGATAAATTACAGATTAAGGTTCATGGGAAGGTGGGGGAGGATGGGATATAAAACCCACGTGGTGGAATTGTTCTTGGTTAGCGAGTAGAAAGGAAAACTCTTCAACTGTAATGGGAAGCAAGAAGGAAGAGTACCGTAGGTAGGTTTAAACACTTGGTAACACAAAAGAGGAACTCGGAGATGATGACTTCTGAGAAAAGTGAGGGTGGAGGTGAGGGCACCAGAGGTCCCAGGAGAATGGAGAAGGTTTGGAACAGTTGTTGATAGGAGTGTGAGCTGACCAGAGAAATGTAGTAAAATTCTCAACCACCCTTTGATCCATGTGGGGTTAGTGATCCTGAATTAGAGTGGAACCAATCTGCCTGATGGTGAGACTTTCCTCAGTAGTGTTTGGTTGCTTGAGTGCAGACAAGAAGGAGGCAGATAGATCAGCTCCTCCGGGGTTGAGATTTAGCCATACAAGAGAGGTGAAAATTTCTGCCACCTGCTTGCAGGCCTGGGTGGATGGGGATGAGCCAGCTGCCTGGCTCTTCTGTGGAAGCACAGCCAGAGGGAAACGGGAAGAGGGTGGTTCCTCTGTTTCCACTAAATGAGTTTCCCTGCAGTCACCTTCCAAACTTCCTGTCCCTGGGAGAGCTGGCCCTTTGTTAGCCTGACAGATTCCCCACATAGAACTCAGCCTCCCTGAGCTGTTTCTGCAGGCCTGTCAGGAACAATCCCTTTCAGTCTTCAGAAAGGTCTTTTTATACGTGCTGCTTCTTGATCCATACTGTGCTTGTGAGTGCATGGGAGGGACAGGGCTTGAGGAAGGTCACTGTCAAGGTCTAGTGAAGACAAAACAGCCTTCTTTAATGCTTCAACTCACTCAATACTCTGGTGCCCACACTACCTAAAAGAAGCAACGGGGCTGCTCTTTCCTCTGGCCCTTGGCTTCTGTGGAGAGCAAAACAGAGTGGAGGCATTTATTTCCCTCAGCTCTGGGCATTTTACCCATGGAGGAGAAACAGGGCAGCCAGGTTATAATTTGTGCATGTGTGACAGTCCTAACCTGGTTGCTGGGCCAGAGTTGGTGCTGAGAAAGGAAGGGCTGGTGAAGGAGGATGGAAGGAGTGGTAGAATCAGGTTCCAGCTTGGGCCCAGGCCTCAGCTGTGGCTTCTACTGCTTGGAGAACAGAGGAGAGAGGCGAACACAGGGGCGAGCCACTGATGGCTCTGCTGAAGAGTGGACAGTGTTCTGCAAAAACCAGCTGAATTTGGGAAGATAGCAACCCCCACTCCCACCCTGACATACACACTCCAACCAGGGAAAAGTCAACACATGTTTCCTGTGTCATTGTTTGCTGGGCAGGGGAGCATTTAAACGATGAGCCAGTAAATTCTCAACAAACTGGGTATAGGGGAACTTACCTCAACATAATAAAGACCATATATGACAAGCCCACAGCTAATATTATAGTTAATGGTGAAAAGCTGAAAGCTTTTCCCTTAAGATCAGAAACAAAACAAGGATGCCCACTCCCACCACTTTTATTTAACATAGTACTGGGAGTCCTAGCCAGAGCAATTAGACAAGAAAAAGAAATAAAAGACCTCCAAATAAAGGAAGAAGTAAAATTGTCTCTATTTGCAGATGACATGATATTATGTATAGAAAACCCTAAAGACTCCACCAAAAACTGTTAGCACTAATAATCAAATTCAGTAAAGTTGCAGGATGCCAAATCAATGTACAAAAATCAGCTGCATTTCTATACACTAATAGTGAACTATCAAAAAGAGCTATCAAGAAAACAATCCTATTTATAATTGCATCAAAAGAATAAAATACCCAGGAATAAATTTAACTAAGGAGATGAAAGATCTGTACACTGAAAACCATAAGATATTGATGAAAGAAACTAAAGAAGACATAAATAAATAGAAAAATATTCTGTGCTAATGGATTGGAAGAGTTAATATTGTTAAAATGTCCATACTACCCAAGGTAAACTTCAAGGTAATCCCTATCAAAATTCCAACGGCATTTTTCACAGCCATTGGACAAACAATCATAAAATTTGTATGGAACCACCAAGAACCCCGAATAGCCAAAGCAATCTTAAGAAGGACAAAGCTGGAAGTATCATACTCCCTGATTTCAAACCATATTACAAAGCTATAGTAATCAAAACAGTATGATATTGGCATAAAATCAAACATGTAGATCAATGGAACAGAACAGAGAGCCCAGAAATAAACCCATGCATGTATGGTTAATTAATTTTTGACAAAGGAACCAAGAATATATAATGGGGAAAGGACAGTCTCAATAAATGATGTTGGGAAAACTGGACAGCCACTTGCAAAAGAATGAAACTGGACCCCTTTCTTACACCGTATACAGAAATCAACTCAAAATGGATTATGGACTTGAATGTAAGATTTGAAACCATAAAACTCCTAGAAGAAAACATAAAGGGTAAGCTCCTTTACATTAGTCTTGGCAATGATTTTTTGGATGTGACACCAAAAGCAAAGGCAACAAAAGTAAAATAAACAAGTGGGACTACATGACTACATCAAACTAAAAAACTTCTGATAGCAAAGGAAATCATCAACAAAATGAAAAGGGAACCTATGAGATGGGAGAAAATATTTGCAATTAATGTATCAGATAAAGGGTTAATATCCTGCAAAGAGTTCCTCCTGGACCCAATTCCAACGTGTGTGTGTGTGTGTGTGTGTGTTGTGTGTTGTGTGTGTGTGTGTGTGTGTGTGTGTGTGTGTGTAGGCTTCCCCACACCAACAAGCAATTCTCAAATGCCAGGAGAGTGTCCAAAAATTCAACTCAGTTCTGACACTATCTACTCGGAGATAGGATCAGAAAGCACAGGTGAAGGGCTCCGTCCCACAAGGCCGCTGCCCTCCATTTCAGTTGTTACCTATACTTCTGACCTACTGGCTATAAATAAGAGGTTCTCACGACCGTCTCCTTGGGCTTGATTAATTTGTTAGAATGGCTCAGAGAACTCAGGAAAACCTGTTTACTCACTATATTACCAATTTATTATAAAAGGATAATAAAGAATATGAATCAACAGCCAAATGCAGAGACACAAAGAGCGAGGTCCTGAACAAAGGAGCTTCTGTCCTCATGGAACGTGGGGCCTGACATGGTGGCACATGGAAGTGTTCTGGTTCCCCAGTGTGGAAGCTCAACAAAAAGGACAAAAAAGCTGTCCTCAGAGACATGATTGACTAAATTGTTGGCCAATGGTGTTTGGTTTAACCTCAAACAGCTCTCTCATTTCTGGAAATCAGGGGGTGGGACTGAAAGGTCCAACCGTCTAATCACAGGGTTAGTTTTCCTGGCAACCAGTCTCCACCCTTAGGTGCTTCTAAAAGTCACCTCTTTCACATAACAAAAAACACTTTTATCACTTTCAACACTTAGGAAATCCCAAGGGTTTTGAGAACTGTGAGTCAGGAACTATAGATGAAGACCAAATATATATGAGAACTATATTTTGGTCTTCTGAATAACCAAATGTATATTTCTTAGAAATCATAATATCACAATCCAAAATACATAAAGAATTCACAAAACTGAATAGCAAAAAACCAAACAATCCGATGAAAAAATGGGCAGGGACTTCCCTGGTGACACAGTGGTTAAGAATCCGCCTGCCAAAGCAGGGGACACGGGTTCGAGCCCGGGCCCAGGAAGATCCCACATGCAGTGGAGCAACTAAGCCTGTGCACCACAACTACTGAGCCTGCGCTCTAGAGCTTGCGTGCTACAAATACTGAGCCTGTGTGCCACAACTACTGAAGCCCACACACCTAGAGCCCATGCTCCACAATAGGAGAAGCCACTGCAATGAGAAGCCTGCACACTGCAATGAAGAGTAGCCCCCGCTCACCGTAACCAGAGAAAGCCCGTGCACAGCAACAATGACCCAACACAGCCAAAAATAAAAATAAAAAATAAATAAATTAAAAAAAAAATGGGCAGAGGAACTGAACAGACATTTTTTCCAAAGAAGACATACAGATGGGCCAACAGGTACATAAAAACATGCTCAGTATCACTAATCATCATGGAAATGCAAATCAAAACCATAAGGTGACATTACTTCATACCGTTACTGTTGAATGACTATCTTCAAAATAAGAGATAACAACTGTTGGGGAAGACTTGGAGAAAAGAGAACACTTGTACACTGTTGGTGGGAATGTAAATTGGTGCAGCCACTATAGAAAACAATATAGAAGTTCCTCAAAAAATTAAAAATACAATTACCATATGATCCAGCAATCCCAGTTCTGGGTATATATCCAAAAGAAATGAAAACAGGTTCTTAAAGATATATTTGCATGCATTATTCACAATAGCCAAGATATGGAAACAACCTAAGTGTCCATCTACAGATGAATGGACAAAGAAGATGTAACACATATATACAATGGAATATTATTCAGCCATGAGAAAGAAGGAAATCCTGCCATTTCCAACAATATGGATGGACTTTGAGGGCACGATGCTAAGTGAAATAAGCCAGACAGAGAAAAACAAATACTATATGGTACCACTTATATGTGGCATCTTAAAAACAAAGTCAGACTTATAGAAATAGAGAGTAGGAAAGTGGTTGCCAGAGTCTGAGGAGTGAGGGAATACGGGGAGATTGGTAAAAGGGCACAAAGTTGCAACTACAGGATTAATAAGGTCTGAGGATCTAATGTAAAATGTGATCACTATAGTTGATAATGCTGCACTGTAAAAATGAAATTTGCTAAGAGACTAGAACTTACATGTTATCTTAAAAAAGACAAATATGTGAGGTGATAGATGTGTTAATTAAGTAGATGGGGGAAATCATTTCACAATGTATATATATATATCAAATCAACGTGCTGTACATTTTAAATATCTTATATATGTCTATTATACCTCAATAAAATTGAAATTTAAAAAAGTATAAACTATAACATGCTCCTAATCAGAAGGCATTCCTTTTTCTATCAACAAAAAAGTTTTTAATTAGAAACAAATTTTTTTTTAAGTTATGACCCAAACAAACAAACAAACAAAAGACTAGACAGATTGTCCATGTAAGGTATTTAGCATAATGCCTAACACCTAGTTAGTACTCCATAATAATCCCTTTCCCGTCCTGACCCCCAAAGAAGCGCAGAATGTGATTCCAGATTAGGGAGGGCTGGGGACAGTTGGCCTGGTCTGATATGACCCTGGCTTAATGCAAGGTCACCCAATTGAAAGTCTAAGGTCGTGTGTATGTAGGACCTGCCGTGGCAGGAGTAGAAGGAGCAGAGCATTGTCTAGGCCTAAAGGTGAGCTCTGCTCTCTCAGGGAAAAGCTCCAGGTGCAGGTGGAGTCAGATCAGGATGAGAGAAAGTCTGCATGTAAGTGACAGAATGTCAGGCAGTGAGGACAAGGGGGAGCAAGGTGGTGGGGTACACAGGGTAGGATCAGAACGCTTGCTCAAGCACATGAAAGAGCTAGTTCTGCCTACATTTAATACGGGATTGTGGCTGCCTTTTTGAGTTTTAGGCGTTTAGTTCTCATATTTAGCCAGACTTTTAGTTGTTCTATTCCAGACTCACATGCTCACCCAGGATGAGTCTAGAAACGAACTGGCCATAGATGGTATAGCACCTTAAAATTACCTCCCTCCAACTCAATTCACAATATGAAAAAGACCTTGAAGCCACGGCCAATGGAATCCCTGAGTGTGTGGACAGCATCTGAATTGATATCTGTGGGCAGTGAGAAAAACAGTGTCATAAAAGGGGATGTTGGCACCAATTGTGTGTGTGTGCTAATACTACGTTAAGGAAAGCTTGAGCCTTATGGTAAACAGTACCTAGCAGGGTGCCTGGCACATAGTGCACATTAGATATACATTTTTTGATAACTGAATAAATGAACAGATGCATGATAGACAGTTAATACTGACTGCCTATCTTGGTTCATGTGTTTAAAAATGAGGAGACTATTGTCATGTGCTTTCCTCCGTATATAAAATTATATCCCTTATTCACCATTAAAAGACCATTCACAGTATTATGTGGTGTGGCCTGGGCTCTAGTCCTAGCGCTATAACTGCCATGTGACCTCAAGTAAATGACTAATTTTCTCTGTGTGTGTTTTTTTTTTCTTTTTAATGTATAAAAAGAGGAGGTTGAACTGGGCACATGCTAAACCTCCTTCCAGGTCTGAACTTTAGAGATTATTCTGTGGTTCTGAGATAAGAGCTCCTGTGTGTAAAGTCAACCCATCCACAGAGGGACTAAACCTGTGAACCCTCTTCCACTAGTGTTGGGCTGGAGCTGAACTGCCCTACAGTAGCTTGAGCCAGGCATCCTTAAACACAAGACCTGCAGAGCCCCTGAGTTCCATCAGTGGGCTTCATAGGGTCTGTAAACTTGCAGCCCCACCTCCACTCTTATAAGCAACATTTTGTGTATAAGTATCTTGTGAATTTTTCTGGGGTGCGTGTCCCTAGATTTCAGATTCCCCAAAATGTGGATAAGCCCCAAGTGGTTAAGAAATCCTTGAGCTTTTCAGAGAACAAGTGTAGAAACTTATGCTCCCAACACTGTAACATTTAATCTGATAAATGATTAAGTCCTGGTTGTAGCCACAGAAAACTAATGAAATTCAGAACAAAGGTCTGAGCATTTCTATGCACGAGACAGTCATTCTGACTACAGGTGGGTCATTGACAGATCAATGACAGGACAAAACCATCAGAAGCCATGACTGCAGGACAATAATATTTGAGCTGGGTAGAATTCCACCCAGGTAGGGTTATCACAGAAAGGTATGTGTCAGAAAGTTTTCCAGTGTAATGATAATCTCTACCTGATGTAGTGATGTCCAAGACTGTCCCAGAGAGACAGGTGGCAGTGTTGCAGAAGGGGCGCATGCCTGTAGCCATCCATAGTTTGGTTCTTAGATTGGCACAAACCAGAGGTAAGCAGGTGCAGGGCGGGCCAACTGAAAGAGGCAGGGACCTTGCTGAGCTCTAACCACTGCTGTGCTGTAGAGTTATGATTCAGTGCAAACCACTCAACCCTGCTGGATCCCAATTCCTTTATTTCATAGGGCTATTTAATATGAGAAGAGAGAACTTGAATTCCTAAGAAGAAATCCCAGAGAATTAACAGAGTTTACTTTTAAGAAAAGGAGGAAGTATATAGGAAGTCAAGATAGGGGATTCACCTAGAGTCCAGACTTGGAGTCCCTGAATGGATCTAAGGGAGTTTGGGGGTTTAAGGTAACTAAAGACCTACTATCATAGAACCACGAGTGTCCCCAGGGCAGAGTCTTTGGAGCTATGCATTCAGCAGCAACTAATCCAAAGGCTTGTCCCAGAGGCTCGCAGGGCCAGTTAGCTCAAGATGCCCTGGGGTCAGAGATTTGACCTTTGTGTATATGTGACTGTTTCCACATTAGACTGAGCCCTAGTCCCAACCAGCAGAGTCACACATGTGCATTACTGGGGACACACAGAGGACTGGCTGCGAGAGTGTAGCTGGCATCCCCGCCTTTGGAAACTAGCTCAAATACACTCTAACTCAAACTACACACCTTGACGCCTAAGGTTTAGAACAGAGTATCTGTAAGTATCCCGCAGGTCATGGTCATTTTGCAGTCATTTTAAAGAACGTGTGAGCAGGGAGAGAAAACAGGGTTCACTCCTGAGGGCCTTAGGCTGAGGCACTAGCCTCGTTGTATTGACCAACTGGATTGACTGTTGATCTCCTTCAGGAAGTAAGTACTCAAAATTCCCTGTCTTTGGGGAAACCATAGAGCTTTTCTTTTCTTACGGGGCCTTTCTCTCTCGGCACCTCTCCCTCTGAGCAGGGCTGGTCATCTAGGCTCCAAGTGAGAACTGTAGAGGAGTGTCAGACACACAAACCAGAGGGCTGGGCCTTTGACGACAGCTCCCAAAATAAGGCGCCAAGCCCTACTTCTCACTTTCCCCTTGTGCCCTATGAGATGCTGGCACTGCCTCTGGAGCCATTACTCAGCAGCCTGAATGTACAGAAATAGGTCGGCTCTTCCCTCTGGCAGGGTCCTGTCCTGGCATGGTGGGCCCAGGCAGGGCTGTGTGGGGACATCTCTTGGCCTCCCAGTCTCTCTTTCTGTCAGGCAGTAATCCTATTACAAGACGGAGCTTCACTTAACTGTTCCTAGGCCTTTGAAGTGTCTCCTTGCCCCTAGGCTATAGAGTACCAGTTAGCTGGTGAAGGCACTTCCTCACCTCCTCCATCTTTTCAACACATGCGCTTTCCATCTTCTTATCCTAATGGAAACATGGCCTGCCCTGTTCTCTGGCCCTCTCCGGAGCAGGCAGCTTCTCTCCCGCCCCTGGGTCTCGAGGTCAGGAGAACAGGCTGGCATTCTCTGAGCTGCTGGTATTTCTCCAGGTCATGGCTCCCCAACCCCTCGTGGGCAGACCATCCTATCTTACAGGCTGCCCTGTCCATTTGATTGTCTCCTGATCTCCAGCACTCTCTTATCCTCCTCAGTGGCTTAACACCAGCCTCTCAGCTTTCCTGGCCACTTCATCCCGGGCACCTGTTTTTTGATCCTTCTGATACCCTGGCTTCACCATCATTTTGAAAAACTACAAATTTGACCCTAAATTCTGCCAACCTGTCACTCACTGTGATGAACATAACCTGGGTACGGCATCAAAATGGCCCATGGCATCTCAAATTCTCATAACCCTACTCTGACCACAACCTACTTAACTCTTTCTACCTGTCAAGGTATTTCATTCCTCACCTGCTCACCCTTCCCAGAACCTCTTGCTTCCTCCACATCCAGCCTGGACCTCGTGGCCTGCTGCCTCCAGGCTGCTCACGGATCCCGCATTCTTTATTCTTCTCTGGGTCCTTCCTTGTTGACTCCCCATCTCAGGTAATCCCTAACTCAGATTTCTTTGCCTCTGCTCCCAGATTGCTGAGCTATGCTGGAAATTTACAAGCTTTCTGTGGTGTTTGAGCTCTCACAAACCATTCCACTGAGACCATGTGTGTCTTCAAATGAATTTATCTACGAAACAGAAACAGACTGACAGATATGGAAAACAGACTTGAAGTTGCCAAGGGGGAGGGGTGTGGGGGAAGGATGGATTGGGAGCTTGGGATTAGCAAATGCAAACTAATTATGTATAGAATGGATAAACAACAATGTCCAACTGTATAGCACAGAGAACTATATTCAGTATCCTGTAATAAACCATAATGGAAAAGAATATGAAAAAGAATATATACATATACATATATATATAACTGAATCACTTTGCTCTACAGCAGAAATTAACACAACATTGTAAATCAACTATACTTCAATTAAAAAAAAAGACCATGTGTGTCTGACTCTCTTCCCTACTATTTGCTCTTCAAGGTAGGAATTTTGGCCCCTCAGGGCAACTGTAAAAAGTTAAAACTTAGCACTTGCCTGGCACTTGTCTGAGGACTTTACACTTACTAACTCATTGAATTCTCCAATGACAATGAAAGAATTACTGTTATTACTTTTCTCATTTTTTTGATGAGGAAACTGAGGCTCAGAGAGATTAAGTAAATTGCATAAGGTCACAGAGTTACTAAGGGGTAGAGTTAAGATTAGAATCTCGGTGAGACATTATACTATTTTACATCATAAGATGATCATAAACTCTGGGAAGTCTGTTGACTTTCATCAGAGCTCCTCCTGTAGTTCAACAATCTTTTAAATCATCCCTTGTTCACTCTTAATTGGAGGTATGAATATTTCAATTCTGATTCTATCATTTTTGGTCAGTTGAGACCAGAGACCAAAGGCATTGCTTCAGGAGTCCTGGTGAGCATCTAGAATCTTGGGGTATTCTTCCATTCTCTTCTGCCTCGTGTCTGACTGAATCAGTGCCCACGTGAGCTTCCCTCAGGACTCCATATACCATAACCCCAGATCCCTCCAACTTTTAGCTGGGCCACAGTGTCCTAGTCTCCATTCTCTAGGGAAGGGAGAAGATACTGCAATTCTCATAGTGGTTATTTAAAGCCATTTCCATGTGATCTGGCTTTGGAGGCCAGGACTTAAAACTCTCCTCCACTACTCACGAGCTTCCATGGGAGAATGGTTTAAACTCAAAGAGGTTTAGTTTCTTTATATGTAAAATAGGAATAATAACAATCCCCTTAGTAGGGTTGTACTTATTGAAGCACCTAGCACAGACTGGGGCACAAACAGGCACATATTAGTTCCTTTCTTTCTCTTCCCCACACCCATTTGTTTCTTCATTCTCTGCAGATGACTCTGAAACTTTCCTTTTTAAAAAATTTTTTAATTTTAATTTTATTTATTTTTGCTTGTGTTGGGTCTTAGTTGCGGCTGGCGGGTTCCTTAGTTGCAGCTCGCTGGCTCCTTTAGCTGTGGAACGTGTGCTCCTTAGTTGCAGCTCGTGGGCTCCGTAGTTGCGGCACATGTGCTCCTTAGTTGCGGCCAGCGGGCTTCTTAGCTGTGGCTCGCTGGCTCCTTAGTTGCAGCACGTGTGCTCCTTAGTTGTGGCATGCGAACTCTTAGTTACGGCACGCATGTGAGATCTAGTTCCCTGAACAGGGATCGAACCCACATTCCCTGCATTGGGAGGCAGATTCTTAACCACTGCGCCATCAGGGAAGTCCCTGACACTTTCTTTTTGAGTGAATTTCCTCAGTTTCCCTTATATCTGTATCAGAAATTTCTCATTCAAAGTACAACTTTCCCAAAAATGAGTTGGCACTTTTAAGGTAAGGGCCTTAATGTTTTTCAGACCCTTTGTCATAGTAATCCCACCTCTAGGAATCATTTATGAAGAATAGTGGAAATGTGTATATGTATTCTATATATAAGATTCTATGTTCTATGTTTTTACACACACGCAAACATGTCTGTTGTGGAAATGGGACTTCCCTGGTGGTGCAGTGGTTAAGAATCTGCCTGCCAATGCAGGGGACACTAGCTCGAGCCCTGGTCCGGGAAGATCCCACATGCCGTGGAGCAACTAAGTCCATGAGCCACAACTACTGAGCCCGTGTGCCACAACTACTGAAGCCCGTGCGCCTAGAGCCTGTGCTCTGCAGCAAGGGAAGCCACTGCAATGAAAAGCCCACACACCACAACAAAGAGCAGCCCCTGCTTGCCACAACTAGAGAAACCCCACAGCAACGAAGACCCAACGCAGCCAAAAAGTAAGTATAAATAAATGAATAAACAAATTTATTAAAACAAACAAAAAAAGATGTTTGTTGTGGAATTATTTACCCTAGGGGGGAAAGATACAAAGCTTCTCTGTATTTTTGCTCATTATTTCTTCCTTCCCTTTTGCTTCTGAGAAACAAGTAACTCTTTTCCTCCCTAGATTCAACTAAAAAGTATTTTGTAAAATAACTTAAAAAAATTACAAAACTAACATATGCTTGTAGAAAAATCTAGAAAATAAATCAATCACTTGTGAGTTCACTCTCCAGTGCTGACTACTACTACAGTACCTTTATATTCAAATTCGTTTATACCTGTAAGAACAAAATTAGATATTATACCTATTATTTGGTAATATATTATTTCCTATCTTTTTTCTATCATTACAGTAACATCTTTCCTAACACTCATATCTTAATTTATCTAACCAACGTCCAATGATTGTTGGAAAATCTATTTTGATCTATTTTATTTTTTTAAACTTTAAAAAAATTGAGGTATAGTCGATGTACAATATTATATAAGTTTCAGGTTTACAACATAGTGAATCACAATTTTGAAAGTTATACTGTTTATAGTTATAAAATATTGGCTATTGTCCTGAGTTATTCAATATATCTTTGAGCTAATTTATTTTATATATAGTAGTTTATACCTCTTAATTCTCTATGCCTCTCCTGCCCCACCTGCTTCTCTCTTCCCACTGGTAACCACTAGTTTGCTCTCTATGAGTCTATTTCTTTTTTGTTATATTCACCAGTTTATGTTTTAGATTCCACATATAAGTGATATCATACAGTATTTGTCTTTCTCTGACTTATTTCTTAGCGTAATACCCTCCAAATCCATCCATGTTGCTGCAAATTTTCATTCTTTTTTATGGCTGAGTAATATTCCATTATATACATATCATATATATATTCCACTTTATATGTGATATATATATATATATATATATATATATATATATATCTCACATCTTCTTTATCCATTCATCTGTTGACAGGTGCTTAGGTTGCTTCCATATCTTGGCTATTGTAAATAATGCTGCTGCAAACATTGGGATGCATGTATCTTTTCGAATTAGTGTTTTTGATTTTTTTGGATTAAACTATTTTTTTTTCAAGTTTATACATAGGACTGTGGTGACTGCAGCTGCATCTTTGGGCACTTCCTAAATTATATCCTTGCCTGTCTTTGTTTCTGATGCCATCCCTCCCAAGCCTCCATTTCTGGGACCCTGAGCCATAGCATAGGTCCTTGCCTCTGGGCAGGCCCCTTCCCGTTGGCTTACAAATATTACAAACCTACTCCAGCACACCCAGGTTTCAAAACTCTCCCCCTTGATTCTTCTGGCCTTTTCCTGCATCCTGAAGGCTCCTCTGTCCTCACAGGTAGGGATTCTTCCTCCTCCTTAAGGTGAAGTTCCCTGTGTTCTGGATCCCCTTCCTTCCTGTTATCCCCACTCCTGCCTGTAAACACTTCTTTCCTGCCTCCTTTCTCCTAGCCCACACATGTACTTAGTCTTTCCCAACCACAGGTCTCGTCCTGACCATGACCCTCCCCCTGCCCCCAGTGTCCATCCCTTCTCACTTCTCTTCTCAGCCAAACCCCTTGGAAGTGGAAACTGCGTTTGCCATCTCCCCTCTCCTCACTGACACGACCACCTGGCTCCAGTATTACCTTCTAAATTGTCAAATGCAATTGGCATTATTTGTTCTTCGTCTTGCCCGACATTGTTCAAATTTACTCCTTGAAACTCTGTCCTGGGCCATCTCTTCCTAAAATGGTTCCTTCTTAGTCACTCCTGTCAGCTCTTCTTTCTCTAATCACTCTGAAATGCTGGCTTCTCTCCACACTAACGGTCCTCAAAGTGTGGTTCCCAGACCAGCACCATCAACATGGCCTGAGAATTTGTTAGAGATGCAGCTTTTCAGCTCCCACCTCTGACCTCCCTCCTGAATTAAAAACTGGTGGAGTGTCCACTCAAGTTTGAGAACCACTGCGCTACACATTCTCCCTGGCCCATCTCCTCTTTAAGCTCCACTTTATTCTTTTCACACCTAATACTCCTAAAATTCTTTCCACCTCAGACTGCTCTCCGGAGCTCCAGTTCTATACATATAACCACCTATAGGGCATCTCTACTCTCCCATCAGGGCTTTACAGGGAAAATAATTTCCTCCCGTAATCCTGCCATTTCTACTGTATCCCTTTCCCCCCAGATGATACCACCATCTACCCAGTTGCCAGTGTCAGATCCTTGGATTTGATTCTTCTCTCGTTTACTCACCTAAAAAAAACACTAGTTTGCCATTTCAGGAGCATCTCTTAAATTGACACTATCCTCTAGTCTGCACTGCCATTGCTTCCTTCAGGTCCATTGCCTTTAGTGCTGGGATTACTGCAATCACCTCCTAACGGGGTCGACTGCCTGAAGCCTGGTTCCTTACCAATCTACTTCCCACACTGCTACCAGAATCATCTTTCTAAAATAAAAACCAGATCGTGTTTGTCTCCTGCCTACTCATTCAGTGGCTGTCTAGTGCCTTCCAGATAAAGTCCAAACTCCATATAGTGGCACAGTGGGGGCTTTTATGCCCCGACCCCTGCTTACCTCCACTGCCACATCTCCTGCTGTTCTTTATGTGCTCCCTGTGCTCCAGCCCTAGGGGGAAACTGGAATCATCGATACTTACAGTTCCTCCAAAGGGCACTCTTTCTCACACCCTCAAACCATTGTTCGTGCTATTGTGCTACTTCCTTTATGAGGAATGCCCTTCCTTCACTTACCATCTGGAAATTTTCTTTCTTCTCTAGGGCTCAGCTCAGAGTCAACTTCTGTGTAAAACCTTCCTTGGATGCCCAGGCTCAGCTGGATGCGCCCCACAGTCCGCACATCATGCCTTGATCAGAGACCTTATCACGTTGTGTTTTGTTCTCTTGTTGTCTGCCTGAGGAGTCTGCGAGTAGCTTGAGGACAGGTCCTGTCATCGTTTAGTGCAATGCCCGACACATAGTAGGTGTTTAGCAAATAGCTGTTTAATAGGAGAAAGACTGCTTTCTCTTTTCTTGAATCTACCCTTACTACCTATTTCCTAATCACCCCTATTTTTTCATTCCCAGCCATCTTTCATCCCTATCATGCTACTGAAATAGCTCTGGAGAACAAAGATGTGCTGGCCTTATCATAAACTTCTGAGCAGCAGTTAGCTACCCAGTTCTCAAAGAATTCTCTTCCCTGGGCTACTGAGCAGACGCTTTTTGAATTCTCTTTACATTTCGGTCTGCACTTTCACTGGTTCCCTTCCTCATGCTTTTTGCAACTGCTCTACTGGGCACTATAGCAAGCACAGGGGTTGATGGCGACGGTGGGAAATGGGTCCGGATGTGCTGATAAGCTGGCTCTCTGGGGAAAAAAAAGGCCCTGATTTGTAGCTTTTGTCTATTCCATGGTATAAATACTCTCACCAGACTGATTTCAGGCTACCAACATTTTAACAACCAGCTCACAAAATTCTTGAATATCTAATAATTGGCTTTCATGAGTATGAGCCAGCTCTAGCATACCACTGGGTATGCAGAAATGAGTAAGGCCAGTTTGACAACTAGGAGGGGATAATCTAGTGGTGGAAACAGAGAAATATTGGCTTGGCTAAAAAAGTTCGTTCGGGTGTTTCTGTAACATCTTATGGAAAAACCCAAACGAACTTTTTGGCCAACCCAATAATTCTAAGACAAATGTGATAAGCACCATTTAGTGTTTGACAAGGCACTACGGGGTTGAATGGAAGGAAGGTTTAATTAGGAAAATCTGTGAATACTTCCTATAGGAAGAGAGGGGTGTCTGAACTAGACCTTAAAAAATGAGGACTTTAAAGGCAGACATAAGGGGTTAAAAACTATTCCAGGCAGAGGAGACGCCTTGAACAAAGGCGGGATAGTACATTATTTGGAGGAATAGCTAATAGATGAGTAGGACTGGGATGCAAAGAAAGTGGGACACCAGAATGGATTCTGACACTATCTAGTTTTGTGATGTTGGTCAAACTGGTTAACTTCCCCAGGCCAGTTTCTACACCTTTAAAATAAGAATCTGATTTCTATGGCCCATTTCTGTCTTGATTTGATGACCCACCTTGGGAAGAGAAAGAAAATACAAGAGTGGGAAAGAAGGAGAAAGGAAGAAATGTATATAGCATGGAGTTTTTAGGTGGCTAAAGGCTGCAGTGCTGGCAATGCTGCAGGATTCCCTCCCACTGTCAGTTCCCCCCGCTAACTTTTGGCTTAATCCCGGTTATGAAAACCCCGACCCCATGTTTGAGCCATTGCACTGTTAGCTGAAGGCTCAGTTCTTTTCTTTTAAACTGAATGAATATACTGAATCCTGACAGTATATGTAGAAGCAATTTAGTTCATCCTTCTGCTCTGAGGGAACAGGGGATTTTCCTTTTTCCATAGAAAGTATCAAGAAGATCCCACAGGCTCCCCTAGTAACTCATTCCCTTTGAATAACTGTTATTATTGTTATTATCCAGTCTATCTAGAATTTCTCCATCCCCACCTCTTGCCTGTCTTCTCTAGAGATCTCATCTTCATTCCTTTAAACATTGTGAATCATAAAACATACAGAAAAGTACATAAAACATAAATGCAAGGTATAATCAGAGCAGATAAGCATGTCAGCTCCAAGAGCAAGAGACAGACTTGCCATAACCTAGGAAGCCCCCCATGTCTTATTTCCCAAGCACAACCCTCCAGAGGGAACCACTGTCTTGACCTAATGTAATAATCATCTTTGTTTTGCCTCTTACCATCCATATATGTATCCCTCAAATACTAGTTCAGTATCCCGTTTTTTAACACTTGATTTGAAAGGAATCATACTGTATGCTTTCCTTTGTTCTTGCTTCTTTTGTTCAACATTCTAACATTCATTCACATTGTCATGTGTAGCTAGTTCATTCTTTTATATAGTCTTCCATTATGAGTATCCCAGTTTATCCATTCTACTGTAGATGGACACTTGGGTTGTTTCCAGCCTTTGGCCAGTATAAACAATGCTGCTATGAACATCCCTGTACACATGCCCAGTGCATGTGAGTTCCCTTAGGGCACAGGGGTAGAATTGTTGGGTCATAGGCTCTGTGTATCCTCATCTTCATCCTTCATTCTCTCCCTTATATTCGTGGGCAAGCTTTATTCCACTTTTTCTTTCCTAAAGAATTTTAACTTCTGTGCCTTTGTTCCTGTTTTTCTAGCTTTTGATCCTGTTTGTCAGTCTTCTTGTGTTCTTATAACGTTATCAGTATTGGTTCAAGCTTCTCGACCTGTATATCACCTTCCTCCTGTAGTTAAGAATGGTTTCCTCTCCCAAAGAGTAATTTTTTTATTACTCAAGTAGGAAATGTCTTTGGAGTATTTTGAGAGTTCTCTTTCAAATGTGCACAAAATGAAAAGCATATATATATATGTATATATATGTGTGTGTATATATATATATATATATATTTTTTTTTTTTGCGGTATGTGGGCCTCTCACTGTTGTGGCCTCTCCCGTTGTGGAGCACAGGCTCCGGACGCGCAGGCTCAGCGGCCATGGCTCACGGGCCCAGCCGCTCCGCGGCATGTGGGATCTTCCCAGACCGGGGCATGAACCCGTGTCCCCTGCATCGGCAGGCGGACTCTCAGCCACTGCGCCACCAGGGAAGCCCAGGAAGCATATATTTGATTAATAGAGGGCCAGGGACAGCCTTCTTTCTGTGAGTTATTATAGTATGGGAATTAGTACTGTGGGCTTTTGAGTCAGACCGATCTACAAGCTGCCACTCGTTGGCTATGTGTCCTTGGGCAAGCTACTGAACTTTCATGCTTTAGTTTCTGTCTAAATGTGGATCTGTCAAAATGTAGATAACAATTATAGTCACTTATTGGGTTATTGTGTGTATTACATGAAAGAATCTATAAGTTTGATTAAAAGAGGTTTATAAACTTGGTCATAAGATAGGGAGAAGTGAGGAAAGACAGGAATTCAGAATGCCTTCAGGATGTGTATAGTGAGGGTACATACTATGAGTTTGTACCACCCTCTGTGGGGTGGCTTGCTAGGGGAGGCATGTGACAGGCTGCCTGTGGCCACAGAACAGAGTGAAGTGAATAGGCCATTTGGGAATCCAACTCACAACCCTGGCTTCATTTACTGTTCAGCTGGCCAAAATACCATGCAAAAGTGAATGGGATTAGAAATGCTGTCAAAGTAAACAGGAAGGCATGAGGACACCACAGGATAACTCGAGTTAACAAGCTGCTCTAAACAGCATCCTCTCTTTGTGCAATTTATTGTACAGGAGAGTTGGCTGGAATAGAAACCATTCTTAATCATCAAAAAACCACATTCTAATTTTCCTGGCTCTGCAGGCATTCCATGTATAATTCCAGACTTTTGTTGCTTACATGTCTTAGTTTTAGGAGGTAGTTTTCCAAAACCAGATACTTAATTATAGCTGCAACACTTAAAAGCCAATACCTCATTACCTAACTAGGAAGCTGAGAAATGTTTATCATTTCTCTTCCCCACTCAAAGGTTATTAATATTCATTTTGACTTGTCTGCTAGTCAACCTCTTTGTGAAGACATTGAGTTTTGGACTTGGAATCATACTCCCACATAAAGCTAGAAAAATCTAATAAGGCTTTTATGGAAGTAGCATTTCCAACTTGACACTAACTGTTGGACCAAATATTGACCCATTACTGGGGCAACAATGCCTACTGGATTTTAACTTTTCAGTTCCTATACCGCTATTATTTCAGTTACACTTCATAAATCCTATTATGCTTCTTTTCAAATAATTCTTGGAAAATCATGTTTGAGTGTACTGTAGGTGATGGGGAAAAGGTGGAAGAGAAATTAAAAAGAGGAAAAGACTGGTGCTGAATGATTATCGAGTGACGTATGACAGTATGTGCTAACTTCGTATCAGCATAGCAAGGCCAGATGGTTTATTTATAGTTTGTTATTTCAATAACATACGTTATCTGGTAATATAATAGGGAAGGGCCCACTTGTATAATTACTTTTAAACTCTGGATTTAAAAGTAAGGCTGTTAACAGAAAGAAAAAAAAAAATCAGCCCTTTACATCTTCACCTGAATTGATAACTGGCACAAACTGATGAAGGGGTCCAACATGGAGGACTGTTCGGAGAGGAAGGTGCCAACTCCTAATAAGAGAATGCTACATTCTATAAGTTCTCGTAATTGGAAATCACGGTCTTGAACAGCAGCAGTGGCAACACAGATGCCAACTGAAACCTCAATGTTGGGTTTGTCCACCAAAATGTCAAACCTTCATGGCTGGTATTTTGGCACTGATGAAATAAAGGCACTAAGTATTATTGGCATTGAAAAAGAGCTCAGGGAAGAATCTCACTGAAGTGAGGGAAAAGAATCTAGAGACTTACACAGTACTCCTCAACCAAATGTTTGACTCTAAGTTTCTTACAAAATCAGAGCTACTAATACAGCAGCATAGCCTGTTTTGAGCTTTACCTCTTATTTGCCTACTCGCTGGCCAGGGAACACAATAGCCCAACAAATGATCAAGACTTGGCTCTAAATGTCCCCCAGCAGCAGCTTCCTCCCTAAAGGTGAACACATCTTAAACAATGTAGCACAGCTGGGGGCAGCGGTCAGGAAATGGGAGGGTGGGCTTTGTGTGAGCAAAGTCTTTGGCTTACTTGAGAGTCCAGGGAGGGTGGGCTTTGTGTGAGCAACATCTTTGGCTTACTTGAGAGTCCAGGATATAGATTTGCAAACCACAGCCTCTTTAAACAGTGGCTGAGGCTATATATGAAATAACCTCTGTAATTTTCATGTACACCTGGTGAGAAAGAGTCATGAATCTCAAACACCTGGGGAAATAGAGATTTTTTTTCCCAGAGGCCCATTTGCTCCTTTTGAAAAGTGCTAAGACTGGAGGCCCAGGCGAAGCTTCCCAGGTGATTCTGATTTAGTTCCCCTAACTGAGGATCACAACTGTAGTGGAACAGGAATGTCAGAAGAACTGGTTACTTAAACCTTTATGTCCATTTATCAAATATGATTAACAACCCCTGCCCTCCCTACCTTATGAGAATAATAGCTAACAGTAATTGTTCAATAAATGTAAGCTATTACGTGCTATTAGGCACTGTCCTAAGAACTGTACATGTAATAACCACACATCTCATGGAAACTGATTCACAGAGAGGTTAAGGAACTTGCCAAAGGTCATACAGCTAGGGCTGGAATTCAAAGCTATGCAGTCTAGAGATGTTTTTAACTGTTATTTACAGTGTTATAAAGAATATATGAAACATGCATGAGGAAAGCATCTTACTTTGAAAAGTTAAAGGTGCTTTAAGTGGCAGTTGAATGAAGTTCCTGGAGGGAAGAGTCTGCATCTAGCCAGCACTTGCTACATCGTAGCTGCTCACAACTTCATTCAAAGGACGTGAAAATCCGATCTTTGCCTGTTTCCCTCAAATGCTGACTTTAGCCTATTGAAGCGCCACAGATAAAGTGACTCCTTTGACTACTGAAAATAAAGGGAGGAACTCTGCAGACCAGGTGCTTCACACAGGGCTTGGCAGGAGTGAATAAATAAGTGTTGGCTGAATTGAACATCTTCCAGGTGATGGATGTGTTGGCTGAACTGAATGTCTTCCAATCAAAGGCATTTAAAATGTGCTATTCATATTCTACAAAATAGCTTGAATTATTTAGAATGTCAAAACGGGAAAGGGCAAGTGGCAAGTTAAGGAAATTAAAGAGAAATGGGGTATAAATGGAATATTAAACCTTTGAAATTCAAAATTAAGAACCTGGTTATATATCCTTGAAGTCCTCTTTCCTGGCTTAGCAGGGAAGTGGGAGGGATGAGCTTCAGGGATGGAATAAGCCTATGCTTTAATACTGTAACACCTCTCATTTGTGTTGTACATACTTGCTGTAGGCATACTGATCCAAACAAGCTGCCTAATGTTTTTTTTAAAGGCTGACTTGACTTTACATAATTCTATAACAACCCTTACACTTTTTAGCATGTGCTCAAACGTAGCTCAGAAATAAAACAGGTTTTTCTACCCCTTTAGATGACAAAGTGAGTCCCTTATAGCAAGCTGGGCTTGTATTCCTGGCATTGGATCTAATGAAGTATTTGACTCACTTCACATCCAACAAAATGTTGTTTGGCTTGCTTATAACGTGCAAACAATCTCTAAAGAGCACATGCACAATGCAGGTTTTTCCACAATTCCTAGGAATCTGATGCGTAACCGGTTAATCCGTGATGTGGCATGATCCGAACCGACGGCAGGCAAAGGATCTCCTATGGAGACCTGTGTGGGAAGCGGTGTGATGCTCAACGGGGCCAGCATTCAGCCCTGTATATAATTACAAAGCAGACACCTGTGCTGAACTGCCACAAGGAGGACAAGAACTCAGGTTCTCTAGTACGACATCCTCACTCAGTTTCTCTTCTGATGCACCTCTGTAAAATGTTGCCCACACCACCTAGCTGTGGAACGGATTCTCTCTGTGAGACTGCTTGTCCTTTGCTTTAAGAGCAGTGTGAGAGGAAGTCCTGTCCCTTTTGGAACTAGGAAAAGCAGAAGAACAGACCTAAGAGCAGCAGTGTGTCGGCTACAACAGGCTCTCAAAAAGCATATGTTAAACTGCTGTGACCTATACAAGATCATTGCCACTGGCTAATTTCAAGGTGAGGGTTAAAGCAACTCACACACACACACACACACACTTAAAAAGAAAAAAGTAATGTCTAGACATGCATATTGCACAATTGAGGTTTTAAAAAATGCCTCCTACACAGGGTGTCCCAAAAATCTTAAAGTTTTAAGTTATTAAGGCTGGGGATAGGGATGGTGGGCTGAACCTGCCTTCTGCCACCCCAACGGGGTAAGCTACACATGATTCTGATTTATCACCAACTGAAAGCGCAGCCTAGATTAAGAGACATTTTAAAGGACTAATTAGTCAACCCTTGCAAAAGTAAATTAAGGGCCTGTGTTGAAACAGCCAAACGGAAACTCTAATACAGCTTTGTAGCAAAAGTGCTTGGAGTGTATTCAAATAGAAAACCTTGGGCTGGAAATACTTGTTTCTAAAAAGAATTACACCACCCCACCCTCCTTTATCAAGTAATCCAAGCCACCTTAAACACTCAAGGTCTGATCAAGCAAGACGTATTTTATGAAAACCTCTTTCAGCCTGAACTAGATCATGTCCTTGGGAATAAACAAATTTTATTCAATGAGCAAGTAGAAGGGATTCTTGATTACTGCTATAGTTCTTTTGTGTAGACAGACTGCTTCTAGGTTAATGCAAAAGCTCAGAAAAGAACATCAGATAAGGTAAAAGGCTTTATTATTCAGGAGCAGCTCAAAGTCTGACACTGACACAAGCAGGGATAATTATTATCTCATTACATTTGAACTTTGGCACCCATTTGAAGTACTAGTTTTCCAAGTGGGAATGTTACACTCAGTAGACTCTCAGCACAGTTTCTGACAGTCACATTTATCCCCAATTTTACTCAGCAGAAACTGTCAGATGAGCAGGGATACAAAGAAGAAAACCACCTACTTTAGTTCTCTTTTTCATGGATCCTTTTCCCCACTGGCTTTCAAATCAAGAAAGATAGATTGCATTATTGGCAGGTATTGGTCATAAATAACACCTTCCCACAAACACACAAAAATCAAACATCAAATATAAGTAGAGTTCTTAAATATTCAGTTAATGCTACGGCATACTTTGTTTCGAAAATAGCATTTCTGTGGCTTTCCTTTATTTACCTTTCTCCTTGGATAAAACCAGGAGAACCCATGCTTAACTGACCCATGCAGTTTCTTGTTGTTACACCTTCATTTATAAGAATCAAAGGAATTAAAGAGTTATCATTAAGAATAGATTTTAAAATGATGACAAAAGTATGAATAAAGTCTACACAGTCCTCAGGGATGTGGATAAAATGAATCAAGTTTCATGACTGGAAGAGGACTCCCTTCCAAGGACATAGTACATAGAAGTACACGGAGCTTGTTTCTATAAGGTTACAAAGGGCTAAAATATAAAACAATGGTTCATTTGAAGCTGATTGATACGTAACTGTTAAGGTAAGGGATACTCAAGATATTTTGCACACTATTAACTGAGAGTCAGTCTGTACACTCTCTCTATTAAATACCTAGAGAAAATTCTATGATGTTTGGCTCAGGGCTCTACTAGAAGATCATTGCTTTTTCGTATATAAAGAGAATCCAAAAAATCAAGTTAAAGTCAAGATTTACTCTTTAGGTTCTGGATTTTCAGTTAAGAACTACCTACTTTTATAAAAATATCAATAAAAAATCATTACTTTTTCTTAAAATCTGATGACTTCTTTTTTAAAAAAGTAGCAGCCCCTAGAGAACTGAAGACTGAATTCAAACTCCAGCTTCAGTGACTACTGATTCTATAAACATCTTCCTCCAGTAAATGGCAAAAACTATAACCTTTTCTAGAACGTGATGTTGGGTTGGAAACATAGTAGATTGCTTGGTAAAAATATGAGAACCTTAGATCTAATGTGGGAGATATATACGGGGGAAAAAAAGACAAACATTTCTAGTGTTCTCCAAGTTTCTCCAACGAGCTGATATTTATCACTGCTTTTAAAATAAAGATGATTTTAACTTGAGATTGTATTTTAACACTGAATCAATATAAATTTGCTTATCTAAACATCACATTTTACCACATACTTAAAAAACCCCACAAAAATGTAGTGAAAAGATTATATATATTTTATATGAAACTGTATTTGTTGGAAGCAGCAGAGACCCAGGGTCCTCTTCAGCAGCTGACCTTCACAGACAGGCCTCCTGCTGTGGCCTGCAGATACTTTCCACTGTGCCCAGAAAGTTTCAGAGTAAGAGAGACAACACTTGTTTTTTTGCCTCTATGACATGGGATATCATTATTGTAGGGAGGATGCATAATTTAAAAAGTAAAGACTACTCATTCAAAATGTTACACAGTGACAAACTTACTTTATGAAATTTAAACACAGCATTCATTCCGAGGAAGCTGCACGGTACACCATGGCAGTAGAACCAGGCTAGGTAAATTTCGGAGTTGAAAGGATTTTCTCTAAAAAGGAAAAAACGGTAGCTTTCTTAAAACCAGAGTTACAGAGTCACTCTGTTGAATTTTTTATCTTGTTTTAATGGGTCAAAGTTCAGTTAACTCACTCAGATGAGAATCTATAATTCTGTTGACTGTTCTGGACTACAGTAGCCATCTTGGGACTTTCTATGGAAATATGTACAGATTTTCCGCATGGAGCTGGGAGTAATGGTGACCTAGAAGAAGAAAGTTTAGATTCTAAAGATTTTCTAAGACAAAGTTCAGCTGTTACCTCAGCAAGTTATCACTAAGGGTATTTTAAGTTAGGATGCCTAGAAATTTGCTTATTTAGTCAGATAGATTTCAGTCTCAAATACTTTGATGGCAATGTCTCTTTTGGTTGATTTGTACTAAATACAGAAAAATTTAAGGCAGCATGCAAGGAAGGAGGAAACAGATTTTTCATGTGAACAGAAAATATTGCCAGTTAAGCCTCGTAATAGGAACCAAAGAGGTTACAATTACCATCCTCTTTGAAATACGTGAGTAAATCACCCTCCCAAATTTACAAACGAGATAGGTATTCAAATGGCAGATACTACCCTTTTCTGAAGTCTACATTATCAACATGTACATAAAGAAAAAAATTATTTTAAAGAAACTTAAGCTTCAAAGATTGAAATTATAAAGCCAGAAATATCTTGGACCAGCACACTATTTTTTACAGCCTTTAAGGTGTACACATTCATGAAAACAATTTTTTATTGAAATTGCTTTTCTGCTAACACATAGCTTGGACTAGCTCCCTGAAATAAAATTCCTATGATAATAGGAATTTAACTAGGGGCAAAGATCACCTACAGGGATAATTTTGAGAGAAAAAAGGAAAGACTACTTATAGTTTGTTTTTTTTTTTAATATTCTGTAGCAGGTCTTGGAATTTGTGTTTGAAGTAATCTTTAAAATATTTCTACCGCCACCATACGATGATAAAGCAATAAGACAACTCATCTGCAAGCCAAGAAATGGACCCTCACCAGGATGAGAATAGCACCTTGATCTTGGACTTCCCAGCTTCCAGAACTGTGAGAAATAAATGTCTGTTGTTTAAGCCAAAAAAAAAAAAAAACTTCTAGTTTATCTTTCCTAAAATTATGGGATAGGCTTCATGACAGTTGGAGGGGGATATGAACACTTATTAAACTAGAACTGGCCTAAGGTTATCTAGCTTCTGCCCTTTAAATGGGCAGATGTTACTGATCATGACTCCTAAATTGGGTTTCAATCGTTCTTCCACCTTCTCCCTAACACAGACAAAGAGCTACTATGAACTACAGGAGAAAATTCCTTAACCCAACTCCATCCTTAACTTGCAAACTGAGTAGCAGAAGCTTTCTATTCCCTTTGAGTGGTACCCATAGCTCACCCAATGCTCACAGCTACTTCTGCCTCCACCATGAGTCACTTGGTTTTCAAGGTTCACAAAGCTATTTCTGCCAGCAATATCTGTTTTTGAAATTATCTAAGTTAAATAAAAAGATAAGTAAAGTTAAACTGAATGTTTAAAAAAAGGCAGATACAGGTGAGTTGCCAAAAATACCGGTGTGAGCAAGATGATCGTAAAAGACTGGGGAAAAATCATAAAAATCTAGGATTCTTCACTTAAATTGCTTTGTAAGTATCTTAATTTTGCTTTATTTTAAATAATTATAAGCTGTAATTACATATTGAAAATCTATTTATGGATGTTGGCAACTTGTCCATGAATTACAGCTTTGTCTATAAAAAGGGGAGAGAATCTATAAAAAGAGGCTGCAGGGGCTGGGGGGTAGGGGAGGGAATAATGTCAAACAAAGGAGAGGGAAGATATTTTTGAATTGACATCCTGGAGGATGAAGAAGGCTTTGATGAATCAGGCAATGGGGCTGAGGGGTATGGACCTTGACAGATGGGATTTTTTTTTTTGGCGGTACACGGGCCTCTCACTGTTGTGGCCTCTCCTGTTGCGGAGCACAGGCTCCGGACGTGCAGGCTCAGCGGCCATGGCTCACGGGCCTAGTTGCTCCGCGGCATGTGGGATCCTCCCAGACCGGGGCACGAACCCATGTCCCCTGCATCGGCAGGCAGACTCTCAACCACTGCGCCACCAGGGAAGCCCGACAGATGGGATTTTAATGGAAGTAAATAGGGTTGCCAGATAAAATACAGGACACACCCAGCTACATTTGAATTTCAAGCAACAAATAACTTTTAGTATGAAAAACTTTTAGTATAAATATGTCCCACGAATATTTGTCCTGCATTTTTATGTGCTAAATCTGGCAATCCTAGGAATAAATAGATTTACTTTAAAAAAAAAAAACAAAACATTCTGACTTTTGAGAAGAGATCTGTGCCTGCCCTGGCCAGTTGGGAAATGCATCTTCTACCACTGCCAACTTACCGGGCCTGGAGAAGTCTTTCCACTCTGCCTCCTAGGGTTGGGGGTCTGGGATGATGGACTTCGTGGAGACGAATTCTCAGCCTTCCGTTTGGCTGCCATGGCCAATAACCAGTTTTTATTCTCTGGGGAGCTATTCTCTTTGCCTACCACTTCAGAGCCTTCTCCACAAGATCCCAAAGGAAGAGGTAGCGTTCCACAGCCTTCTGAAGCATAAGGACTGGCAGGAGAAGGAGGCTCTGTGACACTCATACTAGTCCCTTCAATCTTGCTTGGTTTGGTAGGACCTAGAGAGTCCTTACCAAGGTCTTCCTGGTTACCAGCAAGGCAGCACAGATCCAAATGAAGCTTTTCAACTGGGTCATCAAGCTCAGTCACACAGTTGCAACTCTTTACACACTTTTGTTTCACATTCTCCAGACAACTTGAGTCTAGCCTCCTCTTTACTCTATTTCTAGACTCAGAGCAAGCCACTGCTTGGGATGATTTCAGGCTCACAGGTATAAGGGCTTTTCTTGGAGACATGATCTTGGTCTCAGAAGCAGGTGGAGTCATGGGTGGTGATAAGGAAGGTGTCCGGGTCATCCAGTTCCTAATGGACATCTTGAAAGATGAGGGTGGCTTGGGAGAGACAGAGGACACGGAGCCTCTTCTGCTGATGGGAGATCGGGTCTTGGCAGGAGGGGTTTTAAGAGAGAATGTGGCAGTATTTGAAGGAAGAGGGAGGTCTCCAGCACAGCTTGGAGCACAAGCTGCTGATGATGGGGAGGAAATGCATGGACTGCTCTTTACTCTGGGGGCTTTGGCAGGAGTACTCTGGCTACTTGTCACTGTTACTGAAAAAGAAAAGAGGGTCACAAAAATCAGAAGTGAAAGCCATAGAATACCCCCAAGTTCTCATCAAGGAAAATTATAGCTAACTTAATCATCCAGGGGTTGATTTCCCAGTGAGCAGATCACATAAGTCATTTGATTCTTACTGGACCCTTTTAGCATTTTCCTTCCCTTTTCCTAACTGCCAGCCCCCCAAACACCCTGCTGTAAAACACATACTTGTAAAAATCTAGAAATTACAGAAAAATTTAACAGCATCCAAGTGAACCACTTTTAATGTTTTTTCTATACTTGTGCATGTGATATAATACATCTCTTTTTTCTACACAAAAATGGGACCATGATGTACCAAATATTTAGTAACCTGCTTCATAACATATCATGAACATTTCCCACATTAATACAAATTTATATCACTTTTAACAGCTACAAAGTATCCTAAGGTAACAGTAAGACATTAGGGTTGTTAATGATATTTTGTTTTCATAAGTAAAGTTGCGATTAGCATTCCTGTGTATACTTCTGAGCACAGGGCAGAGAGGCACCGCACACTAAGGAGCATACAGGCCTACAATCTGACACAATCACTATGTGACTTGGTACAACCATTCACCTCTGCCTCGGTTTCCACATCTATTAAATGGAGATAGTTTTTAATCTCCATAAGAAGTAATTCCATCAATTACTTGTTATCAGGCCTCATGTGGCTTTCCACCTTAATTTACAATTTATGATTTTCCACAAGCCAAAGAATGTCAAAGAACGTTTCAGAAACTCAATGCACGCTCTCTGTAAAGCAAATCAAATAGTGGATAGAACTCTTCTCTATGTGTCCTGTCCCTTGTTTACAGGCAATGACAAATACTTCAGGCAAATTCTTATAAACTGGGACTTCCCTGGTGGCGCAGTGGTTAAGAATCCGCCTGCCAATGCAGGGGACACGGGTTCAAGCCCTGGTCCGGGAAGATCCCACATTCTGTGGAGCAACTAAGCCCTTACACCACAACTACTGAGCCTGAGCTCTAGTGCCTGTGAGCCACAACTACTGAGCCCACGTGCCACAACTACTGAGCCTGCACTCTAGAGTCTGTGAGCCACAACTACTGAGCCCGCATGCCACAACTACTGAAGCCCTTGCGCCTAGAGCCAGTGCTCTGCAAAGAAGAACAGCCCCCACTCGCCGCAACTAGAGAAAGCCTCGGCGCAGCAACAAAGACCCAACACAGCCAAAAATAAATTAAAAAGAAAGTTATAAAAAAAAAGACTACAGCAAGCACTTGAGATAGAACAGGTAAGGTTTCCTTCTCTTTAAGATAATCATTTTTGTCACTTAGTAATACTTGACCAGAGGTTCTCAATCTGGCTGCATAGCGGACTTAATGTGGAGCTTTATAATAATACAGGTACTTGGCCCCTACCCCAGGCCTACTGAACAATTTCTGGAGACAAACTTTTAAAAAGTTCCACAAGTGGCTATGATGCACAGACAAGGCAGAGAACCATTTGCCCTGACGGTGCTATGAAATCTCTGGCTGAAACAGTGAAAGAATAGTAAACAACAGAGCAGGTGCTGACTGCGAAAAGTAGGACAAGGTAAAAGGGGCCGTGCCTTGGGATTTAAAGCTTTCTAGTTACTAGGTTAAAAGGGCCAGAAGAGAAGACAGGCAGTCCAGGACAGCAGTGAAGGATTGGGGTGGCAATTAGAGGCTTGGGAAAACATAGGAACATAATTCTCAAAACGGCAGTGTGATTAGCAGCAGCCAATCCATTGCTGCAAGTTGGCTTACAGGGCCGAATGGCCAGTGCACCAGCCTTTGGTCCTTGCGTCAGGTTGCTGCTCTGTAGTGCTCTTCAGAGTTAACTCTAGCATCACCCAGAGACAGAGAAATCTAGGTCTAGCTCCTGGTCCAGGCTTAGTTTGAACTTCGCTTTGCTGTGCTGGGTTAAAGGAGGCAATACTGCAAGGTGCTTCCAAGCATGAGCTTTAGAATCAGACTGCAAGGGTCTGAACTCTGATTCTACTATAACTTCACAGCTGTGTGATCTTAGGCAAGCCTACGTTCCTTGAGTTTCAGTTTCGGTTGTTTGGGGAATTAAACGAGATAATCCAACTAGGTCCTTAGAACAACTGTATTAATATTCAATAATGGCTAAATGTTATTAGTATGGTACAAATTTGGTCAACATATGCAACTTTTTTGTGACTTGACCTCCAAAACTAAGAATAATTAATGACACACTAAAAACACCTAGTTAGGGACTTCCCTGGTGGTCTAGTGATTAAGATTTCGCTTTCCATCGCGGGGGGTACAGGTTCGATCCCTGTTCGGGGAGCTAAGATCCCACATGCCTTGTGGCCAAAAAACCAAAAAACATAAAACAGAAGCAAAACTGTGACAAATTCAATAAAGACTTTAAAAATGGTCCACATCAAAAAAATCTTAAAACAACAAAAACACCTAGTTAAAAGAAACATAATTTTCATCAAAAATGTTAAAATGTTTATAGTCATTAACACAGAAATTCCACCTCTGGGAATCTATTTTAATGGGAGATGGGGACCCTAAATTCAGAAAAAAATTTTTTCCCACAAAACATTGGAAATAAAATGTCCAACTACAATAGAATAGCTAGGTAAACTATGGAACATTTACCCAGGGGATGATTCAAAATGTTTTGCTAAAAAGATAACACGGAAAGTGCTTAGAATATCATGTTCAGTGAAAAAAATCCTCAAGAAATCCAAATATATCTGTAGTTTAACTATGACTGTTAACAAGAAAATCTCTATGGATAAGGGAGTAAAATCTCAAAAAATAACTCTAAATGTTAACTGAAATTTTGTATGAGTGGTGGCAATGCTGATGGCTTTTTCCTCATATAATTCATTTTTGTTTTTCAAAATTAGGGAGCAAAAAATACATATAAAGACAAGGCAGCAGAGGGACTTCCCTGGTGGCGCAGTGGTTAAGAATCCACCTGCCAAGGCAGGGTAGACAGGTTCGAGCCCTGGTCCGGGAAGATGCCGCGGAGCAACTAAGCCCGTGCGCCACAACTACTGAGCCTGTGCTCTAGAGCCTGTGAGCCACAACTACTGAGCCTGCATGCCCCAACTACTGAAGCCCGGGTGCCTAGAGCCCGTGAGCCTAGAGCTCGTGCTCCGTAACAAGAGAAGCCACCGCAATGAGAAGCCCACGCACCGCAACGAAGAGTAGCCCCAGCTCACCACAACTAGAGAATGCCCACGCGCAACAACAAAGACCCAACACAGCCAAAAATAAATAAAACATTAAATTACTGAAAAAAATTTAAAAGAACCAAACAAACCATATGACTGGTTAAAACCAACTTTCCACCTACAGTGTACCTGTACCTGTGCAGCAGATGCACAACCATGCTGACTGCTCACTTTCAATGAGTGAGTGCCAGCCTTAGGTTGACTCTTATGCTCAACATCATATTTCCCTGGTCCATTTACTCTTCTATTCTCTATATGACTATTCCAGACTTTCTTTTCTCTCCTCAAATCTCTATCACTTCCACTCCTCATCCTTATTCTCAGTTGATGATCCTCATTCCTACCTAAGAAAATAGAAGCTGTCAGAACAGTTGGAAACTTCCACAAGTTCTGACCATCCCATTTATCCACCTACCTTCACTGTGCCTATATTTCTGCCTTCTGGTTACTATGGATGAACTATCTACACCCCTGACAAAGGACTACTCTTCAACATGTATATTAGATATCATCCCCTCACTCGAGGACACTGTCCAGCAAACTTCCCTGCATCGATTTTCCCCTTCACTATAGGATCCTTTCAGTCACATACAAAATGCTATATTCTCATTAAAAACAAAACAAGGGGCTTCCCTGGTGGCACAGTGGTTGAGAGTCCACCTGCCGATGCAGGGGACGTGGGTTCGTGCCCCGGTCCGGGAAGATACCACATGCCACAGAGCGGCTGGGCCCGTGAGCCATGGCTGCTGAGCCTGTGCGTCCGGAGCCTGTGCTCCGCAACGGGAGAGGCCACAACAGTGAGAGGCCCGCGTACCACAAAAAACAAAACAAAACAAAACAAAAAAACAAAACAAAACCAAAACAAACTTCAACACAGCTTCCTCCTTCAGCTACCACTTCATCTCTCTTCTTTCCTTTCTAGGAAGACTTCTTGAAAGAGCCTTCTCTTCTCCCATCCTCCTGAACAACACTAATCAGGCCACCAACACATCACCAAAAACTGCTCTCACTAAGGTTGCCTGCACTGCCAAACCTAAAGGTCAGTTTTTAGCCTTCATCTTACATTGCATGCCAAAAACATCTGATCTTTCTTAGTTTACACAATTCTCTTGGTTTTTCTCTTACTTCTCAGGTTGTACCTGCTCCTTCACCTCTCCAATTTCTAAATATTAGGATGTTCCAAGGCTCAGACCCCAGACCTATTCTCTTTTCCATCTATAGCTACCTTTTACCAATATGATGATGAATCCCAAATTTACAACTCCAGCCCTAAATTGCAGAATTAAACATCTAACTGCCTCGCTGACATCCCCACTTAGATGTCTAACAATATCAAACAACATATCCAGCTGTTCCCTCCCCCAAACCTGTTCCTCCTGCAGTGATTCCTATATACGTTAACGGCAACTCCACCCTTCTAGCTTCTCAAGCCATAAATTCTGAAGTTATCCTTGATAACTCTCCCTTACGTCCCACAGCACATTCTATTGGCTCCATCATATCCAGATTTTGAAGACTTTTTGTCCCACCATTTGCTACCTCTTTGGTCTAAGTCAGCATCATTGCTTCCTGCGTTATTTCAATGAGCTTTTAAATTAGCTTGCAGCTTTTACCCTGATCCCCTTAAAATTTGTTTTCAACACAGAAGTTAGAATGATCAAATTAAGAAAAGTCAGATCATACACTTCTCTATTCAAAACCCTCCAACAGCTTTCTGTCTGTCAGAATAAAAGCCAAAATCATACAAGAACCTTATTTTCCACTACTATTCCCCTCTTCTCTTTTGCCCGCTTTAGCCACAGGGACTACAGCTACATTAGCCTCTTTGAGGAACACAAAATATGCCAGGCCTGCTCCTGCTTCAGGGCCTTTGCATTTGCTGTTTTGTCTGCCTAGAACATTCTCTAAAATATCCATATGGCTTACTACTTCATTACTTCAATTTTTTTACTCAGATACCATCTTTTCATTGAGGTCTCCCTGGGTACCTAATTTAAAATTTTAACAGCATGCTTTGCTATTCTCTCATTCCTTCTTTCCTTTTTCCCTAACCACATATTGTTATCTGACAAATTTTACTTCTTTAACTTGTTTGCCAACTCTCACACTAATATGTAAGCTTCATTTACATCTTTGGGATTTTGAATCTTTTGTTTATTGTAGAATCCCCAGGAACTTAGAACAGTGCCTAGAACATAGTAGATGTTCAACAAATACTTAAAAAATAAATCTACTGGTGTATTCCAGTGCCTTGTGTAGATGATAAACATAGTAGTGTTCAGAAAACATATATTAAAAAGAATGTCAATGAGACGGTGCTTTCCTCTGAAAACATACCAAAATAAGATCAAATCTAGCTCACCATCTGTACTACAGAACTAAATCAATCAAACCATTAAAAAACTTAGAAAAATGCACGGGATCCTTACCTAGGTCGGCTCTCGCCTCTCTCTTCTTCTGAGAGGCCCAGCCCACTATGGAGAGTTTATCTCCTCCTGATTTCTCTTCTAAGTCTCTATTCAAGCGCCAGACTTTCAGTGTATTGTCATCAGAGCAGGTAGCAATCTACAGAGAACCAGGAAGGGAGTTAATAAGTTTCAATCAAAGATTCACAACAAAGTGAAAAACAGGTATGTCTTAAGGGCTGATGATTAGAGAATTATTCTGCCTGATGTAACAGGATATAGAAAATGTTATCTGAAAGGTCAGATACTTTCATTCCTTACTTTCAGGAATCATTCCAGATTTCCAAAGAAGTGAATCCTTTAGTTTCTTTTTTATATACATTCTGCTGGTATGACTTTTGTGACCAGTCATTTCTTAGCTACCTAAAGCTCTACTATAAAACCAGGTTCATTTCATTTTATTCTCAAGAAGTTGGGCAAGTCATTATCTTTATCACCTTCTGTGTAACTACAAAACATGTAATTAAATTAAGATGCCATTTCTACTCTTTCTCTTAAAAGATCAGTCAGTGTATGTCACTGACATTTAATTTGTATGACTTTCCTCTGACTTCCTCAAGTTCTGGCTTATTGTTAAAGTAATGGGATTATTCCCAAGATCTGATTTAGTCCATGACTCTAGTATGCTGTGGCAAGTAGAATGAAACCTTTCCCTAAGATTCTTTTTCAGATAGGTAAAGGAGCAATCTGGGAAAACGACACGTTCACTAGACTGAAAAAAGTTAAAAATAACTTTTGCCCCTTTAAAAATATCTAACCATTCCTGATCTTGGTCCCAAGCCTTTTATGGCAGAGAAAGTCCAGCTTGAAGAGCTTGTGGCAAATGGCCACTGGTACCAGAGCTATTCCCCAGCATTTGTTTATATAATTTCTCTATTTTAGTAACTAAAGAGAGAGGAAAAAAAAGAACACACGTTCTCTTAAGTCTTGGTCCCCAAGAGGCTGGCAGCTTTTTCCTTTCCTCACTGGGAGGCCAAAAGAAGACACACATATTTAACTGCTCAAAAGAAATGCCTGGAATCCCCAGTTATTCTATAGTCTATAAACAAGTTATTATTTACAGAGCAACTACTAAATCTGAATGTCTGAAAATTTATGTTCTTTATCTTATTTAATTCTCACAATATAAAAAGGCTTGTACTCAAATAACCTCATCTACAAAATGGGAATAAAGTTATTTGCCCAAGGTCACCACAATTAAGTGGCAGAGCTAGAATTTAAATCCAAGTTTTTTCAATTTCAAAGTGTAAATCTTTTTTTTTTTTTTTTAAAGCGGTATTTTTATCTTCCTAATTCTAGGCTCGGGACAAAATTATTTTAAAGAACCTTTTAAAAAGGTGGTCGTTAAATTGGTATGAGTAAACAGCCCTGCTACTTCCTTTGAGTCTTTTCTGTGCAAAGGGATAAGGGCAATATATGATGGATGGACAAAGATGATAATTAACTGAATAATAAAAAAAAATCATCTCAGTAAGTTCTATGAAGATATAAAATTCCACATTAAAAGCAGACGTTTCACTGGAAATCACAGGGAATCTTAGAGGGAAAATGCCATAGGGGTGTAATTTTTGGTGATTAAAGCAATGATTTCAAAAAATGTCTATCATGAAGCTCATCACAGAAATGGTTATATAGGGATATAGAAATAAAAGGAAATCCACAGTAGTACTGGAAAGCTAGCAGGGATGCCATGAGTAGATCAGACCATGAGAAGATTCTGGAAGATAAAAAAACAGATGGGAATAATAGGCAACAAACCTGCAAAACATAATAGATAAAAAGGAGCTCTCCACAGAAGGGACATTTCCTGCAAACCCAAAATAACCCAAAGACCAAAGGTAGGCCCTGGAGAAGTGAGTGGAACTCGGGCCACTATTATATGAAATCCCTACATGTATGTGGAGTTTGTTTATGTTTCTGGGATTTCTACCTTTCAGGGTTTTTACTTGTTTTTAGTATCACTATTAAAAAAATTTTTAAGTGAGTATATTTTCTTCTTTTCAAAGTATCTAAAATACTTTGGAGCTACTCCTTCTCTAGTTTAGTCACACACAGCCTAACACGTTAAGACTTCACAGTAAGCATTTTTCAGGCATGTGAGAACCCAAACTGGACTGTGAAGAACAGTCAAGGTGTTACCTTTAATACACCACATTGATAATATGTAGAAAGTCAGAAACACTAGTTTTCACCTTAGATTTTCTTTTTACCTTCGATTTTAAAATGAAATTTTATTAATGTTAAAAACTTAAATCCTATGTTTAGGAAAGGAATGACTCTAGGGAACTAAGAAATCCACTTATTCTTTAGTGCATAATACAGTTTATCTATTGGTATAAAAAATAGAATATGTGTGATTAATGATGATACAGATTCTGGATGGCCTCTAGATCTTTTAAATGTCTATATAAACATAAAAGTCTGTATTAACTCTCAAGCTAACCTTGGAAAAACCTACAAACCTGTGATCTACTTTTTAAACCAACCACAGATTCACCTACAAACCTTTGTGAAGTCTGATGGACACCAGCACACAGATGTGACCTCTTGAGAATGACCCAGGAGCACAGTAGGAGGATGCCAGGGTATGGAGACCTATCACAACATCAAAAAGAAAAAAACAAGTCAGCAGAGAGCAGTGGTAGGTCTCCCAGACAGAGGCTTCGAATTTCTCCATATCTGTACCTTAGAGAGCTTTAGAGTTGTTACCAAAAGCCCCTAGACATGCCTACTTATAGCTCAGAAAAAGTCCCAATGGGCAATGAAAGTATTTCTGTCATTAATCTGAGAAAACAGAATGAAAATAGCCAAAATAAGTAAACAATATGAGCTTACATACCAGGACAGGTCTTATTTCAAATCAGGACAACTTAGCTATACGTATTTTGACTAAAATTCAAGACTGAAAGGGTAAGTTTCAGCAACTAGGTAGTACACTTCAAGTGGAGCCTAGACAACTTTAGATCTTCTCTAGTCAGCTACTTCCAGGAACGCTGCACTTACTAAGTCCTGAAGGTACCTGAGACATGCTAGCAGATCTCTTGGGACAAGAGGACAGTCTTTCTTCCAAAAGAAGACTCACTGACTTTTAAGAAAGCCCAGTTATACTCCTTCATTTTGAAGGGGTATAAGCTATATTCTACATGGCACTTTTTATCCATTTTGGAAAAAAAATTCCTCTAAAATTTTATTTAAATTCATTTGCTTAAAGAAATCTTGAATTTCAAGTTAAGTATTGCCACATCTCAATACATTTTAATGTATAAAGAAGGGTCACATTGTGCAGTACTACACATGTGACTAAGAATATTTTCACGCTCATTCGATGCCATTAGTGATATGCATTTGACAGCTGACTCATTCAAGAGCTGTCAATCCCTATCAGAGGCCATGGGCATTAATCAGCACAACATGGAGTACAAACTCACACAGCTATTATTAGCATGTGTTTGAAAAAGAGAAATTATTCTCTTTTCATTTTCCTGAAGATCTGAATCATTGCTCATTTGTATGAAGAAAGTGGAGGCATTCTGGGAAGAATATTTGTGAGAATTACTAAGTAAGCTTAATGGACTCCTCAGACTGTAGTTAAAGGGATTTGACACACTGATTCATAAGGTTACCCAACTCAATTATTACTACTCCTCTCTTGGGTTAAATGGCACATATGTAATGATTCAAAAAGCCGAAGAAGACAAAGAGCAGAATCTAATTTGCCTTGCTGGGCTTTTTCTTGAGATCTAAAAGGACCTCACTTGCTGCCTACTCCTACAATGCCACAGAGAACAAGAGCTCATTCTTTCACAAGGTAGCATATTTTAGAAAAGACTTTCAAGATAGTCTCTATCTCAAGTCACAGAAATTCTTTATGGCCCCAGCCCATAAAGTTTCTCTACCCAAGGCCCAAGGAGTACTGCAAGCAGCAAGTTAAAAGTAAGAGGAAATCCTCATGTCCTCCTGACCCTCCCTGGTAACAACACATTATTTTACTCCATTGGTTTACTTGCCTGTTGCTTCTAGCTCTTTATTTCATGATCCTGCCCCTTCCTCATTTTCCTAGGCATTAAAATACCTAGGAAAACCTGACTGTCTATACCAAAGATTAAAATTAATGTCAAGAAAAAACAAATATCCACCAATAGAATGTATGTACATTTCTGCATTTATCTATAGGATTTAAAAGAAAAAAAACACAAAGGGTAGACCTGTTAGAAAAACTTTTTACAATTTGATAATAAGGCAGGAATAATAATAGTAAAAAAAGTCAGCATTTATTGAAATGATTACCATGAGCCAGGTACTTTACACAGCATTAAAAGTGAGGGGAAGGTTCCTCAAACAGTTAAACACAGAATTAATTACCACATGACCCAGCAATTCTACTCTTAGGTATACACTCCTAGGAGAACTGAAGACATGTTCAAACAAAAATCTGTACATGAATGTTCATAGTAGCTTTGTTCATAAAGTCAAAAAGTGGAATAATTTAAATCTCCATCAACTGATGAATAAATAAGTAAAGCAAAGTCTATACATACAATGGAATATTCAGTCGTAAAGAGGAATGAAGTACTGATACATGCAACAACATGGATAAACCTTGAAAACATTAAGTGAAAGCAAAGCCAGGCATAAAAGATCATTTATAGGAAATGTTCAGAATAGTCAAATCCCTAGAGACAGAACATAGGTTAGTAGTTGCCAGAAGCTGAAAGTGACTCTTAAAGGGTATGGGGTGATGAAAATATTTGGGAATGAGACAGTGGGGATGGTTGCACAATACTGTGCTTATGTGAAAAAAAAAATCACTGAATCGTACACTTTAAGGTGACTACAATGGTGAATTTTACATTATACAAATTCTATCTCAACAAAAAAAAATGGAGGGAAGGGCATGTTGTGGGCTGGAATGAGAACTGATGTCCAACAAGTTTTTATGAACGTTAGTAACAAGTGCTTTCACAGTTGAGGACTATCCTAGTATGGTAAACTATACTTGGTGACTACTTCAAAGAAGATTAATTTCTTCTAATGAAACTCAGGTGACTTTTAAATCCTTCATTTTTATTCAAATAAGTTTTTATTTATTGTCACTTCATTATTATAAAAATATTATCACAATGATAATTTCATTTTTTAAAAACCTCCCTCTACTTTCAAACAAGAAGAGGTGACTATTAAATCCAAGAGGCACTTAAACATCTATGCATTCTGAGAATGGTCAAAACACAGAAAATTGTCCTCTTACAAATTTTAGTTGTTATAAAGACTAACTCAAGGCATCAGAAATTCCGAAGTTAAAACTCCCAGAACTATGAAGTAACTGGCTCTAACCTACAGACTTCATAAAACGTTTTGTATACTTGAACATGAAAAAAAGATCAGCACTTTTCCTCAAAAAACCTCCTTACTCTGCCCAGTTAGAAACCAAAACTAATCTTCATTTTTGCCAAGAGATCATTTACACTTCCTAAAGTGTCAGGCTCAATGTTTCGCCAATCAGTGGTAGAATGATGGTGCCAAATCAGTTTATTTATAACCACTTCAATACTATTCAGTGGCTCTATCAGAAATGAACCAGGGAAGGGGAGGTGGGTAGGGGTGAGAGGAGGACAGGGGGTAGGAAATTTAAAAAGAAAAATAACATAATATTAAATCTTTTAATTCTTAAGTCTTAGGCCTCAGTGTCAGGAAGTCTAATTATGTTACATCTCCTCTTTGCTGGCCAGTGGTGAGGATTAAAAGGCCATTCTCTTCTGTCTTGAGATCTAAAATTCCCTTCTTTCACCCTGTTTTCTTGGGCCCATGGGCTTTTTTGGCATAGGAGAATCCTAACACCTGAGAGAATTCTGACCTAACAGCCTGAATACTCAGCTTGTGTGCAATTTTTTTTAAACTACACCCCTCCCACTTTTCCTTATCATGGAAAAGAGAAACTGAGCCACCTCACTAGACACATTCAATTTTAGGAGCAGTAAGTTTGCCAGGATCTCAAATATCAGAACCTGCACACTGAGGGACAGGCAGGAGAACATCATGTTTGAACCACATCATTCAGCACCGACATGTGACCCAGCCTAGAATTCAGAAAGGGTCACCCATGTGTGTGATACCTACTGATTGAATGCCTGAAATGGGTTACTAATGAACCACCAAGTATCTTTACTTCATGTCTTTAAAGAGAGGAAGCAACCCTCAACCCTGATTTCCTGAAACCAAGAAGGAAAAAAAAAAAAGCAAGCATTTGTACTAGAGCTAGGGAGGAACTTTAAGGCTTGGCAATAAAAAGAAAAAAACAAAACACAGAAAACAAATAAATTGAAGAATTGGCAATAAGACTATACATATACACATACATAATATGTAATTTTATATATATATATAATTAAGAAGCTGATTTTAAATGATTTAAAAAAATGATCAGTGCCTAAAGTTTTTTTTTTTTGCATAATCCTTTATTATACTTTTTGGTATGTCTGAAATTTTGTTTTTAAGAAAAAACTTAAAAAGATACAGACCTTGGTAGGAATAAAATCCTCTAACTAAGTTGGGAACCATAGTAGAGAAGGGAAATGTAGGTAAAACAGTGAGGGAAGGGGAAAGGGAAAACCAAAAGACAATAAATACACAGCATAAGACCAGATTATGAGACAGAAACATTAGTGCTAGTCACATAAAGTTTAAAGCTCAAGTCAGAAGAATTTTATAGACAGGAAGCTATGCAAAAACTCTTACCATAAGAGGGAGTTCTCAACTGTATATTTTATAAGCAAATTTTTCATTTTAAAAATATAACAAATGTGCTTGAAGAAAAAGAGGTAAGGTCAACACAAAGGCATCTTGGATAGAACACTATCTCCACCTTGTGACCATCTAGGTTATTGTTACTAAAGCTTTTGATAAGGTAGTGTTGCATTTTTGCAACTAGAGTTGCAAACCTAGAGGTATATAGAAAAAGCATTTTTTAGTACCTCCCTCAGGACCAGATGAAATTAAGCTGAAGAATTATGCTTCATACATGACAGGATCTACCCCTGCCCTGCATTAAAGATATGACTTTCTACAGATTGGCAGTACTAAGAATGATACAATTTCCTCCTGAGAAGGAATTTGATAATATTGAACCTATAGGTCTATGAAGTTTTAGACATTATGACTCTAAAATCCAAAATGTGTGAACTCTGATCATTCAATTCACCAATATCAAGGAAGTTTATGACATTGTAGGGCAATCTGGAAGATAATAATTTCTAGCCCTAGGAAAACAATGCCTTAATGCTCTTATTCTTTCTCTGAACTCAGACATTTCTATAATTAATTATTCCACAAGAGACATTTTCCAGTGGTCAGCAAGTGCTACTCATATTTCAATTTTCTCCACTTGACTTCAAATTGACAGCATTAAGTTTCTTAGCCTAGAGTAGTCACTTTAGAACCACTGTTTATTTAAAATGTAAAAAAAGAAATTATAAATTTCTGTAACAGAAATGGGAAATCTGTAAAATAAATAAATAAATGAATAAATAATGCTATTAAAGATGTACAAAACTAACAAAGCAACCACATCTATTTCAATAGCCTGAAGATTGGCCACTTAGAGGAGACTAAAGAACACAATTATTATATGAATATTTTTGAGTGAGTGTTTTTTGCAAGTGTGATTAGGGGGTAGGATTCTAGTATCCAAACACTGTGTTTTGAATGAGAGTTTGAAAACACAGGGCAGAAAGGCAGAACAGCATGTTTTTCCAGGAAGCAGGACAAAGTATTTAAGATTCTTTCCAGTCTTCTGAATTCTCAACTTCCTGATAATCTGTAAAACTGTTGGAGGATATGGATTGTCAATTTCTGAGAAGCTGACCATGAAAGTGTGATATCTTCTGTCAGAATCAGAGTGAAGTTTTGGCTATATTAAGAGGCAAGAAGCAATTTTTACTAAACATCTGATACAGAAAAGTTAAAGTATGTGTTTACATTAACCTTACCTCATCTTGGACAGAAGAAATATTTGCAAGAATACTTCAGCCTCACCTTTGTGGGGAAAGTTCGGTAACTTACCTTCCAGATGTAGGCAGCTTCATCACTTGAGCCACTGACTAAAAACTGGTCATCCGGACTAATACTGGACTTAACATAAAAGGTAGAGTTCTGATGTCCATTGAAGATAGCCACTGCCAGAGGAAAAAAAATCAAATTACTTGGCCCTTGTTATTTCCAGTTTTCAAATAAATGAGGAGTATACATGTTCTAACAAGTTTTATTAGTGTACTGATTACTGAAGCAGATGGTCAAGCTAGTCACCAAATAAAAAAGAACTGGACATTGGCAGGGAAAGAATGGAAATCCTAGAAAGAGGCTTTATATTACACCCAATCTCACAATCTAAACCCAAATACTTGGTATGGAACTGGCTGTAGAGAAGAAAGTGATGAAAAATATTCTTAAAGGACAAGAATGGAGCTGGGGTCCAATCCTTTAGTAAAGTGCCTTTATTAGACCCTCTCTCCCCACCCTAGGCTAGGTTTCTTCCGTTGCATTAAACATTCATCTTTCCTCCTCTTAGACTTATCTTAAGGATAAATTTCATAAATATCGTTTTCTTATAATGCTTTGAACAGAGGAGATCTTCAAACATTTGTTGTATGAACAGGTAAAAATCAATGAAAGGAGAGTTAAGATTTATGGATAGCTTATCTGAGATGTGGTAACCTTAAATCTAGCACTTTAAATAGGCTGAAGTGGGGTAAGCTATATATTCATATGTAAGATACTCCAACTAGGTTAGGTTTAGACTTCTCACTATCCAATCTAGCATAACGTACTTGACAAGTTCTTTTATCCTAAGGAGACCAAAACCTGAGGCCTCTGGCATCAGAATACTACTAGGAAATAAAAGAAAAAAATCTCAGTCATTAGAAAATTTAAGGATACATTTAGGCAGGAAAAAATATTTCACTCCAATCTTCTAATGGAGGGGAAAAAAGAATTATTAAGGGACTTAACAGCTTTCTGTAAGTACTCACAAAAATCCCTTCCTTTTGCTAGAATAACACTGGAAAAAAACTTTGTATTTATAGGCCTTTAAGAAAAAGCCTGCACATCAAATAACCCCCATATCAAATACTATTATTGTGAAAGTTAAGCAGGATATGAATCAATTCAGATACACATATTATAGAGCAACTATGATAGATAAATCCCCACAAAATAAACAGGCTCCTTTATTCTGACTACAACTCCAAAACTACAATTGTTCATCTTTCTCAACTCTTAGCTACGAATGGAAAACTATAGACCAAATTTCCCACTAAACTCGTAAGTATTCATTGCCCTCTGCTGGTCTAAGAAAGCCAACATAAAGTACACAGTAAATGTTTCAAACCATGTGAAAAATCCTTCTAAAACCTGTATTGGTTTTAATTAGTTTAATTTAATCTTTGACAGTTCGGGCTTTTAAAATCTTCATTAAAGTGCTTCAGAGTCATCTTTATGAACATCACTTAGTGTAATAAAATGCTGTGAATTAAAAGTATAGGAGATCAAGTATTGAGTCCAGGACCCTTTCTAAAGTTTTGAAAAAGACGAGCAATTACCAGATGTGTCACACACACACACACACACGTCTGTCTTTCAATTTCTAAGGAACATACCTATGTATCTACCTACCTACCTATCTATATATGAGAGCCAATCAAATTATTTCAGGAGCACAGGAAAAAGGTTACTAAATTATTAGTAAAGTGGCCTTGGGCATATTTGTTTTAATGGCAGAAGGACAACTAAATTCAAAGCCCCTTTTGGTGCCACACTATAACAAAATGATACAGAAAGAGCTCTTGGACATCTGATAATATAATTAGGCTTTTATCTTTTAGGGAAAAATTTGAAAGAGTCTGTTTTATACGGCTAAATAAATTAGAAGTTGTCCAAGTTCTAATTCCATTCACGAAGACAGCAAGCAAAGTTATAAAACCTCTTCCCTTTTCCAAATACTCTTATTCTTGTTTAGACAACGTCAGACCTAACCCAGGGCACTGAAAATACCAATTGGGTAACTGCCACAGATACCAAAGTCCTAACAATGGCTAGGGGTCAGTCTTTAGAAACTTCTCTAAGAGCCCAGCTAAATTCTGTACAATTTTAAGATTTCTTTTTTTATCAACACATCTTACTTTACTGGGAACTGGGTAGCTCTAGGGATTGGTTATAGAATTCAAAGTCAGTTTCTGACAGAGCTATACCTGAGAAGTAGGTTACAAAATATGCAGCTTGCTTAAATAATTGATAATGTTCTTAAAATGATGAAATTCAAATAACCCTCTTAGAGTATGCTTGAAAAACTTTGATTTTTTAAAATGTTATTTATCAGCTTTAAAGTCAGATTCCACTTATAATTTTCTTGAAGAAAAATAAAAAGGTGAGGTTAGGGAAAACATCCAGAGGTCCCCTAATTTTAATGAACAGTTCCCAAATAGGACAAAACCCGGGCAGAACAACCTTCTCTATCCCACAAAAATTGAGATAATTTTAAGTATACCCAAAGGGGTATAATTTTGGGAGAGACTATTAAGTTACCACACAGAGCAGGATTCTGTTCACTTGTGAAATCATCACAAGGTAAATACATCTATAAAAACATCACTGGAACTAATCGAAGACCCCAAAGTCCTTATATGTCTTCATAAATTTGGTACAGGAAAAAAAAAAAAATCAACATTAAATTCTCATTAACAAAAAAAACCCTATTAGTTTCCAGGAAAGAGAATCTGAATGACTAAGCTCCTACCTGGAGAAGTCTTTAATCCAGTCATATTGAACATGTAGATGTTGTCATCTGTGCAGTTAGCAAATAAAGTAGAGCCAGTAGAATCCAAAATCAGACTTGAGTATCCTAGAAAAAGGAAACTTTAGTTAGCATGTGCTGATGAAGGAGAGTAGAACTGAGGTGAAAATGATCTTTTTAGATCATTTCACAAGAATCATCAGAATTCTTCTTCCCTAAAGTATATACAAACCAAAATTATTCTTAGGAGTTTCTATCTTTTGAAACTTCAAAAAGATACTTCCATATATTAGCTTCTCAAGTCAACAGAGAATAATAGTTGCTGAAAACTAGCTTGATATTTACTTTAAAAATTTTAACAAAACTTACATATCCAAAAAAGCCCTACAAAAAAGTCCTAATGAATACGCAAAGGCTTACCTAGTTTTCGAGTGCTGCTACCCGGGTATAGGAAAGACTTGGATGCTATAGGTTCTTGCCGATAAGCAGTATAATTCTTACGTAAATCCCATATTTTGATTACCCTAAAAACCAAGGTAAAGAAATAGTTATTTTATAGTCTTTCTCCAACACCAATCAGTTTCAACTACATATGAATGTGAAATGACTTTTAATCTAATTCCTCTGGCACATCAACCAGGTACAGTGAGGATATGTCATTGGGAAACAGATTGAACTATCTCATACTCTTGTCTCCAGCGTCAGGCTAACAATTCTGGCAGAACGGAAACAGATGTGATCTGACCCACTGATGGGTTGCCCTGAGTTTACTTCAAGGGAGCGGAAAAGGAAGATGAAGGTTGACTGCTGATAGTCATTGTTTCATTGTTTTCAGAAAAAAAGCACTTCCTAAGCCTTTAACATTCTGCATGTAACTTCTGACATCATTAAGTGTTAAGCTCTGTCCCTATGGTTATATCTTCATATATTAACTCCTTAAGTAATCTAGTCTAAACAAATTTTCCTGTGAAATAAAGTATTTTTTCATTTCATCTATTGGAATAATTTTCTTAATCTTCTACATCTACTTTGTAGGCAACTTGAAAACACAAGCTTGGTTATAAAAGGGAAGTATCCTTGGAAGCAAAGCTTTCACAGCCATTTACAAATATAACTAATAACCTTTAGATAATTCTACATTTGTGCCTGAGAATTCAGTCCACAGAAGAGTTTAAGTGTCCAGAGGACACAATAGAAACTCTAGTTTATTAAGCCATCATATTTTAAAATTAAAACTTTTGAAGGGAGGGATGTCTTGGGAGATAGGGGCAAAAACGGGGCAAAGAAGAGAATTTTAAAAAGAGCCCCTATACTCAATGAACTTAAATTCCAACAAAGCAAACAATCAAGAAGTATCACAAACTTATTTGGAAGCCAAAAATTCAGAGCAATCATAGAAGGAAAGTATGTGAAAGTCTTTAGGCCTATCAATCTAGTTAGATTGCTTCCAGAAATGCCAGTTACATGTCCAGAATCATATTCCTCCTTTTAGGATATTACTAAACCAGAAAAGACAAAATCAAAAATACAGGCATACCTCATTTTACTGTGCTTTGCTTTATTGTGCTTTACAGATATTGCGTTCTTTTACGAATTGAAGGTTTGTGGCAAGTCTATAGGTGCCATTTTTCCAAAAGCATCTTCTCACTTCATGTTTCTGTGCCACATTTTGCTAATTCTCCCAATGCTTCAAACTTTTTCATCATTATTATATTTGTTATAGTGATCTGTGATTGGTGATCTTTGATGCTACTATTTTAATTATTTTGGCATTTTTTAGCAATCAAATATTTTTGTATTAAGGTCTGTATATTGATTATTTTAGACATAATGCTATCACACACTTAGTAGACTACAATGTAAATATAACTATATAGTAATATAATAAACTATAATATACTAATATAAATACAGCATAATATAAATATAACTTTTATATATACTGGGAAACCAAAAAAATTCGTGTGACTCCCTTTTTTGTGATATTAGCTTTATTGCAGTGGTCTGGAACCAAACCTGCAATATCTCTGATATATGCCTGTAACAGAAATTTTGCTCCTCAAAATAAGAATCCTTGATTAAATTACACTGCACAGACAAGCAAGTTACCCAGCCAGCTTCTCTATAATAGCAGCAGCAGCCAACACTCCTCCTATGTGCTAGAAATGTGCTAAGTGTGATACATTATCTCATTTAATTATTTGAGCAAGAGTCCTAACTAGATATTTTCCAGTGTGATCTGTAATTCCTCTTCTCAGCTGGGTACTCACTATGTTGAAAGTTAAAAGCACACACATTGAATTATAATGGGTCTAGGTGACTTCCCCATCCCAGTTCATGAAAGACAGCTCACCAAAAGAACCAAGAAATAAAGACTCGTCTTACCCATCCACGGCTCCTGCTGAGACTAATGTATTCTCATCTTGAAAGAGGACCACAGTAACACTCTGCTGGAAATCCTACAGCACAAGGAAGAAAAAGAAAAGAAGGAAATCCTATTTTGGCTATAACAATCTTCACTATCAAGAGACCAAGGCGCTAAAATGATGGCTTTTTCCCCTAAACTGAGTATGACTAGATCTTGCCCTTCCAATAATCCTAGTCAGATATATATGCAGACCAAGAAGCAATTTTAGCAAGGAAGTGACCTAAACATCATGTTATATTACATAGTATGAACACTTTGACTCGTATTCAAGAAAAAACTGGTGATTAACACAAGATTTTAGTACTTGTCTAAGTCTACTAGCTCTATTTGAAATCATCCCTACTGTCTATCCTTAGGAACCTCATTTAACCTGTACCTGTTTCATCTATAAAATGTTGCCGTCTATCCAGATTGTCATATACGAGTGTCTAAAGAATTGTGAACGAAAGATGGTTACATGCTATGAAAACTCTAAAGGAGCTAGTAGAGTTTTACCTCCTAATTGCTGTTAAGTTTTCTTGGCTAAGAATCTGATGAAAAGTCTGAAATGTTACTCATTTTAACTTCATCTGGCCTCCAAAAATCACATGCTAATAACCCTGTCAGTTTCCATTCATGCCCATGTAATTTTAAGTCCTAATGTTCTAGCAACCACACGTCCCCAAAATATTAACTAAGACTCTATACACCAAGAATACTAGAAAAATAAACAAATTCAAGTAAGAACACTGGTGATTTTTCTTAAAGAAAAAAGCTGTATTATGGGCATTGTTTGAGCTTTGACTATAATATGCTAAAGAGGTACTATATTTTACCCCAATATTTCTCAAAATATTTTATAATCTTTTGCCAAATATTAAAAAACAAAAATAATAAAAAGCCCATATCTTTTCTGCAGTTTGTATTATGAAAACAACAACAGGGATTCCTTTCCCCTACAGAATACTGTATCATGGTACTTAATATGCTTCTTCAAACTACCCATCTCCCTTTCCTAATGAATCACATCATACTGTAGATGATGTGTATGCATGGAGATCTCTAGGGATGAGTCTCAGGAAATTGAATTTTTAACATATTCCCCAAGTGACTCTGTTGCACACTAGAGTTTGAGTACCAGTACCATAGGTACTGAACTGGTATTAAGCAATAAACCAGTGACATCAAGAGGAAATGAAGATTCTCATTCATTGACTGAATCTCTAGCTCCTATTTTATGCCCAGCGAATTCCCTAAAATGAGACTCTATGCTACTGTCAAGATCTGCACACATGTATACAGTTATAAAACCTTACCACAGAAGGAGCAAGCCCTTTTGAATTCTGTTTCTTCTTAGGTTTTGAAGGGGTTTGCTTGTCTAAGGTATTGTGAGCTCCACTGATTTGATTCACTTGCCTATAAAATCCATCTGAAAAATATTCCAAGGTAAATGGTTTAGGTTTCAGAACTTTATTCCCATGCTGAATGTAACATTTATATATAAGATGTCAAAATTAATTATATTCTTTATTAAATTAGTGAAATTAGAAGCCAGCAGGGCTACTGTACTACATCTCTTGTGGTGAGATTATGATGTATAAAAAGGAAATAAACACATGGATATTTATAGCAGCTTTATTCATAACTGCCAAAACTTGGAAGCAACAAAGATATCCTTCAGTAGGGGAATGTATGAATAAAACTGTGGCATATGTAGACAATGATATATTATTCTGTGCTAAAAAAAAATGAGATAACAAGCCATAAACAGACCTTAAATACGTATTACTAAGTGAGAGAAGGCAATCTGAAAAGGCTACATACTGTATGATTCCAATTATATGACATTCTGGGAACAAAACCATGGAGATAGTAAAAGATCAGTGATTGCTAGAGGTTGGGGGGCGTGCAGGATGAATAGGTAGAGCACAGAGGACTTTTAGGGCAGAGAAACTATTCTGTATGATACTATAATGGTAGGTATATGTCACTATATGTTTGTCACAACCAAGAGAATGTATAATACCAAGAGTGAACCATAATGTAAAGTACAGACGGACACTGGGTGATAATGATGTGTCAGAGTAGGTTCACCAATCGTAACAAATGTCCAACTCTGGTTGGATGTTGGACATGTCGACAGTGGGAGAGGCTGTGTGGGGACAGGAGGTATATCAGTACGGAGAGAACTCTTTGTACATTCTGTTCAATTTTGCTGTGTATCTAAAATTGCTCTAAAAAATAGTCTATTAAAAATAATGTTTTTACAAAAAAGTGAAGCAGGGAGATGATCATTGCTTTCTGCTTAATGGTATCATGGGGCAATATGAGTATAATTATATTTAATTTAATCCAATTCTTAAAAGTTCCCAAATTTTTAAAATTAAAATAAAAGATCATGTACTAATAATTACAATTCCATCAATAATTTAGGTAAATGGCATTATAGTTCAGAAGACAATATGAGGTAAATATGGAGGGTAATACTTAAAACAATCACTAAGATCCTGAGAACTGAACAGAGCAGAATTGGGGTTTATGAACATGTGCCCCCTGGTGGTAATCAGGTGAAACAGTTGATTCTTTCATTCAGAATTATTATGGGGCAATCCCACATATATCAAAATTAAAATGGAACTAGATTACCTTTTTTGTTGCACCTGGTGTCCCAGACCATAATGTTGCCATCTCTTCCACCTGTACAGAAGACAGCTGCAGATACATAAACAGTTTATCAAGAAGTTAACAAAACCAGTCAGTGACACATATATTTCAATTTAAATTTCCTAGAGTCTCTATTATATGCTAGGTACTGTAATTGGTCCTGGAGATTAAAAATGATAAAAATATATAGCTCAACACAAATAAGAAAACAAAGCTGTGAAGGGAAAGGATTATAAAGAACTCAAAATGCTTATGTTGAGCAAAAACTTAATAGAATAATCCCTCTCTGTAAATTTTCTTTAAAACCACATGAAATACTATACTATAAAGTTGTAGTAAGAATAATGATAAATAAGCAATAACCAAAATATACTGAGTGCTTATTAAGTTTTAGACACTATCCTAAGTGCTTTTTTATAAATGACCTCAATCCTTGTTATCAACCCTATTAGATGGGAATTATTATCCCCATTTTACAGATAAGCAAAACTAAGGCATAGGGAGGATATGTAACTTGCAAAGGTTATTATTTTTGGCAGTATGTATCCAGAGCCCATATTCCAAACCTCCAAGCTGTATTGTCTCAGTATAAAGATACAAACCACATCTACATAAAGTTTGTGAAAGGCGTTGCCTCTGGGGATGGAAGGAGAGCGGTGAGATCAGGAGAGGGAACACAGGGGAACTCCAGTTTATCTGTCATACTTTATTCTTTAAAATTAAACCAAAAAATTCTGCTTCCTGTATGAAAGAGGGAGCACTTATCAAATTGTAGGTGGATTAATTTGATAAGTGTTCTGGTCAAAATACAAAAAACAGCTACTTGAGGGTCATACAGATTGACCAAAAACATACAATTTTTGTAAGGGAGTCAACACCTGAAGCAAGTGACTGGCCTAGGGTAAGTTCCTGATTTTTTGTGGTTTTACCTTGAGGGCAGCCACAGTTGTAGCATCAGAACCAGGCAGCCAAAGGGCCAACAAAAAGACCATCTTTCAAGCCAGAGGAACTAGGAAAAGAGGACAGGGGCAAGAAGAGCTGCCAGAGGAAGTGGGGAAGCCTGGAGACAGCAGAGAAAGGGAAACCCTAATTCTGTGTTTAAACTTAGCTCAAGTCTCTGGCTGACCCCCAAACCATATGTGCATAGGATAGCTAAAAGCAGCTTCCAACTAAGGCTTAAATTAAAGAACTGAATTGAGATCCGATCTTCTGAACTGACTGCCTTCACATTATGCTATTTGAGTCTAAATGATTTAACTGCCTGTTAAAACAAAAACACCAACTCTTTCCTGAGCAACATAACAGAATTCAGAGTCCAACACACCATTCCCAATGCCCAGGGTATGATCTTAAGTTACTTGCCATATACAGAGCCAGGAAAATGCGTCATTCTCAAGGGAAAAGAAATCAACAGAGGCCAGCCTCAAAACAACCCAGATGTTGATTTATCAGGTCTGGTTGTAAAACAGATATTACTGTCAAGTGAAATAAAGAGACACTCATAATCAATGAAAAGATGAGAAATCTCAGCAGAGTAACAAACAGAACTTATTGAAAACAAATGGAAATTTTAGAACCCAAGCCCACAACTTCTGAAATGATAAAATTCACTGGATAGGCTTAAGAGCAGAATGGAGAGAACAGAGGAAAACGTCTATGAACTTGAACACAGATCAACAGAAATCATTCAATCTGAGGAAGAGAGAAAAATAAGATTGAACATTATGCTAAGCGAAAGAAGCCAACAACATATTGTGTGGTTCTATTTATACGAAGGTGCAGAAGAGGCAAATTATATATAGAGAAAGTAGTTCAGTGGTTGTGTAGGGCTGGTAAGACGGAAAGTACTGCTAACAGGTTCTGGTTTCTTTTTGGGTTGATGGAAACATTCTAAACTTAGATTGTGGTGATGGCTGCAAAACTCTATAAGAAAATTAAAAACCAGTGAAATGTACATATTAAATGGGTGAATTTTATGGGGTGTTAATTATATCTCAAATTTAAGAAAACTGATAAAGATGAAGAAAGCTTCAAGGATTCATGGGACAATTTCAAAAAGTCTAATACATGAGTAATTGGAGTCCCAGGAGAGAAAATTGGGCAGAAAAAAATATTTCAAGAAATCATGGCAGAAAAATTCTCAGATTCAGTGACACATATTTGTAAATTTACAAATTCAAAAAGCTCAGCAAGCCTCAAACAGGATAATTTTGCAGGGAACCATGTCTAGACACATCACAGTCAAACTGCTGCAAACCAAGACAGAAAACCCCAAAGGCAGTCGGAAGAAACAACATAGTACATACAGGGAAAGGATTCAAATGACCAGAGTTCTCCACAGAAACCATGGAAGACACTGGAACAACACCTTCAAGTAATGAAAGGAAAAACCCCGTCAACCTGGATTTTATATCCAACAAAAATATCCTTTAATAGTGAAGATGAAATAAAGGCATTTTCATATAAAGGAAAACAAAGGGGGTTAATTACAACCAGACTCGAACTGCAAGAAATGTTAAGGGACTTTCTTCAGGCTGAAGAGAAAGGATTTTAGAGCACAGGGGAAGGATGGTGCTGCTGGGAGAAATCATGAGTTCAGTTTTGGGTATGCTGAACTTGAAGTGCTTGTAGGAAAAGTGAAAGCTGGAAATACAATCTGGTTCAATATAAGTGGAGCAAAAAACAAAACAAAATTGGAATAAATGAAACTGTCCAGGGAGAAGGTACAGACTGAAAGGAAAAGATGGCCAAATACCAAATCCTGGGCCATGTCAACACTTCAAGTTAGGTAAAGAAGTGGAGTTCACAAAAGCAATTATGAAGGAATAAACAGAAATACTGAGAACCAGAGGGAGTGGTATCACAGATTCCAAGGAAGAAAACAATTTTCATGAATTTTAAAATAACTTGCCGGAAGTGTCAAATATTGAACAAGTAGAAGGCAGGGTGATTTCAGGAAGAGAGAGATGGAATGGATTGAACCAAACTGAGATGAGGACATTTAACCGGGTTTTGATTACTCTTAAGAAACTTAGAAGAGATAGGAAATAAGGAAGGATGATAGCTGGGCTTCCCTGGTGGCGCAGTGGTTGAGAGTCCGCCTGTCGATGCAGGGGACACGGGTTTGTGCCCCAGTCCGGGAAGATCCCACATGCCGCGGAGCGACTAGGCCCATGAGCCATGGCCGCTGAGCCTGTGCGTCCCGCAACGGGAGAGGCCACAACAGTGAGAGGCCCGCGTACCACAAAAAAAAAAAAAAGAAAGGATGATAGCTGAAGGAGAATACAAGGTTAAGATGTTTCTTTCTGGACGGGCCACAGATATGCTTGAGTTTTTCCTATGGAGAAACAGCCAAGAGAAGGAAAGCTTGAAGACAGAGGAGCTGTGGGGATGTAAGTGATAGCATAAGGTCTTGGGGAGGATCAAGAATGTTTCTTAACCTTAGCTGCACACTGGAATCCCTTGAGGAATTTTAACAAAATAGACGCCTGGCCCACCTCCTAGAGATTCACACTTAATTGGTATTTTAAAAAACCTCCCCAATGTGTATAACTGAGTCACTTTGCTATACAGCAGAAATTAACACAACGTTGTAAATCAACTATACTTCAATAAAAACAAAACAAAACAAAACACCTCCCTAGGTGACTAATGAGTCAAGGTTGAGAACCAGTGCTCTAGGAAGAAGGATTCGCCTTAAACTGGAGAATGAAGAATGAGAAAGAAGGTGCAAATTTGAAGATAAGTTTGTAGGAGGGGAAATAGAAAAACACTTATAATTATTTTTAATTACTCACTAGAAGTTCTAACACCCATTTTATCACACAAAACACACATCTGTGAGCAACTGACAATTAGAGATGAAAACATTTTCCATGTTTTCAGGTGGTAGATATTTAGGGAAGGCAAATTCCACTAGTATAACTATGTCCTTTAGGATTATTTGTATTCTGCCCATATAGGGCTGAAAGAACTGGATCATGATCTTTCCTACCACGTTACCTACAAAAAACCGCCCCCAAAAACCAAACCCCAAAAAAACCAACCCACTAAGCATTTATATGCTCCTCAGTTTTGTGTTTGTTTGTTTTGGTGTGTGTGCATTCACATCTCAGTTCATTTTTTTTTTTTTTTTCTGTACGCGGGCCTCTCACTGCTGTGGCCTCTCCCATTGCGGAGCACAGGCTCTGGACGCGCAGGCTCAGCGGCCATGGCTCACGGGCCCAGCCGCTACGCGGCATGTGGGATCCTCCCGGACCGGGGCACGAACCCGCATCCCCCGCATAGGCAGGCGGACTCTCAACCACTGCGCCACCAGGGAAGCCCCTCACTTCATTTTTATGCTTACAATGTTTTTGTGAATTTGGAAATGAAGGTCCTGGGAGATAAAAATGACTTTGCCCAAGAATTTAAAGGCAGAAAGCAGAACAAAACACAGGGCTTCTATATATGGCTGTAAAAGTATGTCCTGCCCAAGAACACTTGGCTGAGGGGGTAGAGCCTAAAATCTGTGTTTTAGCAACCAAACGATGAGGCCTTGGGGGCAGTGTCCAACCAGACTAATTCACGCTAGGGCACCTGTGAACTACTGGGAGCCATGATAAAGGTTACCACTTTTTCTACTAGACCACACTGGCATAGATTCAATGCACAGTTTCAAAAATTAAGTAAAGGGACCGAAAGATACGGTGTTTCCCTTTTCTATTACCCTTTAAATAAACAAATTTACTTTAAGTACATTTTCATGACTTTAAATTATTTTTATAAACTTACAATGAACTCTGACACAGGAGTGTAAACTAGAACACAAGCATACTTAACTTTATACAACAGATGTGTTAATGAAAAGTTATGCAGAGATAAAAACTATGTCATGTATTTCCTCTTCAAGGTTCCAGTCTCAACAGCAATCAACTGACCTTTTTTTAAAGTCCAAACCAGCTCAACAACTCAGTTTAGTACTCCTGAGTGCTCAGGTGAATAAACAAAAACATTCCTTTTAAAAATAGAATATTTTTTAATGATAAAGGGAACTATACTGTTTATTTCTATTATTCCGAGATTAAAATCAGATTGATCAGCCACTTCTTTGAGATGAACGTTTGCTGTCTCACTCATTTAGTGAGAAACAAATGGAGGAAGGAGAAAAGAAAACAAAAAACACAGAAATGAAGAGCTCATTCAGATACCCCTGCTAAGTTTTTCCCCAGCTACTATAGTACTGTTCTGTATTATAGCCCTCTTTCTTATAATCTTCCTTCTCCATTATAATAGTTAAATAAATATAGAAAGATTGTGAGTAAGTAACAGTTGAAAACATACCAGGGAACTGGGCCATTTAAAGTAATTATGTGGTAAATTTTTTAGGTAAAGAATCATGTCCAGTTTATCAGGTTTCCCACCCAGCCTCATACTCCATTTAAATTTTACAAGTAGAGTTAAAGTAACTATTTTACAGATGGAGTTAATCAGTGTCCAGTACAGGCTGTGACCTCAAAGGCCACTCAAAGTTGAACAGAGGGATTGTGGCTATTTGTGAATTTTTACCTTATCTGCAAGATTACAGAAAAAAATTATCTGAAGACACTTGACTTTCAGAGACAAGCTGGAGATAATATCCATTAGAATGGGACTAAAATCCAACTTAATTTCATTGAGGTTTCCAAGTCATATTAAGAATCTCAAACATCTACATAGGTAAAGGAGCAACTTTGACAGGGGAAAGGGTGGAAACAATTACAGCTTATTATTACTTCACCATGAAAGAGGTTAAGGAGATGAAAGAGGGTAAGCATATACTTACCTTTCTCAAACTTAGAAAAGGCAACTGACTTGAGGCTGCACTGATGACCTTTGCATGTTCCAATCAGCTCTCCAGCTTTTACATCCCAAAATTTGGCTGTTTGATCACCTGCTGCTGTAACCTTTCAAAAATAAGGTTTCACAGTTTAATAAAGCAACCCTTTACCAGTGTTTACCCAGATCCCAATAAAATGAAAGTCACTTACAAGCTTAAGTTCACCAGGGACCCAGGCCAGGTCAAAGACAGCATTCCAGTGAGCCATCCATTCTAAACAAAGAAAATGGTGAATGTGAACTGTCTAAACTATGTCTTGTGGTAGCCATACCAATAGCTGTTGAAGTGCCTTGAAAGCTGTAGTGAAAAGATCAGTGGTCAGCACACTAAGATCCATGGGCCAAAGAGAATTTGTGGACTTGCACACATAGCACATTCCCTTCATTACCCCATAAAACTACCATTTGATATCAGATTGTTTTCCATGAGGGTATATATTCTCTAAAATGGAATCTTTATAAAACATTCTCAAAAATCTTCATCATGCTCTCTGAATGGAGTTTAAAATACTTTGGTTTGACATTCAAAATTCTGCTTGCTTTGGCCCTATCTCTTACTGTTCTCTGTATATCCTATTCCAACTAAACTGGAGCGCTCCCTATATGCTCATTATATCCTATGGTTTCCTATCTCTAGGCCTTTACTAATGCTTTTCCCTCCACCTGGAGTGTCCTATTCCACCTCCATGGGTCTAAATACCACAGTCTGCCTCAAATGTCCCATCCTTCATGAAAAATTTTCCTCACCTTCTTTGATATGTAAGAGCTCTTTGTGACACCTGTGGCGTTTTCTTTGTATTTCCTCTACATCATCTATAGCCTTTGTTTTACTTTAGTTATCTCAACACTTGACTTACTAGTTCCAGATTATTACCTTCCTAAGGTCAGTAGAACTTTGCCTTATGTATGTAAGATGTTTGTTCAATATAAATATTTTAAAGCAACATTTCCCCACATTAAGTATAATATAACAAATTTTAATTTTTTAAAAGAAAAACTGTTTTTAATTCTAAAATGTATTTTTCTTAACTTTCAGTAAAGGCTTTGCTGCCGTTAACAGTTATCGACAGAAAGGCAGTCCACCATTTACTTTCAGCCTGGCCCCTAAACAGGCTTAATCAGAAGTATCACTGAGAATTTATTCAAATAGTAACTTCCTTGAGGCTTTATGAATTAAAAATGTTCAAACAGATATTTTAGACCCCGACTTACCTTTGACGCACTTCTTTCTACTGGTTTGTGATTCTGTGTTATATAACCTAACGAAGCCTTCTTCATTGGCAACTGCTAGTATATGCTCCATATTGGGAGCTAAATAAGAAATAAAGAATAAAATATATAAAGAGTCACAAAAAAATTTAAAGCTGAGTTTAAATCTATATAAACAACAAAATATAAATTAACTGAATAACTACAATCTATTTGAAAAGAGGTAAGATGATTCTACCCAAATAGCACCTGCTGGTAGAGAGGTTTTTCTGAATTAAAGATGGCTGAGGGATTCCCTGGTGGCGCAGTGGTTGAGAGTCCGCCTGCCAATGCAAGGAACACGGGTTCGTGCCCCGGTCCAGGAAGATCCCACATGCCGCAGAGCCGCTAGGCCCGTGAGCCATGGCCACTGAGCCTGCGCGTCTGGAGCCTGTGCTCCGCAACGGGAGAGGCCACAACAGTGAGAGGCCCGCGTACCACAAAAAAAAAAAAAAAAAAAAGATGGCTGAAAATTTGCCATAATACCTAATTAAGTGACTCAAAAACACCAATCCTTGGGCTTCCCTGGTGGCGCAGTGGTTGAGAGTCCTCAGATAATCTCTTATTTAAAGAAGGGCTGAATCAAGCATGGTAATTAAACAAAACAAAAGTGGTACTGGCCAATAGCAAATAAAAGCATATGATATAGGCATGGCAAATAAAAGCATACGATACAAGCCACCAGCAGGCTGAACCTATTAATTTTATATTCCCTTTTCACAATTTTTTACTTTTCTTTTCTTAAACTTTTAACAGCAGGGACAAGTACTCTATTTCTGTTAATATGTTCCCCAATGCATTGTAGAAAGAGATAGATTCCAACAGGTCAAAAGGGGCAAAAGTTTTCATGATGGCTGAACCTTTGCAACCCTTTCCGGATATCAGTTATAAAAACAAACAAACAAACAAAAAATGGTGCTATAAGAATCTTATCCCTTAGCAGAAATATGTAATTATGCATAGAGATTAAGAAAAGTCTATTTCATAAATCAGGGGAGAACAGTTATTAGAAAAACTCTATCATCTATCTAATTTACTTTTTCTTGAAAGGGAGACACCCCAAAATATTTTCCCTCTTTAGAGTGAAATAGATCATTTCTGACCAAACCTAGCTTATACAGTAGTTCCCTTACCAGAAGAGAAGGTGCATCCAAAAGGAGGAACTGGGGCTCCTGTTTCTCCATAAGAAGTGTGCTCATCATTATAGTTGCACTGATAACCAGTAAGAAGGGACTGTAGAGGGTATTGTGAAGACCATCCTAAGGTAAGACAAAATTCCTTATAGAGTTCCAATATATCACATTTCAGTACTTTTAACAAATGCAGAGGTTATAAATTCATTTCTAAAAGCTTTATATACTTAAGTATAGATCCACTCATTATCCATGGCCCTCTAGAACACAGTTTCAGGTATTTTCCTAAGGGGTCCTAAGGAAAAAACGAAAGAGCACTCTCAGCTTCTGGTGAGACACAGCTTTGGGCTTATCATCTTAAATGGAGACTCTTGCTAATACATTTAAGACTGCAAGAAACAAGTGGCCTTTGCACATTAGAAAAGATCTTACCCCTTCCCCCACCCTTTGGAGACAATCGCAAAACACAACCACAAAGACTACCACAACCATTAAAACTGCCATTCTCGTCAATTAAAATTTTATGTTTTCAGAGTTTCTAAATCATTACTGCAAACTCAAGTTACTAGCAACATCACACATAAGCCAATGGTCAGAGAGTTAAAGGAAATAAGGTATGTCAATGTGCCTACTGTAGCCCCTAGTATATGAGAGAGGAAGAAATTCAGGGTGGAGGGAAAGTTTATTCTGCTTGGGTCAGAAAGCTGATGTGTACTATGGTCCTAAAATAGTAAACCATCTTGATTTGTTTTATCATTTTGATATGTGGGTCAACATATTTTAAATATATAAAAGAAACATTCTTTCAATATATAGTTACTGAGAACCAAATGTTTAGTAAGCATGGGAGGAAACAATGAAGTTACAATCTAGAGAGCTGTCTAAATAATTAACAAACACTCTCATACTTTAGGGTACTTTCAATTCTCACTTTTCATAAAAAAAATACCATTTGAAGAAGACATCTTAGCCTGATATAACCTCAGACAAATCTGGTTTTGCATGTTCATAGAAATAACCTGAAGAAATGCAAACGAGGCAAATAAATTCGGTCCAGATTTAGTAATTATTCCTGGGGGTATTACCTTAAGGCTAGATACGATTGTAAACAAGCCATTAAAGACCACTAAAAGAAGAATATGAATACAATAATTAGTTATGTGGTCGAGTTCACAAATATCCATCTACGGAATGAATTTTAAAACAAAAGCCTCTGTTCTAAAGTTATATAAACATACACTTGTAGTTTGGGATTAAAAAAAAACAAAACCAAAAACTAATCACAACTCATGAATTCAAAAGGAATCTTGAACAGTTTAAGTGGAACTGAAGATGATAAGCTCTGGAGACCTAAATTCTTTACAATTAAACAGTGACCCCTCAACTCTGTCTCATTGCCGACAAACTATATCCAAACACCAACAAATGGCCTAACATGGCTTAGTAACTGGTCCCTATTTACCCCTCCACCTCTGCGATTGTGACAACACACACTTCATGGACAAGCCCCGTAAGCTACTTTTGGATCCTTATTGTTCTATTCTGTTTCCAACATGAGCTTGTAATGGTTTCCCTCACAACACTCATTTGGAAAAGCCTATTATTTCTTCAACGCACAACTTAAGCCCCTGGGGTTACATGCAGATTTTTCAAGGAGAATGAGAGCTGTCGGAGAACTAATTTCCAGATACTCAACTTCCATATATATATGTATTTCTAAAACTGACCTGTCTACAATGTCGAGGTCGAAGGTTTTCCCCCTCTTCATCACTACCTTTCTTCCACTTTTCAAAAGAAAGGCATTTCCATGACCCAATCTTATACCTTGCGTTGACTCAAGGTACAAAAACTCCTGGGACCCCATTAAGAGACAATTGGATAACTCCTTTAATAAAGGCATCATAAACACCCAAATCCATCTCTTTAAAACATAGACTTTCAATAAATTTTTATCTTGCTTATTTATTGAAATTAGTAATCCATAGTTTTGATCAACGACATACTACTAAAAATAGTAATGATAAGTCAACCCAGAAGAAACTTTTAACACTTAGAGCTTTATGATCACAGAAAACATCAATTTAAACATATTTTTTTACACAGAGAAATAAGATAGCATGATCAATAAAATGACTTTTCAAGCTTAAAATCAAATCACATTAGGATAAATTCTGTGGGAGAAATAAAGTGGTAATAAGCTCAAGGGGAAAAAACAACTATGTAGAATATCTAGCAGTTAGAATTAGTTCATACTTTTCAAAAATGATTGATGTGATTATTAAATCACTACAGTATTTACAGTCTATTAGATACATTTTAAAGACTGATGTAGCAGTAGCATTTTTATTTAAAAAGGTCATCACTCACAATATGGCCAGAGATGACATCCTTTGCATCTGTTTAAACTTATGATAAAAACTTTCAGATACCAATTTAAAAATACACAGAAGAGTAATCAGTTTCCATTTCAGAAAGATCATTGGCAGCAATGTGGAGGATAAACTGGAAAGAGGGAAACTAAGAGGACATTTGGGAGACTTGTTACAGTTCAGACAAGAACATATTATGGCCCAACCTAGGGAAATAGAATGGTAAGCAAAGGACAGATCCAAGATATGGTGAAGAGGCAAAATCAGTGGGGATACCGAGGAAGAAGGATTAGAGATTTTAAGGGGACTTCTCTGAATGCGTATCTTGAGGAAAATGGAGGAATTCTGATTGACTCTCAGGTTTCTGACTGTGAAGACCAGTTTAAAATAATGAGAGCATTTCCTAAAATAGGTAATATAGCAGGTTTGGGGAAAAAGTGAGTTCGGTTTTGGGTATTTGAGTTTGAGATGCTTACAGGACTGACCATCTGGATGATACAACTCTTACAGGAATGGATGTAAAGTATAGGGAATGGAAGGTTGCAGGTAGTAATAGAAGAAACCCTCGTTACAGCTATGATCACCCATGGGAGTAGGTAGAAATAGAAAAGGGGCCTAGGATGGAACACCCTCATGGAAGGGGAAAGAAGAAGATGGTCCTATAAAGTTCAGTGCATTATATATAACAATGAATGAATTTCAGTGCCTAACACATAACAACGCATGAGTATTTGGGGGCTCGGGGTGGGCTGTCTCAAAACATGCCACAATGGCATATTGATTATTTTGCATTGAAGCTGCTTGAGAAGCAGCTGATGCAAGAAGGAAACTCTGACCTCCCTGTCTCCCTGAAAAGCAGGAAATAAATCTCTTATGAAAGGTGCACTCCTTGCAACTGGAGGTAGAAGGACCCCCTAATACGTCAGAGATAGGGAATTCAGAGCCAAGAAGCGTGTGTAAACAAACCTTGTTACTTCTTTTATTTTACTACCTGAAGCCCAAACTCTGTTTAGATTCTTCACTTAGTAAGCATCCCAAACCTAAGTTTCTTTGTCCTGTCAATTCCTCACAAATTTATTGTTTGTTTATTTTTTTGTCTGACGAGTATAAAAGCTGCCTTGCTTTGGCCATTTCTTAGTCCCATTTCTATGACACCTCCATGTACATGAATTAAAATTTGTTTTTCTCTTGCTAATCTGTCTTGTGTCAATTTTATTAGTCCAGCCATAAATACTCAAGAGGGGTAGAGGGGAAAATTTACCCCTCCCTGATAAGTATTTGTGAATTAGAGGGAAAAGGGAAGTAGACAGAATGTAGAATTAGGAGAAAATCTGTTACAAAATAAAGGCTTCACAGCTTGCTCCAAGTCACACAGATTAAGTAAGGAGTGGAGGTGGAATTAAACCTCAGCAAGTTTAACTCCAAAGACAGAGATCATAACTACTATGCTGTACTGACACTCATGACAGAAGACAGAGAAGTATCTTAAGCAAGGTCACAGGAGAGACAGAAAGAGAAGCATTTAGAGTATAATTTAAAGAGGTAAGGATGGTAGGGTTTTAGATTGGAGGCAGGAAGTGGAGGAACTACTCTCCAGTCTCCTTCTCAATATCCTTCTCCTAGACCTATGCCTTAAATACAAAAAGTTCACTTCTCACATTATTTTCTTTCTGTTTTTCACGTGGTTTCAAGCGGAAAGACCTAGTCCATCTTTAAATGAATGAGATTTCACCTGCAGCCAAGCTTAGTCTGGGTAATAATTCCCTTATCAGAAACTTACCAAAAAGTTTCAGGTTGATGACACCCAAACCTAAGCTCAAAATTCTTATTGCCAATGTTTTAACATAAGGAACTTCAAGAACTGGAGAGAATAAATCAGTTATCTATACACTAACATGGAAGTATTTCCAAGTTTTACCGTTAAAGAAACAAAACATTTTTATCCCATTTCTGTAAATAACAATACTTATTACCTCTGGCATTGAAGAACATTTGGAATAAAATACTTCAGTCTATTAGTAATGGTCATTTCTGGGAAATGTACTTATGGGCATTTTTCGCTCTATAACTACGAGTTTTTATGCTCATGTATTAATCAGGAGGAAAAAATTCTGACCATGCTAGAAGCAGATGTTCTGTCTTCTCTGCTTGACTGAGTTCCTTAACAGCGGGTCATAGTCACTGTCATATATAGCAGAGTAGGGCTCACTAAGGTTCCACAACAAATGAATGAATTAATCAATGAATACGAGTCTTGACGATCTCACATAGCTGTTGAGAAAACCACACATACTCCCATGAACGCGTTTTCCAGTTAATGTGCAAAACAGACATAGCCGTAATGGAGGCCAGTTAACTCAGCGTCCCTCCCTCCGTCAGCCTACACTACAATTGAAAAAATCCCGATTACGACTAAAAGTGTCTCGAGAGCACGAAAGTGCAGCTTTCTTCAGTACTCTTCGCTAACACGAACTCGCTCTGCCTGTGGGAGAACTCGGCGGCTGGGAAACAGAACTGGAGTCGGCGTTGGTCCGAGGTGTTGTTCGGGGGGAGGTGAATCCCGCCGGCAACAGGCAGCGGTTAGGGCCGTTACTCACCATTTCTCGGGACGCCAAACTGGGGCTGGCGGAGTACCGAATTGAAGAGCATCTGGGCCGGAGGAAAACTTTCAACTGAGAGAAAAGCCGTGGAAATGCCCCCAGATTCAGCAGAAATCTTATGTGGCGTCCCTTAGAACACGACTAGTTATTGCCTCCAACTCCCGCCACCGTAAGCCCCGGCCACCAAACTCCCCGCCAAACTGACGTCACGCCCTCTGATTGGCTCCCGCCGCGGCGTCCGGGCGCGTCCGAGTCACTTCCCCCTTCGAATCCCCGCCTCCTTTTCTCCCAGCCGCGGGAACCTGGAGTTCCTGAGCTCCCTGAGCGCCTGCGCGGGGGGCCGCAGAGGCGCTGGCGAACGGCGGGGAGACCAGAGCGCATGCGTAACACGGCTTGACAGAGCGCGGAGGAAAAATCCGCGAGAAGGTGGTGGAAGAAGATGGCGGTGCTGGGGAAGAGTTTGCAATCTTTCTAAATAGGCTAGTCGAGTAACTGTTCGGGTCATGGCGTCAAACTCAACTAAGTCTTTTCTGGCAGATGCCGGCTATGGCGAACAGGAGCTGGATGCTAACTCTGCCCTTATGGAATTAGACAAAGGTATTCGAAAGAGCGGGCTGAGCGGGTGAAACGCATGTGGGGGGAAGTGGCGCCCCCAGGCGGTGGTAGCCTCGTGAGAAGCCGGGAAGGCGCATGCGCCTATCTTCCCTGGGCGGGGGCGGGCGCTGGCGCCAGTGCTTTTGGTGAGTCCAGGGCTTTTGCCGCTTTGCGAGATTGCCGGGAAATTGCAGCGTTGTTAGGTTGGCCTCGTACAGGTGAAAAAGTAGCGAGTGGGGGCCGTTTTGACCACTTGAGGGCACAGTCTCCCGATTTTCCAAGCAGTTTCTAAAAACGATAAATTGAAATTGTGAAATTATTTTTCAGTATGTTCAGTTGAGACCAGGTCTTCACCAAGGGTGCTGAATAATAATCTTGCACCGACTTATAACGATTCATTTAATTTCTGTAATTCTTACCTGCCGGTTATTAGGCAGGTTAAAAATAGGGCCAAGACCATCCGAAAATCAGAGCCCCTGCTCATTCTCTGCAGACGGATTCCACGAGTTCTATTTCCTTACGGGAGTTGGAGTGGTGGGAGCTTGGTGTAGTGGTGGGAGCTTGGTGTAGTAGTAGGAGCTTTGGATAGACTGAGTTGAATTCTTATATCGTTCATTTTATGATCCTGGACAGGTCACCTAAGTTAACCTAACCTTGTTTTTTTCTGTGCAAAGTGGGTAAAGTACCATTGAGCTAGCAAGATTATTGTAAATATTGTGATATAATGGTATGCAAAAGAAGTCTTTATTAAATGCAAAAGAGATTTGCCTTCTTTCTTAGATATGGATATGGGAGGCATGGGCAGATACTTGTCAGTAAAGAACTGAAGTATTAAAATGAAACCTTTGTTTTCAGTGTACTTAAATGATTTTTATTGAATGGGGGAACCATTTTGTCACCTGGTATGCAGTTAATTTTTAATTAACTACTACCAGTGTGTAATATATTAAGAACTAGAGGTTAGAAGGATTTTTCTTAAAGTCCACTTTGAGCCACTTCCCAGCTCTCCGACTTGGACACTATCTTATACTTTTTGGGGACTCTTTATTTTGTTTGTTTTTTAACCTGTAAACATTTACAGCAGGTTCGTCTAGATAAGAGTTTCTCAGACTTTTTAGAAAAGCTTTTAACTCCTTTTGATCAACATAAAAATGCCACAGCACTCCAATGAGATATTCCTTTGGTTGAGTCACAGTATCTTTAGTGCAGGTCCATCAGCCAAGAAAATGATGTTGAGCTTTGATTTCTCAACAAATCTATGAGGACTTTTCCCTCTAAAATATAGTCATAACATTAAATGTGGTTTTTTTTATAAATTTTATTTTTTTAATTTATTTTTTGTAGTTGAAGTATAGTTGATTTACAATGTTGTGTTAGTTTCAGGTGTACAGTAAAGTGATTCAGTTATACATATACATGTTATCTATTCGTTTTCGGATTCTTTTCCTTTATGGGTTATTATAAAGTATTGAGTATAGTTCCCTGTGCATTCTTTCTTTTTTAAAAATAATTAATTAATTAATTTACTTTTTGGCTGTGTTGGGTCTTCGTTTCTGTGCGAGGGCTTTCTCTAGTTGTGGCAAGCAGGGGCCACTCTTCATCGCGGTGCGCGGGCCTCTCACTATCGCGGCCTCTCTTGTTGCATAGCACAGGCTCCAGACACACAGGCTCAGTAGTTGTGGCTCACGGGCCTAGTTGCTCCGCGGCATGTGAGATCTTCCCAGACCAGGGTTCGAACCCATGTCCCCTGCATTAGCAGGCAGATTCTCAACCACTGCGCCACCAGGGAAGCCCCTGAATGTGTTTTTTATACACTACATAATCTTTCCCTCCCCATTCTGATATTTCCTTCCTTATTACCCTCTTAAGAGTTGCAGGTCTGGATATCTAATATTCCTACTAATTCTGTAAAGACATTTTCTACCACTGTGGTCCAGGTGGACTCATCCCATAATGACAGTAGAGCAGTGGTGTGGAACAGAATTGGGATGGGACTTTGAAGAAATGAGAAATCTAGAATTGTTTAATTCCGAAAAACTTGAAGTTGTAGTAAGAAAAAATATAACACAATTTTTCCTTCTTAAAAATTGAAATAGGAATATTTCAGATCTGTAAGAAATATATAGGTGGCTATTGAGTGTAAACCAGGTGTCTGTCCTAGATACTAAGTGATGGTGTTAAATCCTCCCAGCAGTGCCTTGGGTGAGTATTTTACAGGTAGAATTTGACGTGGGGTTACTTGAATGCATGGATGCTCCACAGATACTGAGGGACTACTGTAGTGAGGAGGCAATTGTATCAATAGCAATCCAGGGAAAAGTGGCTTGGGCCAGGGTGGTTACAGTGAGGCTGTGTGAAGTGCTGAGATTCTGTATATATTTTGAAGGTATAGCCAACAAGAGTAGCTAATGAATTGCATGAGAATGTGAGAGTTAAAGTAGTCAGGAGAAACGCAGAGGTTTTTGGTCTGAGCTCTTGGAAGTATGTATTGCCATCTACTGAGTGGATGAAAATCAGATCAGTTTGAGACTGTTAAATTTGAGATGTCTCTTAGACATCCAGCTGGAGATGTTGGGTAGGCAGTAAGATATACAGATGTGATACTTGAACTACATTATAAAGAAGTATCTGTAGCACTAGTGTCAAGAAATACACTTGGGAAATGGTGCCATTTATAACCTGTTATATGTTTATAACCATTGCACTTTGTTCCGAGCGTTTTGAGCAAGCATGGCAGTAAGCAACTTGTTTCTGATCTGTCTAGGAATAAATGGACGCTCTTTTTTTTTTTTGCGGTACACGGTCCTCTCACTGTTGTGGCCTCTCCCATTGCGGAGCACAGGCTCTGGACGCGCAGCCTCCGCGGCCATGGCTCGCGGGCCCAGCCGCTCCGTGGCATGTGGGATCTTCCCAGACCGGGGCACGAACCCGTGTCCCCTGCATTGGCAGGCGGATTCTCAACCACTGCGCCACCAGGGAAGTCCATGGATGCTCTTTTAAAGCTGACTTAACTCTGTTCATTTAGGATGTAGTTAGTAACACAGAAAAATCATCCTTTATATAATAGCCATTAAGTCATTCAACAAATATTTACTGATCATCTACACTGTGTTAGGCACTCAGACTTGGGGCTATATTAGTGAACAAAACAGCTTTAAGAAGCTCACATGAGGCAGACAGGGCTAGATCAAATATGGCTTTGTTAGGACAAGAAGTTTGGATTTATGCAAAGTGCATTGGGAAAACATTGAAAGTTTTTAAGCAGAGGACTGACATGGATTGGTTTACATTTTTGAAGGTCACTTTAGCTCCTATGTAGAGGTCATTTTGCCTTCCCTTTTTAAAAGTTTTAAGCTGATAACCATGCTGCCTGAGCTGTGAAGACAGCAAAGTGTCAAATCAAGTATAACTTATGTATATATGACACATTTCATAATCAATCATTTCTATAATATAGGCATTACAAAGGACATATCTCCCATAATTTACTCAGTGTAACTTTCACTAATGTAACTTCTACACTGTCAGTCTAAAGATTTTTAAGTCAGCTGATGGGAAGTTGTCCCAGTGATTTAGGAAAACTTATGCAAGATCTCCTTCACCCTGGGTGAAAAGGAGAGTCTACCTTAAATGACGTCACTCAGCCTATCTGCTTTCTGTAAGGTTGGCCTTGTGGGGGGGATGAGATCCAAGAGCAATGGGGAAGAGAGTGGTTTCCCTTTCTTGCACCTGGGCAATGAGAAGAAAGGAAATGTAGGGGGTGGAGTTGCTGTCTGAGGTGTTGGTGAACTTAATGTTGCATGGAAAACTTGATGGTATGTTCAATGAAAAAGTTAATTATGAAATAGGAAATTGATGTAAATCAGGACAACTGTCTGTTTTCCCTTAGATGCTGTCACTTCACCTATGTTCTAAAACATCTGAATTCTCAGACTCTGGAAGAGACCACAGGTTGCTTTTACTCTGTCCATATTGGTACAGATGTAGTTGGTATTATGATAAACAAATATGAGGCCCTGTGAGTATCCCCATATCCCCTACTAAAGAGGGAGGTCTCTGCAGCCAAGTTTGTACCAAGTGACTAATTCCAGGCCATAAGTGATTCAGAAGTGGACATGTGACCCACACTGAGTCAATCAAATTCTTTCTCTTGAGAATCTGTACTACCAGACCAAACTTAGTGTGGCAGTATTGAGAAGTGGACCTGTAAGATCATGTAGAATTAAGGTCAAACTCTTAACTCAAAGCCACATAAAAACCAGCATTATAAAGGACTGATTCTTAAAGCCTGGCTGGTGATCCTTTGATGGACTATGAACTGATCCAAAAATCCAAGGGCCTTCTTTAGTTCTTACTGAAATCCATAGACTCATTTTTACATATGGCTAAAAGCTATTATCTTGTAACTTACAAAGTAAGTTATTAAATATTCCTAAAAGTTGGTATTCATAAAAATAATTTGTTTATGATTCTAAATCAGTATTTGTGCATACTGCACAATATTACGTGCATTCTCACCATGTATATTTACAGATTCTAAAGTTTGGGGGAAGGATGCTTTATTATTAATGCATCATCAGTTGAACTGACTATCCTATTAGTTGTTTTTATTCTTGCTTTTTAAATATAATTTACTGAGATGTTACCATGATCAGTTTACTAAGCTGTTGTGAGATTGCCTTGGTATAATGTGTGGTGCATACTTGTGTTTGTATTTCTCCCCTCCCCACCTCATTTTTAATGAATAGACTTTAAGATGTTATGGTTTAAGATGTTAGGGTATTAGGGTTCCATTTTGAATCATTCTCACCCTTTAGCTAAAGCAAATGTATACAACAAATTCTCCTAAAATGTGCTTGTGTAGTAGTGTGTATTAGCAGTGTTCTTTGTAGTGGATATTAGTCATATTGGTGGTCACTTAGCATCTTGTGAACATTCTATGCTTGAGGAATGGCCCACACCACAAGCACTGTCTCATCAAGGTGGAAGCAAAAGCTCACTTTCCTAGTTTCCCTTTTAAAAGTGCAGGAGAGAATTCCCTGGCAGTCCAGTGGTTAGGACTCCACACCCTCACTGCCAAGGGCCCAGGTTCAATCCTTGGTTGGGGAACTAAGATCCCCACAAGCGGTGCGGCCAAAAAAAAAAAGCACAGGATGTGAACTAGGCTTGCCAATCAGACAAATCTCCTCCAGGCTCTGTGATTTAGTTTAGAGATGCAAGAAGGCAGAGTTGAAGAGTACTTGCAGTTTCCTTGGCAGCAGCAGTGGCTGCAGTGTCCATAGTGTACAGTAGTAGCAGCAATGGCTACTACATTCCTAGATGATAGGAGAGCTAATTCTAGCATCTGGTGCTTCCCAGCAACAGTAGTTTACCTCATCTAATCAGTTTGGCAGTGTGGAGTTAGGTGTTCTTAGGAGTTTTGCCTTGAAACTGCTTATTACTTTAATAAACACTCAATAAAAACTCATTTCCTGCCTAATCATCAGAGTTAGCTTCTGTTGCTTGCAGCTAAGAACTCTGACTGATACATGCTACCTAGCAATGTATGCTGTTTTGAAAACTTGATTGATGTATCACAAATCCCAAGTTTACCATAATTTATGTTATTTCTCTTCAATTCCTTGGAATTTGTCATCCCTCAGAATTATACCACTCTGAAATCCCATTCAGGTATCTCTTCTTTAATCTTAACCTCTGTCCTCTAGTTGCTTGCTAGAAATGCATTTTAGCATAATAATTAGGACCAGATTGCCAGGATTTGAATTCCATCTCTGCCATTTATTAGCTGTTGTTTCTTAGGCAAGTCGCTTAACTATTCTTTACCTGTGTCCTCATGTTTAAAATGGGAATTATTGAATAATACCTAACTTCTGTGAGTATAGTGAGAGCTTAATACATGTAAAATGCTTACTAGAGTATCTGGCACAGAATAAGCACTTAATATGCATCATCATCATCATGATGATTAACTGCTACTTTAACATTCTTTATTTCATTCAGACCTCAGTATACTTACCTCTCTACTTCCCTTACCTCTCAATCCCTTTGTGTTTTTACTTCTTTATCCAGCTTAGATTTTATGGTCCCTCATTTCATTAATTTCATTAAGTTTCTTACCAGTACTTTAAATTCTCATCCAAGGTTCTATTTTAGTCATGTGTGCCCAAAGGCAGCCAAAAATTGCTGGAGAAAGTCATACAACTTGGTATGTGGCTTTTATCAGAAATGACACAAACCCAAACTGGCCTTCAACACAGACCCGCAATACTACAATGTTTCTTTCTTTAGTCAGGATTCTTCCACCTTCTTTAGTGACATTTCAGATCTTTAAATTTTCAAAAAAAAACCCCAAACCCCAGAAATCCTGGGTTTTATGTGGAATCTCATTTCATTTTTAATATTTGACAATGAATTCAAAACCTTTGAAAACATTGTATCATAAAGTTACTCTTAGGGCCAGATTCAGCAGCCTACTAGTTTTCAGTCAAATAAGATTAAGTGGCAGAGGATAGCTTGAGGATCTACTCGCCTACCTTCACAAAACAGCTAACTAGATGCGTGGGCCCCCACTGTAGAGATTTGGTAGGTTGGAGAGGAACCCTAGCATAGACATTTTTGAAAAATTTCACAAATGTTTCTGATGCAGAATCAGACCTGATAAACCACTAGCGTAGCAAAATGTTCTGCACATTTTAAATGAGAAATACGTTTAGAATAATGAATTTCATTGCTGCCAAATGGATTTTGACTGAATAAGCAATTTATGGACAACTTATTTTAGTTCTTCCTAGTCTACCTGCACGTTGCAACTAAGTTGAGCACTGTTTAACTCCAGACACTGAAAAGGAAGAGATCTCTGTTGCTTTGGTGGGAGAATAAAAAGTAAAATGTAGAAACAGCAATCACATCCTTCCACAGTGGGTCTTACGGTGGCATTCTTATGATCATTGGTCTTCTGATCAGGGTATTTTTCCTCAGATTTGTTGTAGCTAGCAACAGAAGTACAGTGAATAACCTCTTAAACCCCTCTAAGAATAAGATCTGCTTGTGCTGAGCTGCTATTTTCAGGTGCTTGGCTTATACTGGAGTTGGAATTGGCCTAGAGCAAGCAAGCTGGGTACCATACTGCCCCAGCCTAGGATTGTTGCTGCACTGCAGGCCTTAATGCACTTCTCTCTTCTCTTGTACCCTAGCTTCTGACCTTCTGAGCCAGCCTAGCTTCTCATTTCCTCTCTCATAAAACTCATATCAGAAAATAAGCGAGACATTTACTATTCTTTAGCTCATGTACCCTGATGGGTCTATTATGGGAATGAGGGTCTACTTTATCTTAAAGAAATAAAATTTGACCACACTAGAGAAATCAAAACCTTTCTTTGACCAGATGCAAAATTATCTTTGGTACATTTTAAATCAGCATGTTTAAGTAAATGATTTGGTCTGTGGTTCTGTTTTTAAAGGGAAGGTAAAGTGGATCATATTCTGTTGAGGAGACTCCCTGTATGTAGACCACTTCCTACTTTACCTTTTTCATTCCAACCAAGGTTAATTTATTACAAACAGAACTTTACTATCCTTTGTATCACTCAACTCTTGAGAGAGAGAAGAGAAGGAAACAAGTCCAATTACTGTGGGTTCTCCCAGCATTCCCTTCCCCCAGCACAAGTACATAAGCACACATCTCTTCCTTCTCTGTTCTCACACCTCCATCCTCACACTTGCCTTTCTTTTTCTCCCCTTCCCTTGTGTCCTTCAGTGCCCTATCTGTGTGTCCCTTGACCCCTTTTTCAAGGATACAGGAGCCATTGCCAGTAACCTACAGTGTCTCTGTTGGTACTGTGCATTTAGTGGGAAGAAGACTCCTAGATCTTCTAGTGGCAGTTCTTGTGTGTATGGAAGTTGGTGGGTGAGGGGTGTAGGGAGAAGGGAGCAGACAAAGAAGGGGTATGTTCTAAATATCTCAGTTAGAGTTAATTTTGAATTAATTTTCCCAGAGGAACTTTTATTGTAAGTGGTTATTAGATTATGGAGTACTATGACTAGTGATAGTGCTATATTTTTTCCTATGAGGAAATATTTTCCAAGTACCAAATAACTAACATGAGTGTACCTATAGAACTTAACTCATTAGGAAGTTGTAGAAATTGCACGTGCAGATTTACTTTGTGGTTGTCTTATGTATTGGAACAAAGTGGCAACCAGTAAAGAGCCCTCTGTCAACTGGGGGAAAACCACACAATATAAGAGCTGTGATTTGAGTTTTATTCAGTGTCTTACTGAGGACTATAGCCTTGGCGACAGCCTTCCAGATAGCTCTGAGGAACTGCTCTGAAGAGGCAGAGGGAGAGGTCAGTATACATGTGATTTTGGCTAAGGAGTATGTGCAATCCAACATATGTCTCGGTAGAAGGTTACTGCTAGTCTAAGGAACAGATATCTCAGTTAATGATTTTAGTGCTTTTCTAAGTGTGGGAAGATGCAAGAATCTGGGTTCATAAATTTTTTTTTTTCCTGAAATATAACTATCTAAGGGCCTGTTTTGCCTGTTTTGCCTAAAGCACAGAGTGCCTCATCTTGTTCTTTGTCCTAAATTCCTTTCAGGTGTGCTGTAGGTCAGCGACTTAATCTTTGTAGAACTGAATGGCAAGTGACATTCCTTGTTTTACACCTCAGACAAACATTTCCTTTGTCATTTTTTAACAGTGAACAAACTTTACTGAACAGAGATGTTCTAGGGCACTTACTCTTGTGCAGATATAATCAGCATTTTGTAAATGGCAAAATACTAAAAGAAAAATATTTGAAGGTGATACTGTTAATTCCATATCAAGATACTCATCCTTAATGAATTTTTTTAAGGATTGAATATTAACTCCTTTTATTTGTTGGATTTTTAAAAAAATCAGATTCATTGAGGGAATTCCCTGACGGTCCATTGGTTAGGACCCGGCGCTTTCACTGCTGAGGGCCCAGGTTCAACCCCTGTTTGGGGAAATAAGATTGCACAAGCTGTGTGAGGCGTGGGGGAAAAAAAAATCAGATTTCATTGAGGTATAATTTGTATATAATAAAATCCACCAAATGTATGCAGTCATGAAACCACTACCTAGAACAATTCTTTCACCCCCAGAACTTGCCCTGTGCCCCTTTGTGGTCAGTTCTCTTTCTTTATCTTCTGGCAACCACTTTCTGCTTTCTATTCCCATAGTTTTGCCTTTTCCAGAATGTCATATACAGTAGTCTTTTGGGACTCACTTCTTTCACTTAGCATAATGATTTTGAGATCCACCCATGTTGTTGTATCAGTAATCGGTTTCTTTTTATTGCTGAGTATGAGTCCATTGTATGGACCACAGTTTGTTTATTCATTCACCAGTTGATAGACTGGGTTGGGTTGTTTCCAGTTTGGGGCTATTACGCATTAAGCTGCTGTGAACCTTTGCATACAGATCTTTGTATGGACAGATGTTTTCGATTCACTTAGGTAAATATTTGGAAGTAAGATTGCTGAGTGTATAATAAGTGTATATTTACCTTGGTAAGAAATGACCAAACTGTTTTCCAAAGAACTGTATAGTTTTGCATTTCCACCAGCAATGTATGAGAGTTTTAGTTGCTTCATATCCTCTTAGCACTTGGTATTGTCGGTCTTCTTTGCCATTCTAATGGATGTGTAGTGGTGTCTTACTGTGGTTTTTAATTTACATTTCATAGATGACTAACAGTGATGAGCATCTGTTCATGTGCTTATGTTTGCCATCCTTATTTCCTCTTTAGTGAAATTTCTCTTCAAATCTTGCCCATTAAAAAAAATTAAGTTTTCTTTTTATTGAGATATAAGAACTGGGCTTCCCTGGTGGCGCAGTGCTTGAGAGTCTGCCTGCCGATGCAGGGGACACAGGTTCGTGCCCTGGTCCGGGAAGATCCCACATGCCGTGGAGCAGCTGGGCCCGTGAGCCATGGCCGCTGAGCCTACGCGTCCGGAGCCTGTGCTCTGCAACGGGAGAGGCCACAACAGTGAGAGGCCGCATACTGCAAAAAAAAAAAAAAAAAAGTGAGATATAAGAACTATGGATAAAGTCCTTTATCAGATACATGTTCTATAAATATTTTCTTCCAGTATGTGGCTTGTTTTTTTATTCTCTTAACAGTATATGTTGAAGAGAAGTTTTTTGTTTTAATAAATTTATTTATTTATTTATTTTTGGCTGCATTGGGTCTTCGTTGCTGCGCACGGGCTTTCTCTAGTTGCAGCAAGTGGGGGCTACTGTTCATTGCGGTGTGCGGGCTTCTCATTGCGGTGGCTTCTCTTGTTGTGGAGCATGGGCTCTAGGTGCGCAGGCTTTAGTAGTTGTGGCACGCGGGCCCAGTAGTTGTGGCTTGCGGGCTCTAGAGCTCAGGCTCAGTGGTTGTGGCACGCGGGCTTAGTTGCTCCGCAGCATGTGGGATCTTCCCGGACCAGGGCTCGAACTCGTGTCCCCTGCATTGGCAGGCGGGTTCCTAACCACTGTGCCACTAGGGCCACCAGGGAAGCCGAAGAGCAGAAGTTTTTAATTTTGATAGAATTTAACTTATCACTTTTTAATTTTATGATGTTTTTAATCTAAAAACTCCACTTTTTTTTTATCTAAGAATTCTTTGCTTAACCTAAGCTTATAAAGATTTCCTCTGTATTTTCTTCTATATAATTTATAATTTTAGCTCTTACATTTAGGTCTATGGTTCATTTTGAGTTAATTTTTGTATATGGTGCAAATTAAGGATTGAGTTTCTTTTTTTCTTTTCTTTTTTTAAATTTCCCTTCTGATTTCTTCTTTCACCCTTTCACTTCTTTCAGTGATTCATCTTATTGATTATTTATAAGTGTGTTGCTTAATTTCCAAATATTTGGGAATTTTTAAATATTTTTCTCTTACTGATTTTTAATTTAATTCCATTATGGTCAGAGAACATACATAGTATGATTTCAGTCCTTTTAAATTTGTTGAGGTTTACTTATGGCCCCAAATATTTTATCAACTCAATCTTTTTTAAAAAATAGTTTTTTTCATTATTCTATATCTAAAAGTGACACTTTACCAAATTACTATTTCATATGCCATTTTTATTTTTGAAAAGGTAATGAGTTACAATTGTACTTAATTGTTAAGAATGATTATTACTTTACTGTGTAAATACTTCTACTCTGTAATACTGTGTTGATATTTGCTATTTTTGCCTTATTGTAGCCACAAATTTGTAAACTGTTCTTCCCTTTTTATGCTCTTCATAGGTCTAAGATCTGGCAAACTTGGTGAACAGTGTGAAGCAGTTGTCCGCTTTCCCAGGCTCTTTCAGAAGTATCCATTTCCCATTCTCATCAATTCTGCTTTCCTAAAGTTAGCTGATGTTTTCAGAGTTGGGTAAGTCTTTTTAAGGCCTTGGTGTCCTAAAGCACATTGTTCATATTTCTTTATTTTATATTGTGGTCTGTATTCTTTTTGGCTTTTAGGACTTCCACATGGTTCATTACCATTTTAATGGATGCACGTGGCAATTTGCAACAAATTTTGGTGTGAAATTTAAAGGCATTTTAAGCAAAAGTGAAGGATATAAGTCAGAGAGTACTTATTTCTTTGGGGGACAGGATAATTCAAAATTAAGACAACCTTAATATATTATTGTATATTTTGGAAATATCTGTGGCTTTGTGCAGATAGTTTGGAGAAGTTTCTGATTTAACAGTTTATTTTATAACATGAAATGACATGTTACATGAGATTATGGGTCACTGTGAAGTGCCTGAAACATGTAAGCAAGCACTGAATATACACCTATTTTTTTCCCTCTGCCGTTCCCTCTCCCACTTCTTTCCACCCTTCTCCATGCATTCGTGTGCTCATACACACACCAAATCAGACTTGGAGAAATGATGTTGTAGAATTAGCTTGAGAGGAAGATGACCATCTCCTTGGTTATAATATGACTGAGGAGATTGAGTTTGGGGTCCAGGGCTTCTCTTTCTGTTACTACTGTTTTGGTGCCTTGCAGTAGGACTGCAGGCTTTGCTAACTGCTTATGCTTAGTACTCATCTCATGTACAGTTGGCCCTCTGCAGCTAAGCATTCTGCATCCATGGGTTCTACCAACCATGGGTCAAAAATATTTGGAAAAAAAATTCCAGAAAGTTCCAAAAAGCAAAACTGGAGTTTGCCACACATTGGCAACTATTTACATTGTATTTACATTGATGTATATAGCATTTATATTGTATTAGGTATTGTAAATAATCTAGAGATGATTTAAAAGTGTGTGGGAGGATGTGCAAATACTATGCCATTTTGTATAAGGGATTCGAGTCTCCAAGGGTTTTGGTATGGCAGGGGGTAGTCTGTAACCAGTCCCGCTCCCCACCATGGATATCACAGGATGACTGTACAGACTTTAACTCTTTCAGTGGTAAGACAGAGAATATTAAGGTTGAAAAACATTGGCCTATTGCTAAAATTTATTAATATCATTAGTGTTGCTTTGATTCCTAATTAAATATTACTTTATAAAGTGGTCTAATTTATTTTATCTGTGGTTTTTCATAGAAATAATTTCCTGAGGCTATGTGTTCTTAAAGTTACTCAGCAAAGTGAGAAGCATTTGGAGAAGATTCTAAATGTGGATGAATTTGTGAAGAGGATTTTCTCTGTGATTCATAGTAATGATCCTGTAGCAAGAGCCATCACACTCCGGTATACTCTGTTATGCTAATGAGTCAGCACAAGATTGTTTGAGTTGTGATTATATATCCCCAAAAGGCAATCTATTTACTTTTATCATTTTGAATATTAAGAATTTATTTTTATTTTTTCTACTAACAGTCACTGAGAAAACATGGTAACCATCCTAATCTGTAAATGCCTTGCAGCTAACCACCTATGATACTGTTTTGGTAACTTACGTTTGAAATATTTCTCTTCGTGGGTGGATGTTCTGATCTGATAACTCTAAGGTGAATGTGGCTTAGCCTCAGCTTATTTTGAACTTTTACCTTCCTGACCTTGTTCTACTGTTTCATGTCAGTTTTCTGTATTCATCCTTGGTTATGTGCTTGTTTTTGTATATGATAATTTATATTTGGACTCCTTGGAGAATGCCAGATATAACATATTAGTTTCTTCAGCCTTTTCTTTTCTTTCTTGGCATTAAAAAAAATTTTTTTTAAGTTTTGTTAGAATTTCATTTTGTAAGCCTTATATCTAGCTTGAACCAATATCCTCATTTTAGGTCTATCATCTATGAAATTATATGCATAATTTTTGGATTGTTTGAAACTCACTTTCCTAAACTCTTCCTTCCTCAATTCTGATATGAGCCCCAGGGAGCATTCTCCTCTCTTCTCTTGATATTGAGGAGAGATTTGAAAATCATGATACAAGTAATCACTGATGTTGAAAAAAAGACTGGGAAGTCTTACTTTTTACTTTGCGGATCTGCTGAATAACAAAAGTATTGAACTCTTAATGCTTTGCTAAAATGGACTTCTTTATACAACATTGGAAAATTGATATTTTGATGCTTTAATAATTTAAAAGTTTCTTTTTCTGGGCTGTCTTTGGTACTCAGCATGTACTTCAAGGTGATTCTTAGAAGTTTTACTTGTGTTAAATAAGCCATGTTAGTTTTTCTGACATATTGAAGTATGGAAAAGTGTTTAGAATTTGAGTCATTGCTTGATTTCTAAAATTGATACTTTATTAACCTGAGATTTATGGAATGACCTATAAACTTTAGTTTTGGTAATTTAGCTTTGCCTGTTTCTTCCTTTTCTGACCTTGAGCTTATTGTATTTCCATTCTTCTTGGGTTTCTCTGTTTGTGCAGGATGTTGGGAAGTCTGGCATCAATAATTCCTGAGAGGAAGAATGCTCATCATAGTATTCGTCAGAGTCTGGATTCACATGATAACGTAGAAGTTGAAGCTGCTGTTTTTGCTGCTGCTAACTTCTCTGCACAGTCAAAGTAAGCGTAGGCCTTTTATAATTTCGCTTCCCAGGAAGAGGTTTTGAAGGAATAACTCATCTGTGTATGTAAAACACTAAGGGATACAGAAAAATGTAAATTGCAAGGTGTATTTTCCAAGAGGGTTTCCGTCATGTTGGGAAAACAGGACTTAAATCCTTAAAACAGAAAAGTTAAGTACAGATGTTGGCATTAACTGTAAATGAAATTAGAGTTTCCAGAAGGACAGGATCAGCATGGGATTAGAGTAGTTGGGGAAGGCTTCACTGGGGAGCAGAAGCTTTGTCTACTGAACAGCCTTCCCCAGACATACAGTCCTAATACTAAATTGCTGCTTTCTTACTGTCTTCTCAAGTTTAGCTTTTTGGCAGTAGAACTGTGCACAGTTTGACAGAGACAGTAACTTGAGTTGAAACCAATTTTAATTTCTTTGGGATGTCATAGTCTACTATCTTACAAAACAGTATATCTATGTGTGTGTGTGTGTGTGTATTTTTTTTTGATGAAATGTTGACCATAGTTTTATGACTGTGTTTGACTTGCTTGATTATCCTCTCTAAGAAATATATATTATTCCCTTTAGTGACTGATGGGGAAGTAGCATTGCTTTCTGGAGGACATTTTGGTAATATGTATTTTGCTTCAAACATGTACATTCCTTTGACCTAGAAAATCCACTTATAAGAACTTATCCTAAGGAGTCAGCAACGTGTACTGATACTTACTTACAAGGATGCTAGTTATAGGGTTATCGTAACCAAAAAAATTAGTAACAACTTAAATTCCAACCAGTGTGCTAGTAAGATAGATATGACCGTACAACGAAATACTGTATCAGCTTTTGTAACGCATATATTTTAGAAATATATTTGGAAATAGGTTACATAATAGGTTATATGATATTATAGATTTATTTTAAAAAAGTATTTATATTTATGGAATAGAAAAAAGACTAGAAAGATATATATCGAAGTATTGTCTCTGGTTGGTAAGATGGTTATCTTATTTTTGTTTTCTTTTTTACAAATTTCTGTATATCCTGCTAGGAGCAAGTTTTGGTTTTATAATCAGATGACTATGAATTTTTTTTAATAAAAAGTAGCATTTACATTAAGAGCCTCTGCTAAATTTGGATAAGACTTGAAAGAGTTAATCACCAACAGTCTTCCTTTATATTTTATTAATACATCACATTCTTCTCTTCAGCTGCTCTTATGAAGCCTTCAGAATTCCAGGATTACTCATTGGAAAAGGAGATTAGAGAATAGAAAGCATATAGTCTTTAATTCACTGATCGAAAGTAGTAGGTGTGGCAATAATTGAGGAAGAGAAATATCTGAGTAAAGACAGTTCCTATTTGTGCTTTTGAAAGTTGGCATTTTTTTCTTATTGATGACCAGTAAACATTTAATAGTTTATGTAGAAGCAGTTTTTCACATACCAGCCTTTAATATGGTATACTTGTGATTTGTGATGTTTAAAAATACCAAATTAGTGCAATAGGAAAGTCTGAAGGACCTATCTAGATGTATCAGTGTGAATAAGCAAATACGTCTTTTTCAGATTAGCATTTACCTCTTCCCCCAGAAGTGATGACCTGGCTTGAGATCAAATATCTCAACCAATATGGATGGATTTTTATGTTAGTATCTCCATCAATTTTGGATCTTAAACAAATTAGAGAAACTGGCCAAAAAAGACCTTAAGAATTTATTTAATTCTGTTTACACCTGTCTGCTACCACAACCACATGTGACTTGTTCTGAAAAAGATTATAATTTTTAAGAGCTAGCCCCAGAGCAGGAGTTGCAAACCCAAATGCCTTCAGGGACCAGGGAGGCATTGTCAATGAGAGAAGTGACTTCACGTGGTGACTGTGGTGAACTGAAGGGTGCACTCACCATCTAAAAGGAGTAGCCCCTTGGTACCAGTAGATGGTAACATTCCAGGAGTGTATGACCAATGGTGTGACATTGGAATTTGGGGGTGGGGGTGGTGGGAAGAAGCTGGAGAATTGGATTATTCTGTTTATTTCACCATACAAGACTATATATTCTTAACATATTCTTAATGCTGACATTAAGAATTTAAAAAAATATTATTAGACCAAAAAAAAAGAAAAAAAGGAAAGAAAACTGCAGGCTTCTAACTTGCAGTTTATTGACCCTAGAGGAGTGTAACAGACTTTTAAACTTTGAGTTTTTATCAAAGTTATTGTATAGTTAGTGGGACTTCCCTGGTGATGCAGTGGTTGGGAGACCACCTGCCAACGCAAGGGACACGTGTTCGAGCCCTGGTCTGGGAAGATCTCACATGCCGCGGAGCAACTGAGTCCATGCACCACAACTACTGAGCCTGCGCTCTAGAGCCCACGAGCCACAACTACTGAGTCCGCGCACCACGACTACTGAAGCCCATGCGCCTACAGCCTGTGCTCCACAGCAAGAGAAGCCACTGCAATGAGGAGCCTGCACGCTGCAACAAAGAGTGGACCCCGCTCGCCCCAACTAGAGAAAGCCCGAGCACAGCAGCAAAGACCCAACGCAGCCAAAAATTAAAAAAAAAAAAAAAGATACTATTTAAAAAAAAGTTATTATATAGTTAGTGAAGAAATACTTAGTGAATATCCATCATGTCCAAACTCTATTCCAAGCACCAGGAATGCAGAAGTGGAAAAGATGAATGACCTATTGTGATGTAAACACAAAGTAGTTTCAGCTGCTCATTAATGTTATGGAAAAATAGAACAGTTTTGTCATTGTGATGATGACCTGAGTGAGCTGCTTAGGTAGAGTGATCAGGGAAGGCCTCACTGAGTAGGTGACATTTGAGCTGAAACTGGGTGCTGAAGAAGAGGCAGCAATCTAGAGGAAGGATATTCCAAACAGAACGAATAACAAGTACAGGAGCACTCTGAAATGTGAACAGGTCATCTATACATACCTAATACACCTTTTGCCTTATACCTGAAAGACATTTACAACTTACTTTTTCTTATCAAATGTGAGGCTGATATCAGAGCAGTAGTTTTGAAACTATTTGGTATCAGAATCCCTTTACACTCTTCAAACATTATTGAAGTCCTCAAAGAGCTTTTTTTGTTTATATGGATTATTATATCAACTGATAGTTACTGTATTAGAATGAAAATGCCTAAATTTTTAAAGTATTTATTAGTTCATTTAAAAAGTAACAAATTCTGGGGCTTCCCTGGTGGCACAGTGGTTGAGTGTCCGCCTGCCGACGCAGGGGACACGGCTTCGTGCCCCGGTCTGGGAAGATCCCACATGCCGCGGAGCAGCTGGGCCCGTGAGCCATGGCTGCTGAGCCTGCGCATCCGGAGCCTGTGCTCCGCAACGGGAGAGGCCACAACAGTGAGAGGCCCGTGTACCGCAAAAAAAAAAAAAAAAAAAGCAACAAATTCTTAATATGTTAACATAAAAATAGCTTTATGAAAAAAATTATTTTCGAAAACAAAAATCAATTTTGTGGGAAGAGTGGTGTTTTACATTTTTACAGATCTTTTTAATGTCTGGCTGGATTCTCATATCTGATTCTGTGTTCACTGTTTCTGTTGCAATGTTATTTTGGTTAAAATATGTGAAAAAAATCCAGCCTCACACAGATATATAGTTGGAAAAGAAAGGAGTGTTTTTAAAGGCTTTATAGGTAATTATGGATGTTTTTCTTTGACACTATACCAAAACTAGAAAAGTGTTGGTTCTTAAAGGTTAATTGCCCTGTGAACTCTAAAGCCACCAGTGAATATGTACTGTTACGTTGAAAGCCATTGGCCTCTCTTACCCGTGTATGGTTTTATAACTTAGATATTGGTCTTCTGGAAAATATTGGTTCACTGTGTTATGCAGGTCTTCCAAATGTTGACCTTTTTCATTGTAAAATATCAAAGGATCACATTTGTTACTATCACCACTGATCTCATCAGGAAGGTCTGTGAATATTAAGCTGTCAAGCTCATGGTGACAGATACAAGTTTTCTGAAATGCTAATTTTTGCTTAGAAGCTGAGATTGGCAAAAAATTTTCCCAGTTACTTTCCTTAAAGTTACAAGCTTTCTTTATTCATCTTTTTAGAAAATATCTGCAAATAGCCAACTCTGAATAATTATGGAATTTTATGAAAAAAAATGGGTAGTTCATGTAGAAACTCAAATGACTGCATGGTATTTTTCCTGCAGACAACCACTGTGTACTTGATGTGTGCTTTCCATTTTGTCAGAGAATATTAAATAATATCTTAATGGCAGAAAATGTTTTATATAGACATCTAAACTGCAGAGGGGAAGTATTCCATGCCCTGTGTATAATTTATCATGACTAAAAGAGCCAAGTTAGATCATATTATCTGTGTCTTATTTCCTTATATGTTATATAATGTTTTATCCCAAAAATTCATGTTATTAATAACTTTTGCAACATTCAGTGATATTTCAATTGCAACAGACTCAAAAGCAACACCTTGGAAAATACTTTACACATATATAATATTTTTAAAATGCCTACTTTGTTTTTAATTTTTATTTTATTTTTTTAATTGAAATATAGTTTGTTTACAATGTTGTGTTAGTTTTAGGTGTATAGTAAAATGATTCAGTTATGCATATATATATATCTATTTTTCAGATTCTTTTCCCATATAGGTTATTACAAAATATTGAGTATAGTTCCCTGTGCTATACAGTAGGTCCTATGTGTTATCTATTTTATATATAGTAGTGTGTATATGTTAACCCCAAACTCCTAATTTATCCCTCCTCCCCCTCCCCCTTGGTAAGCACAAGTCTATTTTCCATGTCTGTGGGTCTATTTCTGTTTTGTATGTAAGTTCATCTGTATCATTTTTTTTCATTCCACATTTAAGATATATCATATTTGTCTTTTTCAGTCTGGCTTACTTAGTATGACAATCTAGGTCCATCCATGTTGCTGCAAATGGCATCTTTCATTCTTTTTTATGGCTGAATAATGTTCCACTGTATATGTATACCACATATTCTTTATCTGTTCATCTGTTGATGGACATTTAGGTTGTTTCCATGTCTTGGCTATTGTAAATAGTGCTGCAGTAAACATTGGGGTGCATGTATCTTTTCAAATTATGGTTTTCTCAGGGTATGTGCCCAGTAGTGGGATTGCAGAATCATATGGTAGTTCTATTTTTAGTTTTGTAAGGAGCCTCCATACTGTTCTCCCTAGTAGCTGCACCAATTTACCTTCCCACCAATAGTGCAGGAGGGTTCCCTTTTCTCCACACCCTCTCCAGCATTTATTATTTGTAGACTTTTTGATGATGGCCATTCTGACTGGTGTAAGGTGATACCTCATTGTAGTTTGGATTTGCGCTTATCTAGTAATTAGCAGTGTTGAGCATTGTTTCATGTGCCTTTTGGCCATCAGTATGTCTTCTTTCTTCTTTGGAGAAATTTCTATTTAGATCTTCTGCCCATTTTTTGATTGGGTTGTTTGTTTCTTTGATACTGAGCTGTATGAGCTGTTTGTGTATTTTGGAGATTAATCCTTTGTTGCATCGTTTGCAAATATTTTCTCCCATTCTGTAGGTTGTCTTTTTGCTTTGCATATGGTTTCCTCTACTGTGCAAAAGCTTTTAAGTTTAATTAGGTCCCATTTGTTTATTTTTGTTTTTATTTCCATTACTCTAGGAGATGGATCCAAAAAGATTTATGTCAGAGAATATTCTGCCTGTTTTCCTCTGGGAGTTTTATAGTATCCAGTCTTACATTTAGGTCTTTAATCTAAAAAATGGCCACTTTTAAATAATTTGGCTCTTAGTAAGATTCTATCCATATTTCCTACTGAGTTTCTACTACTTCATACTTACTCTGTTTTTCTAAAATTCAGAATATTTGGTATATATTTTATTGTTTACGTAAGTGATCGCTTGTGTGTTGAAAGCTTCTCTTAATTAAAAGTGTGTCCTAAAACATTGTAGACCGAGATAGTGACCTTGAGTCTTTCAGACAGTGTCATTTAGTAATGCAAATTGCAACAATGCTCATAAATCAGAGCATTTTTCCTTGAAAATCATGTGGGAACAGTGTTGGCATAAGCTCACTGCTGTTTGGAGTTTTGGTTTCAGTTGCATTTCTTACCCCACCCCTGGCACCTGACCTTAGGAATATTAGTTACGATTTGGAGTATTGCATTTCTCCTGTGCTTACTGTGTTCTGTTTCTTTTAAGTCCTCAGAAAACTGAAGCAAATTTAATTGTTTGGTTTTAAAGATTTTGCTGTTTTCTCTTTCCAAAGGGATTTTGCTGTAGGAATCTGTAACAAAATCAGTGAAATGATTCAAGGTATGTATGCTTCATTTGGTATTATGAAGTAACTTAATGGGATTTATATTAATATTAGCTGCTAACATTTATTAAGTACTTACTGTGTGCTAGTCACTATTCATTCGTTTATTCATTCAAATAATGTTTATTAAGTGTCTTCTAAATGCCAGAACTATTCTAGGTGCTTAGGATACAGTAGTACACAAAACAAAGCCCTTACCCTCATGTAACCTACATTCTAATGGTGGAAGGGTTGGTGGTGGCAACAGATAAGTAAATTTATGACATATCAGGTGCTGCGGAGAACAAGTGCGGTAAGAAGGATAGAGAGTCCCCAGAGCAGATGGCAGGATAGAAGGGGGGAAGTTACTGTTTTATATATGTTGATCAAGGATGACTTCTGATAAAGTGATATTTGAGTGAGAAGTGCAGATATTTAGGGGGAAAACATTCTGACCTGGGGGAGAGCTGTGCTGTTAGGAGCTCTGGGACTCTCTTCACTCTGCTAATGTCCCTCCAGTATCTTCCAGCTGCAACGAAACTCAAATTCAAATTCCTCCCTGTAGCCTACAAAGCCTTAGTATTCTAACCTCATCTTCCATACTGTGCTTCACATGTATTACCCCATTTACCCTCATAATAGTCATAAAAGGAAACTCTAGGGTTACAGCATTGCACAGCTCTAGAGAACACGACTCTTTTTGTGTATTTCTAGATGGCATTTCTTTGAATTGTGCAATTTGGTAGACTTGGATAGGTAATACTACTACCCCTATTTTATGGAAAAGGAAATGGAGCCACAATAAAATCACTTAATTGAAGACCAAGATACAGTGGTTGAGCTTTGTCCTGTTTCTGTTTATCCCTTTGTCTTTTTTCCCCTGCTGCCAGAAAAGGGCTGTCCTGCAGAAAGCTATCATTAGAAGGAAGCATCACTCATTCATTGAGCAGGTTTTTATTGAATGCCTACTGTATCAGACAAGATCTCAGCAGGAAACAGATGTCACATTTGAGCTGAGATAATTAGTAGGGTTTAATGAAGGAACGATTTACAAAGGTGTGGGCAAGGTAAACTATAGGGGATGATGTAGTCTATACCCCTCTATGGTGCAGAAGAGGGAGTGGCTACCAGAACCTGGAGTCACATCAAGAGGGCCACTTTGAAAAGCTGACCTTCAGAATGATGTGACCTGATGTGACCCTGCAGAGAAGGAGCCAAGGAATAAATACTCGGTCCTGAGCATTCTTCTCTTCCCCTCTGCTGGGGCTCTCCACCCAGAGAGAAGGCAAATAGCAAGGGAGTTGATGTGAGCCTCCTAGGGTGCTGGAGGATTCTGTATAGCTTGAGTGGTGGCTCTATGGATATATTCATATGTAGAAATCCATTGATATGCATACTTAAGATTCATTTTTGTTCCATAAGTTTTATCTGTAAAAAATTAAAGTAGGGACTTCCCTGGTGATGCAGTGGTTAAGAATCCACCTGCCAGTGCAGGGGACACGGGTTCAAGCCCTGGTCTGGGAAAATCCCACATGCTGCGGAGCAACTAAGCCCATGCACCACAGCTACTGAGCCTGCACTCTAGAGCCCGCGAGCCACAACTACTGAAGCCCGCATGCCTAGAGCCCGTGCTCTGCAACAAGAGAAGCCACCGGGACTTCCCTGGTGACGCAGTGGTTGAGAGTCCGCCTGCTGACGCAGGGGCCGTGGGTTCGTGCCCCAGTCTGGGAAGATCCCACATGCCGCGGAGCGGCTGGGCCTGTGAGCCATGGCCACTGAGCCTGCGCGTCCGGAGCCTGTGCTCCGCAACAGGAGAGACCACAACAGTGAGAGGCCCGCGTACCGCAAAAAAAAAAAAGAGAAGCCACTGCAGTGAGAAGCCTGCACACCGCAACGAAGAGTAGCCCCTGCTCACTGCAACTGGAGAAAGCCCGCGCACAGCAACGAAGACCCAATGCAGCCAAAAATAATTAAATAAAAACAAACAAACAAATAAATAAATTTAAAGTGGAAGTAAATGAACAGGAATTAGGAGATAGAAAGAGAGACAGGGAGAAAAACACAGGGGTAGGAATGGGGGCAAGGTGGAGGAAGATTGGAGCTCAAGATATAGAAGTGGTGAGCAAGTTTTAGGAATAAAGTATCCTTAAATTAAATTTTAAGCTGCTTGTGTTTCTGCAAAGTAAAATCTTGAGTCTCCCTAAGCCTTCAGTAAAAATGTCTGTAAACACAAAGAGTCCCTCTGACTGCTGGATTGAGAATAGACTTGCAGAGGAGAAGGGGGAGATATGCGACAGGAGTCTGCCATGGGGAAAGGCCTAAGTAGAGACCATACTTAGGACACTGTTGCAATGGTCCAGTCAAGAGATGGTGGTGGAAATGGACTAATGTGATAGCAATGAAGGTGGAAAGACAGTCAGATTTGGGTTATATTTTGAAGATAGAAACCAACAAGATTTGTTGATAAATTTGGATGTGGGTGTGAGAGAAATAAGGGAATCAAGAAAGACTCCAAGTTCTGAGGAGCTGTAATGATGGAGTTGTCATATCCTGAAATGGGAAAAGTTGGAGGGGCAATTTCATAGCAAAGATCAGAAGTTGTCTTTGGGCTGTGTTAAGTATAAAATACATCTGAGACATCCCATTGGAGATGACCAGAGGTAATGGGATACACATATCTGAAGTTCAGGGAGCAGGGAGGCGAGGGGGAGGCAGTCTTTAAAAGCATATAGCTGGTGGGGTTCCCTGGTGGCGCAGTGGTTGAGAGTCCGCCTGCTGATGCAGGGGACACGGGTTCGTGCCCCGGTCCTGGAAGATCCCACATGCCGCGGAGCGGCTGGGCCTGTGAGCTATGGCCGCTGAGCCTGCATGTCCGGAGCCTGTGCTCCGCAACGGGAGAGACCACAGCGGTGAGAGGCCCGCGTACCGCAAAAAAAAAAAAAAAAAAAGCATATAGCTGGTAATAGAAGCCATGGGTATATATAAGCTCACTCAGGGAAAGTACATAGGGTAAGAAGATAATATATTACCAAGCCCAAGGAATACCAGAAGTTAAAGTGTGGATAAAGAGGAGAATACAAAGAGATTGAGAAAGGACAAAAACCAGGAAGAGTGTGAAAAAGCAGAAGCTATTGAGAAAGAGTTTCAAAGATAGACTGGTCATTCAAATGCATTCAGTACCTTAAGGATCAAAACAATAATAGCATAAGCCTGATATGATCCTGCAGAGAGAAAACCAGGGAGTAAATGCTCTGACCTTATTCTCCCTCCCATCTCCTGGGACTCTGTTTTGGCTAAACTCAAAGAGAGGCCAAATAGTAAGGGACTTAGTTGATGTAAGCCACTGTTGGATGTTGAAATATTTATGTATTCACACTAACAGTTACTTCACAGGGACAAAACCAGTGATCAGCAGAGATAAATTAGCTTTTGACATATGTGTAGTATATTATAATGACAGTTTTTTGTTCACTGTCACCTCAAAGCCGTGCTGTAGAAGAAAAGACTTTTTTGTTTATGTAGCTCCAATGTTGACAGGAAAAGATGCTTTGGAATTAATCCTCATGGAGTTCCAGCTTTGTATACTGTAAAGAAAGGCATTGCTACACAAAGTTCAGAGAGTTTCAAAACTGCTCCATACACAGTCTGTTCACATCCTGATCTTGACTTAGAATTGAAGGAAATAATTAAAATTGTAAATATAATCAAATAATCACCATTGAGTTTGTACATATACGTGTGTATATGTATACGTGTATGTGTATATCTTTTAGTATCCTTTGGGAAGAAACAGGCAGCAAATATGACTGCTTTCTACTGTGCCTTTTAAGGGCATTTTCTACTATCAGCATGTAGTTTAATAAGCACCCACAACTTAAGATACATACTTTTGAAAAAAAACTATTGAACTTGTTGATTATCTCTAGTAGATAATTATCTTTAATCTTATAACCATAATACTCATATACTATTTGTTTTTAAATGGTCATTTTGCTAATTGAATCAGACCTTTTAACTGTGAACTATTATCCAGGATGATGATCAGAAATCTCTAAGCATTCTTTCTGTATCTAGGTCTAGCCACGCCAGTCGACTTGAAGCTGAAGTTGATCCCTATCCTGCAGCACATGCACCATGATGCAATATTGGCATCCAGTGCTCGTGAGCTCTTACAACAGCTAGTCACATCCTACCCTTCCAACAAAATGGTGATTGTTTCTTTGCACACCTTTACTCTGCTTGCAGCTTCATCCTTGGTTGATACGCCTAAACAGGTAATGTCAATTTTCTTTAACTGCCTTTTCAATAAACTTGCATATTAAGTATACGATAAAAAATAAGTAACCCATAAGTTTTGATAACATTAAGATCCCTTTCTCTGATAAAGATCAGAGAAGGTTTCATTTCCTTTTGCTTGCTTTTTTCCTCTGTTCATAGTGCTAATTCTTGAGAGCCTTGAGAGAAATGAGGGGGAGGTGGGGGTACGTGGCAGAGCATAGAGTTGGTGGGGGAAAAAAAAGGGAAGAATTGAGTGTTTGAGGCCAGGTCTTGTGCTGGAACCTTGGAAGTTAAATGATAGTATATTTCTATACAAGAGGAGAAAGAGGTCCAAACATGGGCACATAGCGAATAAATGACAGGGCTGTAATTTGAAATGAGCCCTGTCTCAAATGTAAGTTTCACTAACTTACACTGCATCCCTAATGATAATTTCAGTGACAGTATCATTCATGGAGTGACTTATTTCTTTTGTAGATTCAGCTTCTATTGCAGTATTTGAAGAATGACCCCAGGAAAGCAGTAAAGAGACTTGCTATTCAAGATCTGAAATTACTTGCCAGTAAAACACCACATACTTGGAGTAGGGAAAACATTCAGGTATGCAGAACTTTGAACATTAATATTTTATATAGAAAAATAATATAGCATTATAATAGAGCATATTGTTTTGCTTTACATTTTTATATTGGGTTGACCAAAAGGTTTGTTTGGTTTTTTCTGTAAGATGGCTCTAGTGGCACTTAGTTGTGTTTAACTTCATTCGAAACAATTTTGTTAGATTGTATGTGACAGCTGTCATATCAGCATACATTTAATACAAGACTTATCAAAATTGGTGAATTTTTGTGTAGCCATTTTAATATTGAAGATGGAAGAAAAAAGCAACATTTTTGACCTATTATGCTTTATTATTTCAAGAAAGGTAAAAATGCAAAAAAAGATTTGTGCAGTGTATGGAGAAGGTGCTGTCACTAACTGAACGTGTCAAAAATGGTTTGTGAGGTTTTGTGCTGGAGATTTCTCGCTGGACGTTGCTCCACGGTTGGATACCCCAGTTGAAGTTGATAGCCATCAAATCGAGATATTAATTGAGAACAATCAACATTATACCCCACAGAAGATAGCTGACATACTCAGAATATCCAGTCAAGCATTGAAAATCATTTACACCAGCTTGGTTATGTTAATCGCTTTGATGTTTGGGTTCCACATAAGTTATATTTCCACATGCAATTCTCTACTTAAACGTAACAAAAACGTTCCGTTATTAAAACAAATTGTGTATACGTATAGCTGATTTCACTTTGTTATACAGCAGAAACTAACACAACATTGTAAAGCAATTACACTACAATAAAGATGTTAAAAAAAAAATTGTGACAGGCGATGAAAAGTGGATACTGTACAATAATGTGGAATGGAAGAGATCGTGAGGCAAGCGAAATGAACCACCACCAACCACACCAAAGGCCGGTCTTCATCCAGAGAAGGTGATGTGTATATGGTGAGATTGGAAGGGAGTCCTCTATTATGAGCACCTTCCGGAAAACCAAAGGATTAATTGCAACAAGTACTACTCCCAATTAGACCAACTGAAAGTAGCACTCGACGAAAAGTGTCTAGAATTAGTCAGTAGACTAATCTTTCATCAGGATAATGCAAGACAGAATGTTTCTTTGATGACCAGGCGAAAACTGTTAACAGCTTGGCTGGGAAGTTCTGATTCATCTGCCTTATTCACCAGACAATGCACCTTCGGATTTCCATTTATTTTGGTCTTTACAAAATTCTCTTAATGGAAAAATTTTCAATTTCCTGGAAGACTGTAAAAGGCACCTGGAACAGTTCTTTGCTCAAAAAGATAAAAAGTTTTGGGAAGATGGAATTATGAAGTTGCCTAAAAAATGACAGAAGGTAGTGGCACAAAAGGGTGAATATGTTGTTCAGTAAAGTTTTTGGTGGAAATGAAAAAGGTGTCTTTTAGTTTTACTTACAAACCAAAGGCACTTTTTGGCCAACCCAATATTATCTTTGTCTTTTTCTAAGTGTTTCAATCTAAAAAATTTCCAAGAGCATTGTTGATATTGGTGGCAGAAGTTAGAAGTGGCAAAGTAAATATATAAAACTTCTTTCTTTTTTTCCCTTTTTTTTCCAGTTTTATTGAGATAAAATTGACAGAGCATTGTATAAGTTTTAGGTATACAGTGTAATGATTCGACTTACATCATGAAATTATTACACAATAAGTTTAGTGAACATCCATCATCTCATAGATACAAAATTAAAGAATTTAAAAAATATTTTTTTGTGTGATAAGAACTCTTAGGATTTACTTTCTTAACAACTTTCATACATAACCTAACAACAGTGTTAATTATATTTATCATGCTATACATTACATTCCTGGTACTTATTTATCTTATAACTGGAAGTTTGTGCCTTTTGGCTGCTTTCATCCAACTACCCCGTGCCTCTGGTAACCACAAATCTGATCTCTTTTTCTATGAATTTGTTTGTATGTTTGTTTGTTTGTGTGCTTGCTTTTGAAGTATAACTGAGCTGCAACACTGTGTTAGTTCCTGTTACACAACATAGTAATCTTTTTCTATACATTTCAAAATGATCACCATGATAAGTCTAGTTATGCTGTGTCACCATTCAAAGATATTACTTAGTTATTGAAAAATTTACATCCTTTAATGTTTAGGTTTGTTTTAGTGAATTAGACTTGCCTCTCAGTTTCTTTTTAATTGTCCCATAGCAGCACCAAGGCTAATTGAGAAGCCCAGTTAAATTGTTTATTTTATTCTTGTTTCCTTTACTCAATTTAGGGAGAACAGTTTTGGTGCTGACTGTATTTATTAGAGAAAGGTACTGGATGGGGAACTTAGCGAACTGTATTTCTCCTTTTCACACAGAGGAAAAGACATTCTTAAGTTTTCTTTTGTAAATACAAGAACAGATTTCAATCTCTAGACTTTTAATGTGTCATCTTTTGTAGCATTTCCTAGGTTAAATTAATGTTTTATATTAATTTTTTCTCAAAGTGGAACCCTATTTGTTTGCCCATTACTGATGACAGATGCACCACTTTTAAAAAAATGCTGCTTAAAGTGAAATGGAAAATTGTCAGAAATAAATCTTACTTTCATGGATTTTATTATCTCTTGGTATGATCATAGCTACAGTGTAACAAAAACCTTTGAATTTCAGATTATGAAAACTGAACTGCTGTGTTTTTTTGTTTGTTTGCAATTTTCTAAACATGTTTTGGTATATTATGATTGATAGTCACAAATACCCCAAGACATAAGGACAGTAATTAGTATTTGCACTTAATAGATGAGCAAATTAGGGTTCAGAGAGACTTAATATGCTTAAGAGAGCTTCTTAAGAGGACTTAATTAAGAATTAAGAGAGCTCTGTCCTCTTGTGTTTTTTTCTACTAAACATACTATCCAAGAAGAGAATGTGCTCAGTCATTTTAGGGAACCAAACCAAGTGAGAGCACTGTATTATTCTATCTCATTTCTTTCCTTATTTTGAGATAAATCACACATACAAAAAAGTATGTACAATGTATATTTAATAGTTTAATAATTGTAAATCAAAACCCATGTAACCACCATCCAGCTAGAAAGAGAACACTGCAAAATCACAGAACCCTGCTTCCTTCTCTCACATCGTTCTTCCTGATCATAGCCTTAATACCCACCCAATGGAAACCACTGTTTTGACCTTTGTGATAATCATTTCTTTGCTCTTTATAGTTTTACCATCTATATATATGCCTCCCTAAAAATATTGTTTAGTTTTGTTTGTTTTTACTTCTTTTGCTCAACATTATACTGATGAGACTCATTCATGTGGTTGCATGTTTTTTTCCTTTAATTGATATACAGTTGTCCCTTGACATTTTTGGGGGCTTGGTTCCGGTACCCCCTGCTGAATACCAAAATCCTCAGATGCTCAAGTTCCTTGTATAAAATAGTAGTTTTTGCATATAACCTATGTATATCCTCCTATATACTTTAAATCATCTTTAGATTACTTACAATACCTAATACAATGTAAATATTATGTAAGTAGTTATAAATAAAATGTAAATGCAGTGTAAGTAGTTGCCCTTGCCATGCTCTGAAATGGTTAAGAGCTATGACATAAGAATTTTCTGTCTTCTGAGGGTATAGCTTTAAAAGTGCCATAAGTCAGGGGTGGGATAGGGAGGGTGGGAGGGAGGGAGACGCAAGAGGGAAGAGATATGGGAACATATGTATATGTATAACTGATTCACTTTGTTATAAAGCAGAAACTAACACACCATTGTAAAGCAATTATACCCCAATAAAGATGTTAAAAAAAAAAAAAAGTGCCATAAGTCCATCTGAACCTGGAACTTCTTCCAGGGATAGAGTTTTGAGAATATTTCTAATTACTTACATGGTTATTGCCCTATCAAAGTTTTCTACCTCTTGAATCAGTTTTGAGAATTTGTTTTCCATTTAATTTATTTTGCAGATTCATGAGTATCAGTATAAAGAACCTTTATAATTTTTAGTAGCTCCGTGTTTAAAATTTTATCTTTATTTTATTCTTACTATTGTGTTTATGTTCCCCTTTTCTTGCCAGAAGCATGGCTTTCTTGTGCCTTTCAAGTGGTTGGTACATTTATTTTTATTCTTCTGTTTAATAATGAAAGCACTTAAGGCTATTAATTTTCCTCTTAGTGCAGGTTGGCCACATTCCATAAATTACAACTTTCAGTGTTCCCATTGCCATTAATTTGAAATGCACTTTTTTTTTTAAAATAAATTTATTTATTTTTTGGCTGTGTTGGGTCTTCGTTGCTGTGCGTGGACTTTCTCTAGTTGCGGCGAGCGGGGGCTACTCTTCGTTGCAGTGCGGGGGCTTCTCATTGCGGTGGCTTCTCTTGTTGCGGAGCACGGGCTCTAGGTGCGTGGGCTTCAGTAGTTGCAGCACATGGGCTGAGTAGTTGTGGCTCGCGGGCTCTAGAGCGCAGGCTCAGTAGTTGTGGCACATGGGCTTAGTTGCTCCGCGGCATATGGGATCTTCCCAGCCAGGGCTTGAACCCATGTCTCCTGCATTGGCAGGAGGATTCTTAACCACTGCGCCACCAGGGAAGTCCCTGAAATGCACTTTTTAAGTCAGATTTTGTGGTATAATTTATTTACAGAAACTTTTCTAGGTGCACAGTTCTAGATATGCAGTTCAAATTTTAATAGATGTATACAGTTGTGTAACTACCACCACAATTGTGATATAGAACATTTTCAAATCACTCCAGAGTTCCTTCAGGCCCCTCTAGTCAGTCTTTCCCCTAACCCCTGACTAGTACTGAACTGATTTCTATCCCTATAATTTTGCCTTTCCAAAATATAAATGGAAGCATACAATATGTAGCCTTTTGGGTATGGCTTCTTTTGCTTAACATAATGCTTAGCATAATTTATCCATGTTGTTACATGAAGCAGTAGTTTGTTCCATTTTACTGCTGAGTAGTATCCCAGTATATGGACCATAGTTTATTTATCCGTTGACAGCTTCATGGACATTTGAATTGTTCCCAGTTTTTTGTGGGTTTTTTTTCCATTATAAATAAAGCTTTTATTGTACAGATCTTTGTAGGACATCTCTTGGGTAAAAACGTAGGAGTAGAATTGTTGGGTTGTGTGGTAAATGTATGTTTAACTTTGTAAGAAACTGCCAAACTGTTTTCTATAATGGCTGTACCATTTTACATACTCAGCGGCAATGTATGAGTTGTAGTTCTTTATCCTTGCTAGCACTTTTTATTGTATGGCTTTGTAATTTTAGTCTTTTGAATAGTTGTGTAGTGGTATCCACCAGCATCGTATAGGCTTGTCATCCAGATCTCTTCTTTAGTGAAATGCCTGCTCTAATCTTTTATGCTGCTTTTTTTTTTAGGTTTTCTTCTTGTTACTGAGCTCCTTATATATTCCAGATACAAATACTTTTGTCAGATGTGTATTTTGCAGATATTTTCTGCCAGTATGTGCCTTGAATACAGCATCTTTTGAAGAACAGAAGTTTTTTTGTTTCGATGAAATATAGTTTATCAATTTTTTTTTTTCCTTTTGGGGTTGTATTTTTGTTTTTTATCTAGGAAGTTTTTGTGTTTTTTTTTGTTGTTTGTTTTGTTTTTTTTGCGGTACACGGGCCTCTCACTGTTGTGGCCTCTCCCGTTGCGGAGCAACAGGCTCCGGACACACAGGCTCAGTGGCCGTGGCCCACGGGCCTAGCGGCTCTGCAGCATGTGGGATCTTCCCGGACCGGGGCACGAACCCGTGTCCCCTGCATCAGCAGGTGGACTCTCAACCACTGTGCCACCAGGGAAGCCCCTATCTAGAAAGTCTTTATCTAACCCAAAGTCTCAAAGATTTTCTCATATATTTTCTTCTAGAAGTTTTATAGTTTTAACTTTTATATTTAGCTCTATGTAATCCATTTTGAGTTGACTGTTGTATATGGTGCAAGGTAAGAATGGAGGTGTGTTTGGATAGCCAGGTGTTCCAGCACCATTTGTTAAAAAGTCTATCCTTTCTCTGTGAATTACCTTAGCATCTTTGTTGAAAATGAGTTGACCTTATCTATATAGGTCTATTTCTGGATTCTGTTCTGTTCCTTTGGTCCGTGTATCTGTTCTTAAGCCAATAGCACACAATTTTGATTTCTGTAGCTTGGAATTCTGTAAGTCTTGGCATCAGGTAGTGTGAGTCCTCTACCTTTGTATTTATTTTGGATGTTCTAGGTCCTTTGCCTTTCCATACAAAATTTTAAACCAATTTGTCAATTTCTACGAAAAAGTCTGCTAGGATTTTGATTGGTATTTGCATCTATAGATCAATTTGGAAAGAATTGACATCTTAATAGTATTGAGTTTTCTAATCTATGAACATGGCATATCTCCATTTATTTAGATCTTTCTCAGTTTCTCATCAGTGGTTTTTAGTTTTCAGCATACAAATTTTGTTCATATTCTGTGAGATATTCCTAGGTGTTTCATGGTTTTTGGTTGCAGAATCATCCCTTTGTATCACATCTGCTGATTCAGCCAACCACCAATGACTCAAAGAAGTATTCCAAAAAAAAATCTCAGGAAGTCCCAAAAAGCAAAACTTGAATTTGCCACCTGCCAGCAATTATTTACATAGCATTTACATTGTGTTAGGTATTATAAGTAATCTAGAGATGATTTAAAGTATGTGGGAGGATGTGCATATGCAATTTATATGCAAATACTACACCAGTAGTATTTGAGCATCTGTAGATTTTGGTATCTGCAGCCGGGAGTGGGGGGTCCTGGAACCCCTGCGGATACTGAGGGGCGACTGTATTGTAAATGATTTTGTTCTTTTAGTTTCCATGAGAGCAGTTTTGATTTCCTCTTTGACCATGGAATTAGTTTAAATAATATTTGTATCCCCTTTTTTCTTATTCTTCTTTTATCCCATTTATTAAGATGTAACTGACATACATCACATACATAAGTTTAAGCATAATGGTTTGACTTACAAATATTATGAAATGATTAACACTAAGTTTAGTTAGCATCCATCATCTCATATAGATAAAAAGAACAAGAAAAAAATTTTTTTTGCTTATGATGAGAACTCTTAATATTTACTGTAACAATTTTCCTATATATCACACAGCAGTGTTAACTACAGTCATCATATTGTGCATTACATCCCTAGTACTTACTTTTCTTATAACTGGAAGTTTCTGTTTTTGACGTGATAAGGTTTTTATATTTGTAGATGGAATTTTTGTTGTTGCTAATCTTTTGTTATTAATTCCTAATTTTAAGGTTTCTTTGTGGCGCAGTGTAGGATCATTTTTTGTAAACAGTTCGTAGAATTTGAAAAGACAGTATATTTTCTATATAATGTAATATATATGTTAAGTAATACAGATAAATATATAATATATATATGTGTTAATATATATTTCAGTATTAAACTGTATGAAATCTTATTGATACTACTCAAGTATACTATATCTTAAATTAGTTTCTCTTTTTGATCTGTGAAGTTTTGATATTCATTAGCTTCTCATGCCAATTTATATGTAACCATTTTAATTTAAAAATCTTAATGCTATCTTGTTCCACAGATAGAACTTCTATTAGTGTAAAAGAATCCTCTCTCCTATTTAAAGCTGTTTTGGCCTCAAGTTCTTTATATAATATTAATATTGCCTCTTGTTTATTTTTCTTTCCACATATCTATCAGGTCTTTGCCAATTTTGTTATCCTCAACCTTTCTCTGTCATTTAGGTTTGATTCTTATAAATAACATATAATTAGATTTACCTCTTTAGACTTAATCTGAGTCTTTTTTAGTAGTGTAACTTATTTACATTTATCGATGTAACTGAGTTTTTGTACTTTTATAAACAGTCGTATTTTAGACTGTTTACAATGTGTCCTTTTTTGTTTCCTTTGTTTCATTACTTTGTTATTTTGATCAAGTTTTCACTGTTCTTTTATTCTCTAGTGAACTAAAAAGATTTTAGCATGGTAATTAAGCATTATTCTTACTTTACCTACCTCTATATTTTATATATTAATATAAGAACTTGTGTATCTCTATTAAGAATGAAAAGTATGGTGGTTGAAATATTGCAAATTTTAGCAGGCTTAAATTCTCCTCTTTTCTACTCCCCTTCATTCCCTCCTCCCCCTGTATGTTGTTGAAATAATCTGAAATTTAATTACCAGTTACTTTTTTTATACTATGCAGTTATCGTGTGAAATTTTTTTTATAATATTTGCATTGAACTTCACAACCACATTAATGGTTACTTAGGTGTTAACTGTTTTGTTGATTTCACAGCTTACGAGTATTTCTTCAATATACCACATCTTCCCTGAAGTTTTTTGTTCTGATTTATCTTTATCTTTCTTGTGGCTTTTTTCTTTAGTTCTTTTTAATCGAAAATACATGTTATTAAATATTTGTCTCTCCCACAAAGAATTTTTTCCCACTGTGCCTGAAATCTGAGCATATTGATTTTAATTAAATGGATGTGGTCAAATAATCATTTTTTCAAAGCCTGGGTGTATTTTTGAAAATATTGAAATAGAGCAGAAGAAAACAGTTCTAATGATTTAACCTTTACAAGGTAATAGCTTGTTGATTTCAAATTCAAATTTTACTCTGTCACCAAGAGTAATTATTTTTATTCAAGGTTTTCCTCGCTCCTTCTTTTCTTTCTTCATTCTTTCCTTTCTTCCTCTCAGCCAGTCTTATCACTGCTGATTGATTTTTGAGTTTTGGTATTTCAGTTGCAAATTGTGTGCATTCTATTGCTATTTTTACGGGTGAGTTGGTAGGTATTATAATTTCCACCTGTAATCAGATATTCCAGGTTTAAAGGAAATACTTTCGTTCCGAATGTCTTAAAAACCTGAAGGAAGGAAGGGCCTAAATCAAGGCCCAAGTATAGCGTATTATTGTTAAGGTAGTCAAAAACAAATAATTTCATAGGAACAAAAATATTTTTTCATGTGTTTGTATTTCTCTTTGGATTTTTTTTATATGTCTTGCTATAATATCCATTTGTGTTGATCAGTATTAATAGTTTACACTATTCTGGTGTTATTGTCTTATCTGAAGAGGTTGATTTATTCAACCTGTCTGTTACACAGCAAAAGATTATTTGTTCTGGGTATTCTCAAAGGCGTAATTTTATTTTTGACTTGATCTCTCCGAAGATTTCTGATTATATCTTACCTGATCCTAGGAGAAATGACAAGTTAAACATGAGAATTAGCTCTTTTAATAATCTTTTTCTTTTTGTAGTTAGTACAATGGAGACATAGAAAATTTAGAGGTATTATGTCTCTGGCAGAGTACTTTTGTTTATTTATTTTTCATTGAAGTATGGTTGACATACAATATTATATTAGTTTCAGGTGTATAACTTAGTGATTCAATATTTAAATACATTATGAAATGATCACCACAATAAATCTAGTAACCATTTGTCCTCATACAGAGTTACTACAGTATTATTCACCATGTTTCTTATGCTGCACATCATATGCTGTGACTTATATGACTGAAAGTTTGTACCTCTTAATCCCCTTCACAGAGTACTTTTAACATGACATTTTTCTTTATTTTGAAGATTATCAACTTTTTGCCATGCTTTTCTGGAACACATCCCTGGTGGCCAGTCCCATTCTAGAGTAGAGGAGAAGCCCCCATTTAGGAGCTGACCCAGAAAACAGTAATTCAGGACAGAGCCTCAGTTGAGCAGTGAGTTAAACCAGCCTGGAGAGAGAAATTCAGACCAAATAGTCAGTGACAGTAACAGTGGTGGTGTGTGAGAAAGGGGGCTCCATTTCAAGAGTTAGATATTTCCTTTTTGAAAAATGGTCCTGGTAAGAACAATTTTGTAATAGGTAACATCCTTGAAACAGAAACTTGAACCATATTTCATCGTTGAAATATGACTGATGTGCTATTTCTGGGGAACTTTGATGTGCTCCGTTAAGCTTACTACATTAAATTAATGGACCTTTAAACCAATATGTAATTACAGAGAGCATTTTAGGTATCCAATACTGTGCAAAGTGACAGAAATGAGAAGATAACACTGTAGATAATTTTATAGATTTTCTAACACTTTGTTCAATTTTTTAAATGGTAAATCTTTTCTTCTTTAAAATTATTAATATCATCTTATGTAACATGTCTCAACCTTCTTGATTATCCCAAAAGGTTAAATATCTGTTATACATAGAGCACTTTATAAGACATAATTTTGAATATGTGTAAATACAGGACATAACTTATGGGGCTATTTGGTTAGTAATTTTATTCCCAAGTACAAACTAACAGTACAAGGCAGAACAATTTAGGCAGTAAAAAGTGGATAAATGGAAGTAGGCTGTGTATTTAAATAAATAAATTAAAACTGTAATATTACCTAATGGCAATGACTTTTTTTTTCTTTTGTAAAAAAGCTTTCTTTTGAACTTCAAAAATAGCATCTATATCTGCTTTTACATCTTCATTCCCTACTCTTTCTTTAACACACTTGTTTATAGGTCTGTTTCCTTATTACTTTGCTTAGTTACTTAAAAGATCACCAGTGTTCTTCTTAATGCTAAATCCAGAACCTTTTTCTGCCTTTATCGTCTTTCCTTTTGATACATTGGACACTGTCAGCCTTCCCCTTCTTCAGTCCTTATCTGTCCTCACTTACTCTTCCCACTCTCTGAACTGCACCTTCTCTGGATTCTTCATTCCCCCTTTTCCTCAGAGTTGAATCTTTGAGTTGAATTCAGTCTAAGCTCTTTCTTCCATTTCTTCTCTGCCAGTCTGAGGGCTTCCTTTAGTATAAGCACATGCGTCCTCTAACAATCTAGTCCTCTTACCTGAGCTCAGTTGCTCTCCAGCATAGTAACTTGCAGAGGTTGTGAAGTGCTTTGACTCTTCAGTAGCTGTTTAATCTTACAGACAATAGATGTCACCGCCCGCCTTTTATTTTAAACTTCATTTCCTTTCTTTGCCAATATATTCATGTGTCAAAATTCAAATGCTACAAAAGGCTATATAGTAAAATATTTCCCACTTTTCTGCCATCCACTCAGCTCCTTTGCCCAGTGGTAACCAGTGTCTAATTTTTTATAGTTTTTCCAGGGATGTATAATTTCTGTATAAATCTTTACCCCCATTTTACAGACAAAGAAGTTGAAACTCAAAGATTTCAGTAATTGGTGCAGATCACAGCGATGGTGAGCGGCAAAGCCAGAATTCTAATGAGAGTGTTCCAGTTAAAAATCTGCGACATCTCAGATTCCAAATGCCTGGTGGATATTTCCTCTTGGACTTCATATCTCTTCCTGTTTTCTGTTGTTACTCAAAAATTAGTTTATCTGCATAAATTCTCAGTCTTTGTAAATGGAACCAACATTCTCTGGTCATCAGTTTTGAAATTTTATAATAATAATTGAATCCTTCTTGTTCATTCCCTCATATACAGTCTCCTTCAAAATGTCTCTCATATTTATACTCTCCATTCCTGCCACCGAGTTCTAGTTCAGGCCATCACCAGTCACCACCTGCTTGGATTACTGCCATAAGCTACAGGATGGCTCCTTACCTCTCAACTTTCTTTAACTTGTTCTGTTTACCATTGCCAGAATAATCTTCCCAACACTTTAGATGATGTTATTCCTCTCCAGTGGCTTCCTTTTTCCTTTCTCATCCTGTTTACATTACTCTGCCTAACATTCAAGGCCCTCTATAATCTGACCTAATCTTCCCTAATCAATATTTCTCTCTCTTAGCCTTCATCCCTTTTGGATATATCTCCTCTTACCGCAAATAAACACTTCATGTTCTGGCCTTATTGCCCCAGTTCTTGTTTGTATCACATAGACTGTCTTCCCTTCCATTACCAAAAACTACTTTGTGTTTCAAGTCCATTTCCATGCCTTCCACAGTAATGTTTGCTGCTGCTGCTATTTTTGTTATTAACTAAGTTTTTCTTTCAATTGAAAAAGTATACATGCACGTGATAAAAATTAAACAGAGTTCATAGGTGTGCAGTGAGCAAAATATAAGTGTCTTCCATCTCTTCCCTCTGGTCTCCTCTGTAGAGGTGATCACTATTACTAGTTTCTTAGGTATCCTTCCTGAATTTTTTCATCCACACACAAGCATGTGTATGTCCCATCTTTTTTCTGTACAAATGCAAATATACTCTATGCATGTTAAGAACTTTTTGTCACTTAAGAATGCATCTGGGGGGGGCTTCCCTGGTGGCGCAGTGGTTAAGAACCCACCTGCCATTGCAGGGGACACGGGTTTGAGCCCTGGTCCCGGAGGATCCCACATACCATGGAGCAACTAGGCCCGTGCGCCACAACTGCTGAGCCTGCGCTCTAGAGCCCGCAAGCCACAACTACTGAACCCGAGTGCCACAGCTGCTGAGGCTCATGCGCCTAGAGCCCATGCTCCACAACAAGAGAAGCTGCCAGAATGAGAAGCCCGCGCACCGCAATGAAGAGTGGCCCCCGCTCACTGCAACGAGAGAAGAGCCTGCACACAGCAATGAAGACCCAACGCAGCCAAAAATACAATAAATTAAAAAAAAAAAGAATGCATCTTGGGGAACATCTCATATTAGCACATAAATCTACTTCATTCTTTTACCAGCTGTGTGGTACTGTCTCTTTATTCCCAGTCCCCCACTGATGGACGTTAGAGTTGTTTCCAGTATTTTTGTTGTTGCCATTTACATTGCTCCATTGACGAGTTTGTTAAAAAAAGTTGCCTTTGTGAACATAAATTTCTAAAAGAGTAATTTGGGGGCTCAGTGATGTATATATATAAAATTTTTTATCTTGCCAATTACCCATCAATGAGATTTACACCCTTTTAGCTTTCTATCAGCAGTGTGTGAGTGCCTATTTCCCCCATGCTGTTTTCAGTGTTATGTATTATTAAACTTTAATCTTGGCCAATCAGATTGGTGAAAGCAACTCATTTTAATTTAAATTTTTCAAATTATCAGTGAGGTTTAAAACATCTTATATTTTAAAAACATTTATATAAATTCTGTGAACTACTGATTTTTCTTTTGGGCTGCTTGCCTATTTATTACTAAGAACTTTTTATATATTAAGATTATTGGGCCTTTGTTGATCTTACATGATATAAATTTTTTTCCCCAATTTTGGCACTTATCTTTTCACTTTTTCTTTTGCCATGTTAAATCTTAGTGCTTTTTACAGTTTTGTTTTTTATTTGCCATAAAAAGGAAACAAGAATCAAGTTTTATTTTATTCAGATGACTGGCCAGTTGCCCTTGAACTGTGTATTGAATAGTCTCTGATTTGAAATGCCATTATCATATATTAAATTCTGTGTGTATTTGAATCTATTTCTGGGACCAGTTCTCTTTTGATTTCTGTCCACAAGTAGGAAAAACTTATCTTATTACTATAGATTACATTTTAATATTTGGTAAGGCTTGTTTTGTTGTCCTTATACTTTGTCAGAATTTTCTGCATATTTTCTGATTTGTAAACAGGTTATCTAAGTTCTCCCCTCCCCCCAAGATTCTGTTGATATTTTTATTGGGGTCATATTAAATTTATTGTTTAACCCTTTCCGAAATTTTATTTTATTGAAGAATGTTTTCTTTCTTTTTTTTAAAATTTCTTATTTTTTTGGCCACGCCGTGCAGCCTGCGGATCTTAGTTCCCCAACCAGGGATCAGTCCCACGCCCCCTGCAGTGGAAGCGCAGAGTCTTAACCACTAGACCGCCAGGGAAGTCCCTGAAATTTTATTTTTAATTGTTCCCCTAGTCTTTCAGTTTTGCTCATTTTCTGAAACTTTGTCTTTGTGAGAGAATGGGAGTTGGTTTAATTTAACAGGACAGTTATTTGACCATTTACACTACATGCAGTAATGTTATAGAGTCCTAAGAGTAACTATACAGGATGAGCCAAGACTCGCTGTACTAGGAACACATATTCAAGGTTAACTACAGTGAAAAAAAAACTAGCATCTTGATTTTGGTAATACTTCAGATCACCTTAAGTCAAGAGTAGAGTAAATGACCTGAAATGGAGGAGGATAGATAGATAGCTCACTCACTTATTAACTAGATAGAATGCTACACTCTCTACTATTTAAAAAAAAATATATATATATATATATGTATGTATATATATGTATATATATGTATATATATATAAATATATATGTATATATACACACACACACACACATATATACATATGAACTAATATCTGTCAGGTAAGCAAAATATATTGGAGGTTCTGCTTGTGAGGACTAAATAGGGCATAATTCATAGTGATCTTAATAAAGTCATTCATGATGACCTTTTTTTTCATAAACTTTATTTTTTAGAACAGGTATAGATCTACAGAAAAATGGAGACTGTAGTACAGAGGACTCCCACATACCCACATCCAGTTTCCCCAATTATTGATATTTTACATGAGTATGGTATATTTGTTACACTCAGTGAACCTATATTGGTACATTATTATTATTAACCAAAGCTCATACTCCGTTCTGATTTCTTTAGTTTTTACCCAGTGTCTTTTTTTTGTTCAGATCCCATGTAGGATACAACGTTATATTTAGCTAATGTGTCTCCTAAGGTTCCTCTTGGCTGTGGCAGTTTGAAGTTTTTTATCATGGAAAAAAAGATATAATTTTTCTAAAAAGCTAGAAAATTTAAAACGAGTAGACAGTTTTAAGGTATACTGATGTTTTAACTTCTGTATTCCTTTCTCTTCTGCATTTCAGGCACTCTGTGAATGTGCCCTCCAGACTCCTTATGACAGCTTGAAACTTGGAATGTTGTCTGTTCTTTCCACGCTGTCAGGGACCATCGCCGTCAAACATTACTTCAGCATAGCTTCAGGTAAAGAGAAGAAAGGAGATAATATATGGATGACATGCTAATCCTTTATTCATGTTGATATTTCAAGTCGTTTCCTCTGTAAAGCTTTAAATCAGGAAAGGTTTCAATTTCATATGGTTGTATGTTAGGAATTTCTTTGAAAATGATTTCTTAACTAATTCCTAAGATAATAAAATCTTGCATCTTTGATCTTAACTCAAGGCTATAGTTTTTCTCAATTTGCCCTTTTTTGCATTATATGTGGATGAAACAATATTTTTTAGGGTGCTTAAAATAGCTGGTTTGCTTTTGTATGTCTCTGACTTAAAATGCCCTTTGGATTTAAGTGTATTTCAAAGACCAAGCGGTGGTGAATTTTAAAAGCAAATGTCATGTGCTTCCTTTTAGGCATATGTTATCCTTCTGGAAAATGATTAAAATAAAACTTTACCCCAGTTCAATAATGCTTTCCTAGTTGCCTGTTTAAAATGATTTAACTCCAAAATGTGTTTGTTAATGCCCTGTGAGGAGCTTGCTTACATAACAGACTTAAGGCTAAAGTTTTTTGTTGTTTTATAGTCTTGGAATGATGCACAAGAAATATAACATTAAGTGGATGAGGAAGACTTTTCTCTTACTAACTTTCTACCTTTTTCTGCTATTGGTTGAACCTTTTGAACCCTGTGAATTTATCTTAGTAAATTGTTTCTAAGTAAAAAAATTGAAAATAATAATTTTATTCCAAAAACAATTGACATAGAAAAATGCTCACAAATATTATATTTTAAAGGTAGAAATTGGAAGTATCTACTTATTCTGATTATATATGAATTTTTAAATTGTATTGGTGTGCATGGGGGAAAAAGATGTTTTAAAGTATTCCCGAAAGTTAATAATAAGGTCATGCTGGTTTGTGGGTTTGGGGATGATTTTTGTTTTTTTCTTTGGGTTTTTCCCCAAGTTTTCTTTAATATCTTGATGAGAAAAAAAAGGAAAAAAGTAAGTTCCAAAACATGTTTGTAAATTTATAGATGAGTCTGCATTGTCCGTATCACGTGGGCAAGAAAAAGAATGGAGGAAATTACAATTTCCACGGTTTTGTAAAGAGAACTCATAGGTTCATCTTTCAAATGTTTTGCCTATTTAAAAAGCACTGAGGTTTTACCTAAGCTAGTACTTTTATGTCAAGCTGGAAATCAATAAGGTGACCATATGTCCCACACTGCCTGAGATAGTCTTGGTTTATGCCTGTTGTTATTTATGATAGTGTCCTTTTCAAACATCACAAAATATGATCACCCTTAGTGTAAAAGATTGCAGTTGATAGGAATCATGGAAAAATCAGCAGGGGAAAGGAAGACAGGAATGAGAGACCCCGCTGAGAAGTTGAATGAGCTTTAATCTCCTGATTCTTCCTGAAGCTCACTCACTTATAACTGAGAGCTTCTCTACTATAAATAAAAACATTCACGACATAAACCTTATGTTACAGAATTTCAGGTGTGACTTTTAAAAGTTACTGCAACTATAGGATAGAACTTAACATGTAAAGCACAAGGCCAATGCATAACTAACAGGTCTTATGACCTCCATGGCAAGATGCTTAAAATCTTTAGGCTTCAGTTTCTTCTGTAAAAATAGGTTGTTGAATCAGATGATCCCCAGGTCCTTTCTAGCTCGAAAATAATAAATTCTTATATAAACCTTTTGCAGTATAACTGTGCCAGCAATTGAAGTGGGAACAGCAAACTTAAAACTTTTGTTTCTCTCCTCTCTTGAATGTAAGGTTTTATTTGACAAGAAGACTTGTAATGACTCCATTTTAATGAGAGACTATTTGAATGCCCAAGATACAATCTATAGTTGTTTTGGCTTTTGCTGTATTCTTTAGTCAGTTTTTATTAATATTTTTGTGGGAAAGTATATTGATTTTAGATTTTAATCATTACAAAACTATTAGCATATACTTATTCTAGGTACCTTGACAGGAGGAAAAGAAGTGGTGATGTATATTGATCATGGGGTAGAGGCAGAAAATTTTGTTGAAATTTATTGTTAGAGATTTTCTCTTCAAAATGATAAAAATGAACCTATAAAATGAACTGCTTTTGAACTCTATGAATGAATTAAATCTGTACTACTTTTCTCTTCTTGTTTAGGAAATGTGGGTTCTTCCCCTAGATCCTCTGATTTAGTCAAATTAGCCCAAGAGTGCTGTTACCATAATAACAGGGGCATTGCAGCTCATGGAGTGAGAGTCCTAACTAATATTACTGTCTCTTGTCAAGAAAAAGGTAAGTTTGATTAAGACTGATATTATGTATAAACTTTTAGATTGGAGTTTCACCAGAATCCTGTGTGTATTTGGTTTTTTAATCCCTTATTATTTTTAGCCTGTGTGCTTTTATCTATTGGTTGCCTCCTCCTGAATGTTCTTTGGGCAGATTTCCTCAAGACTGCTTAATCCTTGGGGGAAAAAAAATGAGGGGGCTTCCCTTGTGGCGCAGAGGTTGAGAATCCGCCTGCCAATGCAGGGGACATGGGTTCGAGCCCTGGTTTGGGAAGATCCCATGTGCCGCGGGGCAACTAAGCCGTGCGCCACAACTACTGAGCCTGTGCTCTAGAGCCCGCAAGCCACAACTACTGAGCCCACGTGCCTAGAGCCCGTGCTCCGCAACAAGAGAAGCCACCGCAATGAGAAGCCCACGCACCGCAACGAAGAGTAGCCCCCGCTTGCCACAATTAGAGAAAGCCCGCGACCAGCAGTGAAGACCCAACACAGCCAAAAATAAATAAATTTATTAAAAAAAAAAAAATGAGGACTTTAGGATTGGGATTGCGGAATTGAAAGGTTTTATGGAGCATTGCCCGTTTCCTCCCATTGCTTACCTTTGCTTATAACTATCCAGTGGTATCAGTTTGTTCACCTGTTAAAAAAAAAAACCTAGAAAATTTAGGGAAAAAAAACCATATGAAGTTATCGAGTGGCTTAAATAACAGACAGTTTCACCTAGGGGGCAAATGAATTAACAGAGCAATGCAAATTAAATTTTCATGGAGTTTATCTCTAGGTATCTATAGCATTAAATGATTTGCACAATCAAGAAGGATGTGCATAGAAAATAATGCATATATTTTATTGTATTCCTAACGTCTTTTGACCCAAACATTTAAAGAAGTTCATGCTGGTGTTCAAAAACAGGAAGTACATTTTGGATGTTTCATCTGTTTCAGTGCTTATTTTGATCTTTGTTAAGAATCAGCAGTCCCTCTTATCCCCACCAGGCTTCAGCATTGCTTGTTACTAGTGCCTTTGTTTTCCTAGCAACCTGACCTTCACTAGACATTGTTTGCCAAGCCCCTATTAGTTATTTGAATAACTAATCTTGTTTTATTTTTCCATAGTAATAAGTATTTTCTACCATTTAACACAGCAAATTGCTGTATGTCCTCAAAGCTGACATATTCATTTATTTATTTATTCATTCATTCATTTATTTTTGGCTGCATTGGGTCTTCATTGCTGTGTGCAGGCTTTCTGTAGTTGCAGCGAGTGGGGGCTACTCGTCATTGTGGTGCTCGAGCTTTTCATTGCGTTGGCTTCTCTTATTGTGGAGCACAGGCTCTAGGCGTGCAGGCTTCAGTAGTTGTGGCATGTGAGCTCAGTAGTTGTGGCTCATGGGCTCTGAGCACAGGCTCAGTAGTTGTGGCACACAGGCTTAGTTGCTCCATGGCATGTGGGATTTTCTCGGACCAGGGCTCAAACCTGTGTCCCTGCATTGGCAGGCAGATTCTTAACCACTGCGTCACCAGGGAAGTCCCAAAGCTGACATACATTAACCTAAATGTGGTTAAGTAATTTATTCAGAACTTTCTAGAAACTTTAGAGAAATTATAGCCCAAAGGTAGTGAAAAGATGGTATAGTACTGCTATTACATGAGACAGCTAAAGGGTTCATTTCTTTATGATCTGACTTAAAACATTTATAAGATTAAGTGGGGTCTTGATTATTTCCTAAAAGTAGTTCCACTTGCATGAGAAAGTTGCATCCTAGGTGAAAATGGACCTGCATAATTTATGTCTTGTTTGGAAGATTGACACATGCTACATGGTTTGCTAGTTTTTTCCCTAGCTAAGCTGGTGACACTGTTTCAGTTAGGCTTTATTTATACCTTTGTGGCTTTAGATCTTGGTTTATTGTATGTGTGTGTGTTTTTTAAAAAATATTAGTTTCATGTGTACAACCTAATGATTCAATATTTGTATATATTGTGAAATGATCACCACAATAAATCTAGTTAATATTCGTCACCATACATTGTCATTGTAAAGTTTTTTTTTCTTGTGATGAGAACTTTTAGGATCTACTCTCCTGACAACTTTCAGATATGCAGTAGAGTATTACTGACTATAGTCACCATGGTTTACATTACATTCCCATAACTTACTCATTTTATAACTGGAAGTTTGCACCTTTCCACCCCCTTCACCCATTTTGCCCACCCCCAACCTCCTACCCCCCACCTCTGGCAACCACCAGTCTGTTCTCTGTATCTATGAGCTTGGTGTTTGTTTGTTTGTTCTAGATTCCACATTTAAGTGAGATCATACAGTATTTGGTTTTCTGTGTCTAATTTATTTCACTTAGCATAATGCCTTCAAGGTCCATCCATGGTCACAAATGACAGGATTTCCTTCTTTTATTAAAAATGGCTAAATAATATTCCATTGTGTGTGTGTGTGTGTGTGTGTATGTATATATGTGTATATATATATATATACACATATATACATACACACATACATAACACATTTTCTTTATTCATACATCAGTGGACATTTAGGTTGTTTCTATATCTTGGCTAGTGTAAATAATGCTGCAATAAACATGGGAGTACACATATCTTTTTGAGTTAATGTTTTTGTCTTCTTCAGATGCATACTCAAAAGTGGAATTGCTGGATCATATAATAGTTCTATTTTTAATTTTTTGAGGAACCTTCATACTGTTTTCTGTTGCGGCTGCACCAATTTATATTCCCACCAACAATGCACAAGGGTTTCCTTTTCTTTACATCCTTGCCAACACTTGTTATTTCCTATCTTTTTTATAATAACCATTTTAAAAGGTGTGAGATGATCCCTCATTGTGATTTTGATTTGCATTTCCCTAATAATTCGTGATGTTGAACATCTTTTCCTGTACCTGTTGCCTATCTGTATGTCGTCTTTGGAAAGAAGTCTATTCAGACTCTCTGCCCATTTTTTAATCAGATTGAGTTATTGTGCTGTTGAGTTGTATGAGTTCTTAATATATTTTAAATATTAACAACTGCTTATCAGATATATGATTTGCAAATATTTTCTCCCATTCAGCAGCTCGCCTTTTCACTTTGTTAATGGTTTTCTTGGCTGTGCAGAAGCTTTTCGGCTTGATATAATGTATATATTTTTATAATCTTCAATAAGGTAGTGCTACAAGTCTAAAGATAGCCTTTGCATTTTAGAAGTAATGCCACATGTACTTTTTCAGGAAGGTTAGCTTTATGCATTGAAGTATTTCCTATATTTTAGATTCCTTAATGTTTTCTTCTTCTAAGTGTGTGTGTTTGTGTGTGTGTGTGTGCATTTAATCTTCTCTACTTGACCGCTAAAAACAATTAGTGTTTTTCCTATAGACCTTTTGGCACTGGAACAAGATGCTGTCTTTGGCCTGGAATCCCTTCTGGTACTTTGTAGTGAAGATGATAGCCCAGGTGCTCAAGCCACTTTAAAGGTGAAAACATCAGTTATTTTAATATAATGCCTGTCTTCATTGCCTAAAGTGTGGATTGGCAATCTCTTTGTAAAGGTTCAGATAGTAAATATTTTAAGTTTTGCAGACAGTGCACTCTTTGTCACAACTGCTCAGTCTACTATTGCAGAAAAAAAGTAGCCATGGACAATGTGTTTTTTTTTTTTAAAAAAAAAAAAAAAAAAAAATGAAGGGTGATGGTGTGGCTGTGTTCCAGTAAAATTTTATTTACAAAAACAGGCAGGATTTGGCCCAAGTGCAAGAGTTTGTGAACTCCTGGCTTAAACAAATATTTGCCCTTGATCTTCACTTTCAAAGCTAGCATTTTGACTGTTATTATTCCAAAATATAGGCGAGGTAAAAATTTGAGCTTTGGCCTATTTTGCCGTCAGTTGAAAGTGTTTATTAAGTTGTAATAGATACATATGATGGTCCTAGATAATGTAAAGTTAAATAGACAGAGCTCCTGCAGTTTTGGAAGTTTATAATCTAAGGTAACACTGATAAGATCACAAAGAACTGATGAAATTACTGCAGTCAAACTCATAAATGTGTAAGCGTGTATTAATTTCTAGAGTATGGAAGCCCTAGTTTTAAGGGCTTTTCACTTTCACTTAATTATAGAATCATCTTAGAGATAGTTAAAAAATTTTTAAATGAGACTATTATTGGATTGAAACATAAAATATAATTTTTGATGGTACAAAATAATTAAGAAAAGTGGAATTAATAGAAGTAAAAGGCTATTAAGTAGACAATGGAGAATGTAAGAACTATAACTTGTCTAAGGTATGGCTTGAGGGAAGTCATGACTTATTTTAGCATGTTAAGAAAAGGTATGATGTAGTCATACTGATGTACAGTAAAGATACTAGTACCATTAAATAAAAGCTGATAATCAAGGGGTGGTGAAGGAAGTAGGCAACATGTGATTGGCAAGTCCACAGAATCCCTTTGGAACCACAATACATTTATTTAAAAAGTTTAAAAAGAAAGAAAGAAAGCAAACCAAAACCTTTCCCACCAATCATAGGTGTCAATAAAACACTGGACTCAGCACAGTGGGACATACATGGATGGTCAAGAAAAGTCCCTTTGTTAGAGGAGCTCTCCATAAGAGGATACTGATATTTATATAAGGGGTCGTAATACCAAGCAGAATGTCGCAAGTTCTCTGGTAATATAAACAAAAGTGCAATTCTAATTGAGAGGACAGAGTGGGGAGTGATTAATTTCAACTAAGGATATTAGGGAAGACTTGAACAAGTAGATGTCATATGAATTAAGCCTTGAAAGACAGGGTAGAATTTCAGTATTGAGGAAGGATCGTTTGAACCTGAAGGACCACTGTTATGAAAGACAGGAAAGCAGAAATGTACCTGTTATGTTGGAAGAATGATAAGTAGCCCACTGTGGCTGGTTGAGGTAAAGGGAGATTAGAAGGTAGTTTGTAGCTCGATCATGGGGGATATCAAATGTCAGGCTGAGGAACTTTGGCTTGATTCTGTAGGTAATGAGATCTTAAAATTTTGAAGTAGTGACCATGCTCTAACTTTTGTTCTAGCTATTATTGTTATTTAAATATGTCTATTATGTACCAAACTTTGTTGAAGGCTTGTATATACATCTTTCACTGTTTACAATAACCCTAACTAGTGAAATTTGTATTCCTCTTATAGTCATGAGGAAATTAAGCCTCAGAGAGATAAAATAACTTGTTCACACACACTTAGTCAAGGGCAAGCTGACCTTAAACTCTGGGTCTGTCAGACCCTAAAGACATGATTATTCTTCCTAACACACTGAAAGCTACATGGTTGTAGCGTGAAGGATGGATTAATGGGCCCATCTTTTCAAGAGATTGGAATTAGGGAGACATTTATGTTGTAGTAGAGAGAATGAAAGGGAGCTAAATAGATGGGTATTAGAGACTTGACAAAAGTAGAAATGACTAGGTTTAGCAACCTGTTGGCTATGTTAGTTAGAGGACTTCTGGGTTTCTAGTTTTGATGGCTGGGATATTAGGGATGTGATTAACCGGCCTGAATAGAAGCTCTGAGACCAACTGATATTTAGATTTCTGTTGAGAAATAAGAGAAAATTAGAAGCCTCCTCCCCACTTCAGTGTGCTGAAGTCACCTAGGGCACCTTTTTTAAACTGCAAACTTTCGGTAACCCAAACACCAGGAAAAAAAAAGGTTAATTCATTAAGTTTGGGATGGATAGGGCCCAAGAATCTATATTTTAGTTAGCATCCTAGGAGATGCCATTATGGGTAAGTTTACAAACCACACTTTAGAAGCAGTTCTTGAAAAGTAATGAAAGTGCAGTAATATGACATTCAGTTTGGCATTTATTTGGCCTTTTCAGCATTATTCCTTATGATGTTCATCTCAAGTCTTAGACTGAATAGTCTTAGATTAAAATGAGTGTTTAATGTACCATCCTGTCTTATTATTTTAGTTTTAAACATGGCACACTTGCAGATCTTAATATGGGATTCAATGTCATGTGTTTCTTATTGAGAAAAATGTCATGCCTACAAAAAACCCTTTTCCTTGATTTTTCCTAGTAACTTGTAGAGAGTTACTTTCTTTAAACTTCACTTCATATGAACCTTCAGAATGTAACTGGTCCATCTTCTATTCAATACGCAGATCGCTCTGAATTGTATGGTGAAGTTGGCCAAGGGTAGGCCCCATCTCAGCCAGTCTGTAGTTGAGACCTTGTTGACTCAGTTGCACAGTGCTCAGGACGCTGCCCGGATCCTGATGTGCCACTGCCTGGCCGCCATTGCCATGCAGCTGCCTGTGTTGGGCGATGGAATGCTCGGTGACCTCATGGAGCTCTACAAGGTGATTGGACGATCAGCCACAGACAAGCAACAAGAACTTCTGGTAAGGAGCCGCTTTTTGAACCTGATGTGGACGAATAGGATCTGGGCTAGTGGGAATTACTTTCAGAATTCCACAGGTTAAAGTAATTAGCTGAGACCAAGAGCATGCTGAAGTCAAAATAGGGCTGGGACCTGGAGCTTTTTACCATTTCCTCTTTTGGTGTAGAAAGCCCTATTTAGTTCACATGTAAAACTGCTTTCTTCCTAAGCCCTGTCAAATCAGCTTAGTGTAGCCAAAGCCTTCAATCTGATATTTTTGTTTTATTACAAAGGACAAAATGAAAATGAAGGTTTTTTTCTTTTTTATACAAGACAAATAAATAATGAACCAAACCGTGTATTGTACTTCCAAAAATGTAAGTTAAAGAGCTAGTGATATCAATGACCATAAATTAACCCAATTCCTCTTTGCCAATCCAGGACCTCTTTAGCTGTTTAGGATCCAGTTTAGGTTTCAGTACAGTCCGGGGGCTGGGAAAGGTACATGCTTAGAAAAAAAACAGAAGGTGTGGAAGCTGTGTAATAATGTTTAGTTGAAAGTTCTCCAGGTCTGAGAGTAGACTACGTTCTAAATATGCATAAATTATATGTAAGCTTTAAAGTAGCCACTCCGTATTGTTTGTGGTCAGCTGGCTTTATGGCTTGGGAAAAAAACTTAGTGAAATTACTTACTCAAGCCCATTTTATGTTTAATCCTGCAGGGGGCGTTGTGTAAAAGATTGCCCCCATTTCATCATTTGCTATCAGTAAAGGTTACCCAGATGACTAAGTGGCAGTGGTCGTGGGAATCAGGCAGTTACCACAGTATGTATGGATCCTTGTGTGTATCAGCTTTGGAATACTGAGAAGCAGTTAGCCAAGTTTATTTTTCATTGAAGCAGCATTTTCAATTAATGCTTTTTATTGCTTTTTTCTTAGTACTACTTTCAAGCAACTTTAAATTATGAAACATAATATTCAAAAACACATAAGGAATAATATGATGAAAGCTTTTGCATCCATCACCTAGGTTAAGAAAAAAGTGTTACTAGTACACTTGACTTGTACCCCGCTGTGTATCTCTCTGATAGTGTCGTCTTCCTTCCTATCAGGATAGGTAACCACTCTCCCAAATTTGGTGTTTGTCATTCCCATGCATGTTGTTACATATTTACTACCTTAGTATATATCCTAAGTGATATGCAATATTTTTGGCATATTTTTAACTTTGTGTTCTCATACTGCATGTAATCTTTTGCATTTTGCCTATTTTTGCCTGTTTTGTATGAATCGTCTATACTGATAAGTGTATTTCTAGTTTATCCACTTCACTGCTCTATAGTATTTCATTGTGTGATTATATCATAGTTTATCCATATTTATGGGCATTGTTTCTAATTATTTGCTGTTATACACAATGCTCTGAGCAAAGGAATAAAGTGGAAATTTTATAAATGTCAAAGGAAGACAAATTTTGTTCTTTTTTGATAGGCTCTAATTAGTTTTTAATGCTTTTGGGTAAAGTTATCTTTGACATTGCATAGAGTTAATGATTTTCTTGACTTTCTTACTTCTTGCTCGATGTTAGGTGAGCTTGGCCACTGTGATTTTTGTAGCCAGTCAGAAAGCACTGTCTCCTGAAGTAAAGGCAGTAATTAAGCAGCAGCTTGAAAGCGTCTCCAACGGATGGACTGTATACCGAATTGCCAGACAGGCATCCCGAATGGTACGTAGTATCCTTCTTTGTGAACTGGGTTGGTGAAAATGGCAGATTATGAACCTTAGGTTATGTGATTGTTACTCCTAGTCAAAACTAAAGATGAAGGTAGAAGTACGTTTTAGTCATGCGATTAAAAGATGATGGAGGAAAGGACCTAATTTTTAACATATGCACAGAGAATGGTATATATGTTATTATGGGGAAGTTCCATGGGAATTCCAAAAATATGAGCTCTTTCTGGCTGTAGGTTGTTAGCAGCACTTTCATTTTGTCCTGTGCTCCCGTAAGCACAGCTCCCTCCTACCCACGTTTATATTCTCCCCTTTCAGTACACCATGTCGTTCTTCCCTTTCCCTCTCCAACTTTATCATTCTTATGTGGAAATGGGAAAGTTTTAGTCTTCTGTTCCCTCTCAACCATATGGAAATCCTAACGATTTTTATTTACTTTTGTTTGAGAGGAAATATAGAGCTTGGATAGTATAGAAATTCTTTGGGGATAAGTCCAGAGAACAAAATTTGAGAAGCATTATTCTAGGTGATTGAAGCACATGTTCACATTTTACAGTGTTTCTCAAATGGGAGAAGAAGCACTATTGACAGGATATTTCTTTATTATACCCAACTGTCCCAAGCATCCAAGCACTGCAAGACAGTGAGCATCCCTCGCCCCCATGCATTAAAAGGCATTCACATCCTCCCACAGCTACCCTTCCCACAGTCGTTTCCAGAGGGCGCAGTGCTCCTCTTGGTAATCGCTTGATGGAACTTAACTGGAGTTCTCCCCACCCCACTAAATAGCTCATACAAAATGACATACAATAAATATTTATACTTTCTATATTTTGAACTAAAGTTCTAGACATGGGTTATAGTTACTTCCATTCATTTTCTCTTTGGAACTGTTTTGGTAAAGAACTTCAGTCATTATGTTACATAAAAGCAGCTCAGCATGTTTTCTCTGAAGAAATACTTAGACTGAGTCTCACAGAGTTATAATGTGAGGAATGATTGTTAAAACTTATCCAAGGTTTGGGTTTCTCTTTTAGCTGCTACATCAACTAATTCAAGTGTAAGAACCTCATTATCCTCCCCCCCTTTTTTTTCTTAGGGTAATCACGACATGGCCAGAGAGCTTTATCAGAGTTTGCTGACTCAGGTTGCCTCAGAACATTTCTACTTCTGGCTGAATAGTTTGAAAGAGTTCTCACATGCAGAACAGTGTCTCACTGGGTTGCAAGAGGAGAATTATAGTTCAGCACTTTCTTGCATTGCTGAGTCTTTAAAATTCTACCACAAAGGGATTGCTTCCTTAACAGTAAGTTCTCTTAATTCTCCTTTGGTGATGATGACTTGTGTGACAATGGTCTCTCTTTTCTTTTGGGACTTATCCTCTTTTAACCTTGAAAAACCTGCTGATATATATGTATTTGGCAGTATTACAGTAATAAATAGGACATGGAAGTAGCTCATTAACCCCTCCCCCACTTTTTAACATTCATAGATTGGTGAACATTTATCATTTTGTTTTTATCAAGTATCAGGTACACATGTGAAGAGGATTGCTGAATCCATGCAGGAAGGATAAAGTGGAGATAGGGTCCTCCCTTTCCAGATTCCTGTTAGTAAGACTCCAGCCTGGGTGACTGCTACCGTCAAACATAAACCCTCCACCCCATCTCACACCTGGCAACTACTCACTAGGAAACTAGAGTTTCTTGCTTTGTAAATAAAGAAGAAATTATGAGGGATGCTAATGTCTCACCTTTTATCCCACTGTGATATCCTCCTATTCCAAATTAACAGTCAGCCAGCTACTATTCCCTTTTTTTTTTTCCCCAAGAAAGAAAGAGTGTGGCAGAGAGAGCAGATCCTTAACATTTCCTTGAAACTAGTTATATTCCTAAGAATCTGTTCCCTAAAATGTGCATTTTCTGTATTAATGCAAGGACTTTTTCCCCTTAAGAGTAAAGAGTTTATGTAATCAGCATTAAACATGTTTAAAATATTGTCACGTGACTTTAAAAATTGTATATATTTAGATGGGGCCATAAAACTTTTGCTACCTGTTTTTTTTTTTTTTTTTGCGGTACGTGGACCTCTCACTGTTGTGGTCTCTCCCGTTGCGGAGCACAGCCTCCGGACGCGCAGGCTTAGCGGCCATGGCTCACCAGCCCAGCCGCTCCACGGCATGTGGGATCCTCCCAGACTGGGGCACAAACCCGTGTCCGCTGCATCGGCAGGCGGACTGTCAACCACTTGCGCCACCAGGGAAGCCCTACCTGTTTTATATTTATCACATAATCTAAAATATTTTTAATGGTGGGCCATGCAAAGAGAAATATTTCAAAGTAGAACAAAGAATAAACAGATGTCACAAAAGAGACAGACTATTCAGATTACTGTGGGTACATATCTTTTGAAGAATGATTTATTGATTAACTGCCATTTTAAAACAGGAATATTGGAATGGCTGCCCTCCATTTTAAGGGGTAGCACTGACTGCAGTGATTCTCTCCTCTTGATTATCTTAGGAAAAGATTGTTGTTACCTATATCAGGCTAATAAATACCTTAGAAAATGAAAAAGTACAGTTACTGCCTCTGATCAGTAGGGTAATTTCATTTTCTAGTTGATGTGGAACAGAAAATTGTTAATCATGCAGTACAGTAAATGGTAAGAACTGTGAAACAGGCTCACAAAACAATGAGGCAGATAGAATTAATATTATGAAAAATCCTGTTGAATATTTAATAGTCTTTTAATGATTTGTGTGTATGTGTGTTTAATGAGGCTTGGCAGTGATTAAGGACTGAATTCTGACGTAGGAAGAAAGTACCCAGTTGACAGAAGGCCCTTGTCTTAGTCTCCATTCTGCCATTAACACAGGCAAGGGCAGGTTATTGGGCCTCAAATCATCTTTTGAAATGGAGTTCCTTTATTCAACACTGTAAGCACTTGCTATGTGCCAGACACTGCTTTGAGGATAAAAAGAAATCAGGAAATGATTCTCCACTTGAGAATAGTCTGAAGGGGAAGGCAGTATGATCCATACAATCATTTGGAACTTCTCACATTTCTGATTGTACTATACTATCAGGGTTTTGTTTTGTTTTAAGGTTTTTAGAAAACCTGTTGATTTGACAAGTATGGATTTGACGGTAGCTTTCTGTCTTTTTAACGAAGATGATTTGAGCATGAATTGCCCTTTTACTCTCTGACACATGAATGTTCTAATTTGAGGTTGTCAGCTATGAGGATTATACTTTTTACCTTCTTCAACCAAACTAAAGAGAAGTTAAAAATTCTGTGCTCGTGGGGCCGCTATGGCGATGTTTGGGTGCCTAATTTCCCAGTGCAGTGATTAATGATAGTTATCTTGCTTCTTAGAAATAAAAATTGTAAGAAGTGTTTGTATTAGTTTTCCATGCTGTGTAACAAATTACCACAAATTTAGTGGCTTAAAACAACACCCATTTATTATTTTACGGTTTCTATGAGTCAGAAGTCCAGGCATGACTTAACTTAACTGGGTCCTCTGCTCATGTTGTCACAAAGTTGCAATCAAGGTGTCAGCTGGGGCCAGTCTTGTCTGAGGCCTGGGCTCGGGGTCCTCTTCTAAATTCGTGTAGTTTTTGGCAGGATTTATTTCCTCACAGCCGTAAGTCTTGTGGAAGCTTCAGGGCCTACAGGAGAATCTCTTACCTTCAAGACCCTCTTTTAATGGACTCACCTGATGAGGCGAGATCTACCCAGAATAATTTCCCTTTTGATTAATATAAAGTCAGCTCATTAGGGACCTAAATTACATCCTCAAAATCTATTACCTTTGTCATATTCCATTAGATAGAAGCAAGTTACAGGTTCTACCCACACTTTAAGGGAGATATATAAGGTGTGGAGACTGGGGCAGGGGTGGGAGTGGTGGCATGAGTTAGAGGAACGATTTTCGCAATCTGCCTACAATGGTGGGTTTTAAATTTATTTTTTATTTTATTAAATATTGAATAGGTATGATATCTACATATATATTATGTGAGGTATATAAAAATATCAAATATCCAAGTATACCTAGCACTCAGTTTAGGAAATGGGATATTACTATTTCCTTTAAAATTCATGTGTGCCCCTCCATGTTTGTATACCAGTTCCCACCTCACAAAGGTAACCACCATACTGAATCCTTTTTTTTGTAAGTTTGTTTGATTATTTATTTATTTTTGGCTGTGTTGGTCTCCATTGTGGCGTGCGGCCTTCTCATTGCCGTGGCTTCTCTTGTTGTGGAGCACAGGCTCTAGGCGCGTGGGCTCAGTAGTTGTGGCACGTGGGCTCAGTAGTTGTGGTGCACAGGCTTAGTTGCTCTGCAGCATGTGGGATCTTCCCGGTCCAGGGCTTGAACCCGTGTGCCCTGCATTGGCAGGCGGACTCTTAACCACTAATCACTGCGCCACCAGGGAAGTCCCCATCCTGAACCTTGTATGTACCATTCCCTTGCCTTTCTTTACAATTTTAACATGCTTTTCTTTAACTCTTAAGGTATTGTTTTATGTTGCTTGTTTTTGAATTTTATATAAAAAGGAATCATGTATTTTTCTTTGACTTGCTTTGGTTATCTAAATTATATTCCTAAGATTCATCCATCTTGTTGCATAAAGCTTTAGGTCAGTTTCACTGCTGTATACCCATGTATTATATGATTATACGTCAATTTATTTTCCCATTCTAATGTTGATGGAAATTTTGATTTTTTCCAGTTTTTTGTTATTAAAACATTACTGCTGTGAACATTCTTAGACATATTTTGATGCACCTATGTAAAGGTTTCTCTGGGATACTGATTCTCAACTGGGGATGATTCTAGCTCCATTTGGCAATGTCTGGAGACATTTATGGTTATCACAACTCACCAAGGTGTTAGTGGCATTTAGTGGGTAAAGGCCAAAGATGCTGCTGAACATCCAGCAATGCACAGGACAACTCCCCTCAACAAAGAATTATTTGGTCCAAAATGTCACTAGTATACTGAGATTGAAAACCCTTCTCTAGGGCAGTACTCAGTCAGAACTATGTATCTGCCCCCTGCTCCAATTTAAAAACGTGTGAGGATGTTTCTGTCTGTCCCAGTGATAGAGGGGTTGGAGGGACTGCTGTTGGCCTAATGCTCAGTGGCTGGAGATGCTTAATCTCCAGAAATGCTGAGGATACTCCTGCCCCTGTTAAGAGATACTGATCTAAAATACTACCTTGGAGTGGAATTGCATAAGGTATATACATCTTCAATTGACTAGCTAATACCAGGAGTTTTTCCATAGTGGTTTTACAAATTTACAATCCTTCCAGTAGTGTATAAGAGTTCCTGTTACTCTACATTTTCCCCCTCACTTGGTATGTTCTGGAAGTTATGATTGGAGTTTCCCAAATTACTAATACAATTAAACTTTATATATCTATATGTTTGAGGTATGATTGATATATAACATTGGATTAGTTTCAGATGTGCAACACGACTTGATATTTGTATATATTGTGAAATCACTACAGTAAGTATGGTGACAGTTAACATCTGTCACATACATAGTTAGAAAATTTTTTTTTTCTTGTGAAGAGGACTTTTAAGATCTACTCTTTTAGCAACTTTCAAATATTCAATATAGTATTTTTAAAATTTATTTTTTCTTCCAGTTTTACTGAGATATAATTGACATACAGCACTGTATAAATTTAAGGTATACAACATAATGATTGACATACATACGTCATGAAATGATTACCATAATAGGGTTAGTGAACATCCATCATCTCATATAAATACAACATTAAAGAGATAGAAAAAACAACTTTTCTTCTTGTGGTGAGACCTCAGGATTTTACTGTCTTAACAACTTTCATATATATCATGCAGCAGTATTAGTTATCTTTATTGTGTTGTATTTATATCCTTATATCGTTATATCCTTAGGACTTACTTATAACTGGAATTCTGTACCGTTTGACTGCCTTCGTTCAGTTCTCCCTCCCAACCCCCACCCAGCCTTCCACCTCTGGTAGCCACAAATTTGATCTACTCTTCTATGAATTTGTTTGTTCATTTGTTTATTTACATTGAATGACCTATGAAATTCAGTTACTAATGCACAGCATACCGATTCAGTATTTGTGTATATTTCAAAATGATACTATGATAAGTCTAGTTGTCATCTGTTACCATACAAAGATGTTACATAATTATTGGCTATATTCCCCATATGGTACATTACATACCTGTGGTTCATTTATTTTGTAACTGATAGTTTGTACCTCTTAATCTCCCTTAGCAGTTTCCTCTCCCCACCCTCTTCCCCTCTGGCAACCACCTCTTCTGTCTGTGACTCTCTTTCTGTTTAGTTATGTTTGTTCATTTGTTTTGTTTTTTAGATTCCACATATAAGTTAAATCATACAGTATTTGTCTTCGTCTGTCTGATTTATTTCACTTAGCCTAATATCCTCTAGGTCCATCAGTGTTGTCACAAATGTCAAGATTTCATTCTTTTTTATGGCTAATATTCCATTGTGTGTGTGTGTGTGTGTGTGTGTGTGTGTGTGTGTGTGTGTGCATATATATATATATATGTATATATATATATATATATATATGCCACATCTCCTTTATCCATTTTTCTCTTGATGGGGACTTAGGTGGCTTCTGTATCTTGGTTATTGTAAACAATACTGCAGTGAACATAGGGATGCATATGTCTTTTTTAATTAGTGTTTTTATTTTCTTTGGATAAAAACCCAGAAGTGGAATTGTTGGATCCTGTGGTAGTTCTGTTTTTAATTTTTTGAGGAACTTTCATACTGTTTTCCATAGTGACTGCACCAATTTATATTCCCACCAGAAGTGCACAAGTTTCCCTTTTCTCCACATCCTCTCCAACATTTGTTACTTGTGGTCTTTTTGATGGTAGCCATTCTGACAGGTATGAGGTGATATCTCGTTGTGGTTTTGATTTGCATTTCCCTGGATGAGCATCTTTTCATGTGTCTTTTGACCATCTGTGTGTCTTCCTTGGAAAAATGTCTATTTAGGTCCTCTGCCCATTTTTAATTGGATTTTTTGCTCTTTTTAATGTTGAGTTGTTTGAGTTCTCTGTATATTTTGTATATTAACCCCTTGTTAGGTATATTGTTTCCAAATATCCCATTCAGTAGGCAGCCTTTTTGTTTTGTTGATAGTTTCCTTTGCTGTGCAAAAGCTTTTTTAGTTTGATGTAGTCCCATTTGTTTATTTCTGCTTTTGTTTCCCTTGCCTGAGGAGGCATAACCAAAAAAATATTGCTAGGTAAGACAGAGGATACTTAGCTCAATAAGACAGTATTCTGTCAAAGAGTGTACTTCCTGTTTTCTTCTAGAAATTTTATGGTTTCAGGTCTTACATTTAAGTCTTTAACCCATTTCGAGTTTATTTTTGTATGTAATATGAAAAAGGAGTCCAATTTGATTCTTTTGCATGTAGCAGTCCAGTTTTCCTAACACTACTTATTGAAGATGCTGTCTTTTCCTCATTGTATATTATTGCCCCCTTTGTTGTAGATTAATTGACCATATACGTGTGGGTTTATTTCAAGGCTCTCTATTCTGTTCCATTCATCTGTGTCTGTTTTTGTGCCAAAACCATACCGTTTTGATTACTGTAGTTTTGTAGTAGAGTTTTAAATCAGGGAGTGTGATACGTCCACCTTTGTTCTTCTTTCTCAAGATTGTTTTGGCTATTTGAGGTCCTGTAAGGTTTCCATATGAATTTTAGAATTATGTGTTCTAGTTCTGTGAAAACTGCCATTTGATATTTTGATAGGGATTGCATTGAATTTGTAGATTGCCTTGGGTAGTATAGGCATTTTAACAATATTAATTCTTCCAAGCTATGAGCATAGCATATCTTTGCAGTTTTTGGTGTCATCTTCAGTTTCCTTTATTAATGTCTTACAGTTTTCTGAGTACAGGTCTTTTCCCTCCTTAGATTTATTCCCAGGTATTTTAAATTCTTTTTGATGCGATTATAAATGGTATTGTTTTCTTAATTTCTTTTTCTGATAGTTTGTTTTTTAGTGTATAGAAACAGAACAGATTTCTGTGTATTAATCTTGTATCCTGCAACTTTATTGAATTCATTGATGAGTTCCTGTAGTTTTTTGGTAGTGTCTTTAGGATTTTCTATATATAATATTGTATCATCGGCAAACAGGGACATTTTTACTTCTTCCTCTCCAATTTGGATTCCTTTTACTTCTTTTTCTTGCCTGATTGCTGTGGCTAGGACTTCTAATACTATATTGGATAAAAGTGGTGAGAGTGGGCATCCTTGTCTTGTTCCTGATCTTAGAGGAAATGCTTTCAGCTTTCCACCATTGAGTGGAAAACAAGCTGTGGGCTTGTCATATATGACCTTTATTATGCTTAGGTATATTCCCTCTATACCCACTTTGTGGAGAGTTTTTATCATAAATGGATGTTGAATTATGTCAAAAAGCCTTTTCTGGATCTGTTGAGATGATCATATGGTTTTTATTCTTCAGTTTGTTAATATGGTGTATAACATTGATTTTTGAACCATTCTTGCGTCCCTGGCATAAACCTCACCTGATCATGGTGTATGATCCTCTTAATGTATTGTTGGGTTCAGTTTGCTGATATTTTATTGAGGATTTTTGCATCTGTGTTCATCAGTGGTATTGGCCTGTAATTTTCTTTTTTTGTGGTATCTTTGTCTGGTTTTGGTATCAGGTGGTGCCAGCCTCATAGAATGAATTCAGAAGCATTCCTTCCTCTGCAGTTTGGAATAATTTGAGAAGGATTGGTGTTAATTCTCTTCAAAATGTTTGGTAAAATTCACCTGTGAAGTTATCTGGTGCTAGACTTCTGTTTGTCAGCAGTTTTTTAAATTACCCATTCAGTTGCATTACTGGTAATTGGTCTGTTCTTATTTTCTGTTTCTTCCTGATTCAGTCTTGGGCAATTGTACATTTCTAGGAATTTGTCCATTTCTTCTAGGTTGTCCCTTTTATTGTTGTATAATTGTTCATAGGAATATCTTATGATCCTTTATATTTCTATGGTGTGGGTTGTAACTTCTTTTTCATTTCTTATTTTATTGATTTGGGCCTTTCCTTTTTTTCTTGATGAGTCTGGTGAAAGGTTTGTCAATTTTGTTTATATTTTCAGAGAACCAGCCATTAGTTTCATTGATCTTTTCCATTGTTTTTTTACTCTCTATTTCATTTATTTCTGCTCTGATCTTTTCCTTCTATGATTTCTTTTGTGTATGCCTTTTGAGAGTGGAGTCTCTATTTCCCACAGTCCTCTGGCTCACCCCAAAATAAGCCCTGCTGGCCTTCAAAGCCAAGCATTCTAGGGGCTCCCGGCTGGGAAGCCCAGTCCCGGCTGGGACTCAAAGCCCTTGCTTTTTGAGGAGAACCTCTGCAGTTTGTAATTAGCCTCCCATTTGTTGGTCACCAACCTGGGGTATGGATCTTGACTATACCCACCCCTCCTACCCATCTCTCTGTGGTTCCTTCTTTACATCTCTAGCTGTAGAAGTTCTTTTCTGCTAGTCTTCGGGTCACTTTCATTGGTATTTGCTCTGTAAATAGCTGTAATTTTGATGTGCCTGTGGGAGATGAGCTCAGGGTCCTTCTACTCTGCTATCTTTGCCTCTCCCTCACAATATAGTCACCATGCTGTGCATTACATCCCCATAACTCATTTATTTTATAGCTGTACTTTTTGACCCCGTTCACCCATTTCATGCACTTCCCTACCCCCACCTCTGGCAACCATCTATCTGTTCTCTGTATCTATGAGCTTGGTTTTTGTTTTTAGATTCCACACATAAGTGAGATCATTCGGTAATTGTCTTTCTCTGTCTGACTTATTTCACTTAGCATAATACCGTCTAGATCCATTTGTGTTGTTACAGATGGCAAGATTTTATTCTTTTTTATGGCTGAATAATACTCCATTTTGTGTATATATACCACATTTTCTTTATTTATATATCAGTGGACATTTAGATTGTTTCCATATCTTGGCTATTGTAAATAGTGCTGCAGTGAATATGGAGGTGCAGATATCTTCTTGAGTTAGTATTATTGTTTTCTTCAGATAAATACCCAGAAGTGGAATTGCAGAACCATATGGTAGTTCTGTTTTTAATTTTTGAGGGACTTTCATACTGTTATCCATAGTGGCTGCACCAGTTTACATTTCTACCAGCAGTGCACCAGGATTCCCTTTTTTCCACATCCTTGCCAACACTTGTTATTTCTTGCTTTTTGGATAATAGCCATTATAACAGGTGTGAGTTGAATTTTGCGCTTGTGGTTTTGATTTGCATTTCCCTGATGATTAGTGATGTTGAGCCTATAGGCCATCTGTATGTCTTTGGAAAAATGCCTATTCAAATCTCTGCCCATTTTTTAATTGGATTATTTGTTGTTGTTATTTTACTATTGACTTGTATGAGTTTTTAAATGTATTTTAGGTATTAACCCCTTACTAGATACATGATTTGCAAATATTTTCTCCCATTCATTAGGTTGCCTTTTTATTTTGGATGTTCTAGATACCAGTCTTTTGTAGGTTATATGAGTTGCAAATATTATCTTCTGATTTGTGGCTTTTTATCACTTTAAGAAATGTTTTCCCTTCAAGTCACTACCTTTACCTTTCTCTGTAGAAGGCACTTTTGATTTCTAAAGCTATAGATTAGTCTTGCCTTGTTTTTCATTATTATTTAAGGACTCATGCAGTATTATGCTTTTGATTCTAGCTTCTCTGCTCAGCTTTATATTCGTGTGATGCATTCATGCTTTTTGTTGCATATTGCAGTAGTTTGTTCATTTTCATTTCATTGTGATATTCTTTTGGATAACTGTTATAACAATCTGTTTATCCATTTTATTTTTGAGAAACATTTGAGTTATTTCCAGGTTGGGGCTATTTAGAATAATTTGACTTTGAACTTTCTTACACACATCTTTTGATATAGGTGTGCCTATCTTCTGGATGGTAGTGCTGTGTCATAGATACACTAAGTTCAGCTCTAATAAATACTACCAAAAAGTTGCCTATGGTGGTTTCCAGTTTATACTACTATCAGTATAAATGCCTTTTGGGGTTCATAGTACTTCTGGGATATAAGGCTTGATGACTTTGATCAGTTATGGAACATTTGGCCATTATCTCTTCAGCCAATGTTTCTGTCCCTTTCTTCCTCATTTGGGACGTAGTGCACCCATGTTAATTCTTTTTACCATGACTCATATATCTCTTATATTCTCTTCTTCATTTTCCACCTTTTTATCTCTCCATACTTAACTCTAAATATTTTCTTCTGACCTATCTTCCATTTCCATAATTCTCACTTACATTGTGTCTAATCAGCATGTCAGACTCATTCATTAAGTTCTTAATTTCATTTACTGTGTTTTTCCAGTTCCAGAATTTCCATTGGTTATTTTATATTCTGTAGTTCTTCTCCAGGACTCTCTATCTTGTCATTTAAGTTCTTTAACATATTGATTGTAGTTACCTTGAAATTCATATATGATAGTCTGTTATCTGGATCTGTTGTGGTTTGTGTCTTTGACCTTTTATCCCCCTTTTGGTTTGAGGAATTTTGTCTTTGTTGTATACTCAGTTATTTTTTTAGTTAGTTTTGGACAGTGTGTGTGAAAAATTACAATGATTATATCATCCTTGCTTTTGGCAGGCAGTTAGGCTAAGGGCAGATTACCCTAATCCAGCCAAGGATTGAACTGATTCAGAGCTAAGCTTCAGTCCTTGGAAGAGCCAGTATATTTTTGGTTCTCCTAACTCCTAGGGTATAGCCCTTTGAAGTTACAGCCAAAAGGCTGAAGTGTTTTCCACAGCCCTCTTAGTCTTATGAGACTGCTGAAAGCTCTGCTCAGCTTCTCAGACTCCCAGGAGCAGCTTTCAAATTAGCAAGTAATCACCAGATGTCAGTCTTATCTTCTTGGATTGCCCATCTCTCCATGATTTTGGCTCCTTGTTGCCTTAGTAGCTCTTCAGTGCTTTTAGATAGATGTTCATAATATTTAACTCAGTTTTCCATTTGTTCTTAGCAGGAGGTCTGGTTTTAAACAGTTTAGTCTACTATTGCTTTAAGCTTGGCTTATTCTTTCAAAAACTGAGCTTGTATTAAGTGAAATAATCCAATTACAAGAAGACAAATATTATATGATTCCACTTAAATGAAAGTGGTCAGATTCATAAAAACAGAAAGTAGGGTGGTGGTTACTAGGGGCTTAAGGTCCATTGTTTGCACTGTGGTTCACTCTTGGTTGTCACATGTTCTTTACCACAATATATATAAATATTTTTAACTGAGTTTATTAAGTAGCTTTCCTTTCAGCCACATTGGGTTTTTTTAGCTGCTCCATATAGAAAACAGAATATGTACCACAAGTCAGAAATTCAGTGAAGTAGCATTATATGTGTGTTTAACACAGATTTACCTCTGTATGTTTAGACTTTTAAAAAAAAGAAAGAAAGAACAAGAATGAAGGAAAATAGCTATTTAAATAATGGGGACACAAAATAGCAGTTTAAATAGTGGGGACAGTTCTTCTCAATTAGCTTGTACCCCGGGGCTCTGAGTTTGCTGTTCCTTCACCTATGTTAAATTTACTGGAAGTAGTTCCTTCTTGAGGAATTTTCAGGGATAATTTTGACTGTATACAATTTTTGCTTTACCTGCTGACCTTAGAACCCATTTCCGTTTTAAGCTTTAGCCCCCATGTAAAGAAGAGTAAATAATATCCCTTTTATTTCTCATTGGCATTGTTCATAGCACTATAGTCTAAATTTTATTTTTATATGTTTTCTGTCTCTCATGGACGATATTACCTTTTTAAAGTCTTTGATTGACCTTTATCACAAGTTTATCTTTTCTGTGTTCTTTTTGAACATGCATACTATATCTAACATTGTTTTCCTCAATATAACACGATGTAAGATGCACAGTCACTTTCAAAGTTACCATCTTATATCATCAAATATTTCTTGTTAGTCAGAAATAACTTCAGAGTAGCAGTAAATCTTTTTCATTATAACTACATCTTGCTTTGCTTTCAGTTTTATAATGCATGTTAGGACAATATTGCAAATGATTTTTTGTCTGGTAAGATGGTCTACACTGTATATAACTGTATATATATCATATATACCCACTTGTATCCCTGACCCTTCTAAAGTTATTGATAAGCAGTAAATAAAAAACAGCAAGTAGCAGCTTAAGGGGCAGAGGAAGGGGGAACTTATCTTCCTATAAGAGCAAATCAAATCTCCAAGAAATTAAAAACAATTGAAATAGTCTCTTTAATATCCCTAATCTGTGCTGTTTCATGATTAGAACAAAACATCCCAAAAGTTTGAAAACCACAGAATTCAATATATCGATTATAGTTATTACCTCTAGCTTATATAATTTTATATAGGTGTAACTTTGCAATTTGAGAGGGATACTAGAGCAAGTGTATGTTCTTATAAAGGATACAGGAAGTGGCAAACTATTTCCTAGAGTAAAATATGAATTCCACCAAATAATAAAACTATAATTTGACACTTAAAACTAGAGAGAACTACACTAAGGTCAATACTTGGTCAGATGGATAATATTGTAACTTAATTCTAGAACCTCAAGTCACACACCAGGCTCTCCTCCTAAAAGAAGAGTGTGAAATACTATCTAAGAACGGCATCAGCATGTTTTAAGCGAGTCATGTCAGGGAAGAAAGTTAATTTCATTACGCCTCCATTTATTGTTAAGTTAGCATTTTTTTTGTAAGTCAACTATACTTCGGTAAATTTTTAAAAATCTGAAAAAGAATATATATATATGTATAACTGAATCACTTTGCTGTACACCTGCAACTAACACAACAGTGCAAATCAACTACACCTCAATTAAAAGATAACTGATATTTTTAAAAAAAACTACTTTTCTAATAATACTAAGACGGTCCTTGCCTTTTCGCGGGGACACAATGGTACATATATATATCACCATCTTTATCCATTCATCTGTTGATGGATACCTAGGTTGTTTTCATATCTTGGCTATCGTAAATTATGCTGCCATGAACATTGAGGTGCATCTATCTTTTCAAATTAGTGTTTTTGTATTCCTTGGATAAATACTCAGATATGGAATAGCTGGATCATATATGGTAGTTCTAGTCTTAATTTTTTGAGGAGTCTCCTTACTGTTTTCCATACTGGCTGCTCCAATTTACATTCCACACAACTGTGATTTTTAATACTGTCTAGTGAAATGGGTCAACATTTGGAATAACTGCACAATTCAGTGAATGGTGGAGAACCTATATAAATGTTCTCCATTTTCCTGCTACACATCCCTGTGAGATCAAATTTTCTTAACAGACATCAACTAAAATGATATATTACAAGAGGCTGAACACAAAAGCAGCTATGAGAATCCAGCTGTCTTTTATCAAGCTAGACATTAAAGAGATCTGCAAAAATATGAAACAAGTCCCTTGTTCTCACTAATCATTTTTTGAAAATAATGATTTTTCATAAAATGTTATTTACTGTTGAGTAACATGGAGTCGGTTTCTTATTGTAAGTTTAAATGAATGAATCAAAATCTTTTAAAAACAATCTTTTAGTCTTAATTTCTAATATTGTATATGTTTTCATGAACCCAAAGCCAGCTGCGAAGTGGGACAGGGCAGGCACTGGCTGGGAGAATTCGGGGTGGTGAAAAGGGACTCATTCCAATCCCTCTAGGAGATGTAAGTCTAAACTTCCCAATTCCTCATTTTTAGCAATTTCTTTATCTTATACATTTAATCTCTTAAGTATTTCATAAGGTAGGAGGGGAGAGAAAGACAGCTAAAGAAATTGGGAAGCAAAGGAATCTTAAAAATCACTGATACTGCCTCACACCCATGAGGGTATAGACCCAAAAGAACTGAAAGCAGGAACTCAAACAGATATTTGTACATCCATGTTCAGAGCAGCATTACTCACACTAGCCAAGGGGTGGAAACAACCCAAGTGTCCACTGAAAGGTGAATGGATGAACAAGATGTGGTCTATCCAGACTATGGAATATTATTCAACCTTTAAAAGAGAAGGAAGTCCTGTCACCTGCTACGGCATGGAGGAACGTGGAGGACGTTGTGCTTGGTAAAATAAGCAGGGGCCTCCGAGTAATGTTTAAATCAGATCACTCTTCGTAGCAAACAATAAAGAGAAGTTGTATTCTGCTTATTAGTTCCGTTTCTCAGACCAGGAAGTGGATGCACAGCCTGGCTGGATGCTTCAGGCAGAGGTGGGCTTCATCTACCCACCACCCTGGACCCCCTACGCTGGTGGCAGCGATCAGAACAAAGTGAGCTCGGCCCTGTGAAAGCTCGTGTTGTCATTACTTTTGTAACTTCAACGAGAAACAGATTTTTACATACATGACATCACAGACCATGCCTCTTGACCGTTACCCAATTTAGAAACTGGCCCGATCACGAAGCTGAAGCAGCAGCTGGTTTGGGAAAGTCGCTGGTTGCAAGCGAGCGGCTGGGTCACTGTGCCACTTGCAGCTGCGTGACCCGAGGAGGTCTGTTCTGGTCCTGCTCAAAAAAGTCGCCACCCGGCTCTTCTCGGGAGCAGCCAACTCCAGAACCTGTGGTCCATCTGAGGGGTGGGCAGCCATCATGGTGTGACCCACAACGAGACCAGGGAGAGGGGACTGCTGTGAAGTAGGAGCTGCGGAACGAAGCTTCGTGCCATCGACACAGCTGCACTGGGGCAGGTGGTTGGAACAAAGCTCTTTCACTGGCAACGTTGTCCAAAGGCTGTGCAGTCAGGGGAGAGCCAGGAATCGTTGTCCTCTACCACGGTGTTTCGTACTCTTTTTTTTTTTTTTTTTAACTGGACAATATAGTTTAATGTAGCAAAAATCTAGGGAACGATCCGGTATTTCAGTTAAGGCTCTGGGTGCCTGGAGGGGATCACTGACAGCACTTGCAGCTCTTCTCTTTTCTGGAGATGGCCCTTCCAGACACGTGTTGCCGTCCTGGGTTAGCTTCCTCCCGGAGCAAAGCAGGAGCCCTTCTCCAGACAGCGATCCCACATAGGAGGAAGATTTCTGCAAAAATGGACAGTCGGCCAACACCAGTGCCTCTGCACTAGGGAAGGCCTGCCCTTCCCTTAACGTCTTGGAGCGCTCGGCCACCGGTGGGGCCCGCGGGTTCAAGGCAGCACCGCCTTTGAAAGTCCACCTTGAAATACGGACCACACTTTCCGGGTCGCTCTAAGGGAGGCCACTTCACCTGCCGACGGGGCCTTGCGTGGATCACCGGGGGACAGGTGCCTGAGGGCAGAGCGCGAGACCAGAGGCGAGCGTGCTGCGGTGGCTGGAGCCCGGACCAGGGCTAAGGGCGCCCGGGGTCAGGCGGGTCTCTGGGCACAGCCGCCGCACTCGGGACGCACGTACGCATCCGCGGGGAAGAAACCGGGGCGGGGGGGACTGCACAGAGTAGGGGGCTGGGCGCCAAACACTGCATTTAAAATATAATCCGGAACCTTGCCTGTGGTCTGAAGGCCCCACGTGGTCTGGCTGGCTCTTGCCTCACCTCCGCCAGCAACAGACTTTTTTAACAGTGACGGTCTAACAATATATTTCTCCTGCCCTCACCTTTCTTTTCTCCCCCTTCCAACTTTTTTTTTTTTTTTTTTTTTTTTTTTTTTTTTTTTGCGGTACGGGGGCCTCTCACTGTTGTGGCCGCTCCCGTTGCAGAGCACAGGCTCCAGACACGCAGGCTCAGTGGCCATGGCTCACGGGCCTAGCCACTCCGCAGCATGTGGGATCTTCCCGGACCGGGGCACGAACCCATGTCCCCTGCATCGGCAGGCGGACTCTCAACCACTGCGCCACCAGGGAAGCCCTCCCCCTTCCAACTTTTAAAAATTCTGTTTAATGATTCCAGCATGTGAATTTCAGGTTAGAAAGGTAGGAAGGTGATAAGGGAATTTGGGGGGAATGGTAATGTCTGTGAAGCATCCCTCATATGATATCTTACAGATGACGGTCTAGTTAACCCATGTCTTGTGGGGTCTTTGCAAATGTAGGAAGTAAGGAACCTGAGTGTTGATGGAACATAGTTTTTCAGAGTTGATGCTAATGACAATAAGTTTTTCTTTCTAATATTACATCCTCCCCTCATAATGTGGGTGTTTATCCATCATCATTAGAACTACTGCTCTTTTGCAGACTCTGACAAATACTTTGTCCTTCAGCATCTTCCTTTTATGCTTACCTTGTATTAAATATAGCTTGTTTTTATTCCCCAGGCTGCCAGTACACCACTGAATCCTTTAAGTTTTCAGTGTGAATTTGTAAAGCTCAGGATTGACCTTCTCCAAGCCTTCTCTCAACTCATCTGTACTTGTAGTAGCCTCAAGACAAGCCCGCCACCTGCAATTGCCACAACAATTGCCATGACCTTAGGCAATGACCTCCAGCGGTGTGGTCGCATCTCCAATCAGGTATGTCTTAACTTTATTTTCAGTGCAGTTTTTATTTACACTTTAGAGGTTTTTGAGGTTAGTTGTGAGATGAAAAATTCTGAAACTTAAAAATCAGCGGTTTGACTCAGAGGCAACATCAAATACTTCTAAACTCATCTGTCTTGCAAAAAACAGGCTGAAGTCTTATTAAAATGACAGAGTGATTGATGATATCTCACTAGTTGCTACATGTTTATATAAAGAAAAAGGACATACATTTTAAAGAAACTTTGGGAAGTTTATAACCATATTTATTTTAGTGAAACTTTGAAGAAGCTAAAAATGCAGTGTTTTTTGTTTCTGTACATTATGTGTAAATTATAATCTTGTACACATTTGTAGTTTCATTTGCCATCTTTGTTAATTTTCTTTAATAGGGTTTATAAAAATGAATGAATTGAAAATGAGTTGATATAAAATATTTTTTCATTTTTATTGTTTGAGGATTGTTTTCTTATGTTTTGACTTTTGTGTTGTTTATACAGCACGAAAGCATATTTGTTTATTTATCATAATTGATATTTTTCCTTCTTTATAGATGAAACTGTCCATGGAAGAATTCCGAAGCCTTGCTTCCCGATATGGGGATCTTTATCAGGCATCTTTTGATGCTGATTCCGCAACTTTGAGGAATGTAGAACTGTATCCTAAACTTGCCCAATATTTCTTGTTCTTTGGAAGTATTCTTTTAAATGTAGAGTAAATATTTCAGATACGCTTAACTAAAATATACATATACATTAGATAAGCCTACAGATTTACCATAAATAATAATTTCTCTTTTGAAACCTAGTATGAGCAGTATAATTTAACTTCTTTACTTCAACCAGGCTTTTTAAAAAGTGGTGACTCAGTGGTGGTCTTTTTCCACCTCTGGGAAGAGCGTCCAAAACCCAGGTCCAAGCAGTGTTGAATACTTTGTGCTCACTTGAGCTACAATGGACAACACAAAATATTTTTCCACCAGAGAACCATTTTCTGTCTTGCTTCACCTATCTTTTATTCACAGCTAACAACCCTAGTTCCCATCACCTTTATTAATGATGTATTCAGTCGTTTCAGTCATCACTTATGTTCCCTAAGCCCCCTTTAAGTTCTCCGTATTTTCTTATTAGCAGCTTCAGATCCTTTTTGAAAGGAAGAAAGATAAATTGCTTTTAAGTTGCAGACCTATAAATCAGTAATTCCTGGCATTTTGGTTTAGTGATTGAAAACCTGATGAATGCTATGGACCCTCTCCCCTAAAAAAAATGCATATATGCACATATCCCCCCAAATTTGCATACCATTTCAGGAGAGTTAACAGATCCCTTGAGCCCCAGCCTAGGAACCTCCAGGGTAACCGCTCTACAGACCCTTATTGTGGTGGTGGTTTTAAACTTTTCATTAGTGAAACCCCTATATCCAAGATAGATAAAAAAGTTTCTGTGATTGAATCACAGAGCCTGTTGCTTGGCTCCTCCTTCCAACATTAACCTCTGAAGTACTCTTCCTGGAACTATCACAGACAACATATATCCCTTAAAAAGAAAAAAATAGAGCCACAGACTATTTGAGTCAATAACATGTGGTTACCTTCACTAAGAATATGATTTTTGTAAGGAACGGCACCAAAACCGGAGGAGAGCTTAAACAAGCTTTATTTGGGAATGCTCCCGGGTGAGGTTCACTTGTCCGAGAGAAAGGGGCCAGAGAAGTTGCGCCTGGGTGTGGGCGCGAACAAAATGTATAGGGGTGGACGCAGGGGAGGCACTTGCTGTGTGAAGCAGCCCCTTTTTGGTTATCTTTTGGATGTTGTGGCAATGTTGGGTGTCGGTTGCATCAGCCTCAGAGCCGTTGGTTCTGCCCCTCAGGGAGCGGGAAGACTGGTTGGTTGCATCAGCCTCCTTGGCGGGGTTTCCGTCTGGTTCCCTGGGCCCTTCCCCGGACCTGCTGGCCTTACAATTTTCATCTTGCCTTATTTAGTATTCAAATAATATAAAGTCTATAGTACATTTCTTTATTATCATGTATAACCTTAACATAATGCAGACAGCAGCAGAGCTGTTTACTGATATCTCACGCAATAGAAGCCCTGATTTTGGATCCAGAATCAGCAAGGTATTTAAATAGTTTATATTACAGAACACTTTCAAATATGTTATCTTACCTAATCATCACAACAGTGTTTTGGAAGAGGTTTTATAGAGGAAGAACTTCTCTAGCATTTGCCTAAGGTCATATAACTAATGACAAACCTAGATTTTCTGTCTCCATTGTTTACTTACCTCCTGTGTTCTGTTTTCTAAATAACTAGGAAGAAGTTCTTTGAATTTGAACATTTTCTTCTGGTATATTATAACTAAATTTTGGTGTAAAAAATTGAGTTAATAGTATAATTAAGCTTGAACTTGAAATTTTTATCTTTGGTTTCCCAAACAAAAAGATATTCCTCTTTTTGCTTTATTAAAATCCTTCTCCATTCTGTAATTAACTGATTAATTGTTCAAAATATTTTTATTGAAGAATGGTCCATTATTTTTTCCCACTATAGTATTCTGTTTTAGAACATTTATTTTCAACTGTATATTTCCAATCTAGTAAGGCCTGTGATTCTAAGATCAGCTTCCTCAAAGAGAACATAATCAACAGAGCATTTTAAATTTCTCTGTCCTAAAGCATTGACTCACCATTTTTTTCCAAGGCAGTACCAAAATCCTTGCCTTCTGTTTTAAAGTGCTATCTACTTTAAATAGATATTTAAACAACACTTGGCTATTTTTTTTTCACTTGTCTGATTCATTTTAATATTTCGATGACATACTAATTTTTACTTATTTTTCCATTTATCCTTCTTTGATCTATGTTCATTTTCCCCTTAGACTTCCAGTGTTTTTGTTTTGTTTTTTTAAGCTTCTCCCTTTTAAATTTCAAAATGTTCTCTAACCTCCATATTTTTCAGTCTTTGCCAGTTAATTGATACTTCCAGGCTCTCGCCATTTCTGATTATGCCTACTCATCTTACCTGATAGCACACAAATGTCATTGTACTGTTGGTTGACATAAGAGAAATTAGTATTTTTCTTGATTGATTTTTTTAACACATGGTCAGCAGGGATGGGGTGAAGGGAGTTATCTAGCCAGCTCTCAAATCCTGCTCTCACTGTCAACCTCTCCACTTCCTACCACCTTTCTTCACTCTTCTCCATCCTGTTTTATCCCCTAAACCCACTTTCCCCTAACCTTTGCCCTTCCTAGCAATGAAAAATTGGAAAAGAAAGATTGCACCTTGAAGGAGAGCTCTCTGGGTTTCAGTCGTACTGGTGTACAACTGCAAAGAGTAGATTCCTTCTGAAACTTCTCTTCTTGATACTATATATTTTGTGTCTTTCATATAAAGAAGGACCTGCTGCTAAAAAGAGCCTCAAGAGAGTGAAGCATGACATTAATAAAATTCACTATAGTTTTTACAAAAATCTGTGTGTATCTTTCATAGCCTAGAAGGTTTTTGGGGAGAAGAGACCTTGTCTTATCCAACTTCGTATCTCTAGCAGCTAACATTGTGCTTGAGCCAGTATCAGTAAGTGTGAGATAGGATGGGGTTTATGTTTATAATTATAAATGTTATTATCTGCTCATACCAACCTTTTAGGATTATTAAGAAAAAATATTTTGAGATGCTTGTCCATTACATTTTTCTATTCTAGCTTTGCACTTAACCTTTATTTTTACTGCCTAAAATATAATGGAATGGCTTCTGGTCATGAAGCCATTCACGTATGGGACTTTTCCTTCTATTGTAAACAACTAGAAACCTGGATAAAATATGCAAGTTTAAATATAAGTTTAACTGTTTCCAGACATTGGACAACAGGGAGACCAGGAATGTAATCCTTCAGGGAAGGGACATAAATAAGGTAAACTTTACACTAGTCCTTGCTTTCCTCTGCCTGGAGGCACTTTTTAGACTGCCTTTCAGGCAGGAGTAACCAAATTAAAACATGGTGGTCTTGCTTAGTTGAAGAGATAGATATCAGGGTTCAGAGAACAAAGGAAGAATTTGCAGGCCAAGTACAGGGGTGGAGGAAGCTTTCCAGAGGAAGAGTGCTATGAATCTTTGGCTGAATGATAAGCTGTACATATATTAGGTGAAATCCCACAAGGCCAGGCAAAAAACAGCTACTAGAGAGGGAATAATTACCAGGAAGCTGTAAACTGAACAGTTCCCAGAGCTTACGCAGAGCTGAGAAATGTTTGAGTTCCAACCGGCCAAACTGTAGAAACCTAATTGAACACTCAAGGCATTCAGAAGAGACACTAGAAGGGTCACACCACCTTAGTAATCAAGCTAAACTAGCCCTAAAGTGAAGACTAGTCTAGACCTGACCTAACAAAGCTTAAGTAATCCTTCAAAGAGTCAGGATTATGACAAGTAATGGCTGTCCACCAAAACAAAATCTTAACATTCTTTGAAGACAACAAAATCCAAAAACTCAAATGTATAAGGTCCACAATTTTAGCATCCAATCAAAAATTACTGGTCATGAGAAGAAGCTGGAAGATGTGACAAATAACCAAGAGAAACTTCAGCCAATTAGAAAAAAGACTCACAAATGACAGATGATGGAATTAACAGACTTGGACTTTAAAATAGTATTTTAGTACTATTAGTATTTTCAAAATTTTAAAGATAGAAGACAATGAACAAATTTAAAGGTTTAAAAAGAAAATGGAACTTCTAGAGCATAAAAATGAAATATCTTGATTTTGCCTTTATTTTTGAAAGATAGTTTTGATGAACATAGAATTCAAGGTTGATTAGGTTGGGTTTAACAGTAGGTTAAATACAGCAAAAGAAAAGATTAGTGAACTTAAAGACATAGCAATAGAAATTATCCGAATTGGACAGTGAAAGAAAAAAGACTGAAAAACGGAACAAAGTTAAAATTGCCAGTGAGACAGTGTCATTTGTACTACTATACAAGTAACTGGAAATCTTAGAAGGAGGGGAACAAGGGACAGAAAAATATTTTAAGTGGCTGAAAAATGTTCATGTTTAATTAAAAATATAAACCCACAACTCCAAGAAGCTTAACGAACCCAGAGTGGCATAAACATAAAGAAAATCACAAGGCACACATGATGATCAAATTGCTGAAAACCAGTAATAAAGAAAAATATAAAGCAGCCAAAGAAAAAAGACTATGTAGAAGGGAATAAAAATAAGAATTTTTTACTAATTCTTATCAGAAATAATGCAAGCCAGAAGACAGGTGAAGCAACATCTTTAAAGTCCTGAAAGAAAAAAAAAGTAACTTAGTATTCTATATTCAGTAAAAATACCGTTGAATAATTAAGACTAAATAAAGACATTTTCAGACAAAATCTGAGAAAATTTGTTACCAGCAGGCCTAGACCTGTACTATAAGAAATGTTAAAGGAAGTTCTTCAGGCTGAAGAAAAATTATTTGAGATGTAAATTCAGATCTACAAAGAAGAACACTAGGAATGGTAAATATGTGAGTAAATAAAAAAGACTTTCCTCATTTTTTACTTTTTTAAAAAAATATTGCCCATTTAGAAAAAAATAACAATGCATTTGGGAGTTTATAACACGTAGAAGTAAAATGTGTGACGTGAGACAAATGACGGGGGTGGGGGTTGGAATTAATACAGTAGTAAGAGTCTTACATTTTACATCAAGTGTATATTATTTGAAGATAACTTGTGGTAATGGAGGATGAAGATGAATAAACTCTAGAGCAACCACTAGAAAATAAATAAGCCAATAGAGGAGGTAAAATGGAATACTTTAAAAAAAACCTCAGTTAATCCAAAAGAAGGCAGGGGAAGAGAGGGAAAAAAAAAACTGAACAGATGAAAATAGAAAACAAATCACAAAATGGTATATTTATACCCAGTCATACCAGTTATTACAATAAATGTAGATAGTCTTACTCTAAGTAAAGAGATTATCAGACAGCTAAAAAAGCAAAACCCAAAGTATAAGCTTACCACAAGTAACCCACTTTATCATTTATTTATTTATTTATATCTCGTCTTAATTCATAGGTTTATTATGAGGTTTTGTGGGCTGCTTATTTTATTTTTTATTTCTTTAACATCTTTAATGGAGTATAATTGCTTTACAATGTTGTGTTAGTTTCTCCTGTTTAAAAAAGTGAATCAGCCATATGTATACATATATCCCCATATCCCCTTCCTCTTGTGTCTCCCTCCCACCCTCCCTATCCCACCCCTCTAGGTGGTCACAAAGCACCGAGCTGATCTCCCTGTGCTATGCAGCTGCTTGCCACTAGCTATCTATATTACATTTGGTAGTGTATATATGTCAATGCTACTCTCTTACTTCGTCCCAGCTTACCCTTCCCCCTCCCCGTGTCCTCAAGTGCATTCTCTTTGTCTGCGTCTTTATTCCTGTCCTAACCCCTAGGTTCATCAGAACCATTTTTTTTTAGATTCCATATATATGTGTTAGCATATGGTATTTGTTTTTCTCTTTCTGACTTATTTCACTCTGTATGACAGACTCTAGGTCCATCCACCTCACTACAAATAACTCAATTTTGTTTCTTTTTATGGCTGAGTAATATTCCATTATATATATGTACCACATCTTCTTTATCCATTCATCTGTCGACGGACACTTAGGTTGCTTCCATGTCCTGGCTATTGTAAATAGTACTGCAGTGAACATTGTGGTACATGTCCCTTTTTGAATTATGGTTTTCTCAGGGTATATGCCCAGTAATGGGATTGCTGGGTCATATGGTAGTTCTATTTTTAGTTTTTTAGGAACCTCCGTGTTGTTCTCCATAGTGGCTGTATCAATTTACATTCCCACCAACAGTGCAAGAGGGTTCCCTTTTCTCCCTGCCCTCTCCAGCATTTATTGTTTGTAGATTTTTGGATGATGGCCATTCTGACTGGTGTGAGGTGATACCTCCTTGTGGTTTTTTTTTTTTTAAGTATTAATCATCTGCTTTTTTAAATTATTTTTATTTATACAGCAGATTCTTATTAGTCATCAATTTTCTACACATCAATGTACACATGTCAACCCCAATCGCCCAATTCAGCACACCACCATCCCCACCCCTCGGGGTTTTCCCCACTTGGTGTCCATACGTTTGTTCTCTACATCTGTGTCTCAACTTCTGCCCTTCAAACCGGTTCATCTGTACCATTTTTCTAGGTACCACATACATGCGTTAATATACGATATTTGTTTTTCTCTTTCTGACTTACTTCACTTTGTATAACAGTCTCTAGATCCATCCACGTCTCAACAAATGACTCAGTTTCGTTCCTTTCTATGGCTGAGTAATATTCCATTGTATATATGTACCACAACTTCTTTATCCATTTGTCTGTCGATGGGCATTTAGGTTGCTTCCATGACCTGGCTATTGTAAATAGTGCTGCAGTGAACATTGGGGTGCATGTGTTTTTTTGAATTATGGTTTTCTCTGGGTATATGCCCAGTAGTCCTCCTTGTGGTTTTGATTTGCATTTCTCTAATGATTAGTGATGTTGAGCATCCTTTCATATGTTTATTGGCAATCTGTGTATCGTCTTTGGAGAATTGTCTATTTAGGTCTTCCACCCATTTTTGGATTGGGTTGTTTGTTTTTTTGATATTGAACTGCGGGAGCTGCTTGTATATTTTGGAGATAATCCTTTGTCAGTTGCTTCATTTGCAAATATTTTCTCCCATTCTGAGGGTTGTCTTTTTTGTCTTGTTTATGGATTTCTTTGCTGTGCAAAAGCTTCTAAGTTTCATTAGGTCTCATTTGTTTATTTTTGTTTTTATTTCCATTACTCTAGGGGGTGGGTCAAAAAGGATCTTGCTGTGATTTATGTCATAGAGTGTTCTGCCTATGTTTTCCTCTAAGAGTTTGAGTGTCTGGCCTTACATTTAGGTCTCTAATCCATTTTGAGTTTATTTTTGTGTATGGTGTTAGGAAGTGGTCTAATTTCATTCTTTTATATGTATCTGTCCAGTTTTCCCAGCACCACTTATTGAATAGGCTGTCTTTTCTCCATTGTATATTCCTGCCTCCTTTATCAAAGATAAGGTGACCATATGTGTGAACCCACTTTAAATACAAAGATACAAATATATTAAAAGTAAACAAAAGGATGGAAAAGGAACCCTAAAAGCTGGCGTGACAGTATCATACAAAGTGGACTTTAGGACAAAGACTTGATAAAGAGCTACATTTTACCATAATAGGGGATCAGTTCATCCAAAAGACATAATTCTAAACGTTTATATATTTAGTAACAGATCTTCCAAATATACGAAGCAAAAACTGACAACTGAAAGGAGAAATAAATCCACAATTATGGTTGGAGTTTTCAACACTCCCCTCTGAAATAATTACTAGAACAACTTGCAGAAGATTTCTTAGGATATAGAGGACTTGAATAACACTACCAGCCAACTTGACCTAATTGACCTGTATGCCATACTAACAGCAGCATACACATTCTTTCCAAGCGCATTTGGAAAAATTACCAAAGTAAACCATATGCTGAGCTACAAAACAATTCTTAGTAAATGTAAAAGCGTTGAAACTACGTAGAATATGTTATCTGATAGAATTAAATTAGAAAATCATCTCTGGAAAATCCCTAAATGTTTAGGAATTAAACAAGACTTCTAAACATTCCAATTGGTCAAAAATTCACAAGGGAAATTAGAAAGTAAGTTAAACTGAATGAAAATGAGAACACGACATATCAAAACTTGTGTGATGCAGTTAAAACAGAGCTTAGAGGAAAATTTATAACTTTAAATGCATACATACACAAAAGAAAGTTTAAAAGTAATAACATTAGTTTCTATCATATTAAAGCAAGAAAAAGAGCAAATTAAACTCAAAGTAATTAGAAGGAAAGAAATAGTAAAGATGAGAATGCTGATCAGTGAATTATAAATAAACAGTAGAGAAAGTCAATGAAACCAAAAGCTGGCTCTTTGAAAAGATCAATAAAGTTGATAAAACTAGCTATTCTGCACAAGGAAATAAGAGAGCATAAATTACCAATATTAGAAATGAAATGAGTACCATCACAAATCCCATAGATATTAAAAGCATATTAAAGGAATAAATAACTTTGTGCCAATAAATGTGATAGTGGAGGTGAACAGGAAAAATTCACATATTCTACATAGACTTAAAAATCTTTAACAAAACATGTACAAATTGAACCTAACAAAACTCTAAAGGATAATACATTAAAACCAAGTAGGGTTTATTCCGGAAATTCTAGGTTTGATATTAGAAAACCAATCAGTGTAATTCACCATATTGTAAAATAAAGGGAAAAAACTAGAGGACTTGCTAAAGATTTCAAGACTTAGTATAAAGTTCCAGTAATTAAGACAATGTGATATTGGCTTGAGGGTAGAATGGAGAGACCAAAATAGTTACATAGGAGTATTACTTGATTTTTGACAAAGATGACAATCTGTTTTTTTCAACAGATTGTGCTGGAACACGCTGTATAGGGGGGAAAGAATCTTGACCTTACCTCACACCATACATAAAAATTAATTCCAAGTGTATCACAGATCAAACTGTAAAAGATAAAATTCCAAACTTTCTAGAATACTACTTGGGAGAAAATCTTCATGACCTTGAGATCAGCAAGGATTTTTTCAGGACACAAGCAGCAGTTACTGTACAGAAAAAAATTGTTTAATTGGATTTAAAAATTTTAACTTCTGCTCTCTGAAAGATGCCATTAAGAAAATGAAAAGATTGGTTGCAGGGTGAAATATTCTCAAACATATTCTATCAGAATATTAAGAAAACCATACAACTCAAGGTAACCCAATTTTTAAGAATTGACAAGAGATTTGAACAGACACTTCAACAGAGAAGATATGTTAATTCCAATAAGCACATGAAAAGATGCTTAACATCATTAGGCATCAGAAAAATACAAATTAAAATCACAGTGAGATACAACTAACACCCACTAGAATTGCTAAAGTTAAAAAGCCCTTTAATACCAAATATTAGATGTGGAAGAGCTTGAATTCATACATTTTGGGGACTGCAAAATGATTCAGCCGCTATGGAAAACTGTTTGGCAATTACCATATGACCACCAGTTCTATTTCTACTTACTTAAGAGAAATGAAAACATATTTCCACAGAGACCTGTACACAGATTTTCTTAGCAGCTTTATTTGTAACAACAAAATCTGGAAAGAGCCAAATGTGTCAACAGGTGAATGGGTAGATAAATTGTAGTATGTTCATACAGTGGAATATTACTCAGCAATATAGATGGATGACCTGTTGAAATACACAAAACACATTAATGACTCAAAAATGTTGTGCTGTAAAGGAAACCAGACACAAAATATTACATATAGTATGATTATTTATATCCAGTATTAGGAAACATCTCATTTACAGTGATAGAAAGCTAATCTGGTTGCTGGGGGCCACAAGTAGGGATTGACTAGGAAGGGTACATTTTTGCGATTTTGTAACATATCTCAATAAAGTTTATTAAAAATAAATAAAGGAATACTCCTTTTGTAGAAGATGGAACAGTATATTCTGATTTTATACCCTTTTATTTGCAGGTCACTTTGTCAGAGACTTTTAAATCTTTATGCTTTATTGTGTGGTATAGTTTTCCTTAAAGTCTATCACTAAATGAGGTTCAGTTCTTGTCTTAATAGAACTTAAGATATAGTACAGAGTAGGGAACAAAGCTTTGGAGCCAGGCAGATACACGTGTACATACAGCTAGGAGTGAGTATGAATATAGACATGTTCTTTCGTCTCCCTGAGCCACATATGCATAAACTATAGGTAAGTAATAATGCCTGTCTCTTAGAGTGGTTGTAATGGTTAAATGAAAACCTATGTAAAGTACCCAGCTGAAGTACCTTGCACATAGTAGCCGTTAAAAGGATAATAAGGGAATAGTAAGAATAGTGTTAACCCAACATAGTTAAGTTACCTATATTGCATTTTCAAATAGCCCTCTTGAAGTTTAGTTAGAATGCAGGACTTTGCCACCTTTTCCCATTTAGAAATACTTTCAGAAATGTCTTTGGGTTTGAGGCAGTAGAAAAAAAAGAAATCTAGGTAAAACTTCTTCCAGCATGCTCTATATGCTAGTTCTCTGCTGAACATTCTTGTGCATTTCACCTGCTTGCTTTAGATTCATGCCATTTCTCCAGTTATGAATGCCCTCCGAACTTTCCATCTCTTCAAATCTTATCCATGCTACTTGCATAGTGATTTGTCCAAGACCGATCTCTTCTGTGGCATTCCTCAGCTCCCTCTATATTCTGATTACTTGCATATCTTTACTGGTTATTTGGCACTTGTCTGCTGACTTTATTGATAGTTTACATTTTCAAATGCCTTATGTCTCTTTCCCCTCATGGCAGGGACAAGGTTTAATTAAACATTTTTATACTAGCTAACAACCAAAGTGATTAAGACTTGTATAATTTGAAGTCAGGTCTGGATTTGAATTCTAGCTTGTCGCTTACTAGTTGTGTGACTGAAGGCGAATTACTTAACATCTCCAAGCCTCAGTTTTCTCATCTGTGAAATGGAAATAACAGTGCCTACTTCATTATTTTAAAGATTAAATGAGACAGTGTGGAAAGTACCTGACACATTTTGACATTAAATTAGTTACTGTTGGGCTTCCCTGGTGGCGCAGTGGTTGAGAGTCTGCCTGCCGATGCAGGGGACATGGGTTCGTGCCCCGGTCCAGGAAGATCCCACATGCTGCGGAGCGGCTAGGCCCGTGAGCCATGGCCACTGAGCCTGCACGTCTGGAGCCTGTGCTCTGCAACGGGAGAGCCCACAACAGTGAGAGGCCTGCGTACCGCAAAAAAAAGTTACTATCTTGGTTGATTGATTGATATTAATTTTTGACTTCAGTTTCCAGGAATATGGATCTACAGGAGCAGCCCATGCTGATAGTGAATATGAGAGAAGAATGATGTCTGTATATAATCATGTCTTGGAGGAGGTGGAATCACTCAATCGGAAATATACCCCTGTTTCTTACATGGCAAGTCACATTTGTTTTATTGAGTTTTATTATGTGGAAGTGAGTTTTTATCTGTCTCTGGCACTTACTGTGTGTGACTTCAACACATTAACCTCTCTATGACTGTTTCCTCTGTGCCTGTTTTTTGTTTGTTTGTTTGTTTGTTTTCTTTTGCGGTACGCGGACCTCTCACTGTTGTGGCCTCTTCCGTTGTGGAGCACAGGCTCAGCAGCCATGGCTCACGGGCCCAGCCGCTCCGCGGTGTGTGAGATCCTCCCGGACCAAGGCACGAACCCGTGTCCCCTGCATCGTCAGGCGGACTCTCAACCACTGCGCCACCAGGGAAGCCCCCCTCTGTGCCTGTTTTGTAACAGGGTTAGTACAGTACCTACATCATAGTATTGTTGTGAGGTTGAAATGAGATGATCCATGAAAGCACTTAGCACATCTGTAGCTGCTACATAGTCACACTAACATGTCAACTCTGCTCTACCAGAATGCAGATAAAACTTTTTTTTCCCTTTTTTAACAATTTAACTAAAGTTGCAATTGTTCTCAACCTTGGCTACACATTAGAATCACTTTGGAAGCTATTTTAAAAAAAAACATCAATATCCAGGCCCCACCCAGGCCAGTTATCTTTGAATCTCTGCGAGGCCCAGACCTTAGTATTTTTAAAAGCTCCCAGGTGATTCTGTCATGCCACCAGGGTTGAAAACTATTGGCCAATTAAAATAGAAAGAACTGGGCTTATTTTCTGACTATCAGTAAATCAGTTCCTGCCAGGTGATGCTACTGCTGTCCTTTAATACTCATGTCCACTTAGCCTACTGAATCTGCTACCTTTGGCACTGTTGAACATCTGCTGTTTATCCCCTGACTTCCCAGTCACAGGACAGACTGACACTCTTACCCAGATTTCCTCCTCCCTGTCTGGCCATTCTCCAGTGTTGTATTGAGCTCAGATTCCTATAATAAAATAGACATAGTGGCTTAAACAACAGACATTTCTTAAAATTCTAGAGGCTGGGAAGTCCAGACTCAGGGTGCCAAACAGTTTGTTTTGTGGTGTGGGGTCTCTTGCTGGCTTGCCAGCTGCTGCTTTCTCGCTGTGTCCTCACGTGTTGGAGAGAGAGGGCCTCTTTTCTCTCCTTTCTCTTATAAGGGCACTGATCCCATCACAGGGGTCCCCCCCTTATGTCCTCATCTAAACTTAATGACCTCCCAAAGGCCCTCCTCCAAATATCAACACATTGGGAGTTAGGGCTTCAACATGTGAATTTAGAGACGACATCACATTCAGTGCATAGCACTGTCTTTGAACTTTACACCTTGGAGAGTTTCTCTTGCCCTGCCTACACATTGGATACTGGTATTTCCTGTAGCTCTCTTCTGCCTCCTGCTGTTCTCATTCTGAACTCACCATTTATCAGGTGTTCTAGAAGAAATTGACAGGATGTGTCATTAAAGAGTTAAATTAGATTTTAAGGTTAGATACTTTCATTTGCACACTGCTTTCCACGTAAGATTGTCAATACATATTTGCTGAATTGAAATGACACAGGTAGCTGTTTGATACTGAGATTGATTGCTAAGGAAGACTGTAAAGATTATCTTCGTAGGAAGTAGACATATTTATGTGAGACATTGATTAAATTATTTACATGTATTTCCTCTAAGCTCCACCCTAGGAAATTAAATAGATGCCAGATAGTACCTTGAGTTTGACAGAGTTCAATCCACTGCGTTTAATGGAAAGAATGGGAATTTTCTGCCCAGTAGGTACGCAATACAGAGAAAAGAGCCCTAGGGTCAGATTCTACCTCTGCCACTCAGCAGGCGTGATTTTAGACAAATTTCTAATACCCTTTTCTATGATATGGAAAAATATCTACCTCATAGGGTTTTTGTGAAGTTTAAATGGAATAATGCCTAATGCCTGGCACAGTGCCTGGCCTGGCATATAAGGAGTGGTTAATAAATGTTGATTCCCTTTTCCCCCTTTCCAAATTGTATTTTATAGATTTGATACTTTCTGAACCCAAAATTCAGTTTAACAAGCATTTATTGAATCCTGTGAATAGAAAAATGACAAAGAGGCTCTTCCCTCAAGTTGTCCATAGTCTGATAAGAAAGATTTTGTAAACAAATACAATATAATATATGTGCAATAATAGAGGTCTGCACAAAGTAGAGTTGTAGCACAAAAGAGAAAGTAATTCATGTCAAAGGATAGGGGAAATGGGGTGAGGGTGCACATCAGAGAGAAGAGGTATTTGCATATGAGTTTTTGAGGCAGATAAGGAGGGGTAGAGAATTTCAGGCAGGGAACAACATGTTCAAAAGCAGAGGCATGAGGACTTCCCTGGTGGCACAGTGGTTAAGAATCCACCTGCCAAAGCAGGGGACATGGGTTTGAGCCCTGGTCCAGGAAGATCCCACATGCTGCAGAGCAACTAAGCCCGTGCACCACAGCTACTGGGCCTGCGCTCTAGAGCCTGCGAGCTACAACTCCTGAGCCTACGTTCCACAACTACTGAAGCCCGCAAACCTAGAGCCCATGCTCCGCAACAAGAGAAACCACTTCAATGAGAAGCCCGCGTACCGCAGCGAAGAGTAATCCCTGCTCGCTGCAATTAGAGAAAGCCCGCGTGCAGCAACGAAGATCCAAAGCAGCCATGAAGGTCCAACACAGCCATAAATAAATAAATAAATTTTTTTTAAAAAGCGGAGGCATGAGATAGCATGATGTCTTCCGGGAACAGTGTGTTATTGCTGCAGCATAATGTGCAGGCTCGGGACTAGAGAGGTCAGTGGAGGCCAGATGACAAAAGGCTTTTAACACAGTCTTAAGGAGTTTGGACTTTATCCCGTAGACAATGGGGGCACTCTTTAGGCATTTTAAATGGGTGTGGGAGAGAAGTGGTTAAGCTAAGACTGTACACTATTATGTAGAAACAGAACAGGTAATGGCCTGGAAGCCATGAAATTAAAGGAAAGAAGAGTGGTTACAAGACTTCTGCAGTAATCCAAGGTAGGGGCCAAATTGATAAAGTGGGAGCAAGAATGAGAAGAACAGATACATAAGAAAGATTATTTAGGTGTAATATTTTCAAGGCTTGGTTTTGGTTTTTTGTTTGTTTTTTGTTTTCTTTAAATTAGATGTGAGAGGATGGAGACATGACCTCTGGGTTTCCAGCTTAGATGACCAGGTGCACAAATGGTTGATCCTTGACTGAGACAATACAGAGGGATAGTGGAAGAAGGTGGTTTCATTTTTAAACATGTTAAACATTGGCAGTTAGATAACAGGTTTGGTGTCAGAAGGAGACAGGCTGGAATGCATGTAAAGTTGAGGTGTCGTGAGCATATAGGTTCTTAAAGTCCTGGGAGTGAAGAAAACTGCCTGTGAAGAACAAACAGACTGAGAAGACAAACGGACTAAGGAGAGCATCAACACTGAAGGAACATACAAAGGAAGAGAATCTTAGGAAAGAAGATGGAGCAGGGAAGAATCAGAAGTGAGGGCAGGGGCCATTAAGTGGAATTTCATGGAAGGAGAGCATTATCAGGTGCCACAGAAGTGTCAAAAAATACAAAGGCTGAAAAGTATTCGGTTTGGCAATGAAGGGAGTATTCATGATGGGATAGTCCTCTTACCGGTTTACTAATCATGATATGTGATTTCACATCTCCTGACTGGTACTTTGATAGTAATCTGCAACTAACATACGTGTTGAAGTGTGCCCAAGGGGCTAGTGGTCTCAGAGGCAGTCCTGCTTTCCCAGTGGGGAATTGCAAAATCCGCATCTATTCTTTTAAAAGGGAAAATGGTACCTTTTTGCCCGGGAACAGCCTGAGGTCACTTGTGCTCCTCTAAATCCATTCTTTAAAGATGTTTCTCTCCTTAAATACTGTTGTGGCATCAAAGGTTCCACCACAAGTAGGATGTCCAGGCAAACGCATCTCAGATCCCTTGTGGCAAGAAAATGAATAGTGCCGTTTTAGCAGTTAAACCTGAGTAGACCCAGTGTCTCTAAATCCGTGTTGTGGTAATCTCAAGTAATAGACCTGGCGTTTATATTAGGAGTCTGTCAGGCACAGAATGTTCAGTAATCTGAAACCAATGAGGAATGGATTCTTCTGGCTTTTAGCCTTAATGCCCTACTTTTTAAAAATGTTTATAGCAGAGGCACTAGGTGATACCCTGCTTGGAAGCAGGAACTTAAAAGGACAGACAGCACTGTATAGTGGAACAGTTTTCAGCCTGTGGCATTTTGGGGGCCACTGAGAGAGGAGTAGACTGAGGAGGGGATGGTAGACCAAGCAGGAATGGTTCTGGGTCACCCAAAGTTACAGGTGTTCCAGTACTGTAATTTTTTTTTTCGATTAAGTTTGCAAATCATTGGTGAAATAAAACAAAATCACTGAGTGACCTAGTCAGGTGACCTGGGTTCCAGTCCCAGCTTGTTCCATTAGTTGTCTGGGTGACCTGTGTCATCAGCAAAATTGAGGGTTAAACTGGGTGATCTTTAAAATAGCTTTGATGGTATCACAGGTGTATACTTATCTCCAAACTGATTAAGTAGTATGCATTAAATATGTCCAGCTTTTTGCATGTCAGTGGTACCTCAAGAAAGTAGTTGAAAATAAACAAATAAATAAATAAAATCTTTGAATTCTTAAATTCTGGTTCTATGACCCCTTTCACTAAGACTCGAAAGATTCATTAGAGTAGTTCTATTCCTCTGCAGTTAAGCTGGGATTTTCAAAACTCAGTTAAATTTGTGAAATAGATTTTAGAAAGAAGGTGTTTTATTTAAGTTTCAGCGATCTATAGAGTTGGACTATATGGTAATCTGTAATCTGAATTCCAGTAAGTTTTCACCGTTGCTCTCTCTCTGGAGACTCATGGCCACATGAACAGGGAGGCCACCTGGTAGAGATGGGATGAAGAATGAGGCAGTTCCAAGCCAAGGTTCCACGGGGATTTGGTCTCGAGCCTCAAATGTCAATATTTTGCTCTGATTTTTTACCATATACCTGCTCTTTATCATATTTTGTCACGTGATAGTTACTTTATACTTTAGTATCTAAAATAACTATATATCTAGTAGCTCTAAGCTCTATAGAAACGCAGACTGCACACTGCTTGGTCTTGAGGAGTGTGGGTTTTCTCTGTCATTTTTTATTGAATATATTTCAGAATAAAGTAAAAGTCTGTAATTGTCCTCCTTGGCATGAGTGATTTGATAAATGTATATAGTTCCTGAGTGTTATGTCTCTTAACCTGATTGGTGTGTACTTTTGTAGTAATTTTATGAGCGTTTGTAGTTTTTACACTTCTTCCTGAAAGTAACTATTTGTTGATGAAATTTGGAAATTTATTTTCATTTGGTTTTTCTTTTTTTTCCCCAGCATACAGCATGTCTCTGCAATGCCATCATTTCTTTGCTGAAAGTTCCTCTTTCATTTCAGAGATATTTTTTCCAGAAACTGCAGTCTACCAGCATCAAGGTAATATAGGAAGAACAATCAGGTTTAATATAGTTTAATACCTTCTTCTGAAGATTGTAGGGGGCATAGCTCTGCTTCAGGATCTTACCTTTGGTTTAGACAGAACTTATACTCTTCAGTTGTAAGCCTTTCCTCCCTTCAACAAGTGATTTGGGAGTTAAACCCTCTCCTCTCCTTTCTTTCCTCATAGTGCCAAATGCAGTGGGACAGGCATTTGGGTACCTTGAGCTCTGTCCCTGTCTTCAAGAATGAGTTGGGTGCTGTTCATCATAGTAGCCCACAGGGATCTTGAGCTGAATCCATGTCTGATCAAACTATTTAAACCCAACTTGGAATGAATCAGGTCCAGTAAAACATCACCAGCCCTATCTCCAAAGCACTTTTGTCTACAAATAACAAATTTTGAGAAGCTGGGCAATGAGTATAGTCAGTATTTTAAAATATTTAAGCCACTCAAAATTCAAAAGCTATTTTGATGCAAAGAATGAAATTGAAAAAAAAAAAAAAAAAGAATGAAATTGTTGGGAAAGGGGGGAAATTGTCATTTGTAAGAGATTCCCTGGATTATCCCGATCAGCAAATGTCTTCAGTGCACTTTTGCATCCATTTGAATGTTTTTGATTACAAATAATAGAGCATTCCATTTGAAAATGACCTGAATAACAAGGAAAATTGATTATATAGATAAGAAGTCCTAAGGTAAGATGTCTCCAGGGTTCACTGGCTCAACAACATTATCAGAAAGACCCAGTTTCTTCCGTATTTTTATTTAAGCAAGATTTGAGCTTTCTTTAATTAAAGGGTATTTAGGATTCTTAATATGTTTTTAAAGAAAAACTGAGAGGTTAAAAATGTCATTTGGTTTATGTGTGGAAATTGACTTTTATACCATGCTGACTTGATAGCGTATGTAATCCTAGAATTCTAGATTCATTTACATTTGAATTTAGTTTATTTAAAATTACCTAAGACCATAGAGACAGCAGCTGGACATGAAAATTTATATAGTGCATTTCCATACTAGAGTTGGTTCATTGTCAAAGAAATGCCCCACCTCAGAAATTGGGAGAACAGTGCCCTTGCTATTCTCTAATCCTCTGTTCCCCTCAAACAGAACTGGGGCTGGGGGTTTAAAAAAAAAAAACACAAAACAGTGGTATTTAAAAGGAGGCATTAGGGATAAGGAACCCTTGACTTTAAAGGTACATCTGTCTGGTTGTCCCAGCACGGTCAGGTCATTGCGGGTGTGTGTGTGTGTGTCTGTGTGTGTATGTATCTGTGTGTATGTATGTGTGCCTGTGTGTGTACAAGTAATGTTTTAATCTATAATCAACAATTAGCACAGACATGTTTGTTGTAAGGAAGCTTGCTTTCGGTTGTTAGCATTTATTTTAATGTTGGCTTTCCAGCTTGCCCTGTCACCATCCCCCCGGAACCCTGCTGAACCCATTGCTGTCCAGAATAACCAGCAACTGGCGCTGAAGGTAGAGGGAGTGGTCCAGCACGGATCTAAACCAGGACTCTTCCGCAAAATTCAGTCTGTCTGTCTGAATGTTTCTTCCACACTGCAGAGTAAATCTGGACAAGACTACAAGGTAATTTAGAAAAGAGGCAGAGTTGTGATGCAGGTTTTATCAACTCATTGATGGAAGTTTTCCAGTGTTTTTCATGGTTAAGCAGATTGCAGTTATACCTCCCAAGGGATCAGATGGACGTAAGTTAAAAGTACGTATTAGGGTGTAAGGGGGCTGATAAACAACACTTCTCTTTTCCCTGCCCGAACCAGTTGATAGACAAAGTATCCAGGCAGGCAGAGATCAAAATATGAGTGTCACTACTGTTAGAGCTGGGGAGAAACCTAGCTCAGGTGCCTGGCAGCAAGGACTGCCTAGCCTTGTGGCTCTGAATTGAGTTTTCCCACCAGCCTCCGCCAGTATACACAGAGCCTGCCCCTATAAAACTGGGAGGAGCAGTACCCTGAAGCCCAAAGAAGAAGGGAGAGAGAAGGTGCTTAGCTCCCCAGGCCCAGTCCCCACCCCACAACTTACCAATCAGTAGGATGCACCTTCTCCCCTAGAGACCAGTACTGTTCATCTAATGAAAGGTCCCTCCACATGGAGGGAAGCATCGGGAGTGGGGAAAAACTTTCTCCCTAACCCCCTGACCCCAAAAGAACACATCTATTTATTTTTCCTTTGTTTTAAGTAAATTTTAGCATGTTCCAAAAAAAGTATACTATATTGGTCTTCCCTGGTGGCGCAGTGGTTGAGAGCCCACCTGCCGATGCAGGGGACACGGGTTCATGTCCCGGTCTGGGAAGATCCCACATGCCACGGAGCGGCTGGGCCCGCGAGCCGTGGCCGTGGAGCCTGCACGTCCGGAGCCTGTGCTCCGCAACGGGAGAGGCCACAACAGTGAGAGGCCCGCGTACCGCAAAAAAAAAAAAAAAAAAAAAAGTATACTATATTGACATACAGTGATCAGATGAAGTAAAATCTTTCGTTAAGGGTTTAACCCTAGAAATTTGCTACTTTGAGAAATCATGAGGTAGGTTAACCAAAATCACGCTTGCTTTGTTAGCCAAAGCTAAGATTCTGAATCTGTGCCTGTGAAACACCAATGTTCCAAATGTAGAATGTTCCTTTCTTTAGACATTTCTTTCTAGTCCCTTGGTGGTTTATTCACAGTAAATGGAACAAGTGAACAAGTGCACAGTTGTATGAACAGAGTTGTTTAAATGTCCAAATTGGTTATGTCTGGGTTTATTTGTGGGCACCCTTGAACTGAGGTCCAGAGCAAGGAAAGGGGTATCAGTAAAGATATAAAATGAGAGCATTTTATTCTCTTTGGTGGTTTTAGGCTAAAAGGCCAAGGGAAGGTCTGGTTTAAGCCATTACTACTTTCCTTACTTTGGTAACTTTCTCTCTCTCTCCGGGGCTCTGTACCCACTCTGAGAAGGCTCAGCCTTCATTCTCTCCCTCTCTTTTGACTTCGAGGGCACAAAGCATGGCACCTTATGTAGCCACTCAGTAGATATTTGGTGAATAATGAAAAAAATCATTTACTGTATTTAGTACAACTCTCTTATGTTTCAGTGATCTCTCTTGTCACAGAAGATCATAAGGAGAACTTACATAGTCAGCTTATCCCTGTCTGCAGCTCTCTGCTCATTTTGAGTTTGAAAGAACAGTAACCATGATTCTCTTTGTCCTTGTATATAGTGATTTTTACTGTTTTTAAAAAAACCATTCAAGTCGAGAAGTACTACTGGTCTTCTCATTGTTGACTTACCTCTCAGGAGGCACTGGTTAAAGTCAAGAAGCTGACGTAATAAGCCAGGTAGTACATGATTGCTTTGTAATGTTACTTGCAGTGAGTTTGCAACTTAAAATGCATCATGCGTTCAGAGTGATCAGGTTGCCTACTAGGCCTATTTCTGGTCCTTTTAAGGAAGTTCTTGTTTGGTGTGCATATTCTTTACAGAAATAAAAATCCTACAGAAGTTGAATGTGCAAACAAAAAACAAAAAAGGACTTATAAATAATTTTAAGATCTTGAATTTGTGGTGACTTCATTTCATTAATGTTACAGATCAGTGTCTCTGGAAAACTGACCTCATGATAACTGCTTATTGAGACACGAAGCTTCAGGGCACATTTATATAATTAATTACACAACAGAAATACACACATAAACATAGAGCAATCTAATCAAATATTCATTCTGATTACCTGTATATGCATTCTTAGAATAAGTGTCTCTCTTGACATACTTCATCTTGGGTACAAGAAGAGATACACCTGCAGGTGTTACTCTGTTCTTTGAAGGACAAAGGTATGAGTATCTAGCTAAATACATAAATGAATTCATAAATCTGTGTTTCATAATATGTTGTACTGCCCATCTGAACAAAACACTGATTTTTAAGTAAGCAACATGCAAGTTCTAAAGTTAATTTGTTAAAGGAGGGAAGAATCACTACATTACTTAAGTAATATAAAATCAGACTAGCTAGGAGGGGAAAAACCATATATTTGCATAGCGTTATGTTCTTTTTTAGTCTTTCAGATTTTAAACTCACTGAAACAGGTGGTTGCATCCAGTTTCTTTAGAATATCTCTTCACAGGTTAAAGAAAGATGGGAATTGGAGTTGGGGTTGGGTGAACAAGGAGAGGGGAGGATAAATTTCTCTTTTACCCTCTTAGGGTCTCCAGCTAGGCCTAAGATTGAACTGACCTTAAGGCAGATTAACAGGAGAAAAGCATGCCAGTTTTATTAGAATTTTACATATATATGGGAGTCTTCACAGGAGGATGAAGACCCAAAGAAGTGACCAGAACAGAAAGCTTAGATACCTTTTAGTCACACAGATGATAAATTCCTGACAAAATGGCAAGACAGAGGGTTTGGGGCTAGGGACAGTAAGTAAAATGACTAGGAGATCTGTTGGGGCATTGGGGGAGACTAGTGGAAGATACGGGTTATTTTCTTAGGTTGGTTCGTACAGATCCATCTCAACATCGATTCCCAGTCTCTGGTGACAGTCTTCTCTTTTTTGGTGCAGGGAGGTTTACCTTTCTCATGGAAAATCTGATTTATGTTTTAGGTAAAAAGGGGCAGGTCAGAGAGCCCTTTCTGTACCTGTTGTTTTTCAAGTGCCTTTAGCTCAAAATAATCGCTATGCCACAGCCGCGTATTTGGGGTGGCATGTTCTGAACTGCTTCCCAAGGCAGAAAGGCCTCATCAGAGGGGCTGAGAAAGCTCCTTTTACTCAGGCTCCTTCTAGTGAGGAGGCAGTGTTACCTGATATTAAGAGTACAGGCTCTGGAGTTAGCCAGACTCTTGACTCCAGTCTAGAGTTTTGTTATCAGATGCCAACGTCATCACTCATTAGCTGTATGACCTTGGAGAAGTTACTTAACCTCCCCACCTCAGCTTCCTCATTCGTGAAACAAGGATAATATTAGTACCTACCTTTTGGTTGTTTGCAAAGATTTAAATACCACTTAAAACAGGTCCTGGCTCACAGCATGCACTCAGGAAACGTTAGCTATTGTTATTTAACGATTTTTTTCATTCCAGATACCCATTGACAATATGACCAATGAGATGGAGCAGAGGGTTGAGCCTCATAATGATTACTTCAGTACTCAATTCCTGTTGAACTTTGCTATCCTTGGCACACACAACATTACAGTGGAATCTTCCGTGAAAGACGCCAACGGCATCGTATGGAAGACTGGTCCCAGAACCACCATATTTGTAAAATCCCTGGAAGACCCTTATTCGCAGCAGATTCGCCTGCAGCAGCAGCAAGTCCAGCAGCCGTTACAACAGCAGCAGCAGCGAAATGCCTACACGCGGTTTTAGCCGTGCAACAGAGGCACTACAGACTTTCCAGGAACTGAGCAAATTAGCGAAAATAGTTTGCTTTTTCATATGGATAAAGGTACAAAAGTTAGAATATGGAGTCCGTTTATTCATTGGTTTCTGTGATAGAACATTCTGAAAAAAACATTTCTTTTCTTAAAAATTTACTTGGAGAAATCATTGGGTTCCTAACCAGAAAGATTTTTTTCCCCTTATTTCTTCTTAAACCAAGTCCTTCATCTCCTATTCAGCACTTTCATTGTTTTGCTATTATTACTTTTATTTTTGCTGAGCCTTCTCTTTTTCTTTCAGGAAAAGTCACATATTGGGATCATTGAATTAGTAAATTTGACTGCTTTCCTACCAAAATATATCACTTGCTGCCTGACATAGACCTCTAATTCTGAGCTGGGCCTTTGGAAGTTCTGACCAGTATGTGCCGGGTTTACCCAGGGTAGTAGAAACTGAGTACTCCCGTAGTTGGACTTGGAAGTGTCCCCTGAAACATCCAGTGTTATGGATTATGAGAGCCTGCAGTCTAGCAGAAAGGAAACATCCTGCCGTATTATTTCACCTGTTTACCTATCTATTCTCTGCTAAAGCAATCGTAATTTATTGTTTTAGTGTTTAATTGACCCAAAGAGCAGCTAACAATTACATAGAAAGATTGGAAATTAATAATTTGTTTTTTCTAATATATGTGCAATTTTATGTAATACAGACTTTTTTTATTGTTTCTAAGAATGAAAAAAATCACATTTAATGTTAGGAGGGCAGATCTTTTCCTTTGATTGGTTTAGATTCTTCTTGGCAAGTTAGGTAGTGCTAAACTTGATTGTCTAGAAACAGCAGTCTCTCTATAATACACCCTCAGTTAGTTGGAATGCTCAGGGAATAGAAGTTTTCTCGTTAGCCAGAAAACCCCCTTTTTTTCTATGTCAGTACTGGTGGAAAACCATTATAAAATGTAATAATAATACACTTTCTTAACACAGTATACTACATGTAATTTAACTGTTCTTTCTTGATCTGGGATTGTTCAGTGCTTCGGGGTCATGATTTCTAGACATCAGGGATCACAGGATTGCAGACACTGATGATATGGGCACTTGGGCTGGAAGTAGCTCCCAAGGTGAAGCGCAGGGCACATTCCCTGGAAGTTTTCTTTTAAAATAAATCTCTCAATTGCTTTGCTCGTTTTGCCGTTTTCTCTTTAAAGTCGACATTGACTCAAAGGAGGGATAGAGTTTAAAGGGAAAAAAATGAGTTTGGGGGATTTTTGTGTGTGTGTAATGTGGCCTCCAGGGGTGAAAGTGATTGGCAGGCAACTCGTGTCCCTCTAAGATCTCTTGGCTTCATGGGCTATTGTCCCAGCACAGCACTTCTGCCAGTGGCCAGGGCATTGTCATAAAACGGTGCAGATCTACAGTGTCCACTGTGGTTGATGTCCAGATGTACGCAGTACATGATGTGCACAGGCATGACAACATCTGGGAACATAAGCCTTAGGAAGAATTGCTAGAGAGTAGTGGGGGACGTGTGCAGGACCTCTTGCCCTTCTACCAGGTATGGAAAGAGCTGACGGAAAGCCTGGGTTCCACTGTAGGCTCCAAAGAGTTAGCCCTGTGACCTGGGCAAGTGTCATCATCTCTGTAGACGGAAGTTTCTTTGTCTGTAAAATGACTGGATTAGAGAGGACCTCTTGACTCCAGTCTAGAGTTTTGTTATCTGAAAGACTAAAGACCAAAAAAAAAAAAAGTTCTTTCTTAAATTGAAAAAATCTTTTTTCTTTTCTTTTCTTTTAAAGTGGCTATTTTCAGAATGAAATTTTACAATGTTAATTTTAGGTTTCTGGTGCTGTTTCAAGGCAGAATTGTCTGAAAAGAAGCAAATTTTGTAAACCACCAATTCCCCCAGTTCACTTTGAGACCTTCCCGTATTTTATATTCTTAAAAGATAGGCTTTTGATAGCTGTAGTTATAAACTGATTGATTTGGTATATTATAGAGCCCCTGGCACAAACTGGAAAGGAATTATTAAAATAAAAACAAATCCAAACAGTTTGGAGTGAAAAGTAACTCTGTGAAGCAAAAAAGGCTATTTTATTTTAGGATGTCCATTAGATCTGGAATTAGGACACCGATTTTATTTTTGGTATAATATCTACTGCATTTTTGGCATCAACTGTTAAACAGTTATTTGAGGTGGGGGGAAACTGTTTATTATTTCAACAGTACACTCATGAATGAAAAGGAAAAGAATACTCAAGGAAAGATGCAGAAAAGAAAGATAAACATACTGATTATGAAGTGAACATGTTCCCTGATTTTAGAAATATGAGTAATAAGGGCACTGGCCGATTGATTTAAGAAGACAGGACTGATTTTTCCCAGTATTTAGTGACTTTGCAGTATAACCTGGTGGCTAAAAGCCCAACCTTTGGAGCCACTCTGTCCAGTTCCAAACCCTAACTCTACCTAACTTTGTGGCCTTGGATGAGCTACTTAATCTCTCTATGCCTCAGTTTCCTTATTCCCCAGATCAGGAAGCATAATAGTGCTTCATGGGTTAGGTGTGAGGATTAAGCAAGTTAATACAGAATTGATATATATAAAGCAGTTAGAATATGCCTCACACATAGTAAGCAGATACACATGAGTGTTTGCTGTTATTATTACCGCTATTATTATCCTCCCTAGTATTATTTTTCACAGTGTTAGATCAATTCTTTTTTTTAATAAGTTATTTTATTTTATTTTATTTATTTTATTTTTTTGGCTGTGTTGGGTCTTTGTTGCTGTGTGCAGGCTTTCTCTAGTTGCAGCGAGCGGGGGCTGCTCTTCGTTGTGGTGTGTGGGCTTCTCATTGCAGTGGCTTCTCTTGTTGCAGAGCATGGGCCCTAGAGCATGTGGGCTTCAGTAGTGGCAGCATGTGGGCTCAGTAGTTGCAGCTCACATGCTCTAGAGCGCAGGCTCAGTAGTTGTGGCGCACGGGCTTGGTTGCTCCGCGGCATTTGGGATCTTCCCAGACCAGGGATCGAACCCATGTCCCCTGCATTGGCAGGCGGATTCTTAACCATTGCATGACCAGGGAAGTCCATAGATCAGTTCTTAACCTTAGCATTTTATTTATTCAAAATAAAAGTTACCTTTTCTCTGCTAGTCAACACACATTTAAGCTATCTCCCCTCATATTCATTTTGGGTACATTGATTAAGAACAAAATAGCTTACTGTTGACCTAAACAAAATGGAATTTCTGTCTACTGCAGTGCTGAAATCCTATTTAATTAAAATATTTAAAGAAAAACGTACAAAGAAAATTATGAAAATACTTTCCAAAAGTACTGATTACCTTCAGTGGTAACGGCCATAGTATATTGACTATTTAGAAACTAAAGTACTATTGTAGTCCAACTTAAACTAAGAGATCTTGTGATGCGGCTTTCCAGCTCAAACCCACCAACGTAGCAGGTAATTTGCAACTGAAGGCTGTCAGTCACTTTTCATATTGAAATATGATTCAGAGAAGAACAAAACAGCCAAACAAGATCTTCAGTCTAGGGTCCCAGAGATGTCAGTTTAAGTTCTATTTATACGACTCACTTGCCATGGATCCTTGGATAGGTCACTTGATCTTTTTGTGCCAATACATGCCAGCAGTATACTGAGAATAAGATGACCCTGCCATCTGGTATACAGAGTATATGCAGAGCTGTCTGACAGAACTTTCTGAGATGATGGAAATGTTCTAAGTCTGTACTATCCAATATAGCCACTAGCCACATAGAGCTGTTGAGTATCTAAAGTAAGCCTAGAGTAACTGAATCGTTTATTACTTTTAATTCAGTTAAACTTAAATAGCCTCATGTGGCTACTGCCTGTAGAACTGGACAGTGCAAGAGTAATAAGTGAAGAAATGAGATTCACTACTACCTTAGGACCTAGATAGTCCTTAAGTAGGTTTCTAGATAAGGTGTCTACACTGGAGTTATTTGATGCACCAAAGCTTTCACGTGGAAGAGTGTGGATGACAAGGAAGGCATCGGGGGTTCGTGTGTTTGCTTTGCTTCAGATAATACAGTACTGTGTTGCTCAACCACCTAGCCCTGTTCTCTCTATAATGTGCCCTTGGATTTAGGTTTTATCAGTCACCAACAGTGAAAGTATGATGGGAGTACTGAGAAGTCCCAAAGTCTGGTGAATTGGCTTAGATTTCCTGCCAACAGCACTCCAGGAGGCTGTGGTCTTCCTTTCCATTTCTTGCCCAGGAACACAAAGACCTTTCCATGGGCTGTGTATTTTATTGGCTTAACTGGCATTAGTCCACTATCCTGTGGTGCCTCCCAGTCTACTCATTCTATGAGCAATTTGATGTTTAATTGTAACAGATTTAAACAGAGGGTAAGTCATGTTTTTTTTCTTAAATAACATACCAAGATCTGGAGTCATTGATTTTCACAGATAATGAAGAATGCGAAATGTAGATTTACTTATTTCAAATCTACTACAGTTACAAAACATTTTTTCAGTCTATATCTTTTCCCTTATCCTCCTGCTTACTTGCTAATCTCTCCCAGAGCAGTTCTCTCCTGCACAGTCCAGTTTGTTGTGCAATAATTGCGTTCTTTGCTTATTATTTAGGTCTAGTTAAAGATTGAGACTTGGTGAAATGAGTTTGGGGATTGTCTTCTTCATAGATCATGACTACGGGTCTAGCTTTTGTCTAGTGATACTTAGCTGGCAAACTGAGACTAAGAATCTTTTTATTGTTGTTTCCAGATAATTTTTTCTTAATAAAATTATAAATGTGAGATAATACCAAATGAATCAGAACAATCAGAAAGATGAACATCTACCCAGTACCCTCAAAATTCAGATTGTAAGCAGAGAAGAAATACTCTCTCTACCTTTTGGTTTTCTCGGGAGATTTCGTTTGTGGATTTTGATGAAGCTTATTTGTGGCTTATTTGTATTTTAAAGAAAGAAATTTAAAATAGAAGACTGTGACAAGTAAAATAGAACTGAGTTAGACTGAGGAATTATGAGAAGATACCAGTGTTTGCTTTTCCTGTTTCCTAAGATCATGGAAAGTGAAAGTAGGCCGGGCTGCCTCAATTTCTACCACTCCCACCCCCAGCTCCCCCATTGGAAGCAGTGAGGCTAAAGATGCTTTCTGTTTATGTGTCATCTCACACTTAGGAGATGAGCAAAGTGATGGCGACTTGTGAACACTTGTGCCCCCCATCCTTGCTTTCCCCTCCCACCTAGCAAAGGCAGCCGGTCCTGTGATTAGGAGGGTTAGTTCTGAAATCCCCCCAGCCCCTTCTCCCACTTGACAGGAGAAGCAGATGAAAAGGCTACTGTAGAAGTGCAAGTTGGAGAGAGGGGCTTTCCTGACAATGCCGGGCCCTGAACTGGGGTGAGAAATGCAAAAGGAAACTGACAGGGAGACCCCTCAAGCAACTTGCAGTCTCATTTGACAGAAAAGACCTATTTTTAGAGAATGTGGAGAGGGCTTTATAAAAGCTGTTGACAGAGCACAAAAGATGCCATTTCTGAAATTCTAGTAGCACCCCCCTTATATGTAACAGGACAGGCTCTTAGGTAATTAGAAAACTGGCCGTCATGTGGCATTTTCTCCTTTTCCAGCACTTCAAATGCAGTGTCCTTTCCTCCTCAGAGAGCCTCTTTTTGACATAAGCAGAGGCAGTTGGGTAGCTACTACTTGGAAGCCAGAGAGGAACAAAAGAGCATTTGGAAAAAAGGTACACTCCTAAAATGTGAAGTCAGTATTTAGCCTTGAGGAGATAGGAGCTTACACTCAGAATTAAATATTGTCTCCTGTTGCAGAAACTACTGCTTCTGGCCAGGCTGTTGGAGGACACGAACGCCTCAATGTCACGTTTCAAGGTATCAGGGCATTAGGGAGAAATGACTGTAATCACAGAATCACTTAAGCAAGATCATATCTGTCCTACTTAGTGGTTACAGTGTCACCCGGGATGCTCAAGAGAGTATTAGCCCTGCCTGGAGCTGTCTCTCTCGGGGAGTAAGCACGTCTGGAATCTCCTTGAGGGCCCTTGGTGCAGGAGGGGGCCCACGCGTCTCCCCCAAGCACCGCCTCCCCCTGCCTCTCTCCCCTGCATGCTGACCAGGTTAGCTGATGGAAAGCACTTTTCCTTCATCCTAAGCACCAGGGTAACTCAGCTGACATCACAGGGCACTGTAGCTCAGTCAGCATTTGTCCATTCGTCTGAGCAGGCGTTTGTGAGCTCAGATTTCTCAGATCTGTGCAAAAGGCACAGCCAACAAGGACACAAACAATGTTGGAAACAGGTGATCTTTTATTCTTCACCAAATGTTGATTGAACACGTACAGGGTACCAGGAACTGGGAATACAGTCATAGACAAGTTCCCTGGGTTCACGGCCATGCCACTGCTTGTTTTTGCACAGGCTGTGGGAAACCCACCCTGGCCTTGATTATGCCAGGGCAGCCTTAGCTTCCTTGGTAGCTGATCATTTTCTCCAGTGAAAGTGGAGAGGAATGTGTTTAGACGGGACCATCCAGATCAGAGTCGCTGCTGTTTCCTGTGTGGCCTTTGGAAAAGCTCTCTCAGCCTGAAAGTCTGCCCCTTTGGAATCTAACCATCTTCCCAGTTCACTAAACCTTTCCTCACATCCCAGCTAAACCCCTCACGGCAGTCTTAACCTCCTGCTTCAATTCTGTGTTTGAGAGTATAGAAAGCTCCCCAAAGCCTTGGTCATAGGGAAATAGCTTTAAGCAGAATGCAGCCTCCCCTGACCCCAGCTACACCACATTGAAAAACCCATCTGCCCCTCCAGACCCAGCAGAAACCCTGGCCCTGATTCCTCCAACCAGACGTGGTGCTCCGTCTGCCTCTGTGACCAGTATCAAATCCAGTCTCGTGTATGTTCTGCTGCCTGACTCTTGGGGTTGGCATGAATGTGGACAAATGTTGGCTAAAATTATCATGTCCTGTTAATGGGAACAAACACCTCTGTCCACTGTCCCACACCCCACATCAGCCCCCTGGCTGTTCTCCGAGTCTCTATTTACTCTCATAACATCTCTGTGAGCCTTGGCTTCTTCGTCTGTGAAGTGGGGCTAATACCTGCCTGTTGAAGGGTTGTGAGGATTAAAGGTAATAATACATGCACAAAGCCGGCTACTGGCGGGCCCACCAAACGTTGCTTGCCTTCCGTGTCAGTGGTGGAGTGGCCAGCGTGGCCTGGTGGCCCAGAGAACCCCAGGGAAAGAAACGTCAGCTTCCTAAAACAGTAATGTTTCAGATCATCTCTGCCTTAAAGATGATGTCCCAGGTTTGAGGACTTCAAGGGACAAAAATTGACAGCTGAGAGGAGAGGGGTGGTGAAGAGGTTATGTTTTCTCTCGCCTCCTAAGTGTGTCTCTGTGTGTGTATGAGATATGTGTCTAGGCAGGGAGAAGAGCTGGCCTACTTTGGAGGATGGGGGACTGTCCTTCACAGTGTTGCCTCCCTCCTGTTGCCACTACCGTCACCCTAGTTCACAGCCTCATTATATCTTCCTGGAATATCACTTTCACCTCCTGTTTTTCCTGCTGCTAGTGTCTGCCTCCTCTGAGTAATCCTTATTCCCACTGCTTCCCAGTTCACTCATCTGGTCCAAAATCTTAATTCCCATTGGGTTCCCTATACAGCCTGAATTCTTCAGTATATCATTTAAAACCCTCCACAGTGAGACTCCAGCGTGGCAGCCAGGCCTCACCTCTCACCCCATCTCTGTGTGTATCCCAGCCTGTAATAAAACTAGCTTCCTGGGAATCCCACGAGCTTGGTTTGCACACTCTCACCATCGTGACTTTGTTCATGTTTTCCCACCACCTGAAAACTCTTTTCCATCACTGAAACCCTTGTCCATCCCTCCATGTTCTGATTCTCCAGCCAAGCCCAGGGTTCCTCCATGACCTGTATCATGTTCAATCTTGTGTGGAGCAGTTAGCCTGCCTGGCCCTCGGAGTCAGCATAAAGGTGGACATGTAGTGGCTAATGTGACCGTGTCCCGCTGATGAGAAAAAACGGCTCCCTCCGCCGTCCCACCCCTCGTGACTATTCTCCAGCCCCCAGCCCTGGTTCGCATCCCTGTGTGGAGCAGTCCCAGCTGGTCTGCCTACTGACTCAGTGTTCACCTACTATTTCTGAGCTGCGAGCAGTGTCAAGGCAGGAGCACACACCACTGCCATTGTGGGGGGCCTGGAGTGCAGCTCAGGTTCTGATCTGAGGTCTGAGGCAGTAGGGAGGGAACCAGAGCCTAGACTTGCAAGAAAGTAAAAATTAAAAAAAAAGGCCTGTTCATCCGTTTTTTGTTTTGTTATGTTTTTTCCAGCCGCGCAGCTTATAGGATCTTAGTTTCCCAGGGATCGAACCCAGGACCCCGGCAGTGAAAGCCCAGAATCCTAACCACTGGACTGCCAGGGAATTCCCATCATCTGTCTTTTTCTTTAGAGTCACCTTCACATTCCTCCTGCACCAGCCTTCTCTTGATCAGAATGTGGACTATGTTGTTGCTTTGGGTGATTTGGGTTTCACTGTTGCCAGCCAGCTTTTTTCTGGGGCACCTTCCTCCCTCCTTCCCTTTCTCTCTCCCTGCCTTTCTTTTTCAAGGACTGATTGAGCACCTGTTATAGGCAAACACTGCAGCAGGTAGAGTCCCGGCTCTCTGGAAGCTTTGGTTGGTGGTTGTCATGTGTGTAAGCTTGATCCATGTTTGTCCACAGTGCCAAGGTGCTGGGGTGCCAGTCGCACTCAGGTGAGACTTGAGCAGTCCACTCCATTGTCCTTCTCATAGACTGAGCTCGTGTATAAAGAGCTGCCTGAAAGACCCTGTGGGAGGTGGAGTGGGCAACGTAAGATGCCAGGGAAGACAAAGGCAAGGAGAGGAAGGCAGAGGTGGCCTTGGATTCTCACCACTCCAATCCAGAGCCAGGTGCAAATCAGACTCGGAGAGCTCCACGCTGATGCTTTCACTCCTCTGCGGGTCACCTATTAGATTGCCGGCCAACTCATGTTTTCCCCTCACCTCCCACCCCCCATCTGCTTTCCTTTATACTTCTACCCTGCGAGCTTTGGACCACAGACTCCCTTTGGATGGCTGGACCTGTGACAGGTAACCTTGGGAGTCATCCAAGACCATGTTTTTTGCTATACATACAAACAGTAAAAAAGGACAGCCCAGCTGAGTTCCTGTCCAAGGTTCCCTGAGCTGCCCTTACGTCCTTATAATGCAGTGAAATATTCATCTTTCTGCTTTTCTTTTGGACATTCCCCAATTTGTGATCTTTCCCTAGTCAGAGACATCCACAGTGCCCTAAGGAGAAGTGGAGGGTTAAAGCAATACGCAAAGACAAAACAACCCAATGTTCAGTCTTTTTAACATCCAAAATAAGACATTGAGAGTAAAAAGGGATAGCGTTTTGGCTATGAAAACAGAAGAGAAAGAACAGTGAGATAACCATGGCTGCCGCTTTAGACCTGTTGACATTCTCATTGTTTCCTGAACCCCAGTGCATCTCACACCTCTGCACCCTTGTGGCACTTGGCATTCAGTGTGCGATGCTTCTTCTCCCCCATGGTTCTGCTTAGCAAGCTCAGTCCATCTCTGTAGATTTACCCAGGTTGAAAGTCCTCCTCTCCAAGAAACTTTCCCTGAAAGCCCACACAGAGTTGGGTGCTACCCTAGCTTTCTGGTCTACTCTCTGCTTATGTGTATCTCCCTGTGTACGTAGCTATCTCGCCTTCTGTCTAAACTGTGAACATCCAACGGGAGGATTGGGAGTTCATCTTTGCATGCCTGCTGTCCAGCATGGTGCCTGGAACATAGTAGGCAGTCATTTGAGTTGAATTACTTAATGCAGAATTCAGTTTCTAATGACCTAGCCTTAATAGAGTTAACTGGTCCTAGGAGCCTAGCCACTGAGAACTAACTGTAAACTCAAGAGCTATTGCATAACTAATGCTGGATATTTCTGGTCCTCAACTCAATAACTCAACTACTTAGGTGACCCTACTACAAAGGACCCAGCACTCAGGCAGCCTAATAATTCTGCAGCCAATGTTGCAGAGGTGCCCTTCCTAAACTAGTGGCCTAGCCCTGACCCTACAGCCTCCGAGTAGGAGTCAGAACTGGGCTGGACTCCTTTGTGACCAAGGTGAAGCTTTGTCATCCCTGTCTCTGGTCTTCAGTTTCTCTGTCTGTCGTGTGGTTGTGGTCCTAATTAGAAAGCTCTTAGAGGATCCTGAAAGGACTCTTATTGCACAGCTGCACAAAGGGTATTATGTCACCGTGGTATAAGAGCACGGCAAATAATATGAACTAGGAATAATAAGGGCACTTATTCCCAGAAGCACATTGGTTTAAACCACAAAAGCTCCTTGGCACAGGGCTTGAGGATTGTAAAACCTGAGCAATCAACAACCCCTGGGAGAGGGGAGCCCATGCCAGCCTACCGCTGGAGAGTTCATTTGGTCGTGGTGGGTGGGCCGGTGTTTTCCCTCAGGTGTTCTCACTTCGGTGAAATTTCCCTGCTGGAGTGAGCCCAGCCCATTTGCTGGGTTCTCGGGCGAAGTGGCCATTACTTCCGCTTCCCTTCTGCATAAAAGAAGCAAAGAACTGGCCTTAGCAAATCTCAGTTCTTTTCATTCTCTGTAGGATGAAGACAGGTCTCTAGATAATGGAAATTTCATGGCCACTTTTGCTTCTAAAATCTATATAGCCGAAAAGTCATCTGGGCCACACCTTGACCCGCCGTTGCTACCTCTGGTCAGAAACTTGGGAAAACCAGCCAGATGCACTGTGTCTATGAAAAACAAAGTCACCATAACAACCTGGTCATCCTGGAGTGGAAAACGATGTTTAAACATGGCTCTGACAGGAAGAAGGGCAGAATCTACAAAGCAAAATAATGGTGGCTCCTGAAGAGACAGGCACATGTGCTAGTGGCTCCAGAGTTTCTACCCAGGAACCTTGATGGTTGAAAGTGGGCTTGAGAACCTGCTTGCCATGTTTGTGTAGGACTTTATCTGAACTGGGAAAACATCAGCTATTCATAAGAAAGAAGGAGGTGAATGTGTGTGGGCATGGGGTGCTGGTGGAGGTGAAGAGGGGGGGCTAAAGCCCTCAACCCTGCTCTGGAAATCAGCGTTAGGCATGGGTAAAGATTCATCCTATATATACATGAAAGAAGCATTTAAACATGCAACGAGAGTCAGGGAACTTGGCCTCTGGGACCAGCTTTGCCACAAACTGACTAGGGCAAGTTATTTTCTAATGTAGGCTGTAGTGAGGGCTCTGCTGGCTGCCCATGACTCTCCAGGAGGTTCTGAGGACAGATGTAGGACAGGTGTGATGTGTAGGACAACCAAATAAACCTTGTCAAACCAACGTCAAGTAAAGGCCACTGCTCACCTGGTTTACCTGGTCAGGTCACCTGACCTTGATTTCATTGGCCTGGCAGAATCCACCCTGTCCAAATACCCAGAGGAGTTATACACCTGGGGAATGTATGTAGACGACAAAAGGAAGAGGTGAGAAACACTAAATCTGTGTGGCTGAAAGAAAACTGCATTGTTTAATCATAAATTTACCCAGCCAACCATGGATGTGATATGATAGGACATGACATGACATATGATATGGGATGATGGATGATATAATGATATGATGGCTTCCAATTTCCTTCTGACCAGAAACCTGGAAAAGCCCCTTAATCAAGCATGACTGAGAGATGGGTAGAGAGGGATAGGATTATACATGGAAAAAGAACAGAGGTCGGGGTCACCCCAAAGTGTCTGGCATCCCAAATCTGCCACTTACCAGTTGTGCAATTCAAGGCACATTGCTGGAGATCACTGGGTCTCAATTCTTTCATTTGCAAATTAGAGAAAACACCACTACCTCATAGAGTTGTTGTGAGGATTAAATGTCAACACAGATATAAAGTATGTAGGAAGTATTAGATGCCCAGTACCAGCAGCTACTTGCTTGCTTCTTTTTTGTAATACATTCTTCTTCCTCTTGCACGTTCCCAGTTCTCTCAGTCCTCTCCTGCTGTCCATGTCTCACGTCAAACTGGGCAGGAGTGTTCTTTTAAAAATTTAAGGTGCCTAAATAAGTATGGAGAAAATTCCACTGTTAGACAGTTGTCCCAACTCTTGGACAGAGTCCCAACAGAGGCCTAAGTCACCATCCCCAGCCTTTGCCTGCAGTGATGGGACAGTGGTACATGGCCACAGGACCCCAGTTGAGGGAGGAGTCGAGCAAAGCCAGAGGGGTTGGATGGAGATAAGCAAGGGTCAGCTGCCTGAATTAGGGATAACTCCTCATGTTGCTTCCAAGCCTGAGATACCATGATTCTTAAATCTTTCTCTGTTACTTCATTAATCCATGTAGACCAGCTGACTCAACCAGGGTCGCATATTGAGCAATGGCCAGGCTGGGGTTAATAGCTCTGGTCTTTGAGCCATTATCACATAACTGGCAGAGACCTTGAACCCATCCCAGTGGAAATTTCAGGGCTGTTCATGGAGCATTCGATGGGCCAACAACATACCATGTTGATTTTTTAAGTATTCCCTGATAATTTTCACATCAAATAGTTTCTGCTATGTTAATTCATTTTTTAAAATATTTTTTTTGGCATCTGTGGACAACACAGAGTGTCCATTAAGTTCTCATTGAAGGTATTTATTTCCTTCTCTAATGACATTTCCTAACTGGAAATCAGTAGGGGGAGGCTCTGGGCAGGACGTCCTGGCTTTCGCCTTAGCTGGATGCCAGTCTGTGTTAAATCTCCAGGCCACCTGCCAGACAGTCTTGTGATTGAACTGGAGAGTGGGAAATAGTGTAAAAGTGAAGCAGGCAGAGGCCACAGGCAAGAGTAGCTTGAGACAGCAAATAACACAATGGTAGGATGAGCAGGAACAGGATCAGATCTTCCCATGAACACATGGAGGTGTGGAAAGATGAGCAACCAGAGGGGAGCAGCACCATGGAGACAGGAGGACTGAGTGTGGGCTTGAAGCAAAGAAAAGAAGCGGGGAGCTCCTTAGGGTTCACCCAATGACATTTGTCTTAGGGTTAAGTTATGGAAGCAGAACCACTATGAGTCTTATGGAATAAGGAATTTATTAATACTATAAGAATTAGATCATACACAATTGTGGGAGGAGCTGGGCAAGTAAAGAACTGAAAGTTCTTTCTTTCTTCTGAAAGTTCGGTGAAGGATCACTGAAAAGTCATTCACCAGCCATTGTGCGGGTGAACAAAGCAGAACTTACAAGGAAGAGCAAGGCAGGGCTGGCTGCTGGACTGGGGCCACCAAGGGGCTGGGGTGCAATCTTTGGAAGGACGTGGCTCTTTGTAGCTACTGCCTCTGTGAGTTTGCAGCAAAGCATCTCATGGTATATGGGGGCATCACTGTTGGTCAGCAGGGCCGGCAGTCACAGAGGAGCGGGGAAGAGCAGGGACACACACGAGCCTGGCTGCCTCTCGGGGTGTCCCTCACCAGCTCCAGCCAACAGTGGCCTTCAGAGCGTGATGGCTGCTGTTTCACCGCCACCACCCACATGCAACTTCCCTCTTGGCCAACTTCTCACAGAGAAGGGGGTGCTGGGAAATATTACACCAGAACCTTCCAACGCTGATCTAGGAAAGACAACAGCACACTCAGCTCACCGATACACAGAGCCTCACATTTTTGAAGTCTCAAAAAGTGTGTGGTAGAGAGGAAAGCTGTCAGAGTATTTCTGTTCATCAAGACTCTGGGTTGCAAGTGACAGAAATTCTAAAACTGGCTTAAGTGAAAAAGAGGCTTTGGGGGGTGGAAATATTGGGGTAGCTCAAAGAATCCAAAGAATTCTTTGGATTTAGAATTAATCAGAGGGGGACTTCCCTGCTGGCGCGGTGGCTAAGAATCCGCCTGCCAATGCAGGGGTCACGGGTTCGAGCCCTGGTCCGGAAAGATCCCACATGCCGTGGAGCAACTAAGCCCATGCGCCACAGCTACCAAGCCTGCGCTCTAGAGCCCGTGAGCCACAACTACTGAGCCCGTGAGCCACAACTACTGAGCCCGTGTGCCACAACTACTGAAGCCCGTACGCCTAGAGCCCGTGCTCCACAACAAGAGAAGCCACCGCAATGAGAAGGCCACACACCGCAACGAAGAGTAGCTCCCGCTCGCAGCAACTAGAGAAAGCCCGCGTGCAGCAACGAAGACCCAATGCAGCCAAAAATAAATAAATAAATAAATTTATTTTTTAAAAAAGAGTTAATCGGAGGGAACTTAACACCATAAAACATACTCTCTTTCCTCGTTTCCATGTCTGTCTCTCACAGCCTCACCTCTGGATGGTGGCCTCATCCTCCCATCCTTCTTAATGTGGCAGCTCTGGTGTCACAGTTATATAGCAATTTGACCAGGAAGAAGAGTTTCCCCACCAGCTTCATTTAGAAAAATCCCTGATTTTTTAAGGGGGGAGGGAGGGAGTTGGTCCTTAGATGAATCATCAGACCAACTGCTGTGGCCGGATGAGTGGGCTGTTGTTACGGTTAAGCTGGGGTCACATGTCCACCCCTGTGGCCCCAGAGGAACAGTCCAGGGTGCTTGGATCAGCGGCCCGGAACCGTATGGAGGGAGAAAGAAGCGGTTCCCCCAAGGAAGGAGGCTCTGTCCCCAGAAGAGGGGAAGGAGGTGCTGGGCAGACAGAAGTAACAGGGTCTACCTTGGTGTCTTAGGGGCTGAATGAAATGCTCTTCAAATTTATGCTTCTCATTCCTACCCATTTTCTTTAATGTTAAGGCCACTGCAACAAGTTTCTGATTACACTGCACTGGTACTCCGAAGAGAACTGCTATAAGGAAGGAAATACTACCTTGTAAAGCGTGATGAGCAGGTAATAATAATCATCTCGGAGACCTAGAGATTGAGCAATTTGCTCAAGGCCACTCAGTTATTTAAAAAGGAGAGCTAGGACTCTGACAGCTATTCCCAAGCAGAACATTAGCAGTCGGGTTTATAGAGCACCTGTGGAGATTTGGGCCACTGTGGATCCATTTTCCAGAGCCTAATCAGATTGTTTTCCTGGACCTGAAAGAACAGACTGGGGCCAGAGTGATTACTCAGTGGTCAAAGGATAAAAGACCTGACTTAGAATCTGACTTCAGCACAGAGGCAGGTGGAGATGATTCATGGTGTGTGTGTAGACTGCAAGGTAAGAGAAATGTCACTGAAGTCATATACATCTTTTCTAGAAGGAAAGGAACCTGAGATTAGCGTTTTGAGTGCCCTGAAAAAGGCAGACAATTAGTTATCAACTCTAAACAGAGTTTAAAATGTGCAGATAATTCTAAGACTTCTTTTTAGCTAACAGTGTAATTTATTTCTCCTCTCCTATTTGTCTTTTATACTTTGTCAGTGGTTTCCTCACTTGACTGTGCATCAAAATCACTTATGGAGCTTAAATAAAAAGAAGACGTACAGATGGCCAAGGGGCACATGAAAACATGCTCAACATCACTAATTATTAGAGAAATGCAAATCAAAACTACAGTGAGGTATCACCTCACACTGGTCAGAGTGACCATCATCAAAAAATCTACAAACAGTAAGTGCCGGAGAGGGTGTGGAGAAAAGGGAACCCTTTTGCACTGTTGGTGGGAATGTAAATTAATACAGCCACTGTGGAGAACAGTATGGAGGTTCCTTAAAAAACTAAAAATAGAGCTACCATATGGCCCAGCAATCCCACTACTGGGCATATACCCTGAGAAAACCATAATTCAAAAGGGCACATGTACTCCAATGTTCACTGCAGCACTATTTACAATAGCCCGGAGATGGAAACAACCTAAATGCCCAACGATAAGTGAATGGATAAAGAAGATGTTGTACATATATACAATGGAATATTAGTCATAAAAAGGAATGAAATTGGGTCATTTGTAGAGATGTGGATGGACCTAGAGTCTGTCATACAGAGTGAAGTAAGCCAGAAAGAGAAAACCAAATATCGTATATTAATTCATATATGTGGAATCTAGAAAAATGGTACAGGTGAACCTACTTGTAGGGCAGGAATAGAGACATAGACGTAGAGAATGGACCTGTGGACACGGGGGGGAAGGGGAGGGTGGGACGAATTGGGAGATTAGGTTTGACATAAATACACTACCGTGAGTAAAACAGAGGGTGGGAACCTGCTGTATAGCACAGGGAGCTCAGCTCCGTGCTCTGTGACGACCTAGATGGGTGGGATGGAGGGGGATGGGAGGGAGGTCCAAGAGGGAGGGGATATAGGTAGACATACAGCTGATTCACTTCACTGTACAGCAGAAACTAATACAACATTGTAAAGCAATTTTACTCCAAAAAAAAAAAATAAAAGCTTCCCAGTCACCAGGTCCCACCCTCATCCCCCCCATCCCTGCTCCACCACCATACCCCCTCCTCCAATTTCAAGCTCCATAGAGGATCCCAGTGCACAGGAAGGAGGGAGAACAACTCATGGTACAAAGGGCTCTCTCTCCCTCAGAGATCCTGTGTGCTTTTCCTTGCCCCACAGGTGTGGGAGCAAGGCCAGGCTGGAGAACCACAGATACAGCAGTTAAATGGTGTTTTTAAGGTCAGACAACTTGTAAGTTCTGGAACCAAGTGGACTGGAACCTGGATTATTCTGCTCGTGATCTAGTTAAAAAGGGCAACGAGGGCTTGGTCTTGACCCCTGGTGGAGTAGTAGCGGGTAAAAGAGGCCTGACTAATAAGGATATGTCTACTTCTATAAACAATCGATCAGAGTAGTACTCTTAGGTAGTATGCAGAAATTAGCACCTCTGACAGGCAGAGCCCTTCCTAAAATGTACCGTTCATGGACTCCTTCCTCACTGGATGAAGGTGCCATTTTTCCTGTTCTGGCAATTACTGCTGTGTGACCTTTGGAAAGCTGCTTGACTTCACTGTTTTCTTGGTTTCCTCATCTATACAATGAGAGTGTTGGGCTTGGGTCCTTTCTGCTCCTGTGCTAGATTATTATATCTCTTCAGTGAAGAGCCCTTGGGCATGATGTGATTGCAGAGCTGAAAAGAGCTCCCTGTTTTCTTAATGTCTGTTGGACAAAACTTTTTATGTTGCAATATGATACAAGAAAAAGCATAAAATATGGTGATCCCTGGAGAATATGTCTTATGACTCAGTCGCAGGCAAGTAAAAAATGAAAATGTTTGACAGCAAAGGGAGTAGGAAGTATGCAGAACCAGTAGGCAGGGAGGCTGCAAATCCATGAAGAGGAGTGGGGATGGAGCTGAAGAGTGCCCTCAGGGGCTGGAGTTGACAAGAGAGGGGCGGCAGCAGCAAATGTAGCTGATTTATTCCACTTTTGCCTGAAGAATGTCAGTCCTTGATGGATTATTGGATGAACATTTTTAATCCCTTACTTCTGCCTCAGCCCTTCTGGAAGGACTTAAGATTGTTTCCCCTACATTTTCCACTGCGAGCCCAGTAAACATAAAATAGACATTAGTGTCCTGAATGAATGAAACATTTATGTTGGTCCTTGCCCAGCCCGACTACTAGAGCTGGGAGGAGAAACTCAGAAGCTAAGAGGGGAATTCAAAGAGAGACACAAACTCATGAGAATGACGTCAGGAGGGTTCAATCCCCTACAAAGGGCCTTGCCAACCACGATCAGGGCCAAAAAAAGGCCTATTGGGTCATGTTCAGAGCAAGAAGATGGGCTAGTCCTATAGCATGGGAAATAGCACAGTATTGACAAAGAGACAGCAGAGCCATTCAGCTCCTAAGTGCTTTCTCTCCTTCCACTACTGGAGATACAGGAAAGTCTCTGAATACCCAGGCTGAGCTCAGGGCCTGGCACGTAGTAGGGGTACAGTAAAAGTTTGTTCCGTGAATGAAGAATGAATGGGAGGCGGATGACAAGGAGAATGCTTTTCTTGAGCTGAACGGAGAGCCCAGGATGTTTGAAAAGGACCTGAGAGTCTGTGCTGTCACTTCAATCCAAATCAGGAGCGGAAGGTCACTGTGGTAATCAGTTCCTTAGGAGGCTGACCGAGATGGAGATTGTGGGCAGGAAGTTTACTGAGTGCCCTTGGCAGCCATGCCTATGGGTGACCGAAGGGAGTAGAAATGGCAGAGGGGTGAATTGAACTGTGATGCAGATGTAACAAAGGTCTCAGGTCAACCCTATGGGAGGGTTCTTCAGGACTGGCTCACCTTGAGGCTAGGGGGCTGCGTCTTCATACTTCCTCATCAACTAGTCCCTGGACAGGCTATGCTTCTGGGGGAGATATGGTCTTGGGTCACCTGTGAACTGTCATCCATCCCAACAGTTGAGGGAATGAGTGACTCAGTCTTGAAGAAGGTATGTGTGGGCACACCACAGCATCCACTGTGAAAATTAACCCAATCTCCTCATTTTATAGATAAAAACAGTCCAGAGATGAAATCATATATCTGGTTAACAGCAGAGCTAGGACATCTCTCAAAGGACTACCAGAAAATTCCCACAGACTTAGTGTACATGAAATTTGGTATGGGATTTGACAGAGCTATCAATATGGATGAGGAGAAATGGAGATTAAATCAATGGTTCCCAAACCTAGCTGTTATCAGAATGATATAGAGGGCATTAGAATGCAGATTCCTGGGCCCCATTTTCAGAGATTCTGTTCCTGGAGGGTCTGGGGCAAAGCCTAAGAATCTGTATTTTAACAAGTGCCTATACAATTTCTATGTGGCCTATCTCCCAGCCCGTGCTCGGGAACCAGTGGCTAAGATAATAGAACCCTGGGCAGATTCCAGTTTGTTGAACAATCTGTACTTAAAGAGTATTGCTAAATGATGGCCCTCTAGATGGACATCTCAGGTGGGTTCAAGGGGGTTCACTCCTGAACTCTGTTCTATTCAACAAATTTTATCAACAGCTTGACGACTTTAACACGCTATATATCCAATGAAGAGAATTTCAAAACTAGAATAGATTGCGAATACTTTGGATACTTGACTCAGTGCCCTTAATTATGACTTTGTAGATTGATATTTATTGACCTTGAAAGTTGTTCATGTATCTTAAACGAGAGGAAGCAGCAGAGAGGCAGTGGGATATGGTGGTTTAGAGCACAGACTCTGGAACCTGAGGGACTGTATGGATTCAAATCCCAGAACCATCACTCACTGTGTGGCCCTGAGCAAGTTTCTTATTCCCCTGTGTCTCAGTTTCCTCATCTGTGAAATGGGCACAATAATATATACTCATAGTACTTACTTCATAAGGTTATTGTGAGGATCTGTAAGTTAATATGTATGAAGAATTTATAACTATGCCCGGCGCACAGAAAACACTGTATTACCATTTGCTGTGATTATGTGTCATTTTTTCAGCTATCTATTGCTGTTGTAACAAACTACTCCAAAACTTAGTGGTTTCAAATGACAATTTATGACTTTTTATGATCCTGTGGATTATTTTGTATCACTTGGTCCTGACTGGGACTCTGGGATAACTAGAAGGTCCAAAAGGACCTCATTTGCACAGTTGATCATTGATACCGGCTGCCAGCTGGGAGGGAGCTCCGTGTGTTCTCAGACACCGGCTTCAGTTCTCCAGGGGGCTATTAGGCTTCCTCATATGATGGTTGGCCTCCAAAAAGAGTCTTCCAAGAGATGAAGGCAGAAGCCAAGATCTCCTTAGGCCCAGCCTTGGAAGTTACCCTGTGTTACTTCCACCACATACTATTGGAAGTAGTATTAAATACTATTTAATACTATTAAAACCAGTCACAGGGGCTTCCGTGGTGGCGCAGCGGTTGAGAGTCCCCCTGCCGATGCAGAGGACACGGGTTCGTGCCCCGGTCTGGGAGAATCCCACATGCCGTGGAGCGGCTGGGCCCATGAGCCATGGCTGCTGGGCCTGCGTGTCCGGAGCCTGTGCTCCACAACGGGAGAGGCCACAACAGTGAGAGGCCCGCGTACCGCAAAAACAAACAAACAAACAAACAAAACAGTCACAGGTCCAGCCCAGAAGCAGGGGAGAGGAAATAGATGCCATCTTTCAATGAGAAGAGTAGCAAAGAATTAGCAGCCGTCTTTAATCTGCCACAGAAGTTTAATCCCACTTTTATAAAACTGTGTGTATGTGTTATACATAGAAAATGATGTCTAGAAGAGTATATACCAAAATGTAAACAATAGTTATCTTTAAAGGGAAGGGTTACAATATAGTGGTTAGTCCCTTCATGTTTTGTTTTTTTGTTTCCCTGAATTTTCCATGATGATGTATATTACATTTCTTTTTTTAAAAGTAATTACCATTTTTTGAAAAAATGTATGATGATTTTAAAACTAATATGAGCCAGAATTATGATGGTTCTCCAACTGAAAGAAAAGCTAGCTCAAAATTACACAGTATTAAAAAAATCACAGTCGCTAGAGAACAAAGGTCCCAATCCCACTCCCCTCAGCAGTCAGACCACACTGAGTGTTATGGGCTGGCTTCTGAACCCTAAGAAAGGAAAACAAAGAGAAACACAACATATCAAGGTGCCCAAGGGTTGACAAAGTGTCTGTAAACCATTTCTTGTGGAGAAGGACTTAAGGACACTTGGGTGGAAGAGAAGAGGCTCAGAGGGGACACGAGAGAGTGAACCGGGCCCTCATTCTGTGTGCAAGGAAGTCTGCCATGGGGAAGAAGTGTTACTGCCCAGGGTCCTTGGCCTCCTTAATAGAAATTTGATCAGAGGCCAAACAAGAAATTCAGGCAAGGTTTTACTGGGGTCCCTTCTGCAGCAGGGGTGAGTGAGAACAAGTAACAGGTTCCCTTCCTAGCTTGCTCCCCAAGGTGGGACAAGCTGGTTCCTTACATGGGGGTGAGGGTAGGGGTGTGTCCAGGGGTCGGGCCGGAGGGACGGCTTAGGTTTTCCCACCCCTTTGTGGTGTTATGTGCAGGGGGCATGAGCAGTACCCTGCTTTTGCTCCCGACCCCCTGTTTTTGCTCCTGGCTCTCCAGAAGTGGCAGTTGGTCTTTTAGGGTTTTTTGTATCTTTTAGCCAGAATTTGCCCCAACTGTGCATGCACAGCAGTTATTTTTAGTCCCTTATAGTTTCTTTGTATTTTGTAGCTCAAGGAGACTTTTGTCCAGGTGCAAACACTGCAGCAAAGGGTCCCAGGTCCCAGGCCTGTCTCAGAGGCATTAGTTCTGGTCCTACAGAATTAGGAACATTTAATGGAATTGACACAGAGGTAGATTTGAGATTCTTCCTACAGAGAAGAACTCCCTAAACTGTAAAAGATAAAGCTGGAGTGAGGTTTCTAGGATGGTAACAAGTGGAGACCAGATGCCCATGTCTCAGGGCAGGAATCCTACCTTGCATAGGTGCCTGACCTAGACCTACCAGGCCCCTTCCAAATCCCAGGTTCTGTGCCTGTAGGCCTACAGGAAAGTGGAAATAAAACACACGACATTTAAACCTTACCCTGCCTAAAGGCAGTGGCCTGAATTAAATGAGTTCTTGAGATTCATTTTATGGGTCTATAAATGGATATTGCCCTTGACGTGAAAACATGATGAATCAACAAATATTATCAAGTGAACACTAGATGCATGGCAATGTCCTGGGTACTCAGATGTGGTCTCTCAGCCCACAGGTCTAAAGTTGAATAAAGAAGAAAGACATATAATCACCATATAAACTTAACACTCCTAAGAACAGCCATTACCTGCGGGGGTGGCAAGGGCCCCAAGAGTAAATGATTGGTTCGTAATAACAAAGAAAGCTTGGGGGCAAGTGGGAACGGGAGCTTTAGGTTGTAACTGTGAGATGAGAGATGAGAGGGATGGGGCTGAGGCAAAGAAAGAGGGACCTTGCCCTGCATCTTTATGTTAATGTGAACGTCTTTGGTGGAGGAAAGAAGGCTGCATGCCAGCCTCCTGGAGTGGGTTTTCCTAAAAATAGATCACATTCTCTCTTTATTGACTCATAATAATTATAATCACCTCCATTTACTAAGGACATGCTGTATGGTAATTGCTTTACATATATTAACTCATCAAATCTGTTTGATGACCAGGTAAGGCGTGACTATTATCTTCAGGGTCTAGAGTCCCTGAAAAACTATGGTTGACCTCCTTCGGGGTGCCTGCCCAACTCACAAGAACCCTTGCCCCTTGCCCACAGAGCTAGCTCCCGGCAGATTTCTGTTCAGCATGAACCCTGCACTCCTGGCCTCAGCTGACTCAGAGCTCTCCCCCAGGCATCTGGAACTGTGTCCAAAGAGAAGCACGGGATTTCCCTGGGGTAGAACCTGTAAGATGGAAGCAAGGACACTGTGGGTGGCCATATTCAGCTATGCTGAGACAGAGAGGGCGAGAGACAGACAGACAGACAGAGAAACAGTTGCCTAGAGAGAAGCAGAGACAGGGAGAATGGTTCCTGGTGGGCAGCCACCCACCAGTTCTGGTCTTCCCTGGGACCTGGATGCCTTCCTGCCCTCTGGTGTTAAGAGACAGCCCTATATCTTTATGTTAAATTGACCTTTTTCACTTATCCTAGCTTGAGTGTCTATTACAGCTAATAAGTTCTTACTAATACAAGTGTTTTGTCCATCTGCTAAATAAGGAGCCAGGCTTCCAGGAATTCCCTGGTGGTCCAGTGGTTAGGGCTCCGTGCTTCCACTGTAGGGGGCATGGGTTCGATCTCTGGTCGGGGACCTAAGGTCCCACAAGCCACGAGGTGGTGTGGCCAAAAAAAAGGAGCCAGGCTTCCAGCTTACTTTTGTCTACCTCCAGAGTCTCAACCATGGGGACCTCCAGCTCCTTTGTGTTTGCTCCAGAGTGGGAATTTTAGCGTAACATTTCCTGAAAGGAGGCTTAGTGGGACAGCTGGCTCTTTGCTTCATCAGGGTGGCTCCTGTGCCAGCTAGGTGTCAGCAGTATGATAACCAGCTGCCCTGATGAGGGCAGGGGGCTCCCAGCAGGAGTCCAGCTCATTCATAAGGTTCACTAGTTCCCCAACATCACATTCTCCCCTGGAACATGCACCTTTCTGATATCGTTGTTGCATCCCAGGTGTCAATGGCCAAACAAAAAGTTGCTTTGGGAGCTTGGCTTTCTAAGATTATAGCAGCTGCTCTGGCACCACAGCCCCTGAGCCTGCTCTCTACGTGCTGCTGCATCCTCACTTGTCACGGCTGTCACCCTGGCCACCCCTTCTCGAAAGCCTCCTCTTGACCTCTGCCCACAGACTCCACAGATGGTTAGAATCAAGCTGACCCTTGTACCCGTGTCTACAAAAGCTCTGATGACATACATATCTGTGCTTTCATTTACTTGACTTCCTGCCTCCTGCTTCTAGCTGTGTGGGCAGGGTCTCTGTGTCCTATTTGTTTTTGTGTCTCTAGTGCCTATTGCAATGGATGGCACAGAGTTGGTATTGAGTAAATGTTTGAATAAGTGAATCATTAAACAAACACATTTCTTTCACTGTCTCTTTATTCTGACATACTGACTATGCTGTGTTTTGTTTCAGGAATAATGTTTCTTTTAGGACCATTCTGTCTTCCCCGTTTTTTCCTTGTCCACCTGAAGGACTGTAAAGCAAAGGCCTTCCTCCCACTTTCCTTCTCATAACTAGCACAAGGGTTTGCAAATAGCTGATGTGTCAATTCATGGTGTGTGTGTGTGTGTGTGTGTGTGTTTGTTTTACAGAGCTCAGAATAATAATCGTAGTGCTTATTCTCTCACGGGAATTTCTTAGATGGCGATGTCTTTTTTTAAAAAAATTAATTAATTAATTTTTGGCTGTGTTGGGTCTTTGTTGCTGCTCGTGGGCTTTCTCTAGTTGCAGCGAGCGGGAGCTATACTTTTGTTGTGGTGCGCGGGCTTCTCACTGCAGTGGGTTATCTCATTGTGGAGCACGGGCTCTAGGCACGTGGGCTTCAGTAGTTGCAGCACGCGGGCTCAGTAGTTGTGGCTCATGGGCTCTAGAGCGCAGGCTCAGTAGTTGTGGCACACAGGCTTAGTTGCTCTGCGGCATGTGGAATCTTCCTGGACCAGGGCTCGAACCCATGTCCCCTGCATTGGCAGGCGGATTCTTAACCACTGCGATAGCGATGTCTTTACTGTTCTGTCCTTTTCCCTCCTTTCTGTGTGGCCAGGCACCTCCTGACAGTGGACATAGTCCAACACAGGGCTTTAGAGTCAACATGAGTGAACTTTGGCCGAGGCAACCCAGGCAGGACTTTACTCAAATATCTAGATGTAGAAGCATCTGTTTAATTATCCTGCTGAAACTTAGGAAAATCTATGACATCACATTCCTGCACTTTCCAACTTGGCCTAAACGGAGCAAACAAGAACCCGAGTGGCCACTGGGAGATCACACTGTTCCCGCTAGTCAGGCAGCAGGTGCACACAGCGCAGTGGGTGAACTCCCCCTGAACGACGTACACCCTGCCTTTGCCCCCAGCTACTGCAATCCTGACAGGCTGTGTTGCCTTTCCACTACAAGCAGAGAGAGTGGCTTAACGCTCTCATTGAGCAGATAGTCAATGAGGCTAGAGAGGAGAGAGGTGAGAAGAGGCTTGCCAGCCAGGAGAGGTCTTGATGAGTGAGAAGTGGCTGTTCGTGTGTTCTATTGGCCGCCACTGCCTCACGGTGTTCAGGGTACCACTCCCCAGGGGGCAACCCCAGGTGCTACTTTGGTGCTGCTGCCTTTGTTCTCTGAGTCTCTGGGCTCTCTGGGCTGCATCAACTCCCTCCACTATCCTGGATCGCATCGTCTTTTCTTAGGTAAGCCAGGACAGCCCCTGGAGACAAATTAATACTCTGAAAGGGAACTCGCAAGGCATAGGAACTGACATTTAAGTGCCTACTTTATGCCAGGCAGGGCGCTGGGTTTTTCTTTCTTTCTTTCTTTCTTCCTTCCTTCCTTTCTTTTTCTTTCTCTCTCTTTTCCTTTCTTCCTTTCTTCTTCCTTCCTTCCTTCCTTCCTTCCTTCCTTCCTTCCTTCCTTTCTTTCTTTCTTTCTTTCTTTCTTTCTTTCTTTCTCTTCTTCTTCATCTTCTTTTTTATTGAAGAACATAGCTGTGAATTTTTATAGATGTGAAATTTATAATGAGACCTGCACAATTAATTTCCTTTTACTATGTCTGGCCTGCTAGAAATTGTTAAGATCACAATGTTCCACTGTTTCAGCCAGATGCTTGTGAAATTATGTGGCTTTTTCATAGATAATATACATGAAAGAGGAACTTCTGGTATTTTTGGTCTTCTACGTAGCTCCGACTTTATGGCCAAGAACCTGAGTCTCAATCTATTTCCAGAGCTGCCAAGTAAACTGAAGACTTGAGATTGAAGATTTGGGGGTAATATAACTTGAATGGCCCACCCAAATCTGTTCTTTCTTTTATCCTTGTCACATCTCCCAGCCTTCCTTGAAGTTAGATATGGCCAACAGGCTAAATAAATTTCCTCCAAAGGAATGTGAGTGGGTCCACTTCCAGGCCTACACTTAACACCTGGGTGTGTCTCCTCCCCAGTCTCTTCCCCCTTCCCACACACTGGGACCCTGGCAAGGCACTGACTGAACCTTGATTACGCAGATAACATCAAGGCCTAGGGGTTGGAGAAGTGGCTTAACAATATGGCATTGGAACCCTGAGCGAAGGAAGTTGGATAGAAGTTGGATCCCTGAGCGATCAGGCAGAACAGAGCCACCCTGGACTGTTACCTGAGAAAGAAAGAAACTTCTGTCTTCTTAAAGGTGTGGGATTATTGATGGGTCTCTGTTACCCATCTGTAACCTTACCCGAACTAATATAGAAATTGTTTCCAAAAGTATGGTATTGCCGTTACAAAAACTCAAAATACGTGTCACTGTTTTTTACTGGAGAGATAAGAAATTGATGTTTTTTACTGGAAAGCCAGTGTCTTGTTATGCTGAGGCAAAAACATTTGACAAGATCATCGTCTGTGATAATTTGAAGGACAGACCACTTGCCTACTAAGCCCCTAATTCCAAAGGAAGTAATTGCATAAAACTCCATTGTCAGTGTGTACTAGCTGCTCCTTCCTGCTTTTTAGTAAGATATTACAACAAGCGCAGGCAAGAAGTGACCAGATTGCGGAGTATGTCCAGAATCGTGGATCTTTACAGAGTCAGACAAGTCAATTTCTTCTTTACCCCAAACAAGAAGAGCTAAAATTGTGGTTGTTCAAAGCATTTTTCAAAGGGTCATTAAAACTTCTCAGCCAAACCAAGAGCCAGGCCTGTGCCAAAGATGAGACTAAGGGACTAAGGATCTGGGACTTCCCTAGTGGCGCAGTGGTTAAGAATCCGCCTGCCAATGCAGGGGACACGGGTTCGAGCCCTGGCCTGGGAAGATCCCACATGCCGCGGAGCAACTAAGCCCATGCGCCACAACTACTGAGCCTGCACTCTGGAGTCCCCAAGCCACAGCTACTGAGCCCACATGCCACAGCTACTGAAGCCCGCACGTCTAGAGCCTGTGCTACGCAGCAAGAGTAGCCACTGCAATGAGAAACCCTCACACTGCAACGAAGAGTAGCCCCTGCTCGCCGCACCTAGAGAAAGCCCGCACACAGCAACAGAAACCCAACACAGCCAAAAATAATAAATTAATTAATTTTTTTAAAAAAAGGGACTAAGTGTCATTTCAGATGGACTCAAGGTAGCCATCATTCAAATGAGAGAGAAAATCACTGGTTGATCAAGAAAGCAAAGAAATAAAGCAACTTAAAGACCTATGTTCGGGGAAGAACTTGGGAGTGGTGACTGGCTCATGGAACTGACTGAAGCCTTCTCAAGTTTCAAGGCAATTACATTCTCAAACTACAAGCATTAAAAAAAAAAAAAACGTCTCCAGGTGTTTAAAGCAGAAAGCAACCCTTGGACCCCAACATTTGCACCAGTAGGAAGCCGGCTGTGAAATCTGCATAGCTCCAAAGAGGGCTTAATCCAAAGTTCACTTCAGATGCTGTGAGAGAGGAAACAGATAAAGAAGGAGCTCCCAGAAGGCAAAGCCATCCGCCATGAAGGACAATGGCCACATCTCTTCCATACGCTTTTACTGCCAGCTTGGCTCAAACGTGTTGTTGCATATTGCTCTTGCTCTTCATTTTCATTGCCCAATAGTCTTTCATCGTAAGAATACGCCATAATTTATTTATCCATTCTATCATGTATAGCTATTTAGGTTGTTTCTGCTTTTTTTCCTATTATGTTCTGAACATTCTTTTACATGTTTCCTGGTGCACTATGGACAGATTTCTCTGGGGTACGTTCTTAGGAGTGCAGTTGATGAGTCATAAGGTACTCAGTAATGCCAAACTCTCTCAGAGTAGTTGTAGCAATTATACTCCCTCCTGCAGTGTATTTGTGTTCCCCTTGTTTCATAACCTTGTCTATGTTATTTTCAGATTTTAATTTTGCCAATCTGGTGGATATATAATGGTGTCTTGTTGGGGCTTCATTCACATTTCCCAATGACTAATGAGGCTAAATACCTTTTCATATTGTTTATTGGCCATTGGGACTTGCCCTTTGGTGCCTATTCAAAATTTTTGGATAGAGCTCTTGGGTTGTGTATCTCTTTCATGTTAAGTTTTAGGAATTCTTTTATGTAACAATCACTTACCTAATGTTGCAAATATTTTCTCCCACTTTATGGCTTATCTTTTCACTGTCTATCTGGTCTTTTGATGAACAGAAGTACTTAATTTTAATGTGGTTGAGCTTAATTTTTTCATTCCTCTTTATGTATCCCTCTCTATCTGTGGTTCACGTTCAGAATCTCTGAGAGATGATTTACCTAGTTAGCCAAGCACAATATAAAGCAATGTGGTTGGATGATACTCTCATGTAAGACCATCTCCTAGGTCCGGAGCAGCTTATGGATGTCTGCTTTAAGATCACTGCCAATCTCTGGCCCATCTGCTGTCCCTAAGATAGGGGAGTACCATTTAAAGCAATAAATGATGGGGGCAGGAGGAAATTAGACACAGGATAAGATATTCAAATCAAGAAATACTGGGCTTCCCTGGTGGCTCAGTGGTTGAGAGTCCGCCTGCCGATGCAGGGGACACGGGTTCATGCCCCGGTCCAGGAAGATCCCACATGCCGCGGAGCGGCTGGGCCCGTGAGCCATGACCACTGAGGCTGCGCTTCCGGAGCCTGTGCTCCGCAACGGGAGAGGCCACAACAGTGAGAGGCCCGCGTACAGCAAAAAAAAAAAAAAGAAGAAAGAAATACTAACTGACAATACAGCTCTTAATAATCTACATCCAGAAATGAAGAAAATAAACAACAGAAAACTTCTTAGAAATTATATCATTCCATGGGACTTTGCATCTCAAATATTTGGTGATTGAATACTTAATAACAATAATCCACCCTAAAATGTGACTTGTAGATTGCTTATTGATTAAGTTATGTGATTCCAATGTTATCCCCAGGAAGTAATAAGCTTAAAACTTCATGAAATTATGTTGAAATGATAACCACAACTGCCATCTAAAGGTTGAAGTCCAAAGTCTAGAAAAAGGAGGGTCAGTGAGTTTAGATTTGCCTGTGTTCACCCAGGAATTTCCAAAAGAGAGCTGGACTGGATAGACATGAACCTTCCTGTCACTTCAGGATGCTTTGTTTCAGTTTTAGAAAACAACCCACTCCTCCCAAAAGTTCAGATGAGGAGGGGAGCTGCCGGAGCTTTGTGTGGAGAAAATTGCTCTGCAGGCAAGATCCAGAGAGCCAGCAGGGAACCATGTTAGAATCATGGGCTCATCCAACCCACAAGCATTTATTGAATGCCTGCCATGTGACAGATATACAGTGGATACAAAGTTGAAGATAGAGTCCCTGTATCCGTTAGGACTCTTCCTACTACAAGTTACTTCAATTTAATAAATAAGTTTTTTGGCTCATGTAAATGGAAGTTGAGAGGTAGGGCAGGCTTCAGGGATGAATTAACTGGGTGGCTCCCAGCTCATCTCCCCTCTGTGCATGGGCCTCCTCTTCGGGTTGGCTTCCCACATTGTGATAAATGGCTCTTCTAGATACCAGGATTTACAAAAGAGAGGAAAGCTTTTATGAAGTTTCACTGTTAAAAGCATAGACCCTGCTTTCCCAGAATTACCTAGCAAAGTTCACCTCATTTGCCACTGGTCAGACTAGGTCACATATTCCTTTCAAAACCAATCCCCATGTGGAAAGAAATGTCAGGCATTGACTGATTCAGAAACCCAGGCCTAAGCTAATTGCCTTGACAGGCAGGATGGGATTACATCTAGGCAATAAAAACCTACCTCTTTAGCTGGAGGGTAAGAGTTATCTTTCCCCAAATCTAATAGACCAGAGAGTAAATACTTGAGTAAAAATCAGGGTACTGGCAGGGAATGGCAGAAAGGATGCTGTGCCATCTCCCTATTATAGCCTCAGTCTGCAAGAAGCTTAGAGTTGGGGAAGACAGGTTTATAATCTACTTATAATGAAAAACGACATGAGAGACACAAAATGCTTTGGGAGACTAGAGAAGACCGTTTATAACGCCTGAGGGATCAAGGTGCTGGGTCCACACAGATACATTTTTTTAAGGATGCTGAAGTAGAAATGCATTCTGGGCTAAGAGTGTTGGATCCAGAGCACAGGAAGGGAAGTGTGGTTTAGAGGAAGGAGGCAGGAAATTAGTTAGATTTATAGTAACATTGAGATATCCAAGTGAGAATATCCAGAGAAAATTTGGGAACAGACAGAGATGGAGAGGTTGTGTTGGAAGCCATCAGCGTAAAGGAAATGATGATAATAAGAGTTACCTTTTATTAAATATATATATTACATGTAAATTTTATTATATATTATTTTATATTAAATATATATGCCATACCTGTTCTAAATACTTCGTTGGTATTATTTCTTTTGATTCTCACAATCCAGTACAGGTATTCTTGTCTCAGTTTTACTAAGAAGGAAACTGACACTGAAAAGAGTAATCTACCAAGGCCATCCACGTGATTAATGGGTGAATAGGGTTCAAACGCAGATACTTCAGGGGTCTGGGTGCTGGAGCTATGAACGTGGATAAGGTTATTCAGGAATGTGTTTCCAATCTTGTCTCCAAATGCAATTTATGTGGATACCTTGACTTTTTTTTTTGCGGTACGCGGGCCTCTCACTGCTGTGGCCTCTCCCGTTGCGGAGCACAGGCCCCGGACGCGCAGGCTCAGCGGCCGTGGCTCATGCGCCCAGCCACTCCGCGGCATGTGGGATCCTCCCGGACTGGGGCACGTACCCGCGTCCCCTGCATCGACAGGCGGACTCTCAACCACTGCGCCACCAGGGAAGCCCTACCTTGACTTTTTAGTAATACATTTGTTCAAAATTATTTTGTTGTCATAGCTCTTTTTCCCCCCCAACATCACTGGGATCTTTTTGGCTACAAGTATCTAAAAACAGTGACTCAGCAAGCCAAAGAAAAAAGAAAAAGTATTATCTCATATAACAAGAAGTCTCAAGGTAGGGCAGCTCCAGGATTGATTACTTCAGCAACTCCATGTCATCAAGAACCTTGGTTATTTCCATTCATTCTGTATCTTCAGCATGTCAGTTGGGTTCTTAAGCTAATTCATCTGATGGACAAAACGTAGCTAGCTGTCAGAGTTTAAGTAACTCATCTAAACCTGCCAACTTCCAAGGGAAAATGTTAGACCATCTCTTCTGGTGTGTCCATTTTTCGTCATGAAGGAACCTTTCCCCAAAGCCACCTGGCAGACTTGCCCTCACATCTCGTTGCCCAGAGTTGTATCACACACCCATTCCTAACCAATCACTAGTGAAATCACTAGCAAAGAGAACGGGATTACCTAATTGGCTTAGTGAAGTACATGACCACATGCATGACAGTGGATTGACATACATACAGACAGACATAAATAAAATATCAGGGTTCCCTTGGAAAGGGGAAAGCAGTGGGTTGGGGATGGATGGATGGGGTAGTCGTAGGAAGATGAAGATGGCAATAAGGACATTGAATAGGCAATCAACATGTCTGTTACATTTTCATCTACATCATGCTATCATGCTATCACTCTCAATAACAATGATATCCTCCCAAGAGGGTAAAATATTGGTTGGGGTAGGACTTTATTCCTTTTCTATGTAAAGCACAAATATACATATAGTACATGAACACATGAATATACAGTATAGCTATGCTATTAATATTTCACGGGGATGTAGATTAGGGGAAAGATGTCTAAAAAGGCTCCCGTGGGGCAGGAGGGGGATGGTAATAGTGAAAAAAAAAAAAGAAGTGGAGAAACACTGAGCTACATCACTGTGTCTTTATCCAGATTGGAGGCTCCTTGAGAAAAAGTTGTGCTGAAATACCTCCATGTAGCAGAAGGCAGCATTTTAAGGAAGTATGCAAACAAGAATTGCTGTGAGGCATCTAATGGTAGACGATGATTATTATAACACAGTGATACCCTGTGACCTTTCAGTGTCTTCTATCTCCCTCTGGTCCAGATCTGAAAATATAATAGCAGCCACTGTTCACTGAATCTTTTATTTATGTCACTCTGCTGAGTACTCGACAGGCATTAACTTGTTAAATCTTCACAACGATTAGCAAAATGAATGCTACTGTTATCCCCATTTGACGGGTGAGGAAATTGAGACACGGGAAGATTAAATAATTTTCATAAGAAAGTGGTTGAATGGGGATTAGAAAAAAAAACTATTCAGTATTGAAAATGTCAAAATGGAAACCTTCCACAGTAGCGCAGGATTGTGAAAATGGTTGTGTAAGCTGAAAGCACGCAAAGCAATCTTAATAAACAATGAAAAAATTACAGTTCATGTGTGACCTTCAAACATTTTTGTCAGAACATTAACATTTCCCTTACTGTCCGTTGTAAATACATAGGGAGATGAAAAAAAGAGTAAAGCTAATATTTATTTAGTACACTGTAATTTAAAACATTAGACACTTTGAAAAGGAAGGTGTTTATTTCTTTGTAAGAAGTGTATCAAGAGTAGTTTGAACAGTGCTTGCCTTCACGTCACACAACGACTAAGCATATTTTCTATGCCTTGGTGAATTGTCATGCTCTTTCTAAGTGTAGATCACCTTCCAACACTTCGTCCTTTGAGCTTTCCATGTTGTGAAGCACCTCCAAGAGTACCTTCAATGTGAAGGTTTTTCCAGGTGTCACTTTCTCTGGAATATCATCTTTTCGTCACAACCACTGTTTTCCCGGAGTTTGCCTTCACTGACTCCTCTGGCTGTGTCCATAGCCTTGAATGGCGTCAATGTCGACCTCCCCACAGTCGGCTATTTATCTACAAGTTCACCTGTAGATAAGCTCTAATTTCATTTTCAGCGTCATCACTGTTCATTTCTTTGGTGCATTTTCATTTCTGTTGGCCAAATCTCTCTTTTTGATTATCCATTTTTGTAAAATGTCACAGGTTTATCACTAGGAGACAAAGAGGCAACTCAGCACATGCTTTGTGTCTGTGTGTTAACAACAGATGGGCAGTGACCAATAACCAAAGACAGACTTTGAAAGAAGTGTTGTGACAGATGGCTGATGATAATGGGCACCTGCTTTTTATGCAGTAGTTTGTGCACTAAAGTGTGTACTTTATGCAATTACTCACAGTTAATATCCTGTGGTCACTGAAATTTGAGCTGTGTTGCGGGGAGACTGGTGCTATTTAACTAAACCATGGTAACTGCAATCCATGCATATCAGAACCATGCAAAGTGAGGACTGCCCGTATATACAATGTACGCAGATTGGTCTAATAAACCCCATATATCCATCACCCAGTTTCAGCCATTGTTAACTCATGGCCAGTCTCATTCCACAACATCCCCACTGACTCTCCCCTTCCTGCACTATTTTGAAGCAAATCCCAGACATCTCATTATTTCATACATAAATAGCTATTTGTAATTTTAAACGGGGATTTGAACTCAGTTCTGTCAAATTCCAGAGTCTGAGCTCTTAACAATTACACCCTACAGCTTCCTGAGGAAGGTAATAGACCCCCAAAAATGGAATGCCATGTTACAGTATTTGCTCTTTTCATGCTGACAATGACCCTGTGAAGTATTATTGTCTTGACTCTTTCTGATGAGGAAACTGAGGCACAGAGGAGCAGAGTAACCTGTCCAAGATCACATAGTGAATGAGCAGTTGAGTCAGGCTTTAACTTCAGATCTGCTGACGCCACGTCCCATTCTCTTTCCTATGCATCACAACTGCCCTGCGGGTGGTTCTTAAACTCCCGTCACTGAATTTCTCCTGTACCCAAACTCTTGTGCCAATTGGCCTCCCAGCTATGGCCAAGAACTACGGAAACCACATATTACTTCCTTCTCTCTGCACCTCCAGTCTTACTGGAATGTGATTTCAATGGCAAAACCAAAAAACAAACAAGGACTCAGCGCAAATCCTTGTGCAGGTGTGGTCGTCCTCACCCCCCTGATCCTGGTTCCCACTGGCACTGAATCCACTGCCAGGACCCCACTTGCTACGGGCTCAGGAGCCTGGTTTGTCAACCATCCTCCTCCGCAGATGTCTTCTGGGCCACTGACTCCAAGAAAAGCCTCATGGAGCAGGTTACTGGACTGAAACCAGCTATGCCTACACACCCAGGCCCATCAGAGCCCGAGTTAAATCACTCTCTGCTTCCTGCTTCAACACCTCAGCTCTGGACTGCACCATTCCCCCTGCTGAGCCTCTGTCAAGGGAAGGAACATTGCCTGGAGGTCTCTGATAACGTGGAAACAGGCTGCGCGTCAGTTGAATGGCACGTCTCTGAACCCTGCCACTAATTCTAATGGGACTTGCTGTGACCCAGCTCCTAACTCCTCAGGCACTCGAGAGAACAGGCCTTATGGCCTCGCTGTGCTAGCTTTCCTTTCTTTTCTACTACAGCTTTCTGATCTCCCTGTGAACCTTCCTTCTGTTCCAGATCAAAAGCATTTTCTCTCCTGCTCCTGGAGAGAGTCAAGCAGGGGAGGGTCCTTTCAGCTCCCTTTGGCTGCCGTTCCCCAACAGTCTCAGAAGTGACTTTAGGTGCGGCTGGGACAAGGGTATTTAAGGAAGGAAGTAGGAGGCTCCAAGAACAGAGGGACTGGGAACTGCCCAAAGAAGGAGGAAATGGATGGCTCAGTTTAATGTCTATTTCAGTACAAGGCCCTGTCCCCTTACCTACGGCATCCCATCCATTGAAATGGACGGTTCCTATTTTGTGGGCCCAACTTCCGCTTCCTTCCCACCCACAACCCCCAAATCCTTATTTTTGGTAACAGCATTTACAAATACCCTTTCCTCTGGGGAATTTTCTCTCTCCACTTTACCAGAAGATTCTGGTGGGACTGTCCATCACAAAACCCTTCTCCCCTCCCTGGGGTAAGCTTGCAACTCAGATCTGGCCAATCAGAGACTTCCTTGGACTTGTATATGCTGATCGGAGAAAGAGAAGTCCTTCCCCGCTCTGGGTTGCTAAGCAGAAATGAGATAAACTATTTACAAGCACTGCCACCACTTGTATGGAGGAAGCTCATTTGTAGGAGAAGATGAGGGCGATACAGAAAGAAGCAGAATTGAGTGTGTGTGTGAAAAAAGAGAGACATTGAGAGATATATCTCTATCTCTCCATGTCTAGCTCTCCATCCATCCTTCTATCTGTTTATGAGAGAGAGAGATCTGAAAGTCTTAGAGTCTCTGGATTAAATCATAATGTAAACTATTAATACCTCTGTGTATCAATACTTTTCTTTGTTTGGGGTTTTGTTTGTTTGTTTGTTTTGGGTGAAAGGTTGAGTTGGGTTTTCAGTACTTAGGATAGAGACAATTCTAACAGAAGGCTGATCCCCCAACTCCACTGCTGGCATTCTGTCAAGCTGTCCCCTGAAGACAGGTGAAACCTGATCCTACCCCCAAAGAAATGAAGTCTGCAAGGGAATTAGACCTTCATAAACCACTATAAAGCAAGACAGAACACAACGTTACAAAAGAGACACAAATGAAATTCAGTGGGATCCACAGGAAAGGGAGCGTGTGAGACCACGGTTGTGCCTGAGGTCAGCCCAGACCCAGCTTAGAGGGATTCCTGAATGTGTGAATGCCCAGTCTTCCAAAGTCTCTTTGGGCTTTCATGGTCACTGCCATTTACTAATGTACAACCAGCACTTATCACAGCCCTGAACAGAAACCTCTGGCTGCGAGCTTCGGCCACTGTTTGCAGAGCTCAGTGTTGTTTGTGCCCCTGCCTCTCATATTTACAGTTGCTCTGAAACCTTTGCTCGGAACAGCCCCACCCCCTCCCATTCATTACCACTGCTCTGCTCCCTGATCCGTCAGACTCCATTGCTTCCTGCTACAAGCACAGCAAGCCTGCAGCTGAGTAGGGGGTGGAAGAAGGTAAGTGTGGACGTTCATTTCCCAGGCATCTATCAAGGGGAACGAGTTTGCACATGCCACTTATAAGCTATTTGCAAGATGTGCTGTATATTCAGTTGTTTATTCCTCAAGTGTAAGACAGTGGTTTTCAACCTTTTCTTTTCCTCCTTGAGCCCACTTTAAGCTGGGCAAAATAGCCCACAGCCAATCAACCCCATCCTTTCTCACGTCCCAATGGAAAAATAACTCAGGGATACTATTGAGGGGCCATTGTAAAGTATATTTGGGGGGGATTAAGTGTCAATGTGCTTTAGCAACTAGGGCATACATGATTCATATTCAGATTGCAATGCATAATTGTCTTTAGGTATAATTACTGGAAAATTAAAGGCCAAAAAATACAGTTGAAGCAAATATGCAACACTAGTTGCTTTAAGGCTAACCAAATCGCAACTAACTTGATAATGATGAAGCTAAGTTAACAGTAAATTATAATTAAAGCAAGAATGGCAGCAATTGAAGACCTTGACCCAAATATGGCAATACTGACTGTAGACTAATGACAATACAAAGCACTGGTCTAGAGACAGTCAGGTGTGGGCGAGGCTCCATCAGAGCTTTCCCTGGAAGCCAGACTTCTTGGTGGGATACTAAATTAGAAATTAGAAATCCTCAATAAGAACTAGTATCTCATTGATTTTGGTTTATGAATTCCAAATTAGATTATCTTTTAATAATTCACTTATCAAGCTACTAGAGAGTAGCTCCTAGATGTACATAAAAAGTGGAGTGTATGGACTTGTAAGTAGTTTGTCCGTAAGGACTAAAGGGAAGAGTCGCTTTCTTGGGTCTGTTTGAGGCCCGTCAGGTTGGCCTTGGGCAGTTTTGAGAATCAGTGGTTGGAAGGCTCTGGAACACAACTGAATTTCTATTCACAGGGTCTTAGGCGAAACCAGGAGCAAAATATGAAACTTGAGAGTCAGGGACATTTATTCCAACTCTCTTGCCTTCTACAATAAGAGTTTGCTGGGACCTCAGGAGGAAGGGGAGTGTTTTAACCTGACACTCCCATTTAGGTTAGCACGGAGGTTAATGTGCCTTGGAAGTTTTTCATATTTGCTGATTATAACACAAACCTCCTCAAAGCAATGAAGATGGATGCTGGTGACTTACAGAAGAGTTACAATGTTTTATTTGTGGCTAAAAAATTAAGTGAAGGAAAGATGAGGTAGCAGTCTGTCAGAAAACCTAGAGTACCAGTTCCCAAAGGGTACAATGTCGTGGTATTTCTGCCTTAGAAAATAACACTTTACAATTGCATAACACTTTTAACCTTTGAAAACATATTTACATATGTTACTTTGATCTCCAGCCAGGAGGTGCAATTTAAATCTCAGATGACTGGAGGCAGTTTGCAGTTCTCTGACCTCCTTTTTCTTTCCTCTTCCCTCAACACTCCACTTCCTTCTCCTTGGGTTCACAGCCCTCCTAATATATCCTTTCTCTCTTGTTCTTTCTGTTCCATTTCTCAGCGGTTGCTTTAGTGGCTGGCCCAGGCCCTGCTTATTCTTGAAATGAACCTACAGGAATTTCTAGGGTCACTCAGCGTTAAAGAGGTGGCTGATCCTGGAATCAAAGTCTAATCCAATCTAGATCTTTTGGTACCTCTTCAAAAAATCAAAATATTTGACTTTTTGGTGTGTTGAAAAACAAATTCACTGAGTAAATTTAAGGACCCAGTTGGTTTTATCCAGCGATTCAGGAATGGGGCAGCATCACATCCAGGGATTAGAAAGGAGCTCTGAGAATCATACAAAATGGAAGGTTTTTATAGACAGAGGGGGGCAGGCAAAAGAAAGAGTGATTACCACATCCTTCTTTGGGGGATGGGAGGGGTCTATTGAGGGAATTACCACACTACTGCTGACCAGGAAATTCCAGATTGACTGGTTTAAAATTACGTTCCTGGGAGAGGCTGAAACTGCAATTAGGTAGGTACTAAGTTTTATTTTGGTGACGTGGGTTCAGCACAAGTGACTCCATTTGGGCCCTGTTGCTTTGTTTTTAGCAAGTGAATCAGGTAGAATGCTTCACTCCTGGAGAGTGACCCTAGTGAGTGGGTTTACGAACTGTGAGCGACTCATGCATAGCATAGGCTGTCTCCTGCCTCTACCTCACTGAGGCGGCCAGCACCAGCTTCCATGTATCTTTGTTAGGAAACCTACAGTTCAGTAATTTGGGGATTGTTATGGGTTGAGCTGTGTCCCTCCATGCCCCATCCCCCAGTACTTGTGATGAAGCCATAACCCACAGTACCTCAAAATGTGAACTTATTTGGAGATAGGGTCTTTAAAGAGGTAATCAAGTTAAAATGAGGTCAATAGGGTGGGCCCATATCCAGTATGACTGGAGTCATTATCCAAAGGGAAATTTGGACACAGAGACAGATTCAAATAGAGGGAAGACAATGTGAAGAGACACAGGGAAAAGCCAAGGCAACAAGAGAGGCTTGGAACAGATGTTTTCCTCACAGCCCTTAGAAGGAGCCAACCCTGCCAATACTTTGATCTCAGACTTCCAGCCTCCAAAACACCTAGCAAACGAATACAGGGAGCAACAGAGCCCAGGGGACTAATTTTACTACCTCCTCACAGAATTATTTTAAGAATTAAATGAGCTAACCTAAGGAGGTAAAAAGCCTGTACTCAGAAAACTATAAGAAACTGATGAAAGAAATTGGAGGCAACACAAACAGATGCAAAAATATACTGTGTTCATGGACTGGAAGAATTAATATTGTTAAAATGACCATACTACTCAAGTCAATCTACAGATTCAATGCAATCCCTATCAAAATACCAACGGCATTTTTTGCAGAACTAGAACAAATAATTTAAAAAATTGCGTGGAAACACAAAAAACCCTGAGTAGCCAAAACAATCTTGAGAAAGAACAGAGCTGGAGGTAACAAGCTCCCTGACCTCAGACTATCCTACAAAGCTACAGTAATCAAAACTGTATGGTACTGGCACAAAAACAGACACATAGATAAATGAAACAGAATAGAGAGCTCAGAAATAAACCCACATATTTATGGTTAATTCATCTATGACAAAGGAAGCAAGAATATACAATGGAGAAAAGACAGTCTTTTCAATAAGTTGTGCTGGGAAACTGGACAGCTACATGCAAAAGAATAAATTAGAACATTTTCTCACACCATATACAAAAATAAACTCAAAATGGATTAAAGACCTAAATGTAAGACTGGATACTATAAAACTCCTAAAGGAAAACATAGGCAGGATACTCTTTAACATAAATTGTAGTAACATTTTTTTTTGGATCAGTACCCTAAGGCAAAGGAAACAAAAGCAAAAATAAACAAATGGAACCTAATTAAACTTAAAAGCTTTTGCACAACAAAGGAATCCACTGACAAAACAAAAAGAAAACCTACTTGAACGGAGATAATATTTGCAAATGATATGACCAATACGGGGTTAACATCCAAAATATGTAAACAGCTTATACAACTCAATATCAAAAAGCCAAACAACCCAATTAAAAATGGGCAGAAGATATTTAGATGGCCAACAGGCACATGGAAAGATACTCATTGTCACCAATCATCCGAGAAATACAAATTGAAACCACAGTGAGATAACATATCACACTTGTCAGAACGGCTGTCATCAAAAAGACCACAAATAACAAACGTTGGAGAGGGTGTGGAGAAAAGAGAACTCTTGTAGACAGTTGGTGAGAATGTAAATTGGTGCAGCCACTGAGGAAAACAGTATGGAGTTTCCTTAAAAAACTAAAAATAGAACTACCATATGATCTAACAATTCCACCCCTGGGTATATATCAGAAGAAAATGAAAACACTAATTAAAAAGATACATGCACCCCAATGTTCATAGCAGTATTATTTACAACAGGCAAGATATGGAAGCAACCTAATTGCCCATCAGCAAACAGAAAAAGAAGATGCGGTACATATATACAACGGAATACTACTCAGCCATAAGAAGAATGAAATAATGCCATTTGCAGCAACATGGGTGGACCTAGAGATGATCATACTAAATGAAGTAAATCAGACAGAAAAAGACAAATATCATATGATATCACCTATATGTGGAATCTAAAAAAATGATACAAATCATTTACAAAACAGAAACAGACTCACAGACATAGAAAACAAACTTATGGGTACCAAAGGGGAAAGGGGGTGGGGGAGGGATAAATTAGGAGTTTGGGATCAACATATACACACTACTGTATATAAAATAGTCAACAAGGACCTACTGTATAGCACAGGGGATGCTATTTGATATTCTGAAATAACCTTTTGGGAAAAGAATCTGAAAAATAATAGATATATGTATATGTGTAATCGAATCACTTTGCTGTACACCTGAAATTAACACAATATTGTAAATCAACTCTACTCCAATGTAAAATTAAAAAAAACAATTTTCCCATAAAAAGATGAAATTTTGAAATTTGCAACAACATGGATGCACTTAGAGGGTATTATGCTTAGTGAAATAAGTCAGAGAGAGGAAAATACTGTGTGTTCTCACTTATATGTGGAATCTAAAAAGCTGAACTCATAGAAACAGAGTAGAATGGTAGTTGCCAGGGGCTTGGGGGTGGAGATATTGGTCGAAGGGTGCAAACGTCCAGTTAGAAGTTGAATAAGTTCTGGGGATCTAATGTACAGCAAGGAACTATAGTTAACAATACTGTATTATATACTCGAAAGGTGCTAAGAGACTACATCTTAACTGTTCTTACCACAAACACCACCACCACAAAACGGTAATTATGTGAGTTGATGGAGGTACTAATTAATCTTATTGTAGTAATCATTTCACAGTATGTACGTGTATTAAATTATCACATTGTACACTTTAAACTTACACAATGTTGTATGTCAATTACATCTCAATAAAGCTGGGGAAAAAAATGCAAGTTTTAAAAAAGAGGTGACTCACTAAGGGTGCTGACCTTGTAGCCTAGGCTGTGCCCATGAACAGTCAATAGTACTGAGCACTCAAAAGGAAGGTCACCCTCACATGCTGTTTTGGGGGCCCCATCGAGTAGACAGTGAGGCAAACCGTGAGGAGAAATAACATTAAAACCAATAAATCAGAGCAGGGATATGCAAAGCCCCTTTAAAAATCAAAAAATGAAAGGCTCCTGGATATACAAAACAGGAGTCTTATTTGATTAATATATTAGCATAACTCAGTACAGAATGATTTCCCCTGGGGCTGAGGTGAGGAGTGGGGATTGTCAACCAGAAACTTTGGTTAGGAAAGGGAGAACTGAGGTGGCTTTGTCAGCTAAGCCTGGCTAAGAGTGCCCAGACTGGGGATGAAGATATCAGACTTTCCTGGGAGGTCTTTGATGGGAACTAAACCCCAGGGCCCATCTGGGAATGGGAGAGTCCAGTGTGGCCAGGAAGTAGTGCCAAGGTAAGGCTCAAATATAATAGAGTGATTCAGAGTAAGAATCCTCTGCCTCTGTGAAACCCGGTGTCGCAGTTTGCATTTAAAAAGGATAAAGCACAGGAAAGAAAATCTGTAAAGGTCCTTGTGCTCTGAGTGAAGAATTAAGGATCTCTGGATGGTGCTTCTTGTCTGCAAGGAACAGGAAAGGCATCAAACTTGCCAGACTGACCCGCCTTTGGGATTTCACCATCCCAGGGAGTGGTAGTCATCCTTTTGTCCATTCATTCATTCATTCAAACATTTTTGAGCCAGACCCTGTGCTAAATCTTGGGGATACAAAAATAAATGTTAACTACCAGTCCGACTAAGAACCTTAACCTAAGGGATCTGCATAATCTATAATCCAGTTCAAACAAGCGTCTGCTGGCTTCCCCAGGGGGTTAGGAATGGCAGCTATAACACGGAGGAGCACAAGGTTAATCGAGCAGAGCAGAAGCCGTGTAAAATGCCAGTCCACCAGGGGACCTGGGTCCAAAACCTCACAACCTCTTGCTGTGCACATTAACTGGGACACGTTACAGCAAAAATACAGCCCCAGTTAGGCTACAAGCACTGCCACTGACAAGCACTTAGCCAAAATTATCATGAGCTAAGCAAGGTTAGTTAAGCAGATAACTGAAAAAAAAATGCACAACCTAAAAGCTGAGAATTATATTTTACTCCGTGGACTTACTAAGGACCTAAGTCCAGGAGTCAGACACTCAGATGGCTCTGAGGGACTGTTCCAAAGAGGTAAGGGAGGAGCCAGGGTATATGGGAGTTTTTGTTGAAAAACAAAGAAACAAACAAAACATGTAGTCCAACATCAAAAGATTACTGCTAATCACAAAAACAGACATCTCAAGTTAATGATTTTAGTGTTTTTCTGTGTATGGGAAGATGCAAGAGTTTGGGCTCATTGAAATCATTCCTTTGCTATGCACCTTAACTATTTTAGCGCAGTATCCTGTTTTTCTCCATCTTGAATCCCCTCAGGGCACACCGTCAGGGGCGGCTACAGTGGCGGATGGCTTTATGGGCGCAACATTCTTTGTTTACTAAAATGGCAGGTGATATTCTTTGTCCACACAGATCTTTCTAGAATGCCTGCAGGGGCCTTTCAGATATGTTCACCGACTGCCCCATTGGCTGGCTTCCCTGACTGAGCAATCCCTGTTTGGTCCATAAACAAACCAGCCCAAAGTCATCCCAGGATTCTTAGTCTAGACGGCACTTTGCTAAGACAGTGCCCTACATTTTCAAAATCTTGTCGTTGTTCAAGCCAGGTTGTTCATTCCTTGTTCAAGCATGGATGTCAAGACTAGTGAACCTAAGAGCCAGCTTTCTGCGATCAGAGCAGATGGAGAAAGTGTACTGTTTCCCTCCCAGTGCTTTGCATGAATTTGTATATTCCAACATACAACTTTCTATGCTGAGGTTCAAAAGCATTTATTCAAGTAGGCAAAATTAAACAAAGCAAAGCACTTTAGCCCTATTCCAGATGAGGGCTCATTTCCCTACCTGCAAAATACAGAGATTGGTCTTTTTCTTAAGGATTCTTTTTTAAAAATTTACTTATTTTATTTATTTTTGGCTGCATTCGGTCTTCGTTGCTGCGCACGGGTTTCTCTCTAGTTGTGGTGAGCGGGAGCTACTCTTCATTGCGCACGGGATTCTCATTGCGGTGGCTTCTCTTGTTGTGGAGTACAGGCTCTAGGCTCGCGGACTCAGTAATTGCGGCTCGTGGGCTCTAGAGCACAGGCTCAGTAGTTGTGGCTTATGGGCTCTACAGCGCAGGCTCAGTAGTTGTGGCGCATGAGCTTAGTTGCTCTGCGGCATGTGGGATCTTCCTGGACCAGGACTCGAACCCGTGTCCCCTGCATTGGCAGGCGGATTCTTAACCACTGCACCACCAGGGAAGTCCCCAAGATTAGCTTTAATAATCTTCATTTGTTGGGTCCTTCCATGCTAAGAGCCACTGAATTATATTGACCTGAAACAGCTGATTGAGACCCATCGGAATGTATAATAGTTACCTATTGCTGCATAACAAATGACTACACAATGTAGTGGCTTCAAACAACAAATATGTATCATTTCAGTTTCTTTAGGTCAGGAATTTGAGAGCAGCTTAACGGTGAATAGTTCTGCTCAGGGGCTCCCATGAGGTAGGAGTCAGGATGTTGACGGGGTGGCAGCCATCTTAAGTCTTGACTGGGGTTGGAGGATCCGCTTCTAAGATGGCTGAACTCACACAGCTGTTGGCAGGATGTCTTGGTCCCGTGCCACAGAGACCTCTCCTCATGACTTGGCAGCTGGCTTCCCCCAGAGCCAGTGATCCAAGAGAGAGTGGCCAAATGAAAGCCACATGACTTCATCCCAGAAGTAACACAGTTACTTCTGCCATATTCTTTCCATTAGCAGGAGTCACTAACTCTGGCTCCTAATCAAAGGAAGGAAGGTCAAGCTCTCTTCACCTGTTGAGGGGTGGCAGATCAAAGGACTAGTGGACATAATTCAAACCACCACAGAAGGGAGTGGGAGGGAGTGCTACATAAGGCTATAGGATGAACCTGGAGCAAAATTGTAAATCAGAGTCTCATCTTGCCAGTGTCACCCCAGTGGCCAGACAATCCCCATCCCCACTTCTTTGACTCAGCTTCTCAGGTGTGTTCTCACCTCTCCTCATCAGTCCACCTCAGCCCATTCCGTATGTTACCTCTCCCTATGGATAACCGTGCCCCTGAGGAGATGGTCAGATAAGCCGTTGTATTAAGCACCCCTCTTCTGCCACCCCCCAGGTAATGCCAGCATTTTATTAGAGGAACCTGACTTTGCTGTGAAAGTAAAAGCTATCCTTCTGGAGAAAGAATGAATTTAGAGGCAGCTCCCTAGAGGACATTGTGGGATAACTGCCCAATGTGGTCACAAATATAGAGTCTCTTACAGGGAGCTTGCATGCAGCAAAGACTCAAGAATAAATGTCCAACATGCTACATTTCCCCAAGCCTGCTCTGTTCCCTTCCAACCTCTGACGTAGGATAAACTCCAGGGCTGGTGGTGGTACCCTCCAGAGAAGTCCTTCCCATCAGCCTCTGCTTCCGATCCTGCATTAGGACCACAAACCCAAGAGAGATGCTTCAAGCCCTTACTGAGAGAGCACAGTTCTGCTCCCCAAGCTCCCTTGTTCCTTTCTCCCCTATTTCATCAATTAAACTGAACTACCTCCCATCCCAGAGTGGACAGCAGACTCAAACCAGTTTCTTGGAGTCCTTCTGGGTTGGGCCTCTAGAGCCACCATTAATAACTGTGTACTTTCTGGGACCAACCAGCCAGGCCTGGATCCACCAGGAACACAGGGAGCTGGACCTGCAGCTGGTCAGTAGTTCTCAGATTTGCCTTCAGTGGTTGGTTCCAATCACCAGATGATGTTCTGAGTGCTGAGTGCTAAGGGGCTAGATCTCTTCTAGTGCTTGCTTCTTCTCCTCTCCCTTACCCTGCAAGGTTCAGGCTCTCCTGACCTCAAACCAGACAATTGCAAGGGCTTCCCTACTGTCCCTCAGGTTCTGCTTAGTACATTTCAAACCACACACTGATTCTGGCTTGCTCATCTCAACAAATTTCAGTGGATCTTTAATTATCCTCCTAAACTAAGGATTCATTCTACTCCCCAGTTTTCTAGCCCCTCCCCACCACTTAACTTCCCATATGTGGTTATCATCCAGCCCTTGTCTGACACTTGCTCACTTTTACTATGTTGTTCTCTCATCTGTAATGTTTTCCTTTCTCATCTTACCTCCGTGTCTTTCTCCTTCAAATTTCTGCTCACTTTCGCATCAAGCCATATCCCTCATGAACATATACAAATAATTCTGACCAAAATTTTAGCAAATCAAATCTAACAGTGTATAAAGGATAGTGTGTGGTGACCAAATAGTGTTTATCCCAGGAATGTAAACTTGGTTAAGCTTTTGAAAATCAACCAATGTAATTCATCCTATTCATTTTCTATTGTGTAAAAATTATTACAAACAGCTCAAAACAACACAAATTTATTATCTCCCAGTTTCTGTAAGTCAGAAGTCCAAGCATGGCACAGCTACCAGATTCTCTGCTCAGCGTCTCCCCAGGCTGGTTATCAAGGAATTGGCCACAGCTGTGCTTCTCACATGGGGCTTGGGGTTCTCTTCCAAGCTTGGAAGAGCCCTTTATTGTGCCTCTTTCCATGGCCTATTTTATTGTAGAAGTTCTTGCGCCTTTGTCTTATCCCCACCACATCTGCTGTGCTAAAGGCAGAAACTGTCTTATTCATCTTGGTTTTCTGAAATTGAACCAAGAAGTCCCAAAGTGCTGGTACTTTCCACTTCAGCATTTTCTAAGAGTGACTAAAGAGAGAGTCATTTCAGGTTATATATTTCTCCCATTTTGCCACCGAACTTGTCTGCTTTCCTCCCATTTGGCGGTACTTTTCCCAGTCTGGTAGTCAGCACTTCTGACAGCTGTTTGGCATGGCTTTCAATTAAAGGCAGCCATCTGTAAAAGGGACATTTGCCACACAACCCATTACTGCTCCAGAGATGGTGATAGTAGCAACAATTACTATTACCTATTTACCGTCTAAGGGGCAAGGCACTTTTTTTTTTAAGGAATTTGTACCCCAATATGGGTCTGTCATTTCTGGATAAAACTTTCATTTTAAGAAATTGCATCCAGCAAATTGAATTAGTCATAGACATATCGGGAACTGGCACAAATACCCAGGCCCCTGTGGCACACAGTTCAGAATGGTTCTATACATCTTCCCCCATCTCAGCTATACCTACTTTGAGTCCTTTTTGCATTTTATTTTCATTTCCAAGTGATGGGAGCAGAGGATTGTGGCTATAGGAACCACCTGGGGCTCTCCTTCCCTTCTAGAGATCTCTATGGATGAAGTGAGTCAGTCAAGGATGTTCAGGTATATAATAGCAGTTAATAGCTCAGATTTTGGAGCCCAACTGTCTGGGATTGAATCTTAGAACACATTTCTTAATATATTGTACCTCAATTTCCTCATCCATAGAATGGGAACGATAATAGTACTTACAAGCTATTCCAAAGACTAAACAAGTTAGTTAATTTAGAACAGTGACTGGCACATAGTACTCGGTAGTAAAGGTTAGCTATTATTACTATAATAATGATAAATTATTATTATAATATTCAAATAATTGGAAACATTTTGAAAAATGCTGACGCTCAGAGCCCCATCCTAGATCAAGGCTTCTCGTCTGTGATACCATGGGCATTCTTGATTGAATAATTCTTTCTTGTGGGAGCTGTCCTGTGCATTTTCAAATGTTTAGCAGGGACTTCCCTGGTGGCGCAGTGGTTAAGAAAATGCCTGCCAATGCAGGGGACACGGGTTCAATCCCTGGTCTGGGAAGATCCCACATAAGATCCCAAATAAGCCCCTGTGCCACAGCTACTGAGCCTGTGCTCTAGAGCCTATGAGCCACAACTACTGAGCCCGCACTCCACAGCTGCTGAAGCCCAAGTGCCTAGAGCCTGTGCTCCACTACAAGAGAAGCCACCACAATGAGAAGCCCTTGCACCGCAACAAAGAGTAGCCCCCGCTCACTGCAACTAGAGAAAGCCCGGGCACAGCAACGAAGACCCAATGCAGCCAAAAAATAAATAATTAAAATTAAAAAATAAAATACTGATCCTATTTAAAAAAAAAAGATGTTTAGCAACATTCCTGGCCTTTAGCTATTTGATGCCAAAAGCAAATTTCCCCTCACTTTCAGTTGTGATAACCAAAACCAGACATTGCTAAAAATCCATTAGGGTGGAAAATTGACCTCAGCGGATATCTATGGCCCCAGATCAATGAAATCATAGTCTGGAGATGGGGCTTGGCCATGGGTCTTCCTAAGGGCAGATCCAGATTTTGTGGGGCTTGAAGCTTATACAATTTACTTTCAGAAAGGGGTTGCTCTTTCAGAAAAATAATACAAATTACAGGTATGGAAGTGAATATTCATTTAGAATGAGTAAAGAAATCACAACAGAGTCTTAACCAGCTCAGTTCAGACTAGACATAGCTGATTCCAAGTTCCTGGAAAACAACTCAGGCAAACATCTTATTATGTAGGTGATACGCCCTTTTGAGGACATGCAATTCTTTTGTAGCAACAATTAAAACAACCTTGATTAGTGATGGCAGATGAAATGGATTTGTTTAATGATTACCCTTGATTTCGTATGAAGCTCTCTGCTAAATATCTGAGTAGAGACTTCCGGGAAGATGGCGGAAGAGTAAGACACGGAGATCACCTTCCTCTCCACAGATACACCAGAAATACATCTACGCGTGGAACAACTCCTACGGAGCACCTACTGAACGCTGGCAGAAGACCTCAGACCTCCCAAAAGGCAAGGAACCCCCCACGTACCTGGTTAGGGCAAAAGAAAAAACTAAACAGAGACAAAAGGATAGGGACGGGTCCTGCACCAGCGGGAGAGAGTTGTGAAGGAGGAAAAGTGTCCACACACTAGGAAGCCCCTTCGCAGATGGAGACTTCGGGAGGCGGAGTGGGGGAGCTTGGGAGCCGCGGAGGAGAGCACAGCAACAGGGGTGCGGAGGGCAAAGCGGACAGATTCCAGCGCAGAGGATCGGGCCGACCGGCACTCACCAGCCGAGAGGCTTGTCTGCTCGCCCGCTGGGGCGGGCGGGGCTGGGAGCTGGGGCTCCGGCTTTTGTCGGGGCGCCGGGAGAGGACTGAGGTTGGCGGCGTGGACACAGCCTGCGGGGCGTTGGTGCGCCGCGGCTGGCCGGGAGAGAGTCCGGGGGAGGGGTCTGGACCTGCCGAGGAGGCAAGAGACTTTTGCGTCCCTCTTTGTTTCCTGGTGCACGGGGAGAGGGGATTGGGAACGCTGCTTGAGGGGGCTCCGGGGACGGGCGCGGGCCGCGGCTGGGAGTGCGGAGCCCAGGGACGGACGTGGGACGCTAGGGCCGCTGCTGCCGCCGCCGGGAAGCCTGTGTGCGAACGCGGGTCGCTGGCCACGCGCCCTTCCGGGGAGCCTGTGCAGCCCGCCACTGCCAGGGTCCCGGGATCCGGGGACGGCTCCCCCGGGGGAGCGCACGGCGCTCCTCAGGCTGCGGCGTCACGCCGGCCTCTGCCGCTGCAGGCCCGCCCCGCACTCCGTGACCCTCCCTACCCCCAAGCCTGGGTGAGCCAGAGCCTCCGAATCAGCGGCTCCTTTAACCCCGTCCTGTCTGAGCAAAGAACAGACGCCCTCCGGCGACCTACACGCACAGGCGGGGCCAAATCCAAAGCTGAGCCCCTGGGAACTGTGAGAACAAAGAAGAGAAAGGGAAATCTCTCCCAGCAGCCTCAGAAGCAGCGGATTAAAGCTCCACAATCAACTTGATATACCCTGCATCTGTGGAATACCTGAATAGACAACGAATCATCCCAAATTAAGGAGCCCTGTGGATGAAAGGCTCTTGGTGCTGCAGCCAGGAGTCAGTGCTGTGCCTCTGAGGTGGGAGAGCCAACTTCAGGACACTGGTCCACAAGAGGCCTCCCAGCTGCACTTAATATCAAACGGCAAAAATCTCCGAGAGATCTCCATCTCAACGCCAGCACCCAGCTTCACTCAACGACCAGCAAGCTACAGTGCTGGACATCCTATGCCAAACAACTAGCAAGACAGGAACACAACCCCACCCATTAGCAGAGAGGCTGCCCAAAATCATAATAAGTCTACAGACACCCCAAAACACACCACCAGACGTGGACCTGCCCACCAGAAAGACAAGATCCAGCCTCATCCACCAGAACACAGGCACTAGTACCCTCCACCAGGAAGCCTACACAACCCACTGAACGAACCTTAGCCACTGGGGACAGACACAAAAAACAACAGGAACTACGAACCTTCAGCCTGCAAAAAAGGAGACCCCAAACACAGTAAGATAAGCAAAATGAAAAGACAGAAAAACACACAGCAGATGAAGGAGCAAGATAAAAACCCACCAGACCTAACAAATGAAGAGGAAATAGGCAGTCTACCTGAAAAAGAATTCAGAATAATGATAGTAAGGTTGATCCTAAATCTTGGAGATAGAATGGACAATAGAATGGACAAATTGCAAGAATCAGTTAACAAGGACCTAGAAGAACTAAAGATGAAACAAGGAACGATGAACAACACAATAAATGAAATTAAAAGTACTCTAGATGGGATCAATAGCAGAATAACTGAGGCAGAAGAACGGATAAGTGACCTGGAAGATAAAATAGTGGAAATAACTACTGCAGAGCAGAATAAAGAAAAAAGAATGAAAAGAACTGAGGACAGTCTCAGAGACCTCTGGGACAACATTAAACACACCAACATTCGAATTATAGGGGTTCCAGAAGAAGAAGAGAAAAAGAAAGGGACTGAGAAAATATTTGAAGAGATTATAGTTGAAAACTTCCCTAATATGGGAAAGGAAATAGTTAATCAAGTCCAGGAAGCACAGAGAGTCCCATACAGGATAAATCCAAGGAGAAATACGCCAAGACACATATTAATCAAACTGTCAAAAATTAAATACAAAGAAAACATATTAAAAGCAGCAAGGGAAAAACAACAAATAACACACAAGGGAATCCCCATAAGGTTAACAGCTGATCTTTCAGCAGAAACTCTGCAAGCCAGAAGGGAGTGGCAGGACATATTGAAAGTGTTGAAGGAGAAAAACCTGCAACCAAGATTACTCTACCCAGCAAGGATCTCATTCAGATTTGATGGAGAAATTAAAACCTTTACAGACAAGCAAAAGCTGAGAGACTTCAGCACCACCAAACCAGCTCTACAACAACTGCTAAAGGAACTTCTCTAGGCAAGAAACACAAAAGAAGGAAAGGACCTACAATAACGAACCCAAAACTATTAAGAAAATGGGAATAGGAACACACATATCGATAATTACCTTAAATGTAAATGGACTAAATGCTCCCACCAAAAGACACAGATTGGCTGAATGGATACAAAAACAAGACCCATATATTTGCTGTCTACAAGAGACCCACTTCAGACCTAGAGACACTTACAGACTGAAAGTAAGGGGATGGAAAAAGGTATTTCATGCAAATGGAAACCAAAAGAAAGCTGGAGTAGCAATTCTCATATCAGACAAAATAGACTTTAAAACAAAGACTATTAGAAGAGACAAAGAAGGACACTACATAATGATCAAGGGATCGATCCAAGAGGAAGATATAACAATTGTAAATATTTATGCACCCAACATAGGTGCACCTCAATACATAAGGCAAATACTGACAACCATAAAAGGGGAAATCGACAGTAACACATTCATAGTAGGGGACTTTAACACCCCACTTTCACCAATGGACAGATCATCCAAAATGAAAATAAATAAGGAAACACAAGCTTTAAATGATACATTAAACGAGATGGAGTTAATTGATATTTATAGGACATTCCATCCAAAAACAACAGAATACACATTTTTCTCAAGTGCTCATGGAACATTCTCCAGGATAGATCATATCTTGGGTCACAAATCAAGCCTTGGTAAATTTAAGAAAATTGAAATTGTATCAAGTATCTTTTCTGACCACAACGCCATGAGACTAGATATCAATTACAGGAAAAGATCTGTAAAAAATACAAACACATGGAGGCTAAACAATACACTACTTAATAATGAAGTGATCACTGAAGAAATCAAAGAGGAAATCAAAAAATACCTAGAAACAAATGACAATGGAGACACAACGACCCAAAACCTGTGGGATGCAGCAAAAGCAGTTCTAAGGGGGAAGTTTATAGCAATACAAGCCCACCTTAAGAAGCAGTAAACATCTCGAATAAACAACCTAACCTTGAACATAAAGCAATTAGAGAAGGAAGAAAAAAAAAAACCCAAAGCTAGCAGAAGGAAAGAAATCATAAAAATCAGATCAGAAATAAATGAAAAAGAAATGAAGGAAACAATAGCAAAGATCAATAAAACTAAAAGCTGGTTCTTTGAGAAGATAAACAAAATAGATAAACCACTAGCCAGACTCATCAAGAAAAAAAGGGAGAAGACTCAAATCAATAGAATTAGAAATGAAAAAGGAGAGGTAACAACTGACACTGCAGAAATAAAAGAGATCATGAGAGATTACTACAAGCAACTCTATGCCAATAAAATGGACAATCTGGAAGAAATGGACAAATTCTTAGAAATGCACAACCTGCCGAGACTGAATCAGGAAGAAATAGAAAATATGAACAGACCAATCACAAGCACTGAAATTGAAACTGTGATTAAAAATCTTCCAACAAAGAAAAGCCCAGGACCAGATGGCTTCACAGGCGAATTCTATCAAACATTTAGAGAAGAGCTAACACCTATCCTTCTCAAACTCTTCCAAAATATAGCAGAGGGAGGAACACTCCCAAACTCCTTCTACGAGGCCACCATCACCTTGATACCAAAACCAGACAAGGATGTCACAAAGAAAGAAAACTACAGGCCAATATCACTGATGAACATAGATGCAAAAATCCTCAACAAAATACTAGCAAACAGAATCCAACAGCACATTAAAAGGATCATACACCATGATCAAGTGGGGTTTATTCCAGGAATGCAAGGATTCTTCAATATACGCAAATCTATCAATGTGATAAACCATATTAACAAACTGAAGGAGAAAAACCATATGATCATCTCAATAGATGCAGAGAAAGCTTTTGACAAAATTCAACACCCATTTATGATAAAAACCCTGCAGAAAGTAGGCATAGAGGGAACTTTCCTCAACATAATAAAGGCCATATATGACAAGCCCACAGCAAACATCATCCTCAATGGTGAAAAACTGAAAGCATTTCCACTAAGATCAGGAACAAGACAAGGTTGCCCACTCTCACCACTCTTATTCAACATAGTTTTGGAAGTTTTAGCCACAGCAATCAGAGAAGAAAAGGAAATAAAAGGAATCCAAATCGGAAAAGAAGAAGTAAAGCTGTCACTGTTTGCAGATGACATGATCCTATACATAGAGAACCCTAAAGATGCTACCAGAAAACTACTAGAGCTAATCAATGAATTTGGTAAAGTGGCAGGATACAAAATTAATGCACAGAAATCTCTGGCATTCCTATATACTAATGATGAAAAATCTGAAAGTGAAATCAAGAAAACACTCCCATTTACCACTGCAACAAAAAGAATAAAATATCTAGGAATAAACCTACCTAAGGAGACAAAAGATCTGTATGCAGAAAATTATAAGACACTGATGAAAGAAATTAAAGATGATACAAATAGATGGAGAGATATACCATGTTCTTGGATTGGAAGAATCAACATTGTGAAAATGACTCTACTACCCAAAGCAATCTGTAGATTCAATGCAATCCCTATCAAACTACCACTGGCATTTTTCACAGAACTAGAACAAAAAATTTCACAATTTGTATGGAAACACAAAAGACCCCGAATAGCCAAAGCAATCTTGAGAACGAAAGAAGGAACTGGAGGAATCAGGCTCCCTTACTTCAGACTATACTACAAAGCTACAGTTATCAAGACGGTATGGTACTGGCACAAAAACAGAAAGATAGATCAATGGAACAGGATAGAAAGCCCAGAGATAAACCCACGCACATGTGGTCACCTTATCTTTGACAAAGCAGGCAGAAATGTACAGTGGAGAAAGGACAGCCTATTCAATAAGTGGTGCTGGGAAAACTGGACAGCTACATGTAAAAGTATGAGATTAGATCACTCCCTAACACCATACACAAAAATAAGCTCAAAATGGATTAAAGACCTAAATGTAAGGCCAGAAACTATCAAACTCTTAGAGGAAAACATAGGCAGAACACTCTATGACATAAATCACAGCAAGGTCCTTTTTGACCCACCTCCTAGAGAAATGGAAATAAAAACAAAAGTAAACAAATGGGACCTAATGAAACTTAAAAGCTTTTGCGCAGCAAAGGAAACCATAAAGAAGACCAAAAGACAACCCTCAGAATGGGAGAAAATATTTGCAAATGAAGCAACTGACAAAGGATTAATCTCCAAAATTTATAAGCAGCTCATGCAGCTTAATAACAGAAAAACAAACAACCCAATCCAAAAATGGGCAGAAGACCTAAATAGACATTTCTCCAAAGAAGATATACAGAGTGCCAACAAACACATGAAAGAATGCTCAACATCACTAATCATTAGAGAAATGCAAATCAAAACTACAATGAGATATCATCTCACACCAGTCAGAATGGCCATCATCAAAAAATCTAGAAACAATAAATGCTGGAGAGGGTGTGGAGAAAAGGGAACCCTCTTACACTGTTGGTGGGAATGTAAATTGATACAGCCACTGTGGAGAACAGTATGGAGGTTCCTTAAAAAGCTACAAATAGAACTACCATATGACCCAGCAATCCCACTACTGGGCATATACCCTGAGAAAACCGTAATTCAAAAAGAGTCATGTACCAAAATGTTCATTGCAGCTCTATTTACAATAGCCCAGAGATGGAAACAACCTAAGTGTCCATCATCGGATGAATGGATAAAGAAGATGTGGCACATATATACAATGGAATATTACTCAGCCATAAAAAGAGACGAAATTGAGCTATTTGTAATGAGGTGGATAGACCTAGAGTCTGTCATACAGAGTGAAGTAAGTCAGAAAGAGAAAGACAAATACCGTATGCTAACACATATATATGGAATTAAAAAAAAAAATGTCATGAAAAACCTAGGGGTGAAACAGGAATAAAGACACAGACTTACTAGAGAATGGACTTGAGGCTATGGGGAGGGGGAAGGGTAAACGGTGACAAAGCGATAAAGAGGCATGGACATATATACACTACCAAACATAAGGTAGATAGCTAGTGGGAAGCAGCTGCATAGCACAGGGAGATCAGCTCGGTGCTTTGTGACCGCCTGGAGGGGTGGGATAGGGAGGGTGGGAGGGAGGGAGACGCAAGCGGGAAGAGATATGGGAATATATGTATATATATAACTGATTCATTTTGTTGTGAAGCTGAAACTAACATACCATTGTAAAGCAATTATACTCCAATAAACATGTTAAAAAAAAAAAAAGAAATCACAACAAAATACTGGTGACTTGGAGATTCATATCCCTTTCTTTTGGGATCAGTATAGGTAATTTACCAGCAAAAATTCTTATTGATAACAACCTGGCTTTCTCTCCCCACCTAGAATACAGGTGCCCTGGTGTTTAAGCGTCCTGAGAAAGCTTTATGGGAAATTTACCTCTGGGTCTTCCTTTGCTGCATGCAGCACACTGCTTTGGACAGAGGTCCAGCTGGGTAGAGCAGGCACAAGGCCCACGAGACCTAGTTACCTTCCTCACAGTTCAGAAAACTTGGCACTGGGAGGTAAGTCAGAGGTGGGCAGGGAGTACAACAAGAGGAAGTCAAGATTGTAACCCCAACTGGAAGTCTGGAGAACCATGACCCTGGCAGTGAAACAAGTAGTTCCAACAACTGTGTTGAGTTTTAATTTTCAACCTCAGTATTGAGATCCTGGGCAAGGTAAGTGGTCAAAATTCAGGACTAGGGTTGGTGGGACCAAGGCCATGAGGAGAGGTGTGCTTCACAGGTCAGCACAATTATCTTCCACCACTCCTTAAGAATGCTGAGTCCCAGATCTGCCCAGAAACCAAAGAAACTGGGCAATGGATAAGTCACATGGGCACTTAGCAGCCATAACTAGGGAGCCAGACTCTTAAGAGAGTAGCCCCATGAAATGAGGTTGTAGGGAGAGACTAAGCCTATAAATACTGAACTCTGTTATAGACTGAAAAAATTCATATGCTGAAATTCTAACCCCCAATGTGATATATTAGGAGGTGGGGCATTTGAGAGGCAATTAAGTCATAAAAGAGGAGCCCTCATGAATAGGATTAGTGCCCACATGAAAGAGATCCCAGAGAGGTCCCTTGCCCCTTCCATTATGTGAGGACACAGTGAGAAGATGGCAGTCTGTGAACCAGGAAGTGGGCTTTTACCAGACACTGACTCTGCCGGCACCTTGATCTTGGACTTCCCAGCCTCCAGAACTGTGAGAAATAAGTTTCTGCTCTTTAAAAGCTACCCAGTCTATGGCACTCTGTTAGAGTAGCCCAAATAAAGACAAACTCCCTGCCTCAGTTAGGAAGGACTCCAAAACTGGGTGTGAGGAGGAGCAGCTAGGACTGGGTGTAGGAATAAGCCCTCAACCCTAGCTGTGATGTGCTGGGAACTACAGAGGAAGAGAGAAAGGCCAGGGCTGACACAGGGTAAAGGCCACTAAACAGAGGCTCTCTTGATCTTGTGGATGGAAAATGGGGCTAGGTGAACTTTCCAGCTCTTCATGACATCATCATGGTTGCCCATGGAAGCATCTTGGAATCTGCTAAGATAAAGGGATGAAATTAGGGGTTTTCTAAACTCATGAAATCAAGAGTTGAACCCTGAAGTTAGCCCACAATTTGAGTTGGCTAGATACTCCTTTTATCAGAACTGGAGATGAAGACCATTTGACTGTGAACTTTGCTCCTCAATATTACATGGGTAGACCAAAGATCACATAGGCTATTTCCATGAATTTCCACTTTTAGCACACTTAATAGGGTGTCTATATTATCAACATTATTACTGCTATCATTTCAGTAACTGAGTCCAGACAAGTACTATGCTTTCTTTCTAAGAAGGACAGATTCCTTTTCATTCAGAATTCCCCTGGTGCAGAGTTTTGGGTAAGGTTTTTGGGTAGATTGATTATAGCCTGTGTGATGCATGAGGGTCAAAATAGAAGAAGGCGTTTCTCAGATGCACTCCCCTGATAACTGTTCTCATATCCTCATCCTGTGTTCCAGTTATCTATGAGTATGGCTGCATGTGCTCTAATCTTTATGTTATAAACCACCAGGGAAGAAGTAATCTGTAAACTAAGGTGTGTTTAGCTGATACCCTAGTCAAACAATGAACCAACAGAATCCCCAACCTGGCTCCAAGTGTTCTTCTAACCATGGGTGTTTGAATCACTCAGCTAGCCTAGAAAAGTAATTTTAACCAGTGATTTCCTCCCCTTCCCCATTCTTTTATCAAATATTTTATCAAAGTATCTATTGGGACATGAGTCCATCCTCCTCTGTCTTCTATTGCCCACTCATTGGGAATCCTGCAAATGGATATAAAGTGGTCCGAAGCAAGCGATGATAAGAGAAAAAGCAACAATTTTGGATAATTTTCAAACTACAACTTCAAACCATCCCTTAAGCAATGAGGACAAGTTGCCTAACATTAGAAGTATATCTTTTCTTTTTCCAAAATAATCAAAGTCTTTCCTGTCATATTCCCTAATTCTAGGAACTCATTCCCTATGGGAAGTTGCTGTCTTATTCTTCTGGGTTTTCAGGTTTGTTATTTGCAAAGAACAACATTCAGCTCTTTCTTAGGAAGAATTATATCAATTCTTTAACACTACCTCTTTCCATGCTTTCCCTTTTAACCTCTCTGATACATGTTAGAAGGCTGAGCTATCACCCGACTCCCCAACAAACAAGTTGCTGTATCCACAGCACACTAAAAGGAAGGTGAAGAAGGAGTTGGAGCATCAGCTGTGTCGCTCATAAGATCTTTGTAGCTGCTGTTTTTTTGTGTTGGGAGCTGATTCCAAGTCTATCAGAGCCAGGCCTGTCTGGCTTCAACATCCGTATCCTATCTACTCTTTCCCATTGCTCATTCTCACAGGAGAAGGATGAGAAGGAGGAGAGATTGGAGGAGGAGGAGGAGGGGAAACAGAGATGCTAAATGTGGTTTGCTTTTGAGGGAATTCAATATCAGTTTTTCATACTTTTGAATGTAACTCTCCTCAAGATATTATTAATAATTAATAAGGTAATACCCTATAAATATCTATAATAGCTACCTCAGAGAATTGTTGTAAGACTACTATTAATATTTAATAAGGTAATGATACCTTATTAATACCTAGGTATTATTTAAATCTACGTCACAGGGTTGTAGTGGGGAATAAAGGTAAGTATATAAAGTGCCTGACACATAAATGATATTTATTAAATAGTAATTATTACTGATAACATGAATTTGGTAGAAACACATGTTCCAACTCTGGAGTCAGACAGACCTGAGTTTGTGTGACCTTGAACAACTTATTTAAGGTCACAAATCCTCAGTTTCCTTATCTGTAAATGGTAGGAAATAGTTCCTACTTCATAGTGTTGCTGTGAAGATTAAATGTGATAATGCTATGATATTTAGCATTGTGCTTGTCATGTAGTAAATGCTAAATAAACATTAGTTATTATGTTAATATTGTTATGAGGAGCTTATCTCTCTGTTTTTGTTTGTTTTGTTCCTGATATCATCACAGATGCTATGATTTCCTTGTCAATGACTCCACATGCCTTTTTCCCCTCTTTTGGGATATCAATGCTTTTGAAATTCTGAAATCAACTTGGAAGAATTCCAATGGATTCTTTCCTTCTGATTCTCACTGAGTCTGCTTTGATTATTTCTTTTAAAATTTATTTATTATTTTATTTATTTATTTAATTTATTTTTGGCTGCGTTGGGTCTTAGTTGCAGCAGGCGGGATCTTCGTTGAGGCATGCGGGATCTTTTGTTGCAGCGTGTGGGCTTCTCTCTAGTTGTGGTGCAGGTTTTCTCTCCCCACTTGTGGTGCGCGGGCCCAGAGTGTGTGGGCTCTGTAGTTTGCGGCTTAAGGGCTCTGTCACTGAGGTGCGTGAGCTCGGTAGTTGTGGTGCCCGGGCTTAGTTGCCCCGTGGCGTATGGCATCTTAGTTCCCTGACCAGGGATCGAACCCGTGTCCCCTGCATTGTAAGGTGGATTCTTTACCACTGGACCACCAGGGAAGTCCCTGATTACTTTTTTCCTCTTAAATCTATGAGTCCTCTCTCTTGGCCGTCACTATTTTAATTTAGGAACTCTTGGTGCACAGCCCATTATCCAAACCCAGCACATCTTGTAACTTGGAAAACTGTTCAAAAGCAGTCATGCACTTGATTATAACCATGATATTAGATTCATGTCTGCAGCAATTTTTTCCTCCAATCTTCCATTTTAAGCCCTTCATTACCATGAGTGAGAACCCACCATTATTTTCCCAGCAGTACCTTTTCCCAGGTATTTGGATGGCTTTCTTTCACCTGTGGCTGTCATCCTACTTTGTCTCTATTTTTTGCCCAATCATTCTTAAAACCTGTTTTTTTTTTCCTGCTTGTCTTCCTTTCCTTTGCAGCTTCCACTTCTTTTTTTTATTGAAGTATAGTTGATTTACAATGTTGCAGGTGTACAGCTAAGTGATTCATATATATATATATATATATTCTTTTTCAGATTCTTTTCTATTATAGATATTACAAGGTATTGAACATAGTTCCCTGTGCTATACAGTAGGTCTTTATTGTTTATCTATTTTATATATAGTAGTTTGTATATGTTAATCCCAAATCCCTAATTTATCCCTCCCCGCCTTTCCCCTTTGGTAACCATAAGTTTGTTTTCTGTTTCTATGAGTCTCTTTCTGTTTTATAAATAAGTTCCTCTGTGTTATTTTTTTAGATTCCACATATAAGTGATATCATATGATATTTGTCTTTCTCTGTCTGACTTACTTCGCTTAGTATGATCCACTTATTTTTGAGGCTATAATAATGTGATTTAAATGATTGTACCATTTATGAAACTCCAGCTTCCAAATTAAAGAATATGCTGAGTGACTTGGCTAGCAGAAAGACATAAGTATACTATAATATATATATAATGATTATGTTCTAAGCTATAAATTGAGTTTTTATACATAAAATTTTACTTTAAATATCCTAAGGGAATTTGTTTCCCATAGCAAATTCCTCTTTAAAGAAGATAACTACCCACTAATTTATGTTTGCATATAAAAATATGAGAATGTTGATATTGTGTCAGATCTAGAATTCATTTGGGATTCTGTCTCCAGGAAGAGTTTGTGAAGATCATAGCTATCAGACCTACTTGAAAGTTGAAAGAGACCCTACAACTTACAGTTTTTTGGGTCCCTTAGCCATAATTTTTTAAAGTAATCTTACATGAAAAACAAATAGGCTTCTGGATAACCTAATGAATTAGTCATATTTATTTGTCTCTGTGTTCTTCCAAAATCTCAAAAGGTTAAAGTTGGGGGGGGGGACTTAAAAAAAGAGACAAATCTACAAGGACAAAGAGAACAAGTGAAAAGACCACAGCAAATGAGAGATGTTAACAACATTTTGGAAGATGGAAAGGGGATAGGTGATAATAAATGACTTAGTAAAGAGGAGAAAGCAGAAACACTAGTGCTTTCTGGGAGATAACAAGAGCCAAACCAACACCCATGCAGTACCCCAGAAGGAAATTGGAGGTACTGGATTGGGGTGGCCCTGAAAACCAAAGGATTGAATGAAGGTTTGTATAAAGAAGAGTACCAAGATTGCCTGCTGTCCCTGCCTAGGTACAAGTGTACACCTCCCCCATCCCACTGGAATACTAGATAGAGGTTTACTCTCTGGTGAAGCTGACTCAGAGAGGTCTTATGCTCTGGGATCCTTGATGTGGCTGAGGTCAGAGGGTGAAGCACCTTACTAAAAACAGAGAAATTACATGAGAAATGAAGAATGCCTTTGATGGGTTCATTAGTCAACTAGAGATGGCTGACATGGCTGTACCCTGTGAAGTTATCCTTCAAAAGTGAAGAAATAAAGACTTTCTCACACAAACAAAAATCGAGCTAATTTGTTGCCAGTAAACCTGCCTTGCCAGAAATGTTTTAAAAAATTATTCAGAGAGAATGAAAATTATATAGATCAGAAATGTATCTAGATAAAGAAATGAAGAGTTTTAGAGAAAGAATATAGAAAAATAAAAAACAAAGCTAGTTCTTTGAAAAGATTAATAAACTTCATAAGTCTCTAGCCAGGCTAACTAAGAAAAAGAAAGAAAGAAGATACAAATTATTAATATCAAAAATGAAAGCGGAAACATCACTACAGATCCCATGGATTTTAATAGTATATTAAAGTATATGAACAACTCTGTCCACAAATTTGATAACCTAGATGAAATGGACCCATTCCTTTAAAGACAATCTGCCAAAACTCACACAAGAAGAAGCAGACCATCTGAATAGGCCTACAACTATTAAAGAAGTTGAATCAATCATTAATAACCTTTTAAAACAGGAAGCACCATGCCCAGGTGAGCTCACTGGGGAATTTTATTCAACATTTAAAGAACAAATTATACCAATTCTTTGCAATTTATTCCAAAAGATAGAAGCCAATAAAACACTTCTAAACTCATTCTATGAGGCCAGCATTACTCTAATATCAAAACCAGTCAAAGATAGTACAAGAAAAGGAAACTATAGACCAACAATGGACCATGAACATGGATGCAAAAATAGTCAACAAATTGAATCCAACAATGTACAAAAAGAATTATGTACCACGACCAAGTGGGATTTATCCTTGGTAGGCAAGGATGGATCAACATTTGAAAATCAATTAATGTAACACATCACATCAACTGTCCAGAAGAGAAAAATCATATGAACATGTGAATAGATGCAGGAAAAATATTTCACAAAATTCAGCACCAATTCATGATTAAAAACTCAGTGTGAGAGACTGGACATGTGTAAGGCAAGGATTATATGGGAACTCTGTACTTTCTGCTCAATTTTGCTGGAAATCTAAACCTGCTCTGAAAAATAAAGTTTGTTAATAATTAAATAAGTAAAAAAGATAATGTGTACATGTGAGAAAATATATTAGTCTTTAACATACCATTCACTTTGACATTTGTCTCTTTTTCCTAATACATAGTTATTGTTGAAATAGTGTCTAATTGGAGACCCCTTTGAGATCGTAAGACTCAAGCCAAAGGGTCTTCCTAACACCAGATGCCAACTCCAGGCATCCTTTGTCCTCTGGCTTTGGGAGCTTTATTCATAATGCTAATCTCAAAAGTTAAAGGCATTTTCTAATCAATTTAGCTTCCCTAATAACCCATTATGAACCTGAATATTTTTCATTAGAATACATAAATAAATTGTAAAAAATTACCATTTGGCATATTCATACTATACAGTCTTTAAAATAAATCTATTAGAAATGTGTATTTAAACATCGTATGTCAGACAAATGTTCGTTAGAAATGCTAGATGAAAACATATTTAATGACAATACCAAGTTGTACAGTATTACATATAGCATGCTATTTTTGCATTAATTTGTATTTTTAGTCACATTATTTTACGCAGAGTATAAAAGCACAATAATAGTAACAAATGGAAAGGAAGAAGGGTGGGTAGGATGGGAGAGAACACAGGAACTTCAACTTTATTGTCAAAGTTTTCAAAGGAATCTATTTTGAAACTTCTGGTTTTACCCTGAAGGGCCCTGAGGGGTAAAAGTTCGGTAAGTTTCCTACCCATTTGTAAGGTAATGCTTTCATTTGACCTTAAGTTGCACTTTCAATTTTGAGAGGCTTTCTGAAATTTGTAAATTTAATTTTGTTCGCTCTGTCTTTACCATTGCAATTTTATAGGTAGTACCCATGAAGAGTATATTTAATCAGATGTAGGACTAAGTCTCAGTTCTATCACTTGTTAGTGGTTTGGTGTCAAGTTAAGTTATTTAATTCAGTTTCCTTGTCTGTAAAATGTTGGTAACAAAAACATTCCTCTCTGGTTGTTGTGAGGTAATATATGTAATAGTGGCTGACATAAAGCTGATATTCAATAAATGCTAGCTTCTTTAATGCTTAAATCACATTCTTTCTTAGTCTTTGAACTATTTGTAGAATGAATGCATGAATGAAGGAATGCTAAGAGAATTATGTAGTCAATGATGAAGTAGGTACAATGAGACAGCAGGTTAGAGATTTTACATGGAAATATAAATAATAAGGTAAAACATTAGTTATAGTTCATTGATAAGTGTGTTTTAGAGATAAAGGAAGAATAAGTGAGTACTTTCAAGCACACCATTGAAGACGAGGCTGATATATCATTGTAAAATGTGTGACGCAAGAAATTAATTAAATTGTCTCTACTAGTCTCAGACTACCATCAGTAGCAAGGATAGGTCTAGTTATGTCATATGATAAATCACATAGTTTATCAGTATAAACAACAAAATAAAAGTCATGATCCAGAGTTACTAAGAATAAAAAGGGGTGGAGCGGGGAGTTGTATAAGTGAAGCATGAAGGTGTGTTGTAGGTTTGAATGTAATAGCAGCTGTGGTTGTTATGTGATCGTCTTCTGAAGTACCAAGGTAATAGACAGATAAGCCCCTTAACTAACAATCAGAAATATCAGAAGAGTAGAGGTTTTGTTTCCTTTTTTGACCACTCTAGGTTCTAAGGCCTTTTAGAACAGAAATTGGCTAGACAAATACTTCTCAAAGTAATCAAGTATTTTCAAAGTGTAGTCTATGTCATTAATAAGAAACAAATGGATATCATGTGTCTCCAGAGGGGATATTCTGAAAAGGACATTATCAGTTATGAAGAATTCTTGCCAAAACTGCATAACTCAATTCTAATCACTAGAAAACATCAGCCAAATCCACAATAAGAAACGTTCAATAAAATAATTGTTTTGTATTCTACAAACAATGTCAATATGACAAGAACAAAGATAGGCTGGGGCACTGTTCCAGAATGAAGGAGACAAAGGGAGGTCACACTAAATGCAACATGTAATACTTGGATTGGATCCTGTTTGGGGAAAAATAGTTGTTATAAAAGGCATTATTAAGGCAATTGATAAAATTGGAAAATGGATTATATATTAGGTAAAAATAGCTTCTCAAGGTTAAACTTCCTGAATTTGATAACTGAAGAGTGTTCATGTAGAGAGAATATCTTTACTCTTAGGAAATACAGACTGAAGATTTAAGGAGTAAAGGGGCATGATATGCAAATTACTCTTTAAAATTTTTATTGAAATATAGATGATTTACAATGTTGTGTTAGTTTCAGGTGTGCAGCAAAGTGTTTCAGTTATACATATATTTATTATTTTTACACTTTCTTCTATTATAGTTTATCACAAGATATAGAGTATAGTTCCCTGTACTATACAGCAGGTCCTTATTGGTTATCTATTTTATACATAGCAGTGTGTACTTTTTTTTTTTTTGCGGTATGCGGGCCTCTCACTGTTGTGGCCTCTCCCGTTGCGGAGCACTGGCTCCGGACGCGCAGGCTCAGCGGCCATGGCTCACGGGCCCAGTCGCCCCGCGGCATGTGGGATCTTCCCGGACCGGGGCATGAACCCGTGTCCCCTGCATCGGCAGGCGGACTCTCAACCACTGCACCACCAGGGAAGCCCAGCAGTGTGTATATTTTAATCCCAAACTCCTAATTAATCCCTCCCCCGCCTTTCCCCTTTGATAACCATAAGTTTGTTTTCTATGCCTATGAGTCTGTTTTGTAAATACGTTCAGTTGTATCGTTTTTTAGATTCCCCATATAAGCAATATCATATGATATTTATCTTTGTCTGACTTACTTCACTTAGTATGATAATCTCTAGGTCCATCGATCTTGCTGCAAATGGCATTATTTCATTCTTTTTTATGGCTGAGTAATATTCCCACATCTTCTTTATCTAGTCCTCTGTCGGTGGACACTTAGTGCAACCTACTGTTAAAGGATTTAGAAAAAAATTTTATATACAGAGACAAATAGAGAAAAAGAGAGATTGGTAAAACAAATGTAGAAAACTATCAAAAATTGATGAATCTTGGTAAAGTATATATGAGAGTTCTCTGTGCTCTTTTTGCAATTTTTCTGTAAATTTGAAATTATATTAAAATAAAATTTCATTTAAAAAAGTGCCCACGGGGCTTCCCTGGTGGCGCAGTGGTTGAGAGTCCGCCTGCCGATGCAGGGGACACGGGTTCGTGCCCTGGTCCGGGAAGATCCCACATGCCGCGGAGCGGCTGGGCCCATGAGCCATGGCCGCTGAGTCTGCGCGTCCGGAGCCTGTTGCTCCGCAACGGGAGAGGCCACACAGTGAGAGGCCCGCTTACCGCAAAAAAAAAAAAAAAAAGTGGCCACGGATCAATTGACTCAGAATCTTGGAGTACATTCCTTGCTACTGATGCAACTTCATGAGCCCTGCCACTGAATCAGAAATTCTTGGGTAGAACCTGAAAGTTTTCACTTTATAAAATCATTCCTGGTGATTATTATGCAAACTAAAGATTGAAAAACACTTCAAACAATTGTCTTAATTTAATCAACTAAATGCCTTGAAGAAGAATACTACTACTATTACTCCTAATAGCTAATATGTATATTGTGCTTATCATATGGTAAGGACTATACATATTTGTCCAGTTCTGTGAATTACTATATACTCTTTTTACAGATGAGGAAATGGGGGCATAGAGGGGTTAAGTAGATTGCCAGGGCCACGTGCTATTAAGGGATAGAACCAGGATTTGAACCAAAAGCAAACTGACTATAGGGCCACACTCTTGCCACTAGGCTACTGAGCCTAACAATGGACATGTTGTTTGTCTCATAAAGTCAGTTCTTAATTACACATTAAGGAAGGAAGCAGTGGTGCAGCTAAAGCAATGAGCATTATGTTAAGGAATGGAATGCCCCCTGCCAATCCCCCCATCCTGGTGACAAAGCCATGGCTCTGTGACTAAGGTAAACCACAGCCTGTTTGTTCTTCCTAATCACTACTGTGACTTTCCCCTCTATCTCACAGGTCCTCTTCAGCCAGCAGGTACCAGGCTGGGTGAGATCCGGATATACCTTCACCAAAGGTAGATCCACCCTTAGAGTGAGAGCATTTCTCAATGAGGTGGAATGTCATCATAGTTTTAAACTAGGAAAGGAATTACCCCTAACAAAACCAAAGAAAAGAAGTAGGTATTTCCCAAGGGTATAGCTCAGCTGGTTCTGCTTCCTCTCTTCTAGGGCACTGCCACCCCTCTGAGGCCCAGTCCTCTGCAGGGGAAACAGCCAGCTCACAGAAGGAAGCCTGAAGAAGTAGCTCACTGGGCTTTCAACAGTAACCATGTAGAAGTCAGTTAGGCAGACACAGTCTCACTGCTAATAGGCACAGAGCTGGACTGGAAATCAGTCTTCCAACTCCAGAGACTGAGATCTTTCCATTAAACCTTGCTGCCTTCTGAATGAAAGAGAGGAATACTGACACTATTTTGGAATCATGATCTCATATATTTATTTATTTTAAAAAATATTTATTTAATTTATTTGGTTTCCTTATTTGTGTGTGTGTGTGTCGGGTCTTAGCTGTGGCACACGGGATCTTTGTTGAGGCATGCGGGATCTTTTTGTTAAGGCGCACTGTCTGCTCGGTTGTCTCTCTAGCTGTGGCATGTGGGTTTTTTTCTCTCTCTAGTTGTGGATGCGGGCTCCAAAGAGCTGGGCTCTGTAGTTTGCGGCACGCATACTCTCCCGTGGAGGCGCGCGAGCTCGGTAGTTGTGGTGCACAGGCTTAGTTGCCCTGCGGCATGTGGGATCTTAGTTCCCCAACCCAGATCGAACCCGCGTCCCCCAAATTGGAAGGCAGATTCTTTACCACTGGACCACCAGTAAAATCCCCATCTCATATATTTAGGTAGGTTGATAAGGGCAACCCTTGGGGAAAAGCAAAACTGGATTTTTCAGCTGCATCTAGTTGAAATGTAATGTGTAAAGAATTAGTAGTGAATTTTCTTGTTGAGAAACTCATCCTTTCTAGCTAGAAAAAGGAAAAGCTTTCAGCAAAAAAAAATCACTATTTTTTTATTAAATTAATTAATTTATTTATTTTTGGCTGTGTTGGGTCTTCATTTCTGTGCAAGGGCTTTCTCTAGTTGTGGCGAGCGGGGGCCACTGTTCATCGCGGTGCGCGGGCCTCTCACTGTCGCGGCCTCTCTTGTTGAGGAGCACAGGCTCCAGACGCGCAGGCTCAGTAATTGTGGCTCACGGGCCCAGTTGCTCCGCGGCATGTGGGATCCTCTCAGACCAGGGCTCGAACCCGTGTCCCCTGCATTGGCAGGCAGACTCTCAACCCCTGCGCCACCAGGGAAGCCCCTATATCACTATTTTGAAGGGATTGAAGATCCACCCCCCCCAGCTCAGCCCCGCCACAGTGCAATTGTTGCAGTCTTTAAGAACATTCAGGGGATAGACGACATGACTTTATAGATAGAAAATCCTAAGAAATCCACTTTAAAAAAACTATTAATGAGTAAGGTTGTAGGATACAAGATTAATACTAAACTAAAATCATTTTCTGTATACTTGCAATGAAAAATTTGAAAATGAAATTAGGAAATCAATTCTACTTACAACATTATGAAGAAGAATAAAATAATTAGGAATAAATTTAATATGAGAAATGTAAAACCTATACTCTAGAAACTACAAAATGTTGTTGAAAGAAATGAAAGGAGACCTAAACAAATGAAAAGACAATATTGTTTAGATGGCAGTACTTCTTCCCAGGACACTACAAATACAACACAATCCTTATCAAAACCCCAGCTGGCTTCTTTGCAGAAATCACCACGCTGATTCTAAAATTCATAAGGAACTTTAAGGGACACAGAGTAGCCAAAACAATTTTGAAAAAAAAAGAGCAAAGATGATGTATTCACACTTCCCAATTCCAAGACTTACTACAAAGCTACAGTAATTAATACAACACAGTCCTGGCATAAGTAGAGACATATAGATCAATGGACAGAACTGAGAGTCCAGAAGTATACCCTCATATTTAAGGTCAATTGATTTGACAGGGGCGCCAAGACCATCCAATGGAAAAAGAATAGTCTGGGACGACTGGAGAGCTACATGCAAAAGAATTAAGTTGGACCTCTACCTCACACAAGATACAAAGATTAACAAAAAAATTTAGGAACTAAAACTTAAACTGTTAGAAGAAAACAAAGGTGTAAATCTTTGTGGTCTTGGATTAAGCAATGGTTTCTTAGATATGATACCAAAATCACAAGAAACAAGAAAAATTAGATAAAGCAGACATCATCAGATTTAAAAATTTTTGTGCTCTATCATCAAGAAAGTAAAAAGAAAATCCACAAAGTGAAAGAAAATATTTACAAATCACCTGTCTGATAAGGGACTTCTATTTATTTATTTTAAAAATTTTTATTGGAATATAGTTGATTTACAATGTTGTGTTAGTTTCTGCTGTATAGCAAAGTGCATCAGTTATACATATACATATATCCTCTCTTTTTTAGATTCTTTTCCCATATAGGTCATTACACAGTACTGAGTAGAGTTCCCTGTGCTATACAGTAGGTCCTTATTAGTTATCTATTTTATATACAGTAGTGTGTATATGTCAATCCCAATCTCCCAATTTATCCCTCTCCCCCTTCCCACTTTGACAACCATAACTTTGTTTTCTACATCTGTGACTCGATTTCTGTTTTGTAAATAAGTTTATTTGTACCATTTTTTTAGATTCCACATATAAGCGATATCATATGATATTCGTCTTTCTCTGTCTGACTTACTTCACTCGTATGACAATCTCTAGGTCCATCCATGTTGCTGCAAATAACGTTATTTCATTCTTTTTATGGCTGAGTAATATTCCATTATATATATGTGCCACATCTTCTTTACCCATTGCTCTGTCAATGGATATTTAGGCTGTTTCCATGTCCTGGCTGTTATAAATAGTGCTGCAATGAGCACTGGGGTGCATGTGTCTTTTGGATTATGGTTTTCTCTGGATATATGCCCAGGAGTAGGATTGCTGGATCATATGGTAGCTCTATTTTTAGTGTTTTTGTTTTTTTTTTTGCGGTACACTGGCCTCTCACTGTTGTGGCCTCTCCCGTTGCGGAGCACAGGCTCCGGACGCGCAGGCTCAGGGGCCATGGCTCACGGGCCCAGCCGCTCCGCAGCATGTGGGATCTTCCCTGACCGGGGCACGAACTTGTGTCCCCTGCATCGGCAGGCAGACTCTCAACCACTGCGCCACCAGGGAAGCCCTATTTTTAGTTTTTTAAGGAACCTCCATACTGTTCTCCATAGTGGCTGTAGCAATTTACATTTCCTCCAACTGTGTAGGAGGGTTTCCTTTTCTCCACACCCTCTCCAGCATTTACTGTTTGTAGATTTTTGATGATGGCCATTCTGACCGGTGTGAGATGATACCTCATTGTAGTTTTGATTTGCATTTCTCTCATAATTAGTAATGTTGAGCATCTTTTCATGTGCTTTTTGGCCATCTGTATGTCTTCTTTGGAGAAATGGCTAGTTAGATCTTCTGAAGGGACTTGTATTTAAAATACATAAAGTACTTTTACAACTTAACAGTAAAAAGACAGTTAGCACAAATTAAAAAGGACAAAGCATCCGAATAGGTATTTCTCCAAAGAAAATTTACAAATGGCCAATAAGCACATGAAAAGATACTCAACATCATCAACCAACAGGAAAATGCAAATCAAAACTACAATGAGGTACCAGTTCACACCCATTAGGATGGCTATAATCAGAAAGAGGGAAAAAAGCAAGTGTTGGCAAGAGTGTGGAAAAATCAGAGCCCTTACACATTGCTGGTGGGAATGTAAATTGGTGCAGCCATTTTGGAAAACAGTTTGGCAGGTCCTCAAAAGTTTAAACACGGAGTTACCATATGACCCAGCAATTCCACTCCGAGGTAAATATCCAAGAAAATTCAAAAAGTATGTCCATGTAAAACTTGTAATGAATGTTCATTAGCAGCATTACACATAATAGCCAAAATACAGAAGCAGCCCGAACGTCCATCAACTAATGAACTGATAAATAAAATGTGGTATATCTAGACAATAGAATATTATTTGATAATAAAAAGAAAGGAAGTTCTAATACATTCTACAACATGGATGAACCTTGAAAACATTATGCTAAGTGAAAAAAGCTGAACACAAAAGGCCAGGTATTGTGTGGTTCCATTTATATGAAATGCCTAGAATAGGAAAATTCATAGAGGCAGAAAACAGGGAAACAGCTTCCCGGGATTGGGGAATTTGGGAGCAAACAGGGAATGACTGCTAATGAATACAGGGTTTCTTGTTGGGATGATAATAATGTTCTAAAATTGATTTTGGTGATAGCTGTACAACTCTGTGAATATACTAAAGACTGTTGAATTGTATAATTTAAATGGGTGAATTATGTAGTATGTGAATTAAATCTCAATAAAGCTTATATATATTTACTATAAATCTATAAAGCTGTTTTATATATACAGGTATATATAATATCAGTATCTACTTATTGATATATATAGCAATTTAAATACATATAAATAGAACCTTCAAGTCTGTGTCTTTTCCTCCTTTCCTCTTAGAAATAGCATTTATTCAACAGGTCCTGTTCACTACTTAGAAGTTTGATGGTTTTTAAATAGTAACACAAAATGAGGAAATTCCTAGTAACTCTTTTATTTAATGTGTCTAAGAAACATGAATTAAAACTTCTCTAGATGATCAACAGCACATAAAAGTAGCTGCAGATAGGTTTCCAGTTGATGAGGCCTTCCAATGAGTCTGAGGGGAGAGAATGCAGATCAGAGGAGACTGTATTTGAAACAAGACCAATGGGATGGGAAGCTGATCAGGGATATATGAAAGGATTTCCAAGTGGCTCAGGACACCTGGTTGAGTCTGGAATCCATAGCGTGTTAATACCACCCTTCCGTTCAGAGCCGTGTGATTTTTTTTCAGCTGAATCCAATAGCCCCCATAGGAGTATGACCAAAAAACAGACTCAGGAACCATCCCAGGTTTTGCAGGGCAGGTGTAATTTGAAGACTATGGGAAGGGCAAGTTGAGGGGTACAATGAGAGCAATTAAAGTGAAACGCGAGGTAAGAGAAGCCTAGTGGAGAGAGATGGAGAGGGAGAAAAGGGAAGATTGGGAAGTTTTAGGGGAGCACGAGTGAGAGGATCAAGCTGAAGAACAGGAGATTGTGGCCAGAGGCTGGAATACAGAGATTCAGGTTTCATAACTGAAGCAGTCTGGATGGTGACAAGGTCCAAGGTGACCCTGACAGTGGGTTGTGGCTGGGTGGGTGCTACTTTATCCCCAAACTGGCTTCCTTAGAGCTCCTAGATGTTGGTGCAGCCTTTTAGCTGTTTTGACTGAATTAATTATCCTCAGGGATGGATGCTGGATTTATTGCTACCTTTAAAAGGCAGACAGAAACATGCCTGCTCCTGCCACACACATATTTGACCCCTAAATCATCCAAACTCATCCTGGTCACCGCCATAAGATTTTCAGAATTATTTCATTAACATTGTTTTTAGTGGTTTTTTTTTTTTTCTTTTTTTTGCGGTACGCGGGCCTCTCACTGTTGTGGCCTCTCCCGTTGCGGAGCACAGGCTCCGGACGCACAGGCTCAGCGTCCATGGCTCACGGGCCCAGCCGCTCTGCGGCATGTGGGATCTTCCCGGACCGGGGCACGAACCCGCGTCCCCTGCATCGGCAGGCGGACTCTCAACCACTGCGCCACCAGGGAAGCCCCTATTTTTAGTGTTTTTATAATGAAATTAATTTAAGTTAAAAGTGCTAAGTATTGCAAAGTAAAATAATTGAGGTCCTATAGAGTATAATTTAGTAATATTAAGATATGCTACTTATTACTTTGCTAAGGAAACATTTATACAATTTACAGGTGTAAAAAACACTAACAAAGAAGTTCCTGCAAGTTTATTAGAAACTTTAGATTAAATATAAACAGGAAAAAAAGCATAATTGTGTTTAAGTGTAAATTTTGATTCTACATCAAGCTTTTTTCATCATTACTTGCTTGGTTCACAATCCTAACCTTTCATTTCCTAAGCTACCAAATAGTTTTATGGTGCAAAAAAGAGGCAGCAATTAAGAAGTTATAGCCAACAAACACATGAAAGGATGCTCAACATCACTAATCACTAGAGACATGCAAATCAAAACTACAATGAGGTATCACCTCACACAGGTCAGAATGGCCATCATCCAAAAATCTACAAACAGTAAATGCTGGAGAGGGTGTGGAGAAAAGGGAACCCTCTTGCACTGTTGGTGAGAATGTAAATTGATAGAGCCACTTTAGAGGTTCCTTAAAAAACTAAAAATAGAACTACCATACAACCCAGCAATCCCACTACTGGGCATATACCCTGAGAAAACCATAATTCAAAAAGAGTCATGTACCAAAATGTTCATTGCAGCTCTATTTACAATAGCCCTGAGATGGAAACAACCTAGGTGCCCATCATCGGATGAATGGATAAAGATGTGGCATATATATACAATGGAATATTACTCAGCCATAAAAAGAAACGAAATTGAGTTATTTGTAATGAGGTGGATAGACCTAGAGTCTGTCATACAGAGTGAAGTAAGTCAGAAAGAGAAAGACAAATACCATATGCTAACACATATATATGGAATCTAAAAAAAATGGTTCTGATGAACCTAGTGGCAGGACAGGAATAAAGATGCAGACGTAGAGAATGGACTTGAGGACACAGGGAGGGGGAAGGGATAGCTGGGACGAAGTGAGAGAGTAGCATTGAAATATATACACTACCAAATGTAAAATAGATAGCTAGTGGGAAGCAGCTGCATAGCACAGGGAGATCAGCTCTGTGCTTTGTGACCACCTAGAGGGGTGGGATAGGGAGGGTGGGAGGGAGACGCAAGAGGGAGGGGATATGGGGATATACCTATGCATATAGCTGATTCACTTTGTTATACAGCAGAAACTAACATACCATTGTAAAGCAATTATACTCCAATAAAGATGTTTAAAAAAAAGTTATATGTACTGTTTTCTATTCCTACTAAAAAGGTAGAACATCTTGCAAAGAATGTTAGAATGATCATAAAACTACAGTGACAATTATAAGTAAATAATAATTTCCTGGCAATTCCCTGGTGGTCCAGTGGTTAGGACTCTGAGCTTCCCATGGTGGGGGCCATGGTTTGATCCCTGGTCAGGGAACTAAGATCCCACAAGCTGGGGATGGCCAAAAGTAAGTAAATAAATAAATAAAAAGCAAAAAACCCACAAAAAACCCCAAAAGCAACTACTCAACTCTGCAACTGTAGGATGAAAGCAACTACAGACAAAATGTAATCAGATGGGGGGAGGGGAGCTGTGTTCCAATAAAACTTAAAAAAAAAATTCCTTAACTGTTATCAGTTTAGAAATATAGGTTAAGAAGTAAGAAAAGCAAATGATTACTTGGAAATACTGTCAGACCACAAGTTCTCATACAAATAAAACCTAGATCAATAGCTCATGGTAACTATTGGACCACTTTCTAGTAGGAGGAAAAGTACTTTAGAGGAGGTGAAAGAGTTCCTGGCTTCATTTTGGGGTTAGGTGTAGTTGTTAAGCTATAAAAAAGATTGTTTTCCTTGGGGAACACATTGATCTAAGGTGATTTAAATGGCCCTTGCCTAAAGGCAGCAAGTTAAGGAGCCATAATGTTTTCTTTATAGCCTTTGATTCTTGAAACCAAGGCTTAGACTAGATAGTTTGCACTTTGGCTAAGGTGATGTTCTTTTGGGTCTACCCTAGTATTTCAGTGCTTAGAAGAATATAATCAGAGGAGCTCCTATGTGGGATTTGAAGTCCAGATTTCACTTTTGAAAGTGAAATAACTTGAATTAATCCATGTGGTCTTGAGTTAATCCATGTGGTCTTGGAAATAGCATTTCCAACCTCTCACCATGTCCTGCCAATTTTACCTCCTAAATTTCTCTCAAATCCATCCTCTTCCCCTCAACTTCACTGCCACCACCCCAGCCCAAGCTACTGTCTTCTTTTGCCTGGATACTCCAACAATCTAACTGCTCTTATTAATTCCATTCCTGTCCTCCTATACTTGGTTTTCCATATGGCAGCCAGACTGTAATCTTTAGGAAAAATTAGATCACTAAGGTGACCAACCTCTTGGTTAGCCCAGAACTGTCCCAGTTTTAGCACTGAAGTCTCATATCCCTCAGTCCCAGGCAAACTGGGATGGTTTGCCGTCCTAGGATTCTGCTCAAAACCTGCCAGCAGCCAATCATCCTTGGGACAGAACCCTTTATGATGGTCTACAAGGCCCTATAGGACCTGTCTCTTGCCTTCCTCTCCAGCTCGTCTCATACTAGGCTCCCCTGTGGGCTGACCACTTCAGGTACACTGGCTTTATCTTATTCATGAGAACTTATGCTGCTCCTTTCCATCTCAGGGCCGTTGCCTTTCATTTCCCTGCAGGGGATGTACTTTCCGCCTCCTTTCACTTAGATAACTCAGGTTCATCCTTCACATCTCAGCTGAATCCTACCTCACTCTGTTACTCGCCTCTAACACAAGCTCTCAGAACATTTTGTTTCTTTCTTTTTCAGCACCTACCATCATTACTCATGAGTAGTTTAATGTCTGACTCCCATACCAGGCTGTAAACTCTGTGAGTGTAAGAACATGTGTGTTTTTGTTTATCATTGTAGCTTTAACTCCTAGAATGTGCCTGGGACAGAAAAAGGGCTCAGTACGTATCTGCTTCAGTTCCCATGCTAATGCCACAGGCTAGCCTGAAGACTTTCTGAAGCATTTGCCTGCTTGTAGTCTATTCACCTTTTAAACCATGAAGTCCACTACTGCCAAACTTATCTTCTAGTTGTAGATACCCTCTGACTTTTCACAGCCACTGTGTCCCATATTGGTCTGTTGCTATGTCCCTGTATATAATTAGAAAGAGTATATTGATTAAGAGCGTGCTGTACACCAGCACTGTGCTAGATACTTTATATAATCTAATTTGCTCCTCATAACCACCCTTGAGGAATGTTCTCCCTATTTTACATATGAGAAGACAAAGGCTTAGATTAGGTAACTAATCTATTAGGGTCATAGGGCTGGGGACCTGGAACCAGGATGGTGCCTGATGCATAAACACTTGCATTTTTGGCTTTCAATTACATGTTTTGTGAATTCGAGTTAGGTTTGGCTGTGCATGACAGAAAAGTCAAAGTATAATATTAGTGACTTAAGGAAGATATAAAATTACATCTTTCTCATGTTAAAGAGACCAGAGGAAAGCAGTCTGGGGTTAGAATGGCCTGATCACCAGGGACCCAGACTCCTCCTATGTCACTGTTTGCTCATGTTAGCCTGTGACTTCCAGCTTCTGGTCCAAAATCGTTACTTGAGCTCTAGTTACCCTCATCCCTATTTAGTTAACAGGAAAGTGGAAGATGTAAAAAAGGATGTGCCCCCATCCTTTAAAGGTACCTTAGAGAAGTCACAGCTGATATAAACACTTCTGTTTATATCTCATTGGACAAAAGATAGTCATATGATCACACTGCCCTGTAAAGGAGGCTGGGAAATGTAGTCTACGTCTTGGTTGGCTATGAGCCCAACTTAAAAAAAAAAATCGCCTGAGTCAACTATACTACAATTAAAAAAAAAACTTCTTGTAAAGTAGAAAGAAAAAAATGGATTGGAGAAAATAACCAGCATTGTCCAAACACATGCTATAGCACATTCTACTTCTGACTTTCAAACCATCTACAATTTAGCTTCCTCCTACATAACCTTGTTTTCCGTCCTTCACTCCCCTAAAACCTTTGCCGTAATAGGGCAGTTCACTTCTCTGTCTCCCAGACAAATCAAGCTCATTTTAAGTTTTACTCTCCTTGCTCTCTTTCCTTCTTGGGAAGGCCTCCTGTCTGCTTCCGTAACACCTCCCATACTTTACCCACTCGCTCACCTCCTCCTCCATGGAGGTTCCACTGACTCTTCCAGTCAGTATACTTTCCCCTTGTTAGAACTCCAATTGCAAACATCCAATGTCCACATAGCGTCGAGGCATTTCATTATCTTCTATAAATATTTTCTATATTATCTTTCTTTCCCCCAAATAGAATGGGATAAGCAAAATTCTGGGCACATGGAAAACACCTAATAAGTAAATACTTGTTGATTAATACATTAAAAAAGTCTTGTTTATATACTCAAACACTTATCTAGACCTCTGGTTCATTCACGATTTTGTCAATGCAAGTTAGTCTGCACAATGGGACTTCCATGGTACCTATTCCATGAAAATATATTCATCTAATGAATATTTGTTGAGTACACATTAAAGGTCCCCATGGAAGAAGGCTTGCTCCAGGTTATCCATTAATAGCTCTCACGTGGTTTCAAGTTTTGAGGTGATGTGATGTTCGTTGTATTGTAGTGCACTGCTTATCAAATGTTATGTACACACAAACCACCTGGGAATCTTATTAAAATGCAGATTCTGATTCAGAAGATCAGGGCGGAGCCTGAGATTTTGCATTTCTAATCCATCCCAGGTGACACCGATGTTGGCAGCCCACACAGTACATAGCAAGGTTTATAGGGACCTTCAGAGCACCTAGCCTCAGATCACGTGAAGATGCTTTTTAATGCTGAAGATCCCCAGACCCCACCCCAGACAGACTGAATCAGAATCTTTGGGATGAGGCCCAGGAATCCACATTTTAACAAGCTCTCCAGGAGATGATTATATACACTGAAGTCTCAAATTAAAAAGAACTGCAGATGTTTCTCATGATTAGGCATATTTAAAAACACTGAAATAGAGTAGGTACATTTTCAGAAGAATGTCATTCAATTCAACATGACGTGGAGTTGCCGAAGGTTTACCGAAACCTCATGCAAGAACGTAAACTATAGAATTACTGTAAGTTGAGTGGCTCCAAACTTTAAAAATCCCATCCTTTTGTTGCAGGAAGGGGGACCCCTTCCAGGGCCTGAGAGTGGGCTCTTGTCTAACACTTGGAAATGAATTGTCCGAGGAGACACACTTACTGACAAAGCAAGAGACTATCGGGAAGAGGCGCCCAGGCGGAGAGCAGGAGGGTAAGGGTGGGTTCACGTGGCTCGCAGTGTCGGGTTTTATGGTGATGGGATTAACTTCCGGGTTGTCTCTGGCCAGCCATTCTGACTCAGGGTCCTTCCTGGCGGCGCGTGCAACCACTCAGCCAAGATGGATTCTAGCCAGGAGGATTCTGGGAGGTTGGTAGGACATGTGGACTGGCGTCTCCTCTCTCCTTTTGACCTTTCCCGTATTCTTCTGGTTGGTGGTGGCTTGTTAGTACCGTGTTCCTTACCAGGATCTCCTGTCGTAAAATAATTCATGCAAATTGTTACCGTCTTTGCCTGGCCAGGGTGGGCGGTTTCGGTCAGTGTTCCCCCTAACACTTGAAGAGGCAGCATTTTAGCTTCACTCTTTTGCCGATAGCCTTGTTTAATTCACAGTACTTAAAACAGGAGCTTGTGCTGAGAAGACCTCATAATAGGAAACCAAGAGATGAAGGATTCTTTGTCGACGGTTCCCAATTTACAATCAGGTTCTCTTTCAAGAGCATGTGGGTTTGCATTTCCCCATAGAAATAATGTTCTAGGTGAGAGGAAGTAGAGAGGCAGGGCCTGCCAGGTTTTGGGGTGATGGAGGGTGGGACCCTCCCTCCAGGGCCTGCGGCTGGCTGTGCTGGGAGGGAGGAACTGGGATCCCCCCAGCCCTACTCTGGGGTTTCTCCAGGCTGTGTGGTTGCCAGTAGCTGATTCTTAATAATTTAGATTCTTAATAATTTAGATCTTTATGCTTTGAAGACAGAAGTTAAGAGAAACAAAGGATTTGAAAGCATGTTTTATAAACTGCTTCTTAAAGACATTTCAAGAGAAAACCACTTGTAAAGAAATTATTTCCTTACCCTATTTACTTCTTTCAACCAGTAAGTACCTGCCTACCTCAGGGGGTTATTGGTAACACGACGCAAGGGGTGTGTGTGTGTGTGTGTGTGTGAGAGAGAGAGAGAGAGAGAGAGAGAGAGAGAGAGAGAGAGCGCGAGCACTTTGTTGACTGCAAGGCACTGGGGAAATGCAAGGTGGCATGATTTTCATTACGACAGTCTCAGCCAACAGGCTCAGTCCCCAAGATGACAAATCAATCTTAAACACACAGTTTGAAAAGGAGCAGGGTGAAAATTTCTGCTCAAACCCCTTATGATTTAAGCTGATGAGAACTTCGGAAAGAGCCAAGCTGCACTGCTGAAGACTTGAATGAGAGGGGAAATTTAACCCAGATAAGGACAAGTAATAACGCTTTAGAGGAAACATTAAACACGCTATTAGACCTGAATGGCTTGTTAACTTCTGATGCATCAAATCGTCAGAGAGCAGGTGTAGCAGAGAAAAGGTAAGCTGGGCAGGGAAGCTGGACCTCTGTAACCTGGCTAAGGGACTGCATGGGGACCCAGGACACCATAGAGGGTCAGCAACCATTTGCCAGGACTGAGTGGTTTCCTGGGCTGTGGGACTTTGAGTGCTAAAATGATGAAAGTCCTAGGTAAATCAAGAGTTGGTCGCCTTAATACCACAGCAGCTGTCTCTGGTGCTCTCTGGGATGAACAAGCCATGTAACTTCCCCATACCTTCTTTCCTCTGTTCATAAGTGAAGTTATCCTGTGTTCCTCTTCCACAGGGGAATTCCCCTTCCTTAGCAAATACCACTAAATTTCACCACCCCAATGCCAGAACAAAGATGCTGCAGTGTTGTTTTTTCTTTTTTTTTTAATTTGTGGGAAAACCCATAAACATAGGATACTTATGAGTTAAAAGCTTCCAGACAAGTTAGGAGTCGGTTGTCAATGGTAGGACCTGGAATTGTGAAAGAAAGCTTCAGACATGTGATTCCATGGGATCTCCTGAGGATAAATATGAGGTCAGAGGAAAGGGAGAAGAAGCTAGTACAAAGCAGATAGGGTACTCTTTCCAGAAAGAAGTTAGTGCTGGGAAATTCTGTGGACACAGTCCAGGGAAATTGCCAAGGTGGAATTCAGGTTAACTGTAAGGAGAACAGTTTTGTCTGGAAGCTAAGCAGAATCCAGGACCCTGAAAAGATCTAACTTTTCTGAGGGTCTAGAGAGGCTGAAAAAAGTAGATTTGGCTTTAAACTGGAGGATGGACTGTGGAAGGACAGAATGATTGAAAGGATCAAGCTACTGAAGGACCATCAGAGAAAGAAGTGAGAAGGAGGGGCTGGAACTTGTTTGCAGTCTGAGTGGGGTAGTGTGAAATTATGCACCTGGAACTTCTCAATCTGTACAGTTTATATGACTAGACCTCCCTGTACTGCAGGCTCAGAATCAGGCAGGTAATTATGCTATCCACTGCAACAAGCATGCAGAAAGGATGTGTGAGAGCAAAGAATTAAGTCAAAACTGTGGGGTGCTCTCTATATAAATGCAGTAGTTATTCAGAGAAGGGACTCTGGAGTCCCGGACAAGAAGACAGCCTTCCGGTGGTTGTTAAAAGATGGTCAGAGAGAAAGAAGGATGGCTTTCCAGGTAGGGGAATAGCCAAAGCAAAGCTACGGAATGTGTTTGTTTAAAAGTAGAGAAGGCTGGCCTTCCCTGGTGGCGCAGTGGTTGAGAGTCCGCCTGCCGTTGCAGGGGACACAGGTTCGTGCCCCGGTCTGGGAAGATCCCACATGCCGCGGAGCGGCTGGGCCCGTGAGCCATGGCCGCTGAGCCTGCGCGTCTGGAGCACACGGGAGAGGCCACAACAGTGAGAGGCCCACGTACCGCAAAAAAAAAAAAAAAAAAGTAGAGGAGGCTGGTTAGGAAGTAAATGAGAACTGAAGTAGAATTTGACAATGTTTCCCAGCCTTTCATTTCACGGCAGTCATTGACAATGGTGAAAATAGGTTGGGGTAAATGGAGGCCACCAGTTTGTACCCTAGAGTGCCAAGCTCTGCCTTGGGAACCTCCCTGAGACACAGCAGCGTGCATGGCCCGTTGGTTGATAAACTCTAGGATAATGAGTGAGGAATCTGGTGTTGAGGTCCTGAAGTAAACCAGACAGACAGAGTCACACTTGATTTGCTAGGACGTGGAAAAGCAATGTCAAAACTTGAGCAGGAAAATAAAATGTTAAAAATGGTACTTTAAGCCAGATACTACAACCACATCATCTAGGATGGATTGGGAGTAGATGATAGCTTGAGAATGAGGAAGGAAGATATTTTAATAATAAAAGGGGGTAATATTATTTTGTACAATTAGTGATTCAGCTGAGGTGCTTCTAGCCACTGAAACAATCTTTTTTTTTTTTTTTGAGGCTGTGTTGGGTCTTCGTTGCTGTGCCCGGGCTCTCTCTAGCTGCAGAGAGCAGGGGCTGTTCTTCGTTGTGGTGCGTGGGCTTCTCATTGCGGTGGCTTCTCTTGTTGCGGAGGTCGGGCTCTAGGTGCGTGGGCTTCAGTAGTTGTGGCTCGCGGGCCCTAGAGCTCAGGCTCAGTAGTTGTGCCGCATGGACTTGGTTGCTCCATGGCATGTGGGATCTTCCCGGACCAGGGCTCGAACCCGTGTCCCCCGCATTGGCAGATGGATTCTTAACCACTGCGCTACCAGGGAAGCCCGAAACAATCATTTTTAAAAGGTTGAAATACATTTTAAGATGAAGTATTAGCAACATTTATTGCTTCTGGCTATGGTTTGGATAATGATGGTGATGATGACAATGATGATGATGTCACCATTCAAGGTATCCTACTGTCAACTTAAAAAAATGAAATGATTTAGTCTGAATAAATTAAGTAAACATTGAATTCAATTTTTTTTTCCTACCAGATATAAGGCACTAAGCTAGACATTGGAAAAAAATGAGAAAGACAGGTGATATGGAACCTCTAATTTTAGGAGAGAACCTGAAATGTAAAACATCCAAGCCTGTTACAGTATGGTAAGCACTGGGATATAAGAATGCACACAGAGGAAGAATGAATTCTGGGGGTGGGGCTGGGGGTATGGATCCTTTGATATCTTAGCTGGACCACGAAGATGAGTAGAATCAAAAAGACACAGAGAGGAGAAATTCCCTGGTGGGGAATTCCATGCTTCCACTGGTTAGGATTCCACGCTTCCACTGCCGGGAACCTTGGTTTGATCCCTGGTCGGGGAACTAAGGTCCCACAAACTGTGTAGTGCAGCACCACCACCCCCCCAAAAAAGCACAGAGAAGGGAAAAGCATGAACAAAAAAAATACATGAGCTTGTATGTGTGAAGTTACACAGTGCATCCTTTCAAGACGGTGTGAGAAGGGAGTGATAAGAGATGAGGCTGGAGAAGAGTAGCATCCTCTGAAACTTCCTCTCAATCTCTCTCTCTTTCTCTCACCCTTCTGGTAGAGAGTGGCTTTTCCACCAGCCCCTCCTAGAGAGGCACTGTAGTTTGTGGTCAGAAGAATGGGCTCTGGAGCCTGAGAACTGGGAATCCAGTCGCAGTCCTGCCACTTGCTGGCTGAGTGACCTGGGGCAGATCACTTAATCTCTACACCAGTAAAATGTAGGGCCTTACAAGGTCTTCATGAAGAATGAATGAGTTGATGCATGGAAGGCAAGCACTGAGAACGGGGCCTGCAGTGTTGAAAGTGATCAATAAGTGTCCGCTGTTATTACTATTTTAACATAATCATCAACAACATGTCATTATTTTAGTTATTATGTTAGGAAAAGACAATTTTAAATCTGAATTTGTCTTATTCTTAGGGGTACTACATGATTTCGTAGGTTCTGTCAGCGAAGGAACTTGCTGAAATAGCCTCTCCAAAATATCTTACAAGAATACTTCTCCACTACAGTACCTGGGAATCTACCGACAGAAATGCTTTTAAGGAAGTCCTTTATAAAATGTTAATACTTCAGGAAGAGGGAATGTGGGTTTTAGCCATTAGCAACTCAGCAGGGATTAGTTTACCACACTAGGCAGGAAAGACTGGGCTGAACTAAGGAAATGCAATGTTGGATAGGTGAGAAAGAAGGTTCTAGCTTAAAGAGTGTTGTCTGTTGGGGGTGGAGGTCTTAGGTGGGGTCTTCAGTGCCCCTTGGAAACTAGGTACCATTTCAGTATCAAGAGGGGAAAAGGGAAATTAGTCGAAGAGGAGAGGGACATAGAGAAGAAGAGAGAATTGTTTACTTCACAAAACTGTTTAGGGTCAACCTTGTTAATAACAAGAGTTGCTGAAATGGCTTAAATAAAGCTGTAGTCAAGTCTTGTCTAAAAAATTTTAAGGTTATAAGTCCTAACATATTTTATGTAAAATGATTATGGATACTAATATAGAAGAAAACTATATATTTCATATATTTATATATATTTAGGTATATATATATCTCCCTTTTTGTTTGAAGTTAAAGCTGACGACAGTCAGAATGCACGACTGTCTGGGGTGCTAATTTCTAGGTTGCAACTGTTTCTAGTGATGTGGGAGGCCGGTATCTAGTCATTGCATGTTTATAAAACCGCTGGTTGGGTTTCCCCTGGAGAGGAAATATTTCATTGGCGCTTTAGTGCAGAACCCGGTAAAGGTAGGTGAAATGTTTTTATAATTGCCACCAGGAAAAAGAGAGAGCCCAGGAGGATTCTTCTGCCCAAGGGAGCTCCTTCCTGGTTATAACCTAATTTGTTGGATGTATGTGGACCAGATGGGTGGAATTAAACCTTCTCAGGTGTTGTGGTTAGATTGTTTTAAAATGTCTGGAGACTCCTGGAAATGCGAGAAGTCATATTTCTCTTTCAAAGGACCATCCTCTTGTGATTCAAATGTGGGCTTTTGAAACTGAAACTATAAGTCTTGTGGCTATAGGGTGGGGTCTCCTTGTTTTCCTTCTTCCCCTATTGGGCTGTACTATAGGAAGATGGCAAAATTCTTAATTTATGTTTGTGTTTTGATAAACCTGGCTCTAAGGTAGTTGGATAGGGGACTGGAGGCTAGTTAGTCATTGAGGAAGGCCCTTGCTTTCTATAGATCTTCTACCCTGAACAACTGGCCATCCCAACCTTCTTGTTACAGTCGTTCAGAGCATATATGCATCTGTCTGCCCTTGGTATTGTGAAAATAAGCTACAGAAAAATCTCAGGAGGCTGTCTCAGTAAATTGAAAGCTGGCGGGGCAAAAAAACCATATAGGCAAGAGGGAGGTATTATGTGTAAGGTAAAAGAATACAAAACATGTATCTTAAATGAACTCTGAAATACAAGAAATAAATATAAGCGTCATCTGAAATTGTTCCCTGAACAATTGTTCCCTGAAGAAGCTAGACCAAATGCAGTTCCTTATCCATGGTAGGCACTGAATTGTCTGGAAACTGAACACGCTGCTGTGGTCAAGAAAGTTAAAAAGATAAGCCCTCTCATTCATCCTGGGCAATGAAACAGGACATACCTACACCTGAAACACGATGTGCTTAGCTTGAAGATAAGTCTAATGAAGTTGGAGCCAGTCAAGAGGGGACTAGCTGAAAGATTCAAGATTAGGGTTTCCACATCTCTCCCATAAAAAGCTACTGAAATGGCAGAATTCTGCAGTGTAAACAGTAGAAGGATGATGTTATGGTTGAATTGTGTCCCCCTAAAATTCATATACTAAAATCATAACCCTCAGTACCTCAGAATGTGGCTATATTTGGAGATAGGACCTTTAAAGAGGTAATTAAATTAAATGGGGTCACTAGGGTGGGTGCTAATCAGTGTGACTGGTGTCCTTGTAAGAAGAAATTGGGACACAGAGACAGACACCAGACACCTGCATGCCCAGACAGATGACTATGCGAAGTCACAAGGAGAAGATGGTCATCCACAAGCCAAGGCAAGAGGCCTTAGAAGAAACAAACCCTGCCAACACCTTCATCTTGGACTTCCAGCCTCCAGAACCGTGAGAAAATAAATTTCTGTTGTTTAAGCCACCCAGTTTGTGGTATATTGTTATGGCAGCCCTAGCAAACTAATACAGATGAGAACAGATATGATTAAATGAGTTAAAATCATGAAGGGTCAAGGAAAGGATGTGATTATCTCAGGATACCTCTAGGTCAGAGTTTCTTAAAGCATGGTCTGTATACCCTTCCTGCATCAGAGCCACCTATGACACTTTTTAAAAAGCACGTTCTCAGGCCCCTCTGGACCTAGAGTATTAAAATTTTCTGGTATGAGGTCCAAGAATCTTTTTTGTAGTGATGTTTTGCATGCTGAAGTTTGACACCCACTGCGCAAGGTCTTGCCCAACCTCTGGCCCTTTTCTGGGCATGACTGATTGGTACTAATTCCAACTCAGCAAGTGCTGGAGTATCTGAAGTTCTGGCAGATGCTCTGTGATCCAGGAACCGGGTACAGATCACATGGTAGGTTATCTCTCTCCAGGTGTCAGCCAGTGTTTGCCAGTATGTGAGGAATGCTGAATGGGATGGACCTAATGGAATCTTAGGGGAGTTTATTCTTGATTCTTGGAAGAATATATGCCTTACCTGTCTTACCCACTTAAGAGTATAATGATATATTTTAAACAATAATCTACAGTACATATATTATTTCTCTCATGAGATTTATTTAAAGATTCTATTGCCTGGCACCTAAATTCTCAGAGGAAATGCAAGGAATAGAAAGGTCATATTTAACTTTTCCATTGCTATACATCATTTGATCTTCTATAGAAAGATCTCTGACAAGGTCTGTGCCTTTTTATGCCCTGTACAGTTAGAATATAATATTGGTGAAATAGATAAGCAACATATATAAATAAAAACAAATGAATAATAAATGGAAAGAAATCTAATAAATTATTTCAGCCAGGCTCTGTGCTTTCATATTTCCTCATCACCCAAGGGAATAGAAATAGAATATATTCTTTCACATGTTCGTAAGGCGAGTTTTCTTTTCTTCATCTGTGAGCCAAAGAGGAGCTGAAGTTAAGGGTTGAGAGAGAGAGAGAGAGAGAGAAAGAGAGAGAAGTCGTTGAGAGTCCAAAACAAACACAGTGATAAACATTTTATAGGCGGAGTAAGTGGCATTCTGAGTTAAACATGGCAGTTCACTAGGAACACAAAAAAATGCGCACCCCCCTACCCCCATTTAAGGGATATAACAAGATTTTATAAGTTTTTTTTTTTTTTAATACTGAAATTTAGGTAGGCCATATGAGAATGTTCAGGTGGGCAGGCCATTGGACTATTTCTCTATTTTTCTTCTGGTGGTCCAACCTTTGAAACAGAATGCAGCTACAGTACCTCGGGAATAACCAGGCCTGTCCGGGGTACTTATGGCCACAAAATTTTGAGCACTTACTCAATGACTGTCACTGCCTACGTGCTTTTCCCTCCTTGACTAACTAAATTTCAGTGTCTCTGTGTGGACCGCTCATTCCCACTGGATTCTTTTGGGGGCGGAGGGGGCGAGAGAATGGATGGGGCATCATAATTGTCATTAATGTGCTTCCAGGTGCTTTCCAGGAACAAGAGTTCTGGCACTTAACATGAATTGATTTTAAACTCTAGACCTTAATACTCTGGGGAGATTCAGAAGAAAAGCCATGAGAGCAACTGGGTTTCATTAGGAAAGAAAAGAGGACATTCAGTCTTCAAGGAGACAGCTTTCCAGTTTGGGCAGCGATCGCGTTTGTCAGGAGAGAAAGCCTTAACAATGAAAAACGGCTGTTTTGGCTAAAAAGCGGCTCTCAATTTGGACCAAATCACTCGTGTGGTGTAAGGATTGGTGCTCATTCCTAGATCTTTCCGAGTGGCCCTCTTCCTCGGTCCCGGGCTGAGCCAAGTCCCGGCCTAGGGGCCAGGCAGCCCCAAGGGCCTCGATACGCGGACAGCGGGATCCCTGGCGCCGGCGGCGCCGGCAGCGCAGGCGGCGGGTTGAGCAGGCGGACGACGGCGGCCGCGCCTTCATTAGAGGGCGCTCTGGGGGCGGCTCTGCAGCAGTCCCGACTCCCGCCGCTTCCTCCCCGCCGCCCCTCCCCGTCAGCCCCGGCGAACGCGGCTGGGCCCTGGGGATCGAGTCTCGGCACCGCCGTGGACGGGGCGCGGGGCGCGCCGCAGCCGGAGCGGGGCCGGGCCCCGCCGCTCCTCCTTCCGCCTGCCATGCATTCTTCCGGCTCCTCTGGCTCCCGCAGCCCCAGCCGGGGCCGGGCCAGCCCGAGGTAACCCCAGGCTCGGTGGGCTCAGGCCCCGGGGCTGCGGCGGGCTGGGCCCGGGGAGGCGCTGGGGGGCCGGGGAAGGGGTGTCGTAGTCGCGTGGCCCGGGGAGGAGGCGGCGGCGGCGGCGGCGGCAGCGGCATGAGGGACGAGAGCGCGGTAGGCCCCAAGAAGGAGGCGGGGGTGCTGGGCATCCGCCCGCCTCCCCGGGACCCGCCCCGGTGACAGGTCTGGCCTCTGAGTCCCCGCCGTCCCTCTGTCCGCAGGCAGCCGCGAGGGGAGTAGGGCGTCCGCGCGCCCGGTCGCGCCGCGCCTCGGCCGCCGCTGCCGGGTCCATGACCGCGACCCCTCGGCCGGGGACACCCGCCGCCGCCGCCGCCGCGCAGCACCGCGTCCCGGGCCGCCGACCCCCGGCCCCACCGTCTCCCGCGCTCCACCGCCCGCCGCCCGCGCCCGCCGAGGTGAGCCCGGCGCGCGGGCCGAGACCGCCGCCCTAACGCTTCCACATCACGGAAATCGCGGCGGGCCCCACCCGCCCCCTGAGCTCTGCCGTCGCCTCCTCTTCCCTGCTTCTTTCATCATCCCTGGTTTCCCTGCCCTCTGGTCGGGGACGGTGCTCCTCATCCCTGGCCCTTTGCCTCCACCTCCTTCTGCTATTGCTTCCCTCCCCCTACTCCTGTCCTTAATCCTTTTTTCCTTATTATCGCCCACTTTCTTCCTCTCACCCTTTTGCCTTCTTTTCTGCCGCCCCCCTTTTTTTCTGTAAAAAAAAAAAAAGGAACACAAGACCCGATTTGCCGCAAATGAACAATTTTAACTTAACTCTTTTTGCTAACCCGAGAGACCTTTTGAAGGAATGAATCAGTGCAGGAAGGGTCGTGGTGAGGGTACCGAGGTCGCAGTGTCTGGGAGATTTGATCTAGAGGTCCCCGTTTTAGTCTTCTTTTCACTCGTATCGTCAGTTTGGAGATAACTGAGCGTGTGTGAAGCAAGTGGGTCTATTTTTCTTCGTTAAAGTCCAACAGAAGACTGCAGTCAGACGCGGTGCGGGCCGGCCACAGATTAGTTGGTGGGAATAGTGTTATCATTTGCTAAATATATTATGACATAGCTGTGCCTCCGTGAACAGCTCCCTTGACCTTGTGCGGCTCCTCCTCCCTTGCTCTCTGTCCCCCTCTGGAATTTCCCGGACAGATCGCCGAGGTAATACACTAGGAAAGCTTAGACCCTCGATTTTTTCATTTATTTTTGTGCTGGAGGTGATTTCTCTGTTGGTGACTATCTAGATGTGTTTAATCCATTTTCCTTTTTAAATGAATTTTCTTTTCATCTCAGAAGGACAGGACAGTCTCCAATGTGAGAATGGCTGTGACTTTGGAAGAAGCTCCGTGGCTGGGCTGGATCTTGGTGAAAGCCCTGATGAGATTTGCCTTCATGGTCGCCAACAACCTGGTTGCTATTTCCTCCTACATCTGCTATGTAATTGTGCTTCAGCCCCTTCGACTGCTGGACAGTAAGCGGTTCTGGTATATTGAAGGAATCATGTACAAATGGCTTTTAGGAATGGTGGCTTCTTGGGGATGGTATGCTGGATATACAGGTAAGAGTGAGAGCACTTTTTTAATGCATATTAAAAATTTTGTAATGTTATGCTTAAGTCAGGAGCCATGATTTAAAAAATATATATATATATATTACACTTTGGGTGGAAGATGCTTTGACTATTGAAAAAATAAATAGAAAACAATTCTATTGAGTTGTTTTTTTCCAGAATCCTAATTTAGGAAGAATGATATTTTCAGAAGTATAATTTCGTAATTATATATTGATAAATTCCTTAAAGAATGTTTTAAAATGATTGACGTCTATTAAAACCAGTATGTGAAAGCTCTCCTAGAGGAGTAGGAGTGAGTTTTATAGGGCTTCAGGGCTTGGAAAATGAAGAGGTGAGATATTTAGCCCATAATCATTAGGCATTAAGAAAAAGTACTGAGCCCCATTTGTGCTAAGATAGTTTAATAAGTTTTTTCACAGTGTGTCGTACTGTGTTCACATTTGAAGCCAAGCAAAAAATGGCTTTCTTTTCTGTTACGTGTTTCTTTTGTTTACTAGAATCTATGTTTTATCTCATAATTCGATATTAGAATATTAAGTATAAGAAATTAAGTTTTATCCCTGTTAAGCTAATTTATCTTCTAAGTGTCTTTTAGTAGATTTTTATTAATTCTATTCTGAAGCGAACTTTTAAAGAACCGAATAAGTAGTGTTTATTTTCTGTTTATAAGCCTTATGTGCTTTGAGAACTTATGCCCCTGCTGTGAAAATTCTGTATTGTTTATTATATTTATTTGACTTTTTTCCTCTCACAATTAGGATAAAGAAAAAGGCACTGAGGTTTCTGGCATTTGTCTTAGACATTGAGACTTTATCATAGAATTCTATAGCTGATAAGCTCCTTAGAGATAGTGCCGCAGGTGCTGTAGGTCGTATCTTGGAAGAGTGAGGAGGGTACTCTTAGGGTGGAACTGCACTGCAGTTCCCCATTGAAAATTTTCTGTCTCCCTCTTTCCTGCCCAGGCTACATCTCCAGATTTTATCCACACATGTGAGGGCACTGACAGCACACAGCTTTTATGGAGTCTGACAGCCTCTTGCTAGATCAGAGTGCTCTTAGTTGCCCCAGATGAAGCCTTTTCTCCTTCTGTCAATGCCATTTATTATTCTGCAAGACCTGAAGCCTGGGGAATAGTGTAGGCATTGCTTCTTTGTTATGTGTCTTGTTGAGATCCCAATGCTCTTTAGATACAGTAGGTGAACTTTGAGTCCTTTTTTTGGGACCTGGTGTAGCAGTAGTAGTGGGAGAGAAAAAAAATTAAGTTTTCATCTATGGTGTTGAATTCTTACCTGAACTGCACTGCTGTCATAGAATTGCTTTGCTCTGTATAGTCTGAGCTTTCCCCAGTATGCTATGCGGTATGAGTGGCTTTGTTCTTTGCACAGTATACTTAAGTTTGCTTGTTTTAAATGAGCTCATAGTATTTTTAGATACAAGTTCTAGAAGTTCACTCTACTTAAAAATAATGAAATTACTGAAACACTTGTGCCTGTGTGTGTGTTTGTGGAATATTTGCGTATAAGTATTAGCATGATGAGAAGCTTGAAAAAAATAATTTGGCACTTACCTTGAGATTGTAAGGAGGGCAGTGGTGCTGGTTGAAGTTAAAGTTAGTTATCCTATGGCCACAGCAAGGCTGCAGTGTATTTTTAAGCATATTTTCTTGGGGAGTCTCTTCCTTGCTGCCTATAGAACTACGCATTTTCTTTTGCCACCTGCTTGGAAGGTGGTCTTGGCATGATCTGCATATTATAGTCTCTCTGAAGCATCTGCTCTTCTTCAAGCTACTGCTTTTTGACCATTTGATCAGTTGGTCTCATTTAAATATAGGATATTTTAGTATGTACATTTTAAATGGTCTTTCTATAAGCAGAATACTTCTAGAGGGTCTGGTCATAACAGAGCACAGTCAAAAGGTCAAACAGATGTAGGAATGACTTTTGTTGAAAGCCACGACTGGGTCTAAAGAAGCAAACATAAGCAAGGGTTGGTGAGCAGATGTTCCCAGAAGGGTCTAGGAAGTTGTATTAGGCTTTGTATAGATTATGTGTTTTATTTCTTACCTTTGTATCAAGAGGAGGGTGGGCCTAAGTTGTTTTTTTTCCCCTTTCCCTGTGCTTAAGTTTCACAGATGGAAAATTGAACGTTGCCAAAGGAATCCTGCTCAGCAGATCTAGTGTGTTCACATTCTAGAATAAAAATTGCCAAACTTTGTTGAAAAGCCACTTCTGAGGAAACCTTAAATGTTAGTTAACTAAATATTAATTAGGAAGCTGAAAATTGAATATCGGTATAGAATATATTTTCAAATTGTGTCATTCTGTCTAAGGTAAGTCAATTACTCAGCTTTGCTGCTGAGGACTTAAGTTGATTATCTAATCTACACTGCCCCAAATGGTAGCTGCCAGCCATATATGGCTATTTAAATTTAAATTTATTAAAATGAAATAAATTTAAAACTCAGTTTCTCAGCCACACCAGTCACATTCCAAGTGCTCGGTATTGGTGGCTAGTGGCTACTGTATTGGACAGTGAGATAATAGAACACTTCCATCATCACAGAAAGTTCTACTGGATGGAGCTGATAAATAATAGGTATGACATTCTCCTTTTTCTTAGAAAAAAATGCATTTTATCTTTATAAAAGAATATTTTTCTCAACATAGTTCTAAACAGATTTCTTTTGGGGAGGACAGGAAGATTTATTAAAGTTTTATAAAATTGTCCTTTAATTTGAGGCAAATGTCACAAAAAATGAGTCCTTTAAACTCAGACATGCTTCTTGGATGGGGAATGGTGAGGCTAGTAAGCCCAAGAACTTGACTGAACGTTCTTATACTTAATCTGCGTTCTCACAGCTGGAGTACTGTCTGTGGACACAGAGGAGGGAAAGGGATTTTCTGGTCTTTCTGCGTGTTTCTGACTTTACATCTGTTCAGGGGAATACATTTCTTGAAATAACTGAGAATGTTGGGGTTTCTTCATCTCTAATATGCAGCTAGGTAGTGATGATTGTTGTTATCATATTTCCTTTAGTGGGAAGTGCTGTATAAGCATCTTATATTGAGGAAAAGTTGCATACTGCCTTGCTCTCTTATTTCAAGAGCAAACCAAAAAAACCTATTACCTTAATTAATGATTCACTTCTACATGCTTCATTCAGATCTGGGATAAATCAGTACACTCCCCTGCCCTCAATTTAAGTGAAGATTGGCAAATATCAGTGAGAGATTTTGTTAAAATAAGATGTTTATTTTGATTTTCATTCACTTATTTTAATAAATTCATTGTTCCCCATCCAAACACATTTAATTAAAGTCTCTTACACAAAATAATTTAAAAATATTCAATGTAAGTGGAAGCTCCAGAATTTCTTGTGTAGAATGACGAGAGTCTTTTGGGCCACAGTCTGGCTGGAAGAGAGCTGAGGTGCCAGGGGACTTGCCACCAAGCCCCCTGTTTTTGCTTAACAATAGCTGTTTCCCTTAGATCGGGTATTTACTTTAGAGAAAGCTGATGGAGATTAGGTTTAGCTTCCTCCCACTCCCCAAGTGACAGCTGTCATGGCTCTGTGTTAGTCTTTGGGGGTTATTTGATTATTTGATAGTGTTTTATTTTTTTTGCTGGGACATTCGTTGTGTGAGAAGAATAAATTATTAGGAATTATATCTGACTTTGACATTTTAGAGAGAGTTTTAAAATATATCTTCTAGAGCAGTATTTTTCCACCTTTGAGTCATAAACCAATTTAATGTGTCAAGATGAACATTTTAAAAAAGTGAAATAGAAAATAATTAAATAGAAAATATCAGAAGTGTATGTGTCTGTACTGAGTAGTGCTACAGAATACATTTTTTACTATGAGCCTGTCAACATTTGAAAGGCATTGTTCTCGTGGAAAGAGCACTGAAATTTAGGAGAATTCTGGGCATCAGCTGTCTTGATCTAGCCTTAACTTTAGCATCTCTTCTTAACTAGTAGAAGGGAGATCCTTACCTGCTCCGTGCCCACCGGGCTGTGAGCTCTCTATAGACAGAGATGTGGTCTTCTTTACAACCCTAGAGCCCGGTTCATTGCCTGGTACTCACAGGGTACTCTGTAAGTGTCTAAATATTTCTTCTTTCATTCTTGGTCCCAGCTGAGCTGCCTTAGCTGCCTGCCTTCCTGATCTTGATAACAGACCTTTCAGGAAGGTAGGCAGCTAAGGCAGCTCAGTCTGTAATCAAGATCATTGCAATCCACAGAATATAAACCCTGAACTGGATCATGTTTTTCACACACGTGCGCGCACACACACAAATACCTACAATACCACATTTGTTAATTTAACACACCTTAATTGAGCTTATATTATGTGTGGGAACAGGTGCCCTGGAGGTGTTGAGATGCATAAAGACATAATCACTGACTTTAAGGAGTTCACAGTAGCCTTGGTGGGGAAGACAGTGCCAACAACAATGAACACATCCTGATAAAATGCTCTAATGGAGATGTACCATGGGATGAAAGAGGAAGGGCTCCTGATCTCACCCCAGGGGTAGGTGGTAGCAGAGAGGGAGTAGGGCATTTAGGAAAGGAGCAGCTTTACATTCTTTTTTTTTTCCATTAGGGAAATATTTCTCTGTGGGGCTAATTCTATCATCAGCAATTATAATAGATTTAAAAGATTTGAATAATACATCAGTTTGAAATTTATATCTTTGTGATGATAATATTAGCTAACATTTATTGCAATATAAGCCAAGCAGTGTGCTAAGCGTTTCAGTCATTTAATGCTCACAACAGTCTTATCAGGTTGATACTATTATTATCCCCCCTTTTATTATTGATGTTGAAATTGAAACAGATTTCACAATTACTTCCTCTTATGCATTAACTGAGTTGATGCTGCCACAAGTGTATTTTTGTATTTATAGAGCCGTTATTGACCTTTATATAATATTCCTAGAATGTTTCTTAATTTTTACTACCCATATTTTTGTTTCTGAGGCATGAAATCTCTTTCTGAAGCTACAGATCTTTAACACCTGAAAGCAATATTATAGCTGTGGATTTCTGCAAGAGGTTTAAAAAAAAATTGTTGCTTCAACAGAATAATTTGTAGTATACTATAAATTTCATAAAATGCCACTTCCTTAAGATTCAGAGAACAACTCAAATTTTAGTATTTGAGTGCTTGACAGTAGATTGTCATAGAATAAGGAGTTACTGTGTGCTTTTAGATCGACAGCTTATCTTGACATAAATCCAGGTGAGGAGTTTTCAGTAGTGTTTTGATTTTTATATGGAAAAAATTTTATATACCATTATACCATTTATATACCATTACCATTTTTATATGGAAAAATTTTTGTATACCATTAAAGATAAATATTACTAAATTCTTTAAACTCAGAAATTTGATATCTAGTCTTATTTCAGAAACTGTATATAATTGAGTAATTTGTTATAGTTTTTAAAAATATATAAGGCATATTCATTCATGTACACATACCATATACATGCACTATTACAGAAGCACATGAAACGTTATTTGCAGTTTTTGTTTATAGGTAAGACTTCAGATTCTGGAGTCAGAAAGAGCTGGGTCAAATAATTCCTACTTTCTTTTTTTTTTACATTTGCCGTGTATATCTTTGCCCATCCTTTTGTTTTCAAACTATTTAAATTATTTTGATTTAGATAGATCTCTAAATCAGCATGGAGATAGGTTTTGCTTTATGAGTCAATTTGTCATTGTATTTTGTGTTTTCTGTTTTTAATTATATAAATGTTAAGTCTTTCACTGTGTAGTCTTTCTTTGCTTTTTTGTTCTTTTGATATTTAGAAAGGTTTGTATTTTTGTCTTATTAGTTACTTTATAAGATATTTTAGTTCTCTATTCATAGTAACTATTAGCTGTTTTCTATGAAGAAAGGTAAAATTCTTTTAAAATACTCTCTTCTCTCTTCCCCTTTCTCTTCTGCATCACCCAGTTTCAGTCAATAGTGAATAGTATGTATTCACAATTGTATTTACATTTGCACTATTATGTATGCTTTTACTTCTACTGCTTGATTTGTGAGCTTTAAGGCTATCTATTGACTCCCAGCTGTTACATCAAGGTAAGCAGTAAGTTTATTATACTTCCTGCTCCCTTTCTCCCTTCACCCAATTTTTGTTATTTGAATTTATACATTGTTATAGCCTATAATGTTTGTGTTCTACTTTATCACCTTTATCTCTTTCTGTTTTAGTCTTAATCTTTCAGTTAAATATATATAATGCTCACCCAAGCACTTTTGCAGAAGTTTTTCCCAGTTATCCTGCGGCTGGTTAAAGTTTATCCTCTGGTAGTTTCTCAATAACGAGTCATGAAAATAATATGGGAATATTATTCTTACAGCATTTTCAGAACTTCTTTTTGTTGCTTTACACTTAGGATGGCTTAGCAGGTATAAAATCCTTGGCTCACTCTTTCTTTCCTTGAGTATCTTACAGGTGTTGTGCAGATGTATTCTGGCATTAAATGTTGCTGTAGAGATGTGTGAAGCCAACTTGAATTTTTTCCCATGATTAATGATTTGATCTTTTTGCCTGTTGGCCCCCAAAGATTCTCTCTTTGTCTGTAATATTTAGTAATTTTACTAGGATATGGTGGTGTAGGATATACTGGCACGTGTGTGCCTTTTAATATGTAGATTCAAATCTATTTTTATTTCAGGAACGTTTTCTTTAATTATAACTTTAAATATTTATTTTGTTTGATCATTTTGGTTTTCTTTCTTGGTGACCCTAATTATATGTCTGTTGGATCTCCCTTTGTATATCTTTTTTGTTTATTATTTTCTCTTTAATCCTTTTAGACACTTCATTTGTTTGTTTCTGTCTTTAATGTCTCTTACTGTGTCTTCTGCAATGTCTCTTTGTTCTGCTTTCAGTTTCTTCTTCATTTCTGTGATGCTTTTGTTTTTGCTTCTGTTTCTTCCTTGAGTTCTGCCAATTCATGCTTCCTTTGTTCCTGTTGTCTAGACAGTTCTTCCTTGAGTTCTTATTTATGCTTTGTGAGCTTCTTCATAGCGGGGTGGCTTCATTGATTTTCTTAAATTCAAGCAAGAATATTCAGTTATAGTTTTTATCTTCTCCATTGTAATGTTTTTCTAGCAGTATTGTTTGACAGCTGGTACGTTATGCTGCTTGTTTCTACCATTTTTCTTATAGTATCTCCAAGTCAGTGCTGTGCCGGTTACATTTTTATTCCCTGTGATTTAGTGAATTGGATTTTCCTCAGTTATTTGTAGGAGGTGTGGGTGGGGCCAAGGTGTATTTCCAGATTTCTGCCTCAGAGATAGTTTTTTTTACATATGGCGCCTGGGTGTGTTCTCTGTGTTGCCACAAGTCCTCTGCCTCTCCAAACCAGACCGAGTCTAGGAGGCTTTTTGCCACCAATTCTGGACTTCCCACTCCTTCCTTTGCAGCTGTGACTGGAGGGACACAGCCACAGCATGCCAGTGTAAATCCCTCTCCTTAAGAGTGTGTGGTTTTGCTGTTGCTTTCTGAGATCTGCCATTATTGGGCCCTCCTCATCACATGCCACACGTTCTGTCTCTGCTGTCCACTCCCAATATAGATTCTGTCTGATATCAGCTTTGTTTGATCTCAGTCAGATCTCATGTATTTTGGAGTTTTTATATTTTTCTTTTTCTCCTAGGTTTGCTGGAAAAGTTTTGTGAGGTTTTCTTTTCCTCTTTCTCCTTGTTGCTATGTATATTTTCCAGGAAGATTCACGTCTATAACTCTACTGTGTTCATGCCAGAAAGTGCAACATAAGACTTATATTCAACTATGTAATTATAATTCAGTCAACTCTGTCTCCATCCTAATGCATTACTAGTTGATTATTATAAAATGGAGACCAACTTTATTACATAATTTTCTTTAAGGTCTGTCCAAAAGCAAGAAATAGCCTCCCCAAGGTTTTTTTCCTCCTAAACTGTTTTGGGTTTTGGTTCTCAAACTGTTTTGATTCTTGGAATACTTATCACTGGAGTATAGTTAAGATATCCACTCTGTTTCCACTTGGCTACAGTCAGAAAATGTCACCAAAATGAATGGAAGAAGTGAGTTACCTTTGATACTTGAGTAAGGAATATGAATGAAATGTAACATTACTACTGCTCTCTAGGGTCTGGTCTATAGACCACCTTGAAAACTTTAAGGATGACTAGTGCCCCCAAACTTTGAAAATATATTTATAGTATATTATAATGATTAAACATATTAAGTATATATATTAGTAAAGTAAAAAGTGTATTATCTCTATTAAATATAGTATATTTATAGTTTATCCGTTACAAACTAGTTTCAAGAGTTTCTTTTCAGAGTTTGCAAACTAGTGGCCATATTCAGCAGCTGATGGGCTTTATTTGACCTTTGCAGTATTTCAACTTTTCTTTTAATTAGTTGCCAACATTTCAAAATTAGGGGGATTTCCCAAAACGTGAAAGATAAAACCAAGATTTCCAGCTCTTGAGAAATTAGAAATCTGGCTGTGTGGGGCTCTCACATCTGGCAGCAGTTTGCTGGAGCTGAGTGATGACCGCCTCCTTTAGATGGGCCTGTGCTCTCCACTTCACCCAAGAGCCCACGCCTTCCTTGTTTTACTCTGGACCTGCTTTGCTCGTTTACATTACCCACCTGGACCCCAGAGGCTCAGATGATGTTCATTTAAAAATACTCAAGTAACAATTACTAGGCTATTTCTGCTGGGCATATGATAGTTTTGCATTTATGTGCCTTAATAGTGCCTATATACTAATGAGTTCTACCATTAAAACTGAAAGCTTGTTAGTCACCTCAGCTGCTGATTTCATGAAGCAGAGGCATGCCATGAAAACTGAAAAATAAAGTTCCGTTAGTAAGAACTGTGGTCGTGGGTTTTTCCAAGTTTCATGTACCGTATTACTAGCCCAGTGAAATGTTTCCTGTTATTTGTGCACTCGTTAATTAGTAGAATGTCTCAATTCTTCTTTTGAATATAGTCATATAAAAATCTAGATTATTAAAAATTGGTTATTCTCTTTGCTTTTCATGTTTTGAATATGAAAAACAAAGCAAGTCTAGTTGATTTCTGTTTCTTTAAATTATAGTGCAGATAATTTTAAAATAGTATTGTAAAAAACATGCATAAATTTTAGTTATGAGGTTATACATTTTCTTAAGGTTTGGTAGATCTGATCAAGTTTTGCTAGTAAAACACTTTTCCCCAAACTTTTTTCTTTCTTTTTTTTTGTGGTACGCGAGCCTCTCACTGTTGTGGCCTCTCCCGTTGCGGAGCACAGGCTCCGGACTTGCAGGCTCAGCGGCCATGGCTCACGGGCCTAGCCGCTCTGCGGCATGTGGGATCTTTCCGGGACCGGGGCACGAACCCGTGTCCCCTGCATCGGCAGGCGGACTCTCAACCACTGCGCCACCAGGGAAGCCCCAAACTTTTTTATTACTCATTAAACTTTAAGAAACCATTATGAATCAGGTATATAAACACATTTTGCATATGTTATTAACTTGGAGTTTACATTATTTGACACTTTAAGGGATAAAACATCTGTAAATTTAAACACATCAAGATGTTTTTGAATCATCAAAAGACTAAACTATGAACAATATAACTTTACTATATATGTTAAAAATTTATGTATACATATATAAATTGAGGTAGAATTCACATACCATAAATTTCACTATATTTAACAAATAAATGGTTTTTATTATAGTCACAATATTGTACAACCATCAGCGCTGACTAATTCTAGAACATGTCATTACCCCAAAAGAAGCCCCAAACCCTTTAGCAGTCACTCCCCATTTCCTCCTCTGTTCAACCCCTGGCAACCTCTAATCTCTACTTTGTATGGATTTGCTTATTCTGGACATTAATATAAATGGAACTGTACAATATTTAGCCTTATATGTTTGGCTTCTTTCACATAGCATAGTGTTTTCAAGGTTCATCCATATTGTAACATGTGTCAGTACTTTATTCCTTTGTATGTCTGAATAATATTCCATTGTATGGATAGACCACATTTTGTTTATACATTCGTCAGTTGATGAACATCTGGGTTGTTTCCACATTTTGGCTATTGTGAATAATGCTTCCATGAACATTCGTATACAAATTTGGGGGTGAACATATGTTTTCAAATCTCTTGGACCTAGGAGTCCAATTGCTGGGTCATATGATAATTCTATGTTTAACTTTTTGAGGAACTGCCAAACTATTTTCCATACCAGCTGTCCCATTGTACATTCCTACCAACAGTGTAGAAGAGTTCCAATTTCTCCATATCCTCACTAATAGTTATTATTTTCTGGGTTTTTGTTTTTGTTGTTTTAATTTGGCCATCGTAGTGGATGCGAAGTGATAGCTCATTGTGGTTTAGATTTGCATTTCCCTAATGACTAATGATGTTGAGCATCTTTTCATGTGCTTATATATGTCTTTAGAGAAATGTCTATTCAAATCCTTTGCCCATTTTTAAATTGGATTATTTGTCTTTTTAGTATTGAGTTATAGGATTTTTTTCTGTATTTTATATACTATACCCTATCTATTTTTTCACTGGTTGCTTGTGCTTTTCGTGTCATCTAAGGAACCACTGCCTAATCCAAGGTCACGAAGATTTACACCTATGTTTTCTTTTAAGAGTTTAGGTTTTATGTTTAGATCTTTGATCCATTTTGAGTTAATTTTTCTATATGGTGTAAGGTAGGGGTCCAAACTTCATTCTTTTGCATGTGGAGGATATCCAGTTGTTTTAGCATTGTTTGTTGAAAAGACTATTCTTCCCATATTGAATGATCTCGGCACCCTTGTTGAATATCAGTTGGCCATATGGGTTTATTTCTGGCCTCTCAATTCTGTTCCATTGATCTATATGTCTGTCCTTATGCCAGTACCACGCTTTCTTTATTACTGTAGTTTTGTACTAAGTTTTAATGTTAAGTATATTTTGTTGTATTTTAATTCTTAAAAAATTCATGATCCTTTTTGATATGTATAATGACTTCAATAATGAGGCTAGTTCACTAATCAGAACTAGTTTAAAGCTGTTTTGGATTTAAAAGTGTTTACTGAAAACCGTGTTTTTCAAGAATTAACATTCATAATTGGGTTAAATCACCCCTTTTTACCTCTGTGTTAAGGAAATGCTTACTAGCTATGTATTTCTCTAGGAGTTGTCTTAGAAATAGTGTGATTAGGAATAACGATATTTCTTTCCTGTTGCTCTGTCAAGAAAACAGGACCTTAGTTGTAGAAGTATCTTGTGCGATTGATCAATCAAATGCTTATTGACTGCCTACTGCCAGTTAGCAAAGTTATTGATTTGTATAATACTGTGTTAGAGAGTGTGATTTAGATTAATTTCTACCAAAAGGATTTTTGGCATAGTTTCTACTTTGATGGATGGCTTTGGGAATAGTTGAGTTTGCTATGAACTATGTGTTCAAAATGCTCCTGCGAAAAGTTTTCTGAAAAATGGAGCTCAATATACAGATTTCCCGCTCATGTGATGGTTCCATTTTCTAAAGTTAATTTAATTTTAAAGTTAATTGAGGTCTTTGCAGAGAAGAAAATTAACTAGAAGCTAAATTTATGTTGTAGAATAAAGTATGGATTACATGGATAAGGAAAAAGGATGTCATTTTGAATGAGTCACAGGCTGTTTTTTATGGGTGGGATAGAATTAGTTTTTGAATATGAGAGGCTAAATTAGGCAGTCATTTGAAAGCTGAAATAATCATTTAAAGCTGTTTTAAGCCTCAAATACTTATATACAGGTGTTGTATTTTTAACAAATAATAGTTATTGCTAAATAAGTATGATATTGGAGACAGCACGACATATTAGAAAAAAACATTGACCTACAAAAATTTCTTTTTAATTTATTTATCTTTGGCTGCGTTGGGTCTTTGTTGCTGTGTGCAGGCTTTCTCTAGTAGCCTTGAGCGGGGGCTACTCTTCTTGTGGTGCGCGGGCTTCTAATTTCGGTGGCTTCTCTTGTTTCAGGGCATGGGCTCTAGAGCGCAGGCTTAGTAGTTGTGGCGCACGGGCTTAGTTGCTCCACGGCATGTGGGATCTTCCCGGACCAGGGCTCGAACCTGCATCCCCTGCATTGGCAGGCGGATTTTTAATCACTTCGCTACCTGGGAAGTCCCAAAACATTGTCTTATGAGTTAGTATGAGTTTGAGTCCTGCTACCACCCATTGTTAGTTGTATAACTAGTTATAGTTACTAGTTACTTAACTTACTGAACTAGTTACTTAACTTCTCTGAGCCTCAGTTTCACCATCTTTAAAAATGGAGGTTATAATATTTATCTCTTGTGAAGCTTAAATGTAAAGTGAATAGCATGATGTTTCTATAAATAATAATAATATTATTACCATTATTATTATCATTATATTAATGCCTAGGAAAACAATTATATTAACCTTTGGGGGAAAGGTATGTCTAAATGAATAAAAGCTAAATTTATGGAATAGTTTTAGAAATACATTTGAGGATATTCACACTTAGCTAATAGTATATCTCAATATAGTTCTTGTGCTGTAATCAATAAATAAAAATCATTTATTATTAGTAATTTAAGCCATAGTCTAACTAAAATATTAACTGAATTTTATGTTTGTAAATTATGAAATGCTTCAAAGCAATTTATGTTTAACTACATTCTAATTCATTCAGTCACCTATTCTAATACCAAATATTTGAGTGCCTTCTCCATCAAGCACCATGCTGGTGGTGGAAATAAAACTGACAAATAAAATGGGACAGCTCCTGTTGACTTTTTCATGTGGGAGACAGAAGGAGTCACATGATAACCGTGTAATCACAAGTGTGAAAACAACAAGTATAGAGGCTATAAGAATAAGTAACAGAGAGCTTGTTCTGGAGGTGATGGTGTCAGGGAGGAATGGCCTCCTTGAGAAAGTGATATTGAGACTCAGACTTCAAGTATGAGTGGACCAGGTGATGCTGGGGGAGGGGCCACATATACAGAGGATGAAAAGAGTTTGTCATGTTTGAGGAACAAAGGGAAGGCCAGGTTGGCTGCAGCATGGAGTGAATGAAGAGCAGAGTAGTAGGGGTGGTGGTGTTGGTGGGGGTGAGCCGATGAGGCCAAGTCCACTGAGGCCTTGTAGTGCTTACTGAGGATTTTGAAATTTATCCTAAGAGGAAACAATGCAAGGATTTTAAGCAAGGGAATGATGAACCCAGGTTCGTATCTGAAATTTGTAACTGTAACGATGAAATCAGATTTGTATCTGTAATTCTGCCTGTTTTGTGGAAATGGACTAGAGAGAAGTGAGAGTGTGCAGGCGATACCCTCTGGAAGAGTCTCAGCTTCCCCTGGTGAGGAGATAGTTGCTTGGCCCAAGGATGACGGCAGTGGAGATGGAAAGGAGTGAACTAATTGGAGAGTTTTATAGGAGGAAATCTGTCAAGACTTGCTGAGGGATTGAACATAAAGGTTGGAATACATGCGCAGGTGACTGGGGTGACCATGAGGTTTCTGGTGTGAGATGCTGGGTGGATAGGGAAGCCCACAGAAGGAGCAGTGTCAAGAGGAAGGATGAAAATTGAGCACAGGCTGAGTGAGAAGCATCTAAGTGTAGCTCTGGAGTAGACATGGATATGCAGTCTAGAACTCAGAAGAGAAACCTGAGCTAGAAAGATAAATTGGGAAATTACCAATGGTATTTAAAGCCATGGAGATGGGTGGGTTCACCTAGGGAGACTGTAAGTACTGAATGATTAGAGACCCAGGGTCAGACTCTGAGGGCATGCCAACATTTGGAGGTTGGGGAGAGGAGGATGGTAGAGCCTGGGAAGGAGCAGCTAGAGAAGTAGAATGAATGCCTGCCCTACAAGTGTGTGTCAGAGTCAGCAGTGTTCCAGGGCTGGGGCTCTCCATGAGAGCTGCTGAGAGTTTACCTTTTGTAAGATGAGAGCTGGTTTAGCCTTTCATTGATTTGGCAAGAACAGCTTCGTTGAGGTGGTAGAAGTGGAAACTAGCTTGGAGTGGGTTGGAGATGAATGTGACTGGAGGAGCTAAAATGGAAACATGAACGTATGACTTTCCAGAAGCGTGGCTCTGAAGGAATAGAGAGTGATAGTTGCAGGAGAGAAATTGGGTCAAGGGAAGGCTTTAAATTTTTTTTTTAAGATTTAAAAGTTTAGCTTTCAATCCACTTAGAGTTGTACCTGATGAAACCAGGGTCATTTACTTACATGCCTCAGGTATTTAGGAATCTATTCTAAGACTGAATGAGAGAAAGCTAATCAGGGCTCCATGATACAATGAAACATGGAAAGCACTTAGATGCTGGCTCTGGTGACAGAGGCAGGCAGCAAGGCAGGGCCTCCATAATTTGATCCTGTTCTCAACTTTCATTCAGTAAGGCTGCTTTCCCTTGGCCCCTCTGCATTTTCTCATTCATATTCTTCCTGTCCCTAAAATCTGTTCTTCAGTTTCTTTGAAAATTTATCTCCTTGTCTAAGCCTATGATGTCCTTGCCCCCTACTCCAGTTTCTACTGTTTCCGTCTTTCTGAACCTCTTTGGCGTCTACTCTGTAACTGTGGTTATGAACCTTTGGGCTGAGAGTTTCGGCAGTGCTTCAGAGTTCTCTCAGGGGGTCAAGAATCCATACACATCTTAAGTAACATCTGTGGTTGTATAAATAATGGGTCTTATAAATACATGTTAATACTTTTCAAATATATGTAGCTGCTGTTCTGATGAATAAGAAATCCCTTAAAAGCATTATAGACTTTACAGTTGCTTTTTGTTACAGATCTTTTCACTCATTGCTTTAAAAAACTACTAGCATAGATCTCTGCCACATTTTTTTTTTTAATTTAAATTAATTTCAGATTGCTCTACCACTCACTTTGAGCAACAGTCTATTAATGATGGAGGGGGTAAATGTTACAAGATATAAAGCCAACTATTTATTAGGCTGCTAATCTAGGACAGTAAGACAAGTGTTGGTGAAATGCTCAGATTTCATGTATCATTTCTCTGTGCTCTGAGTGCCCGTATTGCCAGGCCCAGGGCTTGTCACATTTTGTGACATTAAAAAAGACTCTTCATACTTGGAACAGTTAGGACTCACTGCTCTACAACATAAAACATTCAGGATTCTGCTTCATGTTTTTCACTGTTGATTTCACCTTTGCTGTTCCTGTCTCTTTAACTCATCAGTTGCTTCAGGGCAGCGGCTGTGGCTCGTTCTTCTTCCTTATACCTTCCTGCAGAGGTTGACAAGCTACAGCCCTTAAGCCAGATCCAGCCCACTGCCTGTTTGTTTTGCAAGTCCTCTCCAGCTCAGGAGGTTTTTATAGATGACGGTTTGCAACTGATTTTGAGCTGATGATAGGAAACACGAACTTTGAACCCCAATTAAGTAAAATCTTACCCCTTGCAAGAAAGGATTTTATTCTACTCATTAGTAGACCAATATTGCAAAAAGTTGTATTCAGTTATTTTTATAGTTTGAATTTTGTCAATAAAAAATTTGTAGAAATGTGTTGGAAAACAAATTTGTTATGTAAATACCTATATAATATCCTCAATTTTGCTTCTTGGCCTGCATAGCCTAAAAGTTTTACCATCTGACCTTTTAGAGAAAAAGTTGACTGATCCTTGCCTGATAGTAGTAGTTCCCAAATCTGTCTGCACATCTGCATTATCAGAGGAGTTTTAACATGTACATATATGAACTTCTCTACCCTGGAGATTCTGATCAATATATTGAGATGGAGCCTGAGAACCTATATTTTTAACAGGCTATTTAATTGTTTGGGAATCACTGCCTTTTAATGCATTTGTAGGGTTGAACTCCAAGAGATAGTGAAATGAATATTGAATTAGATATCATAGGAAAGCTTGTTATTTTCTTACTTCAATATTTACTAACTATGGGACCTTATCCAAGTAACTACTTGTTCTGCAGGTTTAAAAAAAATTTCTAGTTCCTTTGTTTATAGGTGGTTTTGCTTAATCTTCTACATAGTAGATCTTTTACCTTTTGGGGTTCATAAGAACCTCTTCTAGAGTCTGATGAAAGCTCTGCACCCTCCTCTCAGAAAAGTACACCTATATTAACTTCCTGTGGCTGCCATTACAAGTGACTACAGAAGCACTTAAAACAACAGACCTTAATTCTGTCACATTTCTGGAGGGCTGAAGTTCAAATCAAGGTGTCAGCAGGGCTGCACTCCCTGCAGAGGCTCTAGGGGGAGATTCCTTGTCTCTTCTAGCTTCTGGTAGCTCTCAGCATTCCTGGGCTTGTGGCTGCATTACTCCAAGCTCTACCTCAAGGTCCTGTGGCCGCCTCCTCTTCTCTATGTTGTCTTCTCTGTGTGTCTCTTGTAAGGACACTTGTCACTGATTGAGGGTCCATCTGGGTAATCCAGAATTAGCTCCTCTTCTCAAGATCCTTAACTAAATCACATCTTTTACCATATAACGTAACATTCACAGGTTCCAGAGGTTTGACATGGGTATCTTGTGGAGTGGGGGTAGGGAAGCATTTTTTGGCTTACCACAGCACCTTTGCACGTGCTCACAGTTTTACAAACAGTTTCAACAGGTTTACAACTCTTTGAAGTCCATTTATGGACCCTATGGACTCCAGGTTTGAGCTCCATGCTCAGTGAGAAGAGCTTTACACCTTAGTGTATTCTAGTCTATTTACTCTCTCCTCTGTGTCATGTCTCCTATTAATACCAAACTAGAAATGATGTTTTCTTCCAGTGACTTAGATTCTTCAATTTATCATATGTTTTTTGAGTTAGTTTCTCTGGTTCCTTTAGGAACTATTTATCTCCTAATAAGATTTACTGTTAAAATAAAAGCCTTTTCCAATCCCTTTTACTTAATTCTGTTGCAAGGAGACTAACTTCTGTGTAAACTGTAGATAACTGGTAATCCTTCCAGTGAGAAGAAGAACTTACCTTGATCGAGTACCTGATGTGCCAGACCTTTTAGCAAGTGCTTACATGTGGTTTCCTATAAATATTGAAAGCAGTCCTGAGAGGGAAGTAATATCAACCCCATGAAACAAATGAGAAGAGGAAGACTTCTGGAAGTTAAGTAACTTGCTTAATGTGGGTGACAGAGCTAGCAAGGGATGGAGCTGGTCTTTGAATGAAAGTCTTCTACTCTAAAGCCCATGCTATTTTCATTATACCTTGAAAACAGCACACTTCCCTTTTAATTGAATGGTTAATAATTTCATTAGACAGGGGCTATCCATAGTTTGGTTTTAGGGTCCAACAGACTTAGATTTCAGTCAGATTTATAGCGCTTACTCACAGTATTATCTTTTACAGTATCTTCTCAGATTCTTATCTTTAAATAAAATTGATATAATGTAAAATAGATAGCTAGTGGGAAGCAGCTGCATAGCACAGGAAGATCAGCTCGGTGCTTTATGACCACCTAGAGGGGTGGGATAGGGAGGGTGGGAGGGAGGCGCAAGAGGGAGGAGATATGGGGATATATGTATACATATAGCTGACTCACTTTGTTATACAGCAGAAACTAACACCATTGTAAAGCAATTATACTCTAATAAAGATGTTAAAAAAATATTATTCACCCACATAAAGAAAAAAATAAGATTGATATATGGCCTGTTATGCCTTATAGTGCTGCTGTGGCAATTGAGAGAATATGAGTGAAAGTCCTTTAAAATAAGAAAGTTTTCCTAATATGTGGTACAATTAAATCATTTCTCCTTTGATTATATTCTTAGTACTTTCTTCTTTCAGTATCCTAGGTTTCAAAGCTTAGGAATATGGCCAAGCCTCAACCCAGAGGGTATATTGGCTCCAACCATGAACTCCTTTGCTTCAGGCTTCTTGGACAGTTGGCTGGCATGAATGCTTGTATGTGCTTTCTGCTCTTTCATTTTAAGGGGCATCCCCAATTTTGTCTAGCTCAGCGCCACTTAGGATATCTACGTTCGTGGTGATTTTCTGAGCAGTTCTCTTTTTAACTTTTTAACTCCTCTCATTGCCTCTTTGCCATGGGTTTGGTTAGTGCTCTGGAACTGTGCTGTGGAAAGTCTTCCCCTTTTCTCTGTCCTCCTCCCCCAACTTGTTCGCACCCTCATTCATCTGTAGGTAAGTCTGTTACCCAAAGCTAACATCCCATCTCTCTTGCTTCACGTTACTGATTACTATCTCCTTCTATCTTTGCTCTTAGTCTTCCAGGATATAAAGATACTAAAGACATTCTCACCTTAAAAAAAAAAAATCCCCCACTTAACAACTAGCTACTCTCCCAAATCCCTGCAGCCCTTCATCCCTTCCCTCCACCCCACATATTGTCAGTTCCTTTCCTGCTGGGTTTCTGTGGTTTGTGAGATAATGTGCAGAATTCTGGTGCTCTAGCAGCCTGGCCCAAGCCTACCTCTTAAGCTACATCTTTTGGTATTCCTTTATTCTTCCTGTTACATTGCAGGATGTCCTTTCTATCAAGAGCCAGTCCCTTTGCTTAGATTCCATTCCTTCCTGCTTGCCCAGGAACCTTTCTCCATTGTTAATCTCCTCTTTATTTAACTTTCATAAAAACTCTCAAATTTCCAATTACTTTTAAAAAATTGGAGGGTCTGGTAACCGGGGCCACATTCCCAGATATCGGCAACAGCCTGGAGCTGGATAGGTAGCTGCCCTCTTTGGGGGTGGGGCATGCACTCTGTTTTTCACACAGTCCCACTGCTCTCTTCTGTCATATAGGAAGCCCACTTCCCTCATTTATGTCATCTGCCTGGTGACAAGAAAAGGGATTTTATATCTCCTGGCCTAAATTGTAGTATCTGACTTCTAAAAGTACCTCTGTAATCTGACCTCTTATTTACAGATACAACCTCATTTTCCATTTTTCCCAGTAGTAACTGTCTGTTCAAGGCCATTTCCCCCATGTCTTTGGTATCTCTTCCCTTCATGTTTTAGCTCCCAATGATTTCTTCTTTCCCTGCCTCCTGTGGTACGTATCTTCATGTGTAATGCATTAATCCCCAATTTATCTTTCATTCCCAATAAGTGAGCAGACCTCTTGAGGGCAGGGATCATATTGCATCAATTAAAAAGTTTGCTTAAGTTTTATTTGGAAGAAAATGTATTTTTTTAAAAACTGAAATCATCCAGCTCAGCGAGCTGCTGCCTCAGTAAGATGCTGGCCTGATGACAGGCACACGCCAGCTGAATTGATGAGGAACAGCAGATTCACAATTCCAGTCTCAAGCTTCCTCCAGGGCATAGATCTGAGGACTGGAAAGGCTGGCAAAATTGCTTGTACTATTTAAAATGTTCTCTGTTTCAGTCTTTTATTTCTGCCCTTCCATGCTCTCTCTTCGCTCACCTTTTACTTTTTCTCTCTTTCTTTATTTTTTGCTAAGTTCCTATAGTTGAATTTAATGAGTTAATTACCTTGTGATAGAACCCCTGTATACGTTTATGTCCCCCGCAGTGGTAGAATCCTGTTTCTCTATGAAGAGAATAAAACTAGTTGGATGAATGAATACATCAGTAAGTGCTTTGGGGGATAGTGAGCAGGAGGTGCTGTAAATTAATTATCCTTACCATCTGTATGTTTTTCTTTGCAACTAATTCGGTCAGTCAAGAAGCAGCCGTAGAGTTCTGTTTCTTGTATTTGATAAAATATCTGTGAAGTGAGGAACTTGGATTCAGATATCTGTAAATTCCTTTCTAGCTGTAAACTTCATTAAAATCAAAACCCCTACCATATGTAATAGTCTGATTCTAAAACTATTTAGAGCTCTAGTAGCAAAGCAGAGAAGTACCCACATTGCCCTCTTATTTCCTAGCAATTTGGTGCAATCCTTTACCTTTAGGAGAAGTTAGAATTTCCCTTCTTCCAGTTACTCATTTTAGCAGCCTAAGGCAGATAGTACTTAATCCCACTGCTTACACTTTTCCCAATGGAAACAAATTAAAGTACCTTTGATTTAAATCCCCATCTCTGAATTTAGTATAGTGTTCTGTTGGTCAACTTACAAGTGAATGTAAGAAGCTATTTAAAAGGTTGAGAAAACAAAACTTTGAGCAAGTTGAGCATTTTGCATAGAGTGAAGTACTTTTATTGGAACATACTATAAAAAGAAACGTAAGATGTAAAGTCTTAGCTACTTCAGCTCTCAGTGGTTTAATAAAATACATTTGAACCAGACTACTCAGGGGGAGAGGTTTTTAGTTAGTGAAAGTGAGAAAATGAACATTTAAGAAACAAACAAAAAGAGTGCAGCCCAGTAGTAGTATCTTCCATTAATTTTTTTTTTTTTGCGGTACACGGGCCTCTCACTGTTGTGGCCTCTCCCGTTGCGGAGCACAGGCTCCGGACGCGCAGGCTCAGCGGCCATGGCTCACGGGCCCAGCCGCTCCGTGACATGTGGGATCCTCGCGGACCGGGGCACGAACCCGCATCCCCCGCATCGGCAGGCGGACTCTCAACCACTGCGCCACCAGGGAAGCCCTTCCATTAATACTTTGATCTGGGGAGAAAAACCTTCCTGAATTACAAAAGTAATAAGTCATGCTGAAAACAGAAAAATATAAAGAAAAGAAAGAAAAATAACAGAGCAAGAATTATCTGTAGTTCTGCCATGCTTTTGTCATCATTATCCTTGGTACTCACATTCTCCCCCAACTTCTAACCCTGGCAATCCCTGATCTGTTCTCTTTCACTGTAATTTTGTCTTTTTTGAGAATGTCATAAAATGGATTCATGCATTATGTAACCTTTTGAGACTGACTTCTTTCACTCAGCATGCCTTTGAAAGTCATCCAAGTTGTTGCATGTATCATTAGAATGTTCTTTTTGGTTGCTGAGTCGTATTCCATTGTATGAATGTACCACAGTTTATATCCATTCAGCTACTGAAGGACATTTGGTTTGTTTCTAGTTTTTAGCAGTTATGAATAGGCTGGTATAACATTCATGTACAGGTTTCTGTATTAACTTAAGTTTTCATTTCTCTAGGGTAGGAGTCAACAAACTATGCCCAATGGGCCACATTTTCCTGTTGCCTGTTTTTATATGGCCCTATGAGCTAAGAATGGCTTTTACATTTGTAAAGGTTTGTAAAAAACAACAACAACAAAAGAAGAATTTGCAACAGAGACCATATGTGGCCTGCAAAGCTTAAAATATTTAATGGCTGACCCTTTGCAGAAAAAGTTTGCTAACCCCTGCTCTAGGGTAAATACCCAGGAGTGGGTTTCCTGGGTCAGATGGTAAGTGTATTTTTAACTTTATAAGAAACTGCCAAACTGTTTCCAGAGTGGCTATACATTTTGCATTTCTATCAGCAGTGTCTACAAGTTCCAATTTTTCTGCATCCTTATCAAAATTTGGTATTATCAGTATGTTTAATTTTAGTCATTCTAGTAAATGTATAGTAGCTGCTCGTCATGGTTTTAATTTGTATTTCCCTAGTGGCTGATGATGTTGAACATCTTTTCATATGGTTGTTTGCCATCCTTATATCCTCTTTGGTGAGGTGTCCAAGTTTTCTGCCTGGTTTTTACTTGGGTGGTTTGTTATCTTACTGCTGAGTTTTGGAAGTTCTATAAGTATTCTGGATACAAAGACACAAATCCGTTGTTGGATATGTGATTGCATATATTTTCTCCCAGTCTTTTCATTCTTTTAACAGTGTCTTTTGCTGAGCAAAAGGTTTAAATTTCGATGAAGTGCAATTTACTGATTTTTTTTCTTTTATGAGTTATTAATTGTTGTATAAGGTATAGGTTTAGGTTTCATATTTTTCTAACATTGTTTTTTGAAAAGACTATTCTTTCTCCATTGGATTGACTTTATACCTTTGTCAAAAATCATTTAGCCATATTTGTGTGGTCTATTTCTGGACTCTCTTTTCTGCTCTGTTGATCTGTGTGTCTGATCCTTCACCAATACCATGCCATTTGATTATTGTAGCTTTACAGTAAGTTTTAAAATTGGGTAGTATGATTCCTCCAACTTTATTCTCCTTTTCAAAGTTATTTTGGTTTTTCTAGTTTGTTGGCCTTTCTTTATAAGATTTAGAATCCAATTGCCTGTATCTGCAAAAGTTCTTCTTGGCATTTTGATTAGAATTGTGTTTTACTTGTAGATCAGTTTGTGGGAGAATTGATATCTTTAATATGTTGAATCTTTCAATCCATGAACATGGTATTCATTTCATTTTGGCCTTCTTTAATTTCTTTCATCAGGACTTTGTAGTTTTCAGCATACAGATCCTGTCCATGTGTTTTAGATTTGTACCTAAGTGTATTTTTTGAGCTATTGTAAGTGGGATTTAATTTTTAAAAATTTCCTATCATTCATTACTAGTATAAAAATATGATTGATACTTACTGTTAGTAACTTTGCTAAACTCACTTATTAATAATAGGAGTTTTTTGTAGATTAATTGGGACATTCTACAGAGACAGTCATGCTATTTGTGAATATGGGCAGAATTATCTGTTCCTTTCCAACCTGTATGACTTTCATTTCTTTTTTTATTTATTTATTTATTTATTTTTGCATTATTGAACTGGCTAGGACTTCTGGGATAATGTTAAATAAGAGAGGTGAGATTGGACATCCTTGCCTTGTTCTCAATCTTAGGGAGAAAGCACTCATATAACTAATACTAAATATTATGTTAACTATAGGTTTTGTGTAGAAACACTTTATTACATTGAGGAAATTCCTTTCTGTTCTTAGTTTACTGAGAGTTTTTTTCATGAATGTATATTGGAATTTGTTTAGTGCTGTTTGTGCGTCAATTCATATGTGTCTTAGTCTGTTTGTGCTGCTATAACAAAATGTCACAGGCGGGGTGACTTATAAACAACAGAAGTTTATTGCTCATAGTTCTGGAGACTTGGAAGTCCAAGACAAGGTACCAGCATAGTCACCTTCTGATGAGGGCTCTCTTCATGGTTCATAGCCTTTTCACTGTGCCCTCATTTGGTAGAATGGGCTAGACAGCTCAGTGGGATCTCTTTTATAAGTGCACTAATCCCATTCATGAGGGCTCAACCCTTATGACCTAATCACTTTCCAAAGTCCTCATCTGCTAATGCCATCACCTTTGGGGATTAGGACTTCAACATTTGAATTTTAGGGGGACACAGACCTTCAGACCATAGCAATATAATCATGAGGTTTTCCTTCCTCAGACTGTTAATATAGTGGACTATTACACTGATTAATTTTTAATATTCAATCAACCTTGTATTCCTGTGATGATAAACCTTACTTGGTTGCAGTGTATATTATTGGATTCCATTTCCTAACATTTATTGAGGATTTTAATGGATATAAGTCTATAGTTTTGTTTGTTTGTTTGTTTGTTTCTGGTTTTGGTATAAGGGTAATGCTGGCCTTATAAAGTAAACTTGAAAGTTTTCCCTTCTTTTCTATTTTCTGGAAGAGATTGTTTAGAATTGGTGTTATTTCTTTTTAAAATGTTTGGCAGAATTTGCTAGTGAAATCATCTGGGCCAGAAGAATTATTTTTTGGAAGATTTCTGACTATAAAATCAATTTATTTAATAGGCTGCTTTATTTTCTGTCTTTCACATTAAAGGCTTTTTCTGGGTATCTGGTAATACCTGACCATCTGTTTTTATTTAAGAGTAGGGGACTATAAAGTTGATTGGTAGCCCTGTTTGTGGCTGCGTCTTGTCCACACTTAGCCTCATTGTAGGATAATCTGATTGGAATACTTCACTGGAGAATCCTAAATGTCAATATTTTTAGATCTTTTCTCTTGAGCTGATCAGATTTCCTAGAGAAGACTCCTCCAAACTCTTGCTGCCATATCCTGGGGCTGAGTGGGTAAAGATTAGGCATCAGAGGGCTTGATCTTTGTTTTCAATAAGCACATGTTCACTTAGTCCTCATGTAGTCTGTACTATTCTCATTTGTTATTTAACCTCACTCTGATTTTACCACAGGATTATATTGACCTAAATCATTTTGAACTTTCTAACGTAGTGGTTTTAAATGGATAGAGGTGGGGGTGGGATGTTTGGAAGTGTGTAGGCTCTTGAGGGTTGTAACAGAGAATGTTGGCCAGGTGTGCTAAAAGTTTTGCAGTGCTGATGACTGCGGGAAGAATTGCTTCTCCCGAGATACCAATATCTCCCCTGTTGGAAACTGTCTAGGTTTAAGTTAAAGCAAATCTCAATACCAGTTAGAGTTAATTATCACTTATTATCTTTGACTTTCTTGCTCTTTCTTTTTCCATTCTTGCCAGTGGTGATTTAGATTATACTGGTATTTGAAATTAACAACTATTTTAAAGTTTTCTTTTAAGCAGGTCGCTAGAGTGGAAGTGAGAAGACTAGTTAGGAGGTCACTTCAGAAGTCCAAGAAAGAAGTACTGATGGCTTGGCCTAGAGTAGTAGTAGTAAAGAAGGAGAGACAGAGGTTGCAGGATGTGTTTTGGAGATAGAGTCCAAAGGACTTAGAGATGGATTAAATATGGAGAATTGAGGAAAGGGGGGAATCAAAAGTGGTCTTAGGTTTGGTCTTGAACTGACTGGGTGAATGATGGTGTCCTTCGCTGAGATGGAGCAGACTAGGGTAAAGAGCTGGTTCTGTATTGAGCACATTAAATTTAAGATACCTGTATCCTGGGCCCAAAGACAATGTTGATTTTTTTTTTTTTCTTAGATACTCTTTGCCTTTTTAGACTTGTTTATTATTCAGCTGTCATGCAAAAACCTCTTGATCCTTGGCTTCTGCACCGTTCCTTATTGTTGCCGCCCACTAACCTTATTTGTGGAGGACTTTGGGACTTGGCTTGTCCACCCCACTTCTTGGCATAATCATGGGCAACGTCAGGGGCTGTGTGGGCAACTTACCCGTTCCTGTTCTCAAGGTTCCTTGATGTAGCCTGCCAGCAGTGACAGCATGATACAGTGGTTTTGAATCCCAGTTCCCCTACTGCCTAACTGTGTAACTTCGAAGATACTGCTTAACCTTCTGTGTCTCATTTTCTTCAATTGTAAATTGGGGATAACAGTGTCTGTACATTTGGGATTTTGTGAAGATTACATAGGAAAATAATGTGAATTATTTTCTCTTACTAATTATTAATGCCTGACACATAGTAAGCATTCTATAAATGTTGGCTATTAAGATTATTAGTATTTAATTATATATCTATTTAATAATATATACTACTATTATTCTTTTAGTTAAGCAACCCCTCCAAAAGCTACACCTTGAGCCTTGCCTCCTCAAATTTAACCTCTTAAATTAAATTAAATTAATTAAAGTGCCAAAAGGCACTGACCACAACTTCCTAGTATGTTCAATATACTTGTTTTAAGAAAATAAAACTCGTCAGAGCTAAAATTCCAGTGGTTCTTATTTACAGACATACATTAGATTCACCCGGGGGCTTTCTCACAACATCTGGGCCCTATCTATGGGGGTTTGAGTAGGATGGGTAAAGGTGGAGATGGGGGATGGCTTCAAGTATCTCTACTATAATAGCCCTCCCTCAGTTTTCTTTAGTGAATTACCCCCTTGCTTGGTTCCTTTCCTCACCAGTCTCCTCTCCATTAATCAGTACCTTAATCTACTTTCTCACGGCTACCCTTCATGTCCTCACTCCCTTTTTATCTTCCTCTGCTAACCCCTAACTTTGGATGAGTCCAACCCACTCTGCCTCCAATGTGTGTTACTGAAAGCCACAGTTCTTGAGCTACATGAGATTCTTTTATGTGTTTTGTTGCTCTCTAATCTTTACTATTCATATTAGAATACCTGACCTTACGTGACACGGTAGTTGTATGACTCTTTTAGTTAATAGTGGTTTCAAAAGTAACTTCAACTGTCATGTAATCTAATTGCCCAAGGACGTCTGTGATTCTGTCATTTATATCTCATTCATCTTCACACTATGTTTGAGTAGCATAATGATATTAATGTTTCTTAAGTGAGTCACAGAATGGTAAATAGTTTGCGGCATCAGCTTGCAGGCATTTTTTTTTGAACTTTGAGAAGTAAGGTATTATGGTCGTGTATAAAGCAACCTTTCTTCTCTGCATTAATTCTGTTTTGTGGGTCAGTATAACAGCTTTAGCATCACTGTTTTAAAGGAAATTGTGATGGTTTATTGTTTTTATTTTCTTTTTGAGATGTGAACTGTCATGATCAATTTTAGTCTAAAACTTTTGGGGGGAGGTTCATTAATTGTGTGTGTGTGTGTGTGTGTGTGTGTAGCAGGTGATAATCTTTGGCTTTGGTTTTTAACAAGAATTTTAAAAAATTCAATTACAACTAGGGAACTTTTCTTCCAGTTTTTACTCAGTTGTTTTTCATTCCCTTTGGAAGTAGTGGACCTGACCCAGTTCTTTTTTGAGAATTCCTTTCACAGAACAGTGTGTTAAAATATTTTTGTCCTTCTAATCAAGTACAATGTAAGAACTGGCAGGCATCCATAGCTTCTGTTCTTTAACATGAGACTAATTCTATTCCTTGATTAAGATACTGGCTCCATTATTATACTTACTGGTTTGGATAGCAGGGTATGATTTGAGGATCATAGCTATTTCATACATAAAATAAATGCTTTTTCTCTACAAGCATTTTTTAATCTTGATTTTGTTAGTCATATAACTTTCTAACAGTGATCTTTGAAGTATATAATGGTTTGGTAAAAGAAGAATACCATAGATACTGGAAATAAAATTTATTGTTGAATAAAATTTAGATTATTATAAAATCCAGCATGACTTTATTGCTACATCAGGATAATTTTAAAAAGTTGATCCTTCTACCTTCACTTGTTTGATTTAGTATGTGTGTGAGTCTTAGCAAATTGACATTTAGTTTGAAAATTAATTTTAGCTAAGTTATGGCTGAGAGATAAAATATGTATTGGATTAACTCTTAATGATTATACCCTGAAAGTATTATAGAAATAAACATTGAGAACCCTTTATAATACGTAATGGTAGATTTCTGTGATAATGTTCTGGATGTTTAAAATACAGTGCTGTTGTTCTTTTCCTATAGTTGGTTAGAAAAAAACTATAATTTGGGGGGAATAGAATGGAAAAGAGAAAGGATGGGGAAAATTGAGGAGGGTGGAGTATATTAGTTTCAGAGGGCTGCCATAACAAAGTACCACCAGCAAAGTTCCTGTGGCTTAAAACAACAGGAATTTATTCTCTCACAGTTCCAGAGGTTAGAAGTCTGAAACTGAGGTGCTGACAGGGTTGTGTTCTGTCTGAAGTCTCTGGTGGGAAGGATCCTTCCTTGCCTCTTGCTCGCTTTGGGTGGTTGTCTGCAGTCCTTGGCTTGTAGACACATCACTCCAGTCTTTGCCTCCATTGTCGCATGGCATTCTGCCTGTGTATGTCTGTCCAAATTTCCCTCTTTTTATAAGGATACTGGTCATATTGGATATAGGTTTAGGGCCCATCCTAATCCATCATGACCTCATCTTAACTTGATACATCTACAAAGCCCCTGTTTCCAAATAGGGTCACATTCACAGGTTTTGGATGGATGTAAATTTGGTGGGACACTATTTAAGCCAGAACAGAGAGTTCTAAATTCAATTTTTATTTTGAGATTTAAACCAACACACTAGATTTATCTACTTTATATAAAGCAAGTAAGATACATTTTAAGTAGAAAACTTATTTTTATTTGCAGTTATATTCACACATATGCTTTCCTACTGCACAGGCCTAGGTATCTAGTATTTTCCATTCATGTAGCAGAAATTGCATTAAAGGACTATTTGGTTATGAAACATCTATTTATATAGATGTAGAACTAGAAGACTTTCCACATTACCTCTTAATAGCCTAATATCTATAGAACCAAGTTAGACTTTTCTTGAGTGTTTTAACTGCATTAGAATAATACTTTTGTTCTTATTTGTTTTATATCCACAGTGCCTGATGCTGATTTATTGAGTGAAGAATGAATTAATGAAAGAATGGTGGGGTGTGTGTGTGTGTGTGTGTGTGTGCGCGTGTGCGTGTGCGTGCGCACGCATGTTCATTGAAGGGTTGTCAACAGAGATGTGTTATGAGGAGTTTTCATTTAGTAAATATATTCTCTCTTCACACGCTGTTCTGCACTTTGCTTTTATTACTTATAGTATATCATTCCATATTAGTGTAAAAATGCTATGATTACATAATATTCCATTGCATGGATATATTATAATTTATTTAACTAGTCTCCCTTTTTATTTTTAATTGTGACAAAAGACACATAACATAAAATTTACCATCTTAACCATTTTTAAGTGTCAGTATTGTTAAGTATATTCACGTTATTGTGTAACCAATCTCCAAAACTTTTTCTTTTTTTTTTTTTTTTTTTGCTGTACGCGGGCCTCTCACTGTTGTGGTCTCTCCCGTTGCGGAGCACAGGCTCCGGACACGCAGACCCAGCGTCCATGGCTCACGGGCCCAGCCTCTCCGCGGCATGTGGGATCTTCCCAGACCGGGGCACGAACCCGTGTCCCCTGCATCGGCAGGCGGACTCTCAACCACTGCGCCACCAGGGAAGCCCTAAAACTTTTTCATTTTATAAAACCAAAACTCCATACTAATTAAACAACTCCCCAGTTTTCCCTCCTGTCAACCACCATTTTAGAAATTTCTATGAATTTGAGCTAGTCTCTCTTTTTAGTTTTCATCTTTGCTCTTATAAACAATGCTGCAATAAAGAGCTTTGCATATGTGTCATTTTACACATGAATAAGTATATCTGTAAGATGAATTCCTAGAAGTGGAATTGCTAGGTAGAAGGATTTTCACATTTCTTAGTTCTGATATATATATCGCCAAACTGACTTCCAAAACTCTTGTACCAATTTATACTCCCCCTGCTCCCACACACAGTGTATATCAGCTATTCAAGTATGTTTCAGTAAAGTTAGCTTGTCAGCTAGACTTCACTGGCAACTTGGGAGAGGAAAGGCCGCTGTGAAGGAAAGTTGGTGTTGCTGGGCTGTCCCCAGTGTTCTACATCTATTCCTTAAGGATTACTTGACATCTGTAATGTAGTTTCCATTCTGCATTCATTTTAAAAACTTAAAAACTGGGCTTCCCTGGTGGCGCAGTGGTTGGGAGTCCGCCTGCCGATGCAGGGGACATGGGTTCGTGCCCCGGTCTGGGAGGATCCCACATGCCGCGGAGCGGCTGGGCCCGTGAGCCATGGCTGCTGGGCCTGCGTGTCCGGAGCCTGTGCTCCACAGCGGGAGAGGCCACAACAGTGAGAGGCCCGCGTACCGCAAAAAAAAAAAAAAAAACTTAAAAACTTTCACCGTATAGTGTAAGCTATTCGTGTGTTAGTAATAACTTCTGAGAGAATGACTGGAATACCTCACTTTGCAGGTAGGTACCACAACTGAATATATGTTCAGCCCAGCTGAAATTCCCTTAATACAAATCTTTAAGATCTTTAAAATGAATGCATAGATACCTTGCTTTAATGGCTGGTTTTTTTTTTTTTGGCTGCATTGGGTCTTCCATGCTGTGCATGGGCTCTCTAGTTGTGGCGAGCGGGGACTTCTCTTGTTGCAGAGCACAGGCTCTAGGCGTGGGGGCTTCAGTAGTTGTAGCACGCAGGCTCAGTAGTTGTGGCTCGCGGACTTTAGAGTGCAGGCTCAGCAGTTGTGACGCACAGGCTTAGTGGCTCCGCGACATGTGGGATCTACCCAGACCAAAGCTCGAACCCATTTCCCCTGCATTGGCAGGCAGATTGTTAACCACTGTGCCACCAGGGAAGCCCTTAAATGGCTTTTAATAATAAAAAAAATTAACGGAACTCTTTTCTCAAATGAACTCTTATGAGGAGCTCCGCTGTATTGGGGTGACAGTGAAAGGTGACTGTGAAGGAGGGAGGCTGGCAGAGGTAAAGCAGGTGAGCAACAGGTCTCCCATCCCTATTTCATCCAGAACTATTACACACAGGTGACTCAACTTCTTTCCTTATAGCAGTGAGTGAGATGAGTGAATGCTAACATATATTCAGCCTCTGGTAATTCACGTCAGACATTTGAGGAACCTAGAACCTTCTTTGTAGAGTCCTGATGTTTGACACTGATGCTGTTTTATTTTTTTGTGTGTAGTAAATTTGGTATAAAATGAGGCGTAACTGCCTGGAGATATCACTGTTTTCCTTAAAGTGTACATATAGGCTTTGGTGCATTGACTTTTCATCTGGAGATTTTTAATAAATGTAACATCCTTAATTAGTTTTCTTGTAAAATGAAAATGCTTACACATTTTATAATATTTGCATATGTTATTATAAAGTAGAATTTAAGGGGGCTTTGGGAACCACCTCCCAATGATGATCAGTATTAAGTTTTGAATTCATTTCCTCAGACTTTTTTCAATGTATTAAGTTGCATGTAAATTTTATTCCTTCTTTGAAAAGATGGGATTATATTTTATATACTGTTTTGTGGTATGTTTTGTTTACTTGATAAGAAGTCCTTTTGGGTTAGTGTATAGAGATATCCTCCATTCTTTTAATGGGTTTATACTCTTCCATTATATAAAAACTATCCATTCCCCTGTTGCTGAACGTGTAAGTTGCAATAAATATCCTTTGTGCATATCTTTGCCTGTTTGGACAAATGTTTCTATAGGATAAACTCTTAAATAGAATTTCTAAATCAAAGGATGGCCGTTTTACATTTTAACGGATGTTTTGGGTCTCTATAAAATATGAACATCCTGATTTTTATAGGAAATAAACTTAGTTCTAAACTTTTAGAAGTTTTAGCTAAGTGATGTATCATCATTAATGTGCACCAGTGTTTCTAATACAAGTCTTCTGGAAATGTATACATTTTTTAAATGACAGCTTTGAAACTTTTTGTTCTTACAGTGATGGAATGGGGGGAAGATATTAAAGCAATTTCAAAAGATGAAGCAGTAATGTTGGTGAATCATCAGGCAACAGGAGATGTGTGTACTTTGATGATGTGCCTCCAGGACAAAGGACTGGTAAGCCATCCTGAAGGCAGAGATAGGCTGCAGAAAGGGGAGGTTAACAGAGAATCAGTTTACGGATCTTACCACAGTTGGGAATGTAGACTTACACTTTAATATGTATACTTTTCATGAAAATTTAGAAAAATTTAAAAAGAGAAATATACTATGTATATAACTCTAAATTATTCTAAGAGAGGAATTTACAGACCTAAAGAAAAATAACTGGGATAATGTGGATTATATCTCCACAAAGCTGTTTTTTAAAAAAGATAACTGAAATGGAAGCAAAGTTAATATGGTTCAGCATGGGGCTGTCTTGAGGTGAGTGGTGGATTGCCAGTTTGAGAAATACAAACACAAAAAGCAGTTTGCTTAAGATAGAAGAGTAAAATTGGACAGGGAATTAGGTGATCTTGGGGATCTTTAGCCAAAAGAAAGTAAGGTAAATATTATTTTGGATTTCACTTAGAAAGCAAATTGAAAGGAAAGATATTAGGGCCATTTTATTCAGCGTTCTGGGGCTGTGTTTGAACTGTTGACTTCACATTGCTTATATTGCTAACTAAAACATACCTGTAAACTGGGAGGGTTTAAAATAAAGTCAGTCCTTAACATTAAACGAATTGTTACCTTAAGAGTAGGTAAAGCGGTTATGTTCATAGAAAAGTAAATAAATAGAAAATACATAAAATTAATGGAATTAATATTTGGCCTAATAGTGAAGAAACAAATCAATAGGTATTTTATAAGTGTTTCATATTTATGGTCACCGACTATAAATATAGAAGACCATCCTATAAGATACTATCCCCGTAAAGCAACTAATAATCTAGTGGTAGGTGGAGAGAGGGAATAGCAAACAATACTTAATTGCAAAGTGAGAAATTTTCAGTGGAAAGTGAGCTCACCATGTACTTGGTGGATATAGAAAACTTTGTGGAGGGGAGAGGACGTAAACTTGACCTTGAAGGGTGAGTAGAATTTAGTTAGGCAGAGTAGTGAAGCAAGGGCCTCTTCTTTAGTGAAATAATCTTGGCCAAAACACTAAGGCAAGAATACGCCTGGTGTGTTTAGGTCCCAGAGTTTGCATTCAGCAGCTCAGGGGTCAGAAAATGAGGTGACAGTAAATGGAAAATATGTTTGCTTATTATGGAATCTGTTTTTGTTGTTTATCTGAAAAGCAGAGGCATAATTTTGCTAGAATGTAGAATAAATTCAGTCCTTTCTTATATTCAGAATCATATTCAGAATTGTTATATCACTGTGTAGATATATTTGCATTATAATAATATTTACTGCCTGTCCCCTAAATTCTTGATGTTAAAATTGTGTAAAAACTAGTTTGTTTGGCTTTGTATCAAGGAGAACATTTTTATGCTTACCGATAAGATACTTATATTTATAGTGATTTTTCTGAGGGCCTACAGTGTCTTCTATTGGTTTTTGAATCTCAAAGAGTGCTTAAAACGGTGACTATAAATATGCCTAACTTTGTTACTCTAACTCCAGTTTGGCAGAGATGAGAACTGTATTAACCAGAGTATCAGGTAATCTGAGATTCACTGATATTGTGGACAAGAAAAATTTTGGTTTATTTGTTTGCTCTTGTAAAAAGATTTTAGTTGGTCTTTGGTTCATTTTTCTGTCCAGAGTTATTTTGTTTTTATTTTCAGATTAATTATACTAATGTTATTATCTAATATTACAAAATAATTTGAAACCTTGAAGAATTTTTTATCTTGTTTCATAAAGGAGTAATTGAGAAATAAAAAGGTGGAAACATGAAAATTTCTGGCTCCTGCATAATAAGTATGGGGCAATATTAATTTACATTCACAAGTAGGAATGTTTACTTGATTAATTGCATACTCCATGGGCACGTTCAAAGAAAGAAAGCTAATGCTAAATTGTGGGCCAGTTTAAAAATACTAGTTTAATGGTGATGTGAGCATAACATAGCTTTTTGAATTCAGGAATTCCTGTAGCGCCTGTCGTTGTTCCTCAGTGGGGGCACTGCTTGCATTTTGGTAGGACGGCACTGTTGTTCTTGACTGTCCTGCTGCACATTGTTTTCCTTACCTGACTGCAACCTACTATGTGCTAGTAGAACTCCCTGGTCATTGTGACAGCCAAAATTGACCTTGTAGACTTCTAAATGGGAAAACCATTGGCTCCACTAAAATTTCAGAAGGATATGAAGAATGGAGCCATTCATTTAAGCCTCCCCAGATGTTTTGACATGTAGAAAATTCGTGCTTCCGGGTAAAGAATAATTGATGTAGAGCAATTTTGTCCCTTGGAAATACCTAACAACGTTCTGAGTGACAGCCTGTGAAACGTTGACAGAGTTGATTCAGGCAGCTTGTGTTTACTGACCTCATTTTTTCAGAAATATGAAACAAAGGATTAGTTATATTTTCTAAACGTGCTGGTACCTTTTTAATAAGTATCTGTGAAGTGCGGAGTCTTGCCCTTTTCTGGCAATTGATGATAAAACCAAGAATTTTTATTTCTATCAATAGAATGTTTAGATATGTAATAAATATTTATTGACTTGTAACATTTCCCCTAAAATAAGTTAGGACAGAATTATCCATACAAATCTCAGAAGATAGCTTGGCTGTCTTACTGAATTTGTTTTACGTTACCCTTCTAACTGAGGCGGTAAATCCACTATAAATGTAAGATTAACCATAAAAGCTAGTTACTTTAGTGTTGGTATTAAACCCAGAGAGCAATAAATTGCAGCCACACTTCATACTGTATATAAAGCTCAAAGGTTTTACAGGTTGACTCCACTTGCTTTTTGTTTTGTTTCTTGGGGCACTTTTCAGCAAATTCCATTTAGTTCAGATCTCAATATATCTAAACAAAGTGGTTATCATTACAAAGCAAAACAAGATTCAAAAATGAGATGTTGGTGATTATTTTATTCTGTATTAAGTGATTTGGGAATCAGTCTTTCATGTATGTATCTTTATTTTTTTAAAGTTATTTTATATGGTAAAACTGTTGGAATAGGAGTCATGTAAATGAACTGTTCAGTGATACTGAAAAATTACATCAGAAGCTTGAATATTATTTGTGGGCTTTTATAATGTTTTTGTAAAAGCAACACATGGATATCAATGCTTAGTTTTTTCCTTATATGTTAGTTCATACAATTTGGTGCTCAGAGATGAAGTTTACATTTGTTATTCCTGTAGGAACCAAAGTGGAGCTCTGTTGCTTTCTTGATGGAGGCTGTAGTTTTCACTTTATTTATTTAAGGCTTATAACAAGGGATGCTGTTATCTCAGCAGGGGAGAACAATTAACCAATTCATTTACTAGATCCTGTTTACACTTACTTTTAATTTTGAAATTTGCTTGAAATAAAGTCTTCTGCTCTTGATATGGCTATTAACTCTTATCAGCAGTGGATAATATTTTTGTGTTTAAGAAACTGAGTATTTTTATGCTGGCAAAGAGTAAGGCCTTGTATAAACTAACAAATACTCTTTGTGATATAATGGAATGTGTAAATCATTCTACTAAATGAATTTTTAAAAATTTTACAGTGTATTTATTGACTAAATGAATTCTTTAATGTTCTTTTATTTTGGATATTTTTATATTTTATATTTTTATAAATTTTTATATTTACATCTTTATATTTTATGACTTTTAATATTTTAGCCATGAAGTTAAGGTCACATTTTATAAAGCCTTAGTGCTTATTAATTAAACGTGGAGCCCTCATTTGATAACTTAGGCATATTGTATTGTTTCAAAATAACTTTACAAGTTATATAAGAATTTCCAAAGGTTTTGTTTACATAGAACAAATTGGAAATCATTAAGTTCAAATTTAAGAAGTTAATTCAGTTTTATTTGTTACCCAGTGATATGTATATACCTATGACCTAGGAATCCAAGACTTGGAATCAAGACCTGTAATTTTTTTTTTTTTTAAGCACTAACATAGCAATAAATATATTATGTTTAAATAGTCTAAATACAGCAAGTTAAAGAAAGATTGGTGGAGTAGATAAACATATTATTCAACAATATTCTGTCTACAAGAAACCTACTTCAAATACACTGAACTAGTTAGTTTTAAGGTAAAGGATATAAATATATATATATATATCTCATGAACACATTAGTCAAAGAAAACAGTGAGTTGGCCATATTAATATCAGAAAAAGTAACCTTCAAAGGAAAGAAAATTAATAGAAACAAAGAGGACCATTACATAAAAGGACCAATCTTCCAGGAAAGCATAACAGTCTTAAATGCATAAACACAAAACAACAAAACCTCAAAATGCATGAAGCAAAAACTGATAGAGATGAAAGGAGAAATAGATAAATACAAAATTATAGTTGGAGATTTTAGTACCCGTCTGTCAGCACCTGATAGAACTTACAGACAGAAAATCAACAATGATATGGAACTCAACGACACCATCAACCAATAAAATCTAATCAAAACATGTAGAATACTACACCCCAGAACACAGAATACACGTTCTTTTTAATCGTCTGTGGAACATATACAATGATATTCTATATCCTGGGCCATAAAACAAACTTCAATACATTTTAAACATTGACCTAATACAGAATAGGTTATCTTAATATAATGAAGTCAAATTAGAACTCAGTAGCAGAAAACAGCAGAGAAATCTCAAAATCCTTGGAAATTATACAACACATTTCTAAAGAATGCATGAAGACCTGTAATTTTTCATGTAGTGCTTTATTTGTAGAAGTAACAGATTTAAGATAGTTAGGTTAATTAAAAGTATGCTTGGATGATTATACATAAAATTTAGAGACTGGCTAGAGTATAGTCAGGTTTTTTTTTTTTTTCTATTCAACATTTATTTCTTGCTTTTAAATATTTTAGGTTGTTGCTCAAATGATGTGGTTGATGGATCATATTTTTAAGTACACAAACTTTGGAATTGTTTCTCTAATTCACGGAGACTTCTTTATCAGACAGGTAAGTAATGAGCATTTTTTTCCACAGTGATAGCCTGATCAATCTAATTCTTTATTGTAAAAAGAGGCATCACAAAACCAGCCAGCTCTAGTTATCTGAGGGAGCTGGGAATCTTTTTTCCTAAAACATGTATTTCAGTCTGAATTTGAGTATGCATAAACATTAAAATGCAAATATTTTAATCTCTACCCTCCTCGCTTCTAAACAGTTTACCAAGCGCCTGCCACATTCTCAGCTCTTCTGCTTCTTAGCTGTGTGAACTGGGCAAGTTATTTAACCTCTCAAAGTTTCCTCATTTTTCAAATGAGAATAATGGGTACTCCTCTCACAGAGTTGCTGTGTGGATTACATGAAGTAATATGTGTTACACGCTCAGAACAGTCCCTGCTACTTTCATCAACTTCATCATGACTACCACTATCATCATCTATATTATCACTGTTATTTTTATTTACAAGTCACCGTTATATGATACAGAAGGTATCTATGTTAGCAGTTGGGAGATGGTTAAATAAATAAGATTACCAGTCGGGAGAATACTAAATAAATAAATAAGAGGAAATATTTTGCGAATTCATAGTATGAAAAGTGAGTACGTCAAATTTCTGTAAATCCAGAAAAACCTTAAGAGGAGAAGATGATATGTGGCATACATTTAAAGAATGAGTACGGGTTTGATGGAGGAAGGTGGATTGGGAATGGGTCGTAAGCATTAGGGATAGTTTAGTATAGGAAAAAGAATAATACCCTCTTATCAAGTCAGCATACAGGGACTTCCCTGGCGGTCCAGTGGTTAGATTCCGCGCTTCCAATGCAGGGGCTGCGGGTTCAAAGAAAATAATAAAAGAAGAAGTCAGCACTACATTATAGTGTTTCCCTGATATGCTACATGCTTTATTTTCTCAAAAATGGATAACCAAAATATGATATCAAGAGTTTCTATGTATGATAATGCTACACTTATCTGGTGTTTATATATTTAGCCACTTCACCCTGGATGGTGCAGTACCTTACATGTAGTAATTACATAATGAATTGCTGGTGAATCTAATTAAGCCTCTTCTGAGCATCACAAATTCAGAAATAAGCTAGAAGTGTGTAGAAAAACTTCTAAGCTCTATGAAAATAGGTCTCCCCAAACACATATATTATACTTTGCTCCAGACAGTTTTTTTAATATTTATTTATTTATTTAGCTGCACCAGGTCTTAGTTACAGCACACGGGATCTTTGTTGTGGCATGGGTACTCTTAGTTGTGGCATGCATGTGGGATCTAGTTCCCTGACGTGGGATCTAGTTACCTGACCAGGGATCGAACCCAGGGCCCCCTGCACTGGGAGCACAGAGTCTTAACCACTGGACCATCAGGGAAGTCCCCTCCAGACAGTTTTATATACAAAACATATTTTTGTTTTTCATATTCTGTGTAATTGTCTAGTTTTTTCTGGAAACACCCTTGGTTTTTCTGAGCAGAGAGATGGAAAAAAGCAGGCACTGGAACCCTACGAAGAATTGGGAATGGGGATTGGCCACAACAAGGTTGAGACAAAATAAACAATGATCAGAACAACTTAAGGAAGAAACTAACCTAATATCTTAGAGTGTCACTGGAGGCGAAGACAGGAGAGATTTACAAATTCATTTCTGAAGTGCAAAAATTTTTTCCCTGTTTGATAGTAATAAAAATCTATAACATGGGGGAAGGGGAGAGAAAAAAAGTATTAATGTTAAAGAAAATCTCTTGGGACTTTGCTACTAAACATTTTTGACAAGATATTTCCAAGAATATTAAAAATATTTTACATGTACTCTAGGGAACTTAAAAGTAAAGCTTAATTATAATCAATTCAATTCTGTAAATTAGCTAAGAAAATCGTTACTTAGTTTGCATTTAGAATAATTTAGTCTAAAGACTGAAAGTGTACAAATTATTTTGGGGAGCTTCTGTAATTGTGTTGGCTGGAAAATTATTAGCGAATTGACCATACTGCAAGGAAGAACCTTCTTATATTTAGTCATGGGTTTTGGGCTTTCCTAAAAAAGCTTCTAGGTTCCTCTTTTCGGTCTCCAAGTTATCCTCTTTCCTCTCTTTCCCTCACAACTAAGATCCAGTCTATCAGAATGTCCTGTTAGCTTTCAGATTTTTCCCTGAATGTGTGCACCTCTCATCGATATCCCACAGTTGAATCTCATCAAACTCCCTTGTCCAGACTCTACAGGAGTCTCCTAACTTATTTCCTGTAGTCTTTTTGTTACTGGAGCCAGCAGATTTTTTTTTTAAGTAAATAAGATCATGACTCTCCCTTTTTGAAAACATTCTAATGATATTGCATCCCAAACTACTACTTAACCAAGCTCAAGGCCTTTCTTATATGTCCTCTGCCTCTCTCTGCAATTTTCAGCCACACTGACCTTGCCACAGTTCTCTGAACATGCCAAACATGTTCCCACCTCAGGGCCTTTGTCCTTTTTCTCCTCATCACCTGGAGTACTCTGCCACTCATCTTCACATGGTTTATTCCCTCACATTATCAGCTCTTTGCTCAAATTTCACCTCCTTGGAGCTGCTTTTCCTGACCCTGTTGAGCTTCTCTAGTCTCTTACTCTTCTTCCTAACCTTATCACCAGTTGCATTTGTACATATGCACATATACATATGCATATGTATTATATATCTTCCCCATTCAAGTAAGCTTCGTGAATGTCTCTTACTTCTCCATCTCCAGGACAGTGCCTGGCAAGTAAGTAGTAGGTACTCAGTAAATACTCACTGATGATGAATGAATGAACTTTCGGGGGCAATTAGAGCAATTTTTTTCTGCAGGGGGAAGGGTTTATTTATGTAAGTGCTAATAACTTACTTTTTCCAGTATGGTCAAAAGGGGAAGTAAGTGGGGGGAAATCACTATTCTAGCCTATGATTGGGATTTACTCTAGAAGCAGTTATTTCTATTTAATTTTACAGCCTTTAAATTTCAAATGTGACTGTACTTACTCTATGTGTGTCTACCTTCTAGGGAAAATCTCATCGTGACCAACAGCTTCTTCTTCTCAAGAAGCACCTAGAAAATAATTACAGGAACAGAGATCGAAAATGGATTGTTCTGTTTCCAGAAGGGGGCTTCCTCAGGAAGAGGCGAGAAACCAGTCAGGCATTTGCCAAGAAAAATAACTTGCCATTTCTTACACATGTCACTTTGCCAAGGATTGGGGCAACAAAAATTATTCTGAATGCACTTGTAGCACGACAGGAAAATGGAAGTCCAGCAGGAGGAGATGCTAAGGAATTAGGTATGATGGTTTTTAGCATTTTTTTCTTTTCTTGGAATTAAAGGATTTTCTGGAGTTCCAGAAGATAACATTGTTCTTTTTTATATTTATAATTTTTGTCAAACAGAAATAATACTGAGGGAGAAGATGAAAATATAACTTTTTAATGTTTCTACAAAAGTAGTCCATGCTTACAATAATTTATTCAAATAATATAGGAATGTATAAAGTCGAAGGTATCTCTCCCTTACTGTACACCTTACTCGTGGCCATTCCCACTGCTGCAGTCAACATTCCTGTAAATATCCTTACAGATTTGTGGAACATGTCTGTAGTATTAATTCGTAGAAGTGGAATTGCTGGATTAAAAGATACAGGAATAGAAATGACAAATTTGAGAAACTAATCATAGATATGCAAATGGAATTATAATGATTTATATTTTTTGCAGTTATCAAATTTAGAAAGTTTTTCTGTTTTTAATACAGAGAATGAGTTTAATGAAGTTTGGCAGTATTTACTAAGAGTCTTAAAATGTTGATAAATTACTCAGTTATTCTACTGCAAATAATACTTATCAAAAGGGAATGATCTGAAATACTGGCAAAGTAGTTTATCACAGCATTATTTCTAATGGCAAGAAATTGGAAATAGCCAGAAGAGAGAACAGATGAGTAATTATTAAATATCCATCTAACAGAATACAACACAGCCATTACAAATGATGTTTATTGGCTTGGAAAATTCTTATGCTCTATAATGTTAACGGGGTGGGAGAAACATACAACTCTTGTGTAAACAATATGAGCTCAAATATGTAAATAATAAGGCAGTAGAAAATCAGTGAAAGGAAAGATTTCAGAATATTAGCAGTGATTGCTTCTCTGAGTTGTAACATTATGGATAATTTTTCTCCATTTCTTAATACTTTTCTGAATTAAAAAAATATAGTGAGTATGTATTACTTTTATGGCCAGTAAAAAGTAAACCATACTCAAAGATGCAACTGTGGACTTCCCTGGTGGTGCAGTGGTTAAGAATCCGCCTGCCAATGCAGGGGACACGCGTTTGATCCCTGGTCCGGGAAGATCCCACATGCCACGGAGCAACTAAGCTCGTGTGCCACAACAACTGAGGCCTATGCTCTAGAGCCCTTGAGCCACAACTACTGAAGCCTGTGCGCCTAGAGCCTGTGCTCCACAACAAGGAAAGCCACCGCAATGAGAAGCCCAGGCACCGCAACGAAGCCACAACTAGAGGCAGACTACGCGCAGCAACGAAGACCCAATGCAGCCAAAAATAAATAAATAAATAAATTTATTTATTTAAAAAAACAAACAAAACTGAACAAAAAAAGATGCAACTGTCTTGGAGACAGCCTAGTGAATTGTGCATATTTGCAGAAGATATTTGTGCCAACAGCATGAAGACTGTTTTGAACTACTTCATCCAAGACACTATGAAAGTTTGGTGATAAATTATAAATTAAAAAGCTGAAAGAAACTTAATAGGCCTGTTTCCGTAATAACATTTTGCTATTTCTTTTAATATTCTTCAGATAAAATAAAATGGGAATGCTTGGCCCTCAGAAATATGTGTTATTTTAGGTGATGGTAAGGACCAAACATGGAAATAATGCCCGTGAGATTGTGCTGAGCTTTCCTTTCATTTGTTTTTTCCAAACAGCTGCCTGGCAGTCAGCTCTCTTAATGTTTCATCATCTATTAAAAAGACAAATTGAAAGAGTCTTTTAATAGAAAAGGAAGGTTCAGAATAGCTTCACTGCTGGAGAGACACTGTGGCAATGTCAGCCAAGCCAAAGCTTGAAGGCAAAGGTCTTCCAAATAGGATTAATTGTGCTAATAAATACCGCTGCTTTTAAGTAGTTTTACCCAGTCAATACCCTGTGGTCTAGATCTCAGAGAAATGAATGGGCACTTGTCATACTGATTACACAAGAGGGAAGAGAAATGTTTTTTTCTTTTGGAGAGAAGCAATCTCTGTTTATAACCAAAGTGAAATTGTTTATTACTTATCTTACCTTAGTTAAAATTTAGGCCTCTCGCCTTCTGAGATGGCCCACACTCTGTCTGTGGAGTGTGATTCTCCCAGGGCCAGTCTTGCTTTTCGAGATGGACAGCATTCTGTCTATGGAATGTGTATCTCTCTAAATAAATCCACTTCTTACCTATCAAGAAAAAATTTTTTATTCTAGCAGCTTAGGAAAATCATAAGAAATTTTAGAAAACCGTATACCCCCAAACTAGTTTTACTTAGATTTTACCATTTGCTTCTCTGCTTTGGTATGGACATTTTGTGTTTTATTTTCTTTAGTATTCATACTCACTATTTAGTATTTTATTCCATATAAACACAAACCATGCCTTCATGTCTGTTTTAATGTGCGGTCAGTCCCTACACATATAAAAATTAAGTTGTATCTAATTAACTTTAAGTTTTTATATATTTATTTATTTTGGCCACCCCGTGCGGTGCGTGGGATCTTAGTTCCCCGACCAGGGATTGAACCTGTGCCCCCTGAAATGGAAGTGCGGAGTCTTAACTACTGGACCGCCAGGGAAGTCCCTCTAATTAACTTTAAAAGGATTAGTATTTTTTTGTTTATTGTATGATTTAATAGATATTAAACTGAACTCTGGTGATTTTTCCCAACCATTTTATTATACAAATTTTCAAATATACATAAAGTTTGAAATAATTTTGCAGTTAATATCCATGAGCTGGCCAACTAGATTTTATAATTAACACTTTACTATATTTGGTTTATCACATCTCTCTCCATCCTTCTATCCATCTATTAGTCCATCTTGGTTGTATTTTTTTAACGCATTTCAAAGTAAGTTGCAGACATCAGTGTACTTTACCCCTAAACATTGTAGCATGTACATCACTGGTAGCTTGTTAAAATGTGTCTCTTTACATACATTCTGTTCCTTTAGCAATATGTTATTTAAAAATTAAATTTTTTAAGCTTATGTCTTATATGATTATTTCTTCCCCTTCAGAATGTTGTCTAAAATTTTAAAAGACTTTAAGGCCAGTTTTTAATTATTTGATATTTTAAGTAAAATATTATTGATTCCTACTGTACATTTGGCCTTATATTTAAAAATAAGTTTTATTTTTTTAGGGATCCTTTAAATACTTCAAACAAAGGATAGACCATTACACTTTAAAGTCTAGCTATCAGCGTTCTCTTTGAGAATTCCTGTCTCAATTCTTTCTTTTTTAACATCTTTATTGGGGTATAATTGCTTTACAATGGTGTGTTAGTTTCTGCTTTATAATAAGGTGAATCAGTTATACATATACATATGTTCCCATATCTCTTCCCTGTTGCATCTCCCTCCCTCCCACCCTTCCTATCCCACCCCTCCAGGCGGTCACAAAGCACCGAGCTGATTTCCCTGTGCTATGTGGCTGCTTCCCACTAGCTATCTACCTTACGTTTGGTAGTGTATATATGTCCATGCTTCTTGCTCAGCTTTGTACTCCGTGCTGGGAATAAAAACAGCGCGCAGAGGACCAAAGTAAACAGAACTTCCCCAGCCCCTCTCACAACAGTAGTTACCTGTTGTACCTACCAAAGGGTAGACAGATTTATTGCTTTATTTTTATATAACTCTTGCTAAAATGGAAGGAGTTTTTTGTTTGTTTTGAACAAGAGCAGCAACTGATGATCATGTGCATCAATAAAATGCTTAATTTCATTACCTTATTTCAATATTTATTAATGCCTCCCAAGTATCACAAAACTTGGTGTTTGTATTATCTTGTGTTATATTTAGTGAGTGGAGATTTTTGTTTTAAGGTCTGCTTTTTGCTTTTGTGATGTGATACTTTAGCTACTGGCTTCTTTTGTAGGCCAGTTTTTATGAGAGAGAAAATGTAAATTAGACCTTGATACTGCATAATTGTATTGAATGCTTAAATGATGCATGTCCAATAAACTATAGCACTCTGTTGTTTAATTTGTTTGAGATTCAGCCATTTTATAATGTAATAGGAAATGCTTAATTTCATCCTAAGTGCATCATATAGAACAGTAACGCCAAAGTTCATTCTCTTAAAGCAAAGGATATATCAGTATGCTTTATAATTCTATACTATGTTATTTGCTGCAAATAATATAAAAATTGATCCAATTTTATATTGTTCTCAGACAGCAGATCGAAAGGCCTCCAGTGGATAATAGATACAACCATAGCTTATCCCAAAGCTGAACCCATAGATATTCAAACCTGGATCCTTGGATACAGGAAACCAGTAGTCACACATGTACATTACAGGTAAGAATTACACATTAGTACTCAGCGTAAAGCCAACATAAAGTACTATCTCAGGACATTGTGAATGTTTTAATATTAAATTATAATTGATAGTGAAAACAGTTGGCTCAAAATCATTCTTATGCTGAATTTTGAATATGAAGATATCATTTGAAGTAGTTATTTTCACTGAGTGATAAAAGTCTCTAAAAATGGCATTCTAGAGGCACTATGATTATTTGATCGCCTGACACTCTTGAGTGAAAGTAATTAACTTAAAGGGCAAATATCAAGGATAAATATGTACTCAACTGGGGTAAGTAGATTTGTATTAATAGAAATGGAATTTGTTTTTAAATCATTAAGTCATGTAAGATTTTCTAAATGATTGAATTGATAATTTAGCAATGACTTACACTTCCAAATTTTTAATATTTTAATATGCCTATGTCTTTTGCATGAACAACAGCAAAACCATTTATTGAATATTCTGCAACAGCTCCTTGAGATTTTTTTAATATAGACCTTTCTTTTTTTAAAGTGTTTGAGGTAAATGTGTATAGGTGTTCATATCAAAAAATGATGCTGATAGGACCTGGATAGAATTGATCGCTTTATAAGCCATTTTTCTCCTCCTCAAAGATCTCAACACATGGCAACTAAGTTACTAAGGGAGTAGTTGGTCCCAAGGAAGATCACAATTGCCACAAAAGCCTGCCTTTAAAGAGGAAAACTACTCAAATTACATATCCATTGGAAGTAAATAGTTAACATATTTTCATAGGTGTAAACCATTAGAGTTTTCAAATATAAAAACAAAGTTAGGGCTTCCCTGGTGGCGCAGTGGTTGAGAGTCCGCCTGCCGATGCAGGGGACACGGGTTCGTATCCCAGTCCGGGAAGATCCCACATGCCGCGGAGCAGCTGGGCCCGTGAGCCATGGCCGCTGAGCCTGCGCGTCCAGAGCCTGTGCTCCACAACGGGAGAGGCCACGACAGTGAGAGGCCCGCGTACCGCAAAAAAAAAAAAAAAAAAAGTTAACCATCACAATAGTCTACATAGAAAACCCAAGAAACTGAGTTCACCTTCTATTTATAGAGTTTAGCAATCTTGATATAAAATCATCACAGAAAAAAATCAGTATTATCCCTTTTTACTGACATAAATAGAAAATGTAATTTTTTTAAAGATCCTTATCTGAGAAGCAAGAAGACTATAAAGTATCTACCGATAAAACTTAAGAAAAAATGTAGAAGACTTTTATGAAGGAAAATATAAAACTGCATCGAAGAACATAAAAGACCTGAATAAGTGGAAAGAGATACTGTGTTCATAGAGGGGAAGGCTGAAAATTATAGAGATGTCAGTTCTCCCAAATTAATCTATAAATTTAACATAATTGCAAATCCATTATATCCAGGAGGATTATGATCAGAATCCAGGAGGGTTTTTCTGGAAACTTGACAAATGGTTCTAAAATTCATTTGAGAGAGTAAAGATAAATGAATAGCTAAGATAGTGTTGAAGATGAACAAGACAGAGGAATTCTTCCTACCAGATGTCAAGGCTTAGTGTAATTAAAGCAGTGTGGTATGAGGGCAGGGTCAGATCAATGGAAAGATTAGAAAAGCCACATTTACTTGGGAACATGTGTATGATTGATGATTTTCTAATTATATTTCTTATAGTTGATAGTTATAAAGGTGATATTTGAAGCCCATCCCATAAAGTAGTGTTACTTCTTAGATACTGCATTTAAATTCTGAAAAACACAATCAGCAAGACATCATATACCATATTTCACCCATTAAGAATACATATTTTTTCACATGTTAACATCTCTGAAACTGAGAGGCATCTTAAAAACCAGTATAATAAAGGCTTAGTTATAATTTAATTGTATATTTGGCATGCAGCACTTAAAAGTCCAAAAAGTAATTGCTACCTCTCCCCTGTCCCCCCCGCATCCCCCCAAAAAAGGCAGCACAGTGACTGCTGAATGGTTGGTATTTGACTGTTGACAGTGAATGCCTCTGGGGAGGGACTCTTACTTCTCTTTGTACTATTTTAGGCCTTTTTTTTTTTTTACAGTGTGAATGTATTAATTGAAAAAAGAAATTGCGCACAATTTCTATTAAACCAAAATTCTAGTAGAATTTTGGTTTAATAATCATCTGAGTAATTGCAACAAAAGCATTTTCGTCGGGTAGTTATAAGAATTTAATAAGTTCACATTTAAAATGCATACTATTTAATAGATACCAAATAGATTTTACCCCTTTAAATCAAGGTATTGAAATGCTCAATTATAATCTAGATTTTCATATTCTAGTGTTTCATCCATAATTTTTGTGAGGCTTAAATTTCTATAATAATTTTTTAGTATAAAATCTAGAATAAAGTAGAATATAATTAATATAGTAAAAATCAGTTATTCAACATAATGAGGTTTCACGTCACCTTTCCCCAGTAACTGTGAGTAACACTAAAGTGGTTCACACCTAAGTGGTATACACAGGTACTAAAGATGCAGGTTTAGAGGTTTACCACCCTCAGCCCTGGCCCCCAAATTACTTACCTGGGAGTGAGGTCATTAGAGTGCCTCTTGAACTAAAAGTGGCTTTTTTCCCCAGGAGAAGGAAACATTGTCCTGTCTTCAGTTTTTCTTATGGGCCTTTTGTCTATCAGCACTTATAATTATTGCTCATTTCACCTCTACTTCTGATTCTCTTCTTCCTGTCTGCTTTTCTTGTCATCTCTTGTTTTCTATTGCCTTGCCTCTGGGCCCTAGCTTTTCCCTGGAAAAGGCTGGATGTTTTAGTCATAAGTCACTATTCAAAGCTTCCAGTTGGAAAATGGAAAGTTACACATTAAATTTAATCTTCAAGTTTTTAGTTCTGCTTGACTGATTTTGTTTATGTTCACCACCCCCAAGTTCTTTTCTCTTTTCTGCACCAGCAGTTGTTTTCCCTTTTTTTTAAGAAAACAAAGCATTTTAGTTTGGCACCATTCAGGATGCTGATGGTATTAAATAAGTGGTCTTAATTGAGGTTTGACTGTATTATGGATTGAATTCTGTGTTTCTGTAATGAAGTTGAAGATTTGAAAGAGGCGAATCATCATTTCAAATAAGATAAAATCTCTATCCTCTAGTTAGAAGATATGCTTAATTTCTTCTCAAATGTTTATAAGAAGTTATAGATATACATGAAAGAAATTTTTAATGTTAACATAGAACCAAGACATAACCTAAAATCTGATTTGCTAAGTCATTTTTCAGTATATGAATCTGGACATAATAAGCTTTGGAAATGAAGTGCTCTATCCCACCTTGTTGGCCCTCTGGGGGCTCACCACATCTTTTTTCACTTTCAGATTTCTCTAGAGTCAAGGACAATGCCTGCCATTGGTATTCAAAAAATGCTTTTCGTTTTCTAATTAAGTTTTGTTGGAAATATTATGTCCCCCAAATTTTCAAAAAAATTCTTAGAGTTTAACTTTTAAGTGAATAGTGGTTAAGCATAACTCTCACTGATCATTATTTATATTTTAGTTACTTAAAGTCATTGGATTGGATCTGAGAAGTAGAAAGGGCTAGCTAGGTCTTTTTGTCTAACCTTCCATTTGATACAGGAATACACACACAAACACACAGAGATTACTTAAGTATAGACCTTCTCTAGGAGCCTGTTTTTAGTCCTCTTTTTTTTTTCCTGTGGAGGTTGAGTCCATAATAGGAGACTATGTAGCAGTGGATCCTCTGTAGGTGTACCTCTAGCTCTCAGTCTTTCTGCCAAGTTCCAAATCCTCACTTAACTTCCTTGCCTCCACCTGGATACCCTGTTGCTTCTTCAAACCTAATATGTCTAGAACTGAACTCATTTTCCTTCACACCAACTTGTTTCTCCTGGCTTTCCAATTGGGGTTTATGGTGACATCATTCTGCCCTCACCCAGAATAAAAATTTTGGAGTTCTTTGACTCTTACACTTTAAAATTTTATCCTCTCTCTCAAATCCAGCCACCATTTCCTGTGAAAGGTACCGCTGCAATGTTTGTTTCTATTCCCTCTTCTTATTTCAATGCCATAGCCTAGCTCAGATTTCATTACTTCTTACCTGGAGTATATTTGCCTATTAAATATTCCCTTTATTGACAACCCTCAGAATGGGAGAAAATATTTGCAAACGAAGCAACTGACAAAGGATTAATCTCTTAAATATACAAGCAGCTCATGCAGCTCAATATCAAAAAAACAAACAGCCCAATCCAAAAATGGGTGGAAGGCCTAAGTAGACATTTCTCCAAAGAAGATATGCAGATTGCCAACAAACACATGAAAGGATGCTCAACATCACTAATCATTAGAGAAATGCAAATCAAAACTACATTGAGGTATCACCTCACACGGGTCAGAATGGCCATCATCAGAAAGTCTACAAACAATAAATGCTGGAGAGGGTGTGGAGAAAGGCGAACCCTCTTGCACTGTTGGTGGGAATGTAAATTGATACAGCCACTATGGGAAACAGTATGGAGGTTCCTTAAAAAGTAAAAATAGAACTACCATATGACCCAGCAATCCCACTACTGGGCATATACTCTGAGAAAACCATCTGTCATACAGAATGAAGTAAGTCAGAAACAAGAAAACAAATACCGTATGCTAACACATATATATGGAATCTAAAAAAAAAAAAAAACAAATGGTTCTGATGAACCCTAGGGGCAGGACAGAAATAAAGATGCAGACGTAGAGAGTGAACTTGAGGGCATGGGGAGGGGGAAGGGTAAGCTGGGATGAAGTGAGAGAGTAGCACTGACATATATACACTACCAAATGTAAAATAGATAGCTAGTGGGAAGCAGCACATAGCACGGGGAGATCAGCTCAGTGCTTTGTGACCACCTAGAGGGGTGGGATAGGGAGGGTGGGAGGGAGGAGTATGGGGATATATGGGATATATGTACACATGTAACTGACTCACTTTGTTATACAGCAGAAACTAACACACCATTGTAAAGCAATTATACTCCAATAAAGATGTTAAAAAATATATTCCCTTTATTGATATTGATACTTCACCCTGTGTTATTTATTTCACTGCTATTCTTCTCTTCCTAAAGCATGGTACCTTTTTTTTTTGTTTCTTTTCTTGTTTCTTTATTCCTTTGTTTCTGTCTTTTTTCTTTTCTTTTTTTTGTTATAGACATTGGTGGGACACTTGGCAAAATTTGAATGAAATCTGTAGATTGTAGATTAGGTAATAGTATCAGTGTTGATTTCCTGATTTTGATCATTGCAGCATGGTTATATAAGAGACTGTTCTTGTATTTAGAAAATGCTCATGGGAGTGTTCAGGGGGCACACCATCTGTAACTTACTCTCAAAAATTGAGGAAAGATCATATATATACATATATATATACATATATCAGAAAATATATACATCAGAAAATATATATATGGAGAAAAAGAATGATAAAGTAAATATGGGAAATAATGATATTTGGGGAATCTGGGTGAAGCATATATATGAATTCTTTGTACTATTTTTGTAACTTTTCTTTGAGTCTGAAATTATTTCAAAATAAAAATTATTTTAAAAGTCATTAGGGAGATATGGAAAAATCTCTGTACCTTCCCCTCAATTTTGCTGTGAACCTTAAACTACTCTAAAAAAAAAAGCCTTAAGAAAAATTTTTAAATGTCATTAGACTCATGGAAAACATAATAGTGATTCTCTTAAGCAAATATACCAATCTTATATTTTGCTTACTGGATAGTTCAGTTCATTCAGCAAGCATCTGTGTCTCAAAGGACGCAATACGAAAAAAGATATAATAAATAAATTTGAGGTGTAAACAATGCCATCTCATTGTTTATGCCCTCAAGTGGCATGTTAGTTTGCTATGGCTTTGACTCTTTCAAGGAGCAGGACTCAAGGGGAAGGCGTAACAGGCTCAATTGTCCCTGACTGTGAAGGGAAGCAGTAGTCTAGGTGCTGAGTATTTGCCATCTCCCTTTCTACACAAACCTTAAAAAGTCACTCAAAATTCTCTCCTATATGACCCTAGGTTTGCTACCTTAGAGCCTTGGTTTATTCCTCTGTTAAAGTGGAAAAAAGTTTATATCTGAGTTGCTGAAATTGTTTTTCACATAGCTGAGTGGGGTTTTTTTTAAACCTTTCTAGTGGATGCAGGAGGAAGCTACAAATACGTTTTAGAATGTTGAGGATGAGGCCTGAGCAGCTTACCTAAGGACGATGGCTCAAAGCAAAACTTCTGGGAATTGAGTGCTGGGAGATCTTCTGATACGTTAAATTTGACAGGATCTGTTCTTGTCCATAAATCTATTTTTGGTGACAAGTAGTTTCCGCATTTCTGAGTTATTCTTGTCATACCAGCCCTGCTGGTGTCAGTTAACTGTACCTGTGGTATTGTCGCTGTCTCCAGATGGTACCTCATCATGTTTTATGCTGGCGGATTACTTTGCATTTAATTCAGTTCAGCAAACTTGAGCTCCCACAAAGGAGCAGGCACTGATGTGCACATGGGTATGCAAAGATGAGTATAGCACAGTCTGATAGAGGAAACAGACACATAAGAAAATAAATAGAACATAAACTAATAAGCATAGTTATGAAGGACAGAGTTGGCACTGAGGAGGAATTATTAACTGTAGGAGAGGAGGAGGGGGAAGCCAAAGGAGCAGACAACAAAGGTAGAAGAAAGCCAAGTCCTTATCTTCCTTAATAGGAAGTCAATGAATACACTTTAAATTGGACAGTCTAGCATGTTTATAAGCAATGTGGAAGTGAACAGCAAAAGAAAGTTGAAAGGGGTTGTATCTGGGGAACAGGGATCTGACGAGGGAAAAAATCGGTCTATTATTTTTCGTTGTGAACCTTGTGCTGCTCTGATTCTTGAAAGCTATATGCATATTGTTACTCTGTTAAAAATTTGTTTTAAGTTTTTTAATCCTACTGACTCTTTTAGGACAGCTCAAGTGATGCCTTTTCCATGTAGGCTATATCATAAGTAGACATGCACACCCCTTCATTTAAACTTACAGAGAAATTGTTTAAACTCCTTATATAACATTTACCACATTCTGATTTTAGACTTTTTGCTTGTCTGATCCCTCTGCTAGGTTATTAGGTTTTAGAAAGCATGAACAGTTGATCTTCTTCAGTGCTTATTAGCTCCTAATGTGTAGTTGGCATAATTGAATTGAGGATTTAGCCATGGTGTTTGTTAGCTCACGTTTGGGAGTCTTTGTGGCATGAAAATTCTAGTGAGAATGTATAGGTGCCAGCTAAGCATTATTTTATATCTTTTTTTGAAAGTATAATTTATCTAGTGCTCTTAAATCTAATACTGTGGATTTTGGTGGAATACTCTGTGTTTAAGAGCACATTCTGGATTACTGATAATAATTTTTATTTCTTGAAAATTAAGAGCTAAGTTTTCATTGGATAGCTATTGGTATTGGAAAGATTTGTTTCTGTTATTTATTTATATCCCACAAGAACTCCTTTTATTTGATTCCAAGAGGACTGGTATTCAGTGCATTTGACACTCTGCCATATTAGAAGATTAGTTGTTTTAATATTTTAATCCCGTGGTGACCAAAGAATCGGAGTAATAGAGGTAGATTGCTCTTGAGGGAGCATTTGGTCTGCCCTCCTGGCTGCCTCCTAAGGCAAGAGAATGTCCCAGCTGCTCTAGGCGAATGGAAGGGTAGGTTTTCGGTTAAAACACAGCCCCACTCCCACACTCACCCCATTTAAAGCAATAGGTACTTCGCCAACCTCACCACATTCTTTCAAGAGTTTAATTGGTAAACCCAAACTTCCTCTATTAATTCAGCCTTATATTCAATGTCACTTTTCTCCTTATAAAGCTGCTTTAAGTACTATTTCAGGAAATCAGGAAATTCTTTTTCTTTCTTTCTTCCTTCCTTCCTTCCTTTCTTGCTTTCATTTATTATTGGCTGGGTTGGGTCTTTGTTGCTGTGCACGGGCTTTCTCTAGTTGTGGTGAGCGGGGGCTACTCTTCATTGTGGTGCACGGGCTTCTCATTGCTGTGGCTTCTCTAGTTGTGGAGCACAGGCTCTAGGCGCGTGGGCTTCAGTAGTTGTGGCACGCAGGCTCAGTAGTTGTGGCTTGCAGGCTCTAGAGCGCAGGCTCAGTAGTTGTGGCTCACGGACTTAGCTGCTCCGTAGCATGTGGATCTTCCCAGACCGGGGCTCGAACCCTTGTCCCCTGCATTGGCAGGCAGATTCTTAACCACTGCGCCACTAGGGAAGCCCAAGGATATTCTTTATCTCTATGGTTCTTTCTTAGTTATCCTTAGGTTGATTAGACCTGCTTTTATATTTATAGAAATAGTATATTTTTAGAGGTTAAAAAGTAATACAGGGCTTCCCTGGTGGCGCAGTGGTTGAGAATCCGCCTGCCGATGCAGGGGACACAGGTTCGTGCCCCGGTCCGGGAAGATCCCACATGCCGCGGAGCGGCTGGGTCCGTGAGCCATGGCCGCTGAGCCTGCGCGTCTGGAGCCTGTGCTCCGTAACGGGAGAGGCCACAACAGTGAGAGGCCCGCGTACCACAAAAAAATAATAATAATAATAATACGAATAATTTCCCAAACCATTGGACTGTACCTAGTGTGGTAGAGGTGAATAGTTTAAAGAGCACTACTTATATTACAAAACTGTGTTAAGACAGTATTAAATTATCTAAAAGTAAAAAGTCAGTAATTTGTAATACCATTCATTTAAAAAATAAAATTTGATTTTTAAGTTTAAATTGTTAATTTTTAATTGTAAAACATTCCCTAAATCAACTATACTACAATTTAAAAAAAAAAAAAACACTTCCACGGAAGAAACAAACAAAACATTCCACTAGTATCAGGATGATGTTAACTGACTTTCCTAAAAATCCAAATATTAAGGACATTTAATTTGGCAAAAAGAAAAATAAACAAATGATTAAATTTCCTGAATAGTTATATTTCCTGCATAGCTCTGGGCATCTCCCTGTGTCCGCTGGCTTTATTCTGCTGGAGTCTGCCTCATACATACATAGTTCAGGGGTTACCCAGAGATCTGAGTGGGGGTTATACTCAGAAGTCGTGGCTCCCACTCAGTGCTTACTTCTTTCTGGGATTCCTCACTTTACAACTGCTGTGGTCACCCTAATCTCTGTCCTCCGATTCTGCAACCAGGAAGACTTACATAGGGGAACTATTCTCAGGTTAAAAGCTATAAAAACTGGAAAACCAGTGCCATTCCTGTCTGCCAAGTGTTGACTCTGCTCCAATATCTGCCTGCCTTTAGTCACTCTCCAGTGCCTTCCACTAATTACTTTTTGCATTTTGTCCAGAATTTATAACTGTTACCTATGAATTACTCTACAATTACAAGAAGCAGAACTCCTCTCATTTTTTTTTTTTTTTTTCGGTATGCGGACCTCTCACTGTTGTGGCCTCTCCCGTTGCGGAGCACAGGCTCCAGATGCGCAGGCTCAGCGGCCATGGCTCATGGGCCCAGCCGCTCCGCGGCATGTGGGATCTTCCCGGACCGGGGCACGAACCCGTGTCCCCTGCATCGGAAGGCGGACTCTCAACCACTGCGCCACCAGGGAAGCCCCTCTCTCATTTTATTTTAATGGATGTTAAAGATCACAGGGAGAGGTGACTTTTAAGAGGTGAGAGAATAGATTTTGCTCTTAAGTATGTCCCCCGTTAACGTCTCTGGCCTTTTAAAGTAGTACTGCATTGTGCCAAAATGACTATAAACATAGGCACCAAAGTCACATGGCAGTACTTACTCACATGTTTAGCTATGATTCAGAATATTTTTATTAAGGTTAATATTAAAATGAAAACATAACATATCTATTTTCTTAAAGAGAGCTCATAGATGGATTCCCAAGAATGTGTCCCCAAATTGGCATATCCCAGTTGTGAAACACTGCAGGGCATCTTCTATACCTAAATCAGAGCCTTCTGATTTTATTATTCTCCAGCTTAAAAATCTTTCTGTGAGAGGCATTCTCATAAATTGCTAGTGTAAAGTGGTATAATCTTTATGAAGACAATGTAGCAACATCTTTCAGAATTACTAATACATTTAGCCTTTGACTTAGCAGTTTCACTTCCGGAATTTTATCCTATAGATATACACATATGAATGGACATTTGCACAGTGTTATTCATTGTGACATTGTTTATAATAACAAAAGATGAGAAACTGCCCGTCAATAGTGAGTAGAGTAATTTAATGTTTACCATGTATTAAGAGATTGCAATGAAATTAGAAAATATTTTTAACAGAATTATAATGAAAATATGATCTATAAAAATGTATGGGATACACCTTAATCTGTGTTTAGAGGAAAATTTATAGCCTTAAAAGCTTCCATTAGAAAAGAAGAAAATTGAAAATCAGCGATCTAAATATCTATCTCAAAAAGTTAGAAAAAGAAAAGTAAATGCAATCCAAAGATAGTAGAAGACAGGGGATAATAAAGGAGAATTTACTGAAATAGAAAACATACAATAGAAGGAATCATGACACCAAAAATAATTGGTTTTTTGAAAACACTGTAAACTTGATCAGCTCCTGGCAAGGCTGATCAAGGAAAAAAAAAAGGTTCATGTTACTGATATCAGGAACGAAAAAGGGGACATCATCTCAGATCCTATAGTCATTAAAAAGAAAAATTAAAGGACATTAAGTGCAGTTAATTCAGAGCATCAAAAAGAGGGAATACTTCCTAGCTTGTTTTATGAGACCAGCATAACTTGGATACCAAAACCTGAACCAGGAATATTATAAGAAAGGAAAATTTATAGGCAAATCTCTTACATGATTATAGATATAAGACTAACCAGCAAAATATTTAAAATGCATCATATTGTATACTGAGAGCATACATTCCAGGAATGAAAGTTTGGTTTAACATTCAAAATCAGTCCCTTTAATTAATCACATTAACAGAATAAAGGGAGAAATTATATAAGCATTTCGGTAGATGGAAAAAATTGATAAAATGCAAATCTTAAGATAAAAAAGAAAACTCTTGGGCTTCCCTGGTGGTGCAGTGGTTGAGAGTCCGCCTGCCAATGCAGGGGACGCAGGTTCGTGCCCCGGACCAGGAAGATCCCCCATGCCGTGGAGCGGCTGGGCCCGTGAGCCATGGCCGCTGAGCCTGCGCGTCCGGAGCCTGTGCTCCGCAACGGGAGAGGCCACAACAGCGAGAGGCCCGCGTACCGCAAAAAAAAAAAGGAACACTCAGAGAGCTCTTAGAAACTAAAAGTATGATTAAAAAAAAAAAAAACTCAGTAAAAAGTTTGAAATTAAATAAGAAATCTCAGAAAGGAGGACAAAAAAACAGAGATGGAAGAAAATGAATTCCAACCCTGAATCCTGTATCTAGTCACATTATCAACCCGGGTATGAGGACAGAAAAAAAGACATCGGCACAATTGCAAGATTTCAAGTACCTTTTCTCAAGAAACTGCTGGAGGATGTACTCCATCAAAATGTGGAAGAAATACAGAAAAGGAAGTCATGAGATGTAGGAAACATTAAATGCACTTCAGGAGCACAGAGAATCACCAGGATGATGATGAAGGGGCTTTGCAGGATGAACACTACAGGCAGCAAATCCAGAATCTGGGTGAAGTTTCCTCAGGAGGGTGAAATTGAAAGGATTTCTGATGTAGGTGAATACCCTGGGAGGAGATCTAGACCACAGGTCAACCTGGCCCACTGCCTGGTTTTTAAATAAAATTTTATTTGAACACAGCTACGCTAATTTATTTATACCTTGTTTATGGCTGCCTTCACACTGCAAAGCAGAGTAGAGTAGTTGCAACAGAGATCTTAATAACCTGCAAAGTCTAAATATTTTCTATCTGGCCCTTCAAAGGATAGATCTAGAGAACTAATTTTAGACAATTGGTCCAGAGTTTGTGGTTGAATTGGTTATGTATACATAGAAAACAATGCAATTGCTCAATCTAAGGAGAACAAAAATTGGGGAGGAAAGGAACAGTAGCCATGATTTACTACATGCACAGTAGCCATGATTTACTACGTGGCTTACCTTTGAATATATTTACATGATTATAATAGTTTAAACATCAAATATTGTGATAATTAAAATGACCATACAAGTGTATTGGGAAGATGGGAAGGATGTACATGTGTGGTGGGAACAGGAAGAGGAAGGAGCTTAGTCCTCATCTTCGATAGTCAGTAGATAAGCCCTAAAACTGAAGAAGAAATATGGCGATAAATACCAAGAGGTAAAAATCGATTCCTCTGTGGGGGGAGAAACAAAGGGCAGAGGAGGTGGGTTGCATTTTTTCATACAAAAAAACCTTTTGCAGATTTTTAAAACTGTACCTTTATACCTTTGATGAAGAAAAAAAATAAAGAACACCTCCCCCTCAAAATTGGAAAACAAAAAAGAAAAGAAACGCCTTTTCAAGGTCAATTCTAGTATTGGACTTACTCATGCTGCCACTGTTCTGTTCTCACTCGCAATAGATATATATCACTGATCATGCCAGGCCATTTCCTGTTGAGTAAGGACACAGACACAGATTCTTCAGAATCATTTTCCAGCAACCACGCCCAGTCAGAAAGAGTTGGCCCTGCTCATGAAACCAGTATCTCTGATATGATTAACAAAGAGACACCAATTTAGGTAGATTCTGTCTGGTTCATAGGCATTCCCACCAAAGGAACATTGCCAAGATGCATTATTTGGCCTAGCGTCTGAGTACTCTAAATGTGTTCTAAAGAAACTGCATTTTAAAACTTCACCTGGGGCTTCCCTGGTGGCGCAGTGGTTGAGAGTCTGCCTGCCAATGCAGGGGACAGGGGTTCGTGCCCCGGTCCAGGAGGATCCCACGTGCCGCGGAGCGGCTGGGCCCGTGAGCCATGGCCGCTGAGCCTGCGTGTCCGGAGCCTGTGCTCCACAGCGGGAGAGGCCACAACAGTGAGAGGCCCGCGTACCGCAAAAAAACAAAAGAAAAACCAACTTCACCTGTTCCAAAAACCATTCCTACTTAAACCTACAAACATGGGGAGACAGGTGTTTCTCAATAATTATTTGTAGATATAGGATAATCTAAAGCTAAGTTGTGGTTCTGAATGATTCTGACTTCTGAATTAAAGTAGTTTTTGCTTTTTTTCTGACTCTTGATAGGATCTTTCCAATTAAAGATATACCCCTGGAGACTGATAACCTTGCTGACTGGCTCTATCAGCGTTTTATTGAAAAAGAGGACCTCTTATCACATTTTTATGAAACAGGTACACAGAGTCCTATTATACATGTTCCTGATGTTACTGATAGTTTCAAAGATGTACGTTAGGGGAGATAACCATTTTTCGATTCTTCCGATACCCTAAAGGAATCACAGTATTTCTGTATTTAAGAATTTCAGCTTAGAATTTTTATAAAGACAGATTTATGTGAAATTTATTCAGGCTCTTCATCAGCCAGTGTGGAAAGATCAAATGGTGAGTATCCCTTATATAAATGGATCTAGTTCAAGAGAGTACACAGTCTGGAAGACGGCCAGCATACATTTGCGATTATATGGTCTGTTTTATGAAATAGCAAATATCATTCATGTGTTGGCATTGTACTTGATTGTTTGACTGATACCGTCACCATACAGTTGTTTCAGATCACTTTTGACTGCATTTTCAGGGACTTCCCTGGTGGTCCAGGAGTTAAGACTCCATACTTCTACTTCAGGGGGCGTGAGTTCAATCCCTGGTTGGGGAACTAAGATCCCGCATGTTGTGTGGCCAAATAAATAAATAACTGCATTTTCACATGCTTTATTCTTTTCTTTACATGGAGGGATAAAGTTACATGTTAAGTTTTCATGGATATAACCTTATTACATTTTTCTCCTAGGGAGACATTTACCCTAAGATCCCTTTTCTATACTCAATATTCTCTACGTTCTGTGACAACTACAACGAGCGAAAAAGACCTAGGAGGCAGGGAGGGGAGAGGGAGGAAAAAAAGGAAGTTAGGAAAGAAGGAAATAACATTGGTAGAACACCAGGCATACCAAAGTGCTTTCACAGTTAGCTGTGCCATGGGTCTATTTTCTAGACCCTGCAATAGGGATAAAAAGATGAAGAGAAAGTTGTCCCGGGCCTGAGAATAGCCATGGGGTTTTAGATTAGTAGAGGCCCAATTTTCTTCCCACCTAGACTTTTTTGGTACAGAATTAAAGTAGATATTGAATCAGACTACAGAAGGTCTAATACTAATAAGCAAAGGCTGATGCTGTTAATTACCTTTAAGGCTTTTTTCTTTATGTTTAGGGTTGTTTCACTTTGTCCTCAATAGGATTCCTTCCTCAACTTTCCAACCCTGGGGCTTTGGAGTAGTGCATATTAATATGACAGGAGTAGGACATTGTGTATGCCATTAGAATTTCTAGTAAGACTAGTTGAACAAGATGCCTCTCTCTGCTGTGTGCATTCCTTGGTCTTACTCTAGAAATTTCTTTCAAGATGAAATAGGATGGATATCTAAGAAGGCATCAAGTGATTAAAAGGCCAGCAAGATCTGTCTTCTTTTTCAGTCTCAATCTCTTTATGATATTTGGCCTAAATAGTAGCAACAATAATAGTAACTCTTTTTAAGAAAGCTATTTGTATAACAGACCTTGAAACTTAAAAGCCTTCTCTGTAAATTGTTTGTGAGAAGCAAATCCTCTCTTGAATCAGCTTATCCTAGGGGATTATCAGCAAGGACAAAGACTATTTGAAATGCTGAAGAGTGTTTTCAGGATGACCTTAGGTAATATTGCTCCAAAGTGGTCTAGCCTTCCTTTCCAGAAGAGAATTTACAGACATCTGTTTACTTTGTGTTTCTCTTTTTATTATTAAGACATATTCCATAAACCATATTGCCTTTTGAAAATAATATCAGTAATTTACAACCCCTTTTGTGGCAAAAACATTTAATTTGTAAATAGAAGAATTAGTATAAATTATGCTATCCTGGAAATATTTTCTTTTTTATTGGCCTCGCCACATGGCTTACAGGATCTTAGTTCCCTGACCAGGGATTGAACCCAGGCCCTTGGCACAGAGGGCACAGAGTCCTAACCACTGGACCGCTAGGGAATTCCCTGGAAATTATTTAATTGAGTCACACATCCTGTGTCCTGGCCATTGTGGAAATCTATAGGGATGCAGTGGAAAACAATGCAGCCATAGTGCCTTCTGTCATGCAGTTTATATTCCAGCAGGAGACAGAGTAAACCAGTCTGTAGAAAAAAGAAAAGGTAGATTGCAATCAATACAGATTGTGGAAAGTGCCAAGAAGGAAATAAACACGGAGATAAGAGTGACTGACGGGGGAAGGGGAGACTAGATGGGTGGTATTTTTCTGATATTGGAAGAATGCAAGGAGCCTGCCATTCACTGAGGTGGAGGAGGAGCGTACCAGCCAGAGAATAAAGGCGAAGACTCAGGGAGGCAGGAAAAGGCTTAGCGGTTTGAAAATCGTATTTCAAATGATATCGCTCTTTAAGAGCAACAAGAAGTCACAGAAGATGCTTTAAAAAAAAACAAGAGCAAAAAACTCTAGTTAAACTAATGTTCAACTTTTATTCTAGGACACCTACCACCACAGTAAAACAAATTAATATTTCTATCTTGTCTTTTAGGGGCTTTTCCACCTCCCAAGGGCCATGAGGAAGCTGTTTCCAGGGAAATGACGCTCAGCAATACGTGGCTATTTCTTATACAGTCTTTTGCATTTTTGTCAGGCTATATGTGGTACAGCATCTTTCAGTATTTTTACCATTGCCTGTTTTAGGAATTGACTTGGACTTGTCAAGGTCACCACAGGAGCTTGGACTTTCATAAGCGTGCATTGTTTTACATGTACAAATCAGAATATAAAAAAAAAAAAGGAAAAGGAAATTCAATGGATGGATTAATATTTATCCCCCTTTGGGATATTTTAAAACTCTACTAAAATGAGGATCAATAATATAATGACCTGCAAATATGTTTTAAGGACTTTTCATGTTTTAAAAAGATACACTCCACCACACATTTAAGCAAACATCACTTTTGGAGAAGAGGAAATCATAAAATCATCCTAGAAGACTCTCTGAGACAAATTCTGTTGCCACCAGATATACCTGTTAATCTAGTTCAAGCTCAGAAAGTTGTACGCATCCGTTCCTTTTAGCTAGTAGTCTCTGTTAGGCAGTGCTGTAGAGCGCCCTCATCTCCACCAACTCTTGCTGTGTTACTGGTAACCTCGAGGGGAGCTGGTTGGCACCTTCTGAAGAACTCTTTCCCTGTTGTTCGCAGCGACACTCCGGTCCTCCACAGCTCCATGAAGTTCAGTGTCAAGCATACTCTGGGGGGCAAAGCAGTGTCCACTGGACATATTCTGGTACTAGAATGTGTTCTTCAGAAAGACCAGCTCAGTCCAATGCTGTGTTTACATGCACTAGTGCTTCCCCTTGTATGAGGGGTGGGTCATTTGATTTATCTTCTTGTATAGAAGACATATCATAGGTTGATGATTGTCTTTTACAAAATGCACTTTTATCAGATGCATATATAGCAAAGGATTAGTACTATAACCTAAAAACAAACATAAGCATAATCAGTGAGTGGGATTTTTGAGAGGCTGCCTGTCTGCACGTGGATCTGTGCTCTGGCGCTCTCCAGCGCTGCCTGCATTGGGCACCAACCACACCGAGGCTTCCGTCCCACTCAGAGCCTTTTTTTTTTTTTTCCTCCATTTTGCATATTAGCATTAAATGCATATGGGGATGGTTGAAACAAATTAAGGTAAGACATTTGAATGATCAATTTAAGGTGAAATAGACTAGTTTATTAGAAAAATAAGAGATAAGCCAGGCGCTGGCTTCCAGTGGTGACAAGTTCTCACATGGCACCCCCGGAACCTGTGTTCCCTTAGCACATCAAGGAGCTGCCCATGTCAGAGTGGTGTAACCAGGAGAGAGACCAGCAAAAGGGCTTCTCAGTCTCTTCCAATTGCCTTTGGAAAGGATAAAGTCAAGTTTCTATTTCTAGAAAACTTCTTTTTCTTAAATTTGTCACTATGTTCATGTGATTGACCTCATAGTAGAACCAAACACTTCTCAAAAAGTGCTGGCATGCCATCAGCCCATCACCTGCACTCCCAGTGTTGAGAGAGAGGCTATTTTTTGGCTTGGGACTATAAAACTATTTAGATCCTAGTGAGTCAGTGGTAGTTATCTGTGATGTGAGCATTGTAGGTTCCCCTATCGCCACTAATCGTACAAATGACAATTTTGAGAAGTAGCCAGAAAATAAAAGTAAAGGCTAGTGTTATCTTTTTTTCAATAAACCAAAAAAAACTGGAAAGATGTGAATTTTCTCCCAGTTATGTGGGAAAGGCAAAGCAACACCAAATCAAAGCCCACAGCATCTTCATCTTTAGGGCTAATTCAATGCCTATGTGAAATAGAATGATGCGTTACCTGAAATACCTCATTGAATATTAGACTACTACTGGTGAAATGCAGAAGATAGTGTTAATGTGTTTAGTTTGGTAATGGTTGTTATAAGATGCAGTTTTTTTGAAATCTAAGCATTTCCTTATGTGTTTTACAGTGACAGTGACTAGGTGAAGCCAATCTCAATATAGAGGTATGGATAATGATAGGAAGACGGATAGAAGCTTAAAGATGCTTTTGTTCGAGGCCCAGCAAACACTACTTGACAAGATGAATTGAAATTGTTCATTTGAGAGATTAGTCAGCCATCTGGAGGATAAGTTGCTTACTGTCGAGTATGGCACGCACAGTCCTAGCCAATAGACCTTTTCCTCGTTGCTAAGCAAGCCGCAGATAGCGTGGCCAGTTCTCCCATCCAAGAAAATAAAAAAAGAGAGAGGAATGCATACATGCATATATAAATGTGGTTTAGGGCCACTTTTGCCATCACTGTGCTCCAAAGGAACGTGGTATTGTTTAATATACTGTATATGTTAAACAGACTATTATGTAAGATGCTTTACTTTTCCAGTGCAGTCATTTCAACAGTCTGTAGAGTGACAAATACCAGTAGATGTGTGAGTTAACTTTTGAAAATAGATCTGTGAGTTGTAAATAGATGTGTATTTGATCTGCCCTATCCCTCTTTGATCCTTCATCAACATGTTCTCTCTCTTCTGTTGGCAAAATGTTTGAGAGCATTGATAGTGCTTTCCGTTATCAGTAACTGGAGTTCTCCTGCTTGTACTAGAGAATGTAAAGAGAGAATCCATGTTTTTATATGGCAATCAGGGAAGCAGCAATATGCCACTGTACAGAACTGAATTAAAAGTCCTAATTTGTATTTTCTTTGCAAAGTGAGATCAAAGGATGTTTAGAAAATATACATTTTGTCAAGGGGAAAGAAAATAAAACTGTGCCAATTTTATGCCTTGTAGAATCTCAGCACTTCTTGGTCTCAGCTGATCTGCCTAGATTCACACAGCAGAGAGGGTTGAGAACTCCCTGCTGGACCCTGGTCTCAACGAGTCGCAGTGAGGGGAGCATCTGCTTGGCCACAGGCAGGCGCAGTGACTACAGAAGTGACCACCCCAGCAGTTCATGCTTAACTTCAGAAACTCTCATTGGTGTTGAAATATACAGATATTGTGGAGAAACCTATATGCCAGTAGAAGGTAAAGGAAAATTACAGAATGGAAAATGATGTTTTGGGTGGGCAAACGAGTTGAGAATCTAAATAGTAGATTTTTTTTAAAGCTAGCTCTGAGTTCAGATCTGTCATGTTATTAAGTAGTTGTTAATATTACAACCAACCCTTAATTTTCCACAGTAAAAGAACTAGAGATTACTGGATAGTTAATCCAGTAATAAGTCATAGTAAGCCAAAAATCTAATTGTATTTAGGTGTTTGAGTTTTTATTATCATCAAACTTTTTTTCTTCTAGGGATGCATATTAATTTCAAAAAATGATTTGAGTTTATTAGTTTCTATTGCCTACATATTTATGACTGTTAACGAGTAGTGAAAAGATTTGGAAAGACAGCTTCAGGAAGAGGAAACACAAAAGCCTAAATAATCCATGGGCTAGAAAAGGAATCCATGAATAATCAAGAGTTGGCGGTATTGTAATTTTTCTCGAGCCTTTTTGTGAAAATGAAACGTTAAATCACCAAATGTAAACCTCAGAACATCCCTGTAGCGTTAATAGTGTTTGGATCAGTGTTAAGAATGCCTCTCATTCTTTGCTCACGTTACTCACTTCTGGTGGATTTGTCTTAGTAACGTTTCTTGACAATCACTTCCCTACAGACTGTTCTGAACTATTGGGACCTGGTTATAATCGTAGAAAGTTAATCATGGATAGCCTTATTGGATTCTTTTTATATTTAAGAAAATTTTATTTGCATTGCTGAATAGGAAGAGTCAGCTATTTCCTTCATTACATAGGACCTCCTTCCAGAGTTACCATTATGAGTATGTCAGCTCTGGTCCACAAAGGATGGATAAAAGTGGTTCTTCTTATTTTTTTGCAATGTAGTGCTGTGAATTTTACATCTGTTAACATGAAAGGCAAAGTCAAAGCCACCCTGGGCAGCAAGTATACTGGTTCACTTTATGAGACAGTAGAGACTAATACCTTTGGGACCAAAACCACCTAAATTGGACATTTCTCAGTCACAGAGGGGCCAGATGTTCTCTGGAACAGTCGCTGGTTGGTGCTTTATTGTAATCATTTTGCATTGGTACCCAACAATTAGGAACTGGACCCTGAGGATAAGCTGAGGGTGCTGAACTGTTGGGGAAGGCTGACTGTAGCTATATGGAAAATAAAATAAGGGTTTTTCTGCAAATTTCCATTTGAGGATTTTTACATTTAATATTTTTTTAAAACAGTTAAAAGAGCAAAAAAAAGTTTTAAGTGTAATCTACTTGCGAGGTATGCACACATATTTTGAATGGCTTTATTTTTATTGTGTAAAACTGTTGAACACATGACTGTGATGCACAAATTCTTTACATGTAAGGAGTCTATGCATTTTACAGTAACTCATTTCATGATTGGGTAATGAAACAGTTGTACATTGAATTGCCATTGTTGTATTAAGTGCTTTCATTTTCTTTACAGTTATTACAAAGTTGTATTTATTTTATACAGGTGGATTTTCATTTTCCTGATGCCATAATGTTTACTTTAGCTTGTTGACCTGTCTTTCTTTGTGTATCTGCATGTTGTAATATATGATAAGAATGAATGTAAAGGCTGTGGCAACTGTAATTAAATTTTGCAAAGGGCTGGTCACATGTGGATCTGGTTTATGAACGCATTTGGGATTATTTTCGTAACCAGATCACCTTTTCAGAAATTTAGATGTGAACACCAAAAGAAGCATTTTCTCAACAAAAATTAATAGCTGGTTCTATTTTTTTTAACCTAGAAAAAATAAAGTTGATTTTTTTCAAGTAAAGTGCTTTTAATTCTTAGTAGTGGGGATGGGTGGTTGTATTTTACTGGAGATATTTAGGCATTAACATCTGTGGACGTGTATCATGGCAGTTGGATGCTGAGGGCAAACTGAAAACCCAAATGAAAAGACATTGTACTTCCTCCTTTGGTTTTAAATTATTCCCCCCACTCCTTCCCACTTTCCCCATCCAGTGGTCTACTGGTAAATGTTGAATAGACTGCTCTAGAAAAAAAATTCTGTATTCAAATGTGCATACGTTTGTTAAAATTTTGCTGATAGCAAGGACATATAAACACAGTTAACAAATAATAAAATATACTTTATTGTAAATCCCATATAGCCAGTTGATTCTCCCAGGATACTTTAATTGATTTTTGCTGAACTCTTGTAGCCAATCTATGATCACAATTCAACCATGATTTAAAAAATGGAATTACATCGTAATCCACTTATTTCTCAAATTTATTGTCATTCAATCTGATACATGATCTGTTAAACTATTTCTTACCCTTGTACAAATTATACTCATTAAAGTGAACCACTTTTAGCTTCAGCACTCATTGTAAGCTTATATAATTTAATTTTAATAACAACTGTTTAGCAACTGCTGGCAAAACTCTAAAATTTAACAATCAGCTGTAGGCAGCCAGTAGGGGCTGTCCAGCACACCACTGCCCTGTGCTGTTTTTTTGTTTTTGTTTTTTTTGGCAGTACATAGGCCTCTGTGGCCTCTTCTGTTGCGGAGCACAGGCCCCGGATGCGCAGGCTCAGCGGCCATGGCTCACGGGCCCAGCTGCTCCGCGGCATATGGGAGCTTCCCGGACCGGGGCACGAACCCGTGTCCCCTGCATCGGCAGGCGGACTCTCAACCACTGCGCCACCAGGGAAAACCCCTGTGCTTTTTTTTTTTAATGTAACTGTTAGTGTTGAGTAAACTCACTGCTCTCAGGAAATTCCTATCACTGACCCTTTAAAGGGTGGGAAAGCATTAATATCTGTCCTACAGAGCATGCTTTTGATTTGAAGAATTTGACAACAGCAAATCTTTCCTGAAGTGCATGGGAAGCTTGCACATTTCTAAATTTGGTTCTTTGCTTTCATTTCTCAAAACGAAGTAAACTGATAACAGGCATCTCTAAGATTTTGTTTTGAACACTGAAAACATTTATTGTTTAGGTATTTTTTTGGTGGACAGTATGTTTGATCCCACTGAAAATTTTAAATGCATTTAAATATCTTACACAATCGACCAAATAAGTTAAATAGTTACAGTTCAGCCTACCTCTTCTTTTTCCATCTGGATTTAGGCTGCTGTTTTGGTGAGGCTGTAATTTTTTCCCTAGTGTGGTTTCTGTGGAAGACAACAGACTGAGGGCAAAGGCCTGAAAGCAAATTTGAAGCACTCTGAGATCTGTTGCTGACCAGCCCTATTCTGCATGAGTTGGGAAAAAAAGAAAAGCCATTGTTTTTAACCTCAACTTAATGGGAAAATGTTTGTTTTTAGAAAATGTTTCTTCCTGCTGAAAAAATGTATTTTTAAAAGGAAAAAATTTCCTCTTTTGGCTATAAGAAAAAGTCAGCCCTGTGAGCAGGTGTGACCATATCATAACAGGCTGATACAATATAAATCAATAAATTTTTACCTTTCAGGACTTGGATAACCTTGTTCTTAACTCTTAGAGGCTTGAGAAACGTTAAACTAAGTATCAGTTACCCAGATCACATATAAACACACGCACAAATGTATTGTGAGAGGAGGGTTGGCTAACCACTGGAAATGAGACAGGCTCCTTTCCTAGTCAGAAAAATACTCTTAATTAGGTGAGTAAACCTATTTTCCAAAGGAAGAAATTGGAACTTTTTTTTTTTCTTTCTAGAAATCATGAACATATCACAAAGCTCCTTCCTGAGTTTTCCCCTGGAAAGTTTCTGTTGCCTCTCCTTGGAATACTTTCTGCCTTTTAGGTGTGAGATTCACTCTAGAGATGGTGGTAAAGTTCTCACTGCTGAAGAGGGAACACTGGGCCGTCCTTGCAATTACAGTAGCTGTCTTAGTGGTGTCATTGAGAAATCACGTGGCTAAGATACCTCCCCTAAAATATCAATTGCTGCATCTTCATTCCTTTGTTTCGTTTTTGGTGCAAAACTCCCTGAAAAGGTCTTCAGTTTTTATTCGTTAACTAACACCTGACACTCTATCAGGATCAGCTGATGGACAGCTAAGGGAAAAGAAAATAGATACCTAGAAGTGGGGGGAGTTGGGAGGGGATTAGAAGAGCTTGGAGTACTAGGAAGAGGAACCCAGGAGTGTTAAAAAAGAAAATGCCAAAGTCTGCTGTCTACAAACAGGTACACACACCCCTGATACGTGAGGACCCCAGGGAGTATTCAAACATGATGGTCTTAAGGAGGTCGACTTCCATGTGAACTGTCCTCAGACTGCCATTCCTGAGGGCTCACCTCTAGAGGATCCCAGCTGCCATCTTACATACTCCTGCCCTCTTAGCAGAAGAAATATGCCTCTGAGCCATTAGGCATCTCCAGGACGCCAGACAAAGGGACAATTCAATATTGGTGACAAGGAGCCTCTTTTAATCAAGGAATCTAGAGGCCACAATAGGGCTTTTTCTCTTTCCCTGATATGTACACTTTTTAATAGGGACAAAGGATGGCATTGGAAATGAGGCATCTGGGCCCGTGTTGGGTCTGTTGAACTCTGATATGTTTAGTGTGCAGCAGTGAGAAGAATGGCAGTTCGGGGCTCCCTCAAAGCACAAAAGTAGCAGCAACCAAGACTTCTTTTGGCTTAGAGCCAGGACTGGCACAATGTCACTTTGGCTAAAGTGAGTCACAGGGCAATGGGGGAGGGTCTACAAAAGGGTGTGAACCCCGGGAGGCATGGCTCATTGGGAGCCATCTTTGAAGACCAGTTATCACAGTAAAAAAAAATTCCTCAGCTATTTGAATAATTAAAGGACGTTACATAGGTCTAGAAGAGCTCTCTCACTTCCACAAGTTTGCCCATAATTTCAAAAGCTGGAAATTTTTTGAGTTTCCAAATACTTGAACAGGATTAGATCTGTTGATCCATCACTCATTCATATAAGTCACATTAATCAGAGGAACACCCGTCTAAAACAATGCAGGTTTTGTTTGGGAGTAACCTTTATATTATCTTTGGCACTGATTGATGTGTAACGCATTAGCCCTTAGAATTTCAGAGCTACTGGAACTTTAGAAATCACCTTGTTTTGAGATGGTAGATTTCATTCTGGTGCAATTTTGGTCCATTTGCCGGTAGCCTCAAATGGCTACTTAATAGTATTGTGGGGACTACAACCAGGTCTTTTGATTTCCATTCAAATGTTTTCCTCAAAACAGCAGATTGCCTCCGTTGGATTTCTGTTTTTAGTAAATAACAGTTAAATCTAAAGGATTAGGTATGCTTGTTAAAGGGGTAATGGACCTAAAAGCTTCTATAATTTCCTTTTCCCCTGATTTCAAAATAAACATAATAGTTCCCAAACCCTAGAAGATTACTTTTTAATATGTGTTCCCCTCAGCTGTTGCAGAGATACAATTAGCCACTAAAAAGTCGGGAATCCATGCTTTTTATCTTTTTGGATATGGACATGAAATGTATTTTGTTTTTATTTTTGCCCTGTAGAGTACAACATAAAGAGAATGCCTTTGTTTCAGACTGAAGGGGATAGAGATTTCAATCTCATAATGATTCCTTTCATTTCTGAATTCCAGGTATGAAACTGGCAGCAGGTAGTAAATTCATGACTACCTCTAGTGCCCGAATGGCCCTCCATCATGGTGGCCTCTGGGTTCCAGGGCTTGTCCAAGTAGGAGCCCGCAGAGAGGCAGCAGAACCCAGGACTTGTCCCATGAGCTTGAATCTCAACCCCTTTGGCAAGTTTCTTATCCTCTCAACCTCATGCTCATGTGTTAAATGGGAACGTTTCAAAGAGGTATTTTCAGTGTTAAATGAGATCGTGTATGTGAAGAACATTGTGCTGAATGCTCAGTAATGGAGGCTGTTTTATCCCACCTCAACTAGGTTTAACAAAGGGTATAAATTATTCCTACACCTAGCTGTGCCTAAGGTCCAAATAACCTGTTCGGTTCATTAGAATTGTATCACTGTGGCATAGGCTATAATACCCACCATCTCACTTTCCAGAGCCCTGGGTCCTTTGGCCCAGGTAAACTGAAATGCAATCAGCATAGCCAAGCTCCTAACCTCACCTAGTCAGACTATATCTAATTATCTAAGGCTCCAGACAGTAGCAAGAAAAGGCTTTGTGGTCAGAGAGCCAATTAGAAAGGTGAGGAGACTAGGGCCTAAAGAGGAAATAGGACCTGTTAGAAAGAAGACATTACATAGTCTTAATAGGGACCTATTTTTGCTTCTGAGACATAATGTCACTTGTGGTGAAGACCTTGAACTAATTATCAAAAGGGAGGGAAATATAATTTCTAGTAGTTAGAAGCTATCCACCAGCCCAACAGTTCTCTATGAATAATTTATATGATCCTAAATATAAAAGCCTGCATTGACAGCATCCTAAAGATTTAGGAAGCTGCAGTAATTTTGAAAACCTTTTCCTTTCTAGGTGCAGAAGATTCTGAGGTTTATATCTTGAGAACTGACATTTTATCTTCCAGTCCTAAGTGCGGTATACTCAATTCTTGGAAATCTGGGTACCAGAAGGAAGTGGGCAGATTAGAATCAAATGTTGCCTGTGGTTATGGAGGTGTCATGGTAAAGTACAGAGGAACTTTAGGCAGAGCTGGGACAGCAGGTATGGGTTTGAGGCCTGGCTCTGCTGAGGGTTGGAGTGGAGAAGTGATATAAAGGTGATGTTTCAAAGTCCAGTCTGGCCCTAAGGGCCTTTGATTTCCCAGCCCGATAGCTAGCAGGCTGTTCAGTCCACCACTCACAGAACTTCTTCAGAGTATTGACACCAGAAGGTGGAACTCCACAAGAAAGAGGATGAAGGGCAAAGATGAGAGTGCAGAACAGGTCTCCTAGAAGAGACTTGGAAACACCTAGAAGCTATCGGCCGGTGATGACACATGGAGACACATCTGTGCCTGCCCCTGCATGATACTATTCAGAGAAGCCCTGGGCTGGCTTCTAACGAGGAGATCCTGGCTTTGTTTTCCTAAAGAACTACTGAAAAAGGCAAGGGACTGAGTGAGTTCATGAATGTGGAATCTATAAAGCAGTTTCTCCTTGGAGGCAAAGACATGATCTAGTTGACTACTCAACCTGCCGAATCCGCTGCCTTTTAGATCAGGAATAGTCATTGGAATAAATCGGAATCCTGTCTGAATCCTGTCTGAAGAGTGAGGAGACGTACCACGTCTGTAGAAGAGGCTGTAGCCTCTTCTCCTTTATTGCCCTTAGTAAAACCACACCAGACCCACCGAGGAGGCGGGCAAGGCTGCCGGGAGCTCTGGGTGCCCAGACGGGCAGCGATAACCATGCATCTGAGGGGTGTCTTAGTTTGGGGTCCCTCTTAAGCGAAGCACTGACTCAGACTGACTGACTCTTTACTGAAAGAGGAAGAGGAGTGACAGGAGGCCTACCTGCCCGTCCCCGCTGGAGCTACCTGTCTTACCCAGGGGTAGATTCTAACACAGACCAGCCCAAGTGGAGGCCCCATGGGTTTTTCATTTGAAAGGTATTTATGGTTGGGGTCGGGTAGGGAGGAGAGGTGGTGGGCACAGAACACAGCAACAGAGAATCTGAAAACCACGGACAGGAAGGAAATGAAAGTAAAGGCTTTTGCTTTACTCTGAGTAAGGGAAGCAGGAGAGCACTAGTTCTACGGAGCAGGTGAGGAGCAGCAAGCCTGGCCACGTGCTCAGCCACAGATATCTGGGCGGTGCGGGGTGTGCTCACGGGCAAGGCAGCACGTGAGCCTTATTCTACCTGTGCAGCCCCTCCCGGGGCTCCAGCTCTTCATGTCAACCCTGCACCCACCAGGCAGACAGCAAGCCAAGGACAGCCCTTCCTGCCCACGCGGGCCCCCGGGTCCCGGGGACCTCCACTCTCAGGCAGTTCCTTGCCCTTCCCACTCCCTCTGGTGGCTGCCCTTCGAATCCGAGGACACGGGTGAAGGGCTCAGGATTTTCTCAATGGACCTATTTCCCCAGTCTGGGGTGGGATGAAACCACATGGTTCTAGAAGCTTCTGCCTCTTTCCTTGCCTGGCCCTTTTAGAAGGGCCATGTGTTCTACCCTCTTTCCTTGTATGATGGACTCTTCAGCTGTTTGAGGTTGTTAGGTTTTTGTTTTGTTTTAAAATTTCTGTGTTATTTCTTTGGGCAAAAACGGAATGAGTTTCTGTGATCCTGCTTTATTCCACCATCGTTAAACAGAAGTCTAATGCCTCAGCTCAGTTTTCTGAGTTTCAGTTCGTTGAAAGTCTGCTTAGCTCATGCCATTTTCATGACTGTTATTCAAAGAAAGCACATCTGAAAAAAAGGCATTATATTCCCCACAGCCCAGGGGGGAAAACAATTTAGTAGGAGAAAGAATTAAGGAGTTTTTTCTTCTCCCTTGATAGGGGAAGTGAGATTTCAATTGCTGATAGATGGAAGGGAAAGGCTGAGTGGGGCAACAAAGGCTGTTAATCTGGAAGTTACAATTTCCTCAATTTCTACGCCTAGGAAAACTCCTATCGTGTCAGAGGGTTATAATAATCCTTGTGAAAGGTTTGGAGAACCTCAAAACACCCCACAAGGGTGAGGGGCAGTTACAATTAAAATCGACAATGAAAGGAGTCCTTTTTGGCACTAGAAGAATTCACAAAGAGGCTTGGGTAAGCCTGTGCCAGGGGTGCTGGGCAGGAGATCATGACTCCGGGAGCGGGAGCTGTTGGACCAGCTGGCCCCTAAGGCCTGTCTCCACCCCAGGAGCCATTGTCAGTCACACTGGCTGTGATAAAAGCTCCCACTGTGCCTGCATTTTCTGCTCTGCTCAGGGGAGGGAAGAAGCTGAGCCCAGCTTGGCCAGAGGACAGCGTTCCTTTCACCCTCATCATTTGCAGAGGCCTCTCCCCGAGATTCAAGCCACCAGGCAGGACCAGCTACACAGTTCGTGGGACTTAGTGCAAAATGCAATGTGGAGCCCGTGGTTCAAAAACTTAAAGTTTTTCAAGATGGGAAACAACAGAGCATTTAACCAAGTGCAGGTCACTGGTTTATGAAGTCAGCCTTGCCACCAGGACCACCAGGGAGGAAACAGGAACGGAAAGGAGCCAGGCCCCTGGGGGTCCTCAGGGTCCCCGCTCTGTCCCTCTCCCCAAGGCACTGCACAAGGAGCCCTTATGGAGGAGATAAGAGTCCCAAACACAAAAAGCATTGCCGTGAGCCAGGCAGTGTTCTAAGCATGTCCCACACAACTCCTCTAACCTTCACAACCCCGCAGGTAGGTACTATTATTATCACTGTTTTACAGATGTAGGAAATGACACAGAGTTTAAGTGACTTACCCAAGACCACCCAACCAGCAGTGGCGGAGCCAGAATTCAGATGCCGGCAGTCTGGCCTCAGAGTCTGACCTCTTAGCCGCTATGATTTCCTCTTTTTCCAGGGGAGTTCCGTGCAATGGCTCAGACGGGGGAACAGTTGCAGGTGAAACTGCTGCAGGAATGGAAGTGGATCACCGGGCTGTAGCCTCTTCTCCTTTATTGCCCTTAGTAAAACCACACCAGACCCACCGAGGAGGCGGGCAAGGCTGCCGGGAGCTCTGGGTGCCCAGACGGGCAGCGATAACCATGCATCTGAGGGGTGTCTTAGTTTGGGGTCCCTCTTAAGCAAAGCCTGAGATAAGGTTTTGGGTGCAGGTAGTTATTTGGGAGATGATTCCTGGAATGAGACAGGGGGCAGAGGGCATGGAAAGGAAATGGAACGAGGAAAAGTAATATTGGGGACATTCTTGAGGCCACCATCACAGGCAGTGGGAGCGCAGCTCTGCCGGGGGCGGGCCGTCACTCACCACCTCCTGCCCCACCCCCCCCGTTGGTGAGGGGTTGGCCCTGTGGCTGGTAACGTCCCCAAACTTGAGGGTTGCCCCTGCAATGAGTGTCCTCCAGCCGCTCCCCCCCCACACACAGTAAAGAAGCCCCCAGGCCAAAAGCAGAAAGACTCAGGGTGCCTACTTGAGGAGAGTGTGAGTCCCCAGGAAACCCGAGCCGTCCACTGCAATGACAGCTGAAGACAGTGGGCCAGGGGACTACGGGGAGGGACATCCAAGAGGTCTGTCTAGGGGCCACCAGATTTCCCTAGGAACTGGCTCCCCATAGGGGCAGGGGGTGGCAAGAGGCTCCGTGGACAAAACGCCATTTGCATTCTTCTCCTGTGCATCTCTTTGTTTCCTCTCCCTTCCTCACTGACTGCAGCTGTTTGTTATTTGAGACGTCTTCTCAGCCCGCCCCCCGCCCAGTCGCACCACGGAACCAGCACCAGAACCCGGGAAAGCGGGACAGTGGGGTGGGGCCAGTCAGCTGTTGTTTGCTGGGTGTGTTTACTGGGTGGACTGGAAAGGGGGTGAAGGAGAGGAGAGAGGACACAGCTCTGTCACCCTTCCAGCAGCATGTTGACACACCCCAGGTGGCATCACTGAGATTAGCTGTGGCCCTGCTGAAGGGCTTCGGAGGAGGGGTTAATCCCAGGAGGCTTCCTGGAGAAGGAGCCTCAAAGCCGAGGCAAGGATTCAGAGTGAACCTTTGCCGTTGGCAGGAGAACCCTGGAGACCCCCCCACCCCAGGCCCCTCAGCCCCATCCTGCTCTCGGGGAGCTCCCCGGCTGCTGGCCTGGGGTGTCCAGGCTGAGTCAGGGTTGCTGGTTCAGCGGGCCTGCCCCTAGCCTCTTGCCAAGTCCTTTCTTCTCTTGGCCCCATTTCCTCGAAACCGCTTTCTAGGCTCTGATTGCCTCCCATACTGTTCTGAGAAACTAGTTGACAAGCTGTCTGTCTAGCCCAGAAGCCCTGAGCCCGGGCAAGTTTATGATTGTTTATGATCGTTTTTTGGTTGTTTGACTGTTTCAGATCGATTTATGATTTCTATGCATCTGTGAGGGGAAGAATCCAGGCCTGGGAAATAGGAAACCTTAGGGTGAGGTCCCAGCTCAGCTTCTTTGTAGCCAGCGAGGTCACATTGCCTCTGTTTCCACATCTGCAACAGTAACCAGCCCTGCTACGTCCACCTCACAGAGCTGTTGTGAGACCAAAGGGAACAAGACCTGGGAGTGGGATCTTTGAACCCCTGGAGTTTTATGTGAGTGGAACATAATAACCATTGTTTCTGCCCTTGCGCCTGGCATCGCTTTAGACCTTCCTGGCACACGCAGTGGACTTTGTTATTTGGAACTTGTTCACTTGGCAAACTCCTGCTTGTCTGGAATCTAAAATGGACACTCACACAGGCCAGCTGTGAGTTGTCTGGGGTCGTGGTGCGATGGAAGGGGCACGCAATCCTGGGCCAGAGCCAGGAACTCTCCCTCCAGATCCAACTCTTAGGAGCTCCGCGGCCTTGGGCAACCTCCTTGATTTCCTAGAGCCTTGCATCTGACAAAAGGGCTTATTATGCCTGCCCTGTCTGCCTCTCGAGTGCTCATGAGGGTCAAGCTAGATGAAAAGGGCCAACTAGATGCTCAAGTTTTGTGTAAATGTTGGGGGTCGCTATTGAGGAAAGACTTTCTGACTTGATTCCACAGCACACATCCACCCACCAGGCCTGATGAGATCCTGAAATGCTTCCTGAATCTCCTGAGAAAGTCAGTGCACAAGAGAAAGACTTTTCCTTTTATCAGCCAGGGGTACCGGTAGTTGTCACCGTTTCGGTGGTGATTGTTGTATGAAGGTATTGGGGGGTCAGAAAGAAGAAAGGGAAGGGAGTGGTCTTTGAGTCCCAGAAAAGGAAGAAGAAAATGGTAAGTCTTGGGAGGGATGGCAGGAGCCAGAAAGAAGGAGCAAGACAGGGCCCACAGTGCAGAGTCTGGAAGGAGGCAGCGAGAGAGGCTGGGGGCTGTGGTAGGAGATGCAGGAGGGGATGGAACAGGGGATACAGGAGCGGATGAAGGAGGGGGTGCAGGAGGGGAGGCAGGAGGGGATGCAGGAGATGGTGCAGGAGGGGGTGCAGGAGATGGTGCAGGAGGGGGTGCAGGAGATGGTGCAGGAGGGCCAGGAGAAGATGAGGCAGCACATGTGGCAGGTGATCTTGGCTCCTGCGCCCGCAAGGGCCCTCCCCCCACCCATGAACCATGGATGAACCATGATTGGTTTAGAACCTCATTCTGTACCAGTAATCAGCTTATTAGTGTAACCCAGTCCTGGGCAATAGAATCTGAGAGTTAGTCTATTGGGGGCTTCCGAGAAAGAATTTTTCATGCTTGATTAAAATTAAATAGATGAGGGAGCCTCTTCCCTCCTCCCCATCAGCTACTCCCCCGGTGCCTGTGCCCTCCCACCTGACATTAAGCACCTGAGCTTGACAACAGCTGGTTCATGTTTCTAACTGGCTCCCGCACTGCCCGCACCTTCCTGTGGTGACTGGCGGTGTGAGAGGCTAAAGCCTGGAGTGGCTACAGCCTTCTAGTGACAAAGTCAAGAGCACGGTAGAGATGCTAACCCAGAGCCTGGACAGTGTCAAGCTGCTGAATCTTGGAATTCCTTCCAGGCTTCTCAGTGTGTGAGACAAGGATCGGTTTAAGCCACTTGTAATCTAATATTCCATTGACAAGAGGACCAGGGGTAAAATAACACTGATAATACATGCCATTGGAGGGGACGTTACAGTCTGCACTGCATTTTTATGTACACTTATGCTATTTGATTGTCACAAAAGACAAGAGGATAAGTGACCTTATCCTTTTTTTAAAACACATGAGGAAACTGAGGCCAGGGAGGGGAAATGACCCCCCAAAGTCACACAGCTAATTGGTGGTAGGTCTGATATCATAAATCAGGGTTTCTGACTCTTGGCCCAGGAGACTTTGCACTCTGCCTGCGAGAGACCGAAATCAGAGCTAAACAGAAGCAGGTGCAAATGCCCGCAGACACTAAACTGGAAGGTCAGGCAGCTCCTTGCTCTCACCTCCCAGAAGAGTCCAGGGGAGAATAAAAGAGAATCTGATCATCAACTCTTGGTCAGACATTGGGTTGGGGAACTGAGACCAGGGTGTTACCTGACAGCATGGTGTGGGGAGGTGGCCAGACGAAGAACGTGGTAAGTTCCTCCACCACCCCCAGAGGAGCTCCCTCACATCCTCCCGCCTTCCTTCCTGCCTTTTATTTTTTCTTTCAATCAACAATCATGTACTGAATACTTCCCGTGTGCTAAGCATTGTACCAAGGAGCTGGGAATGTGGCAGTGAACAAAGCAGACAAGGTCTCCTGGAGCTTATCTTCTAGTCAGGAGAAATATAACACAACTAAATACAGCTGATCCTCCTTAATTTCAGATTCCATTATTTGCAAGCTCGCCTATTTGCTAGAACTTATTTGCAACCCCAAGATCAATACATCCAGTACTTTCGGAGTCATTCAGAGACAAGTAAAGGGCAGTGAAAATTCTGAGTGGCTGATGTGCACATTCAGATGAGGTGGAAGCTTCTTGTTTCAGCTCTCATACTATAAACAAGCGTCTTGTTTTGTTTTGCGGTACGTGGGCCTCTCACTGCTGTGGCCTCTCGCGTTGCAGAGCACAGGCTCCGGACGCGCAGGCTCAGCAGCCATGGCTCACGGGCCCAGCCGCTCCGCGGCATGTGGTATCATCCCAGACCGGGGCACGAACCTGTGTCCCCTGCATCGGCAGGCGGACTCTCAACCACTGCGCCACCTGGGAAGCCCATGGTTCCCATTTCTAACCAGCTCATTTCCCTTGCTACTGGGGGCTGGGCATCCAGTGAGGAGACCAAAGGCCGGACTGGCCTGAGGTGGAGCGGGATTAGAGAACACGGGGATTTTCAGAGTCTGCCATCGCTTTGGATGAGGGAGGAGGAAGGGCAGGCTGGCAGCCCAAGGTTCTGGTAGTAGCTGTGTTGTCCCCAATAAATCAGGAAGGGGTGATCCTCACTGCCCGAGGGAGCACAGTGAGGCAGTTCACGCACACAGGCTCTGAAGCCTGACCCTTGGATTCTGCTCGTAGCGCCGCCACTTTCTCACTGCGGCGCTCAATCTCTCCATCTGCAAAAAAACGCTGAGAGCACGGTGCCCTCATGGAGCGCTTAGAACAGTGGCAGCAAGTGGGCGAGCACTCAGTGGTCAGTGTCCAGAGCTGTCCACTTAACTTCCTCCTCTGAGCTCAGTGAGGATTTCCAAGCTGCAGGTCACACCTGCACAGATCACAGAGAGGTGGCTACGGCTGGATTAAGGCTATGGATGTGGCGACAACATAACGAACAGATCCGGGCAGCGCTCAGAACCAGGCAAAAGATCTCTGAGTTCAATAGGTTTCTGTGTAATCACTGTGCTGATTGTAATAACATTCTTGATCCCATAATGCTGTGTGTTTCTCACGCTTTTCATCTTAACCTTACGTATCGTTTCCTACGGCTGCCATAACAAATTACCACCAACTCAATGGCTTAGAACAACAGACATTTATTCTCTCACAGTTCAGGAGGACAGAAATCTGAAGGCCAGGTGCCTGCTGGATTGGTTCCTTCTGAGGGCTGTGAGGGAGAGACCTCCCTGTTCCTCTCTCCTGGCTTCCCTCAGTGCTCACCATCCTTTGGCTTGTAGGCGCGCCTCTCCAATCTCTGCCTCCGTCTTCACGTGGCCTTTTTCCTCTGTCTCCCTGTGCCCTCTCTCTTTTTATAGGGACACCAGTCACTGGATTTAGAGCCCCCCTAAACCCAGGATAATTTCATCTCAAGATCCTTAATTATATCTCCAGATACTCTTGAAACAAAGTCACATTCCGAGGTCCTATGTAAACATGAATTTTGGGGAGACACCATTCAGTCCTCGACAGCTTCCACTCGCAGCCTCTCTCTGGAGCAAGAATGACAGGTACTATAATTCCCTCCTCATGCATTGTGAAGCCAGGGTCTAGAGAGAAGTGAACCAGCCTGTGGTCATATAACTAGTGGGTGGGGATAGATCCCAGATTTCAATTCCTGCCCCACCACCCAAGTTTTATTCCCTTTAGATAAGCGCCTTGTGAGAGAGACACACAGGGAGGGCAAGGCGGAGCTTTCGTCTTATCTGTCCCGCTCTCCTCCCTCTTCCAGCAAATTGGCTTGGCCTTTTCCAGTCATGTGGTGCTGCCACGGAGACAGCCACGCTCTGACAGAACCACCACTCCCCAGCACAGGGGTTGCCCGGGGACCCAACACCCGCCCCAAACTGAGCGCCATGGTACCACCACTGACTGCCCTTGACTGGTCCAGAGATGGGCATGTGACTCAAACTGAGGAAAACAGAGCCTCTTCTTAGCAATTTAGACCTCAAGGCCTGAGAGCAGAGTCTCAGTTTTATTCTACTGGCCAGGCTGGGAGAGGGAGCCTGGAGCTGTGGGTGGCCATGAGGGACAATGCAGACACAAGGTGTGCAGAGAGAGGCCTGGTGACGCTGCCGGTCTTGTTGCGGCCGTCCCTACGCCCTTCCCATAGCTCGGTTACTGGAGCCAACTTATTAGCCCTCTTGCTTGCAATCACAACACTCTGAATTATCATCTTAGCCCCAAAAGATATGTCAGCTCACTTTGCCAATAAGGAGGTCAGTAAACAAAGTTAGAAATCATTTGGTTTTCAATTTAATGTTAGACAGCAAAGTATTTATTTAATCAGGGGGTTAACACAAAAGTGTTGATGGAGCTCTGTTTTTATTCAGTATGAAAGAGCAAAGGTGACAATCAAACAGTTTCATGATTTTAATGGCTACACCCTGTGACAGGCAGACTCCTAAGATGGTCCCCAATGATTCCATCCCCTGGTACTCACAACCTTCCCTTGAGTATGAGCTGAACCTAGTAACTTGCTTCTGACAAATACAACACAGCAAAGGTGATGGAATGTCACATGTGTGATTAGGTTACAAAAAATTATGTAGCTGACTCTGTCTTTTGCTGACTTTGATGAAACCAGCTGCCATGGTGGAGAGGCTGACCTGGCAAGGAACTGAGGGTGGCCCCCAGCCAGTAGCCAGCAAGGGACTGAACCCTGCCACCACCCATGTAAGGGAGCTCGGAAGTGGATCAGGCCCCAGAAACCTAGTTACAGCTGGGTGACACTCCCTGAAACAGAGGGCCCAGCTCAGCTGTGCCCAGATTCCTGACACACAGATACTCTGAGATAATGCGTGTGTAATATTTTAAGCCACTAATGGTTGGGGGGATTTGTTACAAAGCATTTCCCGTATACACACACACACACACACAGAGCAGACTTCAGTGTGCAGTGATAGACAAGATAGAAAGTTCTGTCAACTGAAGAAAAACGCACGACCTAAAAGTTGTGAGTTAAGTTTTATTTGGGGACCTGCTGAGGACTATAGCCCAGGAGACTACAGCCTCTCAGATAGCTCTGAGGAACTGCTCTGAAGTGGTAAGCGAGGAGCCAGGATATAGAGGAGTTTCTTTGCTGGAAAACAAACAAACAAACATGTAGTTGAACACCTAAAGATTATTGCTCATCACAAAGAACAGACATCTCGAATTAATGATTTTAATACTTTTCTATGCACGGGAAGAGGCAAGAATCTGGGATCATTTGAAATTATTCCTTAGATTTGCATCTGAACTATCTAGGGCCAGCATCCAAAGCACAGAATGCGTCCTGCTTTTCTACATCCTGAATTCCCTTAAGGGCATGTGGTCAGTGTGTGGCTGCAGTGGCTAAAGGCTTGATCCTTGTAGAACTGAGATGACGGGCAACCTTCTTTGTTTACAGGCAACATTCCCTGTCCACGGTTCCATAGAGAGAGGGAAAGTGAAAAGAGGAGCTGGAAGGATAGAGAAAACAGAGCATGAGCACTGGAAATTCAGGGGGAAAACACCATCGTTTCAAGAGCCTCACTAAGGCCTTAGAATGTTTTTTGTTTTGTTTTGTTTTCAGTTATGGGTGCGTTTACATTTGCCTTAGTGGCAGGAGGTGGGATTCATTTATTCATTTGTCTTTTCATTGATCAACAAATATTTACCCAGTGTCTGTAGTGTATTGGACACCATCAGCGCAGCTGGGGTAAGAAATGAAAAACAGGGTCATGCTCCTGAGGCATCCACAGAGCCTATGTACACAGAGCATATGGTCAGAGCCAGATGGTGCACAGTTACAATGCAGAGATGACTGCTATGAGCAGGGTGTGTACTATGGATGGAAGCAGAGAGAACTAGGTCTAACCCAGCCTGGGCTGGGTCACAGAAACCTCCCTGGAAGAGTGGAAGAGTGGATGCCTTGGTCTAAGTTAGCAGGGCCCACCATAGTAGTCTTTGCAAGAACAGACCTGGGCCTGAACTAAGACAGTGTCATAGAATGGAAAGGAATGGGGAATGTGGAGGGGATCCAGGGAGAACTTGGCTGAGGGAGACAGACAGCCCCAAGTTCCCCAGATTTCAGCTCATGGAACTGGCAAGATGGGGATGGCATTAACTGAAATAAGGAAGAAAAGAACAGTTTTAGGGCCAAGAGGATTTTTTCCCAAATATAAGAAGCTGATCATATAAATACATGATATAATATTTCCCCAAGGTTCTCCATAGCTTTTAGGATAATATTTAAACTCTGTTGTTCAGCACATATGGCCCCCCAAATTCTTTCTTCTTCTCTAGGTTTATTTCTTGCCACTCATCCAAGTTCATCCTTAGATCCAGCTATAGGAAACTACTAGTAATTCCGAGGCACATTCCATGGCTGTTGTATAGGTTTGTACATGCGATTCTCTCTGTTTAGAAAGTTCTCTATTACGAATATTGTTGTTTTTGTGTTTTCAGTATCCCCTCCTTTGGCTTGCCTCCCCTGTCTCCTTCTGTGTGGCCCTGATGGCGCTACCAATCACAGTATCCTGCTCCCCAGCCCCAGGATTGGGCAGGAGATCCAGGCCTCATCAATCATAGTACCCCAGCCCTCAGTGATTGGTCCAGGATTGGCACATGACCCAATCTGGACTAATCAGAGCCCTTCTCTGGGATTTCATATATGGGTGCTGGGATAGTTTTCTCTTTCTTGTGGGGCCAACAAACTGAAGTGATGTAAGCCTGGAACTTCCTGTGGCCATGCTCCTTCTGCCCACTGAAACACAGAGGAAGCTTAACTGGTTAGGAGAGAATGAGTCCAACATAGAGGGAGAGACAAGAAGAGCAGCAGATCTGAAGGCTTTTTTTTTTTTTTAATACATCTTTATGGGAGTAAAATTGCTTCACAGTACTGTGTTAGTATCTGTTGCACAACAAAGCGAATCAGCCATATGCATACCCATGTCCCCTTATCCCCTCCCTCTTGCGTCCCCCTCCCACCCTCCCTATCCCACCCCTCTAGGTCATTGCAAGGCACTGAGCCGATCTCCCTGTGCTATGCTGCTGCTTCCCACCAGCCAACTATTTTACATTCCGTAGTGTATACATGTCGATGCTACTCTCACTTCGCCCCAGCTTCGCCCTCCCACCCCATGTCCTGAAGTCCATTTTCTATGTCGACCTCTTTATTCCTGCCCTGCCACTAGGTTCATCAGTACCATTTTTTTTTTTTTTTTTAGATTCCATATATATGCGTTAGCATACAGTATTTGTTTTTCTCTTTCTGACTTACTTCACTCTGTATGACAGACCCTAGGTCCATCCACCTCACTACAAGTAACTCGACTTCGTTTCTTTTTATGGCTGAGTAATATTCCACTGTATATATGTGCCACATCTTCTTTATCCATTCATCTGTCGATGGACACTTAGGTTGCTTCCATGTCCTGACTATTGTGAATAGTGCTGCAATGAACATTGTGGTACATGACGCTTTTTGAATTATGGTGTTCTCAGTGTATATGCCCAGTGGTGGGATTGCTGGGTCATATGGTGGTTCTAGTTTTGAGGCTCTGAAGCCACTTCACCTGGTTGGCCAAGTTATATAGTCCTGGTTTGCTTAAGTTAGTCCTGTCACTTAAAATTGAAAGAGTCCTGCAGCCAGAATCCCAATTTCTTCTACCCACTTCTTATACATCATTTAAAACTCAGTTCCAACCCAATTCCTCCAGAAAGACTACTATGACCAGTTGCTCCTCCCCTCCCAGTTTGATGCACTTCCCTGGGTTCTCATAACATTCTGGGCAGATTTCAGTTACATTCCTTAATAATCAGATCAGTAAGGGTTGGTTTACCATCAAATAAGCTCTTTAACCCTCATTGTACTCACCTTATTGCTCAATGTCTGTCACAAAGAAAGTATTTTACAAACGTTTGATGAATGAATAACAAGTTCAGAGTCTGCCTGTGGAACATTCAGGTGCCCAGGAGAGTTTGTGGGTATATAAATCATGGGGGTGTCTCTGTGTCAGTGGAGCAGGTGGAGACAAGTGGAATGTGGTCAGGGTGCAGCGTGGAGGGCGTGTTGCCATCAGTCTCTTTCCAGTGGCTGATCCAAGAAGGGAAGGAGAGAAGGGGGCTGGTGACTGGAGGGACAAAGGGGAATTTAAGATACCCAAGTCCCAGGTGTGTTTATACATTGAGGGAATGGAGCCAGTGGAGAGAGAAGGGTGCGGATTCAGGAGAACCAACGCATGGGACACGGGGAGGGGATGAGCCCGGAGCACAGGTAGAGAACAAGGAACAGGCACGATCAGCAGACACTCCAGTTTGGTCAACAGCAGAGACAGGGTGGGGAGTGAGGCACGCACACCGGAGTAACCTCATTCAGCAGCTAGCGAGGTTGGGCAAAACAGAGCCGCCTTCTTTCTCCTAAGGCTCCCAGAGCATTCAGCTTCCTGTTCCCTAATTACCCTCCACCCCCGGCAAGTGAAAGGCCACTGCTGAGCTTAAGCGGCCCTGTCAGGTCACTGGCCTCCTGCCGGCTCCGGCTCCGGATCTCCCTGAGCTCTGGCCAGAGTTCAGGGTAATCCTTGCATTGTTCGTCTTGTTGTTGTTACCTGACCTAGGAGATCAGGTTCCCCCGGCATAGTGTTCACCCACTTTGTCCGGGGCCATGTGATCCTGTCCAGGGAGGAGCAAGGATGTAAATTATGGAGGAGACCTCAGGTTCTCTACAACTCCCTAGCGATTCCGATCTGCCAGGACACCTGAGCGCACCGGCCCTGGGGGCCCTGCAGCGGGGACTGAACAGAATCACTGCCCAGGCCTCCAGTGATTGACTCCCGAAGGTTGGTGGCTCACTGGGGCCTCGGCAGCCAGGATTTCCCAAGATCTGTAGGGGAGAGTGTGCAACAAGTCACTGAGAAACCCAGCTCAGAACCACTGCTCCGGGGCCCTCCAGATGTGGGAAGGTGAGGAGGAAGCAATGCCCGTTCCCTTGGGAGGAGCCCAAGGGAGGCAGGGTCTTCCCTCAAGACAGGCTCAGCCTCATTGTAGAAGACACGCTCCCTGCCCTTGGGGAGCTCCTGGGCAGAGGACACACACACACACACACACACACACACACACACACAAACACACCCTTGCTCTTTCCAGCTGCTGAGCATCAGACGCTGTGTTTCCTTACGGGGGCAAAGCTGCAAGGGTCTAGCTAAAGTCCCAGACTACTTTCTGGAAAAGAGGAAAAGAAGGCGTTCAGTGTTCAGCCCCTCCAAGCATCCTTTGGCTTTGGTTGTCAGGAGACAGCCCATGCTCCGGGCTCTCACTTCCCTGCCCTTTAACAACTGTGATCACACTCGCTGTGTTTCGTGGGCTCTCAAAGACTGCTGAGCCTGTGTGTGTGTGTGTGTGTGTGTGTGTGTGTGTTCGTGTAAGCCTCGCGTGCATCTCTACACACCTGGCAATCCAAGTGCACATCTGAGCATTTACATGTGGATGTGACCTTGCGTGGTAATTCCTGCGTTTGCCTAAGTGGTCCCTATACACACACAAGCATGTGCAGGTGAACGTGGTGGGTGTCCGCTTTCACAAACTCACTGAGGATTCCTCTACAAGGTTTTAATGTCCAGCAACATGATGATGTCAACACGGCGGGCTGGACGTTGAACTGAGTCTTGCCACTCCCCTGGCTTTGCCCGGAGCTGACCCATGTACCCTAATGGCCCAAAGTGCCCCCCTCCTCAGCCTGCCTTGAGCCCCTAAAGAAGTCTGATTTGCTACACCCGAGACTTTCCCGGAAGGGCTGAGGATGTCTGCTGTCTGCAGCTTCCACTTGACCTCAGTTCATCTGGTCATTTACTCCTCAATCACTGAGCTCCTGCCAGGCCAGGCCCTGTATTAAGAGCCAGGAATACAGAAATGAGTATTTCATGGCCCCTGTCTTCATGAAAGGCACACTCTAGTCAGGGAGAAAGGCCCGGACACAACCAGCGGTGTTCAAAGGCAGACTCTGATGAGATCATGGGAGGGCAGAGAAAGAAGTCACTACCACACCTTGTGGGACCCGGGATGGTTTCACTGAGGCCCCATTTAACTGGGACTTGAGTAGAATTTCGACAGGAGAATGTACAGAAGAGCATTCCAAGCAGAGCGATGATGTGATTGGAGACTAGAAATGAGGAAGCCCATGGAGTGTCTACTTTCAAACCCTTCCTTAGGGCTGAGTGTTGCACGACTCTAGGGGAATGCAAGTGCAGGGCACCCTTTGAAGGTGTGCAGATTGGGGATGGGAGTTCTGAGGAGCTGCTGTGACAACGGTAAACAAGGGGAAAAGGATTCATAAACTCATGGGCAGATGGTGTGGCAAGGAGATGCATCATCTATCTCACTCCATCCAGGAAGACTTCCTGGAGGATGTGTGGCCTCAGGAACAATCAAGGCAAGAAAGGGCAATCTGAAGGGATTGAAGCAGAATTTGTGACACATGAAAGCAAACGGGTATTTGGGGGAGAATAACCAGGCAGTGAAATGTGATGGACTTAAATATGCTTTGAAGAAAGGATAAAGAGGAAGGAGGAGGCTCAGGTCTTACCTGTGCTTGAGCAGCACCCAGCCTGATAAGAGCAAGCATAACACCTCCTGGGAGCTCCTAGCCTGATGGAGGGACATAGGAAATGAGGCTTCTAAGACACCAGACATCAGGCAACAAAGGTCAGTGATACCCAAGAGATGCCCCAGTTTACAGCCTTGAGAGAATGTCTAAGCCACAGTGCAGGGAAGGGGAACCGAGGTGGAATCCAGCAGTATTTATGAATGGGGAGAAGGCGCTGGGGGTCTGGGGAGACCCAGGCAGCTATAGTACATACAAGAGAGTATCTAAGAGGAGAGAGTTACACAGAGAAAACCCTGGAAATCAAATTTTCAGCAGAGCGCAGATCAGCATATGTGTGTAAGGCAACTACCCGTGGCTGGGGAAATAACCACCCAAAAAGATGAAGGAAAGAGTGCCCAGAGCTCACACAGGGCTGGGAATACTTCCTACTCCCACCAGACAGGAAAAATTCATAATTTTTTTTGACTTTATATTTTTTATTTTATTTTCCCAGTTTCCATCCCCATTACTACAAAGTACAGAATAATATTCCCACACTTTTACTTCTGTCTCAGGTATTGTAGTATTAAGGATGTGTCCTTCTTTTCAAGGTTTTGGTAGAATAAACTTCGAGGTAACAGATCTTGATAAGGACCTTCTGAAGCTGATTTCAGGAAAGGCAATGCAGAAATCTGTAAGTAAGCCAAAACATTCAGAATAATGTCACCTAAATCCTCAGAGTTTTATTTCAATCTTATTTCTAAGGGTATATCTTAGTCTCCAAATTCTATCTCCCATTTCTCTGAGATGGTGTTATTTAATACATATTCTCCAAATAGGGTACAGTAGAGGTCAACTTCAGTCAAGTCTGAAACTATCAAATTACCCAGGGAAGAAATTCATAATTTATGGGGAGATTACTCAGAAGGGTCTTGCTTCAGTAGTGAAAAACAATTAGCGCTAGACTAAATACTGCTTTCATCTCACCTAACAAATCTTAAAGACCTGAAAGGATAAAACTGCTGCATCCTGCAACAAGTTCAAGGGCATTTATATGAATACAAAAATATCTAGCACCCATCAAAGTAAAACCCCCCATGTCTGGCATCCAAAACAAAATTACCACTCGTGTAAAGAAATAGGAAAATACAACTTATGATAAGGAGAAAAAATCGTTGAAACTGACCCCACAATTAGGTGATCAATTGTCCTAGTTTGCCTGGGGCTACCCCAGTTTTAGCACTGAAAGTGGTACACCCCAGGAAATCCCTCAGTTCTGGGAAATCTGGGACAGTTGGTCACCGTACCTATAACTAACATCATACTTAGTAGTGAAAGACTGAATACTTTCCCCCTGAGATCAGGTACACAGCAGAATGTCCACACTCACTACTTTTACCAACATTGCATTGGAGTTTCCAACCAATGCATAAGGCAAAGAAAAGAAATCCAAACTGGAAAGGAAGAAGTAAAACTGTTTTTACGCTCAGATGATATGATCATCTATGAAGAAAATCTGACTGACTCTATAAAAAAGTCACTAAAACTAATAAGTGAGTCTAGTAAGATTGTAAGATACAGGTAAATATCCACAAATCAATTGGATTTCTACACACTGTCAGTGAACAAACAGAATTGAAATTAAAATAACAATATCCTTTTCAATAGCATCAAAAAATATGAAATAGGGATAAACATGACAATAGACGAGAAAGAACTGTATGTTAAAAACTATAAAACATTGCTGGGGGAAATTAAAGAAGATCTAAATAAATGGAGAGATATACTTTGGTTATACTTTGGAAGACTCAATGTTGTTAAGCTGTTAATTCTCCCCAAATAGATTCAACACAATCTCCCCAAAATCCCACTAGTCCTTTTTTCTAAAAACTGACAGGCTGATTCCAAAATTCACATGAAAATACAAAGGACCTAGAATAGCCAAAAGGACTTTGAAAAAGAACAAAGTTGGAGGACTAACACTACTTGATTTCAAGACTTATTATAGGACTTCCCTGGTGGCGCAGTGGTTAAGAATCTGCTTGCCAATGCAGGGGAACACAGGTTCGATCCCTGGTCTGGGAAGATCCCACATGCCATGGAGCAACTAAATCTGTGTACCACAACCACTGAGCCAATGCACCGCAATTACTGAAGCCCGTGCACCTAGAGCCTGTGCTCAGCAACAAGAGAAGCCACTGCAATGAGAAGCCAGTGCACCGCAACGAAGAGTAGCCCCCGCTCACAGCAACTAGAGAAAGCCCACGTGCAGCAATGAAGACCCAACGCAGCCCCCCAAAAAAGATTTACTATAAAGCTATAGTAACCAAATAGAGCCACACTTACTTAGATGCCAGTAGTGCGGTGACTCCTGTCCCCCTCCATGAAAATCATATGTCTACCTGGAACTTGTGACTGTGACCTTATTTGGGAAAAGGGTCTGTGCAGACGTAATTAAGTTACGGATCTTAAGATGAGATCATTCTGGATTAAGGATTGGCCCTAAACGCAATGACAGTTATCCTTATAAGAAGAAGGGAAGACACAGAGATACTTGGGGAGAAGGCCAGGTAAAGACAGAAGCAGAGATTGGAGTTACGCTGCCACAAACCAAGGAATGTCTGGAGCCACCAGAAGCTGGAAGAGGCAAGAGAGGATTCTCCCCTAGAGCCTCCAGAGGGAGTGCTGCCTGCCAATACCTTGGTTTTGGACTTCTGACCTCCAGAACTGGGAGAGAGTTAAATTTCTGTCGTATTAAGCCATGAAGTTTGTGGTACTTCGTTAGGCAGTCCTAGAATCCAATGCATAAGTAATATTCTGCAAAGGTGCAAAGGCAATTCAGTTGAGCAAAAATAGCCTTTGAACAAGTGGTGCTGGGAAAATTGGATATACATATGCAAATAAGTAAATTTGGTTTCATACCTTTTAGCATATATAAAAATTAACTCAAAATGGATCATAAACCTAAATGTAAAACCAAATCTATAAAATATCTGGAAGAACTCATAAGAAAAAGCCTTTGTGACCTTCTGTTAAGCAAGGATTTCTTAGACATGACACCAGAGCGTGATCCGTAAAATTAAAAATTGATAAACTAGACTTCTTAGAATCAAAATTTTGTACTTTTCGTAAGACGCCATTAAGAGAATTAAAAGACGAGTCACAGACTGCAGTGCATATATTTGAGAAAAGACTCATGTTTAAATTATATTTTTAAAAATTCTCCAAACTCAATAATAAAGACACAAACAACCCAATGTTAAAAATAGACACTCCACTAAAGAAGATATACAGATGGCAAATAAGCATATGAAAAGATGCTCAAAATCTTTAGTTAGGGAAGTGGAAATCAAAACCACAAAGTACACTTATTAGAATGTCTGTGATTAAAGACCTTCAGTGCCAGGACTTCCTTGGCTGTCCAGTGGTTAAGACTCTGCGCTTCCACTGCAGGGGGCACGGATTCGAACCCTGGTTGGGGAAATAAGATCCTGCATGCTGCACAGTGTGGCCAAAAATTTTTTTTAATTAAAAAATAAGTGGCACAGTGGATAAGAATCTGCCTGCCAATGCAGGGGACATGAGTTCGATCCCTGGTCCGGGAAGATCCCACATGCCGCGGAGCAGCTAAGCCCGTGAGCCACAACTACTGGAGCCCGTGCGCCACAACCACTGAAGCCCGTGCGCCTAGAGCCCGAGCTGTGCAACAAAAGAAGCCACCGCAATGAGAAGCCCATGCACTTCAATGAAGCGTAGACTCCGCTCGCTGCAACTAGAGAAAGCCTGCGCGCAGCAACAAAGACCAAATGCAGCCAATAAATAAATAAATAAATATATTTAAAAAAAAAAAAAAGACCTTCAGTGCCAAAGGCTGGCAAGAATGCAGAGCAACTGGAATTCACATGCACTGCTGGTGGGGATGTAAAATGGTACAACCAATTTGGAAAACAGTGAGACAGTTTCTTAAATAAACATGTACCTTTTATGTGATACAGCTCTTCCACTCCTAGCCATTTACCCAAAAGAAATGAAAGCATATGTCCACACAAAGACCTGTACACAAATGCCCATCATCAGTTAGGTGGACAAATTATGGTGTTTATACAATGGACTACTACTCGGCTACAAAAAGGAACGAGCCAGTGATATATGCAACAATGAATGAATCACAAAATAATTAAGCTGAGCGAAAAGAATCTGGACCAAAAAAAAGTATATAATGTACCATTCCATTTATGTAAAATTTTATAAAATGAAATGAATTTATAGTGACAAAAAGCAGATCAATGGCTGCCTGGGGGGGATTAGGGAGGTATGGAGGGAGACGGGGGAAATTGGAGGGGAGGGTGGATATGTTCATTATCTCATGGTTTCATGGGGTTTACATATGTCACACTTATCAAAGTGCATACTTTAAATAGGTGCAGTTTATTGTATGTCGATTAAGCCTCAAAAAGCTATAAAAGAAGAAAGAAGAAAAACCGATGTCTCCAGCGCTCCCAGCATTACTGCTGCAGCCACTGCCTGAGGATGGAGGGCAGCGGGAAGGGGTGAGGTGCTGAGGGGTCCCGCAGCTCTTACTCTTAGGCAGCCATGCAAGCCCACCGCATCCACGCTCACACCCTGGACACTGGGTGTAAGAGCAGCAGGCTGTGGTCCCCACTCGCCAGTCCCTCCCTCAGGAGACAGCTGTGCTTGCCTGAGGCCGGCCAGAGGGGAAAGTTAGGCGAAATGAGGTCATTAGAGGCCTTGGAGCGAGAGCCCAAGAGAGTTCATACAAATGTCAGAAAACATTTGGTCCAGCAGGTGCTGTAAAACCCCTCATTAGTCTTTGCTGCCCATCTGCAGCTGGATCTTTCCACAACATTGGGGGACTCTGCTTAGTTGCCATCCTGCAGTCACAGAGGGGGGACAGCGTGGGAGGCAGAGTCCAGGACCAAGGATTCCCTGGGGTAGGACCCCAATATAATTGGGGGCTAGACTTCCTGGATTCACAAGGGTGTGACTTTTTTTCCTGTCAGTAGAGTTGTTTATTAAATGTCATTACATTTTATATTGTCGTAATTCTTTTAAAATGAATACATGTTTTAAAATTGCTATGAGGATCTATCTACTCAACTTGAAGGTGAGACAATTTGCCACCGTATTCCCAGAAAGCCCTGCCGAAGGACTCGGAGGTCGTCTATTCTGTTAAGAAATTCAGAAAACTCTCCTGCACTCGGCTTATCTGGTTTGTACCAAAACTGAATTCAGCTCACCCTTTTGCTAGGTAAAAGCCTCAGAAATTCCAGCCTGCTGTGCATAAGCTTAAAATGATTAGAGTCTACATAACTGGGAGACATTGGTAGTTCTGCTGGGACCCAGATGTTCAGGTCAACAAGCCTTGAGGAATTCCTCCTTCTTGAGGGGCCTATTCCCAACGTCCCCTCCCCCAAAACACACCTCCACCATGTCATCCTGCCATCTCCGTCCCCTTTCTCTGAAAAATAGATCTTTGGATTCATCCCCTTCCTGCCCTGCTCAACCTGAAACATTAATAATGATAATAGCTGACGCGAGCGCACTCAGACGGCCAGGCACGATGTGAAACCTTTATATATATTAACCAGCAAATCCTTATGACAACCCTATTAGCTGGGCAGCATGATGATTCCTATTTTACAAACGAGGAAGCTCAGGCAGAAAGAGGGGAGGGGTGTACAGAGTTTCCAGCTTTGGGTTTTTTTTTTTTTAGTTTAAGATTTTTTCATTGTGGTAAATTACACACAGCATAAAATTTACCATCTTGGCCATTTTTTAAAATGTACAGCTCGATAGTGTTTAAGTACATTCACATTGCTGTTCATCCACCTCTAAAACTCTTTTCATTTTGCAAAACTGAAACTCTGTACCCATGAAACAACAGCCCCCCACTTCCCCCTCTGCCCAGCCCCTGGCACCCACCGTTCCACTTTCTGTCTGTATGGATTTGACTACTCTAGTGACCCCCATATAAGTGGAATCATACAGCATTTGTCCTTTTGTAACTGGCTTACTTCACCTAGCACAATGTCCTCAAGGTGCATTCATGTGGTACATGTGACAGAATTTCCCAGAGTTTCAGTTTGGCAGGACAAAAAGAATTCTGGAGATGAGTGGTGGTGATTTGCACAACAATGTGAATGTACTTAATGCTGCTGAACTGTACGCTTAAAAATGGCTTAAATGGGGCTTCCCTGGTGGCGCAGTGGCTGAGAGTCCGCCTGCCGACGCAGGGGACACAGGTTCGTGCCCTGGCCCGGGAAGAACCCACATGCCGCGGAGCGGCTGGGCCCGTGAGCCATGGCCGCTGAGCCTGCGCATCCGGAGCCTGTGCTCCACAACGGGAGAGGCCACAACAGTGAGAGGCCCGCGTACCGCAAAAAAAAAAAAAAAAAAGGTTTAAATGGTCAATTTTAAGTTATGTGTGTTTTACCACAATTAAAATAACAACCACAAAAATAGGCGAGAAGATGTGCCCAAGGGCACACAGTAAGTGTCAGACCCACACCCACGTGGGCAGGCGCCGGCATCCGGCACTGTGCTTAACTGCCACTCAGAACAGAAGCGACACACAAAAAGCCTGAAGCCCCGAGGCTTTCCAGGCCATCACAGGGATGTGGGCATGGCTGCAGATTCAGGCTTGGGGGTAATTACCAGCAGGAGTGGGCAGTCCACGCAGGGCTCTCAGTGGAAGACGGCATCAGATGCAACAGGATGCTGGGGCCTTTGGGTCAGACAGAGGAAGACAGAGAGGAAAGAGCCCTGTGTGGGGAGGGGAGAGAGCCAGAAGGTCTGGGAGCCTCAGGATGGCAGACCCTGGGACGAGCTGGGCAGGGAGGGCCGCAGGAGGCTGCGTGAGGACAGGTGTGACAAGAAGCCTTGTTTAATGGAGGCAGGGGTAGGGCTAACAGGAGGTGGGGCACCTTCTTCCCTCGCCTCTGTAGGGCTCCCGGAGGAGCAAAGGAGCATCGGACCCTCTTCTGTGGGCAGGGACTAGGGGAAGAGGGGGGCAGGGAGAGAGGGACCGAAGCTGAAGGGGCACAGTGGCCAACTCACCAAGACCCCAGCACTCTCCATGTACCTTAGACATGACTGTGCCCTGCCTTGGCGATCATTTTCTTCCCATAGTTATATTTCACCCGCTTTGAAATAAGGAGTGGACTACCACTAAAAAAGATGTCTTTCATCAACAATTTTAGGTGGTTTTTCAAGAATCCAGATAACAAAAAGACATATAAATCATGTCATAAAAATCGGGATCATTGGCAAAAATACATACCTGAATGTAAGGTCAACAGGAATAGATGACGGTTTTTCTCTCTCTCTGATTTGCCCCTGGCCTGGCATATCTTTTGCTGGGGTGTTAGCCTTCTCGCCCCATTTTGTGAGCCTCACTGGGTGGGGTGGGGTGGCAGGAGAGCACACCATGGAATATGCCAGAGCCTTGTTGGTTATCTCTGCAGGGCTTGGGGTGGGATTAGGGTCGGGAAGCCCACTGCAGAGGGAAACCTAAGTCAGGAACAGACCAGGAAGGTGCCACCTGTGCATGCAGGTGAGGCCGCCACATCCCAGCCGCTCCAGGGCTGTGTCCTCGCAGGCAAGGACTTCAAACTGGGCTGTGGCTCCCCCTCTGGGGCAGGGTCACCTTGGCATGGTGGCCCAGCGACCAGATTACCTCCCAGGGAATCCTTGGAAGGAGCTGAGGAAGAGCCTTGTTTGGCCTCCGTCCTCTGAAGAGGTGTGTGCGCCCCGCCTCCCGCCCTGTGCCAGAGGAGGCTGGCCGGTCTCTGCCCAGTTGCACCGTGCGGCCAGCCCTGGGAGTCTTAATGCCATGGGGGGTTCCTCCAGCATCACCCAGTTAAAAGTTCCCGGCAGAAGAGTGGGGCGGGGCAGGACATGCACATTCCGGGAATTAGCTCAGTGTGTGCATACATCTCCCGTGGTTTTCTTCTTAACTGCTCAGGGCAGCTGTCTCGAGCAGTGGCAGAGCTGGTTCAAGCACAGGGCTTTATTACAGCTTTAAGCAACCTCCTACTCCCTGGGTAGCTGAACAGAGGTGCTTAAAGGGCCCTAACCAAGAAGTCAAAGAGGCAACATGAACACCAAGACTGTGCTCCCACCCTGCCTGGTGTCTGGCTCCTCCCGGGAAATCCATGGCTCCCTCCCCTTTCACACACACCTATTTATCACCTCGCCCTCCTGCATCCACTCTTCCTCCAGTGCCCACAGCCTTCCTTCTTCAGATCCTGCACCAGGCACTGATTTTGCACTGTCTGGTCTCGTGATGACAGCATGCGTGTGTAGCCTTATCTGAGGCCATACTTGCTAGAGCAAGTCGAGGCCAGATTCCTGACAACTCTTGCCTATAAGCCCTCAGGGTCACAAGACAGTGAGCTAAGCAGACTCACCAGTCCTGCTGGGTGGCAAAAAGCACCTGGCCAGCCAGACAGCCTGTTCAAGAGAGGCCTCCTCGGGTCACGCTGAGGTTTTTGACCAACTCCCAATGCTCCAAAGCTAGGGTAGGTAGGCCTGCTCTCCATATGCAGACAGGAGAACAACATCATAATGAAAGAAAAACTAGCTGCTGTTTACTGTACTCGTGCCAGGTCCCAGGCACTTACATGCACTAGTTAATACCCTCTGCATAACTTTAGAAGTCGGTACCGGAAGTTATGCTATTTTTATGCCCTTATAAGATAGGAGAACTAAACCTCAGAAAGCAGAGAGCCAGTTCTCACGCTGGACTCCATTTGTCCGAACTGCCATGCTTGTACCTGATACCAGTGTTTCTCGTCTTTGGGGAGCATGTGGCAACTCCTGAGGTCCCCACGCCAGAGGTCCTGATTCAGTAGATCTGGGGCCAGCGGCACTAGTGGTCCCGGGAGTGACCCTTCGAGTTGCACTGCCCTGAACTACACTTAGGGCCCCCAACCTCCAGCAGAGACCACCCGAGTCTCTCACAACCCTGTGGTGTTGTCACCTCATGGTCTTTATCTAGGAAATCCAGCCACTGCAGGAGTTATGTGTCCCTGCCACCTTGGCTAGAAAGCACCTCTCCCAAAATACCCGGCTGTAGGGATGGGGCAGACACAAACTAACATCCCTGTCTGGATGCAAGACACACAGCCTTTCACGATCGGCAAGACCCTTCAGAGCACTACGAGGTTGCTTATCTATAACTGAGCCATGCTTGTCTTCCATTGGTGGAAGCAGGTGGGGGTCAGGGTCATGGTTAGCTGGGACAACAAGACCCCAGCTAATTGCTGTTTCTGTCATTGCAGCTCTTACCACTGTCAGAACTAACCCTGATTTCAGCACTGTTTGACTAATGTCTTGTCCTCTGACCGTATGAAAGTGCCGTGAGGACAGGTCTTTTGTCTGCCTCGTTCCCCACTGTTGCCAAACATCTAGAACAGCAGTTTGCACACAGGATGTGGGCAAGAAAGACATGCTGAAGGAATAAACAGATGGACAATGGATGAATGAAGACGTGAAAGACCAAATGCAGAGTCATGGACAGGCCCTGGAGAGGGCCGAGTGTGACTTGTTGAGAATCTGGAATAGAAACTTGAATAGAGAAGCCAGAAGATTCTGTTCTGGGACACTCAGCTCCCTCCTTTCCTTCTCAAAAGGAGTCACCTTTTCACAGGTGTGAGAGGTGGGGCCTGGTGGCCTGACCACGCAGTAATCTGGGCAGAGGTGTGCTTGCCTGCTAGGGCTGCTGTTACAAGTATCACAAACTGGACGGCTTAAGCAACAGAAATTTACTGTCTCACAGCTCCGGAGGCCAGAAGTCTGAGATCCAGTTGTGGGCAGGGCCAGTTCCTTCTACGGCCTGAGGGGAGAATCTGTTCCATCCCCTCTCCTGGCTGCCGGTGGTTTGCAGGCATATATATATAGTTTTTTTTTTGCGGTACGCGGGCCTCTCCCTGTTGTGGCCTCTCCCGTTGCAGAGCACAGGCTCCGGACACGCAGGCTCAGCGGCCATGGCTCACGGGCCTAGCCGCTCCGCGGCATGTGGGATCTTCCCGGACCGGGGCACAAACCCGTGTCCCCTGCATCGGCAGGCAGACTCTCAACCACTGCGCCACCAGGGAAGCCCTGCAGGCATCTCTGATGTGACTTGGCTTGTAGAAGCATCACATTTCTCTGTCTTCATCCTCACTTGGCATTCTCCCTGTGTGCCTGTCTGTCTCCCAATTCCCCCTTTTAATAAGGACACCAGTCATATTGGATCAGGGCCCACTGAAATGACCTTGTCTTAACTAATTACATCCACAATTATGGACTCTATTTCCAAGGAAGGTCACATTCCGAAGTACCAGGAGTTAGGACTTCAACGTAGCTTTTCTGGGGGGGACATATTTCAACTTATAACAGAGGTATATTTAGCAGTTGGGCTTCCAGGCACAATTTCCAAAAGTAGGTCCTTTTCTTTAGTTTCTGGAGGTGGTCTGTTGACATGACTTTTAAGTCTGTAAGGAAAATATGCTGCAGGCAGTGTGAAAGTAAGACCATGAGAAGACCTGCTGAGGAGGTGGGCCAAGGTGCTTGTCCCCAGGGCAGTGGGCTTCAGACCACACCAGCAGAGCAGCTGCACCTGCTCCCTGGGATTGGCAGACAAGGCGGAGGGCCTGGTGGGGGCCAGGGTGCAAGCCCCATCCCCCAGGCACTGCCAGGACCCAGCTCTCCCCTGGGAGGCTGCCTCCCTGAGCCCAGCCCACTACACTACCGGCAAGAGCAAGAGTGGCCAGAGGAGGGCTTCCCTGGTGGCGCTCCCACAGCGCCACCAGGGAAGCCCCACACCGCTCGCTGCTGCTTCTGGGCCTTTTCTCCTGCCTTGCTGCCAGCATTCCTACCGCCCCCTCACTTCCTCCCAAGGCCCATCACTGCGCTGTGTGTGGTGATTGTACTGCGGGGAAGGAGGGCATCTCTAAGTCTCTTCTATATTCTAATTTTCTTTCTTTCAATCAGGCTCAATAAACTCAGTTTGAACGCTTTGATCAGTAGATCTTAACGAAGGCAGCAGCCAATAATTACATAAAACAATGTACTGGGCAACTACTTTCACTTCCAGGCACCATGCCTAACTTAGTGACTGTAGGCAGAATCTGGCTGGTTTCGGATTCGTCAGAACTGGGGCTTGCAAGGTCATGAAGATAGAGAGTTCTGTCACCACACGCACTGCGTGGCTGGTGTCTGCCCACCTGTGACCCTGCGCTCACCTCGCTCTGCCCTGCACTCTGCCCCACCCTCCCGGCCACCTCATCTACACCCACATCTGTGGCTGCCACTACCATTTACCTGTTGCTGACTCCATATCTCTATGCATCTCCTTCCCGGATCATCTATCTGCCTGTGTCAGAATCCCCAGTGGAAGGGCCACAGGCACTTCAGAGGCTCCACGTCTGGGTTGGCATGAGCTCCTCCCCAGAGCTGCCCCTCCCTCCTCCTTATCTCCGTGGATGGTGCTATCATTTGCCGGCCTGCACACCCAGGAGCCTGGGTACCTGCCTCAACTCCTCCCTCCCATGGGCGTTGATTTTCCGTGATGCCATTTCATCTCGGTGGTCAGAAGATACAAGACCATTAAAAATCATGTCCAAGCATGTGCTGGTATATTTGTATTAAATGCCTATATCTAAATCTTACAGGCCACTTTCTTCCCCGCATGCCCACGGCAGGTGACCTGGCCCTGCACAGAAGTCGCCCCGGCGTCCCTGCCCAGGTGGCTTCTGGAGAATGTCACGCAGTGCAGCAGTCTGATGACTGCAGCCCTGGTCTGGATTTGGTCCTGTCTCCACCCTGCCATGTGCCCTGTAATTTGGGTAGGAAGGGGGACAGTGTCCCCCACAAGCATGACAGTGTCACGCTGGTCCTCTTCCCCTCACAGGGCTGATGGCGGCATGAGGGCCCTTAGGGGCTCCTGGAGACACAGCACTTCACCAATATTTGATAGAGCCTGGGAAAGCCTGGAGGCTGCTCCAGGAAGGCTCTCACACATGGTCTACACACAGTGTTTTGGGGAATGCAGCCATACCCTGGCCCATGGGTTTAGATTCCTTGAACTCAGAGTGTGTGGGTTTGGAATACAGTATACTCTGGGCTGGGGTAGGGAGAGGCTTCTTAATTAGAAAATATATTAAAATAAGTGCCGCTTTATTTCTTTAGCAGTGGTTAGGATACGGACTTTGGAGTCGGGCAGAAACAAAGCCAAGGTCAGTTCTGGCATTTTCTAGTGGTCTGAACTTGGCAAATTACTTAACCCCTGGACCCTTGGTTTCCTCATCTGTAAACAGAGATTATTACAGTATCTGGTCTTCAGGTTGTGGTGCCTTGTGCCTCGGCTGATACGCAGTCAATGCCCCAGAAGGGTAGCTACATTATTGTCACTGTTAGTGTCACAGTTTCACAGGCTGCTGGAGAAGGCGCCTGGCAGGACCCCTGATGGGCCTCCTTTAAGGAAGCACTTGTCATTGGCACACAGTTAGTAACTGAAAGCTTCAAGATGCTGCCAAGCTACTTGAAAAGATGTGTTAGAAATCCACACTTGGTAAAGGAGAACGAAATTCTCAGTTCGCAGAGCTTAGAGATCAGGCTGACTTTTTTTTTTTTTTTTAATAAGTCTTCTCCTTCTGAAGAGTTTTCAGTTAGTAGAAAAGTTGTAATGATAGCACAGAGTTCTCACATATCCCACACCCAGTTTCCCCCATTGTTAACGTCTCACATTAATGTGGTCCCCGGGTGAACGGGTGACGCTGCACAGCCTCATCCTGCCCCAGCCTTGTGTGCCCAGGGCAGGTCCTCCCTGTCTCACCAGCTCCCTGCTGGGCAGGGCTTGCTGTGGCCCAGTTGTTCAGTTTCTGTCTGGCTTCCCTTTTTCTGTGGTGAGGCTGTGAGAAGGCTGCAGACTTTTCATTTATAAAAACAACCCTCGGGGCTTCCCTGGTGGCGCAGTGGTTGAGATTCTGCCTGCCGATGCAGGGGACGTGGGTTCGTGCCCCGGTCCGGGAGGATCCCACATGCCACGGAGCGGCTGGGCCAGTGAGACACGGCCGCTGAGCATGCGCGTCCGGAGCCTGTGCTCCGCAACGGGAGAGGCCACAACAGTGAGAGGCCTGCGTACTGCAAAAAACAAAAACAAAAACAAAAAGACCAACCCTCGTCCCCACCTGTATCCTTCCCTCTGTGTGCAGAAATGCCTACCCTTGGTATACAGCCATCCAGGGTGATGAGCATGCCCACCGAGCCAGGGGTCTTGCTGACCCCTGACTTGTCCCCCTGCAGGCACTAGTTCTGACCAGAGTCCTTGCAGGAGCCTATGGTTTCTAGGTGGTCCGGAGTGGAGGGGCTGGGATGAGGGAGCTTCCTCAGAGACTCGTGAGCCAGACCTCTAAGAATCTGTAGGGTGGGTGGGCACATTTCTGCTTTCTCTTTTTCAGATGAGAACTGTTATAGTGGCCTGAAACCTTAGGCTTCACCATCCTGAGCCTCGGTTTTCTTTCCTGAAAAATGCGAATAAACTGACACTCCAGTTATGGGTACGTGGTGAAGAGTGAAGGGCACAGTGCCTGGCACAGAAGAGTGGCTGTTATCATTCCCGGCTCCACGGGCCACATCCATCAGGCCGGGTACACCTGTGCCCTCAGCTCACCAGATGCTCCAGGACAGCCCTCTGCTGCTGCCCAGGGTCAGGGGCAGTGTGAGGGCGGCAACGTGATAATGCAACAGCCTGGCCTGAACCTGAAGAGCTGTACGTTTGACAGTTGCCAAGACCTGCTCACATTAGGTCTCTATGCACGACAACATTGCTCCAGAAAAACAAAAGTGCAAAGAACATTTTCTACTTAAACCGTGTTTTAGGAGGACTCGGGAAGATTGGTATTTAAAATAATCAGTAGCAAATTCTTTTATAAAGTGATGAGTGGTTTGTGTCTCCAATCATCCCCTTCCCAGTTACTGTGTGTGGTGAATTCTGATTTCAGGTGTTGAGTTCTCTTAAGTAAGAGATTTAACTAACAACATTGTGCTTTGGGTTCAAGCTATGTGTTTGGGAGACAGATATATATATGTCTCCCATATATATATATATATGATTTCTCATAATATTCAACAAACAAAGAACTCTGGCAGAATGTGCAGGAGTCTGAAGTTCACTAGAGGCCATGGGACAGATCTCCCCAGCGGAGCTTCCAGATGTTTCCTGAAAAAGAAGAGAGGAAGAGTGAGGTCTCTGCATCATGTCCCAAACCTGAGTGAAGCCAGTTCTGGATCTCGAGGCTTGTGGGGGAGGGAATAAGGTCTGAAGGGCCGAGGACCAGGGCCTCTCCTCTCCTCAGATACCCTCTCTGCCCTGTATGGGTAGCTGAGGATGGGGAGAGAAGGAAACAAGGGAGAGAGAGAAGGTAAGAGCAGAAAAAGAAGGCTGGCAGGCACCTGGGGGCTGTTTGCACCTGCTCATCAATGGGGGAGTGGATTTTAAAACACCCCCAAAACAGCCATGTCTTGGCTTTGCTCCCCTTGCCTTGTCTTGAGAGATATGTGCTCGAATACCCTCGAATGCAGGCTTGAGAACCCACCCGAGGCAGGATGCCACGTACAGGCAGAGAGAACAGAAGCAAAGGGAATGAGCCAGGCCAGCGGAGGAAGTGTTTGCCCTTAGCCATGCTGGCCAGGGTGGCCAGGTTGGATAAAATGCCCCTCAGGAAGCCTTGGCAGTCGGCAGAAAGTCTAGGGATTGGGCCGTCCTCCAGGGTTCCACCCAGTGAGAGAACTGCACTAAAGACCCTAATAGCCACCCTGTCTGGGGCATCTGCAGAGGGGCAGACACTACATACATTACTGCATTCAACCCTCAGTGAAGCCCTGGGAGGTTGGCACCATCTCCCCCCCTCTACAGGGTCCCTGCCGTGGTCTCACCCAGCTTGTGTGCCAGGCTGGGCATCCACCTCAGGTCCGGATGATTCGGGAGCAGAAGCTCAGAGCCCCTCTCGCCGCGGTGTCTAACGGTTGCAGTAGCTGAGCTCTCTGGGGTCCAGTGAGGGTGGGGAAGCCTGATCAGCAGGCAGATGCCAGGCCTCGAGGCGCAGCTGTTAAAACAGAACCTAAAGTAGACATTGGGTGGTTGCCATTGCTGTTGAAAATCCTCTCCCCCTTAGATGAGACCAGTTAAGTCACACAAACTAGCCATCACGATCCTGGATCCCGTACTGGACGCCATCGGGCCTTCAGTTTGGATCTGCCACTCAGCACCCTGAGTCAGTTACTTAACATCTTTGTGTCTCCAGTTCCCCATCTGTAAATTCCCCATGGGCATGTGTGAGATGGAGCGAGACAGGCTTACCGGGTGCTGGACCTGAGCTCAGTGACTGGTCACTGGTCACTGTAACAGGCTGTCGCTGCAGGCTTTCCTTTCTGCCTCTGCCCCGGGGTGTCCTCCCTAACGAAAGCCAGCAGCCCGGAGGTGACCCTCTAGCTGGGCTTTGTTAAAGGATTAGCGCAGAAAAGCAACACAAAGGGCGCGGGGCTCTTGCGGGCTGAATCCAGACTCAAGTCGGCTGCTGATGGGAGGCACCTGGGAGCTCGTGGCGGTCCCTATAGTGGAACAGGCCCGAGCCGCTGTCTTTGAGTTCTGCCTCCTAAAAGTCGAAATGAAAGTTCCTCCTCTGACTTCTTTCCAAACCCTCCTCACTAAGTAAACGCAGCCTCTCCCAAGGTCTCCGTGGGTTGCATTCAGGTCGCCGTGGCCACCGTGCTGGCAGTGGCTGGCAGCAGCTGGGAACCTGGGGCAGGCGTTGGCTGTGAGGAACCACTTGCTCCTCTGGGTGACATATCATGAGTGTGTTACGTGACGTCAGCTGCAGGCTGGTATCATGGGAGTGGTGACAATGAGGGTGGAAATGCCTCGGGGAGAGGTCACTCATTCTCCAGGGGCACAGGACCAAGGTGCAAACAAACAGAAAGGCCGGGCCCGCAGCTGCTCTGGAAGGCTGTGCGGGGCTGTCCACACACACACACTGTGTTGCCCGCCCTCCCCATCTGGTCCAGCGGCAACCCCCGCAGGCTGGTCTCTGCCCCACTCGACTTGCAAATGCTCTCAGGGAGGTCACCTGTGCTCTCCAAATCCAGTTTTCATTTCTGCCCATCCTTTCTGTGCTCTTTTTGCAACATCCGGCCCCGTGGACCACTCCCACATTCTTAAAACGATCTCCTCTATTGGAACCTGGGTTAGAGATTATTTCCATATTGCCTTCTACCCCTTTGGTCATGTTTCTTGGTCCCTTTTGCTGACTTTTCTTCCTTTACAGCCCAGTATAACCTCCAGGCTCCCTTCTCTGCCACTCTTGGGGCACATTCATCCCCACACCTGGCTTCTGTCACCACCTACTTCCAGTTCTCTGGCTCCAGCCTAGACTACTCTGTTGAGACTCTGCATCCAGCTGCCCACTGGCCAGTCCCCCCATAGGCCTGTGGGCTCATCATGCTCTCAGTATCCCCCACCCCAACCTGCTCCCCCTTCAGCATCGTCTCCTGCAGTGGAGGACACCGCCATCCATCTGGTCACTCAAGCCAGGAGTTGTCCTCCCGACTTCCCCTACATAGGGTTGCTCACCGTATCTCATCTAATCTACCACCCAAACGGTTCTAGACTCCCTCCTTCTCCTCCATTGCCCCATTTCAGCTGATATCATTTCCTCCTGAGTTGTTACCATAACCTCTCGTAACATATTCCTGTCCTCCCACGTTCATTCTCTATCTTGTTACTGGGGGATCTTTCTAGAGCACAGCCTGGTAATATTCGTCTGCTCAAAGCTTCCACTGTGACTCCATCACCTTCAGAAGATTGCCTCAACTCCTGGGTCATCCTGCTTACCTAACTGGCTGTCTCACGAGGTAACCACAGGCAGCCTTTGGTCCGCTAACCTGCGGGCCCCGGCATGCCTTCATGTTTTCACCCACAGTCCCCTCTCTCCTAATTCTAATTCATCCTTTAGATGTTGTTCAGGGGTCATCTCCCCCAGGAACACTTGCCCTGACCTGCACTCCCTGCCATTCCTATCAGAGCCTGGCTCCTCCCTCTGGGTTCCTTTGACATTTAGGTAAAGCTCTTGCAGAGAGATTATCACACTGAATAGGGATAGCTGATTTACACGTCTCACCTTTCCAGGGGAACCTCTTTGAGGGCAAGTGCTGATCTTTTATCTTTCTATCTCCAGCACATGTCACTGTGTCTGTTACTCAATAAATGTTGCTGATAAAAGTCAAGAATGAAGAGGATGTTGAGAAAGCTAATGCAGACGTAGCTTCTTAATAAAAGCTGTTATCTGGGGTCAAACCAAGGGCTAAGCAGACCAGCCTTCTGGCTCTGATAGCAGTTCCGGTGGGTTTTCAGGAGGAGGGTTTTCAGTTTTCAGTTTTCATGTGAAGCTGGAAGGATCATTAAAGGTCATCACATTTAAAACCCTCATTTTACAGGGAGGTGAAGTGGATTCCCTTGGTCATACAGTTCATCAAAACAGAACTAGCCAAACCTGGGTCCCTAGACCTCATGCTCACTGCTCCTACAATTTCACTGTGCTGTCCCCTGAAGGGAAAATTAGGAGTGTTCTCTAAAAGCTCCTGAAGTCCCTTAGATACACATTATGGCTTCAGCATCTGTGATTCGTTCTAACTTTCTTCTTAACCAATTTATATTATCACTATTCTTAGAGATTTGATAATATATATCCTGAATATACAAATATCATTAAAAAAGCATAAAATTTGTGGGTGGCTGTTTATCTGAAAGTTTATCCTTGTATTGAACAGAAGTCAACCTTTCCCTAACTTGTACCCTTGGGTGCTAGCATGACACTATCCCTCTTTAAAATGTGACAGAGCTAGAACTAACCACAATGTGGTCTCAAAGAAAAATTTCTTATCATCCTCTTCCATCAGCTGCCTGCCATTAAACCCAAAGCTGTCCCTTAGCTTCATCTTGTCCTTCTGTTTAGATCAAGTGGTGGGTCGCTATTAGGGTCAGTCTCCATAACACCTCATTCTTTCCTCTAGAACATGGTTATTTATTGAGCACATACTATGTCGTGCACCTTCCTTTAACATCTTTTAGCTCCTACTCTCTCTAAAGAATCTCTCTCTTTTATTTCTAGAAATCTTTATTAAGCACTTTAAAGAATTTCCATAATCCATGACTTCAAATGGCTCCAAGTAACTGTGGAGATAAGACACACAAACATGTTTTCTGAGATTTGACAAGCTAAATATGCAAATCTCGAAGTGACCTCTCAGGACAGGTCTGGGGGTGGGCTGGTGCAGACGTACTGACTCCTCGTTTATCATGCGGTGATTTACAGCCCTCTAGTGGGTCTTTAATGCAACATATGAAGGGAAGCCGAGGGCAATGGAGTATGATGGCTCATTTGTTTGTTCCTTCGCTGGTACATTCTTTCAATGTACAAATGCCAACTGAGTGCCTACTACGTTCCAGGCATGTTTTAGGTGATGGAGATACTGCAGTGAACAAAAGAAACAACAAAAATATCACCTGCATTAGTTACTTAAGACGAAGAAAACAGTGAGTAGAACAAGTCTGGGACAAAGCTCGAGTATGAGTTTGGACACGTTAAGTTGGAGGTGCCCATTAGTCTTCCAAGGAGCTTCTTTTAAAAATGTGTTGGTGTCTTTGGGAACACCTGTAGAGCACTTGTGAGCAGAACACACAGACATAGTGCAAATAATCTCTTTATTTGAGATTTCACCAAATTTAAATTAAAACTGACAACAATGAGCATATTTAGCAAGAAAATTGTGAAGACACTGAATCAGACCCTGGGTGTGGGAGCCTGGTTATAGACAAGTTCAAGCCTTGGTCCCACCCTTATGGAGCTGGTCATCTCTTAGTTCTCTCTTTCAATGTAGTCTTTGTAGTCTTCTCCATTTCTGTCTCAGTTCTTTGTTTTCTTAATTCTAGTAGAATTTGTAATGGTTGCATTTCTCTGTCTCCTTGGTACATCTACTGTCTCCACCTCCAAGACTGCACGTCAGTCCCACTCACTGGGGTATCTTCAGCACCTGGCGGGGCCTCGATTTATAGTTGTTGAAGGATGAGTTTTCGATTTAATAGGTCAGGTAAGATAGATATACATGAGCAGCAAGTAATTCAGACTATTATATGGCACATCCTAAATGAGTAAAGAACACAGTTAATTGCTCCTTTAGGAGGTCACCGTGGGTTGAAGGCAGCCAGGGAAATTTTCAGGGAAGGAACTGGGCTTGAGCTGAGTCTTAAAGGATGGGTGGAATATGAAGGAAGGAGGGAGGAAGTGATGGGGGAAGGGGTATTTCCTCTAAAGTGTTCCTGATCGACCTCCACATGTTCCTCAGCCACCAATGTCTCTTTTTTCTCAGCCTCTAGGCTGTCCTGCCCCTCACTCCCACCCAATGATATGGGCTAACTTTGGCATGATTTTAGGGTTTGTCATGCCATACCCATGTCACTCTTTACCATTTCTGTCTCTTTTCTAATGAACACTCAGCATATGAATTCCTATCATTATATCTGGCACATAAAAAGTGCTCAATAAATATTTGCTGAATGAACATATGTGCCTAGGAGCCACTCTCCATACTCTTGGGATGGCTCTTTACCCAGTATTTAGTCTCTGCCACAGGGCTGGAGGCTATCGAAACATGAGTACTCATCCAAATTCTTACATGATTATTAATAAGCTGCTTTCTCATATTTTCATTTAACAAAGATTTTTTGCATGCCTGTTTTATTACAGGGCTTATGCTAGCTACAAGGAATTTGAAGTTGAGCCACTGTGAGATCCATATAAACAAATAACAAGTTAAGGTGGACTTACGTACAAAGTGGTTTATGAACGCTATAGATGGAGGAATTGCTTGTTCTAGGCTGCTAGGAAAGGCTTTCCAGAGTACAGGAGAGAAAGTTGGCACTGAGTCTTGAAAGACAAGTTGTGTCCTCTAGACAGACATGATCAGGGGTAGGGGAGTGGATAAGGGAGTGGGATGGACAGTATTCCAGACAAATGGAGTAACAGGTGCAAAGGTGGTGGTGGTAGGAGGGAACTGAGAAAGTGTGCCGGGTTTGGGGAATTGGGGCAAAGCATCAGAGCATAAGAATGGCCAGAGAGAAGGTGCAGGGTTGGATTTGAGGTGGGCCAGCGAAAGAGCTCCAGGGATGTCAATCTTTAAGAGGTACTAAAATAAAAAAATATAAAGCCAATTAACTGAGCCACTTGTGGCTCCTTACATAACTTTTGAAAACTAAACTGGTTCCATTCCCTTGAGGTAAGACAGTGCCCTTGAACGTTACTTTAAAAATCTCCTGGCTGGCAATTCCAATTATGTTTTATTCAGTGCAGGTAATAAATTCCTTATTTTTAACATAAAGAGGTTTGTAATTCTTATTAATAGGAAATCAAGTTACTTTCAATCCCATGCTGATCAGATATTTAAAGAAAATTGACCTATTTATGCATTGCCAAATTATTAGCCTTCTTGTAAAGTACTCCTCCACCTTTGGATGGAGGTCTCCAAGTCCCCTCTCCCAGGTAAAAGTGGGACTGTTCCATCTGGCTGGGCGAGCTGAAAGTGTTTGTCTCTGTGCATGCCCAGAAAAGGCTGCATTCAATGAAGTATTGTCAATCAACTATGTGCTTGGCACCCCTTATAACCAATTTGGTAGTCCTTTCTAATAAAAAAAAAAATTTGTAGGAGTCTTAAAGGTAAACCTCTCTCTGCCTTAGAGCCACCATATTCTCCTGGGTATTCCAAAACATCAGGGACTTCCATATTGCACCCTGAGGTTTTGTACAAATCCTCTGCATGTTAAACAGGCCTCTAAGTTTGGTGTTCAAAGATACAGTCTCTCTATGAGGACTACATCCTAAAGTCATGTGTGAACTTTAAATCATTACTATGAGTATCCACTGTTTTTGCATTTATTCTTCTCTTCCTGGATGTTGGAACTAAGCAAATACTATAACCTTCCTGTGCTTCCATTTCCTCATCGGAAATAACGCCAATTCCTGCTTTATTACTTTACAATACATGTAAAGTGCTTGTCCCGCAAGCACTGTACACAGTCCCGCAGCACTGTCAGCACTTATTCGCGCACCCTTCAGGGAGAGACAGTCCTTTTCAGCTCTGTACTCAGTTCTCACCCAGACTTCAGCGTGACCCTGCCCCGGGCTCAGGGTACAGGAACCTGAGAGAGGAGGGCGCGTACAAAGAATGGGTTGTGTGACAGGTCAGAGTGCAAAGGCAGCTGGTTGAGGCAGTGAGCAGAAAAGTCTGAAGAGAGGTCTCTGGACTTCGGTTGCCTTGGCGACCTCAGCCAGAGGAACAGGGTGGCGGGGAACCGCCTGCCACTGCGGCTTTCTGTGCCCCGCCCTCTCTTTGGTTTTAGCTCCGCCCCTTTCTCCCGAGACGTCGGAAGCAGACGCCGACACCGACGCCGACGCGGTTGCCTAGCGATACACTTTTCCCAAGATGCCCAGGGTGTTGTGTTCTTCTTAGCCAATCAGAGAGGCGAAGCGGCCTTACCGCAGGCCAATAGACTGCGAGGCGGGGGCCCGCGACGGTTAAACTGGGCTGGAGACTGGGGCGGCCTGGCGCTGTGGCTTGAGGTCTCCGACTCGGTGGCTGCATATCCGCGACGGTGGTGCGACGTTCAGGTGTCCTGCGCGGGTCTGGCCATGCCGACTCGGGCGGAGGACTACGAGGTGCTGTACACCATTGGCACGGGCTCCTACGGCCGCTGCCAGAAGATCCGGAGGAAGAGCGATGGCAAGGTGAGCGCGGGCTTGGTGCCTGTCTCCGCCCCCGCCGCGGTTGTGCAAACTGCGGGGGGCGCGCCCTCTGCCGCCGAAGGGAAGCGAGGGGCCTGGGGCTGTGCGTCTGGAAGGCAGGGAGCTCAGAAGAGTTAGCCATCTCCCCTCAGGTCTGTGTCGGTCCTGGGTCTCTCAAAGGATGGGAAACTGTGTCCCTTTTTCCTTTTTTTTTTTAATTTTTCATTTCTGAATCTGTCCTTAATCTTTAAATAAAATTAATAGAATGTGCCAAATAGAATATTGTCAAATACATAACACCGCTTTGCTATTTACATGAGATTGCGCATTTTTATATATTTATGTTATATGTATATATATTTTTTCCATCTTTTTTCCTTTCTCTTCCATTTTATTCCTTTTTCCCAATTTGACCTGCTAAGGGCCTTCAGTTGGTGACAGCTAGCTGACTCCTGAGCTGTTTTTTTTTTGCGGTACGCGGGCCTCTCACTGTTGTGGCCTCTCCCGTCGCGGAGCACAGGCTCCGGACGCTCAGGCTCAGCGGCCATGGCTCACGGGCCCAGCCGCTCCGCGGCATGTGGGATCCTCCCGGACTGGGGTACGAACCCGTGTCCCCTGCATGGGCAGGCGGACTCCCAACCACTGCGCCACCAGGAAAGCCCTCCTGAGCTGTTTTTAGAGAAGAAGAGCCCTCTCGGTCATGAACATCAGCACCTCGAACTTTTATGTCTTGTAGTCAGAATTCATTTAAAATACCCATTATTCGGATTGTTGGATTCAGATTTCCCAAGGTGTGTAGGTAGACTTTACACAAAGAAACAATGGAGAGGAAATTGGCTCTGACGGAAGGACCTTTACTAAAGTTCTCTTACCTTGGAAATCTTGACTTGGAATGTTCGAGGACTTTGACCACCTCTGCCCCAGCTTTGACCAGCTTTGACTAAGCAACGGAAGTTAGGCGGTTGGGGGAGGTCTAATGTACCTCGTCACTCTCTGTTGCATCATTTACTGCTGAAAAATTAGGGGAGGATTATGGAAGTAAACTCAGGGGTCCTTAGGTTCATTGAACTACATTAGATGATGTCACTGTATGATCTACTTACTAGAGAAGTAATTTTTAAAAGTTTTTAAAAAGGTTTTGAGTATAACGAGTTTATTTGTACCTTGGAAATTTTTATTTCAGATCTTAGTTTGGAAGGAACTGGACTATGGCTCCATGACAGAAGCTGAGAAACACATGCTTGTTTCTGAAGTGAATTTACTTCGTGAGCTGAAGCATCCAAATATCGTCCGATACTATGATAGAATTATTGACCGAACCAACACAACACTGTACATTGTAATGGAATATTGTGAAGGAGGGGACCTGGCTAGTGCAATTACAAAGGGGACCAAGGAAAGGTAAAATCTCTTAAATGGGCCTAGTTTTGCTTCTGTTAAGCATCCTGTATTAGGATCAGGGACAGAGTACTTAGTAATGCGGAAGAGTCTTCTGGTGTTTGTTTGGTGGGTCCACGGTACTTTAGAAAATCCCTGGTATGTCAGTACCCATATATCATATCAATTTATTTCCCTATGTGTACACTTTGAAAACTAGATAATTCACATCATCCCATCTTTGTTATGGTTTTATTCAGAAGTTATAGGCTATATAACTGCTTTGATTTCAGACAATACTTGGATGAAGAGTTTGTTCTTCGAGTGATGACTCAGTTGACTCTGGCCCTAAAGGAATGTCACAGACGAAGTGATGGTGGTCATACTGTGCTGCATCGGGATCTGAAACCAGCCAATGTTTTCCTGGATGGCAAGCAAAACGTTAAGCTTGGAGACTTTGGGTTAGCTAGGATATTAAACCACGATACGAGTTTTGCAAAAACATTTGTTGGCACACCTTATTATATGTCTCCTGTAAGTATTTCAGAATTTAGATGCTTTTTAAACATCTTAATGCTAAACACTCAACTTTTTGTTTGTTTAGTAATATCCAATAGCCAAGAATTAACAATACTGTTTTATTTTAAATTTATATTTTTCCAAATGGACCACCAGACCATTAAGTTCCTGTATTAGCAATATAAATCAAGCTTTCATTGAATGACTACCAAGTGCTAAGCTCTGGGATCACAGAGATGAGATAGGTTTTGTCTCTGCCCTCAAGAGCAGAACTTCCCAAAGTGCCGTAGGTCCTGGACACCAGCTGGAACTCATCTGGGGTGATCGTTTAAAATGCAGAGTCCTGAGCCCCAAATCCAGTGAATTTGGATCTCTGGACAGGTCTTTGCACTCATCTTCTTTTTTCTTTGTTTGTCCTCCACCACTTTTTATTTTGGACTTTGTATTTTAACAGACCTTCTAGGTGATTCTTGTGCATGGAGATTCAGGACCCAGAAGGCTCACTCACTTCTGACAACATATTTTTGCAGTGTTAACTTTTTGTACTTATTCTTTTTTTATTGCCTTTTCCTACAGTGCAGCTGCAGAGTCCACCCATTTACCTGTTTCCTCAGTTGCTGAATATTTTGTTTCCAAAATGTCTCACCATTCTAAAGAGCACTGCTATGCATGTCTTTGTATGAATTATTCTTTCTTCCTTTTTGGTTATTTCCTTGGTGTTTAGCTCTCGAAATGACATTTCTGGGTCAAAGGGTATGAACAGTTTATGGCTCTCTAGTGACTTTTGAAAAGCTTGAATCAATAAGTGATAGCACCAAAGTGTTGTATATGAAAGATGAGCAGATAAAGATGGAGAGAGATTTATTTTTTTAGCTGTTCACAAACATTTTCAGGATTTTCTCAGTCTTTTTTAGTTATGTTAACCAATCTGACTACAATATAAAACGTTGTAAATTAGTGATTTTTTTTTTTTTTGCGGTACGTGGGCCTCTCACTGCCATGGCCTCTCCCGTTGCGGAGCACAGGCTCCGGACGTGCAGGCTCAGCAGCCATGGCTTATGGGCCCAGCCGCTCCGCAGCATGTGGGATCCTCCCGGACCGGGGCACGAACCCGCGTCCCCTGCATTGGCAGGCGGACTCTCAACCACTGCGCCACCAGGGAAGCCCAGTGATTTTGTTTTTGACTCAGATTAGACATGGCCAGAGCAGTGTCGTTTTCTCACTGGATCAGATTCCAAATAGAAAGCCTTTGATATAAAGGAAAATTATCCAGAGGTGGTTCTTGGAAAAATTGAAACCTGCACAATTCTTTTGTTCCTGTTTCCCCCTGCCCTTGTAAATAGATCAGTTTAGCCTTCCCTATGGGATTGTCAGGAAGTGGCACCAGACTCCCCTGTTGGACTTTAAATTACTAAGAAGACTTCTGAAGATTTCAGTACAGTACTTGCCTCTGTGCCCTCTGTTGAGAATAAGAGCCGTGGTGGACTGTTGTTACTGTACGTGTGGAAGAAAGGCAGACAATTAAAATAGGAAGTGAGAATATTACTTACTACTGTGGTATATAAGTGGACTAAGGGAAAAATATATAAATGAATAATTCAATTAGCCATTTATGTCTATATTCATTTAAATGTGGGCTAGATGTTATTCTAGAATTTTCTGTGGTTCTTTTAAAATGGAGTTTCTAGATTATGAATTCTTTGAGGGTAGAGGGTAGAGCTATCTCATGTTCACCTTTAACTTGCCAGTGCCTTGCCTGTAGTAACATAATAAATATTTGCGAATGAAAAATAAGTGAATGAATTATATATGACAAAGTATATTAGGATAAGATCATTGCCTTTTTTCCATTATAAATTTGAATATAAAGTACCATCTTTTTGTTGTTATGATACAAGATCTAATCAGCCTTTTGTATTTGAAATTTTTGTTATAGATATAAAATATTTATAATATAAAATTTGTTCCCTTCTTTTCCTTGAGTGAATATTACCAAACTTTAAGGTTCCATTTTTGTCCCGGGACTAATTTTATAAGTTTTAAAACAAAATGAACTTTAAACTCCTATTTTCTTACCTTTTTTTTTTCCCCCCCTTAAGGAACAAATGAATCACATGTCCTACAATGAGAAGTCAGATATCTGGTCACTAGGTTGCTTGCTGTATGAACTGTGTGCATTAATGTAAGTACAATGAAGACAGAGTTTTAGTCTGAGGTTTACACTTAGATTTGTCACCTTTCACCAGGTTCAGCTTTTTGAGCATCCATGCACATTCAAGTCTGAAAGAATCATACGGTGGGTTAAAATTAAGGTAGATGGACAGGTTAAAAAAAATTATTTACAAATTAGTAATATAATCCCTGAGGCTGGATCTAGACTTGTTCAAGCTTCTAACCTGGTTAGATGTTTCTCTGTTAGACTGAGCTTAGCTCAAGGGGAGAGCATATAGGTCAAGCCTGTGGAAGAAATGAAATAAAGATCTAGAGAAGCAGTCTAGGGTTTGGACAGGAAAGAGTTCTGATTCTTTCCCTTTTTTCTTTCTGTTTTTTCCCTTCTAAAGTATTCTGTAGAGCAGTGGTTCTCAACCAGCGAAGGGGAATTTTGCCCCCCAGTTTTGCCTCCCATGGGACATTTGACAATGTCTGGAGACATTTTAGTTGTCACAACTAGGGATAGCTACTGGCATCTAATGGACAGAGGTCAGTGATGCTGCAAAACATACTAAACAATGCACAGGACAGTCCCCATAACAGAATCATGTGGCTCCACATGTCAGTAGTGCCAAGGTTGGGAAACTTAGCTACAGAAGAAGATCCTAGAAGTAGAAGCATAAATACAAACTGGACCTTAAACTCTGCTTTTGGTTTGCTTCTTCTTATATATTTTCATTTTTACATTTAAAAAAAAATTTTTTTCCCCAGGCCTCCATTTACAGCTTTCAACCAGAAAGAACTAGCTGGGAAGATCAGAGAAGGCAAATTCAGGCGAATTCCATATCGTTACTCTGATGAATTAAATGACATTATTACAAGGATGTTAAATTTAAAGGTAAAGTTTATAAGATGATATACTGTATGTTTCCATCTCTCAGCTAAGTTTTGCAGTGTATACTCTCGTGGAGCAATGAGTCTAAAGAAACATTAAATATATTTCTTTAGCTAAATCTACTGTTACCACGAGTGAAAACATGTATCCTTGGCACATTGCAGGCCTGCCTTCTGTGCTTTCTTTGTGTCTCCTCCCACTCTGCCATGCTAACAGATGGTTGGTAGCAAGGAGAGATTGCAATAAGGATCCAAATCCTCAGTTCCCCTTGTCCTTGCCTACCTCAAAGTGGCAGGTGGTACAGGAAGGGGCCAGGAATAATACCTTATTACTCTGCCTCTAGCTCTGAGAGATTAGAGATCATTAGAGATGGGAATCGTGGGGGAGGGCTGACTAAAAAGAGTAGAGGGGAAATAAAGAGATTATGTAGAAAAAAATCTGGCAGTGGGATGGGGAGGGAGATGTCCTAGGGATCGGGCTGTGTAAGAATAGAGTTAAATGCTGTGGGAGTTCAAAGAGAAGGAAGGATGCAGGTGAAGTAACAGGATTGAAGGTCGGTGAGAGAGCACCCTGCTTAATGTAGTTTGGAGATGCAAGGGCAGTACGTGCCCTGAAACAGACCGACCCTAGCAACGCTACCCAGCACAGCACAGGGATTGAGCCTTCTTAGGTTAAAAGGGGAAAAAAGGTAAGTTAAAATGTGCATTACTTTGTGGACCCAGAACCTCATGAGTTAAAGCCACCAGTGAACTTATTTTTCAGGTGTTTAAGACCCATGTGTGTGTGTTGGGGCGGGGGGAATGGGCAAAATGGGCGAAGGGGGTCAGTTGCATGGTGATGGATGGTAACTGAACTTGTGGTGGTGATCACTCTGTAGTATATACAGATGTTGAACTATAGTGCTGCGCAAGTAAAAAAAAAAAAACCATCTGTAAAGGAGTCCTTTCTTTTGCCTTGGAAATGTATGCTGTTTTAAATGTAACTGCTCTTTCAGGATGAGTAGTCCATTATGTAGTGTGCCTGTAACACCGAATATTTTTTTCCCAGGATTACCATCGACCTTCTGTTGAAGAAATTCTTGAGAATCCTTTGATAGCAGACTTGGTTGCAGAAGAGCAAAGGAGAAATCCTGAGAGAAGAGGGCGGCGATTAGGAGAACCAGGAAAGTTGCAGGACTCCAGCCCTGTATTGAGTGAGCTGAAACTGAAGGAAATACAGTTACAGGAGCGGGAGCGAGCCCTCAGAGCAAGGGAAGAAAACCTGGAGCGTAAGTCTGAGTGGGGGTGAAGCACAGAGAGCTCCAGGAAGCTTATTCTAATGTATGTGAAAATCCATCTGAACAGAGGATCTCATGTCTGTGTTCTATTAGAACGTTTTTATAAATACTTGCGAAACCAAGATATGCACATCAAGCTTGCTGCACCTTCATGTTGAGCCTCTTTCTCTGAGATCAGCTGTTGTCGTCACATTGTTGGGCCGTAACTGTGACAGCCCAGCCCTGGGCTGTAGAGTCACTCATTTCTTTATCTTTCTTAATATATGGACCCTGAGGTTTCCCATTGTAAAGAAGGTCTTAGAATTTGCCAGCGCTTCTCCCTTCTGATACGCTGCTCCAACACAGCCCGGGTCTGAAATCCTACAGTGTGTAAGACTAGATGTATTTGGGCAGTTCCACAGAGCATGTGGGTACAAGATACTTAAATACTCTGATGGGTATTGACGGACTGGGTGCTAATGAGTTTTTGATGTTGAAACTCTGTCTACTCCACTAAAGTGAGAGCTGCTACCCAGGTTTTAGGATTCTGCAAGGCAGCAGCAGCAGTGCAGCTCTGCATTTTGACATCGAGGGATGAGACGGGCTGCGACTGTCTCCTTCCCCCCTCATGGCTCACCCAATCTCGCTTCTGCAGCTCAATGCCGATGCAGACTTCATAAGTGTTTTTCTATTTAAACGTACTTACAAAGCATCTAAATGCGTTTGTTAATGTTTTACTTCCTAATGATAATTGTCTAGTACTGTGAGATACGCTGTCTGTGGGAGGTACAGCCTGTGCTTACCTGAAAATCTTTGTCTCTTCTGTCAAAAGAATTCTTTAAAAAAAAAAAAAAACCCACAAAAAAGAAACAACCAAAAACTTTTCATTAAAACTTTCCCCAGTGTTTTGTAATTTCACAAAGCAGCTGGAATCTGAACTCTCTGAATGCTGGGCCATGAATAAATAATAGCCTTTGTTAGTACCACCTAACTGAGCTGTGGTTTTTTCCCTTCTATTTGGGTGCTGTCATTCACCCAGAGGGAGAAGGGTTTGTACCGCAGCCGGGTAACGCCCGGAAAATGAACTGTTGCCCCTTCTCCGTGGAGAGCAGGGATGGCAGTAGCTCTTTGTTTTCCCCCATGAGTTATTCCCACAAATCACAACCCTTTGGTTGTGAAGCTGACTTTGTCCTTGTGCTTAAGCCAGTCCTTAGGAGAAAACCTAAGACAACAAACAACATACTAACCACACAGCATTATGAAACGGGAACAGTCCGGTTGGCTGGAGTATACAGTAGGAAACCCTTCACAAAACATGACTCATCAGAGGTCAGGCTGTTAGCCTTAGCGATAAGGAAAAGCGGTAAGATTACCAAATGTGAACTGTTTATGCCACTTGTTAATTTCTTTCTTTCTCGTTCCATTCCCTTCTTAAAGAGAAGGAACGTGAGCTTTGTGTTCGTGAGAGACTGGCAGAGAACAAGCTGGCCAGAGCAGAAAGTCTGTTGAGGAATTACAGCCTGCTGAAGGACCAGAAGTTCCTGTCTCTGGCGGGTGGTCCAGGTATGAGAACCAGCTCAGAGAACAGAAGTTGGTGCCACAAATGAGGAAACGGGCACCAGCGTTGCCCCGAAGGTGGCTTTGGCAGCCCTTTAAATTTCCAGAGTCTTGAATTTTATGATGGAGTGAATTGAATATATGCATTTCAGTGGAGATAAAAATTGTGTTTTAGCAATGACTGACTTAACTGTGATCAGAGACATGAGGCAATGAGTCAGGGTGATTTCATCTTCGGTTTTATTTGCTTTATCAAACTGTGTTCAGTATTTGATATTTATTTTTAAAAACTAGGTCATTTTATAGAAATGCTGTGCCTTTCAGATTTTTCTCTGGGTATATTTTCAAAACTCTACATTTCTCTCCATTTTCAAGTGAAAATCCTAGCATTTTACTATTACCACACGACCAACTCATATTTGCCACATCCTTCATAGAAAGTATGGCTTAAAAGGTGTGATAAGCCAGCTGTAGAATAGGCCATTACTTTTGGATCTTTGCTAAGACCCGTTCCAATTGAAACGTGTATGTCAAAGTGTGACTGCTTAATACCTGCGTATGCTCTGTAATAAGTGAGGGAAACAAATGAAACCAGTGATGGAAGTAAATCTCTTTTTTCTCAATATTGCTATCTACCATTTCAGTGTTTTTATAATATTTATTTCAGCTTCTCTTAGATTCCACACTGCCATCCATAAAGATAAACTAGACTTAGATCATGATTACTGTGATAGAGTGAGGAGGAATTTTTATCTGGGTAAGCGTCATGCATCAAGCCCGTTGCCGAGAACTATGTGGAAGGTCCTGTTGGGGACGGCTCTCCCAGTTAAAGAGTTTATTTACATCTTGCCCTGAGAGTCTTTGAGCAAAGGGTGAGAAGAGCTGGCAAAGGATGATGTGTTTCACTTCGTAGGACACGTAGGTAGAAGAAGCTACCGGTATGCGAATCATGGCAAAGCCTTGAAATGAGCTGTGGGAATGGTGTCCAATGTGGGTAGGAGGTGTTTTAAAGTACTGAGCATGTCAGAGCCCTAAGAAAAGCAACAAAGCGGTGGGGAGGGGGTGCCCTTGTGAACTCAAGACAGTTGGAAATATCCTCTCCCCATCCTTGGGCTATAAAATTCAGACATGAGGAAAACAAATAAATTGAGACCATCACAGTAAGCAACAGCATCTTTTAAAAGCTCTACTTAGTCTATTTAATGAAATACTAATTCTTTTTTTAAACACTTTCTTATAAAACTGTCTTATTAGTAGGATTTACAGTTTACACTGTCTGTTTACAAATGTATAGGTGTTTGTGGTAATAAAGGTGGATCTATTTGAAACAATGGAGTTGAGGCCTAAAAGCAATCTCCTAAAATGCTTTGCAGAGAAGCCGTGTATGAAATAGGAAGTTGGGACAGTCAGAGGGCAGCCTGCTCCTCCCTCAGGGCGTCTCCATTTCTTTGGACTGGAACGTTCATCTCTAGCTAGTCACGTGACTTCTTACTTCCTCACTCTCATCAGGTCTCTGCTCAGAAGTCACCTTATTATGCAGCTTCATCACTGCCAACACCCCCAGCACCTCTGTCTCCCTCTCTCCGTGTTCATTTCCTTCACAGCACATACCATCCTCAAATATTCCTCATATGGGCTTGTTTATTTGTTTATGGTCTATCTCCTCCTACCACAATAGGGCCTTTGGTCCACAACGACCCATACAGTGAGCTCAGTAAATATTTGAACGTATTTCCTTTAAATGAACTCAAAGGAAAAACAAAAAGGTTTTAGAATTCAAACCTTCAAGTCCCCGACCCCCAGATAGTTGTCAGTTCCTAATAGTGTAGCCACTGTAAGTAGATTATTATTTTTTTCATGTTAAAAGAACAGTTCCCTCACTGTTAACTCGATTTACTTTTACCATGCTGAATCTTGCTTAGGTTCTTTTTGGAAGAAGTTTCTGGTCAGTTAAGCCGCTTTAAAATGTGTTCTTAAGTATTTAGCCAAAACTGTAGGTGCTCGCTGTGAAGACGAGCTTCTGCTTCCGTACTTTTCTGGAAGTAATGTGTTCTAGGTAGAATGACACTTGCTTTCAAGCATAGAGATAAATAACATTGGTTTCCAGAAGTTTTATATTGTGGCCCATAATCCTCAGTGCATTTAACCTTAAGAGGAATGTTGATTGTGAGAGAATAAAACATAGGTTCCTTGATTTTTGGCTACAGATTAAAAGGCTGATTGATTTCTGCCAACCTCATGCCCCTAACCTGTTAAAAAAGAGACAACAGATCCAAAATGGAGTCACTAGTCACCAAATGTCACCAAATCAGGACTTAATACCTAACTTACTGGCAGTTTCAGCCTCTCTCAGGAATGGAATCTTAAACCAGTTAATCTGGAATTACCTGGTCAGTACTAGTGAGGTCATCTGCCTGATAGACCCCTGCTGTCCCCTAAAGGACAGTGACCTTGCCACAGACAATCCCCCCTTTGCTGGTGTAACTTCCTGGTCCTGCCCCCTTCTACCTATAAAAGCCTTTCCTTTTGTACAGCTCCTTAGAACTCCTTTCTGTCTTCTGGATGGGATGCTGCCCGATTTATGAATCGTTGAATAAAGCCAGTAAGACCTTTAATGTTTGCTCAGTTGAATTTTGTTTAACACTCCTATCCCAGAGAGAATAAACAGGTACCCAGATTTCACATGCAAACTGACAATAAATATTTTGGTAAGTTTGATAAGTATGGAGGAGTTCATCTCCTGTTCATGAAACTCAAAAACCTTTTTCTTTTTTTTTCTAAAGAACTTTTTGATCTTACATCCTCGATAACGAAGAAGAAAGTTCATTTCAGTGGGGAGAGTAAGGAGAATGTCATGAGGAGTGAGAATTCTGAGAATCAGCTCACCTTCAAATCCAAGTGCAAGGACCTGAAAAAAAGGCTTCATGCTGCTCAGCTTCGCGCTCAAGCCCTGTCAGACATTGAGAAAACTTACCAACTGAAAAGCAGGCAGATCCTGGGCATGCGCTAGCCTGACCCAGAGACACAGACCTGTGTACAGTGTTTAATGTTGCCAGCCCTTTCGCGATGGGTATTCTACTGCTGTAGCCTGTATACTTGGTTCTGCGAGCCGTGCCTTTTCTGTAGTAAGCAGGGTGGTTTGGTATTACTCTTGCTGTTTTTCAGCAAGAATTGTACCAATGGGGCTTCCCTGGTGGCGCAGTGGTTGAGAGTCCACCTGCTGATGCAGGGGACGCGGGTTCATGCCCCGGTCCGGGAAGATCCCACGGCTGGGCCCGTGAGCCATGGCCGCTGAGCCTGCGCATCCGGAGCCTGTGCTCCACAGCAGGAGAGGCCACAACACTGAGAGGCCCGCGTACTGCAAAAAAAAAAAAAAAAAAGGTATTGTAAAGAACGCTTCATAGAAAGAAGAACGCTTTCTTGGCCAGTTGGGTTTTTAATCCTGTGTGTGATTACTACTGGAACATGAAATGTTATATTCTATATGTTGGGGTGGGGAAATAATATTAGAAAAAGATATTTACCCAGGAGCAGCACTTAGAAGTTTTAAGGGACTGAAGTGGTGTGCTTACAATTGTCACGTCTAGAGTTAAAATTTAAGTCTGAGGCTTTAAATGTTCTTGAGCTTAGAGAAAACCTAATTGGATATAGATTGGTCACTAATACCTTGACATCTCGCTTATAAATATCCCCTTGCTCTGTAGTTTAAATCTGTCACCTTTTGTGAAAATCCATCACTATGATGTCTCCACTCTTTCTTTCCCTTTTTATCCTGTTTAACAGTATGTGAGCTGTCTGTCATTTGCCCACTCTTTTTTCACTAAATAAAAGAATTCTTTAGTTTTCCTGTATTCATGTCGCCTGTATTTGTTGATCTTAGTTGGAGGGAGTCTGTGTTTGTGATATTTAGGCATTGGAGGGTAGGGAAGAGAATGTGATGCTCGCAAGAGCTATACGGCACTTTACTACCCATCTCATTTGTCCATCTAAGCCAGTGGTTCTTACGGGGGCAGTTTTGCCCCCCAGGGTATATTTGCAATGTCTGGAGATATTTTTAACTGTTATGATTGGAGGGAGGGTGCTACTGGCATCTCTTGGGTAGAGGCCAGAGATGCTGCTAAACATCCTATAGTGCACAGGACGGCCCTCACAACTAAATGTCAGAGTACCACTCTTGAGAATCCTGATCTCAGCTGAGACTTGTTGGAATATACCCCACCCTTGAAGGAAACTTATTTTGGTTTTGATGGATTTTTTTTACATGTCTGACTTTTAATATGAATTAGCAGTCCTTGCTGTGCCCATCACATTTTTCATGTGATGTTTTCCTGGCAATGCTAATCCTTTTAGCTTAATGAAATAAGACCAAGTTATGAAGGGTTATAATGTCATAAATGGGAAGAAATAGCTCCTTTATTAGTTATCTTATTATAGGTTTATTACACCGTTGATAACGTAGTTCTATCAAAGATATAATATCGAAATACAATCAGAAACTGATTACCAGGCCTTTATGGTATACCCACAGATTAATCCTAACAGAACCACTTTGATGTAAATGTTGAGTATAATTTGCAGGGCCCAGTGCAAAATAAAAATGTGCTTCAAAAAGCAGGAAACAAGTACCATTAAAAGTACATATGGGACTTCCCTGGGGTGCAGTGGTTAAGAATCCACCTGCCAATGCAGGGGACACGAATTTGAGCCCTGGTCCGGGAAGATCCCACATGCCACGGAGCAGCTCCGCCTGTGCGCCACAACTACTGAGCCTGTGCTCTAGAGCCCGCGAGCCACAACTACTGAGCCGTGTGCTACAACTGCTGAAGCCCACGCGCCTAGAGCCCATGCTGCACAACAAAAGAAGCCACTGCAATGAGAAGCCTGTGCACCACAACGAAGAGTGGCCCCCGCTCGCTGCAACTAGAGAAAGCCCGCACGCAGCAACGAAGACCCAACACAGCCAAAAATAAATAAAGTTTATAAATAAATAGATAAAAGTAAAGGTATATATAAAGCCTTGTCCTTTCTTCCAAGGTCCCTCTGCTTATTGTGGTGTTGTTTGCTATTTAATTTTATAAGTAAAGAGAATTTGAAATTTTAAATTATTAGCATGAACTTTACTATTCATCTTTTATGTAGTGTGATGCCAGTTTTAAATGCAAGTAGCAGCACATTTAGCTCATCTGTGGGATCACTGAAATTATGTAATTCATATTTTGTGACTCAAGCTGGCCAGAAGAGACACACACACACATGCCTGTGACAGGTGCCTGGGGACGCGTGACTCTGGCACCTGCCTTACACACTGCTGGTTTGGAGAAGTGGAGCCCACAGCCTCCACTGCAGCAGATAGGTCCCCCCAAGGATCTTACACCTCCAAGCTGGGACTTTCTTTGTACCTTGATCGAGGTGCCTGGATCGCCCCTGCCAAGATAAGGCCTCTAGCTGGCTGCCCACCAGCTATGCTCTGGGGCTGCCAGCCGAGGACGGGGGAAAGGCATTGGGAGGCAGCTGCCGCCAACCCCTCTCCGGAGAAACTTCTGGGCACCCTTGCCCTGCCCATGCTGAGGCCCCTCTGGGAACAGAGTGTGGGAGGCTGGGTAGGGCTCGGTGCCCCAGGGGCGGGAGGCGGGACCATGTGAGCTGAGGCCCTGAGCCCATACCTGCACCCCTGCCCCACTGGACTGGACTTACAAAACACGAATTCAGCAACACATGATGAATTTCAAGACTGCAAGCGCAGAGCATTAGACTCCAGGTGGACCCTTCTGAATGCCAGCTCCTTCTACATGTGAGGCCTGTGTGACTACACTGGACCCACACTCGTGAAACCAGTCCTTTCTTTAGGAAACTCCTTTCCTACCTTAGGAAATGAGGTTCCTTTCCAGTTTTAATCCTGTGGCATGCAGAGCTTCTCTAGTTTCCCCTATCTCAGACTCCACCTTTGCTTTCATTCCTTCCTTCAATCAACCAACCAACAATTACTGAGCACCTACTACAGCTAGGCACTGTTTAAGGTGCTGAAGGTACAGCAACGAAGAAAGGCTAAAATCCCTGCCCTCAGGGAGGTGCCGTTCAAATGGGGCAAGATAGTAAACAAAGAAGAAACAAGTAGGGGGAGTCAGTGCTGAGTGCCACTGAGAGGAATGAAGCCTGAAAGGGGCGGAGGATTGGGCGGGTGCAATTTTAGAAGAGGTGGTCATTAGTGTTGAAGTGGGGTGAAGGAGAAAAGGAAAAGGGAGGTTTGAGTGGGGTATGTGGTCGGGGAAGAGATATCAGTAGGGGAGGGGAAAGTCGAACATGACTGGGAGATGTGATAGGGCAGTACTTGAAAGCGAGCAGAAGCTCGGAAACTGAGGAGTGATGTTTTTATTTGCTTATGCATCTCCACCCCTAAAGCTCGGAACATCTGAGGGTATTTGGGCAATGATGATCGTAATCTAAGAAGAGGATTTCTTTGACGGGGGAGCCGGGAGAGTCCTCCCAAATGATGCTTCTTCAGCATCACTTTCTAAGATATTTCTAAGGTGCATTGCATGACATCAACACCATACTTACCATTACAGTCTTTTATTGTTTACACAATAATGAATTTCACCAAGCACAGCCTGCTCGTAGGCATTTGAAAAAGGGTCATTGGATTTGAGAAAGATTAACCAGATGCTCTGAGAGACAGCAACCACAAGGTGGCACCATGGGTCTGTTAGACCGGAAAGCCCACCCTGTCCATATAGCCCGTGCAGTTGGTTTGCTACTGAGAGATTGCACGTGGGCCTTGGTTAAATGCCTTATTCTCATTATTTCATTCAGTCCTCACAACACCCCCTGAGAAGTTGACATCATTAGTGTCACATTCTACACGGGGGAACTGAGGCTCAGAGATCACAGCTGGGAAGAAGCACGGTTGGCTTCTGAAATATTTCTGACTCCAAAGCTCATGCTCTTGACTATAACCCTCTACTGGCCTGCCTCCACAAGACAGCAAAAGTTTACCTTTGTCCCCAAACCATCTAGTTTCCCCTAATGATGAGTTAAGGGTGAGATACCCCATAGCCTTACCCAAGACACTTGAATGATGCTGAGCCGGCATGGCTAGGGTCCAGTGGCCTTTCAGACCTGCTTGCTTGGGGAGACAGGTTACTGTTTGGGGAGGGGGTGCCCAAGAGGTGGTTTTCCAGTGACCCTCACAGGACCCCAGGCCTTCCCTTCTTTCCTCAGCATCTTCTCCAGGGCCACCTTACTCAGGCCTGTCCTCCCTGGAGGTATTTTGTTTCCAGGTGACTTTCCTTCCAGGATAAAGCCCATATCCCTCAAAGACTCCAGGTAAGGCTGCCCTCCCAGGATGAACTGAGGATGAAAGCAAAAGATGATGCAAGGAAGCTGATTAGAAAAGAATGGAGAGAATGTCTATGGTCCAACAAGAAAGGATTGTCATTCATTGGCCTTGATGGCTGGGAAAATATAGATCCATACTGGATGGATGGATTGCACAGCGAGGAGGATGACGAAAGCTGATGGAATCCACGGGTGTGTGAGGGCCCGCCTTCCCTGTAACCCCGGCTCACCCCACACTGGAAGGGCAGAGGTCAGCGACCTGGGAACCCCCCACATCTGAAAGGCTGGGTTCAACCATACTCAGAGGGGCCGGTAGGGGCACCCTTGCTTACCTCCACCAAGGCTCCTCCTACATTTCTGACACCATGGCCACAGCCAGGGCTCTGAGGCTCCACAGCTCTGCTGGAGCTACTGAAACCCTAGACATCTAAGGCTGCCCATCACTTGACACCCAGCCAGGAAGGAAACCCCCCCCTCCTCCCACCTGCCCCAACTTTCTCTTGAGACAACATGCTGGCCCTCTTGATACCACTGGGTGCTCCTTAATCTTAGCCGCACATTTACAGGAAATGTTCACAGCAGTTGATTTTATTCAATACATTTGTTTTTAAAGTCCTTAAATTATGAAGTGATAGCATCAATGTAGAAAATCTTAACAATATTTCCATTGCATTTTGTTCAGAGATTGTGACCAGATTTTAGAATGTGATTTTTCTTTGCAGCTTAATATGTGACCAGTGAAACATTCTATGAATTACAGGAGACAAAAAAAATCTATGTTCTTTTGTAAGACATGATGGTTAGCTTTCTCTGGGCAACCCTGACTGATACATAATGTATATCTTTTGATATGCATATTTAATTATGTCCTTGCTTATTATTCATCTGTTTAGTTTGTTAGAAACTCAAAATGTGTCAAAATGTTTCACTGCTATTGTTTTTCTGTTTCTTCTCCTATTTCTAACACCTTTCCCTTCAATACATTGAGATAGTGTTATTTGTCACTTAAAGGTTTATGAGAGTTTCAGCTTTGAGAATTATATCCTTGTTAGTAAAATGGTTCTCTTTGTGTAAAGATGTTTGTAAAAATTGTTTTGTCTGACATTGATATTGTTCACAATCAGTATACTGTCACTGATATTGGTATTGTTTCTTGTTAGTTGCATTTGCATAAAATACTTTTGTTATGTTTACTTATAAATTTTATTGTAATTTTGCTAAATAAGTTTCTGATGAACAGCATATAATTAGGTTTTGTTTTTTTTTAAACACAGTCTAAACGTCTCTGTCCTTTAATGGAGGAATTCATCTAACTTAGATTTATTTTTGTAAATTGTAAATTTGGTCTTTGTCCTTTTGTGGTATTCGAATCCATTAAAAATGTTTTCTTGTTATTTCTGTTTTCAACCCTTTGACAAACTACATTTTCTCTACATTTATGATTTATAGTTTTTGGAGCATATAAGCAGTTCCTAATTATATATGTAAGTAGTTCCTAGTTTAAGTATATCATTGGTTTCCAACAAATTTTTCAAGAGCACTCTGTTAACTTGCATTTCTTTACATTGAAGTGGAGAAATCAACAGTAAAAAAAAGATTCTAACAATATGGAAATATATATAGTAAAAATTAAAAAGTAAAAGTTCTCTCATCCATGATCCCACTTTCTGTCTCTCTTTCCAGAAGCAGCTGTTAACAGTTTGGTGTTTGGTGTTTCCTTCTAAACCTCCTGTGTGTGGCAGGGTTGGGAGGAGCTTTCGAGTGGGGAGTCTCTATGTATGGAGGTCTGTGGTGTGTGTGCGTCTACATATATGTATCTATCTGAGTATGTGTATTTAAAACACACTCACACATAGGATCTTTTTTTTTTTTAACATCTTTATTGGGGTATAATTGCTTTACAATGGTGTGTTAGTTTCTGCTTTATAACAAAGTGAAGCAGTTATACATATACATATCTCTTCCCTCTTGCATCTCCCTCCCTCCCACCCTCCCTATCCCACCCCTCCAGGCGGTCACAAAGCACCTAGCCGATATCCCTGTGCCAGGCGGCTGCTTCCCACTAGCTATCTACCTTACGTTTGTTAGTGTATATATGTCCATGCCTCTCTCTCGCCCTGTCACAGCTCACCCTTCCCCCTCCCCATATCCTCAAGTCTGTTCTCCAGTAGGTCTGTGTCTTTATTCCTGTCTTACCCCTAGGTTCTTCATGACATTTTTTTTTCTTAAATTCCATACATATGTGTTAGCATACGGTATTTGTCTTTCTCTTTCTGACTTACTTCACTCTGTATGACAGACTCTAGGTCTATCCACCTCATTACAAATAGCTCAATTTCGTTTCTTTTTATGGCTGAGTAATATTCCATTGTATATATGTGCCACATCTTCTTTATCCATTCATCCGATAATGGGCACTTAGGTTGTTTCCATCTCCAGGCTACTGTAAATAGAGCTGCAGTGAACATTTTGGTACATGACTCTTTTTGAATTTTGGTTTTCTCAGGGTATATGCCCAGTAGTGGGGTTGCTGGGTCATATGGTAGTTCTATTTGTAGTTTTTTAAGGAACCTCCATACTGTTCTCCATAGTGGCTGAACCAATTCACATTCCCACCAGCAGTGCAAGAGTGTTCCCTTTTCTCCACACCCTCTCCAGCATTTATTGTTTCTAGATTTTTTGATGATGGCCATTCTGATTGGTGTGAGATGATATCTCATTGTAGTTTTGATTTGCATTTCTCTAATGATTAATGATGTTGAGCATCCTTTCATGTGTTTGTTGGCAGTCTGTATATCTTCTTTGGCACACATAGGATCTTAATACATGCACTGCTCTTTTATTTGCTTTTTTCAGTTAGCAATAATCCTTTCCTTTTGGTGCATATAAACTCTCTTCTTTCTTTTCTGAATAGCTCCTTTGTGTCAGCTTTTGCATTTATCCCAAACTCTTTCTAGGAAGGTAGCCTTACCTCCAGTCGAGGAGAACAGCATACCTGGAGTGCCCAGCATCTGGAGAACACAGCCCCGTCTCAAAAACTCGGGGCCTTGGGGATAGGTTGGCACACACCTTTGAAATACTTATTCCCACAAGGCAGTTCACCTGCTCCAGTCACAGAATCACTGGCCCCAGCTTGGCCCTTGAGAACCTTCTTGGTCAATTAACTGGGGAAATGGTGGACCCAGCAAAAGGAATCCTCTCAAGCAGGGCTGACTGTCCCAGAGCATGCTGGGTAAATCCTCATGATGCTTGATGGAGACTCCCAGGGTTTGGAACAAATCTGACATGAATCTCCCCTCTGCTCCTTCTCAGCACAATGTTGGCCCACCTGCTAAGAGAACCACGTCCAAGGGCTTCCTACTGGGGGTCAACTCTGAACACAAAGAGCTGAGAGCCTCACTTAGACACTCAGCAAGGGCCCTGCCTTCGGCCTGTTTGTTTAACCTCTCTGAGCTTCAGTTTCCTCACCTGGAAAAAAGATTAAGTGGGACAGGGACTTCCTTGGTGGCACAGTGGTTAAGAAGCTGCCTGCCAATGTAGGGGACATGGGTTTGAGTCCTGGTCCGGGAAGTTCCCACGTGCTGCAGAGCAAAAAAGCCTGTGTGCCATGACTACTGAGTCTGCGCTTTAGAGCATGCGAGCCACAAGTACTGAGCTCACATGCCACAACTACTGAAGCCCACGTGCCTAGAGCCTGTGCTCTGCAACAGGAGAAGCCACTGCAATGAGAAACCCGTACACCGTAACAAAGAGTAGCCCCCGCTCAATGCAAATAGAGAAAGCCTGCACGCAGCAACAAAGACCCAACACAGCCAAAAATAAATAAATAAAAATAAAAACACCAGCATCTCCTTTAAAAAAAAAAAGATTGTGGGACAAACTGTAGTCAGGGACCTAGAATTGTACCTGCCCATGAATTTATTTCCCCTGACTTCGGGAAAGATTTTAAAGTGGCTTATAAGAAAATAAAATGCATACATTAAAATTAAGGAAGAAAGATGGAGCCAGGAATGGGTTCAGTGTGAGGATTGCACATAATTAAACACTTACTATTGTTGGGCCACAAATTGGACTTTAAACTTCCTAGCAGCCAAAACAAAAGGGGGAAAATGCTTGGTTATCCCCTATTGGCCTAGAAAATAAAGGCAGTCTGCTTGCTCAGGAAATGTGGGGCCATCCGGGTGCTAATGTGAGAGGGTCCCCCCTTTGCACCCTTGTGAAGAGGACCCTCTACCCCACATGTGGGATGCTGGCATCACCCAAGCTTGATTCAGTGAAAGCTGTGATAACTGGGAGAGCAGTTTTTGAAATAGTGTGTTTTTCTCTTTCACAGTCCTGTAACTTTGCCTCTTTCCTCACCCCTATTTTCACGAAGCATGCCTTGGGGAGGATCAGGCCTGTTACAGTAAGAATGTTGAGAGAGACCACCAGTCCCTCCCATCAGGAAGCTTGTACAAGCCTCTTAGATAGCCTCATCCACCAGAGAGCAGACAGCAGAAGCAAGAAGAACTACAATCCTGCAGCCTGTAGAACTAAAACCACATTCACAGAAAGACAGACAAGATGAAAAGCAGAGGGCTGTGTGCCAGATGAAGGAACAAGATAAAACCCCAGAAAAACAACTAAATGAAGTGGAGATAGGCAATTTCCAGAAAAAGAATTCAGAATAATGATAGTGAAGATGATCCAGGACCTTGGAAAAAGAATGGAGGCAAAGATCAAGAAGATGCAAGAAATGTTTAAGAAAGACCTAGAAGAATTAAAGAACAAACAAACAGAGATGAACAATACAATAACTGAAATGAAAAATACACTAGAAGGAATCAATAGCAGAATAACTAAGGCAGAAGAATGGATAAGTGACTTGGAAGACAGAATGGTGGAATTCACTTCTGCAGAACAGAATAAAGAAAAAAGAATGAAGAGAAATGAAGACAGTCTAAGAGACCTCTGGGACAACATTAAACGCAATAACATTCGCATTATAGAGGTCCCAGAAGGAGAAGAGAGAGAAAGGACCTGAGAAAATATTTGAAGAGATTATAGTTGAAAACTTCCCTAACATGGGAAAGGAAATAGCCACCCAAGTCCAGGAAGGGCAGAGAGTCCCATACAGGATAAACTCAAAGAGAAACACACCGAGACACACAGTAATCAAATTGGCAAAAATTAAAGACAAAGAAAAATTATTGAAAGCAGCAAGGGAAAAACGACAAATAACATACAAGGGAACTCCCATAACATTAACAGTTGATTTCCCAGCAGAAACTCTACAAGCCAGAAGGGAGTGGCATGACATATCTAAAGTGATGAGAAGGAAGAACCTACAACCAAGATTACTCTACCTGGCAAGGATCTCATTCAGATTCGATGGAGAAATGAAAAGCTTTACAGACAAGCAAAAGCTAAGAGAATTCAGCACCACCAAACCAGCTCTGCAACAAATGCTAAAGGAACTTCTCTAAGTGGGAAACACAAGAGAAGAAAAGGACCTACAAAAACAAACCCAAAACAATTAAGAAAATGGTCATAGGAACATACATATTGATAATTACCTTAAACTTGAATGGATTAAATGCTCCAACCAAAAGACACAGGCTTGCTGAATGGATACAAAAACGATACTCATATATATGCTGTCTACAAGAGACCCACTCAAGACCTACGGACACATACAGACTGAAAGTGAGGGGATGGGAAAACATATTCCTTGCAAATGGAAATCAAAAGAAAGCTGGAGTAGCAATACTCATATCAGATAAAATGGACTTTAAAATAAAGAATGCTACAAGAGACAAGGAAGGACACTACATAATGATCAAGGGATCAATCCAAGAAGAAGATATAACAATTATAAACATATATGCACCCAACATAGGAGGCACCACAATACATAAGGCAACTGCTGACAGCTATAAAGGAGGAAATCAACAGTAACACAAAAATAGTGGGGGACTTTAACAGCTAACATACACCAATGGACAGATCATCCACACAGAAAATTAATAAGGAAACACAAGCTTTAAATGACACAATAGACCAGATAGATTTAATTGATATTTATAGGACATTCCATCCAAAAACAGAAAATTACACTTTCTTCTCAGGTGCACACGGAACATTCTCCAGGATAGGTCACATCTTGGGTCACAAATCAAGCCTCAGTAAATTTAAGAAAATTGAAATCATATCAAGCATCTTTTCTGACCACAATGTTATGAGATTAGAAATCAATTACAGGGGAAAAAATGTAAAAAATACAAACACATGGAGGCTAAACAATACGTTACTAAATAACCAAGAGATCACTGAAGAAATCAAAGAGGAAATCAAAAAATACCTAGAGACAAATGTCAATGAAAACATGATGATCCAAAACCTATGCGATGCAGCAAAAGCAATTCTAAGAGGGAAGTTTATAGCAATACAAGCCTCCCTCAAGAAACAAGAAAAATCTCAAATAAACAATATGACCTTACACCTAAAGGAACTAGAGAAATAAAAACAAACAAAGCCCAAAGTTAGCAGAAGGAAAGAAAACATAAAGATCAGAGCAGAAATAACTGAAATAGAAACAAAGAAAACAATAGCAAAGATCAATAAAACTAAAAGCTGGTTCTTTGAGAAGATAAACAAAATTGATAAACCATTAGCCAAACTCATCAAGAAAAAGAGGGAGCGGACTCAAATCAATAAAATTAGAAATGAAAATGCAGAAGTTACAACAGACACCGCAGAAATACAAATCATCTTGAGACTACTACAAAACAACTCTGTGCCAATAAAATGGACAACCTGGAAGAAATGGACAAATTCTTAGAAAGATAACTTTCCAAGACTGAACCAGGAAGAAATAGAAAATATGAATAGACCAATCACAAGTAATGAAATTGACACTGTGATTAAAAATCTTCCAACAAACAAAAGTCCAGGACCAGATGGCTTCACAGATGAATTCTATCAAACATTTAGAGAAGAGCTAACACCCATCCTCTCAAACTCTTCCAAAAAATTGAAGAGGAAGGAACACTCCCAAACTCTTTCTATGAGGCCACCATCACCCTGATACCAAAAACAGACAAAGATACTACAAAAAAAGAAAATTACAGACCAATATCACTCATGAATATAGATGCAAAAATCCTCAACAAAATACTAGCAAACAGAATCTAACAACACACTAAAAGGATCTTACACCATGATCAAGTGGGATTTATCCCAGGGATGCAAGGATTCTTCAATATATGCAAATCAAACAATGTGATATACCATATATACAAACTGAAGAATAAAAACCATATGATCATGTCAATAGATCCAGAAAAAGCTTCTGACAAAATTCAACACCCATTTACGATAAAAGCTCTCCAGATAGTGGGCATAGAGGGAACCTACCTCAACATAATAAAAGTCATATATGACAAGCCCACAGCAAACATCATTCTCAATGGTGAAAAACTGAGAGTATTTCCTCTGATATCAGGAACAAGACAAGGATGTCCACTCTCACCACTATTATTCAACATAGTTTTGGAAGTCCTAGCCACGGCAACCAGAGAAGAAAAAGAAATAAAAGGAATACAAATTGGAAAAGAAGAAGTAAATCAGTCACTGTTTGCAGATGACATGATACTATACACAGAGAATACTAAAGATGCCACCAGAATACTACTAGAGCTAATCAATGAATTTGGTAAAGTTGCAGGATACAAAATTAATGCACAGAAATCTCTTGCATTCCTATACACTAATGATGAAAAATCTGAAAGAGAAATTAAGGAAACACTCCCACTTACCATTGCAACAAAAAGAATAAAATACCTAGGAATAAACCTACCTAGGGAGACAAAACACTTGTATGCAGAAAACTATAAGATATTGATGAAAGAAATGAAAGATGATACAAACAGATGGAGAGATATACCATGTTCTTGGATTGGAAGAATCAATATTGTGAAAATGATTATACTACCCAAAGCAATCTACAGATTCAGTGCAGTCCCTATCAAATTACCAATGGCATTTTTTACAGAACTAGAACAAAAAATCTTAAAATTTGTATGGAGACACAAAAGACCCCAAATAGCCAAAGTAGTCTTGAGGGAAAAAAATGGAGCTGGAGGAATCAGACTCCCTGACTTCAGACTATACTACAAAGCTGCAGTAACCAAGAGAGTATGGTACTGGCACAAAAACAGAAATATAGATCAATGGAACAGGATAGAAAACCCAGAGATAAACCCACGCACCTGTGGTCAACTAATCTATGACAAAGGAGGCAAAGATATACAATGGAGAAAAGACAGTCCCTTCAATAAGTGGTGCTGGGAAAACCGGACAGCTACATGTAAAAGAATGAAATTAGAACACTCCCTAACACCATACATAAAAATAAACTCAAAATGGATTAGAGACCTAAATGTAAGACCGGACACTATAAAACTCTTAGAGGAAAACATAGGCAGAACACTCTATGACATAAATCACAGCAAGATCCTTTCTGACCCACCTCCTAGAGTAATGGAAATAAAAACAAAAATAAACAAATGGGACCTAATGAAACTTAAAAGCTTTTGCACAGCAAAGGAAACCATAAACAAGACGAAAAGACAACCCTCAGAATGGGAGAAAATATTTGCAAATGAATCAACGGACAAAGGATTAATCTCCAAAATATATAAACAGCTCATGCAGCTCAATAGTAAGAAAACAACCCAATCCAAAAATGAGCAGAAGACCTAAATAGACGTTTCTCCAAAGAAGACATACAGATGACCAAGAAGCACATGAAAAGCTGCTCAACATCTCTAATTATTAGAGAAATGCAAGTCAGAAGTACAATGAGGTATCACCTCACACCAGTCAGAATGGCCATCATCAAAAAATCTACAAACAACAAATGCTGGAGAGCGTGTGGAGAAAGGCGAACCCTCTTGCACTGTTGGTGGGAATGTAAATTGATACAGCCACTATGGAGAACAGTATGCACGTTCCTTAAAAAACTAAAAATAGAATTACCATATGATCCAGCAATCCCACTACTGGGCATATACCCAGAGAAAACTAGAATTCAAAACGACACATGCACCCCAATGTTCATTGCAGCACTATTTACAATAGCCAGGTCATGAAATCAACCTAAATGCCCATCGACAGACGAATGGGTAAAGAAGATGTGGTACATATATACAATGGAATATTACTCAGCCATAAAAAGGAACGAAATTGGGTCATTTGTTGAGACGTGGATGGATCTAGAGACTGTCATACAGAGTGAAGTAAGTCAGAAAGAGAAAAACAAATTTCGTATATTAACGCATATATGTGGAACATAGAAAAATGGTACAGATGAACTGGTTTGCAGGGCAGAAATTGAGACACAGATGTCGAGAACAAACATATGGACACCAAGGGGGGAAAGCGGCAGGGGTGGTGGTGACGGTGGTGTGATGATTTGGGAGATTGGGATTGACATGTATACACTAATATGTATAAAATGGATAACTAATAGGAATCTGCTGTATAAGAAAATAAATAAAATAAAATTCAAAAAAAAAATGTTGAGGGAAAGATAAAGTCGCTGTTCAGCTTGTGACTTCCAAGGCACTAATGCAAGATTTTTGAGTCTGCAGCATTCAGAAGCTGGGTTTCAGCAAGAAGGAAAAGGATTTCCCAAACTTGCTGAGCTCCCATGAATATGTTAAGAACCAGGCCAAGAGGACCAAATTATAGAGTCTGACATCAAACAAGACAGAAAGCACCCATGATGTAATGTGAGCAGTTGTGCTTCTCAGACTATAATGTGCACACGAATCACCTGGGCATCTTGTCGAAATGCAAATTGCAATTCAGTAAGTCTGGGTGGGGCCTGAGATCTGCATTTCTACCAGGGTCCCAGGTGATACTGATGCTGCTTGTCCACGGACCACGCTGGCAGCAAAGCTGTGAGGGGTAGCAAGGCGGAAAGTGAAGCAAGAATAGCCCTCCCCACCTCGCCAGGGAATTGCGGGAAGAAGATGGGCCGAGGTCGGGGATGTCCTGGCCTTCCTGCTCAAGGCGGAAGTCCCAGAGTGAGGAGGGAAGCTGAATAGACTGAGGGGAAAGGCAAAAGCAGAGGGTCTTTGGGCTCCGATCCCCATTTAGAACACTGGTAGTGGGAGGGTTTTCAGGTGCTGGGAACTATGGCAGTGCAAGGGTGAGAGGGTGCCCGGTTTGACATTCCCAAAGCCCTGGGCACCACGTGATGTAGAAGAGACTGGAAGAGACCCAGCTTGCTTCATGTCCCCATGGCAGGGTTCCGATAAGAATCTGGCTGGGGGGAGTTCCCTGGCGGTCCAGTGGTTAGGACTCTGCACTTTCACTGCCGAGGACCTGGGTTCAATCCCTGGTTGGGGACCTAAGATCCCACAAGCCATGTGGCGTGGCCTCCCAAAATTTATTTTTTAATAAAAATAAAAAAGAATCTGGCTGGGGCCATAGGGCTACACAAGGGTCTTGGGCTGAACAGGAGTTACAGCCATGCTTTGAGAGTCAGCAGAGCTTTTGGGAACATGTCTGTGTGCCAAGAGAACTGGCCAAGGGTTACACCCGCCATGGATGCCGGCAGGAAATGTCCCTGAGACCGCAGGGACAGACTGGCCATCCTAGCTCATGGACCAGACAGACAATCACCCAGAGCAGAGAGCCACGGAGGGACCAGTTGGGGATCCATCCCCACCAGAACCCTGAGCAACGCAGGAGGGCTACTACTCCTGACGCCTCATTACCAAGGGCACCGGGAGAGGCGAAATGGCTCGTTAGAGTTGAACTTTGAATTCACTGAGTATTCACCCCAAACCAGTCAATTAAAGTCAATTAGCCTAGTGAACGTTTCTCTCACTACCCTCCCTACCAGGTGGAGATTGTGACAATGTTTATTAGATTCCTTACAGGAAACAGAGGTCACAACTTTGCTCATCTGGGCCAAGTGTACGCATTTTTTTTTTAAGCAGGCATAACAAAGGTGATCTGCAATGCTGATCGATAGAGTCCTTGCTGACTTGTAAGAGAGCGCACACACAGGCAGCGTCTTCGTGGACTCAGCAGAGACACAGGGACGCAGGGCTGAGACCACAAACCTGAGAGGGGTGTTGTTTCAGTTGGACGTCTGTCCAATTTGAGCAGAAATCCAGAGAGGAGACACCTGGATTGTCAGAGAGGGAGCAGAGGAAGGATATGAGGAGGTTTCAGCAAAGCGTGGGAGAAAGCCTCATTCATTTGTCTCGGAGACCTTTATTAAGCTCCTGCTGTATGCCAGCCACTGAGCCAGGTACTGGAAGCTCAGAGAGCCATTCCATGCCGCGTGTGGCTCACTCTCCAAGGAGAGGCTGGAAGAAGGACAGCGCTTGGGGCGTGTTCGAGGTGGAGTGTTCAAAATACTCCGGAGAATCCCCTTGCTGCCCTGCCCTCTGCCCTCTGCCCTCTGCCCTGGAGATGCTGGTGCTGTGGAGGTGCGTGGATGGAAGATCCATGCAGCATGTCTCCTCTCCCATCCAGATTTACCCTGGGGAGGAGGGAGCAGCCATTTGTATTTATTTATTTATTTTTATTTTATTTTATTTTATTTTATTTTTGCCATCTGTATTTAGAAAGAGGATCCTAGTGACCTGCTCTTTTCCCCTCCTCTCCCTCCCTACCCCCCTCACTCTCACCCCCGCCCCCCACCCCCCCTCCCCCAACACACACACACACACACACACACACACACACACACACACACACACAAGCAGGCTGATGGGTCTGGGTCCCAAAGTTCAAGCTGGGTCATGAAGTCAGGTGGCATCAGCTGCTGGGAGCCGGAGAACATAATTGTAAGTGTATTACTACATTTTGCAGAATTTTTCAGCTGTGAATTCACTTTCATGCAGTATAGCCCTTCATTTTACAGTGGGGCCCTGCGGGGTCAGAGAGGAGGGCTGGCCCAGGGCTGTCAGGCACCTGCCGTCCGGTCCTGCACCCAGTCACCCTGTGCAAGGCCTCTTGAAGGCTCCTGGCTGCTGGCCTCCAGCACGCAGGAAAGGATTAATTATTAATTTTTATAACAACCCAGGTACTGATATCCGTGAACCGCAAGCCCTGACACTTCTCCTCCAACGTCCAGCTACTTAATTGCAGTTTTTAGCTGGGTCAGCATAACAGTCTCGTAACCTCAGAAGTGGAGAGCCTTGAAGGCCTTCATCAGACATTCCTGGGGGCGAAGTCCAAGTTCACAGGGGGCAGTGGTGTCATGGGAGCCAATAACGCTCTCTAAGAAACTCAGCCGCCTTCACTGCCCATCAGAGCTGGGCTTCATCATACTCCCTTTCCTGGCATTAATTGTCTCTTCCCTTCCTCATTTAGCTGCTGTTTTCCAAGCACTTTTACAAACACAAGCTCAGTTGATTCCCAGACACTGCTATCACAGGACTGGGCAGCTAATTGATTCTCTAGGAGAAAATAAAGATTCAGAGATGGAAGTGACTCACCCAAGGTCACACAGGCTCAAGCACTTTGTCCTCAGCACCACCCACCTGGAGGAATTCATAGCTGGATCAACCTTTTAATGCAGGATGTTAATTACAGTCCTTGGATGTGTTTGGGGTCCATGAATCCTCAGGAAGTATTGACAGCACTTGGGCATCTTTCTGAGATAAAGTCCATAATCTTCACCAAACTCTCTCTGATCCCAGACAGTAAGAACCACTGCTTTAAAATAAGCAGCTAAAACCCCTCTGTGCTCCTGCCTGCAGCTGTACCCACCTAGTGAAGCCTCCTCTTGCTGGGTTCCGGGGTTTGCTGGGCAAAGTTGTGGCCAGGAGCTGGGCCAGGCCAGGAACTTTGCTGTCCCCAGGTGTTTAGTTGCCCTTGAATCTGGGACTGTCTGGGCAGCAAACACCAGGCTTGAAGACCTGTAATGCAAAAGGTCCCATTTACAATAGCTACACCAAGGTGTAAAGTTTACAGGAAATGCACAATACTCATAATAAAAAATCTGCCAAACTACACCGAGGGACATTAACTAAATGGTAAAACACGCCATGTTGAGAACTCATTACTGTAAAATGCCATTTGCTCAAATTTATAACTTTTATGCAATTCTAATAAAAATATCTAAGGCTTTTTGTTTTTTAAATCTAACACATGAATTTACATGGAACAATTCGCTTGGAAAAATAAATATATAAATGGAGTCATGAAATTTGGGGGAAGAAAAGAACAGTGTGGATTTACATTCCCAGATATTAAAACACGTTATAAAGCTTCAGAGATGAATACAGAGAGGAATGGAATCAGGACAGGCAGCTCAATGGAAAAGAAGAGAAAGCCCGGGAACAGACCCTATGTATTAGAGAAAATCAGTATATGAGGAATGTGATGTACAAATCAGTGTGGGAAAGATTAGCTGTTTAGTAAATGACGTTCAAGTAATGTGGGGAAATAAAGCTAAATCCCTACCTCATCCCATGTACCAGATTAAATTCAAAATCTCTGCTTCTTTATAGTAAGAAGGGCTATAGTTCCTGCCTTGTAACATAAATGTAGGTGTATGTGAGATAATGCATGTCAAGTTCTTAGTATAGAACACACCTGATAAATATTTCCTAGTATTACTGGTGTTATGATTACTCCAGATGTATTATAATCCAAACATGTAATGACAAATTCATAACATTACTGAAATTTCAGGTATAACCTCCCTGATCTCAAGGTGGGAATTGTTTTCATAGAAGCAAAGGAAGAAACCGGCAAAGGCAGGATGTGTCAGGAGCCTTAGAAGGTTCTTGCCCTGTGACTCAGCAATTCCACCACTATGAGTCAATCCTAAGTATGTTCTCAGATCAATGTGCGAAGACGTTTATTAAACATTTTTTTATAGGAGTAAAACGTAGAAACAACCTAAATGTGAAAAAGGAAATGGATAAAAAAACTTGTTCAACCACATGGTGGACTCTATGCAGCCATTAAAATTTTTAAAATTATCTCAGTGAACATTAATTGATTGATTTGGGGAAATGCTTAGGTTAGAATACTAACTATGAACCGAAGTATTCAATAGTGTATATAGTATGATAGCTTGAACCTAGCAAAATATACACCAAAACAGTTATCTCTTGTGAAGGGAATAACTTGAGGTTTTTTTCTTTATTCTTTGCAAAGTCACTATGTTAAACCTGCTTCTTTTATGATTCTACCACTTTTTAAAAACTTTTTATTTTATATTGGAATATAGTTGATTAACACTGTTGTGTTAGTTCCAGGTGTACAACAAAGTGATTCATTTACACATATACATGTATCTATTCTTTTTCAAATTCTTTTCCCATTTAGGTTGTTATATAATATTGAGCAGAGTTCCCTGTGCTATAAAGCAGGTCCTTGCTGGTTATCCATTTTAAATACAGCAGTGTGTACATGTCAATCCCAAACGCCCTAACTCTCCCTCTCCCCTCACCCTTCCTTCCTGGTAACCATATGTTCCTTCTCTAAGTCTGTGGGTCTGTTTCTGTTTTGTAAACAAGTTCATTTGTATCATTTTTTTCTTTTTTTTTTTTTAGATTCCACATATAAGCTATACCACACCATATTTGTCTTTCTCTGTCTGACTTCTCTCAATATGACAATCTCTAGGTCCATCCATGTTGCTGCAAATGGCATTATTTCACTCTTTTTAATGGCTGATTTGTGCTTTTAAAAGTCATTTATCGAGCAGAGATTTTACAAAAGATACTTCTTCACCCTTGCCTCTCAAACTGGGGTAAGGTTGGGGTTTCTGCTAATCGGTCATCAGAGGAACATGTCCACAATTTACTTGAATTATCTTCCTCTAGGTGCTCCTTTTATAGTAAAACAAATCCAAATGAATTGTGGGAAGAATACAAAATGCTTATAATTTCTCTTTTCAGAAGGAGACGCACGCAACGCTGGTGCCTGGACGGAGCTGCTTCGGGCAGGTCCCATGGATGAGCCCTTGGGAGGGATCAGCTTCTTCTGCTCCTGTGCTACCTCGGAGAAGCGTGCGAGGAGACTGCTGCCACAGCGACGGCCCTGAGGTCAAGCGTGTCCCCACCCCCAGGCCTGAGGTGGCCAGCTGTGTGCTGGGCTTTCTTGAGAGTTCAAAGTCTCAGCCATCACAAGTCCCCAGAGTCAAAGATTTCCCTCAGGTGGAGACTCACCTCCCAGAAGCCTCCAAAACAAATAGCGATAAGCAAACGAGACACGCAGGCAGCTGGCGGGCAGCCAGCTTGGGGCTGGATGCCAGGCTTGGGGTGGCAAGAGCCCAGAAGAGACCTAGCGTTCCCACCACACCAGCCTGTCGGGCAGCTCTGGCCCAAGCATCTCCCCCCTCCCTCAGCAGCCGTCCCCTCTGGGCAGGATGAGGTGCAGAAGTGGGAACACAGCCTGCCCAGGTGAAACTTGGCCGGGACCAGGGGCAGGGGCAGGCTGGCAGGAGTACCGTGAGGCTGGCAAACTCTGTGCAGGAGGGAAGCTTGGGCTCACATCATCTGCCCATACAATGCCAAGGCCTAGGGCGATGACCCTGGGGACAGCTCAGGCTGCCGGAGGGTGCAGGGGGGCAGACACCCAGTGGCCAGGCCTTGGTGTAGCCCATGCTTTCCGGGCCACCCAGTCCATGGACATCAGCCCAAGCCAAGGAGAGCAGCCTCGAAGATTCAGGGGCGTGTGGGGCAGTGAATGTCCCACAGCTGTGGCCCTGCTCTCACTGTGGGCTGCAGCCTTAACCCTGGCTTGGTATGTGAGGGGGCTGGAGTGAGGGAGGTGGGGAGAAGGGGGTGGAGACCACAGGACAACGCGCATTATTGAGCCTTTACTCTCCATTAGACTCTGTATTGGCTATAACATGTCATCGTTCACATTTTTCATCACAATTACTAGATTATCTCCATTTTACAGCTGGGGAAACTGAGGCTTGGACACGATGAATGGGGCTGGAGGAAGGCCACACAGCTAGTGGATCACTAGCTGGAGGGGGAGGGATTGACATGCAGATGGAGATTTCTGAGTCAGGCTGTTTCTACTGTCCTGGGCTCTATGTCATTCTGGAACCCACCCCTCAGGACCCAGCCCTGGCCATGGACCTGCCACTGCACCACTCCAGGCCCCCTCTCAGGCCCTCAGGCCCCACTCGTGACTCCTGCCTTCTTCCCCTGATCAAGTCCCAGGGACCTTGCTGAATATCCTGTCTCTCCAGGAAAGCTGTCACCTCCTCCCGTGCCCTCCACCCCCAACCCTGGTCTGGCCCAGGACAGAGCTGGGGAGTGGAATGCTGACTACTTTCTACCTCCTTCCCTGGGCTGGTTTTCCTCTGGGAAATCAGGCAAGGGATCATCAAAATAGCAAGCATGAAGCTGCAAAGTTTTAGAACCTAACTGAGCTCTCATACTGCCCGCCCCCCACCATCCCCGTCCACGCCCACCCCCGTCCACCCACACACCCCGCCCCACTCCTGCCCTGGTTGGTAGTCCCTAACTTCCTCTGAGAAGGTAACTAGAAACTCAAATAGAGTTGAATTGATTAAACTCCCTGCCGAACCCTGCTTCTGCACTTTCCCCATCCTCCCCCTGGTCTTCAGAGGTGTAGGCAGGAGGGCTCTCCCTTTCTCCGGTGGACTGTTTGCTTCTCTGTGATTTTCTAGTCCATCCTGCCACTCCCTTCCCCGGGGCCAAGGCTAACTTGTGACTTGCAGAAAATGGAGATCAGTTTCGGTGTTTTGCATTCCTTTTCCCAGGGGAGGTCACAGCAGGATGCCTTACCAGGGGCTGGTTCGTAGGCCCTGGGCTTCTGGGAGGGGCCGCAGCTGGCTGACACTCAGGGAGAGGGCCCTGCAAATGCTGTGAATGTTTGGAAGCCTAAGCTCACCTCTGCCTAATCAGAAGGGAGGCGAGTGGAGTCCCACGGGCCCAACTTGTAGGGCCTCAGAGTAGGGAGGCTGTCATCTGAAGGAGACTTCTTGGGGTCCCCATCATCTAGCCACATGGCCTCCCCATGGAGGGTGACATCGTCTCATATCTGGTCTTCCAGAGGCAGGAGTGCCAGCTGGGCTGCTCTTCTTCATAGTCTGTTATGTTAGTGTAAACAAGTCCCGACCCTCCTTGACCTGGGAGGTGGAGGCTGGCCCAGGATTCGCTTGCACAACCGTACCTTGAAAACACAGAAGCTCGGAGTCCACTGCGTTAGTTTTCTAAGCCTAATCAAAGATCTGAAATAATATCTATGTCTCCAGCCAGCGAGGGGCAGCCAGCATGGGTAGCACATGGCTGGTTAGCCGTAGGATGGACGGTAAGGACGCAGAGCCACACAGATCTCAGCCACCAGCTGTGTGAGGTCAGGCGGGGCGAGAGCTGGGAGCTTCCATTTCCTTGTCTGTCCAAGTGGGATGGGAACCTCTATTTCACAGAGTCGCTGAATACATAGACAGCACTTACCTCACTCCTGGAACGCCGACAGCACTGAATTTATGTCAGTTGTGGTTATACTTTAGAGTCACAAAGCACTGGGGGTCTCAGTCATTCACTGACCAATAGTCATGAATAGTCACGACTGTTGTTCAGAAGATCTGAGGACCAGCCGGTGGTGGCGAGCCCTTGCCCTCACTCAGGGAGTACAGTGGGAAGACAGACAATAAACAAAGAACTGCACGTGGTAGGCCCTCAATAAATATTTGTTGAACAAATTGCAAAAAGAGATGAACCTATGATGGGAGTACGCAAGGTGCCATGTGGGGAGGCATGGGGGCTTCCCCGACCCAGGCCTCCCTGGAGAGGTGATGGTGAAGCCAAGTTTCAAGGATAAGGAAGGTTTGGCCAGGTCCTTCTCGGCAACCTTAAATGGGCATTTTCCAAGAGCTTTGGTGGGCTGGAATGCTACTCTTGGTTAGGAGGATAAACCATTTCAAGTGTTCAAGGTTCACGTGCAGATCAGGCCCAGAGATGACTTTTTCAGGTCTGGTGAGTATCCATTCTCTGACCAGTAACTTTTAGTGGAAGGAAGCTACTGGACGGTCCTCTCCCTCCCTTCCAGCTCCTCCCCTTGGCCCTGCTCTGCCCTGTACACCGAGAATTCTGATACAGTCAGAAACCTTGGGAATTATCTCCTGGCAGACTTGTTCCTCACAAAGGCCTCCTTGCACTTGCACATCCAAACTATTTTATCTAGTCTTTTAAAGCTTGTAGTGATAGGGAGTTTAAAAGTCTGGAGCCAAGCGCTAACATTTGCTGAGCAAGATCTCCTGTCAAGTTCGTAAGGGCCCGGTGAGGGAGGTGTTACGGTGATCAGCCCAATTGGAGGCACACAAAAGTTAAGTAACTTGCCTAAGATCACATCGTTAGCTAGCGGCCAGGCTGAGATTCAAACCCACACATCAGACTCCCCAGTGCTTGGGCTCCAGTTGGCTAAAGTTGGCCTAAGGGATTTCCCTCCCTCACCTCAGAGCCTACATCAGCACCGACCCTTCAGATCTTCAGCACTACCGGGGCATTTCCCTCCAGAGATGACTTCAAGACTCATGGAGTCTCACATTTACTGATGGGTCAGAACTGTCCCCAAAGGAGAATGTAAAGAGCCCTGTCTTGTGAGAACGCCCAGGACCCGCAGGCACCTCTGTTCTGGCTCCAGGGCCCGGGTCAGCTATAGCCAGGGGTGGGCAGGCAGAAACCAGCCTGAGAGAAGCACCCAAAACAGTGTCTACAGGCTTATTAGGGGTGGATCGGAGAGCTGCTTCCTGAGGTGCTGAGCACCACTGAAACAAGTATGGGACCGGTTTCTGTCTCTGCTCAGAACTGAGACATGATAGCTGATCCATCTTCTGCCAAAGGAAACAAACCATTGAGTAGGAATAAAATATCTATTTGTCTCCTGTCTAGTAACCTCTACTGAAAAGTTTTCCACAGGCTGCCTTGTGCAATGTTGCTGGATCAGCAAGCCTGAGGTTGACAGTCACCTGAAGTGAGTGGTATCATGTGGCAGGTGCTATTTACTGGGAATAAGTTATTTACCATCAGAATTTAAAGTACGTTAACGTCGTGAGCAGTTTTGGTTGTACTGTATTAGCCAAGGGCTGGTTAGACTGCTGTAACAAAGACGTCCAATAATGATATAGGGTAGAGATCAGTAAATTTTTTCTGTAAAGGACCAGAGAGTAAATATTTTAAGTCATACAGACTCTGTTGCAGCTACTCAACTCTGCCACTGGACCATGAAATAGCCATCGGACAATACATAAGTGAATGAGTATGGATGTGTTCCAATAAAGCTTTATTTATAAAAACAGGCAGTAGGCCTCTGTTTGCCTACCTCTGCTGCAGCTGAATGATGATAGAAGTTTCTTTCTCTTGCATGTAACAATGGTGCAGTGAGCGGTTCTAGTTCGGGGGACAGTTGTTTAGGGATCCAGGCTCCTTCCATTGACTTGCTCTGCCATCTTCCATCCTCCAGAGGCCATGTCCTCCTCTGCATAGTGGAAGGTTTAGGGAAAAATAAAAAGAGCATGGAGGAGGCAGGCCCACTGCCTTAAGGCTTAGAGATGAAACAAGACCTAATCACGTTCCCCTGGCCAATATTTAGTCCTCCAGCCCCACATAAGAGCAAAGGAAGCTGGGAAATGTAGTCTGGTTCTGTGTCCAGGAAGAAGGGAGAAGTATGTTGGAGGATGTCCGACAGCCAACCAGCCTCATTTTCCCTTCCCCTTCTTCTCACCACCTCCTCCATTGTTTTGTTCACGTGTCCATCTTCCCCACAACCCCTGCCCAATAAGGCTCAGGGGAAGTTGACTCCATCCCTACCTCAAAGGTTGGCCTGACTGGTCTAAGGATAATCCCAAACCTTTCCACACAGCGAATGGGTCAGGGACCTGGACTTTAACCAATCAGTGCAGAGCATGTTTCCTGGCCACAGGGATGATTTGGGAAAGAGAGAACGTGACCCTAATGAGAGGTCTGATTTATTAGGGCCATCTGGCAAAGAAGCCTTCTTTCCCTTAAAAGAGAGTCGGTCTCTTCAAAGTGGTGTGAATCCTGAGGTCACTGTAGCTATTTTTTAAAAATTGTGGTAAAATATACTTAACGTAAAATTTATCATTTCAACTATTTCAAAATGTACATCTCAGTGACATTAAGTACATTCGCATTGTTGTGCAAACGTCACCACCATCCGTCTCCAGAACATTTTTCATCTTCCCAAACTGGAACTCTCTACCCTTTGAACAGTAACTCCCCAATCCCCTACTCTCTTCAGCCCCTGGTAGCCATCATTCTACTTTCTGTCTTGATGAATGTGACTATTCTAGATACCTATGTAAGTGGAATCATGCTGTATGTGTCCTTTTGTGACTGGCTTATTTCACTCTGCATATCTTCAAGGTTCATCCCCGTCACAGCACATGTGAGAATTTCCTGCTTTCATAAGGTGAATAATATCACGTTGTATGTATAGACCACATTTGCTTATCCATTCATCTGTGAATGGACACTGGAGTTGTTTCCACCTTTTGGTCATTCACTGCAGCCATTTTGCTCCTAGGACCTGAGCCAGCTTGTGCATGAAGCCAAGGCTTAGGAGGAAAACACAGCTAAAGGAATCACAGGGACTGGGCTGAGCTACTGCCCCTAGCTAATCCCGAGGGCTGCCCTACCTCTGGATTAGCAGATCTGTGAAATGATGAATTTCTTCTGATTGAATTGAGCTTTAGTTTCCTTACGGCTTTAAGTGATGCATCTCTTAAGAAGTTGCCTAGTTTCACAACTGGAAAAGAAACCCCAAAACAAGCAGAACCACAGAAAAGGAAAAATGTTTTGTTGACATGAATGCCAGGAAAAAAATTTTTAAGGCATGTTTTAAAAAAGATTTTGTAACTATATCTTTGCTAGTTACTTCTCTCCTGATGAGTGGAAATGACAAATGGTATGAGTGATGGGAAAACTGAAAAGACAAATCCAGTTAGGTGAATATGTTTGGTTATATACAGCGTATGTCATATATACCTTATTTTGACCTTAAAAAATAGAAGACTTTTATCGAAAGGAAGAATCGGGTTTTCTTATACGTTGGCTGAATAAACGTTGTGTGAATATTTAGAGGAGGGGAACCAGATTACGAGCCTGCCTAGGGCTCTCACGTCCCCATCTACCTCAACTATGGAAGAAGCTGGAGGGTTGGGTCTTGGAGTTCCCCTCTGAGCAGTGGCACCATTTGTGGAAAATGCCCTGAACTCACTGGCCTCCCAGGGGTCTTTCCCAGCTGAGTGACCCTGGGAAAATCTAACTTCTCCGGGCCTCTGTTTCCTCATCTGTAAAATGGGTTTCTTGATATCTTTCTTATCTACCCTACAGAGTTGGTAGTGAAACTGATAAGTGCTGTGCACATTTAAGGTTCCAGGGGGAAATGTATGAACCCATCTTCTGTGCGAAGTTCAGCAGCCTGAGGGTGGGGCCGTAATCCCTCTTACAAACAACCAGGACTGCCCTTTAGACTACAGTATGGGAACCCAGCAGCCAGAAAGCTTGTGGCAGCCAACGATCACGTTCTCCCAGGGAGGAGGAGATGGGCTCCTGGCCCTGGGTTCCCCTCCTGAGCAGGTGGGTCCTGACACTGGGGCTGGTCACATTCACACATGTTGTCCAATTTAAGCTGCTACAACTACCCTGGGGGATACTATCCTCATCTGAGAGGCGAAGCAACGGAAGCTCAGAGGGTTTACATCCCCATTGTCACACAGCTCATGAGTGGCAGAGTCCACATTTGAACTCAGACCCTGTCTTGGTCTCTGGAGCTCGCCCTGCTATTCCATGTTGCTCTTGTCTCCAAACGCTGGACCCTTCTCCTACCATGTCCCTAGGTCTCTGAGGGTTCCTTCTCTCTGCTACTGGGCTATGATCCTGGATATGTTTTGGGTTGGTGGGAGGCATCTTGGAGGAGAGCAGATCCTCAGGGTAGAGACAAGGGGTTCCAGGGACATGTGTCAGCTCACAGGCGTGGCTCTGTGTTCATATTCCTCACTCTTGCCCTGCCTTTGGAGCTGCCTCTAGGAATAAACATTGACACTGAAGAGCTTGGGCCCATGACAGCTTTTCAGCGAAATAATTCTCCATTTATTGGTCCCTAAGATAGAAGACTCCCCTGGAGGTAAGACCATGTGTTGTGGGGAAAGGGAACCAGAAGAGCGAGCTGCCCACCTTCTCGGGGTGCCGCAGACTTATGGAGCCTTGGCTGTAAAAGCAGGTAATGCCTCCTCCATCACCTTGGCTGCCAGATGGCCTGGCACACAGCATGCACTCAGTCGATGTTTGTTAAATGAGTGAATGAATGAATGCTGGTGGCTGTGAGTGATCTCCCTGCCCTGCCTCACTTCCTGTGCCCTCTGTACTGCACTCTCCTCCTGAGGGTCCCTCCTACATCTCCTTCTAGTCCCCGCCTCCACCCTCTTGACTTGAGTTCATCTCCCTCCCCTGTCCCACCCTAAGTGCCCTTCCTTCCCCCTGGTGGCCTGCCCCATGATAAGAGCTGTTTAGCTGCCTGTGCCCAGATAATTCTCCTTTCTGGCCTCTGCTGAGTTCCCCTAGCCTGTGACTTAACCAGGCTGGCCAATTTGACCCAACCTTTGTCCTCCTTATAAAAAAATATTAACTCTCTTGAGTTCAAACCCTTAATTTAAGAAGGCTCCCAGAGAGAGACTTTAGTTGTAAGCTGTCCAGAGGGAGCAGAAATGAAAGGCACTGTCCATGCTGTGACCCCGAGCCTTGTGCAGGCAAGGAGGTGCCGTGTGTTCTCTCTCTGGTGGTTTCCAAGAGGCAGCCTGTCAGGCACTCTGTTCTCTTTGGTGGGAAAACCGAGGGACAGGGTGCTCAATCTGGGTCTCCCCAAACCCCCAACTTTCATTTCTGAAAAAGCTAGAGATAATGTAGCAGATCTAGCTTGAGTTGTATTTGCTGAGCACCTAACTCTGTCTTCACCACTTTCATATGAGTTTTCTCATTGAGCCTTCACCAAATTCTCAAAGCCACCTTGTGAGGTAGGCGGTATTGGGGTCTTATACAGGGAACAGGACCCCACTCAGACAAGTTCCAGTAGGAGAAAAGGTTTGTAGAAAGGATTCATTGCAGAGATTTCAAGGAAAAATGATGTGCAGCTGGATGATTTGTGAACATTTGAGAGGGGAGGTGTGTGCAGACTCACAGTGACTGATCTCTGCTCTGGTTGTCATCAGCACTGCTTCATCCCACCTACTGCCCTGTGTGTGCCTATGAATTTGCCTCCCCATGCAGCAGTAGCTGCTGTCCTGACCCAAGTGAATGAATTCACAGGCTGGCCTCAGTTATCAGATTTTTTCAAGACTTTGAAGTAAGAGTGTTGTAGCCAGACTAATGCAAACCACCCCCCCTCCCCACCCCGCCACACACACACAAAGATGTCCATGTCCTACCCAGCAATTTCACTCCTAGATGTATATCCATTAGAAATGGAAACAGGTATCCACAGAGAAACTTGTACACAAATGTTTATGCAGCATTATTCACAATAGCCAAAAGATGGAAACAACCCATTTACTGATGAATGGATAAACAAAATGTGGTGTATCCATACAATGGACTATTATTAGGCCATAAAAAGGAATGAAATACTGACATATGCTCCAACATGGATAAACCTTGAGTCCATTGTGCTAAGTAAAAGTTAGACACAAAAGACAGTATATTGTATGATTCCATCCACATGAAAGTCCAGAATAGAGAAATCTATGGAGACTGAAAGTAGATTAGTAGTTGCTTAGGGCTATGGGCCAGGGTAGGGGAGGGTAGGTGGGTGAGAGCTGAAGGGTATAGGTTTTCTTCTTGAGGTGATGAAAATGTTCTAAAATTGACTGTGTTGATGATTGCACATATCTGTGATATACTAAAAACCATTGACTTGTGCACTTTAAATTGGCGAATTGTATGGTATGTAAATTATATGTCACTCAAGCTGTTAAAAAAACTAACAGAAAAGAGGTTCACCTCCTAATCTCCAGAACTTGTGAATATGTTACCTTATGCAGAGGGGATTAAATTAAGGATCTTGAGATGGGGAGATTATCTTGGATTTTCTGGGAGGGTTTAATGTAATCACAAGAGTTCTTATAGGAGAGAAGCAGGAGAGAGAGAGAGAGAGAGAGAGAGAGAGAGAGAAAGAAAGAGAGTAGAGATTTGAAGATGCTATGACTTTGAAGATAGAGGAAGGGACCATGAGCCAGGAGTGAAGGTGGCCTCTAGAAACTGCAAGAGACAAGGAAACAGATTATTCCCTAGAGCCTCCAGAAGGAATGCAGCCCTGCGGACACCTTGATTTTAGCCTGGTGGAAGCCATTTCAGATTTCTTATCTCCAGAGCTGTAAGACAATAATAATGTGCTGTTTTAAACCAATAAGCTTGTGGTAATTTGTTACAGCTGCAAAGGAAACTAATACAAAAAGTTACAAAGACAAGGTCAGGTGGTGGTGGGTTTTGAAGCTATAAGGTCAATTTGAACCAGTAAATGTAGAGAAAGTAACGTGGCTTCCTCCAGGAAGTCTTCCTTGGCCTCCTTCTCCCACCTTAGACTATTTTGGAGGTCTCCTCTGGGATCCTACAATGCCAGAGTTAGTACCATTACTGCATGGCAGCCCTTGATTACCTCAGTTTCCCTCATTTGGTTAGAGATTCCTGGAGAGGGCAGGATCTTAAAGGCTCATTTTTGCATCCCCAGTGCCTAGAATCATGCCTGGCACATCCTAAATGTTCAGCTATTTGGTGACTAAATGAGTAAGGCCCCCGAAGCTTAGAGACCATCACAAGTAATGCTAATAGCTGGTCTTCATTGAATTCTTACTGTAGTCAGTGCTTTCTATTCACTTCCTTTTTAAATCCTCCAATCAATCCTATGAGCCAGGTGCCATTAGGATCTCCATGACTCAGAAGAGAGAAAAAGGCTCAGGAAAGGGGAACATCATGCCTAGCCTGCCTCAGATCTGCTTGGCTCAGAGCCTCGGCTCCACACCTGTGCTCTCCAACGCCACGGCCACGGGCTCCACGTGGCTACTTACACTGAAATGAATTACAATTAAGAAAAATGAAAAATTCAGTTCTTTGGGCACACTAACCACACCTCAACTTCCCAATAACCACACATGGTCAGTGGTTACCCTGCTGGGCACCGCAGACATAGAGCATTTTCATCATCACAGAAAGCTTTATTGCACAGCATTGTTCTCAACTACTGAGCCCGTCACTAGATCAAATAAAATAAGTCATTTCAAATCCTTGATTGCCTTGAAAAAAATAGAAGCGGGCCCAGCTCTTCATCTTTCCAAGGCAGGAGTATGGCTTCTTAAGAAAGCTTGCATCTCCCGGCTCTCATGAGAGGTGGGATCCTCTCTCTGGAAGACTCAGGGCAGATACAGGCCAACTCTTCCCCTCACCTGAATAGATCTGACACACAGGGTGCTGCCCACCGGGAGGGTTGTGTGGCTGGGTCACAGTGAGGACTCTTCCAGCTGACAGCTCCCTCCCTTTCAGGCCCAGGAAGGGTGTCCTTGGGGCCTCATTCTTCTCCCTTCTGATAAAGCAGGCCTCAAACATACCCCAGGTTTGCACAGATCCCATTTGCTTGTGTGGTGAGCAGCTTACCAGAAGCTTCCAGAAGCACAGCGGGAGGAGATAGCAGAAACAACAACAATACTAAAATAACATGTAGGGAGGGCCTCCTGGAGGCCTTACACTGCTAGAGTTGCTTTCTAGGCATCGTCTTAGTTAATCCTCACAAGTAGACATCGTTTTAGCCTCGATTCACCGACGATGATGCTGAGACCACAAAGCCAGGTTGGCTTGCCCAAGGTCACACGCAGGAAGTGGCAGAGCTGGGACACGAACTCCAAAATGGCTGAGAAAAGAAGCCATTTTTGTGTGACGGCTACTCCGTCTGGGGAGCCCAGCCCCTAGATGCAGTTCCCCCTGGAAACATCATGAGATGGAGGGGAGGGGAAGAGCCAAAGCTTGGCAAGCTTGCTGACAGCCCTGAGTGTTCCCTGCCAGGCCCACGGCCTTGACTGCTTCCCCGTGTGAGCAGAGAGGAGCAGTTGGGGCTGAGTAAGCCGCCAGCAGAGATCTTCCTGTTTGCCCTCTGCAAAGACGCATCTGCTCCTGGGATCCCGGCCCCGTGACGCCTGCCATCCCTCACTGTCTTTCTCAGGGACCAGGACATGTGGTTCTGCCTGGGGGGTGTTTCAGGGGAACCCCTCTGACCCAAGATTATGCAGTAGGAGGGGAAAATCTCAGGCCAGTAACACAGTCTGTGGTTTCTTGGGGAAAACCACAGAAGACTCAGCTCAGGATAGCAAAACCCCCAATCTCCACCACACAGGGTGTGGCCCGGGAGTACCTTGGCCGCCAATACCTATGTTGGCACAAGACTCCACTGGCAGCACCTTCTTATGGCCGTTAGCTCTTCTGTCTGTCTGTAGCCCCTGGACCAGGTGGCTGTGCTGTTGGTGGCCCTGTGATGGGAACGCTGGTGAGGGGGGAGGGTGTGGCAGTGAATAGTGAGGAAGAGGGCTTCTAGCTCTGCCCTCAGCAAACTCCCAGCATGATTCAGAGACATGTGTTTTTACCCCAGAGAAGCTCCCAATCTGATGCGAGAGACGTACCCCCTTCCCTCAAGGCTCGCAGTGTTTGAGAAGCCTCCTAGAGAAAATTCTGATCTAATGAGGGAGGTAGGGAGCGTCCACAGAGAAGCAAAATTTAGAGAAAATTCAGGAATCCTTTCTCAGCCCTCCTCCACCCCACCCCACCCTGGCCCCATCCTCCCACCCCTACCCCATTCGCCTACCGCACCTTCTTCGTTATTTTGATCAGTGGGTCTCACCTCCCTCCCCCCATGACCTTGAGGAATTCCCAGCCCAAGGGCAAGAAACAAGCCCTTGTCTCCTATGAATATCCGAATGCAAGACAGGTGGTGCTGTTTGATGTATCACCTTGATTTTACCTGGACTGATTTTTGAAAGTAAGTAATTCATGAACGTCGATACTGTATTTCTGGTAACGTCTTCAGGTACATATTTTTGTGTGGACATCTGTTTTTATGTCTTGGGTATGTACCTAGGAGTGGAATTGCTGGGTCATGTGGTAGCTCGATGTTTGACAGTTTGAGGACCTGTTTTACATTCCCACCAGCAGAGGATGATGGTTCTGATTTCTCCACATCCTTGGGCAGGTCAGTGAGAGACGCCCATTGGATGTCCGGTTGGGGATGTCGAGCCAGTGTGGAGTTCAGGGAGAGGCTGGGCTGAAGACTCTAAGGTCATCAGTGTAGAGATGGTGGTTAAGGTTCTGACACTGCGTGATGGCATTAAGGAGTGAGTGTGGGCCCCACAGCCAGAGGTTGGCAAGATGAGGAGGAACTGGCCAAAAAAAACGACAGGGGGCCTTGGGAGAGGTAGGAGCAGGCTTGGGAGATCAAGGAGGCCAAGAAAGGAAAGTCCTTCTGGGAGGATGGAGGGAACAAGCCAAGTCAGATGCTGCTGCTGAGGAAGACAAGGGTAAGACCTGACCACAGCATTAGGCTACATGGAAGTTTCTGATGACCTGACAGCAGCAGTGTCACTTCAGCAGTGGGCAAAAGCCTGACTAGACTGGGGTCAAGGGATGGGAGAAGACCCAGAGACAGTGGGTGCAGACGATGGAGGAACTTTTTAAAAAAACAGTTTTATTTTTTAAAAAGATGTTTATTGAAGTATAGTTGATTTACAATGTTGTGTTAGTTTCAGGTATACGGCAAAGCGATTCATAGATATATGTATACACACACACACACACACACTTTTTCAGATTCTTTTCCATTATAGCTTATTACAAGATATTGAATATATTTCCCTATGCTATACAGTAGGACCTTGTTGCTTATCTATTTTATATATAGTAGTTTGCATCTGCCAGTCCCAAACTCCTAATTTATCCTTCCCCCATCCCCTTTCCCCTCTAGCAAACCATAAGTTTGTTTTCTACGTCTGTGAGTCTGTTTCTGTTTTTTAAATAAGTTCATTTGTGTCATATTTTAGATTCCACATATAAGTGATATCATATGATATTTGTCTTTCTCTGTCTGACTTACCTTACTTAGCCTGATAATCTCTAGGTCCATCCATGCGGCTGAAAAATACAGCTTTATTGAGATAGGCTTCTCACAGCACCCACTTAAGTGCACAGTTCAGTGACTTCTGATATATTCACAAAATTGTGCAACCATCACCATAACCTAATTTTAAAACATTTGCAACCCACTCCCCGAAGAAACCCTTTACCTTTTAGCTGTCGATCCCCAATCCATTCTTCCCCAGGCAACCCCTGATCTACTTTTGGTCTCTATGGATGTGTCTAGCCTGGACATTTTGCATAAATGGAATCATATAATGTGCAGTCTTTTGTGACTGCTTCTTTCACTTAGCATAAGGCTTTCAAGGTTCAGCCATGTTGTAACATATGTCGGTACTTTATTCCTTTTTATGGCTGAATGATACTCCATTGTGTGTATTTACCACGTTTTGTTTATCCTCTCTTCCATGCATGGACGTGGGTTGCTTCCACCTTGTTGCTATTATGAATGATTCTGCTGTGGACTTTTGTGTATAGACATTGGTTTTTATTTCCCATGGGGAGGGGTTTTGTTGTAAATAGAGAAAGATAGAGTGGTAGCTGGATGGAGAGATTTAAAGAGAATATATTTTTTAAGCCAGTAGAGTGATCCCACCAGGAGGGGAGATAATAGTCTAGGAGAGGAGAAGCCGCGTCCTCAGGTAGGTGAGAGGGGTGTGCTGTCGTGTATTAGCCAGGAGCCACGACAGTTTGTCTCATATATGGAGGGAGGCCTCTGGAAAATGAGGAGGTGGGAGCTTCTGGAAGGTCTCTTTTTGTTCCCAAACCTTTCTTCTTTATCATGTGTGACAACTAGGGACACTGTTTCTCCTCCTACTTCTTTCTGACCCCTTCTTTGCCCTCTCATTCTCTTGTTCTCCTTTCTTCTCCAATCCACCTGACTATGGGAAACCCTCACATTTCCCTTCTTGCTCATAAAGCCTTCTCTCTCTTCTAGGCAGACACTCACTCATCTGTTTCTTTCTCTGGGTGTTACCTCTCTCCAAAGCGCTAGCCCCACTTCACCCCCATGAAACCCCTCAGTTCCCAGTTAGGTTCATGAAGTCTCTCAAACCCCAATTTCTGAGTCTCTATAGTGACTATGCCAGGCATCGCTAATCCATTTGTTCATTAATTCATTCATTCAGCAAACAGTTCTGGAGACTCTCCAGGCACGCGGCCCTGAGCTAAGTGCTGGACACCCTGGAGTCATCTTTAACTCCGTCCCAGTCAGTCACACAGTTGGGTCAGTGTTTCCCCTGTATCTTTTTTTTTTTTTTTTTTGCGGTACGCGGGCCTCTCACTGTTGTGGCCTCTCCCGTTGTGGAGCACAGGCTCCGGACGCACAGGCTCAGCGGCCATGGCCCATGGGCCCAGCTGCTCCACAGTATGTGGGATCCTCCCAGACCGGGGCACGAACCCGTGTCCCCTGCATCGGCAGGCGGACTCTCAACCACTGCGCCACCAGGGAAGCCCTCCCCCGTATCTTGGGGCCCTCACCTCTTCACCCTGGGTGATCATCCCTGGATGTCTTCCTGCTCACAAGCATGGGCTATAGAGACAGACAATGGGGGTTCAAATCCTGGTTCTGCCAGTTGTTCACTGTGTGTCTTTGGGCAAGTTCTTAACTTCTCTGAGTCGTCATGTATAAAACGCAGTCAGTAATCTCTACCTTACAAGCTTCTTGTGAGGTTAAATGTGACGGTGCCTTAAAGCTCACAGTGCCAAGCACGCAGTGAACGTTCAGTACATGTTAGCTGCTGTCATTATTATTATTCCAACGATTATCATGTAATTGCTCATTCAGTGACCCCACCCTCTCTTTCCAAAAAGGAGCTCTGGTTCCTTGGCCTGAACCCTTGAAGCTCATGCCTTAGCCATGCAGACCCATCAGCTTCTCTGCTCGAACATGAGCCCTCCTATGAGGTCGATGAGTTTCTCAGTTCTTCCCGAACCTGCCACCTTCCTCCTCATCACCTTGACTTTGCTCATGGGCGGGGGTTGTTGGCCTCTAGGGGAAATTCAAAGTTCTTCTCTCCCTTCTTAGTCCCCACCGCACCCCATTGCACTGCCACCCACGTAGGGGGCATTGACTGCTGGGCTTGTGGGAAGAGGCTGTGTCAGGTTCGTGGTGGTTGAGCGTGTGGGTGGGGCTTTTTTACTCCCTGCTGTTTCCACAAGGCCAGATGATAACCTGAGCCCACGCTGCAGCGGACAGCGGGATCGGGGATGGGTGGCTTGGTCAGCCCTGCACAGCGCTCCAATCGGTCTTAAGGTGCTAGGGCTTACCTGATAACGTAATAAGGGAAAATGTGTATGTGTGGAAATGATACAGCTGTATCTATTGTCAGCATTGCTGGTGGGGACAAACATGCTTCCTGTATGTTTAGACACTTTCAGGAACTTTTTTCTTTTTCATTTCATTGCTGTAACAACCCTGCGTGGTAGCTGTTGTTCTCACTTTATAGCCGAGGAGACTAAAGTCCAGGAAGGTTAGGTAACTTTTCCAAGGATACACAGCAAGCAAGCCGTTGAGTCATTAAGTCAAACTTGGGTCCTTGGACACCACAGAAACCTTTGGAGTTAACAACATGGCTGAAGCGGGTGTGGGGATAGGGGGTGGCACGTTCTTCAGGGTCTGAGGAAGTTTTCTGAAGCTTGGTGACTAATCTTGGCAGGATTGTGAAGGGGAGATGAGCCCAGAAGCCTATCCATAAAGCTCCCCTCACCTCTTTCATGATGTTCCTGTGATATTTTGGAACTACAGAATTCTCAAAACTCTGTTTACTCATCTTGGCTCCCTCTGAGCACCCAGGACAGAGCCCTTCATGGGGGGGTGACGGGGTGGGATGGTCCCCTCCGAGCCCTTCTCATCCCATGCTGAGATCTCTGCTTGCTTCACACCTCCTGGTGCCCCAGCTCCTGGGCAAGGAGGAGGATGACGTCACTCCCGGAATGGGCACCCTGGAAGGCTGGCACACGCTTCTCCCTCTCCGGCTGGCACCAGGCTGCATCCCATGCCAATGTGTGGGCGTTTAGCCACGGGAGCCATGAGTTCTGGCGGGGGCTGCACTGTGCCAGCCTGCTGAGGTCACACCCGACCCGCCCATCCCCCTTCCCCTGGCTTCCAGGCCCTCCTCTTGGCCAGCTGCCTCCCACGCAGGGCTGTGGCCCGCATGGACCCTGAGACAGAGGCACGTGGAGGCATCTGGTTCGGCCCCCTCGCCGAGGGCAATTCCACGGGACGGCGGGGTTAGGCAGCCTGCTTTACTTTCTACTGACCACCAGCCAGGTTGAGGTTGGGGGTGGAGCTTGGGGGACGGAGGGCTACAGCCACTTTCCTTTTTCTTTTTCTTTTTGGCCGTGCTGTGTGGCATGTGGGATCTTAGTTCCCTGACCTGGGATGGAACCCATGCCCCCTGCAGTAGAAGTGCAGAGTCTTATCCACCGGACCGCCAGGGAAGTCCCGGGCTATGGCCGCTTTGATCCCGAGACAGCCTGCAGCAGCTCCTCCAACCATGGGCTCACAATCAGCCTAATTGCAACCTCCACACTAGTCTGGTGGCCCCCAGGGCTGGCTGGGGGTGGCAGAGGTGCTACCATTAAGAGTGCTCCGACATCCGCCTCTCAGAAATATATGGGGGTTGGATGCGTTGCCCGGCAGCGGTGAGTGCCAAGGGTATATGTGGAGTGCCAAGGGGTATGTGTGGAGTTTGGGAGGGGGTGTGGCCTCAGAGGCATACATCTGGGTACCACCGTTTGTTTCTGCGGTAGATCCTGGCAGAAACCTCCCATTATGCTTCTCCCCCCCCCCCCCCCGGAGCCAAAAACGTTCCTAGGGTCCATTCCCTAGCTGTTAGGTCACTGGACAGTCTCCAGGGACTGGGCGATGCTGCTCCCTCCCATAAAACAAAGCTATAAACTGTTGTTCTGCCTTCCTAGGCCACAGGCCCCACCGCCCCCGGTGGGCCTGCCTCTCGAGGCCAAGGTCAAAAATCACTCATGACCTTGGCAGAGGAACCTCAGTGGTCTTCACTCTGCTGCCTTCCCCGTCTCCCCAGCCTGGCGGAAGGATGGGCTAAGAGATGAGCCTGAAGAGGGAGAAGCCATGAAGGGGGTTGGAAATCATTCTTCTCATTTACAAACAGGGAAGTAGAGGTTGAGCGGTAGGATGCCTCACTGAAGGGTAAGACTGAAAGCCTGACCCAGGTGCTAGATTATATACACTAGCTCCTGTGTCTGTAAGGCACATCCATCATCATGCTAGTCTGACAACTGAAGAAACCGAGGCTCAGGTTCAGGTAATTTCCTAGAGTCACATGGCACAAAAGGAGTATCGTGGATGCCATCTCTGGCCAGTGGCATCCCTCCCCTCCCCCCCCCCGCCCCCAGCCCAGGGACAGCCATCTCAGTGCGTTGAGAATGAGCCTGCACCCTTGAGGCTCCAGGAACCACAGAGCCCCTTGGTTGAGCCTGCTATCCCCAGAAGGGGACGCAGTGCAGACCCTCAGAGGGCGGACTTGAAGCCAGTCAGCTCTTAGTTCACTGCCGGCTGTAGCACTTTGGGCAAGTTATTTACCGCCCTAAGTCTCACTCTCTTCATCGTGAGAGTGGGCCTTCGCGTTATAGGTTGTCGTGAAGATGAATGTGCTCGCGTCAGGAAGGGCTCAGTATGGGCATAGGTTCTGTGCTCTCAAGATGGGAGCCGGTATTGTTGTTGTTATCCCAAGGCCTGAGGCTCCGGCATCACCTCTCTCCTGTTAATCCACCTTGTCTCTTCTCCAGGGGTGACATTTCAGATACAAGGAGCCTTAGCTATGGGAGATGGGCCAAACATTAAGGGTTTAAGGCTGACCTCCAGTTTTTTTTTTGTTTTTTTTTTTTGCGGTACGCGGGCCTCTCACTGCTGTGGCCTCTCACTGCGGAGCACAGGCTCCGGACGCGCAGGCTCAGTGGCCAGGGCTCATGGGCCCAGCCACTCCGCGGCATGTGGGATCTTCCCGGACCGGGGCACGAACCCGTGTCCCCTGCATCGGCAGGCAGACTCTCAACCACTGCGCCACCAGGGAAGCCCTGACCTCCAGTTTGAGTGTGAATTACCTGATCTCACGAGTGGCACCAAGGTCCAGGCTCCACGGCTGCCTCCCTCTCCCAGCCCAGGAGTAAGAATGATCACTAGAGCACCGGGATTAGGGGCTAACTGCCCCTCTCTCCTGCCCCTCCTCTTCTTGGAAGTTGCTAACTGTCAGGGGCGAGGTGAGGCAAAAGGCTGTCACAGGGGAAGCTGGGGTTCCCAGGTTCACATGCAATAGTTACCTGTCCTCTGGTTTGGAACCACAGACAGTAGCCACCAGCCAAGCCAGCCCTGGTTCCCCAGGAAGACCAGGAAAGAGTGTGGAGGGCTTAAGACTCACAGTTCCCTCTACTGATGGGGCCAGAGAGCCCGGCCTTCCCTCCTCTGGAGCCGAGCAGTGAGTGCCTAGGCCGTAGTGTTGACAGCCCACCAAAGCCTCCTCTGCCGGAGGGAAGGAAGCAGAATGAAAACAGCTGGGCCTGAGAGGGCCCAGGAATAACTCTCTGGGAGTGTGACAGGCTGGTCTGGAGGAAAGGATGCTGCTTCTCTTCCCACCCTTTCAACAGTCCCACTCTAGTGGCAACATGTAGAAAGGAATTATTCTTCCATTTGAGATATAATTATAGCTGCCAAAGCAAAGTCTCGCACCCTGGCGCTGTGAGGAAGTTAGGCTTGTAAGTGCGTCCTGGACCTACCACCCCACTGCCCTCCCTTCTCTCCTGTCTGCCCGTCCAGCTCAGCGGGAGGTGAGCTGTGCCCCATCCCCACAGACATTCACGGGAATTCTCTGCCTCGGGGCCAGTGAGGTCATTTTGTCTCCCTTCCCATTCCCCACTGCCTCTGGAAGGCCCTCCTTTTAGCTGCAGCCTCCATTGAGTCCAAACTCAGCAGCCCCTGTGGGTGGAGTCCCCAGAGCTGAGGTCACTGGTCTGGGAGGGCTTCGCTCTGGATTCTGTCTCCTGTGGGGCCTCTGGGTGGGGGGCGGGGTGGTCTCTGCAGAGGACCGCAGCCACAGGACCCGAGCCAATGCGGCAGAGGGCGCAGGAGGTACAGGGATCTGGGCAAGCAGGGGGTCTTGCAGTCGGTCCTCCGACTGGGCCTCCCTTCTGGAGATTCCCTCTGGCTCCACAGTCCTCCAGGGGGTGCTGAGGAGGGCAGAGTCAGGAATGTTGCCAGGTACTGAGAGGGCCCTGTGACCTGCCTTGGCAGGGAAGTCTGGCTGCACATTCTTCCAGGAGCTGTCCAGTGGGGAAGGAACGTGGTCTGGTTACCAGTTGGCTTCTTGGCCATTTGTTGTGGGTGCAGTGAGCGGCACCAGGGCTGCTGAGATAAGATAAAGCCTCTCGACTAAGAGGCCCTGCAGCAGAGATACCAGTTGCCTTCTTCTCCTGCTGGAGGTGATGACTCATGAGAGAGGCAGGGTAGGGAGGGCCCCTGCAGTACTGTCTCTCTGTAGGAACACATGCCAGGAATCTCCGCAGCCCAGGAAAGGCCTGTGAGCCTGGTGAGAAGGACGGGCAGCCCAGAGAGCCACGTGACTCCGCGGAGAGTCTGAGATGTGAAGATGGGGGCAGCCTGTGCCCCACCTTTCAGGCGCTCCACTATTGGTCCAAGTTCTCTTATGGCAAAATCACTTGCGACCTATGTCCTTGGCTTCCTTTCTGCTCCCATAGAGTGTACTTTTGTTCAATCAAATTACTCAGGGGATTGAGATCATCCTTAGGGAAAAAATACCTATAAAGGGACCCTTGAATGATGGCCCGAGTTGCTAGGAAAGAAAGTTGTGTTGATTTTCACCATTCAGAGAATCTACAAAGAATCAGGTAAGGAAACAAAGTTCTAATATAGTAGCCAGTCAGAGGCATCACATACCTACAGTCCGAGACTTGTTCTCTTCTCTCTACCCTCTGTCTGTGGTTCTGACTTTTCCCCATCCCTTTTCTTTTCTTTTTTTTATTTAAATGTATTTACTTATTTATTTATGGCTGTGTTGGGTCTTCGTTTCTGTGCGAGGGCTTTCTCTAGTTGCGGCAAGCGGGGGTCACTCTTCATCGCGGTGCACAGGCCTCTCACTATTGCGGCCTCTGTTGTTGGCGGAGCACAGGCTCCAGACGCGCAGGCTCAGTAATTGTGGCTCATGGGCCCAGTTGCTCCGCGGTATGTGGGATCTTCCCAGACCAGGGCTCAAACCCATGTCTCCTGCATTGGCAGGCAGATTCTCAACCACTGCGCCACCAGGGAAGCCCCTTTCCCCATCCCTTTTCTTAACACTCGTCCTTCTATGTTCTGGGTCCCCCCAGGGGCCCGGGGTGTTAAATGACAGGTTTGCCCACGAGCAGGGGGCAGAGCAAGGGGATGGGCCGACCCGTACTTGACAGTCAGATGTGAGATGGAACCACAGGGCTAGAACAATGAAATCTGCCTAGGGTGGAGTGGAGCATTGGAGAAGGCTTCCGAGACATGACATCTGGACTGGGCCTCAAAGGATGAGAGGTTCCTCAAGTGGACGAGCTCAAGAGGGTCTCTGGGCCCAGAGTAGGGTTGCCAGGAAAAATGCAAAACGTCCAGTCGCATTTAAACTTCAGATAGACAGTACAAAATTTTAGTACTTGTCCCAAATACTGCTCGAGACATGCTTTTACTAAAGCAGGGTTTGTTATTTATCTGAAATTTAAATTTGACTGGACATCCTGAATTTTGACTTGCTAAATGTGGCAACCCTAGTTCAGGAAACAGCGGGAGCAAAGACGGAAGGAGCCCTCGTGGGAAGGACAAGTGATGATCAGGCTAGTCGTGGCCACAGGCCTCAAGGCCTCAGCAGCCATGATTGATTTTACCCACAGGTCCTGACTTAGCTCAGGATCACAGACCACCTGCCAGCGAGTGCCAACACTTGGGCCGTTGCTCTTAGCTGCTGCGCCAACTCTTTCTTCTAGGACTACCTCATTACCAGCTGGAGAAACCCAGTATCTGATTTCTTTTTTTCTTTCCCAAGCTTCTGCATCCAGCCCCTTCCCTTGGGCCAGTGGTCAGTCAAGTTATTTAGCATACATTGACTGAATACCAGTCCTGCGCCAGGCACTGTGCCTGACACTGGGGATATGGGGCACAAAAAACAGACCAGAGCCCTTGGCCACATGGAATTTACAATGTACACTTTTTTTTTTTTTTTACAATGTACACTTTTTAAAACCTCTTTTGACAGTATATGGGAGTAGGCAGTAAAAATGTACATATAAAAACATGTACAAACACAATTTCTCCTATCCTCTTTTTTTGTTTGTTTTAATAGCTATTTCAGAGAAAGGAAACTTCTGAGCCAGAGACCTCTCCTGGAAATCTTAACTCCTTCTGCATTTCCAACGTGGAGCTGGAACAACTGAATCCTCAGAGTTCTCTCTGTCATTTGCCTCGTGCCCTGGGAGCAGGACACTGTTAAAAGGTACAGGAGGACGGTGACTGTCCCACACCCCAAATGCTAGTCTGACGTGGGACACAGAGTGCATATGACAAACAAACACCCCCCCACTCCCCAATCCCAAACCACCTCTAATATAAAAATTTAGTTAGAAACACAAATCGGTAACAATAGGACCGTTATTTCCGTCAAGGCTAATGAGGGCCTCCAAGTGTCAGGCATGTACTGTATGTGCTCTGAGCACTTCTCATGCATCGTGCCACGTAGCATCTGCCCCGGAACAGTCCTGTGAGGTCGGTGCTATTATTGGCCCCTCTTGACAGCTAAAGAAACGACAGCCCAGAGAGAGTGGGTAATACGCCCGGGGTCCGACAGCTGGCAAGAGGCACAGCCAGGTCTGAAGTCGGGGCTTCCAGATTGCAGACCTCCCAGATATAACCACAACGTTAAAGACCTGGAGGGATGGTCTGTGCACTGAGATCTGGAATTGCCCATGAGTAAACGCAAATGTTTGTACATGTCCACAAGCGTGTTTGCATCCACACCAGGGAACTGGTCTCAGCAAAACCTTTCACAGGCTAAGGGCAGTAACTGAGCCAGGGGACTTTAAGTAAATGATCTATAGGGTGGAGATACAAACCTGCCTTCATTGTTCTTTCCTGCCTGGAGGATCACTGTCTGGTTTGGAATCTCTAGGGCAGTAGTTCTTAAAGTGTGGTCCCCAGACCAGAGACATCAGCATCCCAGCACCTGGGAACTTGTTAGAAATGTACATTTTCTGGCTCCACCGTGACTGCCACTGAATCAGAAACTCCGGGGCTCAGCCACTTGTGTGTAGCAAGTCCTCCAGTGGTTCTGTTGCTGCCTCACGTCTGAGAACCACTCTTCTCAAAGGGCTTACACTTTCCAGAGGCTGCCAAGTTTCTAGGGCCTTTGCTGTATTGATGAGGCAGGAAGCTGCCCTAAGGGCCTAGTGGCTGGGATGAGGGCTCACTGGGCCTAGTGCCAGACACATGATAGATACATAATAGATGAATTTTGGATAATGGATAACCGGCACCCAGGGTTCACATTTCTGTCACCACGACAGAAGGGGATTGTCACCAGGATGACACCTTGGCCGGACTGCAGCGCCAGGATCCTCAGGGGTTCAGGCAGGCCAGACGCACCCTGAAGAGCAGTGGGTGAAATCTTACTTCTGCTTAAGGCTCAGGGTGAACACAGACCACGACAGGGCTCACCATGCTTCCAACCTTTGGAGTTTTAAGCAGGAGGTATTAAAAGGGTTAAAAATTACCACAGGCATAACTGGCCTCTCTAGTGGTGTGCTGATAACCCAGCTCTCTGAGTAAGGGGCCCTGGTCTGCAGCATTTGAGATTCCCATGGTGTAAATACTTTCACCCCGGCCCACGGATACACGCAATGCGCTCCCGCACACCGCTGGTCCTAGAAACTTGTTTAAAGCTAAGAGACTGTACACTTCTTTTAAAGGTGTATAAATACTATATGTGTATGGGGAAAATCAAACAGCACAGAGGACTTTAAATGAGAAACCTCCTTGCCACCTTCAGTCTTACTTCCAAGCGAATCGCCTGCCATGGTTTCTGGTTTCAGTTCTACTGATGGTTCCTTCACAGCTGCCAGTGGTTAGCGTAACCTGGCAGGTATTGGTCCACCCTCCTCGGTGTCCACCAATGCCGTGGCTTGACAGACTAGGAACCTGGCTCATCTCTGGCACCTTCCACTCCTGGCCACACCCATCCCCACTTGGTTATTTTGACGATACTTTACAATTCTATTGGTTAACTTTACGTCTTTAAATAATCATTGCAGCACTCATCTAGTGTTTGTTCTCAGGACAGGCGCTGTTAGACCTACCTGATACATATTAATGATTGAATCCTCCCAGCCCTCTGAGGGAGGTTCTATTTTCATTCCCACCTTATAGATGAGAAAACTGAGGCACAGAGAGGTTAAATAACTTGCCCAAGCTAGTAAAAGGCAGAGACGGGATTCAGATCCAGACAGGGTGCTTCAGAGTCCATGCTTTTAAACCACTCGGGAAAGGTCATATAAAATTACTTAGCATGGGGGTGGGGGACAGTTGCCCAGGGAATGAACAAAGGAAAATACATATATCAGCCAGCTGGAACCTATTTGCTTTCATTGCCCTACAGTAAGCAAACCAGGGGAAGGATAATGTCTCCGCAAGCCTGCCCCTGCCCTCTCGGGTAGGTTGGGCTGGAATGGCTCAGGGCCCTGCTGGCCATTAGAAATATGGCAGGAGGGAGTCGCTGAAGGTCTGTGGTCAAAATACCATTTACACTTGCATATGAAGACCCAGGTGATTCCATGAAGATGTGTCTACTGATGAGGGCTGTTCTTCCCACCGATTCATCCTGTATGGCGCTTGGTGGGCCCTTTCAGACTGTGAGGTTTGGACCTTTTTTCAGATTTGGGAAACTTTCTTATTTGTTTGATAATTTCTCTCCCTTTATTTTCTCTCTTGGATGTTTGGCTTCTTAGACTGATTCTCTGTCAATTTCTTTTGGGCTCACATTCTGGGAGATTGGTTCACCTTTTTCTTCTAGGCCTTCTAATCAATATTGTATTTTAGCAATCACAGTTTTAATTTCCAAGAACCTTTTTTCTTTAATTATGCCTTTCCCACATCACCTGGTTTGGGTTTATAGAAGCAAATCCACATCTTCTTGGATAGCTCTGAGGTCACAAATTAGAATTATCTTAGAGTTCCCTGAATTTGCTCCATTTCCTTGGGGGCTGGTGGTTTGACTTCTTACCTTGAGTTTTCTACATCCTGATTTTTCTGTTCTTTGAAGCCAGCTCACATTCAGCCTTCATTTGTCCCAGCTACATTCACTGAGCCCCTACTCTGTGTCTCTGCGTGAGGCACAGTTCCTGGGGCTGGGAATACGAGGATGACAAGTCCCTGTGCTCATGGAGTTTCCATTTCACAACAGACTATGATGATAGATCAGATTCACTAAGCATTGGCCCACCCTGTGTGTTGTGTTCTCCACACTGTATTTCACATTTTGGCTTCTTGTCTGCCACCTCCGCTAGATTGAGCAGGGGCTCACATTTTCTATATTTATTCTAAGGAGGCCCTTGACTGTTGATCTATTTACACACACTCACACCCACACATGCTGATGCTGTCGAGGTGAGCTTCTGGAAGGATGGGAGTGAGCAGAACCAAATGGCATTCCTCTGGAAGCTTTTGTAGAGGCATGAGAATCAGTGTAACCCCAAGCCCACTGCCATTCCCACCCACCCAGCACTCACTTTCTAAACAAACACCAAGGCCACCATTGTCTCTTCTCTCTCTAGTGGATACAACTGTCATTTCTGCCTGCAGTGTCTCAGCATCCGACCTTCTGCCTCATAAAGCCTGAAAACCCGCAGTTCTATAAGTATAGTCATTAAAGGATAGTAGGGTGTGTGTGTGTGTGTGTGTGTGTGTGCGTGTGCGCGCGTGCAGGAGGCGGGGGAGTGTGGAGGGGCAGGAATGCACTGACCAGGTGCTCTCTACGGCTCTCCCAGAGCTGGAGGTCTCCTTCTAGAGGACAATGGGCCACGGGACCAGAACCTCAATTCATTCATTTATTTATGCACATCTTCATTCATTCAGCCAGTAATCCTTTATTAAGGAACACTTATGTATTAGACTAAGTGCTATGCTCTAGAAACTTGAAAAAATATATATGGTGGGACTTTCCTGGTGGTCCAGTGGGTAAGACTCCATGCTTCCTGGTGAATTGAAAGCATTTATCTATACAATGATCAGTAGTTGAATGTTTGTGGGGATTTATTAACAAGAGTCAAAACCTAGATTCAACTCAAGTGGCCTTTAATAGGTGAATGGATAAACAAACTGTGGTACATTCATAAAATGGAAAACTACTCAGGAATAAAAGTGAACAAACTACTGATACACACAAGGTGGATGATTCTCAAAAGTATGATGCTAAGTGAAAGAAGCCAGACACTGAAGACTGCATACTGTACAGTTCCATTTATACGACATTCAAGAAAAGACAAAACTACAATGACAGAAAGCAGATTAGTGGTTGCCAGGGTCTGAGGTGGGGGCAGAATACTGAGTACCAAAGGCTAAAAGGAAACGCTCTGGAGTGATGGAAATGTTCTATATTAACTATCGTGATGGTGGTGGTTACATGACTAGATACATTTGTCATTGACATTTTAGAATTTTATTGTGTATAAATTATACCTCAATAAAGCTCAGAAAAAGTTAAAAAAAAAAAAAAAAGACTCCATGCTCCCAATGCCGGGGGACGGGTTCGATCCCTGGTCGGAGAACTAGATCCGACATACATGCCACAACTAAGAGTCCACATGCCACAACTAAGAAGTCCGCATGCCGCAATTAAGAAGTCCGCATGCTGCAACTAAAGATCCCGCATGCCACAAATAAACGTGCCACAAAGAAGATCCTGCATGCTGCCACTAAGACCCGGTGCAGCCAAAATAAAAATAAGATATATATGGTACCCTCCTTACAGCTTTCAGGAGTTTACAGTCTAGGAGACTAAGGCATTTGACATCTCTCCAGGAGTGAGCAGCATGACCCTACTTTCCTTGCCTGCCCCGACCCTGTGCTTCCACTGAGTTTAATCTCTGCTCCTGTCTCGCTGCCATGCTGCTGCCTCCTTAAGTAGGTACTCAGTACTTACACATCGAATGCATGAATGAATGAATGAATAGCAATGCCTGGCCTGGTGGGGAAATGCCCAGCTTCTTCACCCTGAGAGGACGCAATGCTGACTCCCAAAGAATCACGGAATCCCAGTGAAAGTTTGAGACCCAGGATGAGCAGAGACCAAAACTCTGCAGCCTCCAACTTCCTCACAGCACCCACTCTGGGAGAGGGGTTGGCCCAGGCGCCTGGCTGGGGAGGGCTGAGCCAGGTAAAATCTGGATCAAAGAGAGAAAGAGGAACGCAGACTCTCGTTAACAGAGGGACCAGCCAGCCAGGCCAAGGCGGGGCACAGCAGGCTCTAGGGTGCTGGGAGTTGCTGCTAATAAGCGTCAGGGTTAAAGGAAGAATTATACATGTTGACGTCAGGGCCAGGGCCCTCTGGGATGCCTGTTCTGAAGCCAGAGCTGTGGTAACTGTAGAGGAGGAGGCCTAGGCTTCCTCGGGGCGTTCTGCCAGGTATAGTCCCAGAGCCAAACTGAGCTGTGAAGTCACCGGTCAATGACGAGTGGCATTGGTATTCCCCACTTTCCTGGCTTCCCCATTTAGAAGCAAGTGGCCTGACCGTCTCTGTCAGAGCACAGGATCCTCCCTCTGCTTCCCAGGGAGTGGGGATGCCCTTGCTCTGAGAGATCTTCTCTTATCCACGCTCTGGTACAGCGGGGTTGGGCTGGAGCTGTGGACCCCGAGTTCGCTGAGGTGGCCGTGGTGCAGGCTGGGAGCTCAGGCCAGGAACCCAGAAGAGGGACCTTCTTCATCCAGGATGCATGAAAACGCTGCAGGAAACCATGGACTGCAGGGGGCTCTGGGAGTGGAGGGCAGAATCTGAGGGCCGAGTGAGCCTGCTAGCAGAAGGCTTCCCTGCCGTCTCCCCAGGGCGGCTCTTGGCAAGAACACAGGCAGGCAGGACAACGGGAGGACGGAAGAATGTGCAGGCCCCGTTGCGGAGGAGTCCGAGGCTGGGCCTCCAGCCCTGCGGGCATCCAGGGACTGGTTAAGATACCGGGGTTCTGTTAGTAGGGCCAAGGCTGCTGGGCCTATGCAGTGTGGCCCGGGTCATGGGGAGTGCCAGGAGGAAGGCCTATTCCTGGGGTGGACGAGCGGCCTGGGTGAGGAGTCTGGGGGTGGAGGCCGGGACCGGAGGCCCAGCGGTAACAAAGGTCACAAAGCTCCGTAGTAGGACCCAGGAGGGTGGGAGGGTAGGTTTCCTGGGGCCGGTTGAAAAGCTTGGAGGGGCTTGTCTGCAAAACACCTGGAAGGTCTGTGTCTCTAGCTAATCAAGCTGCAGAGTTCTGCCTGCCTCATGGTTGGTGGGGGAGGGTGTACAGCACTGACCACAGTGGACACACGGGGATATTGGTCCCCAGAGACCCAGACCCTCTGTCCTTGTGATGAAAAGAGAACCGTCTTCAAGGAGAGAGCAGTGAGCTGGGGAGTGCCTTCCACTTGCATGTTTTTCCTGAGAAATCAGCTTTCCCCTTTCCCTAGCTCCATCTCTCCCTCCCAGGCAACGCCACACAGCCCTGACCTTGCAGACCAAGGAGTGCAGTGGTGCCCACCTCGACCTGAGCCCCAGGGGAGAACCAGGGAGCAGCAGGGGAAGCCAAGGAGAAGAAAGGGCGCTCCGGAGAGCTTTCTGGTGGTGGCCAAGGCTGGCCTGCCAGGGCGGGCACCTCCCTGCCCGGGCAGTGTGGGGAAGCCCTCAGGGATATTCCTCTGCCTCTGCTTGTCTCCAGCTGCCCCAAGGATGGCGGGGTGAGGCGAGGGCAGAGCCTACTTCCTCCGTACATTTGGAAACAGCTAGGGGCGAGGTCCTGCCTCAGCTCTAGACACCCGCCCCCGTGTTCAGTCTGTGAGCGAATGTGCGTGTGTAAGTGTGGTGTGTGTGTGTGGGTGTTGAGAGTGAGTGTATGGGTGTGAGTGCCTGTGTGTCAGTGTGTGTGATGTGTGTGCAAGGCAGCATGTGAACAAGGGTGTGAAGGTGTGAGCCTGTGTGTACGTGTACTGTGCAAGTGTGGTGGGTGTGAACGTGTAAGGAGGCTCCCCCGCCTGTCGGGCCCTGCATTCCCCACAAGGGCCCTTTTCAGTTGATCCTGATGCCGTCCTGGAGTGATGAGGGCTGATGAGACAGAGAGATCCTGTTTCCAGCGGGTCCAGCATTGGGCTTCAGGTTCCCTAGAGAGAGAATCCTTTCTGGTTAAAAGGAGTGACAGCTCCCGGCCTTTGTCTGCCCCCCTCAGGCCACATCCCATGAGTATGCGTGTTGTGTAGCTGCCCACGGCACACCGTGGGTTCACTGCACGTGGGATTCCGGGGGTTCATGGAGCCGACCCCAGGGGCACATGTCTCACTGCGCATGGGCGGTTTCTGCCTCTCTGGATGAAGCTGTTCTCATCCCGCGAGGATTCTGGACATGGCCTTTGAACCTTTGTCAGGAGCTCTGTGGCCCCCTTGGGAATCGAGTCCACTGCCCTGGTCACCGGGGCCTCTGCCTCTCCCAGCCCCATGCAAGGTATGTTTGGGCTTCAGGGGACGGGGTGGTGAGGAGGGCTGGCCCACAGAGCCCTGGAGCAGTGTCTGGGGTTTTGTCAAAACCCAGATTTCTAGGCCTACCTCACACGTATGGAGTCAGAACTCACGGGGCGGGGCCGGAGTTCCTCTTTCTCCCCAAGAGCTCCAGATGCTCTGCTATTTAGCCAGTTTGGGGGCACTAGGCCAGGAGAACAGGGTCTGACATGGCGGAGTGAACGCGGCAAGCTCTGGGCAGTGACCTTTCCCAGCCCTCACAGTCCCCTGAGCTGGTTTCCCCAGCGAGCCCTTCCTTCCCCCTCTAACACACATCAGAACTTCTCAGGGGGCCTGGGGAAACGTGAACAAGTCTCGGCTTTCAGTCTGCTCCCGGCGGATGTGTCAAGACAGCGGCTCTTGCCAAAGGGGCCCAGGCTGGAGCTGGGCGGCCGAGAACGCGCCTGGGCCGCAGCTCTGAGCTCACCAAGGGACGATTTTGCCCTGGGCACCTTGACTTTGCCCCAGGCAGCTTGGCCGGTGAGGGAGTCAGTCATCCAGCCCGCAGCCAGGGGTGGGCCTGACAAATGGCCGCCAGCCAGCCTCCAGTGTTGTTTGGCTCCGGGGGATGGCTGTCTCCGACAGGAAGCCTTTAATCTCCACGGCGGTAATCTCGAGTTCAGAGGGACCAACCAGCTTCCCTCTCCAGGGAGCTCAGTGGAATTGTGCAACCTGGGCCTTTGCAGGGAGAACCCCCTTTCATCTGAGCCTGGCAAGGGTCTTGTTATCCATGAGGCCTGGGAACAGAGGCAACACGAACCCTCTGTGTACCTGCCGTTTGGCTGTGGCTCCGGGAATTGATGGGCAAAAGCGGATGGGGGGAGGCGGGTGCCTAGGCTGGAGGTGGGTGGCTGGAGGGCCCACAATCATCTGGGATGGGGCACTTTCCAGAAAGTGTCCCTGCTCTCCACAGCTGGCTTCAGACACTGCCACATCCCAGTGGGGAGACTCCCAAGAATGGGACTTCCCTTAGATGGGGTGGAAAGTGTGTCTTTTTCATCCTCCGTTCAGGGCTTAATAGGTCTCCACACGGGGCTCTTCATAAACACCAGCTCCCTGTCTCTTCCCCCAAAGAGCACAGCCCAAGCAGATGCTCTTTCTGGTTGATGCTGAGGAGAGGGGAGGCCAGGTTTAGAAGACTCTGACCCCCATTCCCCAGAGACACCAACATGGAGGATATCTCTGTGTGGTTAAATGACCCCGCAAGGTACACTCACTCCTTCGCTCATTCATTTGACACACCTTTACTGAGGGCTTCTTACACATTCCAGCCTCTGGGGAACAGCAGTGAACAAGCAACAGAGTCCTGTTCTTTCGGAGTTCACACTCCTACGGGCGAGAGGAGAGGGAGGAAATAAACAAACAAGTTAATACATAATGTAATGTGAGTTAGAGAAAAGGGCTATGAAAAAAATTAAGGCAGAGTAAAGACAGAGGAGAAGGGCTATTTTCGACAGGGTAGGTGGGGAAAGAGGCTCAAGAAGGGTTGACTTATTACACCTTTTTTTTCCTGGTGTTAAAAATATTCTGGACTCTGTCATTGTCCCCACCACTTGAAGTTCTTAGAAATCAGAGGTTCAAGTACCCATTGAGACCCCTTCTCTGTTCCCTCACTACCCCTTTTGTACAAAACTTTCCTGAGAATCAAATATTCCTGTATCTAAATTCACCAACCATAAGCCACAGAACTTTTATGATGTGATCAAAATTGGCAGGCTGATACTGTATCTGTTACATCTAAGGCCACTTCATTCAAACCTGAGGCTGAGAGTAAGTTCTGCTCAGATCACCATGGGCTTTAGGTCACTCTCTCAACTTTTGCTCTCCTGAACGGACACTCTGGGACCAGCCCTGCGTGGTCCCCAGCTTTCAGGAGGGTGGAAGGGCAAAGTGTAATCTGGGCTAAGAGAAGGTCTGCCCGGAGGCCAGTCAGCCCGTGGTGATAGTGGGCACCCCCAGACTAATGGGCATTCAATCAGGGCGTTCAATCAAGGCACAGTGCTTTCCTGGAGAGGCCGTGGGTGTGGTAGATTTACAGGCAGAGTTGTGGCTGGAGTCCCTGCTGCCCTGTGGCTTAGAGGGGGCACCAACTTGGGAATCAGGCAGACCCAGGATCAAGTTATGGTGCTACTTACTGGGTTGCCTCTGTTTCTCTGAGCCTCAGTTTCCTCATCTGTAGAATAAGGATCTTTACCTATCGTAAAAAACTGTAGGTCCCTGACATATATTAGCCACTTAATAAGCGATAATTAGCCGTGGTTCCTTCAGCAAATAGCTTAATCTCTCTCAGCTTTGATTCGCCATCTGTGAAAGCAAGATATCAATGTCCTGGACTCATGGGGTTATTGCGAGCATGGGAAGATATCTGTAACATCGCCTGTCACAGGGCCTGGGGTTCAACAGGTGTGTCTAATCTACAATGGGAGCTCCTCCTAGAGTGAGTCGGCAGGTAGACAGGTGTGCAGAGGGGCATAAACACTGCCCACGCAGCCCTCCACGCCCCAGGGGACAGGCACTCTTCCCTGGCCACCGGCTTAGTCCATGAAGAGAAAGTAAGGGAGGGGAGGTGGGAAGATGGACTTTCTGGACGCTTTTGCCGATTTAAATTCTGGTTTCAGAATGGGAACTGAAAACACCTGTAATGCACCAGCTGATCAGATCACATACTCGAAGGAGGGCGGGGTGGGATGCACCAGAGGTTGGTGAAAAGTGCACTCTCACAGCTCCACTTCCTCTGCTGGAGAGATGGTTCTGCTTCTCCAAGTTCATCATGAGCCTTTCCATCTGCTGACTCATTCTCACACAGCTCAAGCCCCGGAAAGTTGAGTGTGTGGAAGGAGACCTATTAATAGCCTTTTCCTGGGACACTCATCCTGGCTATTTCTAAGACAGTTTGAATGCAAGCCCTGATGCCCTACCCCTCCTTCTCGCCCCCATCCCACCAGCATGCGCCTCAGAGATGAGAAGCAACAGTTCTAGGTGCCGGGGAGTGCCCAGCAGGCTCTGGAGCTTCCATTCTGTCGCGTCTAGATTTCTTGGGATTTCAAAATGGTGGCCTGTTAATTCTGGCCAGAGAGCAAGGCATATGGGGGCCATCTTCCTCTAGTGTTGACAGAGGGCTCCACGAGGATCCCCACTCAGCCATTGCACGCGAGGCTGTAGCAGGTGAGCAGGAGGGTGCAGAACACGCCCTCGGAAATGTCCTGAGGCCCGGCAGAGGGCAGGAAGCCTGGGAGGCAGAAAGCAGCAGGGCCAGCCAGCACGGCTGGGTTTGTGTGGGGAGGGGCTCTGTGGGCCCTGGGCTTCTGCGCACTCCAGGGCGCAGCCAGAACCCTGCTTGGCCAATGGGCCGCGGAGCCCAGAAAGCACCAGCCCTGTGTGTGGCTCGGGGGCCGTGATGCTGGCTCTGCCTCCCTGACCAGAGACACACACAGCAACCCGCCTGGGGAGCATCATCTGCTACAGGGGAGGATGTTACTGTAGGGAACAGAATTTGGGACAGGACAAACTGAGGTCCTTGGGCAGGCTTGAAGAGCTAAGAAGAGGTCCAGCTTCTTGGACACCGTCCTGGGAAGTGGCTGGCGTGTTCTCCATGGGGACCTTTTGCACGGGTGGCTGAATAAGAGGCAGCCCTGGGCAGTCCAGAGCACGGTTTTGCGGGGCTCAGCTTTATTGCTCGTTAGCTGTGTGACCTTGGTCAAGACGTGACCCCTCTCTGGGCCTCACTTTCTTCAACTATAAAAAGGTAGTGTTCCGAGATGAGTTCCAAGGTCTCTCGCAGACCTGACCTTCCTATTTCGTGTTATGTGCCTACTCAGAAAAAATAGCTCTGAGAAGAGAGAGGCACAGCCAGGTGGGTCAGGAGATGGACTGGGGAGGGGAGGGTTCGAGGTTCTCTCTTTCCCTCGGAAGCCCTCTCCCTCTCTCTTCACTAGAAAGCCTCGCCCCCTCTTGCTGCAGGTTCATGAACCTCGCTGGCAGATTCATTCCTGTGCTGGCACAGTCCAGCGTGTGGCTTTTCTGGGCCTGAGGCATACCTTCCGCCTCCAGGCACTGTCAGCTGAACTTAGGCATCCTCTTCCACCCCCCTCTGGCCCACAGCTCTTCCCTTTTCCTCCAGCGCCTCTTTGTTCAAGTCAGGATTCAGAAGGTTCCAGCGACAGGAGGACCCCGTGGAGGAATGAAAGTGATGGGAAGGGGGTCTGGGTAATGAACGGAAGCTTGGTTTATTGGGATGGGGGTCGTGGGAAGACAGGCAGAGGGAGGGGAGCCTCAGAGCTGGAAGGGACCTTGGCAGAATACGTGAGCGCTTCCCCAGCTCCCAGCAACCAGCAAGACCTGCGTAGCTCCAAAGACGTCTTCTTCCTTCACTTCTCCATCTTAAAAGTGGACAAACCTGCCCCTTCCCGCCTCAGGAGGCAGTTGGGAGCGTTTGCGTGGCCCTTAAACAGACTGCTGCTTCACTGGCCCTGGCAGGGAGTCAGGGAGGGGGGCACAGGCACCTCCGACAGGGGAGTATCACTGGGGACCCGGGAGTGGAGCGAAGGACCCAGAGGCTCATAGATCAGAATTTGGAAACATTCAGAGAGATACATTGTCGCGTCAGTGAGGATGCTTCCAGTTGCTCATAAAGAAAACCCCACTAAACCCTGGTTAAACTCTAACAGGAATGGACTGGCTCATGTTTGGGAAAAGTCAGTATGTGAGGCAGGCTTCAGGCAAGGCCCAATCCGGAGTTCAAAGGCCACGACAATGACCTTGCATCTGCGCCTTTCCATTCTTCTTCTGAAGGAGGTGTCATCCTAAGCCCACCGGCCTGGCTCTAAGTCAATCTGCCAAACAACCAATTTGCCAAAAACATAATTGAAGGAATATTCTTTTTTAAAACCGTCAATGAAAATGTGTACATTTTTAATTTGATTCAGTAATTGGCTTTCAGGAAATTGTTTTTAGGCAAATTGCCCTGCTTTCAGCTATTCCTGAGAATGAAGATAGCTGGTAGCAGCCCTTAGAATTATATTAACTTCTCTGTTTATGTCCAAGAGGAAAGAAAAGGGCCTCTGTGTCTCAGCCTGACAAGCAGAAATCCCATGGTTCACTCTGGTGGGTCATCTGGGCTCAAAGACCATTCCCTGAGCCAATGACGTTGGCCTGGAAAATACGCTGGCTGGCGTGGACCTATCTCCACAGCTTTTCCTGAACCAGTCACTAGGACTGGGGTGATGGGGCATCGCTGGGGGGCTTACGCCATTCAAACCCTGCTCCTGAGGCTGGGGTAGGTGAGATCATACCCTGGGTACAAGGCTGGGCGATTCACTGGGAAGACTTTGGTGGTCACGGGTGCTGAGAAGGCAATTAAGGATGCCGATTACAGCTGGGGACAGTTTTGAGTAGCCAGCCAAAGGGACTGGACTTTATTCTATAGGCAGTCAGGTGACACTGGAGTTTTTCAGAGCTGAGATGTAACCTCTTCCAAGTGGTATTTTAGGAAGGTTAGTCTGACTATAGAATGGTTAGGAGGAGGGGAAAGTCTGGCAAACCAGTGGGGTCACTAGAGAGTGCAGGAGGTTAGGCAATGAGGACTGAAACCAGGACATTAGAGTCAAAAAGGAAAGAGGGGGGCAACTAGGAAGTGTTCTGAAATAAGTAATAGGAGTGTCTCATTAGACATTAGGGAAGTGGGGTGGTGGTGGCAGAGGGAGGGGTCAAAAATGACCCCACGGTCTCTGACCTGGTTAAAATTTTGGAGTATCTGTCCCACATCCTTAAGCCCTTCTCTGAGAACTGTCCCCACTCACAGGGAAGGGTCCTTATCCTGGAGTCCCATTGTTTTGGCAGCCTAGCACTCCTCCCATTTCTGGGGATGGACCCTTCCCTCCTCTGGGAACTGCCCACTCCCCACCATCCCTCCATGGTTACTGTGGAGGCCACTGTGCTAACACACAAGTCCTGTCTACGGGCACCTGACTTGAAAGGGAACTATCAGAACTCTTCCTCAGCTTGGCACTAGAACTGAGAAAGTGATGTCTGTCTGTCTCTGGGAGGTTGAAGATAGCACAGGCAAGTCTGTGACCTGTTACTGGCCTTGTTCTTCTATATGGACCGAGGAGCACAGGAAGCCAGTCTGCAACATGGAGAAGAATGTTGCAGATGCAGATATGGCTTCCAAGAATGCGCCTGGGAGATGCTGCCTAGATCCCTGAAGGCTGTCAATGTTCTGCATGTATTTCCTGTTCCTGGGCTCTGTGAGACACCCTCTGGCTTCTTCATATACATTTTAAGCAACTAGTTCTGAAGTCGGGAAACCAGGAGGCACTGCTGATGCTAAAGTGAAACTACGTCAACGTGGAACTTATTTGCATTGCCAGTGAGTTTCCTGGAGGTATTCAAAATGCACCATCACGTGGAGATGTCATAAGGAAATGCCAACACTTGGTGAGCAGACCCTTAAGTAAAGAAGGAACCATGGGAGTAGTGAGATCTCCCAGAGAGAGGGTGTGGAGAGAAGGTCAGAGGAAACTTGCAGAACAACCACATTTAGAGATTGGAAGGTTTAAGAAGATAGAGATAGAAGGCAAAGAGACAGAAGGATTTACCAGAAAGTTGGGGGAGCTAGGATGGTAGCGTCCAAAGAATCCAAGGGAAGAGTAAATTCAAGATTTTTTTTGGATGGAAATTTACTTTCTGATTCAAATTTTAATTAAAAGGTTCAAGAATTGCCGGGGCTTCCCTGGTGGCGCAGTGGTTGAGAGTCCGCCTGCCGATGCAGGGGACATGGGTTCGTCCTCCGGTCCAGGAAGATCCCACCTGCCGCGGAGCGGCTGGGCCCGTGAGCCATGGCCGCTGGGCCTGCACGTCCGGAGCCTGTGTTCCACAATGGGAGAGGCCACAACAGTGAGAGGCCCGTGTACCCCAAAAAAAAAAAAAAAATTGCCAATGCAATTTTGAAAAATAAGAACATCTTGACAAAACACGTGTCAAACTGACCTTACTATCATTCTCAATTAAATGCTCTTAAACCAATTAGATTTTAGGCAAGGTGTGAGATACATTAGAATAGTTTTACAAAATAATAAAAGAGGGCTTCCCTGGTGGCACAGTGGTTAAGAATCCGCCTGCGAATGCAGGGGACACGGGTTTAAGCCCTGGTCTGGGAAGATCCCACATGCTGTGGAACAACTAAGCCCATGCACCACAACTACTGAGCCTGCGCTCTAGAGCCCCTGAACCACAACTACGGAGCCTGCAAGCCACAACTACTGAGCCCACATGCCACAACTACTGAAGCCCGCATGCCTAGAGCCCATGCTCCGCAACAAGAGAAGCCACCACAATGAGAAGCCTGCGCACTGCAACAAAGAGTAGCCCGTGCTCGCAGCAGCTAGAGAAAGCCCGTGCACAGCAACAGACCCAATGCAGCCATAAATAAATAAGTTCATTATAAAATAAAAAAAATCCTCAAATACAGAAAAGTTATGGTGTTTGGCAAAACAATGAAATAATTGTTAAATTCAAGGATCTTAACCAACAAGGAAATACGGGTGATTTCAGACTGGATTTGGGGTTGGTTGATTCAGCAGCTCAATAACGTTACTTAGAATCCATGTTCTGTCCACTTCTCTGCTCTGCTGCACGTGGCACTGGATTCATCTAAGTGAGGGTGGACTCCTCCCTTGGCTGAGCAACTGGAAGGGCACAAGAGAGATAGTGAAGTTTTTCCTGGTTTCCCTTAGTCGTGGAATCTAACCTTCTCTCTGCAATCTGATTGGGCCACTTTAGATCATGTGCACACCCCTAACCCAGTAAGACTCACTAGAGGAATGCCCTTTACTGATAGGCTTGGACAAATCAGGAGCCACTCCTTACTTTGGGGGTGGGATCAGCATCCCCTGAAGTTCCTGGCAGTGTAGAGGATGGCAGCTCCGCCTGAGGCTCCAGGGAGCCTGTCCAAGGTCCTGTTGGGGAGGAAGAGAGGGGATTGGAAGCGTCAGAGGCCATGAACAGTCCCCTACAAGTGGTCCACAAGGCCTGCATGAGCTGGCCCTGTCTTACCTTGCTCTTGCTAGATGCGCTTTGTAAAATTCCCAGGAGGTACTAAATTTCTTTCTCCCTCATGATTTTCTCATAGGCTGATCCCTTCGTGGGGAATAGTCCCCACGATATTTGATATTTGTTGCCTAACTAATTCCTCTTCTTATGTCATCTCACTTAAATGTCATTCTTTAAAGAGAACTTTCCAATCCACCTAAACTAAATTAACACCCCCTCACCCCACTGATGTCCCTACTAGAAGCTAGTTTTAAGTTGTAGTTATGTCTATATTATGTTCATTTGTAGCTCTGTGGGGCAGGGGCGGTGTTTGTTCTGCTCACCAGTGAACCCTCCGTGGTTGGCACACAGCAGACGCTCAAGGAATATTTGATGACTGGATGAATTAGATAGTTCACCCGCTTCTTTTTCTAACTCACATGTATTGTCTTTTTTAAACCTCTGAGACATCTTTGGAGGTTACTTGAATGTAAATATTTCTACAAAAAATATCTCTTCCAAAAGAATGACTTTAAATGAACCTAAATAATAAGGAATGCTTTGAAAGCTTATAGAGTCCAAGCAATGGGACTTTTAAAAAAACTATGTATTTTTATCACATTCAAGTAATTTATGCTTCATGTCAGTTATATAATTAAAGACAAGACTAGGGAAAATTGGCGAACTAGTTAAACTCTGTCTTTGTTCCGCTCCCTGACTAATTAGTAATTATATTATCAAACATTTGTTGAATGCCTTATCTGCACCAGCCATTGGGCTGTGCTATAAGACTTGGCCCTGTTTCACGAACATGTACATTAGGGCCATTCTATCTACTAAAGCAAGAACTGAATGAACACATCATAAGCGTGGGTTTCTACTACAGAGACTGAAGCAAGTAAGTTTTTCTGGTTACTGTTAGATAACTCAATTAACTTCGATTACTAAAACATTCTCGTCTGCTTTTCTAGTCATAGCTTCTACACAGGAGAGGCTTAAGGGCCAGCAATCTGCTGGAAGGGAGGCTGGAACTTGTCTTGAAATCATGTTCACACAGCAAGCATGCTGTTTCTGCTCAGATTGTATGACTATTTGGCATGGCTAGAGATGGCTACCAAAACAATTATGGGATAATTAAATCATTGCCTCCTCCCAGCCACCTCTTGGAACTCCCACAGATCCTAGTTAACTGAAGCATAATTGTATTTTTTTTCTTTTCATAATTGTATTTTGTTTATAAGACTTTCATTTATCTCAGGCTTCAAAATCCACTAAGATTTCTTTTTTTGAAAATAAATTTATTTTTATTTTTTGTTTGTTTTTGGCTGCATTGGGTCTTCATTGCTGCGCGCGGGCTTTCTCTAGCTGCGGCGAGCAGGGGCTGCTCTTCGTTGCGGTGCACGGGCTTCTCATTGCGGTGGCTTCTCTCGTTACGGAGCACGGGCTCTAGGTGTGTGGGCTCAGTAGTTGTGGCGCACGGGCTTAGCTGCTCCACGGCATGTGGGATCTTCCCGGACCAGGGCTCGAACCCATGTCCCCTGCATTGGCAGGTGGATTCTTAACCACTGTGCCACGAGGGAAGTCCTCCAAATCCACTAAGATTTCAGAAACAAAATTTCAAAGGGAGGAAGCAGCAGTGGTCTTCTCTGATAACTTATCGACTTTTTTTCCAGTTGCCCTGGCTGCTTCTCTTGGAGGGAGGCATTGATGAGAACCTGACTCTCAGGGCTGATGTCCACGACAGGCTTCGAGACTGAGAATACTTAAGTCTTTTTTCGTGCGGAGGTGGGGGAGGGGAAGGGTAGTTTTAGACTTTGAAAAGAAAAAAAAAGGAGAAAAATGTGGTTAGAAGGACAAGTTAAAATCTGTAAACTGGCAATATGGAAGCATATATTCACCTACATTATAGGGACATCACGGCATCAAGATCAGAGGGATGTGCTGTGCAAATACAAAGGATGTAATTTAATAGTTTCCAAATGGTTTCTCTTGTGTATTGAAATAAAAAAAAATAAAAGACTTGTTTGTATTTATCCTTCTCACTTCTGCTGAATGGACATATTTCACTCAAGGAAAGCAAAACTAGACAGGTCCTGTTTAATTGCACAATCGGATGTTAATACACTGTTTTTGAAGATAAACACTTTATGACCTCAGAATGAATCAGCTCTCGATGCAAGGAGACATGAACCCAGAGGCAGGAATGCCTGCTGTCCGCTGCGTGTGGGTGGTTGTAGCCAGTGGGGCCGAGCTTCACGGTCACACAGTTTACAAGCTGGATTAGCAAGAATATATGAACTTGGACTTCATTCTCTTTCTCTTTCCTAAATTCTGTTCAGGAAGCTAGGTTTTGTGGGTATGAAATCCTATTGGGGTGAAAGCTCATATTGATAGTGACACTCTTAATAACAGCTAACATTTGCTGTACACCTCTCATGGGTCAGACACTGGGCTAGGCGCTTTTTGCCCCCATCTTTGGAGCCCTCCCCACGCTACCATGAAGTGTATTTTATCATCTCATCATTTTTCTCATTTTGCAAATGGGGACGCTGGCAGAGAGCAGTTCAGTCACTTGCCCAAGATTGCACAGCTGGGGTTTAAACCTAAATGTGCCTGGCTCAAAAGGGGCTTTTGAGAAACTCACAAGCTGATGTTTCACTTACCGGCCTCTTGTAAGGCCCTGTGCCTAATTTTGTGCTCATAATTGTGTGTTCTTTTTCTTAAAGAGGGCCCCCAAAGTATGTTTGCTGTAGTCCTCACAAAGCCTGTCTCCATCCCTGGCTTCACTTCAGAGGCTTCATTCTTCATCTCCAAACTATAGTTTCTAACCAATCATAAATAACCTGAACGTCAAGGACTATCTAATTTCCAACCCAAAGTCGGTGCTCAATTCAACCCAAGGTTTGCACGAAAGCATAGATGACTGAATAAATGTCCTACTTGAAAACTATGCTGTAGGTTGACCATTACTGTAGGTTGAAAACCATGGGATAGATTAAAACACTGGGAAGTCAGAGCACCTTGCGAGCCCTTAAAAGAAATGGATTCTTTCCTGACGTAGAGTAGCAGCCGAGCTTTCACCAGGGCCATAGGCAGACGGGAAGTGTAGATTCTTCTCTCTATCCCTTTATTATTGGCAAATCCCAGAGAATCCCACACTGGTGCATTTGCAGTGACTTCCTTTTTGCAGGCACTTCCGTAAGTTTTGGTTTAGACACAGATGGTAAGGGTTGACACCTATTGGAAGTAACTACCGAAGGAAGTCAGAGAATGTATGTTCCTTGTGCCTCAAATGTAATCTTGTCTCCAAGCAAGGAGCCTGGGGAGCTCTTCAGGACTCTTCCCACCTGGAAATTCCAGCGTCCTGTTGGGATGCATTTTCCCCATGATTTATGCTGAACTACGTGTCAGAATGGGGAGATTCTAAAGAGGATGGACTACACTTGAGAACAATTAGTGGTGGTTCTGAGGCTCACCTATGCTTTTCTGGATCCTCTATCCACAGGTTGCATGCAGTTGTGCTCACCTGACCCAGGGGAATTTGGCCCACCTGAGTCTTGATGGCTTGCACACAAAGGAAATGACTAGGTAGTATATATAAATTAAGGCGAGAGGTATTGGCTCTTGTCTGTAAGAGTGGAACCATTAGCAAAGTCACAAATTGTCTGTTTATCAGGTATTAAGGCTACTCATGGTCTAGTTTTAGGAACTTGTCGCCCTAGTAAGAGGTAACATGACCTAAAATAGGTGGCTTTCTACACAAATCAGCAAATTTAATGTAACTCCAGCTGATATCCTAATGGAATAGAAAGGAGGAGGAAGAAGAGAAGGAGAAGAAGATTAAGAAGAGTAATAAGATAACGAGGGAGTCACTTTCCTTTTCATATATGAATACACATGACAATGTTCAGATACATATGTGGTAATTAAAATATGAACCAGAAATCCCACTCCTGGGTATTTATCCAAGTGAAATGAAGAACTGTATTCACACAAAAGCTGAATATTTACAGCACCTTTATTCATCAGCTTCTTTATTCCAGAACCTGGAAACAGTTCAAATGTCCCTCAGTTGGGGAATGAATAAACAGACTGCCGCCCCTTCATACAGTGGACTACCGCTCAGCAATAAAATGGAAGGAACAATTGATACATGCAACTACGTGGAAGGATCGTAAGGACATTGTGCTGAGTGAAAGAAGCCAGACTCAAAAGGCTACGTACCGTATGATTCCATTTATTTACCATTCTGGAAAAGGCAAAAGAGGGACAGAAAACACATCAGTGATTGCTGGTGGTTAAAGGGAGAGGTGAGGTTTGACTGCAACAGGGCAGCATGAGGGAATTTGGGGGAATGATGGAACTTCTCTATCTTGACTGGGGTGGTTACACAACTCTATGAATTGGGCAAAACTCAGAACTGTATATCCCAAGGAGTGAATTTTACTGTATGTCAACTGAAAAATAAAATAAACCAGTGTTACACTAGTAGAAGTATGGACAGATCAACAAAACAGCATAGTGAGCTAGAAATCAAATGAAACATAGTTAATTAGTTTTGCTAAAGATGGCATTTTAAATCCATGGGGAAAAGATGCATTATTTAATAAACGGTGTTGGGAAAACTGGTCCTTATCATTACAGAAGATACCTACTTCATTCCTTAAATCAAAATAAATTCTAGAAGGATTAAAGATGTAAATGGGAACAAAAATGAGAATAGTAGAGGAAAATAGATTTTTTTAATTAATCTTGGAGTGGGGAAGGACTTTTTAAGGATGATATAGAAGTCAGAAACCATTAAGAAAAAAAACCAAATTGACTCTATAAAACATGTTTAAAAACTCAGTAAAACAAGCAAACGATAACTATGAACTAGTCAACAGACAAATGACAAAGTAGGAAAAACACCCACAGCATACATGATAATCAGAGATACCTGTAGTGGATGCTAGGGTGCCTCACCCAGATCCCACCTACAGTACTGGGGTCTCCCCAGCTGTTGGGAGTGTAGGTGTCTAACAGCTCACAGCTGGGCTCCTCTTCTACAAGTGTCCTGAGCTGCAGGGAGCCACTTTGCACGGTCATCCCCGCTTCCTGGGGACAGCTCTCATCCAATGACTGGTCAGTAAAGGAGTACAAAGACCTGGTCCTCTTGCCTCAAGACAGAACTGTGAGAGGCACCTCAGCTCCAGAGCTCTCCATGGGGGTCAGCTGAGTGAGGCCTTCTACCCAATCCTGCTTTTTTTTTTTTCACTCCCTCTTAGGTCTTGATCCCAAGGGATAAACTCCTGCATGGGAATCTATCTCAGAGTCAAGTTTCTGGAAATTTCAACCTGAGATAATATCCTTAATATGTAAAGAACTTTTATAAATCAACCAGAAAATAGATAAATGAGCAAAAGACATAAACAGCTAGTTTTTTATATGCACCGTAATTAAAACTACCTGTGCCTTTTGTCACAGCAGTTTCACTTCCAGGATTTATCACAGAGGAATAATCTCACAAGTGTGTAAAGCTATATGGTCAAGGCTGTCCATGGGAGCATTGTTTATAATAGTGAAAAATTGAAAGCAATGTCCATCGATTGGTTAAATAAATATCATACTGTGTGGTTATTAAAAACAATGATTTAGATATTTATAAACATGAAAAAGTGTTCAACATTCAAATATATTTCTTAAAATACATTCTGTAAAATAGATTGCACTATACACAACACATATATAAAATTAAAAACGGTCTGGAAGTTACAGAAAAGATTTTAGTAGTTAGTATTTTTTAGGATTATAAGGGATGGTTATTTTCTTCCTTGTACTTTGCTGTATTTTCTGAAATATTTTTATAATGTACAAGTATTACTTGCATAACCAGAAAAAAAAGTTATTTTTGAAAGGATCCTGTTGGATAAGACTTTTGTATAAAATTTAAGCATATTTTCATTTTCACTTTTCCATTTATTTTAACTCAAGCAAAATAATTACCCACAATATTAACCTTAACAGCCATGTATAAACAAAACTCTTAATTTGTGGCTTTGCTGTTCATATTAATCCACGAAAGTCACATACTACCTGTGTTGGACACCTGCTGTTTCTGTGTTTGTTTTGCCTGAGCAGTATCTAGTCTCGTTTTTCAGGTAAGGGGCCCGGTTTGCCTTTGGGGAACATTCCCTCCCCCTCCGGCAGCCAAGAGATTCCTGCGAGGCTGACCCTACAGCCCCGGTGGAGGAGTGGGCCATCCACACCCCCCAACTCTCTAGCCACGAGGGCATTCAGGAGGCTCATGTGTCCTGAATCAGTCCAATGAGAGTGAACCACGGGACTTTTGTGACAACTACTGGGAAAGCAATATTTGCTTTCAACTGGGGTTGCTAAGCTGGTCACAGAGAAGCTTGGAGAACTGCTGCTGAGTATGAAGTCAAATCAGAACAAAACAGAGCAGAGAGATGGAGAGAGAAACGTTCCTGAAGGCAGCGTTGGTGTCTTTCAATCCAGCTGTGCTCAAAGGTTAATTCCTGGACTTTTCAGTTACATGAACCAATACAGTCTCCATTTTTGCTTAAGCCTGTTTGAGTTGAGCATCCCTAGCGTCTCAGAGGATGTGGTATTATACCCATCGTACTATACCTCTGTGGAAAGCAAACTCCTATTCATTTGTACAGTCTTTCACTCATTCAATTAAAATGTATGGAGCACTATCTTAGCTCAGGCTGCCCTAACAAAATACCATAGGCCGAATGGTTTAAACAGAAACTTATTTCTCGCAATTCTAGAGGCTAGAAGTCCAAGATCAAACTGCTGGCAAGGTAGGTTTCATTCTGAGGCCTACAAGATGAAGGCTTGCAGGGGGCTGCCATCTGTCTGTGTGCTCCCATGGCTTTTTCTCTGTGCATGCTGAGACAGAGAGCAAGCTCTCTGGTGTCTCTTCTTATAAGGGTACTAATCGCATCATGAAAGCCCCACCTGCACGACTTCATCTAACCTTAATGACCTCCCAAAGGCCGCATCTCCAAATCCCATCAAATTGGGGGTTAGGGCTCCAACATAGGAATTTTGGCGCATAGACACTCAGTCTATAAGTACCTGGGACCCACCATATGCCAGTAAGGAAAACAGGGGAGAAAAGCCCTATCTCTGCTCTTAACAAGAGGGGTACACTTGGCGGGAACTCAACCCCAGTGAGTGGTCCTTGGGGATACCAGAGTCTCTTCCCAGGTGCCTTCCCAGCTGCCTTTAAGCAGAAGGTGGACCATCATTTGTTTTTCTCTCTGGACACTCTCTCCTGCTGGAGAAGTAGCGTCTGCCTTTTCTTTGGCTCTCTCTGGCATTCCTTTTTTTTTTTTGCGGTACGCGGGCCTCTCACTGTTGTGGCCTCTCCCGTTGCGGAGCACAGGCTCTGGACACGCAGGCTCAGTGGCCATGGCTCACGGGCCCAACCACTCCGCAGCATGTGGGATCTTCCCGGACCGGGGCACGAACTCGCATCCCCTGCATTGGCAGGCGGACTCTCGACCACTGCGCCACCAGGGAAGCCCCTGGCATTCCTTTTTTTGGGGACTCTTCCAGTTGTCTGTCAAGTCAATCAGGCTACAGCTGCCCCTACCTGGGAGGCCTGAGGCGGGCAGTCTGGGCCAGCTCCGCTCCCGGTAGCGGCACAAACGCCCTTTTGCCCTGGAGTCATGCACCTCGTGCTCTTCTCTGATTGCCTGGACTGTCCTCGCCTCTGGACATGGTGAGAACCAGCCTTGGGGGTGGACTTATGTAAAAAGGATAAAGGAAAAAAGTTGCCTCATGCCTAAGTCAAAGGGGTTCTGTGTGAACTCAGTCCAGCCTAGACAGCAGGCTCCATGTTGGGGGTCGGCTCCCGTGGCTCAGAGTCGCAGTCCTTGCTGTCACCTTGTTCTCTGAGCATGGGTTTCCCTTGAGGACCTCATGGAGAGGGGCTGCTGGCCAGAGGACAGGGTCTGGGCCTTCCTGGGCTCCCTGCCAGGTAATCTCACACCCGCAGATGTGTGTGAGGACTTTCGAAGGAAAGTGCTCAGATGAGAAAACTGTTGTGAGTGTAACCCTTTTCAATATCTCTAGCTTGGCCAGATGGCTTTCTCAGAGGTCCCTGTTAGAGAACCTAGGCGGTTGTAGATCACAGCTCCAGAAGGGGTGAAGAAGCCTTCTCAGCAGATTCCATTAGGATAAAGGTAACTCGTGAGGTCATGTCTGGTAATTATAGAATTATCTTAATTAGTTTTTCAATGTATTCAAGGCTTGAGCACACTGGCATTTTCATTAGACAGTATAAACTTTCAAAACCAATCCCCAACACTACAGGAGAAAGTGCACAAACAGGTAGTGAGCCCCTGACCGCACTTGGAGATGGAGGGCCCTAAGCTGAGCTAAGGGATAAACTGTCAGCTGTATGAAGCTACCTACAGCCTTTCGTCTTTCCTCTCAATCCTGGAGGATCAATCTTAATCCAGTGGTCCTTTTCTTTGGTGTGCACATCAGAAGCTCCTGGGGAGCTTTTGCAAACTTCACTTATCCAGTCCTCACCTTTAGAGACTGATTCTGTAGGTCTGGGTGGGGCCCCAGCATCTGAATTACACCAATAAATCTCTAAATTAGCAGAGGCAGAACCAAGACCCGGAGAGAGAAAGGAATTTGTTTAAGGGGGCAAGGACTGTTTGTCAGAGCCAGGCCTAGCAGCCAGGTTTCCTGATTCTGAGCCAGTGCTCCTTTTACTATGTAAGTAGAAGAACAAAGAAACAGGCATTCTTACCCAGACTGCCTAGTTGTCCTCTGTCACCCAAGTGCCCACCTTGAAGAGTGGAGTGTGGCCCCAGTCTGTGCCTGGGAGCGCTGCTCAGTGATTTCTGCCTCTGCCGAACAGACAGACCTGCCATTTGGGGAACAGCTGCCAGATAAATCTGTCCTTCATTTCCAAAGACAAGGCCACTTGCCCTTTGTATTCCACTGTGGCAGACAAGATAGGGAAATGTATGACACATGTCTCCTCCGGCTTCTGTACATGAGCTCCATGCCCTGTGGTTTGTGGTCACTCATTTATAAAACCTGGCTCTCAAAGTCACGGTCAGCCCAAAGTCTTTGATGAAGAAGAACGCACCATTTATGCTATAGCTTCCCAGAGGGGCCTGTCGGCTGCTGGCCTTTCCTAGTGGTCAAGTTTGAATGTGGGCATTTTCACTGAATTCAGGAGACACATCCCACAACATCAGTCAAGTAAGTATTTGTTGAGAGATAGGACACGCCCAGCATCGTGCTTATGTTTAACTCATGCTGTAGCTAGAAGCCATTTCAGGGTGTTGGGGGAACAGAATGTAAACCCCTCAGAACTCTCTTGTGGAAAAACAAGGTCCCCTATTTGCAGCATGCCTAAGAGTGCACTAAAATGCATTACTCCTGGGGGAAAATATCCTTTGGATACCCTGGAAAACTTCCATCCAACCTCTCTCCACTAGGCCTATCTGCAGGAGCTCAGCCACACACATTAACAACCGTCTCAAAAGTGCCACCTTATTTAGAAGAAATCTGGCCACTGCAAGCCATACAGCTTCCTGGCCCCTTGGACTTGCCACCCATTACAACCACCGGTGATTTACAGTTCAGGAGATCCAAAGACTGAGTGGAGTGATTAAAGCCCAGTCAGGGTCACTCTCATGGAGTTCAGAGTACAATCAGAGCAGAAGAGAAACTTGCTGGGTTTCTAGAATCAAAGGACACTAAAGCTGGAAGGCATTTCAGTAGGTCATTTGCCTCACTTGCTTCACTGCAGGTGACCAATGAAAGCGTCCAAGACTACTGATTGTCTGGGGGCAAAGGCTTCATAATGCCTCCAACCTCTTGGTTCAAGTTTGTACTTCCCTACAGTTCTTCCTTAAGTCTAACCAAACACTCTGTTGCTGTAACTCTTTCTGTCATCCCAACCAGTGTTTCATGGAGAGAACAGGGCTTCTCTATTGTGAGGACTCACTTGTTCTTTTGAAGAGTCAACTCCAGGGGACCCTTAAAAGACCCTCTCAGAGAGGCTCTGCGGGGAGCTTCTGCAGGCGGAGGCAGACTAGTCTGTATTTTTAGCTCTTTTGTGCTTTGCCTGAATGCCAGACAATTGCACTTCCCTGATCCACCCTCTTCAAGGATTATTTTCCCCAGAGAAGAGAAGGCTGAAGACGAATCAACGGAACACGAATACAGAAGATAGTGAGCGAAGGTATCCACAACCTAGGGAACTGCAGAGTGACGGCTTTCAGGTTAGCCTGATGGAAGGGATTTTTCTCATTCTGAGGGCTATTATTAAAGTAAAATCTGATCTAGAGGGAGGCTGTGGCACCTCCTTCCCAGGAGGACTTACAAACGGGAGTAGTTCTCAACACAGGGATGATTTCCCTGTGCTCCCCAGTGGGAGAGGAAAGAAAGAGAAATTTTTCTTGGACTCTTTCCAACTTTGCAGTGGCTCTTCCCCTGGTCTGAAAAAGCACCAGTTCTGAGCATTTTGAAAGATCAGTTTGTGTGAGGGAATAAGCAAACTGCAGCTCAATGAGATTCCCTTTGAATTTGGCTCTCACCCTGCATTAAACCAGCACGGACAAGCCTAAAATGAGATGGCTCTTAGATGGTACCCTGGCAAAATTTTGAAAGCTAAAATCTGACATTTTTCTTCTTGATATTTTCGCACCCTACTGCCTCCTTCCATTAGACTGTGCAGTGGGGGAGATGCAAAGTTCTAAGATTATTCCCACGTATAGGATTTGATTTTGTTAACTCTCCTCTGGGGTAAACTATTCACTAGCTTTTGCATCAGTTGCTCCTGAATCACTGCCTAGCATGAAATGCTTCGATTGCGAGAGGTATTTCTCTTAAGCCAGTTCTCCCTAAAGGTAAAATGAGATATTTCAAATTCTATGTAGTCAAGCTTTAAAGAAAAAAAATATGACAAATCTATAGACTGTTCTTTACATCGACATTTCAGAACACTTTCACCAATCTCTTCCAATCTACCAACAAGCGTGTCCATCAATTAGGAAGAACTGACTGAGGCAGGCTTTAGGCCATGCAGTGTGGGCTTTACCCCAAAGTATAAGGTTTAGTCCCTACCCTTAAAAAGTGTCCAAGCTAGGGGGCTACAAGACTAACTCACACATTTAGGTGCTAAGAGGTGTTAGTAATTTAGTGGATTAAAGTAGCCAGGAAGATTTTATTAAAGGGTGTGCAAGGGCTTCCCTGGTGGCACAGTGGTTGAGAGTCTGCCTGCCAATGCAGGGGACACGGGTTTGTGCCCCGGTCCGGGAAGATCCCACATGCCGCAGAGCAGCTAGGCCCGTGAGCCATGGCCGCTGAGCCTGCGCGTCCGGAGCCTGTGCTCCGCAATGGGAGAGGCCACAACAGTGAGAGGCCAGCGTACCGCAAAAAAATAAAAAATAATAAATAAATAAAATAAAATAAAGGGTGTGCAGCCAGAAATGGCTTTCAAGAAAGGGCAAATTTGGGAGAAGCAGAGCAAAAAATAAACAAATAGAATAAATGGGGGGTTGGCGGGGGAGGTAGAAAGTAAATTATGAAAATTTGAACTAGCATTTACTTTTCATTACAGATCATTTCGATCATATAAGAAGAGGCAGAAGCCCCGCGTACTCATCACTTATCGTTTCATGACCAATCTTGCTTCATTTATGCCCTCAACCCACTTTCCTCCACATACATGGATTATTTTGAAGCAAATCCCAGACATCATAGCATTCCATCTATAAATATTTCAGTATTTTACTAGCATTTTGAAATAAGCAGGGTCAAATTATACAGGTCAGAATGTGCTTCAAAAAACAGCCCCAAACCAAAAATCTTGGCGCAATGAAAAGATCCCCCAAGCTTCAGCCAATGGCACGTTTATTCCCAGTTCTATTTGGTTCCACAACGTCTTAGCACATCTGAAGAATCCTTAATTTTTTTTTCTTTTTGGAGGAGGTTGAAATAAAATGTATATGTCCAGAAATACACGCTTTTTGCTATAATGCTTGCACCTTAATGGAATGTTGGAAACATATGGACAAACACTTGTCCCTGTACATCTGCTGCAACTTAAGTATATTTCTTTATTCTATTTTCAACATAGCTTAGAGTGGTATTTCAGGAAGACATGCCTTTCTTAAACCAGAGTCCAACAGAAATGGCCAGTGGAATCTGAGGATGGTGGGACAGTCTGGGGCCAGGAGGTAACAGCACAGCTGGGGAGGAAAGAGAATAGGGTGGGGTGGGGCAGAGAGGGCACAGAGACTCTCAGGGCTCCTGCTGGATGTGAAACTGAGTGGGAGGCAAAGAATGAAAGTGGAGCATGTTAGTTAATCTTGGAACGAGGATGAGTCATACAGAAAATGAGATACTTTCCCACTGATGCTTTGAATAATACCCCTTGACTGGGAAAAGAAACCAACTGAGTGTTGCTTTTTTTTTTTTTTTTGGCCACGGGATCTTAGTTCCCTGTCCAGGGATCGAACCCTGCAGTGGAAGTACGGAGTCTTCACCACTGGACCACCAGGGAAGTGTATGATGCTCTTGATCGTGGTAGAGAAGGCTGTGACATACAGAGTGTGTAGTTGAAGACTGGGCACCCCTCGGAGCTCTTCCACTCTTCCTGGGTGACCTGGAGCAGTCCCTCTAACCTCTCAGGGTCTCAGATCCTCATCTTCAGCTAAAGGAAAGTGGGGCTAGATTATCTCTGGATCCCTGGAGACCTACAATGTTCAACAATTCAGTTAATTGACATGTATTGTAAAAGGGCAGATAGATATGAATTGGGGGTGATTTTAGATGGTGGCTGCTAAAAGTAGGAAGTGGCAGGAGCAATTGAGACAAGCCAGCTCATGTACAAGCTGTCATATGGGGAAATGAAATAATGGCACTAACCCACAAGCATCAAGTACTTATGTATCCGTTCTTCTACTAAGCAGTTTACATGCATTATCTAACTTAGATCTCACAACAGCCCTATGCTTCTAATATTATCACACTATCATGAGGAAACTGAGGTACAGAAAGGGGTAAGTAATCTACCCAAGAAACATTGTCAATAAATCAGAAAGCCAGACTCAACCCAGGATCTATTTCAACTCCAAACCCTAACCACCACTACATTCTCTCTTATTATGCTAGGGTACATAGAATAACTATTAAAGTCATGTATTTTACCTTTCAATCGAAATCTAGAAATCTTCCTTAAATATCTGTCTGACACAGGAGCCAGTCTGAAGGAGGTCCCACTGGCTGACTCTGTGACAAATTCAGCACCAAAATTAAGTATAGTGATGAATTATAAACCACTGAAAAGAGAGGATTCATGAATGCCCTTACTGACGATAGATAGATAGATACATACATACATACATACATAGAATACTGAGGGTTGACTGATAAACGTGGAGGGACCACTGGAACCAGAAAATCATTTGGTAATCATCAGAATAAAGATGGGATCAGACAGGAACCGTCAATGGATGCTAAATTTAAGGGGGGTATGTAAATAAGCAAGATAGTTGCATGTTTTTTTTAATTTTTAGATTTAATTTTATTTATTTTTTTATACAGCAGGTTCTTATCAGTCATCAATTTTATACACATCAGTGTATACACGTCAATCCCAATCGCCCAATTCAGCACACCACCATCCCCACCCCCCCGTGGCTTTCCCCCTTTGGTGGCCATACATTTGTTCTCTACATCTGTGTCTCAACTTCTGCCCTGCAAACTGGTTCATCTGTACCATTTTTCTAGGTTCCACAATATGATATTTGTTTTTCTCTTTCTGACTTACTTCACTCTGTATGACAGTTTCTAGATCCATCCATGTCTCCACAAATGACTCAATTTCATTCCTTTTTATGGCTGAGTAATATTCCATTGTATATATGTACCACAACTTCTTATCCATTCGTCTGTTGATGGGCATTTAGGTTGCTTCCATGACCTGGCTATTGTAAATAGTGCTGCAATGAACATTGGGGTGCATGTGTCTTTTTGAATTATGGTTCTCTCTGGGTATATGCCCAGTAGTGGGATTGCTGGATCATATGGTAATTCTATTTTTAGTTTTTTAAGGAACCTCCATACTGTTCTCCATAGTGGCTGTATCAATTTACATTCTCACCAACAGTGCAAGAGGGTTCCCCTTTCTCCACACCCTCTCCAGCATTTGTTGTTTATAGATTTTCTGATCATGCCCATTCTAACTGGTGTGAGGTGATATCTCAATGTAGTTTTGATTTGCATTTCTCTAATAATTCGAGATGTTGAGCAGCTTTTCATGTGCTTCTTGGTCATCTGTATGTCTTCTTTGGAGAAATGTCTATTTAGGTCTTCTGCTCATTATTGGCTTGGGTTGTTTTCTTAGTATTGAGCTGCATGAACTGTTTATATATTTTGGAGATTAATCCTTTGTCCGTTGATTCATTTGCAAATATTTTCTCCCATTCTGAGGGTTGTCTTTTCATCTTGTTTATGGTTTCCTTTGCTGTGCAAAAGGTTTTAAGTTTCATTAGGTCCCATTTGTTTATTTTTGTTTTTATTTCCATTACTCTAGGAGTTGGACCAAAAAAGATCTTGCTGTGATTTATGTCAAAGAGTGTTCTTCCTATGTTTTCCTCTAAGAGTTTTATAGTGTCCAGTCTTACATTTAGGTCTCTAATCCATTTTGAGTTTATTTTTATGTATGGTGTTAGGGAGTGTTCTAATTTCATTATTTTACATGTAGCTGTCCAGTTTTCCCAGCACCACTTATTGAAGAGACTGTCCTTTCTCCATTGTATATCCTTGCCTCCTTTGTCATAGATTAGTTGGCCATAGGTGCACGGGTTTATCTCTGGGCTTTTTATCTTGTTCCATTGATCTATGTTTCTGTTTTTGTGCCAGTACTATATTGTCTTGATTACTGTAGCTTTGTAATATAGTCTGAAGTCAGGGAGTCTGATTCCTCCAGCTCCCTTTTTTTCCCTCAAGACTGCTTTGGCTATTCGGGGTCTTTTGTGTCTCCATACAAATTTTAAGATTTTTTTGTTCTAGTTCTGTAAAAAATGCCATTGGTAATTTGATAGGGATTGCATTGAATCTGTAGATTGCTTTGGGTAGTATAGTCATTTTCACAATGTTGATTCTTCCAATCCAAGAACATGGTATGTTCCATCTGTTTGTATCATCTTTAATTTCTTTCATCAGTGTCTTATAGTTTTCTGCATACAGGTGTTTTGTCTCCCTAGGTAGGTTTATTCCTAGGTATTTTATTCTTTTTGTTGCAATGGTAAATGGGAGTGTTTCCTTAATTTCTCTTTCAGATTTTTCATCATTAGTGTATAGGAATGCAAGAGATTTCTGTGCATTAATTTTGTATCCTGCAACTTTACCAAATTCATTGATTAGCTCTAGTAGTTTTCTGGTATTTGCATGGTTTTAAAGTATCTCTCCAGGGACTTCCCTGGTGATGCAGTGGTTAAGAATCTGCCTGCCAATGCAGGGAACATGGGTTCGATCCCTGGTCCAGGAAGACCCCACATGCTGCGGAGCAACCAAGCCCGTGCACCACAGCTGCTGAGCCTGTGATCTACAGCCCGCGAGCCACAACTGATGAAGCCCATGCACTGCAACTACTGAGCCCACGTGCTGCAACTACTAAAGCCTGCACACCTAGATCCCGTGCTCTGCAACAAGAGAAGCCACTGCAATGAGAAGCCCATGCAACACAATGAAGAGTAGCCCCCGCTTGCCGCAGCTAGAGAAAGCCCGCACGCAGCAACTAAGACGCAACACAGCCAAAGAAAAAAATCTCTCCAGAAACTACTTATTAGTTCAAGGGAGAAAAAAATTAATTATACAGGGGAGAAACTGGGCAGCACCTTGATGGGTGAGAAAAATTTACATTACCAACAAGGGGCAGGTGGACATTGTGTGCCTCCAGCTGTGATACCCTTAGAAGGACGAAATATCAGTTTGCAATATTCCAGCCAAGAATGCATAAACAAAAACATCAGACAAATGCAACATGGGAATGTTCTATTAAAAAAAAAGGCAAAGGGAACTGTATTCTTTCAAAAATGTCAACATCATAAAAGACAAAGAAAGCCTGTGGAAATGTTCTAGATTAAAGGAGGCTAAAGGGACAAGACAACTAAATTCAAGCTTGACCCAAAACTTGATGCTATACAGGAGGGGGCAGTGTGGATAATGCTACAAAGGACATTATTAGATCAACTGACAAAATTGGAATATGGACAATGTAAATTTATAAAGTTGGTAAAAATGGCGCAGTAGGTGAAGCGGAGCAGAGTACGTGGCTAGAGGAGCCTGTGAAGGGATTCCCACGGTCTCCAGAATCCTGCTGTGCCTTGCTAAGGGTAGGCTTTTCCGTGAGAGATGTGTGTTTTAAAGAAGTCCTCAAGGAATCTGCCTGCTAATGCAGGGGACACGGGTTCGAGCCCTGGTCTGGGAAGATCTCACATGCCGCGGAGCAACTAGGCCCGTGAGCCACAACTACTGAGCCTGTGCGTCTGGAGCCTGTGCTCCGCAACAAGAGAGGCCACAATAGTGAGAGGCCCACGCACCATGATGAAGAATGGCCCCCACTTGCCGCAACTAGAGAAAGCCCTCGCACAGAAATGAAGACCTAACACAGCCAAATAAATAAATAAATAAATAAATAAATAATTTTAAAAAGTCCTCTGGGACTTGCCTGGTGGTGCAGTGGTTAAGAATTCACCTGCCAATGCAGGGGACAGGGGTTCGAGCCCTGGTCCGGGGAGATCCCACATGCCGCGGAGCAACTAAGCCCATGTGCCACAACTACTGAGCCTGTGCTCTAGAGCCCGCGAGCCACAACTACTGAGCCCACACGCCACAACTACTGAAGCCCATGCACCTAGAGCCGTGCTCCACAACAAGAGAAGCCACCGCAATGAGAAGCCCCCACACCGCAACAAAGAGTAGTCCCGGCTTGCGGCAACTAGAGAAAAGCCCGCGTGCAGCAACAATGACCCAGCGCAGCCAAAAATAAATAAATAAAATAAGTAAATTTATAAAAAAATAAAAAATAAAGTCCTCCCAATAAAAATAAATAAAGCTGGTAAAAATGCACTGTGGTTATGTTGAGAATATTCCTATTGTTAGGAAATGTACACAGTTTTTAGTGGTGAAGGGTCCTAATGTGTGGAACCCACCTTCATGTGGTTCAAAAGAGAAAGAGAAAGACGAGAAAGAGCAAATGCTAAGGCAAATGGGGTAAAATGTTAAGAACAGGTGAATCTAGGTAAAGGGTATATAGCGGGGGGGGGGGGGTGTCCTTGAAACTTTTTCTTAAGTTTGAAAATATGTCCGAATAAGGAAACTTTTTTTTTTTTTAAGTCAATCTGATATCACATTAGCAAGTAGTGGTCAATCTCTGAGTTCTCAAATTATGTGGAGGAAAGAAAATAAAAAAAGGAGTGACCTGCATTGAGCCATGAGAATCACAGTCATCAGATGGGAGAAACTTCAGGCTGAGCTGGCTCCCTGCTGTTTAGGGGTTCACCAACCGACCTAAGGAGTTATGTGGATCGCACAGAAAACAGGTTCACAAGTGAACAAATAATGGAATAATTCCACTGTGATAAACACCAGGAAAACCAGTACCTCTGTATGTGTAAGGAAAGATTTTCAGGCATAGGCCTATAGCCCACTTATTTCAACATGAGTCTCCCCAGGGGACGAATTAGTCTGTTTGAGCTCATCTTCCTCTTGCTGCTCCTGGAAATATATTGTGACTAAAAGGTTCTGCCTTAGTTGGGAAAGGCAGTTGACACAAGGAGCAAACTGCTAGCATTAACAAGAACACAATACATGCTAGGGCTTAAGGAAACTCTAGAATGAGTAACAAATTAGTAGACAACGTTTGACAATGGGATTATTATTATTGCCACGGACTTGAGTTACTTACTATGTTCTAGGCCCTTGGGATCCAGAAAGATAAAAGAAATGATCCTTGATCTCAAAAAGCTCTGGGCACAGATGATATCACTTATATGTGGAATCTAAAAATTAAAAATGATACAAATGAACCTATATACAAAATATTAATAGAAATAAACTCACAGACATAGAAAACAAACTTATGGTTACCAAAGAGGAAAGGAGGGGAGGGATTAAAAAATAAGATAAATAAATAAATAGTAAAAAAAAAAAAAAAAGAAGCAGCGGCTCTGGGGGGAGAGAGACATACAAGGTACATCACAGGGCAGCAGATGAAAAGTACCATGAGTGTTTTTGTCACTCTTTGTTAGAATTTATGGAAAAAACAGTCAGGAAAGCTATTGCAGGTGTGTAGCACCAACTAAGTGGTAGGGGTAGGCTTTTTTTCCTTCCTTCCTTCCTTTTCTCTTTCTTTTTCTTTCTCTCTTTCTTTCTTTTCTTTCTTTCTTTCTCTTTCTTTCTTTCTTTTTCTTTCTTTCTTTCTTTCTTTCTTTCTTTCTTTCTTTCTTTCTTTCTTTCTTTCTTTCTTTCTTTCTTTCTTTCTTTTTCTCTCTCTCTTTTCTTTCTTTCTTTCTCTCTCCCTCTCTCTTTCTTTCCCTCCCTCCCTCCCTTCCTTCCTATAAAAATTCATTCTGTTTTCTAATTGCAAGGTACTGTGCCAGACACTTGAGAACAGTGAGATAAAAAATGATGCCGAGGGACTTTCATGGTGGTCCAATGGGTAAGACTCTGCGTTCCCAATGCAGGGGGCCTGGGTTCGATCCCTGGTCGGGGAACTAGATCCCGCATGCATGCCGCAACTAAGAGTCCGCATGCTGCACCTAAGAAGTCTGCATGCCACAACTAAGGATCCCTCATGCCACAACTAAGACCCAGAGCAGCAAAAATAAATAAATAAATATAAATAAAATAAAATTGCTTCACTTACTAAAAAAAACGATGCTGAGAGGAAACGGCAAAGGCACATTTTGTGATTAATTAATGATAATAATAGCTAAAACGTATTTGGCCCTGTATTAGTTTCCTGTGGATGCCATAAAAATTACCATGAATGCAGTGGTTTAAAACAGAAATTTACTGTCCTGTAGTCTGCAGGCAGAAGTCTGAAATGAAGACGTTGGCAGGTCTGTGCTCCCTCCAGATGCTCTAGGGAAGATTCCTTTCCTGCCTCTTGCAGCTTCTGGTGGCTGTTGCCACTGCTTAGCTATCTTGTTCTCCATCTTCACATGGTCTTCTCTTCTGTCTGTCTCATCAGCCTTACGCATCTCTTGCTAGTACACTTGTCATTGGATTCAAGCCCCACCTGGATAATCCAGGATGGCCTTTTCATCTCAAGATCCTTAATTACATCTGCAAAGGACCCTTTTTCCAAATAAGGGAACTTTCACAGTTTCCAGGAATTAGGACATGGGCATATCTTTTGGGGAGGGGACCACTATTCAACCCATTACAGGACCTTTCCATGTGCCAGGCATTGTCCTAAGCATCTTATACATATTAACTCATCTAGTTCTCAACAACTCAATGACATAAGTTATTATTTTGGTCCACATAGAGGAAATGGAGCCATGGTCATTAGGTAACTTGCAATCCTTACCTAGGGATAATGTGGTTTGAGTAGCAGGCTTGTGGAAGAGGAGCGAGAGATAAGCTTGGATAGACAAGGTCACATGCAGGATGCCTTAAATACCTAGATAAAATGGCGTGCCTTATTCTGTGGTTAATGGGCAGCCACTGAAGGTTTTGAGCAAGAGTGTCCTGTGAGCATTGATATACGGGAATATTGATCAGAAAGCATTGCGTTAAATAGATTGGAGGAAGGCGGGAATGGGAGACCTATTAGAAGTGCTCACATAATTGCTCTGAGAGACATATAGGCCTGGACTGGAGGTCTGGCCACAGAAGCAGAGAGGAATGCTTAATAGCTCATCCTTCTTTTCATCCTAACATGTGGGGCCAGATGCTCTTTTCCATTAGACTTATCTTTTCCACCTTCCTAGGTTCCACATCAGGAGGCAATTGAGAGATAAAACAATCTCCATTTGCCCCAATTTAGCAGGCACTGGTTTTTCCATTAAAGGATTGCTCTCACATTTGAAGACACCTGAGTAGCGCCTAGAAATGCAATCCCCGTAGTTTTGATTGTGGTCACTTTTAATACAATGGCACTTTGGGGACTGAAATATGTCTCTCTTGAGTTTAAGAGATGGTCAACTCTGACCTTATGATGGAATAAGCCTTGAAGCCAGTGCAAAGCATAAATAAAGGCAATAACAAGGACTCGTGGGAACGGTCTGTAGATGCAGCTACCATGAGACTAGATCTTCGCTCTCTTCTAGAATCAGCAGACAGGCAGAGGGAAGCATCTCTAACCTCACTTCCCACTACTCTTTTTGGTGACTATTGCTTCTCCTGGTGCTGCCTAAATATTAAACACCCCTTATTCATTTTACGTCTTTTAGGCTCCTTACGAGGATTTGATCAGTAATTGATAGGCTTTTCATGTTGGATAATGAAAGGTTTGAGTGCAAGAGACCCCCAGTCATACTCTGCGTCCTCAGCCCAACCTATTATTCAGACTTCGGGAGCCATTCATGTTAGTCAGAATAACAAAAATATTTCCAAAAGCTGCCAAGTAATTATTTTTTTCTGACACAGTGAAGGCAGAAACTGAAATGCATATTCACACCTGGACCTTGATTAATTTTAAGGCGTGCTTTCCTACAAGGATAAGACATTTGATTTCATTTAAAAATTTTAATATAGAAGTGATATCATTTATAACAAAATAAAATTCAAATATGACAGATGAATATAAAATAAAAAGTAAAATCAAAACATTTTAAAGTTTGAGGGTTTTTTTTTTTTTTTTTGGCATGGGAATAGCTTAACTCCACGGAATAGCCTCTTTCCAAGGTTAAAACAAAAAGCTTCGGGCTTCCCTGGCGGCGCAGTGGTTGAGAGTCCGCCTGCCGATGCAGGGGACATGGGTTCATGCCCCAGTCCGGGAAGATCCCACATGCCGCGGTGTGGCTGGGCCTGTGAGCCATGGCCGCTGAGCCTGCGCGTCTGGAGCCTGTGCTCCGCAATGGGAGAGGCCACAACAGTGAGAGGCCAGTGTACCGCAAAAAAACAAAACAAAACAAAAACAAAAATGCTTCTAACATCTTGGTCCTCAAAGTGTGGTCTGGGAAACACCAACATTGGCATCCCCCGGGAGCTTATTGGAAATTCAGAATGGCAGGCTCCACGACTGACCTTACTGCATCAGCATTTTAATAAGCCACCCCAGGTGAGGGGTCAGTATTTTCCCTAATGTTAGTCCTTTGGAAGGCATCCCAGCTGTTAAAGAAATTGAAAGTAAGAGGTACACAAAAGCAGTAGGCAAAACAATGAGGAATTCACTCTACAGAGTTGTGTGTGATCAGGACCCAATTTTGGAACACACCACTAGAGAATCAGATTTTGGAGTGACCTGTTAAAGAGGTGTCACTCACAAGTAGGCCACCTCCCCTTAGTCCTTATAGTAATTACAAATTAATAAGAAAATCATAGAACCAGAGACCTTTAAAACTGAGATGAATGATAGATTTGTAGTAGTTAGTGCATGTGAGGTCTGGAGCCTCAAACTGAGTTTGTTTCTCCCAAATCTGGGTATGAAGTTAAAAACAAACACGCTGCTGGTGCGATTAGGGCCTCAAAAGCAGTGGGACCTTGAGCAACTTTCTTCATTTCTTGGAGTCTCAGCCCATAATCTGTAGAATCTGCCCTGCAAACTTTATAGGGTCATCAAGCCCCTTAAATAAGGGATGTGGAAGTACTCTGAAAACTATGAGAACCTAGAATGTTGCCATGGTGGGTTTCAAGGTTGGGTCCTAGCTTCACTCAATTAATTGCACCTTGTATGAGATAATATCACAGCAAAATGGTGGTAGCCTGCTTGAAGTAAAGAAAACAATGAGGTAATTAATAAGATTGTGTCACAGTGTTTTCTACACTGTCTAGAAGAAAAGGGTTCTCTGATTCTCATGTTCCAGTCTAGACAAGGAGCCATGGATATTCAATAAGGATCTGTTGAATGAATACACGAATTACTAAGCTTGAGAAAGGTAATTTATCAACATTCATTCATTCACTCAATAAACACTTACTGAGCCAGGCTGGCTGGGGATAGATACAATAATGAACAAAAGCACACACTGCCCTTGCCCACATGGAGCTTACAGCCTAATCAGATACTCAAATGGATAAATGTAAATTGCATCCTTGCTCTGTGTGGCAAAAGATCAGGACAAGAAGCCAAGACAACTTGTACTAGAGTGATTTGACCCAGTCAGAGGGCTTACAGAAAACTTCCCTGAGGAAGTGGCCCTTAAGCTGAGAGCTGAAGGATGAGCAAGAACTAAGGTGGGGAAGAAGGGAGGGAAGAGTGTCCCAGGCAGAGGGAACAGTGTGTGCACAGCTGTTTTCGCAGGAGGGAGCACGCAAAGGCACAGTGATCAGAAAGGCCAGGCCTGTTAGGTGCAGTGATGGGATGAGGCTGGGGAGGGCAGCTAGGGCCAGACCATGCCCAGCCCTGTGCATTCGAGTTTGGCTTGTCTCCTCAGAGCACTGGGAAGCCACGGAGGGATTGCAGCTGTGATGGTGGTGGTGGTGGTGGTGGAGGAGGATGTGTATTTTGAAATGATCAGATCTGGCAGGATCAGATCTTTTTGAAAAGATCACTCTGGCAGCAAAATGGAGTGTAACTCAGACACAGGAGGGCAGAGTGTATGTGCAGAGACAGGCAGGAGACTCTAACAGCTCAGGAGAGAGAAACGCTCCCTTCCGTGGAAGATCCAACTCCTCTGGCCTAGTTCTCTGCTCCCCATACAACCTTGCTTCTGAGAGGCCCTGCCCGCAAGAGAGAGGCAGGCTCTGTGCAATGAGCTCTCCCCTCTAAGACAAAGTGAATAAAGGGGGGGTTATGGCCGGCAAATTAGTCCATTTTGAGTCCGTGTGAATCAGTGTACCCCAGGTAAAATGATAAAAATGTGGTGTCTGAATCTGCAAGTTAAAAATTTCAGCCCTGGATTCATGGTGACCCCAGGTACAGGTAGCCTGAAAGCCTCCCACTCCCACCCACCGTGAGAGTATCAGGCAGGCTGTACCATCTCCTTTACTCACATCTTAACTCCAGTGAAGTGGCCATCTCTCAGAATGCCTCACTAAAAAGATGGGGGAAGTGAGGCCTAGAGAGTTTTAAGTAACTTGTCCAAAGTCAGTAATTTTTAAGGAACAGTTCCCTGAACTTTCTAAAACTCATTAGGCGTGTAATACTTTCAAAATAGTTTACTGGTCAACATCATCTTTATAGGTAAGTAATGGACAGAGTCATAGAAACACATTTTAAATTAAATTATATATTTTTAAAACTTCTGTACCTTGAATTTTAATTACAATCTCCAGCTCCTAGAGTAGAAGGGCTAAAGAAAGAATGGGCAGTCAGCCTAAACCTTAAAACTGACTAACTGTGCCTTCCACAATTTCTGGTATTACATAACACTGCACCCAAAAAATTCACAAATGCTTTTAACAAGCCTTTCTGTATAGGTGTCAGGGCCTTTATTTCTAGATTTAATTTCCAGGCATGACCAGAGATCTTGGATCTAGTTTTCAGTCTCTAAGAAAAATGAGTTTTCCTTTGTTATTCACTCTCACCTGCCATTCTTTAGCTTAACCAACAAATACACAAAGCTCAGTGCTTCTCCTGGGCCTCTCACTGTACATTCTACTCCCTACCCTGTTCCTGTTTCTCCTTTGCTTCCGAGTAGGGTTTCGTGCTCTGACCCTTTCTTTCATATGGTTTCCCTTATACCTCCGAGCCCTTTTGTGATGTTTCTGGGCTTTATTACTGCACTGTTACTTGTTTATTCTTTTTTCTACTGCCTGTTCCCTCAGGAAGCAGCTAAAAATTCAAGCCTTGGCCCTCATGTTGTTGCTAGAGATTTTAGTTTATATTTGTAATAATTATTCAATACATTCCAAAACAAAACAAACAGATCTGATTTCCTCATCATTTCTGCCTCAAGATTGAACATTAGAAGTGATTTGCCATCAACCAAAGTCAGAATGTAATCTGGTTTTCACATGTTTTTCTTCATCTGTTTGTCGACGGTACAGCTTCATACACTCATGATTTTTAAAAACCAAGATTCAGAGGTGTGTCTGTGCTTAGCAGTTTTTGTTTGTTTTTTACAGGAATCCTTTTAAACTACACTTTGGGTTGATAACGTGCAGGCTAGATCCTTGAGCTAGGAAGCTCCAATTTGGAGGAGCTTGGCGTTGATAGAGCAGGGAGAGGTCTTAGAGGGCTCTGAAATTGCAAAGTTTGTGTTAAACATTTGACGTTCACTCAAACTGGCAGTCTTTTTCCAAAAGAAGCATTATTTTCTCATCTTTAAAGTATGCTGAGTTTAGTCAGTTTGGAAGCCAAGCAAATTGTCAGGAGAGTTCTCAAGAATTAGGAAGAAACAGCCAAGCCATCTTACTCATCCTGGGGCCACAACTTCCAGGGGTGGTGGTGAATAATGGTATGGTTTCTCTTCATTTTAACCCCCTTCTGGCTGTGTTAACGCTATGCTAGGATAACCAGCTGAAAAAGGACAAATTTGAGTCAAGCTACTGAAGTATTTTGACTACACTATGCCGGGTGGGGGGAAGAAAAGTTTATTTGACTGAAATGTTTTGCTGTTATATAAATGATATTACTCTTTCTGGAATGCATGATTATGACTTTTTCCAACCTGGAAAATGTACCTCTGACACCCCTCCCCCCTTCTAGGTTATGAGAGTATAAAGCACATTGTCTGGGAAGTGGCTTACAAGAGGAAAAAAAAAAAAAAGACGCTGCACAAAGCAGGTTCTCATGAGTGACTACTGAGTTGAATTGAACCTAAGAGCCTGCTTTTATGTGAGCCTAAACATCTCCCAATTCAGTCCGCTTTGTTTTTGAAAGGATTGCTACCTTGTTTGCTGAGAATCTTTGCCTTCTACACCTCCTTATTGATTACTCTTTGGGCATTAAGCTCTCACACTTGGAGGAATCTTTTTTTCCCCGCCTTGGCCACCCCGCAAGCGGCTTGAGGGATCTCAGTTCCTCTGACCAGGAATTGAACGCGGGCCACAGCAGTGAAAGCACTGAATCCTAACCACTAGACCACAAGGGAACTCCATAAAGGAATCTATTTTTTTAAATAAAGGGACACAGCCCCTCCCAATAGGAGGCAAAATGGTCTTCCAACTGCCTCCTGGCCATTTCCATAGGATATCTTGACCCAAACGTGGCTCCCCAATTTCTATATAGGAGCAGCTGGTTAGAAGGAGGTTTGAAGCTGTGTTTACATACATGAGCACACAAACATCAATTGTCTACACCAAAGGAGAGGAGATTATGGAAGTCCCCAATCCCATCTCCCCATTCCTTAGAGCTGCCACCATCCAGACTTCAAATTCAGCACCTTAAAAACAGGCCCAGTATTTTCCCCTTAAAATCAGCTCCTTGCACCCCCTTCCCAACTTCTTCACCTGTTTAAAGCAATATTTTCCTTGTCAAGTTAAAAACTATCTTTGTTAAATTCTCCTCATCAGCTTTCACTCTCCCAATATCCCGTTAATCAAGTCCTAGCAATTCTTCCATAATAAATGTCTCAGAAATTTTCCTCCATTCTTTCTATTCCAGAAGAACAGAAATAGATGAGGATCTGGCTCTCTAGTCTGGGTGGGGAGATAAGAAACACACCATACACAAGTGAGAAATCTTTTATAGAAATAATAAAAATATTTTTTTAAATGAAAAAACATGCCCCCAAACAAGCCTTATTTAACAGACCCCGAGGCACTGGCTAGCACTACCTTTGTCTTCCAGCAGTCCAGAGCAATTCCAGGTCCTTCCTGCTGTTCAGGGGCTGTGGTGAGGCCTTTGGGAGTCCAGTTCAGGCCACTCTGAGTCCAGCCATCTCTCCACTTATGAAGCAGGAAGGCTTCACTTTCAAATTAGCTAATCTCCACTCATAGCACAGCACATATGTATCCAATCTAAACTAGTGTTGGCACAATTAGGAGTATTTCATAGTAATTTAAATTTTTATATGTTTATATTTTACCTTCACCTGGACAGAAGCTCATTCTTCTGTATTCTTACTGCTCCTCCCCTTCCCCATGGCAACCGACACAGGGTTCTGCTGTTTCTAGCCTATAAATAAAATGTTAAGTCATAGAGCCTTAGAATTTTAAAGTCAGGAGGAATCTTAAGAGTTCCTCTTGTCCAATCCTATAGATGAAGAAACAGGTCTAGAGAGATCGGTTGACTGGCCCAAGGTCACACAGCTGGCTAGTGGCAAAGCAAGGACCAGAACCCAGGTTTCTCCTGCTTTAACTCTGTACCCTAAATGGTCCTTAAATAATCAGTAACAGAAATATCGTACTTCACACAAGCTCTCCTGGGGATGGTGGTGATAGGGGTGATCTGCTTTATTGAAACATTTACAAAGATTCCGTTCAGCCCCTCGCAGGACCGCCCTGAACTAACTCTTCAGCTAGGTGCTGAGCAGAGTCACAAGTTACGTGCTGCACTTGTTTACGAGTCTGTCGGCCTAATCTCGGTTCTCCGGACAGGAGCGCCCACCCGAGGGCCCCGAACACAAGGGCTCCCCTCCCGGACCCTCCCAGGCTGCCGTCTGTCACAGAGCGGCCGCGCGGCCCGCCCCACGTGGACCCGGCTCGGAGGATCAAAGTCTGTTTGCTGCCCGGCGGGGGGCTGCGAGAATCCGCAGCCCCAGAGCAAAAGCCCCGCCACGCCTGGGGGACCCCTCCTGCCCCGCCCTGTCCCTCCCCCTCCTGCTGCACGCGGCCCGCGCCCCCTTCCCTCCCCCACGACGTCCATCGCTGCACCCGGCCGCGGCCCCCAGCCCACGCCCGGCTCCTGAAGGGAAAGGCCCCGCCCCCCATCTGTTGGCGCCGTGACACCGCCCCCTCCTGCCCCGCCGAGCCTCCATCCAATAGTGAGCGCTGATGGGCGGGGCGCGACAGCTGTCGTGAGGGGATCCTGGCCAATGGGGAAGCGTGCCGGGCCTGGTGGGCGGGACGGCGAGGCCTTGTCACGTTCGGGTCCGTGTGAAAACGGGGGTTCCGAGTGCAAAGCAAAGTTTTTTTGTAAACCGTCTGCAAAGGCGGGGGGGCGAAGAAGGCGCCCGATACCGGGCCGAGTGCAGCTGCTGTGGCCGCCGCCTCTTTAGCTCTTCAGGCGTTGGCTCCTCGGTCCGAGCGACTCCGGAGGGAGACCAGCGAGGGGAAGACCTGCGTGGAGAGCCCGCAGATGCTTGGAGCCTTTGCAGCACGGAGCTGCTGGTCGCCCGCCCCCGCCGCTCGCCTGCTCCTGCTCCGGCTCTCGGTCCGCGGGCTCCGGGAGCCCCAGCTCCGCGCCGCCGCCGCCCGCTCTAGGTGTGGGGGCTACTGGGGCTGAGCCGGGCCTCCGCGCCAGCTCCGAGGACGGACGCCTGAGGAGCAGCGCGCCGCCGGCCCGCCGGGGACGTCCGCAGGCGCGGGGGCTCGGCGGCTTGACCCCGGGCTCGCCCCTGTCCGGCCGCCGAGGCCCCACGGCAGACTCCCGAGCGGCCCGGCTCGGGCGGTGAGAGCCCCGCGCCGCTCTCCATCCGTCGCCGGGTCGCCGGCCCTCGGCGCCTCGCCGCCGCCGCCTCACGAGTGTCCGGGCCGCGCTCGGCGGGCTCCTGAGCCGCAGCCATGGGGTGCTGGGGTCGGAACCGGGGCCGGCTGCTGTGCATGCTGATGCTGACCTTCATGTTCATGGTCCTGGAGGTGGTGGTGAGCCGGGTGACTTCGTCGCTGGCGATGCTCTCCGACTCCTTCCACATGCTGTCGGATGTGTTGGCGCTGGTGGTGGCGCTGGTGGCCGAGCGCTTCGCCCAGCGGACCCACGCCACCCAGAAGAACACCTTCGGCTGGATCCGGGCCGAAGTGATGGGGGCTCTGGTGAACGCCATCTTCCTGACCGGCCTCTGCTTCGCCATCCTGCTGGAGGCCATCGAGCGCTTCCTCGAGCCGCACGAGATGCAGCAGCCGCTGGTGGTCCTCGGGGTCGGCGTGGCGGGGCTGGTGGTCAACGTGCTGGGGCTCTGCCTCTTCCACCATCATAGCGGCTTCGGCAACGACTCCGGCCACGGGCACTCGCACGGGGGGCACAGCCACGGCCTCCCCAAGGGGGGCCGCGGCAAGAGCACCCGCACCGGGGGTAGCGACAACAGGGCCCCAGGTGAGCAGGGTCCCGACCAGGAGGAGACCAACATCCTGGTGGCCAATAGCAGCAACTCCAACGGGCTGAAACTGGACCGGACAGGTGAGCAGAGAAAGTCGCCGCCGCAGGTGGTTGGCACTGGGGAGCCCGGACCCCGGGATGGCCCCGGGCAGGATGGCCAGCACGCCCCCTGGTGTCCGAGCCGACCGCGCCGCGCCGCCTACCTGGCCACTCCTTCCCGCTCCGGCACTCACACCCCGCCTCGCCCGGAGGACGCGGCCCCCCTTTCAGCCCGGTGTCAGGAGCCGGGGGAGCGCGTCTGGGAGTGTAGATGGGCACCGTGGTGGTGAGAGCGGGCAAAAGGTCAGGAGGTGACCGTCAGCCCGCTGCGGTCCGCAACCGCACTTAACAGTCTTTACAGGCTGTCGTTTCAAGAGGCTGCCTGATTTTGGCGTTAGCAGGATCAAAAAATGCTAATTTCTTGGGCCTATTGGGAAACGGAGAGAATCCCCACTTGGTCCTCAGTTGTTGGCTGTTAGGAACCTTGCTCTGCCCAAGTAGTTCTTATGCCCTTCAGACAAGTTTCTTAATATTGTATTCGGGGCTATCTAGTGATTGACTTTCCTGAGCTCAAAACCCTCGTTAAAGGTTTCTATCATGAGCAGCAATGTATGTTTCAGTTAATTTTCTAAAATCTAAACCTAATCCTGAAAATCCTAGACTTAGAACGTGTATGGGCATGTTTAACATTTCACTTTAGGATTTTTCATAATCGTACTAAGATAAAAGCGATGGTAATTTATTCATCTTATATTTTTAATGGATAGTTTTCATTCTAAACATTAAGCGCGCTTGAAGGAAATTGGGAAATGAATGTTGAAAGAGACGGGAAAAGGAATCAACCTAATGCCCTACTACCCAAGCTCAGTGATGTTAACAGTTTGTTGTATTTCCTTCCACTTTTTTCCATTTACATCTATTTACCTAGTTGTATGATACCACATAGACAGTTTTCCTCTTTCCAGGATGCAGAATATCATGTTAATGAAATTCAAGTTGTACATTGAAAATGTTTAATAAACAATTGAATTTCCTCTCACTCCCACTCTGCCAGGTGTTATTCCAAAGAATATTAAGCTGCTCTGATGTGTATAATTCCTTTAAAGGATCCGTACGTTTGGTTTAGGAGCTAGTAGGGTAGATAGTGATCATTTAGTTCCAACTTTTCCTGAAGTCTCTGTGATTGCTGATAGGTTTATATTGTTGATTTGTCAGTTTCTAAACCTCTTCTATCAAGAGACTATCATTTATATAAATGATAAAAGTTTAAAAGTTAACACCTTAATGACTACGAAAAGTGACTAGACCTCTGCGTCAGGTCAGCCATTTGTATTAGATTTATCCATAGTTGCGTTTAATTTTGGGTGATAGCGTTCAATTTTGTTTTCTTTTTGGTGTATGCCAACAAGTATAGGAGAATGTTCACAGGACCCCACCCCCACAGAAAAGGTGAACTTTATTTGGAGGTGGGAAGGTAGGAGGGTGGTTAGGAGTATGGGGAAGCAATATCATCTTAATGACTTAATTTAGCCCTGGCCATTATGTCCTGGCTTGTTCCCAGTATGTCAATTTATATTAAATCACTCTGAGCACATTTCTTATTATGTTTTATGAAAAATTTTCACTTCTGTCACTTAAATGGAATTAGGCAAGAATGTTTATATAAACACTTTAGATGTGTTTGATACAGAATTTTTATTTCTTTGTAGATCCAGAAAAGTCCAGAAATGATGCAATGGAAGTACAAGTGAATGGGAATCTTATCAGAGAACCTGACCAGGTGGAATTGGAAGATGATGATGATAAGGCTGGACAGCTTAACATGCGTGGAGTTTTTCTGCATGTCTTTGGAGATGCTTTGGGTTCAGTGATTGTAGTAGTAAATGCCTTAGTCTTTTACTTTTCTTGGGAAGGTTGTCCTGAAGGGGAGATGTGTGTGAACCCATGTACCCCTGACCCCTGCAAAGCATTTGTAGAATTAATTAATAGTACTCATGCAACAGTTTATGAGGCTGGTCCTTGCTGGGTGCTATATTTAGATCCAACTCTTTGTATTGTAATGGTTTGTATACTTCTTTACACAACTTATCCATTACTTAAGGAGTCTGCTCTTATTCTTCTCCAAACTGTTCCTAAACAAATTGATATCAAAAATTTGATAAAAGAACTTCGAGATGTTGAAGGAGTTGAGGAAGTTCATGAATTACATGTTTGGCAACTTGCTGGAAGCAGAATCATTGCCACTGCTCACATAAAATGTGAAGACCCGACATCATACATGCAGGTGGCTAAGATCATTAAAGACGTTTTCCATAATCACGGAATTCATGCTACTACCATTCAGCCTGAATTTGCTAGTGTAGGCTCTAAGTCAAGTGTAGTCCCATGTGAACTTGCCTGCAGAACTCAGTGTGCTTTGAAGCAATGTTGTGGGACACGGCCACAAGCCCAATCTGGAAAGGATGCAGAAAAGGCCCCAGCAGTTAGCATTTCTTGTTTAGAACTTAGTGACAATCTAGAGAAGCAGCCCAGGAGGACTAAAGTTGAAAACATCCCTGCTGTTGTGATAGAGATTAAAAAAATGCCAAACAAACAACCTGAATCATCTTTGTGAGTCTTGGAAAAGATGTGATATTTGACTTTTGCTTTAAACTGCAAGAGGAAAAAGACTCCATTGAAATTCTGTGTTTGCCAAGTAGTGTAATTGAAGTCCTTGTCTGGTCACACAGTTTAATTCTATTTTTGTAAGAACATAATGGGACTGCTTAACAGAGTTCTATATTACAACTTTGTGATTATTAGTGCAGAGTACAGCTATGCTGTAACAGTTTTGGAAAGCCAGTTTTAACACTATGTTACATTTTTGTTTAAAGTAAGTATAAACCTTATATAACATAATGACATTTGATTTCCAGTTTTTCCATGGTAAAAAATTAATTAGGGGGATAAATAAATTAAAATTGTTACTGGAATTTCTCTGCTTTTCTTTTCCCCCAGTGTTATATTTTGTTTATTAGAATTATAAATGCTGGAACTTTAAAAATTCATCAACAGGTTTGTTTCTTTTGACATTTTATGTAATATTTACTTGCCCTTTGAGATCATTGCATAGCATAATGGCAACATTTTAAGAATGACTCATGAAAATTATTAGGAAAAGTTCCTTTTTTTCTTCACATGGGGGTATTTATGATACTGAAGATCAGTTACTATTCTGTATCTTATATTGCTGAGTATTATTCTAACAAATAGTGAAATAATTAACAAATTGAACTGTAGTGTACATATAATAGGGCATATGGGGAGTAAGAGCAGGGAAGAAAGTTTACCAAATTAAATATTTAGATTCTTGTATGTTAATATTCAGACTACATTTCTAAATTATTCTGAGAATTTTAACCTTTTTTTTAAAAAAAAAAAAAAAACATGGTCTAAAACATGGACATGTTCACCAGCATTACTTTCTTTGAAAGATTGGCATTGGGAACATTGAGTTGAAAGTTTACTCATAAAATATATACAGTAAATATTTTTAAGGACATTAAATTTAATCTAATAACTACATGTTAAATGAAAGCTTATTAATCTCATCTTTTAAATTGTGGGTTTTAAAAATAACTTCAGAGTTAGTCCTTTCACAGTGACCAATCATGAATGGATTCAACAGAGCTGTCTGAGCCCAACCAGCAATGCCTGTGCTCTGCCAAGAGCCATTGACTTGGGAGAAAAAAGGAATCTGAAGGTTAATGCAGTTTGGATATTAAATTCTCAAAAAGCAAACTTAGTTACGGCACAATTAATAATTGAGATTCTATAAGTCATTCTGTCTTGACATTGCTCAGATCTTCCAATAGTAGCTTATCTTGCAAGATGCCATAATATCTACACAGGAAATTGTTCTTAGCTATTTCATTGTTGGTATGGATTCCAAATCCATACACAAATATTATTTAAGGGTATTTAAGTTATATTTTTCTTGATAGGGAGGGGTTATGCTTTGTGAAGAAACTAGATTTTTGTCCTCAAAAGGATGGATATTAATATCAGTTATCATGTATAGCTCTATTTTTCTAGAAACGAGGTATCCTGACTACTTTAGTAACTTTTATAGCTGACTACTTTGGGGATGGCTACCTTTTGGGATTTGAAATAATTCATTATCTAATGGGTCTTAAGATGAAAATGGTGGCATTTGACAGTTAACTTTTTAAAGGGATGATCTTTTGTGGTAGATGGTGTGTTTTTTCCCTAGTGTAAGCCTATTGCTGGCAATGGGCCTATTTAAGAACACCCGATTTTTCCAGTGAGAATGAGGTAATTTTAGGAACACAGTTTGTAAGTTCACATTTGCTATAATGGGCCAAAACCATAACCTGCCAATTTGCAATACATCTTTATCATTTAATACTTTTCTCTGATATTGTGTATTTCAATTCCTAAACTGGTAGTTACTTTGAATTTTGCAAACATTTTTTTTAAACATGAAATTGGGGAATCTCATGGGTGAACAAGAGAAAACTTCGAATTGTATCAAGTACATTCCTGATTTAACACTTTACAAAACCATTTTTTGAAGATCTCAAAACAGTTTATGTTATAGAAACATGTCAGTAATGATACAAAAGGATAACTGGTGAAATATATTACATTCAATGAGGTTTTCTTTACAGTGCTCTGTTGGGTCTATTTCTTAAAGGTTGTGTAATGCATAAGACATCGACCGAAAGAGGATTTTTTTAAATGGTGTGTAAGCATGGGACAAGGGCTTTTTTTTCCTCATAAGTGCTTTGAAAGTAACAGCCTTTAGATTTCAGTTATTTCACTTTTGATAATTTTAAGTAGCTCATATGTAACAAAGTGGTACCATAGGATTCTCTTTTTTCAAAGGACTTTTGTCATAATAGCAAAATCAGTGGGCACTGACTCACCTTTTGAGTTTTAGCAGAGAATTATTTATTTCTTTACAATGCACTTTCTAACCCATTTTTAGCTATATTAGCATTATCTTTTTTAAAAATGCTTTTATATTTAAATATTGTGGGATTTAAGTGTCTTTTCCAAAATAGCTTATTCCTTCCTGCAAGAAAATGAGGGAAATACCATGAATCATTAGGCGACTTAAACCCAATATTTAAATGCTGTTTTATAACACTGCATCAGTTTTAGGAGGTGCATCTCGCCTGCTGGCTCTTTTATATTTGAGCAAGATCAGTGTATTTAGAATATGTGTTTAGAAATGTGTCTGTTGTCTCAATTTAGTAAGAAGGAGGTGCTACATGTGCCTGAATTAAAATCAACCCAGACATTATTTCCAAGCCAAATGCCGCCTTAGTGATGAGAGAGATTTAATTCTCCATTGTCACATTTTAGTTTATATGATTTTTTAATAAGGTTTCTTTTTGAAGAGCATCTGCACTATAAAAGTATGGACTAGAACCTAAAAGAATAGTCAAAAACTCACAAACACTTTGCTGTATGTATTTTAACATTTTAGAAAACAATCTATTTGAATAACTAAGGTGTGTAATTTGAACGGGAAAGATTTCCATCAAGAGCACCTTGGAAAATCACAACAGGTAGAAGACTATGTTAATATGTTTGTATCTTGGTAACATCCTCAGTTAATTTTGAATTTTTGAAAGTTTTGAGGGAAAAGTCCTATGGAATCTAATGTGAAGTATTTAGTAGGCTAACTGGTATTGAGTTGAAGCTTTTTACTGTTTTTAAGCAGATACCATTTGATGAAATGTCATTTACCTGCTGTCCTAAGATGTTCATACATACGCAAATAAGGAGAAGAATCCTACCATATAGAAATATTTATTTTAATAGAGTTTCATTTAAGTCATAAAACAGTGTTAAAACTCTTGGGAAGGTGGAGGGTTTCTCGTTTTTTAAATTGAAACTGTCATACAGTGTTTGACCATCTGAAATGGGAATTGTAACAGCACTATTTTGATGTAGCTCTACCAATATTATGTGACAATGCTATTTAGTTTTACTAACAAGCTCTGGAATACTTAGCAGTCATTTTCACTGGCACAAGAGCTTTTTGTATGTCATTCAAGTTAAACTTTTAAACCAAAAACTTTATGGTTTAGTGTCTTTGGCAAAAAGATGCTGAAGGGAATGTAACATACAATTAATATGTGGTTATATATAAAAAGACACAAAAAATTGCCATGTTATGGTTCTGCCTTGAAACAGCACAATGAAGTGTATCAGTGTATTCTGTGATTCTTTATGAAACTTACATGTTGTGTTGTTCTGTGTCTGCCATAGGGTGTCCTTTGGGCCAGATGTGGCACAGTTAAATGCAATTATCATCTCATGAAATGCAGATGCAGATAAAATGTCTTTAGTGCTGCAACATTTTACCTAACTTTTGTATGTTTTCTGACTGTGCGTTGTTTCCAAAGCTGTTCCTACCTCACCATGAGGCTTTATGGATTGTTATGTATTATAAATGTTCTTTATGAGACAGACTACTGTGTTTCTTCTCATTTATTAAAAGTTAAGTAGAAAAATAAACTAATTTTAATATCTAGTTCATTGTTCTGTGCATATGGCCTCCCCTTCTGTGCTAAGCTGGGTTATGTAGAAGAGAGTAGGACTTCAGTCACTGAAAGGGAAATTTCAGCTTAACATGTGTTCCTAGAGTGCAGGGTGACCAGGTTACAGGACAGTGGTGTGGAAGAAAACAAATGTGGGTAAAAATTGCCATTGAAATTGAAAGGGTAACAATACAAAGGCTCATTAACAAATATTAAATGGATAGGAAATGTTTTTATTATAAGCATTAAACTTACAAATTATGTAGTTACAGGTTAACCTGCTCCTTTTGGTACTTGTTATTTTTTTTCTTTAATTTGTAAGCATAGTTACTAACAAGGATTATTGAATATTTTACAATTATATAATCATCTGAAACTATTGACACAAGAGCACATTAATACATGAGTTTGGTTGTATGAGTTCAGGACTGTCATAAATGCAGTCTCATATAAAGAATTTCTTAAATTGTACTTCAGTTGGGAGATAAACAGTTGAGAAATCAATGGACAATAAATGGCAGTAGATAATTAATAGAATTGATAAAGACAATAGACATTCCAAAAAAGGGATAAAAATCTTTGGACAGGATTTGGGTAGGTTAAAACAGAGGGGTAGGGGTTGAGCGGTAAGGGGGTGCAGAGTATAGAGGGTTGAGAGTCCAGAGGTAGGAGATTGTGAAAAACAAGGTTAAAAGTGCCATGTCAACAGATTTGAATTTGGTTTCATAAGAAGAGAGGAAACATTCAATTTTTGAGTGGATAAATGAGAAAGTGGAAAGGGTATTGTACAGGATAGATTTGTAACGGGAAGTAGACAAAGAGACCGGAAGACATCAGTTTACTAGGTATTCAATGCTAAGAGCCTGAACTAGTTCCCAAATACACACGCCCACATCTACATATACAGTACAGCAGTCTCTCCTTATCCTTGATTTCACTTTCTGAGGTTTCAGGTACCCAAAGCCAACCGTGGTCCAAAAATCTTAAATGGGAAATTCAGAAACAAGCAATTCGGAAGTTTTGGGGGGTGGTGGTGGGATGAATTAGGAGATTGGGATTGACATATATACACTAATATGTATAAAAAAGATAACTAATAAGAACCTGCTGTATAAAAAATAAAATTCAGGGCTTCCCTGGTGGCGCAGTGGTTGAGAGTCCGCCTTCCGATGCAGGGGACACGGGTTCGTGCCCCGGTCCGGGAAGATCCCACATGCCGCGGAGCGGCTGGGCCCGTGAGCCATGGCCGCTGAGCCTGCGCGTCCGGAGCCTGTGCTCCGCAACGGGAGAGGCCACAACAGTGAGAGGTCCGCGTACCGCAAAAAAAAGCCCCCAAAAAACAAACAAAAAAACACCTCATGTTTTAAATTGCTGCCTTGCTGCCATTCTGAGTAGCATGATGAAATCTCTCACTGTCCTGCTCCATCCTGCCCAGGGATGAGAATCATCCCTTTGTCCAGTGTATCCTAACCATTAGTCACTTAGTAGCCATCTCATCAGATATGTCAGATTGACTGTCAAGGTGTCACAGTGCTTGTATACAAGTGTCCCTTAGTTTACTTAATGGCCCCAAAGCGCAAGAGTAGTGATGCTGGCAATCAGGATATGCCAAAGAAAAACTGTAAAGCACTTCCTTTAAGCGAAAAGGTGAAAGCTCCTAGTGAGGAAAGAAAAAAATCATATGCTGAGGTTGTTAAGATCTACGGTAAGAGCAAATCTATCTGAAATGGTGGAGAGAGAAAAACGAGTGCCAGTTTTGCTGTTGCACCTTGAACTGCAAAAGTTACAGCCACAGTGCATGAGAAATGCTTAGTTAAAATGGAAAGGCATTAAATTTGTACAGTAAGATATTCTGGGGACTTCCATGGTGGCGCAGTGGTTAAGAATCTGCCTGTCAATACAGGGAAGACGGTTCGATCCCTGGTGCGGGAAGATCCCACATGCCGCGGAGCAACTAAGCCCGTGCACAACTACCGAGCCTGCGCCCTAGAGACCGCGAGCCACAACTACTGAGCCCGTGTGCCACAACTAGTGAAACCCCCGCGCCTAGAGCCCGTGCTCTGCGACAAGAGAAGGCACCACAATGAGAAGCCCGTGCACCGCAACGAAGAGTAGCCCCCGCTCTCCGCTACTAGAGAAAGCCCATGCGCAGCAACGAAGACCCAACACAGCCAAAAATAAATAAATAAATTAATTAAAATAAGGAATGCCTTTCTTTCTAAAAAAAAAAAAAGATATTCTGAGAAAGGGAGAGACACCACATTCACATAACTTTTAATACAGTATTATAATTGTTCTGTTTTATTGTTAATTTCTTACTGTGCCTAATTTATAAACTTTATCATAAGTATGTATGCACATGTGTAGGAAAAAGCATAGTATATATATAAGGTTCAGTACTATCTGTGATTTCAGGCAGCCACTGGGGGTCTCGAAATATAACACTACTGTACTATATTTCAATTGATTCCACATTCTTTTTTCATACTTTAACATTTCTAAAATCAGACTGCATCGAAACAATCAGTGGTATCTTACCACTGCTTTTGGCCAACTTTTTTTCTTATTGGGATGTATCTTATCATTAATGGTTCAGAAAAGAATTATCAGACAATATGGTCTTTCCAGAAGTACTGCCAACATTTCCTAAAACCTTATTTTATGTACTATGCATTGCACATCTGGATGAGAGCTGTTGCTTTTGAATTAGGTGAAAATACTCTAAGAAAGTCAGTGACAATATTGTTTTTAAAGAAATTCCATAGACATTTCCCAGCCTTCAGAATTGAACATTTTTGCCCCCTCCCCACTATAGCCTATGTAGGCTTTTTTCTCTTAAGTAACGTGACACTATCTTCTTTCTTTTTTAAAAAAATTTTTGGCTGCGCTGCGCAGCACGTGGGACCCTAGTTCCTCCCACCAGGGATCGAAACCGCGCCCCCTGAATTTGAAGCACAGACTCTTGACCTCTGGACCTCCAGGGAAGCCCCAGAGTTATATTCTATCTTTATTTCCTCAGGATCTAGCACACGGTCTAGCACACTGTAGGCATTCAAAGGCGTTTGAATGAACATTGAAGAATGGCAGGAGTAGAAGAAGATAGAATGATAACACCATTAATAGCTAAAATATACTGAGCACTTATTATATACCAGCCACATACGTTTTCATTTAATCCTTACCAACCGTTAGCCACATTCCATTATTCCCATTTTACAGACAAATGGATATTAAGTACCTTACCCAAAGGCATCTAGCTAGTAAGTGATGGAGTCAGAACTGGAATTCAGCAAGAGACCCAGGACGCAGCAAGTAGCTTGCTTTCCCATCACTTTGAACCATCAACACCCTATTTCATAACTAAATTCAGAATGAAGAGTTCTTTGAAATTTTCATCCAACAAGTAGCAATAGATAGGCAAAAGAAATGAGAATAAATGTAGAAGTATTTGATATTTATAAAAAAATCAAAGTAGTCATCAGATGAAAAATCAGAACTTTCTTATGTTATGGCTGTGTCATTCAAATTACATGGGGGAGAGGAATAACAATATTTTTTAGAATTTAGGGTCTCCCTTTTTTTTTTTAACGGCCATCAGAACAAAGCCTGCTGTCTTTTTTTTTTAATGAATTTGTTTATTATATTTATTTTATTTTTGGCTGCATTGGGTCTTCGTTGCGCTGCACGGGCTTTCTCTAGCTGTGGCGAGTGGGGGCTACTCTTGGTTGCTGCACGTGGGCTTCTCACTGCGGTGGCTTCTCTTGTTGTGGAGCATGGTCTCTAGGAGCGCGGGCTTCAGTAGTTGTGGCTTGCAGGCTCAGTAGTTGTGGCGCACAGGTTTAGTTGCTCCGCGGCATGAGGGATCTTCCCGGACCAGAGCTCAAACCTGTGTCCCCTGTGTTGGCAGGCGGATTCTCAACTGCTGTGCCACCAGGGAACTTCCTCTCCCTTGGTTTTAATCTAGCTTTGCAGACAGTGCCAATCATTGCACACTAGTTAGCTAAGCTACCACGTGTATTGTTTGAGGTAGTACCTTCTTCACCTGGAGCACAAAAACCTATGGGTTACATATACTTTTATGCTGAAAACAGTGGGTATTTTGGGAACTGGAGAGCAGAGGTGATTGAGCTAAATGTGGATGAGGAGACACAGGGAGAGGATCATCTGCTTTGCAACAGTGGTGCTATTAGCATTTGGGTGAGACAATTTATCACAGTACAGAATTGTCCCATGCATTGAGTTTAGCAACCCTGGCTTCCTTCCACACAAATGTCTGTAGACCCTCCCCTTCGCTTGGCTCAATATCAACACACCCCAACTGTCTCAAATGTCTCCTAGGGAGGCTGTATGGCCCAGGGCAACCATGAAAGACTAACCCAGTGGGTACTCCTCCAGTCTTTCCCAAGTGATCCAAATGCTACATCTAGTCTCCTCCTTTTACCCAGATGGTAACATAGATCCTTTGTGTTTTGTTTGAACTTCAGTTCCATCCTTAAGTCCAGGAACCATGCTTCCATACCTACAGGGTCAAATAGAAAGTCTGAAGATTTGATTTCTGAGGCTCGTAGCCGTTGATAGGACCAGATAGACAGGAACTCCTCTAACAGGTTAAGAAGATTGTTCTGCTTAAGAAAGCAGTGCAGATGTGTCCAACTAAATTGGTCATGGAAACCCTTCATTATCTCTTGAAATATAAAGTAAAAATGGATTTCTGGCAATATTCTGGGGTTCAAAAGCAGTACCCTTTATTGAAGTACAAATTTGAATATTCAAATAGAAATTTAGAAGGATTGACCCTAATTTTTCTTTCTTTCTTTCTTTTTTCAAAAAAATATTTATTTATTTATTTGGTTGAGCCCAGTCTTAGTTGTGGCAGGCTGGCTCCTTAGTTGTGGCATGTGAACTCTTAGTTGCATCATGCATGTGGTATCTAGTTCCCTAATCAGGGATCGAACCCAGACCCCCTGCATTGGGAACATGGAATCTTATCCACCACACCACCAGGGAAGTCCCCCTAATTTTTCTTTCTAATGGTGAAAATGTCAAGGACAATTCTAGACAAAATTTATCAGGACTTCTTTTTTTGGAAGCATAGATTTACAGTATTATGTTAGTTTGAAGTATACAACATAGTAATTCAGTATTTTTGCAGATTCTATTCCATTATAGGTTATTACAAGATAATGGATATAATTCCCTGTGTTATACAGCATAACCTTGTTGCTTATCTATTTTATATATAGTAGTTTGTATCTGTTAATCCCATGACCCTAATTTGTCCTCCCCTCTTCCCTCTTCCTTTTGGTTACCACAAATTTATTTTCTATATCTGTGAGTTGATTTCTGTTTTGTATATACTTTCATTTGTATTATTTTTTAGATTCCACATATAAATGATATCATATAGTGTTTGTCTTTCTCTGTCTCATTTCACTAAACATAATATTCTCTAGGTCCATCCACTTTGCTGCAAAAGGAAGAATTCATTTTTTTATGTCTGAGTAATATTCCATTTTATATATAGAATATGTGATATATATCTATATCACATATTCTTAATCCAGTCATCTGCTGATGGGCACTTGGGCTGCTTCCATGTCTTGCCTATTGTAAATAGTGCTGCAATGAACATTGGGGTGCGTGTATAACTGTTTCGAATTAGTGGGTTTGTCTTTTCTGTATATATACCCAGGAGTGGAATTGCTGGATCATATGGTAGTTCTATTTTCAGTTTTTTGGAGACCTCCATACTGTTTTCTATAGTGAGTGCACGAATTTATATTCCCACCAACAGTTTCTGAGGGTTCCCTTTTCTCCACATCCTTTCCAACATTTTTTATTTGTAACTTCTTTCACTGTATATTTCTCCACTGTATATTCCTGTATATTTGATGATAGCCATTCTGAGAGGTGTGAGGTGATACCTCATTATGGTTTTGATTTGCATTTCTCTAATATTAGTAATTAACAATGTTGAGCATCTTTTCACATGCCTGTTAGACTTCTGTATGTCTTTGGAGAAATGTCTATTTAGGTCTTCTGCCCATTTTCTGATGGGATTTTTTTTTTTTTGATATTAAGTTGTATGAGCTGTTTGTATATTTTAAACATTAACCCCTTGTCATTTGCATAATTTACAAATATTTTCTCCCATTCTGTAAGCTGTCTTTTTGTTTTGTTTATGGTTTCCCTTGCTGCGTGAAAGTTTTAAGTTTATTTAGGTCCCATTTGTTTATTTTTGCTTTTATTTCTTTTGCTTTAGGAGACTGATCCAAGCAAATATTGCTACAATTTATGTCAAAGGGTGTTTTGCCTATGTTTTCTTCTAGGAGTTTTATGGTTTTTATATTTACATTCTTACATTTAGCTCTTTAAGCCATTTGAGCTTATTTTTGTAGATGGTGTGAGGGAATGTTCTACGTTCATTGTTTAACATGTGGGTCTCCAGTTTCTCCAGCACCCCTTGTTGAAAAGACTGTCTTTATGAAGTATCACCTCACACTGGTCAGAATGGCCATCATCAAAAAGTCTGCAAACAAGAAGGACCTCCCTGGTGGCCCAGTGGTTAAGACTCTGCATGCCAATGCAGGGGACACAGGTTCTATCCCTGGTCCTGGTGTATCCCACATGTGATGGAGCAACTAAGTCCGTGCCAACTACTGAGCCAGGGCTCTAGAGCCCGCGAGCCACAACTACCGAAGCCCGCGCGCCTAGAGCCCATGCTCCACAAGAGAAGCCACCGCGGGCTTCCCTGGTGGCGCAGTGGTTGAGAATCTGCCTGCCAATGCAGGGGACACGGGTTCGAACCCTGGTCTGGGAAGATCCCACATGCCGCAGAGCAACTAGGCCCATGAGCCACAACTACTGAGCCTGCGTGTCTGGAGCCTGTGCCCCGCAACAAGAGAGGCCGCGACAGTGAAAGGCCCGCTCACCGCGATGAAGAGTGGCCCCCGCTCACCGCAACTAGAGAAAACCCTCGCACAGAAACGAAGACCCAACACAGCCAAAAATAAAAATAAATAAATAAAAAAATTAAAAAAAAAAAAGAGAAGCCACCGCAATGAGAAGCCCACACACTGCAACAAAGCGTGGCCCCTGCTCACCACAACTAGAGAGAAAAGTCTGCACGCAGCAAAGAAGACCCAACATAGCCAAAAAATAAATTGAAAAAAAAAGTCTACAAACAGTAAATGCTGGAGAGGGTGTGGAGAAAAGGGAATCCTCCTACACTGTTGGTGGGAATGTAAATTGGTACAACCACTATGGAGAACAGTATGGAGGTTCCTTAAAAAACTAAAAATAGAACTACCATATGATACAGCAATCGCACCTGGGCATATATCTGGAGAAAACCATAATCTGAAAAGATACATGCACCCAAATATTCACTATTTACAATAGTCAAGACATGGAAGCAACCTAAATGTCCATTGACAGAGGAATGGATAAAGAAGACATGGTATAAATATACAATGGAATATTACTCAGCCATAAAAAAGAAAGAAAGAATGACATTTGCAGCAACAAGGATTGACCTAGAGATTATCATACTAAGTGAAGTAAGTCAAAGAAAGACAAATATCATATGATATCACTCATATGTGGAATCTAATTGAAAAAAATGATACAAGTGAACTTATTCACAAAACAGAAACACATTTACAGATATTGAAAACAAACTCATGATTACCAGAGGGAAAACATGGAGTGGGGGAATAAATCAGGAGCTTGGGATGAACATACACACACTACTGTATATAAGATAGATAACCAACAAGGACCTACTGTATAGCACAGAGAACCCTACTCAATATTCTGTGATAACCTATATGAGAAAAGAATATAAAAAATGAATATATGTATAACTGAATCACTTTGCTGTACACCTGAAGCTAACATAACATTGTAAATCAAGTACACTCCAATAAAATGAAATTTAAAAAAAGAGAAGACTGTCTTTTCTCCACTGTATATTCCTGCCTCCTTTGTCATAGATTAATTGACTGTAGGTGCTTGGGTTTATTTCTGGGCTCTCTGTCCTATATTACTGATCTATGTGTCTGTCTTTGTGAGAATACCAGACTGTTTTTTGTTTTTTTTAAATTTTATTTTATTTATTTTTTTATACAGCAGGTTCTTATTAGTTATCTATTATATATATATTAGTGTATACATGTCAATCCCAATCTCCCAATTCATCCCACCACCACCACCCCTCCCCCACCACATTGCCCCCTTGGTGTCCATACAGTAGTTCTCTACATTTGTGTCTCTATTTCTGCCCTGCAAACTGGTTCATCTGTACCATTATTCTAGGTTCCCCATATATGTGTTAATATACGAAATTTGTTTTTCTCTTTCTGACTTACTTCACTCTGTATGACTGTCTCTAGATCCATCCACATCTCTACAAATGATCCACTTTCGTTCCTTTTTATGGCTGAGCAATATTCCATTGTATATATGTACCACAACTTCTTTATCCATTCATCTGTCAATGGACACTTAGGTTGCTTCCATGACCAGGCTATTGTAAGTAGTGCTGCAATGAACATTCGGGTGCATGTGTCTTTTTGAATTATGTTTTTCTCTGGGTATATGCCCAGTAGTGGGATTGCTGGATCATATGGTAATTCTATTTTTAGTTTTTTAAGGAACCTCCATAGTGGTTGTAACTATTTACATTCCCACCAACAGTGCAAGAAGGTTCCCTTTTCTCCACACCCTCTCCAGCATTTGTTGTTTGTAGATTTTCTGATGATGCCCAATTAACTGGTATGAGGTGATACCTCACTGTAGTTTTGATTTGCCTTTCTCTAATAATTAGTGATGCTGAGCAGCTTTTCATGGGCTTCTTGGCATTGGTATGTCTTCTCTGGAGAAATGTTTATTTAGGTCTTCTGCTCATTTTTGGATTGGGTTGTTTGCTTTTTCAATATTGAGCTGCATGAGCTGTTTATATATTTTGGAGATTAATCCTTTGTCCGTTGATTCATTTGCAAATCTTTTCTCCCATTCTGAGGGTTGCCTTTTGTCTTGTTTGTAGTTTCTTTTGCTTTGCAAAAGGTTTTAAGTTTCATTAGGTCCCATTTGTTTATTTTTGTTTTTATTTCCATTACTCTAGGAGGTGGATCAAAAAAGATCTTGCTGTGATTTATGTCAAAGAGTGTTCTTCCTATGTTTTCCTCTAAGAGTTTTATAGTGTTTGGCCTTACATTGAGGTCTTTAATCCACTTTGAGTTTATTTTTGTGTATGGTGTTAGAGAGTGTTCTAATTTCATTCTTTTACATGTAGCTGTCCAGTTTTACCAGCACCACTTATTGAAGGGACTGTCTTTTCTCCATTGTATATCCTTGCCTCCTTTGTCATAGATTAGTTGACCATAGGTGCATGAGTTTATCTCTGGGCTTTCTATGCTGTTCCATTGACCTATATTTCTGTTTTTGTGCCAGTACCATACTGTCTAGATTACTGTAGCTTTGTAGTATAGTCTGAAGTCAGGGAGTCTGATTGCTCCAGCTCTGTTTTTTTCCCTCAAGACTGCTTTGGCTATTTGAGGTCTTTTGTATCTCCATACAAATTTTAAGAATTTTTTTCCTAGCTCCATAAAAAATGCCACTGGTGGGCTTCCCTGGTGGTGCAGTGGTTGAGAGTCCACCTGCCGATGCAGGGAACATGGATTCATGCCCCAGTCCAGGAAGATCCCACATGCCAGGGAGCGGCTGGGCCCGTGAGCCATGGCCGCTGAACTTGTGCATCCGGAGCCTGTGCTCCGCAACGGGAGAGGCCACAACAGTGAGAGGCCCACGTACCGCAAAAAAAAAAAAAAAAAAAAAAAAAGGTCACTGGTAATTTGATAGGGACTGCCTTGAATCTGTAGATTGCTTTGGGTAGTATAGTCATTTTCACAGTGTTGATTCTTCCAATCCAGAAACATGGTATATCTCTCCATCTGTTTGTGTCATCTTTGATTTCTTTCATAAGTGTCTTATAGTTTTCTGAGTACAGGTCTTTCACTTCCTTAGGTCAGTTTATTCTTGGTATTTTATTCTTTTTGTTGCAATGGTGAATGTGATTGTTTCCTTAATTTCTCTTTCTGATCTTTCGTTGTTAGTGTATAGGAATGCAAGAGATTTCTGTGCATTAATTTTGTATCCTGCAACTTTACCAAGTTCATTGATTAGCTCTAGTAGTTTTCTGGTGGCATCTTTAGGATTTTTTATGTATTGTATCATGTCATCTGCAAACAGTCAGAGTTTTATTTCTTTTCCAATTTGTATTCCTTTTATTTCTCTTTCTTCTCTGATTGCTGTGGCTAGGACTTCCAAAACTATGTTGAATAATAGTGGCAATAGTGGACATCCTTGTCTTGTTCCTGATCTTAAAGGAAATGCTTTCAGTTTTTCACCATTGAGAAAGATGTTTGCTGTGGGTTTCTTGTATATGGCCTTTATTATGTTGAGGTAGGTTCCCTCTATGCCCACTTTCTGGAGAGTTTTTAATATAAATGGATGTTGGATTTTGTCAAAAGCTTTTTCTGCATCTATTGACATGATCATATGGCTTTTATTCTTCAGTTTGTTAATATGGTGTATCACATTGATTGATTTGCGTATATTGAAGAATCCTTGCATCCCAGGGATAAACCTCACTTGATCATGGTGTATGATCCCTTTAATGTGTTGTCAGATTCTGTTTGCTAGTATTTTGTTGAGGATTTTTGCATCTATATTCATCAGTGATACTCGTCTGTAATTTTCTTTTTTTGTAGTATCTTTGTCTGGTTTTGGTATCAGGGTGATGGTAGCCTCATAGAATGAGTTTGAGAGTGTTCCTTCCTCTGCAACTGTTTGGAAGAGTTTGAGAAAGATAGGTGTTAGCTCTTCGCTAACGCTTGATAGAATTCACCTCTGAAGCCATCTGGTCCTGGACTTTTGTTTGTTGGAAGATTTTTAACCACAGTTTCAATTTCATTACTTGTGATTGGTCTATTCATATTTTCTATTTATTCCTGGTTCAGTCTTGGAAAGTTATACCTTTCTAAGAATTTGTCCATTTTTTCCAGGTTATCCATTTTATTGGCATAGAGCTGCTTGCAGTACTCTCTTAGGATGCTTTGTATTTCTGTGGTGTCTGTTGTAACTTCTCCTTTTTCATTTCTAATTTTATTGATTTGTGTCCTCTCCCTCTTTTTCTTGATGAGTCTGGCTAATGGTTTATCAATTTTGTTTATCATCTCAAAGAACCAGCTTTTAGTTTTATTGATCTTTGCTATTGTTTTCTTTGTTTCTATTTCATTTATTTCTGCTCTGATCTTTATGGTTTCTTTCCTCCTGCTAACTTTGGGTTTTGTTTGTTCTTCTTTCTATAGTTCCTTTAGGTGTAAGGTTAGATCATTTATTTGAGATTTTTCTTGTTTCTTGAGGTAGGCTTGTATTGCTATAAACTTCCCTCTTAGAACTGCTTTTGCTGCATCCCATAGGTTTTGGATCCTGGTGTTTTCATTGTCATTTGTCTCTAGGTATTTTTTGATTTCCTCTTTGATTTCTTCAGTGATCTCTTGGTTATTTAGTAATGTAACGTTTAGCCTCCATGTATTTGTGTTTTTTACATTTTTTTCCCTGTAATTGATTTCTAATCTCATAGCGTTGTGGTCAGAAAAGATGCTTGATATGATTTCAATTTTCTTAAATTTACTGAGGCTTGATTTGTGACCCGAGATATGATCAGTCCTGGAGAATGTTCCATGTGCACCTGAGAAGAAAGTGTAATTTTCTGTTTTTGGATGGAATGTCCTATAAATATCAATTAAATCTATCTGGTCTATTGTGTCATTTAAAGCCTGTGTTTCCTTATTAATTTTCTATCAGGATTATCTGTCCATTGGTGTAAGTGAGGTGTTAAAGTCCCCCACTATTATTGTGTTACTGTTGATTTCCTCCTTTATAGCTGTCAGAAGTTACCTTATGTATTGAGGTGCTATTATGTTGGGTGCATATATATTTATAATTGTTATTTCTTCTTCTTGTATTGATTCCTTGATCATTATGTAGTGTCCTTCCTTGTCTCTTGTAACATTCTTTATTTTAAAGTCTATTTTAACTGATATGAGAATTGCTACTCCAGCTTTCTTTTGATTTCCATTTGCATGGAATATCTTTTTCCGTCCCCTCATTTTCAGTCTGTATGCATCCCTAGGTGTGAAGTGGGTCTCTTGTAGACAGCATATATATGGGTCTTTTTTGTTTTTTTATTATTAATAGATGCATGTTTTATTAAAGGTATAAAGACCAAAGATTTGTAACTTTAATAATCCAGATTCTTATTTTAAATTCACCAACATTATTATTTATTTATTTTACCATTCTTTTTTTTTTAACATCTTTATTGGAGTATAATTGCTTTACAGCGGTGTGTTAGTTTCTGTTTTATAACAAAGTGAATCAGCTATACATATACGTATATCCCCATACCTCTTCCCTCTTGCATCTCCTTCTGGGTCTTGTTTTTGTATCCAGTCAGCAAACCTGTGTCTTTTGGTTGGAGCATTTAATCTATTCATGTTTAAGGTAATTATCGATATGTATGTTCCTATTACCATTTTCTTAATTGTTATGGGTTTGTTTTTGTAGATTCTTTTCTTCTCTTGTATTTTCTACTTAGAAAAGTTCCTTTAGCACTTGTTGTAGAGCTAGTTTGATGGTGCTGAATTCTCTTAGCTTTTGCTTGTCTGTAAAGCTTTTGATTACTCCATCGAATCTGAATGAGATCCTTGACGGCTAGAGTAATCTTGGTTGTAGGCTTTCCTTTTCATCACTTTAAATATATCATGCCACTCCGTTCTGGCTTGTAGAGTTTCTGGTGAGAAATCAGCTGTTAAGCTTATGGGAGTTCCCTTGTATGTTATTTGTCGTTTTTCCCTTGTTGCTTTAAGTCATTTTTCTTTTTCTTTAACTTTTGTCAGTTTGATTACTACGTGTTTCAGCATGTTTCTCCTTGGGTTTATCCTGCCTGGGACTCTGCGCTTCCTGGACTTGGGTGGCTATTTCCTTTCCCATGTTAGGGAAGTTTTCAACTATAATCTCTTCAAATATTTTCTCAGGTCCTTTCTCTCTCTCTTCTCCTTCTGGGACCCCTATAATGCGAAAGTTATTGCGTTTAATGTTGTCCCAGAGGTCTCTTAGTCTGTCTTCATTTCTTTTCATTCTTTTCTCTTTATTCTGTTCTGCAGCACTGAATTCCACCATTCTGTCTTCCAGGTCACTTATCCATTCCTCTGCCTCATTTATTCTGCTATTGATTCCTTCTAGTGTATTTTTCATATCAGTTATTGTATTGTTCATCTCTGTTTGTTCTTTAATTCTTCTAGGTCTTTGTTAAACATTTCTTGCATCTTCTTGATCTTTTTCTCCATTCTTTTTCTGAGGTCCTGGATCATCTTCAGTATCATTTTTATGAGTTCTTTTTCTGGAAGGTTTCCTGTCTCCACCTCATTCAGTTGTTTTTCTGGGGTTTTATCCTGTTCTTTCATCTGGTAGAAAGTTCTCTGCCTTTTCATTTTGTCTGTCTTTCTGTGAATGTGGTTTTCCTTCCATAGGCTGCAGAATTGTCATTCTTCTTGCTTCTGCTGTCTGCCCTCTTGTGGATGAGGCTATCTAAGAGGGTTGTGCAAGCTTCCTGATGGGAGAGACTGGTGGTGGGTAGAGCTGGGTGTTGCTCTGGTGGGCAGAGCTCACTAAAACTTTAATCTGCTTGTCTGCTGGTGGGTGGGACTGTGTCCCTCCCTGTTGGTTGTTTGGCCTGAGGTGACCCAGCACTGGCACCTACCCGGCTCTTTGGTGGGGCTAATGGCAGACTCTGGGATGGCTCACGCCAAGGAATACTTCCCAGAACTTCTGCTGCCAGTGTCCTTGTCCTCACGGTGAGACAGAGCTACGCTGCAACTCTGCAGGAGACCCTCCAACACTAACAGGTAGGTCTGGCTCAGTCTCCTATGGGGTCACTGCTCCTTCCCCTGGGTCCCCAGGTGCACACTACTCTTGTGTGCCCTCCAAGAGTGGAGTCTCTGTTTCCCTCAGTCCTGTCAAAGCCCTGCAATCAAATCCCACTAGGCTTCAAAGTCTGATTCTCTAGGAATTCCTCCTCCGATTGCCAGACCCCCAGGTTGGGAAGCCTGACGTGGGGTCAGAACCTTCACTCCAGTGAGTGGACTTCTGTGGTATAAGTGTTCTCCAGTTTGTGAGTCACCCATCCAGAAGTTATGGGATTTGATTTTATTGTGATTGCCCCCCTCCTACCAACTCATTGCAGCTTCTCCTTTGTCTTTGGATGTGGGGTATCTTTTTTGTTGAGTTCCAGTGTCTTCCTGTCAATGATTGTTCAGCAGTTAGTTGTGGAGAATACCAGACTGTTGTGATGACTGCAGTTTTGTAGTATAGTCTGAAGTCTGGGCCGGTGATACCTCCAGCTTCGTTCTTTTTTTCTCAGGATTGCTTTGGTAATTTTGGGTCTATTGTGGTTCCATATAAATTTTAGGATTATTTATTCTAGTTCTGTGAAAAATGTCCTGAGTAGGGATTGCATTAAATCTATAGGTTGCTTTGGGTAATATGGCCATTTTACTATTAATTCTTCCAATCCAAGTGCACAGAATATCTTTCCATTTCTTTAAATCATCTTCAGTTTCCTTCATCAGTGTTTTATAGTTTTCAGAGTGTAGATCTTTTACTTCCTTGGTTAAGTTTATTCCTAGTTTTTTGTTGTTGCTCTTGTTTTGTTTTTGTTTTTGCTTCTTAAAATGTGATTCTAAAGGGGATTTTTTATTTTACTTTATCTTTCTCATATTACTTTTTCTTTTCTTTTCTTTTCTTTTCTTTTTTTTGCCACTCCTTGCCCTTGCGGCACATGTGATCTTAGTTCCCTGACCAGGGATTGAACCCATGCCCCCTTGAGTGGAATCGTGGAGTCTTAACCACTGGACTACCAGGGAAGTTTCTTGTATTCCATTATTACTGTATAGAAATGCAACAGATTTCTCTATATCGATCTTGTGTCCTGCAATCTTTCTGAATTCATTTACCCATTCTAATAGTTTTTGGGTGGAGACTTTAAGATTCTCTATATAGCGTATCATGTCATCTGCAAATAGTGACAGTTTATCAGGACTTTTTATAGCCTGGAATAAAAGTGGCCATCAATGACACCTGTCCTGGGCTCTTTTTTTAAAAAATATTTGTTTATTTATAAATGCTAGAGAAAGCTTGCTGTGCGTGACTTTCTCTAGTTGTGGTGAGCGGTGGCTACTCTTCGTTGGGGTGCATGGGCTTCTCATTGTGGTGGTTTCTCTTGTTGTGGAGCATGGTCTCTTGGCACACAGGCTCAGTAGTTATGGCACATGGGCTTAGTTGCTCCGCGACACGTGGGATCTTCCTGGAGCAGGGCTCGAGCCCGTGTCCCCTGGATCGGCAGGCAGATTCTTCACCACTGTGCCATCAGGGAAGTCCCTGCCCTGGGCTCTTGCATCAAGTTTTAGACTCCTCTGGAAAGTGATGGTGATGTATTTATTGATAAAGTTATTGGGTCTTGAGTTTCTATACATTATTAAAAGTCAATGAGCTGAAAAAAATTAGGTAGCATATTATAGGGCCCCCTGAAATTTTTCATATCCTAATTCCCAGAGCCTTTGAGTATGTTACCTTATGGTTTTTGCAAGGGTAATTATGTTAAGATCTTGAGATGGCTGAACCCATTATCTTGGATAATCTGGATGCACCCAATATAATCATAAGGGTCTTTATATAAGGAGGCAGGAGTCAGAGAGAAGATATGATGACAGGGATCTGGATGATAGAAGTAGGGGCTATGGTTAGAAAAAGACATTCGAAGATGCTACAGTGCTGACTTTGAAGAAGGTGGAAGAGGCCACTAGCCCAGGAATGGAGGCAGCTTTTTTTTAAATTAATTTTTATTGGAGTACAGTGGCTTTACAATGTTGTGTTAGTTTCTACTGTACAGCAAAGTGAATCAGCTATACATATATATACATGTATACATATATATACATATATACATGTATACATGTATATATGTATACATATATACATGTATATATACACATGTATATATATACATGTATATATGTATACATATATATATATATATATATATAAAGGGTATATATATACCCTTTTTGTATTTCCTTCCCATTTAGGCATTAAGTAGAGTTCCCTGTGCTATACAGTAGGCTCTCATTAGTTGTCTATTTTTTACATAGTATCAGTGGAGATGGAGGCAGCTTCTTGCAACTGGAAAAGGCAAAGAAACAGATTCTTCCTTAGACGCTCCAGTAAGAACACCTGAACCAGGGCAGTCCAGGGGTTTTCTTTAACTATACACATGGTCTGAGATTTTATGTGGAGTTATCAAGCTTAAGGGATAAATAATTTCTTAAGGGATTTGGTGGGAGTCCAGACTACCTCATGTGTTATAACAGGACCCATTCTGGGGACTTCCCTGGTGGTGCAGTGGATAAGACTCTGCACTCCCAGTGCAGAGGGCCTGGGTTCAATCCCTGGTCAGGGACCTAGATCCCACACGCATGCCACAACTAAGAGTTCGCATGCCACAACTAAGGAGCCGGCAAGCTGCAACTAAGGAGCCCACCTGCTGCAGCTAAGATCTGGTGCAACCAAATAAATTAACTAAATAAATAAATATTTTAAAAATAAATAAAAATAAAAATATTGTTTATTAAAAATAAAAGACCCAATCTGAATGAAAGGCAAGTTCATGCTGAGTGAATCAGCCTTGTATGGATTAGAGATGTCATCTTGAAAAGCCCTGAGGCCACCTGAGGCACTTACCACAGCAGGCTCCATTTTCTTCTCCTTACATTTCTCCTCTTGTCTCACTTAGAGCCTGCTCCTGCCTCCTTTCCTCCTTTCTTCTTCCTCCTCTCTCTTTTCTCTCTATCCTGTTCTTCCTCACCCCACCCCTTATTAGGCATATGACCTTGGCTGGTTCAATATCTCTTGGAGTTTCAGTTTTTATATCTGTGAGATGGCGATAATGTATTCTTTATAAGGTCCTTGTGAGGATCACATGGAACAAAAACGAACATGTGTCTACCACATTCTATGCTCTAGCACTGTGCTAAATGTTTTAGCCCATGTAATCCTAATCACTCTGTGAACTAAATGCTAGTACTGTCTTCAATCTAGAGATTAGGGTACTCTTACTGAGTGACGGAGGCTCTTCAAATTCCATGGTATGCAAAATGGTTAGTTCTGGAGTCAGACTGCAGGCTTCAAATCCCAGACTCACTGACTATGCGTTGTTTGGTAAGGTGTCTGCCTTAGTTTCCTCATCTGAAAAACTAGAATAATAGTAATGTTTCTTTTATAGGGTTGTTGTAGATTAAATGAATGAGCATAAGTAAGGCATTCTGAACAATGCTCTCTCTTCATTCAGCGCTCAATAAATATTAGCCAGTTTGTATTTTATTCCCTTCTTTTTTCTTACTTTCCCTTCTTCTTTCCTCCTTTTTCCTTTCTTCTTCTTCTCCATTCTTTCTCTTATGTATTTCTCTCTCTTCCTAACACAATTAGTGCCCCTTAAGACCTTGATTAATCCCACTCTTGACTCTTAGGCTTATACCAGTCTCTTCAATGGTACCACATTTCTCTCTCTTTCTTAAAATTATTAGAATTTTTTTTTCTTCAGGTAACTTCTGTAACAAGCACTACATGCAGGATAGAGAAGTATCTTGACACAAACAGATGTTTACCTAGTGATTGATTCTATGACAGTTATGGGGAAAGAGCTTGGGGGAGGAAGGAAAATGGTTGAGGCGCAAAACAAGAGAGACAATCCCAACAGTTCACGTAGGCTGTGGAGGGAGTGGGCATGACCTGTTTCCATCAATGATGACGGTGTTTGGGTGTGTGCTCTCTGCCCTCATGTTGTTGGGTAAGCCGGTGGTGATTTCTGCAAAGGGCAGAGTCTGGATCTGATACGTTTGAGAACTTTCTAGCTGAGATTCAGGGATTTTATGAGAAATCCTTTTAAGGGACAGTGGTATGGCAGAGTGGAAAGAGTCTTAGATGTGCTTTTCCACTGCACTAACCCAGCAGGTCTGGCCCACCATCGGTAATTCCAGAGAAGCAGAACCAAAGGAGGCAATGACAACCGTTTTCCTCCTCCTCCTCCTCCCCCTTCTTCTTTTTCTAAATCAATGGATAATATAATTTTCACCTTTTTTTTTTTTTTAACTGAACTGTTTGAGAACCCCTGAGTGTGTTGATGGTGAGTAGCTCCTGAGTCAGCAGCTGAACATCACTTTGCTGAACATCACTAGATGCTTTGGGGCCTTGGCTGTCTTAGGGTTTTCTTTTCTTTCTTTTTTTAATTATTTTATTTTATTTAAAAAAATATTTATTTGGTTGTGCTGGGTCTTAGTTGCGGCAGGTGGGCTCCTTAGCTGCAGCATGCGAACTCTGTTGCAGCATGCATGTGGGATCTAGCTCCCTGACGAGGGATCAAACCTGGGCCCCCTGCACTGGGAGGGCAGAGTCCCAACTACTGCCCCACCAGGGAAGTCCCTGTCTTAGGGTTTTCATTTGTATTTTCCATCTCTTAATTATAACAGACACAAGTCACAGAAGAAGCATCTATTTGAAATGTAAGTTAATGAGCAGCAAAAAAATAATGATGCTGCAGAATTGCTTCAATATCTGCTTCTCCAGATTATTGTGTCACATTCATTTGATAACTATTATTTAATAGGGCATTAACCTGTCTACCCTCCTCTAAAATCCAATGTACAAAAGATGGTGCTGATTCCATCCCATGTGGTTTTTCATTTATTGGAAGTCAAGACTGCTCTTGCCCACAGTGTGGGATTTGTGGAGAAGGGCTTGCAAAGAGCAACCTGAAACCTCTCTTACCTCATCATTAAAGCAAAACACTAGCATGTTGTATGTATTAACCCCCCCCGCAAAGAAAAACAGCTAATTTTATTAAGCGAATAAATCAGGTCTTGAAAGCACTTTTTGTCTATTTTTGATGCTGGAACACATAGTAATATATCAACTTATATTTTAAAACTATGTATGTGTATATGTAAATATATGTTTCTACAAATACTTTTTCTTGCTTAAATAAATAAGTCAACTTACACCACTTGTTAAACAGCATTAGGTTGAATTGTGAGATCACATTTAAAAGGAGCTTATAGAACAATTTTTGTGATATACGGACCTAAAGTAGAAATATTGTTTCCTTATACGTCACTTACTCTATGCAAAAGTGACAAAATACCAGGGCCTGGTGCCAAATAAGATCCTGGTGGGACAGGTGTGGTGGTTGCCGGAGGTGGGGCGGCTGGTAGTGGTGGTGGTGAGGAGATTATCCTTGAATGTGAAAGACAAGGCAAGTCACCAGGCTGGGGAGGGCAGAGGGGACAGCTGTCTCTGCTCTTATCAGTGGCAGGGGTAGTGCTGTCGGCATTATTAGTCAGGAGCAACTCTGCTAAGGGATAGGGTGGAGGAGAAGTAAAGGGACATTGTGGGCACCTTTTCTCCATCAGGGCCCAGCATTTTATGCACACAAACCCATTCTACATCCAGGGTGGTGGTTAGGGTATGGGTTTTGGAGAGAGACAGATGAGGACTGGAGTCCCGTGACCTGTTTCCTGTCTTTATCACCCTGGGCACATCACTTTGGTGTCTTTGGGGATAACAGTAGTATAGCTTCATGGGATTGTTGTGAGGATTAAAGGAATAATGCGTGTACAGTCCTTGGCACGGGGCTCAGCAAACTATTATTCGTCCTCACTACAATCCCAGGAGGGAAATACTTTCCTCAACCAACCACAAAATGAGGCTTAGTGAGATTAAGTATTACTCTAGATTATCCGTTGAGATAAATTATTAAACTAGATTGAGTATTCATCTAGGCTAGGCCTAGATTCAAATCTGGGCCTCCAAAGCTCTTGATTTTTCCCTTAATGAACCACTTAAACCTGTGGGAGTTTTCCAGGATTTCGCTATTCTCTGAAGCACAGATTGATTTCATTCAACCAATATTTATTGAATGTCTCTTATGCAGAAGGCACTGTCCTAAGTGCTAGGGACAGAAACACAAATCCCTACCCTTGCGAAGCTTCTGTTCTAGTAGAGACAAGATAAAGAAGTAAACTATCATCAGATTAAATTCTAAGGAGAAAAAGATAAAGCAGGGAAGAGGGCTGAGTATGAATTACTTGTGTCTATGTTGGAGAGGATGGTTGTTGTTGATATTCTAGATATAAAGGCCGGGAAAGCCTGTATGAATGAAAAACAGATATTTGAGTAAGAGCTAAGAGGGAGGGGAAGCAAGCCCCTCAATTTCTGGGAGAAGAGCCTTCCAGGCAGAGGAAATAACAAAGCAGGAGCCCTGAGGTGGGAGCCGGCCAGCTCTTGGAGGACAGAAATGGAGGCCATTGAGGGAAGGTCTCTTCCTGGAAAATATTTCTCTGTTCTTTGAACAGACTGGAAATCAGATTTCTTCCCCAAAGTAGGTTTTCCTAACATTTGGACTTCCCTTTAATCAGCCACCAGCCCTTTGTTGGGTCATTAAAGCCTGGGGTTGAAAAAACCCCGAGGAGCAGGGCTGGTTTAGTGGTGTTCTGGTTTGTTGTGTAACAGCAGTGACTGCCTTGGTGACTCAGCAGAGTTCTGTGCATGAACGTCAACCCACTGGATGACAGGCCCCAGCCCTAAGGCCTCCTAGGTCCCATGCATCCTAGGGGTCATTTCTCTGAGCCTGACCTTGACCTCATCTTGCTGCCTGGACTCCTGGAGCCTTGAGCAAATGCTTTATCCCAGAAGTAGGGATCTCCCGGTTTGATTTTGCCTCGCTGGAAGAAGGAGCCTGCACAGGCGAGAGCATGGACTTTGGAACCGGAGAATTCGTTTAAGTGCTCAGTCTGGCATTCACGAGTTATATAACCTTGAGCAAGTTATTAACCTGCAAAAAGTCTTAGGAGACTAAGTTCAAGTGCGGTGATATAGGGAGCGTGCCTAGCCCAGCGCTAGCTCTTAGTGGAAGCTCAATAGATGGTCACTACGATTATTTTTACATTTTTAGAGCAGAACAGCCACCCCACTACTCTGTCTTAATCCTTACCCAAGACTGATAAAATTGTGGTCCCTGCACGTCCAGAATTGCAACTGAAAATGGGCATCATGACCTCCATATGCAAAGTAGACATGCATTGGAGCAACAAGGACTGAAGTAGGGGCGGAGCCAAATCACAAAAGCTAAATTCAGTCAATGTCTGATTACCTGCCCTTTCCTGATCTAGAAGGAGTTACATGTCTTTCCCATTTGATCTTGGAACACGGTACTCTCCTTTTTCCATTCTTAGGCTCATCATTTACAGATGGATTCTGGTGAATTGAAACCTGTTTTGAACGTGGCAAGAGAGATCACTATTTCCAAAAAATCTATGTTGCGTGTGTTTTAAGAATGTAGGTTCACAGAGGCTTTGGTTTGCTAATTCAGATTTGTCATATTTTGATATTCTGTTTTTGTCTCTGTGTGTTTGCAGAATTCTTTGCTTTCTGTCAAATATATCTGTGGATATCCATGAAGTCATAGATTCAAAGGCTTTTCCCTAGAGTGTTACTTTCCCCATGCATGTGGGCTTTGTTGGGGGTAGAGGGAAGGTCATTGGCCTGGGATTAAACGTTTCCTGGGGAAAACCTACTTGGAACAGTGGAAGTCACTGAGTTAATGCTAATCACAAGCAATTGAAGGCCTGCAGAGATGAAGAAGCTGCACCCCAGCTGCCTTCTCCTCTGTCCTATGGCTCCTCTGGTCAGTGAGGCCAAAACAATCTACTCAACTTTGGGGGTTAAAAAGATAAACTAAGTTTTAATTGCACAATTTATACTCAGATGCATTCTCCTAGTCAATAATTAATATAATACTGATAAGGCTCAAGGAAGTTTGAGCCTTCTATTTGTTTTCTAGCAGTTTTAAAAAAATAATGGCTTTTGAATTTATCAAAGGTTTTTTATTCTATTTTTATGATCATATTGAAACAAGAGAGAAGGGGGCAGGGCACAACATTTAAAAGAATTACATAGCCATAGGACATGACAAAAACTGGGTAGAATCAACTAGATCCAAGATGGTGGAAGATTCGACTTCCAGTAGACCTTGAGCCTCATTATATGCTCATTGTAATACATTGGCTAAATGGCACACCCACCACTGCCATGACAGTTCTGAGGCCAACCATAAAAGGTCCAAAAGGGGGCGGTGGCCCAATTCCTGGAAATCTCCGCCCCTCCCACAAAATAACGGGAATAATCCTCCCACTCATTAGCCTGTGAACTTACCCAGCCCATAAAAACTAACCGCACCATATTTCAAGGCCTCTTTTGTCTTCTGAGATGGCCCACACTCTGTCTGTGGAGTGTGTTTCTCTCTAAATAAATCACTTCTTATCTATCACTTTGTCTCTCACTGAATTCTTTCTGTGACAAGACTTCAAGAACCTGAGCTTCCTTAAGTCCTGAGACGATGTGTGTGATCTCAGTTAAAAGACCATGGTTTCAAGTCCCAGTGTGGGTTTCGGCTGGGTCCTGGTGCGTGGGTTCAAGTCTCAATCTGAGTTACATGGTTTCAATATGGTTTTGTCTTTTAATCTCCATCCCTCTAAGATCCTCAATTTGGTATCATTCAAGACCTTTTCCTATGTATATAAATCCAAATATATATATATTAATATATCTAAATACCTATGTGTATATGCATATATAGGTATTAAATTGATATGAGTTTTATATTAAAATAGGTTTTCAAGCCATATACATATGTATATAAATTATTATATGTGTATATATATATTATTTATATATAATTAATACTTGTATTAATTTATGCAGGATTGTTTTCTGTGGAGGTGTTTCCCAACTGAATCATTTTGCAACTCCACAAAGGTAGTTCTTAAAGATCTACCTTTTCATTTGTAACTGATATGCAGTGTTCCCTAGTGATGAGTTTATTTGGTCAGACTCCTATTGATGGATATTTAGGGTGGTCTAGTTTTTCACTCTTGGAGACAATGTGGCCATGAATATCTTTAACCATGTTTCCTCATGCACTTGGATCTGCCTTTTAAGAAAGTTAATTTTGTAACTTCCCTGGTGGCACAGTGGTTAAGAATCCGCCTGCCAATGCAGGGGATATGGGTTCGAGCCCTGGTCCCAGAAGATCCCACATGTCGCGGAGCAACTAAACCCATGTGCTACAACTACTGAGCCTGTGCGCCTAGAGCCCGTGCTCTGCAAGACAAGCCACTGCAATGAGAAGCTCATGCACTGCAACGAAGAGCAGCCCTCGCTCATCACAACTAGAGAAAGCCTGCATGCGGCAACAAAGACTCAACGCAGCCAAAAATTAATAATTAATTATTTTAAAAATTCGATTTTAAGAAATGTCATGGGGTATACGTAATTTAAAAGATACCACCAATTGCCGTTCAGAATGGCAGTTTCAATTCCCACCAACAATGCATGAGAGTTCTTGAAAATTTTTCAGATTATTAAAGTAAGGTTTTTGTCAAAAGTCTGTGGTACTTCAATTTTGTTTTAATTTGTATATATCTGAATATCAGTAGAGTGTCTTTTCATGTCTTTATTGGCTATTGGCACTGATCTTTCCTCTTCAGTGAATTTCTTTTTATTTATTTTTATTTATTTTTGGCTGTGTTGGTTCTTTGTTTCTGCTCGCGGGCTTTCTCTAGTTGCAGCGAGCAGGGGCTACTCTTTGTTGCGGTGCGCGGGCTTCTCATCGTGGTGGCTTCTCTTGTTACGGAGCACGGGCTCTAGGCACGCGGGCTTCAGTAGTTGTGGCACGTGGGCTCAGTAGTGGTGGCTTGCGGGCTCTAGAGCGCAGGCTCAGTAGTGTGGAGCACGGGCTTAGTTGCTCCGCGGCATGTGGGATCTTCCCGGACCAGGGCATGAACCTGTGTCCCCTGCATTGGCAGGCGGGCGGATTCTTAGCCACTGCGCCACCAGGGAAGTCCCTGCTGGGTTTTTTTGTTTGTATGTCTGTTTTGTTTCTGAAGTCCAGACTTAATTCTTTTATAAAGACAATTTTTTTTTAACTTTCTTTTTTTTTTTTGGCCGCACCACACGGAATGTGGGATCCTAGTTCCCCGACAAGAGCTCGATCCCGCCTCCCACGCACGGAAGCGTGGAGTCCTAACCACTGGCCCACCAGGGAAGTCCCTACAGACAATATTTTTAGAGAAGTTTTAGGTCACAGCAAAATTAGAAGAAGGTACAGAGATTTCCCATCTACCCCCCTATGTGCACAGCCTCCCCTATTATCAACATCTCCCACCAGAGTGGTTACAATTGATGAATTGACATTGAAAGGTCATAATCATCCAAAGTCCACAGTTGACATTAGGGTTCACTCTCGGTGTTGTATAGTCTATGGGTTTGGCCAAATATATAATGACATGTATCCATCATTACCCCTTCACTTTTTCATGTCATTAATTTGGTGAAAAAGCTGGTCATTTGTCCTGAAAAGTTTCCCACATTCAAGATGTATCTGCCTCTGCACTCTGTCTTTAATGTATCCAGTATTTCCTGAACGTAGTTAGATCTAAAATCTTTATTAGATTCAGGTTCAAATATTTTGGCAAGTTTATCTATGACATTGTTTAAGGGGTTGACTAGTGTGTGAAAGCTACCGTTTTTTTGTTCTGTTTTGTTTACATCTTGATTTTGTATTTGGCCATCTTGTTAAATTCTCTAATTAGTTCTAATAATCTGTCAATTAATTTTCTTGAATGTTCAATATTTATTTATTTATTTATTTGTCTGCCTCAGGTCTTAGTTGCGGCATGTGGGATCTTTTGTTGTGGTGCTCGGGCTTAGTTGCCCTGAGGCACGTGGAATCTTAGTTCCCCGACCAGGGATTGGACGGCGTCCCCCGCTTTGCCAGACAGATTCTTAACCACTGGACCACCAGGGAAGTCCCAACTTTACAATTATTTAATATGTATTTAAGATTATGAATGTTCTTCTGACTACTGATATGGCTGAATTCCTACAGATCTTGATATGTACTAATCGCATTCTGGATCTTTTCCAAAGAATGTGTCATCACCATTTTGACTTCTTATTTAATCCAAAGGTATGTAAAACTTTGGGGAGCTATTATTTATTTCATGGTTTCTAATTTTACTGTATCTTGGTTAATGAATGAGGCTGTATGAAGTCAACATTTTGGAATTTGCAGAAATTTCTTTTGTGGTCAATTCATGATCAATTTTGTTCAAATTCCACATGTATTTCATTTGTTTGTTGGGAGCAATTTGTTAATTTGTGTTATTAAATCCTCCATATCTGTAATTATTTTTTGTCTGCTTGTTTAGTCATTTTCTGAGAGAAATGTGTGAACTGTATATTTGTCAATATCTACTTGTGAGTCTATCAGGTTTTACTTTATATATTTCAGTGTGTTTTTTTTTAATTAGTTAATTAATTTTTGGCTGCATTGGGTCTTCGTTGCTGCACGCAGCCTTTCTCTAGTTGCAGTGAGCGGGGGCTACTCTTCGTTGTGGTGTGTGAGCTTCTCATTGTGGTGGCTTCTCTTGTTGTGGAGCACACGCTCTAGGTGTGTGGGCTTCAGCAGTTGTGGCTCACGGGCTCTAGAGCACAGGCTCAGTAGTTGTGGTGCACGGGCTTAGTTGCTCTGCAGCATGTGGGATCTTCCAGGACCAGGGCTCGAACCCATGTCTCCTACATTGGCAGGTGGAGTCTTAACCACTGCACCACCAGGGAAGCCCTCAATGTGTTTTATGCATATCAATATCATCATTTATATATATATAATATATATATATAACTAATATATATATTATATATAATATCTTCTTGAGAGAGTGCTCCTTTTATTAATATAAAATATTCCTTTTTATCACTTTTAATGCCTTTCATTTTGAATTCTATTTAGTCTGACATTTGTATTGTTACACCTACTTTCATTTTCTTTACACTTGCAGGACACATCTTCTTCCATTTCTTTATTTTCCATTTTCCTGTGTCATTAAATATCTTTTGCTCAAAGCCTATGGCTGGATACTTTTTAAAAATCCAATCATAGATTCAGTTTTTTAAGAGTCAAATTTAACCTATTCATATTGACTGAGACTACTGATTTATTTTACACTCGGTCATGCCATTTTGGGTGTGTTTTATATTTCCATACTTTATAGTTTTGCTTTTATTTTTATTTTCTGCTTTTTGTTCCACTTTATTTCCTCTACTTATTAGAAAGTTTTACCTTCTACTTATATTCTTGCAGGTATTTCAACCCTTTAAAATAGTTAACATATATTCTTAAGTCTACTATTTTCTAACAACGTCTAGAATTCAGTCTTATCTATATTAATTCCTTGAGTAAGATATGAAACATGGCATGTCTTTACTTTTCTCCTCTCTCTTTTTACTGCACATCCATCCGTGCTGAGATTTTTGTATGGCATATTTTTTTATTGTGATTTAAATATACCTAACAAAGTGTACCATTTTAACCATTTAAAACATAAAATTCAGTGGTATTAAGTACTCTCACATTGTTGTGCAACCATCACCGCTATCCTTTTTCAGAATGTTTTCATCATTCCAAACAGAAACTGCTTCCCTATTAAACATAACTCCTCTTTACCTTCTTCCGCCAGAACCTTGGTAACATCTATTATACTTTCTGTCTTTATGTATTCACCTATTCTAGGTACCCTACATAGGTGGACTCATATATATTTGTCCTTTTGCGTCTGGCTTACTTCATTTAGCATAATATTTTCAAGGTTCATCTATGTTGTAGTATGTATCAGAATTTTATTATTTTTAAGGCTGAATTGTAAGGATATATGATGTTTGGTTTACCCATTCATCTGTTGATGAAAATTTAGGTGGTTTTCACCTTTCGGCTATTGTGAAAAATGCTGCTGTGAACATTGATATGCAAGTATCTTAGACCTTACTTTCAATGTTGAGGGGTGTATGCCTAAAAATGGAATTGTTGGATCATATGGTAATTCTATGTTTAACTTTCTGAGAAAGCACCATACTGTTTTCCACAGTGGCTGCACCATTTTACATTCTTACCAGCAAGTCACCAGAGTCCTAATTTCTCCACTTCCTCCCCAACACTTGTTATTTTCCACTGTTATGATGACAGCTATCCTAATGGGTGTGAAGCAGCATCTTGTTGTGGTTTTAATTTGCATTTCCCTAGTTACTAGTGTTGTAGAATATCTTTTCATGTGCTTATTGGCCATTTGTATATCTGTTTTGGAGAAATGTATTTTGAAGTCCTTTATCCATTTTTTTTATGTGGGTTACTTGTTTTTTGTTGTTGAATTTTAGGATTTCTTTATATATTTTGGGCATGAATCCTTATCAGCCATATGATTTTCTCCCATTCTGTGGGTTGTCTTTTCACTCTAGATAGTGTTTTTTGAGGCACAAAACTTTTTTACTTTTGATGAAGTCCAAGTTATCTATTGATTCCTTTGTTGCTGTGCTTTTTGTGTCATATTCAAGAAATCCTCGCAAATCCAACGTCATGAAGCTTTTCCCTCATGTTTTCTTCTAAGCTAGTTTTAGGTCCTTCATTTAGGTCTTTGATCACTTTAAGTTAATTTTTGCATATGGCGTAAGGTAAAGGTCCAGTTTTATTCTTTGCATGTGGATACCTAGTTTTCCCAAAACTATTTGTTGAAAAGACTGTCCGTTCCCCATTAAATGACGTTATGGACTGAATTGTGTCCACTCCCCCAAATTCATATGTTGAAGTCCAAACACCCAATACCTCAGAATGTAACCATATTTGGAGACAGGGTCTTCAAAGAAGTGACTAAGTTAAAATGAAGCTGATAGAGTGAGGCCCTGATACACTATGACCGACGTTGTTCTAAGAAGAAAGAAGCATTAGGGATGTGTTTTCACAGAGAACAGGCCATGTGAGGACACAGTGAGAAGATGGCGATTTGCAGGCCAAAGAGAGAGGTCTCAGGAGAAATCAAACTGAATTTAGTAATTTTAAATCTTCCAATCCATGAGCGTGGCTGTCCTTCCATGTCATCCATGTTGATATTACAAAGAGTAATTACCAAATTTAACAAAGGTCTAGTTCTAGGAATTTTTGTTTGTTTTTGCTTGTTTTTGCAATAAACGTTTATATATACCTAAATATAGATACAACATACAAATATGTATGTTGTACCAATAGATATACATACGCACATACATATATACATACATAACACTTTTTATATGTACACATACACAGACACACATATGTATTTCAGCTTACTACTTTTTTTTTAAGTAAATTTATTTATTTTTGGCTGTGTTGGGTCTTTGTTGCTGCCCGCGGGCTTTCTCTAGTTGAGCCGAGCTGGGGCTACTCTTCGTTGCGGTGTGCAGGCTTCTCATTGCGGTGGCTCCTCTTGTTGCAGAGCACGGGCTCTAGGTATACAGGCTTCAGTAGCTGTGGCTCGCGGGCTCTAGAGCACAGGCTCAGTAGTTGTGGCGCACAGGCTTAGTTGCTCCACGGCATGTGGGATCTTCCAGGACCAGGGATCGAACCCGTGTCCCCTGCATTGGCAGGCGGATTCTTAACCATTGTGCCACCAGGGAAGTCCCCAGCTTACTACTTCTTGAAACTTACGTATTCCTCATGGATTCATTTTTCTCCTTTGGGGGATATATCTTTATTTCAGAGAGAGTCTAGTTTGGCTGGACAAGGAATTCTAGGTTCTGTTATTTCCCCTTAACACCTTAGTCTTTGCAAACACCCTTGAAGGGAGGTACACTTATCCCTATTTGACAGATGTAGCTGCAGAGGCTTGGGGAAGTGAAGTAGTTTGCCCAAAGCCACAGAGTTAAAACAAGGCAAACTGGGATTCGAACCCAACTCTTGCTTGTTCCAAGCTCAGATACCGAGGCACCTCTCAAAATACCAGGCTACCCTATGAGAGTGGACAGAAGGCTCTCAACTGTTTCCTCTGTCCCATCTTCTTCTTCCCTTCCCCAAAAATGGACAGAATTTTTTCTCCCCACAGGTGAATCTATCAACCAATGAATCAACCTCACTGTATTTAGATTTTTTAAGAGTAGGAACTGGGAGGGCTTCCCTGGTGGCGCAGTGGTTGAGAGTCCGCCTGCCGATGCAGGGAACACGGGTTCGTGCCCTGCTCCGGGAGGATCCTGCGTGCCGCGGAGCGGCTGGGCCCGTGAGCCATGGCCGCTGAGCCTGCGCGTCCGGAGCCTGTGCTCCGCAACGGGAGAGGCCACAACGGTGAGAGGCCCGCGTACCGCAAAAAAAAAGTAGGAACTGGGAAAAGAGGAACATTTCTCAGGTCAGGAGAAAGCGGAGATGCTGGATGGACATGAGTGCTGAGCTGGAAGAGCCAGAAGGAGACTGCTCTCTGTCTGAATGGCTGGTTCCCTTGTCTGGCCTGTCATCTTTCAGGGAGCTCCCTTCTGTCTGATCTCTGTTGCCAGTAGCCCCGCACTTGTAGGATGCCTGATCTGGGACTGGCCTGTAACCTGTGGTGACAGAGGTGACCTGGCTGCTCGTGGCTCATCCTGGCACTCCCCACAAGGCCCTGCAGCCTCGTGAGGTGGTGTGTGCCAGGTGAGGCCACTAGAGCAGGGCTCGGAAGGTCAGCGGCTGGCAAGAATCCTGCAACCCGGCATGTGAGAAGGTAAGAAAGAACCCTGAACTCCTGAGTGCCTGGAGATGGAACATTCTGCCTCGCTCACTGTGATTTCCCTCCCGCTTCCTCGGCAAAGTTAAATAATTAGGTGCATCTTGGCAGCAAAGTCAAAATTAATTTTGCTTCCTTCTGCAGTGTAAGTCCAGCTGCGTTGGGAAGGGAGGGGTCCTTGTGAGGTATTTCCACCTTGGCTTGATTTATTAGTTTAGTAGAAATGGACTTTTTGTTCTTAACGGTAGGTTATTAAAACCCTCAAGGAATGTGCAGAAGGCAACTTCAGTTTGAGGAGCCAGTAGGCCAAAGAGGTGCTGAATAAATAGTCTAGTTGTTTGGATAGCTGGAGTGTTGTTAAGAGGGAGCTTGAAACTGAGGGCTGCCCCAGGGCTGAGCGTCCTGGCTCCTGGGGGCTCCGTGCTCAGAGGGTCTGCAGGCGGCATCTGCTCCCCACTCAGCCCCCATGCCTTCCTCACCTACTGTCTGGGGGACAGAGAAGCTCAGCTGGTCTCTCGCCCCTTGGACTTGACCTCCCCTGAAATCTGTTTAGGTCAAGGAGTGCAGGAGGACAAGCAGGGGTGGACTGGGTGACAAGGGAGGTGGGAGAATGTCACCTCGGGCATGTTCTAAAGCTTCCTGGAGCAGTGAGGCCTCAGCAGGGTGAAGCAGGCTCCCAAGTGCAGGAGGTTTGGAGGAAGGTGGCGGGGGCAGCAACCTGTCTCTGTAAAGGGCTTGATTGAGCTGCTGACTCAGAAGAACAGAGCTGATTACCCATAATTACAGCCCTGTGTGGTATTGAGTCTTGTCAAAATGCAGAGACCTCCTTAGTCCCAGAGCCCTCTGCTCCTTCTAAGTGGAAGAGGCCTTTCTAGAAAGCAAATAATCCTATCTCCCCACAAAGACAAGAGTCACTTTCTAGAAGAGGTCTTCTCCCTCCTGGAGCCCAGGGAAGTTTTTCCAGACGCAGCCATGATCATGTCAGCCCTCCTCCAGTGTTTAGCAAGCCCAGCAAGCCTGCTGATCTGGCTCCTGCCCACCTCTCAGCCTCATCTATCACCTGTGAGCCCCAGAGCTACTCATTAAATGAATGCAACAAAGAGTAATGAACACCTACCATGAGCTAGGCATTGTTTTAGGTTTTGAGGATACTCCTGTGAACCTCACTGTCCTTGATCATTTGAATCATTTGAGCAAAGGCCTAAAAGAAAACAAAGCACAAGTCAGACATGGAGGAAGGGCATGGCAGGAAGAGAGAGCAGCAAGTGCAAAGGTCCTGAGGTGGGAACAAGCTTTCCATGCTCGAGAAAAACAAGGAGGCCAGTGTGGCCAAAACAGAATAGGAGACAGAAGATAGGATCCAAAAAGTACCAGGGCATTTGCACTTTGGCTTTTATTCTGAGTGAGATGGAGGATTTTGAGCTGAGTACAATATGATCTGACTTCGGTTTTAAGTGGATTGTCTCACTGCTTTCTTGAGAATATAATGAAGGAGGGCGGGGGCAAGATTAGTTAGGAAGCTCTTGTAATGATCCAGGAGAGGGGTCATGGAGGCTTGGACACAGACCTAGTGCTGGAGGCGGTGAGTGGTGGCCAAATTCCAGACACACTCTGCAGAGTTGTCAGAGTTGCCTGACGGATTGGATAGGGGTATGAGAGAGACTGAGGGGTCAGAGATGACTCCAAGCTTTCCCCCCAAACAACTAGAAGGATGGATTGGTCACACAGAGAGATGGGAAGACTATAGGAGAAGCAGGTTTGGGGGACCAGATCTGGAATTTGGTGTTTGATGTCTTAAATTTGATATAACTGTTAAACATTCCAGAGAAGGTATCAAATAGGTATTTGGATGTTCGAGTCTGGAATTCAGTGGAGTGATCTGGCTGGAAATATAAAGTTAGGAGTTGGCAGCTAAAGGAGGTATTTAAAGCCATGAGCCTGGTTGAGAATGGGCCTAAATAAGTATCATGACCACCAATCTCAATGGGCTTTCGAGGAGATAGTGAAGTACAAGGAGAGAGCTCTAGGGCACTTCAATGTTTTGGGGTCGGGAGACGGAAAAGAGCCAGCGAAGGACACAGAGAAGGAGGAGCCAGTGAGGTAGGAGGGAAACCAGGAGGAGGCAGTGTCCTGGAGGCCAGGGGAGGAAAGTGTTTCGAGGAATGAGTGATCAAGGGGGTTAAAATGTCCTGAGGGGTCAAGTGAGATGGGAACCAAGAATCAATTATTTGGCAAGGAATTGGTCACCTAGAGGTGTGTTTTGTGGAGAGGTGAGGGGGAAATAACTGATGAAAGTAGGGTAAAGAGAGAATGGAGGTTAGGAATTAAAGGCAGTATGGGTGACCCTTTTGAAGAGTTTTGCTATAAAGTGAAGCAGAGAGATGGAGCGGTAGCTGGTAGGGGATGTGGGATTAGGAGAGGGCTAGTTTTGAAAGATAGGAGAAATAGCAATATATTCCTAGGCTAATGGGAGTGATCTGATAGAGGGTGAAAATCTGACGATGAAGGAGAGAAACTGTTGGAGTCTAAGTCCTTGGATAGATGAGAGAGGATGGGCTCTAGTGAAGGCTTTGGCTTCATGTAGGAGCGTAAACAGTTCATCCACACTAACAGGAGGAAAAGCATAATATAGTGGTCCAGACGTAAGCTGGCAGATGCGGTGGGAGCATGTGGAAGTGTTCTTATAATTACTTGTGCTTCCTCAGTCAAATGGGAAGTAAATGCAGCAGTTGAGATTTGATGACAGAGGAGGAGGTGTTGGGAAGAGAGGGGAACATATGAAACAGTCCTCTTGGAGGGTGGGAGGGTGGATGGAAGAGGGAAATGAGGTGGGATGGCTGGCAAGCAGAAGCGTCTACTTGACCTTAATTGGCTCTGAATTTAAAGTAAGCTCAGTTAGCACCGTTGATGTTTTCTAGACATGATTAGCTGTTGAAGTGCGGGTGTTAAATAGGTAGAGAGCTAGAATTAAACAAAGTTGGTGTTTTTCCAGAAGGGTACAGTGAAGAGTACACTACAGGGGCAAGGGAGTTGAGTTGAGTGATTATAATGATTGATTGGATCATCTAAACTGGGGAAGAAGGGCATTGGGGAGTTGAAAGGAAAAGGAAAGGTGGGCAGGTCTCAGGTGACTGAAGAATTATTGGAGTTCGGTACTAGAGGGCGTGAATTGGGAAGATGGGAAGGTAAGAGGCATGAAATTGAGATTATGTAGCTATTGGTAATAACATATCTAGGGCATGACCACGGAGTGAGTAGCTGAAGTGAGGTAGAGGACAAGACCACTAGAAGTCAAGGCGTCAAGGCATCAAGGAATGGAGAGGCCAGGTGTGCCAGATTGCCTGTGACATCAGTCCCCCTGTCCCCTCCATGCTCTCCCCAGTACCGCAGGGGCTAGAAGCCTAGAAACTGCATTTCCCAGAATCCCCTACCAGGAAGTATCTGGGTTAGTTTTCACAAACAAGAGGCACTTATGATAGACTTGAAAGTAGAAGAGAAGCAGAAATAATATTTCTCTAGCAGGGCAGCGGTGGACAAATACATGAGCTTTGGGTTCATAGACAGAAGATTTGCAGAGGCCTCTGGGTGCTTTTCTTCAAATCACCTGCCTTCCTAAAGGAGAGAGGTCACTGTGGGAAGTTTCCTGTGTTTCTTGTAACTTCCTGACTCTCTGAAAGCTGACACCAAATCTGAATTATAGTGGCAGCTTTGCAGACTTGTTTTTCCAGCCATTCCAATTATTTTTCCCAGCCCTTCCAATTTTTTTTTAAACATTTAATTCCCCATATTAAATACCTTTGTGCTTGAAATACCTGGAAAGATTTCTGGTTGCTTTCTTTGTTGTGGTTGTTTCCCTTTTTTCTTTTTCTTTTTTGTTGTTCTTTAATTTGCCAGATTCCTCCCACCAGAGGGCTTTTGTACCTGTTGTCCCCCCTGTTTGAAATGCTCTGCCCCAATTCTCCACTCTTTACCCAGTTATACTTAAGCTCTGAGCTCAACGGATACTTCCCAATGAACATTGTTCCAATTATCTATTGCTGCATAACAAACTATCCTAAATGTGATATAAAAAACAAACATTTTAGTATGGTCAAAATTTGGACAGGGCACAGTGGGGATGACTTGTCTCTGGTCCACATGTCTGGGGCCTCAGCCTAGAAGGCTTGAACATCTGGAGATGACTTAAATGGCTGAAGACTGGAATCATCTGGAGACGTCTTAACTCACATGTCTGGTGCCTGGACGGGGATGGCTCAAAGGCCGGGCTCAGCTATTGACGAGAAGACCAGCAAGTGACTCTCCGTATGGTTTGGGCTTCCTTACAGCGTGGCATTGCCACGGCAATTGGACCTCTTACATGATAGCTCAGGGCTCCGGAAGTGAGCGTTCCAGTGAAGAAAGCAGAAGTGCATGGCCTTTTATGTTCTAGCCTCTGAAGTCACATGTGGATACTTCCACTGACTCTGTTGGCTGAAGCAGGCACAAGCCATTCAGATTCGAGGGAGGGACACAGACTTCACTTCTCCGTGGGCAGAATGTCAAAAAGTTGACAGTTGTTTCTTTCAGTATTCTTATTTTAGTTTGTATGTATTCATTATGGTGAGAGCTTGAGTCTGGGCTTGCAAATTCAAATCAATGACTGCCACAGCCAGCAGGGCCAGGGAGTGAAGCTGGCCAGGAGTCAGAGACAATAAGGGCCAGTGAACCAGAAGATGCACGCTCTCTGAAGGAAGCAGCTACCTCTTGGCACTGGCTAATCGTTGTCCTGAGGGAAAGCATGCCCAGTACTGCCAGAGCTTCCAATTTGTCGAGAGGGTCCAGAGCTAAAGCTGTTTATGTATAACGTTCCAATTTTAAAAAGACTGTTCAGACCAACTGCCTGGCACATAGTAGGTTTGATAAATAATTGTGGAAGAAATAGAAAAGTATCCCTGAAATCTTCTCACATGCTCATCCCCATGTCCACTGCCATTTCTATCCTGGTTTCTGCTAACAAGGAGAAAAAGGAAAAATACATCATAATGTGAGGAGCGTGGGTGGGGCATTCTCACATCTGGTCAGAGTGCTGCAGGGGATCATGGGGTGAGACGAGGAAACTAGACACCCACAGAGGGCCTGGCATTTAGCATGATCCACACAGCAGCTTAAAAGGCATGTCACTGTGCCCCCACTTTGCTTTATTTTTCTTCTAAGTGCTTAAAGTGATCTGAGGTGCATAATTGACTGGCTCCCCCATGCAAAAGATTAAGTCTCATTTGTTTTGTTTGCTCTGTGCCCAAGGCCTGGAGAATTGCCTGCCAAAAAAAGGGGCTCAGTGGATTCTTAAAGGAATGTCAAATGGCTATTACCAGTGAGGATGGAGGTGCTGAGCACCTCTACTAGGTCCCAAGGTCAGTGAGGCAGCTGGGATTAAAACGTACACGTACACACACACACACACACACACACGCACAATTTGGTGCAAAAGTCCGACTATGGTTGACTCTTTGGTACAGAAGACGTTCCTTGACATACTCTAGAGGCATGTTTTTGAAAACGATTGTGCAACTTAAAAATACATTTGTCATAATCAGTTCCCCTATATGATACTATAGGAAAGAGGGGGATTAAGGGATTTTGGTAATCCCTGGGAGACATTACAAGCTTCATGATTCTAGTCTATTTCAGGCCAAACTGTGAGTATTTAAATATGTGATTTAGATGCAGATCCTGGGGATGGAGAGAGTGAGGCCAGAGTTTTGGAAGCCAGGCAGGGGTGCGAAGGGCGGCTTGGCCTCCCTGACTTTGCCTGGAGTTTCATAGCAGCAAAGATGATTCTTGTTTTTCCATTTCTTGCTTTAAAGACATCTGGAAGTGTTGACCTTCTCAGGCAGAGCTCGCCTAGCTCAGCTAACTGGGGAGTCAGAAGTTTTATAGCGTAACAAATGTATGGAGTGTGGTGCCCATAAGCAGAGACACAGCGCAAAGGCGCCTCCAGTGACGATGACGTCAATATGCAGCCCTCACCGGTGACCAGCAATCCTCCCACACTGCCCACTGATGTCAGAGATGCTGGGGACGCAGGGGTGGCAGCCTACTGGGAAACCATTGCCAACAGCATGTGGATAAAAGGTCTGGGGAGAGAAAGCAAGCCCTACGCAGAGACGTGCGTATCCTTCTAGTCTTTTTTCTATGGAACTGAGGTGTGAACCAGAGTTGCCTGACTCCCAACCCTTTCTCTCTCCATGGGTTTTGCAGATTAGCCTCAAGTCTTCGTCCACTGCCAGTTGATATTTCTCCCTAATAAACGTCACTTATTTCTCAGAGGGCAAGGAGTTAGGAGAGTTTCTGGGGGTCTCTCCCCGTCCAGCCGCAAGTCACATACACCATGTCTTCCATCTGCTTGCCATCCAAGGCAGAATTCCAGCAGCAATTCTGGGCTGCAGCCCTTCATCTTGATACTGCCCATTAAGAGGGACGATTTCCCCTCCAAGGGGCCAGGTGCTTGGCATACAATAGACACCCAAGAAGTAGGTATTCATGAGAGTAGTAGCTGTTATTTAGCACCCACTGGGTACCAGGTGCAGCACTGGATTCTCTGCAGATATAACTGCTTTTTTTTTTTTTTTTGTGGTACGCGGGTCTCTCACTGTTGTGGCCTCTCCCGCTGCGGAGCACAGACTCTGGACGCGCAGGCTCCGCGGCCATGGCTCACGGGCCCAGCCGCTTTGCGGCATGTGGGATCTTCCCGGACCGGGGCACGAACCCGTGTCCCCTGCATCGGAAGGCGGACTCTCAACCACTGCGCCACCAGGGAAGCCCCAATATAGCCTCTTTTAACCCTTATAACAACCCTAAGAGGCAGCAGCAATTCCCTCCCTACCGGTGAGGAAATTAAGTAGACTTGTCCACACTCGCAAAGCTAGTTAGTAGTGGAGCTAGGATTTGAATGGAATCAGCTTCCTTCCATAGCAGGTCCTGTGGTATCAAACACTCTAGGGGTGTATATGTGTAGGGCTGGGGCAGTATTTATGTTGTACCCAGTGGTGAGGGCATCCACATCAAAGAGGCATGTGTGTGACTGGAACTCGAGAGGCAGCTTCCCCTGGGAGGGAGGGGTTTGGAAAAGCTGTGAGGAGTGAATGAGAGGAAGCAGGTTAGGGTGATGGGTGGGGCACACGACAGGCTGGGTGACATGGGCAGGGAGGGTGACAAGTTCATCTGGGCCCCTCCAGCTCAGGACAGGAGGGTGATGAGGGAGGGACCCCAGGCAGAGGTCACAGAGCTCAGTCCAACCTGAGCAGCTGTTGTTTTCAGTAAGATCAGCCGAGCTTGCCCCAGCAGCTTCCTGGCTTTCTAAGGTCTTCTCTTCCTTGTTCCTAAGTCACTGGGCTAAGAAAATGCAGGCTGTCTACCTGGCCAGCTTTCCAGAGAAGCCTCATAAAGTTCCTGCACACAGAGAAGTGAAAGAGGAGAAAGGAATCATCTGTCCATTCTGTCATCTGTATTTATTGAGCCTCTACTATATGCTAGGTACCATCATAGTTGCTTGGGATACAGCAGAGAACTAAAAAGACAGAGACCCCTGCCCCCAGGTTGCTTCTGGTGGGGAATGAGGAGACAATATGTTACAACCGTAAGAAAGAAGTAAATCCGATCATAAGGTCTGTGAAGTAAAGGCAAAGCGGAGCGGGAAAGGGGGACCAGGAGTGCGTGTGCGGCTAGGGCTGGCATAGATTTGGCCGCAGTTGTAACAGGGCAGCCAGGGAACTGCAGCAGTTCCCACTTAGTTCCAGGGGACGCATGTTCCAGGCCAGAGGGCAGGAACTGGAGTGAGTGATGGGCAGAGTAGAAAGAGATGAGGATCAGGGAGGGGGGAATCCAGGGCTGGAGAATGGAGGCCATTTTTGAGCAGAGAAGTGACGTGAGCGGACTTCTATGCGTAAAAGACCTTCTTGATGCTGTGCAGGGAAGAGGTGGAAACGGAGACCAGCTAGAGCCTGGTGGGATGTGCAGGCAAGAAACGAGAGGGGCAGATGCAGTGGAGGTGGAGAAGTTGGATTCTTGATACAGATGAGGGAGGAGTCAGTAGGTTTGGATTTAGGGAGTGGGAGGAAACCAGGAGACAGAGAAGACCTCAGGGCATTTATCTGAGCAACTGATGGAGCTTGCACCAGCTGAGACGGGAAGAAGAGGGAGCAGCAGGCTTTGGCGGGGACAGGGAAGCTCAGGAGTAAGGCTTAGAGCTACAGCCTTAGGGATATCCATCACCCCTGCAGCACAAGTCAGGCAGGTGGATAGGCATAGGAGTCAGGACTGCAAATGCAACTTGGACTGGTGTCCCATAGATGGTGCTTAACGCCAGGAGCCTGAATGAGATCCTGGAGAGTAGGAGTGCAGACAGACAAAAGCACAAGGGCTGGGCCTCAGGGACTCCGGTGCTGAGAAGCCCAGGAGAAGAGAAGGAGAGACAGGAAGGTAGGGGGGAAGACTGGTGTCCTTGAAGCCACATGAAGAGAGACCTTCAAGGAGGGAGGGACCAGCTGTATCAAGTGCTACTGAATCTATTCTCTGCTTTTGTTCTGCATGGAGCTGCCATTCCCCTCCCCTGTAAAAAAGGAATGACAATGTCCATTCTCCAGGGGTGAAATGAAGATTCAATGAAATAATGTCCCGGAGCCATAGGTACATTGAAAGCTCTTACCAAATGAGAGTTTCTTTCTGTGGGAGAATTCATACACATGATAATGTTAATGTAAATAAAATCATAATAAGCATGATGATGGTGCTGATTTACGTCTCTGGAAAAAAATATCTAAGACACGTCCTTGTCGTTGGGCAGCGTCGCAGCAGCTGGGGAGGACGCACGTGGAATAACGGACATCCATCATTGCCTGCAGGGCATGGGCTGGAACTGAGGGGCCGGGGGACCGGGGAGAGCTTCCCACAGTCCAACCTGCACAGAGGGTGGGGCCCTGGGTGGGTCCACAAGGATGTGGAGATTTGGGTGGGCAGAAGGGACAGGATGTTCACTTGAAGGGAAGGACGTCACAGAGGTCCACAGGGACGGATGGGACCAGTTTGATAAGAGTTGTGTGAATTGGAGTATGTGTTGGGGGCACAGGGACAGTGGGCAAGAGGTCGGCAAGAAAGGTAGAGTGGGATCAGATTACACAGCGACCATATTCTGGAAACCCAGAACCAGGCCACCAAAACCTGGGTTAGTGGCCAGCCCTGGGGCCCGCCGCACCCCGTACCTTCCCCAGCGCGGCCTCTGTCTGTCCGCCTTGCGATTGCCTGGTTAGCAAGTCCTCTGTCAGCCCTGCACCCTGAGCCCCGTGGAGGCGGGATGAGGCCCTGTTTGCTTAGCGCCCTGTTGGAGCGAGGCCCGGGTGCGGCACACGGAGGCTGCGGGAGAGGGTCCCCTGGGGCCATCCAGACAGCAAGGCCCCCAGCCGCAGCGCTGTGCCTGCGGGCACCAGGTAACCGGGAATGGAGAATGGAATGAATACGTGAACCTAGGTCTGACTGTTCTGAGGGCCACCTCAGTGTCCTGGGGCCCATCACCTGCTCTTGCAAACCCTGATTAGGAGTCTTGAGCCCAGGTGCCTGCGAGGCCCCACTGCTCCAGTGATCAGCTGCAGATCCCAGGCATTCAAAGGCCAGGGGCTCCCTGCAGGGACCTACTCCAGGCACAGACCCAGGTAGCAGTTTCTTCATCCTCTTCTCTGGCCTCGGAACCCTTCCTGCTCTTCCCTGGTCCTGGCTTCCCTCAGGCTCAGATAAAGAGCTTTCAGCTCTCCATCCCTCTCCCACCTGACCCTCCTGTCCCCAGGCCTGAGGGTGGCTCTCTCAGAAGGGGATTCCTTAAAGAGCCTGTTTTTCAGGTGACAGGGAGGGGGCCACCAGCTGCCAGGCCAGGAGAGGACAGAGGGGAAGCAAGTAACTCGGAGGGATGGGGCCAGCAAGATGGAGAGGGAGAAACGGGAAGGGCCAGGGGCAGGGAGGGGAGGCAATGGGGGCGGGGAGAGCAAAAGTAGACCTGCGGGGTCAGAGGGGGGCCAGGGCAGAGAGATGAAGAGAAGACGGAGGAGGCCAGAGAAAGAGAGACAGAGAGCGAGGCAGCATGCGGGGCTCACAGCAATGCCCAGGCTGAGCCTGGGACCCAGAGATCTTTGTGTGCCCAGCAGGGCAGGCCCCAAAGTTGTGCTCAGATGCTTGGAGCAAGGGAGCCCTCAGCCTCTGCTTCTGAGCACGTGTCCTTCTGATGCTCTCACTGGTCCAGTGGAGCATCCAGAAGTGGCAGGGGGACATGCCAAGCCTTTCTGTCCCCCTCCGTCTGGCCTGGGGCTCAGGGTTGGGTCTCCCCAGCTCTGGATCTTTGGGGGTGTTGATGGGGCACAACAAGCAAGAAGTTGTGGGCTGAGAGAGGGGGAGCAGAGGGACACAGGGGTCTAGAAGAAGGGGAGGTAGAGGGGCAGGGCTGATCTTGAAACAGGAGAAAATAGAGTTTTTAAAAACTTCAATGACCCCCACTAACTGGGGCTCCTGAGCAGTAAACAACTTCACTACAGTATGTGCCTTGTGGGTAGGTCACATTGTAGCTTATCTGTGAGCTGCTGGCAGTAGAGGAAATCAGGAGGGATGAGGGTGCAAGTGTGGGAGCAAGTGTGTGAGGGTGAGGGTGTGAGAGTGAGTGAGTGTGCGTGCTTGTGCGTGTGCATATGACTCCTCAGGGTAGCCATGGCAAGGGTTCCCCGTGCAGGGGCCCTAAGGCAGCATTTAGAGGTGTCTGGCTGGTATAGAAGGCTTTTGTTTTTTATTGGGGTGTAGTTGTTTAACAATGTTGTGTTAGTTTCTACTGTACAGTGGAGTTCCCTGTGCTGTACAGCGGGTTCTCATTAGTTATCTATTTTGTACATATTCGTGTATATATGTCAGTCCCAATCTCCCAAGTTCATCCCACCCTCCCCCAACCTATAGAAGTTTTGTCTCGAGTTCCTGGAACCACTGTGGAGACGATTTACCCCAGCAAGGAGGCAAGTCCCCAACATTAGAGGGGAGAAGTGACCTGCATGTCATCCCAGGAGGGGACAGCCCAGCCCGATGCTGTCTGAGCCCCAGGGAGGGAACTCTAAATAAAACAGGAAGACCATTCCCACAAAGGCTCTGGCCCCTCCAGTCAAGTGTAACCCCAAGGGGAGACGTATCCACCTTCACAGTCCAGAACCAACGGCGCCCAAGTTCCAAGCAACTGGTAGCTGTGCCTGGTGACACCCAGTGCTGTACACCTGGGAGGCAGAAATCCAGGTAGAGGCGTCTGGGGTCGGGGCAGGGCATGGGGGTTGTCGAGAGTTGGCAGGGGTTTGAGGCCTTGTGAAAAGGGGCGCAATAAAAATACAAATCAGTGACATTTTACTGTGGTCCACCTGCACCCATAGCCTGGGGAGGACTGGGGGAAATTCAGGCACATAGGAACGATCGAAGACTCTCCATCCTTTTCCTTAGACTAACATTTACCGAGCACATAGCTGTTCATGCCAGACACTGGGACCACTAAAATGAACAAAACGCCGACCTTAGGAATTCACCATCCGTGGGCAAGATGAGCTTAACAGTGGGTCATCAGGTGCCACTCGTAGTCAGGGTGACGATGACGATAACAGCCAGCATGCTGAGTGTTCTGCGCCCCGGGCACCGTTCTAAGCAATTTACAGGCACCAGCTCAGCTCCAGGATTGAGGGACGGTTAGGGCATGGGAGGCATCCACAGAAGAGCCCCTTGTGCAGCCTGGGGCCCAGGGGTGGGTGTTCACTGTCTTCACCGTTCACCTCAATCCTGGTGAGAAGCTCCTCCAGAAGAGAGAATAGTATTTTCGGCAGTGTTCTAGAATGAGTCAAGGAGGCCGTCCGAGCTCCCACCCTCACTCATGTCCACATCCTGCACCAGCTGCCCTCCCTGCTGGCCAGTGTCCGACCTTCCCGGCTTGGGGATGGCTGGATCCGACTTTTCTAGATCAGAACAACCACTACCGATCTCTCCAGCGCATCTCTGGGGCCGATGCCCTCGGGGCCCTGCTGGGGGAAGCAGATTTTGGGAGGCAGGGGAGGCCACAGGAGGGAAGCAGAGGGAGTCTTGGGGGTGGTGTTGGGATAGGGAGGGAGGGGCTTTGGGACTGGTGTCTAAGGTGAGTCACTGGAGGGCCCTCAGTGGAGGGAGGAGAAACTGGCCAGCCCCCTCAGTCCCTCCGGGGGTTGTGGGGCTGCTGACCTAGAGATGGGAGGGCGGGGAAGGCAGAGATGAGTAGGCTCCGCTGGCTTGTGTGGGGCTCAGCGCAGAACAAAGCTATGTTCCCAGACAGCGGCGCACCTCCCTTCTCTTCCCACTCTCGGCTCTGTCCCGTATCTCGAGGGACCACCAGTGCCACGAGTGCCTAGGTAGACATCCCTGCCTGCAGGGCTACACTTTGCCAAACAGTAGCCCCTGGCCACTCCTTGGACCCAGGGAAAAGTTGCAACATTTGGGACATACTTATACCAAAAAATTATTCCTTGTGTATTTGAAATTCAATGCAACTGGGCGTCCTGTATTTCTTTTTTTAAACTTTTTATTTGATCTTGGAGTGTAGCTGATTAACAATGTTGTGATAGTTTCATGTGCACAGCAAAGCGACTCAGCCATATGTATACATGTATCCGTTTCCCCCCAAACTCCCCTCCCATCCAGACTTGGGCATCCTGTATTTTATCAGGCAGTTCTAGCCAGGAGCGCTCCCACCGGTCATATGGCCGGCCCTCAGTAGGCTCAGGTAGGGACCCTCCCAGTGGGCTCATTGGGCAGGGACTTGCAGGGTGCAGTACTGTATGCGGCGGGGCGCAGGGGGACCCATCTTGGCCCTTCAGACTCTTCTAGCCAGGAGATGGTCAGATCTGGGTTCCCTAGTTCAGGAGCTAGAGCAGGGACCTTTTGCCTGTTTACTGACAGGCTGGGGTGAGTGCCTGCACACCTTCCCACTGAGAGCTCACCTCAAGCAAGGGGCGCTCAGGAACCCTCTTGGCCTTCTCAGTGCCTTCACCTCTAGTTTCTCCACCACCCTCGAGAGACAGTGACCTCTGATGCTGGGAGATGAGTGATAGAGCAGCTGAGAGCTAGGGTTGCCAGGTAAAATACAAGACGCCCAGTTAAATTGGAATTTCAGGGACTTCCCTAGCGGTCCACTGGTTAAGACTCTGTGTTTCCACTGCAGGGGGCATGGGTTTGGTCCCCAGTGAAGGGAACTAAGATCCCGCATGCCCCATGGCATGGCCTTAAAAACAATAAAAATTTGAATTTCACATGAGTGATGAATAATTTTTTAGGATAAATATGTGCCATGCAATATTTGGGCAGACTTATACTAAAAAATGATTTCTTGTTTATCTGAAATTCAAATTTAACCCAGCGCCCTGTTTTTGATTTTGCTTTTATTTGTTTATTTTTGGTAAATCTTGCAACCCTACTGATAGCTGGGGCATTGGAGTCCCACGGGCTAGGCTCAGACCCCAGCTTCCCCACCTTCTGGCTGTGAGAACCTCTCTGGGGTTCACCTTCTTCGTCTGCCTCCCAGGGCTGGTGGAAGGATGAAATGATAACGTGGCGGGCACAAGTGACAGCTGTTATTATTGTCCCTGGCTGAGATCCCACAGCTAGAAGGCGACGGGCCAGCACTCACCCTCCAACCTCCAGGCCCAGGCTCCTGAGTCTTCTCAAGGACACTCAGCTCCCAGCTCAGATCCGGCCCATGAAGGCCCCAGGCAGAGGCGAAGAGGCCTTAGAGGTGTTTGGGAAGGAAGCATTCTCTGCTCTGGATAACCCGAATTCTCTAATGACTGGAGAGAGCCCTGTGGGATATAAGGGGGAGCAGAGGAGCTCCTATGTATCCTGCGCCCAGTGTATGTCTGCCATTTGTTTTCTGATTTCATCCTCACTAAACCTGCTTGCAGCTAAAGATGTATTCGTGGCAGCACAGGAGAAGACACTGCTGCCACTCTGTCTGGACCCCGGCTCCTCACGGCTCAGCTTGTTCTCACCTCCTTCAGGCCTCTGCTCACCCTCGCCTTCCCACCTGACCTTCCCTGACCACCGCACTTAACATGGAAACCCTCCCCCACGCCTGTGGGTTCTTTATTCCCCTTTCTTGCTGCCTTCTTTTTTCCAAAGCTCTTTCATCATCAAATGTATTAAGTAGCATGCTTCTTTGGTCTGTTGTCCCGCTCCCCTTCCAGAATGTAAGCTCCATGAGGGCAGGTCTTTCCAGTCTGTTTTGTTTACTGGCATGTCCCCGTGCCTAAAATAGAGCTTTGTGCGTCTTTGTTGAATGAATTAATACTGATAACAATAATGACAGCTAATACTTATTTAACACCTACTTTACCCAGAAATGATCAAAGCACTTTACACAGGTTCATTTACATACCCTCATCTTCACCACGCGTCTATGAGGCCCAGAACAGGCACAGAGAGGGTAAGTAACTTGCCCAGGGTCACACAGCTAGTGGGCAAGAGTTGCGATCTGGTTGGCCCAGCTGACAGTCTTACACACTCCACAGGTGTCTGCGACCCTGGCATCTGCTCTGCTTGTGTTCATCATGGCCCATTGGTGGCACCCCTCCCACTCCTCAGTCACGCTGTATTATGAGTGTCTCTTTGCTCATTTATCGCTGGCTTAATCTCTCTGAGGGCAGGGACCGGCCTCTTTCATCTTTATTTCCTCAGCGCCCTGTATGGTGGCTAGCCCACTGCAGGCCCTCTTCTCCATGTCCCTGGTTGGCTTGTATGACCACCTTGGGAGGCGGGAAGCGCAGGTACGATCACGCCACCACCCCCATTTACCAATGAGGGACCAGGCTCAGCGAAGTGAAGTGATTCGTTGCAGCTGGAGGAGCAGACAGTAACCAGACCCTCCTGAGTCAGCACTTTCTGGGCCACGGTCTGCTGGGGTGGGAATCCACACCGTGTAACCCCATGGGTTCTGGCTGCTTCCCAAGGCTTTAGTGGGAACCCTCCACCTCTTAGAACTGAGCAAAGGAAAACACAGGCACGGGGTGGGGGAGGTGTGGACCCGAGGATCCAGTGGGCTCTTTCAGTGGAGGCCTGTGGGCTGTTTCCAGGAGCTGGAGTGGTGAGCGGGTGAGGCACAATTCCCAGCCTGTGATGCGTGTCTGCCAGGTGTGCTTCAAAGCAAACAGGATGCAAAGCAGGGTATATTTAGCCTGTGGTTTTGCTGCTGTGGTACCAGCTGCAGGCCAGTCCCTCCCGGTGGGGGAGACACTTTGGAGTGTTTTCCTCTGACAGGGGAATGTATTCCTTGAGGGGATGGGGGGATTTCGATGTACAGAAAACCTGGAAACTCAAGGCTCAACCAAGAAAAGGCAACAAGTTGCCACAGAGAAATAGACCTCGGCTGAAAGCAGAAGGTCTTTAAGCCTGTCCTTCTTTTTGGCCCCTGAGGATGTCCTGTGGACAGATTTATGCTGGGACCTGGGAGTGGTGGGGAGAGGCTATATTCATTCATTCATTCACTCATTCAACAAGTATTCATTGCCCTTTTACTACGTACCACGAACAGAGCTAAGAGCTGAGATTATACCAGGGAAAACAAGGTACCTGTCTTCATTGAACTTTCAGTTTTTCAGGGGAGCCTTGCTTGTATTTAACTAGTTTTAGCTGTCAGTGCTCTGAAGAATTACTGGTTGCCAAAAGAGGGTAAAATAAGGAATTGTAGTCTGGGAAGGCTTCCTGGAGGAAGTGGTGTTTAAGCTGAGTCCTGGAGAGTATCTAAGAGTTCCTTGGGCAACTTGCTGGGAGTAGGGGGTGAGAGGGGCTGAGTAACAAGCATTCCAGGGCCAGAGAGTGGCACATGCTAAGACCTTGAGGTGGAAAGGAGTGTGGCTTCTGAAGCTATTTGCATGGAGGACTCCAAAGTGGCTGGTGTCTGGATCCTAATCTGATCGGGAGACAGAGCCCCTGCCTTCAAGCATCTCTTTGTCTCATGGGCAAAACAATAGGAGTTCAACCATAAAGGCAGCATCTCACTGGGCGGCAGAGATATGGAGGTCTGCAGTGGGGATACTTGCCATGAAGGGACAAGTTAGTTCGGGAAAGCTTGCTAAGGAAGGTGTGTCTTGGGATTTGAAGGTGGAAGTGTCCTGACTTGGCAGAGAGTGTAGGAGTTTGAATTGCTGGATGCAAGGCTGAGGAAGTGGGAATAAGCCTCCTTTAGGTCAGAGTGGGAGATGGGTGAAGGACTTCATCCGCATGTGTACCTTCTGTCTCTCCAATGACAGTTGACCCTTAAACAATGTGGGAGGTAGGGGCACCGACCCTCCGTACATTTGACCTAAAGTTGACTTTAACTTTACAGCTGGCGCTTCGTAGCCCCGGTTCCTCTGTATTCAAAGTTCTGCATCTACAGGTTCAACCGACCGTGGATGGTGCAGTACTGTATTATTTACTATTGAAAAAAATCTGCGCATAAGTGGATCCATGCAGTTCCGACCCTGTTGTTCAAGGATCAACTGTAATTTGAAGAGCTGCTATTTATTTCACGACCAGTGCACCAAGCAGGCACTGATCTATCTTGTTTAATCTATACAAATAGCTCTTTGAGGTAGGTATGACCATCCCATTTTACAGATGAGAAAAAGGAGGTGCAGAGGATGAAGTGACCTGCCCACAGTGACATGGAGAAGAGGTGATAGGACCAGGAATCCATCAAAATTTGTCCGCTCTGCAGCTCATCAACCTTCCATTACACTTGCCACCTTAATGACCTGACATGGTAGGGACTGTCCCTGCCTGCTCTGGGGAGATGACCCATCTTACATCGCAGCTAAAACCGCCTCTAGCCATTTGCAAACACTGGCAACAACTGCGGTGGACAGATCTCTTGGTGCACATCCCACCTTCCCTTCCAGCCCACAGAGGGGCAGCTCCCTGTTCTTCACTGGAAAAGGAGGAGGATGTGAGCGCCTCCAAGATCTTTCCTCCCCTCATAATCACTGCCCACAAGCCTTAATTGGTACCACGAGAACTGGGATTTTTGTCAGTTCTATTGCTACACCCCAGTCTCCAGAATAGTGCATAGTAGGCACCCATAAATTTTGTTGAAATAAATCTCCCTGTGGGTGGTGCAGTGTTAAAGGGCATTTCACACATGCCATCCCTGCCCTATGGTGGTTCATCGTGTAATTGAACATAACGTAAGACACCACACACACACACACACACACACACACACACACACGCACACTCACTCACTCACTCACAGGAAGCCAGTCTCTGACTTAGCCAAGACATCGGGGCACAGTTATTCTCTACCTGGGCCATAAATGATGAGATAGCGTTTATCTATAATAAGATGGACTTAGGTTAGACTTGAGCCAACCAGCTGATTTTTCCCAGCAGTGAAATGAATCAGATACAAAACAAAACAAATAAACCCAAACTAAATCAAAACAAAATCATCTAATATTTTTACTGCCTTCTTTTTTTGGGGGGTGCTGGGGGGGGTGGGTAGGTGGGTAGACATAACGTACATAACAAGAGTTACAGATCTTGAGTGTGCAGCCACATGGATCTTTACATACGTAACATACATGTATACTTGTGAAACCCCAACCCAGATAAACGTGGAGAGCCTTTCCAGCGCCCCAGAAGCTTTCTCATGCACTCTCCCAGAAAATACTCTCGCCCTAGGCAGAGGCAGCTGCTATATTTTATTTTGCCTCTTCTTGACCTTCACAGAAATGGAATCACGTCATAAGCACTTATATGTCTGGCTTCTGAGGTTCCTGCTTGTTGCTGTACGTAGCAGTTCCTTCTTTCTCATTGCTATACAGCGTATATTCAACTCATTTATCCATTCTCCTATTGAGGGACATTTGGGTTACTTTCAGTTTGGAGGTATTATGAATAAAACTACAATGAACGCTCTTGCGCATGTCTGTTGGTGACCATAAACACTAATTTCTATTGATTATATACAGGAAATAACCTTGCTAAGGTAGGCTTACGTTTAGCTTTAGTATGTTTGTCAACAAGTTTTCCAGGTCGTACCAATTTATACTTCCACCAGCAGTGTAGGAGATCGGAGAGTTTTTAACATCAGGAATATGACACCTTATCCCCTTTCAACTTTCCTGGCCATTGCCCAGAAGATAGGACTGGAAATATTGGGTTTTGGAGCCCAAATCCCTATGTCTTGGTCAAGCTCTCAGCAGGGAATCAAGGGCTCCTCGTGGACCCAGGAGGCCTGGGGCTGGGGAGCTGTGGGTAGCCAGGGGGCTGGGTAGGGGTCTGTGGGGTTGGCCTGTGGGACAGTCCAGGTGCTTCTGAGACCCCAGTGGGTGGTGCTAGTGTCAGGGTGACATCTCCAAGATGCCCACAAATGAAAAGTGGGTAGTGTTATTTGTTCTGGAATGAAGTTAAGCCTGGAAACCCACCTACCATGGTAGAATCTGGTCCTGTTCCCTCGTCCCCGATTCTCCACTCAGCTGCTTACTTCCTCCCTTTCTATCAGAATTAATAGCTGCTCCGAGAAGATGAGACAAGCACTCTGGTCCAAGGGAGAGGGGAGAGATGGGTGAGATATTCCATGATGTCTGCTGCCCCCACTGAAGAGGCGGAAGAACTAAAAATCTTGGACTCCTGGGAGAGGAAGCAGGATCCAGACAAAGACGGAAGATGGGGAAGGCTGAATGGAAGAGGGGCTTTTGCCCCAATTAACTGTAAGACCTGTCTTCCAGGGACACTTGCCCTGTTGTTGCCATTCACGTGATGTGATGTTGTGAGGCTGTGATGGTGCCCACAGTCAAAAAAATAAAAAGGTCAGTGTAAGTCCTTACTCGGTGAGCTCACCTCTGCCACCATGATCTAGGAGCACGTGGGGAGCATGAGTGGAAAAGGGAGCCGAGTGGTCATTAAGGAACCAGTCAAACCCGGATTCCAGTCCCAGCTCCGTCCTTTACTAACAACGAGGCCTTGAGCAAGGTATCAGAGCTTTCCAAGCCTGAATGCCCTTGTCTGTAAAATGTGGCTTGTCAGAGCACATACCTCCCAGGGATGTTCTGCTGAGTAAACAGGCGAAGTACATAATGACATTAGAAAAGCTCAGGGCGGGGCCTCGTGAGCTGCTTATGCGCTGGAAGTGAGAATTCAGGTGTGAGCAGGCAGACTTCCCTGGGATGCCCTGTCTGGGTTGACCCAGGAGGCGGTCAGTGTGGGATGGGGAGACCACCTGCCTGACTTTATCAAGATCCCTTTCAGACTCAGTACTCTCTTTCCTGATAACAATGAGGAAAAAGGGACTTAAGCTGCAGCTGAAAGCACTACAGTGAGACATAAACTGAAGGGTGTGCACCAAGGTAAGCTGCAGAGTCACTGTTCTAAAAGTCTTTGACACGTGAAAAGATGCTTAACACTGCTATTCATCAGAGAAATGCAAATCAAAACCGCAATGAGATGTCACCTTACACTTGTCAGAATGGCTGTCATCAAAATGACCACAAATAACAAGTGTTGGCATGGATGTGGAAAAAAGGGGACCTTTGTACACCATTGGTGGGAATGTAAATTGGTGAATTTACTGGGGAGAAATTCCTCAAAAAATTAAAAATAGAACTACCATATGATCCAGCAATTCCACTCCTGGGTATATATCAGAAGAAAATGAAAACACTAATTTGAAAAGACACATACACCCCAATGTTCATAGCAGCATTATTTACAATAGCCAAGATATGGAAGCAACCTAAGTGTCCATCAACAGATGAATGGATAAAGAAGATGTGGTGTATGTATACAATGGAATACTACTCAGCCATAAAAAGAATGAATTTTTGCCATCTGCAACAACATGACTGGACCTAGAGGGTATTATGCTTAGTGAAATAAGTTGGGCAGAGAAAGACAAATATTATATGTTATCACTCATATGTGGAATCTCAAAAATGAAACAAGTGAATGAATATAACAAAACAGAAACAGACTCACAGATACAGGGAACAAACTAGTGATTACCAGTGGGGAAAGGGATGGGGGGAAGGGCAAGAGGAGGAAGGGGATTAAGAGGTACAAACTACTGTGTATAAAATAAGCTACAGGATATATTGTACAGCACAGGGAATATAGCAAATATTTGCTAATAACTTTAAATGGAGTACAATCTATAAAAATGTTGAATGGCTGTGTTGTACACCTGAAGCTAATATAATATTGTAAATCGACTGTACTTCGATTTAAATAAATAAATAAATAAGAGTCTTTGAACGGAGGAGAGAATTTCACCCCTTGGGGTTTGGGGATAGAGTACTACTTGGTGTCACGGGAATGATATCCCGAGGTGGGCTCACTTATAGCCACTTGTCTCCCACCTCTGGAAGCCAGGCCATGAAGGTATAGCTAGTGTAGGAGCTGCGAGTTCAATTGTTCATGAGTGCTGAGTTTAAGGGCAGATCTGAGTCCTCTTCTCTGCTCCCTCTGGACTCTATAGCTCAGCCACAGGCGGGATCTGGGACCCTTTTCCCAAGGCTCCATGCCTGGCATCCTCGTTTATTCCCCACTCTGGAAGGACCTTGGTCTGCTCTTGGAACCCACCCCAAGTGGCTTCCTTCCCTTCGCTACAGAGCCTTTGAAACTGGCTGAAGCCTTTCCTGTCCTGGGCCGGGTCAAGCTAACAGGTCCTTGGGCTTCCTCCCTACCCCAGAGCTGTTGCCAGGCCCAGGCTGAGTCTGGGCCAAGCTTGGGAGGGTGAGGGTCTTCCTTCCAGTTGAACTGTGGAAGGGCCAGCAAGAGGCAGGGCCAGGCTGAGCTTGCCCTGCTGGGGTCAGTGATGGACCAGGTATGGGGGCAGTTTGAGAACAGGGGACAGAGCTCCATTTCTGTCCCTTAAAGGCAGCCTGGGCCCCAGGCGGCTCTCTAAAAGAACCTGTGTCTGTGAAACTACTCCAGGTAGCCTGAGGCAACTGTTTTACATTCAACTCTCCAAATGCGTAAGTTCTAAACCTGCCTGATTATCTCAGTTCAGGGATGAGAGCCATCCCTTCCCCTCCCCCTCCTCCTTCTTTTTTCTTTTTCGACAGCTAAACATTGTAAATATTTAAGGTGTACAATCTATGTTAAGGTATACAATCTCTGTACAATCTATATACACATTGTGTAACGATTACCATAATCAAATTTCTCTCTGCTTCTTGAATCCCACTCTCTGGGGTCCAGGGACTCTTGCCTAACGATAAAATAGCAATAGTAGCAGTAATCATAATAACAGGGGGTCTGGCCTGGGTAAAGGGCCAGAGGCAAAGCACACCCTTGCCGCACCCCTTCTGGAGTCTTTGGACTTTGGCAAAGTGCCTAGGGGTCAGAAGCTAGGAGTGGATTCCCCAGCGAGGCTCCTCCTCTGCTCCACCCCATCCCTGTTTTAGGGTCTGAACCCACAACAAGGCCCCTCCTGGAGGTTCCGCAGCCCAGGTAGGTGGCAAGCACCGTTGTTTCTCAAACTACTGAAGGCAGGCCATTGGCGGGGTGGGGTGAAGATAAGGAAGGACTGGGGTTAGCTGTAGGGAAGGGAAAGCAGAATAAAAGTGCCTGAGGCTGCTAGGTGGGGAGAATAACAAAACCTCTTCCTCCGCGGCCTAAAGGATGATGGGACCCTTGGGGAAAGAGGGGAACAGAAAGGAAGAATTGGTGGAAGGTGTGTTGATTTGCATGCTATTTTTGCACCGTATTTGCATGCTTTTCATGTACTGTCTAGAGTACAGCCCAGGGAGATTCCCCCGGGCCCATCTCCCCTCCCTCCTTCTCTAAGGTGCTGGGGCCCAGGAGCCCTGGTGGGCGAGAAGGGGGCTGGGCTCCCCTCCATCACAGCCCTGGCTGGGCAGGGACTGCAGGGGTGAGGACCCTGTGTCCTGAATCTGAACAGAGGATGGAACCCAGCCGCCCCTCTCCCTGTGGTAGGGTCGGGGAGGGTGAGTGGGGGAAGGGAGCCCCCCTGCTGGGACGATGGGGGTAGAGGGATGCGGGGTGTGTGGGGACAAGGAGCTTTCTGGCTTCAGGCTGTTTTCTAGACCAAGGCCGGAAGGAAGGAAGCCAGATGAGGTACCTCCCCCTGAATCCTTGTGAAATTGTGTTTCCTGCTGCAAAGCAGGCTTTGACATCAAACGCCTTTCTTTTCCAGAGACTCTGCACTCTACCACCCACCCCCCTTGCCCTGTTTCAGCCACAACTCATCTGTTCATCTTGGGGCCTCAGGGCAGGAGGGAGGGGGCCATCAGGGACAGGGCCCTGTATCCCTCCCACGTGCATTCACAGTGGCTGCTGGGTTCATGATCAAACAAGAATAGGGCTCCTGAGTGGCTCTGGGGTACCTGAACCCCAGCTGGCTTCTGATTGGTCAAGGACAGGACTCTGGGTAACCTGGAGAGAATTCAGCCCCATCCTGGCCTGTGGAGGTCCTACCCCTCTGCACTTCTTCTTTCTGTCTTTCAGTTTTCTTTGCTCACTCTCTTGCCATCCATGTGATTTTTGTTTATCATGAACATATAATTATGACCCCTTAGCCCTGCTGCCTTTCCAGGGCACTTTCCCTCTGCTATCCCAGCCTCTTCCACTGTGCTGCTGACAGACTCCCTCTGTTCTGGGTGGGGAGTGGGTCCGCCTTATGCTCCTGCAGACACGGCTCCACCACCTGAGAAGCAGATGGGGCAGTGGGACAGCTGGATGGAGGGGAACAAGAGGAAGCGTGTTGGGCTGGGGAAGGCTTGGCACATGGGTGAGGCCCCTGTAGGGCCCAGAAAGCAGGAATGGCCTGGCCAAGCTTGGTGAGAGCAGCCCACGCACGACAGGCTGTCGATTCATCTCCTTGGGAACGGCTGGAGTTCATCTCTCCTGAGGGGACGCCAGCCTAGAAGAAGTAGGAGGCAATGCCCAGAGGCAGAAAGCAAACACCCACAGGCCTGGCAGACTCAGGAGGTCTTTGCACACGCAGTCTGGAATGCTTACAGGCTGTGTTCATGCTGCCGGGAGCTGGAAGGTCTGTATGGGATCTGCACACACTCCCTGAGGCCCTGTGCACGTCCACAGATGAGAAAACAGAGGCAGATTCTAGCAAGGTTTATGCCCCAGTGTTGTTTGCCTTTAGGTGAAGCTCCACCCACTCCTGATTTGCACAATTACACCACCTCTGTGCCATAGTGCACCTTGGAGTTCATGTGCCCCCCTCCCCCCCCCCCACCGTCTTGCACTTGACAAAACTGAGACCAAGGGGGGGGGGTCAAGGGACTTATCTAAGCTCACATAGCTGATAAGAAAATTATCTTTTGTGTTATAGAGTTTGAAATTTGGAGATGACAGAGATTTGGGTAACCTGAAGCCTGGGAGCTAGCAGGAATGGGAGATTGTCCTAAAGGCCTGAACTCACATCCAGACTCTGCCTCTTTCTAAGTAGGTGTCCTTTGACAAGTTACGGAACCTCTCTGAGCTCCAGCTTCCATCTTCTAAAAGGAGGAGTGATCAAAACTACTCTGCAAGGTTGTTGTAAGGCTTAGGAATGAATGACACACATTAGAGGCTTGGCACACAGTAGGTACTAAATAAGTGGTTCTACATGTGAAATAAAATTCATATTTTAAGGCAAGACAAGAAAAAGTTAAACAAAAAAACTTCTCTGCCCTTTGGCCTCCTCTCCCCCCTCCACTGAGCATTGTGTATCTATATAATGCATGGAGCAAACCTCCCACACCAGCAGAAATACCTGCTCAACCATAAACAGCAATATTCTCCCAGCATCAACAAGACAAATCCTTAAAAGAGAGCGCTCCTTCTTGATCTTGTAAGGGGTCACATGACCCACCACGATGATGCTTAGATCCGGATTACGTAAACTGTCAATAATACGTTTGATGTACAGCTGTCTGTTTCAAAAATCTTCATCACGATGCCTTGACTTCTAACAGGTAGAAGACTTCTCAGAGCTTTCTGAGATGCTCTTCCCAGGTTATATTCCTCAAATTTGGCTCAAATAAAATTTTCCATTTCTCTTTCCATTTCTTTCCCATTTCTTTAGGTTGACTGCTTAATTTTTGGTTAACATACAACTATTTGATAAGGTGGTTAAGCAATTGACCACAGTGTGATTTCCTAATACCTACCATGGGCCAGGCTCTATGCTTGTTGCTGGGGAGACTAGGACAGAGTGGGGGTGGTTCTGGGGAGGTGGAATGTGGGATAAGGACAAGAATATCTTGCTGTGTTATGTGTCTGGTGTCATAGGGACATAGAGAGAGTCACTGACCCCAGATGGTGTGTGCAGGGAGGTGGGGTTGGGGGGTATGGGTGGGGGACTCGGGAAGACTTTCTAGAATTTGAAGGATGAATAAGATTCAGCCAGGCAAAGAGGAAGGGAAAGGAGATTCAAGCTGAGAGAAGAGCAAGGACAAAGACCAGGAGGTGAGGGAAAGTCTGACACGGTCGCTAGGGATTACGCGGGCCGGAGGGGAGACAGGGATGAGATGTGTGTGTAGTAAGGGTGGGCTTTGACCTGAAGGGCTGGGAGCCTTTGAATAGAGCCATGCCAACACCCAAAGTTCTCAGCAGAAAAGCAAATTTAGAACATAATGACCTTTGCTTCAGTTTACTCTTTTCTTCTCAAAAGTGTTGCTTCATTGTTTGCTAAGAAAACTTTTACCTTTATTAAAGGTCACTGGCAAATGCAAGTGTTGGCACAGAGCTAGGCTCCTTGGTCTAAAGGTGGACAATCAAACATACCTGAGAAGTGCAAGTACCTATCCAGTTACTGATGGCTTCATCAGCTTCTGCTTTAGGCCTTTAACCTGGAGGGTACCCGAGCCCCGCCCCCCCCCACTAGAGATTCACTTTCATTATGTCATTAATGTACTTACACTGCAGTTGATAGTTGTCAAAGCTGTGTTTGGTGATAGTGGGTGAGGAGAGGGGGTTTCAAACTGTTTCCTTCATTCAAATTGACTCAACAAATCTTTTCCGGGCACTGTTCTAGGTGCTTGGGGACAAGAGCTGAGTTAGACAAGGTTCCTGCACTCCTGGGGCCTCCATTCTAATTAAACTAGCACTTCATGGCTAACACCAAGTTTTCAGGCGGGAAACACTCGGCCATCCAGACAAAGGTGGCCGAGTAATGAGAGATGGGCACTGTCAAGTCAGACCACACCTGGGTTTGACCTGGGTTTGAACTCCAGCTGTTTGAACTCAGAAAAGCAACTTCACCTCTTTCAGGCCATCGAGGGAAAAGTAGGAGACACAGAACCTACTTCACAGGTTGTTTTGAAGATTAAATGAAATAAAGGGATGTGAAGAGCTTGGCACGAAGATTGGTACATAATAAGCCTTCATAAATGGTAACCAGTGTATCAGTGATTTGGGGGGACAAACTCAAAAGCTAAGTGAGTGAATGGAAGGGAGACTTTAATATGGTGAAAAGGCTGGTAATGAATTTAGGGAAAAATAGCCCAGATCACACTTCAAAACCATTGGGAGGGAGGTTTCTCCAGAGCCAGAATTGGGTTTTGTTCATTTTATCTCTCCAGTGCCTAAGCACACAATAGACATTAATAATGAGCCCTGACTGGTTCTTAGCCCTTGTCCAGGACCCAGGGGAGGGGGTTGGGTGTCAAAGAGTGACACCCTTCCAGGAAGGCATTATTCCATGGGCTACTCTGGCCAAGCAAGGTCCTCAGACCCTGGGACGTCATCAAGAACTGGGTTGTTTGTGAAATAAGCAAACAGCGTGGAGACCCAGAAACACATTTTTGGGAAAAGTACAGAGAGAAGAAAGTTCAGACGAGAGTAGGTCGGGGGCAAGGAAGGAAAACAAAATCTTGGGGAAAGTGCCCTGGATGTTCTGTGGTAAGAATCATCCTTGTTCACAGTTTACACCCTTTGACCTTAACGTTCCTCAGAGAATCTGCCTCACCATGGGCCAAGGCAGCTCATCCAATTCACTCTTCCATTCTAACAAGGATGAGGGGCCAGGGGTTTCCTATTCCAAGAATAGGAATCTGAGGTGCTTAGGATGGTCTATGATCTGACCAGGGAAGGGACAGCCAGGGTCACAACAAGAACGTCCCAATGGCCAATCTAACAGAGCCAGGAACACTCCCCAAACTGGGAAACTTCTTTCTCTGGTTTTGGTGGGGGGATTCCGGGACATCTGGGCAATGCATCATCCCCATATGCTCACAGGTTCAGGTTACCAAATACTTGAGGACACTGGGTCCCAGAGGAGTCAGTGATTTGATCCCTGAAGCATGGTGAGTGGGATGAGAACCCACCCCAGCTGGTTGTTTTGATGGGTCGGTGCACACAGTTTGCAAATGACACACGTATTATCTCCGAGCTCCTGACTGAGATATCCAGCTGCCTACTTGACATCTCTTTTGGGATGTGTCAAAGGTTCCTCCAACTCAAGGTGACTAAGACGGAACACTTAATCTTCTTCCCAGCCTGGTTCTCTTATAGCGTCTCCTGGCTTGCTGGCTGGTAGCCCCACCTGCCCAGCTGAGCCAGCCAGGAAGAAACCCAGGACTCTCCCTTGACACACACACTCTCTCTCACCCTCCATATCCAGTTACCAAGTTCTGCTGATTTTATTTCCTAAATACTTCTCCAATCTCCCCTCTTTTCTCACTTTCTGTGTCATTACCTTAGTGCAAGGTACCCTGACCTTTCACATCTCAACTACTGCAACAGCCGTCTACCTGCTACCCCTGAGCCCATTTTGGACCTACCCAATCCATTCCTCACAATGACATTAACGGAACACAGACCTACTCCTGTCACACACACCTGCTAGAGGAGACTTCAGTAGCTTCCCTTGGTTCTTAGGATAAAGACAAAACTTATTAATGTGAGTTCCAAGGTCCCACATCCTCTGGCTCCTACTTCTCTCTGCTACCGGCTCTGTTGTCACATGACACACGCTCTCCCTTCCTCCACTCCAGCCACATTGACCTTCACACACATTCGCCACACTCTCTCCAGCTACAGCACCCTCCCCGTGCTGCTCCTCTGAACGAGATGCTCACTTCCCTTCCGTGGCCTGGCTGACACACCTTTCATCCCTTTGATCCCAGCCCAAACCCCACTTCCTCAGGAAAGCCTTCCTGAGGGGGTCAATCCTCCTCTGTGATGCTCTTAGAGCAGCTGTCCCAGCTCATGTGTTACATTTGTTTGGTTAGTATTTGATGAATGACTTTTCCTCACCATCTTGTAAGCTCCATGAGAGGAGAGACCATATCTGGTTTTGCTCATCATACCCTGAACACGTAAATATTTCAGTGCCTGGCACATGGGAGGCACTGAAATATTTACTCTTTGAATGAGTGAATTAATGAATATTCTGTTTTTAAGACTTCCTCTGAAGGTGACACAGTGGAGAAAAATCACCACTTCTTGTCCAGAGAGGGTCTCCTGTGTCTCTTCCTGCAACAACGTGGGAGGCTAGGTGGTGAGATGCATGTGAATTCAGTCGCGCTGTGAAACTTATCTTCTAATGTTTTCCTTTTCGTGTTCCTAAAGATCACCATGTCCTGGTAGGTGGGGAGGAAAATAGACTAAAGTGATATGTACCGTATGACCTACCGTCTTTCTTTTTTTTTTTTTTTTTTTGGCTGCACTGAAGCATGAGGGATCTTAGCTCCCCAACCCAGGATCGATCCCATGCTCCCTGCAGTGGAAGCAGGGAGTCTTAACCGCTGGACCACAGTACCCAAAGCTACTGTCATTTTTAAACACTTAGAAAAAATAACAGTGGCCTACAACTGACCTTCCTTCCTTTTTTTTTTTTTTCTTTTTTGGTATATGTTTCATTATGAATATGTATTACTTGGTAGAGAAATTAAAAGTACAAGAACTTATCTGAATGTATATTTCACACACACACACACACACACACACACACACACACACACAGGTTTAAAAATGAAAGATCATGTGTTCAGAGACCCTAGAAAGGAAACCATATTTCCTCTCAGCCTGGGGCCTTTCTGAAGGTAGAAACCACTTCACTTCCTCTATTTCTCCCTGCACCCTCCTCTCTTTTAGTTCCAAGTGACAGAAAATCCAACTTGAGTTAAGTTAAGTTAAAAAGGAAATGTAGATGCTTGACGGTTCCAGGTCGCTTTAGGACCTCAGGGGATGTCCTTGGGAATTGGTCTTTCTTGTTCCTTCGCTCTCCTCGCACGGTGGCCAGATCCTCACCAGCCGTCCCCGGTTCACATGTTCTACCAGCAGAGAGAGTTTTTCCCCCACTAGCTCCACAGCAAACGTTTTGATGCTGATCTCCGCACCAGTTGCTGTGGCCAGGTGAGGGTGTGGTGAAATCTCTTACTAGCCAGGCGTGGACTACATGCTCCCTCCTGGCAATGGGACTTACAGGAATCCTACAGACTACAGGGGGGTGGTTCAGAATTGGAAGGCTTTTGCCAGAATAAGGGGGAAGGGATGATGGGCAGCAACACGAAAGGTGACCACCACGCACTGAGCACACAGTCGCTCTGCACACAGTAGGTGTTCAACCCCCAGAGCTGACTGGCTGACCTCTGGCTGGAACCATCTGGGCAGCAGGCAGAGGGAAGCTTTGGGCAGCAGGACCTTTCTAGGTCCCACATCAGCTGCAGGACCACCATCAGTTTCCATCTATGCCAACAGGCTCATCTGAACATCCAGAGAGAGGGACTCTGGGTCCATGTATGTCCCAGAAGGTGATGGCGGGGTGGACAGTGATGTCTGGAGAACTGCATGGAAGATTGCCCATGAGGTTCTCCCAACACTGTGTGCCCAGGAGGCCGCGCTTGATAACTGGTACGACTGGGGCCCAGCGTGGCTCGGCCAGCTGCTCAGGATGCCAGGGGGCACCTGACGCCTTGCTCCCCTCCCAGCAGGCCTGGCCTGCAGGCTGGCAGGTGCTCAGTGAGTGCTGATCGAACTCTAAGGGATAAACTTTTCACGTGGGAGGTGTGAGATGAAGAAGGAACATGGCTGTGTGTTTGGGAAGTTCCCAGCCTGATGGGAGAAATGTAACAAGACAGGTTGAGTCTGGGCTCTGGGGCATCAGGCTGGTGTGCCAGCCTCTGTCAGAGGACACCTGCTAACCACCTAGTACCAGAGATGAGGCTGGCCTCCCCTGACCATCCCATTACCTCTGTCTTCCTGGTCCCAGCCCATTTTGACCACATAGCCTGGTCCACCACCCACTGCGCCCAGGAGTCCCGGCCTAGCACCTGCCTCTTATGAGAGGACCCCACTGGCCCAGCGTCTCATGCAAGGACCGGCCATCAGGCAAGGCTGGTCCAGGCGCTCGTGGTGGAGTCTCTGCCAGAGGGAGAGACCCCAGGAAGCCTGGGCTGGAAATGTGGAGTAAGGCTGCTTCTTGCTGGGGCCCTTTAGGTGGGTTGCCCGCAGGCTTCTCCATTTCCAAACCCACCTCGCTGAGGCTGGGAGGGGCAGGTAGGGGAGAAAGTGACAGTGAGGCTGGGGCTGAGGAAGAGAGTGGAGATGGAGGCAAGGACCAGAGAAGACAGGGCTGAGAGGCCCGTGCACGGGCTGGGCAGACGTGGGCTCTCAGGTCACACCCAGCTCAACTATTCCCCGGGACCTGCCGGGAGCAACTGGGCTGCTTTGCTGGGATTGGTGAGCTCGCAGCGTCCTCCCATCCCCCTTCCTCTGCCTCCCTCCACCCCTGCAGACAGCCCTCCCTGCTCCCTCCAGTTTCATCCCTCCTCCTCTTCGCTAAGCAGGCCTTGTCTCGCACAGGTTGAGGAAGGCTTGTGCTGAGCCTGCGTGCACGATTGCCCGGCTTTGGTGTTTACAGTGCTGTAGGCAGGAGCTCTGGATCTTTCTGCTGCCACTGAGAAGATAGATTGCCATATTCCAGGCAAGTCCTTAATAAACACTTAGTGAATGAATAGATTAATGAATGACATCTGTTATCTGATTTTAACCCTAGCGCAGCCCTTGGAAGCAACCCAGATGGTTATGATTAGTGACATTTACAGCTGGGGAAACTGAGACACAGAGAAATTATGTGTCATCACATAGGTTTGCAGTGACCAGCAAGGGTCAGAACCCTGTCCCCTCAGCACCCACGACCCCAGTTTTGCACTAATGCCCACTGCCTGTCCCTTGCACCCACTTGCACGCTCTCAGCTATCCCTTGGGGTTCAGAGGGTCAGACTGGAGGAAGGTATGGGGATTATGTGGGCAGATTTGCACCCGACAGGCTCTGGGCTGTGGGGACAGTCCATCTGGGCTGCTCTCTCTGGTTTCTGTTGTGGCCTCATCCCCGGGACCACAGCCTCCTGCGGGGCCTCTCCCATTTCACTCCACTCCACTCAGTGCAGACAGCACCTGGGGTCAGCCTGCCCAGTGTAGTCGCTTCAGAGCCTCCACTGCAGTTAAAGTGAAACTTGGCTGGAGCAGTGACCCCTTACCTGCTGGCAGGTCGGTGCCAGATTAAATGTTAAGTGACCTCCTCAACCTCATGACTGGGCAATTCAGGAAAGGAGAATTCCCTGGGATTTGGAGGTGGGAGGCCCTGGAATTCTGGAGCATCTCCACTGGTGGTCTTACAGATCTCCTGGCACCCAAGAAGGCTTTAACCTCAGGAGTGGCCTTCACAGAAGACAGCCTGGAGGTGCTGGCAGAGCGTCCTGCCCCTCCAAACCCTACTACCAGTCCCGGGGCAGCTGTTCCTTTGGCATGAGTTCCCGACCCCGTGGAAGAAGGGTAATGATGTTTTACACTGTGTTAGTTACATGCTTTTTTTTTTTTTTTTTGGCTGGGTTGGGTCTTCATTGCTGTGCACGGGCTTTCCTCTAGTTGTGGCGAGCAGGGGCTACTCTTCTCTAGTTGCGGCTGTGCGTTGTCTTCTCTTGTTGCGGAGCAGGGGCTCTAGGTGCGTGGGCTTCAGTAGTTGCAGCACACAGGTTCAGTAGTTGCGGTGCACGGGCTTAGTTGCTCCGCAGCATGTGGGATCTTCCCGGACCAGGGCTCGAACCCATGTCCCTGCATGGGCAGGTGGATTCTTAACAACTGTGCCACCAGGGAAGTCCCAGTTACACGCTTCTTGTCGTCATTAATTTAACTGAACTTTTCCAGAACAATTTTTTTGGGGGGAGGGGCTGATGGAGGAGTGATGGGGCATGCCTGGAGCTACTGACCACATGCAGCTATTTAAATGTAAGTTCAGGGAATTCTCTGGCGGCCCAGTGGTTAGGACTCAGCGCTCCCACTGTCAGGCGTCAGGGAACTGAGATCCCGCAAGCAGGTGGCTCAGCCAACTAAATAAATTTAAGTTCATAAAAATGAGATGAAATAAAAAAACTCAGCTGCACAGGTTAAGCATTTGGAGTGCTCCCTAGCTACCGTACTGGACCTGCAGATATGGGACATTTCCAGCGTCTCAGAAAGTTCCACAGGACAGGGTTGGGCAAGAGGCTGACTTTCCCCACCTCCTGACCTCCGCTCCCTCACTTTCTGAAATAGCAAGTCCAGGGCAGGGCGGGGGTGTTGGGGGCTGAGGCAGAGGTGGCCCAGTCCTCTCAGCTGGGAGGGCTATGGTTCGGGGGAAGGCACCCCTCCTCCCTCACTCTCACCCCTCACACCCCCCAGGCTCTGCAGCCAGGGCGCCAAGGAGCCCCAGGGCAGGCCCACGGGAGGCAGGTGGGCATGAGGGGTGCAAAGGATGCTGGCAGACTGAGCTGAGTGAGCCAGTCAGGGGGAGGTCAGACTGGGGGGAGCTGGTGAAGCCACAGAGACTCAGCACCCGGCGCCCGGCCGGCGCAGCGCAGAGTGGGGAGCTGTGCGTGCGGCCTGTGCCCCTCTTCCCTCTGGGGCCACCCGGACTGGGGGCGGCACCTCACAGCTCCACGCCCTGGCTGCCCTGTTAACCTGGCTTAACCTGGCGGTTAATGATTAATTTCTCCTCCTGTCACGAAGCGAAAGTTCCACAGGACGCAGACGGGGAGGCAGCTCCGAGGCTCATCCAACTGCTCCTTCTGCCTGGGAAGCCGAGGCCCAGGCCAGGCTGGAGGTCAGAGATGCCTGCCTGGGCCTGGTGGGGGCATGGAGGTGGGCATGGAGGAGGGAACCATTCACTTCTTTCCCCTCCTGGACCCCTCACGCCGCCTCCAGATGACACACGCTGACCTTCTCTTACCCAGAGTCCATCCAGTGCCACAAAGGGCACTTTTGCATGAGCGACTGATGTCATGCCCCCCATTTTCCGGATGAACAAACTCAGCTGGTCAGAGGACAGGTGCTCCAGGATTCACAGCGCAGAGGCAGAGCCGGGAATCAAACCCAGCTCTTTCAGACATAAGCCCAGCATTGCTTCACTTCCCCAGCGTCTGCCCAACTCCAGAAATTCTGACGCCCCAGTCTACCAGGTTACCACCTACATGAGCAGAGGAAACAGAGGTTGGCACTGCCCAGGCCTACAGGCTCCCTTCTCCACCCACTCACACATCATTACTACAACCTTAATCAGTTAGAAAATCCTGCCAAAGATTGATGTCAAGCTACCAGGGATAATAATAGCTCATGTCATCCAATGCTCTTTTGGGCTGAAAGCAATTGTTCAGTGAGGGACTTCGTTCCGAAAGTCAGTCTCCTGACTCGGGAACCGCCCCATGTGTGGCTGAGACTTCAAGGTGTTGGTTCACAGGCCTTGGACTTTTGGGGGTGAAAAGACCAGGGAAAAAAGTTATTTACAAAGATCAAGATGGAAGTATTCTGAAATGAAGCTGAAAGTTCCAGGAAACAAGAGTAGGTTTCCCCATCTCTAGAGTAAAATGAGGCATTCAGGTGCCCGCACACTCTGGGGCAAGGACTGGGCCTACTGGCTTCTATCTGGGCCTACTGGCTTCTATCTGGGCCGTGCTGCCCTGGCCCTTACCGTCCTGGACCCAAGGGCGCCGCCGGGGCTGAGGTTCTCAGGGAACGCAAGGTTCGTTCCCCTCCTCACCACAAGATGTCGCTGCTGCTCACAATTAGAGGGCACTGGGCTGGACCAACGCCCGGTCCCAATGACAGATACCCTGGGGGTGGGCCCAGCCCTCTGTGTTTTTAACAAGCCCTCTGGGGTATTCTGAGGCATGCTCAAGTTTGAGAACTGTTGATATAGGTCGCCCTGCAGGCCCTGCTGCCCCTAAGGTCTTGCCCCTCTGCCTGCCATTCCCCCTTCCCCGCCCCCCATCCCCCACCCAGCCCAATTTGGGCTCTTTCTTTGGTTCTAATTCAGCTCTGACCTGAAGCCTCTGTTTACATAGAGAGCCCCCTATGCATTTCCTTGCAACCCCCTGAAGAGGTGTGTGAGTTACTGACATGCCCTGACTCCCACAAAGAGACAAAGTCAGTATGCTCACCCCTGTACCAACAATGCAGTTTTCCATCCCCTGCATCACTCTGTCCAGGTTCAAAGTCCCTGGAGAGGGTGTGTTCAGTTGTCCAGCTGTGGTATCGGGACAGCCTTGGCTGGAGAAGACCAGGATGCCTCACTGACTATTGTCAATAATCAAGACTGTATACACAGGGGAAAGAGGTCATTCTCCAACCCAAAATAAATCCCAAGTAATAAAAAAAAAAGCACATCATGGACGGCGAGGGCAATTATATTTATTCATGAACTCCAAGCTCTGGTTGGTGTGACAGATGCCAGGTGGCCCCCTACCCCAACTTTGTCCCCACGTCCTCGTGTTCATACCTGGAGCCTGGGGGCGAGGGCTCTTGTTTTGGGGGATGCCCACACTGGAGTACTTAGGGGTAAAGGGACTTTTTTTTTTTAAACATCTTTATTGGAGTATAATTGCCTTACAATGGTGTGTTAGTTTCTGCCGTATAACAAAGTGAATCAGTTATACATATACATATGTCCCCATATCTCCTCCCTCTTGCATCTCCCTCCCACCCTCCCTATCCCACCCCTCTAGGTCATCACAAAGCACCAAGCTGATCTCCCTGTGCTATGTGGCTGCTTCCCACTAGCTATCAGTTTTACATTTGGTAGTGTGTATATGTCCATGCCACTCTCTCACTTTAATGGGGCATTTTTGTCTGAAGTTTGTTCTCAAATGACACAGGAAAGAGACAAATGATAATGGATTATATATAAAACTAGAAAGATTAAGGGAGTGAGCAGATGAAATGTTAGCAGTTGGGGAATCTGGGTGAGAAGGAAGGATATGGAGTTCTTTTACTATTCTTGGAACTTTTCTTTAAATTTGAAATTATTTTTTGAAAACCAATTTATTGAGCAAAAGAAATTTCATTTATATGAATTTTTAGAACAGGCAAAACGAATCTATGGAGATAGAAATCAAAACAGTTGTTGCCTCTGGGGAGGGTGGGGAATTAACTAGAGGCAAGAGGGAATTTTCTGGGGTGATAAATGTTTCTATATATTGACTCAGATGTGGTTATACAGTGTAAATACAATCATTAAAAGTCAGAGAACAGTATCCTTAAAGTCTGTGCACTTTACTATGTGTAAACCATGCTTTGATTAAAAAGGATGTAGGGAAAATATAGACATGAGAGAGAGGATAAGCAAATCTAGAAATTGGTCCTTGAAAAGACCAGTAAAAATGACAAACCTCTGTTGATACTGATCAAGAAAAAAAAAAATCCAACATCAAACTGAAAGCCAATATCAAGAATGAAAAAGCTCATCCCTACAGATGAAGCTGAACACAGAAAGATCATGAGACTGTTAATTATTTGTTAAATGGCATAGTTCGGCTTTATGCCCTTGTCTTATATATTCTAAATCACAATAAAAACGTTTCTAAATAGATAGGGCAGAACAGCAGGACAAAGGAGAAATAAAAGTAGGGTGAACATAAAGCAAAAGATAAAGCCAAGAGAGAGGGTAGCCAGCAGGACAAGAAACTGTCATCTGTTGTTACAAGTTGGTGTGCTGTTGATTTGAGGTTAGAAAAGCTCAGATTTATTGTTTGTTCTGTGCCAGGCTCTTTGTGCTAATCTCCTTTAATTCTCATAGTAACCTACAAGGTAGGTAGTTTTATTATGATCGTGTTTTACAGATGAAGAAATGAAGGTTTAGAGAGGTTAAGTTACTTTTCCGAGGTCACACAGGAAGAGGCAGACCAGGGCTTCAAAGCTCAACAGTTAGGCTCAGAGCCTGTGAAATTACCCCAAAGCCAGCAGGCAGGGCTGAGAAGTGGCCCTACAAGCATCACTGTGATACAGAACCACCTAGAATGGTGACTGCGTTGACTAAGAACTCATTCATTCCACAAAAAGTTCTTGGAGGCTTGCACTGTGCTGGGTACTCAGGGAAACAACCATGAATGAGACAGACAAGGCTTGAGTTTGCATTCTAGTGGGACAAATAATGAAGAAAAGGATAAATAGCAACTTCAGATGGTAGTATTGTGAAGAAAATAAAAACATGGTAATAGAGATATCTTGGAGGGGTGCAGCGGGTGGGTACCTGTGTTAGAGACTGTCAGGGAGGAAGTGACTTTTTTTTTCCTTTTGAGCAGACAGACAGGACCAGCCTGTGATCTAGGCTACAGGAACAACAAGGGTGGAGGCCCTGAGTGGGATCACAGTTAGCAAATCCCAAGGGCAGGAGGAGGCTGGGAGGAGCCAGGAGCAAGAAAGCATCCAAGGGCATCTCAGTGGTCCCTTCGTCTCTACAGAAATAAAATAAACTCCTCCCTCAGCCTCCTCATTCCTCACCTCCTCCTGATTTCGGGATTGTCTCCATTTCGTGATTCCAACTCCATAGCCCCAGTTTGTCCGGAAAAGTTACAAGTGAGGGGCCTGGTCAGTTTTGCATTGGAGGAGGGGGATGAGCTGACCTATGTCACAGATGTACTGTCTGCCCTGGTGTGGCCCTACTGCTAATCCCCAGGCAGCCCCTGGCTTCTTCCTGTGCAGTGAGGAATAATTCTGCTGTCTTTTTGTCTAGAGAGGCTATGGCAGGTGGTGCAGCCTCCCGGGGGCAGGGGGCTTGAGGAGACAGGAGCCCCCTCTCATCTCCTCCCGCAGTTGCTGGGTCCAAGCCGCCATGGTCCTCGGTGTCTGCTCAGCTGGGAATATGTATACTGGGACAAGGGTAGATGGGGGAAAGGGTGTGTGGCTTTCCTTACCCATGGCCTGTGACGGAAATGAAAGTCTCCAACTAGTATTCCTTTGCTATGTAAAAATAGGACCACAAACTTAGCAACTTAAAACAATACACAGTTAGAACTTCCCTGGTGGTGCAGTGGTTAAGAATCTGCCTGCCAATGTAGGGGACATGGGTTTGATCCCTGGTTCGGGAAGGTCCCACATGCCGTGGAGCAACTAAGCCCGTGCGCCACAACTACTGAGCCTGCTCTCTAGAGCCCGCGAGCCACAACTACTGAAGCCCACGTGCCTAGAGCCCGTGCTCCGCAACAAGAGAAGCCACCGCGATGAGAAGCCCGCGCACCACAACGAAGAGTAGCCCCCGCTCACCGCAACTAGAGGAAGCCCACACGCAGCAACGAAGACCCAACGCAGCCATAAATAAATAAATAAAATTTTCAAAACACCAATACATATTTATAACATTATCTCATAGTTTCTGCAGGCCTGGAGTCTGGACACAGCTTAGCTGAGTCCCCTGCTTAGAATCTCCAGGCTGCCATCCAGGTGTCAGCTAGGATGTGTTCTCATCTGGAAACTTGACTGGGGAAGACTCTGATTCCAGGCTCAGTCAAGGTGCTGACAGATTTCTCTGAGGTTCTAGAACTGAGGGACCTGGCTTCTTGCTGGCTGGAATCCCCCATCAGCTCTGAGGGGTGGCCCACATTTTTGAGAGGCTGCCCACAGCTCCTTGCTATGTGCATCTCCCCAACATGGCTAGGTACTTCATAAAACCAGCTTTGGTCCAACAACCATCCAGTCTGTAGACCCTAGCCATCTTTGATTGTTTCCTTGCTATGTATGGGGTTGGCCAAAAAGTTCATTCTATAGGATGTTTCAGAAAAACCCGAACGAAATTTTTGGCTAAGCCAATACTATACAAAGTTCCATGTTCACCTGTACGTTTCCTGCCTGGACCTGGAATCAGCCTCTTCTCTAAGAAACTGTCATTAGTTTCAGGGATAAATGGAATTTCAAGACCACAGCCTGGGTCTTAGTATCTATTTTAAAAATTTTAATTTGATCTTGTATTGCATATAATTAAATATAAATATATTTTTTCTCCATTAACCAATGTATTATAGTGCCTACTATGTATAACGCAGTCTCTGGAAGAAGGTGGATTATAAACAAGTATCATTTTATATGTGGAATCTAAAAAATGGTACAAATGAACCTATTTACAAAACAGAAATTGATTCATGGATGTAGAAAACAAACTTATGGTTACCACGGGGGAATGGGGGGTGTAAACTGGGAGATTGTGATGGACATATACACACTACTATATATAAAAGATAACTAACAAGAACCTACTGTAGAGCACAGGGAACTCTATTTGGTGCTCTGTAATGACCTATATGGGAAGGGAGTCTAGAAGAGAGTGGATATATGTATATGCATGGCTGATTCACTGTGCTGTACAGCAGAAATTAACACAACATTTTAAAGCAACTATATTCCAATAAAAAAAAAAAGCATCATTTGCACCAAATTTCAGGACCCCAAGGTGGAGGAAGCCATGCTAGAACATCTGGGAAGTGAGGCTTCAGTGAACTCTCGGGGACAGAATGACTCTGCATGTTAGTAGAACAGCCTGGTCTGCTGGCTGGAGCCCAGGCTTGAGTGTCTCCGTGTCTACTTGGCTGTGAGGAAGGGAAGTTTGAGTGCAGGATGGTGCCAGGTAACGAGGGCGGGTGATTCTCGCTGCCATGTTTGCCGGCTCAGGCGCCCCGGGGACTGAGGCGGGCAGGGGGAGCCCAGCTGAGCTCTCTGAGCAGCCTCTCAGGTGTGGCGCCCGGCTTCTGCATAAACAGGTAGGAGCCTCAGGGGCCGACAGAGAATTCTGAGCGCTGCAGTTGACCCTGCTCTGCTCCCGTCCCTCAGACAAGGGAGCTGGGGATGGTTGAGTTTGCCCCAGTGAATAAGGATTGAAGAAGAGGCATAGAGGTAGGAGGTGAAGCCCTAACAGGGTGCCTGAGGGCAGCTCTCTGGGCAGTTCTGTGGACAACAGGGCTCTGGGTCAGGGTGCATGGGGTGGCAGTGCGTGCCTAGGGTTGGCTCCACTTCTCGAAAGCCATGGGAATGAGGCCCTGGCCACAGGTCCAGGCTCCATAAGAACCAGGCTCCTTCCCTGTCCCATCAGCCTGAGGGGGCCTCTGTCTCACTGCAGCCCTCGCTAGAACCACGGGTGATAGCTCGGGTCCCTGGTGTAACACAAAGGGCCTGGCCTTTAGAGTTTGCCAATTTCAGCTCTGAAACTTTCAACAATTACTCCCTGAGCCTCAGTTTTTTCATTGGCAAAATGGGGGTAGTAAGAACACCGTTACCTAGTGTTCGTTAGGGGGCTACTGTGAGAGTGAGATGGGTTTCAAAAAGGGCCAGGCTCTTCCTCCTGTTATCATATTAGAGAGACTGAGCACCTAGGTAAGCGGCCGTGGGGCTCTGTGTAGGAATTGTAAAGTCAGACACCTCCGGGAGCCAGGCAAATACTGGTTGTGTGTGAAGCAGCAGCTATAAGAAGATAGGAGGGGACAAAGCAGAGGGAGCGGGCCTAAGGGCATTCAAGACGTGGCTGCCAGCCTCACCCTGTCATAGCTGGGTTTGCACAGACAAACAAGGGCCAGAGTGACGGTCTCCCCAAGATTCAGGGAGGACTCTGAGGGACGTCCGAGCCTCCCTGCCCCGAGTCTCACAGAGCCCCTAGGTCTGGCCCTGAAAGCAGCCCAGGGAGCAAAGCTTCTCTCCAGATACACCGTCTGGGGTCTCAGGGGTTGGCCTAGCAGGTCAGTGGGAAGCAGTGAGACCCTGACTTAGTCTTTCACCATAGCCAGAAGCTGCCCCTGCAGACAGAGCTGAGTTCCCCTCCAGCAGCACCTCATTGAGTGACTCCAGCAGCATCTGGGGAGGGGCATGGGAATGAGGAAGCTGGTTCACCTCCTTGCTGTCTCCCCCAGAACTAAGGTCTGCACTGTTGGGGTATCTTTCGTTAGAGAGAATTAAGGAGACTGGGGCCAAGGACTCTGCCCCTGAATGTGCCAGTGCAGTGATACAGAGAAACTGAGCCTGGGAGTGGCCAATCTGGGACTAGCTGGTGTTTACTGAAGGGCTGTTCTGAGCTGGGCACTGCACAAGATGCTTTCCATATATATCTCCTTTAATCCTCACAGCAACCCTACAAGGAAGGTATTATTAGCTCTAAATTATAGCTGGGCTCAGAGAACTTGGGACACAAAGCTAGGGTCACACAGCAAACAAGTGCTCAGCCTAGATTTGAAACTAGAGAGAAGAAACTTTAAAGAGCCCCCCACTTCTCACCCATGAGGCCCTCTGCCTCTAGGCTGCACTCCCCGGAGGATCAGCATGGATCTGGGTAACTCATCACAGACACCAGGGAGCAAATGGCTACTGAGACTTCCAGAAATCAGAGGGTGAGCCCTGAGGGTTCCTCACAGCCCCAGCACACAGGACTCTACGGGCCCTCCTCATCAGGCTCACGTGAGGGGAGGAGCGGTACTTGCTAATGAGACAGAGGATGTGAAAATGTTTTGTAAATTTCCAGGGGCAATGCAAATGCAAGTTGACTGCAACTTATTTTCCCTCATGGGCATAATGACTCTACCACTGAATTCGGAGGTTGGATTTCTATGTTTTGTCCTTCTTTGGTGAAGTCACAAAACAGATTAGTCAATTCCCAGAATCATGGTCTTGTACAACTTTTCACCCTTGCATAGCGTAGGCCAAAGAGTTAGCAGTACATGCTCCCCAAGAGATACTTCCCAACTTCAGATCCAAGAAGAGGCTTTTGTTCCTATGGATTGGACGATTATGTGCATGTCCTTTTTTAGCCTGCTGAGAAAACACAGAAAGGCAGGGAGTCTGAATTCAACCACCCTTTGAAGAAATGTGCAGGCTCAAAAGAAGCTCTACAGTTTTCTCTGAGCTTCATGTATGTCAAGAAAACATGTGAACTTAATGGAAACGGAGAAGCTGCCAGATAGGAAATAAGTGGATAAGCTTCTCTTTTCCTTCAAGAGTCCTTTTTCTATATTATACTCTGGTTTTTAAAAGGCAGTGGGGGACTTCCCTGGTGGCACAGTGGTTAAGAATCCACCTGCCAATGCAGGGGACACGGGTTCCAGCCCTGATCTGGGAAGATCCCACATGCCGTGGAGCAACTAAGCCCGTGCGCCACAACTACTGAGCCTGCGCTCTAGAGCCCGTGAGCCACAACTACTGAGCCCGTGTCACAACTACTGAAGGCCGCACGCCTAGAGCCTGTGCTCCACGACAAGAGAAGCCACCGTGGTGAGAAGCCCGCACACCATAATGAAGAGTAGCCCCTGCTCGCCACAACTAGAGAAAGCCTGCACACAGCAACGAAGACCCAACGACAAAAAATAAAAAAAAAAAAAAAAGGTTAACGAGACCGCAATTTGAACATTTTGGAAAGAATCCCAGCAGATGTAAAATCATAGTCTTCACTCAGGCTAATAAGGTAATTCCACCTCAACCCAGGTGTTTTCTTCCATGCTCTTAACCTCCCTGCTTCATCCCCGGGCCCGACCACCATGGTGGAGCCTACCGTTTCTCACAGGGTGGGAAGCTAGAAGCAAGTTTTGTCATCATTATTGTCTCATGGCTTGTTAAAGTCTGGGACACTGAGGTACCATAATTTGTAAGTACCCCTCCCCCACCCTCATCCCCCACAACTATTGGACAGCTAGATTGCTTCCGGTATGGGTCAGTGCACGTTTCTAAATCTTAACTTTTTCAATTCTTCTTTCCAGTTTCCTCTCCGTGAAGTTTCCAGAGATTCTAGGCTTCTGGCAGCTCTAACAAGGCACTTGGCTTCCACCGAGAAATGAAAGGGGCCTCTTGGCCCAGCGAGGCACATGCTGGTGCTTTGACGCTGGGTTACAGCCAGCTTTGCTTCTCTTGGGGTTGCTTGGATGGCTCTGGTCTTTCTTCTTTCCTGATTGGTTGTTTAGCAGCAGGAGGTTAAAGTGCTTTTGGTTTATCTTCTGGGAAAAGAACCAAGGGCACTGGTGAAGAAACTCTGAAGAGCCTGCTGCTGCCTTCTGGCAATTTCCAGCAGCCAACAAAGGGTCCAACACAGGACAGGTGCTCAGCCTCGGCTTGCAGTGATACCACATATCCTGACTCCTTCATCAGCCCCAGATTTCAGGTCCAATCCCCCACCTTTCTGTCTCTGAAGATGGCTGAAATACCTCCTCTTCCAAGCAGCCTTCCAGGATTATGAGAAGTGTAAGTAACGTGGAATTCCACTCAACACACACGCGCGCACACACACACACACACACACACACACACATACCACCACCACCACCACCACCACCACCACCTCAGCCCCTCCAGATAAATGCGCTTGTTACACACAAAAAATGAGATGTATTCGATGGTCATAACTAAGGCTTAGAAGATACATGTCCAGGGGCTTCTGTCTGGTTTGTGGATGCAGCAATGGGCAGGGCAGTGGTTTGGAAGAAAAGAGAATGTTTTTTCCTGGATTTGCTTTGTTATTCACTTGCTGTGCTGTATGAGCCAGTTGCTTGCCCTTTCTGAACTCATCTCAGCAGGTGCAGGAGTAAAGGGCAGTCAAGCCCCCTGCTGCTCTGGGATTCTCCGTAGAGCAGCCCAGGGTCAAGAAAGAGGTGTGGATGATATGGGAGAGGAGTGGGAGGCGGGAAGCCAGGGGCTGCTCTGGGTGGGTGTGCGTCTCTGGATCTCTGCATCCCGGTTCCCCTCCTGTGGCTGGGAGCCCCCGAGGACACAGACCACAGACAACCTGCCTTCTGCACCTCCTGCCTTGACACCCAGTCCTGGGGCTGACACAACACGCGTGCTTAGTAATTCTTTGTTGGGGAAATGGATGAGGGCTGGGATGTGCAGGGGAGGGAGGATGTGGTGAAGGAAAAACCAAGCACTTGGAGTTCCTAGAGGGAATTCTAGCCACTTATGAGTCTATCAGAGAACATCCTGGGGGAAGGACTTCCAGAAAGAATTGTTCTCAGCCCTTCGAAAGCAACAGCAAGGCATCCACTCTGAAGAGTGGGGAAGATTGCGTTAGATCAGCCGTACTCTTGTCCTTGGCATGTCTTCTCTATAAAAGGCCGCTGTGGGAGGAGACACATTACTGCTGTGGGAACCCCGGGGGGACAGGGACACTCAGCACCTCAGGCCTCACGCTGGGCTCACCTCCCAGCATCACTGAACGTATGAGCCCAGAGAGAGGCAGCCGGGCTGTGTGGAGGAGGGGTGTCCAGGACTGGGAGACAGGAGCCAACAGAAAGGGGGGACCGGGTGGTGGCTGGTGAGAGGGGCTGAGCAGAATCAGTTGTCCAAAGGAAATTGACAGACTTTGCAGTGCAGGGTGCAGTGAAAACCCCTTTATTCATCTTGTCTACAGAGTCTTCAGTAAACACTGGTTTAGGGAATGCTTCTTCCTGGAGATGGAGGGAGGCACTAAGCCCTGTGTTAAAGCCCACACAGAGCAAGAACAGACTCTGCACGCTGGGGTGGCAGCCCCCGGGGTACTTGTCCCCCCACCATGCTCCAATGGCAGCGTCCCCCAGTGACCTGCGCCACCTCTCTGCTGCTAACGGTTCTTCCTGGACATCATTCTACTTGAAATCTTGGTAGTATTGAACATCACAGACCCCACCTACATTCCTGGCTTTTCCTCTCTGGCCATCCCCGAAGCAGAGCCTGAGATGAGGACTTGGGTGCAGATCCCAGGACTTGGGAGGTGATCTGGGAAACAGGAGTGAGGGCACAAGGAGAGTCAGATAGGAAGGAGGGAAAACCAGCCTAAGGGTGTGTTGTCAAGGCCACTGCTGAGGGCAACAGGGTAAGATCCCCTGGGAACCCCCGGGGAATTGGGATGGCATGCCTTCAAGAACCGTTCACCTGGTGGGTGGGCGTCTGGAGCATTGATTTGCCAGCTCCCAGCCCCCACTGGTTGAAGATTGTCCCCAGTGATACTGCCTCACACTTGGGGACAACACTTGCAGGTGGGCCCAGTGCGTTTTCTGGGCCTCAGGGGATTGTGAGCCTGGGCTGGGACGTTGTCAATTAAAGAAGCCTCTGAGTTCAAATAGAACTGCCTGCCAGAGCTGCCCTCGATGCAGATGAGGACCACGGGGATGCGCTGGGGATGGGGACAGCAGAGGCACCACCGCTGACCCTGACGTCCCTTCTTCAGTCTCTCTGGGGTCTTTCCCCTGACCTGCTGTCAGCAGGCATCGGCTAACTCTGCATGACCTGCACTTCCTTTTCTAACTGTTCACATACTGCCTGTTTAATCCAGTCTAGAATGTTGCCTGGGCCCCAGGATCATGTCTGGATACTAGGGAGACACATTACCAAACAATGCTTATCTAGCTCTTCTTTGTTCCTTAGTACAGACTTTGGCGGGAATGCAGCTAAAACAAGCACACGGTACGAGGTTCCCTCGCCCTTTCCCGCCTGCTTCCCTGCTGGCCCTGTGGGTCAGTCCCGGGCTCTCTTCTCTTCCGGCCCTGTGTGATCTGAGTTGCTCACCTGTGTCCAAGGTTGAACATCTACCTTGACCCTGACGACCCCCAGATCTTTGTCTTTAGCCAAACCCATCCTCTGAGTGTGGGGCTGGTCACTGGGCCTGTCCTCCTGGGAGTCACAAAGACGTCTGCCCCTCCCCGTCCACACTGTCAAAGCCAAGCCCAGCTTCCCCTCCAGTCTGCCCCTCCCCCCGGGTGTCGTGTCTCACCACCACCAAGTCAGAAATCCCAGACAATTCCACCCTCCCCCTCATTCCCCGTGCCCAGTCCGAGCACTCCCCCAGGAGCCAGGCAGCCTACTAACTACCAAGCTGCTACCATTGCCCTGGACTCACCAGCATTCTTCTTTGGAAACTGATTTCAGAATCTATTAAGATTCACGTGGGACATTCAGGTCCACGTGTGACAATTTGTTTCATCCGGCACGTCACACCTGCTCCTGCGTCTTTCACTAATACCACCTCTTCTCTTTCCCAGGCCCAGGGCGTCCCCTCTGTGGCCCCATGTCAGTACCCAGCCAGAGGGCCCGCAGCAGCTTGTATCACTTCAGGTTTTGTTCTTCTAGTGTCGGGCCACATCACGGCCCCCTCTTCCCGTTGATTTGCCGGTACTTGGCCTCCTCCCAGAAGCATTTCCAGGTTGAGCAGAAGGGGCTCCCCTGCTTTCCTACCCCCTGGACCCGCACTGGCATCCTACACTGTAGAGTGTCCAGGCTCCTGGGCCACCCTCCCACAGCCCTCCCGTCACCCGCTCCTGCTGGCCTGTGCACACCGTCGCCCGTGGGTGACCTCAGCCCCTCACAGTCCACTCCTGTCTGGCTTATGTCTGTGGTCTGTGGGTCCTCGAGCTTGTGACAGCTCACCTCAGGCTCCTGCAGGCTCAGGAGGGCAGGGGCGGGTCCAGGACCTCCGCTGAGCACAGACAGCAGGCTCGGGGTGCCCTGGCTGTTGCCTTCTCTAAGCGCATCGACCTTTCACCACGTGCCGGGGCTTGGGCTCCTAGCCCTTGAAGCGGCCTTATTCTGCCTGGAGACTCAGCCGACAGGGCGAAGCTCCACTGATGCCCATTATCTGCAGTTGTCATGTTCTGAATGTCACTGAACCACTGTTCCTGGGGGACATACACAGTTAGGTTCCAGGTTAGCCCCTGGTCAGGACATTTTTGTCAACCAGTCAATACACAACCTTGTTCTATGTGTGTTTCTGTTCAAAGACACCTTATTCATATGTACTGTTGTTTCGTTAACATTGAACTCACAGCCAACGGCAGTAAAACTTATGCCTGAATGAAGTTCATCTAACCCACCCACATGTTTTCTCCATAAGGCACATCACAGCCTTCTTGCGCTTAGGAACAGTAGATAGAACTTCAGCACTACACTTGGGGACCATTTTAGACAGTGAAATCACCAGCAAAAAGCACAAAGTGGGAAAAGTGGGACGCTAAATAGACCAGGAGAAGGACATTTGTTTACAGTCTGAGAGTCGAAACAGGAAGGCAGAGGACTGCGTCGTTCCACTTCGGCTGGGAATGTCGAATTTTTTAACACTTTGTACATGTCCAGAATGACCGCAAAACTGCCACGAGCATTGGTCTGGGGACTACAAATACATTTCAGTGAATAGACAGCTTTGCAACTGTGAGTAATGAGGATTGCTTGTATATACAGAGAGAAGAATGAAGCTTCAGAGACTGGAGAGGAGGGAACAGCTGGGCAAAGTTCACTGAGGTTTATCACTAGAGTAGATTTCCAGAGATAAGTAAGACCCATCTCCCCCCACCCCCCCACCCAGGTAGAGGGCATTTGGGGCAAAGCATCCATCGTGCACAAAGGCATCAGACAAGATGGGGTGGAGTAATTATTTCCTCGGGATGAAGATGGAAAAACCAGAGGGGACATGTCCGGAAGACATGTCAGGACTCTCTGATGGACAGCTGGCCGGTTTTGCCCAGGCTCTCAGATCAGTCAAACCATAGGGCAGAACCTAAAAGAAGTCAGTGGTGAGTGAATTCTACAGAAATGGGGCATGAAGGTGCCGTCTAGCACAGAATAGATGGTCAATAAACACCTAGGGAATAAATGAATTATATATATATAACAGAATATATATATATAACAGAATGAGGCTAAATGGAAGAGAGGGGAAAGGGAAAAGAAAGAGAGAGAGAAGCAGCAGGGGCTTAAGCAAGCCAGCTGGGAGACGGTGAGGTTCTCATTTTCCTGTAGTCAGCTGCAATGCTTCCTCTGGCTGGAGAAGGAAATGTGGCCACAGGAGTGGAAGGAGGGCTGCCTGGAGAGAAGAGCATGGGTAAGTGCAAGTCTGGTCTGTACCTATGACTCCTGTGTCAATTTCATTCACTCTCAGTCAGGCTACACAAATCTTCTGCAGGGCTCTGAAAACCCAATGAATGACCGAGTGCTTAGGAATGGTTTGGACTGGTTCCCACAGCCTGGAAGGAAGCCAAGGAGGAGGGAACAGGAAAAGCACCCGACAAGAGCAGCCTGACATCTGGCATCAGGGCTCTCCTCCAATTTCCTCACAGTTTTTAATCCAGCCCTGCACCCCATGGCTTAGTAGCTCCACATCTCCAATTTATTCATCCAACGCCACCTGTGAGGCCATGTCACGGGCCCCACTGGTGTTTCTCCATTTGAATGGAATGGTTGCTGAATATTTACCTATGCTTTGACAACCTCCACTGATGCCAAATGAGAGAAAAAAAACTACAACAGCCTTCTCTCCCCAGTACAAACTCACACTCAGCGTGGATAATCACAGAGCCTCCACAGGCTAACAGATGAAAAGAAATGAGCAGTCAACACAAACACTGAGCCCTCTTTGTGGTGTCGAGGCAGCAGGTGGGGGAGGGAGGAGGGAGGCGAGGACCCCCCCCTCTCCTGGTTGAAGGCATCACTGAAAAGTACAGGGAAGGAAAAAAAAAAAAGTACAGGGAAGGGGCCAGCTGTGTCGAGAGGGAGGATGCTAAGAACCTGGTCATCTATGTGCATGTTCCCCAGAGGCACAGGTCAGGAGTCCTTCGCACACTGCTGCGGAGGGAGCTTCCTTTGACGGCTCAGAACCTGCATGATCTCTTTTACGTTAATTGTATGTGTGTGTGTGTGTGTGTGTGTGTGTGTGTGTGTGTGTGTGTGTGTGTGTGTGTGTGTATTTGAGGGTGAGGTTTGTTTTTTTTTAACATCTTTATTGGAGTATAATTGCTTTACAGTGGTGTGTTAGTTTCTGCTTTATAACAAAGTGAATCAGCTATACATATACATATATCCCCATATCTCCTCCCTCTTGCGTCTCCCTCCCAATCCGAGGGTGAGGTTTTAAGACTAATCCATGGGATGAATTTTTTCATGCAAATAGAATGGTCTGTGGTGGACCCAAGATTATAGAGCAGGAAGATAAAGGCATTTAGCTCTGAACCCTAATACTGTCTCTGCTCCCCACTCTCCTGCAAGAATTCCACCTTCTACTCATCCGACCCAGCCTCATGGGGGCTTGGCTGGGAAGCGTGGAGCGAGGGGGAGGGGAATGGGACCACACGCCCTCAGCCAGCAACTGCTATGACTGCACACAACAGTGCTCTAGACATATGTGCTTCATGAATGAATTGGTGACTTAGTCACTGACCTCTTCTCGCCACTTTTTAGCAACTTTCCCAAAATCCCGCTCTTCCCTTCTCCCCAGCATGGAAATGCCTTGGAATTGCTGCCCTTGCGTCAGGATGTCAGGATAGCGGCGGGATGCTCAGAGGTGGGGACTCCTGGCTACCTGCCCCAGGCTGCTCTGGCCTTAGCTGGTCCTGGGGTGGAGGCCACCAGGGAACTGTGAGTGCAAAGAGGTCAACTTCAGCTCCTCAAAACATGGGAGTCTCCCGTCCCCAAGAGACCTTCCCAGTCTTTGGGACAGTTGGGCTGTGGACTGGTCAAGAGAGGTATATGGCCCAGCTCCTGACTCAAGACCCCTGCTTGAGTGGCTGGATGAGGAGGGAGGGCAGATAAGCCTAATGGAACCAGCCACAGAGGAAGCGCGAAGTGGCGTTTCACCCAGGAACACAGTCAGAGCTGCAGGTGGGCGGGTGCGCAGTGTGAGGCAGCTCATCAGGCGTGGTTTAATTTCTTCTTGGCGATGTCTTCTGCTCTATTTTCAATACAATCAGGACAAGATGTATCCAGCAGTCACCCTCCCACCTGGTACCTGGTACAGCATCACTTGCGTCTATTGCCATGCAGCTTAGCACCCACTCGAGCACCCCCGAGGCCCCCTACAGGGCAGCATGCATGGGTTTCTGATGTCTGTTGGGGGCAGTCTGGCCCACGTGGGCCCGTAGCCAGAATAGCCTGCAAGTGAGAGTGTCCAGGGCACAGGCAGGCAGGAGGCCCAGAGGTGAATGTGGGATTCGGGAGAACAGGAACGGGAGGGCTCCCGCCAGCCCCTCGTGTTAGCTCAAATACCTCAGACTCAATACTCACAGTCCATCTTTCCTCCTGTCCCTGGATTATTTCCTCAGCCTCGCCCCTCCTCCAGAACGTCAGGAGAACTTTCTGCACTTGAGCTTGACTTGAGGGAAGGAGAGAGTTTCGATTAGCAAAGAGGAAGACAGGTGAGGATGCGGTGATTAAAGGTGAAGGCCCCTCCCCTCGGTTCCTGAATCACTCCTCTCCTGGTGGAGGGAGTGGGTGGAAGGAGTGGGTTCCGGCCAGGAACCGTTCACCAAGTAGCTGGAAACATCTGCCCCGAGCAGGTCCACCTAGGGCTCTACAGAGGGTGCAGCGAGCGAGGTTTGGCTCCCCCAGTTTGTGCCACCCCAGCTGCCCGCTGGGGGAGGACAGGGTGGAGAATGCCGTCTGGTCACAGGCCCGCTCTCACCCCCTGGGTCTTCTCAGGTGACTGTCAGGTCAGAGAGGCTCCCTCTTCAGATAATACAGCTCAGGTGAAAGAGGCTTAGGTGGGTCTCCATGGCAACCGCCAATCAGGACCTAGGCTGCCTCCAGGGTTATCAGAGGAACTGTGTGGTTCCAGCCTCTAGGGACACACACACACACACACACACACACACACACACACACACACACACACGACACACCACACCACAAACACCAGTCCAGGGTGCATCCCTTCTCTGGCCAGTGTTTTTTTCTCTCAGCACAACTTCTGAGAGATAGAAAGAGAGGAAAAAGCATGAGGCAGCAACCGGCAACACAAGAGAAAAAGGAAGGAGGCGTTTAGATTCAGTCTTCCCTCTACCCTGTCCTCCTGTGGCTGCCGAAACTTCTGCGTTTCCCTGGAGATCCAGACACTCTTTCCTCCCAGACCGGGAAGCAGAAAGCAGGACCCCCGTGGGACCTTTCACCTGCACAGAGCCGGACCTCAGAAAACCAGGTAAGAGGGTCGCCTCCCCAGGGGACAGCAGCTACCCCACCGTCATCCCAAGAGCAGTCGCGCCCTTAGAGGTTAGAGCAGAGGCCGGGAGAGACTGCGCTGGGCCCGGCGGCCTCGGGGCTGGGGCAGATGGGGACGGCTCACTGAGCCGGCCAAGTACAGGGCCCAGATGGCCACAGGGAGGCCCCACCTGTCCCCATTGGTCCCCCAAGAGGCGGCGGACTCTCCAGCGTCCTCGGGGCCGTGGCCTGGTCCCTGCTTTATAAACTCACGGGAAGCCACAGCTTCTGTCGGCTCTGGAGGCAGCAAGCGCGTCTGGGAGGACCCAGCCTGCGCCTTTTCCCCTCTGCTTTTACGAAGAGGACCCAAGCAGGGGAAAGCAAGGGCAAACGCAAATCGGAGATTTTCTCATTGATCTGAGCACTGTGACTCGAGCACCATGAAGTGCGAGGCTCAGAGCAGGCTCGCGGGTCACAACAGTGACCAAGACACGTGGGTGATGTGTGGGCCTCAGTCCCTCTGGCCACAGAGCCGTCTGTGAGTCCCCATAACACGCCCGGAAAAGCAGGTCTAGATGGAGCGGGGAGGGGCTTCAGGGAGAGGATCAGGCTTGGGAAGGAGCATCTGGTGGCCACCGTGGGATCAGCCCCCTCCTACTGGTCAGCTGGAGGGGGATTTCTATCATCTGAAGGCCAGGGCTCCCCCCTCTGACAGAGTCCTGGGAGCCTCCCCTGAGACAGAGACAAGGGTGTCTCCCTTCAGACAAGGACCACTGTGGCTTCTCTCAGAAGAAGACCAGGGTGTCTCCCTTCAGACAAGGACCAGGGCATCTCCCTTGAGACAGAGACCAGGGCATCTCCCCTCACAGAGCTCATAGCCGAGTCGGGGAAAGAGAAATCTAACCCCAAAAGGGAGAAATGTGTGTGTTACAGATACTGTGACGAGAGCCGTTCTACCTCAGCGGGGCAGTAACGGGCAGGCTGCAGGGGGAGCTGACCCTTGAGGTGGGTCTTAAAAGATAAGCAGATGTTTTCAGCTGGGCGGAGGCCCACAGGTCAGGCTGAGTCCCACTTGGCTTCGTGGATGACAGGTTGTTTTTCTATGATGCCAAAGAGGAATAGGTCAGTTTGTAATCTGTAAAGTTGGTCTTGGCAAAAACAGGGCTGGGAGGAAGGTCAGTAGGCGGCGGGGGGGTGGTGGTGGGGTGGGGAGCACCGACTCTCCGCACCTGCTTCGAGGCCTCTGCCCCGCCCCAGCCCCTCCCCCAGCCCGGCCCCGGCCCCGGCCCCCTGGCCCCGACCCCAGCCCCCGACCCCCCCCAGGGTCTGGCTTCTGCAGAGCCACACTGCCTGCACTCTGGGACAGCCCCACGGAGGTGCTGCTCTGGGCTCCTGGGTTTTGGCGGGCACACAGGGCAGCCCCTGCCCTGACCTGCAGACGCCCAGCTCAGCTGCTAGGGCCTAGCTTCAGAGGTGGATCCTGGGTGGGGCTGCTTTGTACAGAGAAAACAGCCTCCTCACAGGGACTGCACCGTCCTTCCCTCGATGGCGGGAGACTGGTGGCCTCGGTACCCACCAGAGGCAGATGAACCTCTCATGCCTCCGGCGGGGGTCAGAGCCCTGCTACCTACTCCGCAGGCACCCGCCCCCCCGCATTGTTCTCACTGCTGAGATGCCCCTGGTCCCCTCCAGTGCTAACTGCCTGAACCAGACTCCTCCTGCCCTTGAGGGATGGGGTTGGTTTCTCTTTAGCGCATCTAACGAGCCACAGCTGGTGACAGTGTCGCCCAGGGAGCCAGGAAAAGACATCCAGAGATGTTCAAAAATAGGCTGCAGGGAAGGCTCAGAGCATGTGCGGGTAGGAGGGTAATGAAGGGGAAAGGAAGGAGAAAGAAAAGCAAAGGATGGAGGAGAAAGGACTTGATGAGGGCCGCCACAGGGCAGCAATAGACCATGCGAAGGCTTTCCTAAGGTCGCTGGGACCCAAGGGCCCAGCAAGGCCAGGAGCAGGGCTGGGGTCAGGCTTACACCAAGCCAAGGGGTCCTTGACCCTTTAGAAGTGTGTAAAGCCTGTGGACACATTCTCGGCAAAATGTTTCTAAACACATACAATTAAGTTCGTATGATTACAGAAGAAATCACTATATTGAAATGCAGCTATCAATTTGTTTTTTCTGAAACCAGACCCCTATCAAAAAACAATTTCAGATATAGTAATATATGTGCCTCTCACATGTAAAATAATATTCACATGTAAAATAATTCACATGTAAAATAATAAAATCTGTGACGGGGCTAATAAGTACCATGATTTCGTAGTAGTGACGAGCACAAATGATATTTCAAGAATAACAATTTCAGAGTGTTATGAAAAGATCCGTGACCTCTGTGGGAGATAAAGCCACAGGTGCACTGATACTTTCGTGGTCGGGGGCCTGCATTCATAACTGACAGAAATACTTCATTTCAGTTAAAGGTAGTGGAAATATTGATTTTTTTTTTTCCTATCCAAGTTTATAAACCTCTGAATTCTCCCTATGGGTCCCAGGGTACAAATCCCTGCCCCAAGGGACAGACAGTCACAGACCTAGATGAACCCACTTCTTGTTAGTTTATAAAGCACGTACAGGGACGTTACCTTATTCAATCTTCACAGTAACTTGTAGTAGGTACCTTATTACCCCATCTTACAGATAGGGAAACTGAGGCTTGGAGTAATGAAGGTGACTTGGACAGGCAGCATTGGGCAGGAAGGGAAGGGCATAGGAGTTGAACTTAGGTTTTCTCTGCTAAAACCTTGGCTCTCCACTACCCCACCCGCCCAACCGACATGGGCCTTCCTCCTCTGAACTGACGAGGAACCAAAGAGCAGTGGCCTGCTGTTTGCTGTACTGGGTGTCAGCGCCCTTCCAGACAGTGGAACGGCACCACTGCAGCCCTGAGATCGCTTATCTCCTTGTGTCCATCCCTGTCTTGAGTGCATGCTCCTAGAGGGAGCCCCAGACCTGCAGAGTGACAGGTAAACTGCACACACTCCCCACTGTGTTTGCTGAGTTGTGAATGTGTCAGAACTGGGCCTGGGCTTCAGCCTCTCCACCCCAGACCCACCCAGCGCACGCCACTGTTTGCTACCTCAACACCAAACCCACCTGTGGAGAAATGCCACGGCACTACCCACGAGTACAATATAAACCATGCGCAGAGGTGCTGAGGGGCAAGTCAAGCCTACCAGGTAGAGTGAATCGTGAAGGCTTCCTGCAGAAAATGAGTTCCGAGCTAGCTTTGTTCCAACTTTTAAATTACGAATTGCTCAAACATGCAATAAAGTTGGAAGAAATGTGCAATAAACAGCCATAAATACCCCCGGACAAAATAATTGTTAATATTTTGCCATTTTTGCCCCATCTAGATGCATGTGTATGTATATACACACAACATTTTCTTTTCTTTTTTTGGGGGGGGGGGTACGTGGGCCTCCCACTGCTGTGGCCTCTCCCACTGCAGAGCACACACCCCAGATGCACAGGCCCAGCGGCCACGGCCCATGGGCCCAGCCGCTCCGCGGCACGCGGGATCTTCCCGGACCGGGGCACGAACCCGTGTCCCCTGCATCGGCAGGCGGACTCTCAACCACTGTGCCACCAGGGAAGCCCCACACAACATTTTCTGAATGATTCAGAGGTAAGACTTTGAAGACATCGTGATACTTTAGCCAGGAAGACGTCAGCATCGCCTCCCAAGATTGGGCTATTTGTCAAGATTCCCCTATCACCATAATACCATTTTTATACCCAAGAAAATCAACACTCATTCCCTAACAGCTCATATTCATATTTCCCCAAATGTCCTAATTTTTTAAAAATAAGGATTCAATCAATGTTCATGTATTGGAGGCAGATTGTAGGTGCTGTTGCCTGAATGGGAAGGTCCTGGAGTCACCATGGCCAGGAGGTGAGCAGGAGTGAGGGGCCTTAGCTAAACTGAGGAGCTTGGCTCTGTCGCAAGGGTTGATCCAACGCAAGGGAAAGGCAGAATCCGACTGTGCAAAGCACCCAGAGGAGACCACCCAACAGCAGTTTTGATGAGCCTTCTGGGCGTCTTGAGTCTTAATCAGACTCCCCCACCCCACCCCAATCAGGTGCTTCCCAACACAGACTCACACGGCCTCACTTAGGTCCTGAGGAGGCCCTGGGATAAGCCAACCACCTCTGGCATCCTCTGGCCCACCTGCCTCTCTGTCCCTGTGTCCCTCCCTCCTTCTCTCCCTCCCTCCACCTCTCCCTCCCTCCTTCCCTCCCTCCCTTCATCTCTCCCTCCCTCCTTGGCCCTTAAGAACTTAATCAGACCTGCTGAAGAGCCTCCGTGAGAACAGCTGGCACCAGAGACAGAAATAGCTCGGGCAGAAACCTCATCTCTGTCAAAGCCTCCAGCCCGGGCTGGGAGGCAGCGACTGGGGGAAGGAGACATTTCAAACACCACACCCCCGTCCGGCCCCTGTGAGAGCCCACCTCCCCGGGCCAGAGAAGCTCAGAGCCTACAGAGCCCAGGATTCAGGTGGGATCACCGCCCCAGGCTCTGCCATCTGTCGTGGGCTGGGCACCCATCTCAGAGTCTGGCTCGGGTGAAGAGCACAGCCTTCCACCTGGGAAGAGGCCGCCTCCCACCCCCGGCTGCGCTCTGGCTTCCCCCACCTGCAGGGATGAGGAGTCTCGGGTATTACAGAGAGGTGCCCACCCTGAGGTCACTTGCCCTCCAGGTCAGGTCTTAGGTGCTGAGATCCAGAACTCCTTGCCCAGACGGTCGCCCGCCCACTTCCAGAGCCAGAGCAGGCCACCTCCCTGGGCCCAGTCTTCTGAGGGTGGATGACATCACCGTGCGAGCAACGCTAGGGCTAGGGGGCCAAAGAGACACCATTGGTAGGGGTGTGGGTGGGCCCTGGACGTGAAGCTGGGGCACCCTCTGCGTATTTGCAAGGCCCCTCATGGTGTGACTAGAGAGAGGGGACAGGCTGAGGGCCAGCAGCTGGCTCAACACACACCTCCATGTATGAGGTGTGGAGAACCCTTTGGCATCCAAGAATTCTCAGCTTGAATCAGACCCTCCCAGTTGTTACAAAGGTGTATTTAACAAGGAAGGAAGCAGAAGGTATTTTATTGAATAGTTTGTTAGCTTAATTTGTAACTTGTGAATATTTAAATATATGGTACGTGAGTCTCTATCTACAGCACTGCTCCAGGTCCCTTGCACATGTGAGCCGTGGGCCAGCTACTCAAGCCCAGTGCCCCCCACCAGGCCTGGAGTGGATGTTAGGACGTCGGGTTCCCTATAGACAAAAGTTGTCTTCAGGCCTCCCACTTCCTCTTTCTTCTATATTTCTCCCAGCTGCAGGAAGACCCTCCAACACCAAACCATTCTCTTGCTGCCTCCTTTCAGCTTAAATACAATTCCAGACTAAGAAGAAATAAAGGTCCTTAAGGAGGGCAGCACTTGACCCAAAGATGAATCCCTCAAAATGGGCTTAGAAAGGGTGAGAAATTTTGGAATGGGAAGGGATTGCCTAGGTAGATTTCTGGCCCAGCTGCACACACACACACACACACACACACACACACACACACACACACACACACACACACACACACACACACACACACAGAGCAAGGACTAAAGCACCACATGGCAACGTTATCCATCACTCTGGTATTTATCCAAACAAGTTAGAAAATAGTATCACTCTGTTTACTTATGGATGTCCATTGAGCACCTGCTATAGGCCAGACCCTGTGCCTGGTGCTGGGGCCTGGGTAGGATGCTGCTCAAGACCTGGTTCCTTGCTCCGGCTGGAGAGGGAGATGGACACACAGGCAATCATGGTTCACTGTGACTGTGCCGTGACGGGGTGAGCACAGAGCAACCTGGGAGCTTGGTCAGGGAGGATTGGGAAGTCTCCTAAAGGAAGCAGAGTAGGAGCTAAGAGCTGAGCTAGGATTTATTCACTAATTGAGGAGACCGAAAGTGTTCTAGCGATGTGCAAAGGCCTGAAAGCGAGAGAGAGCCGGATGCATTAGGGGAATGGAGGGTGGGGTGCGAGAGCGTGTTGGGGGAGGACTGGGGGAGGGGAAGTTTGCTGAGAGGTGAAACTGAAGACGTAAACAGGAGCCACATGGTAAAGGGCCTTGAAGCCACTTAAGGGGTCTGAGTCTAATCTTGAGGATAATCGGGAATCATTGAAAGCCTTTAAGCATCCCAGGGCTTAAATATAGGATGATGTGAAGATGTTCACAGGCCATAGACGCCTTTACTATTGAAGGCCTTGCTTCACATCGCATCAAACATCATCAAATGAACCCACATTACAGTTATTTTTTAACAAAAATGTTGAAAGGAGTTTTATAACTCGGATTTGGAATTACTATTAATTTATTAATTTCAAGTAGATTTCTATTTCTATTTTGAAGCCAATGACACTTTTGGGGGGTAGGGGGCAGCTGTATAGGGGGCCCTTATACAGCTCACAGATCCTGTGCACTGTGTTATGGTATCAAATGAAAACAAGATAGTGACATGATCAGTTTTATGAATTAGAAAGATCACACTTCAGAAAATAGAGTGGAAATTGCTGTTTAATGGGTATAGGATTTCAGTTTTGCAAGGTGACAAAGTTCCAGAGTTCTACTGCACAACAACTAACACATTGTTAACACGACTGTACTGCACACTTAAAAATGCTTCTGCTGCTAAATTTTATGGTGGTTTTTTTTTTCACCATAGTGGAAAGAAAATAGAGTGGAGATTGGATTGGGAGGATCAGCCCTGGGTTTCCAGCTAGGAGGCAGCTGTAATATATCTGGCAGATGGTCAAGGCTTGAAATAATGAAGGGAGAAAGAGTGAACAGATTTGGGAGAATCAATAGGAATTGCATAGAGGACTTGACAGATGAGGCAAAGGGACATGACAGGGATGGTGCATCAGGTTGGGCAATGAAGCTATACCCCCCACCAAGCTGGCAACCTGGGAGAAGCAGCAGTCAGTGGGGAGGGAGATGGGGAGCTTGAGTTGAAATGCAAGTGGAAGCTACAAGGGGAGGTGTCCAGGAGGCATGTGGAGACCCTGACCTGGAGCTTGGAGGACAACTGGGTTATGGATTTTGATTTGGGAACTCTCAACATTCAGGTAGTAATCGGAAACATGTGAAAGGATGAGGGTCATTAAAATGAGGAGACCACCTCTGACAGAGCCCCAGCGAACAGCCACAACTCAAGGAAGGCTAGGGTAGGGCACCCACACGAGTTCCAAGATGGTGTCTCCAGGAAGTGAGACAGGTGGCCGGTAGACCAAGGAGTGTGACCCCATAGCTAAGTCACAGGGCTGCCCAAGGCCCCCATCAGGTATTCACAAGATCTTGGTGGAATCTCCAGGTGTCGGGGAGAATGTGGAGCCATGAGGGCCAGAGGAGAGATCGTCTTTCCCTTGACCCCTGACAAATGCTCTCTTATTTGGGGTAGGTCAGAGCCATGGGGCTTGCTCTTTGATCATGCATTCATTCACTCATTCATTTGGCATTTATTAAGAACCTACTGCCCTATGTACCCAGCACCAGGGATGGAAGGGTGAATGGAGCACAGTCCCTGCCTACATAGGACACACAGTGTCAGGGGAGGTAGACAGTCACACTCCATAAAGTGTTCCTGGGGCTATGAAAAATGTCTATGCCGAGCTCAGTCAGGGCGCAAGGTAGAGAGTAGTCACGTCTACCTGTGAGGTGGGAGTATCAGCAAAGGCTTCAGAGGTGAGTTGACCCTAAAACTGAATGTCTATGCTAAGGAGGGGCACTGACCAAGGCATGGAGCCATGAAATGGCCCAGCATAGTCAGGAGCCCCTGCTGAGACCATGAGCCATATTTTGAGATGCCGTCGGTGGAGCTGAATGAACACCTGAAATGACACCATTCACTCTTTTGGTGTCAAGCATCCACCTGACCTGTGTTCTTTTAAAAACACAAACGGTCCAGGAAAAACAACATATTCAGTTACAACATCTCTCTGCCTGATTGATCGGATCCTTTGGCCTTAGGCAGAAGTTCCTGGGGTTCACGGCTCTCAGGACGAGACAGAGCCCACCTCCATCTCCCAGCCCCTTCCCCACACTATTGCCCAAATACATTATTCTGGACACATGAAGCAGTGAAGGCTGAGAAGAAAAGGTCCTAATTGCCCCTGACCCCAATAGCAGGGTCTGATGGTCTGTCCTTCCCTCCCAACCTCGCAGAAAGGAGTCGGGGTATAATCTGAGGCCTCCATTGGTGATATGCTCAGACTAAGTGGAGGATGAACCTTATTAGATTTTCTAAGTACCATGGTTGCTAAGGAAACTGGTTGTTTTCAAGTCTCCATGTGTAAGTCGGAAGCTTGATTTGTGCCACTCCAGAAAGCTACTGCTACCTCATAATAATTTTCCCATTTGTGTCTGATTCTCCAGCATTAACAGTTCATTTCTCTGGGCTAAGCATCATGGGTGCAGGGTGGTGGGAGAGCTGCCTAAAAATGCATATGTCCCCAGGAGGTGACACATGCCTCATGGCCATGTTGTTGAGACTGAGTTCATTGAATCTCTATTCTCTGCAACTGGAGGGTCTAGGCAGGAAGAGGACCATTGGCTCATGGAAGGGGGAGCTGCTTGAAGGGGGGAAGGGTATAGGAGGGGGAGGGCGATCACCTCAAAGACCCACTTCAGGTTTTAGCCCAGGAATGGAGCTTGCCTTCACTGTTGTCAGAGGCACAAACCCACTTCCGGCAGGCAGCAGGGCATGCCTGAGATGGCAGTCCATTCACTCGCTCACCTGTCCATCCATCCATCCATTCATTCACTCATTCATTCATCTAGTCAATCAGTCATTCACCAAACCTGTACTGAGCAAGACCCTGTGGGAATACTATGATGAGTTAGGGTCCCTGCAGTCACACCTGATGCTTCTTGCACACGTCTCACCTTGCACCATGGCTGGATCCTCCACCTGGGACAGCTCCATCAGTGCGTGCGTCTGAAGCCTGCACTTACCCATCAGGCTTCTCTCATCCGCAAAGCCTTCTAGGACCCCTTTCATCATCCAGAGTCACTCCTTCCCCTCCCCCACCCCAGCAATACTGACTCTATGCCTCGCCAGTCACATTTATTTCTTTCCACTACTGTTATGGTTTCTACACATCAAGTCTCGTGTCTGCTGTAGAGCAGGGTCCAGACATGATTTCACGTTTGTGTTCCTCCACAGATATGTACACTGTGCTTAATTCATGCTTCTGATTGATGTATGATGAATAAATGAATGAACGAATGGTGGCTAAGTTGTATCATTTACAGGATAATATCCTAAGCTTCCTTCAGCAACAGGTTGGGGACATTTAGAAACTTAGGGTGTTTTCCTGTTACGTTGATACAGGATGTAGGCATATGTTCTGAGTGTGTGTGTGTGTGCGTGCGTGTATGTATTTCCCCTTAAATCATAGAGATAAGATTATGCTCAGCCATACACTATTGTTAAAAGGTAAACTGAGGCATATTAAAATTTTTTTAAGAGTTTATTTGAGCAAAAAATCGATTTGAATTGGGCAGCATCCAATCTAGCATATATCAAGGAGCTCTGAGGAGCTGTACAAAATGAGAGTTGTATAGGCAGAAGGGAGTGAGAACAAGGACATTACACTAGGCAAAAAAAGCAGGTTGGGGCTTCCCTGGTGGCGCAGTGGTTGAGAGTCCGCCTGCCGATACAGGGGACACGGGTTCGTGCCCCGGTCCACGAAGATCCCACATGCCGCAGAGCGGCTGGGCCCGTGAGCCATGGCCACTGAGCCTGCGCGTCCGGAGCCTGTGCTCCGCAGCGGGCGAGGCCACAACAGTGAGAAACCCGCGTACCGCAAAAAAAAAAAAAAATTGCAGGTCGGTTTTTGCTTTCCTTTAGGGGATGGCAGAGGTCTATCAGGCAGATTACTTGACTGGTTTAAGATTCCATTTCTGGAAGAGCTGCAACTGTAATTAAGTCTTGGTTTGGTGATGTGGGGCTTAGCATAAGTGACTCCATTTTGGACCTGTTGTCTTGTTTTTAACAGTTTGTTTCCGTCTTTGTTTGGAGTTAGCAAGGATTCAGGAGTCTCAATCATCTGGATGCTTTATGGATTTTTATAACCATGAAATTATCTTACTTTTATGTGGTGTTGGAACTTCCCAAGTTTATTCACAACTGCTTCTCACAGCAAGATTACCTTGTCTTACAGAATTAGAAATGACTGCTCAGAGAGGTTAAATGACTTACTTGAGGCCACCCAGCTGTGAGGGGGCAGCAGTCTTCTCACTCGGGTCTCAGCTTCCTCCCCCTTGTTCTCGCCACCCTAAGTGACAGAGGGGCCCAAGGAAGACACACTCCTGCCCTGTCTCGGCAGGGCCTGGGGGGGCCATGTCCCTCATCCCATGGCTCCGGTGGAACGAGTCTCCGCCACGGCTGTCGTCTCGGAGTCCGGCTCAGATGGTGCTGGAGACACTCATGGTGGAGCTGGAGGGGCAGATGCGAGAGGCTGAGAGGCAGCAGTGGGAGCGCAGCAATGCTGTCAGGAAGATCTGCACCGGAGTGGACTACAGCTGGCTGGCCAGCGCGCCCCGGCCCACCTACGACCTCAGCCCCGGGGAGAGGCTGCAACTAGAGGACGTCTGCGCCAAGATCCACCCATCCTACTGTGGGCCCGTCATCCTCAGGTAACTCCTGGCACTAGGACAGGGACCAGCGGTTGGGCTGCAGGCTCCAGGGAGGGTGGCAGCAGTGACAGGGGCCTGAGGCTACCAGGACTGGAGCCTGGGGCCTGGATGGAACAGGTATCTGTTAAAAGGAGCAAGACAGGGGGAAGAATCTGAAAGAGGCCATGGAAGGCCAGGCCAGGACTCGGGGCTCAGAGGGAGGTGGGAGGCAGCTCCCGGAGGCATGTGAGGTTTTTGTTTTTGTTTTTGCAGAAAAGAACTCAGGTTTATTTGCAGTAGAAACCGTGGTCTAAAAAACAAACCTACTGGTAAATGTACAGTCTGTGTTCTGTTTGGGGTCACCACTAGCTGCAGAACCCCCAGATCCCTGACCTACGTGCATCGGGCCCCCAAGCGTTCACAGCTAATCTCAGGCCCCAGGTCCGAAGCCTTGCTAGAGGGTGTCCCATCTCCTGCCAAAACACCCACATCCCAGCCTGCGCCCAGCCCGCCTCCCCTCCCGCTTCCAGCAGTGCAAAAAATAACCAAACCAATATGTTTCCCAAACAAAAACAACACGTGAGTTTTGATAGGAGAGAACCCCAGGCCTTCTAGCTTTCTGTTCTCCCTCCCTGGACTGTTATCATCCTGGTTGTAATGTGGCTGGCTCCCCCTCTTTCAACAGTTCATCTTCCATGTTACCTTCTGAGAGAGGTTTCCCCATATAAGCTCTCCAAAATTGGTTTCTCAATTATCTTATTTCACACTAGCTCGTCTAAGGGATGTGTGTGTGTGTGTGCCTGTGTGCGCACGCTTGTGTGTGAAGGTTTCAGAGCCCTAGGGCACTGGACATTTAGAGCTTGAGTACAATCATGTTGCTGCATATCAGTGTAACCTTAGTAAAGCTGTGACCTACACGGTCCAGTCTCAGTTGGATGCGTGTTGAAATCAAGGAAGCAGAGTCCAAGAGCCAAAAGTAATTTCAAAACTAAAGTTCTTTACCTGCATTTCTCGAACACTAGTAAAGGAATACAGATCCACAGTAAAACATCTTAAAGTCCCCCTTAGTATCCCCAAATCTTCCCTCACTCATCTCTTTAACCAACAGATGCATCTATTGTACACCTTCTTCTTCAAAATTTCCCTAAAATCTCCTCCTTCTTCAGTCCTATTCATACTCCTTTGGGTTTTGTAGTCTTATACCACCCCCCGCTTCTTCCTCCAGGCTGGGAATCTTACCCTCCCCCATTTTTCTTATTCTGCACCATGGAAGCCCCCCAAATGTATACAGTTCCAGAAGCACCCTGGGGACAGAGGTGGGGATGGTCATGGGAGTGGTGCTGCGAGAATCTAGGCTGGCAAAGCAACCAAACCTCATACATGAGGGGGAGGCTGGGGAAGCTCATATGATGATTGTCCCATCACATTTCCTGTCTCACTGCTGAAAGGTCTGAGAAGTCCTGACTCTTAATATGGTGGAGGAAATTAGGTATCACACGGACTTGCTAGCTATCCTTCATTCTGGAGCTCCAAGCCAGAGACATTTTTGGCAAAGGAAACAGCTTGGCATCCAGGAGAACCTGGGGCCACACTCCTGGCTGCAACACAGACAAGGGAAGTAGCAGGGAGCCCGGTGTGCTTGGCCAAACAGCTCACCCTCACCCAGGAGGTGGCGGGAAGCTATAGAAGGAATATCACATAATCGGACATACATTTCAGAGAGATCATGCTGGCCAGTGAGGGCAGAAGGGTGGGAGAGTGTTAGCCAGAAAAGTCCCAGAGAGCAGTGGGCATCAGTCGCTACTACTGCATCGATAACCGAGGTGAGTGCCAGGATCTTTACAGATGTTAGCGCATTAAACCTCACAGAAATGTGGCTATGATGACCCCAGTTTACAAATGAGGAAGCTGAGTCTCAAGGAGTCTCATGGAGGCCAGAAGTGGAAGAGCTGGAACTCAGGATGGGCTGGAGCACGACGGAGGTGGGGTGGGTTCTGATCCACTTCACAGGAAGTGGGGAAGCGGAGGGAACAGGAATTGTCCACGGGGGTGTCCAGGGACGCCCGTGGGGTGAGACACCGGCCACGTACCACGCCCGGGCGATAGCCCCGCCGCTTCCCCTCTTCTTCTCCCCGCCTCCGCACCCAGGTTTCGGCAGCTGATGGCAGAGCAGGAGCCTGAGGTGCAGGAGGTGTCCCGGCTCTTCCGCTCGGTGCTGCAGGAAGTCCTGGAGAGGATGAAGCAGGAGGAGGAGGCGCACAAGCTGACCCGTCAGTGGAGCCTGCGGCCCCGCAGCAGCCTGGCCACCTTCAGGAGCCGCGCGCGCATCACCCCCTTCGCCAGCGACATCCGCACCATCTCCCAGGACGTGGAGCGAGACGCGCCGCCGCTGCACCGGACCTGGAGCATGCCCGAGTTCCGGGCACAAAAAGAGGACTGACCCCGCCTCTCCTGCTCCCGGGGGGGGGGGGGGGGCGGGCGGGGCATGATAAGCCGGGGTCATCCCGGGTCCTGCAACCTCCCATCGCCCTGCCCCTGACGCGGGGCCAAAGAGACCGCCCCGTCCCCGGACACTCCCTCAAAATGGAGCAACCCCTCCCCGCCCGCCCTCTCCCACGGACCACGAGGCCTAGAGTCAGGGCTTGGAGCAGCAGCAACAATCTCCTGCTCCCCTGCACCAGTCGGCTGGAGCGGACCCTTCCTCGCCCCGCAGAGATTCAGGGTCTGGGCAGACAGACCACCACCTGCTCCCCATCTTCAGCTTCTGTCTGGAATGGGAAGAGTTGCCCTGCCTTTTGCCAAGTCATGAGCTCTTACCCCAACTTAGGGATGTCCCATTCACCCCCTCTCCCTGGGTAACGATGAGGGGACCTGTTGGCTGGTGTCCATTCTCTGCTGGTGACTGGTCTGTCTCACCGCCGCAGGTGGGTCACAGCCTGGTGGATGGGCAGAGCTGAAAGGGATCACAGGTCCACTCTCCTCAACTCGTGAATGAGGAAACTGAGGCTCAGAGAGGGTCAGGCTTCTGCCACCATTAACTGCAGCCAGATCCCACGGGTGGTGAGACTGTTCCCATACATGTAAGTCTCTGCTCCTGAGTCCTTGAGTCCTGGGCTGTGATGGGACAGGTCCAGTGGCTAATCTCCACCTGCCTGTGGTCTGACCCGTCTCTCTCCTTGGCACCGGTGTGGAGGTCTGCAGTAGCTGGGGACAGAGGGGGTTGCCATTACCCCACTCCACAGTGTCATCACATGGGAGGTGGCCAGTCCCCAGCAGCTGCTTCCAGAAGCTAAGCTTCAAGGCCTTCTGACTCACTCCTCCAGAGAGCCAGGTCTTTGACTCCAGGGTCCCTTCTCTATCTGGTTGTGCCTGCTCTTTGACTTTCTTCAGAGAAAGTGATGCCCAAAGCTCTAATGACCTCAAGGCACAGAAGTGAAATGTCTGGAACCTCCTTACAGGCTTCACTGTCCTTCCATTTCTAACTGGTTAGATCTTTTTTCGCAGCGAGTGGGGGCTACACTTCGTTGCGGTGAGCAGGCTTCTCACTGCGGTGGCTTCTCTTTGTGGTGGCTTCTCCTGTTGCAGATCATGGGCTCTAGGCGCGTGGGTTTCAGTAGTTGTGGCACATGGGCTCAGTAGTTGTGGCTCGTGGGCTCTAGAGTGCAGACTCAGTAGTTGTGGCACACGGGCTTAGTTGCTCGATGGCATGTGGGATCTTCCTGGACCAGGGCTCGAACCCGTGTCCCCTGCATTGGCAGATGGATTCTTAACCACTGAGCCACCAGGGAACCCCTAACAAGTTAGATCTTGATGATGGGCATGTGGATTATCCAATGTGTGGATCAACAATGGCAAATCTAGAAGACCAGGCGGCATCCCCACACACTCTGGGCTGAAGCTGGGTGTGGGGGGATGGGTGCAGGCATGTCTGCCCCCAACTCTCAGTGCATGCTCAGAAAATGCAAGTGAGTCTTAATGTTAGTCTAAATAAAATGCCAGGAGGAGACAAATCAACAGGGGGAAAATCTATATATTCCCTGACAAAGCTTAGTAGGAAAAAAATTTTTTTTAATGATCTTGTTTTGGATATTTTCACTCATATCTGGACAGAGAATCATAGGATGGTGGACAACCTCTCATCCAACGCCATCATGATGAAGGAGTTGATTGGCTCATTAACATGATTGGTGAAAGTCGAGAATCACTTAAATAAACATACACACCTTAAACATCTCATATATTCTAAGACACAAATAAGTTCATTCAACTGCCAAACTTTTAATGTAGGTGCAAGCTGTGTTCACTTTTTTGGTGACATGTGTGGGTTGTCTGACAGGAGCTCTGCACTTAAGTTTTATTGGCTGGTGTGTACTTTAACTGTAACAACAAGAACAACTGGTATAAACAAATTTTGGCCTCCCATGAAAGCCTTTCCTGCCCACCTCAGTCAACTCAGACAGACCCCCACCAGCTTCAGACTCCAGTCATCCTACTGCAGGGAATCCCAGCTGGTGGCACTCAAACCCATGAGGTTACTCCTCTGGATTCAGGTCATTAAAGGGAGTAATGAGGCCTCAATTTCTAGTCTTACAAGCCCAATAACAACAAATGAAAGAACAAAACAGTTTGAGAGCCTCCTTGTCAGTGTGAGAGTGGCTGGTGGCAGTTGGAGGGGATGTGTTGAGCGCGCCAAACTGGGTAGTCTGTTTGCTCTCAGCTCAACACCACTGGCCACTAGAGGGAGCCAGTGGGTGTGGGACCACTCCATGATTACATTTTCTTTTGCTCTGTGGTTTCTTTTTTATTCACTTGTTTCACCTTATGAACATTTTCAGACACAGAAAAGTAGAGGGGAAAGTGTAGGGAGTTTCCATATGCCCATCACCAAGGTTTAAACGTTATTAACATGTTGCCGTATTTGCTTTTCTATTTTTTGGTGAAGTATTTTAAAATAAATCCTAGACATCATAATACTTTACCCCTGAATACTTCAGGATACACTGCAAAAGAATAAGAAAAATTTCCTGTGTAACTACAATACAATACTATCACTCCCCCCAAAATTAACAGTAATTCCTTAGTATCATCTAATATCCAAACCATATTCAAATTTCCCTATTCCCAACCAATGATCTTTGCAGTTTATTTCTTTGAATGAGGAGCTAATCAAGCCCCACATATTGACAAGAAAGTTGTAACTTGTTTTATTCTTGGTCATATAGTGTTTAATTCCACAATGAAATGTTGTTTTAAAAGAGGGCTTATGAAACATGAGTGTTAGTATGCAATAAGTTAATGGCTGCACATAAATGATAACAATTCTGCAAATTAGCCTAAGGATGCTCTTTACTCAGACCCTTGGTTTTTTCATTTGATTAAACTTCTTCCAGAGCAAGCAAAATTCTCTAATACCCTGAAAAGTAACATCAAAAATCAATATAGGGCTTCCCTGGTGGCGCAGTGGTTGAGAGTCTGCCTGCCGATGCAGGGGACACGGGTTCGTGCCCCGGTCCGGGAAGATCCCACGTGCCGCGGAGCGGCTAGGCCCGTGAGCCATGGCCGCTGAATCTGCGTGTCCGGAGCCTGTGCTCTGCAATGGGAGAGGCCACAACAGTGAGAGTCCCGTGTACCGCAAAAAAAAAAAAAATCAATATAGACAGTATATCTAATTTGACTTTTCATTTGGTGAAAATACTCTTCACATCTATGTGTCTTATTTTTTTTTAATTAATTTATTTATTTTTGGCTGTGTTGGGTCTTCGTTGCTGTGTGCAGGCTTTCTCTAGTTGCGGCGAGTCGAGGCTACTCTTCGTTGCGGTGCGTGGTCTTCTCATCACGGTGGCTTCTCTTGTTGCAGAGCACGGGCTCTAGGCATGTGGGCTTCAGTAGTTGTAGCACACGGGCTCAGTAGTTGTGGCTCGCGGGTTCTAGAGTGCAGGCTCAGTAGTTGTGGCGCATGGGCTTAGTTGCTCCGTGACATGTGGGATCTTCCTGGCCCAGGGCTCGAACCCATGTCCCCTGCATTGGCAGGCAGATTCTTAACCACTGCACCACCAGGGAAGCCCTATGTGTCTTATTTTTTGAGACACGCATGCAAACAGCAACTGAAAACCTTCTCCTCTTTTCTTGCCATTTAGAAACAAAACACTAAAATTTATCAAAATAACTCGAGGGAAATCTCAAGAATTCTATATAGTAGGTAGTGAAAAAACTTTTATCTGTTTTTGATGCCATCATTCAACACGTAGTGAAATTTCAGTCTGTCTTAATATTCATGTGGTTCCCCAACGAAACACAATAGGTTATTTGAAAATTTATTCAACAACAAATCATTTTTAGACAGTTATTTTAAATCAGTTTAACATGTTGCTTCATTTGTTAAATAGAGAGATTGGCATCTGTTTCCTTATGAATATTACTACCTATTGTATTAAATTAGCATTATTGTATTTCGTAAGATGCTAATCTAAAAATAAAAACACTGACTACAAATCATGACTTTATCATAATCAAGGCAAAAACAGCAAAATGATTTTTTAAAGTTTCTAAAGATGTCCAAGAGTGTTTGTATTACAGAGAAAGGCATTCAAAAGCTAAGAGAAGTTGGAGTGTTTTCTAGCACACTTGATTGTGTTGCGTTCCAGTTACAAATCCCTTGCTGGAACAAATGAAACATTTCCAAAGCCCTGCAGTCAAGCTTGGAAGTTCTCTAGCCCGGTCTCCCCTCCCAGCTAGCATTTGGTGTGTGGGGAGAATTCCATTCCAGGAACAAGTCATTCCTCTCCGTGTAGCCAAGTCCTGAAGCTAACTGCTTAGAACTACTTCTGGCCCTTGCTTGGGGCTGTGGGCCTCTTCGAGGCTCTCACTAAGTATCCAGGCTCTGGAACACAGGGCAGAGTGGATTGAGGTTAGCCTCTCCTTTAGTAGAAAAAAAATCAAGCCAGTAGGAAATTAAGCTGCTCCAAAGTGCAGCTTCAGGGATGGGAGAAATACATCTTTTATTCAAGTGAGCCAGTCCAACAATATTGCTATGGACAGAAATGGCTTTGTCAGCAAGAAAATTCCTTTAATAATTAACATTTGAATGGTCCTTTACAGTTTACCCACCTTATCTCATTTGTTCGTGACCCTGTGGTGAGGTGCATTATGTTTTATCTTAGGTTACAAGCAAGTGGCCCACGTGGACTGGAAACCAGGCTTCCTTCCACATGCCTCACTGCTTCTCAGCGTTATAGATCCTACATGCACTCAGAACAGCCCCCAAAATCCTCATCACTGTACTTACCACACAGTGATGGAAGTGTACGTGGTTCATTCCTCCCCTTCCCTGCCAGGCCACTGCCTCCAGTAGTTTGTGAAATCCTTAAGTGCAGGAACCAGGTCTTTCATCTCTGGGTCTCTACCACCTTCTGGGCACAGAGTACGTACTTTAAAATGTGCCTTAATGCATGGGTGCATGTGAACACCAACTTGGAGCTCACACAGGACAGGGGCTGAGTGAAGCTGTGAGTGAGAATTGAGGGGTTTATGATGTATCGACATCATTCATTAGATTGTTTGTTCTGTGAGGCCAGGGTCCATGTCTGACTTGAGTTTGTATCTCCCAAGATATGCCAGGCACATAGTAAGTGGTCAATACACTTCTTAAGAATCCATTCATTCATTCATCAAATATTTACTGAGAGCCTCTGTGTGTAGTCACCATAAAGGAGATGGGGCAGGGGTGTGGTTACCTGTAGGTGTTCCAGACAGACAAGACAAAACAGCTTTTGACTCTTCTCTGAATTACTCTGGAAGGCTTCCTAGAGGAGGTGAGATTTCCCAAGGGCACTTTTGATCAAAATGACCTAGGTGTGTGTGGTCTTGAAATGAATCCAGAGTGCTATAAAGACGGCCCTCTGGATCCATGGGCTTCACATCCCCTGGTTCAACCAACCATGGATCTGGGGGAAAAAAATTCCAGAAATTTCCAAAAAGCGAAACTTGAATTTGCCACGCACTGGTAACTATTTGTGCAGCATTTACCCTTCATTTACAACTATTTACATGCAGTTACATAGCACTTACAATGTATTAGGTATTATAAGTAATCCAGAGATGATTTAAAGTGTGTTACATTTTATGCGAATACTATGCCATTTTGTATAAGAGACTTCAGCATCCACAGATTTGGGTATCCCTGGGGGTCCTGGAACCAACCCCTGGGGAAACTGAGGGACGACTGTAATCCCTTATTTTGCCAATGCCCTTCCTTGCTCAATGTGGGTCTTGAGAGAGACACTTCTACTAAACATTTGGACCTTCCTAGAAAGAGATTCTCTGTGGAGAGAGAGGATCAGGGAAGGACTCTAGAAATACTGTCCTTTCCCTGTGCTCAGGCCTAGATCAGCTCTAGTCAGGTTGACCAGATAAATGCTTACATTAATTCTTTCTGGGAGCCAGAAGATGACACAGAAATGACCAGGAACATTTCCCTAAGGGAAGCCACAGAGTGCCATGTAATCCAGTCACCTCCATTAGGGGTGGGAGAGAGGCGTACATGTGTGATTCAACCTCTTTGGTGAAACCTTGATTTTGTCTGGAGGTGAGGGCTGGGTCGTATGCAGAGATATTGGGGCAGGGCTGGAGCCTTTGGAGACGGCTCTGGAGCAGGCATTGGTTGTGGAACTGAGAGGAGGGGGTTAGGTGACAGCATGCGTGTGCCCCACTTTAGGCAAACTCGATTTAGGAGAATCTGTGCTTTTGAAAGGAATGGTTCTTGGCCTGACAAAACGATTCCCCATGGAGTTCCTTAAAGAGTAAGTACTGAAAATAGGATCTAATTTACAAAGAACTAAAGTATACACAAACTTGGGAAACATATCTCTTGCCAAAAGACATATACATCTCTAGGTAGATTCACAGAATCCTAGAACCCAGAGAAAGCTCCAGAGCTCAGCCGGGCCCTGCCTACTGACTGCCTCCAGGCAATCAGCATCTAGCGACATCCACTGTATACAGAGCTCCACCCTAGGGCTCATGAACACACTGCAGAGTTCTTATCATTTACAAAACTGGAGAGCTTACAGCCTCTTGGCAACAGAGTCTAGCGATCAGGAGTTTTAGTTGATGGTGAGAGAAACCCAGATCAAACTGGCAGAAGCACCAAAGGGCATCTGTAACCCCCAGGGCCAGCACTGTGGGTGTGTGACCTGTGCAGTCATACAGGTCCCTGCACGCAGAAAGGCCCCTTATTTGGTTTAATGCGTTGCTGTCACTGTCTTGAAATTCATAATTTTTTAATAGGGGCTCCTACTAGGTTAATTTTGCACTTATGTAGCTGCAAATTGTGTAGCTGGTCCTGATGGCATCCATAATTGAGAATTCCAGGGTTATTAGTGACCAGAGGAGTTCATGCAGCAGAATGTATTCTCTCTCCTCCCCTCCCCTCCTCCTGCCTGACCCCTTTCTGCTTCCTTTCTTGCTCTCCCTCTCCTGGCTCTGCCTCCCTCTGTGTGGTGGTTTACTTTTCTTCTAGGAGGTCACACTTCCCCTCTGCATCCAGGAAAGATGGCTGCTGGTGCTCCAGGCTGACATGACCCCAGTTTAGCACCTCAACCTCCACATACCAATCCCAGAGAAAGGCCCTGTGGCAGAGCCTGGCTAACTGGTCACCAAGCCTGCTTCTTCCTTCTCTTGGGATCACAACTAGATGGCATTCAGCCTCCCCCGCCATGTGAGTGAGTCTGGCCAATGGAATGTGAGCAGATGTGGAAGGCTCCACTTCTCATTTGGTCCATAAAAACCTCCGCAAAGTGATTCTCTGTCCTCTTTTCCCATTTTCTAGCTGAACAGAGAGGGTTCTGAGGCTCCCAAAGAGAGGAGAGCCACAGGACGAAAGGAGCCTGGGTCCCTGAATGACCACATGGAAGGCCACATTGGACTTACGTGAATTACAAATACACATTTATTTGTTAAACCACTGAGATTTGGGGGTTTTCTTTGCGGACGCTAGGGTTACTGATCTGTGACCAACACACACTGTGATAGCACCTGCTTGGGATGCATGCCACCCCTGGACCAGTTACCATTGCTGGTGATTCATGAGCCCACCTGAGGGCCTGGAGCACAAGAATGCAGCTCCACTAGGATCACATGAAGTGAAAAGGGGGGCTGCTGTTGCTAAAAGAAAGTGGATGGGAAAACACATAAGATGTTCTTGCAAAAAAACAGCTTCCAGGGCTTCCCTGGTGGTGCAGTGGTTGAGAGTCCGCCTGCCAATGCAGGGGACACGGGTTCGTGCCCCGGTCCGGGAAGATCCCACATGCCGCGGGGCGGCTGGCCTGTGAGCCATGGCCGCTGAGCCTGCGCGTCCAGAGCCTGTGCTCCGCAACGGGAGAAGCCACAACAGTGAGAGGCCCGCGTACTGCAAAAAAAAAAAAAAAAAAAAGCTTCCAAAGTTTACTCTAGCTGTGAATGACAGCAACCTAATATCTCAGAGACCTTTCTTTGCAAATTTGAATAGCTTAATATTAAAACGGTTTTCCTTGTTACTGACTCTTGTAAAATCATTTTAGTTCTTTCAAAGAACTTAATATTACCTTCAATCCCATACTGAGGCAATTCAGAGTCCCCCCTCCCACTTTATTCTTGTTTCAAGGGCCACATATAAGGTTCCAGCTGAAGGGCTCATGGATGAGAAAGCTAGAAAGTTCCTTCGCTTATCTAACCTTCTGTTGACATAGTAATCTTCTGCCCTATGTACACAGGAAAAAATAAAGCAATAACCACTGCTCTTTGTCACTCATATGAAGACAGCTCCCTGTTATCTGCTTTCTGAGGAACTTTTCATTTTGGTTGGTTTTTTTCTCTGTCACTTCATCTTCTCTTAAAAGGTTTCCTATCTTTTACCCATGAACAGATTTTGTTCTGCCTCAGGGAGGACAAAGGAGTTTAATAGTGCAAATAAAACTGTTTGGACTTTTGGGCTGCCAGAAATTCTGGATAATGGTTCTCCCAAAATGGTTCTCCCACTTATGTCTTTGCAAATCACTCAGCTCTCTGAGGCTCCTGTTTCTCCTGTAAGCATGGTTACCCTGCCTACCTCCCAGGATTGTGGAGAGGTTAAAATAAGATCAAATGCTTTGCAAACTATAAAAGAACTTTCAAATGTAAGATCTGACAGGTGTTCATGACAGTCTTCCCTTCAATTAGCACAAATACCAGAAAGTCGATGGGAGACACCGAAGAGCAGTTGTCACCTTCCTGCCTCTGGAATAACCAGATCCGGTCCTTTAATCATTGTTCTTGAGCCCAATTTCCCTAATCTTTTAGATCTGTGGTTCTCAAGCTTGGCTGCACATCAGATCACCCAGGAAGCTTTTAAATACTCTGGCACCCAGCTGCACTCGAGAGCAAGTAAATCAGAAACTCGGGATGGGACCCAGGCATCAGTTTTTCTAAAGCTCTCCGGGTGAGTCCATTGTGCAGCTGAGGCTGAGAACCACTGTTTTAGGTTACTCTTTCTGGGGGACTCAGGAAATTCTCTGTTGTCACATCTTGAATCTATCTGAATTTACCACATGCCTAAATGGTTTCATCTCAATAGAAGATGGATGCACTCTGGAGAAATTACCATGACCTATGTTATCTTATGTTAGAGACAGATGGTTGCAAGGTTGCTTATCCATAGATGTTTATCATCTTTGCTTAGCAGCATCAGGAGATGCTTGGAGATGAGATGAGATGTATCTTGTAAAGAGTGCTGCAAATACCATTTTATAGCAGCTGGAAAGATGGAGATGATGATGGAATCAGCACTGTTTCTTATAAACCTGAAAGAATACAATTGTGTAGGATGACAATTATCTGGTGTCTGTTGTAGAAACTATTCATGTGGCTGTATGAGAGAGAGAGAGAGAGAGTTGGAATCTAGTAGGCGGGAGGGAGTGGCTGGGGAGGGGAGCTACTGACCCTTTCTTCTCTTCTTGTGACTAGTGTCATGACCATGAGGCAGCTGGCAAAGGTGAATGGGAGGGTGGAGCTGCTGTCACTGGTGTCACACTCTGATCCACTGGGCAGTCTTCAGACACAAGCCAGTCCTGGGAACCGAGCTCCTCATCTGCAGAAGGTCCCATGAATGCCCCCTGGTGGTCATGGGAGGCTCAGCTAGAGGGCTCATCCAGCTGGCTGCCGGGTCCCCACGGGTGAGCAGTGCACTGGTCCTCCCAGCCCCAAGCAGCCAGGGCACCCCCATTGGCAAGTTTGGGCAGCTGCTGCAGCATCCCATCCTCTCCCAGCTGCACAAGTGGGGCATCTACCGTGTCATCTACAAGCTGCGTGACCTTGGCCGGTTATTCACCCTGGTTGAGTCTCAGTTTTCTCATTTGAGTAGTAATATTTCCATGACGTTGTTGTGGTGGGATGAGTTGAGATTAAGGCACACGAAGCGCCTGCAACCAGAAGGGGGTTATTCCCTGCATCCCACCCCACGTGTTCAGAGGCTCCTTGCTGGGACATGTGGCACGTGTGTGCTCTTGCTCTGCACCTGCTCACCTAACCTCTGGGTCCCCAGGGCCTGTCGCCACAGCATAGGTTCTGTTCTCCAGCTCTGTTCTGGGAGCCTCCTCTTAACAGCACATCACATTTTCTTCCTTCCGTCCACTTTCTCATTTGACCTTCAGACACCAACCCTGGGAGGTAGACAAGCCAGCAGCACTGTTTCCAGTATCCCCGGGACCTCAGTGACTTGGCCAACTTCAAATGGCAAACCACCGCCAAGGGTAGCAAGGAAACCACCTGCCTGCCGTCTTGGGACACTTACAGCGTGTGCCAGGCACCAGCACCTCACTGACCCTCACAAATGACACAGCCAGACAGGCACCTTTCTTCCCACTTTATGGATTAGGAGGCAGAGTTTTAGATCGTTCATGACTTTTCCAAGGTCATACCAGAACGTGAACCCCTTTCTCATCGGCTGCAGAGGCCTCCCGCCTCTGTGGCAGTGACTTTAATCTACTTCTCTGGATTCCTGGAAAACTGATTCTTTCCCAGCAGGATCCTACCCACCAGGAACAATGCAGCAAGCTCAGAGCTGCCAAAAGCACAGCCCTGGACACTTCAGTAACCTCTTCTCTTTGCCTGGAGACACTTCTGCTTAGAATTTATTGTCTGATGCTGAATAACATAGAATGTACTCTCATGACTCAGTCCTTTGGTGGTCAAAATCAGTTAATCATCAGAAAAATAACAACCCAGACTTGTTCTCACAGCAGTGTTTCAAGGGAGGAGAAACATAGATTCACTCTTTCCTTGACCTTGCCTGTTCATATAAATAGTTATTAGCCCTGGAAATCTATATTTTTAAATGCTTTTCAAGTGGTTCTAATGATCAGTCAGAATTTTCAGACTTCAGGTCCTGACCTATTGAGTGGTTTATGAAATCAATGTGTTGGACTGTGACCAGGAATTTTTAGAAGACAAACAATCAGTAGAAATGTGCACTACATGTAAGAATAAGTATTACTTCATGAAACTTTTGCCTTGGTTATGCATCTGTGTATATATGTATATGCATACGTACATGTATACTGGGTCACAACGTAACATGTATTTCTGTGGGTCAGCAAAAGCATTTGGAAAACTCCAGCTATTTGGTGTTCATAATCTGTTTGCCATTAGGATTAATTATATTAACAGTTCTCCCAGGACACTTTATACTCTTAAAATCTATTAAAGAGCCCAAACAGCTGTGTTTACGTGGATTATATCTATCAATATTTACTTTATTAGACACTAAATTGAGAAGTATAATGCTTTACTAATTGATTTAAAATAACAACTAGAAACTCATTACATATTAGCATGAATAACATATTTTTAATTACACATTTTTTAAATAGGAAGAAGAGTAACACTGTTTTACGTTTTTGCACGTATCTTTAATGTCTGGAATGATGGACACACCCTAAGGTGACCCCAATGAGTCAAGCGAATGAGGGAGAAACTGTTACTTGCTTCCTTTTTTATTGAGGTATATAGTCGATGTACAATATGACATAAGTTTCAGGGGTACAACCTAGTGATTCACAAGTTTTAAAGGTTATACTCCATTTATTGTTACTTGCTTCTTGCCAAAAGAATCTGGCAAAGGTGAGGATATAGTCACTCCCGTGATTACATTGTTATACAAGACTCCATCATAGCAGACTGAAGGTTTTTTTTTTTAATATTTATTTATTTATTTGGCTGTGCCAGGTCTTAGTTGTGGCATGCGGGATCTGCAGTTGCAGAATGCGGGATCTAGTTCCCTGACCAGGGTTAGACCCCGGGCCCCCTGCGTTGGGAGTGCAGAGTCTTAACCACTGGACGTCCAGGGAAATCCCTGGAGTAAGATTTTCCTGCTGGCTTTGGAGAAGTGAGCTGCAGTGTTGTGAGAGGCAAGGACCAATGCTGTCACGTGCCAAGGACTTGTGGGTAGCCTCTGGTTGCTGAGAGCAGTCCCTGGCCAACAGTGAGCCAGGGACTTTGGTGCTACAAATTTTGCCAACTGCATTCGGCCAGTAACCAACGCACTTGACTGAGGATCCCTGAGCCTCAGGTAAGATTGCACCTCTGGGTAATGTCTTGATTTTAGCCTTGTGAGACCCTGAGCAAAGACCCTGAGAAGCTCACCTGAACCCAGACTCCTGACTCCTGGAAACTGATAAATGCGTGTTGTTTTAAGTTTCTATGGTTGTGGATATCTGTTACACAGTAATGGGAAACTAATGCAGATCACTCCTTAAATCAGCTTCTGCATTCAATCTGTTGTGATAAGTTGTCTAAATTGAAGTATACGAAGAAAATCCAACCTCACACAGACATATAGTTAGAAAAGGGAAACATATTTTTTCTTTTTTTTTGGCTGTGTCTGGTCTTCATTGCTGCACGAGGGCTTTCTCTAGTTGCAGCAAGCGGGGGCTACTCTTCATTGCAGTGCGTGGGCTTCTCATTGTGATGGCTTCTCATTGCGGAGCACGGGCTCTAGGCGCACGGGCTTCAGTAGTTGTGGCTCACGGGCTCAGTAGTTGTGGCTCACGGGCTCTACAGCACAGGCTCTGTAGTTGTGGCGCACGGGCTTAGTTGCTCCACAGCATGTGGGATCTTCCTGGACCAGGGATCGAACCCATGTCCCCTGCATCGGCAGGCGGATTCTTAACCGCTGCGCCACCAGGGAAGTCCCAGAAAAGGGGGACAATATTTTAATAGCTTTTTCAGGTCCTGGTGGGAGAGGGGAATGGGGAGTTATTGTTTCATGGGAATGGAGTTTCAGTATGAGATGATGAAAAAGTTCTGGAGATGGAGGGTGGTGATAATTGCATAACAATGTAAATGTATTTAATGCCACTCAACTATACATTTAATAATGGTTAATAAATTTTATGTTATGCATATTTTGTTATGCATATTTTACAGTTAAAAACAAATAAATTGCCCACAATTCAGATAACAAAAATGTTAGCTGCAATGTGGAACCTGAAATAATATCAATTTTCATACTCTGTTATGCTAAAATCCATTAGCCTATCTTGCACTTTAAATGGCTCTTTTACCCATGCATGACTTTGTAACATCATGCACCAATTATCTGAAAAATACTGGTCTACTGAATTACACAGATCTTCAAAAAGTTAACTCATTTAATTATACAATGTTTAAAAATCCATATTCATTAATATCACTATTAATCTCATCAGAAAAGTTATTAAGTTTGGGGAAACTGTCAAACCCATGATGTAAGAAAAAGGAGGAAAATGAGTAGTGGATACAGGTTTTCTAAAATTCTGATTTTTTTCTTGAGCACTCATATTTTGTCAGTGGCAACAAATACAGTCAAATTATTTCCTTGAAGTGACAAGCTCGCTTCATTCATTTAAGAGAAAACATCTGCCAAATACTCAAGGCTGGGTAACCATGTTTGTCAGTCCTTCCCTGAAGTAAGTGTGGTGTTCCGTGAAAAAGCAGCTATTTCAGCTTGAAACTCAAACAAACACACGGTGCTTTTCCCTGAGAAAACGTTGTCCTTCAGCCCGCAGAAGTGCTTTATGTGCAGTTCCCATTTTGTCACACAGAATATTAAAAAGATGAATACACAAGGATGGAGATTTAATAAAATTAATGCTTTTTACTGCCTCATCAAGAGCATTCTTCTTGAAACTGGCTTTCTTTCTTCCTTCCTTTCTTTCTTTTTCTTTCTTTTACTGTGAGCGCATGACAGCGAAGAACACAATGACTATTATTAGCACAGTTTGGTACCACTGCCTTGATTCATGCTAAGTTATCAGCAGAAAACTGCTGGTAAGTAAAAACCCACCGCTGCTTTTGTACTATCGGTGCAAATGTTAACACAGTGAAAATGTAAAATAACCTCTTAGTACTTTTATGAAAATGTTTGATCTCTCAGAGCCCCTGAAAGCGCCTTGGACTCTGTAAGTCCACAGTCCACACTTTGAGCTCAGCTTTTCTGCTTGAACCTCCCCTGCTTCTCCACCCTAGAACCAGTGCCCGTCCCCAGAGGAAATGCTCCAAACCGACCAACACCTTGTGTTTCTCAAATTAACATCTGACGTGGCTCTAGCAGCAAGTATTCTGCTCCTATCTCTTGCAATCAGTATTCTTTCTAAAACATAGATTTGTTGTTCTCTTGCTTCAAAACCACTAAAAAGTATAAGATAAAAATGGCATCATGAATCAATGGGAAAGGATAGATTATTAAATAAACGGTGTCAGGACATTTGGGTAAACATTTCGGAAAGATTTTTTAAATTCTCGTCCAGTATATATCAAAATAAGTCCAAACTGATTACTGATCTAAATATTAAAAATTAAACCATAAACTAAGAATAAAGATAATATGTTTTTGAACACAACATGTGAAAAGTTTTTCTACTTAAACATACAAAAGCAGAATCCAATGGGAAGACCTAGCTTCCAAAGGCCATACCAAAGTCCATTGAGAAAAGGGTGAGGAAATGGGAGGCACAAAGAGGTGCTTTACCTCCCAATACCCATCCCAAATCCCTCAGGGCCAAGAGGACTGAGCTAAGAGGGGGCACCCCAACCTGACCACCTAGCTTTCTTTGATGCCATAGACCTTGGTCCGCAAACACTCTGCTTTGTGGCCTTGGCTGGGCGCAGGCCATTTTTCCCAGTGGCTCTGCTGCTGTATGACAGATCGAAGTCACTGGCTCTCAGCTAAAGTATGAAAGACCAAGTTCTTCAAACAAACAGTGGTTTAGGGCTGCATAATGTATGAAATGTTGGACTGTAGGAAAATTGAATGCTGCTACAGTCTAAGCTCTTGACGGTGACTGGTTTTTATTAGGCAGTGAGATGTTTTTATTTTCTATGCATTTTCAAGTTTGGTAACCCATCACACATGTATTGAGGCTCTAAAAGGGCAAAGCACTGTACTAGGTGCACAGTCCCTGTGCCGACTACAGCACCTGAGATATTATTTGATTGATGATTCATTCAACATATTTTGGAATTAGTTGTCATATTGAGTGCCTACTATTTGCTATGTATTCTTAGACATTTTAAAAATAAAGCAGGAAAGGGACATGGGAAGCATCAGGACAGGGAGCTGCCATTTTTAGGTAGGGTTCTATAGAGTTTTATCCATTTTCCAAAGATGGTCACAACCACATCACCCATCCAGCATGCTGTATTACAAAGTGGTCTCGTCACACACCATCAAGAAATAGCGTCTAATTCCCCTCCCTTTGAAGTAGGCTGACTATAGTGACGATCAATAGAATAAAGCAAAAGTGACATCCTGGAACTTCCGAAGGTAGTCATTACAAGTCTTGTAGCTTCTGCCTGGAATGCTTGACCTTGGAACACTCTCTCTCCCCCAGAAATAAGCCACTATGCTGTGAAAATCTCAAGTCTCATGGACAGGCCACATGTTGGTTGACAGCCCCAGATGAGCTCCCAGATGACAGCCAGCCTCAACAGTCAGCCATGTGAGGGAGCCATCTTCGTGGTCCAGCCCAATCATGCTTTCAGACGACTACAGCCCCAACTGAAATCTGACTGCAGCCACATAAAAGACCTGCCCCATTTCATAGCTCGATCCTGTACCACTAATATACGTCTGTCAAATGTAAAATGGCTGGCACAGGCTGGGAGGCATCCACCTCCATAAAGTAAATCAAGTGAAGGGATTCTGGAAGGACTATGAGAGAGGTCACTTTGGTCCTTGGGGAATCATGGAGGAGAAGCGCCTGAGCATGAGGGGCACTGAGTATAAGGGGAGGCATCAGAGCTCAAAGACAAAGAGACTCCTCGGCTTTGTCCTGGGCAACTGTTCGTCCTTTGCCCCCCCAGCAGTGTCTGGACTTCCTGGCACTTTGGAGCTCCCATTCTTAGTACTAGCACAGAGCTCATCACAGCAATTTTTTTTTTTTTTTTTTACATCTTTGTTGGAGTCTGATTGCTTCACAGTGGTGTGTTAGTTTCTGTTGTACAACAAAGTGAACCATCTATACATATACATATATCCCCATATCTCCTCCCTCTTGTGTATCCCTCCCACCCTCCCTATCCCACCCCTCTAGGTGGTCACAAAGCACCGAGCTGATCTCCCTGTGCCATGCAGCTGCTTCCCACTAGCTATCCATTTTACATTTGGTAGTGTATATATGTCCATGCCACTCTCTCACTTCGTCCCAGCTTACCCTTCCCTCTCCCCGTGTCCTCAAGTCCATTCCCCACGTCTGTGTCTTTATTCCTGTCCTGCCCCTGGGTTCCTCAGAACCAATTTTTTTTTTTTTAGATTCCATATATATGTGTTAGCATACAGTATTTGTTTTTCTCTTTCTGACTTACTTCACTCTGTATGACAGACTCTAGGTCCATCCACCTCACTACAAATAACTCAATTTCGTTTCTTTTTATGGCTGAGTAATATTCCACTGTATATATGTGCCACATCTTCTTTATCCATTCACCTGTCAATGGACATTTAGGTTGCTTCCATGTCCTCGCTATTGTAAATAGTGCTGCAATGAACATTGTGGTACATGACTCTTTTTGAATTATGGTTTTCTCAGAGTATATGCCCAGTAGTGGGATTGCTGAGTCCTATGGTAGTTCTATTTTTAGTTTTTTAAGGAACCTCCATACTGTTCTACATAGTGGCTGTATCAGTTTATATTCCTACCAACAGTGCAAGAGGTTTCCCCTTTCTCCACACCCGCTCCAGCATTTATTGTTTGCAGATTTTTTGATGATGGCCGTTCTGCCCAGTGTGAGGTGATACCTCATTGTAGTTTTGATTTGCATTTCTCTAATGATTTGTGATGTTGAGCATCCTTTCATGTGTTTCTTAGCAATCTGTACATCTTCTTCGGAGAAATGTCTATTTAGGTCTTCTGCCCATTTTTGGAATGGGTTTTTGCTTTCTGATACTAAGCTGCATAAGTTGCTTGTATATTTTGGAGATTAATCCTTTGTCTGTTGATTCATTTGCAAATATTTTCTCCCATTCTGATGGTTGTCTTTTTGTCTTGTTTATGGTGTCCTTTGCTGTACTAAAACTTTTAAGTTTCATGAGGTCCCATTTGTCTATTTTTGTTTTTATTTCCATTTCTCTAGGAAGTGGGTCAAAAAGGATCTTACTGTGACTTATGTCAAAGAGTGTTCTTCCTATTTTTCCTCTAAGAGTTTTATTGTGTCTGGCCTTACATTTAGGTCTTTAATCCATTTTGAGCTTATTTTTGTGTATGGTGTTAGGAAGTATTCTAATTTCATTCTTTTACATGTAGCTGTCCAGTTTTCCCAGCATCACTTATTGAAGAGGCTGTTTTTTCTCCATTGTATATTCTTGCCTCCTTTATTAAAGATAAGGTGATCCTATATGCATGAGTTTTTCTCTGGGCTTTCTAACCTGTTCCATTGATTTATATTTCTGTTTCTGTGCTAGTACCATATTGTCTTGATTACTGTAGCTTTGTAGTATAGTCTGAAGTCCAGGAGCCTGATTCCTCCAGCTCAGTTTTTCTTTCTCAAGATTGCTTTGGCTATTTGGGGTCTTTTGTGTTTCCTTACAAATTGTGCAATTTTTTGTTCTATTTCTGTGAAAAATGCCATTGGTAGTTTGATAGGTATTGCATTGAATCTGTAGATTGCTTTGGGTAGTATAATCGTTTTCACAATGTTGATTCTTCCAATCCAAGAACATGGTATATCTCTCCATCTGTTTGTATCATCTTAGTTTCTTTCATCAGTGTCTTATAGTTTTGTCTCCTTAGGTAGGTTTATTACTAGGTATTTTATTCTTTTTGTTGCAATGGTAAATGAGAGTGTTTCCTTAATTTCCCTTTCAGATTTTTCATCATTAGTGTATAGCAATGCAAGAGATTTCTGTACATTAATATTGTATCCTGCTACTCTACCAAATTCATTGATTAGCTCTAGTAGTTTTCTGGTGGCATCTTGAGGATTCTCTATGTATAGTATCATGTCATTTGCAAACAGTGACAGTTTTACTTCTTATTTTCCAATTTGTATTCCTTTTATTTCTTTTTCTTCTCTGACTGCTGTGGCTAGAACTTCCAAAACTATTTTGAATAATAGTGGTGAGAGTGGGCAACCTTGTCTTGTTCTTGATCTTAGTGTAAATGGTTTCAGCTTTTCACCATTGAGAATGATGTTGGCTGTGGGTCTGTCATATATGGCCTTTATTATGTTGAGGTAAGTTCCCTCTATGCCTACTTTCTGGAGAATTTTTATCATAAATCGGTGTTGAATTGTGTCGAAAGCTTTTTCTGCATCTATTGAGATTATCATATGGTTTTTCTCCTTCAGTTTGTTAATATGGTGTATCACATTGATTGACTGACTTGTGTATATTGAAGAATCCTTGCGTTCCTGGGATAAACCCCACTTGATCATGGTGTATGAGCCTTTTAATGTGCTGTTGTGTTCCTTTTGCTAGTATGTTGTTGAGGATTTTTGCATCAATGTTCATCAGTGATATTGTCCTGTAGTTTTCTTTTTTTGTGACATCTTTGTTTGGTTTTAGTATCAGGGTGATGGTGGCCTCATAGAATGAGTTTGGGACTGTTCCTCCCTCTGCTATATTTTGGAAGAGTTTGAGAAGGATAGGTGTTTTCTCTTCTCTAAATATTTGATAGAATTCGCCTGTGAAGCCATCTGATCCTGGGCTTTTGTTTGTTGGAAGATTTTTTTTTTTTTTTTTTTGCGGTATGCGGGCCTCTCACTGTTGTGGCTTCTCCCGTTGTGGAGCACAGGCTCTGGACGCGCAGGCTCAGCGGCCATGGCTCACGGGCCCAGCCGCTCCGTAGCATGTGGGATCTTCCCGGACCGGGGCATGAACCCGTGTCCCCTGCATCGGCAGGCGGACTCTCAACCACTGCGCCACCAGGGAAGCCCTGTTGGAAGATTTTTAATCACAGTTTCAATTTCAGTGCTTGTGATCGGTCTGTTTATATTTTCTATTTCTTCCAGTTCAGTCTCTGAAGGTTGTGCTTTTCTAAGAATTTGTCCATTTCTTCCAGGTTGCCCATTTTATTGGCATATAGTTGCTTGTAGTAATCTCTCAAGATTCTTTGTATTTCTGCAGTGTCAGTTGTTACTTCTCCTTTTTCATTTCTACTTCTGTTGATTTGAGTCTTCTCCCTTTTTTTTTCTTGATGAGTCTGGCTAATGGTTTATCAATTTTGTTTATCTTCTCAAAGAACCAGCTTTTAGTTTTATTGATGTTTGCTATTGTTTCCTTCATTTCATTTTCGTTTATTTCTGATCTGATCTTTATGATTTCTTTCCTTCTGCTAACTTTGGGGTTTTTTTTGTTGTTGTTGTTCTTCTTCTTTTTCTAATTGCTTTATGTGTAAGGTTAGGTTGTTTACTTTAGATTTTTCTTGTTTCTTGAGGTAAGATTGTATTGCTATAAACTTCCCTCCTAGAACTGCTTTTGCTGCATCCCATAGGTTTTGGGTCAAATCACTGTCATTTGTTTCTAGGTATTTTTTGATTTCCTCTTTGATTTCTTTAGCGATGTCTTGGTTATTTAGTAGCGTATTGTTTAGCCTCTGTGTGTGTGTATTTTTTACAGTTTTTTTTCCTGTAATTGATATCTAGTCTCATGGTGCTGTGGTCGGAAAAGATACCTGATATGACTTCAATTTTCTTAAATTTACCAAGGCTTGATTTGTGTCCCAAGGTATGATCTATCCTGGAGAATGTTCCATGAGCACTTGAGAAGAAAGTGTATTCTGTTGTTTTTCGATGGAATGTCCTATAAATATCAATTAAGTCCATCTTGCTTAATGTGTCATTTAAAGCTTATGTTTCCTTACTTATTTTCATTTTGGATGATCTGTCCATTGGTGAAAGTGGGGTGTTAAAGTCCCCTACTGTGATTGTGTTACTGTCAATTTCCCTTTTATGGCTGTTAACATTTGCCTTATGTATTGAGGTGCTCCTATGTTGGGTGCATAAATATTTATAATTGTTATATCTTCTTCTTGGATTGATCCCTTGATCATTATGTACTGTCCTTCTCTGTCTCTTGTAATAGTCTTTATTTTAAAGTCCATTTTGTCTGATATGAGAATTGCTACTCCAGCTTTCTTTTGATTTCCATTTGCATGGAATATCTTTTTCTATCCCCTCACTTTCAGTCTGCATGTGTGCCTAGGTCTGAAGTGGGTCTCTTGTAGACAGCATATATATGGGTCTTGTTTTTGTATCCATTTAACCAGTCTATGTCTTTTGGTTGGAGCATTTAATCCATTTACATTTAAGATAATTATCAATATATATGTTCCTATTACCATTTTCTTAATTGTTTTGGGTTTGTTATTGTAGGTCTTTTCCTTCTCTTGTTTCCTGCCTAGAGAAGTTCCTTTAGCATTTGTTGTAAAGCTGGTTTGTTGGTGCTGAATTCTCTTAGCTCTTGCTTGTCCATAAAGGTTTCAATTTCTCCATTGAATCTGAATGAGATCCTTGCTGGGTAGAGTAATCTTGGTTGTAGGTTTTTCCCTTTCATCACTTTAAATATGTCCTGCCACTCCCTTCTGGCTTGTAGAGTTTCTGCTGAAAAATCAGCTGTTAACCTTATGGAGATTCCCTTGTATGTTATTTGTTGCTTTCCCCATGGTGTTTTTAATATCTTTTTCTTTGTATTTAATTTTTGATAGTTTGATTAATGTGTGTCTTGGCATGTTTTTCCTTAGATTTATCCTGTATGTAACTCTCTGCGCTTCCTGAACTTGATTGACTATTTCCTTTCCCATGTTAGGGAAGTTTTCAACTATAATCTCTTAAAATATTTTCTCAGACCCTTTCTTTTTCTCTTCTTCTTCTGGGACCCCTATAATTCGAATGTTGATATGTTTAATGTTGTCCCGGAGGTCTCTGAGACTGTCCTCAATTCTTTTCATTCTTTTTTCTTTATTCTGCTCTGTGGTAGTTATTTCCACTATTTTATCTTCCAGGTCACTTATCTGTTCTTCTGCCTCATTTATTCTGCTATTGATTCCTTCTAGAGGATTTATAATTTCATTTATCGCATTGTTCATCATTGTTTGTTTGCTCTTTAGTTCTTGTAGGTCCTTGTTAAACATTTCTTTTAATTTCTCCATTCCATTTCCAAGATTTTGGATCATCTTTACTATCATTACTCTTAATTCTTTTTCAGGTAGGCTGCCTATTTCTTCTTCATTTTTTTGGTCTGGTGGGTTTTTACCTTGCTCCTTCATCTGCTGCTTATTTCTCTGTCTTCTCATTTTGCTTATCTTACTGTGTTTGGGGTCTCCTTTTCACAGGGTGCAGGTTCATAGTTCCCATTGTTTTTGGTGTCTGCCCCCAGTGGTAAGGTTAGTTCTGGGGCTTATGTAGGTTTCCTGGTGGAGGGGACGTTTGATCCAGCAATTCCACTCCTGGGTAGATATCTTAATAAATCCCATACTTAGACCAGCTGGCAATGGATTTTGGAATGTAGTCTGCAGTCTTCCAGTCCCTCAATGACCTGGATGCCAGAGGCCCACGGTTCTGCAGTCATCCTCAGGAGTCTCTCACAGGCCACATATCAAGCAAACCTCAATCCTCTTGGACACCTGGCCCCCAAAAAACTCAGAGTCATAGTGAGGTGGGGCCTCTCCCAGGAGCACGGTCAGATGGCGGGAAAGTGGATCCAGTGCAGAAGTTGTGCTGGCATGGAACTGCCAAACCACAGCCAGACAGTCCAGGCAACGAACTCTCATCACACCATTTGTCATGTGATTCTCCTCTTTCTGCCCTCCACCCCCACCCCATCTCCTTGTCCTGTGTCATTTACTCTCATAGTACCTCCATGAGACACAGGGGCTGGGGGGAGGGGGGAGGTAGAAAGAGAAGGTAACTAAAGCATGGAGAGTTCAAGAGTACTGGCCAAAATTACATAGTTCAGGTCTCCCAAGTCCAGAAGGAGATGTCTTCATCCTATGTGGGTCAGGTTATGGATCACCCTCAGCTAAGGAAGTATGTGCTCTTTCTTAGATGTCATGACCACACAGGGTAAACAGGCTTGAAACATCTTAGGAGGCAGTAGGGCCACATGTATCATCCATCCTCAGGTTGCCTGGATTACTTGGAACTTGTTGGTGGTCATTTGTTCATCTCAAGAGGTCCATAAACAACAAAAATTATACCCAACAGAGGAAGTTGTTTTTAATGGGTTGGAGTGAGGCACTGATGTCTCTGTTTATTCCAAGTTTCCCTAGTGGTTTGATGGCTTGTGAATCACTGCTGTAGTCTCGATTCTTTTTTTTTAATTAATTAATTTATTTATTTATGGCTGTGTTGGGTCTTCGTTTCTGTGCGAGGGCTTTCTCTAGTTGTGGCAAGCAGGGGCCACTCTTCATCGCGGTGCGCGGGCCTCTCACTATCGTGGCCTCTCTTGTTGCGGAGCACAGGCTCCAGACGCGCAGGCTCAGTAATTGTGACTCAGGGGCCCAGCTGCTCCATGGCATGTGGGATCTTCCCATACCAGGGCTTGAACCCGTGTCCCCTGCATTGGCAGGCAGATTCTCAACCAGTGTGCCACCAGGGAAGCCCTGTAGTCTCGATTCTTGCTACCTAAAGTGCAGTAGTCAGACCACCATCAGAGACATCATCTGAGAGCTTGCTAGATATGCAGAATCTTGAGCCCCATCTTGAGACCTGCATTTAAGATCCCTAGATGAGTAATATTTTAAGTTTGAGAAGCACTGACTTAGAGGAAGTGGTTCTCAACTTTGGCTGCACGTTGAAATCACGTGAGAGCTCTAAAATATATTGATGGCTGGGTCCCACTACAGAAGAACCTAGCTTAATTCATTGGTTTCAGGTGTGGCCTGTTGGGGATGATTTTTAAAATATTCCCCAGGTGATTCTAATGTTCAGTCAAGCACTGATCAAGAAATCGGGACCTAAAAGCTGTAGTCCCCTCAAATCCCAGAGGGGCTGGACTGTTGTAGGAGTCATTATGATCCTGGAACAGAACAGAATGCCCAGATCACAGAACGAGAGAGAGAGAGAGAAGACTCCATCTGGTCCACGTTCTTCCTCCTACAGCCTCTGCTTTCCCTATTAGAAATTGTGAATTTCATTTAAGAAGCGTGTCAGCAGAGAATCAGATAGTAGTAAAGGTGCTCTGGGTTTTTATTTCTAGCGCTGCCAGCTCTGAGTGAATCACTCAGTCCTGAACTTACAACCATTTTGAATTTGTTTCTTCAGCTGAAAAATGGAGATGACGGTATCAACAAATGTTATCAATGACATAAACAGTGCTCTGCTAATTCTATACAAGGCATTTAAAAATCTAATCCATGGGATGGCTTTTTTAAATGACCACCTCTATAACGTATTTATAACATACTCAATTTAGAAAATGAGAATAAAAATATAAACCCCTCAATTTATGGAATATGCCAGTTTCCCAGTTCACGGCATGTATGTGAACACCCTGGAATACAGAGGGGCTGGACATATGCGTTGTTCTCTATCCCTGTATCTCTACAATCCCAATCATACTTTACACTCACACTCTATAGATATTCTTTCTCCCCTCTCTATGTTGGTTTCTACTTTCCTAGTCAGCAATTGCTAAAAAAGAAAAGTAAGAAAGCCTAGGACAACAGAACTGCCCAAAGCTTGCTTCATTTTTACAAGAATATTGTGCCCCATTAGTTGGAAAATACAGTAGCTTAATTTTGTATTTTAATCAATGTCACCATCATACTTGTACCTATGCTAACAAGGAAATATTATGAACTTGAGTTTTGTTTCTACTTTCACCAAAACTGGGTATTTGGATCCAGGAATATTAGAAATTCTACTCAGATATTTTAGATCTCAGGCAGAAGTTTCTAATATTACTTTTCAGATGAAGAAACTAAAACTTAGAGGAGTAAAAAAAAAAAAGAAAACAACAAAAGCTGAGAGGGGTAAAATGTCTTTTGCATGTGGAAGGACAATGTTTTTCCCTCATTGTCCCCTGATGGGAAATTGGATTGTTTCCAATCTCTGCCTATTATAAGTAACACTGCTGTGAACATTCACATATAAGTCTTTGTGTATACATATATTTATGTTTTTCTTGGATGGGTATATAGGAATAGAATTGCTGGGCCCAATGGTAAGTTTATGTTTAATTTTTTAAGAAAATGCCGAACTGTTTTCTAAAGTGGCTGCACAATTTCATATTCCCACCAGTAAAATATGAGGGTTCTAGTTTCTCCCTTTCCTCACCAGCCAACCCTTGGTATCATCAATCCTTTTTATGATAGTCATTCTAGTGGCTGTGTAGTGACATCTCATTGTTGTTTTCATTTGCATTTCACTAAAAGCTAATGTTGTGAAGCATCTTTTATGTACATATTAGCCACTGTATGTTTTCTTTGGTTAAAGGTCTATTCAAATATTTCATTCATTTAAAAAACTGGATTATTTGTTTTCTTATTATAAAATTTGTAAAAAACAAATTGTAAGAGTTCTTTATATATTCAGATATAAGTCCTCTATCAGATATATGATTTACAAATATTTTCTCCCAGTCTGTGGCTTGTCTTTTCATTTCCTTAATGGTGTCTTTTAAAGAGCAGTTGTTTTTAATTTTTATGAAGTCAAATTTATTCATTTTTCTTTTATGTATCATGTTTTTCTTGTCATATCCAACAAATATTTATCCAATTCAAAGTCACAAAAGTTTATTCCTTGTCATCTTCTAGAAGTTTTACAGTTTTAGGTCTTATATTTAAACTTATAATCCATTTTCAGTTAAATTTTGCATATGGCATGAGGTAAGGATTTAAGCTTTGTTTTGTTTTGTTTGCACATGGATATTGTCCCAGAACCATCTGTTGAAAACATGTCATTTCTCCCATTGAATTACCTTGGCATGCTTGTCAAAAATCAACTGACCATAAATGTAAGGGTTTATTCTTGGACTCAATTCTGTTTCATTGATCTATATGTCTATCCTTATGCCAGTACCACACTATCTTAATTACTGTTGCTTCATAAGTTTTAAAATCAAATAGTCCTCAATCTTTGTTCTTTTTCAAGGTCATCTTAACTATTCTAGGTCCTTTGAAATTCCATACAAATTTTAGGATCAGCTTGTCAATTTATACAAAAAATCTTACTGGAACCTTAGTAAGGATTGCATTGAATCTATAGATCAAATTGGGAAGAATGGCCATTTTAACAATATTGAGTCTTCTAATCTATGAACATAGAATATCTCAATTTATTTAGATCTTCTTTCATTTCTTTCAGAAATGCATGTCTTACACTTCTTTTGTTAAGTTTATTCCTATGTATTTTATTCTTTCTGATGCTAATGGGAATGGAATTGTTTTTTAAATTTTATTGTTGTACAATTCACTGCTAACATATAGAAATACAATTGATTTTTTATATTGATCTTGCTAAACTTGTTTATTCCAGTAGTTTACTTATTTCTTTAGATTACTTAGGATTGTCTATATTCAGGAACATGTACACAAATAAAGTTTTAGGTCTTTCTTTCCAATATGCATGACTTAATTTTCTTGCTTCACTGCACTAGTTAGAACCACAAGCACATATTGAAATGTGAGATATCTTTGCTTTTTCCTCAACCTTAGGGGAGAAAGCATCTTTGCGGGGGAAACATTGTCTTTCCTCAAAAAGTATGATTAAGCATGTAGATACCTTTTATCAGGTTGAGGCAGTTCCCTTCTATCCCTAGTGTGTTGAAAGTGTTTATCAATAATGGGTGTTGGATTTCATCAAATTCTTTTTCTGTGTCTACTGGCATGATAATCTGGTTTTTGTTGTTTATTTGATTAATATGGTATATTGCATTAATTGATTTGAGGGTACTAAACCTACATTCCCGGAACACAGTGTATAATCCTTTTTAAATACTGCTGGATTCAGTTTCCTAGTATTTCATTAAGAAATTTTGTGTATACATTCATGAGGAATAATTGCTCTGTAATTTTCTTGTGATGTGTTTGACTGATTTTGATATCTGGGTAATAGTGGTCTCATAAGTGCATTGGGAACTGTTTCTCTTTTATTTTCTGAAAACGTAGGGCTGGTAATCTTTCTTCATTAAATGTTAGGTAGAATTCACCAGGGAAGCCATCTGGGCCTGCACTTTTCCTTGTGAGAAGATTTTTAATTACCAATTCATTTTCTTTACTTGCTATTGTTCTAGTCAGATTTTCTATTTTCTCTTGACTTAGTTTTGTTATTTGCATCTTGATAAAAATTTCTCCATTTAAACTGTCTAATTTGTTGGCACAAAGTCATTCATAATATTCTCATAATACTTTTAGTTTCTATATGGTCAGTAATCATGCCCTATCTTTCATTCCTTATTTTGTGTTTTTTCTCTCCTTTCTTTCTTGATCAGAATAGCTAAAGGTTTATGAATTTTGTTGCTGATTTTTGAAATCAGTTTGTTGTTTCAAAGAAATGACCTTTGGTTTCACTGATTTTCTATACTTTTTTTTGGTTTTTATTTCATTAATGTTTGGCTTTGATCCTTATCATTTTCTTCTTTCTGCTTGCCTAGGGTTATTTGCTTTTTGTTTTAGTTTCCTTAGTTAAAAGCTTAGATTGTTGACTTGACACCTGTTGCTTTTCTAATATAGGCATTTAAAGCTATAAGTTTCCCTCTTAGCATTGCTTTAGCTGCAGTCCATAAATTTTTATATTCTTTTAAGCTTAAAATAATTTCTAATTTCCCTTGTGATTTCATTTTTGACCCATGGGTTATTTTATAGTGTGTTTTAAAATTTCCAAATATTTGGAGATCCCCTAAATTCTATTGTTGATTTTTCTAATTTAATTCTATTGTGATCAGAGAAACATACTTTGAGTGGTTTCAATCCTTTTACATTTATGAAGAATAATTTATGAGCTTGTTGTATTCTGTTGCTGTGGGTGAAGTGTTATATAGATATATTTTTATGTCAAGCTGGTTGATAGTGTTGTTCAAGCCTTCTATATCCTTACTGATTTTCTGTCTATTTTTTCCATCAATTATTAAAAGTAGGATACTGATATTTCCCAACAATTTGAATGGTCTATTTCTCCTTTCAATTCTGTAACTTGTTGTTTCATGTATCTTGGGGCTCTGTTATTAGGTGTATTAGTTTCCTGGGCTGTCATAACAAATTATCAAAAACTAAGTGGCTTAAAACAACAGAAATTTATTCTCTCACAGTTCTGGAAGCTAGAAGTCCAAAATCAGACTTGACAGAGCCAATATTCCCACTGCAGACTCTAGGGATGAACCCTACCTTGCCTCTTCAAGCCTCTAGTGCCCCCACATGTTTCTTAGCTTGGGCACAGCATAACTCATATCACTGCCTTGGCAGTCACATGGTCTTCTTCCTTATTCATTTATGTATTCCTTCTCCTCTTCTTCTAACACCACCAGTCATTGGATTTAGGTCCCTCTCCCTACCCCATTCCAGTATGATCTTAAATAATTACATCTGCAAAGACTCTGTTTCCAAGTAAGGTCACATTCTGAGGTTCTGGGTGGACCTGAATTTTGGGGAGGATACTATTCAACCCACTTCAGTATGAATACATTTATAATTGTTGTATCTTTCAGATATATATTGATGCTTTTATCATAATGAAATGTCCCCCTTTGTCTCTAGCAATATTTCTAAAAATCTAATTTGTGTTTTATAAGCTTCATAAAATCAATTAAAAGGCATTATATTGTAGCACTATTTACAATAGCCAGGACATGGAAGCAACCTAAGTGTCCATCGACAGATGAAGGGATAAAGAAGACGTGGCACATATATACAATGGAATATTACTCAGCCATAAAAAGAAATGAAATTGAGTTATTTGTAGTGAAGTGGATGGACCTAGAGTCTGTCATACAGAGTGAAGTAATTCAGAAAGAGAAAAACAAATACTGTATGCTAACACATATATATGGAATCTAAAAAAAAAAATGGTTCTGAAGAACTTAGGGGCAGGACAGGAATAAAGATGCAAATGCAGAGAATAGACTTGAGGACACGGGGAGGGCGAAGGGTAACCTGGGATGAAGTGAGAAAGTGACATTGACATATATACACTACCAAATATAAAGAGCTAGTGGGAAGCAGCCGCATAGCACAAGGAGATCAGCTTGGTGCTTTGTGACCACCTAGAGGGATGGGATAAAGGAGCATGGGAGGGAGACGCAAGAGGGAGGGGATATGGGGATATATGTATACATGTATACACGTATATACATGTATATGTATACATACATGTATACATACATATATGATTCACTTTGTTATACAGCAGAAACTAACATAACATTGTAAAGCAATTATGCTCCAAAAAAGATGTTAAAAGAAATAAAAAATTTTTTAAAAAGAGGCATTCTATATCCTTTCATATTCTAGAAGAGATTATTATATATATTATGAAACTCACTTATTCCCTGAAAACCTTAAATAAAAACTAAGTAGAAAATCTGCCTATTAACTTTTTAATAACATTTATAACTTCTATCATGAATAGTCATCTATATGAGTTTTTTCTTAACTTCTTGAGTCAATCTTGGCAATTTAGAGGTAGTACAGTACAGTGTAGTGTTTCTCAATAGAAGTTCTATCTACATTTTGGATGGGTCAATTCTTTATTGTTCAGGACCATCCTCACACTACAGGACATTTAACATTTTGGGTCTTTATTCACTAAATGCCAGTAACTTTCCTCAGTCTTTATAAACACTAAATCACACCCCCTATGCATTTCCGTATGTTCCTTGGGGAGTCATTTGAGAACCAAAGACATAGTAGTTTAGAAAGTGGACTACAGAGCCAGACTTCTTGGGTTTGAGTACAAGCTCTGACACTACTGAACAAAACTTAATTAAGTTACTTGACATCTCTGTATCTCAGTTTCTTTATCTGTAAAATCGGAATAGTAATGATACCTATTTAATTATTATTGTGATGATTAGATTGACAGATGTAAAGTTCTTAAAACAATGGTACATAGTAAGTGTTTGATATTAGCAAGTATTATTCCACAAATTTGTCATCTCAACAAGTTTTTATGTGACAGGGTATTTTTGAAATATTAAGTTTTTTTCACCTGTTAGTTCATTTTTTTCCTTATCCCTCCTCCCATACTCCTTTTAAGCAGCTAGGCAGTTGCGAGCTTGTTGTTTTAGGGAAGGGATAAACCGGGGTAGTAAACAGAAAAAAAGAAGTCTTCTTGAACTTGATTTCTAAAAATGTAAGCCATTATGGAAATAGAGAAGGTTCCATATATAGATAAAATATTTGGGAGAAATATAACTGGAAAGAACTAGACTCAATCTCACCTCCCTAGAACCCCACCCTGAGCTACACCAAGACTAGAAAGAAATTCCCCCAGACTAAGGAAGAAGAGGATATTGTGGGGAAGTAATAAGAATATAGACATTGATAAATCCCCAAAAGACAGGCCCTGTATCCTGATTCACAGAGTACCAGGGAAGTAGTAAAAATCCACACAAATATGAGTAACCTAAGGCAAGGGAAAAGAGAAGCTGTACTCTGAGCCTTGCAGTAGTCACATGATATCAGAGAAGAAATGACTGGGAGGGGAGATTATGCTGACCAAGCTTTAAAGAGGCTTGCATTTAGTACCCCTGCATGGCAGTGAGGAGCAGAATTATGCCCATGCTCCTACATGTGACGTGGATGTAACAGGGAGAGAGCCACCATACCTGAAAGGACTAGGCAGACAGGAATGAAGACATCTCAGTCGCAGATAGTATGGATCAATGACTGAGGACCAGACTGAATGATGGACATCTCAGAAGATACCTGTGTGAACAGATAACATTGAGGACCAGGTGAGTATCTTCCCCTCACCCATTCCTCGGAAACACAAAGACCACCTCCCACCTCCTCACCCCTCTACCTGTCCCCTTCCTTGACTCAAAGGAAGAAATTCCAAACTGGCTGAGATCAGGTTTCCATCCTCTCCAATAAGCTAGGGCTTCAAGAAGAAAATGAGATGAATTATAGAAAAATAAACTTACATTTCCTGTGTAACTGTGTTGTGGACAGATCAATACTCATACCTTAGCATAGTGTTGTTCATATTATTCTCTTTAAGTGTTTAGAGCTATGTATCTATTGATCTATATATCCCTGTTTTACTTTTGTTTGTATTTTCTTTATTTTCTTTTTTTTTAGTAGGTTTGTCAAGGTTTGACCATTTTATTGGCATTTTTCAAAAATTCAGCTCTTGGATTAACCTACAGTCTATTTTTCCTGTCTCTTAAAAGTCGCTAAAGGTTTTATCTTTACTTTTTTCTCCTATATTCCTTTCAGTTGTGTTTTAGTTGTTCTTTTTCTAATTTCTTGACTTGAAAGTTCATTTCTTTCATTTTTAAAATAAAAATATTTACTCTAATGAATTAGCTTCTGACTTAGGGGGATACTGTTTTCTGGAATTTGAAAGTTACGTAGAATTAAAATATATGATACAATGGTGTGAAAGTCAGGAGGAGAGTAAAGGAGTCAAAGTGTTCTAAGATCCTTCCCTCATCTAAGTAGAAGTTAAAAGTGCCAACTAACATGAGTCTTTGATAAATCAAGGATGTATGTTATCATTTATAGGATAACCAATATTAAAAGAAACCCAAATTAAAGGAAAAAATGAAATATAAAATATATTAAAAAGAAGGCAAAAAGGGAAAAAAATACAAAGTGGGAGAAATAGAAAGTACATAGTATAATGGTAGGTGTAACAGAAATATATCAGTAATTATATTAATTCTTAATGGCCAGATTTTTTAAAAATGAAGAGTGTCAGACTGGATGAGAAAATAAAACCCAACTATATGCTGTTTAAAAGAGACATCTAAAATTAAAAATACAGAAAAGCTGAAAGTAAAAGAATGAAAAAAAATACCAAACAAACATGAACCCCTAATCCCCCCCAAAAGCTGGTGTAGCTATATTATTAGCAGATAAAACTGACTTTAAGGTAACAAATATTACTTGAGATAAAGAAAGTAAATCCATAATAATAAAAGGTAAAATTCACCAGAAGAGTTAGTAATTCAAAATTTAAATATACCTAATAACACAGCTTCAAAATATAAGAAGCAAACATTGCAAAAAAAGTACAAGAAATAGACAAATGCACAATCATAATGAAAGATTTTAAAACACCTTTTGTAATTGGTAGAAAAAGCAGATGAAATACCAGTAAGACAATAAATGATTTGAACAACCAAATTAAATGTGTTAGACAAGGATATGTTATATTAAAGTATAATAACAACAACCCTAGAATCTCAGCAGTTTGAACACACATTGTGTTCACAAACAACACTGTGTGTATCACATTGTGCGTACCTTTCAATTTAGCAATTTCATCCTTAGATATGTAATCTAAATAAATTTACACATGAGCACCAGGAAAAATGTATAACATATTTGTTTGTAATAAAAAAAAATCAGAGACATCCTAAATGTCCATTCATGGGACAATGGATAAATTGTGCTTTATTCAAACAACGAAATATTATACAGCAGTATAAATTTATGAAATACAGCTATATGAAAAGATAAATCATAGAAACAAAATATTTTGTGAAAAATCTAGACACAGAAAACTATATATGATATAATACTATTTTTATAAAGCTCAAAACTAGGCAAACTAAACATAATAATGTTTATAGATACATACATTTGTAATAAAACTACTATCAAGGGACTTTCCTGGTGGCGCAGTTGTTGGGACTCCACACTCCCAATGCAGGGGGCCCGGGTTAGATCCCTGGGCAGGGAACTAGATCCCACATGCATGCTGCGGCTAGGGGCTCACATGCCACAACTAAGGAGCCTGCCTGCTACAACTAAGACCTGGTGCAACCAAGTAAACAAATACATAAATAAATTTTTTTTTAAAAAGCTACTATCAAAATGTACGGGAAGAGGTGACAAAGTTTAGGGAAGCCCTATACATATTCTTTTGTATGCATGTTATTATATTAAATGCATTAACTTTAGAGAAGCAAGTTGGTGATCTATTTCTGTAACATAAGACTGTAGTCTCGGGCTTCCCTGGTGGCGCAGTGGTTGAGAGTCCGCCTGCCGATGCAGGGGACACGGATTCGTGCCTCGGTCCGGGAGGATCCCACATGCCGCAGAGCGGCTGGGCCCGTGAGCCATGGCCGCTGAGCCTGCACGTCCAGAGCCTGTGCTCCACAACAGGAGAGGCCACAACAGTGAGAGGCCCACGTAACGCAAAAAAAAAACTGTAGTCTTATACATTCATATATACATATTGATTTCATTTATTTCATTCTCTGCAATTGCTAGAGAAAGAACCTAAGGATATGTAACAAATGTTTAAGAAGGATAACCCCAGGAAAGTGGAATAAAAAGAGTGTGGCCAGCTTCCCTGGTGGTGCAGTGGTTGAGAGTCCGCCTGCCAATGCAGGGGACATGGGTTCGTGCCCTGGTCCGGGAAGATCCCACATGCCGCAGAGCGGCTGGGCCCGTGAGCCATGGCCGCTGAGCCTGCGCGTCCGGAGCTTGTGCTCCGCAACGGGAGAGGCCACAACAGTGAGAGGCCTGCGTACAGAAGAAAAAAAAAAAAAGTGAGGACAGTTTAAGAAACCTCTGGGACAACATCAAGAGTACTAACATTTGCATTATAAGTATCCCAGAAGATGAGAGAAAGGGGCAGAGAACATATTTGAAGACATAATAGCTGAAAACTCCCCTAATCTGAGAAAAGAAACAGACATCCAGGTCCAGGAAGCACAGAGAGTCTCAAAGACGATCAACCCAAACAGGACCACACTAAGACACACTGTAATTAAAATGGCAAAAACTAAATACAAAGAGAGAATAAAAGCAGCATGGGAAAAGTAACAACTTATACACAAGGAAATCCCATAAGGATACCAGTTGACTTTTCAGCAGAAACTCTGCAGGCCAGAAGGGAGTGGCACAATACATTTAAACTGATGGAAAGGAAAAGCCTACAACCAAGAATACTCTGACCAGTAGGCTTTCATTCACATTTGATGGAGAGATCAAAAGCTTTACAGACATGCAAAAACTAAGAGTTCAGCACCACCAAAACAGGTTTACAAGAAATGTTAAAGAGACTTCTTTTAAGTGAAAAAGAAAAGGCCTAGAAACATGACAGTTACAAAAGTAAAGATCTCATTAGTAAAGGTAGTAAATCAGCCATGTATAAAACTAATAGGAAGGTTAAAAGACAAAGTAGTAAAATCATTTGCAGTAAGTAGTTAAGGGATACACAAAACAAAAATATGTAAAATATGATGTCAAAAACAGTACACATGGGTGGGGGGAGTAAAATTGTAGGGTTGTTAAAATTCATTTGAACTTAGGAGGTCAGCCATCTAAAACAATCATAGATGATAGACAGATAGATGACAGGTAGGTAGATAGGGTAGACAGAGATCGATTGCTATGTAAATTGTGGGGAATATAGTCAATAACTATGCAATATTTCTGTATGGTGACATATTATAACTAGACTTATTGTGGTGATCATTTTTAAATGTACAGAAATACCAAATCACTATGTTGTGTAACAGGAACTAATGTAGTGTTATAGGTCAATTATTCTTCAAAACCAAATAAACTCTTAGAAAAAGAGATCTGATTTCTGGTTACCGGAGGTGGGAGTGGGGGGAGGGGGAATTTGATAAAGGTGGTCAGAAGGTACAAACTTCCAATTATAAGATAAATAAGTACTAGGGTATAATATACAACATGATAAATATAATTAACACCACTGTATGTTATACACGAAAGTTGTTACCAGAGTAAATCCTAAACTCTCATCACAGAAAAACTTTTTTCTATATTTTAAAATTTTGTGTCTATGTGAAATGATGGATGTTCACTAAACTTATTGTGATAATCATTTCATGATGTATGTAAGCCAAATCATTATGCTGTATACCTTAAATTTACACAGTGCTGTACATCAATTATATCTCGGTACAACTGGAAGAAAAAAAGAGAGAGACCCCATAAATCTCCCTAGCCCCTTCCACCAGTAAGGAACACAGTGACAAATCAGTTGTCAGTCATGTGCAACCAGGAAGAGGGTCTTACCATAATCCATCCATGACGGCACCCTGCTCTCAGACTTCTAGCCCCTACACTGTCAGAAATAAATGTTTATTATTTAAGAAAAATATCAACTGGTCATATTTGTGTGGGTCTATTTCTGGATTCTATTCTGTTCCATTGGTCTATGTGTCTATGCTTTCACCAATACCACACTGTCTTCATTACTGTAGCTTTATAGTAGTCTTAAAATCAGATTGTTTAAATTCTTCAACTTCGCTATTCATTTGCAAAATATTTTTGCTATTCTGGTTCTTTTACCTTTCCTTATAACTTCATTATTTTTTTTAATTTAAAAAAATTTTATTTATTTTTTGGTTGTGGTGGGTCTTCGTTGCTGTGAGCGGCTTTCTCTAGTTGCAGAGAGCGGGGTCTACTCTGCGTTGCAGTGCACGGGCTTCTCATTGCAGTGGCTTCTCTTGTTGCGGAGCGTGGGCTTCAGATGCTCGGAGTTGTGGCACATGGCTCAGTAGTTGTGACACACAGGCTTAGCTGCTCTGCAGCATGTGGGATTTTCCCAGACCAGGGATCGAGCCGGTGCTCCCTGCATTGGCAGGCAGATTCTTAACCACTGCACCACGAGGGAAGTCCCCTCCTTATATCTTTAGAATCAACTATATCTACAAAAATTCTGCTGGGTTTTATTATTACAATTGCATTAAATGCATATATGAATTTAAGGAGAATTGACATCTTAATTATACTGATTCTTTTAATCCATGAACACAGTATGAACGTTCTTTGATTTCTTTCAACAGTGTTTCATAGTTTTCAGCATATAGATCCTGCACATGTTTTTTTAGGTTTAGACATTACCTAAGTATTACACTTGTGGGGGACGGGAGCAGGTCAGTTTCCAGTTGTTCGCTGCTAGTGTAGAAATATGATTTATTTTTGTATGTTAACCTTTTATCCTGCAACCTCCTAAATTCACTTATTAGCACTAAGAGTTTTACTAGACAATTATGTCACCTGAAAATAGGGACAATTTTATTCCTTCCTTTCCAATCAAAATGCCTTTTCTTTCTTTTTCTTCCTTACTGCAATTGCTAGGACTTCTAGTGAAATATGAAATAGGAGTAGTGAAAACATAATCTTTGTGTGGTTCCTAATCTTGGGGGTTGGAGACATTCAGTCTTTTACCATTTAGTATGATGTTAGTTCTAGGTCTTGTAGATGCCTTTTATCAGATTCCCTGTTACTCCTAGTTCACTGAGTTGTTTTGTTTTGTATTAAACATTGATGTGAAGACAGTTACATCCTTTCTGAAACTTAATGTACACATTCCATTTGTTCGCTGTCTGTAAAAGTGCAACATTTTTTAAGATAGAAAAGCATAGATAAATAGTGCCATCTCTTGGAGAGACTACCAAGACCACATCAAATGGTACTGTCCATCCTCACGCTTCACCATCTCTCTGCCATTTCAGCAATGTAGTTTCTCTGATGGGGAGCAAGCAAGACTGCTTGCTCACCAAGTCCAAATCAGGCCAGGCAAAGCTCGACTAGTCAGAAGCTCCAGTCACTGAGTCCTCTTATGAAGCAAGTCACACCAGCTGGTCCTCTGGGTCACAGATGGAGGACGTTTCTACAGCTATTAAAGAACCAATGACCTCTATCTGGATAAGACTCTGGGGCTCAAAGTATGATTTTTCTCATCTTGGTTGAACAGAAAAAAATGTGTTTTTTTTTTTTCTTAAGGAATACAGGTGAACCTGTCAGGTTCATGGCGAATTTTGTCAGTTGGTTTTTTGTTTTGTTTTGTCTTGCATCTATTAATAGGATCAAGTAGTTTTTCTTGTTTAGTCTGTTAATATGGTGTATTACACTAATTGATTTCAAATGTTGAGCAAGCCTTGAACTCCTGGGATAAATGACACTCAGTCAAAAGTATTTTTCTTTTTATATGTAGCTGAATTCAATTTGCTAATTTTTTTTGAGGATTTTTGCATCTTTGCTCATGAGGGATATTGATTTGGTTTTCTTTTTGTGCTGTTTTTATCTGGTTTTGGTATCAGGTAATGCTGGCTTCATAAAATGAGTGGGGAAGTTTTCCTTCCTCTTCTATCTTCTGGAAATGCTTGTGTAAAATGGCTATTATTTTGTTTTTAAATGTTTGGTAAAACTTGCCAGTGAAACTATATGGATCTGGAGCTTCCTTTTTTTTTTTTTTTTAAGGTTTTTAAATACCAATTCAGTTTCTTTAATAGTTATAAAGCTATTCAGCCTGTCTATTTCTTCTTGAGTGAGTTTTGGTAGTTTTGATAGTGGTCCATTTCATCTGAGTTGTTGAATTTGTGAGTATAGTGTTGTGTGTAGAATTCCCTTATTATGCTTTTTGGTGTCCATCATCAGTAGTGATATCTCCTCTTAGAGCACGTATGTTATAGGAATGACCTAATAAAAAACTGAAGACAAAGTAGAGAATGGATGTATCTGCAGCTGTACAGACCTCAAACCTTGTTATCATTGACTCTTTCCTGTCTTTACCCAATTCCATATCCAGTCAGATACCAACTCCTCTTGATTTGTCTTTGCCAATTTCCCCCATTCCCTTACTGCTTGGCACTGTCCTTAAATACTTCTGAATTACCTACATTATTCTACCTGCCACCTAACTAGTCTTACTGCCTTTCTCCACTTTAATTCACCCTTCATACTGCTGCCAGACTTATCTTCTTAAACCTCCAATGGTTCCCCATTGCCTATAAGATAAACGCCCTCCACAGCTGGCTTAGCCTTGCCTTTTGAACTGCAGTTCATTTTATCTCCCTAAATCAGGGTTTTTTAACCCATAGGCTTTGGAGGGAAGAGGTGGGCCATGAATCTCCTAAAAATTGAGTATAAAACGATGTATAAATGTGAAATTTATTTCCAGAGCAAGGTCTACAGCCCTTATCAGATGTTCAGAGTGCTAAGAGAAATCTTCAAACTAATCTCCATCTCTACTATAATGTATCAAGAACACACTATACAGCCTCTCCAACAGTTCCCACTTCAGTACAAAGTGAACAATCATTTCTGAATTTAGATTCACACACTTTTAATAATCTCCCCTAACAATAACATTTTACAGATAAGGAAACAAGTCTAGCACTTAAACTCTTTTGTCCAAAGTTACTTCTGTAGAATTTGCTTTCTGTGCAAATGATTTAGTGTTTATCTGCTATTTTCTTGGACTTTTTATGAATAAATGTCATATGTCTCCTTGAGGTCAGGAACTAAAGTTCTTTGAAACTGCAATTATCTTTATTATCTTACAAAAACTAGCTGCTCAAATGTTTGCTGAGAACAGTGGTCATGATAATGACAGTCACACTGAGGCAGGGGAGAAAGGCTGATTAATGAGTACATACTGGGTTAAGAGTACATTTTTAAGTAAGGAGGCATAAGCACACACTGGGGATGTGTAAACTCAGAGCTTACATGCCTGATAAAATGGAACACTCAAGGGTCTGAGTGAGAAGCTCTGAAAAAGTTCTTAAGAGGTCAAATTTCCATAAATTGGGATCTTCTAGACCAGGGGTCCCCAAACCAGTACTGGTCCCTGGGCTGTTAGGAACCAGGCCGCACAGCAGGAAGTGAGCAGCAGAGGGCAAAGAAGCTTAATCTGTATTTACAGCCGCTCCCGATCGCTCGCATTACCGCCTGAGCTCCGCCTCCTGTCAGATCAGCAGGGTGTTAGATTCTCATAGGAGCGCGAACCCTACTGTGAACTGCGCACGCGAGGAATCTAGGTTGCACGCTCTTTATGAGAATCTAATGCCTGAAGAGCTGAGGTGGAGCTGAGGCCATCCCATCACCCCCAGATGGGACCTCTAGTTGCAGGAAAACAAGCTCAGGGCTCCCACTGATTCTGCATTATGGTGAGTTGTACAATTATTTCATTATATATTACAATATAATAATAATAAAAATAAAGTGCACAGTAAATGTAATGCACTTGAATCATCCCGAAACCATCCCCCACCCCATCCCCCGTCCTTGGAAAAACTGTCTTCCACAAAACCGGTCCCTGGTGCCAAAAAGGTTGGGGACAACTGTTCTAGACAGCATTCAGAAAAAAAATTCCTCAGGAGAAGCAACGAAAAGGGGGATGCAAAGGATTGGGGAAGGATGAAGGGGTGACTGCACCAGCTTTGGAGCGAGCTACAAAATGGATTCAAATTTCAACTCCATCCCACGCAAACTACGTCACCTCCAGCAAATTAACTTTTCTGTGCCTCAGTTTCCTCATTTGTATCTACTTAAGGATTGTTGCGATGATTAAATAAAAGAATGCGTGTCATTTACGTCAGGATCCTACTCTTAACGCATTCTTTCCTTAACTGCTGCAATTATTTAATGAGAAAAGGCTTTTTAGAGGGGAATAGGGGCGCCGCGCTGAGAGGGCTGGTCCTTGGTAACCGATTTTCGTTAGAAGATGAAAGATTTTGAAGCAGAAAGTAAGTGTATATCCCCGAGGCAGGTGGGGAAGAAGTGATGGTGGGCGCATTACCATGGTGTGTAACTGCGGGGCCGTCACTATGGCAGGACGAGGAAGGGCTGAGACGAATGTCAGACCAAGAACACACCCTCCAGTGTACAGGTGAGAGGTCGGCGCCCGTTTAAGATCAACGAAGCGTTCATGAGAAAGGACACATCTTCTCGGGAAACCTCGAGCGCTGGGAGTGGTAGCGGACAGAACTGGAGTCACCCGGACGCCAGGGAGGGACTTCATAGGGGGGTTAAGGGAGGAGGGTAAGAAAATGCCGGCGCGGCCTCTTTCTAGCCGCAGCTCCGACTGGGACCGTCACTTACTGGAAACTGCGAGGGAAACGACCTTTCTGGGCTGGCTCAGCAGCCCCGGCCCGCAGGTGCTGAGGAACCAGGTCGGCCAGCGCCTCGGAGCCAGACGCCCGTCCCCGCTCTGGTACGCCAGGTGGGACCTGCGACGCCTCGGGTCGCGGATGCGTCAGCCGAGCGGAAACGCCCGGGCCGCGACACGAGGTGGGCGGAGCCGACGTGGTTCTTCCGGCCGCGCGGTTTTCCGCGGGGGATGCGGGTAGCCGGGTGGCTTTCAGTCACGGTTTGACTCTTCGCTGAGCGCTTTCACACACGTCACGAACCTCAAAGCAGGGCCAGATTCTGTAACAGATTGTCACCAAATGGCAGCGTTTTCCCGCAACTTGTTTGAGATTACATTTCAAATTCGGTAATAGATGTCGCCAAATGGCAAAGTTTTCGGTAGACTAATTTGCCCAGATTTGATACTTGTGCAATATGGAGACTTACCATTGAGCAAGGTGGTTATTTCTCCGTCGATTCAAGTGTTCCTTTGTTATTCAGGTGAAGGCTTGCAGTTTTCTTGGTGTTTTGCAACATTTCCTTTTAGGTTTTTCCCTAGCGGTTTGGATGCTGTTCTAGTTTGTTTGCTCTTCCTAGTGGACTATTATTATACCCCAGGATAATTTGTTTTTTTGGTATATTGATCTATGTGTTCACCTCGCTGAACCTTTGTATTTTTAAGAATTCTCTTGGATTTTGTAGGTGAGCATTTATGTGTAAATAACAATTTGGGCTTTTTCCTGGAATCCAGTACAGCGCTGTAGTAGCCTCAAGTGTACTTTATTGTTATCAGAAATTATTTGGATTGCATCCTACGTTTTGTTCATAATGTTTTCTAAAGGTTTGTGGTAGATACCTCTTTAAAAAATTAAGGCATTTGGTTCTTTTCCTAGATTGTCAAGTTGTTTGTTTCTTAAAATCAGAAATGGGTATTGAGAATTACCAAGTACTTTCAGTATTAGTTTTAGAGATGATCATACAGCTTTTCTCCATTACTCTACAACAACAGAACTACAGTAATAGATTTTCTAATGTTGAGCCATCCTTACAATCCTAGTTCTTCCATTACATTGCTGGATGCAATTTGCTGTGTATTTAATTTAGGATTTTTTTTCTATATTCATAAGTGAGATTGGCCTCTTGGTTTTCTTTAGTTGTCTAGTTTTGATATCAGTTTCTGCTAGGTCTCAAAATGAATCAGTCAGGTTAAGTTTTTATATGACCTGGAATAGACGTAGCATGTGAATGATTTGTTACTTACATTTTGAAGAACTCATCTTTAAAGCCATCTGGAAGTGGTGCCTTTTAAGGGATAAATTTTTTTTTTCCTGGAAAAGTATCTGTTACATCTACATTTTCAAATTTAGTATAAAATTGTCCGTGGTATTATTAACATTTTTTTGATCTCATATTGTTAATTCATTCCTACATATTTTATTGGAGTCTTTTTTTCCTTCAGATTTATTGAACCAATTTTTGATTTTATTAATAACTTCTGTCTTAGAAGTTTTTTCTCTTTCATTAATATATGCCTTCATTAAGTTCTTCCTTCTTATTTCTCTGGTTTATTCTGTTCTTTCTGTAGAATCTTGAGTTGAAAGCTTATTTTCTTTAAAATGTTTAATATGAAATATTAACAAACATGTATAAAGTTACAGGGAATAATATAATGAACACTTATATACCAGCCACCTAACTACTGCGTTTTAGCATTTTTCCCATATTTGCGTCAGATTTTAGTATTACCTATTCAGTTAGAGCCCCCTGTGAACCCTTCTGCAATCTCATTCTCCCTTTCTTCTTCCCCAAAGGTAACTCTTTCCCTGGATGTGGTATCTGCCATTCTCATGAAAGCTTTTATACATGCTATATATAGCTATGTAAGTAACATATAGTATTGTCTCATGTGCTTTTTAAACCTAACATAAATGATAGCATTGTGTAACTTTATTTTGTCACCAAAATTATATTTGTGAAAGTTATCCATGTTGATTCATGTAGTTCTAGTTTTTTCATCTTAAGTGCTGAATAGTATTCCATTGTATGACTATAAAGCAATTTATCCATTCTCCTTTTGCTAGTAATTTAATGATTACTGATTTTTGCCATTATGGTACAAGTTAATTCTTGTACACATCTTATTGGGCACATGGCAAGAATTTTCGGTTATATGTCTGGAAATGGAATTGCAAGGTGGAAGGGTTTGCACAGCTCAGCTTTATTTGATATTGCCAAATTGTTCTCCGGAGCTGGTACCAATTTACCCTTCCACCAGCAATGTGGGAGAGTTTCCGTTGCTCCACATCCATGCTGTGCCTTGTTTCTTTGGGGTTCCCCCCGCCAAGTTTTTCACTATTACAGACAGTGCTGGTGGTAAACTCTCTTGTATGTGTTTTCTGGTACGCGTGTGCAAGAGTGTCTCTGAATATATACCTAGTAAAGGAGTTGTTAGCTCTGCTTTGTTTTAGATTAATATTTAAAAGCATATACATGTGTCCCCCATATTTGAGGTATTTCCTCTTTTAATAGTAAAATTTCAGTCATTCTTATTTATGTTTAATAAATTTGGGTTTGGGTTTAATTCTAACTTGTTTTATCTATGTATCATGCTTCCTGTTGTTGTCTTCTCTTTTCTGTCTTTGGTTTGATAAAGTTTCTTTTTCCAATTTTTTTTCTCTAGAGTGGTTTGGAAGTTATACATTCGTTCTTTATTCGAGTGGTTACTCTTATTATATAGTAACTCATTTAAATTATATTTTTATAGAAGCATGTAGAGTTAATCAGTACCCCTATGAGGCAGTCTTGCATAGTAAGAGTGGAGCCTCTGAAGCGAGCCTACCTGGATTCAGATCCTGGCTTTACCACTTATTAGCTGCGTAACCTAGAGCTTATTACATAACCTCTCTGTGTCCATTGCCTCTCTGTAAACATGGATAAAACAGCATATACCCCATAAGATTGCTGCAAGGATTCGCATGTTTGTTTGTTTTTAAATTAATTAATTTTTATTTTTGGCTGCGTTGGGTCTTCGTTGCTGCATGTGGGCTTTCTCTAGTCGCGGTGAGCAGGGGATACTCTTCGTTGCGGTGCCTGGTCTTCTCATTGTGGTGGCTTCTCTTGTTGCGGAGCACGGGCTCTAGGTGCGCAGACTTCAGTAGTTTTGGCATGTGGGCTCAGTAGTTGTGGTACGCGGGCTTAGTTGCTCTGCGGCATGTGGGATCTTCCTGGACCAGGGCTCGAACCCATATCCCCTGCCTTGGCAGGTGGATTCTTAACCACTGCGCCACCAGGGAAGCCCTCGCGTGTTAATATACATTGGGTGTGTAGAATTCTTAGGACAGTGCCTAGCACATAACACACAGCTCTCTCCAATCACCAGTTTTTTTTCCATCTGTGAAATGGGCATCACACCTGCCTAGCAGATTTGTTACAAAGATTCAGTGCATTAGTGTTCATATACAATTCAGTTTAATACACTGAGCATCTTTTGAATTAGACATGCTTTTTGGCTTCGAGGAGTTTGTGATCTAGTAAGGACACAGACCTGTGAACAACTGCAGGATGGTGTAAACTTAATACTCTCCCCATGTCCTCTCTTGTCCCCTTCTTATCTATGCGCTACATAGAGCAGTTTTTTAGAACACGTCAGTCAGGTCATGCGATCCCCTGCCCACGTCAGGTCAACTTTCATTGCACTTCACATAAATCACAAACTCCTCAGCATGACTTCAGCACTAGATTCTGGGCCCTGCCTCCTCTTCTAACCTTATCTAGTGCCACTGTCCCCTCTTCTAATGGACTCCCACCACACTGGCCTATCTTCAGTTCCTTAAACCAATTCTTCTATTCCTCAGTGCACTCTGCCCCGAATTCTCATCCCACCTGCTCCTCCCACGGCTCACTCGTCTTTCAGGTCTCAGCTTGGTTTAGTCAGGCTTAGTTACAAACAACACAGTGCACTCTAGCTGCTACAGGGGCTTTATTAATATAATGTCGCCCACAGAAGCTCCAGGAAGACCAGAGGCCAGATGCAGGTACAGCAAAGCCAGGTATGATACCCAAACACACTAGAGGCACTAGTGAAAATCCACCGCTGCGGCCACTTGACACCAAACCCGCAGCTTCTATAAACACAACCTATAGAAATAAGGACTGGGTTCCAGGAGCTCTGCCTCTGGTCTACTCACCACTGGGAAGTCAGAGTCTGGCACATTTCTTTCTTCATCTTGCAAATCTTCTTCCAACAAAAAGTTGAATCTTTGCAACTTCATCTTTCAAGTTGAAGTTCTGCATGACTGTGCCTGATTGGTGGGGCCTGGGCCACATTCCTGTGCTGCAAAGGAGGGCAAGGAGGCAAGTTTCCTCACAGGAAATGGCTCAGATTTTATAAGGGTGTTCAAAAGTGCCAAGCGTCCAGGAAGCATGTCACATGAGCACCGGATATCATGTGACCTCAGCATAAAGACTTCCCCAACAACCCAAAGTATGTACATGTTCTCCCCACCTGGCACCATTACTCTTTCACTGGAGTCTGTCATTTTCTTCAAGGCATTGATCACAACTTATATTGTTATATACTTATTTGTAATCCTGGAGCCAGAGTCTAATGTCCACGTGGAGCTGTATTCTAGCAAGTGTAACTCAAACAGCCAAAAATAATACAAACATGTATTTTAGTCTTTAACGTGGGTCTCTTGGAAGAATAAAAGCATCGAACAGGCTCCAGGTCACAATTGCCAACAGTTCCCATAGGAACGGCTCTTTTCTCTCTTCTTTGATTCTCCCCAATCCTTATGTGGATTGGTTTAGCTTGTCTTCATAAATCTTGCCCCTAGGGCTCTCCCTTCAAATGTTTTTTGCCTATTCTTCTACTTTGCATCACAGACACTCAGAATGGTCTGAGACATACATGTTTCTCAGGAGAAAGAAGTTAGGAGGCAAAGTCTATCAGAGGCAGCTGGGAACATGCGCACAGTGAGCGTTTTGGTTCACCGCTGTAGTGACCGCCAGATTATGTTTTATGAGGACAAGGACAGTATCTGTTCTATTTGTACCTAACGTAAAATCTGATACAAATATAGTCAATTAACATTTGTTTTCTGGAAAAAAGAACAGTGCAGGAACTGAGTTATAGACAAGCAAGTATACAGCCCCGAGCAGGGGCTCTTGGCCTAGTGGAGGGTAGGGGTTGAGTGCAGGGGCTAGTTTGAGAAGGAATCCTGGAGGAGGTGAGGCCAAAGCAGAATCTTAAAGGGCAAGAATTCACCAGGCAAAGGAGGAGGTGAGGGTAGAGAAGAGTATTCTAGGTAAAAATGTACCACAAGCACTAATGTCAGAACGGCTTAGAATGCTATTGCTAAAAGCCAAGTAGGATTGTCAGGAGGTGAGGCTGGAGAGGCAGAAGCAGGCATGCAGGGCCTTGCCCACCACACCAAGGAGGCTGGGCTTTGTCCTGTGGGTGATGGAGCCACAGTGGGTGGGGTGAGGTGGAGAGTCACCCTCAGATTTTCTTTGTAGACATTACTGGGTGTCAGTATGAGGTTGGATCTGAAAGAGGCAAAAGAAGAAAACAGGGAGAATAGTTGTGAAGCAAAAACTGTAGGCCAGCAAATAGGGCAGTAGTAGGCAGTAGGGATAAGAGTAGTAGGAATAGTTTTAAGAAATTATTTGGAGGTCCCGTTGGCATACTGGGTGGGTGACTAGATGGGGAAAGTGAGGGGGGATTCATAGTGTCCGGACTCTGGCTTGGATGCTGACGTCACTAACTGGGGTGGTATAAACGGGAGGAGTCACAGGCTGAGAGTGGTGGGGAGACTGGGAAGATCTCCAGTTCAGTTTTGGTGAAGTGTACTTGAAAGTGCCTGTGGGACTTCCACGCTTAGATGTTCAGCAGGTACTTGGATATAGGGGTCTGCAGCTTAAGGCAAAGGCCAGGGTCAAAGATACAGAGGAGGGAGCAGCCTGGGGGAGATAATGAGTTCAGGAGTGCTGGAGGTGGTACCCTGGGAGCAACTGCTATTCTCAGGGTGGCATTTGGCCCTGCTGACATTCAGTTCCCTTCCCACCTCCCTTGGTACTTCTCTAACCTCTGACCTCTTCTCCAAATGCTTTGCAGATTCCTCTTCCTCCTCCCTAAAGTGTGGTGTTCCCAGGGGATTCCACCACCGGGTCCTCTATTGTGCATCCATCAAAGCTTTATCTCCAGCCCAGAATTCTTATGTAAGATTAAGACCGATGTCTGCAACCACTTTCAAGAGAAAAGAGGTAGTTGCAGTGTGGACCGATTGTCCAAGGGCCATCACAAAGGGTTCGTGGCTCTGTGTCCCATTTCTGAGCACTCAAGACTGGCACTTGGAATTGACCCTGTGACTATTTCTTGTTTCTCTGAAATCATCACATCTGGAGACCAGAGGTTAGAATTCAGATCTGTTAAGGTGCATTAGTATGTACCCCACCTCCCCACCCTATTTGAATCCTGCACATACCTTTCTCAAGGTTGTTGACTCCCCTTTTATGCCTAGTGTATTGTTTTCTTTTCATCAGGAACTGAAATCAGACGAAAATGGAAATAAAAATTTAAATCTTACAGATACAGAATAAAAATAACCGTTCAGATCATTAAAAAGGAAAAATAAGTTTCCATGGCTCGACTTCCTTAAAACAAAATTCACAACTCTTATTTTGTGAGAAAGAAGTGCTTTTTATTTCAGAATACCTTGTTTTGTGTTCACTGTTTCAATGATGAAGGGACTCTGAACTCATAAGGCAAACCATGCCGTGACTTACATTTTTTATGTAGAGAAGTTGGTTAAAGCACAAAATCAGTATTTTGATAAATTCGCTTTTTAAAATGTTTTTCACATCAAAGACTTAAAACTAGTTACAACAGTGTGATCTGTTCCTCAGGAACACAAGGATGACTTTGGACTTGATGAGAAACATTGAAAACAAGCACACAGCGCCACCTGCGTCCAGCTCTGGGGTCTAGAGAAACACTTCCTGAGTTTGTCTGAGGGAATGTGCTGACCGTCAGCTGTACCCCAGTTCACCAGCAGACTCAGGGTAGTTCTTTAGCAGACTTCTATTGTGAACCTAGGTCTCTGAATTTAACCCTTTGGGAAGATTTGTGCAGTATGAGTCTTCGGTATCTTGGAAATTTCACAGGAGAGATGAAGAAAGTTCCATTTATTCCAGAAGCCACTGGTGTAAATCATATGCTTCTGTGAGGTCAACTGATCAAGAGTTTTAAGGTGTGTGGTCATCACCCGAGTGAGCAGCTTGCCCTTGCACGCTCAAGGGAGCCAGCTGAGTGTCGGCCATGCTCGGTGGCATAACAAGAGTTAGGGCTCAGGAAAACTGGGTAGTTTCTTGTTAAGCTCAGGCTTATCAAGAGTCAGAAGGACTCAGGTAGACTTGTATTTACACTCCCAGACCCATACAGATAGATGTAGAAGAACACGATCATTTCTGTTCTTCACAAAGTACTCAGGACTTCGACGAGAAACATCACAAGTTTACGTAAGTGCCCATTTTCATATCAATTTATGAATTCAAAATTCCTCTCAAAAAGAATAGGAGATACTGCTTTTAGCCATCAATTTCGGATGGGAATACGAACACCCATAGGAAATTGTAATGGTGTTCTCGTTTTAAATTCCTCTTATCCATTTTTGACATTTTCTTCTCCATCATATACTAAATTCTGCCCATCCTCATATTAATTTACTATTCTTACCAAATACCTTTAAACTATTTGTATACATGTACATATATATTATTTATTAAGTTGAATCTTATGAAACATAATATTTGATCATTTTGTTTGAAAACGTTTTTTTCACATGCTTGAACCTAATAAAATCTGAACTTTAGCTGGATGGCTGTACCTCCTTATGTATAAACTATGCCGTGCTTTCTGCTTTACTTCAACAGGGAGAATGAAAATGCTTACTCTATTCACCACTTCTTATGCATCCTTGCAAAACTGTGCTTGCTGACTCCTGGTAAACTTCATGAAAATATTAAAGGTGTAGTAATTTCCACAAATACAGTATATAACCAGAAAAAGTCTGGTCCAAACTGGGCAGATTGAAGTACATTACCCATCTACCTAACTGGAATAGCCTATCCTAAAAGATAGTTTTTGCAGGCTTACGGTCAGGTCTAGAATCAAAAGGTCAAATATAAAATACCAAAGCATGGGGCTTCCCTGGTGGCGCAGTGGTTGAGAGTCTGCCTGCCGATGCAGGGGACACAGGTTCGTGCCCTGGTCCGGGAAGATCCCACATGCCGCAGAGCGGCTGGGCCCGTGAGCCACGGCCGCTGAGCCTGCGCGTCCGGAGCCTGTGCTCCGCAACGGGAGAGGCCACAACAGTGAGAGGCCCGCGTACCAAAAAAAAAAAAAAAAACCCAAAGCATTTTCAACTGGAAATTCTACTTCTGTGTCCTCAATGACATTTAATATTATAGAGGGCCCACCCTGAGACCTCACACTAAGCACCAGTAAAAGAGGTATGCCCCAGACCTTACCTTTAAGAAAATTAGCATCTTTCAAGAGATATAAAAATATAAATAATGAGAAGATATTCTAAGTATTGTCAGTTTCAAACTGGGACAGAATAAAATGTAAAAAGAAGACAGCACTTGAGAAATCTCAAAATGACTTCAAACATTAAGGGCAAAGAGCCAAATACAAGTGTGTGTCGAGCCTACATTCAGTCACTACATTAACCAAAGGTTCTGGATTCAAGGAGTCCTTTTATCACCCCAGAAGCAGTGATTAGAGATCCTCCAGGTCAGTTAGATCCACAGCCACTTTCAAGAACAGGGTGTCATCTTTAATGTAGGTGTTCTTGGCATTCTCCAAAGTGGAATGAGCCACGAAGCGTGGACAGCCAGAGGCAATGTTCATCTCCCCATCGGGTCTTTTAAAGCTGCTGCTATTGGGGTCAGCCTTGAAGGTCTCCATAATGTGGTTCCTTTTGCCACTTTGGTCCAAAAGCATCAGGGTCACCCTCTGCCTGAATGGCCACTGCAACAGTGAGTCAAACTCCCCTCGCATCACCACAAAGTACAACGACAGATGCGTCCCCTTCCCGGACCCGTCCCCATTCAGGTACGCTCTAGCGCAGAGCCTGTAGCCACACCGGCTGGTGTAGAAGGGCTGGCTAAAGATGGATACTGTGTGTCCGTCCAGCGCCTCCTTCTTCTTCAGCTTGTAGTCTGTGACCTTCCAGATGAGCTTTCCGTTATAGCAGGCACTTTCTAGCAGCTTAAATCGCTCTTCGTTTTTATTCAGCTGTGCTTTATGAATATTAATGTGGGCATCATGTTTGTTAGTCTCCCCTTCCAAAACAACTGCAAGGAAAAAAAGACTCTGAAGGCCTTAAAGTTGTCTTTAAAATTTGCCCAAAGAGGAATTTTGTTATCCGAAGAGAACCAAGAAAATTCTGACATCCCAAAGATGAACTGAATTCAATGTCCACCAATGGACAATTCCTATTAATAATATCAACTCCGTGATTCTTGTGTCTTGGCAAGATTGGCACCAAGAAAACCCAAATGCGTCCTCTTGATCTGAGGCTCACCAAAGTGTTGAGAAGATGCACTCTGTACTGAGCTAGCGGGCATCTGCATGGTAAGCCCCACAGCTTTCTAACGGGAAGGCTTTGAAACAGCCAAGCCTGTCTCTTTTTCTATACTTAAAACAATGTTCCCACCACATCTTTCCCCTTCTCATTTTTGTCTACTCTCCTTAAAAAACCATCACTCCCTGTTCTTGGAATTTCCTGGCCCATTTCCACCCCTTGCTTGTTCCAGCTCCCGCTCATGGCCCTTCATCATTTTTGCCTGAGTGGCCAGAACCTCACGCTGTTCTGTTTCACAAATACCAGATTCAGCCATTATTGATCCTGGACAGCTGCTTGTTTCATGAATGCATGTAGAAATAATGAATCACCAACAGATAAGTATAAAACATTCGACATACCTAATCTTTGATCATGGGTTTCTAGCAGGGTGATTTTCTGTTTCACTGTATCAATCGCTTCCACCAAAGGCCTCAGATCAAATTTACTTTGTTGCTGGTTAGCCATTTGTAATAACTGACGCACCTGAACTTCTAGCCAAGCAGACTTGTCAATGTGACTGGCAAGAACCTTTCAGTACAAAGTGGATCATCATGTCAAAAAAATTTGAGTAGTTCGTTAAGGTTATATCTTTCAACTCAAACATTTCACCTTTAATTAATCAATTAATGAAATGAAAAATGCACAGTCCAGAAGAGAAAATTCAATGAGGATCTCAGAGAGATGAATCACCTAATAGCTTCCTCCCCCTCCACAGCGTCTCTGCTCCTGTTTCAAATCTTTGAACTGTTCTTCATCTGAGTTTTACTCCTCCCTTGGTGTCTCTCCTCTTGGTTCTCTACCCTATCTTTATATTTCTGTTCTCTCCTTGCCTTATCACTTCCTTCTCTTAGATGCTACTCTTCTGATTCACTCCTACTCTGCTAGAAGGCAGAGAATGCGCTGGAAGAAGGCCCACCTGTTCTGGCCTGAGCACTACAGGTGGTACAGAAGTGCCTGAGCTAAAGCCTGAACATTTGGTTGCTCTCTTTAGATGGAAGGGACTAAATAAAACTATAACTATATTTCTCCTCCACTCTTACCCTTAGTGCCTTCGTTCTTGACTGGTTTTTGTGTTAGAAAGAGGTCAGAATTGAGATAATAACATATGGTGGATTTCCTTTTTTCTACACACACTCACACACACATCCATATGGTATGCTGACAAATATGGAAATGATATGGCCTACATTTTCTGGGATAATCCAGATTTCAAAAAGATTGCCCATATCACATCTTGAAATATTTTCCACTGTAAATTTTATCATCACAATAAAGTCATTATTCTTTAGGAATTTGTTTATGGTTATTTAACATTCATGATTCACAAAGTAATTTTTGCTATGTTTTAGTGATGTTTAAAACATTTTCTTCCCAGGGGAATTAATAGTTTCACTTTGTTGACTACAAAATGCAGGACTACAGACGCTCTCAGGGAATCTGAAATCAAGTGACTAACATCAGCCCAACATTGATTACAGCCCTAATTGCCATAAATTATAGAAAAGTACTGTACCAGTGTAAACATGTACTAACATTGCTAAATGTACTGGGTTATGTAAAAGAGGACCTTTATTCTTAGGAAACACATACTGAAGTATGTAGGGGGAAAGGGCCATAAGATAGACAACTTACTCTCAAAGGGTTCAGAAAGAATACCCAAGGGGGGCGGGGGTGTGTGTGACAGGGACAGGGTGAGGGAGTTTGGGACAAGAAGGAGGAGGGGGGAGATGAATGAAGCAAATGGGACAAAATACTGACAATGAGTGAATCTGGATGCAGAATATACAGGTGTTCTTTGCACTATCTTATTCTTGGACATTTGAAATTATTTCCATTTAAAAATTAAAAGAAAAATCCTCACGGCTAGTTGAAGGCTAAATCTTGATTATGAATAGAAAGGCCATTTCTTACCTGTATATTTGAGAGGAAAGTTCCATTTTTGCCAAACAACTGTGCAAACTGCTTGAACTCCTTTTCGAATTTCTTTACGGTTTCTGCTAGCTGCTGGATTTTACTTTCTTTTTGTTCTAGGCTCTTATATAAGTCAGAAATCTAATAACAGGAATATAAATGAGGTCATTGAACTGTATGCACACAAGTTAAAATTTAAATATAGTTCTAGGAAAATATTGCAGGTTAAGTATTTCTAGGAAAGATATACACACATATATTTATAGAAAATATTTACAGGTAGATTACTATATAATTCTAAGAAATGTTCGCAGGTGCTTCTGAAAAAAAATAATAAAGAAAAGAAAGATCCATAGATTCCTCATCAGCCTTTTCTATATGTAACCCACTTTGATGGCTCATCTAATGCTAGTGACACCACTTGACTACATTTGCCGAACTGGTTCTCCTCTTTCATTCAGCATGCACTTATTAAACAACCGCAGAGTCCTGATCGCCATACCACATTAGATGCTGTAGGCACAGCATCGATAGTAATAGCTGCAATTTGCTGAGTCTGTCAAACCCTTATATTCCTTAGCTCTTTTAATTCTCAACGAATCCTATGTGTTGGGTATGACTTATCAGTTTCACTTTACAGATAAGGAAACAGAGGCAGAGCGTTTAAGTAACCTGCCCAGCATACCGCTAGCAAGTGGTAGGCAAAACACACCACCTCTCAGAATTTATAATCAATTTGAGGAAAATAACCAAAAACCTTTGCATGATCCTCGACAACTCTTCTCTTATCCCTACACCCACTTAATCAGCAATACCTGCCAACTTTAGCTTCTGACACACAACAAAACAACTCTTACATCCATTTCTCATTGCATCTCATCTTGTTTCAGCCTGCGTTATTTCTCACCTGGGCTGCTACGATAGCTTCCTAACAGATCGTACACTGTCCCTAACAAACACATACCCGAAAAGAAGCTCTATGGGAGCTGGACTGGCATGAGTCCCACCGTCCACTGGAACCTCAACAACTGGGCTGGTGCCTGGCACCAGTAGGTGCTTGATAAATGTTTGTTAAATAGATGAATGAATGAATGCTCCCCCTGTCTTTAGCCTTGTTTTCCTCCAAATCATACTCCATACTGTCACCAGAAGAATAATAAGTGACAAATCTGGGCCGGTCACCCCTCCTATTTAACCATCTCTAGTGGCCTTCTTTTACAGGCTGTACAGGGCCCTACAAAATCTGCCCCTGGCCACCTTTTCAGCCTCATGCCCATTCGCACACTACACACCTTCTGTTTCAGGCCCTGCTCTCGGTCACTTCCTCCTTCACCTAGAAGTGACCACTTTTTAAGCCTCACTCAAGGGCATATCCTCCCAGAAATACTTCCACACTAGTACCACCTACCTAGGCCACCTCTTAAGTTCCATGACATTCTGACCATACTCCAGAAGCATAACTTACCTTCATGACTTATTGCTTTTTTTTGGGTTAATTTGGTCATTTTTTTCTCCACTAAATTGCTGAGGCTACATTTCACTTATTTCCAGATCCCCAAAGCCCAGCACAGCGCCTGGCACACAGAGGGCATTTGACACGTTTTATAAATGAATGCATAAGTGGCTGCAATAACCATCTGATCTCTGGCCCCGAAATCTTCTACTTATACCCCAAGAGCTGACTCCCACATGTGCACCAGACATCCTTGACCAAAAGCAAACTCAGTGTCTCCTCTTGCCCCGCCCCCCTCACGTCTAACCTGTTCCTGTGTGCAGTGCCCATCTCAGTTAATAACGTTACCAAGTTCCCTGCCTTAACTACAGCATGTGACTCCAACCTGCAAAAGTCTCTCAATGCCCTCCCTCCATCCCCACTGACACAGCCTTGGTCAAGCCTTCACCTTCGGCATCACCACCAGCCACTACCACCTCCAGTATCACTTCCCCTAATACTGAACTGCTTATTGTTAGCCAGGCACTGTGCTAAGAGTGCACATATATAATTTGACCCTCACTACGACCCCATTTTACAAATGAGAAAATTGTGGAAGACAGAGGTTAAGTAGCTTGCCCGAACTCCGATGTGTGGAGCCAGGTCTTGAACTCAGGCCTTTCTGGCTCCAGGACCCTCACCCAACAATTGGCAGGCTCTACTGCCACACTGTCTAGTTTACTGCAGCATCCTTCTGCCTGGTCCCTTTGGCCTCATTCTCTTCTCTCCTTCTAACCATCTTCCATGCTACCACCAGCTGTCGTATTTTTAAAGCCAAACAATTAGCTGACCAAGTATCTTCCTATTTAAAAACGTCTTTTAGATCCTTATTACTGGCAAACATTAGTCCAAACTTTGGCCCTTAAATCCTTTCTGAAATAGAGCAGAATATGAATAAATTTAAAAAATCACTGAATGTAAAATATTTGAAACTTCTTAGCTTACATGGAAGGCCAATGCAGTCTGGACCCAACACACCAGTCTTCAGCCTTTCCCTGTCTCACACCTGGATGTCTCTCTACCCCCAAACCCCATTTCCTTGGACCATCAGTCTCTCTCATGCCTCTCTGCCTTGGCATAAACTTTCCCCTTCTGGAATATCCTCTTTCCACAACATTTTAACTGACGGACCTTCTCTTCCTTCAAGATGATGCAGCTCGGATGTGTTACCTTGAAAAGCCTTCTGCAACTCCCACAGGGCAAACTGCTGCAGCCTCTGTACCCCAATACAGGGCACCCCCATTGCACGTCCCACAAGGCACAGCATCTTATCTGTTTACATTTTTGTGAGCTCTTCAAGGGTGCGTGCTGTGTCTTCCTTGACTCAGTGTCCCTAGCAACTAGCATTGTACCTGACATATGGCACGTGTTTGTTGGATCAGTGGATAGACGAATGAGGCAACTCCTACAGAAAGAACTTGGGAATGGCTCCTAGGCAGCATGCCTTCCACCAGTTACAGTTTAATCAGTCTTTCTAATTTTCTCCACGATCTGACCCTGAAACTCACACACCTACTTTAATATGGAATCAGACACCATAAAATAATCTGCAGCCATAAAATTCAGCTCCCTCTCTGCAGCTGGATGGTTTTCTTCCCTACCTGGGCTTGAAAAGTCTGATCCTCTGAGATGCCCTAACAAAATAATGAACTTTTAGAATAATTACTCAATAGAATCAGCATTTATTGAGGTCCACTATGAATATTCCAGGGACTACGGCTGGCATTTGCACACATAATTTCACTTGATAATCACAACCCAGTGAAATAAATATGTACGTATGCATTGATTGCAGTGAAATAAATATGCACGTATGAGTAGGTTGCAAAGTTAATAAGTTAAGACTTATTACAAAATATATAAAACCCACGGTGCCTAGAACAGATAGTCAAATGTTGTTTCATGGTAATACTGATTTCATTTAAAAACGCCAGACATCTACTAGGTTCCTACTAGGTGCCAGGTAATAACCACAAGGTGTGTGGATAGGCTGCAGAGAGGCAGTGTGGTGTAACACGGGGAGCACTGGACTGAGAATCAGGGACATGGGTTTGAGATTGAATTCTGTCCCTTAATATCACAAACACATCAAAATTTCTTTGAGCTTAGTTACTTCATCTGTTGGTTGAGGGGGCTGAACCCAAAGATCTCAAAGGCACTTTCCAGTTTAATGTGCTACAAGCCTGTGAGTCTGGCCACTTAGTAGAAAAACATCTACCTCCAGTTGACTTATACTGAAACAGAGAGGAATATAAAAATACCAACAAGTACAAATCCTAGCGATTCTGTTGCCTCCCTTTATACTTGAACCCTTGAATATTTACCTGTTCTTCTAACTGGAAGTTCTTTTCTAAAACCAGAAGCATGTGGTCCCGTAAGGCTGAATGCTCATGCTCCTGCAGGTTTCCTCGTTTATCCTTTAATATGAAGAGAAAAATAAGTCAGGTTGTTGAAAGGCTCCCAAAATGAGGGTGGTGGTGGGATATTCTGCTAAAGCAGAACTTTAACAACTTTGCTTACTTGTCTCATGGTGGGTTGCAGAGAGAATGACCCCTCCCAGGTCCCTTTTCCAGCTTTAGGATTCTACAGTACCCATGACACACTTACAGAGAGTCAGGCCACTATCAAAGTTCTCAGCACTAATTTCGTTCCTTGCCCTGGGAGTATATGACTGAGGGTTAAGTGTAGTTATTACCACCTCTCAACTATTCCCATGTAAAACTTACCTCCTTAGTGGGTTATCTCCCAGATCAGTTTTAAGCCTCCGTTAGTTCTCCCTCCTACCAAGCACACTTCTCTACCGCCTTCTATCACTGTCCTTTTATCGGGCAGAAGGTATGCAACCTAATTGTAATTTCAGCCCATGCAAATTTGTTTCCTTCAAAGTCAAATTATATGTTTGCAAGAAGAAATGCAAACTTCTTCCCTTATTAAAATTCCATTGCAGACTGCCTGCATTACTAGTAAAAGCAAATGGTATGGGTGGCCCATAGACTCTAAGCAAACACTCATCATCAATTTCCCTTCAGTTTAGGGTTGGCCCCTCCTCCAGAGAACTTCCCCAGCCATCCCCAGCAAGTCCTAGAATACAATCCAAATGGACGTTTGGGCCTAACTGTAAAGAAGATTCCTTTTAGGGACTTCCCTGGTGGCGCAATGGTTAAGAATCCACCTGCCAATGCAGGGGACACAGGTTCGATCCCTGGTCCAGGAAGATCCCACATGCCGTGGAGCAACTAGGCTCGTGAGCCACAACTACTGAAGCCCGCACGCCTAGAGCCCGTGCTCCGCAACAAGAGAAGCCACCGCAATGAGAAGCCCGCGCACTGCAAGGAAGCCCCGCTCACCGCAACTAGAGAAAGCGCACATGCAGAAACGAAGACCCAAAGCAGTCAATAAATAAATAAATATTTTAAATAAAATTTTTTAAAAACGGAGATTCCTTTTAGAGCTGGAAAACAATTCTGTATTTTGTGCACAAGGAAGGTAAACCCTATCCTTTCTTCAGCCAAGATAATCACTGGTTTGCTATGTGACACATTTATGGACTCTTCACTGATTTTTTAAAAAAGGTTTCTCATAAGAGTTTTTTAAAATAAGAGAAATATATGCTTATCTCAAACAATATAGCAAGATGTAGAAGAAAAATAAAAGCCCCCTTCTCTCTGTCTCCACACCCAATTCCCTAATCTCACTACCAGAGTCAGTGAAGATACATACACAGTGAGATCATACTGTATGTAATTTTTAAAATATATACCTCATTCTTTTTATCAGATGCATAGTATTCCAAAATATGAAAAATATATATATATAATTATATACGCAGTACTTCAGAGATGGACTTATAGGTTGTTTTTCATTTTTTGTGGGTTTTTGGATTTTTTTTTTTTTTGGCTATATACAGTAGTCCCCATTTAGCCACTGTTTCAATTTCTGTGGTTTCAGTTACCCATGGTCAACCACGGTCCAAAAATATTAAATAGAAAATTTTGGAAATAAACAATTCATACTTTAAATTGTGAACTGTTCTGAGTAGCGTAGTGAAATCTTGTGCCTTCCTGCTCCGTCCTGCCCCAGAGGTGAGTCAACCCATAGTCCAGGTATCCAGGCCGTACATACTACCCACCCATTAGTCACTTAGCCATCTTGGTTATCAGATAAACTGTTGCAGTATCGCAGTGCTGTCATCAAGTAACCCTTATTTAGTCGATAACGGCCCCAAATGATGCTGGCAATTCAGATATGCTCCTACTGTGCCTAATTTGTAAATTGAACTTTATCACAGGTATGTATGTATAGGAAAGAAAAACATAGTATATATAGGGTTTGGTAGTAACCATGGTTTCAGGCATCCGTGGAGGATCTTGGAATCTACCCCCATGGACAAGGGGGGAGTACTGTAGGTCTGGTGGGTTTTTATCTTGCTCCTTCATCTGCTGTGTGTTTTTCTGTTTTTTCATTTTGCTTATCTTACTGTGTTTGGGGTCTCCTTTTTTGCAGGCTGAAGGTTCGTAGTTCCTGTTGTTTTTTGTGTCTGTCCCCAGTGGCTAAGGTTGGTTCAGTGGGTTGTGTAGGCTTCCTGGTGGAGGGTACTAGTGCCTGTGTTCTGGTGGATGAGGCTGGATCTTGTCTTTCTGGTGGGCAGGTCCACGTCTGGTGGTGTGTTTTGGGGTATCTGTAGACTTATTATGATTTTGGGCAGCCTCTCTGCTAATGGGTGGGGTTGTGTTCCTGTCTTGCTAGTTGTTTGGCATAGGATGTCCAGCACTGTAGCTTGCTGGTCATTGAGTGAAGCTGGGTGCTGGCGTTGAGATGGAGATCTCTGGGAGATTTTCGCCGTTTGATATTATGTGCAGCTGGGAGGCCTCTTGTGGACCAGTGTCCTGAAGTTGGCTCTCCCACCTCAGAGGCACAGCACTGACTCCTGGCTGCAGCACCAAGAGTCTTTCATCCACAGGGCTCCTTAATTTGGGATGATTCGTTGTCTATTCAGGTATTCCACAGATGCAGGGTATATCAAGTTGATTGTGGAGGTTTAATCCGCTGCTTCTGAGGCTGCTGGGAGAGATTTCCCTTTCTCTTCTTTGTTCTCACAGTTCCCAGGGGCTCAGCTTTGGATTTGGCCCCGCCTGTGCGTGTAGGTCGCCAGAGGGCGTCTGTTCTTTGCTCAGACAGGACGGGGTTAAAGGAGCCGCTGATTCGGAGGCTCTGGCTCACCCAGGCCGGGGGGTAGGGAGGGTCACGGAGTGCGGGGCGGGCCTGCAGCGGCAGAGGCCGGCGTGACGGCGTGACGCTGCAGCCTGAGGCGCGCCGAGCGCTCTCCCGAGGGAGCCGTCCCTGGATCCCGGGACCCTGGCAGTGGCGGGCTGCACAGGCTCCCCGGAAGGGCGCGTGGCTAGTGACCTGTGTTCGCACACAGGCCTCCTGGCTGCGGCAGCAGCGGCCTTAGCGTCCCATGTCCGTCTCCGGGCTCCGCACTCTTAGCCGCGGCTCGCGCCCGTCCCTGGAGCTCTCCCAAGCAGCGCTCTTAATCCCCTCTCCTCGTGCACCAGGAAACAAAGAGGGACGTAAAAGTCTCTTGCCTCTTCGGCAGCTCCAGACCCCTCCCCGGACTCTCTCCCGGCCAGCCGCGGCGCACCAACGCCCTGCAGGCTGTGTTCACGCCGCCAACCTCAGTCCTCTCCCGGCGCTCCGACAAAAGCCGGAGCCTCAGCTCCCAGTCCCGCCCGCCCCGGCGGGCCAGCAGACAAGCCTCTCGGCTGGCAAGTTCCGGTCGGCCCGATCCTCTGCGCTGGAATTTGTCCGCTTTGCCCTCCGCACCCCTGTTGCTGTGCTCTTCTCCGCGGCTCCCAAGCTCCCCCACTCCGCCTCCCGAAGTCTCCACCCGCGAAGGGGCTTCCTAGTGTGTGGACACTTTTCCTCCTTCACAGCTCTCTCCCGCTGGTGCAGGACCCGTCCCTATCCTTTTGTCTCTGTTTAGTTTTTTCTTTTGCCCTAACCAGGTACGTGGGGGGTTCCTTGCCTTTTGGGAGGTCTGAGGTCTTCTGCCAGCGTTCAGTAGGTGCTCCGTAAGAGTTGTTTCACGCGTAGATGTATTTCTGGTGTATCTGTGGAGAGGAAGGTGATCTCCGCGTCTTACTCTTCCGCCATCTTCCCGGAAGTCTGGGGAGTACTGTAAATATCTTTGTTTGCATGTGTGTTTGTATATGTGTGTAATCATTGCATACTTATGAAAGGATATCTGTGAAATAAATTTCTAGCAGTAGGATTGCAAGGTCAATGTGAGGGTCACATTTTATTTTCATAGATATAACCAAACCTCAAAATAGTTGGTATTAGGTATTATAAATTTTATGTATATATAAATTATTTGTTCTGTTTCTCTGGAGAACCCTAATACAAGTATTAGTATTATGTATTGTATACAAGTCTTTTTTTCTTTTTTCTATTCTGTTTATAGTTATTATAAAATATTGGCTATATTCCCTGTGTTGTATTATATATACTTATAGCTTATTTATTTTATACATAGTAGTTTGTACCTGTTAATTCCCTACCACCATCTTGCCTCACCCTACTGGTAGCCACTAGTTACAAGCACCAGTCTTAAAGTTTCTCAGAAGTGAATGTCCTTCTGCATCTTGAATGGAATCAAGAATAAAATGAACTCAACAAATGAATTATACAGTAGAAGGTAGACAGAAACAATTATTCCATACCTTTACAGTACAGCCATAGTGCTTGAAAGGACAGTCTTGTTCAGCTTCAGGACACACAGCAAGGTGTTCATCCACCTACAAAACAGACAGCCTCATGCTAGGGAAATGCATCCCCGACTCTCCAGCTACCTGGTATAACTGCAGCAAGCAGGGAGCCAAGGGTGGCTTGGGAAGAAGGGAGGAAGCACCATGCTGAAGCCTGGGGGAAGGACACCTAAGATGAAAACAGAGAAGAATTCTCAGGGAGAAGGGGAGGGAAGACAGAACCATGGTTATCGTGAGGATAATTTAAGCCTTGGGCCCCTGCTTATGGGGTTTGATCAAACACACACCACAGTGATTACTGAAACTCTATCTTACATAAAATCTACTAAGAGAATTATTTACAGTTACCTCAGTTCTTGGAATAATCTGCAAACACTTGTTGGGACAAGATACTGGGTACTCAGGACACAAGTTTTCCTCATGATTCTGAAACAGAAAAAGTGTGCTGAAATAAAGCCAGCCTTGCTTCCAAAGGCTCCCTGTATGGCCTCAGAGTGTGTATACATATGTCCCTTTGGGGATCTATGCTATGTGGCTTACCCTCTGTAGGAAGGTATGGCCTAGTTCCAAAAAGCGTTCTAGATGGCTGCCTTCTTGGTATAAGTGAATTCAATTCAGTTCAATTTTCCAATTCTTTTAAAGAAGGTCAGAGGACATGGGACTGACAGAGGACAGACTATGGGAGTCACTGGCTTGGCTCCTTTGGTACATGTAAAGGGTACCCCATGCTCTTGTCTTATGCCGGCATCCTGCCTCTTAGGTCAGAGCATCCTGAGGACAGACAGTGTGGTCACCTCCTTGGGACCCAGCGCCTAGCATCACTCCTGGACCACTCACACTCAGCAGGTGCTCAAACAACATTTTTGCCAATGATACATGAATAGAGTCCCACCAAGAAGGTTTTTAGCTTTTTATAGAACCCTCAGATGAAGTTATTCTTTAGACCTCTTTCTGCATAAAAATAAATCCAGAAAAGTGCTTCTGGTATCCCACCTGATTCACTGTGACCACTGAGGCAGAATTTAGTCCCATAAAGATGATTCTTTTTTTTTTTTTTTACCTGTAGATTGATGACTGCCACATCCTTTTTGCAATAAAGGCATTTTTCCTCTCGAAACGGACAGTCTGCGCTCAAATGCTCTTTCAGATCTTTGCGAAGGACTGGCTCCCGACAGCTCTCATTAGAGCACTGCACAGCTTGGAATAAGCAGTGCTGAAGGTGGTCCTGCGACAGATAACAACAAGCCAGTGGGGACCCACTGAGCAGGGCAGTGGGAGGGGAAGCCTGGTGCAAGGCCTAGTGAGGGAGGGAGGGAGGACCCTGGGGCAGCAGGAGAAAGGACTGCGGGGGTGGGGGGCAGGGGGCACAACCTCTGTCACAGGCTCTCTGCAGAGGCCACCCGCTGCCTCTGCTGAGCACAGGGCATGGAGAAGGCTGCTTGCACGGAGGCTGTGACAGCCAGCCTTGTTTGGAGGACAGGGGAAGATGCGTGAGGAAGAAAGCATGCCGGGTTTATCTTTGATTACCTATTAACCTGCTCATATTCTCAGGTTAGCTCTTGAATATTTTCCTTAGACACGCCAATTAATTTACCAGCTCCTCAAGGACATTTCTTTTGTGCACCCTCCATCCCCACCTCCAGCACCAAGTACTAATCTCTGCACAGCAGATGGTAAAAGCCGGAACAGAGGGCAAAGAGGGAAGAAGAGAAGGCTACCTCCTAAGTAAGTGAAGGAAGGGGAAGGACTAAAGGAAAGAAAGGGAGGGAGAGGAAGCTCTTCCAGAAGCGGTAAAGAAAACGATAGAGGAATACAGGATCACAGGCCCAGGAGAAGCTGGGATGGGTCATCCTTGTCAAGTCAGGAAATGTTCTTGACCAGGATATTAGAGAATGGTGACTCAGATAGTGTTCTTCATGTTACAGATTTTTAAAAGCAGGCATGTCTTAACAGAACCTGTGGATAACACTGCAAGTTACTGTGGTGCTGACAAGGTATCAAAATCCTAAGGAGTTTGTTCCCCACCACAAGATCCTTTAAAACAGGGTTGGCAAGCTATGGCCCTTGGGCCAAATCTGGCCTGCTACTTGTTTCTGTAAATAAAGTTTTATGGAGAACAGCCACACCTATGTCTCACATAATGGCTATGTCTGCTTTCCCTCTGAGTAGCTGCGACAGACACTGTATGGCTGGCAAAGCTTAAAATATTTACTGTCTGGCTCCTGACAGAAACAGTTTGCTGACCCCTTAAGAGAACACACAGTTTTACTATAGGATGTAAATAAATATTATAGCTTTTCTCCTTTGCCTCTAGTAATGAGAGACAGTGACAACTGACATCTACATCTTCTCCAAAATCCATGGATGCTACCCCTCAGCTCTCATCAAAACCATCAACGTTCATCAAGACTCTGCTACCTGTGAGATCCTACACCTTACTCGCAAGGTGAAGGAGAACAGGGAATGAGAGGAAATACAAAAGAAACAGGTGAAAATAAACCAGCCACTGTTCTCCAGAAGCTGAGGATCTGGTCACTAGAGCTGATCAATGAGCCTCATTTCCTGTACAGGCTTAGTGACAACAAAGTTGGTAAAGAGGCCCTGCTTGCTCTAGGACCTGACTATCAAAACAAGTGGCGAGGGACTGTCTTAGGAAAACACAAAAACCTTCTGTGAACTTCCAGAGAAATTCTTGGGTTAACAAGGGAATCATTTACACATTTATGAGCTCAGTGCCTAGGGGTGTAGAGGCACGATGGGGAAAAGACTGAATCACCTGAAATACATTCCAAAACGTGTGGCTGGGAAGGGAAACTTGTAGCATCCTCCTAGCAATTCCCTGGAAGCTAGAGATGCTTGCCTCGTATTCATTCATAGTGTGATTGAACCTGACATGGGCTTGCTGTGGCGGAGCCACGTTTCCTGCTTTCCATTTAACAACCTTCCACCGCTGGATGCAAGAGCAAGGTAGGACAGCTTCATCTGAAAGGAACTCGACAACCCTTCACCTCCCCTACACCTCGTTTGCTTGCATCTCATACCAATGCTTCGCCTTTACACTACATTCTAGCTCTGTTCTGGTCTGTGTCATCTGCCTTAGATCACAACCTCTAAGACAGCAGGGCCCACAGCGGCTAGGAGACACCCGCCCCAGCACCTGCAAATGCTTCCAGGCAGGGACCCTTACAATTGTGTCTTTCTGCAGTCATGCCCTGGCTCCCATCCTAGGAATGCCCAATCCTTCACAGTTTTCCAAAACTGACATGTCCTTGCTCGACCATTTCTTTTGCCCAGCATGTCTCACATCTTCTCTTTTGGATCAATAACCCTAACCCACAAGTTGAGGTCTAGCACACATGGTATGTCCTCCATGTGTTCCATACAAAATGAATCTCTTCACGTGAGATTAATTTCACACCTTAGCCCTCGGTGGGCTGCACTGTAGCCAAGTGTACCTCTAGACAAGAATTCTCTGAGGGCAACCCAATGAATCTCCGTACCATGCTTAGCCCACTAACTGTCACATAAAAATGTTCAGTACATGTCACTGGAGAAATAGCAAAGGCAAATATTGTCCACCAGTAATACCAACCTGGTATCGTCCCAGAATAACCTTGGCATTACATCCAGGAGCATTTTTGCAAAATACATATAAATTGAGGACTTCTCTTCTGCAGCAATTGTCTTTAAACACCTAAAAGATAAACAAAGTAGGTCTCACACACTCCAAAGCTTTAGAGCAACGTGAAGGAAGCTATTATTAATTTGGTCTTCAAGTACATCTCAAAAGTTGGGTGGAAACTTCCAGTCAGTGGTTGGAATGGAAATACCAGATTCACCACCGTAAAAGAAAAGGCTGTCTCAGATACATCTGACAGGCCACCAAACATACAAGCCAGGTAATTTAATGCTTAGTGCAGTAGGCTGAAGCTAGGAGAATCTCGTGGTGAACTTGACCCCACATGCTCAAAGGTCAAGAGGTGGGGCTGTGGATGAGGGTGATGCTTTCAGCTTCCTGTCCCAGGGTGAACGTTTGCATTAGTCATCAGGTGGTGTCACTGAAGCTGTGCTGACTTATTTTTCAGCACAAGCCAGGGGTTGGCAAACTTTCTCCGTAAAGGGTCAGAGAGTAAATATTTTCAGCTTTGCCAACCACGTTGCAATGTTCTCTGTTGCAACTATTCAACCCTACTGTACCCGATACTTAAATGAATGGGCATGCCTGTGTTCCAATAAAACGTCATTTATGGACACTGAAACGTGAATTTCATATAATTTTCACATGTCACAAAACATTATCCTTCTTTTGATTCATAAAATAAATTTTTGTTTTGAAATAAAGACTCACAAGAAGTTGTAAAAAATAGTACAAAGTTCCTGTGTAGCCTTCTTTTGATTTTTTTCAATGATTTAAAAATATAAAACCATTCTTAGCTCACAGGCCACACAGAAACAGGTGGTAGGCTGGATTTATCCCAACAAATCCCATGTTGTAGCATGCCAACCCCTGGCCTAGTGCGTGAGGCAGACACAAGTACAACTAAGCATTTGGAAAAGGCATCATAAGAGCAGAGAGAAGGAGCATGAACATTGGACTAAAAAGACAAACAATTCACTTAAAAAATGGGCAAAGGATTTGAATAGGAATCTCTGCAAAGAAGATATCCAAATGGCCAAGCACATGAAAAAATGCTCAGCGTCATTAATCATTAGAGAATCAAAACCACGAGATACCTCTTCATACCAACTAGGAAGACTATAATAAAAAAGATGGACCACAACGTATTTTGGTAAGGATGTGAAGAAGTTAGGACTCTCATACCTTCCCGGTAAGAATGTAAAATGGTGCAGCTGCTTTGGAAAATAGCCTGGCAGTGCCTCAGAACGTTAAACACAGAGTTACCATGAGACCCAGTCATTCCACTCCTAGGCACACACCCCAGAAACATGTACACTTTAAAGGCAAATTTTATGGTAAATGCATTGTATCTCAATAAAGCTATTGTTAGACATAATAATAATAAAAGAAAGTTTTAGAGACTAAACAGATGAGAAAGTGATTCCAGGAAGCAGGGTGTTTCATTTCTGCAAGTGACTCATGGTAACTGGAGCTAGTACAGGAAGAGGGTAAAGAAGAAGTGGGAGAAGAATCCTGGGGGGGTCAGTAAGGACTCAAACTAGCTTCTCTCAAAGAGGGGTGGGAGTGGGGTCCCACCTTACCCCACAGTAGAGGAATATGGATTCCAAGGAAGGTCCCCCTCCCGCTCTTCTGCTCTAACTTCTCTGTCCAATTCAACCCAGGACACTGGCTGCTCCGTCACCCAGAGAACTGCTAACCCAAAGCACGATTGTCTTACCTCCTGAGATTTGATCACCTCCTTATCTACAGGGCAGAGTGGGACTGCGTTTAATTCTCTGGAAAGAAAAATCAAAATGAAGCCAGAATTAAGGGTTGACCTCAACAGCCCATCCAAGAGCAGCCGCAGCGCTTCAGCCGCCCCCTTGCAGTTCCCCCTGAGCAGGCCAGGCCCTGTCTTTATTCATGCTGTCCCCTCCTCCCAGAAGGGGCCCCCCAGTACCCCAACTTCAGCACCTCCTCAGTCTGCCTGAGAAACTCCCATTCATCCTCCAGGATGTGAGTCAAAGAGGGAGTCCTGCAGACAGGGTCAAATGTCCTCTGCCAACGTTCCCTCGGCAGCCTTGTGCTATCACACTGTACCCCAACTTGCACCTTCACTAGAACATAGAGGGTCCTCTGTCACACTGGACCTCCAGCTCTTCACCTCTGTGCACTAGAGCTTGGTTTAGCGGGGTGTCCGGAACACACAGGTGCTGAATGAACAAACCCAGGAATGAATGAGAAGGTGCTGTGATAACCCCCTTTGCAAGCTTGGGAGGGTACAACTTCCGTGGCGTCCCTGTATAAACCCCCAAGGCCTGCTTCCCTGTCTCTCCTGGTCTCCACCTCAAAATGGCACAACCCACGTTTTACAGCTGCCGGGGAGTCGACAGAGTATCCACGGCGGCAAGGAACCTTCCAGATGCGACACCACCTCTGCCTCAAGGCAAGGAAAGGTCAGGGCGCCTACAGGAAAGACCCCCATGAGATACAGGTCCTTCCCCACATGGACTGCGCACTGAGGTCTGCCTTCGTGTGCAAAACAGGTGTGGTCTGAATTTTCAGAAAAGGTGACTATCAATAAGATGGAAAAAAATGAAGATTCTTCCTCAGGCTCTCAGAGAAGGGTGCTGGGAGGGCCCGTCCTCATATTCGTGGTTCTGTGGCCAACCACAGCAATTCCCGAAACCACGATTACAGTTGAGCGGCCACAGATGACACGTAGATCCCAGGAACAGCCCTGTCCGCTTCTGGCCGGAGCGCAGGCCCTGAGCGCTCACCTCAGGGACAGGATGCAGTGCTGGCAGAAGCGGTGCCCACAGCCCGTCTGGTGGGGGTTGTGAAGCACTGAGCGGCAGAAGGCACATCTGTAGCGCTCTTCCAGCTGCTCCACAAACTGGTACTCTGCATCTGGCTCAAAGTCCAAAGACGTGGAGTTACCAGAATTCTGGCGGATGAAGCCACAGGGGACACCTCCTTGCTCCTCAGAACAAGCCATTCTGGGGGATCAGGAGAAGAGAAGGAAAATTCAGTGTGCGAACACCACAGCAACTACAGCCATCAGGTGTTTGAATCATCTGTTCCCTGATTAGTGAACATCACCCACAGGGTCATTCTGTTATGACTTTGTAACCATAGTAACAATCTCCTGCCACTGGAGGGCTCCTGCAGAGGGGAGGTGGCTTTGGGGCGCTCAGCGGGAGGCTGGACCAGATAACTTCTAGCGCAATTCAGTGAGACTTCAGCCCACTGTCCATCAAAAGGATGCTAAATTATCCTTCAGTGTGGCTACATGCTTGGGCAAAATATAGCCAGGTGTTAACTACATTCTGAGTAAACTCTGGTTATGGATTTTTCTTCCACTCATTTGAGAAAATTGAAACAAATTGTATACTAGTACATTCCTTGCAAAATATATAAATACACCACCACCACTAAGCCACACCATTTCTCACCTGAGCTAAATAAAAGCCCATTAACTGCTTTCCCCTCCAATCCATTCTCCATACAGCCAGGGTGATATTTTCAAAATACAAGTATGATGGAAGATTACCTCCCCTCATCATTCAGTGGCTTCCCAGCGCTCTTAGGTTAAAGCCCGTGGTGCTAAGCAGGCTACAAGAATGCATCCTCCCCACCCAGTAGCATCCTGGACCTCTCCTCCCCTTGCTTCCTGCACTCCAACTACACAGGCCTTCTTTTAGTTCTTCCAATATATCATGCTGCCTTCTGCCACAGGGCCTTTGCACGAGCTGTTGCCTCCGTGCTTCCACTATCCCCTTCCAGGCCTCCTCATTTAGTTAACTCATATTCATGCTTCAAATTTCATTGCAAGCTTCATATTCTCAGGTAAGCCTTTTCTTCTCCCCCTGGTCTGACAGCAGGAGGTCTCCTCATCAGTCTGTAAAACATGCAAGGCTTCCAGGGAGTGGCTAGGGGATAAAGGTAAGTGTGTGTGTGGGGGGGGGTGGATTTTTTGCTTATAATCCTTTTGAATTTTTGAATATGGATATATTACCCATCCAAATATTTTAAAAATATACAAAACCAAAAACCCATTCATCCACTGTTATATCTGTCATAGAACCAGGTTCCATTCCTTCAGAGCAACGCTTGATTTGAGATTGGACACGCACTTGTGTGATTATTTTATTTATATCTATGCTCCTCAGTGACACACAGATAGCATCTGGTCTTGCTCACTGTTGCGTTTCCAGCCCTTGGCACTAAGCCAGGCGTGGAGAACAACTCAGCTATTTGTTGAGTTAAAGTTATTCAATGGACTTTTTGTGAGACCCTCAGCCAGGCAGCTCTAAGTAGTACTGGCCTCTAACATAGTGATCCTTTTTTCTTTTCTAATAGGTGAGGGAAATTAAGAGGTGCAAGCTTCCAGTTACAAAATAAATGAGTCATAACATAGTGATTCTTAACCTTTTCTGAGCAAGGACTTCCCCTGGCTTTGAAAATTTGATGAAAACTCTAGACCATCTCCCTATAAAATAGCACACACGTCTTACATGTGTACCCTTAAGGACCCTTGGGACCCCCACCAGGGGTCCCCAGGTTAACAACAGTCTGTCTGCCCTGCAGGCATGCTGCTACTTTTGGCACAGTGCCAGGAGTCGTGGTTTCAGTGTCTGCAAACAGTGAAAGGATGGGTGGTCCTTGGGGGTGACATCCCTCCATGTGGCTGTGGTACAGGAAGGCTTGGCCTTCAGGATGGCTTGTTCTTGGGATCCCTCATGATTCTCCTGGAGCTGACAAGTTCAGCTGGGCCTGGGAGCAGCTGTGTGGCCTGACCACGTAGGCAAGAGATGGGCAGCCCCATTCAACCCTAAGCTCTGCCCAGGTCAGCTGCTGAGTCCGGGCTGTGGCCTGGATGAATGGAGCAGAGGAAGCAACTGGCCTCTTTCAGCAAATAAAGCTTGCTCTCTGGAGAAGCCCAGCAGACCAGGGGATTTTCTTCTTTGTCCTGGGGTTTGAGACCAAAGCCCCACGTTTTCCTCCCTGCATGTTTCCTGCAGAATTTCAAGGGTGGTAGGTGAGCAGAACAACATGTGATTGTTCCCCCTTTGACGTTGTTTACTCTTGAGATTTAACAAAAAAGTTTTAATTATGATGATGAAGAGGCACAGCACTTGATGTACACAAACAACCTAATAACCAAGACTCACCTTTCTCTCAGAGAAGGGGGAGAACCTATTCCAAACTGCCCTAATCTGTCCTGTGTCCTCTAGTCCCAAGGGAGGAGAACAATTCACGTCCTATGCCCCTGTAGGATTCTCTCTCAAGATCACACTTGTGTCTATGTCACAGAGCATCTAAATTTGGACCCTCAGAGATATACTCTAAAGCAGCAGGTCTGTTGAGCCCCCAGAACAAGGGAGTAGGATGTACAAAACTCAGTTTGGGTTCCCCTCCACTACATTCTATCCTATTTCCTAGCACAAGAATTTAATGTGCTCATCTGTGTCTCTGTCTTTCTCTACCTTCCAGTCAATTTTGCTGTGAACCAAAAATCACTCTACAAAATAAAATCTCTTAAAAAATGTGAGGACAACTAGGGCACCTACTAGGCACTGGTGAGGGACCACAGACACCTAAGTGCACAGGAGGAACCCCCAGCAACCAGTTGTTTCAATTATACTTTTATTTTTCCTAATATATTTTTTATCTTTCTTATTTTTATTATATTTTTTTGCGGTACAAGGGGCTCTCACTGTTGTGGCCTCTCCCGTTGCGGAGCACAGGCTCTGGACGCGCAGGCTCAGCGGCTGTGGCTCACGGGCCCAGCCGCTCTGCGGCATGTGGGATCTTCCCGGACCGAGGCACGAACCCGTGTCCCCTGCATCGGCAGGCGGACTCTCAACCACTGTGCCACCAGGGAAGCCCTGTATTTCTTATTTTACTTTGTTCTTTATTCTTTGATATTTTACGGCTCCTTTTGTTTCTTTGTTTCTTTGTTTCTTTTTTTTTTTTTTTACCACACCACAAAGGCTGTGGGATCTTGGTTCCCAGGCCGGAGGTCAGGCCTGAGCTCCTGTGGTGGGAGCTCCAAGTCCAAATCGCTGGACTAACAGAGAACCTCAGACCCCAGGGAATATTAATCAGAGTGAGGCCTCCCAGAGGTCCTCATCTCAGCACCAAGACCTGACTCTATCCAACTGCCTGCAAACTCCAGTGCTGGACATCTCAGGTCAAACAACTAGTAAGACAGGAATACAGCACCACCCATCAAAAAAAAAAAAAAAGAAATGACAAAAACTATGTTACAGACGAAGGAGAAAGGTAAAAACCTACAAGACCAAATAAATGAAGATGAAATAGGCAACTTACCTGAAAACGAATTCAGGGTAATGATCGTAAAGATGATCCAAAATTTAAACTACTCTAGAAGGAATCAGTAGCAGCATAACTGAAACAGAAAAACAGATAAGTGAGCTGGAAGATAAAATGGTGGAAATACTGCCAGGGAGCAGAATAAAGAAAAAAGAATGAAAAGAATTGACTACAGTCTCAGAGACCTCTGGAACAACATTAAATACACCAACGTTCGAATTATAGGGGTCCCAGAAGAAGAAGAGAGAAAGAAAGGGTTTGAGGAAATATTTGAAGAGATTATAGTTGAAAACTTCCCTAAGATGAAAAAGGAAATAATCAAGTCCAGGAAGCACAGAGGGTACCATAAAGGATACACCCAAAGAGAAACATGGCCGAGACATATTAACCAAACTTTCAAAAATTAAATACAAAGAAAAATATTAAAAGCAGCAAGGGAAAAGCAACAAATAACATACAAGGGAATCCCCATAAGGTTAACAGCTAATCGTTCAGACTCTGAAAGCCAGAAGTGGGTGGCAGGACACATTTGAAGTGATGAAAGGGAAAAACCTACAACCAAGATTATGCTACCTAGCAAGGACCTCATTCAGATTCGATGGAGAAATTAAAATCTTTACAGACAAGCAAAAGTTAAGAGAATTCAGCACCACCAAACCAGCTTTACAACAAATGCTAAAGGAAGTTCTCTAGGCAGGAAACACAAGAGAAGGAAAAGACCTACAAAAACAAACCCAAAACAATTAATAAAATGGTAGTAGGAACATACATATTGATAATTACCTTAAATGTAAATGGATTAAACACTCCAACCAAAAGACACAGACTGGCTGAATGGATACAAAAACAAGACCCTTATATATGCTGTCTACAAGAAACGCACTTCAGACCTAGGGACACATACAGACTGAAAGTGAGGGGATGGAAAAAGATATTCCACGCAAAAGAAAATCAAAAGAAAGCTGGAGTAGCATTTCTGATATCAGACAAAATAGACTAAAATAAAGACTATTAAAAGAGATAAAGAAGGACAATACATAATGATCAAGGGATCAATCCAAGAAGAAGATATAACAATTGTAAATATTTATGCACCCAACATAGGAGCACCTCAATACATAAGGCAAATGCTAACAGCCATAAAAGGGAAATGGACAGTAACACAATCATAGTAGGGGACTTTAACACCCCACTTTCACCAATGGACAGATCATCCAAAATGAAAATAAATAAGGAAACACAAGGTTTAAATGACACATTAAACAAGGTGAACTTAATTGATATTTATAGGCTATTCCATCCAAAAACAACAGAATACACCTTCTTCTCAAGTGTGCATGGAACATTCTCCAGGATAGACCATATCTTGGGTCACAAATCAAACCTTGGTAAATTTTTAAAAATTGAAATCATATCAAGTATCATTTCCAACCAGAATGCTATGAGACTAGGCATCAATTATAGGAAAAAAAACTGTAAAAAATACAAACACATGGAGGCTAAACAATACACTACTAAATAACCAAGACATTGCTGAAGAAATCAAAGAGGAAATCAAAAAATACCTAGAGACAAATGACAATGAAAACACAATGGTGCAAAACCTATGGAAGGCAGCAAAAGCAGTTCTAAGAGGGAAGTTTATAGCAATACAATCCTACCTCAAGAAACAAGAAAAATCTCAAGTAAACAACCTAAACTTACACATAAAGCAATTAAAGAAAGAAGAACAAAAAACCCCAATGTTAGCAGAAGGAAAGAAATCATAAAGATCAGATCAGAAATAAATGAAAAAGAAATGAAGGAAACAATAACAAGGAACAATAAAACTAAAAGCTGGTTCTTTCAGAAGATAAACAAAATTGATAAACCATTAGCCAGACTCATCAAGAGAAAAAGGGAGAAGACTCAAACCAACAGAAGTAGAAATGAAAAAGGAGAAGTAACAACTGACACTGGAGAAATACAAAGGATCAAGAGAGATTACTACAAGCAACTATAGGCCAAAAAAATGGACAACCTGGAAGAAATGGACAAATTCTTAGAAAAGCACAACCTTCCAAGGCTGAGCCAGGAAGAAACAGAAAATATAAACAGACCAATCAAAAGCACTGAAATTGAAACTGTGATTAAAAATCTTCCAACAAACAAAAGTCCAGGACCAGATGGCTTCACAGGCAAATTCTATCAAACATTTAGAGAAGAGCTAACACCTATCCTTCTCAAACTCTTCCAAAATATAGCAGAGGAAGGAACACTCCCAAAATCATTTTACAAGGCCACCATCACCCGGATACCAAAACCAGACAAAGATGTCACAAAAAAAGAAAGCTACAGGCCAGTATCACTGATGAACATAGATGCAAAAATCCTCAACAAAATACTAGCAAACAGAATTCAACAGCACATCAAAAGGATCATACACCATGATCAAGTGGGCTTTATCCCAGAAATGCAAGGATTCTTCAATATACACAAATCAATCAATGTGATACACCGTATTAACAAACTGAAGGATAAAAACCATATGATAATCTCAATAGATGCAGAAAAAGCTTTTGACAAAATTCAACACCCACTTATGATAAAAACTCTGCAGAACGTAGGCACAGAGGGAACCTAAGTCAACATAATAAAGGCCATATATGACAAACCCACAGCCAGCATCATTCTCAATGGTGGAAAACTGAAACCATTTGCTCTAAGATCAGGAACAAGACAAGGTTGCCCACTCACCACTATTATTCAACATAGTCTTGGAAGTTTTAGCCACAGCAATCAGAGAAGAAAAATAAATAAAACGAATCCAAATCAGAAAAGAAGAAATAAAGCTGTCACTGTTTGCAGATGACATGATACTATACATAGAGTATCCTAAAGATGCTACCAGAAAACTACTAGAGCTAATCAATGAATTTGGTAAGGTAGCAGGATACAAAATTAATGCACAGAAATCTGTTGCATTCCTATACACTAATGTTGAAAAATCAGAAAGAGAAATTAAAGAAACACTCCCGTTTACCACTGCAACAAAAAGAATAAAATAGCTAGTAATAAACCTACCTAAGGAGACAAAATGCCTGTATGCAGAAAACTATAAGACACTGATGAAAGAAATCAAAGATGATACAGACAGAGGGAGAGATATACCATGTTCTTGGATTGGAAGAATCAACATTGTGAAAATGACTATACTACCCAAAGCAATCTACAGATTCAGTGCAATCTCTCTCAAACTACCAATGGCATTTTTCACAGAACTAGAACAAAAAATTTCAAAATATGTATGGAAACACAAAAGACTCCAAATAGCCAAAGCAATCTTGAGAAAGAACAATGGAGCTGGAGGAATCAGGCTCCCTGACTTTGGACTACACTACAAAGCTACAGTAATCCAGACAGTATGGTACTGGCACAAAACAGAAATATAAATCAATGGAACAGGATAGAGAGCCCAGAGATAAACCCATACACATATGGTCACCTTATTTTTGATAAAGGAGGCAGGAATATACAATGGAGAAAAGACAGCCTCTTCAATAAGTGGTGCCGGGAAAACTGGACAGCTATATGTAAAACAATGAAATTAGAACACTCCCTAACACATACACAAAAATAAACTCAAAATGGATTAAAGACTTAAATGTAAGGCCAGACACTATAAAACTCTTAGAGGAAAACATAGGCAGAACACTCTATGACATAAATCACAGCAAGATCCTTTTTGACCCACCTCCTAGAGAAATGGAAATAAAAACAAAAATAAACAAATGGGAGCTAATGAAACTTAAAAGCTTTTGCACAGCAAAGGAAACCATAAACAAGACGAAAAGACAACCCTCAGAATGGGAAAAAATATTTGCAAACTAAGCAACTGACAAAGGATTAATTTCCAAAATGTACAAGCAGCTCAATATCAAAACAACCCAATCCAAAAATGGGCAGAGATCTAAATAGACATTTCTGCAAAGAAGATGTACAGATTTCCAACAAACACATGAAAGGATGCTCAACATCACGAATCATTAGAGAAACGCAAGTCAAAACTACAATGAGGTATCACCTCACACCGGTCAGAATGGCCATCATCAAAAAATCTACAAACAATAAATGCTGGAGAGGGTGTGGAAAAAAGGGTGGAATGTAAATTGATACAGCCACTATGGAGAATAGTATGGAGGTTCCTTAAAAATCTAAAATCAGAACGACCATATGACCCAGCAATCCCACTCCTGGGCATATACCCAGAGAAAACCATAATTCAAAAGACACATGCACCCCAATGTTCATTGCAGCACTATTTACAATAGCCAGGACGTGGAAGTAACCTAAGTATCCATCGACAGATGAATGGATAAAGAAGATGTGGCACATATATACAATGGAATATTACTCAGCCATAAAAAGAAACAAAATTGAGTTATTTGTAGTGAGGTGGATGGACCTAGAGTCTGTCATACAGAATGTAGTAAGTCAGAAAGAGAAAAACAAATACCATATGCTAACACATATATATGGAGTCTAAAAACAAACAAACAAATAACAACAAAAAACGGTTCTGGAGAACCTAGGGGCAGGACAGGAAAAAAGAGGCAGACATAGACAATGGACTTGAAGACACGGGGATGGGGAATGGTAAGCTGGGACGTAGTGAGAGAGTAACATTGACATATATACACTACCAAGTGTAAAATAGATAGCTAGTGGGAAGCAGCTGCATAGCACAGGGAGATCAGCTCGGTGCTTTGCGACCACTTAGAGGGGTGGGATAAGGAGGGTGGGAGGGAGATGCAAGAGGGAAGGGATATGGGGATATACATATGCATATGGCTGATTCACTTTATTATACAACAGAAACTAACACAACATTGTAAAGCAATTATACTCCAATAAAAATGTTAAAAAATAATTTGAGGACTCCCAAAGAGTTTTTGCTTATGTCAGTTATATTTATTAACATTTACCATACCTGAGAGTAAAATTGAGGAATTAAAGAAAATATTTCTTTATTAATTCACTTTAAGATAATAATGAGCCAATTATATGTTAACATAAATAATATTTTTATGAAAAATAATCATTTTCCGAAAGAAAAAAGATTAGTGAGAAGAGTGGCTTTTTTTTTTTTTTTTTTACGTTTTTGCACATATCAGTTTGGGCTTAAGAGAAGATAGCTGGATTCTCTTATCTACTCTGCATTCAGTCTGTTGCATTAACACATGTCATGTAGCTTCTGGAAAACACCACTGTATACTCATTAAAGGAGAGTAAAGATGGAAAGCGACATCTTAGTATTATTATGCAGATAGTTTTGCCCATGCAGATCCCCTGAAAGGGTCTCAGGGAGCCCCAGGCAGTGGTGTGGTGGTAAATGCTTAACAGTCTGCTCTCCTTGGGGAAAAATTCCAAGTCTAAGTTGTCAATTCTGTGCCTGAACATACCTGAATGATGCAAGAGCCGATTAGCTATAGGAAACCCATGTCCCAGTAAGACCTGCTCCAGCACCCCGGGGCCCCTGAAGCCCGCTTTTGGGACCATTGGTCTATCAGGCTGCCCGGTGGCCTGCTCCTTGTCAGTCTTTGTACTGGCAGGCCCAGCATGTGACCCTCACAGACAGTCTCCTTGCTCCTGCTGGATGGCCAGTGGAGGACAGGACAGCCCGGCCACACTCTCCCTACCACTGTGTGTCTTACCCGGCCCTGGTCAGCAGGCCTAAGTCATCCGCTGACCTTGTTCACTCTCCAGTGTCGTCTTGTCCAATACTTGTTTTCTATGCAATCGAGTTTTTATCTCATTAGATAAAAAAAAATAAGCACTTGTGTTTTGCTCTACAATATGGACTTGAGAAGTGTCAGGGGGATGTTCTTATACGGAAACCGAGCAGTGAAGTTTCCCAGGGCAGGGTCTGTCTCCATCCTCTGAAGCTCCTTCAGGCCTGTGACTCAGCTCCAAAAATGGAATCAATGCACTGCGCTGGCTGACATTAGACAGCCCCAATAATAGAACTATAAAGGTTGACGTTTCTTTGTCTAACAAATATATTTCTCTAAGCAATTCAACATTTCCAGCTGGTACTCTGTCATTCCCAGGTTGCTATTTAGTGGAAATAAGAGCTCCATTTTATTAAAATCTTTCCCCTCTGGGTATAATAGCTTATGTAACAGGAACAGCAAAAGATTTCGGTTCTTATAAATAAGAAAAAAAAATCATCAAAATTACTATTAGAGCGTGTATATCTCCTTACTGCAGTAAACAGTGTCTATTCCTGCCATTGATGGAATTATAATGGTCCTCCTGCTGAAGAGTTATTAACTCAAACCAAGAAAGACAAGAGAAAATCATATCCCATCTGCTACCTAAGAACTCTTTTTGAGTTTATTTTAAATGCCATTTTTAAGCTTCATAAATTGATGCATCTTTTCCCTGAGAATTTTCTAGAAATTCCAAAGAAAGGCTAGGATGTCACGATTTAAAATATTCCCTCCCTCCCTCCTTCCTTCCTTTCCTCCTTCCTTCCTTCCTTCCCTCCTTTCTTCCTTTTTTTGAGAAGCTTTGTCATGTACTTTAATATCTGGTATATCTAGGCCCTCAACCCGACCCCACTGTCCCTCTTTACTTAGATATTTCTTCTGACTCATTTTTGGGGAACACATAATACATAATCTAACATTCTGAAGCAGCATGAGTTTGGTTTTTCGTTACAATAAAAAGGACACATGTCTAGCAGAATTCACTCTCAGGTTTAACACACAAAAAAGGAAGGTCTGTCTGTCCACACTACGTCCACAGTCCCCCAGCATCTTGTATAGATTAATGAAGGTTTGGAAAACTCAGGAATGCTTTTATGTATTATATTTTACTTCATAGCACATAAGCTCAGGAACTGTCTTCAGGGTTTTCAAGTTCTGATTCTTGGAAGTTCAAGATCAAATCACAGAGTGAACAGGGTACAGGGCCAGAGACCTGGGCTCAGCTCCTGCTCTGCCACTCACCAGCTGTGACCCGTGGGAAGACACTCCCACAGATCCCTTGTTTGTACATCCCAGCACACACTCAGCATGTACTTGTCCTGGGTTGGGTCCTGAGAATGCGGAGACCTGTGACAACACATCTGTCCTTGAGGGTCTCCAAGTGGAGCAGAGGAAATCAGACCCAGGAATGATATATGGCAATACCCTCGCGGCTAGTCCCCCCAAGAGAGATTTAAACAAGCTGCTGGAGCCCAGATGAGGGGTAGCTAATGCTTTCTGAGGTGTCTGTGCTGATTCCAGAGAGCAGAAAACATCTCCGCTGGTCTTGAAGAAGGAGGAGGCATTTTCTAAATGAAGGAGATAAAACAATTTCCCAGAGGGTATCACAAAGTTCAGGAACAGTTAACGATTAACTGTAGCTGAAGTGAAATTAGGGGAACACGCCAGTCATCCGCCTGTTTGCTCTCAGATCCATCCTCTGCCCTGCCTCTGCCCTGGTCTGCATCGTCAAGGGGGCTGGCCCCCCAAAAACTGTGTTTCCATAGTCCCCTGGCTTCTGGCTCCATTCAGCCAATGAGAGACACGGGCAGGAGACTGCAGGGTAAGAGGCAGGGAGTAGTAGACCATTTCTCCTGCATCCCTCAGTGTCAGGCAGCATCTCAACAGTGACTGGGCTCCTCCACGGCTTTAATCCCCACCAATGGCCCCTCTCTCTGTGAACTAGCTCCACCAGGCAGGTCCCTGGCTCCCAAGCTCTGGAAACACCATCTCCTCTCTTGGTCCCTTCTGCTCTAGAGGGGGTGGGCAGCTTCCTGCTACGAGTCATCTTGGAGTTGCCTCACTCCGAGTGTCCTGTTTGGCTTCCCCGTTTTGCTATCCCCTGTGCCACTAAATTCCCAGCTGGGAACACCTAGAAAGGTCTCTGTGAGATGTGTGTGTGGAAGGGGGGGAAGAGCACGTTGTGAAGAGCCCTGAGTGTATGCTGGTCAGGAAGTCCAGTTTTCACTCCATGGTTTTCATCTCTTTAGGGACGACAGACATAAAGGACAGGCCCAGGCGGGGAGTTGAGGGGAAGAAGCTACTAAAACAGACCAAAGAGGATGACGACAGCCTGATCTAAGGCAGGGGCAAAAAGAAGCTATGTTCGTGAGGCATTCTTGAGAGAAAATGCATAGATTCAGAAATGGGTTTGATGGAAGGGCCGAGTGAGAGGACATGGAGGATGACCCCAGGTTCCAGTTTGGAGGGCTGAGTAAATCATGGCACCAATGGGAGAGGATGAAGGAGAGAAGAAAGTGAAGGATGCCGGGAGGAGACATATCCAGGTTGGGGTGCCTTAGGGACAATCTTAGAGTAATGGGGGTGACTCAGACCAGCCGACATCTAACATCTCTTCCAGAATAAATTATATGATTATGAGGAATGGCCACATTTTCTTTGTGGTCTCAATAATTGTTTTAACACTGCCCAAGGTGCTAATTTTTATTTATTTATTTATTTTTTACTTTGCAAGTAATTTGGTTGTCATTTTAGTGATGACATTTGACATAACAGGCTTAGATCTATGTCAGGAACGTAAGGTCTGGCGAGATAAGACATCCCAGAGAGCCAGCAGCGCATGAACTCCTGGAAGCTAGTACTGGGGTCTGCTGTCTGGTCCTTCCCCATCACACCCACTGCTACAGCACAGCCCCGTGTTTCTCCCTATTTGGGATTTAATCAGTGCTGCTTCCCCCAAAGTTAACTCCCATTCAGCCTGTGTGACCTTGCACCCACTACTAGGTCTGCGATCCCTACTGCTAATGACTGGATTTGACAGCAGTTCTTAGGGTCCAGGGGGTGTTGTTAAATGTACCTCGGTGCCTGGATGGGGGAGTCTGAGGACTGTGGGAGAGGCCTGTAGCCCTTCCAGAGGCCCCTTTGTAAGAAAGGGTACTGACAGTCAAGAGAGATTGCTTCCTTTGGGAGGTGAGACCCGGGTGATAAGATGGGGGCACAAAGGCTGGCCAGGTGCCCCAGGATGGTCCTTGAGCCAAGGGCAACAGATGGGTAACAACACACCAGCCCATGAAGCTGCCAGTTATAGGGTGGGCTGCCAGGAGCCAAACAACCCATTTCTCAGTTCTGCTCAGGCCTCGCCAGGACCTTAAGAAGCCGACTCCCCGAGGTTCACGTTAACAGGGGGCAGGTGCAAATATGTTATTCCCCAAACCCACCCGAGACCCAGTGACAGGTCCTGGGCTTAAATTAAAGGAGGGGAGATGTTGGTTATTGATGAGGAAAAGTTAAAATGTGAAATCCCAAGATGCTGTGACTCAGGGAGATGCCCGAACCTGTGCCCTGGGCAGTGATCTAATAGAGAACAGCCTTGGCTGGTATGGCCAGATGCCCACCTGTTGAAGGACAGGAAGTTCCCTTTATCAAAGTCACACCTGGTCCTTGAATTCTGAGATGCTGCTCTTCCAGGAAGAATGGTTACTACCAGAAAAATGAAAAACAAAACAACAACAACAAAAAAAAAAAAAAAAGAAAAGAAAAGAAAGAAGAAGAGGAGGAGGAGGCAGCAAAAGAGGAAGAAGAAAAAGAAAAGCCCTTTATCTAGCACGCTGCCTCCACTGGCACAGAGAATGGAGATGGGCCCAAAGTTGTTACCAAAGCCTCTGTCTGCAACGGCCCAGAAAGCTCCTGAAGGTGAAACCCCTCAAGACAACTGCTGGCCTCTGCCCCCGCTCATGCTTCTCTTCCTCTCCGCTGTTCCCACAGCCTAACACAACAACACAACCACTGTGTGACCTCCAGGACAGACTGGTTTTATTTTCATCAACCTTTAACTATGCAGGTTAGACAAAGAGGAAGGGCCTTGGAGAAACTCAGGTGTAAAGAGGTCATTTCCCATCAGGTCTAACGTGACAGGGAGACCATGCAGGGAGCAGGTGATCCCACCACAGCCAGATGACATGTGACAACAACCCCCCAAACCCAACTGTCCCATCCACACAATGGCTGGCTTTGGTGTCGCAGAGGCAGAGGAGGGTGTCTTTTCTTTTCCTTACACTTTTGCAGAAGAGGGTTTTCTTGGACACGGGATGGAGAATGATGTGGGTATGGTTTTAATTCCTTTGAAGAGAAGTGTGATGTCTCTCCAAGTTGTCAGGAGACCTCTGGTTCCTCATTTCCTCTGGGAGTGCAGCAAAGCACTGCTGGTGGAGAGAAGGGGGGGTCAGGGGCTGAAGGGCATTCCTGAGGCCCTCCTGACTCTGTGGCCGCTGCTGCTTTAACATCAGTCTCACTCAGGGAAGCCTTGAAGGGAACTCTCTCCTGCTTAGAACCAACCAGAGTCCGCCTGGCTCCAGGTGATGCTGCAGAAGACCTCCGAGATTTGCTCTCGGAAGTTAGAGCAAGAGGGAAATAATAAAGACTGCTGACCTTCCCATGCAAGAGCTTCCTCTATAAGAAGCTCTGACTCAAGTCAAAGCTTTGACCCTCTGCCTCAGCTCCACGCCCATCACAGTCCCCACTGCTGTCCGGGTTCGGCTCAGCAAGCTGCTCGAGGGTGGGGCTGTCCTCATTAGTCTTCAGACCTTCAGAGCCAGCCGAGGCCTGGCACAGATCACTCCATCAACATTTGGTACAGAAGAAGGGAAATTCGGGATCAATGTAAGGCCTCAGTGGAAAAGGGCTATTGGAAGGAGGGCCATGAAGACAACCTAGGACAAATCGGAATGAAGCAGACGGACGGCAAGGGGGCGATATGAAAAGATGTGAATGGAACCTAAGGGCTGGAACTGGACATGGGTCGCGATTACACTTACTGAGGCGACGTGCAGGCTCAGAGCCAGCGAGTTTATATGCATTGTCTCATTTTCATCCTGACAGCAACCCTATGATGTACACATTATTATTATCATCCCCAGTTTCTGAATGAAACATCTCCCAAGTTCACCTGTACTCTGCCCTTGAACAAGCCGGAGGCCCAAATCATCTGGGTGCTGGGGTAGGAGGTGAGGCCCCATGAAGGTAGTTTGGAAAAGCACAGTTATATTCATTTGATGATCTAAACTGTAACCACATAATCAGATTTGACAATTAGTCTCTCCTAAACTGTTGCCCTCTGGCCATTTACGTGGCATTTGACACGTCCTTCTCAAAACTCCCCGGGGGTGGGGGGGGACACGTACCTTTTGGTTCTCCTGAGGCCCAGACCACACCTCCAGGCGGCTCCCCCCACAGGGCTCCCCTGAGGCTGGGTCAGCTCTCTTGCCACAGCTCCCACCCGCCTCATTTGAAAGGCTCCCTCACCCTCAGCCAGACTGCATTTCCCAGTGTGAGTGAGCATCCCTGCTTCATCAAGGCACGGGGCTACCATCTCAGACTCCGTTCTCCCTCTCGTCTCCCTTCCTGATGGGCCTTTTGCTCCCACAAAGAGGCTCTCAGAAAGTGATGGAGATTCCACAGACCCTGCAAGTGGAGTGACATGGAAGCTGGAATACACAGCCAACGGACAACAGTTCAGATTTAGCTTGGCACTCAGAAGCATTTTTAAGCAGGGACTGAGCCAGGCCCCACCCTCCATGGCCTAAGGGTGCTCTAAGGAAAGGGGAGAGACCGGAGACCACCCTAGGCAGGCTACAGAACAGACGGGCTAAGGAGGATCCAGAAACCTTGGCTTGACCTTTTGGTGACTTTTAGCTACCAAAGGCCAACATCATTGGAGCTGTGCCTCATCTTCCCACAAGGCTCACACACACCTCCCACTGCGTTAGGTTCGTACCTCCAAAGCTGACCACAGATGTGTGAAGTACTGTCGACTGCCAACAGCCCCCAGAGCTCTGGAAGACTCTGTGGCTGGGGCATGAGTCGATGTCCTGGGAAAGGCAGATGGGCAATCCCCTCCTGACCAGCTGTGAGGCCAGCTCTGGCCCAGGTCTGGGGAGGAAGCACACGGGACCGAAGGCGGCCCTCTCCCCCCAGCCCTGGGGGGAGAAGCTTCCCGAGGTCCGTTACCCCAGGCACACCCCAGACGGCCAGCCCACACATGGGCAGGCAGCCTAGAGTCCCCTCACTTCAACGGTTGATGTTGGGCTATTGGGACTGATGGGCTTGATCAGGACGACAGAAGAGGGAAAGCAGGTGGGGAGTCCAGGAAGGGGACCCAAGAAAAGCAGACAGAATCTGAGGAGTGGCTTCCCCCAACAACTGAGCCAGTCAGCTGTGGAAGGACTTAAGGGATCAGCTAGCCAGAAGTTTCACAGTTGTTTTTAAAAACAGTGAAACTTATCAAACCAAATCTCAAGAAAAACCAAATCCATAAATAAAGGATTTGTACAGAGAACCTGTCTGGTTAAGCAAGGCCTGTTGGGTTGCCTACAATCTACACCCCTCTGGCAGCTCTTCTGGGTAATTGTAGGGGTTCTACAGTTTGGTTTTTTCAAGTTAATAATAATATGTACTAGTGCTTTGCAATTTGTACTTTCACATACAATGTCACACCCAGTCCTCACGCTAACCCCATAGGAATATCATGGTCATATTTCTGATGAAGTACTTGAGGCCCCAAGTTGTGAAGCACCTATGCCCCAAATTACACAGCTAACATGTGATGGAGCAGGAACTTGAATCTAGGCTTTTTGACTACAAATCCAGTACTCTTTACTCCATGTCATGTCCAGAAGTAAAGGTACCACAACCCAACTGGTACCGAAAGGGAGGTCTTGATGAGAGGCAGTAGAGCCTGCTGGTTAGAGACCAGCTCTGGAACCTCACCACTGGGGTTCAATCTTTTCTGCCATTCACTTACCTGTGTCACCTCTCTTCATCTGCAAAATAGGACAATAGCACCTGCCTCTAAGGCTCAGTTAATATTAAACGTATTAATCTACATAAATTACCAGCACACAGTGTCTGGCACAAAAATAAGTGCTTAATACTCATGCTTGTCCATTCTTCACTCCTGGCCAGCATTTATTCAGTGCCTGCTGCATGCAGAGGTCTGAACCTCATTCTATTGTGGGAAGGGGTGCAAGTGGGACAGGACCCCAAGTTCCTGTTCCCAAGATGTTTTCAGTCCAGTGGGGAGCATGTCTAGGCACAAAGCACAGCACCAGTTTCCGAAGTGGTTGGGTCCCTGGATGCTCTGCTAAGAATGTGCCCTGGAACATGATAAAAATGCTGGCTTGGACACCATACCCCAGAGAAACAGACCTCTGCTTTGGGGTACTATTTGTTACAATAGTTTAGCGTGGCCTAATTAATATGTTTCAGAATCAGGATCTCTCAGCGGTAGCTAGAAGTCTGCTTTTTTAATGAGTTCTCAGGTTCGATTTTGCAGCCCGTTACAGTGTGAGACAAGCCGAGCTAGACCACCGTACCGGCTTCTGGGTCACTTTCTCCTTGCTGGCCACTCCTCACTGCCCCACCTCTCGGGCACCTAGGCTGGTGCTGGACCTCTGCTCTCTTCCATCTACACTTGTGCTCTTGGTGAGCCCATCTCGGCTCCTGCCTTGGATGCCATCTAAGGCTGACAATGCCCTGGTTCCTATTTGCAGCCTGGACCCCCATCCTGAACTCGAGTCATCCCGACTGCCTAGTCCATAGCTCCATGTTTGTTCACTGAGCATCTCAAACGTAAGACATTCAGCCCCACCCAGCCTGCTCCTCCTATACCGCCTTCCCCCACCTCAGTAAACCAGTACCGCCAGTCACCCTGTTGCTTGGACCAAGAATTCTGGAATCATCCTTGGCACCTCTCACTCTCCATCCCACAACACCAAATCCTATTGGCTCTTCCTCCAAGCATATCTACCTACTTCTCTCTACTGTCAGCATAACCATCCCAGTCTAAGCCACCGTCACCTCCCCACTGGATAAAGCCCTCGTCTCCTAGCTGGTCTCTTCCTCTGCCCCTGTCCCTTTACAGTCTATTCACAACCCAGCAGTCAGAGTGATCCTTTTAAAAACAGAAGTCAGATATGTCACTCCTCTGCTCCAAAGGCCCCATCTCACTCAGGGTAAAAGCCAGTGTCCTCAGAGTCCTGTGATCTGGCCTCCATTCTCTGTCCCCATTTCCCAGCGCTTTCCTCTGTTCACACACTCCAGTGACACCAGCCTCGCTTCTTCTTGACTAGTAGGAGAGCCTTCTGCGTGCTGCCGCCCTGCCTGGAATGCTCTTCTGCCTGACACCTGAATAGCTTATTCCTCACTTCTGGTACCTGCTCAGGTGTTACTTCACAAGTGAGGGCTTCACCGACCCACGTAGAGTAGCAACATCCCCGGCAGCCCCGTCATCACCTGCTGCATTTTTCTCCAAAGCGCTTATTACCATGTAGCTTGGTATACGCTTGCTTCTTTACTATCTTCCTGCCAGAATATAAGCTCCATGAGGGCAAGAATGTTTCTTCTGCTTCCTGAGGTAGCAGTACTTAGAACTGGGCATATGATAGGCACTCAGTAAGTACTCATGGGAAGACTGAACAGCAGCCTTACAGTTTCTGCAGAAAGCAGGACAGGCTCTCTCCCACGGAACATGCTCCCCAGGGCCTAACACTTCATCTCAACCCATTCTGAGTCCTGAAATTCTACCAGTCACAGCTAGAGAAGGCAAAGCTGGCTAATGATGGCTGACTTGGGGGGGGGGTGTAGTCAGTGTAAGGAGGGGGAGGGTCTAGCTATCCGGGGCTGGAAGAGTGGAGCCTGAACAGTGCTCCTTACTCCCACCAATGTGAACTAGCCCCTGGGTGAGGTGTCCCAGTGGGCAGCCAGGTACCTGCGAAAGAGAGAAAATGCTGAGAAGGACTTCTTTCTTCTTTTGCCACAAAAACTTCTACTTAGAAAACAATCATGGAAGAAGTGTTCAAATAATTCAATCTAAGAAGATGTGATAAGAGGTATGGAAAATGAAAATCATGAAACAATTGTCTAAAGGACTAAGGACAATAAAAAAGAATATCATAGAACTGAATCTATAATTATCATAGAACTAAAATCCTAGACAATATCAACATGGCAAGATGTGGGGAAAGACCAAAGGGACAGAGCAGTGCAAAATATTTGTCTGATTAGAAAGAAAATAGAGATCTTGAGCCCCTCATTCTTGAGAAGGACTTTTTATTCAAAAAACAGGTACGGGGGTCTTCCCTGGTGGCGCAGTGGTTGAGAGTCCGCCTGCCGATGCAGGGGACACGGGTTCGTGCCCCAGTCCGGGAAGATCCCACATGCCGCGGAGCGGCTGGGCCCGTGAGCCATGGCCACTGGGCCTGCGCATCCGGAACCTGTGCTCCGCAACGGGAGAGGCCACAACAATGAGAGGCCCGCGTACCGCAAAAAACAAACAAACAAACAACAACAACAAAAAAAAACAGGTACGGGGCCCTCAGCGAGGTGCCTCACAAGGTGCTAGAGATCTAAAATCACATTTGCTGGATTCCTTTTCCAGAGACTTCATCAGGTAACAGAGTTCTGGGCCAGTTTCCCTTTCAGCTCACTCTCTTGTTTTCAACATCTGTTTCACACCGTTCTCTTCTGCACAGACCTTGACCACACTCCCCGTCTCCCCAGGAAACCTCATTTCCTATTGCACAGAAAATAGAAGTTTTCAGAGCAGAGATACCTCCACTTCCTGCCAACAGGCCTGCACATCCGGCCCTCTGTGCAGGGGGACCCTGCTCTGCCCTTCCTCCGCCCCCCCCAGGGCCCCCGCAGAGGTGGCCTCTGCACCAGGACAAGCTCTCCACCTGTCCCAGCCTCCTGCCTCCTCAGGGGTTTTCTGATGGGAAGAGGCTGCTTCTCCGTCAGCCTCCCCCTTTCAGCTGGCTTCTTCTGTCAGCGCTCACACAATCACAAATCTCTCCTGAGATGCAAGCAACCCCCCAAATTCTCACTCTCATATTTCTCTAAGGTTCGAGCTCTGCTTCCTCTCACAGCCAAACCTCCTGACTCATCCTCCCCCTCTCACAGCGGAGTGACTATCTCCACCGGCCTCTCTTCAACGCTCAGCCCACTCCGGCCTGGCTCACACCCCACCAAGCCCCCCAAACTGCTCTCACCCAGGACCCAGGGACTCCTGGGTCACTTAAGCCAATGGTCAATTTTCCATCTTCATCTTAAGTGGCTTCCCAGAAACATCTGATGTTAGGGACCCCGACCCCCATCCCAAACCCAAACACACACTTTAAAATATTTTTTCCCCTTTAGCTTCCCTGAAACCACACTGTCCTGGCATCAAAGACCACATATGAACTAACGACCCCCAATGTCTCTCTCCACTGCATCTAGACCCACATGTTACTGCCTTCCTAGTGTTTCCTTTTCAATGTCTCACAGGCACTCCAAAGCCACCACATCCAAAATGTGGTGGCTTCCTCTCTCCAGTGGTCCCTCTCGGTGAAGGGCCGCTTTTTATCTTGCTGTTGTCACCAGACAACTGGTATCATTGCTGGTAGTGCCCTCTCTCCTCCCTCACAACCAACCCCCGATTCAAGCCACATCCCTCTCCCCTGGGCCTCTGCACCAGCCTCCTATTACTTGTCTCCCCTCCCCTCCTGTGGCTGGTCTCCCCTCCCCTCCCCTCCTGTGGCTGGTCTCCCCTCCCCTCCCCTCCTGTGGCTGGTCTCCCCTCCCCTCCCCTCCTGTGGCTGGTCTCCCCTCACATCCCCTACTGTGGCTGGCCTCGCCTCACCCACTCACTCCCCCAAAGCATCCCTCACACAGCAGCCTGATTAGCCTCTGAAAAAGCCAAGGTGTTCTCACTCACACAGATTTTCCACAGCCTCCCGTTACTCTCACAGTTCCAAACCCTTAACTGAGCTACCGAGGTCCCACTCACTTCTCCAGGTTATCTCCCTCCCCACCCCTTACTCTCCAGCCTCTCTGGCCTTTTTGCCATTCCTCACAGGAGAGGAGAACCTTCCTTCCTTCCAGCCTTCGCCCTAAGGCTGGTCTCCCTTTGCTCAAGCTGTTGTCTCTGCTGGAAACATCCTCTCCTCCCTCCTCCCACTTCTCACGGAACTAAACTCATCCAAGCCCAGCTTAAGCATCATTATTCAGCTAATCAGCCCCTTCTTCCTCAGTACACGCCCTATTATCACTCTGTACTTCTCCTTCATAACACGTATGATTACATTCATTTCTAATGTAATTATCTGTTCAGTATTAGTCTACATGAGCAAATAGAAGGCTGGGCCGGGACTGTGTCTTTTTCAAGGTGCTGGCACAGAGCAACTGCTCAAATACCTGAGTAAATGAACAGCTGCCACTCTGGGTGCCTACAGTGTGCTAGATACCGTGGCCAGATGCTTTCTATGGGCTGTTGCACTCACTCTGCACAGCAGCCCAATGAGGGATGGGTACTAGTTTCATTACTCACGTTCATAGTTTACAGGTCGGGTCCTGAAGCTCAGGGAGATTGAAGAGCGTGTTCAAGGTGACGTAGCTGGCAACTGCCTGGTTGGGATTCAACCTCGGGCTTGTCTCCTATCAAAGCCACTTCACCACGCTTCCCTCCGTACTCCCCGTGCTCACGCATGGCCCTAGACACAGTGGGTGATCAATCTAGGGGGATGGACACCCACTCCGCCATCTCACTTGATCATCGCAGTCACCCTTGAACTCTACACACGAGAATTACAACCCTCCTTTTCCAAATGAGGAAAATAGAGTTTGAGGGATCCAAAGTGTCACCCAGCAGTAGGCGGCCGTGTCGGGCTAGAACCCAGGTAATCTGGCCCCTTATCTAGGGTGGTGCTCTCTAGAGCATAACTATAGTTAGGCACTGAGGTGGGATTATGCAGGGAAGCTGTGCAGAAAAGCGTTAACAGAGCAGGCCTGCACCTGCTACCCCTAGAAAGGTCTGCTTCCAAGGATGGGCCTCGGCTGATGTCTGGAAAGGTGGATTCGGGGTGGGCTCTCACCACCCTGAGTTGCTCATTGTGCCTGAACTGTGCAAACAATGGGATTTAGGCTGAACATCTGTTTTGTTTTGTTTTGTTTTGTTTCTGGAAGTCTGAGATTTTGGTTGTATGCTAGGCAGAGGGTGCCTACATGACCAGTCCTCAATAAAAATACTCGGCACTGAGTCTCTAATGAGCTTCCCCAATAGACAACATTTCACATGTGTCGTCACAGTTCAGTGCTGGACGAATTAAGCACGTCCTATGTGAATTCACTGGGGCAGGACACTTGGAAGCTGGTGCCTGGTTTCCTCTGGACTTTGTCCCATGTGCCTTTTCCCTTTGCTGATTTTGCTTTGTATCCTTTCACCGTGATAAATCTTAGCTCTATGACTATAGGCTGAATCCCGTGAGTCCTCCTAGCAAATCACTGAACCTGGGCGTGTTCTTGGAGACCAGCCTTCCTAACGAGAAACGAATTTTGAGTTTTCTTTGAAAAGAGTGAGAGGGGCACGGATTAGTAGATTAAAACAGGAGGCATTCCAGGAAGGAGAAACGATGTGAAGAAAGTTAGGAATAGATAAGTCAGGTGTAGAAGGCCCTGCCGCTGTTCAACATGGTCTAAAGAGAGCTGACACTGAGAAAATTCCGCATTACAGTTATGAGGTGGAAGAGACAGGGGTTACAGCAGTCAGTCACACTCGTTAGAAAGACCTAGTGTCAGTGAATTAGCATCACAGAAAGATTGAAAGAATTTAGCGTCTGCCCGTCCAAAGCAAATACATGGCACTGGGCATTTTTGAGGAAGTCTATGGGAGTGCTATGGAGAGGTTCAAGCAACATCCCAAATTATTAGGTTTTTTTCATATAAACCACCTCAACATCAATCTGCTCTAGAATAATCTACTTCCCATACATTAAGAACAACTATTCCTTCCTTCCTTTATCCCTCAGAAATGCCTCTGCCCGTGGTTCAACATTCCCTCCTCTCCCTCCCGTCTGTCCACCTTCCTCACGCCTCAGGAGGGCTTCCTGGAATGATCCCATCCAGTTGCTGAATCACTTCTTTTATTTATTCTGCATCTACTTAACACTCAAGTTTTCACTTCATAGTACATTAGTTTGCCTTGAACCCAGGGAAGCATGGGAAATTCTCCTAGGTTGTACCACAGATATCTGCCCAGCCTCTTCCTCAGAATCCCAACATCCTGAAGGTAGATGAGGGACCTCTGTGACCTGCTCAGCTTAACCCCACCCCCTGCCTCCATCCTCCAGCATCAAGGACTCCTCTAACAGAGGCTCAGAACATAGCCTGGCTGTTCCAAGCCATCCCCTTTAGGAAGGGAGCACAGAGAGGGCTCTGGCTGGCAGCTTTGTCCCAAGTCAACCTCACTCCTCATCCTGCTCTCACTTCACAGCTGGATCCCACTGAAGTAATGGCTCTGCTCCTGGTGAGCCACACAAGCCAGCACCTGTATTTTGCTTCCTAAATCCGTTTTATTTCTTCTGTGGGGTCCCTGTGTTGCCTCCCTGCCCAGCACTATGATTCCTCCAAGGCTGCACTGCTCTGCCCACACGTCCTTCTAAAGGACTGGAAACCTGCCCCTGAAACCCACCCCCTGGGGCTGAGCCTCCTCTATCTCACGCTGCCAGTCCCCTCCTCTGCCCTCTGCCTGCCAAGGGCTCGGTCCAACTTATCCCCACCATGCCCTGCCCCATTCCAGTTCACCGACTCTGGTCCCTGAGGTTGGCCTGGTCTAGAGATTGCAAAGCGACAGCAATAGGCTAGTTTAAATGATGGTCTAGCCTGGTATGTGGCAGTTCTTGTGCTTGTCTGTTTTTAATTTAAATCTGAATGCCTTTAGGCTAGACGCATATTCTCCACCTCCCCGGAGACCCCACAACTCCCTATGCTGTCAAACATGCGGGAGAAGAAAACCAGCTTTACTGAACCCACCATACACTAGGCTCTGTGTATATTTTGCCTTACTTAATCCTTCCAGCAACCCCAAGTGGGTGACATTACTATCTCTGTTTACTGGTGGGAAAACAGAAGCTCATGGAAGTTGGGCGACTTGCCCACATCATACAACTACAACCAGCAAGCCATAAATCCAGATTTGAACCAAGCTTGCCAGATTCTGAAACCCATCCTATTCCCACGACACCATTAGTGGAAGCAGTAGGTCTTGATTAGACTATGCATTAAGGAGTCCCCTCTGCAACAGTGTGGAAGAGAAAACAGAAGGGAAGGAAAGCGAGTGAATGGACAGTTCAGGTAGTGCAGGAAAAAGTGGGGGGCGGACGGGAACTCAGGTTGCAGCCCTGGGAACAGACAGTAGATCAGGACCGGCTGGGGAGAGACAGGACAGAGGTGGCTAAGGGACAGCAATGATCTCTGCAAGGGTTAGGGAGAACGTGGAGGAAGAGGCAGCTTGGGACGAGTATCTAAGGGGCCCCTGAAACATCACGGTGAGGATTTTGTGTATCCATCACAAATCAAACTGGCCAAGAAGAGAGCTGGGTGAGAGGTGGAGACTTGATCAGCCTTTCCTTAAGAGCGCTGGTCAACCTCGGGTGCACAGGAGGGTTCCAGGGAGAGGAGCGTAGGAACGGCAAGCCAGCCTGAGGACACAGTGTTGGCCCCATTCTGACACTTACAGGGCAGGAGGAGGACGAGAAGCTCGAGGTCAAGGAAGGAAACGACAGTGGGGACGGTGTGGCCCCCTCCAAGGAGCTGAGCAACAGCTGCAGAGCAGGCTGGCGACTGAGGATTACCAAGCCCTGGAAGCCTTGCAAAGGGCAATGTAAGCAGCAGGGCAGGTGCACGGTGCCGAGTGAGGAGAGCACCAAGTGCAAGGGCAAGTGCTGGCTGCTCTTTCTAGGAGCTGGTCAGTGAAAGGGAGAGGAAACGTGGGGTCTTCTTGTTTAAGAGACTGAGCATGTGGTGGAGGGGAAGGAATCAGTGACCAGGGAGTTATGAAGGGAATCGTCTCCATCTCCATCTCCGAGGGAGGAGAGGGCTGCATCAGGGGTGTAGGTGGAGAAGGTGCCCTCCCGCTGGCCAGGAGAGCACCTTTTCCTTGAGAGAAAAAAAAAGCTATAGGGGAAATTCCAGGGATGTTCTGAACTGGCAAGGAGGGAAGCTGATGGAGTGTGTGTCAAGAAACGAGGCATGAGGATCTGCTGGAAGTGAGATGGGTACCTCCTCCCACAAGAACCTATCTCCCCACCCCCAGGGAGGGGCGCTCACTGGGCTCCATCAGTAACCCCAGGGCCACAGAACCTGCACGGACACTTGGGTGCACACTGCTCTTGCTACAGCGCCGTCTAAGCCTGTACCACCGCTTGCCTCCAGGTAACAAAATGCAGAAAGTGCTCATCACTGTCACTGCAAATGGACTTCGAATTTTTCTATGAGGACCACTGAGTATTTTCACTTTTATTTTCCCCTGGCCCTCCAGCCCACTTCCTCACAAGACAGGGCCTGCCGGGGACTCTAGGGGGAAAAAACCGCTGTGTGACCCTCCAAAAAGCTTTGCTCTGTGCAAAGCAACAAACTCACTGGGGCCCGACCATGGCCTCAGCAGCCCTGGGGATGACTTCTGCCCTGCAGCTTGCTCCCTTCTAACCCTGACACACACACCCATCCACCTACTACACTCTGCTGGGGTGATAGCTCCTGCCCCAGAGGAACGTCAGAAAAAGCCATCACCTGGACAGGAAGAGCTGTTCAGAGGCAGAGTTGGCCACTGATCCCCTTCCCCTGGTCTGTCAGCTCTTATTAAAGACCCCGGATCAGTGACAGAGGTGTCAGGCAGCCTTTGATGCATGCCTTTCTGGTTTCCTCGCCCTCCTGCCCAGAATCCTGGCTTCCTCTAGCTAAAAAACTATGAGATGAGCACATGGATTGGAGTCTGAAGACTTGGGCTGGAGTCCTGGCCGGTCCCTACGTGCTGTGAGATCTTTCAAGTCACTTCTGAGGTCTGGCTTGCAGCCAGGTAAAGTGGAAGGAACAGCACCTATCTCTCCCTGCTCTCAGGCAGGCAGTGAGAAGTTCATCAGGTGAGACAGGCTATCTCTCAACTGGACGGTGCTACTCTGACTTCGGGGGTTTAAGCCAGTCCTGCTGGCAGCTCAACCTGTCTCTCCAGAGCCTCACCCAGCACACGTTCCCCAGCCATCAGGCCCTGGCAGCTCAGAGCCCAAGGGAGACACAGCTCAAATGAATTCAAGGCCAACATTTGTTTAGGCCTCCTCTGTGCCAGGTGCCAGAATACAAACAAGACCAGACACAGGTCTCGCCCTGAGTTCACTAACCGAAGTAGAACTAACAGAGTGGGTGTCTGTTCATGCCGTGGCCAGGTCAGAGTCTGGAGGAGAACTTGCTCTGTGTTGCCGGGAACAGACCATACATGCATTATTAGAGTCTGGGTCCCCTTGTTAACCCTTCTTGAGGGGGAGCTGGGCAGATGTAGCTCTCTGTGAAACCAGGGTGAAGGGCCTGGAGCAGAGGAACCGGAGTCCTTGGAGACCCAGGCCTGGCCCAGCAGTGGAGCCCAAAGGGTTATTTCACTTCTCAGTGCTTCACCCGCACCAACTGGGCCATGTGGAGAATAATCCTGCTTTGGCTTGAATCACAAGGGTATCGTGGAGAACAAAATGAGAACAAAATGACAAGAGCAATGACAAAATGCTTTGAAAAGGAAAGAGCTTTATAAACAAGGCACTATTCGTTTTTCCTCAGGGTCCTCTCCAGTAAAGCTGAGATAATCACAGGAGGTCTGTTTGTCTAAATGCTGACGAGCCTTTCCCATGGCTAGCCTAATGGCACTGACTCAGAGGCATCCAGCTCCCTCACTCTGCAGTCATCTCCACTGAAATATCTCAGTCCCTACAGTTGGTACTTCCAGCGGACTCGACTCCATCTCCTTTCCATATTGTTTCCGCTACTCTGCCACCCACAGCCAGCGGGTACTCAGGTGATGCTTGCGGACTGATGGAAACACTGCCCGTCTTTCTCCTTACGCCAGCCACAGACCTCTGCCCCGAGGACCTGAAAAAGTCACTACCTCCATCACCGCCCCTCTGGCAGAACTTCCAGAGTTTGGCTCAGATGGGAGGCTTTCTCCTGCCTATGTCCAGGACCCAGCGACAGAGGTTCCAGCATCTGAGCACCAACCCATTCCACTGAGTTCAAAGCAAGAACAAAAACAAAACAAAAGCACCTTGATAAAGCTAGACATTTTCTGCTTCCACCTCACATTCATCTTTTCTACAGCAATTTCTGTCTCTCCAGTCCAAATTAGAGTTGGAGGTGGGAGTGTTTAGATGATAAGGTTTTCACCCAAACCATCAACTGTGCTAACGCCCCTGTCTTCAGCTGTCTGTGTGTAAAGCAGAGCAGGCAGCTGCACTCCGGATTTGAGAGGTTCTAGCCCAGCCTTTCCCTGCCTAAAATTATCTCACACACCCCCAGAACTGCTCTACTTCCAGAAGCACTTCAACCAATTTCTTTGTATTTTGTGTCTTCCTTTTAAAATGCAAATATCTCTGAAAGGAGGAATGCATTCCACTGACCCGACCACAGTTCTCACCCAGCACCTGTGTCCAATAAATATTTACTTAATCCCATTGCTTACTAGAGGCCTGTCCTCAAGGGAATCGGGTCAGAGCCCGGCGCTGTGGAAGGTGGGGTGCGCAGGGGGCAGTCCGGGCGGGAGCCACGCCTCATTTCACCAACCCCACCGCGAGCCCTGAGCAACCCTGCCTGCCACAGCGAGGTAACTGAGTTCTGATGAAAGTAAATCTGAAATAGCCAAATATGGAAACGCTGCAGGAGGAGGCAGAACCAGCCGAAAGAGTCGGAGGAGACGGCCAGAGGGGTTAGTGGCAACAGCGTGGCCCCAGTATTCACTGAAAATTCTCAGAACTGCCAAAACCCTGCAGAGCAGTAACGAGGGGGAGGCAATCTGGTTTCCACCAATTCTCTGTGTGTCCCTGGGTAACTCATTTCAACCTCTGTGAGTCTTGGTTTCCTGCAAGACCCCTCTGAGCTCCCCTTGGCTGGGGGTGAGGGTGGTTCTAAATGAGCACGCTCAATCGAACAGTTCTTGGAGGTTTCCATTCATGCCAACATTAAAGTTTCACTCTAGAATACTTTGGCTGGAAAGTCATGCAAACGTGGAAAGAGGGGGGACCTAAGGGCATGGAGGGGGAACCAGGGGTTTGCAGTGCGGGTATGCGGGGCACGCCTTAAGGTCCTCCCCCACCTGCGCACCCCGACCTGAACCTGGCCCCTCCAGTTCACACTCACGCCCTGGAGCCGCTCCCCGGCTCGGGACCCCCAGTTTCCGTCCTCGCCACATCCCTCCTCTGCTAAGAAAACCCTCTCCGGGTTCCCGCAACCCAGGTGCCCCCCACGCCGCACCCACTCGCGCGCATCAAGGACCACCTGCTCCTCCGGCTTCCCGCGACCCCGGGTCCGGGCCCCGTCGCCTCCTTCCGCCCACCCCCCGCGCCCTCCCGGCGGCCGTCGGGGACTCACCGGGCTCGAGTGGGACGGGCAGCCAGGCCCGGGTCCCCGCAGCCCGGCGGGGGGCTCCTGCCGCCGCGGCGCTTTCGGTTTCAAAGTAAATGGGATGAGCCGAAAAGCGCTCCTCGGTCCCCTCACTCCAGTCCTACAGCGTGGGGCTCAATCCCCGCGGCGCAGCCGCCCCGGGCGGCGACCGGGCTGGACTCACGTGTGGGCCGGCGGGCGGGGGTTCGGCCGGCTCCCGGCTGCAGGCGCGCGAGGACTCCAGGGCTGCGGCGGCGAGGCGGGGGCTCGGCTCTCAGCCCCGGAGCCCGGCGCTCGGAGCCCCACCCCCGAGGAAGGAGGGCGGGCCTGGGGCCCTGAAGGGGCGGGGCCACGGGAGCGGGGGCGGTGAGGGGCGCAGGCTCCCGGGTCGGGAGGAAGCGCAGGAAAGTGTCGGGCAGGACGGTGAGAGGCAGTTACCCAGCCCGTAAGAGACCTAACCTACCCTCGCTAGAATCGTGAGTACCTACAAATAAAAATCATCTCTGGTTTCCCTCAGGGGCGTTTGAAGTGTACACATCTTACCCTTCAGTCAGGGATAACCAGGCTCAGGCAATCCTTTCATATTTTGACCCATTAGCCAAGGTCTGAGATCTGGCTCAGGTCGGTCCCTCCCGACCTTCCTTCACAGCAGCACAAATTTGCCAGCCCTCCTCCTTGCTGCTGGCCCAGCAATCCCTTAGAGTTGTAGAACTTGCCGTTCCAAGGACTCCCCAGACATCTCCTTCGAGCTTCCAAACCTTGTGAAGTAGGCCTGGTCATCCCCATTCTACAGATGAGCCATCTGAGTTCCAGAGAAATGACGTGAAGTGATGACACCCAGCAAATGCCATAGCTTCGCCTTGAGTCCCGGTCTCCCTGCTCCCCAATACGGGGCTCTTTCTTACACTGCTGCTCTCCATGCGCATATGTTCTAAATGATATTTGTACTCTACATAAATCTCCTCTGTGAAGACTGATGGATTATAAGGATCATGGACTTTAGAATGAAAGGGACCAGAATTCCAATTCTAGCTCCTTCACTTTCAGCTAGGCAACCGTGGGAAAGTTACTTAACCGCCCGGGCTTCGATTACTCATCCGTAAAAGGGAAGAATAATAACAGGCACCACTCAGATAGGCACAGGAGCCAGGCAGGAAACACACAGGAGAGAGGTGAAAGTTGTCGTCCCGGGGACGGGGAGGGACACTGGCACACTAAAGACCATGTGTGGGGGTCTAGAGCAGCAGCCAGGCTCCGTGCCAGCCTGTCCTTATCTGGTCTCTTATTTTTCAGCGACAGCCACAAATCCAGATTCAAACCACCCCATGGTGGTTTGGGGCCCGTGGGCAACTTCTCGCATGGTTGCCTGCAGCTTCTCGCATGATTGCCTGCACTCACCTCCTTTCTCATTATCTACCCCGCCATCCCCACGCTGCCCAGCATGCTGCAAATACAGCCCAACACTAAACAGCATGTTTTGTAGAGTTATATTTCCTCTCACTGGCTAGAAACACAATGTCTTGTATGCATATATGCGGGTATGCTCGGGGCCCTGGTACTGTCATTGACTATGCTTCAATTGTCTCTTCAGATACCTCTTCCCCGTCAACTGAATAAAGCAGCCAGTTTATCCCAAAAGTGATATCCAAACTTTAAATATGATGAAATCTCATGCTGGGCTAGATAGTGAATCTTTTAGTAGTGGGAAGGGGAGGCTGCACAACTCCAGGGCTAGGAGCCTAAGTGGGAAGGTAGAGGAATTTTAGATGGGTGATAGTTGGAAATCAAGGACGTGTTGCTAGTTCCCCTTGTTGGTCACAGAATCCTCTGCAGGGTGTCTGGGAGAATAGAGAAAACAAACCCTGGGACCTAGCCCAGTCTGATGAAGGAGACATTATCTCTTTCCTCAAGGACTTGAAGATGGATGGGAAGGACAGAACATAAATATACATTAAATAATGTAAACAAACGTTAAAATACTTGCAGATGATAGCTAACATTAAGTTTTATTATACACCAGGTACTGTGCTCAGTGCTTTACCCATATTTACCCATTTGATCATCAGCCCTATTTTATAGTTTGGAAAATTCATCTCTTGAACACTTTGCCCCAAATTGCAAAATTCTTAGTTTGGGAGAGGTGGGATTCGAACCTGGGGAGTCTTGTTCTTGCAGGCTCTTAGTCACTACGCCACCTTGCCCCTCAAAGAAATGGTTGGTGTGACTTCAGACAAAACAACTTTGAGAAGGAGATGAATTTTAGCAGTTTTAGTGTTCTCGAAATACTTGCAATGTTATAAACAATCCAGTTTTCAAGCTAAATTCCTCTAGAAAAATAAGGGCAGGTTGGACTATTCACTAAATTTTTGCACAGAAGAAAAGGGATAAACTTTGAATCTGTTTATTCTAAACATCCTAAGACTACCCCCAGACTTCAGACATGGCTTTCAGCTGTTTAATTTGCTGGATAAATTGATAAGAATAAAAGATGGCAGCCTTGGCTGTCAATGGAATGATGGTGTTGATGGAGTGGGGAGGGCGCCACCTACTGGAGTAATAGATGGATGCATTATCTTCGTTGGGCTGACCTTTTGTGCAAAGACTGATCAATATTGTGGGTTAGTTAGAGCAGGATAAAAGGTCATATCTTCTATCACGGAAAGATCAGTGAGATCATATAAGGGGGAAAAATCCTCTCCTTGGGCCTTACATTGCACCTCTAACTTCAGCTGCAAGTTAAAATGGAAAGTCCTTGCCTGTAATGGAACGACACATGGAAAGTGTGATAACAGCAGCATACCCCTCCCAGGCAAAAAGCGAAACCTCAGGGTACTGAGCACATAGAATGTGCACTTTCTCATTAAGTAGGTCCTGCCTTGAGACAATAAATGAATGAATGCCTGTGGATTTTCTGTATTTAACTTCTTAATCCAGTGATGTGAGGCTCCTTTGCTTTCATCAAATAACCTTTATTCAGCTCTGCTTGTCAGTATGCTGACCACCACAGAAGAGAGGCAGGGAGTGCTGGGGGAAAGGGGGCTTATCCGAGGACCGATGTAATTTTTTAAAAAAAACTCCTTTTCTGGACTTCCCTGGGGGCGCAGTGGTTAAGAATCCACCTGCCAATGCAGGGGACACGGATTCGAGCCCTGGTCCCTAGTGTGGGAAGATCCCACATACCCCGGAGCATGTGTCACATGCCCCGTGCGCCAAAACTACTGTGCCTGAGCTCTAGAGCCCGCAAGCCACAATTACTGAGCCTGCGTGCCGCAACTACTGAAGCCTGTGTGCCTAGAGCCTGTGCTCCACAAGAGAAGCCACCGCAATGAGAAGCCCGCACACCGCAACAAAGAGTAGCCCCTGCTAGCCACAACTAGAGAAAGCCTGCGCACAGCAAAGAAGACCCAATGCAGCCAAAAGTAAATAAATAGATTTACTAAAAAAAAAACTTTTCCAAAGACTTTTTCAAAAGGTACATCCATTGTCTGGATGTATCACAGTTTGTTTATTCATCCACTTACAGAAGGACATCTTGGTTTTTTCCAGGTTTTGGCAATTATGAATAAAACTACTATAAACATTTGTGTGCAGGTTTTGGCATGAACACACATCTCATATGTACATGCATCCAGCAGCTGCACTTTTAGCTTAGTAGCTCAAAAAAAACCCATGTTTCTTTTGTTCTACTTGATTCACTCTATTCTCATCTAGGTTTAGTGCCTATTTGAAGAAAACAGACTTATGCTGTAATTTGTTCCAGGGGGCCCCCCACTCAGTACACACAACTCACCCATCCTGTTCTCTGTTCATGGTCTGATTATCTGATAGTCACTCTTTTCGTAGGAGAAACGAGATTTTTATTATTTTAAAATGAGGCCTGCTGTCTTCATTGTATGCTTGGCTGAATGTGGATTCTGTCCATTTTGACAGTACCTTTAATAAGATTCACACATGCAAATTCCCATCAGTGTTTGGAAAGACATTTTAACATTAATTCTGCCTAACATTAATTCACTGTAATACATTAAACTATAGATTTTAAGGTTGTTATTTAACCTTAGGAACCATGAAGTAAGATCAATGGTTTGATTGGCATGATTTGGCTTTGTTAGACTTTGTAATAAGTTGATAACAAGGAAGACCTTTCTTTTTTTTCTTTTGGTATTTCTTCTTTTTGAGAATGGTGGCTACGCTGTATGAAGAGATTTTAAACAACGCTCCTATACCTTGGTTAACCACATCTTCTGTTTCACAGAAAACAAGACAGAAGAACTAAGAAGGAAAGGCAGAAGCTCAGGAAGGGGTTAACCTGGGAAAAATTGACAAAGTTCAAATGTCTTTGATTCCAACCACACCTCAGTATTCCATGACCTTGCCCCTCTGTCCTGAGAAATCCCATGTGATCTTCTGTGGGCACAATGGGGGCCTCTAATTATGGAAACACTGGAGTCCCTATTGCACATACTTTTGTTTCATACTTTTTCCTTTTTTAAACAACTTTACTGTTATACTTTCAATACCATTCATCCAATCAATGAATTTTAGTAAATGTATACAGTTTTTCAACCATAGCCATAATGAAATTTTAGAACAAATCCATCACCCCTTGTCCTTTTGCGGTCAATCCCCACTCCCAGCCCTGGACTCAGGCAAGAGCGGATCTGCTTCCTGTTTCTATAGTTTTGCATTTTCTGGAAAATTTATGTAAATAATCATGTACCACTTTGTGTCAATTGGCACAATGTTTCTGAGTTTCAACCATTTTATTGCACATATCAGTAGTGTCTTCCTTTTAATTGCTGCATAGTATGCCGTTGTATAGATACACTACATTTTGTTTATCCATTCACCAGCTGATATTTGGATTTTCTCCAGCTTTGGGCTATTATAAATAATGCTGCTATGAATAAAAGGAAAAGGAAAAGAAAGAATGCTGCTGTGAATATTTGAATACAAGTTTTTGTGTGGACATACATTTTCTTTCTCTTTAGGTAGACCTAGGAATAAATTACTGGGTTGTGTTGTACATGTACATTTAATCTGCTGGAGATTGCCAAACAGCTTTGCAAAGTGGCTTATCACTGTAGCATATTACATTTCTACCGGCTGTATGAGAAGGTTCCAGTTTCTTCACATCCTTGACAACGGTTGATATCGTCAGTCTTTTTAATATTAGCCATTCTAGTCGGTGTTATACACACCTTGTTGTGGCTTTACTTTGCATTTCCCTTATGATTAATGATGTGACATCTTTCCATGTGCTCATTTGCCATTTGCATATCTTCTTTGACAAATGTCTTCAAATCTTCTGCTTATTTTTTTTTTTGTTCTCTTTTTATTGACTTGTAAGAGTTATTATTATTTAGTTCTAAGAGTTCACATACGTTCTGGCTTTGAAAAGATCTTTTAAAATCTTGATGAAATCCAATTTATTAATTTGTTTCTATTATAGATCATGCTATTGGTTACATTGTTTCTCCTATATTTTCTTCTAAAACTTTATAGTTTTAGATCATACATCTTGGCCTATAATCCGTTACAAGTTAATTTTTGTGGGCAGTGTGAATTTTTTTTTTGACATCTTTATTGGCGTATAATTGCTTTACAATGGTGTATTGGTTTCTGCTTTATAACAAAGTGAATCAGCTATACATATACATATATCCCCATATCTCCTCCCTCTTGCGTCTCCCTCCCACCTTCCCTATCCCACACCTCTAGGTGGTCACAAAACACTGAGCTGATCTCCCTGTGCTATGTGTCTGCTTCCCACTAGCTATCTATTTTACATTTGGTAGTGTATATATGTCCATGTGGGGGGTGTGAATTAAAGATCATCCTTTTTTTTTTTTTCCCCCATACAGATATTCTATCCTTTCTGCCATTGAATTACCCTGGCACTGTCATGGAAAATCAATTGACCATATATTTGTGAGTGTATTTCTGGACTCTATTCTGTTCCATGGATCTATGTGTCTATCTTTACACCAATATCACACTGTCTTCATTACTGCAACTTTATAACAAGTATGGAAATCACTTAGTGTAAGTCACTCAATTTTGTTCTTTTTCAAAATTGTTTTGGTTAATCTAAGTTCCGGGTTGCCACTTGTTTTTGTAAATAAAGTTTTATTGACATATAGCCATGCCTGTTCATTATGTATTTTCTATGACTGTTTTTGAACTACATTGGTAGAGATGAATAGTTGCAACAGGGACTGTGGAGACTGAAAAGCCTAAAATACTTACTGTCTTGGCCATTTAGAGAAAAAATTTCCTGGCTCCTGGCCTAGGTCCTTGCAATACCATATAAATTTTGGAATTAGCTTGTCAATTTGTACAAAACAAAGCTAAGATTTTGATAGGGATTGGGTTTAATATATAAAGCAGTTTGAGGGGAATTACCATCTTAACAATATTGTTTTCCAATTCATGAATATGGTATGTCCCCCCATTTATTTAGGTCTTCTTTAATTTGTCTCAGCAGTATTTTATGTATTTCAGTGAACAGCTATTTTACATTTTTGTTAAAATATATTGTTAAATATTTTATTCTTTTTGATACTACTGTGAGTAAAATTGTTTTCTGGATTCTATTTTCAGACCATTCATTGCTAGTATATAAAAATACAACTGATTTTATATTGATCTTGTATCCTGTGACCTTCTTGAACTCATTATTCTATAAGTGTTTGCAGGTTTATTAGTATTTTTTACATGCAAGATCATGTCATCTACAAATAAAGACAATTTTTGTTCTGCCTTTCACATCTGTAAGCCTTTATTTCTCTTGCTGTATTGAATTGGCTAGAACCACCAGTAAAATGTTGACTAGAAGTGATGAGAACAGGTATCCTTAGCTTGGTTCCAATCCTAGGGGAAAGCACTCAGTTAAGTGTAATATTACTTATAGGCTTCTTGTGGATGTTTTTTTATCAGGTTGAGAAAGTTCCCTTATATTTCTAGTTTTTTGAGAGTTTTTATCAGGAATAGGTGTTGGATTTTGTCAAATGTCTTTTCTGTGTCTATTGTTATGATCATTTTCCTTTTCCCTTTATTTTATTAATATGATGTATTGCAATGATTCTCAACTGAGGGGTTTGCTCCCTGAGGGACATTTGGTAATGGCTGGAGATATTTTTGATAAACTGGAGGTGGGGGAGAGGACGCTACTGGCATCTGGTGGATAAAGGCTGAGGATTCTGCTATACATCTTACAATGCACAACAAAGAATTATCTAGCCGAAAATGTCAAAAGTGCTGAGGTTGTGAAACTCTGGTATATTACATGAATTGATTTCTTTTGTTAAACCAAACTTGCATTCCTGGGATAAACACCACTGGGTTATGTTCTGCAATCCTTTTACTGCTGAATTTTATTTGCTAATATCTGTTAAGGATTTTTGCATCTCTGTTCATTAGTCTGAAGTTTCTTTTTTTTTCTTTCTTGTCTTTATCTGGCTTCAAATCAGAGTAATAATGCTCTTATAGAATGAATAGGGAAGTGTTCCTTCCTCCTGTATTTTCTGAGTTCATGTAGGCTTGGCGTTATTTCTTAAAGGGTTTGATAGAATTCACCAATAAAGCTATGTGGGCCAAGGCGTTTTTATGTGTGAAGACTTTTTTAAAAATTAATTTAATTTACTTATTTTTGGCTGTGTTGGGTCTTCATTGCTGCACGCGGGCTTTCTCTAGTTGTGGCGAGCAGGGGTTACTCTTTGCTGCAGTGCGCAGGCTTCTCATTTTGGTTGCTTCTCTGGTTGCGGAGCATGGGCTCTAGGCAAGCGGGCTTCAGTAGTTGTGGTGCACAGGCTTAGTTGCTCCGTGGCACGTGGGGTCTTCCTGGACCAGGGCTCGAACCCATGTACCCTGCATTGGCAGGTGGATTCTTAACCACTGCACCACCAGGGAAGCCCCTATGTGTGAAGACTTTTAATCACAAATTCAATTTCTTTACTTGATTCAGATTTTCTATTCTTTTTGAGACAGTTGTGGTAAGAATTTGTCCATTTTAAAAACATTTACAAATTTGTTGACGTAAAGTGTTCATAAGGTTCCTTTACAAATACTTTTAATTTCTGTAGGTTATGTAGTGATAATCCATCTTCCAGTCTAGATTTTGATAATTTGCACAATTTTTTTCTTGATCTAACAAATTTTCTAACTAATGAATTTTCCATTTTGTTGATCTTTTCAAGAAGCAACTACTGGTTTCAGGGATTTTTCTCTATTGTTTTCCTGGTATCTATTTCATTTATTTTAATTATGATTTTATTTCCTCTCTTGTGTTTACTTTAAGTTATATTTACTCTTTTCTTTCTAGCTTTTAAAGAAGAAAGCTTAGATGATTGATTTTATCTTCCTATATAATATAAACGTTTAAAGCTATCAACTTCCTTCTAGGCACAACTTGCTACAGCCATTGATTTTTTATATACTGTTTTTACTTATATTCAGTTCAAGATATTTTCTAATTTCTCTTGTAACTTATTTTCTGACCCATAACTTATTTAGAAATGAGTTGTTTAATTTCCAAATATTTGAGAATTTTCCATATTTCTGTTGTTGATTTCTAGTTCCATTGTACTTAGAGAACATATTCTGGGTAACTTGAACACTTTTCCATTTATTAAAACTTACTTATGGCACAGAATATGGTCTATTCTTGGAAATATTTCATGTGCACATGAAATGAATGTTTACTCTGCTGTTGTTGGGTGGAATGATCTATAAATTTCAATTAGGTAAAAGTGGTTGATAGTGTTGTTCAGATCTTCTATATTCTTACTCATTTTGGGTTTTCATGTTCTATCAACTATTAAGAGATGGGTATTTAAGTCACTGACTTTAATGGCAGATTTGCCTATTTCTTCTTGCAGTTCTATCAGGGATCCTCTTGATGAATTGGCACCTTTATCATTATGCAGTGAACATCTCTTTGACAATATTCCTTGCTTTGAAATCTTTGTCTGACATTAATACAGTCACTCCAACTTTCTTTTAATTGTGAAGATGGTATATATTTGTTCATTGTATTTGTTTCTATTGCTGCATAACAAATTACTCCAAAATTTAGCAGCTCAAAAGAACACTCTTTAATTCACAGTTTCTGTGGTGTTAAGAAATCTGGGCACAGCTTAGCTGAGTTCTCTGTCTCAAGGTCTCTCATAGTCTGCAATCAAGGTGTTGGCTGAGCTCTAGTCATCTCAAGGCCCAACTGGGGAAGGATCCACTTCCAAGCATACGTGGTTGTTGGCAGGGTTCAGATCCTGGCAGGTTGTTATTCTGAGGGCCTAATTTTTCTGCTGGCTGTTGGCAGGGTGCTTGCCTCAGATCCTTGCCACATGGGCCTCTCCAACATGGCAGCTTGCTTCATCAAAGCATGCAAGCAGAGAAATCTACTAACAAGACAGAAGTCCCAGTCTTTTGGCCTAACCACAGAAGTGACATTTCATCACCTTTGCTGTATTCTCTTGGTCAGAAGCAAGTCCCTAAGTCCAGCTCGCACACAATGGCATGAATACCGGGAAGCAGGAATCCTTGGAGGCTGCTCCATATCCCTCGAATTTGAGGTTATTATGGGATCCTTTTGAGAATGTCAGTGTTTTCCCACTCTTTTGCCTTCGCGGAGTTGGAGCTTCTTTAATTCTATGAGGTTTTTGTCATAAGTCTGTCTCTATCTGCTGGTGGCACCTTCTCTGGCTTTCCAGCACTGTTAAGCATTATTTCTGTTTTTGTATTTCTTGTCATTTCACCAAACTTTGGGGTGGGAAGAAAAATAAATAAGCTGAGGCACAGGGAGGTGAAGTAACTTCAGTGGAGTTGGAAGAGTCACCATGGTACAGGGAGAACTTTTTATATATAAGTCAAGTGACAAGCCCCTCAACAATTCTGATTGTTTTCAAATTCTCTTTTGGAAAGGGCACAGCATGTGAACAAAAATGGTCTTGGGAATAAAGGCCTTTTGAAGCCAAATCCTGCAAATTATGAAAGCTGCTCTGGGCAGTAAGCTAGATAGATACCTCAAGAGATAGATATCTTGTGTTGTGGTATTATTCAGGATCTTCTTAGTTATCGGTAATTATACCTTATATATTTAAATAAAATTAAATTAAGTAGAATAAAAATTTAACCTTAAAATAATCCAGAAAAAAAAGATAATTCTATAAAGCATTCTGGAAGATTACCCTTCATGCCATTTACAGTGTGAAGACTGCTCCTAGATCTCTCCACTTCACTTTCCCAGCATCTTTTTCTGAGACTGCTCACCCAAATTCCAGCTTTAAGATTGTAAAGTTTAAGTCACCACAATGCAAAGAAAGACCCATTCCTTATCAATAGCCTACTTTAAATCTGGTATAGACAATTTGCAAACATCTCAATCCAACACTAATTTCTGGTCTTCATTGTTTCTCTCTTAAGTGTTCTTCTGATAACAGAAGAAGGGAAGATAACGCCACATGGCCTCTTAGACACAGTCACACATTTAGGAACATTCCTCTTAATGTTTTACTCCCAAACTCCATTGTTACTAAAATTTATTGTTGCAGAACATTCCTTCACTAAGGCAGTTAATCAAGATTTAACTTGGGAGGAGTTACATGTGACCTATTTTTTCTCCTAAGAGAGGGCAGTTAAGGTACCCCCACAAATGCATCAAAAAGTGAGGTACCTTCTTGTAGACATTTTATAATATAGCATGGTTTCTCAAACTTGGTTCTTGGATTCCTTCTGTATTCACTTACTCTGTAATCTTATGAATGATATATCTATAATGAATGTCCAAATTAAAAAACTAATACACACTTTCTTGTTTCCTATTATCAGAATGTATTCATCATTTATTTCAGGAAAGCACAGAGATCCTCCTTTGAGTTCTAAGTCAGATTATTATTTTTGAGGAGACACTGACACCCCAGTGTTAAGTGATGAGCAGTTATTAATATCCATGGATAATATTCTTTTGATAGCAGGAAGAAACATTAAAAGAATACAACATATTTAATAACTAAAGTTGGTACTTTAACCAAAGTATTTGCAACATTCTTAGTATAGTTGAAAATCATGACTGCCAGGTTTTTTTGGCTTGTTCTCTACATCTATTTCTAAAAAGAATATAGGCCTATATTAAGACAGAATTTGACGTTCTTTCACCTTTATTTTACATTATATTTTACTCACTTTATTATGACTATTAAGAAAAAGTTTTGATCATAACCTACTTTTACCTCCATCGTATTACACTGGAATTAAATCATATAGAAAAATAATTTTTATTAATATCACCAGATGTATCAACAGCGTGATTTATTTTTAGTTACGTAATGAAAAAAATACTTGGGTGTAGATTTTTTTTAAACTGATAAACTTGCAATTAATGAAATGGTCATTAAAAGATTTTCAGGTTTTGCTTTTTTTTTTTTCCTTTTTATAAAAATCAGTATTTAGAATTTCACAGTGAAGAGGTCCTAAATTTCTCATACAACATGAAATTATATAAAAATAGAAGACATACACATCTTTAACTCTTTAATCCTTTGATTAAGCAGCAAGCATATCACTCTTCCAGGCCAAACACTGCTTAAACAAAAAAGAAAAATAATGACGTGCAAAATATTTACAAAATATGCAAAGCACACAATAAAGACATCTCACTATATACATGTGTCATATTACTAATGAAGCTAAGATTTTTCTACTGTGTGCTCTAGTGTACGTAAATCAAATTACAGCACATCCCTCAGATACAGCACCTTTGCCCATGGTTGGGATAGAATGGATTTTAAATGAATCACAATATACTTAACAGCTGGACAGACGCTGGTGCTGACCAACTTGACTCACATATCCCACACACTGTATACTGAAGGTCTACTGACAAGAGACAAGACAATAGAAGCTGTATAGTATGCACATATGCAAGACAATCTAAATACTTTAAAAAATGCTTTAGATATTTTCCTTTAAGATATATAACTGTCCCCATGGCTATTAAAGTAAAAATAAGTATAAATTCTTGAATATTAGGAATTTTAAATCATAAGGTGATCCAATGAGAGAGAAAGAACACATCCTGGAAAAAGTTTTAGATTATGCCAGAACTTAAGGTCGTTATGGAAAGAAGTGGTCTAAACTTCAAAATTAAAACTAATCAATGGATTTAAGTCAATAGCTCGTTAACACTTTAGAGCCAAAGGTAGGGACTACCCAATATTGGGGGAATATATGACATCTCGAAATATAAACTAGGGCCTTTGATGTTGACCATTTCGTGAAATAGTTCTAAATGTGAGAATGTGAATGTGCAAACATTTAGCTTAAGTTCCACTAGTATAGCAATCTAAGAGATCTGTCCCTTTGCACAGGTCATGATTCCAATATGAAATCACTGTATCAAAAATATTAGTAATACATTGTTGAAATACTATCACTTGTAAAATATTCTTTGTAGGTGCTTAATGATTATGTGTTGAATTAAGAAGACTTGAAATTATTTGTTTCTTTATAAAAGGGGTCTCAGCATTTTAAGTTAACAGCACAATTGTGACAATATACTGATACATCTTTGGATAACACAGAACAAATTCTTAAATTTATTTTATGAAATAATGTCGATGATTTAACCCTAAACCAAACCCAGAAGTACAGGTCAGCTGCAAGGAATACACAAATGCATCCAAATAGTACAATAAAGATTTATCAAGAAAACATCCTTTATATTAAATACAGACCATATTAATAAGTCTGACGGCAATTTAAAGTTCAGAACCTAAACACAAAAAGGGTACTGTAAATAAATGCTTCCATAATCACTATCTCCACATAACTGACAAAATATAATTCTCTTCTAAAGTCCCCAATGTAGGCAACTACTAGTTAAAAGCAATAGCATTTAGAAAGATTAAAAAAAAAAATCAAAATTAACTCCATTTTCAAGGAACTTAAAGACACTGTACTTTAACAGATTAAATCCTCATTTATATGTAAAATTATTATTCCGATCCTCTTACTACTGCAAGATGGCAAGTCAATGACCTTTAAGCAAGGACTTTGCACTAGGACCCCTAAACTGTGTGTTAAAGAGTTAGCAGGTTCAGTACATTCTTTGTGGGTTCATATAATTGCTTTGCAATTGATTAAATTGCTTTCTTTTAAAGGAATATATTTAAATTCCTTTAGGAAAAAAAGCAAGAGTTTTTGAAAAAAGGGATATGCAGCTATAATTTCTTAAATATGCATTAAATGAACATATGTCAAAATCTGAAATGCAGGCTATCTATTCTTGCACTCCTAACATAGGAAAATGTTAAAAATTAAATTAAAGAAAAAAGAGAAAAAGTCGAACATCCTTAACTTATGAAACTTAAGGAGTTTTCACAATTCCTAAGTCAATATTCCTGTACTAAGAGCCTTGACTATGAAGAGGCAGGAATATAAAGATTCTCAATAAAATAAATACAGTAAAAACAAAACAAAAACCCTCGGTATATAGAATACTTAATCTCTTTTCCTTTAATGAGATCATGTCGCTGAATGTATACTCTAGAAAGGAGGCTAACTGTAGGCTTTCTGTTGTATAACATTTCAGTTGCGTGAACTAAAAAATTTCTTAGGCATCTACTTATGCTAGCCCACTGCCACAGAACTAGTTTGCAGCCTCAGTATCTAGGAAGGATTATTCTTTCTTCTTTTGCATCAGTCAGGTGAGCACTGGTATAATGATGGGGTGAAAAGTTACTGCAGCTCTGTCCAATTTAATCTTAGTGCAGTGAGGACTGTGAATCTGTCTGAATTCCGATAAGTGATGGTGGCTGTTGACCACCAACTGTGGACAACACTGGTCTTGGGTTTAGACGGGGTGGCATAGAATTAGCAGGGCGAATGAGAGGTGGTGGAGGCTGATTTAAAGTTGGCCGGGGCTGGATGAACCGAGCCTGCTGCTGGAGTGGAGGAGGCTGCCGGTGAAGAGCAGGGGCAGCAGGCAGTGTTGGACGAAGAAGTGGTGGAGGCTGGTTCAGAGTGGCAATGGGGGCTGTTGGTGTTGGAGTGGATGATGGGGCAGGAGGTGATGGACCCAGAGTCCGAGGAGCCTGTGGGGTCTGTGCCTAGAGGTGAAGAAACAAAAATACACGTATGAGATGACAGTTCCTAATGAACTTAATACAATATAGTTTGGGCTGTCACAGGAAAAACAAAACAAAACAAAAACATAACACCAGTGTTTTTTGGAAGCACAAGCTTCTTTTATTTTAAACAAAACAAAACAAAAAACCAAAAACCGAAAAAGCAACGAAGCTACCAAACAGGCATCTTTATTAGTAAACAGCTTAACACTGGAAATAAAAATAAGACTATGAAAGAACAATACACTCTCCATTCTTCAAGGATCAGAACTTAGCATGTCATTATGACTTAAGAGTCACGAGAGATGCACCACTGAGTAAGTGTATTGTCAACCTTTCATGCTCATTTAGCTAGTCCTCTGACAAATTAACCTTACAGAACACCACACAAAATGGTGATTCCTCAACTCATATTAGCTCAAATTCCATACACAAACACACCTCCTCTTCTTCATCAGTGCTCTTCCCTGATGGCACATTAGAAGCACTTTTTGTCTCCTCCCCTAAAGTAGAAGCATCACCATTAGAAGCCTGGGTTCCTTGTTCTGCTTCCCACTCCTGCAATACCTCCTCTAAGTTAAACCGACGCCTGTAGTTTACAAAGAAGTTCTTCACTTGGCCAACAGTCTTGTTGCCAATTACATCTGCAATAGCTTGAAAATCTTTACCATATTTGCGGACACCTGGAAGGCAAAGTAAATAATACACCTGTGAAGGATCAATAAGGAGAGCTGTGTGTACTATACATCATGCACACACACAAGATACCAGCAATGAAAATCCTTTCTGATAAACTCTGCTCATTTCTCAATTCTGAGATAGAGGCTAAGATATCAGGGTCACAGATGAAAACTATCAATTATGTCATTTCATCGAGCCAGCCACTTGCCTTCAACTGAACAATCAGAAACTTACCATTTTTTACATACTCAGTTATTTTCTCCAATCCTCTCTTGAACTCTCAAATACAGTCCATTTATTGTAAAGCATTGAATTCTTTGTTCCATCCTCAATTCCACATTCATTTATTTCCCTAGTAGCCAGTCACCTAAATTTGAGCAACACCGTTTGTAAACAAAACTGGATGGGAACGAACCATCTCTTTTATCCCCTCAATGGACTGAGTGAGTAGTCTTAGGGTTCCCCCATTAAGAAAAGCATTGTAATTTTGGTCTTAACACCAACTTCAACATAATTACTTGCCTATCTTACCAGGTACCAATGAAGAGAAATGAGATAAGAATTTAAACATAAAAAGCAGGAGAATCATCACAATCTGATGGACAAAAAAAGGGGAAACTATTTTTCAGAGTTTGTTGGATTTTAACTCACCTAACAGTTCTAAGGACTGTATATATGAAGGATTCCTAGATATGCTCTGTAGCCTAAAGAATTAGGGTATAATAGTGACTACTTGTAGATACTTGTGCTTATCATCACTACCTTAAATTTAAGAAGGATTGTACATTCAGTTATTAAAAAACCTAACTTCCATAAAATTATGGAAATTTTATTAAATGAGGGATAATATTTGATTTATGAACTTGAGATAGTCAATTACGCTACAGAGTTTAAAGTGAGTTTATATACTCAGATGGACAATAATTTGCTCTTAAGGGAATTCTAAAAGAAATTCACTGACTCATTCTAGAAAGAGATGCACTTAGCTCAAAATATAAAAGCTGTCAAAATTTTTATTTTACAATTTGATAACTGCTTTTTAAAATACCAGAAAACAGTAACTCATTAATTAGAGATGATAAAGGAGAAAAAAAATATTGATGTCTATGATATTAAAGTTTGTAGTTTAACCTAAGCAGCCAGAAATACAGGAATTTAGATAAACTTAACATGTATACAATCACACATAAGAGAATAATATAAGGACATATTAATACCCCAGCAGAAATGCTAGACATATTCTTACTGATAGCTATTTGGGTGATACACCTATTACCTAAAGCACCAGCATGATATAACTCCTGTTCTTAAATTCTGTGCTTATTTTTTATTGAAAACTTGGGAGTAAGTATCTCTTGCTACATTCAACTTGCTAGGCTTGACTCTATGGGGAGTTCCTTCCTCTTAGAGCATTTTGGGTAGGAGGCCTGACATTATTAAGCTATAACCATATCCCATTGTTAATACAGAGTTTTGGGTTTATAAACTATGCTCATTTGCTCTGTTCTCAAAGGGAAAGACATATATGCATGACAACAAAGTAATAATGATACTTAAACACTACTGATAGTATTTTATTTTATATTCTTTTACAATATAAATGAATTTATATTCTCTTAAATCCATGAGCTGATTTCCAGTTTGAACTTCATAACTGAGTATAAATTCTAATGGTGACTAGGTTCCACCAAGGGTTTATCTGGCAATAAGAACCCAAGGTCATTTCGTATGAAGAATTACTGCTGCATACTCAAGTACTTCTCTACTACTTGTACTTTGGAAAACAGCAACTCAACTTGAGATGACTGCACTGAAAAACAGATACTAATTGGAAATCACACACAGTGTTCTACCAGTGTACTAATTTTCATGATGGATATTTAATTTACATTCTAGAAATGTCCAATGCTACTGAATACGTGAGCTTAGAAATGAAAACCTTAAATAAATCTAGGATTAGATCTGCTATATTCATAGCAAGAAGTCACATTAAGAGTAACTCTTGACTCCAAGTCTGACAATATTACAACCCTCTGAACACCCATTTGTTTAGCAAAATATACTCTAAAACCTACCACTAAGCTGTCCCCAAGTCTAACTCCACTATATAACTGTCCCCTCTTCTTCTGACTCTATTTTTTTTTTTTTTTGGTCTTCCACTTTATTTTCTCTTGCTCCATAGACCTTGTCACTAATATTGTTGCATTTCCAGAATTGCATGCCCCCAAACCAAAACTACTTCCTATAAGAACTTTAGTTTACCCAGACACTTTGGATTTTCTTCAGTTCACCTAGGTTCTGAGTCACCTAGGTAAGTTTATCATTAACTTGTGTATGCTAGTCTCATATCAACTACTTTGCAAAGTCTTAAGGCTCAGACCACACTGTAGACTTCTGTAGTCTGGCTAAGGATCTCAATCATGTCCTGAGAATAAGTGGGTCCAGATATTAATGTCTTTAACCTGCAGGATGGCTGGGCCGGGTCTGGAAGAGCTAGAGTTCCTTGGCAGTCTCCTCTGGACAAACAATAGCCTCATCTGTCTGCCTCAGTGTGTTATGAAATTTTTCATAATTTTCTCTGTGTTCCGTGATGTGAAAAAAGTTGGAAAGTACTGTCCTATGGAATACAAAGTACCACCAGCATTACTACAACGCAGAGTACAGAGGAAGTGCTCAGGAAATACGACTGATTTTTCTCCTCCATAGGGCTTCATTCTATTATTCTTCCCAAGCTACAAGAGTCACATATGGCTGACTTCTTTATCACTTTCACATTCCCAGTGACCTTGCACATTTTGGCTAGAAGGTGGAATTCTTAAGCTCTGTACTATGGCTGATAACTAGTCAAACTCTAGTGAAACACCAAATGAAGACTTAATGGGACTGACTCCTTCCGATGAATCCCCAGGCAGGCTTCTGGAGGTCGGCCTCGCAAGGTAGTGGTGCTGAGCAACCATCTTTAACAACCTATGATATCAGAGCTACTTTGTTACAACTCGTACCTGAGGAAAGGGTGGTCCATTCTTTTTCCACAGTTTATAAAAAATGAGGTCCATCATATCTCATATTATATCCCTCATAAGAATTGGTGCTAGAATGACTTAGGAAGTTCTTACTACAAAACTTGAAATTTCTCCTTCATTTTCATCATTAAATACTGCAGGTATGAGAATTTTGCTATCCTTTAAAGAATGTTCACCTTGATAAAAATTCTAGGCACAAAAAACACATAAAATGGGAATGCTAATATTAATGACCTTGAAAATCCAAATTTGTATTCTAGTGAAGGATCAACTTCTCATGGATTTCTTCAATAAACAGATTTTTTTTTTTTTTTTTTTTTCTGGTACGCGGGCCTCTCACTGTTGTGGCCTCCCCCCTTGCGGAGCACAGGCTCCGGATGCGCAGGCTCAGCGGCCATGGCTCACGGGCCTAGCCGCTCCGCAGCATGTGGGATCTTCCCGGACCGGGGCACGAACCCGTGTCCCCCGCATCGGCAGGCGGACTCTCAACCACTGCGCCACCAGGGAAGCCCAATAAACAGATTTTTATGGTCTGAATTATATCCCATATCACAGGCTGAATCAATAAAGTAATACTGTGAGACAATAAGATAGCACAACTATTCCTAATTAGTAACTCTATTTCCTTATGTGATATACTATCTCTATCACTTTTGATTGACAATTCACTAAAGGTATCAAAAAGTAAACAAGTTAAATCATCTAATCACTCATTATCTCATCATGAAATAACAAATAAATGTAGAATACTTTTTAAATCTCTCTAAAACAAAACAAAACAAAGATTAAATCTCTCTCACTCCTCCTGAAGATATAAAAGGCTTAGGTCCATCTGAACCACGGTTTTAAATTAAATTTGTGACCTTTAGGGCAAGAGGTCAGTTTTCAAAGGTGAGTGGGAAAAAACTTAAGAGAACCCCAGAAGAGGGAAATTAAATATTTCCCACGGAGAGGAAAAAATTGTTTTCAGTAAAATTTCTAAATTTCATTTCAAAGTTACAGTGAAACAACATGGCTTCTACACTGGCAGATGAAACCGTATAATCTTTATAATATATACTTTTAAAGTTTTGTTTGGGAATTAATATAAAAATATAACTCATTAGGATATTGTGTTATCATTATTTTATTTTCCAACCTGTGTTCTATATTACCCAACCAAAAAACAATTTGTATTTTTAGAGCTTTGGGTAGTAAAATAGTAAGTTCAGGAGCATTTGTAATATGGTGTTTCCCAATTCTGGACATGGTATTTAGAAGTTTTTTTACTTTGACAGAAAGGATATCATAAATCTGCTTTCAGTACGTTTAAAAAGTTATTTTTAAAATCTTATTTTGGACTCCAAAAAAAACCCAAAGCCAATATTACAGTGACAAGCTACTTCTAGATATAGGTAATGAAAATTTGGGGGAGATTTTTTCCTGCTTCTTGCACAAATGTCTTAAAGTGAGCATGTACTTAGTATAATTGGGAAATATCAATTTTTCAAAAATCTATTTTTGAAGTAAGAATACAGTGACATCTAGAAACTCCAAGGATATGGTTCTTTCCTATCAATAAGAGGTTAATTTTAAACTCAAACCATTCAGGAACATGCATTTCTTTTCACCTCCTGTAAATCTTGTCAAGAATTCCTAGTAAAGAAGGTAAAAAAGATATCAACAGCAGTGGGACAGTGATTGGTGCATCTGGGCAATGGCTAAAAGTCAAAATCATATATTCTCTTTGCAATGTCTAGCCTTTCTCTTCTGAAGCTTCCCATCTTCTTGCTACAAGTTAAATTCCATCCTCAAAATGCTGGGAATTTTGAATCATTAATTATCTGAAGCAAGTGCATCAGAGGGTTGACAATTATACTTTTGGGCCTCCATTCTTGTGATATCAGTTATAACAGAAGAAACTCTCTAATGCAAACAGATAACTTTCAGATGGAAATGTATGAATCTATCTCCTCCTCCTTTTGATCATTCATGTACTGAGGATCATGTAAGGATCGTTACAATCCTTATGCCTTAATCAATAGCCAAATCTCTTTCCCCCCCCCCTACGTTAGGGACCATTCTAGCTTTTTTTAAAGTAGGAGATAAAATTAGGAAGAAGACAATTTCTAGACTTGCAACTTCATTGCTCCTAAAAAGGAATGAATGTATAAACTATAGGGAGAGAAGGTAAAATTTTTTTTTTTTTTGAGAAGGTAAAATTTAACTGTAAGCATAACTCACTTGAACACAGTTCTGTCATTTCCTATTTTATATGAGAAGGCAAGTAATATATAAAAAAAAAAACTAAAAATTAAAGTTGATGCCTTGATAAAATTAGAAAAATTTTTTGTTGTTTATCCTAATATAGCACAAATATTGTAGTTGGGAAGCATATTTTTTTGTTTGTTTTTTACCACTAATGACTAAGAAATGAATACATTTAAGAGGAGACATAAAATAAAAATGTCAAACATTGTATACCATGCTTCTGCTCCTATACACTTTAAAAAGCAGATGTTTTGCACTATCATCTAAATGTATTGTTACTTTTTGAAAACAGTAATAATTGTTCCATTTTACATAAAAAAATACACCTAGAATCTAATTCTTTTCTTAATTCTTGCTTAATAAGGAATGTTTATCATATGAATATCAAGACTGATTTTAGGATAATTTCTAAAAGCACCACAGATTAGAAAAAAATATTTATATATATGACATAAGCTACAAACAGGGGTATTTCACCATTAACACAAATATGTGAAGACTATAACTGGTCTTACTGTTAACTAATTTGTTATAATAGAAAATTTAGATACTCAAAGCTGAAACAGATTACAGAAATTGTAGAAATACCATTCTTGGTAAGTATTTTAAGAGGATTAAATTAAATTAAAGCAGCATTTATAATATCCCACTTGGGGACTCTCGAAGAATGCTACTGAAGTTATAACATAGTTAGAACTAAAATCAACATAATAAAGTGATAGATTACACAAGTAAAAGCAGACATTCCTATCTGGTCTGAGCATGATTTTCCCCCCTTCCAAATAAGGGAGAAAGAAGGGGAAATGGCTTATTTATTTATTTAAATATTTGTTGTTAAAATAATATTTATTTACAATTTAAATGGCTAGTACTTAGTTAACAACAATATGAGCAGATGGAAGTGGGAAATACATATTTAAGCCCTAGGAAATGATCTTAATATACTTATTTGGTTTTCAGAATTACAACAAAAAGTTTATTTAATAGTAGTTATAAATCTCACTCGTGACACTAGAGTCAACATTTCTCTCTCTAGGTCACTGTAATGGTCAACTATGAGCAAGATAAAATAAAGCATTTAACAAATGAATGTCAAATCAGAATCTATATGTAAAATGTCTTGAATAGACAGTTCTATATAAATTAAAACATGTTAGTATCAAAACATAAATGATTTGAAACTGAAGTGGCCAGAAGAATAATATCATATAAAAGCTTATCATAAATAAAGATTAAAAAGAAGAAGAAAAAACCAAAAACAATTACCTGCTAAGATAAGTACTTCTGGATTACACATGTTAAAATAAAAAGTGCAATTATGTACCTTAACCACACTGAGACTCAGGTACAGGTGACATTACTATACAATTATACTGTTTATAAGACACACTTTTGAGTATTATATAAATACATGGGCACATGAAGCAAAGATGGTACTTTTTAATTCTCCCTAAAATAACTATTTTGGACACAAATAGCTTAGCTTTGTTTTACTTTATATAACAAAAACAAAAACAAAACCCAAAACAAAACCCTAAAAACTCAAAGTGAAAATAAAAATTTCCCACACAGAGTCAAAATAAATATTTAAATAAAAACGAAGACATTAACATACTAAGAGAGTGCTTTCAAAATCCTAAGAACATGAATCTTTCCATACAAATTGCTCCATTAGTGTAATTTATTTAAGGACTACTTTTTAAACATATGACACTGAATATCCCTCAGGAGAGAGGAAATGTTTGATTATTTCTATAAATACTCCATTCTTTTAATATTTATAAGCTGAAATAATGTCCACATATATAGCTCAACTCCATATGTAAATCTTTCCATTGTCCTTCTCTTGAATGCAGCTTTTCATAATATCCAACTCAGCCATAAGATTCAATGGATCCTACCACTTAAAGGAGTACTGTAGAACAATATCAAATCCTGATTCTGTACATATAGAGAAAGATTAACCCAGACTTCCTAGCCGATTCTCTTAAGAAAACCATTTCACTGGGATAATTTCTTATATGAAGAGTACAGGATTAGTATACTAACCTTTAAGCAATGAAATACTGGAAGACGGGGTTAAATTCTATAGGCTACTCTGATGAAGGGAAACAGTCAAACCATCAGTCAAACCAATGCCTACTCAAATACCTATGTTAGAGCCATAAGACATAATTCTAAATAAATATGAGACAGACATTGAAAATACTAATTTTTTAATCAAAAATTTAAATTGTCAGTTTTTAGTTTTAAAACAGCTATCACTGAACATTATAAACTAATTAAACTTTTTCTGACTCACTCAGAAACTTAATTCTACAATTACAGATGTGCTCAATGCACATCCAGCACCCTGCCTCCATCAAATCAAGTATTTCTATTTATGAAATGACTGTATACCAAAGGGAAGGCTGACATTATCCTGTTGGCACCCTCCTGTGACATTTTCAAGTCACACTGGGTGAGTAATTCTTACTCTAATTCAAACTGCAGAGTCATCTATTATCAATCTTTAACTACATTATTCTCATATCCGAATGATACTTGCACAACATTTGTGAGTTAAATATTTTCTCTATGTTTGAATACTTGGAACTATTTTTAAAGGTATATGTTTCACTGGGGTCCAACCCTCTTATAGTAGTTAACCTAGACAAAAAAGCTATTAGTGCTCAATACAGAGGGCTCAGCCAGGAAGAAACAAATTGTAAACCAAACTTAAATCACACAATCAGTCCTGCAGATAGTTCATCTTGAAAGGGAAAAAAATCTACAACACTGAATTAAAACATACAATATGCCCTTCTTTAAGTAATTCAAATACAAGAAAATCTAAGATTATAGTGCTTCCAATTTGCCCATGGGTATTCATATTACAAAAAGTTTTCTGCCATACAATTCATACAACAAAGCATTCTTATAAATAGTGCATTTAAAATTGTATGTGTATATACATATATCTTAAGTCTCTCTTTTGTATAAATAGACATATTTAAAGTCAGGTTTTGAAGCATTCAGTGGCATATCTCTTAAGTAAGTTATGGTACCCTGAAGGTAAAGCATATCATTAATATTTTCAGTACCTGACATTTATCAAATACAGAGTAATCAGGGAAACCAGAAACATAAATTAGTTTATGCTTTAAGTAATGAGTTATTGACTGATACAGTAAGAATGAACCCAACTGCAGGAATACTGAAGTAGAGGCACGGAGAGACCATGACTTGTTCAAGCTTGTCACCACCATCATTTATTTAGTGCTGAGAATGCATTACATGCTGTTCAGGACCCAAAATGCACACAGGCTCAGTATGTCACATCCACAAGTACAAAACAGAATTCATGGTCACCAGGACTTTGTGGTGAACACAAGACCCCTTTCTTGATCCATTTCTAAAGGAAGGGAAGAACTATGGTAGTCACCTTTCATGACAAGTTAAATAATTATTAACAACAGTAACTGCTTATCTTTAATATACCTTGCACTGCTAGAAGCTGCTCCTCTGTGGTCCAACGGGCATTAATTTTCTGATTTGACTACAAAATTAAAGAGAAGTTTCCTAATGAGGATATGAAGACAGACATTTTTCCAAAGTGCTTATTTTTTTTAAACTTTTCACCAAATCACAGACAAGAGATTACTAAAACTCTGATTTATGAGGATTTCATTTTTATAAGAATTAAAAAATATATTCTGAATTACCTTTTACCAACACAAAAAGATAATGAAAGGGAAATGTACCATTTTGGGAGAATGAACAACATTCGCACTTATACTCTAGGCAGAGATATCAAAACTGAGAAAATCTATTAATCGCCTATTTTCCAACTACAATGTTCCTATCATACGTTGCAGATGTTAATTTTAGCCTAGTTTTAAACATTTAAGAGACTTCGTTTTCTTCAGAGAAGGATGTGACTCTCTCTAAAATTTCTTCTCTTCATATTTAGATTAAACCTATCCTTACTCCATCAAAAACAGTGTTGCATAAATTACCATAAAACTGTAGATCAGGCCTATGCCCTAAAATACTTCATTTCTAAAGCAGAGAGTGACCCACTGTAAGAATAGATTTCCCCCCCAAGACCTCCTACATTCTTTCCAGTATTTTTGTTTAACAAATTTCTAAGTTTAAGATTTTTACTATGGCAGCATTACAATATCAATTAAACAGCTAACCAAATTTCACTAGTGTATACCCACTGCTGAGTAATCAAGAACCTTTGGCAGTAGATGGAGGGACAGAAATAAGTATACCGGCTTACAGAGGTTTGCAGTAGAAACTGCCCAGATAAAGTGGCCAATGTAATACACGCACATGCTGGGCAAAACAGTAACAAAGGCTTCCTCTGAGAAGGGTGTTTAGGTCTTATCTCACTTGTAGTCTTAGCAATAAGAGTTTCCACAGTACACAGCGGTTCTGGGTAACACCAACTTTCTCACCATGAGTGAAGAGGTATAAGCAAGCATTTGGAAGAAAGAATGAAACAAAAATTCAAAAAAAAATTAGGAGAGAAGAAAGAAAAAAGTTAAAAAAAACACCTATAGTAAAGGAGGAAAAAACCTAAAACACAAAGCACTGAATTCCAGATGATGAGATTATAAAGGGATAGCAAGGCAGGCCAGGCAAAGCCTGGATAAGCCTCCAGATTAGGATACTGGTGATAAGGTAAAGGAATAACAGTAAACAGGCAAAGAGAAAGAGGGGAAATAGGACATACAGAAGCAGTAATAAGGGTGAACCAAGGCTAAAAAAGTGAAAAGAAAAAGAAGATGACAGAGGAAAAACTAGCAATTAATCCCCCAAGAGGAGTAACAAGAATGAAGTAGGAGCTAATATTTGAGTTAATACCCAGGCAATCTGATGCTACCGTGGCTGTGACAGGTAGACAGAAGAGGCCCTTGGTACCCAAGGATAATTGGTACTGGAACCTATTTAAAACAGGTCCAAATATTTCAGAGTAAATGGTTAAAAAATAAAGGGTTGATTGTAACTTGATCTGAAATATGAAACTAAAACTTAGGAAAATTAGCTCATTAAAAAATAGTCACTGATTCCACTTACATGCTTTAATTTTATTTTTTGGCATACCTCTTCTGACTATACAATGGTATAACATTCTCTAGCTTTGCAATTTACAACATGAGCATAGCATATAGGCTATTTTTGTTTTGAAGACTTCAACAAATTTCTCTTGATTCTTTGAAACCCCTCTTAATTCTTTGTTACTCAAATTATTCTTTTTTAAAGTGCTTGTCTCAGTCACCATCCTCTTTTTTTCCATTGTTAATTCTGCTAGATACCCATTTGTCAACAATTTTGCAAATGATTAAAGTCATTCTCATGTACTTTCATAGACTTCATGAAGTTTCACATCTTTTGCAAGGCTTACAATTTCATTTTGTATTTGCACTGTATTAGCAAGAGAGTAACAGAGAAGGATGTTGCTGTGATGGACGGGAAGGACAACAGCTAGAGTTAATTAGGGAGAATTGGTGAATAGAGCCTAATTTTATAGGTGCTCAATTCATTAGTGAATATTTTCTTATTTGGCAACTTTTGCTTCTCCATGTATCCCTTAGATTAATGAACATTTGGATACTAAGGATCTCTTGTAATACTACATCGCAAGTTGTTCTTAGGATTAAAGTTAGGATACATGTAGAACATCTAGCACAGTGCCTTAGCAGCAGAAATTGATCAATCGACGTTTGTTAAACCTGAAAGGCATAAACTGGAGGAAAAGGTGTCGTTAGTGAAAAGAGAATAAAAGGTGAAAGAGAAATAACAAGCACTATGAAGACTTATTTATCAGTTTACAAGCATATCAGGAGATGGGAGGAAGACGAATAACTATTATTAAAATTAAAAAGTACAGAGTATACTGGGGATTCAAAGATGAGGGGGAAAAGTCAAAATGATTAGAATAGGGAAAATGGAAAGTTGAAGGGACTGGAGTCTGAGGTAGGTTTAAGAATAGAAGTTTCTGAAAGGCAAAAATGAGAAGAAGGCGTACCATGACAGGGAACAAGAGAATTTTTGCCAGGAAGAAGTGATAAATAAGCCTGGAAGGTTGGTGATACTTAACTAAACCAAAATACAGTAAGGACCACTTTTGGAAGTGCCATAAAAACCAAGGTTGATGAGTTCATACTAGATTTAATAAGCAATTGTGCTGGCCGGGGGGTGGGGCGGTAAGGAGCAAGGGGAGAAGGGTAGGATTATGAGCAGAGTAAGACTTTAAGCCTAGAAAGCTGGGAGAAGGGTGATGCTGTTAAGGATTTAGGATTTGGGAGATGTGGGAAGGCAAGGCTAAGATGAGGAATTTAACTTGGGATACACTGAAAAAAGGTATTAGGCAGGAGGCTAAAACAGATTCATCTATTCAAACACTTTTTTTTTAAGTGTCTGGAAAATGTTTATGAGGGAAAACAATGGAGTCATCTTACTAAAACCAGCCTGTGAATTTTTTTGTTTTTTGTTTTCCTCCCAAAATTACTCTTGAAATGTTCTTACAAAGGTAGCCACGGAGACAGGCACAGTCTCTCAAAAAGTCCACATAGCCAATTATTCCTCCAGCATTGGAATGGGCCACTAGTTTCTCAGTTAAATCCCAGATGAAGCCTGTGGCTCGAATTTAGGCTCGAATTTAGGATAGTACTGAATGAAAAATATAAATACTTATTTAAATACTAGAATATCGCTCAGTTCAAGGAAATGCTCAGGAGGCATATGGAAGCTAAAACTGACTAAAGGAATGGTGGATTTACAGTTTCCAGCTCGTAACTGCTCACTCTGGGGTATACACTCAATAAATGGAGTTTAGGCAGAATTGCCAGTACTACTGCATTTGCTATTACTAAACATACTCTTTTTTATTTGGCTGATAGCTATGGTTGAATTTATGTCATTTAAATGTACATATGATATGACTTTAATATAGCAAAGTGATGAGACTGTATATTTCCAAACAGAAGAGAAATGCATTCTGAGGATAAAAATTTGGAGAATGTCTCTATTTATGTAGAGAAAGAAAAATTACGGCTGAGAAGGGAAAATAATAGTTATAAAAGAGAACATAACTTCTCAAAAGTTAGAGGAAGAAGGAGGTCATCACTATGTGAAGGGCTCAGAAAAAGGCAAGGGAAATGAGTTAGAGCTGTGGAATTTGGTCATTAGCACCAATATTAATCTTTAAGAAGATGCTTCAGTGGAAAAATGCAGAGGGGGAGTTGAAACTGTATGGAATTTAAAAGTCTATGTGTTACAAAATGGAAACAGTGGAAGAAAGGGAACATTACAGGAGAAAGAGAATCAACATTTAAAAAATACAAAGGATTCCTTTAAGTTACTGATTTTTATATTTTAGACCCAAGAAACTTTGGTAGAGATTTGTTTAACTTAAGGAAAGGACAACTAGACTATATCTAGGAATCTAAAACTGTGTGGTAGTAATGGTGAGCTATGAGGTACCACTGAGAATATTCTTTTGCAGCAAACCCCAGTCTGAAATACTGTTGTTTTAAAAATAATAAAATATTAATATAAAACAATCCAGTATATAATAGTAACGATGATAATATAGAAGGCCCCAAAGAGCCATCTAGAACAATCTATGACATCCTTCGTGAATTCAGCATCTTTACTACATCCTTCCCCTGCTAAACTGTCTTCACATCTTTCCCATTTTTGTCAGTAGTGGATTCATACTACCTCTGACTTGGAAGAGTTAGAAAAGGTCACCGCTACTCAGTGTTGAAAATTCCATCCAACATCCATAATGAAAGGATGTCACACACCTATGCATGAAAATACCCAGACTGGGAAATTTTTAGCTTCAAAAAGCACTCCTTTTTCAGTTTCTTCCTTCCTAGATTCATTAATCTCCTTGCCCCCCACTTACCTCCTCCCACAACAAATCAAAGCATAACCAAACATACCACCGCTCCCCACAACACTCTCACATACTTTCCAGGAGATACAGTAACCTCTACTTTGCAATGTTCTCTAGATTTATCACTTGCTGTCCATTCCTACAACTAATACCTGACACTACCCAGTACCCGTTTACCATTTACTTTATCACTCACATGCTTGGTATTTTAGCAGCTCTAAAGTTTCTAATGTATCTTGTAAAACACTGCCAGGATACCTTTTCCAAAATAAAAATTTTGCATTACATCCTTCCTAAATTGAAGAAGCTATAGGGCCTTTCCATTTGACTTAATTTAAAAGGCAAACTTCTCTTCCTAGCTTTCACAAAGACTTTGTTTTCACAGTGTTCTTGCCCACTGACCTCTATCACAAAGAAGTCCCTGTTAAACTCAACCTCATTAACATCTCTCATACACCCTGTGCATTCATCCTCTGCAACCAAGTTTGCCTTCCCAAGTAGACAATATGCTTCTTGAGAAAACATTGTTTTATACTTCCACTGAATTCTCAATAGTAATTAGCACAATAATGAGCACATAAGAAGTGCTCAGGGAATATCCAGTGCTTTTATTTTTCCCCACTGTATTTATATTTTGAATGTACTGCTCAACACCAAATCATTGTTCACGTTATTCCCTTCACCTGCCCTTTTTGTATGTGCAAAACTCCTACTCATCCTTCAAACTTCAGCTGAAACTTCCCCCTCTAGGAAGTCCTCCCTGATTACCCTAGCTGGAATGAATAATAGCCACTTGTTTTCCTAAGATCTTTACTTATAAATCTATAACTTTAATCAGTTTGTCTTATAATATCTAGACTATAAATTCTTCTTTTAAGAAGTAGATGGAAAAAATCTATCCTTCCTCCTTTTTAGGTGTCGCCTCTTCCCCCCACACACACTGCCTAATGCAGTGCCTTACATGAAACAGGTGATCATAAATACTTAGGGAAGTGAATGGACTTTCTTCACCAATATTTTCCCTAAATCAGTGAAAATAACAAATACAACCAAATGAATAAGTAAGCATCTTAGTAACTGTTTACTTCCAGTTGAGCTACATAATTTAGTAGCCTATTGTTTAAAAGGTTAATAAAATCCTTTTATTAGGTATTAGGGAGAAATTTTTTAGGTTAGGTACCAGCTAACCTAAAGGTAAGGGGATAGATTACATGATTTTTCAAGGTCTTTAATATGACTGTTAATCTAGTGTTTTGAAATATATCTATTCAGGTTGCTCTCCCCTGTAAAGCAATAGGAACAATATGATAAATATAAATATATCCTGGGCATTTTCTAGATGATAAAACATATATACATTTTTCAAGTCATGTGAGCTCAAAATCAACCTCAAAGTAATATATAAACTTCAGTGTATGGATTGTAGTGTGTTAAGATTTTGATTGTTTCATTTTGATCATTATTTTTACAATAAACCAAGAGATATAATAAATGATAACTTCTAAACCAGTAACTGCATTTATTTTTTTAAATATTTTTTAATATTTTTTTTATGTGGACCATTTTTAAACTCTTTATTGAATTTGTTACAATATTGCTTCTCTTTTACGTTTTTTGGCCACGAGGCATGTGGGGTTTTAGCGCCCCGACCAGGGATCGAACCTGCACCCCTGCATTGGAAGGTGAAGTCTTAACCACTGGACTGCCAGGGAAGTCCCCCAATAACTGCATTTAAATGTGAGAATCTAATATACACTTTTACTATTATATGAAAACTTCCAAAAGTAAGAGGCAGCATGGCATTAAACTGGACTCTAGGCATCTGAAATACAGTCAGAGTTTCACTATTTACTAGATGTGTGATCTTGATCAAGTCAGTTAATCTCTCTGAGGCCCAACTTCCTCATGTAAAATAACAGCATTTACTTCATCTACTTCTTTGGACTTATGCGATTATCAAAAGAAGCAGCATACAGGAAAGTTATAAATGCTATTGTACTTTCACATCTTACTTTATATAATGTTAGTGAATGAGACTATTCTGCAATTTTCTGGAAAATTTGAGATTAGAATTTTATTTTCTTGAAAATTTGGTAGACTTTTTCTGTAAAGTTCTCTTGGCCTGCTGTTTTCTTATGAGAAAAAATGTTAATTGTTCCTTCAATTATTTAATGGTTATAAATTATTCAGTTTTCTTTCTTTTTAAGACACTTTTGGTAAGCCATATTTTCCTAGGAATTTCTAAGTTTTGTTTAAATTTTCAAACTTATTGGCATAAAGTTCTTCAAGATATTCCCATAATGTTTTCAACATCTGCTATATTTTTTTATTTAATTTTAAATTATAAACTCATAGGCATTTAAAGTTTTTTGCTTTTATGCATTTTATAATGCATAATTAAAGATTAAATTAATTCCAATACAAAATTTAATTTTTGTTGCAATAATATAACATAAAATAAAGCAGTATTCTTTGTATTACACTATCTTTATTTAAATATCACTAGAATATTTGTCAGTTTACCTGGGGGTTTGGAATGAGATATTAGTCTACATATATTTCATTCTTTTCCATTGCCTGACCTTGAAAGAGACTATTCAAAACAAACAAAAACAACTTCCTTCATAATGATTCTTCCTTTCTGAAAGATTCTAATGAGTAAGATGGCATATGAAGTACTACTCTTCTGCCTCCCCCCATCCCCTCATACATATTTCCTTTGTAGATATTTCAGTCAACCTGTGATTTGGGGGAAAAAAACATCCCATTAAGACCAAGTAGGATTATTTGATTATTACATACATAGAAAAGCAAGTCCAGGATATGAAGCATAACACAGGAGTCTTAAAAAAGAGAGAGAAAAGAGAAAAGACTTTATAATAGAAGCTTCTGTAAAAATATTTGATTGGATTTTATGAGCATTTAAGTACATCCTTAGTCATCACAAATATAAAAAACATATTAAATTTTAGCTGAAGTACAAGTAAGACTTGAGAAAATGGCCAATCTATATCTTGTTTTTGGATTTTATATTTTCCAGGATATGAGTACAAGAATGTAAGTCCACCTACTAAAATCCTAATTGGAAACCTGAGCCAAAATCCAAATACACAAAATTAAAGTAAAATTTTGTTAAAACTGTTAAAATGAGCTCCTTTTCTTGTGATCTTTTCTTCCTGTTACCAATTTACACAGGTAGGAAAGGGCTTTGAACAACACTGCTCTAGACCTAAAAATGCCCTGGCTTGTTCATTAATGACCTTCTAGTTTCACATGCACTGGGCCTACTAGTATCGCTATTTTCCCTAATTACTTTGCTTGATAAGAAGTGCTAAGGACAGGGACGAAATGATTTAATGTAAATCATTAGCCAAGTCTCAAGAGAGTAACTATCTAAATGACAAAATAGAGACATAATAAATTATCCATATTATAAAACCTTCAAAGTATTAACATGTAACCAAAGTAGTAGTTGAACACTGGATAACTCAAAGAACAAGGTTTCACTGTACTTAGCACATGTACTCCTCAATAACATACCTCAGGAGGTTTGAATTCTTCAATTCCACCTTCCATTTTCTGTTTAAGTGCACTGTTTACTTGCTTAGCATTCTGAACCTTCAACAAAATAACCCAAAATATGAATCAGATCATCTACTTAGGTGAATTTTTGAGTATTCAATAAGTGAAAAGGATATATATCAACACCCTGTTAAACTGAAGTTCGTGAGGATAGGACACTTATCACACTTAGTGTGTGATACAACACTCATTCAAGCAATATACACATCAACTATATACATATCTAACAGACTCATAAATGATAGTGTTTGAATATCTGTAACAATGTCTCTTATAATCCAAGACAACTGGTATATATAGGGATTAAATTCCACCAATATTTCTCATGACCATAATGCTTTGGTCAAATAACAATTATTCTAATAAGAATAGTAATGATGACAGTGGATAATATTTATTAGGTGTTTATTATGTGAAGCATCATTGCCAGTGCATCATATGTAATAAATCACTTAATTCTCATAACTACTCTGTGAAGTAAGTACAATCAGTTCTGTTATAACCTGACATATGCATTCTCAAAAGCCACGGTACTAGGCAAAACTGCACAATAAAAACCACAGGGCTTATGGGGAAAAGGAGCTTGGGACACAACACTCCAAAACTTCATCAGTGACACGTAAGACAGACACCTAATAAAAATGATAGCATAGTTTTTATACATTCAAATAATAAAGAAATTCACAAGCGTTACAATAAAGATGATACTTTACCTTAAAAGGTTGCTTACGTAAGTGGGTGTCAAAATAACTGCAATTTGTGAGTCATTGGGAAGTGGTTGAAGAAGGGTTATTTGAAAACAGATTAAAAGTTTTAACAGCAGATGTGGATGTGGATGGCACATAACACACAGTGAATGGAGGTAGCTGGTATACATCTGAAGTGTGTGGGCATGTACTCAGCAAGATGTAGTTTTTCCCTAACAAAAATCACATGTAAGCAAATGCAAAAGTCACATTATGTTCAAACTGTTCCCTAGTATATCAACTGTGTTGGAAAAAATTCATGTTTTCAAAACAAGCATTATAGCAGAACTGACTATTTCTATTGTAACAATTTAATGATGAGGAAGGTAAGGTACAGAGAAATTAAGAAACTCCCAAGGCTATAGAAATAGGAGGTAGAACCTGATTTTGAACCATGCCAAGTTTGAAACTACTATTCCACTAGCAATTTAGTTAATCTCTACCTAGAATATTAAGGGTTAGGATTTTTTGTTTGTTCATTTGTTTATTTTTTTTCTATTTTTGTTTTTCCGGTATGGACAATCTGATATTTATAAAGTGATGCGCAAAATTTTTTTTCACCTGAGATCTTAAAAACAAAGCTAAAATGTATAAATCTAGGTTGGTTCAAATGAAGTTAATTGATCAGCCATGTTAGATAGATATAAAGAGATAAAATGTGAAGTCTCAGTTTTTAGGGATTTCATAGATTAGTGGGGAGATAAATAAATATAAAAGTATGATAAGTGCTAAAACACCTAACGTAGTCTTGGAGAGAGAAAGAAGAGAGTGTGTTTGCATGTGTTAGCAGGTGTGGATCATGGGGAAGATTAGGGAAGGTTTTCCAGAGGAGATCACACCTAAATTGAGTTTTAATGGATTAATAACAATGAAGCCGGTAGACAGGATTGTGGGGAAGGAATGTCTTCCAGGCAGAATAGCATTAGAAAGACATGACAGCCCTAAAGCAGCAGCAAGCAGTTAGGCTGGGGCCAGACCAAAGAATTTGAATCTTGCCTAAAGATTGAAGGAAACCTTAAGCAAGGGAGCAACACAACCATATTTCACTTTTATAACGACAATTCCAGTAGTAATCTGGAGAACAGAATGGGGTGAAGAAGATAGAAGTTAATGTAACAATCCGAATGAGAAACGTTGAGGACTTCGATTTAAACAGCAGAAATGAAGGGGTGGCGGTGGCTGTCGTGCACAGAGATGGGTTGAGGAATAACCTGGAAACAAAATTAAGACGTCTTTGTAAACAACTGATTGTGGAGAATTAGGGAGGGGGAGTAATCAAGGATAACTCTTTGGTCACTGGTTTGAGTAACTGAGTGTACGTGGTGCTATTCACCCAGACAGGGAATGCAAAAAGAGGAACAGATACCTTGTGGGCACGGAAGAATTCAGTCTGGACACTGCTTATGAGATGCGTCTGGGATATAAAAGTGGTAGAATTTGCAAATCCAAGAGTGCAAATCTTTACTATGTTACACATCAAACGAATATCCAAGAAAGGAACTTAAAGCTTTAAAAAAGTTCCTTTGTAAAAATCAATAGGACTTCCCTGGTGGTGCAGTGGTTGAGAATCCGCCTGCCAATGCAGGGGACACGGGTTTGAGCCCTGGTCCAGGAAGATTCCACATGCTGCGGTGCAACTAAGCCCGTGTGCCACAACTACTGAGCCTGCACTCTAGAGCCCATGAACCACAACTACTGAGCCCACACACCGCATCTACTGAAGCCTGCGCGCTCTAGGGCCCGTGCTCTGCAACAAGAGAAGCCACCGCAGTGAGAAGCCCACACACCGCAATGAAGAGTAGTCCCCGCTCGCTGCAACTACAGAAAGTCTGTGTGCAGCAACGAAGACCCAACACAGCCAAAAATAATAAATTAAAAAAATAAATTAATTTAAAAAATCAATAAAAATAGTGTTAAGTGAGGTAGTAGTGAAGTAGTAGTGTTGAGGATTAAGTATGATTACAGGTGACTGAGTACATTTTATTCCTTCATTACTTAAAAGAATTCTGCGAGGGCTTCCCTGGTGGCGCAGTGGTTGAGAGTCCGCCTGCTGTTGCAGGGGACGCGGGTTCGTGCCCCGGTCCGGGAAGATCCCACATGCTGCGGAGCGGCTGGGCCCGAGAGCCATGGCTGCTGGGTCTGCGCGTCCGGAGCCTGTGCTCCACAACGGGAGAGGCCACAACAGTGAGAGGCCCGTGTACTGCAAAAAAAAAAAATTCTGCGCACTTTAAAAATATCACAGGCAAAGTGTTTCAGAAGTTCTCTAAAGAGAAGGAGTGCTGTGGGTTGGAAGATGGGAGTCTTGCACACAAGTATGGTTCGACTAAAGGCAAAGCATTCAATCAAATATATACTATATATATACTTGAGAGTCCAGGGTCATATAAGTCAAAACAAAGGAATTCTAAGAAGGAAGAAGTGGTTGTCAAAAGAGATAAGAACCAAGAAGAGGGCATTAGACCTGGCAACTTGTTCATAAACAATCTTAAGATAGCTTTTTCAGTGGCAGAATTGCGATGGGATGTAGGGCAGAAATTAGATTGGGAAGCCTCTGAGAATAAGTGGTAAGAAAGCAGGGTAAGCTAATGTGATAGATATTTATTCAGGAAGTTTGCTGGAGAAGAAAAGAGAAATATAAAAGCAGTTTGGGTGAGTAACCAGGGTCAAGGGATAGAGAAATTTGAATGTTTGGTATAGAGAAAAACTATCTTGGTCCATACTACCCTGTTGGCAAGGTTCTTACATTATATGTGAAGTGGTATAATATTAACTCTAAGGATGCACATTGTAATATCTAAGCGAGAATGACACTGTAAGCTAAGGATGCATATTATAATCCCTAGAGCAACTACTGGAAAAAAAATACGAAGAGATAAAGCTGAAAAACGTAAATATGACCATGTTATACCTCTTTTAAATCCTTCAGTGGTTTTCTAACTCATGATGAATTTTAAATTTCTTAACATGACCTTCCTATAAATTCCTGCCTAGCTCTGCTGTAACCTGCTAAAGGCAAGTGGAAATTAATGAAGAGTTTTAAGATGAGTCATCTGGATTATACCAGAATTTTAAAAGGATAACACTGATAACAATGTGTAACATAGAGCTGAAGAGAGATGGACAGCAAGGAGAATCAACAAGACAGGGATTGTCAGATAAGAGGTGATAAGGGCCTGAACAAGGGTAGTAGGGATGAGATTAAAAATAAGGGGATTGATTTAAAGGAAATTTCAGAGATGAAACTCACATAACTTACCACTTATGTTTGTGTGTGTTGAGGGAGTGATAAAGGCAAGGGATGAGTCAAGGATGATTCAGATGCTTCAACAGACAAGGAACACAGAAAGAAATCTTTTGGGGGTTAGATGAGATGTCTAGCTCGTAGCTGGAAATGTAGCTACAGAGCTTGGGAGAAAAGCCACAGCTTGAGAAGTAGACTCAGAAGTCTCTGGCAAATAGTGTAAGGCTGGTTAATTTAGAGCAAGAAAGTACAGACTTAGAAGAGTACCTAAAACAAGAGAAACAAACAAATAAATAAAGGAAAACATGACTGAGAAAGACCGGAGTCCTAATAACAACCATTAATTGAGTACATATTATGTGCAAGGCAGTAATGTTTTAAGGACTTACCATATACTATCTTGTTTAATTCCCCCCAAGCAAAAATATTACTATCCTCATTTTGAGATGGGAAAACTGAAGTTGAGAGAAGTTAAACAAGCTCCTCTATGGTTGCGCAGGAAGTAGACAGTGTAGCTAGGGTTAGAACATAGGATCACTGACTCTAAAACCTAACTTAACCACTACCTGATTATGATAATGATACTTTTAAATAATATTGCTGCTACTACTACTGGTGATAATGATAATAATGAAGAGGGCAGCCATTATTCACTGAGCATTCAAAATGTGCCAAACACTGCTGAACAATCTACATGTATTATCTCAAATGATTCCCAACAACCTGTGAGAGAAGTATGATCATTACGCCCAATTTTATAAATAAAAAATTGAAGCTTATAGAGACTAGTATTTCCCAACATCACAAAGCTAACAGGCAGCAATGCTGGGATTCAAATCTAGAAAGACAGAGGCATCTTATAACTTGGAAACAAGGTAAATAAAAAAACAAAACTTATGTAAACGGGTGGCTGAGAAAATCTGCAAAAAAACTTGAGTTTACGGAGATAAAAGTATATAAGCAAAATAGATAGAATCATCGAAAATATGATTTTTATAAAATACCTGACGTTTTAAAGAGATCAACTCCATGTCCAGTTGCCTCAGGATGGTGTTGGCTGCATTGGGGCTACAGGAAACAGCTACCACATCTTCCTGGGTTAAATACATGCCCTTAGGTGGACGGCACTTAGAACGCTGAGAATGATGGCGGTGTTGTAAACTCTGATATTCTCTCCTCCCAAGTCCAATCTTGCTAGTTTGGACAGGTTGGTCAGTATTACCCTGGAAGAATAAAGACAGAATAATAGGTCATTTGGTTTTTACAAATGTATAAACTGAAAACAGTCTATTACTAGTAGAAGCATCTGTTACACTAAGTACACCTACAAAATACTTCTAACCAATTATATTACATACGAGTCCAAATTCACACACACACAACAACTCATCAATTAGGAGGAAATGAGCATATACCATAACGTATCTTTGATTAATCCACTCAATAAAATGTTTGGTTTCTATGCCTAGAGGACTATGAACAAATGAAAAAATAAGGTGGACTCTAAACTATTTCTGTTTGCTTCAAGATTTCAAGATGGGATATATTTTCCCTCAGCAATAAAGGGGAGGGGGAAGCTATAACTTATTAAGTGCAAAGTTTTAAAGAAAGTAAAAAAAAGGGGCAAATTAGGAATCATGACAAGTGGCAAATTAGACAACTGGTAAAAAAGAGATAACATCTCATTCTCACTTTAGTGTTGGTGAAAGAGAACTATGCCTTCTAAAAATTAAAAAGGGCACAGGATTATTTTAATCCTAACAACATTTCTAAACTCCAAGTCTATTTATCTGTGAATAAAATAAAGTTCAAATTTGCATTTTGGAAGAGGATAGAAAAGTTCTAACAATGATCACCATGAACTCTTAAGGAGGATTTCATTATTACTTACAATATTCTTAAAGTGTGATGTAAAAATACAATGTTATTCTGTGCTTCTGAGACAGGAATCCATTAGAAACTTGTGTCCATTAGGCTGAAGGTTATTTCACTGAATAGACTTAATAATCCAATTCTTTAGAAAAGAAACTCCAAGAAAAGTCACAAAATAATTGTATAGTGAAGTATAATCCACCTTGTTGCTTAAAATGCAACTCAAAGCAACACATGGCAGATTTGATGTTCAGGGAAACTCCTCCCAGTATAGCACTTCTACAATTGCTAGATCAAGTATTTTTTTAAAAAATAAATTTATTTATTTTTGGCTGCATTGGGTTTTTGTTGCGTGCGGGCTTTCTCTAGTTGCGGTGAATGGGGGCTACTCTTTGTTGTGGTGCATGGGCTTCTCATTGTGGTGGCTTCTCTTGTTACGGAGCACGGGCTCTAGGCACGAGGGCTTCAGTAGTTGTGGTGCACAAGCTCAGTACTTATGGCTCATGGGCTCTAGAGCGCAGGCGCAGCAGTTGTGGCGCATGGGCTTGGTTGCTCCGTGGCATGTGGGATCTTCCTGGACCAGGGCTCGAACCCGTGTCCCCTGCATTGGCAGGTGGATATTTAACCACCGTGCCACTAGGGAAGTCCCTAGATCAAACATATTTTTTAAATCTTTTAAATTAATTTCTGAGCTGGCAGAGAGGTGAGGAAATCCCTCAGAGACCAGAAATGATGAGAAAGCAGGAAACCAGAGGGATAAGCAAGGATGCAGGAGCTGACATTTGCCTAGGCTTCAATGGACAACAGGTGCAGGGCACAGGAGATAAAGCCAGAACTCTGGAAGGGGACTCCATCATTGTGCAAAGTAGGAAAAGTGCCCCTGCCCTGCAGAGGGAGAAGATGATTAAAGAAAGTCATGCCTAATTCATCTTTGGCCGAAAGGAAAGGAAAGAAACCAAAAAGTCTTCCCTAAGAATCCCTAACCACAGGCCTATATTCAGGCAGGTTTGGGGACTAAATTTACAGGAATGTCTGGCCTGAAAAACTCCAAGTCGAAAATGTACTCTGAAGTGTCTCAGGTTGGTAGGGCCTTCAGACAGTTAGCAGAAGTAAAGGGAAACTATCCTCAGAAGAATGCACTGTAAAACCAGGTCTCAAAAATTTTCAACAAATATGTTCCAAGGAAAATGAGCTCACAACCACAGAGTGCCAAACAAGCCTCATGAGTGAAACACAGCAGAGAGCAAACAATAGAATTATATCTGCAAAGATGACAAATATTACAATTACTAGGTAAAGAGAATACAATACATGTGTTATATGTGTACAAAGAAATAAAAGAACTGAAAATATGGAATATTCTTATAAGAAGTGAGTCTATCAAAACTGACCAAGCAGATATGCAAAAGAACCAAATAGAACACCTAGAAATAAAAAATATTATAAATAAGATTAGAAACTCAATGGATGGGTTACTTAGCCGATCAGACAGAGCTCAAAAGAAAATTAGTAACTTCAAATGCACATATGAGAAAAATGCCCAAAACATAGTACAGAAGTATGGAAAGACAAAAGGATGGAAAATATGAGTGGTTAAGAGACATGTGAAAAGTCCATTACATTTCTAAAAGAATTCCCAAAAGAAAGAATAGAGAGAATGAGGGAGAATCTATATTCAAAGAGACAACAAATGAGAATTTTACAGAACTTAAGACAGGATTCAGAAAGTACAAATGAATCCGAAGCAAGTTTAAAAAAAGAAATCCATACCCAGATACATTAAAATGAAACTACAGAACACTAAAGACAAAGAAGAGATCATAAAAGCAGACAAAGAGAAAAGCTAAATTACCTCCAAAGGAATGGTAACTAGCCTGACAGCAGACTTCTCTAAAGCAATGACAGAAATCAGAAAGCAGTAGAATAATATCTTCAAATAATATCCGTCAACCTAGGAGTCTAACCCCAGCAAAACTAAGTGTTCAAGAACAAGGAAGGACATTTTGGACATTCCAAAACTGACTGTGTTTATAATAATAGACTCTCACTAAATTAACCTGTAAAAGATACACTTTAGAAAAAAGAAAAATTATTTTCAAAGAAAGTTCTAAGATTCAAGAAAGAATGATAAGCAAAATTAATTTTAAGCATGTGAGTAAATCTAAACTAACCCCGACTATGTGTTTAATATGAGATACTTTAAAAAATAAGATGTAAGTAAAACTTGGCAAAAATAGCATATAAATCAAGAGGATAGTGGTTGAAGTCAAAGCAGCCTAAGGGTCTTATATTAATTAGAATCCCATTAAAAACACCAATATTAGGGGCTTCCCTGGTGGCGCAGTGGTTGAGAGTCCGCCTGCTGATGCAGGGGACGCGGGTTCGTGCCCCGGTCCTGGAAGATCCCACATGCCGCGGAGCGGCTGGGCCTGTGAGCCATGGCCACTGAGCCTGCGTGTCCGGAGCCTGTGCTCCGCAACGGGAGAGGCCACAGCAGTGAGAGGCCCACGTACCGCAAAAAAAAAAAAAAAAAAAAAAAAAAAAAAAACACCAATATTAGGCTTTAAGTTAAATATGCAGGATAAAATTTTCAGAATACACAGTAAGAATAGAAATATAGAAACATTCCAAACTAGTAGACAGTTAAAAAAAAAAATCAAACAAGAGATGGATTCTTAATCCAAAAAGAAGGCCATAAAGGAGGGGAAAGAAAACCAGAAAAAGCAAGTCAAATAGAAGGTAAAAATAAGAAAGAACAAAAATACAAATATCAATGATCATGACTGGTATATAGGAGCTAAACTCTCTAGATAAAATATAAAACCCAACCTATATGCTCCTGTAAGACACATACTTAAAATGTGAGGACACAGAAATGTTGAAAATAAGCAATAAAGATATACCAGGCAGGGCTTCCCTGGTGGCGCAGTGGTTGGGAGTCCACCTGCCGATGCAGGGGACACGGGTTCGTGCCCCAGTCCTGGAGGATCCCACAGGCAGCGGAGCGGCTGGGCCCGTAAGCCATGGCCGCTGAGCCTGTGCGTCCGGAGCCTGTGCTCCGCAACGGGAGAGCCCGCAACAGTGAGAGGCCCATGTACCGCAAAAAAAAAAAAAAAAAAAAAAAAAAAAAGATATACCAGGCAAACACTTAACAAAAGAAAGGTGATAAGAGTTATATCAGACAAAATAATCTTGAAAAGTAGAAGACATCAAAAGAGATGAAAGGGTCATTACATATTGATAAAAGGTTCAATTTAACAAGATAAAACAATTTCTATACACCTAATAACAATAGTTTCAAAATATAAAAAGTATTATTTCTCAATAATCCATCAGATAAGCACATAAACACCCACTGAAACAACCCTAGCAAGTAGGCAAGCAGTAACAGAATATTGATTTCAAGCATATAACTGACAAGCTTCAATTAAGACACATAAAAAACCTGTAACCAATAATTAGAGTATGTATTACTCTCAAGCACACATGGAAAAACATTCATGAAAATTCGACATTCTAGACTTGGAGGTTTTAAAACATATCCTCAAATTCTTCAACATTCCAACCACTGAGAAGTGGGACTCTCTCCCATTCTCCTTGATTCTGGACCAACTTTAGTAACTCACTTAAAACCAACAGAATGCAGTAGATTTGGGGATGATTACTTTGGAGGCAACCAGCCATGGTCAGAAACCAAATTACTAAGGGACCACCAGGCTAGAGAGGAATGCTAGCTAACAGCTAGTATATCAACTACCAGTCATGTGAGCAAGTCAAAAACCTTTAATAACATCCTACTTGATGCTGAAACATAAAAATCATTCTCTCTAAAGTCAGGAATAAGATAAAAATATTTGCTATCATAACTTCATTCAACATTATACTGGTGATTCTAACCAGTTCAGTAAGGGAAGAAATAAAAGGTATTATAAGGACTGAAAAGAAATAAAACTGCTGTTATTTTCAGATAATATAAACCTCTATATAGGAAATGCAAACTAATCTACAAACAATTAAAGATTTCATTTCTCTCCAGTTTATATGTAGATTCAACGGAACATCAAGTAGCACTTTCCTACTTTGAAGTTTGAGAGCAAAAGTCCAAAAATAGCCAAGGACTTTCACCTTTAGAAGCACTACCAAGTAATGGGACTCATCCTAGCAGCTATCAAGACTTATTATAAAGTTATAGTAATCAAGACATTGTGTGACTGACAAGGGATATATAACTGACAAGAGAAGCAGACTAGAGAGCCATACATATATAGAAACCTCATCTATGATGAAGTTGACATGGCAGACCAGTTGAAAGAAATGAACTCGCTTCCATATTGGAAAACAAATAAATAAAAACGGGTCTCTATCTCACAACATAAACAAAACCTAATTACTGAAAGATCAAGGACTTAAATGTAAAAAACAAAACTTTAAAACTTAAAAATTTTATACATTGTCTTTAAGAAAAAGACAAAACCAAACCAATAGATAAAAAACAAACACAAATAAGCATTAAAAAAAGACACAATAATAGACAACAGATGGAAAAATAATCAGCCTTATTAGTAATCTCATGAATGAATTGAGAACACAATGAGATACCATTTCAGGTTATCAGATTTCTAACATCTTGAAAGTCTTACCACATAAAGTATTGGCAAGGAACTGGATAATGAGTACTCTCATAGCCCAACAGAAGTACATCAAATGTAGAAAATGATTTGCCATTACCTAGGAAAGTTAAACATGGTTATACCCTAAAATACAGTAATTCCACTCCAAACAATCCTAGGGTATTATTACTCACTAAGTCACTGCTGGCATTTTGGTGGAACAATCTGTGCTGTGCATTTCAGGAGAGCTGGCATCCCTTTCCCATTATATGCCAGTGGTGCCCATCAACCAAAAACACATTCATAATTTTTAAATGCCCTTTATGTGAGTAATACTAAACCTAGCTGAGAACCACTGTCCCAAAGGAACTCTGATATATATGTATCCAGGGTATGTTCTTATCAGTATTGTTCATAATAATAAAAAGCTACAAATGATGTCCATTAATTAGAGAGTGGCTAAGTTGTAGCATATGCATGCAAGGGAACACTGTAATACAGCAATGAAAATGAACTGCAAAAACATGTTGGACAGCAACAAAAAAATGCGGGTAGCTGAACACATACAATATGGTTCCATTTAAATCAAGTCTGAAATGTACAAAACTAAATGTGAGTTGCTCAGAGATACATAACTTTGTGATAAAACTATAAAAAAGGGAGTGAATAATTGATAAATTTCAGGATAGATGTTCCCACTGGAAAGAAGGGAGGGGTGCAATAAGGAAAATATACACAAAGGACTTCTGTTTCTTGAGCTCAGTCATGGACACACTGGTGTTTGTTTTATTATTATTCTTTAAATTGTACATAGTCTATGGTATGTATAGTTCATAATTTTTAAAAGTTAAAAATAAAAACCTTTCCATATAATGTGTCAACAACATGCAGAAGCAGCTATAAAGATGTGTTAAAGGCAATGATACAGTATCATTCCCTGAGTGGTGTCCCTATCATCTGTGAAAGAACAGAGAAATGAATGAAGCTGCTGACAAACAGTACGAGCCTCGGACCACAACCTTGCAGTATGTTTTTAACACTTTTTAACTTTTACTCCCCTCACTACATTTGCTAACAGGATGAGATCACGGGCCAACAAAAGACCAAATGTGTAAGTACCATCTCACATAGTTGGAAAAAACAGTATTCCACATACATACATTTCCTACATAACTAAACCCAAATCCCTAATCTCTCATATTTGTACAGTAATTAAGAATTCATGACATATATTCTCATCTGTTAAAATAAATTTGACTGAAAGCCTACTATCTACCAGGCCCTGTAGTTAAGACACAATTCTTGCTCTTTAAGAGCTTACCACCCAGGGATAGGTAGGCAGGTGAGGGGAAACCAGATGTAAACAAGTACCACTTAGCTCAATGAGTACTGCAATGGATTTAAAGAAAACTAAGGAGGTGGTCAATTCAACATAAGGCACAGGAGAGTTCACAGACAAGCTACATGTTGCAGAGTTATGAGGAATTTGCCTGGCAGATTTGAGAAGAAAGGAAATTCTAGAAAAAAAATGGACCAACAAAGAACAAAGGCTGGGGGAACTAAAACACTTACCTGAAACTCTCTTAGGAATGTGAAATAAGTGGGGTGGGGCAGGGAATGCCTAACTAGAAAGACCGTTTTATCCTATGGACAAAGCCACGGAAGGGCTGCAAACAGTAAATTTGGTTTTAAAAAGATTGCTTTGGCAGCAGGGTGAAGAATGGACTTGGAAGGTGTGGTGCAGAGTCTGGAGGCATGGAGATAAGGTAAATTAAGATAAGACAGAAAATGTCAGTAATTCAGAGAAGAGATGAGAACCTAAAAAAAGCAGTCACCTAGAAAGACCAAAGAGAAAAGAACAAAATTTACAGTTATTTGAGAGAGAGAATTAAAAACGGTAATGACAAAATGAACAGAGTAATTGAGAAAAAGAAGTCACTAAAACTGAGACACAGTGGTTAAAAAGGTAGACAGGAATCAGAGAATGGTGTTAGAAAACTCAAAAAGAGATTTTCAGAAGAAGGGAGGGGTCAATAACTTGAAATAATACAGGAAGCACAAGGAGAGTACACTGAGAAACCAGTCCTCGGATGTGGCAGTTAGGAGGTCACTGTTGACCTATCAGCAGTTTCAGTGAAGTAAAGGGACAGAAGTCTGACTGAAGCAAACTCAAGTGAAGTCATGCTAAGGAGGATAATTCTTTCTAGACTGGTTGGGAGATAGTCATGCTTTTAAACGAAAGACTGGAGCTTACTTCTGGGCTGCAATGAAAAGGTTGAAAGTATGGCAAACAGAAGGTCCTAGAGGCAATATGAAGGGATAAGATAGGTCAAACAAGCAGTGAAATTATACAGAACAAGGGGAGGGGCCTATCTTGAATGAGAGAGGCATTCAGCTCAGACTGTTCTTTCAGTAATTTCATATTACTGAATTTGTGACATTTTAAAAATCTGATCCTATCAAGTACCAGCAAGGAAGTGGACAATGAGTACTATGTGAAGTGCTAGGGGATACCAGATGTTCCAGTGTTACTGAGGGCCTGACTTCAAAGAGTTCACAGCTTAGTGGGCAAAAGACAATAATTTTAGTATAACATCCTAAGTGTAAATATACTCAGATAAAAAGGCTAGTATGGTAGCACAGAGGAAGGGCTGGAATTTAAGGGTGTTCCTGCTTGATATTTTCTCCATGAAGTAGAAAGTGAAGTTATCTGCTAAGTTTTTTTAGGGGAGTGGAGAGGTGGTAGGTGATGTGTAGCAAAGGATGAATGTTCAAACAGTTGCTTACATAATAAATTTTATTCAAGATTTATTATGTACTGGGTACTGTAATAAGTGCTTTTATACATATTACCTCTTTGATTGTCAGAACCTTTTACTTTTACCAATGGAAAAAACTGAAAATTACAGGTTAAAAACTGAGAGGTGCTAAGGGCTACACTGAGATTGGAAACTACTTTTTGTAAGTAGCAACAATGTACATGATCCTGCAATTTTCTCCTGCTACACCAGACCAAGAATAGCAATTGATCCAGCATTATGGGTTTATAGGGTTAGAGAAGGAATAGCAGAAGGGTGAGAGAAATGGGGAGTCAAAGATACTGGGAAGAGAGCAACTTAAGTAATTGGTCATTTGGTCTATGGTTTAGGGAAACAAGGAGACTCGGAAAAGAAATGAAGGAATCAAGGAATTTGAGAACATTTAGCAGTAGTAAGAAAATCAGTAAAATATCAAGTTAAGGGTAGGATTTATTAAATTTCATTGATGAAAGATGACAAGGGCCAGAATGGGCCATGGCATTGAGTTCCTTAAGAGGAGGAATGGGAGTCATATTGGATGAAGTCACATTCTCCAATTTTCAATGTTATTTTCACTATTCCACAGCTGCCAATACATCACAAGCCTTTACCCATCAACATTTGGTCTATTTTTTTACAATTATGTAATTCCTTGCCTTAATAAATGAGCATGCATATCAATTTAAAACTTTTCTTTTTAATGATTTTAAGTCACCGTTATTATCATTAAATTGAGGAATATGAGTGCTCTTCTAGTTGGGGATTCTTCCATCTCTTCCTTTGATGCAGCTTTCAATTTTCACTGCTGTCAGTACACCCGGTACTAATTAATAATTTGTTATAACATGGAATAAACTAAATGTTTTCCAAGAATATTCTACACCTAATATTGTATTATCTGAGGGTGGTTCTACTTCTTTTCTATGGATTAAAGAATAGGCATCAGGCTTCCCTAGTGGCGCAGTGGTTGAGAGTCCGCCTGCCGATGCAGGGGACACGGGTTCGTGCCCCGGTCCGGGAGGATCCCGCATGCCGCGAAGTGGCTGGGCCCGTGAGCCATGGCCGCTGAGCCTGCGTGAAGAATAGGCATCGTGGGGAGTTCCCAGGTGGCTTGGTGGTTAGGATTCCGGGTTTTCACTGCTGTGGCCTGGGTTCAATCCCTCGTCGGGGAAGTAAGATACCACAAGCTACTTGGGGCAGCCAGAAATAAAAAAAAAAAAAAAAAAAATAGGCATGGGGACTTCCCCGTTGGCACAGTGGTTAAGAATCCGTCTGCCAATGCAGGGGACATGGGTTCGAGCCCTGGTCCAGGAAGATCCCACATGCCACAGAGCAACTAAGCCCGTGAGCCACAACTACGGAGCCTGTGCTCTACAGCCCTCGAGCCACAACTACTGAAGCCCGTAAGCCTAGAGCCCGTGCTCTGCAACAAGAGAAGCCATTGCGATGAGAAGCCCACACACTGCAACAAAGAGGAGCCCCTGCTCACCGCAACTAGAGAAAGCCTGCGTGCAGCAACAAAGACCCAATGCAGCCATAAATAAATAAATAAATAAATTTATTAAAAAAAAAAAAGAGTAGACATCGTAGCAGGGCTTTTATACTTCGGAGTGGATGAGATAACCCCAAAATTACTTAACTCACTGGCTAATTAGAGTTCTAGATGTTATCGTTTTTCCAAAAACCTCCAATTAACATTGAAATTTACTACCTTTTAACCCATTATATAAAAATGTTTTTCTTAATATGAAGTACTATTCGTTTTTTGGAGTGGATTTGTAGAACAATTATAAGCACCCTAATGATTATCATTACCTCTTTCTTGGCTTCTTTTTTGGGATCATAATCACTATCGTTTCCATCCATTGGGTGTGTTTCTTCCACATCATCATCACTGAGAAAAAACAAAGATTAATAAACTTAATTCACTTCCTTTCATTCTGTTCCAGTGCTCTCATCAAACTGCAATATAACTGGCTAATAATTTTACTAAATATTCCCCAGGAGTTGTCCTTGGGAAGATGAGCTTTTATAGTTTAGATTTCTGTAGTGTTTAGAAACATTTACCCTTTTAGGTATATAGAATCATTTAAGCAAACATTTCTAGCTAAAAACAGAGACCCAATAGGAAAGATATTTAGAAAGAAATATCATTTGGGAAAAAGAACACATTTATTAATTTGATATAATACTTATTTTCCAACTGGAGAACTGAAATAATAAGTTATTATATCAAATTAATAAATGTGTTCCAAGTGGAGAACTGAAAAAATGATCTTTTATACTACCAGAAAGATACAGCTACAATAATGTGGACCTCAGTTACTCAGATAACTGTGGAAAGACCATCTGCCAGAGAATATATTTCTTAATATATTCTAAATGTATGTATTGAATACATCAGTACTGAAAGGAAGCATTTGTGATTAGTTAAATACAACTCACATATAACTCAGTTGCAAGGTTTGCTGGCTATGATTAACAGTTAAAGAGTTGAAGAGAGTTCTTACTGTTAAGATTTCTGATCACTCAGTTCTCGTCAGAGTGGAAACATGAATGTAAGGATAAGAAGCATTTACACTGTATTGTGATAATTGTTCTGCCTTAGGAAATACAAGCAATACCGGTAACTACATAAAGGCATTCAACCCACCTGTCACCCTGATTATGTCTATTGGCTAGTTTACGAGCCTGGCGATCCATCAAGCTTGTCCTAGATCGAGTTTTTTTCCAGGAATAGTAATATTTCACAAGGCTAGCAATTGTCTTATCTGGAAGCTTGAAAAAAAAATCATGTTAATATCAAGCAAGTTTATTCATAAACTCTGATTAACAGAATGAAAAATATTTCTATTATTCTTTGATACTTAGCAAACAAAAGCATAGACAAAAAATATTTTCCCAGGTACCTTTATGAATTATAGAGCTAAAAAATGCAGCTGTAGTCATAGCACCCCACCACACCTATGTCACTCACATTTCTAAATAAATATTCCTATTTATTCTGAGCAGGGAAAGGAGAGATAAAATTAAAATGATAAATGATGCAAATAGACTTAAGCTACAAAATGACTAATGATCATGCACTGCTTTGTCATACTGGCAAACAAGCACACACACTTCCAATTAAAAATGTTCTCTTTGATTATGGAAGACACTTAGATATATTTGCAAACATTATCTAATTTCCATTCATTCAAGTTAAAAGAGTTTAATGTAGCAACTTCTCAGATTTATATTATTTTGACACAATACTAGAAATTTAACAACTAGAAATAGCTCTTCTTTAAATAAAAAAAAAAGCAACAGCACCTGAACAATGTTGAAATAATACAGAATTTCTAAAAATTGGTTTTCATATCCAAAGGAATATAAATTTGAAAATGAAATCCTAATGTTAGAAAAATGAAACATTTAAAAATAAAATTGAAATTTTTTTCCTGAAATGACAGATGTATTTAATAACTCTATTAAACATATACTTAAGTCATAATAAATGTTAATTTATTACAATGAAATGACACACAATGATCATGCATTAGAATAGTAGAAAATAAGACTGTATGTAAAATATACTTATTTAAAAATATTTTTAAAAATTAAAATTAGATTGGAAAACTTTTTTGTTTTTAATAATTAGGAAGTGTTTAACAATAGAATAAGGTTATCACTCAGGTATGAATCACAGTAAGAGCAAAATTACCATACCATTTGCTGAATCCTGTGAAAGCTCTTCCCATGAAAACTAAAGGCTTGTTCAAATAGGACTTTATCTTCCACTGTCCACTCATCCGGAAAGGGAGTGAAATTAGGGAGATCAGCAAGGGACTTCTCAATGTTATGCTTATGCCAGAACAACATGCCAAGTGCCTTTGAAGAGAAATCATTCCCCTTTGGTTTTAATGGACTTATGTTCCATCACACTTAAGAGAGTTAAACACAAATTAGGTTAAAATCTTAAGCCTATGACTTCAACTGAAGATACACTCACAGTTTGGGGCTTTTAATCAGGGGTGCCCAGGTAGCAGACCTCATTTATTTATTTCTTTTAATCAGGGCCTCAGAACAGTAAATGTTCTTACATACCATATTTGCTGTAGAATCTAGAAAAAGTGAGCTGAGGAGAGTGGCTATAATTACTAAAGCAGGTTTGTAGGCTCATATCAAGACTTTCACTCACATTTATTCATTTGTCAATGTGTAGAGAAAAATACGCTAAAAGGAAAAATAACCTGTAAGTCAATACTTAAATGAAACTATCAATTATAACACAAAACTAGAAGTGCTCAGTCAAGACTCAGTAGAGAAATATTTATGTTTTAACCTGTTAGAAGTGTATCATGGGCTAAATACTTCTAAGAAGTAAGAGTACCTCAATTGCAACTTTAACAATATTTTACCACATATATTTTTTAATGTTCTTTATTATCATAATATACACAAAGAATTATTATGAGGCATATTAATAACTTCAATGACTTTATTACCAAATCATAGGAAAGCCTGAAATGGATAATTTCTAACAATTCAACAACTTTCCCTTCTATTGTAAGTAAGCGGTAGGTCTTTATCTGTACTATAAGGTACAGAGTATCATTTAGGGGATAAAGATTTATTTTTTAAGAAGAGATACAGCAACTTTTTAAATAGTGAGTTTTAAATTTCTGTACTTTGGTAATACTCCTTGAAAACGAAAATATGTATAGTCACATTTTGAAGGATTAACCTTCTCAAACAAGTATTAGAACGCAAGCCGAGGCTTAAAAACAAAATACGTAATCAAAGTCTTCAAAATCCACAGAATAGTTAACTACATTTAGATAAACATCTCAGTTTCACTGAAATGACTTTCTATTATTTAATCATGTTACTAACTATAAAGTTAGCTCTTAATAATCCAGGTTACAGAAAATTCACTTACTTTATATTAATTCTGATAAAGTTTGATTTTTTTACTTAGTCAAAATGAAATTTAAGAATTTCTATTTCACTTTTACTTTTCCATGTTCTCCATTCCCTTATTACCAGGGATAATGAACCATATGCCATATATATCTCTTTTTAAAGTTATCTAATTTTTTTAAAGCCCTTTGTGAATGATTTCCTTCAAAATCTAAAAATCTTAAGTATTTCTTTAAATTAAAAGTTTAACTTTTAGGACTTTTAGGTTAAAAAGTCAAAGAGAATTACCTCTACTTAAAAATATTTTCCCTTTTTCTTGAGCATCTGCTAGAGTAATCCTGAAGGCTTTCAGATACTTGAAGAACTCAAAACAGATAAGAAACAGAGGTGTCGAGAGAAAAATGTTCAAGTCCTTGAGATAAATAATGTTTATAAAAGCAAAATCCTTGATGATGAAAGGTCAGACTTTGCTAGGACTTTTGTAGTATCTATAAAGTTGGTTGAACTTATGCAGTTTCTTAAGACAGAAACTATCATGAGATGTTCTTTGGATTTGATAAATACTGAGGCAAACTTTAATATTAAAACGTTTCTCTACATACCTGTTCCACATTGTAGCCATGTTTCTCCTTTGCAATTGCAATATATTCATCCACTGTAATGAAACAATGTTATATAATTAATTATTCTCATTTACTTCATTTGCCCGGTTGACTTTTTTTTTTAACAAAGCAAAATTTAAAAACAATTACACTCTAGGGGTAAAAAAATAGCCAAAGTCATTTTCCATGAAATACTATAAAAAAGACTTTCACTTCTATGACCAGGATCAGAAGTTCACTTGGTTTAAGATTTTACTTAGTATGAGTTATCTCTGTGACCATACAGCATCTACTTATTAAATTCACTGACATTACTGTAATTATTTTTGTATTAAAAAAAAGACCAATCTGTGGTTAGCCAATAAAGCCTAATTACAGTATAAAATATTAGGTAAATTCTATTGCAGTCTTTATTTGAAGAGACAATTATTTAAGACCCCATCTCATGTTTAGAGTTTTCCCAAAGCTTTTACCTTCCCGTTTCTGATTACTGTATAAAGGATGGTTTATCTATAGTTTTGCCAACTATACATAATTACAATTTAAATATACTTCAGTATTCCTAAAATTTTCTTCAGCTCTTCCGGCTAGCTATACAAAAGATGTTTGAATATTCCATTTTTCTTCATCCTCAATTATTGTAATCAAGCCAGTAGAGTTGTTTAAATAAGCAGTTTCTATGATGATATATATACTGGCTATTTCAAGGCTTCATTGCTAAGAAATCTGCCACTTCACATTCAGCAGGACTCAGTTTTACGTGAAGTCCTTCTTGATCCTATATTTTATATATATATATAAATTCTTTAAGCACATTTTTGAGAAGCAGTGGTTGAGAATTCTGATCCTAGAACAGCTGGGCTACCTGGACTTGGTTCCCAGCCCTGTCACTTGTTTTTGGATTTTAGGCAATTAACTTGACCTTTATGTACCTTAGTTTCCTCACTATAAATAGTGATAAAAATAGTACTATATTTAATACTATTCCTCCTAGGATTAAATGAGCTAATATATGTAAAGTGCTTGAAACAGCATCTGGCCCATTTTAAGTACTTTCTAAGAGTTTGCTATTATTAATATTACAGTACAGTTTAATATATAAATATGCTATTGTAACAATAATGCTGTTAAGATTAACTAATTTTTATGGATGTTATTATATCTCCCTAAGACTGGAAGCTTTTGATGAAGAAAATCCAAATATTATATTCTATTTAGAACCCATAGTACTTAAACATATGACAGGTCTAAACACATGCTGATTAACAAAAATGTCTTAGAGTCCTATAAATAGAAGGCTGAACAATACCAATCACCCTGTGGTTCTCAACCCTGGCTATGCATTAGAAGCAGTAGGGGAGCTTTAAAAAAGGAAGTCCTGGCTCCACCCCCAAGATTTCTGATTTAATCAGTTTGAGGTAGAGGCCAGACATCAACAGAATTTTTTTTAAAGTTCCCCTAAGTGATTCCAAGCACAGCCAGGGATGAAAGTCACTACCCTGTACCTTCAGTTGGATATTCCACATGGACACACCACTACCAGGACATGTTGGCTTTCTGAATTTTGTTTTCCATTTTGCTAAGAAATGCACCATTGTATAAAACAGTGCTAAAACAGCAAATGCCAATGACACCCTAATGCTCAGTTTGTGACTGAAAACCTCTGCCTATAATGAAGATTGAACCAAAACACCTGATCGTCTCTTTCAGGTTTCTCAGTACACAAAATGTACAATTTTGTGTTTTCTGTTAAGAATACCTCAAGGGTATATAATTCCTAGGTTACCAGTTAGACTTTTTGCTGGTATTCTGAAGCTCTTAAATAGGAAGAATTATCAGGTATGCAGAATAATACCCCGTTTTCAATTTTTAGTTCTCTTACTGCATCAATAAGTATGACTAGACTTACTATGCACATGATATATAGGACATCATTAATTTTCATGAAACTAAATAAACCATCATGGGACATCTTTAAGATTTAGTAAATATTTTTAAAAGACAAGCTTATTTTACAGCCACTAGAATAGCTGTTCAGTGGTTTTTGTTTGTTTGTTTTAATAAATCAAATGATAACTGAATGGAGGGGTGGGGATCTTAGTTTTGTTACCTGCACGTTTCCTATATCTGATGTGCCGCAAAGGATCAGGTCCGCTACATCACATTGAAGTCTAAAGCCACACCATGATTCAAGAAGTGCATGGTCAATGATCCAGAAGGTCTCCGTCCAGAAATGGAGAGCACAAAGATGACCTGATTGATGGCTGCTGAAGTCAGTTCTTTCCCCTTTCCTCTTTAAAATGGTAATGATAGTGGGCTCTTGGAAGTTTGAAGGCATTTCTTTACAGCTTCATATACTGAGGAATAGCCTGTGCAGATGTCTACATAGTAACTCCCTCCCCTGCTTGAGGATTTAAGCAGCAATGCCATCAGATCCTAGGTTTTTTCAGTCTTCCTGGGCCTGACACAAATTGGAATGATCAACCCACTATCTTTCAAAAGGAAAAACATTCTAACATAACAAGCTCCATCAAAATAACAAAACAAAACAAAGACAAACTGATTTCTTATGAGAATCTAAGAGACTCAAAAACAAATATAAGTTGCATTTTGAATTGGTTGATAGATTCCCTATTGACATAAACATTCAATTTCAGAAAACTTACATTTGGCATCTGGGATACTGTGATATGGAGACCATACAAGCATTCCTCCATTGTCTTTATCGGTGTACTTTGTAGCACCTGGGGAAAAATTAATTATTTTGAATATGATGAACTTTACATTCAAAATAAGTATAAACAAAGTAAGTTTTATTTCTATTTTAGTACAGTACCTGCAAAAGAGGACAAAGAAACAAAGTACAGGAAAACAAAGGAAGGAAAACAGATATACACTAAATATAGTAAATATACCACTTATAGATACCAACGAAATTTCACAAACACTGAAGCTTACCCTCTTTAAATTAAAAAGAAAGACTTTATTAAGTACATTTTATATCCCTACTTCTTAACGGGTAGTAAATCTGATTTAACCTTCTATACGTTACTTAGGAGTCATTAAAAACTCTGGCTTTAAAACTAGAGCAAATACCTCAGGTGATGAGTTAATTGTTTTGCCCATATCTAAATGGGCCAAGATCATTATAATTTTTAAATACCTGTATATGCTTTTTATGGTTTTTATTTAATCTTGTTCTCCTTGCTAGGAATCTGCCAGTTATTCCTTTTTAATTTCATTTATTACTTTTTATATTTATGAAAGTTTGTACTCTGTGTAAGAGGAAAACAAAGTCAAACCATGGAAAAGTTAATAATGCTATTTCTCCTTAATGTAATCTGAGTCCACCTCTAATCTAGAAGCATACTATTGCTGTTTCTAATTTTTTTTTTTTTTTTTTTTTTTTTTTTTTTTTGCAGTACGGGGTCCTCTCACTGTCGTGGCCTCTCCCATTGCAGAGCACAGGCTCCGGACGCGCAGGCTCAGTGGCCATGGCTCACGGGCCCAGCCGCTCCGCGGCATGTGGGATCCTCCCGGACCGGGGCACAAACCTGTGTCCCCTGCATTGGCAGGCATACTCTCAACCACTGCGCCACCAGGGAAGCCTGCTGTTTCTAATTTATTTCTAATCTGTTATAATCTAAAAAGTCAGAAAAATCAAGCTCTATTGAAACTGCATGTAAGTTAAGAATAGACAGAGGGGCTTCCCTTCCCTGGTGGCACAGTGGTTAAGAATCTGCCTGCCAATGCAGGGACACGGGTTCGAGCCCTGGTCTGGGAAGATCCCACAAGCCGCGGAGCGGCTGGGCCCGTGAGCCACAACTACTGAGCCTGCGTGTCTGGAGCCCGTGCTCCGCAACGGGAGAGGCCACGATAGCGAGAGGCCTGCGCATCGCGATGAAGAGTTGCCCCTGCTCGCCGCAACTAGAGAAAGCCCTCACACAGAAACGAAGACCCAACACAGCCAAAAATAAATATATAAATTAATTAATTTATATATATAAAAAAGATTTATTAAGAAATAAAAAAGAATAGACAGAATGAACGAAAGGCCTGACACAGCTATCCCAGAGCCAAGTAAATGCCAGTAGGTTCTGTCTTTAAATACTCGATGGTCCTTTTCTGGCTTCTTCCTACTTCTTAGGTGCATTCAAGTTAATTAAAACTATGAGCTGTTGTGGCCTCTCCCGTTACGGAGCACAGGCTCCGGACGCGCAGGCTCAGCGGAGAGGCCCGCGTACCGCAAAAAAAAAACAAACAAAAAAACAAAAACAAAAACAAAAAAAAACTAAGAGCTGTTGATAGCCACCAGCAACTAATGCCTAGAATTCCAAAATTACTCACAGAAAACATTAATATAATTCTGAGGTTAAACTGTAATCACTTATAAAGTTATAAGATATTCAGAATAAAGAATATTCACTTCCAGGGGTAAAAGTAACTACTATTATACTCCCAACTACAGACTTTATCAAGCAATAATTTAATGTCATTCAGCCGTTCTTTATTTTTGTAGAATCATAACACATCACTACTGTATATTCAATCAACAAATTTTAGTTAGAGAATGACACACTGTTAGTGCAATAGGAAGCTAAAATTGTTAAGTTATGTACGTTTTACTATAAGGAAAAATTAGGTATGGAGAAAAAAGTATTGACAGAATACTATAAAAGTATTAGAAAAAAGCATAATTACAAAATAAACCTAAAAGCAAAACATTGCATTTTGTCATAACTATCTTTAATAAGAGGATAAAAATAGGAGCTGAGAATTTAAGAAAATGCAAGTTAGAAGTACATTATCTAAAATTTATATTCAATAAAAATAAATTTTAAAAAACTTCTTTAAAAAATATTAAGATATATATTTAATTTTTAACCACATAAAAACACAAAAGCAAAATAGCTAAACCACTCAGTGGAAATAAAACAGACATCTAAGTTGATCAGAAGCCTTTATTTAATTAATAAAATCTATTGCTATTTCTAGTGAGTATCCTAAACTTCAATCCTTTAGTATGGGACTGATTCATTTTCAGCATGGACTGTGTGACAAAGATAATTTAAATACTACTTAAAAGAACATGGAATGCAACAAAGAAAAGGCTTCCATTAAGTCTCAAGTCTTGATAGCATACATGCTTAATATTTAGACATATTTCCTTGCATCTGATTCTTGTATTACAGAAAATCTGAATTAAAATATTTTTATTAAATATCTCTTCTTAAACAGATATAAACTTTTTTTTTTTGTATTCTTGCCCATGAAGAACAACAGTTAAGTTTCCTCAAAAATTCTTAGCACTGTAATCAAGGGCCCGATCTTCTGACAGAAACTGGCATCCAAACTGTGGAGACTAACAGCTCTTCTAACATGGGTGTATATATCTGGAGTATAGAGAATGCCTAATTAGGCATTTCACAATGTTCTTTCCCTGACTACTCTTGAATTGGGCTCCACCATTTTCAATCATATATGTGTCCCACTAGGACCAAAAGATGACTGATGTTTATAGGAAATGAGAGATAGCTTAGTATAATGGTTAAGAGTGTAACCACTTATAGAGCCAGACTTCAGGTTTGCATCCCAGCTCTGCCACTTCCTAGCTTTGTCACCTTGAGCAAATTTATTTAATCTGTCTCTGCGTCAGTTTAACCCATCTTTAAAAATAGGGATAATGAGAGCACCTTCTTCACAGAGTTGTTCAAAAATGAAGTGAATTCATATTTGTAAAGTACCTGGCATGTGGTAAGCACTACCTAAGACTTATGATTACTACTATATGCTTACTGAAGACAGTTCTTTAAGTTCCCTTCTTTCTGTACTCTGGAAAGGCTTCTTCTTACCTATCAATCAAATAAAAATATAAATGTATAAAATCTCATGGGGCTCTAACTCAAACGGCTGATGACCTCTCTTACCAACCCTTTGAAAATGAAACTGAATAGCTGAAATGACTTTTTTGTTTTACTGACAACTCAGACCTGATTCCTCTCCTATAAAAGAACAGGAGAAAGTAACTTGCATTATTAAAAACAATTTACCTCTCAGGATGATTTGCATTCAGTAAAGCTTTACCCTTTCCATCATAAAAGTTGAAGTAAACCAAAATATTTAAAGGACACAAAAACACAATTTTTATTTTGCTTTTATCTATAACAATGTTTAAGATTATACCTCAAAACTGTCTGATATTCAGAAATAATACTGAGAATCCAATTTGACTCAGCAACAAAATAACCAAGGCCTTAGAAGTAGCCTATCTTCTGAATGGATCAAAAATAAACAAACCAAAACTTAGACAGCAAGCAACCACAATTTTAAAAGACTATAGTAGCTCAACAGCTATGAAAATAAATTATTGAGCAATCAGTTTTTTTAAGTATTAAATGAAACAAAAGTTCAAGCCTTCTGAAAACTTTTAGATCTCCTTAACTGCAGTTGGTAAAATACATTTATAAGACCAATTTGGGGAAAACCAACAACAAAAGTATAATTTTGATTAGGATTTCTATACAATAGCAAGTTTCAAAGTAAGTACAAAAATATAAATCTTCTATTTCTTTGCAGATTTCCTTTAAGACATTCCAACTAAGGATTCTGATGGAAATCATGGAACAAATATTCTATATAAAGAACTTAAATATTGAGATCAGTAAGACACTCCAAATATTTTAAAAATATACTTAATTCACCAATTTCAAACCAAGGTAAACAAAGACATTCCAAGCAGTACACAAGCATTAATAAGTTTTCTGGGAATCAATTTTCAGGACTTCAAACTTCCCTGTTTTCTTTCCCAAGACAATCTGCCTGAGAAATCACCTGCAGTCTAAGCTGTACACTTATTCTACTTCTGACCTCCTTCTTCACAAACACCCTTCCCTCACTTTAAAAAAAAAAGGCAGGTCTCTCACCCATCCCAAATCTTACAAGAGTACACTGCCTAAAATTTAAAAACCTCTATGATGCCAAACGAACATCAGCAAAGCTCTCTTTTACTCAAGGCACCATGACTATTACAGTTTTAATTAATTACACATTAATTATAATAACTCAAGCCAGAAGAGATTTAACACTTAGAACCTTATGTTCACAAGAATACATACTATGACGGTAGAGAAATTGGATAGGTGATCAATAAAGCACTTTCAAGCACAAAAATGTATTATAAAATTCTGTGAGGAAAATGCATGGAAATGATTTCAAAAACAAAAGGAACAATGTTAGGAGACTGTTCATATATTTTATAAAATAGATACTACCACATTACTATCGTATTTACATTTAATTGGATGCATTTAAAATAAGTATATAACAACTTTATTTCAAAGTGTTAACATTTTCAGTACACTGGAGATTACATTTTTCAACTAATAAACTCAGTGACAAATAACAGATGTCAACTTAAAAATATGTGAATCTGTTTTTCCAAATTTCTTCTACGAGTATGCAGGCAAAATATTTTGAATGCCACTGCTTTATATACATGAATTTTTACTTAATCTTGTCATATAGTTAAGAGTATCTCCCTTTTACAAATGAGAAAACTAAGGCTTGGACACATCAGGTACCCAGTTCATCCAAGGTCACTATGCCATAGTGGCTAAAAGGCATATGATAAGAGGTAAGACTCTTAATCACCACACAAAACTGCTCCTCGTGACGTAAGCATAGTCAGTAGGCACTAAATAAAAGTTGGGGAGGGCCTAGCAAAGAATCAAAAGGAAAAGAGTCACCTAAAAAAGAATCAAAAATCCGCTTAGTAAATTTTTATAACGGCATTCTTAGCAATGGTCCGTCAATTAACATAAACTGTTCCTAATCTCCTAACTTCAATAATTCCAATTTAAATCTCAGTTCTTCTCATATTTTGTACAATACTCATTTTAATAACTCATTCTTTCTGTGCTTAATTTCTATCATCTCCTCCAATAAAAATAACCTCCACAAAAAAATCCTCTTAATTTTCCTACATTCTGATCATCATAATCTTGATACCTCAGGAATTTTTCTTCCAAATGACTTGGATGGCTATGGGTGGGCAATCTTCATGAAGACAGACTGAGTGGTTTATGAGACTAAATAGTATGAAGAAGAGAAAAGGAGAGGAGCTGACCATTTCTCAATTTCTATCATTAATTAATAAAATCTTTTCCTCTTTATCTCTTCCAAAGAAATATGTTTAAGTTCTCACCCAATGATATTTATTGACGTGGAGTAAAAACTTCACACACCACCACAACACTTAGAATAAGATAGAGCAATGGTACTATGTTGAATGGCATACAGGCTCAAAATTTCCTTGTAAAAGGTGTCTAATAATTGATAATCTACATTTGCTTGACAAGATTTGCCTATAACAACTATAGAAAAGCCCACCTAAGTTTAAATGATAACTGGTTTTAGTTGTGTCCTTGGGTTCAATATTCTGCAGATTATTAAGGAGAAAATGAATACAGGCATAACTCGTTTTATTGTGCTTCACAGATATGTTGATCAAGTCTATCAGCACCATTTTTCCAATAGCATTTGCTCATTTCATGTCTGTGTCACATTTTGGTAATTCTTGCAATATTTCAAACTTTTTCATTATTATTACATTGTTATGGTGATCTGCAATCTTGGATGTTACTATTGCAGTAAATGGTTAGAATTTTTTAGCAATACTTTTTAATTAAGGTATGTACATTGCATTTTTAGACCTAATGCTATTGAACACTTTTATATGCACTGGGAAAACTATAATTTGTGTAACTTGCTTTATTGTGACATTTGCTTTATTGCAATGGTCTAGAACCAAACCTGCAATTATTTCTGAGGCATACTTGTAGATGAAATTGAAGAATATCATATTTGTCCTTATTCTAATAAAAAGTATCAACTATAGTCTGAGTAAATTATTGAGAATATAACTTTAAAAATTGTAATATTTGTGATTTTTCCCTCAAATATTCTTAGACAAATATTCTTAGACAAAATATAACATAAATTGGATAATACAAATAGTGGCCATGTGAAACCACATAAAAAGTATTCTGTACTTTCAATGAATTATTTTTCAAACTTTGAAATTTGTTCCAGTATTTGTTTGCTTGAAATTTTTTCCAAAAGTTGCTACAGTGATCAGGCTATGGCATGCATAAATTTGGTCTAGCATGAAGTCTGGGTCTTAAATACAAGATCCTTAATCAACTTGTGTACAGTTGTCTATGAAATATTAACCTATCTAATGGGGAAAAAAGATAGGTATGCTTATTACACTGCTGAGTTCTAATGTGGAAATAAGTTTATTCTAGAAAAAGCAGGATACCAATGAAAGCCCCAAATCAGAAAGGAATAAATGTATGCAGAATCATTCTTCACAATTATGAAATTTAATCTTCATTGAGTAACTGCCATTTGTCCACTCACACAACCTTGGCAAGAATTCCCCTAAGTATTTTTGTTTCCATTTTACAGCTAGAGAAACTGAGGTTTAGGGAGGGCCAGTGACTTGCTCAGGGCACAAAAATAAGAGATGAGTGATTAATTCAGTCTGTCTTAAGCCAGAGCAAGCACTTTCCAAATGTCAAGCTAAAACCTGAGGCAGCACTGTAATATGAAAGCGCCATGCACCCACTAGCTACATTAATAAAGAAAATTAGTTTCACAACAGTTAAAATTATTTGAAGCCCTCCAGCACACACACTGATAGCTTTCGAATAAAATGTATCAAAGCCATGTGATTTAGAAGGCAGCTTTTGAATAAAATGTATCAAAGCCATGTCATTTAGAAGGCAACTCTGATCTAGTGAGCACTCTTGTATCATTGTTTTTACGTGTTGAAAAATAGCCTGCACTGACAATCCTTTTAACACATTATTTTACCCTCTCCCTTGGGACAAGAAAAGCTGTCTAAACCCTAAAAATCTTTAAATGGTTGGTAAATATCACTTTGCATTGCACTAATGGGCAGGAGAGGAATGAAAATACCCACCGAGACCCTATAATCAAATAAACATGCTATTTCCCCCCCAAGAAATACAAGTAAGCCCTATTAATATCTAATATAGAATTCGAGAGTCTGACAGAGACACATTACTATACGCGGGCAATGGGCAAAAACAAAAAGCGAGGGGGTGGGGAAGCCCCTTCAAAGTCTGCCCAAAGCCTGTACTGAAGAGGGTCTGTGGTGGGCTGGGGGGAGAAGGAAACACGCTCCACTCCGAGAGGCTCCAACAAGGGCGCCTCCATATGCGGAACTCTCGCCCAATCCCCGTCCAGGCTGAAATCCCGTGACCGCCAGAGAGCCTGTTTGGAGAAAAGTAGACAGGGAGCCCGCAAGCTGGGTTGGCAGAGGACGCTGGAACCTGGCTGCTAGGGGAGAAAATGTCTCCTTGGCAGCTGCAGTCACTGTCCTGTGGTCTGACTTCCCAGGGCTGGCTCTGGAGCGAGGTGTGCCTCTGGCTTCTCCCCACCCTCTTCCCCCAATCCCATTCGCTCCGCGGCTCCTACACTCCGCAAAGCTGTCGCCACCAAAGCTACACCACCTAGCCAAAAAGAAAGAAAAAAGAAAATCCCGTGTGTGCGCGGGTTGGGCAGGGCTCGCCCTCGGCTTCGGCCGGTGACAGCAGCCCGGGGATCGCCGCCCTGGCAGAGCGCGGGCCTCCGCTCCCGGGGGCCGGTGGTGTGGCAACTGACATTTGCATGGTTCTTCCACACACAGCCCGCACACCCTCTCCTCTAGCTCTCGGCCCCGCAGCCGCTCCACCCCCGGCCTCCGACCCCCGAATCCGCCGAGGGGCCGTCTTCCTCCGTTCACCCTGGGCTCAAGCGGTAGAAAGGTGATGCCACCAGCGGGCAAGTGGCCTCCAAAGGAACCATGTTAACCTTGCAATGCACACATCTGCCCACACGCCCTGTGTCACAGCCCTGCCAAGCGTGACAGCCTCCCCGCCAAAGATGCCTGTCCATCCCAGCCCCGCATCCCCTCCCAACCGCACACCCGGACCCCAACCCCACCCGCCCGCCCGCTACCCCTTCCACCCTAAACCAATCCCAGAAAAGGGGAGACAGGATTTTGCTTAAGCAAACAGATCTACCTGGATCAAATTCAGGGATCCGAGCTTGGTATTCAGCTCCGACTCTCATCCCAACATCTGCAAAGCAAGGTCAAAAAAGAAAAAAAGAAAAAGGCGTGGGGGCAGAAAAAGAAAGAAAAAAGAAAAAGGAAGAGACACTTAATAAAATATGAAAATTGCTGAAGGGAGGAAAGAAGCGGCGGGTGGATGGGAAGATATTAACTCCGGGCACTCCGGGAGATGGCAGCGGATGGGGGCGGGGAGCTGGGGGGGGGGGCGAGGGCGGAGGATTGGGCGAGGGCGGAGGGACGGGGGTCGCGGCGGGTGCTGCTGCACTGCACCGGGAGTTCGAGGCTACCGCAGCGCCCGGGCTCCGAGGGGAGAGAGGGCGGGAGCGCGGCGAGGGGAGGGGGCTGGGGGAGGGGAGGAGGGAGGGGGCAGGCGGGCTGGCTGGGAGGAGTTCGAGGCTACCACCGTGCTCGTCGTCGCTGCTGCAGCCGCTCTCGGGCTCCGAGAAGTGCAGCCCGCCGTTGGTGGACGAGGCGCCGCTGCCACCGCCGCCCGCCGGGCTCTTGGCGCTGCCGTTGGCCGATCGGTTCTTCCCCAGTAACTCGGGCCCTTTCTCCATCATGCCGGGCATGGTAGAAGAGGGGAGGGGGAAAGGTGAGGAGAAGAGGTAGGCGTCAGGGTGAAGGGGGAGATGGCTTACGAGCGCGGGCGGGAGGGAAAGGAGGAGGAGGAGGAGACGGCGGTGGCGGCGGAGGAGGAGGAGGGTGTTAATATGGAGCCGCCATAACCGCCCCGGTCCGGCAGTAGCGCAGTCGCCTCACAACAACCCGCCCCGGCCCCGCCTCTCTCCCCTCCTCCTCCTCCCGCCGGCCGCCCCGCGCAGTCCCCGGCGCCCCTCTCGGCCGCGCCGCGCTCTACGGCGCCGCCGGTATCACTCCGCCCCGCAGGGAGGTTCCGGCCGCCGGGCGGGGGAGGGCAGGAGGGGCGCCGGGGAAGAGGGGGAGGGGAGGGGAAGCCCCGCTCGCCGACGGACCGGGCAACCCCAACCGAGCGCTAATAAAATCGCCGTAGAGGCGCGGCCGCCTCTCGGGCTTCCTTTCTAGGGGCCGCTTCGGAGCGCGGGCGGAGGCGCACGCGAGGCATCCGGACTCTTTGCCCTATCTGGGCGGAAGGAACGCGGCCGGCCTGAGAAAGGGCCTGGTGAGACCCTAGGCGCCCGAGTTCTGGGAGCGGCCCCCCTTTTTTCTGGGGGGGTTGCGCGGCGCGATGTCAGGACAGGCCTCGGCAGGAGCGCGGCCCTCTTGAGATGCTGCGGAGGACCGGCTGCCCAGTTTCATGGCTTCTCCAACAGCGTCGAGCTAGGGTCGTGCGCTTGCCCGCGGTGGAGTCGGGCGGAGTAACAGGGCGGTCTTCGGGTCCCGAGGCCGAGGTGGCCGGAGAAGTAGGCTCGATCCTAACCATCCAGACGCTGCAGTTCTGTTTCTGATCCTCAGAATCGGGGCCTGATTCCCTGGAGAGACTGAGGCTTCCGAGATGAGTTTCCAGTGCCGAGCAATACAGCTGTATATTGCTAAAAGGTGGTTGTTTTTGTTGGGTTTTTTTGGTAACCTTTCTCCTCCGTTTTCCTTCTCTTACCTTTTTTTTGTGTGTGTGTCTTTGCTATTTCATTAGGGGAGTGGGTGCTGTCAGTTGTTAAATAAAATTAGGACAGGGTCCTTGCCCTGTTGGTGCTTTCTCAGTGCGCCTGACCTGCGGTCGAGCCTTGGAGCAGAACTCTGGAGAGGGCGGAGGCCCGTAGTGGAGGTGAGGCCAGAGCTGCAGTCTGGCAGGGTTTCCAGCCTGGCAGGCGATGCGCTCTGTAATGCTTTCCTGAATTTCATTAGGCAGGAGTAGGAACTGCATTTTTCGTTCACCAGATTTGAGGACGTCTGCTCTGCGCCAGGCTGCCTGGCATTGGGGGCTACTTAGGATTTTCTTCTTTTTTTATTTTTTTGGGGTTTTGGTTTTTTTTAAATTTTGCTCACCAGTAAGTAGAAGTGAGGACTTGTTGTGAACATCTAGTATGCAGATGTATGCAGAGTGGTATTTGGGGTCCACAGTAAGGTAGTCTTCAAACACTTAAAAATAAAGATTGTCCTGGAAGATTTCTATAGTAGGTCAATGCAGAATGGATCGAACCAAAAATAAGCCTCTCTGGCCAGAAAATAGTTCACTGAAAGAAACAACATCCCTAAAGCAGGAATGTCTAAATCAGGAATTGAGCCAAGAAAAGCCTGGGAAGTAAGTATTTGACAGCGTCTCAGTCTAAAGGGGAAGGTCTCCTGAGCAGGTACAAAACCTATCCGGTTCTGGTAGTGGAGGTAATTTCATCTCTATCAAAACCTGATATGATGCCATTAAATATTTGAATCATAAAACTAAACCTTTTATTCCTTACCAAATACAGTTCTGAATATTATTTTAATTCCCATATAATTTTTCTACAAGGAATGTCTTCGCCGAATGAAATGAATAGTCGTTTCCCTTGACAGTTATAGTTTTCATTGTGAATTAACACATTGGTACTTTGGTTTTCATACACAAGTTCTAATGATCATGATTCAGCATCTCTGGTCATGTAACACAAAGGCCAGACCCAGAACTGAGTGAATTCACAAAGATAAATGTCACTCTGAGGCTGCTTGGCCAGCCAGCTTTCTGACACCCCAACTTTGCAACACCTTCCAGCCACTTTTCTACAGAAGGAATTTTCATATATAGATCAGGACCAAAACATTGTGAAAGTTTGGGGACTTCTGTAACTTTTGTTTATTAGTAAAACCCTTAAAGTGAGAAGATTTCACGATTTTCTTGAGTATAGCAAAGAAGGCAGAGCAGGCCAGACTGCATTCTACTCGGATGAAGAAAGGGTCTTGGGGTATGGCATTTAAAAAAAAAAGGCAGGGAAGGAAGTTTCTGTTTTGCCCCTGAAGAAAAGGATTCTGAAGAATAATAATAGGCCTCAAAATGGTATCCCAACAGTGAACAAGGACAGTATAGAAAGAGAAAAGTTTTAAGAAAATTTGGGGGATGTCTGTAAGGGATTAGAGGAAGAAAAGAATCTGGACAAGGAAGAAGCAAGCATTAAAAAGGATTAATAATATCTAAGGATGCAGAGTCATGAGAGGGGTTTAAGAAAAGTCCTTTGGATTTGTTAACTAGAAGGATGTTGATTATTTTGTTTGGCTGCTTTTTTATTGTATTAAAATTTTCTAATATTATTTTCATTATATTTTAAGTTTGGAACAGACAGTACATGTTCATAGTTACAAAATCAAAATGTATAAGAATTTATAATTCACTATTGTGCTAGACCTCCCAGCGACTGTAAAAAGGCAAGGTAGAAATATATAAGGGTTAAAAAGAAATATGTAAACCTGTTATTTGGAGAAAGGGTGATAGTCTCTATATAAAATTATAATAATTTATAAACCATTTAGTATTAATAATGACTTTAGCAAGTTGATACAGTCAGTATGTAAAGATCAGTTATATTTTATGTACCAGCACTAAACAATTAGAAAATGAATTTTTTAAAAAGTGATACCATATACAAATGCACCAAAAATATTGAATACCTAGTGTATTCGTTTCCTGTGGCAGCTGTAGCAAATTACCACAAACTTGGTAGCTTAAAATGAATTCATCCTCTCACAGTTCTAGAAACCAAAAGTCTGAAATCAAGGTGTCAGCAGGGCCACGCTCCCTCCAGAGGCTTTAGGGGAGAATCTGCTCCTTGCCTTTTCCAGTTTCTGGTGTCTGCTGGCCTTCCTTGGCTTGAGGCCACAATCACTCCAACCTCTGCCTCCATCTTCTCATTGCCTTCTCTTCTGTGTGTGTCTTGAATTTCCCTTTTTCTTTATTATGTAAAGACACTACTGGCATTTACGGCCCATCTGGATAGTCCAGGATTATCTCCTGTCTCAAGATCCTTAATCATATGTGTAAAGATGCTTCTTCCAAATAAGAAAACATTTTACAGTTTCTGGGGATTAAGACCTAATGTCTTTGGGGCACCATCCCACCCATTGCACCTAGGAATAAATTTTTTTTTTTTTTTAGCGGTACGCGGGCCTCTTACTGTTGTGGCCTCTCCCGTTGCGGAGCACAGGCTCCGGACGCGCAGGCTCAGCGGCCATGGCTCACGGGCCCAGCCACTCCGCGGCATGTGGGATCCTCCCGGACCGGGGCACGAACCCGTGTTCCCTGCATCGGCAGGTGGACTCTCAACCACTGCGCCACCAGGGAAGCCCTAGGAATAAATTTTAATGAAAGAGGTACAAGAACTCTGTACTGAAAATTGTGTTATTGAGAGAAATTAGAGAAGACCCAAGTAGCTGGACAGATATTCAATGCTCATGGATCAGAAGACTTAATATTGTAAAAATGTCAGTTCTCCCAAATGATCTATAGGTTCAGTCTAATCCCTACTAGAATCCCAGCAGATTTTGTGTGTGTGTCTGTGTAAATTGACAAGCTGACCCTAAAATGTATAGGGAAAGTCAGAAGATCAAGAACAGCCAAGACAATCTGGAAGAACAAAGTTAGGGGATTTATACTACCAGATGTTAGAAAGTAGACCAATGGACCTGAATAGGGTTCCCAAACAGATGCTTATGTGAACATTTTACTTATGCAAAAGTTGTAAATAGATTGTGGACCTAAATGTAAAAGATAAAATAATAGTGTCTCTAGAAAATACTTACGAATATATATAGCAGCCTATATACATGCTTAGAGGATGGGGTGTCAGACTCTGAGATGAAAGGGAGACTTTATCTCTTGTGTGTTCTGTTCACGGTTGGATTCTTTTACAATTTGTATGTATTACTGTTCCGAGGAAATAAATATTTAAAGAATCACTTAATAGACAAAACACAGGTAAATATAGTTAAAAAAACAATATTAAGACAATGTAACAAAGTAAAGTAATGTTACAGTTATTAGAAGCTGGGAAGTAGAATGGAAGAGGAAAGATGGAAAGGCGATAGGGGTTTTATCCTCATTTTACAAAAGGAAAAAAATTTAAGCATGGTGATGATTGTGGGCTACACCTTGATTCGCCAACTACAATAGGCACACAGGAAGGACCTCCACAGAGGTCCTGTTTTATTCATTTCCAGGTTCATAGTGAGTGTCTTTATGACATCACTTTTGCTGAAGAGTTTATTGATTTGCTCTTTGGGTCTCCTTTATTTTTACTTTAGCAGTGCCTGTCTTGGAATAAGTTTAACTCCAAGACAGAGTCAGGCAGCATGGCCAGGAGACTACCCACCATTAAGCCACTTATGTTGGACCAGGTCTGGTGGGGACAGTCCACGCATGTTTTCAACAGGAAGGAGGAGCTGTGTGGTTTTGTTTTGTTTTTTAGAGCCCCTGATCCCCAGGTGGGGTGGGGTGGGGGGAAATCATACCTTAAGAGCTGAAAGAAACTTCAGAGTTCTGGTAACCCACTTTCTCTTAACCCCCTGGAATATTTACCGTTTCTGAAGCTAGTCTTGTAAGCCTCCATTTAAACAGATACAGAGATAGGTAACTGCATCACAAAGTAGATCATTTCATTTTTTTAAAGATGTCTAGGTCTTAGAAAATATCTTTTTTTTTTTTTTTTTGGCACTCAAAGCTCAACTACATATAAGAGAAACCCCAAATAACAGTGTCAAACAAAATGAAAATGTATTTCTTTTCATGTAAAAGGGATCCAGAAGTTGAACCTCCTTGGCTGAAATAACAACTGCCATGAAGGTGTCAGGCACCCAGACTTCTTCTCTCTTACCCCTCCTCCATTCCTGGAGTGTCACTTTTGCCCTTATGATCCAAAGTGGCTGCTAGAGGGCAGTCATCATGATCACACTCCTCACAGCAGGATAGAGGAAGAAATGCAGGAGGGCACACCCCTTCTCTTTAAGGAGATTTTCTGGAAGTACCATATACCATTTATGCTGATATATCAATGTTCAGAACTTAGTCACATGGCCCACTAACCTCAAAGGAGGCTGGGAGATGTCAAAGTGCTCTGCTAAGAATCAAGGCTCTGTGGCTAAGGATGAAGGGAAAAATGAGTACTGAAAGGCAGCTAGCAAGCTCTGTCACATGGGTCCTTTAAATATTTGAAAACAGCAATCATGTCCCACTTCAGCTTCTCTTTTAGGGTAAACATCATCATTCTCTTTGACAAATCGACAGTGATACTGTTTTCAGACCCTTCACCTCTTCAACTGTCCTATTAACATGCTCTAGTTTGTGTTGAATACTTAGAATAAGACACCCCCCACGACAATGTGAGATCTAATTGCTACAAAATCAATTTGAAATATTTTGACCCCTTTTCTTTGCACCATATTTTTATTAATCCATCCTAAAATTAGCTTTCTTGGCAACAACTGCACATGGTTACTAAATCTAGAATCAACTGCATCCTCCAGGCTTTTACATTTGTTAGTGTTTTGCCTGGTCTCTCCCCACTTAGACTCCAGTAGATTTTTTATTTTCCTTTTTTCCCCCCCACTCCCCTCCCTCCTCAGTAAATGAGTTTAAATGTATTGCCATTTAATTTCACCTGGCTTGTTTTAGCTTACCTGAAACTTTTGAGAACTTTTTGAATTCTGACTTTCTTACCCAACATACTAAATGACTTGGCTGTGGGCATTTCTACCTGTGATAAATGAAATTTATCTTTAAGGTCAGGAACAGTGTCTTAATTTATATTCTCAGCATTGGGTACAATGCCTATGCATAGTAGATGTTTGTTTAAGGAATGAATTGCGCAGTTAGACATAAAGAGCATTTTCTGGAAGAATTTTTTTTTAAGTTCTGGAATTGTTTGTGAAAGAAGACTATGAAATCTTCCTGTCTTTAAAAATAATATAGACTTTTATCTGGGAGAATTATATTTAAATGTGTATACAGTCTTTTAAAAGTAGGCAGGTGATTTAAACAATTTTGCTAAACTTCTAAATCATACAAATATGATTTTATAATGATTTGTTTGGCTAAATTTTTTAAAAAAAGAAAGAAAAAGACTAGACAGTGAAAAGTTTAAAGTTTACATTTTAATTCTGCCCCTGGTACAGAATATACCAACTCATTCATTTCTTTCCCTTGGTTTCACAAATTATAAAAGAGAATTCACAAATCAATTTTTCTTGCTTAAAAGAGGTGTTTGCGGGCTTCCCTGGTGGCGCAGTGGTTGAGAGTCCGCCTGCCGATGCAGGGGACACCGGTTCGTGCCCTGGTCCGGGAGGATCCCACATGCCGCGGAGCGGCTGGGCCCGTGAGCCATGGCCGCTGAGCCTGTGCGTCTGGAGCCTGTGCTCCGCAACGCGAGAGGCCATAACAGTGAGAGGCCCGTGTACCGCAAAAAAAAAAAAAAAAAAAAAAAAAAAAAAGGTGTTTGCAAGAATATTCATTAGGGACTTCCCTGGTGGTGCAGTGGTTAAGAATCCGCCTGCCAATGCAGGGGACATGGGTTCTAGCCCTGGTCTGGGAAGATCTCACGTGCCGCGAAGCAACTAAGCACGCAAGCCACAACTACTGAGCCCATGTGCCACAACTATGAAAGCCCTCGCGCCTACAGCCCGTGCTCTGCAACAAGAGAAGCTACGGCAGCGAAGAGTAGCCCCTGCTTGCCACAACTAGAGAAAGCCCACGTGCAGCAACGAAGACCCAACGCAGCCAAATATATATATATATATATATATATATTCATTAAAACCAGTCTATAGGGAACTATAGAATCCAAATTGTGAGGTAATCTGAAGATCCAGGGATAAGATTAGATGTGTCAACCTCTGAAATGAATACAAACTAACATTAAATTGACTTGTGAAAGTAACTTGAAAATGTTTCAGAAACATGCTGCTCATGAGATTACGGGCTCCTAAAATAAATTCTGGGAGATTGGAGATAGTAATCTAAATATAATGTATAGAATAATCTATAAATTTGGCACTTAGACATTGACAAAAACACAGTCATTGGCACATAGTAAATATTCAGATGTTAATTATTATTATTAAATATAGAGATTAGAAGTAAAATCAAAGCTTCTCCAGAACTGACCAAGGAGATGGCACCCCAAATATATACAATGGTCTCTTTTTTGGATAGAAATATTCCTAGAGATAACTATACAAAGAAAGAGGTTCCCTAAAGAATCTCGATTTATTAGGATATAAACAGGATTTTTAAAAAGTAACTGTTAAAAAGTCCCCCTTTCCCTCTGGATACAGGGTTTCTTAGCTACATCTTGATCTAATTCCATTACTTTTGGTTATCAGAGTAATGCGGTTCTATTTAACATAGGCCAAATTTGTGGGGTTTGCAGTGGGTATGGGACCCTCCCCCCTGTCATCCCCCAGCCCTTTGAAGTGGGTCCAGGGAAGAAGAAGAATGGAGGCAGATTGTCTTCTTACTTCACTATTCTTAGGGTGGTAACCTTCACTCTGTCATTACTGCTGCTTCTCTAACACTCGCTGGTTATGGCAGTTCCAAACTCTGGGGGTGTTTTTGTTGGTCTTCAAAAGGCCTTTACCAGGATAGGGGGCTGGGGGCGGGGTTGGGATGAACTGGGAGGTTGGGGTTGACATATATACACTAATATGTATAAAATAGATAACTAATAAGAACCTGCTCTATAAAAACTAAATAAAATTCAAAAATAAAATTCAAAAATAAAATAAAATTCAAAAATAAAAAACAAAATAAATCCCCCTCCGCCTCAAAAAAGGCCTTTACCTCCTCACCGTCCCTCCACTGTCCCTTACTGTGGATGACTCACCTTACTGGTCTGTAACCCTCACCTGGTGGGCAGCCCTCTTAAATGGAGTACTGAAAACACGGTAAATATAAAATTTATAGTAATGGGAGTTATTAATTGAGACAGTTATTAGAAATTATTACTTCTCATTACTTCTGAGCCATGAATTGCATTTTGAAACTGAAGTGTTTTAATTATAAGATATTTAAGCCTCTGTGAAGCATCCAACATTTTATAGTTTGAGATGTAATGATAATGGGTAGGATGAATTAAATTGTGAAGAAAAATCCTTTGTTTCCAACATTTAATTTTATATATGATTTAAGCTAAGAATACTGCAAGGAGATGGATTATAAACAGAATGAATATATGCCAGTGTGAAAACCAGGACTTAATACTATTAATAAATACTATTGTATTAGAACCTGAGAAAAGCTTCTCTACGAAGAAGCAACAGGAAACAGTCAATTTTAGGGACCTCAGCATATAAAATAAAGGCTTGTTGCTATGAAGTCTCTGTCTCTTTCTGCCTCCCCACCCTCATTTCTCATCTCTCAGCTCTATTCTCTCTCTGTTTACCTTCATTCTTTGTTACTGCAAGCAGCCACTCCCAGACAGGAACTTCCTTTAAGCTCATTAAATAGCAAGGAGTGCAGGAGAAACATGGTATTTTTCTAGACCAGTGGCTTTCAAACCTTTTGTTACCCACTGCAATACATATTATATTGTCAACCCAATACAGACATATAAATGTGTATCAGTCAGCTATTTGTTTGTAATAAAACAGCCAGAACATCTTAGGGATATACAAGAGCAAGCATTTCTTTCACTCAGTTGTGTGTTGGTTAGGGTCAGCTGATCTATGCTGGACTCAGCTGGGTGTCACGGCTGATCTTGGCAGGACTTGCTCATGGGTCTGTGGGTTGGTGGGTGGTTAGCTGATATAAACTGATCCTGGCTGGTGGGGTCTAGCTTGGGTGGTTCTGCCCCATGTGTCTCTCATCCTATTATTGATTCTCGTGGACTAGCCTGAGCATATTTTTCTTATGGAAATGGCAGAGGTGCAAAATAGTAAGCCCAGTTGCACAAATATTCTTCAAACCTTTGATCATGTCACATCTAACATTCCACTGGCTAGAGCAAGCCAATGGCAAGCCCTAAGTCAAGGACAGAAAAGTATACTCACGGAGATAAGGGGAATGAATATTTTTAAACAATAACCTATCAAAAAAATATAAATATAACTGAATCAAAAGTTCCATAAAACAATTCTTAGCAAGTAGTTTGGGTCAGGATCTGTAGTTTGAAAAACCGTTTTCTAGAGGCATGTTGATTCAAACATACGTGATCTATGTCTTAGAAGTGTAATCTGAACACCAAACTGAGTTAATTCTGACAATTCTCTCCCCAGTCTTACTTGACTGGGGTAGGATGTTGGTGTGGGGATATAGTGAGATTTGCATTCTTGTCACTCCAATCAGTATTACTCGATGTGTAGTCCACAAACAAGCTAGTCCACTGACGGGTGCCAGTCCACAAACTGTTCATTACTAGACCGTAACCATAGTGAGGTAAGGTTCCAGAATATAAACGAACACACTGTTTATTTCATTGAGAAAAATCTTACTTAAAAGAAAAAAAAGTCCGCTGAATGAAACTGCGTGCTTATTGGTGTAGTTGCTTTACACTTTGATCAAACTTCCTTATCTCAATCTCTGGTCAGTAACAAACAGTTCACAGACCAGCATTACCCAAGGAAGACCCAGAATCTTCTAAACAGGAATCTCCATGAAATAGTTATCTTGTGTATCTGAGACAAAGAAGGGATGTTTTGGAAAAGTAGATTCTTAAGCATTTCATAAATATTGTAGGGGAAGAAACCAGTAATGAGAAAGGAGCTGAAGAAACAAGAGCAGAGAGAGATTAACTGATGGAGCAAAACGTTGAAGAATGAAGGAGCGACAAGGACAAGGTGGTCTTGACCAAGAGGCAGTACACCTCATCCTCCTAAAAAGGAGATACTTGTAGGTAAGTCTGTAGGAGAGGGTGCTGGACATTTGGGGTATTTCATGCCTGAAGGTATCATTCTTGTCTATGAATTAAGGGTCAAGATCATCTGCTGAGATGGCATCTTGTTACTGCCGTTTTGGAATTGGGGGGATTTGAATTAAACTCAATTGATTTAAAATCCTAGTAAGGATTTTGTTCCACTTTATTCTATTTACTTTATAAACATTCATTTTCCTATTTAACCTAAAAGGTTTTTTTTTCTCACAACCTGTGCATTTAAAATAAATTTCTTTTTTTTTTCCACATCAGAAACTGCCTTTTATACATTTTGTACAAGGATCACTTTGGAACCAAGCATGTTTCCTCCAGTTGGTTTCACTGAATGGCAATGCCACATCACATGCTACACTAGCTCAGGATGAGAATTTTCTAATAAACTTTTTCTGATACTTTTTCTCCTTCCTTTCATATCACCCAAAGATCCACCCCAATCTGAAGGAAGAGAAGGGCTGGATGATCCCTAAGTTTCTTGGGGGAAATCCAAGTTGATATGTCCCCTCTTTGCAAGGAGATGGGGCAGGGAAAGCGAGTTCTAGCCCCCAAAGAAAGGACTAACAATCAGTAAACATGCTGCTCCATCCTTCTTATGAGGCCCGCCTGCCCTTGAAAGGGAAGTGTACGCTTAACCCACAGGTGTTCTGCAACATGGAGGTGGCTCACGCTGTTTCTTGCAACAGAGCGCGCTGTGTTCTTCCGAGCTCCTCCGCCCACCCCTTACCACCAGCGGTAGTGGGCCCGCGCGCGGTTAGCCTCGGCCGTCTTGTGCGTGTCGTGCTTTCTGTTTATCACAGGGCCCCGCTTGTGAAAAGCCTCCAGCAGCTCCCGAGACAGCTTCTCCGGCATCAGCATCCGCCGGAGCTTCATTCTCCCTACATGCAGTAATCATCCACTTCATGGCCAGGAAGTGGCGACGCTGGTCGGCTAGCGGCACAGGGACCTGATAGAAATGGCCACCCTTGAGCATGGGTACCAGCCCAATCACAGGCTCACAGTTTTTCAGTGCTTGTTGGAAGATGGTTTAAGGGTTGCGTTCAGTGGTTGCCTGTTCTTCTGCAGAAGCAGCGTGGTACTTCTCAAACTGCTTCCTTTTCACAGTTTCCAGAGTCTGCGTCATGAGGGATCTGGCCAGTATTTTGTTTCCTCCTTTCATCGTCATGTTGGTGAATTTACTGATCACTGGGTCTTCAAACACAGAGCTTGTTTTCGTCGCTGGAGCAGCTTTGATAACCGGAGTCTTCCTGAGCTCCCGCTCATGCTTTTCCTCCTCATTCAGCTCGGCCGAGGGCTTGCGGTAATATGCCTTGGCAATCTGGGGGTCCTGGTATTCAGGACCATAGCGGCTCCACCTCACCTGGGTCAGCCCTGGAAGCCGCAGGACAACACTCCGCACGCCCAGCAGCAAGCCCGACCATCCTTGTGCAGCCTTCACCGCGGCGGCAGCCAACTTGGCTGGCCAATAAATTTCTTTTCCTCAATATTTTGTTATGAGAATCATCAAACATACAGAAATGTAGAAAGAATTATACAGGGAGAATTAATTTACCTACCACCTGGATTCTACAATTTATTTTTATGTTATGTCAATCTCAGTTTGAGGCCAATTTGGAAATGGGGTTTGCCTGGTGGCGCAGTGGTTGAGAGTCTGCCTGCCGATGCAGGGGACATGGGTTCGTGCCCCGGTCCGGGAAGATCCCACACGCCGCGGAGCGGCTGGGCCCGTGAGCCATGGCCGCTGAGCCTGCGCATCCGGAGCCTGTGCTCTGCAACGGGAGAGGCCACAACAGTGAGAGGCCCGCGTACCGCCAAAAAACAAACAAAAACAATTTGGAAATGGAATGGTTATTATTTTGTTTACCGAAGTTAGTAAATACTAGTGAAGACTCTGGGAAAGGAATCATTTCTAATTCAACAGGTCAAGTATGAATGTTCTTGGCTTCTGTTTTGATCAGGGTTCTTCAGAGAAGATGGATCTATCTATCATCTATCTATTTATCTATCCATCTATCTATCATATGTATATTGGCTCTTGTGATTATGGAGGCTGGGAAGTCCCAAGATCTGCAGGGTGAGTTGGCAAGCTGGAGACCCAGGAGGGCAGATGGTGTAGTTCTAGTCCAAAGAGCCAATGATTCAGCTCAAGTCTGAAGGCAGGAAAAATGCTGATGTGCCAGTTCAAAGGCCATCAAACAGTAGGAATTCTCTCACTTAGAAGAAGTTCAGCGTTTTTGTTCTATTCAGGTCTTCAACTGATTGGATGAGACCCACCCACCTTGGGGAGAGCAATCTGCTCTACTCAGGCTAAGGATTTAAGTGTTAATCTCATCCAAAAACACCTTCACAGAAACACCCAAAATAATGTTTGACCAAGTATCTGGGCACCCTGTGGACCAGTCAAGTTGACACATGAAATTAACCATCACAGCCTCTTTATGCTATGTATACTAAGGAGAACAGTATTCATCCCCAAACTACCTCTCAGGTTGCTCCTTCCCCACCCTCCCAGAGGAAAAATCATTGTAACACTCTTGTTTCTGGAAGATATGGCATATTTACTTTGTAAGTTTTGTGAACCCACCACTGAATATCCTTAGGGGTTTAACACCTCACTGTGAATAATACTATTTTAAACAAGTCTTATGTAATTGTGTATTTTTTTTCTCTACAAACACATATAAAACTATTTTCAATTTCTGTGGAATGGAATAAAATATAAATATACGTGCAATTATTTTAACCAATCAAATGTTTTAAATTTTTAACTATTATAAAGCAAACGCTGTGTTTTAAGGTGTTAAGTTGTTAGGTTTTCAGACTAACTCAGTCTTCATATTTTTCTTCCTATTTATTAATAAACCAGAAATGGCTTTCCTGGTTCTTAACTTTTTTTCTACTTTTTCACAATTTCTTAGTTTGAAGGAGCAAGTAAGTCACAAACTACATTCAGTGAATCTAGAGTCTTTAAAATTCATTTCTTCATTATTCCACAAACATTTATCTATCATAATTTTGAGCTTCTGCTGTACAATGAAGTGAATCAACTACATGTATACCTATATCTCCTCCCTCTTGGACCTTCCTCCCACCCCTGCATCCCACCCATCTAGGTCATCAGAGAGCACGGAGCTGAGCTCCCTGTGCTATATGGTAGGTTCCCACTAGCTATCTATTTTACACATGGTAGTGTATTTATGTCAAACATCATCTCCCAATTAGTCCCACCCACCCCTTTCCCCCCAGGTCCACATGTCCATTCCCTACGTCTACATCTCTATTCCTGCCCTACAAACAGGTTCATCTGTACCATTTTTCTAAATTCCACATATGCACATTAATATACGATATTTGTTTTTCTGTTTCTGACTTACTTCACTCTGTATGACAGACTCTAGGCCCATCCACATCTCCACAAATGACCCAGTTTTGTTCCTTTTCATGGCTGAGTAATATTCCATTGCATATATGTACGACATCTTCTTTATCCATTCATTTTTGGGACATTTAGGTTGTTTTCATGTCCTGGCTATTGTAAATAGTCCTGCAATGAACAATGGGGTACATGTGTCCTTTTGAATTATGGTTTTCTCAGGGTATATGCCCAGGAGTGGGATTGCTGGGTCATTATGGTAGGTCTATTTTTAGTTTTTTAAGGAAACTCCATACTGTTCTCCATAGTGGCTGTATCAATTTACATTCCCACCAACAGTGCTAAAGGGTTCACTTTTCTCCACACCCTCTCCAGCATTTATTGTTTATAGATTTTTTTTGATGGTGGCCATTCTGACCAGTGTGAGGTGTTACCTCATTGTAGTTTTGATTTGCATTTCATGTGCCTCTTGGCCACCTGTATGTCTTCTTTGGTGAAATGTCTATTTAGGTCTTCTGCCCATTTTTTAATTGGGTTGTGTGGTTTTTTGATATTGAGCTCCATGAGCTGTTTGTATATTTTGGAGATTAACCCTTTGTCTGTTGCTTCATTTGCAAATATTTTCTCCCATTCTGAGGGTTGTCTTTTCATCTTATTTATGGTTTCCTTTGCTGTGCAAAAGCTTTTAAGTTTTATTAGGTCCCATTTGTTTATTTTTGTTTTTATTTTCATTACTCTAGGATGTGGTTCAAAAAAGATATTGCTGTGGTTTATGTCAAAGAGTGTTTTTCCTGTCCAGGCTTACATTTAGGTCTTTAATCCATTTGGAGTTTATTTTTGTGCATGGTGTTAGGAAGTGTTCTAATTTCATTCTTTCACATGTAGCTGTCCAGTTTTCCCAGCACCACTTATTGAAGAGGCTGTCTTTTCTCCATTGTATGTTCTTGCCTCCTTTGTTATAAATTAGGTGACCATATGTGTGTGGGTTTATCTCTGGGCTTTCTATCCTGTACCATTGATCTATATTTCTGTTTTTGTGCCAGTACCATACTGTCTTGATTACTGTAGCTTTGTAATATATTCTGAAGTCAGGGAGCTTGTTTCCTCCAACTCTTGTCTTTCTTTCTCAAGATTGCTTTGTAGACCTGGTCTCTAGTGATGGAGTCTGTGAGTGCACAAGGACGTTAAATACAGGGGTGAGGGCCACACTAGGATGAGCTTCAGTAGCTATGGAAACATGGAGGGGGGATCCTATAAGACTTTCTGTAGGACCTGATGTCTGAATTGAGTCCTGAAGAACAAGCACTAGACAGCCAGATGGAATAAATAGAAGGGAGTATTGGGCAAGAGAGGAACAGCATGTGCAAAGGCCCAGGACCTCCATCTTTGGGTTATTCTAGTCCATCTTTTCTGTGTTTTTAATCTCTGTCTTTCCATTTGGCCCCTTTTCCATGTCTTATAAACATGTTAATGTTTCTTATATTCAAAAGCAATGCAAAAAATAATCCCTCCCTCAACATTGTGTCCTCCTCAGGCTACTGTTCTATCTTCCTCTTTCTCAATGTAGGCATGCTCCTTGAAGGAATATAGGACCTACCTCAAGTCCCTTACCTCCCGTTCCATCTTTAACCTGAGGACACAGGAGACCTTCATGGAAAAGAGGGGAGGGTTACAAGTAAAAGAACAAATGGTAATTCTGGAAGGTGAAGGATAATGGGAAGACAAGAATTCACCCTGTATGTGTTCAAATGAAAGTTCTGAGAACTTTGGTAATGAACAAAGAAGAAAGACTTTTGAATAACTTTCCAGATGTGTTCCAGGCAATTGTGATAAAGAAAGGGGATTTTGTTGAAGTTTTAAGTAAGTTTTCTCCTTAGGGATTTTCTTCAGAGGGTATAGTAAAGATCTGAATTTCTATTTTAATTACTTCAGGTTGCTGGATTTGTGATTCTTTTAATGCTAGAACTGAACCGCACATCTGCCTTGTATTATGTGGATTACATTTTACTTTTAAGCTAGTAAATGCAATATAGGTTTTTTTTTTTTCTTTTTCTTTACGCGGGCCTCTCACTGCTGTGGCCTTTCCCGTTGCGGAGCACAGGCTCCGGACGCGCAGGCCCAGCGGCCACGGCTCACAGGCCCAGCTGCTCCACGGCATGTGGGATCCTCCCGGACCGGGGCACGAATCCGTGTCCCCTGCATCGGCAGGCGGACTCTCAACCACTGTGCCACCAGGGAAGCCCCAATATTGGTTTTTAAAAAATTTTTTAGTGTTTCATATACTATGATATTTTAAGGTACCAGAAGATCAGTATTTTTTGTTGGAATAAAACCATTATTCTAAAAATGTCTGAAATTTGAGTCATTTACATATTAAACTGGATTACAATTTCTAATCAAACTGTTTCACTTATTTAGATAAACTTCTTCACTGCCTCCATAATTCTTAAGAGGAAGAATTAATGACAATTGAAAGGAAAATCTCCTGTTGGAAGAATAATACTTATTTGTGTTCCAGGAACTTCTGAACAAATAGAATATGAAAATGCCAGTATTGAAACTAAGGCAAGAAACTCTCTGCATGGAATCCCACCATGAAACTGAAGAAGCCAAAAGAGAACTGTAATATCTCTTTTAAAAGAATTAGAACAACAGCTTGCTGTCAACAAAAAGATCACAACCCATGGAAAAGATAGCTATTAAAAATATGTCATCAAAGTCAACAAGAGATAGAGACAGAGACAGAGATCTTTGGAGATGGAGTAAAAAGAAAATATATGGAGTTAGCTAATAACCAATATGTCCTCTTCCAACTAGTGTAGAATTAGAAAGAGCTTTCTCAGCAACTGGAAAAATGTGCACAAAAATAAGTTCACTGTCTAATAAAAACCAATTGACACTTAAAGAAACATCTTTCTTTAAAAAAAGATATCATATTTCATCTTATATTTTTCATGATTAATTACATTTTCTTTATTTCATGTAGTGTGTATATTAGTTTGTAACACTTTATTTTACCGGCCAACAACTGATATTGGTAATGATTTATATTTAATGTTTAAATTTTTGTAATTTTTCATTTTACTTAATGTATGATTTTAAAATTTAAACTGCATTAAATTCCTAGTATTACATTTTAATTTTATGAATTAAAAAGCTTCAAAACAGAAATACTAGTATGTTAGTTATTATTTGAATCAAGTATCCCAATTCTGCTATTATGCATGTTCTCTGGTATTGCAATGATTTTTTTAAAGATGAAGTTCTCTCATAAGATCATCTCTGATTCCACCCCAGGGAAACTATGGGTTTTACTCCCCTGAGTAGATTGTGCAGATCCGTTGATAATAACTACAATACTTCATTGAAATGATGTATTTATCTGTTTCCCTCTATTGTGTCACAAAATCCTTGAATATTTATAAAACAGGAAATAATTTTCTTAATTACAATGGGGAAATACTCTTTTCAGGTTTGTTGAGTGTTTGTTTAGTATGGGGAAGGACCTGAAAGCTACACCAGCTCTGGATATTACAACGAAATTGAGTTGTGGACATTCCCTGGGACAGACTGGGCTTCCCAAAGGTACAGCCAGTCAGCTAGCTCTGCCTTATTTTCCCTTAACTTCAACCATGTCTAAAACTGAGGAGGACCATCTGTGCTATGTAATAAAAAGTTATAGTCTTTATGCCATAATGATGATAATTTTGAAACTTAATATATTCAAAGTCTGTACTTATAAAAATAATTTTAAAATGTGTTTAAATCTCATTTAAAAAGGAAAAACTCATTTTGATTATTTTCTTATTATCTAACCTGTTTGGTAAATGCTTAGTCATGATCAAAATAAGATAATGTATATGGAAGCAACATGTAAATTGTAAAATGCTGCACAAAAGATTCTAAGAGCCATGGTTAAAGACAGGAAACATCCTCTTCTCTCCCCCAGAGGGAATCATCCTAAATCTGTTAATTTTTCTTAATAGATTTTCATTTCCAACCACACAAACTCTTGATACTGGTTTTTGAAACCCCATTAAATTACAGGCAGAAATATAGCCCTACACTGATCCTTTAGATCAAACTTTTCCTCATACCAGGCCGGACACAATTCCTAGGCCTGCCTCAGGCTGCCCTACGCCTGACTTAGGATTCTAGTTTTTAGAGAGGTAGAGCATTCTTTGCTCATTTGCCTTTCCTTCATTGTAGCATTAGGCTCAAGCATGAAACCTTTCTCTGTAACTTTTCTTTGCAAGCACCAACAAAGTTAGCTTCAAAATTATTTTATTTTTTTAAACATTTTTTCTTATAAAGTGTTTATATTTATTTATTTATATTTATTTATTTTTTGGCTGCGTTGTGTCTTTGTTGCTGCGAGTAGGCTTTCTTCAGTTGTGGCGAGCAGGGACTACCCTTTGTTGCGGTGCACGGGCTTCCCATTGCAGTGGCTTTTCTTGTTGTGGAGCATAAACCAGCCTATCCTGTATATTTCTTTTTTTTTAATTTATTTTATTCAAGTATAATTGATTTACAATGTTGTGTTAACTTCTGCTGTACAGCAGAGTGATTCAGTTATACATATATATACATTCTTTTTTATGTTCTTTTCCATTATGGTTTATCACCAGATATTGAATATAGTTCCCTGTGCTATACAGTAGGACCCTGTTGTTTATCCATTCTATATATTGATATCATAGTTTGCATCTGCTAACTCCAAACTCCCAATCCATCCTTCCCCTAACCACCTCCCCCTTGGCAACCGAAAGTCCATTCTCTATTTCTGTGAATCTGTTTTGTAGATAAGTTCATTTGTGTCATACTTTAGATTCCACATATAAGTGATATCATATGGTATTTGTCTTTCTCTTTCTGACTTACTTCACTTAGTATGATAACCTCTAGGTGTTACCGAGTCTAAGCTTGTACTGCTCACCGCACAACAGGCCAATAATCAAGAGACGAGTTGTTGGGGCAAAGAATAGCAACTTTATTTCGAAAGCCAGCAAATAGAGAAGATGGTGGGCTCATGCCCCAAAGAACCATCTTGCCTGAGTTAGAATTCAGGCTCTTTTATACTAAAAGGGGAGAGAGTAAAGTCAAACACTTCCTGGTTCCCATCAGCCTCTGGAGGGGATGTGTTAATTTCTTCTTCCCTGCAGTCATTCACAGGTGGGCCTGGTCATGTTATTTCCTGTGAGCTAAACAAAAGTATTTTAGCTTAAAGTTCATTACCTGGGAAGCAGGATTCCCAGAGATGGGCCATTATGTATAATTTAAGCTTATAGGCAACATCCCTTTAGTGATTAACTTGTAATAAAATACAAAAGGTTCTTCCCTACTGCATATGTCCATCCATGTTGCTGCAAATGGCACTATTTCATTCTTTTTTTTATGGCTGAGTAGTATTCTACTGTATATATATACCACATCTTCTTTATCCATTTATCTGTTGATGGACATTTAGGTTGCTTCCATGTCTTGGCTATTGTGAATAGCGCTGCTGTGAACATAGGGGTGCATGTATCTTTTTGAATTATAGTTTTGTCTGGACATATGCCCGGGAGAGGGATTGCTGGATCATATGGCAACTCTGTTTAGTTTTTTGAGGAACCTCCATACTGCTTTCCATAGTGGCTACACCAATTTACATTCCCACCAAGAGTGTAGGAGGATCCTCTTTTCTCCACACCCTCTTCAGCATTTGTTTGTATCATGTCTATTTCAATACCAATATCGATATAGAAAGAATTTCAATCTAAAATGGAGCCAGAGGATATAAAATGGAAAGTCTTATTCATGTGCCTTCAGAAAAACAAAACTTAAGGAATGAAAAACGGATTTCCTGATATACTGAAAACTGAAAATGTTGGAATTTTCTTAAATGATAGGGAGTTAATCGGGGGTTATGTCATATCAACTTTGGAAAGTTTTTGCTTATGGTTTCCAGAGTTATGAATGGGAAATGACCCAGGTTGAGTTGGTCTTGCCAAGGGAGCTGAAGGGAGCTTTGTTTGTATGACTGGACTGGTTTTGTCTGCTTGAATTTTCAAAGCTGCTCTCTCTTTGTTTTGATTTTAACAGACTCCAACAGAACCCTCCCCTCTTTACATTCCCTTCCCATAAATACAGCCTACCCCAAACCCTCAACGGACTCATCTGTAGCTTGCTATAGTTTGTGTGTCCTGAATTGCAGTTTCTCTGCTATTCTCGAATAAACTCATCTCTTTGAGCTTACCTCAGTTTACCTCTTTATTTAGGTCGACAAGTAAATTCAGTGAGCATCTAAGATTATATTCTTCCTCTCTTGGTCTACCACCTTCACAATTCATTTTCACATTTACTCTCCAGACTTCTGCCAGCATAAATTAGCAAAATCTTGCAATTATTGAGAACTGTAATCCTTCTCTTCTTGTTTTAAATTTGTAATTATCAAACAACAAAGTCCTACTGTATAGCACAGGGAACTATATTCAATATCTTGAGATAAAGCATAATGGAAAAGAATATTTAAATATATATATATACATGTATAAAATACATATATATGTATTCATATATATGAATCACTTTGCTGTACAGCAGAAATTAATACATTGTAAATTAACTATATTTTAATAAGAAAAATTGTAATCATCTCTCGGGATTTCTAGCATTGCCAGATATTGTCTGATGCTAACTCAGCATCATCCCTGCCCTTCTAAGAGTTCTCTTATATTTCAGAATCTGAAAACTATGTTTCCCAGAACCCCTTGCCAGCAGAGTTATGGTTTTGATTCTTCCAATAAGAGTTATTCATGCTAGATTTTGGAAGACAATGGAAATTATTATTGCTCAGCCTCAACAAGCAGGCATGTGGTCTTCAGCAGACATTAAATGTGAGATTTTGCAATGACTTCTGGGCTTTCTACTGAGCACCATCTGCTTTGGTGCAGTAGGCTATTGAGATCATTAGTGGTAGTTTCCTGCAATTTTCTGATTTCCAAAGATAACTGATGACTTTCCCTGTCTATGGCCCTCTTTGGTGCTTTCAAAAGTTTTGTAAACACTTAATTCCTTTCACTAAATACCCTCCTGCCTGAAATGCCTAGAGAGGTTTCTGTTTCCTGACTATAGACTGATAGACTATGGTCTGACTCTAGTTATTGACAGCTATTTAAGTATGGTCACCATTCAATCAGAGGAGATGCTAAGCTAATCAAAATAGATTCCAGTTATGAGCAACCAGTATAGCTTCACTGGTAATACTAGCTGAGTTTCAGCTCTAGTTATGAAACTGGAGCAATGAGATATGTATATGAGAAAGGCATGAAGGACATTGAGACAAGGTCTTTACTGTTAAAGTAACAGCCTCATCTGATAGATAATAGGTAGCTGCATTGACTAGAGTAGTATAGTAAGAAATATATGTGGTCTTTGTCCCCAAGAAAAACATTTGAAATTTCCTGAGTGATAGAAATGTCTTTTGTCATTCATTAGCTGTCCCTTTGAGAGTGCCTGAGTTTATGCTAATGAGATGACTTAGGGTGGGGTCCCTAGAGAACCTTGAGATAGGGCTGGTCACCAGAAACACCAAATGATTAGAGGGTTGGAACTTTTAGACCCACCCACTGACCTCTGGGAAGAGGAAGAGAAGGGCAGCCGTAGATTAAGCTCTATAAAACTCTTCAACAATAAGAGTTGATGAGCTTCTGGGCTGGTGAACACTTGGAGATGGGGGGAGAGTGGTGTGCCAAGAGATCATGGAAGCTCTGTGCCCCTTTCCACATACTTTGCCTTATGCATCTCTTTCATCTGGCTGTTACTGAGTTATATCCTTTTATAATAAACTGGTAATCTGGTAAGTGAAATGTTTCTCTGAGTTCTGTGAGTTGCTCTAATAAATTAATCAAAGCCAAAGAGGGGATTTGTAGGAAGTTCTCATGTATAAAAAAATATTTATTAATATATTTGCTTCCACTATTTCTTTCTGGGCTCATTTTCATTTTACAAAGAAGATCCTTTAGTTGTTTTTTCACAAAGAACTTATTACTACTGAACTTTCATAATCCTTTTATGACTGAAAATGCTTTCATTTTACACTTATTCTTTAAAAATAGTGTGGTAAACTCTGTTTCTCCTTCACATCTATTTTTGTCATCAATACCATGTATTTTAACTCTACATGTATTTTACATATATTTTAACCTCAACAAGATATTACCATTGTTTAAACAGTCAGTATTCATTTACTTTTAACCATATATCTACCCTTTCATCTGTTTTTTGTTTTTTTTTTTTTTACTTTTTTAAAGTTTTATTTATTTATTTTTGGCTGCGTTGGGTCTTCATTGCTGTGTGCAGGCTTTCTCTAGTTGTAGTGAGCAGGGGCTACACTTTGTTGAGGTGCGTAGCCTTCTCATTGTGGTGGCTTCTCTTTTTGCAGAGCAAAGGCTCTAGGGTATGCAGGTTTCAGTAGTTGCGGTGTGCAGGCTTCAGTAGTTGTGGTGCTCAGGCTCAGTAGTTGTGGTGCTCAGGCTTAGTTGCTCAATGGCATGTGGGATCTTCCCAGACCAGGGATCGAACCCATGTCCCCTGCATTGGCAGGCAGATTCATAACCACTGAGCCACCAGGGAAGTCCTTCATCTGTTTTTTTTATTGTTTTATTTATTTATTTATTTTTTGCGATACACGGGCCTCTCACTGTTGTGGCCTCTCCTATTGCGGAGCACAGGCTCTGGACGCGCAGGCTCAGCGGCCATGGCTCATGGGCCCAGGCAGTCCGCGGCATGTGGGATCTTCCAGGACCGGGGCATGAACCCGTGTCCCCTGCATCGGCAGGCGGACTCTCAACCACTGCGCCACCAGGGAATCCCCCTTTCCCCCTTCATCTGTTTTTATATCTTGTGTTACTGAGCTTCAACCAGGGATGATTTTCCTTTGCCTGGAAAATTTTTTTGGTATTTCTTCTGGTGTAGGTCTACTGACATTAAATTCCCACAAGTTTTTGTGTGTCTGAAAATGTCTTTATTTTACCCTCACCTTTAAAAGGATATTTTAACTGGATATAACTTTCTAGCTTGGCTGTTATTCTCCTTCAGATTTTATTCCATTGTTTTCTGGCTTCCATATTTTCGTTTGAAGAGTCAGCCATAAGTTTTGTTTTTACACCTTTAAAATTATGCATCTCCCTCTCTTCTGCTGCTGCTTTTAAGACTTTTTCTTTTTTCTTTAACTTGTAACAGTTTTACTATGATGTGTCTAGTTATGATTTTCTTTATATTTGCTTTTCTTGAGGATTTTAGAGCTTTTCAAATCTGTAGCTTGTCTTTCACCAATTTTGGAGAATTTTCAGACAGTATCTCTTCAAACATGATTTTTGCTCCTTCTCTTTCTCCTGTCACTTTGGGACTACATATGTTGATTTTTTGTCATGTCTTACAAGTCTGTTTTATAATTTTCTTTGTTTTCCAATCTTTTTATCTCTTTTTTAATCTGTATGGTTTCTTCTGTCCTATTTTTCAGTTCACTAATGATCTCTATGGTTGTGTCTAATTTGTTGTTAATCCTATATATTGAGTATTTATTTCTGAAATTTTATTCTTAATTTCTAAGATTGCTACTTGATTTACTTTTATATATCTCAGATCTCTATGTTGTAGTCTTTAACCTAGGGAATAGTCATTCAGAGGTCTTGGCTTGAAAACTGGCATATTGTCTAGGATTCCTTCTCCATTTCAGGCTCTGAATTCCTGTTTTTGTATGTTGAGCTTCAAGAGACTGCCCAAATCTCCATTTACCTTTTAAACACCTTAACAACTGTGAGGTGTTTTTTTATTTTTCTTTTTACTGCAACTGTTCCTCTTCCTTCCCCCATTATCTAGAGACTTAGGATTCAGAATAGTCCTTGAGGCAAAATCCTTGCAGAATGTCATACTCATTTCTCTGTGATTACACTCTCTATGGGATCCTGGCTGTTCAAGTCTTAGCTACTCCACTTGTCTGAATTCCAACTTTGGTCTTTCCATCCCCATGTGATTGTTAAAAGCTCTTGGCCACTGCTCTTTGCTGTGCCTCTATCTCCTAGCTATAAAATGGAAGAAGCCTTCAGAGGAAAAACTGGTGGAGGACGTCATTTATTCCAGTTTGTTTCCCTTTCCTCTATGATCTTGACTTCTTGGGCCTGGCTACCTTGGTTGCTCTTCAATGTCTTCAAATAACTGACTTATTTTTGTGTTTTACCTACATTTATAGTTGTCCTTGATGGGAGTGTTAATTTGAGAAGAGCTTCTCTTAAGAAGCTTAACTTTAGACTTAAAAACTGGTAGTCTAAAGCCTATGCAGCCTTTTAATGTTAAAAGAACCATACCATTTCCAATTACTATTTATTAGACTCTTAGATTTTTAGTATCTTCTGTTACACCAAATAGCAGATGGCTTTCAAAGTTGTTCTCTCCTTGTGAGATAATCATATAACTGTTCATTATGTATCTATCTATCTCTTCTATTACATCTATCCCAACAGAAGAGTCTTTGAATAGCAACAAAACAAAAGGGGCCAAATAGTTAGCTGAGCAGGAGAAATACAGTTCTTTCTTAAGTAAATCATGATGAATCAAATCCTTGCCTTTTTCCCATTTAGAATCAGGGTAGTGGCCTATAGTAGTGCATTTTTGTTCTTGAAATAACTTTCTTTGGTCCTACTTTCTATAGCCCTCAGGTAGTAGCTTATCATAGTAGTGACTTTCCAAAAGGCAACTGATACATCTTTGCATTTGCCAGTAGACTATATTCATCATAATTTTAAACTCTTTTTGTGATTTGGCATCCATATAGTTATCCACGATTCCTCAACTGAATGCCTGTCTTGTTTCAGGCACTGAGCATACAAATGGTGAATAGACACATGGCTGTTCTAGTCTGTGACAAAAATGACATGCCTCAGGGGTCTGAAACACGTAGAACTTAACCACTCTTATTCTTGAACACTGCCATGCTGTTGCACTGTCTTGAGTTATAGTTGATCTGTTTTCTCCATCACTGATGCTTTTGAAACTGTGAGGTTTGTAGGGCTGTTTCCACATTGCATGCTGTCATTCTCTTTTTGGTGGTGATAATGTTTTTTTCTTCTGTCTTGTTGCATCTCTCTTCTCCATGGTAACTTCTTGAAGCTGCCAGAATGATGTAACTTTTTTTCTTTTCTTTTTTGTTCAGCCACTTCTGCATGGTTGCCAATGGAAACCAGATAAGTAACTATTAAGTGTAATATTAATTTAAATATTCTGTGTCTGGATAGAGATAAAGTGCATGACTTTTATGACATCTATTTCAAACTAGCTTCAGGCACTTTCTGCATTTACTTTAAGCCTTTTGTCGGGCTGTTCCAGAGTGGGGGTTCCTGGAAGTCTGAGTACCAGATAAATAGGGTGATATGTATGAAGAGAAAGTCCAGACAATGTAGTTGGAGAGACTGGGGAGGAAGACAAGCACTATGGCATATTTTAGATGGTCCTAATTGAAAAAAATACTATAATATGAATGAATAAGGACAGACCTAAGGGTAATTTTTTAACTCATTCTTGACAGCCTCTACTTTTAGTTCCCAAGTGGTAAAGGACTAGTGGGAAAGAAAGGCCACTCACTGGATAAAGTCAGCAAACTTCATCCTGTTCAACTTTTCTCTTCAATGAGCTGATCAGTCCACTTTCAGCTTCCTAAATTCCCACTGACCTTAATTCTGTAGTTTTAATCTGCTCTTTCACTTTGTGACAGTTACCAACTAGTTTCTTCTCCAAACCCACCATTCTATTCTCTGCTTTGTGTTCTTGGGCCCTGCAAACTACAGTTTTTGCTTTACCAGCTGGCCCACTCCACCTTAGGCTTTGATAATAGGGGATGCTAGAGGAAAGCTATAAGTCTGGAGGAAAAAGAAACTTCCTCCTTCCTGTTTATGATCATTGTCACCAAGCAGTGATTCTTCACCTTAAAAGTGACAGCCCTAAGAGCAGTGCTTGCTTCCCTTAATGATTATCTTTGTGAAAACTTAGCTTCCATGTTTGCCTTTTCAGTGTCCTACAAATGACTAACAACTATTTAAGTTAAATTCTCTCTGTTGAATAATTTGTGTAGTTTCTCTCTTTTGAATTGGACCCTGACTGATGCATATGTGCCATCTTTTTTCTTCCCTAAGAAGTACCATAGGTTGATGGCACACTAAAGGCATATAGAAGGTGGCCAATATTCCTATCAATGGGGCTCCATACCTTCTGGATTCCGGGTGAGGAGCATATACAGTTACATAAAGCTTTCCTTATCAGACAGGAACAAGGTAGTATATAATCACTGATTTCTATAGCACGGAAATTTCTCGTAATAAATTCAGCCCAACACAGAAAACTGATGACAGCATGGCAAATGAGGTTTGTTACAACCCACTGAGCTTTCCAGACACGCAGGCTCAGCGGCCATGGCTCACGGGCCCAGCCGCTCCGCGGCATGTGGGATCTTCCCGGACCGGGGCACGAGCCCGTGTCCCCTGCGTCGGCACGCGGACTCTCAACCACTGTGCCACCAGGGAAGCCCCCCACTGAGCTTTCTTTTTTGGTTCTTGAAGATAATGGAGTGCTCCAAATGGATGAGGCTTGGAAACTCAGTTGAAGTCAGCTGCAGTTCTGGCTTTCACAGTAGTTTATACTTAGCACTTGTCATAATGTGTTATTAAATAATTATTTGAGTAATTTTTAAATGTTTATTTATCCAACTGGGCTGCTTGTTAAGGGCAGGGACTATGTCTGTTTTGTTCCTTTCCATATTTCAAATTCATAGCACAGTGGCTGGCAGAAAGGTGGTCAAAAAATATTTGTCAAATGGGAAGCAGAAGGAAAAAAGATAATTTAAAGTCTAAAGCCCACAGGGGACATATTGTACAACATGTTCCTTTTTGAGAGTCACTAACTTGTCCATATGCCTAGGACATCATTTTTCTGTAAACTTCCTCGCCTGTTGTTTAAGGATATCACCAACCATGGATAGAATTTAGGGAGTGAGTTGGTACGTAGTGGTTGTCATTCTACTTCTTTTTCCTAGTAATCTTTTATAAAGGAGGACAATAAGTTTTCTGGTCCCTGAAAAATAGTAGACCTGAAAACCTTTCTGCTAAAAACATCTAGAAGTACTGGATAATAGCTAACAAGCATGGTTTTAAATACATTTCTGAGTTGGGCCTTGATTTTTTATCTACTCTGATAATTCCTCTCCCCTTCCCCATTTTTGAAGTGTTTAGTCCATTAACATTTAATGTAATGATTGATATGGTTTAAGTATGGTGTTTTATTATTTATTTTCTATTTGTATCCTCTGTTTTGTTTGTTTTGCTATTTCGTCACTTTCAACGCTCTTTGAATTATTTGAATAATTTTTTGAATTCTACCTTTATTTATCTACTAGCTTTTTAACTATATTTTGCATTAATTTCTAGTTGTTCACTCCAGAGGTTATAATACATAGCATTAGCTTTTCACAGTCTGTTTGGATTTAGTGTATCATGTCACACACACAAAAAAATGTATAAATTTCCATTTGTATAGTTCCATTTAACCCTCTATCTGCCATTCCTTTATGTTCTGGTTGTCATGTGTATTACATCCATATATGTTATAAACCCCAAAAGATAATGCTATAATTTTTGCTTTAAACAATCATGTTTATTTTAAACAAATTATAGGAAAAATAGACGTATATGTTTATCAGGTATTTACCATTCCTGATAGTCCTAATTCATTCCTGAAGATCTAAGCTTTCCTTTGGTGTCATTTCTCTTCAGTCTGATGAAATCCCTTTAGCATTTCTTCTTTAGTGCACATCTGGTGGTAGTGAAATCTCTTAGTTTAACTTTACTTGGAAATGTTTTTAGTTTTCTTTAATTCCCATAGGAGATTTTTGTTAGATACAGCATGGTAAATCAATAGTTTCATTCTTTAAGCACTTGAAAAATATTGCTCACTGTTTTCTGGCCTTCATATTTTCTGGAAAAGTCCAAAATCATTGAATACTTTTCCTCTTGTGTGTAATGTATTGGGGTTTTTTTTGGTTTTTTTCCTGGCTGTTTTCAGAATTTCCTCTTTATCTTTGGTTTCAGCAGTGCATTGGTTACCTATTGCTGTGTAGCAAATTATTTCAAAACTTACCAGCTAAAACAATACACACTTATTATCTCACAGTTTCTATGGGTCAGGAATCCAGAATTTGGGCACAACTTTCTGAGTCTCTCACACATTTCAGTCTTCTCAGGTTTGACTGTGAGGAACCTGCACATAGTTCACTCATGTGATTGTTGCCAACATTCAGTTCCTTATGGGCTGTTGGCCAGATGACTCGGTTTCTCATGAACTATTGTCCAGAGGCTTCCCTCAGTTCTTTGCCACATGGTCCTCTCCATACAGCACCTCACAACATGGCAGCTTGTCTCATGAAAGCAAGCAAGCAAGAGGGAAAGAGAGAGAGAGTGAAAGACAGAGGCAGAGAGACACAGAGAGAGAGTGCTACCAAGAGTTATAATTTTTGTTACCTAATCATGGAAGTGACATCGCATAGCTTTTCTGTATTCTATTCATCAAAAGAAAGTCACAAGATTCAGCTCACACTCATGGGGAGGGATTACACAAAGGAATAAATACAAGGAGGTTGGGGTCATTGGGAACCATGTCAGAAACTACCACAAGCAGTTAGGCTATGATATGTCTAGACCTGATTTTCTTTGTGTTTATCCTGACTGGGATTTGCTAAGCTTCTTGAATCTGTAAATGTATGTCTTTCACCAAATTTGCGAAGTTTGTTATCATTTCTTCACCGTTTTTCCTATCTCATTCTCTCTCCTCTTTTTTTGAAATTCCAGTTGCCTGTATGTCAGACCTTTTGGTTTTATCCCTCAGATTCCTAAGGCTCTGTTAATTTTTTGATAATTTTCCCTCTGTTTTCAGATTGGATATTTTCTAGTGATCTAACTTGAAATTAACCAACCCTTTCTATTCTCATCTTTGTTCTGCTATTAAGTCCACCCATGAATTTTTTAACTGCAGATATTATATTTTTCAGTTCTAAGATTCCCATTCAAAATATGCAACCATGTTATAACCCTTATTAGGCATTCTTCCTAATTTTTTAGTATAATAGTAGCCTCAAAAGATGGAAGTCATCAGACCTCCCACAACCTCTGGAAAGACTGCTGCTTAGAAGATATTCAACAAATGTTTACTGATTCGAATTTAATTGTAACAAAGCAAGTGAAAGCAACGTCAAGCCATAGAAAGCCCAGGAAGGAAGCAAGAAACAAAAGGTAACATTATTGACTAGTTTTGGGAAGTCAGGCACACTAATAAATTTGATTAGTGGAGTACAAAAAAGGAGGGTATGTCTTAACTCACAGAAAAGGAAGGTTTTAAATTTGTGTGGCAGACAGACTGTAAGGTCACTCCATGACCTCTGTCTCCTGGTGTCCACACCTTTGTGTAATCCCTTCCCCTTGAGTGTAGACAAGATTTATGACTTGCTTCTAACCAATAAAATATGACAAAGGTCATGGGATGCCATTCCTGTGACTATGGTAGGTTAAGTAAAACTCCGTGTTGCTAGCAGATTCACTTACAAGCTCTTTTTGCTGGCTTGATGAAGTAAATGGCAATGTTGGGGAAACCTACTTGGCAAGAAGCTACAGGTGGCCTCCAGCCTCCAGCCAGTAAGAATCTGGGCTCTTGGGCTTCCCTGGTGGCGCAGTGGTTGAGAGTCTGCTTGCCGATGCAGGGGACATGGGTTCGTGCCCCGGTCTGGGAAGATCCCACGTGCCGCAGAGCAGCTGGGCCCATGAGCCATGGCCACTGAGCCTGCGCGTCTGGAGCCTGTGCACCACAATGGGAGAGGCCACAGCAGTGAGAGGCCCGCGTACCAAAAAAAAAAGAAAAAAAAAAGAATCTGGGCTCTTATAGCCACAACACACTGAATTCTGCCAATAGTTCGAATGAGCTTTAAAGCAAATTTTCCACCAGTTGAGCTTCCAGATGAGAACACAGCCCAGCTAACACCTTGATTGCTGCCTTGCAAAAGACCCAGGTAAGCCATTCCTAGACTCCTGACCCACAGAAACTGTGAAATAATAATGTATGTTACTTTAAGCCACTCAGTTTGTGGTAATCTGTTAGGCAGCAATAGAAAATTAATACAATCTACATTGTTACAGAATTTTGATACCTTTTATTTTGTTGATATTGAGTTTCCTAACTGTTTTTCATACTTAGTATGCTGCTTGAGTTTTTGAAAATGAAATATTTTGAGAGCAGCAGTTTTATAGTGTAATCGCAGGAAAAATGGGACTCTGGGGAACCCACAAGGAAAGCATCTTTTTAAATGATCTGGTGTCAGAAATTCCACTCTTGAGAATTTGCCCATAGAAATAAATTTTTAATAGCTATTGGCAAATTACTCTCCAAAACGAGTATAATGGAAATGTTATAATTCACATTTCCACAACAGTGTATAAGTACCCTTTTTCCTACATCCCTGTAACAAATTACTCCTATCCATCTGTTTTAGTTTTCTAGGGCTGCCATAACAAGGCCACAGAGACTGGATGGCTTAACAACTGACATTTATTTTCTTACATTTCTGAAGGCTAGAAGTCTGAGATCAAGGTCTTCTACAGGATTGGCTTCTTCTGAGGCCTCCCTCCTTGGCTCGTGGTTGGCTGACTTCCTCATATGTTTTCACATGGTCTCTACTCTGTGTGTTTGTATCCAAATTTCCCCTTTATATAAGGATACCAGTCATATTGGATTAGAGCCCACTCCAATGACCTCATTTTAACTGAATTACCTCTTTAATAAAGACCCTATATCCAAATACAGTCAGTTACATTCTGAGGTACTGAGGGTTAGGACTTCAACATGTGAATTTTGGGGAAAAGACACAGTTCAGCCCATAACACCATCCCATAACACCATCCTTTATGGCTTAGCTTAAATATCACTTCCTCAGGGAAACACTTTCTGACTCTGAAAGAAGTTTGCATCCCTCTGTTTTATATATATACACACACACATATACATAAATGTTCCTACACTTCTCCTTTATGACATATCATAATTGTAATATTATCTCATTTTTGTAAAACAAACCATGATATTCTCCTTTATATAAAGTTTGTATATTTGTGTGTAATAATATGAAAATGGAGAAAGGTATAGAAAGATACAATCTAGAGTGGTAACATTGGTTACATGGGGACTAGAGGGGAGGGTCCAGTAAGAAGAGTGGGAGAGATATAGTAAGCAAGCAAACAAAAAAAAAAAAACCCTAAATCAACAACAAGAGCTGAAGAAATATGATGTCCATGTATGCATGGATAATATTATACAATTTATTATTCAAAAAATTTTTTTCATTTCCTATCTATTGTTGTATGTATGGACAAAGAATTGCAAACTCTAAGTGACATTGGAATAAACATTTCTTTACCTTCTATATCTGTGGCTTAGCTGGGCTGGCAGGGAAGACATCACTCAATGTGGCTCTCACCCTCTTCCTGGGGAAGCTGGGACAGGCTCTTCTCATGGAATGGCAGAAGCTCAAGAGGTCAAGAGGAGATGTGAGAGGCATCTTTGGGCCTCGGCTTGACACTGGCACATTGTCACTTATTGGCCAAAGAAAGTGACAAAATCAAGGGATGAGGAAGTGTACTCTAAGCCTAGACTTGGGGATAGGAGAGGGAGTTAATAATTCTGATCTAATCTACAAATGTAAATATAAATCTATATTTAGAGTTATGCATTTCTATGTGTACATAAAGAGTTTTATGAAAGGCTAGACCTCAAATTAATACTTTTGTGAACATGGTAGATTTTGAAATCGTTTTTACTTTAAAAAAATTATTTATTTATTTATTTATTTTTGGCTGTGTTGGGTCTTTGTTGCTGTGCACGGGCTTTCCCTAGTTGCAGCGAGCAGACGCTACTCTTTGTTGTGGTGTGCAGGCTTCTTATTGCTGTGGCTTCTCTTGTTGCAGAGCACGGGCTCTAGGCATGTGGGCTTCAGTAGTTGTGGCACATGGGCTCAGTAATTGTGGCTCGTGGGCTTAGATGCTCTTCAGCATGTGGGATCTTCCCAGACCAGGGCTCGAACCCATGTCCCCTGCACTGGCAGGTGGATTCTTAACCACTGCACCACAAGGGAAGTCCCCTACTTTTTGTTTTTTTTACTTATGTGTTGTTTAAATTTTTGCCAGCCATACACTTTTGTATAATCTTACCATAACAATAAAGATATTTTACTGGGGGATAAAAGTAATTTTTTCAGGTGAGGGTATAGTGGGGAGAGGGAAGAGCAGTGTAAGCAGAGAAAGCCCTCCAGATTCAGGCCAGCTTGACACACAGCCATGAATCTATAAATAACTTAAGCAAAATATTTTCTGTCATCATGCAAAACCACTGCGTTGAGTCACGTAGATACTCAACTATAACTTGGTATATTATCATCCTAACTTAATTTAATAATTACTTTATACTCTGTAAGAAAATATACTAAAGCAGTGGATCCCCAGAACGTAACTGATCTCTAACCCCTCAGGGAGATTTTCAAATTAAATAAATTTCAAAGCCTTATTGCTCACTCAAGTCCATGACATGGGGCTTAGAAATCAGCATTTTTGCCCAGCTCCCAGACAATTTTTATGATTACCCACATTTGGAAACCCTTGTATAAAGATAATTTTGTAGAGTTTTCCTGCATGCCCTCTTCCACACAGATGAAAAAAGCAAGGAAGAAACTAATGACCATAATTTGGGGGGATAGGGGAGATGGAAATGTTGAGAATGCTTGGATATGCAGGAAGGGAACTCCATGAGAGAGAAAGTGGAGGGAAACCAAGGAAGATGCAGCTCCTCTGACAAGCTTGTCAAGTTTGTCTCAATGTGGAGAAGCAAAACCAAACTGACAGACACTTAACAATCTGGACCAGTTTTCAAAAGTTCTTTGTATTACAGCCAAAGGAATTTGAAATTTACAGCCATCCAAGGTAAAGTAATTTCCTCCTTGTATTTCACATGGGTAAAATGTGCTGAGAAAAGTAAACCTAGACTAAAAGTACAGAATACATATTTCTTGTCCTCTTGCCCTTCTTAAGGGCTGAAAAATTCCATTTCTACCCATTGCATCTTAAACATCTCACTTGCTCACTTTTGGATGGAGTCTTATACTCCAGGCTATAAAAGATAAACACAAAGTCCTGTCAGGTACAAAGATCCCAATTTTTAGCCACAAATTTGACCAATTTGTCCCTTGTGTCAATAATTAAGAGGGCCAAGAAAAGAGTGAAGAACAAATAAAAATGTGATTAGAATTACAAAAGAAAACACAAGTCACGAAACTCAAACTAGGGTCTGGTTCTACTGAAATGTGCTGACTCTGGTCTGGGGGAAATGCCACTCTATTGTGGCTAGACCCAAGGAGTTCAAACACGGCCCCTTCTCTCCCTCAACTTTTCCATCCATTATTCTTCCCTAACGTCTGCCATTCACCACTATATTAAACGTGGTGATGTCTTCATAAAAACAAAAGCAAAACAAAACTTCCAGTTCTCCTAGACATATACCATAAAATACTCAAGGTTAAAAGCACTGCCTTCCCTTCTCAAGGGGCAGAAACTTAACCACATGAATATCATTTCTCTTTAGGTTGTTTTGGAGAATATTTTTTGTAGACCAAATTTACTTAGTAATTTTATAAAAACAGCTGCACACTCACTTCCAATTTGAACTAGCGAAGTGCTTTTAAAATCCTTTAAGTTTATTTGAAGTGCAGTTAAATATAGTGCTCCAATTTAGTAAATGTGTGCAATTTGTTTTCAGATTTCAATTGTTTCAGTTTTGTTCCAGTGTCAGGCTAGGCTGCCACAATTAAAACAGTCTTAGAAATAAAAGGATGAGTCCAGTTAAATAAATATTTTTGTGTTATATTTGGTCTCACTGAGAGAAGAGTTTTTTCCTTCTGATAAAGGGACAGCAGGTGGGGAAGTGCTATGTCAATGATGTTTATGAGTTAAAAAGTTGTTAATACAGCTTATTATCTGATGCTTTGAAATGGAGGTGGGGAAAGGAAGGAGAATGCTTTAGGTGATTATTTTAACAATATGTTAAGCCATACTCTTATTCCAATTTCCAAGATAGTGACCCAGAAAGAGATAAAAGAAGGAAAGGAAAGATTCAGCCAAAGAACGATTTTGGAATGTTTGAAAACTGAGTCAGATGGCAGCATTCCTCCCATTGCTCTTCCTAAATTCAAGTCCTCGAATGCATCTTGTTTCTCAAACAAACAGAGTTTATTTTGCCTTAAGGGAAGTCCTAGGAGTTTATTTTTTTTAATGCTAAGAACTTAACCAAAACTTCAACCAAAATAGCAAAGCAATTCAGATTGTTTTCATTGTTTTAAAGGGACCAATGATAGTGTTAGGGACTGAATGTCTGTCTCTCCAAAATATTTAATGTGATGGTATTTGGAGGTGGTGTCTTTGAGAAGTAATTGGGTTTACATGAGATCATGCGAGAGGGACCTGCATGGTGGGATTAGTATCTTTATAAGAAGAGGGAGAGACACTAGAGTTCTTTTTCTCTCCCCCATAAGGGCAAGAAGATAGCCATCTACAAGCAGGAAGAGAGTCCTCACCAGAAACTGAATCTGCCCGCACCTTGATCTTGGACTTGCAGCCTCCAGAACTCTGAGAAACAAATGTCTGTTGTTTAAGTCACCAAGTCTATGGTATTTTGTTATAACAGCCTGAGCTGATTAATACAGATAGGTTAAAGTCATGGGATGTACAGGACAATCTTAAAAGTAAGTGATGGGACATGTAGCCGGAGCATAACAGAAATAAAGTAGAATAGGTACAAGTTAATCAGCTGGTCTTGTGAAAACCAGACTTAAAAGGAATATATAGGATTTCTACTTCCAACCATTACTGAAATAATTGGTCTTGAATTTCCTATCCTACCTACAATAAGAAAACCAGACAAAACATATGTTTTCAAGATATTTCTTTATTTTTGGTTTTCAGCAGTTTGACTCTGGTATGCTAACTAGCTGTGGTTTTCGGTGTATTTATCCTGCCTGGGATTTGTTGAGCTTACTGGATCTGCTAGTTAACATGTTCCACCAAATTTGGGAAATTTTCAGCTATTATTCATCAAATATTTTTCCTATCCCCTCCTCTCTCTTCTCTTACTCTGGGACTCCAATTATATGGTCCCATAGGGTTTTGAAATGGTTCATTCTTTTTTCTCTTTGTTCTTCATATGGGATAATTTCTTTGGATCTTTTTAGAGTTCCCTGATTATTTCTACTGCCATCTCAAATGTGATGTTGAGTCCATCTAGCTAACTTTCCATTTCTATCATTCTACTCTTTATTTCTATTTGTTCTTAAAAATATATATAATTTCCACATCTCTGTTGAGATTATCTATCTGTTCACACATCAAGACCATGTTTTCCTTTAATATTTGAACACATTTAAAAAAAATCTTTATTGCAGTATAATTGCTTTACAATGTTGTGTTAGTTTCTGCTGTATAACAAAGTGAATCAGCTATATGTATACATATATCACCGTATCTCCTCCCTCTTGTGTCTCCCTCCCACCTTCCCTATCCCACCACTCTAGGTCCTCACAAAGCACCGAGCTGATCTCCCTGTGCTATGCGGCTGCTTCCCACTAGCTATCTGTTTTACATTTGGTAGTGTATATATGTCCATGCCACACTCTCACCTTGCCCCAGCTTACGCTTCCCACTCCCCATGTCCTCAAGTCCATTCTCTACGTCTGCGTCTTTATTCCTGTCCTGCCCCTAGGTTCTTCAGAACCTTCTTTTTTTTTTTTTATTCCATACATATGCGTTAGCACACGGTATTTGTTTTTCTCTTTCTGACTTACTTTACTCTGTATGGCAGACTCTAGGTCCACCCACCTCACTACAAAAAACTCAATTTCATTTCTTTTTATGGCTGAGAAATATTGCATTGTATATATGTGCCACATCTCCTTTATCCCTTCATCTGTCAATGGACACTTAGGTTGCTTCCATGTCCTGGCTATTGTAAATAGAGCTGCAATGAATATTGTGGTACATGACACTTTTTGAATTATGGTTTTCTCAGGGTATATGCCCAGTAGTGGGATAGCTGGGTCGTATGGTAGTTCTATTTTTAGTTTTTTAAGGAACCTCCATACTGTTTTCCATAGTGGCTGTATCAATTTACATTCCCACCAACAGTGGAAGAGGGTTCCCTTTTCTCCACACCCTCTCCAGCATTTATTGTTTGTAGACTTTTTGAGGATAGCCATTCGGACCTGTGTGAGGTGATACCTCACTGTAGTTTCAATTTGCATTTCTATAATGATTAGTGATGTTGCGCATCCTTTCATGTGTCTGTTGGCAATCTGTATGTCTTCTTTGGAGAAATGTCTATTTAGGTCTTCTGCCCATTTTTGGGTAGGGTTATTTGTTCTCTTCATATTGAGCTACATGAGCTGCTTGTAAATTTTATAGATAAATCCTTTGTCAGTTGCTTCCTTTGTGAATATTTTCTCCCATTCTGAGGGTTGTCTTTTCATCTTGTTTATGGTTTCCTTTGCTGTGCTAAAGCTTTTAAGTTTCATTAGGTCCCATTTCCTTATTTTTGTTTTTATTTCCATTTCTCTCAGAGGTGGGCCAAAAGAGACCTTGCTGTGATTTATGTCATAGAGTGTTCTGCCTGTGTTTTCCTCTATGAGTTTTATAGTGTCTGGGTTACATTTAGGTCTTTAATCCATTTTGAGTTTATTTTTGTGTATGGTGTTAAAGAGTGTTCTAATTTCATTCTTTCACATGTAGCTGTCCAGTTTTCCCAGCACCACTTATTGAAGAGGCTGTCTTTTCTCCACTGTATATTCTTGCCTCCTTTATCAAAAATAAGGTGACCATAGGTGCATGGGTTTACCTCTGGGCTTTCTATCCTATTCCATTGATCTATTTTTCTGTTTTTGTGCCAGTACCATACTGTCTTGATTACTGTAGCTTTGTAGTATAGTCTGAATTCAGGGAGCCTGATTCCTCCAGCTCTGTTTTTCTTTATCAAGATTGCTTTGGTTATTTGGGATCTTTTGTGTTTCCATACAAATTGTAAAATTTTTGTTCTAGTTCTTTGAAAAATGCCATTGGTAATTTGATAGGGACTGCATTGAATCTGTAATTTGCTTTGGGTAGTATAGTCATTTTCAAAATATTGATTCTTCCAATCCAGGAACATGGTATATGTCTCCATCTGTTTGAGTCGTCTTTGATTTCTTTCATCAGTATCTTATAGTTTTCTGCATACAGGTCTTTTGTCTCCTTAGGGAGGTTTATTCCTAGGTATTTTATTATTTTTGTTGCAATGGTAAATGGGATTGTTTCCTTAATTTCTCTTTCTGATCTTTCATTATTAGTGTATAGGAACCCAAGAGATTTCTGTGTATTAATTTTGTATTTGCAACTTTACTAAATTCGTTGATTAGCTCTAGTAGTTATCTGGTAGCATCTTTAGGACTTTCTATGTATAGTATCATGTCATCTGCATACCGTGATGACTTTACTTCTTCTTTTCCAATTTGTATTCCTTTCATTTCTTTTTCTTCTCTGATTGCCGTGGCTAGGACTTCAAAACCAATGTTGAATAATAGTGGTGAGAGTGGACACCCTTGTATTGTTTCTGATCTTAGAAGAAATGCTCTCCGTTTTTCACCATTGAAAACAATGTTTGCTGTGGACTTGTCATATATGGCCTTTATTATGTTGAGGTAAGTTCCCTCTATGCCTACTTTCTGGAGGGTTTTTATCATAAATGTGTGTTGAATTTTGTCAGAAGCTTTTTCTGCATCTATTGAGATTATCATATGGTTTTTCTCCTTCAATTTGTTAATATGGTGTATCGCGTTGATTGATTTGTGTATATTGAAGAATTCTTGCATCTCTGGGATAAACCCCACTTGATCATGGTGTATGATCCTTTTAATGTGCTGTTGGATTCTGTTTCCTAGTATTTTGTTGAGGGTTTTTTGCATCTGTGTTCATCAGTGATTTTGGCCTGTTGTTTTCTTTTTTATTATTATTTTATTTATTTATTTATGGCTGTGTTGGGTCTTCATTGCTGTACACGGGCTTTCTCTAGTTGTGGCGAGTGGGGGCTACTCTTCGTTGCGGTGCATGGCTTCTCATTGCAGTGGCTTCTCTTGTTGTGGAGCACGGGCTGTAGGCACGCGGCTTCAGTAGTTGTAGCACATGGGCTCAGTAGTTGTGGTTCATGGGCTTTAGAGCACAGGCTTAGTAGTTGTGGCACATGGACTTAGTTGCTCCGTGGCCTGTGGGATCTTCCCCAACCGGGGCTCAAACCCGTGTCCCCTGCATTGGCAGGTGGATTCTTAACCACTGTGCCACCAGGGGAGCCCTGGGTTTTTTGTTGTTGATACTTCTTTTTTCTGTAATTGCGTTAGTTGTAAGGTTAGGTTGTTTATTTGAGATTTTTCTTGTTTCTTGAGGTAGGATTTTATAGCTATAAACTTCCCTCTTAGAACTGCTTTTGCTGCCTCCCATAGGGTTTGGGTCATTGTGTTTTCATTGTCATTTGTTTCTAGGTATCTTTAGATTTCATCAGTGATCTCTTGGTTATTTAGTAGCATATTGTTTAGCATCCATGTGTTTGTATTTTTTACAGTTTTGTCCTGTAATTGATATCTAGTCTATAGTGTTGTGGTCAGAAAAGGTACCTGATACAATTTCAATTTTTTTTTTTAATGTACCAATGCTTGATTTGTGACCCAAGATATGATTTATCCTGGAAATGTTCCATGAGCATTCTGAGAAGAAAGTGTATTCTGTTGTTTTTGGATGGAATGTCCTATAAATATCAATTAAATCCATCTTGTTTAATGTGTCATTTAAAGCTTGTTTTTCCTTATTTATTTGTATTTTAGATGGTCTGTCCATTGGTGAAAGTGGGGTGTTAAAGTCCCCTACTTTTATTGTGTTACTGTTGATTTCCCCTTTTATGGCTGTTAGCATTTGCCTTATGTACTGAAGTGCTCCTATGTTGGGTGCATAAATATTTACAATTGTTATAGCTTCTTCTTGGATCGATCCCTTGATCATTATGTACTGTCCTTCTTTGTCTCTTGTAATAGTCTTTATTTTAAATTATATTTTGTCTGAGAATTGCTACTGCAGCTTTCTTTTGATTTCTATTTGCATGGAATATTTTTTTCCATCCCCTCACTTTCAGTCTGTATGTGTCCCTAGGTCTGAAGTGGGTCGCTTGTAGACAGCATATATACTGGTCTTGTTTTTGTGTCCATACAGCAAGTCTATATCTTTTGGTTGGAGCACTTAATCCATTTACATTTAAGGTAATTATTGATATGTATGTTCCTATTACCATTTTCTTAACTGTTTTGGATTTGTCATTGTAGGTCTTTTCCTTCTCTTGTGTTTCCTGCCTATAGAAGTCCCTATAGCATTTGTTGTAAAACTGGTTGGTAGTGCTGAATTCTCTTAGCTTTTGCTTGTCTGTAAAGGTTTTAATTTCTCCATTGAATCTGAATGAGATCCTTGCTGGGTAGAATAATTTTCATTGTAGGTTTTCCCCTTTCATCACTTAAATATTTCCTGCCACTCCCTTCTGGCTTTCAGAGTTTCTGCTGTAGATCAGCTGTTAACCTTATGGGGATTCCCTTTTATGTTTTTTGTTGCTTTTCCCTTGCTGCTTTTAATATTTTTCCTTTGTACTTAATTTGTGATAGTTTGATTAATATGTGTCTTGGCATGTTTCTCCTTGGATTTATCTTGTATGGGACTCTGCACTTCGTGTACTTGATTGACTATTTCCCTTCCCATATTAGGAAAGTTTTCAACTATAATCTCTTCAAATATTTTCTCAGAGCCTTTCTTTTTCTCATCCTCTTCTGGGACCCCTGTAATTCAAATGTTGCTGTGTTTAATGTTGTCCCAGAGGTCTCTGAGACTGTCCTCAATTCTTTTCATTCTTTTTTCTTTATTCTGCTTTGCAGTAGTTATTTCCACTATTTTATCTTCCAGGTCACTTATCCATTCTTCTGCCTCAGTTATTCTGCTACTGATTCCTTCTAGAGAATTTTTAATTTCATTTATTGTGTTGTTCATCATTGTTTGTTTGCATTTTAGTTCTTCTAGGTCCTTGTTAAAAGTTTCTTATATTTTTTCCATTCTATTTCCAAGATTTTGGATCATCTTTACTATCATTACTCTTAATTCTATTTCAGGTAGACTGACTATTTACTCTTTTTTTTTTTTAAATCTTTATTGGAGTATAATTGCTTTACAATGGCATGTTAGTTTCTGCTTTATAACAAAATGAATCAGTTATACATATACATATGTTCCCAAATCTCTTCCCTCTTGCGTCTCGCTCCCTCCCACCCTCTCTATCCCACCCCTCTAGGTGATGACAAAGCACCGAGCTGATCTCCCTGTGCTATGCAGCTGCTTCCTACTAGCTATCTATTTTACGTTTGGTAGTGTATATGTGTCCATGCCACTCTCTCACTTTGTCCCAGTTTACCCTTACCCCCCCCCATATCCTCAAGTCCATTCTCTAGTAGGTCTGTGTCTTTATTCCAGTCTTACCCCTATGTTCTTCATGACATTTTTTTTCTTAGATTCCATATATATGCCTTAGCATATGGTATGTGTCTTTCTCTTTCTGACTTACTTCACTCTGTATGACAGAATCTAGGTCCATCCACCTCACTACAAATAACTCAATTTCGTATCTTTTTATGGCTGAGTAATATTCCATTGTATATATGTGCCACATCTTCTTTATCAATTCATCCAATGATGGACACTTAGGTTGTTTCCATCTCCTGGCTATTGTAAATAGAGCTGCAATGAACATTTTGGTACATGACTCTTTTTGAATTATGGTTTTCTCAGGGTATATGCCCAGTAGTGGGATTGCTAGGTCATATGGTAGTTCTTTTTGTAGTTTTTATGGAACCTCCATACTGTTCTCCATAGTGGCTGTACCAATTCACATTCCCACCAACAGTGTAAGAGTGTTCCCTTTTCTCCACACCCTCTCCAGCATTTATTGTTTCTAGATTTTTTGATGATGGCCATTCTGACTGGTGTGAGATGATATCTCATTATCATTTTGATTTGCAGTTCTCTAATGATTAATGATGTTGAGCATTCTTTCATATGTTTGTTGGCAAGCTGTATATCTTCTTTGGAGAAATGTTCATTTAGGTCTTCTGCCCATTTTTGGATTGGGTTTTTTGGTTCTTTGTTGTTGAGCTGCATGAGCTGCTTGAAAATTTTGGAGATTAATCCTTTGTCAGTTGCTTCATTTGTAAATATTTTCTCCCATTCTGAGGGTTATCTTTTGGTCTTGTTTATGGTTTCCTTTGCTGTGCAAAAGCTTTGAAGTTTCATTAGGTCCCACTTGTTTATTTTTGTTTTTATTTCCGTGTCTCTAGGAGGTGGGTCAAAAAGGATCTTGCTGAGATTTATGTCATAGAGTGTTCTGCCTATGTTTTCCTCTAAGAGTTTGATAGTTTCTGGCCTTACATTTAGGTCTTTAATCCATTTTGAGCTTATTTTAGTGTATGGTGTTAGGGAGTGTTCTAATCTCATACTTTTACATGTATCTGTCCAGTTTTCCCAGCACCACTTATTGAAGAGGCTGTCCTTTCTCCACTGTACATTCCTGCCTCCTTTATCAAAGATATGGTGACCATATGTGTGTGGGTTAATCTCTGCGCTTTCTATCCTGTTCCATTGATCTGTAGTTCTGTTTTTGTGCCAGTACCATACTGTCTTGATTACTGTAGCTTTGTAGTACAGTATGAACTCAGGGAGCCTGATTCCTCCAGTTCCATTTTTCGTTCTCAAGATTGCTTTGGCTATTTGGGGTCTTTTGTGTTTCCATACAAATTGTGAAATTTTTTGTTCTAGTTCTGTGAAAAATGCTGTTGGTAATTTGATAGGGATTGCATTGAATCTTCAGATTGCTTTGGGCAGTATAGTCATTTTCACAATGTTGATTCTTCCAACCCAAGAACATGGTATATCTCTCCATCTGTTTGTATCATCTTTAATTTCTTTCATCAGTGTCTTATAATTTTCTGCATACAGGCCTTTTGTCTCCTTACGTAGGTTTATTCCTAGATATTTTATTCCTTTTGTTGCAATGGTAAATGGGAGTGTTTTCTTGATTTCACTTTCAGATTTTTTATCATTAGTATATAGGAATGTCAGAGATTTCTATGCATTAATTTTGTATCCTGCTACTTTACCATATTCATTGATTAGCTCTAGTAGTTTTCTGGTAGCATATTTAGGATTCTCTGTGTGTAGTATCATGTCATCTGCAAACAGTGACAGCTTTACTTCTTCATTTCTGATTTGGATTCATTTTATTTCCTTTTCTTCTCTGATTGCTGTGGCTGAAAGTTCCAAAACTATGTTGAATAATAGTGCTGAAAGTGGGCAACCTTATCTTTTTCCTGATCTTAGTGGAAATGTTTTCAGTTTTTCACCATTGAGGACAATGTTGGCTGTGTGTTTGTCATATATGGCCTATATTATGTTGAGGAAAGTTCCCTCTATGCCAACATTTTGCAGGGTTTTTATCATAAATGTGTGTTGAATTTTGTCAAAAGCTTTCTCTGCATCTATTGAGATGATCATATGGTTTTTCTCCTTCAGTTTGTTAATATGGTGTATCACATTGATTGATTTGCGTATATTGAAGAATCCTTGCATTCCTGGAATAAACCCCACTTGATCATGGTGTATGATCCTTTTAATGTGCTGTTGGATTCTGTTTGCTAGTATTTTGTTGAGGATTTTTGCATTTATGTTCATCAGTGAAATTGGCCTCTAGTTTTCTTTTTTTGTGACATCCTTGTCTGATTTTGGTATCAGGGTGATGGTGGCCTCATAGAATGAGTTTGGGAGTGTTCCTCCCACTGCTACACTTTGGAAGAGTTTGAGAAGGATAGGTGTTAGCTCTTCTCTAAATGTTTGATAGAATTCAGGTGTGAAGCCATCTGGTCCTGGGCTTTTGTTTGTTGGAAGATTTTTAATCACAGCTTCAATTTCAGTGCTTGTGATTGGTCTGTTCATATTTTCTATTTCTTTCTGATTCAGTCTTGGCAGGTTGTGCATTTCTAGGAATTTGTCCCTTTCTTCCAGGTTGTTCATATTATTGGCATAGAGTTACTTGTAGTAATCTCTCATGATGTTTTGTATTTCTGCAGTGTCAGTTGTTACTTCTTCTTTTTCATTTCTAATTCTATTGATTTGAGTCTTCTCCCTTTTTTTCTTGATGAGTCTGGCTAATGGTTTTTTCAATTTTGTTTATCCTCTCAAAGAACCAGCTTTTAGCTTTATTGATCTTTGCTATCGTTTCCTTCATTTCTTTTTCATTTATTTCTGATCTGATCATTATGATTTCTTTCCTTCTGCTAACTTTGGGTTTTTTTTTTTCTTCCTTCTCTAATTGCTTTATGTTCAAGGTTAGGTTGTTTATTCGACATGTTTCCTGTTTCTTAAGGTAGGATTGTATTGCTATAAACTTCCCTCTTAGAACTGCTTTTGCTGCATCCCATAGGTTTTGGGTCATCGTATCTCCATTGTCATTTGTTTCTAGGTATTTTTTGATTTCCTCTTTGATTTCTTCAGTGATCACTTCGTTATTTAGTAGTGTATTGTTTAGCCTCCATGTGCTTGTATTTTTTAGAGATCTTTTCCTGTAATTGATATCTAGTCTCATAGCGTTGTGGTTGGAAAAGATACTTGATACAATTTCAATTTTCTTACATTTACCAAGGCTTGATTTGTGACCCAAGATATGATCTATCCTGGAGAATGTTCCATGTGCACTTGAGAAAAATGTGTATTGTGTTGTTTTTGGATGGAATGTCCTATAAATATCAATTATGTCCATCTTGTTTAATGTATCATTTAAAGCTTGTGTTTCCTTATTTATTTTCATTTTGGATGATTTGTCTATTGGTGAAAGTGGGGTGTTAAAGTCCCCTACTATGAATGTGTTACGGTCAATTTTCCCTTTTATGGCTGTTAGTATTTGCCTTATGTATTGAGGTGCTCCTATGTTGGGTGCATAAATATTTACAATTGTTATATCTTCTTCTTGGATCGATCCCTTGATCATTATGTAGTGTCCTTCTTTGTCTCTTGTAATAGTCTTTATTTTAAAGTCTATTTTGTCTGATATGAGAATTGCTACTCCAGCTTTCTTTTGGTTTCCATTTGCATGGGATATCTTTTTCCATCCCCTCACTTTCAGTCTGTATGTTTCCCTAGGTTTGAAGTGGGTCTCTTGTAGACAGCATATATACTGGTCTTGTTTTTGTATCCATTCAGCCTGTCTGTGTCTTTTGGTGGGAGCATTTAACCCTTTTACATTTAAGGTAATTATCAATATGTATGTTCCTATTCCCATTTTCTTAATTGTTTGGGGTTTGTTATTGTAGGTGTTTTCCTTCTCTCGTGTTTTTCTGTTCCTTTAGCATTTGTTGTAAAGCTTGTTTGGTGGTGCTGAACTCTCTCAGCTTTTGCTTGGCTGTAAAAGTTTTAATTTCTCCATCAAATCTGAATGAGATCCTTGCTGGGTAGAGTAATCTTGGTTGTAGGTTTTTCTCCTTCATCACTTCAAGTATATCCTGCCAGTCCCTTCTGGCTTGCAGAGTTTCTGCTGAAAGATCAGCTGTTAACTTTATGGGGATTCCCTTGTGTGTTATTTGTTGTTTTTCCCTTGCTGCTTTTAATATGTTTTCTTTGTATTTAATTTTTGATAGTTTGATTAATATGTGTCTTGGCGTGTTTCTCCTTGGATTTTTCCTGTATGGGACTCTCTGTGCTTCCTGGACTTGATTAACTATTTCCTTTCCCATATTAGGGAAGTTTTCAACTATAATCTCTTCAAATATTTTCTCAGTCCCTTTCTTTTTCTCTTCTTCTTCTGGAACCCCTATAATTCGAATGTTGGTGCCTTTAGTGTCCCAGAGGTCTCTGAGATTGTCCTCTTTTCATTCTTTTTTCTTTATTCTGCTCTGCAGTAGTTATTTCCACTGTTTTATTTTCCAGGTCACTTATCCGTTCTTCTGCCTCAGTTATTCTGCTATTGATCCCTTCTAGAGTATTATTAATTTCATTTATTGTGCTGTGCATCGTTGCTTGTTTTCTCTTTAGTTCTTCTAGGTCTTTGTTAAACGTTTCTTGTATTTTCTCCATTCTATTTCCAAGATTTTGGATCACCTTTACTATCATTATTCTGAATTCTTTTTCAGGTAGACTGCCTATTTCCTCTTTGTTTGTTAGGTCTGGTGGGTTTTTATCTTGCTCCTTCATCTGCTCTGTGTTTTTCTGTCTTCTCATTTTGCTTATCTTACTGTGTTTGGGGTCTCCTTTTTCAGGCTGCAGGTTCATAGTTCCCGTTGTTTTTGGTGTCTGTCCCCAGTGGCTAAAGTTGGTTCAGTGGGTTGTGTAGGCTTCCTGGTGGATGGGACTAGTGCCTGTGTTCTGGTGGATGAGGCTGGATCTTGTCTTTCTGGTGGGCAGGTCCACGTCTGGTGGTGTGTTTTGGGGTGTCTGTGGCCTTATTATGATTTTCGGCAGCCTCTCTGCTAATGGGTGGGGTTGTGTTCCTGTCTTGCTAGTTGTTTGGCATAGGGTGTCCAGCACTGTAGCTTGCTGGTCGTTGAGTGAAGCTGTGTCTTGGTGTTGAGATGGAGATCTCTGGGAGATTTTCACCATTTGATATTATGTGGAGCTGGGAGGTCTCTTGTGGACCAGTGTCCTGAAGTTGGCTTTCCCACCTCAGAGGCACAGCAGTGACTCCTGGCTGCAGCACCGAGAGCCTTTCACCCACGTGGCTCAGAATAAAAGGGAGAAAAAGTAGAAAGAAAGAAAAAAGGAAAGAAAGAAAGAGGATAAAATAAAATAAAGTAAGATAAAATAAAATAAAGTTATTAAAATAAAAAATAATTTTTAAGAAAAAAAATTTTTTTAATTAAAAAAAAAACAACGGATGGACAGAACCCTATGACAAATGGTGAAAGCAAAACTATACAGACAAAATCTCACACAGAAGCATACACATACACACTCACAGAAAGAGGAAAAGGGGAAAAAATAATAAATCTTGCTCTCCAAATCCACCTCCTCAATTTGGGATGATTCGTTGTCTATTCATATATTCTACTAGATGCAGGGTATATCAAGTTGATTGTGGAGATTTAATCCGCTGCTCCTGAGGCTGCTGGGAGAGATTTCTCTTTCTCTTTGTTTGCACAGCTCCCGGGGCTCAGTTTTGGATTTGGCCCCGCCTCTGCTTGTAGGTCGCTGGAGGGCGTCTGTTCTTTGCTCAGACAGGATGAAGTTAAAGGAGCCACTGATTCGGGGGCTCTGGCTCACTCAGGCCGGGGGAAGGGAGGGGTACGGATGCAGGGCGAGCCTGCGGCGGCAGAGGCCAGCGTGACGTTGCACCAGCCTGAGGCGCGCCGTGCATTCTCCTGGGGAAGTTGTTCCTGGATCCCGGGACCCTGGCAGTGGCGGGCTGCACAGGCTCCCCGGAAGAGGGGTGTGGATAGTGACCTGTGCTCGCACACAGGCTGCTTGGTGGTGGCAGCAGCAGCCTTAGCGTCTCATGCCCGTCTCTGGGGTCTGCGCTGTTAGCCGCGGCTCGCGCCCATCTCTGGAGCTCCTTTAAGCAGCGCTTTTAATTCCCTCTCGTCGCGCACCAGGAAACAAAGAGGGAAGAAAAAGTCTCTTGCCTCTTCGGCAGGTCCAGACTTTTCCTCGGACTCCCTCCCGGCCAGCTGTGGCGCACTAGCCCCTTCAGGCTGTGTTCACGCCACCAGTCCTTTCCCTGTGATCCGACGGAAGCCCGAGCCTCAGCTCCGAGCCCCCGCCCGGCCCGGCGGGTGAGCAGACAAGGCTCTAGGGTTGTTGAGTGCCAGTCGGCACCGATCCTCTGTGTGGGAATCTCTCCGCTTTGCCCTCCGCACCCTTGTGACTGCACTCTCCTCCACGGCTCCGAAGCTCCCCCCTCTGCCACCCGCAATCTCCGCCTGCGAAGGGGCTTCCTTGTGTGTGGAAACCTTTCCTCCTTCACAGCTCCCTTCCAGAGGTGCAGGTCCTGTCCCTATTCTTTTGTCTCTGTTTATTCTTTTTTCTTTTGTCCTACCCAGGTACGTGGGGGATTTCTTGCCTTTTGGGAGGTCTGAGGTCTTCTGCCAGCGTTCAGTAGGTGTTCTGTAGGAGTTGTTCCACGTAAAACACTTCTGATGTATCTGTGGGGAGGAAGGTGATTGCCGCGTCTTACTCTTCCGCCATCTTCGCCCTCTCTCCTATTTCCTCTTCATTTGTTAGGTCTGGTGGGTTTTTACTTTGCTCCTTCATCTGCTGCGTATTTCTCTGTCTTCTCATTTTGCTTATCTTACTGTGTTTGGGGTCTCCTTTTCTCAGGCTGCAGGTTCGTAGCTCCTGCTGTTTTTGGTGTCTGCCTCCAGTGGGTGAGGTTGGTTCAGTGGGTTGTGTAGGCTTCCTGGTGGAGGGGACTGACTGTTGCCTGTGTTTTGGTGGATGAGACTGGATCTTGTCCTTCTGGGTGGCAGGACCACATCCGGTGGTGTGTTTTGGGGTGTCTGTGAACTTATTATGATTTTGTGCAGCCTCTCTGCTAATGCATGGGGTTGTGTTCATGTCTTGTTAGTTGTTTGGCTTAGGGTGTCCAGCACTGGAGCTTGCTGGTCGTTGAGTGAAGCTGGGTCTTAGCGTTGAGATGGAGATCTCTGCGAGAGCTCTCGCCAATATTACGTGGGGCCAGGAGGTCTCTGGTGGACCAATATCTTGAGCTTGATTCTCCCACCTCAGAGGCTCAGGCCTGACACCTGGCCGGAGCACCACAGCCACATGGTTCAGAAGAAAAGGGACAAAAGAAAGAAAGAAAAATAAAATAAAATAAACTTATTAAAATAAAAAAATATATTATTAAAATAAAAAAAATTAAAAAGTAATTTAAAAAAAGAGGAGAGCAACCAAACTAATAAACAAATCCACCAATGATAACGAGTGCTACAAACTAAACTAAGATAAACATATAACTCAGAAACTAGTCAGTCGCATACAGCAAACCCCAAGTCTACAGTTGCTCCCAAAGTCTACTTCCTCAATTTTGGGATGATTCGTTGTCTACTCAGGTATTCCACAGACGCAGTGTACATCAAGTTGATTGTGGAGATTTAATCCGCTGCTCCTGGGGTTCAGCTTTGGATTTGGCCCCACCTCTGCGTGTAGGTCGCCCTCTGGCATCTGTTCTTCGCCCAGAGAGGAGGGGGTTAATGGAGTGGCTCATTAGGGGTCTCTGGCTCACTCAGGCCGGGGGGAGGGAGGGATACGGATGCGGGGCGAGCCTGTGGCCGCAGTGGCCGGCATGACATTGCAACAGCCTGAGGCGAACTGTGTGTTCTCCTGGGGAAGTTGTCCCTGCATCACGGGACCCTGCCAGTGGCGGGCTGCACAGGCTCCCGGGAGGGGAGGTGTGGATAGTGACCTGTGCTTGCACACAGGTTTCTTGTTGGCTGCAGTAGCAGCCTTAGCGTTTCACGCCCGTCTCAGGTGTCCACGCTGATAGCTGCGGCTCGCGCCCGTCTCTGGAGCTCGTTTAGGTGGTGCTCTGAATATCCAATATTGGGGTGCACCCCAAAACAATGGTCTCTTGCCTCTTAGACATGTCCAGACTTTTTCCCGGACTCCATCCTGGCTAGCTGTGGTGCACTAGCCCCCTTCAGGCTGTGTTCACGCAGCCAACCCCAGTCCTCTCCCTGGTATCTGAGCTCCGAAGCCCGAGCCTCAGCTCCCAGCCTGCACCCACCCTGGCGGGTGAGGAGAGAAGCCTCTCGTGCTGGTGAGTGCTGGTCAGCACCGATCTATGTGGGAATCTCCCCGCTTTGCCCTCCGCACCCCTGTTGCTGCACTCTCCTCCATGGCTCTAAGCTTCCCCCGCATTTACCCCCTTTCTCCACCAGTGAAGGGGCTTCCTAGTGTGTGGAAACCTTTCCTCCTTCACAACTCCCTCCCAGAGGTGCAGGTCCTGTCCCTATTCTTTTGTCTCTGTTTATTCTTTTTTCTTTTGTCCTACCCAGGTACGTGGGGGATTTCTTGCCTTTTGGGAGGTCTGAGGTCTTCTGCCAGCGTTCAGTAGGTGTTCTGTAGGAGTTGTTCCACGTAAAACACTTCTGATGTATCTGTGGGGAGGAAGGTGATTGCCGCGTCTTACTCTTCCGCCATCTTCGCCCTCTCTCCTATTTCCTCTTCATTTGTTAGGTCTGGTGGGTTTTTACTTTGCTCCTTCATCTGCTGCGTATTTCTCTGTCTTCTCATTTTGCTTATCTTACTGTGTTTGGGGTCTCCTTTTCTCAGGCTGCAGGTTCGTAGCTCCTGCTGTTTTTGGTGTCTGCCTCCAGTGGGTGAGGTTGGTTCAGTGGGTTGTGTAGGCTTCCTGGTGGAGGGGACTGACTGTTGCCTGTGTTTTGGTGGATGAGACTGGATCTTGTCCTTCTGGGTGGCAGGACCACATCCGGTGGTGTGTTTTGGGGTGTCTGTGAACTTATTATGATTTTGTGCAGCCTCTCTGCTAATGCATGGGGTTGTGTTCATGTCTTGTTAGTTGTTTGGCTTAGGGTGTCCAGCACTGGAGCTTGCTGGTCGTTGAGTGAAGCTGGGTCTTAGCGTTGAGATGGAGATCTCTGCGAGAGCTCTCGCCAATATTACGTGGGGCCAGGAGGTCTCTGGTGGACCAATATCTTGAGCTTGATTCTCCCACCTCAGAGGCTCAGGCCTGACACCTGGCCGGAGCACCACAGCCACATGGTTCAGAAGAAAAGGGACAAAAGAAAGAAAGAAAAATAAAATAAAATAAACTTATTAAAATAAAAAAATATATTATTAAAATAAAAAAAATTAAAAAGTAATTTAAAAAAAGAGGAGAGCAACCAAACTAATAAACAAATCCACCAATGATAACGAGTGCTACAAACTAAACTAAGATAAACATATAACTCAGAAACTAGTCAGTCGCATACAGCAAACCCCAAGTCTACAGTTGCTCCCAAAGTCTACTTCCTCAATTTTGGGATGATTCGTTGTCTACTCAGGTATTCCACAGACGCAGTGTACATCAAGTTGATTGTGGAGATTTAATCCGCTGCTCCTGGGGTTCAGCTTTGGATTTGGCCCCACCTCTGCGTGTAGGTCGCCCTCTGGCATCTGTTCTTCGCCCAGAGAGGAGGGGGTTAATGGAGTGGCTCATTAGGGGTCTCTGGCTCACTCAGGCCGGGGGGAGGGAGGGATACGGATGCGGGGCGAGCCTGTGGCCGCAGTGGCCGGCATGACATTGCAACAGCCTGAGGCGAACTGTGTGTTCTCCTGGGGAAGTTGTCCCTGCATCACGGGACCCTGCCAGTGGCGGGCTGCACAGGCTCCCGGGAGGGGAGGTGTGGATAGTGACCTGTGCTTGCACACAGGTTTCTTGTTGGCTGCAGTAGCAGCCTTAGCGTTTCACGCCCGTCTCAGGTGTCCACGCTGATAGCTGCGGCTCGCGCCCGTCTCTGGAGCTCGTTTAGGTGGTGCTCTGAATATCCAATATTGGGGTGCACCCCAAAACAATGGTCTCTTGCCTCTTAGACATGTCCAGACTTTTTCCCGGACTCCATCCTGGCTAGCTGTGGTGCACTAGCCCCCTTCAGGCTGTGTTCACGCAGCCAACCCCAGTCCTCTCCCTGGTATCTGAGCTCCGAAGCCCGAGCCTCAGCTCCCAGCCTGCACCCACCCTGGCGGGTGAGGAGAGAAGCCTCTCGTGCTGGTGAGTGCTGGTCAGCACCGATCTATGTGGGAATCTCCCCGCTTTGCCCTCCGCACCCCTGTTGCTGCACTCTCCTCCATGGCTCTAAGCTTCCCCCGCATTTACCCCCTTTCTCCACCAGTGAAGGGGCTTCCTAGTGTGTGGAAACCTTTCCTCCTTCACAACTCCCTCCCAGAGGTGCAGGTCCTGTCCCTATTCTTTTGTCTCTGTTTATTCTTTTTTCTTTTGTCCTACCCAGGTACGTGGGGAGTTTCTTGCCTTTTGGGAAGTCTGAGGTCTTCTGCCAGCGTTCAGTAGGTGTTCTGTAGGAGTTGTTCCACATGTAGATGTATTTCTGATGTATTTGTGGAGAGGAAGGTGATCTCCACTTCTTACTCCTCCGCCATCTTGAAGGTCCTCTGAACACAATTTAATTCTTTACAAAATTTGCTTTGATATCTTTGATTTCTATATATAAAATCTGGGCCCACTTGGGATCATTGCCTATTGACTTCTTTTCCTCCTGAGTGGGTCATGCTTTCCTGTTTTTTTTGTACAGCTAATAATGTTTGGTTGAAAACTGAAGATTGTAGATAATACATTGTAGCCATGCTGGATACTCTTATAGTTTTCTAAGGATTGTTGGGTTTTTATTTTAATAGGCAGTTAACTTGACTGAGCTAAAACAGTTATTGTCCCATTGGTATCTCCCAGGCACTCATAAGTTAGTCGTTGGCCAGTAATATGGGCAGATTTATGTTCATATATATATATATATTTTTTTTTTTTTTTTTTTTGCGGTATGCGGGCCTCTCACTGTTGTGGCCTCTCCTATTGCGGAGCACAGGCTCCGGACGCGCAGGCTCAGTGGCCATGGCTCACGGGCCCAGCCGCTCCGCGGCATGTGGGATCTTACCAGACCGGGGCATGAACCTGTGTCCCCTGCATCGGCAGGCGGACTCTCAACCACTGCGCCACCAGGGAAGCCCTACGTTCATATTTTGACACTTTTGCACTTCTAGAATTGTTTCTAAACTTCTAGCTATTCTTTCATCCTTGAACTCTGTCCTCTGTCATATTGAATGACTAAGGCTTCAGTTTTCTGCTTCTGGAAATATGGAGTTTAAAGGAATATTTTAAGACAAAAACACCAGAAACTCATATTCTTACTCATTTCACTTGTGGATTTTCAAGCATAAATTCTCATCTGGTTTCTTCTGAAAGCCTTTAAATAATGGATTTAAAAAAATATTTCATCCAGATTTCATAATTATGATATGTGGATTTGCTTGAACACGTCACCCCACAAATATGGGAAACCAGACTTTCTCTCTTATTTTTGAAAAGTATTTTTACTGCATTTACAATTCTCTTCTGACAGCATTTTCTTGGTTTTTTTTCAGCACTTTAAGATCTGTTCCCTGACTTCTGGCCTCCACCGTTTCTAGTGACAATTTAGCTGATTTGATGTTTCTTATCATTGTTCCCCTGTATGTAATGTATCTCTTTTTCTCCAGCTTGGGGTATGTGCGTGTGTGTGTGTGTTTTGAATTTGTCTAGCTTGGGGTTCACTAAGCTTCTTGGATAAATATGTGTCTAAATACATCTTTTTTTTCCACAAAATTTGAGGACATTTTAGCCATTATTCCTTCAAATGTATGTTCTCTTCATTCACTGTCCTCTTTCCTTCTGGGATTCCAATTACACACACTAGACTGCTTATTGTATTTTAAAAAGAATATTATTTAAAGCAAAAATAGTAACATTGCATACTGGGATTTATATAGAAATAAAATACATCACAAAATGGCACAAAATATGGAGGGATAGGAAAGGAATCATACTGTATACTCTTCTTACATTGTATAATATTAACCTTAACTAGGCCATAGTAAGTTAAAAGTGTACAGTGTAATTCCTAGAACAGCCACTGAAAATAACTCAAAAACAAACAAACAAAATCAAAGGAGGAATTGAAATGTAATATTAAAAATATTTGAGTAAGCCAAAAGGGAAATGATGAAGACATGAAATAATAGATGTGGCACACAGAAAACTAAAAGCAAGATGGTAAACTCAATTCCAACTATTATATCAATGATTAGATTCACTGTAATTGGATTAAATACTTCAATTAAAAGGAAAAGATTGTCACAATGGATTAAAAAAAAAAAAGACTCAACTGTCTACAAGAGAATGTACTTTGAATATAAATACATAGATAAGTTCAAAGTAAAAGGATGAGAAAAAATACACCATGAAGTAATAAGCGTAAGAAAAGAGTCATGATTGTATTGATATCAAAGTAGACTAAAGAAATATCACCATAGATAAAGAGGAACATTTTTTAAAATTGAAGTATAGTTCATTTACAATGTTGTATTAGTTTTTGATGTACAACAAAGTGATTCAGTTTTATATATATAACTTTTTCAGATTCTTTTCCATTATAGGTTATTATAATGCAAGATATTGAATATAGTTCCCTGTGCTGTACAATAAATCCTTGTCATTTATCTATTTTATATATAGAAGTGTGTATGTTAATCCCAAGCTCCTAATTTGTCTCTCCTCCCCCTTCCCCTTTGTTTTTTATGTCTGTGAGTCTATTTCTGTTTTATAAACAGAAATTTCATTTGTATCATTTTTTTAGCTAACACATATAAGTGATATCATATGATATTTGTCTTTTTCTGTCTGACTCACTTCACTAAGTATGATAGTCTCTAGGTCCATCCATGTTTCTGCAAATGGCATTATTTCATTTTTTTATGGCTGAGTAATATTCCTTTGTATATATACCATATCTTCTTTATCCACATCTGTTAATGGATGCTTAGGTTTCTTCTATGTCTTGGCTATTGTAAATAGTGCTGCTATGAACATTGGGGTACATATATCTTTTTGAATTAGAGTTTTCTTCTTTTCCGGATATATGCCCAGGAGTGGGCTCGCTGGATCATATGGTAAAGGAGGAACGTTTTATAATGATAAAAGGATTAATTCATTGGTAAGACATAACAATCCTAAGTATCTATAAACCTAATAACAGAACTTCAAAATATGAGAAGCAAAACTGGCAGAACAAAAGGGAGAAATAAATGAACCCACATTTTTTTTTTTTTTTTTTGGCCACACCACACGGCACGTGGGATCTTAGTTCCCCAACCAGGAGTCAAACCCATGCCCCCTACATTGGAAGTGTGGAGTCTTAACCACTGGACTGCCAGGAAAGTCCCCACAATTTTTAACATCCCTCTCTCGGTAATTAAGTGGATAAAACAAGCAGACAAGAATCTATAAGGTCGTAGAAGACAGGTCAACCAACTTGACTTGTTTAAAATTTATAGACTATTTCACCCAACAACTGCAGAATATGAATTCTTTCAAAGTGAATATGGAATGGTTGCTAAGCTGGACCATATGCTGGGTCATAAAATAATTCTCAGTATATTTCAAAAGGTTGAAATCTTACAGAGTGTATTGTCAGAACATGATGGAATTAAATTAAAAATTAATTACATATAAAATATCTAAAGAAACTCCAGATATTTGGAAGTTAACACATTTTTTCTCTAAACCATAAAAACATCATAGAGGGAACTAGAAAATATTTCAAACTGAATGATAATAAAAAATAAAACATTAAAGTTATGAAAAATGTTTAGAGGGTAATTTATTTTTTTAATGCTTTTGCTAGAAAATGGCAAAGTTCTCAAGTCAATGATCTCAGTTTCTACCTTAGGAAGTTAGAAAATCAGGAGCAAATTAAAACCAAATAAAGTACAAGAAAAAAATATAATAAAGAATAGAAATCACTAAAATAGAAAAAGTAGAAGCAATAGAGAATAATTAACAGTTGAAAGTTAGTTTTTTGAAAGAAGTAATAAAATTGACTGACAAAAAGAAAAGGAGAAAACACAAATTTCTAGAATCAGGAATGAAAGAGGGGATATCACTATATAGATTCTACAATGTTATCTGGGGTGATGGAAATATTATATATCATAATTGTTATTTTGTTACATGGTGTGTACATTTGTTAAAACTCATTGAATTGTGCACGTAAGACCTATGCATTTCACTGTAAGTTGTACCTTAAGTTAAAAAAATTAAATTGAATATATCATGCTCTTAGTTGGCTTCTTTCTTTCCTTCTGTGTATACTTTTGTGCAAACCCAGGTTTAGGTAAGACTTGAATTTATTCAACCCATTCTCTAACTTGCAAATGCAATCTTTGACCTATTCATTTTGTAGTTACTATAATTGTATATTCTTATTTCCTTTCTTCCTAGATTATAAGGTCTTTAAGAAAAGGACTGCCTTTTCTGTATGCCATGTTCCGAGGACCTCATATGGTACCATGAATTTTGTGGGTGCTTGACAAATATCTGGATTATTTCTTGACTCTCAGCTTTTGATCATAATTAAAGCAAGCAGAGCTAAACCAAGATAGGGTCAAATATCAGGCATTTAAGAGAGTGAATTAGAGCATAGCCGCAAGTGGTTATATGAGTGTTTGTGCACATATAGCTCTTTGTTCCAAAACAGATGAACAACGATTTGGTTTCATTTCACATTAGCTATTGCTTTTCTCATCCATACCAGGCATGATTAACACTTCCCATTTTCAATGAGTCTACAAAGTCATCTCAAGAATGTTACTTTGTTATAAAAATGTTTAACAAAGTTAAAGATTACTATGACTCACTTCCTTGTCAGAAACTTCATGAACAGAAATGAAATCACAAATAGAAATCACACAGGATGCAGAGGAAAAAATTCCCTAATGTCAGTGAAATAGTTTAATATGTACACAAGTATATACAACATGCTCATGGTAAATATTAATTAAAAGAACATCAAATAGGGGGGAAATATCAAATACGCATTGGAGTCAAACTTGAGAGCCGATAAATTTAACTTCTAAGAATATGCCTTTGTGGGGGACAAGATGAATTAAGAGGGCAGATGAGAGAAAGAGAAGAAGTGGAGGAAAAATTGGGGTGAGAAGGACTTATTTTTAAGGCATCAGAAAATTGATCTCATTATTTCAGGAGCTGTATGCTCCTTTCTTTCATCCTCAGCGTTTCTTGTGTATTGATTTTGTACCAGGTGTTCCGCAAAGCTCCATGACTATTGCGACAGTCCCTGCCCTTTAGGTAGCCTGGGACTGATGGGGATACTGCAGGTGTATAGGTACAAAGTGCGTCATCTTTCTGGACATTTGGGCAACTTCTGTCTTACTATGTTTGTTCACTTATGGATCCTAGTACTCTCCCCCTCCACAGTTAGATTTCACACTCTTATGAAGAAACATGCCATGTCTTATAATTTCATCTTTAATTTTACACAGCACTTAAGGTACTGTAGGCAGTATAGCATTACTGTCCTTAGACTCCAACAAAGGGGACTTTGCCTTGGACCATATGCCTCAGAGGGCTCCATTTATCATACACACAAAATATAAATGCGTTAAGTAACCCATGGGCAGTATGTCACTTGTGATTTGTTGAGCTGTGGCAGAGCAGAACCTGTAATCCTAAACAGCCTCCCTCAAGACTAACCTGCTCAATGTCCTCAGAATAAAAGTTGACCATATCTGAGTGCAGTGAAGGTGACAGGTTGTGCCACTGCCAATATCAGAATCAAACAGCATTTCTGAGGGAAGGATTTGAGCAGTAAAATTTCCTAAGTAAGAGAAAGAAAACAAATTAACTCTCAGATTATAGGAATAATAATATAGCGGTATTATACAATATTTGTTTTTCTCTTTCTGACTTATTGCACTCTTTATGACAGTCTCTAAGTCTATCCATGTCTCTGCAAATGGCACAATTTCCTTTTTGACTGTAAATTGATACAGCCACTATGGAGAACAGTAAGGAAGTTCCTTAAGAAACGAAAAATAGAACTACCCCATGACCCAGCAATCCCACTACTGGGCATATACCCTGAGAAAACCATAATTCAAAAAGATACATGCACCCCAGTGTTCATTGCAGCACTGTTTACAATAGCCAGGTCATGGAAGCAACGTAAATGTCCATCAACAGAGGAATGGATAAAGAAGATGTGGTACATATATTCAATGGAATATTACTCAGCATCCACTTTCTTGCTCACAACAATTGAACATGGCATCTGAGAAACATTTTGTAATATTAAATGATTCATGTTACTCTTAGATTGATATATATGTAGGTCTAGATATAACATGGGTGAAGTGTGATACTGATCCTTTACATAAAAGCTTGGATATAAATATTGATTTAAGAGATGGTAAAATATTTTTATATGATAATAATTTATGTGATGAAATTAAAGTACTTTGTAATATTTAACAATTACAATAATTTGTAATTATACATTTATTACAATAAGTTTATTTATATTTTATTTATATTTATGTTAACAAATTTATCATGTTTGAACATGATACATAAAGTTCATGATTTGTTTCTGAATCTAAGTAATGCTCTAGAGATTTTTTTTTTTTTTTTTGCGGTACGCGGGCCTCTCACTGCTGTGGCCTCTCCTGTTGTGGAGCACAAGCTCCGGACGCGCAGGCTCAGCGGCCGTGGCTCACGGGCCCAGCCACTCCGCGGCAGGTGGGATTTTCCCGGACCGGGGCACGAACCCGCGTCCCCTGCAACGGCAGGCGGACTCTCAACCACCGCGCCACCGGGGAAGCCCTGCTTTTGAGATTTTACTTCAGGTGCTGTTACCTCAGCAAAGTTTCTCTAAATTGAAATTAGTAAAAAACAAACAAACAAAAAATCCAAAATTTATATAAGAACTTCTGTTGTTCAAGAAAGGTCATCTAATTTGGGATAACTTAGAGTAAAAGCAAATTATGTGAAAATCTTGATTATGACCACGTAATTAGTGATTTTGCTAGAATGAAAACTAGAAATGTAAATTTCATACAAAAAATGTAATTAATGAATTGTGTATGCCTTTGTTCTGTTTCATTGGTAATCACTGGCTCATCAAAAGAACAACACCCAGACACATCCAGTAGTAATTAACTTCAGTTGCTTTTGATATTTAGCTGACTTTTGGTCATATGAAAACATAGTTTTAGTTATTAAAAGTTTTTTGTTGTTATGAAAGGCAATTTGTCAAGGTGAGAGGATAGAACATATTTTAGTTGAAAGCTTATTCATGTGTTGTATAACTTTCAAGTATTTTCTCTATTCGTATGTGAGTCTCCATTAGTACTCTTGCCAGGGGCTGAGCAAATACTAGGGAAAGTTCTACAAAGTCATATATGATGAATACATTTTTGTTTATTGGTTGACATAAGATCTTCATGGGAAATAAACATTTTCTTCATGGTTATAACTGTTTTCATTTTTAAAAAAACACAAATCTTGCTTTGAATTGTTGAATATCTTTTTTCAAGCAGTTTTAAACCAACATCTCCAGTGATTTCCTTTTCTTCTGAACAACTTCCATGTATTTAAATAGCATTAGAAAATGTATCAATTTGTTTCCCTTCTGCTCTCTGAAGAGTTGGGATGTAAAGTCATGAGATGCAGAGCAAAGTGGGCCTGGCCTGGGGCGGGGGTGGGAGGGTAGAACCAAAGCCCACACAGTAGCGAAGTGTATCCAACTGGACTTGATCCCATTCCCATCCAGTGTGAGGAGTGAAGAGCCCCAGTGGGAGGGGGCCCTTTATGTTTGGCGGCAGCACAGTGTGGGTTTTACAGCTGATCTGGGTGAGGAGGGCATTCACGTGGAGGGCATCCCAGAGGGGAATGTTGGAGCCAAGCAGTGTGAGAAGGGTGCCAACGTAGGGCAGCCTGGCAAGAGGTTCCAGAGCCTGAACAGAATAAAGAGGGCATTAGGCAGGGGGGACGTGGCAATGCTAATGGGAGATGGATTAAAAACAGGGGGATTGATCAAAAAAGTAAAGATATCCAGAAAAAATAGGAATCAGAATTTTCATTGTTTAATGGAAAGGGAGAAAACTAGAAAGAACACTGTGGTTGTATATTTGTGAACTCATGGATTTCAATACATATAATAAATTAAATTAATTAATTAAATATAGAATTAAATATAGATGTGAAGGTGTGTGTGTGCCATCGCCTTGCAGTAGCACCTGCTCCCTCCTTCCCCAATAGCAATGAACACCCTTTTCACCCAGGTTTCTAAGTATCCTTTTCTACTCAAAAGAATCAGAGCTTCTTGGAGATGACTGATTTCAGGGCTCTGTCAAAACTTTTGGGACATCTTATTGAGCCAGAGAGTACAAGTGTTCTGGGAATGATAGGACCATGTCCAAAGGACACAGAAGCCAGCTGAAAGGAGATCCCACTGATTAATTTGAGCATCAGAAAGATAATGACATCTGTTATCTAAGTGGTGGTAACCCCTTGAATATAAGAGGAGGTCATGAGTCCATGCTAATGTAAATTCCTACATGGAAAGTCTGATGAAGAATGGGATATTTGCAAATGCCCATCGACAGATGAATGGTTAAAGAAAATGTGGTACATATATACAGTGGAATATTACTCAGCCATTAAAAAGAACAAAATAATGCCATTTACAGCAACATGGATGGACCTGGAGATTATCATACTAAGTGAAGTAAGTCAGACAAAGACAAATATCATATGATATCACTTATATGGGGAATCTAAAAGAATGATACAAACAAACTTAGTTACAAAACAGAAACAGACTCACAGACTTAGAGAATGAACTTACAGTTACCAAGGGGGAAGAGCGGGTGGGAGGGACAGATTGGGAGTTTGGAATTGACATGTGTGCACTGCTAGATTTAAAATTTAAGATTTAAAATATATAACCAACAAGGACCTACTGTACAGCACAGGGAACTCTGCTCAATACTCTGCAATAACCTAAATGGGAAAAGAATTTGAAAAAGAATAGATAGATGTATGTGTATAACTGAATCACTCTGCTGTACACCTGAAACTAAAACAACATTGTTAACTATACTCCAATATAAAGTAAAAATATTTTTAAATACTAAATTATTTCACGTCTTTAAAACAATGTTTAAATGTGATCTATAGAACATTGCAAACGATTTTTTTTTAAACCCACATTTGTTTATTTATTTATTTTTGGCTGTGTTGGGTCTTCCTTTCTGTGTGAGGGCTTTCTCTAGTTGTGGCAAGCGGGGGCCACTCTTCATCGTGTGCGCGGGCCTTTCACTATAGTGGCCTCTCTTGTTGCGGAACACAGGCTCCAGACGCACAGGCTCAGTAGTTGTGGCTCATGGGCCTAGTTGCTCCATGGCATGTGGGATCTTCCCAGACCAGGGCTCGAACCCATGTCCCCTGCATTAGCAGGCAGATTTTCAACCACTGTGCCACCAGGGAAGACCTACAAACGATTTTTTTAAAGTAATGTGAAATTATTACAACCTAAATGAATTCTTAATGTCACAAGTGTTTTACTTTGATGATGTACCTTTGATTTAATTTGGGACACTTCTAAAAGGATACTTTATTTGTGTTTGTTATAATCTTTGAAGTGCTTGGAAATAGAATTTCTGCTTAATTTTTTAAAAGTGGATTTAATTAAATAAAACTTTTGATAAAGTTTGAAATAAAAGTGCCTCTACAGGAACTATTTATTTATTAGAAAGAGAAGAGTACATTTACCGTGGAGAAGTTGGCAGACATCACCTTAATCAAATGATTAAGGCTGACTTTCTCAGTAAAGGAATAAATCAAAATCCTGCACCCCTGATAGAATGCAATCAGAAGATCACAGCATTGTTTCATAATATTGCTGCCAAGCATGCATCAGCTGAATTTAATCATGAGAAAACACCAGACATTGGGAGACATTCTGTAAAATAACTGGCCTGTAATCTTCAAATGTGTCAAGGACATGAAAGTCAAGGAAAGACTGAAGCATTGTTCTAGGATTAAGAAGACTAGAGAAGGGACAACTAAATGCAGTACGTGACTGTGAGCTATACCTATAAAGGACATTAATGGGACAGTTGGGGTCTGGAGATTAAATGGGAGTGTAGTGTCTGTTAGCTTTCTGTGATGGTTGTATTGTGGATCTGTAGGAGGCTGTTCTTGTTTGTAGAAAATATACACTGAAGTATTTGGGGGGTGATGTGGCATCAGGTTGGCAACTTATTCTCAAATGGTTCAGGAAGAAAAAGCCTTTGAATTCTGCTTACAACTTTTCTGTAAGTTTGAGATTGTTCCAAGACAGAAAATTTATACTAAATATAAAAAATAAAAATAATCCTTCAAGTTGGCTAATATAATTCAGAAAATGAATAGAATATAACAAATCAGTTTTAGCCAACTAACCTAATGACATTTTCAGAGCACAGTTTTAAGTAGGACCGCTCAGGTTGTTCTAATGAAATGGGAGATAAAAATGCAAGAAACTGTGTGCCTTCTAAGAGATAAATAATCACAAAATACCGCAGAGCAAGGAGAGATGCCTACATTCCGTAGGAACACTGAGTACTCAGTACCGGGGGCTAAAGTGGACAGCTGAGTGTAGAGCATATTTCTACATCATTAGAGTAGAAAATAGCATGTGTATCTGTCTGCTAAGACAGAGCATCACAAGTGGCTTCACTGTTAATTAATTGATTGATTGATTCATCCTGGCTCTGCCATTTACTAGCGTAAGATCTGGACGAATCACTTAAACTCTCTGTGCCTCAGTTTCCTCCTAGATAAAATAAGTATAATAGTGCCTACCTCGTAGGCACTCACAGGATGAACCTTAAAAGAATTAGTATGTGTACAATGCTTAGAACACTGCCCGGTACAAAACAAGTGACATAAAAGTATTAGCTATTGTTGTTGTTATTGTTATTAACTCATTCATCAAAAGTACAGTTTGCATTCTTCAATATTAATAACACTGACTCCATGGTGCATCTCCCTACGAGGAGTTGAGAGAAACTTTCCCTGCTGTGGAAATTCCTTATCCCATCCCCCAGCCTGTGTCCCTTTGGTCCCTCCTTAATGGCAGAGTGTCAGTACCCAACATGGCTTGACCCCAGCTTTTCATCCTGATCCTAGAATCCCACTGGCTGAGCTCGGAGCCCTTAGCCAGTATATCCAGGACATATCTTTTATTTTCTGGCAAATGGTTCATTGTTTTCCTTCATTCGACTCTGCCTTTAAGATAAGATGTTGGGCTCTTCTTTACCTCCTTTTATTTATTTATTTTTTAATTAATTTATTTTTTTAACATCTTTATTGGAGTATAATTGCTTTACAGTGATGTGTTAGTTTCTGCTTTATAACAAAGTGAATCAGCTATACATACACATATATCCCCATAGCTCCTCCCTCTTGTGTCTCCCTCCAACCCTCCCTACCCCACCCCTCTAAGTGGTCACAAAGCACTGAGCTGATCTCCCTGTGCTATGCAGCTGCTTCCCACTAGCTATCTATTTTACATTTGCTAACATATATAAGCCCACGCCACTCTCTCACTTCGTCCCAGCTTACCCTTCCCACTCCCCAAGTCCTCAAGTCCATTCTCTACCTCTGCGTATTTATTCCTCTCTGGCCCCTAGGTTCTTCATAACCTTACTTTTTTAGATTCCATATATATGTGTTAGCATATAGTATTTATTTTTCTCTTTCTGACTTACTTCACTCTGTATGACAGTCTCTAGGTCCATCCACCTCATGACAAATAACTCAATTTCGTTCCCTTTTATGGCTAATATTCCATTGTATATATGTGCCACATCTTTATCCATTCATCTGTCAATAGACATGTAGGTTGCTTCCATGTCCTGGCTATTGTAAATAGAGCTGCAATGAACATTGTGGTACATGACACTTTTTGAATTATGGTTTTCTCAGGGTATATGCCCAGTAGTGGGATTGCTGGGTCGTATGGTAGTTCTATCTTTAGTTTTTTAAGGAACCTCCATACTGTTCTCCATAGTGACTGTATCAATTTACATTCTCACCAATAGTACAAGAGGGTTCCCTTTTCTCCACACCCTCTCAAGCATTTATTGTTTGTAGACTTTTTGAGGATGGCCATTCTGACCTGTGTGAGGTGATACCTCATTGTAGTTTCGATTTGCATTCCTCTAATGATTAGTGATGTTGAGCATCCTTTCATGTGTTTGTTGGCAATCTGTATATCTTCTTTGGAGAAATGTCTATTAAGGTCTTCTGCCCATTTTTGGATTGGGTTGTTTGTTTTTTTGATATTGAGCTGCATGTGCTGCTTGTACGTTTTGGAGATTAATCCCTTGTCAGTTGCTTCATTTACAAATATTTTCTCCCATTCTGAGGGCTGTCTTTTCATCTTATTTATGGTTTCCTTTGCTGTGCAAAAGCTTTTAAGTTTCATTAGGTCCCATTTGTTTATTTTTGTTTTTATTTCCGTTTCTCTAGGAGGTGGGTCAAAAAGGATCTTGCTTTGATATATGTCATAGAGTGTTCTGTCTAGGTTTTCCTCTAAGAGTTTTATAGTGTCTGGCCTTACATTTACGTCTTTATCCATTTTGAGTTTATTTTTGTGTACAGTGTTAGGAGTGTTCTAATTTCATTCTTTCACATGTAGCTGTCCAGTTTTCCCAGCACCACTTATTGAAGAGGCTGTCTTTTCTCCACTGTATATTCTTGCCTCCTTTATCAAAAATAAGGTGATCATATGTGCGTGGGTTTATCTCTGGGCTTTCTATCCTGTTCCATTGATCTATATTTCTGTTTTTGTGCCAGTACCATACTGTCTTGATTACTGTAGCTTTGTAGTATAGTCTGAAGTCAGGGAGCCTGATTCCTCCAACTCCAGTTTTCTTTCTCGAGATTGCTTGCTATTGGGGTCTTTTGTGTTTCCATACATATTGTAAAATTTTTTCTTCTAGTTCTGTGAAAAATGCCATTGGTAGTTTGATAGAGATTGCATTGAATCTGTAGATTGCTTTAGGTAGTATGGTCATTTTCCAATGTTGATTCTTCCAATCCAAGAACATGGTATATCTCTCCATCTGTTTGTATCATCTTTAATTTCTTTCATCAGTGTCTTATAGTTTTCTGCATACAGGTCTTTTGGCTCCTCAGGTAGGTTTTTCCCCAGGTACTTTATTCTTTTTGTTGCAATGGTAAATGGGAGTGTCTCCTTAATTTTTTTCTCAGATTTTTCATCATTAGTGTATAGTAATGCAAGAGATTTCTGTGCATTAATTTTGTATCCTGCCACTTTACCAAATTCATTGATTAGCTCTAGTAGTTTTCTGGTAGTCTTTAGGATTCTCTTTGTATAGTGTTATGTCATCTGCAAACAGTGACAGCTTTACTTCTTCTTCTCTGATTTGGATTCCTTTTATTTCTTTTTCTTCTCTGATTTCTGTGGCTAAAACTTCCAAAACTATGCTGAATAATAGTGCTGAGAGTGAGCAGCCTTGTCTTGTTCCTGATTTTAGTGGAAATGGTTTCAGTTTTTCACCATTGAGTATGATGTTGGCTATGTGTTTGTCATATATGGCCTTTATTATGTTGAGGAAAGTTCCCTCTAGGCCTACTTTTGGAGGGTTTTTATCATAAATTGGTGCTGAATTTTGTCGAAAGTTTTTTCTGTATCTATTGAGATGATTATATGGTTTTTCTCCTTCAATTTGTTAATATGGTGTATCACATTGATTGATTTGCATATATTGAAGAATCCTTGCATACCTGGGATAAAACCAATTGATCATGGTGTATGATCCTTTTAATGTGCTGTTGGGTTCTGTTTGCTAGTATTTTGTTGAGGATTTTTGCATCTGTGTTCGTTAGTGATATTGGCCTGTAGTTTTCTTTCTTTGTGACATCTTTGTCTGGTTTTGGTATCAGGGTGATGGTGGTCTCGTAGAATGAGGTTGGGAGTGTTCCTCCCTCTGCTATATTTTGGAAGAATTTTAGAAGGATATGTGTAAGCTCTTCTCTGAATGTTTAATAGAATTTGCCTGTGAAGCCATCTTGTCCTGGGCTTTTGTTTTTTGGAAGATTTTTAATCACAGTCTCAATTTCAGTACTTGTGATTGGTCTCTTTATATTTTCTATTTCTTCCTGATTCAGTCTTGGCAGGTTGTGCATTTCTAAGAATCTGTCCAGTTCTTCCAGGTTGTCCATTTTATTGGCATAGAGTTGCTTGTAGTAATCTCTCATGATCCTTTGTATTTCTGCAGTGTCAGTTGTTACTTCTCATTTTTCATTTCTGATTCTGTTGATTTGAGTCTTCTCAAATCAGAAATCAGTCTTCTTAGTTGGCTCTTACTTGTTGGCTCACCATATTCCATTTTGAAGTCTACACAGTGTCTTCAATGCATTTGAAACTTAAATACTTTTGCATTGTTATTTGATGTTTTATATTTCCAACACCCATTCAAAAACTTAGGCCTCAAAAAGTCTAAGATTATGAGCACATGGAACACTGACAGAGGAGCGCTTATGTCATTTTCTTAGGATGGTGTGCAAAATTCTGAGCTTTAATTATTGTTACCAATCAATAGTTAGATTTCAGTTCTTGTTTGTTTGCTTCTGTTTATGGGACTCATTTAGGCAATTCTTTTAAGGTCTGTGAGTCACTTATTTATGCATCTATTGCCATGTCACTGTGAAGAGCAGATGGCAGTAAGTACATTTTGACTTGATTTAAGGACTTGAATTTCCCTTGCATTTATGGATTGCCATATTTAATGCTGCCTTCTCTTTTGAAGTTGCTTGCTTGTAAACATCTGAGAATCTACAGTAAAAATCTGTGTGTCCTTTATCTCATCTAGCACTTATGGCTAAATGTATACATCTGTGGATAGAATATGTACTTCAGAGTCAGTCACAGCTGTGTTTATCACCTGGTTCTTCAAGAATGTAGTTCATCGTAGCTGCATGAATTTGAGCAAATGTCTTCATCAAAGAACAGTGATATTGACTGTGACTCCCCAAAAGACCACCAGAAGAAACAAACAACTATTGATCAAACAAATCTAAGTGTATTGAATTTACTATGGTAAGGGTGAACATCACCTTGACAGACATAGGAACATCTCAGAAGAGAGCGGTCCAGGGAGGGTATTTATAGGATTTAGAGTTAGGCTGCAAATTTTTTAAGGTGGAGAACTAGTTGGGATTGGGCAGAAATGATGACATAATAGCTTTGAATTGGTGGGCCCAGTGGGACAAGCATGTTGTTAATCTTAGAATGAACCTATTTTAGTTGTCTCATACTCTTATTTTCCTGGAGCGAGTAGTTAGGTCATTTTTGCTTCTTTTCAGCACTGACTAACATGGGGATAGGAAGGTATGTCCATTTCCAGGACTGTTTAACATAGGTTTAGGAAGTGTGTTAGTTTCTGTTCTCAGTGATCAAATTAGATCATAAGATTGTTGTGTTAAATAGAATACAGTATGTAAATGAGACTGGCACTAAGTGCTCATCAAAATGTTAGTTTTTCTCTCTCCCACACCAACTGCTCCCCAACCCTTCCACCTTTGCTTATATGGGGATCACATCTTCATATTAATGAATACTATGGTATACCATAGTATTAGTACTATGTGCTAATACCATAGTATTAGTACTCAAAAAATTTTGTTGAATGAGTAAATGAAAATCAAAATGTAAAATTTTAAAAATTCAAAAGCAAAGTACTTTGTAGAGTTTTAATACTAGTTGAAGCCCATGAAACCTGATTTTTTCCAAACATAATTAATTTATTGCCTTACCAAATGCAGTTTTCTCTTTAACTTATTAAAGTTCTAGAAACTTGAAAACCCAAGGGAAAGCACTTAGATTTTGATCCCAAATATTTAGGTAAATTATTTATCTTTGTTAACTCTTGTGGGGAAAAAATTATCCAAATTAGTGGAGTCGTTATTTAAGATATTCTAAAGAGTCTATAGCATCAGAATAAAGTAGGAGGTCTGAAGATCAGTTTCCTTCTTTAGCATTTTTTCATCTTTGAACTGATAGCCTTAGTTTTTAAATCACTCTTATTAGAAAACAGTTTCAGTAAATGCTCATTCTGTTTGCGTCTACTTTTATCGATAGAGGCTCATATCTCATAATGCTCTATTTTCCCACTGTACTCACCTGTTTTCTTCTCTACCCCCAGGCCCTCCCACACACAAAAGGAGGATCCTAACATCAGATGGAAATGACGTTAGTCAGCAGTTCCCTGATCATTAGAGGCTCTCAGATCTTTTAAAGGCACACATATCAGAATCCCATTCTCTCCTCACCAACCCCTAGGAGATTCTGATGCAGTTAAGTCTAAACCAAGCATTTGGGAATCTGTTCTTTTTAAAAGCTCCTCAAGAGATCCTGGTGATCAACCAGGTTTGGGAACCACTCTCTGAAGATTAAGGTCTTAAGGGCACTCACAACCCAGGACGCCCGTGGTTTCAGAGGAGACCGGCATCCTCTGAGAGTCATTTACACACATCAGGTGCAAGTGCTTGGATGTTTTTCTTTTCTACAGGCATCCCAGCTTCAGTGGAAGCAAGCAGGGCACATCTGGTTACAGGCATGCTTCATTAGTTGCAAGGATAATACAACTGTGACTTTTTCTTTTTTGCAGGGACAGCAGGAGGGTAAGATGAACGGGAAAAGGAAAATGAATACAGTAAAGTTCTATTCTTCTTTTAAGAATTGTAATCCCCTTTATTCATTCATGTGCACTATATATAAGGATTTGAGGTGTCACCTGACAACTGATTATGAAAACCTCATCAAGAAATGTCTGAGTTTCTATAGAATTTAAAGCCCCAGACTGATCTATTTTAGTTTCAAAGCAGGTGCTAATTCTTATGGCTACTGCAGGCCTCTCTCACACTCTCCTGTGGCATTGGACGAATAATAGTTACCATTTATTGGCACTTGCTATGTTCTTAGAACAAGTTAAGCAGTTTCTCTACTCTGTCTCATTTAATCCTCACGACAACACTGAGATCAGTTATCCTTTTATTACATAAGAAGAAACTGAGGCTTGGAGAAATTAAATAACTTACCCAAGGTTAGACATCACATAAATTGCATAACTAGAATTGAGACCCAGGTTTTTTTTAGCTCTAAGACCTGTATGCTGAAGGATTCACCGATTAGTAGTTAGGACTGTGGACTTTGAGCCCACCTGTGCTGGGCTCAGCCCCAGCTTTGTAACCTTGGGCAATTTGTTGAACCCCTCTGTGCCTCAGTTCCCTATCTGAAAATGGGGTTCTTAACTCAGTTAATACATGGGCAAACTATTTGGACAGATAGCAAATAAGTGTGTAAAAATATGCTCAAGGTCATATGTTGTTAGGGAATTGCAAATCAAAACCACAATGAGCTACTACTGCACACCTGTTAGAATGGCCAAAATCTGGGACACTGACCACACCAAACTCTGGGGAGGCGGCAAAGCAACAGGGACTCTCATCATTGCTGGGGAAGTGCCAATTGGTGTAGCCATTTTGGAAGACAGTTTGGCAATGTCTTACCTAGCTACACATACTCTTACCGTCTGATCTAGCAGTCATACTTTTTGACATTTACTCAAATGAGTTGAAAACTTATACCTACACATAAACTTGCACATGAATGTTGATAGCCGCTTTATTCATAATTGACAAAACTTGGAAGCAACCAAGATGCCCTTCAGTAGGTAAATGGACAAACAAACTGGGACATCCATACAATGCAATATTATTCAGCATCAAGCCATGAAAGACATGGAAGAACCTTAAATGCATACTGTTGGATGAAAGAGAAGCCACTGTGAAAAGGCTACACATTGTATGGTTTTGACCATATGACATTCTGAAAAAGGCAAACTATGAAGAAGGTAGAAATTGCAGTGATTGCCAGAGGGTCAGGGTTAGGAAGAGAGGGATGAATACGTGGCGTGCAGGGGAATTTTAGGGCAGTGAAACTCTTCTGTATGATAGTGAAATGATGGATACATGTCATTACACATCTGTTAAAACCCACAGATTGTAACAACACAAAGAGTCAACCCTAATGTAAACTAGGGACTTTAGTTAATAATAATGTATCAATATTGGCTCATCAATGTAATAAAAGTACTACACTAATGCAAGGTGTTAGTAATAGGGAAGACTGTGTTTACAGTGGGGTGGAAGGGGGAGGAGGAAAAGGAGGGTATAACGGAACTTTCTGTACTTTGTACATAATTTTCCTGTGACCCTCAAACTGCTCTAAAAGAGAAAGTCTACTTAAAAAAAAAGAGGGTTATTGGGAGGGTTTGATGAGTTATTATAAATAAAACAGAACAAGTGCCTAGCACATAGCGAGTACTGAATAAAAGTTTATAAATAGTAATAATAATATTGTTATTATTACTATTATCTCCACTGCTTTCTTGGAAATGACCCAAACATTTTTCTGGAAGAAACCTGAACTTTTGGTGGGAAACTTAGTGTGACCTTGGGCAGATAACATAAACCCTCTGAACCTCTGTTTCCTCCTCTATAAAATGTGGGTTTCTTAGGTTGTGGTGAAGATTTAATGAGTTGATGCACATAAAAGGTTTACAACAGTGCCTGGCATGTAAGTGTACACTAAACATAGCTACTTTTTTTTATCTTCTATGCTATCTTCCAACCCTTAGTACTCTGTGGAACTCTGCTCAAGCATACTACCTGTTTCTTCTTCCTTTGCTTGCTCCTATTTCAGCCCAAGAGCCCTTAAGCACCTTTTAACTCATTATCTCTGGCCTTGGTACAGGGCATAGCACACCGAGATGCTCAGTATCTGCTGAACAAACAAATGTTCAGAGCTACAGAGCTGAAACCTGGACAGTTCACCTGCAAGGAACTATTTAGCATTCAATGTTGTGAGAGCACTTAAGTTATAGGTCTTATTTGCAGTATGAATGAGAAATAGTACACTTGATTTTCTGGGGGGGGGGGTCCTCCTCTTTCACTATCTACCGTGGCTTGGGCTCTTCTTAGCTTATTCTAACATTTGGGCACTTTTCCTGTAATACCTATCCCCCACCTCTCTATAGTCAGATTTACTACTTGGACAATATTGCCGTGAATTTCAGCTGTTTGATCATAGGTTCATGGTCCTATGGTTGACTTTGAATTTGAAAGGTATCCTTTCTGGTATGTTAACCTCTTTTCATCAGAGAGTTTATCAATAGCTAAACTTCACTGTCTGATACAGATGCTAGGTTTCAAATAAACTTTAATGTTTAAGGGGGCAGAATTACAAATATTCCACCATAGTTAATTACTTTTTCTAGAATGGTGTATGTATATATATGTGTGTGCATGTGCACGTGTATGTGTATGAAAGATTTATATTGTTTTCTGTTTCTTTATGAATTTTACAGATACTTAGTTAAAATATATAGACACTGAATGTTCTCAAAACAAAACCACTTCTTTATAAGTGCATAAGAGATTGAAGTGTTTATGTATAGCTCTTCTAGAGAAAGGTAGAACTAACAAAGACACAGTTTTAACAACAACTAGACAATCTATTGCCTTACACTTTTAGATGTGTTAATTATGATTAAATTCATGCATGAAAATTGAGATCAAGTTATTCCAAACTAAAAATATCTAGGGAAAGTGTATATACAAGATGTGATATCATTAGTGGTTATTCTAATAATAGGTCGGAACACATATATACCTTTTATAAGTAAATTCTAAATTATAGTTGTTCACCGGTCCTCTTGAATCTTAATCTTTTGAGGTGGCCTGGAGAACGCATTTGGTTTATCATTGCGTTGATGGTGTAGAAAATCCTCAAAGCAGAGAACCCCTTCTTTCTCTGGAAAGTTTATCAATACGTCAGTGAATGCTCACCTCTGTTACTGAGCCAATCAACTGTGCTTACTGACTATTCCAGCTTCACTGGGAACCCTTAGTCTGAGAAGACAATGTTAGTAAAGTGCTTTTGGTTCCTTAGAAAAGAGGCATTTCACAAAAATGGAAGGGATATATCTTTAATAATTTAAATTCTTTTTGGAATGCTAGAAGTCTACTCTATCCTGAGGACCTTGCACATAATAGGCTCTGTATCATTGTGATAAGGGAGGGAGGACTCTGCAAGGCCAGGTATGATTCCATTCTCTAAGATAAGAAAACTAAGCTCCCAGGTAGTCAAGTGACTTTTCAATGCCTACATGAAACTTGTCTTTCTGCCTGATTTACCTGCTCCCACTCTCCTTCCTGCAAATGTGTAAACTTCCCATAACTTCCTTAATTTTTCATTACCATCAGATTACTGCCAACCGGTCTCACTGCCTCCAGGCCTAGCCCATATTAGCAATATATTTTCTACATTGCAGCCGAAATGATCTTTGGAAAATACGAATCTAATCCTATGACTCCGCTCTTTAAAATCCTTCAGTTGGGGCTTCCCTGGTGGCGCAGTGGTTGAGTCCGCCTGCCGATGCAGGAGACACGGGTTCGTGCCCCAGTCCGGGAAGATCCCACATGCCGCGGAGCGGCTGGGCCCGTGAGCCATGGCCGCTGAGCCTGCGCATCCGGAGCCTGTGCTCCGCAACGGGAGAGAAAAAAATCCTTCAGTTGTTCTTTGAGAGAGTAAACCTGTAACAGGGCTAACAAGGTCTGACACAAGCACCCCATCAGCCTCCCTAAACACATCTCTACCCACGTGTCCTCTCATCCTCTTAGTTAAGCTGCACCACGTCTTGACCTTCTATTTCCTGATCCTGTAATGCTCCCCCTACCAACTGATCCTTAGAATGGGTAATTCCTGCAGGTCTCAATTTATTTTCTTATTTTTACTTGGAAAATATTTTAATGTCTTTTCATTTTCCATGTAATAAAATCATTATTATTCCTGAAGAACTCCTAATCCTGGTTAATGTTCTCATTTGAAATGTTAACTGATTCACACTCTGGCATGCTGTAAATCTATCATTTCCTTGTAAAGAGCACTTTATCTGAATGTTCAAGTTACTATCAACTAGACTATCTTAAGCTACAATATTTGACCTGTGCCATAAAAATCTTTGTTGTGTTAATACTACTGATTTTAAATTTCATTACAATTGGTTCTATTTCAGTGTACATTTGTATTGTTACATAATTTTTTCAATTTCAATTGTTTTGGAAAAGCTTCCTCTGAACCTCCATAGTTCTGTAGTGTGTGAATGAACCCAGCATGAAATGTTGCTGGATGACAGACCCTAAGGTAGAGTTTGAAACAGATATTATTTTACTCTCTATATACCTAGAACATGAGTCCACATATTATCACATGAATTAGCAATGTACATCATGCATAAATTAAAAAACATTTATTTTTCCATTATGCAGGTTCTCTAAAAAGCAAGCTATAATACAATTCTAAACTCAAGTTTTAATACATATTTTAGACATGATTATTCAGATTTAATAGTGACAATAACAAAAGAACTTCATGTTCCTGTACTATGCTGAAAGGATCATTCAATAGCATTTAGTAATTACTCATATCTTTCCTTATTTTTCTTTTCCTTAATCAAATTAAAAAGCTAGAGAAGTAAGTTTGCGAAATAGCAAGAAAGTTTGCCTTCCTGGAGGAGAAAATTATCATTAGTCCCCAAAAAGCAGGAGTGTAAGTAGTTCCTGAGATAAACTGTAAACTCCTGAGACCATTTTTCTCTAGGAGATTCAGCCCACTGAGCTCAGATGAGAGCCACGCACATGTCACCTCAGCACCTTAGGGTGTGTGAAATGACCCGGCCCACTAGCTGCTCCCATGCTCCTGTTGGATCCAATGTGCAGTGTTGTTTCATTGTTACATCACATACAGTTTACACATTAATTTTCGAAGTAACAGCCAAAGGTTTACTTTGTTTTGCTTTTATTTCAACTAGTTTTTCACTGTCATGAGTGTTCTATACGAAATGATATTCACAGGAGAAATTTCTATTTTGTATCAATTCACTTACTATTTGGAATATTCTCAAAGGTGACATAAGGTAGCCACTGTGGCACGTGGATGTGGGTCACTGATCAGCCTTTGTACTTCTCATCTTCTCCAACTTGGCATCTGGCAGTGAGGGAGGCTCAGCACTTATCAGCCCTAAATCCTATAGGGCTGGCATTTAAGCAGCTTCTGGGACTGAGTTGGGTGCATGGGTATGGGAGTGGGTAGAGCAGAGCTGGGGGCTAGGAGGCACACTGACATTTCTTCCTGATGCAAGGGAAGGTGATGGACTAATTTTGGGAGAGACCTAAGGAGAATGAACCAGGGCTCACTGGCTGGCTGGACATTGGTTCATCCCTTTGCTGAAGGTCATTGTTACCACCAGCCCTTCTTCCTCCAGTCAGGTTCACTGTGGCTCCATTATTTTCTGTCAGGTTTTTACTCCACTTCTGTTTTTTTCTTCAGGTCTCAGTTAGACCTCACTTTCTCTCCCCGTGCCCTACATATCTGTTCTTACTCTTCTTACCCATTTCCCCAATTTTGCATCATCAAAGATCTGGGAACTTTGATGGTAAAGCACATCCACTCTTTTGATCTTTCTGGGGATGCGGGGAAGTGGAGAGGCTGGAAGGCACAGGGAAGGAACAGTCCTGAATTGGCAAGTTTTGCCTCCATCACATAAATGACTAGGATCTCTGTTCCCATTAAAAACAAAGCTGTTTGCTTCTCTTTTGCAAGATCTTGTGTAGCTTCATGGTTCCTGCATTGGGTAAAAAACTGGATTATATGGCATGCAAGAATCTCTGGGTCTAAGAATCTAGCTTTTCTCCTGGGTAAGCTATCTTTCTGTACTTGGGTTCAGTTATCATGCTCTTCCCATGTTGCAAAATGTTTGATCCAAGATAGCTATAAGAATTAATGAGAAATATCAATGTAATTGAAGAGGTACTGAATTATTGCCCTCTGTTAATTTATCATTCTTAAGGCAATACCATCAGACATGTACTGGTAAATGTGTAACAACCAGCCCTCTAAGGGAGAGGGGAAAGCCCATATTTGCCATATTTACTTCTTTCTGTGGTAGACATACTCCCACCATGGCCTGTTTCAAGGTCCCAACCTGCAGTAGCATACCACTATGTAGCATTTCCACTGGACAGATTTAAATAGGTGTGAATAACTTCAAGGAGGCAGATAATAGTAAAGTAGCAAAATAGAATAGTAGTAAAGTAATGAAATAATTAGGAACTGATGAGTTTTGAGTATTTGTTATCTTTATTTTTAATATAATCTATTTAATTATAATTTAATTGTATTCTAATTTAATTTAATGTTGAATAATGGCTGTATTTAACAACTGGCTTGCAAAATTTTTGAAAATCTGTCAATCAGTTCTCGTAAACTGATGTGAGCCTGTTCAAACACATCATTGAATACAGTTTTCTCCCCTTAGCATGAAAGTTCTGTTCACACTGAGATTCAACAAACATGAAATTTCCCCCCTTCCCAATTCCCTTTAGGAATTTAAGTTGTGTGTAAAGTTAGAGTTGTCAGTTAGGCACTAAGACTTTTGCAGGTAAGAAAGGTTAAGAGATGTTACAATGATCTTTTCTCACTGTCAGGCTATTTTTTTGTTTGTTTCAGTATGCTTTTTCCACATGAAAGGAACACACACCAACTTAACAACATATGGAAGCTTATATCTAATCGTTTACTGTAAATGGTCGCTTCAAAGGTAAATATATAAGATTTAAAATGATTTAAATCTTCTTAAAAGATAATTGACTCTTTAGACAAAAATAATAAGAATGCATTGTGGTGTTTATAACATGTATAATAAAATATATGACAGTAGGAAGAATTCTTCCAGAAAATTGCAGAGGAGGGAATATTCCCCAACTCATTTTGTGAGGCCAGCATTACTCTGATACCAGAATCAGACAAACACATTACAAGAAAAGTACAGACCATTATCCCTTGTATACAGCAAAATTTCTAAAATCTCTCATGGGGCTCCTAATCCTATTCTACTGTCATATCTCTTGTGTACAGTAATGTTAGGGTTTCCTAGCTGGGTTTTCTGCCTCTCCTCTCCTCTTTCTTATTCATTTTATATACTTTCACTAGATCAGTTTTCCTTGCATATGCTTTGATGATGCCATTGCTCTATGGAAACAGCTCCTTACTGCATACTAAATAAATATAAAGTAGAGTTATTGCAGGAGGTGTTGAGGAAAATCTCTCTCCTACTAGACCATTAGGCAGAGTGTTCAAGGGTGATATATCATTGCTATGCTCTTCTCTGACATAGAAAAGGTCATGAAGTGACCGCTGGCCCTAACTATCCAGCTTGTACACTCTGACATCAAGCTCACCTGTAATAACATGAAAATGATGATAGCTAACATTTATTTATCGAGTACTATGTGCCAGTCATTGTGTAAGTACTTTACATGCATTATTTCACCTGTATAACGGGAATAATAATAAGGCCTGCCTCATAGAGTTTTATGGGGATCTAAAAGAGCATACAAAGTGCTTTACACAGTGTGGCAAATATTAAGTGCTAAGCTATTGTTGTTGTGGTTGTTGAATCTTTATACTCTTAAGAAAGTTGCCATTATTAACCCTTACTTATAGATGAGAAAATAGGCACAGAGAGCTTACATAAGTTGCCCAAGATCACACAGCCAGTAAGAGGTAGAGTCAGGTCTCAAATTGGTTCTGTTTGACTCTAAAACTTGTATTTTCAACCATAATGCTGACCTGACTCCAGTAGGAGATTATTTCTACTCCTTTGCTCTTCAGTACTGAGCTAGCTCTAAATCAGCTGGATCTGTCAGAGTGTCTTAGTATGAGTTGATCCTCAAAAAATGTGGTTGATAAGAAAGACAGTCTTTCCATGAACCATTTCTGGAAAAGGTCGATACTCCCTGGGAAACAATTCACACATCATTTCCCACTTCCCCCTGCCCTAAAGCTAATATGGATTTTTAAATGCTGACAATATGTGAGAAGCTAATTTTAGACTTTCTCTCTCTGTTAGGAACTAGAAATATGAAACAATGAATTGATGATTTCAGCAGCTATCGTATCTTTTCCAATTACTTTGACAATCAGAGCATTGCTCTCTGTCCTGTGTTTTATGAGATTATTTATTTATTTATTTTTACATCTTTATTGGAGTATAATTGCTTTACAATGGTGTGTTAGTTTCTGCTTTATAACAAAGTGAATCATTTATACATATACATATGTTCCCATATCTCTTCCCTCTTGCGTCTCCCTCCCTCCCACCCTCCCTATCCCACCCCTCTAAGTGGTCACAAAGCACCGAGCTGATCTCCCTGTGCTATGCGGCTGCTTCCCACTAGATATCTATTTTCCGTTTGGTAGTGTATATATGTCCATGCCACTCTCTCACTTTGTCCCAGTTTATCCTTCCCCCTCCCCATATCCTCAAGTCCATTCTCTAGTAGGTCTGTGTCTTTATTCCTGTCTTACCCCTAGGTTCTTCATGACATTTTTTCCTTAGATTCCATATATATGTGTTAGCATACGGTATTTGTCTTTCTCTTTCTGAATTACTTCACTCTGTATGACAGACTCTAGGTCCATCCACCTCACTACAAATAACTCAATTTCGTTTATTTTTATGGCTGAGTAATATTCCATTGTATATATGTGCCACATCTTCTTTATCCATTCATCCGATGATGGACACTTAGGTTGTTCCCATCTCCTGGCTATTGTAAATAGAGCTGCAATGAACATTTTGGTACATGACTCTTTTTGAATTATGCTTTTCTCAGGGTATATGCCCAGTAGTGGGATTGCTGGGTCATATGGTAGTTCTATTTGTAGTTTTTTAAGGAACCTCCATACTGTTCTCCATAGTGGCTGTACCAATTCACATTCCTACCAGCAGTGCAAGAGTGTTCGCTTTTCTCCACACCCTCTCCAGCATTTATTGTTTCTAGATTTTTTGATGATGGCCATTCTGACCGGTGTGAGATGATATCTCATTGTAGTTTTGATTTGCATTTCTCTAATGATTAATGATGTTGAGCATTCTTTCATGTGTTTTTTGGCAATCTGTATATCTTCTTTGGAGAAATGTCTATTTAGGTCTTCTGCCCATTTTTGGATTGGGTTGTTTGTTTTTTTATTATTGAGCTGCTTGTAAATTTTGGAGATTAATCCTTTGTCAGTTGCTTCCTTTGCAAATATTTTCTCCCATTCTGAGGGTTGTCTTTTTGTCTTGTTTATGGTTTCCTTTGCTGTGCAAAAGCTTTGAAGTTTCATTAGGTCCCATTTGTTTCTTCTTGTTTTTATTTCCATTTCTCTAGGAGGTGGGTCAAAAAGGATCTTGCTGTGATTTATGTCATAGAGTGTTCTACCTATGTTTTCCTCTAAGAGTTTGATAGTTTCTGGCTTTACATTTAGGTCTTTAATCCATTTTGAGCTTATTTTTGTGTAGGGAGTGTTCTAATCTCATACTTTTACATGTATCTGTCCAGTTTTCCCAGCACCACTTATCGCAGAGGCTGTCCTTTCTCCACTGTACATTCCTGCCTCCTTTATCAAAGATAAGGTGACCATATGTGCATGGATTTATCTCTGGGTTTTCTATCCTGTTCCATTGAGCTATATTTCTGTTTTTGTGCCAGTACCATACTGTCTTGATTACTATAGCTTTGTAGTATAGTCTGAAGTCAGGGAGCCTGATTCCTCCAGCTCCGTTTTTCGTTCTCAAGATTGCTTTGGCTATTCGGGGTCTTTTGTGTTTCCATACAAATTGTAAAAAATTTTTTTCTAGTTCTGTGAAAAATGCCATTGGTAGTTTGATAGGGATTGCATTGAATCTGTAGATTGCTTTGGGTAGTAGAGTCATTTTCACAATGTTGATTCTTCCAATCCAAGAACATGGTATATCTCTCCATCTGTTTGTATCATCTTTAATTTCTTTCATCAGTGTCTTATAATTTTCTGCATACAGGTCTTTTGTCTCCTTAGGTAGGTTTTTCCCCAGGTACTTTATTCTTTTTCTAGCATTGGTAAATGGGAGTGTTTCCTTAATTTTTCTCTCAGATTTTTCATCATTGGTGTATAGTAATGCAAGAGATTTCTGTGCATTAATTTTGTAACCTGCTACTTTGCCAAATCATTGATTAGCTCTAGTAGTTTTCTGCTAGCATCTTTAGGATTCTCTGTGTATAGTATCATGTCATCTGCAAGCAGTGACAGCTTTACTTCTTCTTCTCTGATTTGGATTCCTTTTATTTCATTTTCTTCTCTTAATGCTGTGGCTAAAACTTCCAAAACTATGTTGAATAATAGTGCTGAGAGTGGGCAACCTTGTCTTGTTCCTGTTCTTAGTGGAAATGGTTTCAGTTTTTCACCATTGAGGGCGATGTTGGCTGTGTGTTTATCATATATGGCATTTATTATGTTGAGGAAAGTTCCCTCTAGGCCTTCTTTCTGCAGGGTTTTTATCATAAATGGGTGTTGAATTTTGTCGAAAGCGTTCTCTGCATCTATTGAGATGACCATATGGTTTTTCTGCTTCAATTTGTTAATATGGTGTATCACATTGATTGATTTGCGTATATTGAAGAATAGTTGCATTACTGGAATAAACCCCACTTGATCATGGTGTATGATCCTTTTAATGTGCTGTTGGATTCTGTTTGCTAGTATTTTGTTGAGGATTTTTGCATCTATGTTCATCAGTGATATTGGCCTGTAGTTTTCTTTTTTTGTGACATCCTTGTCTGGTTTTGGTATCAGGGTGATGGTGGCCTCGTAGAATGAGGTTGGGAGTGTTCCTCCCTCTGCTATATTTTGGAAGAGTTTGAGAAGAATAGGTGTTGGCTCTTCTCTAAACATTTGACAGAATTCGCCTGTGAAGCCATCTGATCCTGCGCTTTTGTTTGTTGGAAGATTTTTAATCACAGTTTCAATTTCAGTGCTTGTGATTGGTCTGTTCATATTTTCTATTTCTTCCTGATTCAGTCTTGGCAGGTTGTGCATTTCTAAGAATTTGTCCATTTCTTCCAGGTTGTCCATTTTATTGGCATAGAGTTGCTTGTAGTAATCTCTCATGATCTTTTGTATTTCTGCAGTGTCAGTTTTTACTTCTCCTTTTTCATTTCTAATTCTATTGATTTGAGTGTTCTCCTTTTTTTCTTGATGAGTCTGGCTAATGGTTTTTTCAATTTTGTTTATCTTCTCAAAGAACCAGCTTTTAGTTTTATTGATCTTTGCTATTGTTTCCTTCATTTCTTTTTCATTTATTTCTGATCTGATCTTTATGATTTCTTTCCTTCTGCTAACTTTGGGGATTTTTAGTTCTTCTTTCTCTAATTGCTTTAGGTGTGAGGTTAGTTTGTTTATTCGAGATGTTTCCTGTTTCTTAAGGTAGGATTTTATTGCTATAAACTTCCCTCTTAGAACTGCTTTTGCTGCATCCCATAGGTTTTGGGTTGTCGTGTCTCCATTGTCATTTGTTTCTAGGTATTTTTTGATTTCCTCTTTGATTTCTTCAGTGATCACTTTGTTATTAAGTAGTGTATTGTTTAGCCTCCATGTGCTTGTATTTTTTAGAGATCTTTTCCTGTAATTGATATCTAGTCTCATAGCGTTGTGGTTGGAAAAGATACTTGATACAATTTCAATTTTCTTACATTTACCAAGGCTTGATTTGTGACCCAAGATATAATCTATCCTGGAGAATGTTCCATGTGCACTTGAGAAAAATGTGTATTGTGTTGTTTTTGGATGGAATGTGCTATAAATATCAATTATGTCCATCTTGTTTAATGTATCATTTAAAGCTTGTGTTTCCTTATTTATTTTCATTTTGGATGATTTGTCCATTGGAGAAAGTGGGGTGTTAAAGTCCCCTACTATGAATGTGTTACTGTCGATTTCCCCTTTTATGGCTGTTAGTATTTGCCTTATGTATTGAGGTGCTCCTATGTTGGGTGCATAAATATTTACAATTGTTATATCTTCTTCTTGGATCGATCCCTTGATCATTATGTAGTGTCCTTCGTTGTCTCTTGTAACATTCTTTATTTTAAAGTCTATTTTAACTGATATGAGAATTGCTACTCCAGCTTTCTTTTGGTTTCCATTTGCATGGAATATCTTTTTCCATCCCCTCACTTTCAGTCTGTATGTGTCTCTAGGTCTGAAGTGGGTCTCCTGTAGACAGCATATATACTGGTCTTGTTTTTGTATCCATTCAGCGAGTTTGTGTCTTTTGGTGGGAGCATTTAATCCATTTACATTTAAGGTAATTATTGATATGTATGTTCCTATTCCCATTTTCTTAATTATTTTGGGTTTGTTATTGTAGGTGTTTTCCTTCTCTCGTGTTTCTCGTGTTCCTTTAGCATTTGTTGTAAAGCTTGTTTGGTTGTGCTGAACTCTCTCAGCTTTTGCTTGGCTGCAAAGGTTTTAATTTCTCCATCAAATCTGAATGAGATCCTTGCTGGGTAGAGTAATCTTGGTTGTAGGTTTTTCTCCTTCATCACTTTAAATATGTCCTGCCAGTCCCTTCTGGCTTGCAGAGTTTCTGCTGAAAGATCAGCTGTTAACCTTATGGGGATTCCCTTGTGTGTTATTTTTCCCTTGCTGCTTTTAATATGTTTTCTTTGTATTTAATTTTTGACAGTTTGATTAATAGGTGTCTCGGCATGTTTCTCCTTGGATTTATCCTGTATGGGACTCTCTGTGCTTCCTGGACTTGATTAACTATTTCCTTTCCCATATTAGGGAAGTTTTCAACTATAATCTCCTTAAATATTTTCTCAGTCCCTTTCTTTTTCTCTTCTTCTTCTGGAACCCCTATAATTCGAACGTTGGTGCATTTAATGTCCCAGAGGTTTCTGAGATTGTCCTCAGTTCTTTTCATTCTTTTTTCTTTATTCTGCTCTGCAGTAGTTATTTCCACTATTTTATTTTCCAGGTCATTTATCCGTTCTTCTGCCTCAGTTATTCTGCTATTGGTCCCTTCTAGAGTATTTTAATTTCATTTATTGTGTTGTTCATCATTGCTTGTTTCCTCTTTAGTTCTTCTAAGTCCTTGTTAAGTGTTTCTTGCATTTTCTCTATTGTATTTCCAAGATCTTGGATCATCTTTGCTATCATTATTCTGAATTCTTTTTCAGGTAGACTGCCTATTTCCTCTTCGTTTGTTAGGTCTGGTGGGTTTTTATCTTGCTCCTTCATCTGCTGTGTGTTTTTCTGTCTTCTCATTTTGCTTATCTTACTGTGTTTGGAATCTCCTTTTTGCAGGCTGCAGGTTCGTAGTTCCCGTTGTTTTTGGTGTCTGTCCCCAGTGGCTAAAGTTGGTTCAGTGGGTTGTGTAGGCTTCCTGGTGGATGGGACTAGTGCCTGTGTTCTGGTGGATGAGGCTGGATCTTGTCTTTCTGGTGGGCAGGTCCACGTCTGGTGGTGTGTTTTGGGGTGTCTGTGGCCTTATTATGATTTTCGGCAGCCTCTCTGCTAATGGGTGGGGTTGTGTTCCTGTCTTGCTAGTTGTTTGGCATAGGGTGTCCAGCACTGTAGCTTGCTGGTCGTTGAGTGAAGCTGGGTGCTGGTGTTGAGACGGAGATCTCTGGGAGATTTTTGCCGTTTGATATTACGTGGAGCTGGGAGGTCTCTTGTGGGCCAGTGTCCTGAAATTGGCTCTCCCACCTCAGAGGCACAGCAGTGACTCCTGGCTGCAGCATCAAGAGCCTTTCATCCACATGGCTCAGAAGAAAAGGGAGAAAAAGTAGAAAGAAAGAAAGAAAGAAAGAAAGAAAGAAAGAAAGAAAGAAAGAAAGAAAGAAAGAAAGAAAGAAAGAAAGAAAGGGGATAAAATAAAATAAAGTAAAATAAAATAAAGTTATTAAAATAAAAAGTAATTATTAAGAAAAAAAATTTTTTTAAAGTACAGAAAAAACAAGAAAAACGGATGGATAGAACACTAGGACAAATGGTGAAAGCAAAGCTATACAGACAAAATCTCACACAGAAGCATACACATACACACTCACAAAAAGAGGAAAAAGGGAAAAAATAATAAATCTTGCTCTCAAAGTCCACCTCCTCAATTTGGGATGATTCGTTGTCTATTAAGGTATTCCACAGATGCAGGGTACATCACGTTGATTGTGCAGATTTAATCCGCTGCTCCTGAGGCTGCTGGGAGAGATTTCCCTTTCTCTTCTTTGTTCGCACAGCTCCCCGGGTTCAGCTTTGGATTTGGCCCCGCCTCTACATGTAGGTCTCCTGAGGGCATCTGTTCTTCGCTCAGACAGGACGGGGTTAAAGGAGCCGCTGAATCAGGGACTCTGGCTCACTCAGGCCGGGGGAGGGAGAGGCATGGAGTGCGGGGCGAGCCTGCGGCGGCAGAGGCCGGCGTGACGGCGTGACGTTGCACCAGCCTGAGGCGTGCCGTGCGTTCTCCCGGGTAAGTTGTCCCTGGATCCCGGGAACCTGATACTAGCGGGCTGCACAGGCTCCCCGGAAGCGGGGTGTGGATAGTGACCTGTGCTCGCACCCAGGCTTCTTGGTGGTGGCAGCAGCAGCCTTAGCGTCTCATGCCCGTCTCTGGGGTCCGCGCTGTTAGCCGCGGCTCGCGCCCGTCTCTGGAGCTCCTTTAAGCAGCTCTCTTAATCCCCTCTCCTTGCGCACCAGGAAACAAAGAGTGAAGAAAAAGTCTCTTGCCTCTTCGGCAGGTCCAGACTTTTCCCCGGACTCCCTCCCGGCTAGCGCGGTGCACTAACCCCCTGCAGGCTGTGTTCATGCCGCCAACCTATGAGTTTACTTTTAATGGCCCCATTCACAAACTAAGATGCTCTGTAATTTGCAACTCTTCTGTTGTCTTCCCAACACCAACTGAGCATTTGATCGCCTATTTTCATGTCATTTTCTAGCCCCTAGGCTTGCCTACCACTCCATGTCAGCACCCTCAGTGTCTCTCTATCATCTCCAAGATCAAATAAAACTCTTTATTCTTGGTTTATGTAACCCACATGTCAATTTTAAATCTATTACCCACTGATGCCTAAATAAGGTTATGTCAAACCACAAGAAATCCAAGTTCTTCTTCGAGAGTCTCTGATCCTTTTGCATGAAGACTCCTACTTCTGGGCTTGAGTTTTAGTGGGTAGTGCCTCTGCAGCAACTCAGATATTTAATTCTGCTTCTTTTCAAGTTTACAAATAGTTAAGGAATCCCATAGAACTTGGCTAGAAAATTAGCTGACACAAAGCTAATCTTGGAATGGTTTACACTGCATTAATGCAAATGACTTCAAATTGAATATTAAGCATGCTTCTTTTTGAAATGCCTTTTAGTTACTCAAACACAAAGAATTTTTACTGGCTCTTCACCCTTCCTGGTCTCCAACTGCACACCATATTCCTGATTCTCCTCTTCCCCTCCATTTTCAGGAGCTAAAACACATTTCTTTCTTTACTTTAGGAAGATCACACTAGCCACCTCCTAAAATGTTTACCTTGGTCTCTGCTGACATCCATGTGGCCTATCACCAAGCAGCAGTACAAGTACTGGCTCAAAAAAATTATAGTAACCTTCTTAAGAAGAATTCTGGTGCCAGCTCTTAAGATAATAAATTTTTCACTTCCGTTATATTATATTATTATATTCCGTTATATTTTATATCACAAAGCCCTTTTGACCTAATTTTGCTTACCCTCCCAAGCCTCATCTCCCCACTACTCCATGTGCCTTTTCTGCTATCAACACACTACATTCTTCCCCCTTCCCATATTTTAAAAACATGTCACTACTTCTTCTGGAAGTATATATGTTTATATTTATTTAAAATATACATATGTATTTCAAAGGAAAATCATGCCTTTTATACAAATATAAAATAAAAACACATCAAAGATTTTATTTAACTCAATTAATGAGGGAGCTAGTAAGATGCTACAACTGGTTCAAAGAAGAATCCAAAGAGTAGCAATGTAATAGGCCATCAGAAATATTTAAATGAACTTTCTTCAAAAGTGCAAAACTGGCTTATTCCACATTGGGGGAGGAGAATCAACTGAACATCCATCAGAAACAATTCATTTGTACATTTCTGGACAAGAATCATTTGCATTGCTATAAGTTGTCTACAAATTACAGAGTTGTAAATAGCTCAAAGATCATGAAAGACACAAAGACCCCCTAAATCAGACACCTTGGAAGGGTATGCTAGACACTGCCTGGTTTTCACTGAAGTCATCCCACAACTTTTTGGTCCATTTCTAAGGCTTTCACATTTTTTTTTATACTCTGTCTCTTTCTACCATGTTCTGCTCCTCTTTTTCCCCATTTGGTTTACCCATGCTGGTTCCCAGTGGTTAACTCTTTTTTTTCTAGACACTCCCACCCCATCTGTTTAATAACCTAACAGCAATTTGTTCAGAATCACTATCAAGCTAACCAGTGGTTTGCAAAATAATTGATTTCTTTCTCCTTTTGAACAAAATCAGGAAAATGTTTTCTTGTGCTTAGGCTTCTGGTGCCTCTAATGTTTCATTCAGCTGGGCTTGGAGACTTGAACTAGCTTTAACTAGCTCTACAGTTTCTCAATATATATTCCCATATCTTAGACTTCAGTTTCTTCTTTATGACTTTGGAAAGTTGAGTACAGTTTAAATAGCATTCTCTTTAACAAAGAAGGTAACAGCAAAGGGGACCTTTAGTAATCCCATTTTCTCTGTCATTTGTTATATCTATATGCGTACATATTCTCCAAATGGTGTTCCTCTGCCTTGTGTATTCATTTACTTGCTCTAAGAATAAGATTTTGGCCGCCTACAGCCTTTTCCACAATTCTCAGAATATTGAAGGAGTCAGTCTTTGGCATTTGGTTCACAGGTTGATACAACTCTCTGGCATTTATCTTTTGTCATTTCTGTATTTATGTCCTTCTAAATTTGAACTACTTGGAGAGCCATAGATGCTCTGGTTTCTTTATGCTCTTTCTTCCTTATTGGGGTGATTTATAATAGTACTTTTAGAACTGTGTTGTAATAGTCAATAGTTACTTTAAAGAGGTAAATTGAATTAAGGCTCCTGATGATTCATTCGACGTAGTTCTGAAAGTGAGCAGGACCCTGTGAGACTCCTGGGCGTGAAAGCCTTTCTGTGTCCCCCATTCCCGTTTCTTGTTTGTAGGGAACAGACTCCAGCCTCCATGACCTTCCCTGAGTTCCAAAGGGCAGATTCGAACAGCTGCTAATCAGGGAAGGGAGGGAATGCAGAGACAAGGGAGGAGACCACCTGAAGTCAGATTAAAGGAGTGCAAACCCTGCACACACCCTGATCCTTATTAGCAACTCCACCCTTGAGCCACTGTTATAAAACTCCTCACCAAAACCTCCCTGGTTGGGACACCCAGATTTTGAGGCCCCAGCCTGCTGTGTCCCCCTTTGTGTTCCCCCCTGGCAAAACAATAAAGCTGTTCTTTTCTACTTCACCCAAAACTCTGTCTCCGAGATTTGATTCAGCACCTGTGCATAGAGGCTGAGGTTTTGGCATCAGTTCTTACTAAAAGATAATTTACTAAGTGACTTACTAAGTAGCCACAGAGTGGGCCTGTTCATGCTGAGATAGTATATTCAGAGAAGGAGGGCCACAGTGAGTAATCAAAGTGGCATTTGAAGAGCAGAGGAAAGTAGACCCCATGCTGGCGAGAGTGAAATCTTGTGAGAGCAAGAACTTGTGTTATGTAAACAAACCAAAGCTATCTAAAGAGAATCACAATGATTTCCCAGTGACTTAAAGGCACAAACAGAAATTACTACTCAGTTGGATTTTCATTTCTGAATTGTGCCCTGAGTTAGGCACAGAGAGGGAGGTCTTATGCTGCTCTCCAGGATTTTGGGTGCAGTTAGAGTCATTTTTGTGATTCAGGCTATAAAAACTGCTGCTCACAAGGCTGGGCGGACTGAGGATCCCTAGCCTGGGGTGGGGGAGGAAGGCACTACCTGAGGCAGACACAAGGGTGGGTGGAAAGCCAGGCTGAGGTGGGTAGCTCTCCCCTTAAGCATGTTGTCATCAGTAGGCACCCTCAAGGCTTCTGCCCACTGCTTCTCTTAGGCGGCCTCTGCTACAACTTCTGGAAAGGTGGTGGTGGTGGTGGTGGGGGACTTTAGCTTCAAAGATAAACTCCCAGAATTCATGGTTTTCCTTCTTTCTCTTCTCATGCAGTGTCCCTCTTCCATCCCCCTGAATTATAGGCAGTTTAGCTGCATAAATTATTTTTAGAAAACTAAAAGGGAAAGGCAGGGCATAAAGTGTATGACCAAAAACAAATCAACAAACAAGTGGACAATGGAGTGCCAGATATTGCTCTCAGTGCTTTACGTTGATTAATGTATTTAATCCTCATCACAACCAAGTGAAGCAGATAATACGCATGTCCATTTTGAAGATGTGCAGCGTATATAAAATTACTTGTATCACTCAGCTCTTTAGCCTTGCAATGTAGTGATCCATTCAAAAAGGGATTCTTCTTGTTTTACACGATTTACAGTCATGTGTAATCCCAAACCTTGGTGGGTTTAGGGGGAGTTAGTGGGGGAGTCCTTGTTTCTGAGTAACTGAGTTAATTTCTGCCCCTTAGTCCAAAGCATCCCTCCCACCTCCCTTTCCTTTTTTTTAATTCCTAAGGGAATAAATTCCACATGTGAAGACTGGTCACATTTTTCTGCAGTTGACCACACCCAGAAATGTTGATTTAGCATTTCATACCACTATTGAAATCACACCGAATCTTCCAGCTCCCTATAGATCATGTCAAACTTCGTGACCTGTTTCTTTATTTGTTGATCTGTCCATGATCTTCACCAGCAATATAGCCATGATAACAGATCCTCAGATGGTTTTGTGTATATTATATTTGATGAAGATATTTCACTGATATAAGTTGATATTAAGACTTTTTTATTTAGGACTCTTTTAAACATTCTTTTGCATTATTTGAAACTGCATACAATAGGGTAATGAGCTCTAACTCTTTTCTTTTAGGATAACTAAGAAAGTTTACTATACCCCCAAAGACTGTCAGAAGCCACCATTGTTCCCTTAAGAATAATAATAGCTAACACTTCCACAGTGCTTGTACGGTGCCAGGCACTGCTCTAATTGCTCCCTCTATATTATCAAATTGAATCCTCACAACAACCTACACAAGCAAAATGAGTTTGACTTGCTTTCCTGTCATTTTCTTCTAATTCCAAGTCTCATGTGAATGCAGTAAGTAGTGGGACTTATGTCACATGCTTCCACTTGGTCGCAAGGGAGGCTGGCAAGCCAAGCCGCTGTCTTTGCTTTGGGAGTTAGGACTCATAATGAAGGAAATGAACACAATATAGAATGTGTTTGAAAGATGCTAGGAAACCCTAAATATGAATAATACCACTACAGAGACACAGGAGGAAAATCAGTCATATGGCATCACAGAAGCCAAGGAAAAAGTGCCACCAAGAGGCCCAGTACTATGAGGACAGAGAAGTGTTCATTGACTGTAGTGACATGGAAGTCACTAGTGACTTTAGTGAGGACCATTTCCGCAGAGTGATGGGAGGGAAGGGAGGTGGATTGGATGGAGAAAAGAATAGGAGGAAATGGAAGTAGTGAGTTTAGGCAATTCTTTACAGATCAGCTGTGAAGAAGAGGAGGGATGCGCTTAGATTAGGTCACAGAAATGCTGTGGCTTCCATCTTGGGCATCCACTTGTGCTCTCTCACTCAGCCATTCTGAGGGAAGCCAGCTGCTGTGTTGTGAGCCACCTTATGGACAGGCTCACATGTCAAGGACTGACAAAGTAGCTTCTGGCTAACACCTGTGAAGAATTAAATCTTGCCAGAAAGTCTTGACGGGGCTTGGAAAGAGATCCTCTGCCAGCTGAAACTTCAGATGAGACCACAGGCCTAGCCAACAGCACGACTGCAGTCTCACGAGAAACCCTGTACCAAAACACCCAGGATCTGGATTCCTGACTCATGTAAACAGTGAGATAATAAATATTGGTTGTTTTGATGCCTCTGCCTGAGACAGGAATCCACCAGTGCTGGTGGGAGCTAAGTGCTAAAGCGTGGGGTTAGGAGAACAGATCTGGGGAGACCACTGTTGGCTGTGTGGATACAACAGAGGGGATACGAGTGAGGAGCTCTGTGGCCAGGAATGCCCCTAGAGGAAGTGTGGTCTGCCTAGGAAATGAGACACTGTGGTCAAGTGGTGCGCAAGGGGCAGGGCCGCCAGTACCCCCACATGCCAACCCCTGCCTCCATGGGCACTGGGAGGGACTCCCACCAGAGCGAGTGTGCCCCAGTCTCTGGTCCCTGTCCATCAGAGGGAAAAGACTCAGCTCTACCAACCAGAGTGTGCAGGCACCAGTCCCTCCCACCAGGAAGCTGACACAAGCCCCTGGACCAATCTCAACCACCAGGGACCAGACAACAGAGCAAGAGGAACTACAACCCTGAAGTCTGTGTAAAGGGACCATAAACACAGTGAGTTAGACAAAATGAGACAACAGAGAAATATGTTGCAGGTGAAGGAGTAAGGTAAAAACCCACAAGACCAAATAAATGAAGAGGAAATAGGCAATCTACCTGAAAAAGAATTCAGAGTAATGATAGTAAAGATGATCCAAGATCTCAGAAATAGAATGGAAGCATGGATCAAGAAGATAGAAGAAATGTTTAACAAGGACCTAGAAGAACTAAAGAACAATCAGTGAAGAACAACACAATAACTGAAATGAAACATACACTAGAAGGAATCAATAGAATAACTGAGGCAAAAAAAGGATAAGTGAGCTGGAAGATAGGATGGTGGAAATAACAGCCATGGAACAGAATAAAGAAAAAAGAATGAAAAGAAATGAGGAGAGTCTCAGAGACCTCTGGGACAACATTAAATGCACCAACATTCGAATTATAGGGGTCCCAGAAGAAGAAGCGAAAAAGAAAGTGTCTGAGAAAACATTAGAAGAGATGATAGTTGAAAACTTCCCTGACATGGGAAAGGAAATAATCAGTCCAGGAAGCACAGAGAGTTCCATACAGGATAAACCCAAGGAGAAACATGCCAAGACACACATTAATCAAACTAACAAAAATTAAATACAAAGAAAAAAAATTAAAAGCAGCAAGGGAACAGCAACAAATAACACACAAGAGAATCCCTACAAGGTTATCAGATAATTTTTCAGCAGAAACTCTGCAGGCCAGAAGGGAGTGTCAGGACATGTTTAAAGTGATGAAAGGGAAAAAACTACAACGAAGATTATTCTACCCAGCAAGGCTCTCATTCAGAGTCGACAGAGAAATCAAAAGCTTTACAGACAAGCAAAAGCTAAGAGAATTCAGCATCACCAAACCAGCTCTACAACAAACACTAAAGGAACTTCTCTAGGTGAGAAATACAAGAGACGAAAAAGACTCACAGAAACAAATCCAAAACAATTGAGAAAATGGTAATAGGAACATACATATCGATAATCACCTTAAATGTAAATGGATTAAGTGCTCCAACCAAGAGACACAAACTGGCTGAACAGATACAAAACAAGACCCATATATATTGCTGTCTACAAGAGACCCACTTCAGACCTAGGGACACGTACAGACTGAAAGTGAGGGGATGGAAAAATATATCTCATGCAAATGGAAATCAAAAGAAAGCTGGAGTAGCAATTCTCATATAAGACAAAATAGACTTTAAAATAAAGACTATTACAAGAGACAAGGCAGATAATGATCAAAGGATCAATCCAAGAAGAAGATATAACAATGATAAATATTTATGCACCCAACATAGGACCACCTCAATACATAAGGCAAATGCTAACAGCCATAAAAGGGGAAATCAACAGTAACATAGTAATAGTGGAGAACTTTAACACTCCACTTACACCAGTGGATAGATCATCCAGACAGAAAATTAATAAGGAAACACAAGCTTTAAATGACACAATACACCAGATAGACTTAATTGATATTTATAGGACATTCCATCTGAAAGCAGCAGAATACCCCTTCTTTTCAAGTACACACAGAACATTCTCCAAGATAGATCACATCTTGGGTCACATATCAAGCCTTGGTAATTTTAAGAAAATTGAAATCATATCAAGCATCTTTTCCAACCACAACACTATGAGATTAGAAATCAATTACAGGAAAACAACCTGTAAAAAACAGAAACACATGGAGGCTAAACCACAATCTCCAAATTCATCACACCACCATCCCACCCCACCACTTTCCCCCCTTGGTGTCCATACGTTTGTTCTCTACATCTGTGTCTCAATTTCTGCCCTGCAAACCGGTTCATCTGTACCACTTTTCTAGATTCCACATATATGCATTAATATACGATATTTGTTTTTCTCTTTCTGACTTACTTCAGTCTGTATGACAGTCTCTAGATCCACCCACGTCTCTACAAATGACCCAATTTCGTTCCTTTTCATGACTGAGTAATTTCCATTGTATATATGTACCACATCTTCTTTATCCATTCCTCTGTCGATGGACATTTAGGTTGCTTCCATGTCCTGGCTATTGTAAATAGTGCTGCAATAAACATTGGGGTGCATGCGTCTTTTTGAATTATGCTTTTCTCTGGGTATATGCGTAGGAGTGGGATTCCTGGGTCATGGGGTAGTTCTATTTTTAGTTTTCTAAGGAACCTCCATACTGTTCTCCATAGTGGCTGTATCAATTTACATTCCCACCAACGGTGCAAGAGGGTTCCCTTTTCTCCACACCCTCTCCAGCATTTGTTGTTTGTAGGTTTTCTGATGATGCCCATTCTAACTGGTGTGAGGTGATACCTCACTGTAGTTTTGATTTGCATTTCCCTAATAATTAGTGATGTTGAGCAGCTTTTCATGTGCTTCTTGGCCATCTGTATGTCTTCTCTGGAGAAATGTCTATTTAGGTCTTCTGCCCATTTTTTGACTGGGTCCTTTGTTTTTTTAATATTGAACTGCATGAGCTGTTTATATATTTTGGAGATTGATCCTTTGTCCATTGATTCATTCGCAAGTATTTTCTCCCATTCTGAGGGTTGTCTTTTCGTCTTGTTTGTAGTTCCCTTTGCTGTGCAAAAGATTTTAAGTTTCATTAGGTCCCATTTGTTTATTTTTATTTCCATTACTCTAGGAGGTGGTTCAAAAAAGATCTTGCTGTGATTTATGTCAAAGAGTGTTCTTCCTATGTTTTCCTATAAGAGTTTTATAGTGTCCGGTCTTACATTCCGGTCTCTAATCCACTTTGAGTTTATTTTTGTGTATGGTGTTAGGGAGTGTTCTAATTTCATTTTTTTCCATGTAGCTGTCCAGTTTTCCCAGCACCACATATTGAAGAGAATATCTTTTCTCCATTGTATATCCTTGTCTCCTTTGTCACAGATTAGTCAACCATAGGTGCATGGGTTTATCTCTGGGCTTTCTATCCTGTTCCATTGATTTATATTTCTGTTTTTGTGCCAGTACCATATTGTCTTGATTACTGTAGCTTTGTAGTATAGTCTGAAGTCAGGGATTCTGATTCCTCCAGCTCCGTTTTTTTCGCTCAAGACTGCTTTGGCTATTTGGGGTCTTTTGTGTCTCCATACAAATTTTAAGATTTTTGTTTTGGTTCTTTTAAAAATGCCATTGGTAATTAGAGGAATTGCATTGAACCTCTAGATTGCTTTGGGTAGTATAGTCATTTTCACAATATTCATTCTTCCAATCCCAGAACATGGTATATCTCTCCATCTGTTTGTATCATCTTTAATTTCTTTCATCAGTATCTTATAATTTTCTGCATACAGGTCTTTTGTCTCCTTAGGTAGGTTTATTCCTAGTTATTTTATTCTTTTTGTTGCAGTGTAAATGGGAGTGTTTCCTTAATTTCTCTTTCAGATTTTTCATCATTAGTGTATAAGAATGCAAGAGATTTCTGTGCATTAATTTTTTATCCTACAACCTTACCAGATTCATTGATTAACTCTAGTAGTTTTCTGGTGGCATCTTTAGGATTCTCTATGTATAGTATCATGTCATCTGCAGTGACAGTTTTACTTCTTCTTTTCCAATTTGTATTCCTTTTATTTCTTTTTCTTCTCTGATTGCCGTGACTAGGACTTCCAAAGCTATGTTGAATAATAGGAGTGAGAGTGGACATCCTTGTCTTGTTCCTGATCTTAGAGGAAATGCTTTCAGTTTTTCACCATTGAAAATGATGTTTGCTGTGGGTTTGTCATATATGGCCTTTATTATGTTGAGGTAGGTTCCCACTATGCCCACTTTCTGGAGAGTTTTTATCAAAAATTGGTGGTGAATTTTGTCGAAAGCTTTTTCTGCATCTATTGAGATGATCGTATGGTTTTTATTCTTCAATTTGTTAATATGGTGTATCACATTGATTGATTTCCGTATATTGAAGAATCCTTGCATCCCTGGGATAAAACCCACCCTTGATCATGATGTATGATCCTTTTAATATGTTGTTGGATTCTGTTTGCTAGTATTTTGTTGAGGATTTTTGCATCTATATTCATGAGTGATATTGGTCTGTAATTTTCTTTTTTTTGTAGTATCTTTGTCTGGTTTTGATATCAGTGTGATGGTGGCCTCATAGAATGAGTTTGGGAGTGTTCCTTCCTCTGCAATTTTTTGGAAGAGTTTGAGAAGGATGAGTGTTAGCTCTTCTCTAAATGTTTGATAGAATTCACCTGTGAAGCCATCTGGTCCTGGACTTTTGTTTGTTGGAAGATTTTTAATCACACTTTCAATTTCATTTCTTGTGATTGGTCTGTTTATATTTTCTATTTCTTCCTTGTTCAGTGTTGGAAGGTTATACCTTTCTAAGAATTTGCCCATTTCTTCCGGGTTGTCAATTTTATTGGCATAGAGTTGCTTGTAGTAGTCTCTTAGGATGCTTTGTATTTCTGCAGTGCCTGTTGTAACTTCTCTTTTTTCATTTCTAATTTCATTGACTTGAGTCCTCTCCCTCTTTTTCTTGATGAGTCTGGCTAATGGTTTATCAATTTTATCTTCTCCAAGAACCAGCTTTTAGTTTTATTGATTTTTACTATTGTTTTCTTTGCTTCAATTTCATTTATTTCTGCTCTGATCTTTATGATTTGTTTCCTTCTACTAACTTTGGGTTTTGTTTGTTCTTCTTTCTCTAGTTCCTTTAGGTGTAAGTTTAGATTGTTTACTTCAGCTTTTTCTTTTTTTTTGAGGTAGGCTTGTATAGCTGTAATCTTCCCTCTTAGAACTGCTTTTGCTGCATCCCATAGGTTTTGGATAGTGGTGTTTTCATTGTCATTTGTCTCCAGGTGTCTTTTGATTTCCTCTTTGATTTCTTCAGTGATCTCTTGGTTATTTAGCAACCTATTGTTTAGCCTCCATGTGTTTGTGTTTTTTACGTTTTTCCCTGTAATTCATTTCTAATCTCATAGTGTTGTGGTCAGAAAAGATGCTTGATATGATTTCAGTTTTTTTAAATTTACTGAGGCTTATTTGTGCCCCGAGATGCAATCTATCGTGGAGAATGTTCCATGTGCACTTGAGAAGAAAGTGTAATCTGCTGTTTGTGGATGGAATGTCCTATAAATATCAATTAAATCCATCTAGTCTATTGTGTCCTTTAAATCTTGTGTTTCCTTATTAATTTTCTGTTTGGATGATCTGTCCATTGGTGTAAGTGAGGTGTTAAAGTCCTCCACTATTACTGTGTTACTGTCGATTTCCTCTTTTGTAGCTGTTAGCAGTTGCCTTATGTATTGAGGTGCTCCTCTGTTGGGTGCATATATATTTATAATTGTTATATCTTCTTTGGTGATCCCTTGATCATCATGTAGTGTCCTTCCTTGTCTCTTGTAACATTCTTTATTTTAAAGTCTATTTTATCTGATATGAGTATTGCTACTCCATGTTTCTTTTTTTCTTTTTTTTTTTTTGCGGTACGCAGGCCTCTCACTGTTGTGGCCTCTCCCATTGCAGAGCACAGGCTCCAGATGCGCAGGCTCAGCGGCCATGGCTCATGGGCCCAGCCATTCCACGGCATGTGGGATCTTCCTGGACCAGAGCACGAACCTACGTCCCCTGCATTGGCAGGCGGACTCTCAACCACTACGCCACCAGGGAAGCCCCTCCATGTTTCTTTTGATTTCCATTTGCATAGAATATCTTTTTCCATCCCCTCACACTCAGTCTGTATGTGTCCCTAGATCTGAAGTGGGTCTCTTGTAGACAGCATATATATGGGTCTTGTTTTTGTATCCATTCAGCTAGCCTGTGTCTTTTGGTTGGAGCATTTATTCTATTCACGTTAATGGTAATTATCTATATGTGTGTTCCTATCACCATTTTCTCAATTGTTTTGCGTTTGTTTTTGTAGGTCTTTTTTTCCTCTTGTGTTTCTCACTTAGAGAAGTTCCTTTAGTGTTTGTTGTAGAGCTGGTTTGGTGGTGCTGAATTCTCTTAGCTTTTGCTTGTCTGTAAAGCTTTTCATTTCTCCATCGAATCTGAATGAGATCCTTCTGGGGTAGAGTAATCTTGGCTGTTGGTTCTTCCCTTTCATCACTTTAAGTATATCATGCCACTCCTTTATGGCTTGTAGAGTTTCTGCTGAGAAATCAGCTGTTAACCTTATGGGAGTTCCCTTGTATGTTATTTGTTGTTTTTCCCTTGCTGTTTCCAAGAATTTTTCTTTGTCTTTAATTTTTGCCAATTTGATTACCTTGTGTCTTCATGTGTTTCTCCTTGGGTTTATCCTATATGTGATCTCTGTGCTTCCTGGACTGGTGGCTATTTCCTTTCCCATGTTAGGGGAGGTTTTGACTATAATCTCTTCAAATATTTTCTTGGGTCCTTTCTCTCTCTCTTCTCCTTCTGGGACCCCTATAATGTGCATGTTGTTGCATTTAATGTTGTCCCAGAGGTCTCTTAGGCTGTCTTCATTTCTTTACATTCTTTTTTCTTTATTCTGTTCCGCAGCAGTGAATTCCATCATTCTGTTTTCCAGGCCACTTATCCGTTCTTCTGCCTCAGTTATTCTGCCATTGATTCCTTCTAGTGTAGTTTTCATTTCAGTTATTGTATTGTTCATCTCTGTTTGTTTGTTCTTTAATTCTTCTAGGTCTTTCTTAAACATTTGTTTCATCTTCTCGATCTTTGCCTCCATTCTTTTTCCGAGGTCCTGGATCATCTTCACTATCATTATTCTGAATTCTTTTTCTGGAAGGTTGTGTATCTCCACTTCATTTAGTTGTTTTTCTGAGGTTTTATCTTGTTCCTTCGTCTGGTACATAGCTCTCTGCCTTTTCATCTTGTCTGTCTTTTTGTGAATGTGGTTTTTGTTCCACAGGCTGCAGGATTGTAGTTCTTCTTGCTTCTGCTCTCTGCTCTCTGGTGGATGAGGCTATCTAAGAGGCTTGTGCAAGTTTCCTGAAGGGAGGGACTGGTGATGGGTAGAGCTGGTTGTTGTTGCTCTGGTGGGCAGAGCTCAGTAAAACTTTAATCCGCTTGACTGCTGATGGGTGGGGCTGGGTTCCCTCCCTTTTGTTTGTTTGGCCAGAGGCGACCGAACACTGAAGCCTACCTGGGCTCTTTGGTGGGGCTAATGGCAGACTCTGGGAGGGCTCACACCAAAGAGTACTTCCCAGAACTTCTGCTGCCAGTGTTCTTGTCCCCACGGTGAGCCACAGCCACCCCCCCGCCTCTGCAGGAGACCCTCCAACACTAGCAGGTAGGTCTGGCTCAGTCTCCTATGGGGTCACTGCTCCTTCCCCTGGCTCCCCATGTGCACACTACTTTGTGTGCCCTCCAAGAGTGGAGTCTTTGTTTCCCCCAGTCCTGTCGAAGTCCTGCAATCAAATCCCACTAGACTTCAAAGTCTGATTCTGTAGGAATTCCTCCTCCCATTGCCAGACCCCCAGTTTGGGAAACCTGACGTGGGGCTCAGAACCTTCACTCCAGTGGGTGGACTTCTGTGGTATAAGTGTTCTCCAGTTTGTGAGTCACACACTCAGCAGTTATGGGATTTGATTTTATTGTGATTGCACCCCTCCTACCGTCTCATTGTGGCTTCTCCTTTGTCTTTGGATGTGGGGTATCTTTTTTTGTTGAGTTCCAGTGTGTTCCTGTTGATGATTGTTCAGCAGTTACTTGTGATTGTGGTGCTCTCGCAAGAGGGAGTGAGAGCACGTCCTTCTACTCTGCCATCTTGAACAAATCCAATTTGTTGTTTGTTTTCATATATCCTGCCTTTTCAATTTGAGAATTTCTTTAATTGTGAGATATTTGATTTCTTTAATTCTGGAAAATTTATTCTCATTATCCATTTGAATGTTGCTTCTTCCCTATCTATGTTTTTATTCCTTAGGGAGTTCTTTTCAGACCTATGTTTGAGCCTTTCACTCCATCCACTTATCATTTACATTTCCCATCTATTTATTTCTCTAGGCTACGTTCTGTGTGATTTCCTTTTCAGTTAGTTGGATCTAGACTACTGTTTAAAGTACCCAGGGGAGTTTTTAATTTCTGTGAATATTTTAAATTTTCTTTATTTTTTTCAAACTCTGCCTGTTTTTTATTTTTTGTCATAGTGTCTTGTTTTCACCTTAAGGATTACATTTCTTTCTTATTTTCTGAATATTTAAAATATGCATCTTAAAGTCTCTTTCAACTTGCTCCAGTCAGCATTGTTCCTCAGTTGTCGTTTTCTCCAATTTTTAATTTGACCTCATTTACAGTGTAGAATTATTTTTGGTGTAATTTGTAATTATGTCTGTATGCTTACTATTGGGGGTAATTTTTATCAGTTGAACCTTAAAGTGTACTGGTTGGTATAAGTTTTTCCTATCAGGGCAGTTTCTTACTGGCTTCTGACAGGGTCATGTGACATTTCTGTATAAATTTCTTGGCACAAAATTCCCACACTGTGAGGGTAGCTGGGACAATTCTATCCCACATATGTGGGAAACTTGGTCAAGGGGTTCTGATTTGTGAAGGTTAACAGTTTCCACCCATGTTCTGGACCAGCTGAGAGCTTGGGCTGGTAGGTTCTATTTTTCCAGGTTCCTGAGTCCATCAGGGATTCAGTTCCAGTTTCCCCACCATGAATGGGGCCTGTGTCCTCAGCTGACATCATCACACAAATACTAAAACTGCAGACGCTAAGGAGCATTTCTTTGGGGTTACACTCCCCTGTTCTACCCCCTGTATTCCCACCAACTGCTATGGATTCCTTCCTATTTTTGACCTCTGAAATTTCCCCCTATTTGCTTTTGATCTTGGCTATATATTAAAGATAAGCTTAAAAACAATTTATTTGGCATTTCTATATGTTTGGGGTAGAAAGGCAATACTTACTAGCTCAGTCCCTATCTGGATTGTAACTTTCTAATTATTCTTTAAACCCATTGTAATGTGGACAAACCCCACTATTCCATTGAAAATGCTTCTACTAAGGTCTCAAATGACCAATTAACCATTCTATTTGGTGGACATTTTCCAGTTTTATAGCACACAGCATATGATTGTGTTCTTTACGCTTCCCATTTAAAGATCCTCGCCCTCTGACCTTCTATGAAATGGCTTCTCCCAGTTCTCCCCACTTCCAGGTTGTTCCTTTTCACTCTCTTTTGAAGGTTATAACCTGGTGATTTTCAATCTCTGGCTCCATCCAGATGTTTCTCTTGGGCTCTGCACCTGTGCAACCAACTGCCTACTTGATATTTCTCTGCAATGTCTCTCAGGCACCTCAACCTTTTCAAAATGGAATACAATTTTCCTTAAATATATTTAAAGAAGTGAAGAGGAAAAGAGTTATTTTTATTGATCATGAACTTCAAAGGAGAAATTTTATGTGAATGTAGAATAGTGGTTTGGATATGGTAGTGAGGAACTGGATGAGTTCTCATCTCAACTTCTGGCTTCTAGGTACATGGGCTATGGCAGATGAATATCTTCCAAAGGAGTAGGGTCTGTGGGACTCGAAGCCCTTCGGGGAGAGCCAAGTCTCAGTGAAGAGAACGCAGGAAAGTCTTTAGTGAAGAGATCAAGCTGAAATGTAGTTTGTGGACAATGACGGCAAGATTTGGAGGACACAACTGAGAGAGGAAAGTAGCTGAAAGTAGAGAAATCATAAAGAAGCTAAGAGCTCACTAAGTGTTTACCGAGCTTTGTGAGGGCAGGTGCCATTCATAACCATCTTTTCTTCCTTAGAACCTAGTCCAGTGTCTGGTGTACACTAGACTCCAAGCAGATGTTTGTTATAATAAAATGAGACTGTTGTAAATGGCTTTTCATTATTTTTCAGGAGAAGGATGAGGTAAAAGATCCTGTTCTCTTTTGATAAGAGGAAATGAGAAAGAAGGATAATAGCTTTGGGCATTTAGAAGGATATAACCCAGTTTGACAAACATTTAAAAAGGCCTATTAGGTTAGCCGCAGTTGAGTGTCACACACACATTAGTGCATATTTTCCCTGCAGTCAATTATATTCATGGACTATGATTCTTATTGAGGCAGATTCTCATCTTTTTCCCAGCACTTGGTGGGAACAGGGTGGGGAGTAGATATCTATAATACAGAATAGATCTTTCCAATGGATATGGCCTGCCCAACACTTCCTATATGTCTATTAGAAAATACATTTTGAGAAGCGAAATTACATATAATAAATAATAAGTCAGTCATTGGGTTATAGAAGCTGAAATTTCCCATACTGCCTATCCCCCCCCCCCACACTTTAGATATTTCACTCATGGTGGCCGGGTAGGTGAAATCATCTCTAGGTTCAGTTTCTCCTAATAATGCTACTAGTTTTCTGATGAGGAAGCACCACTGCTTGCCATTCTGGCTCCCAGGACTTCCAGGACTCAGCTCTCTCCTATGTCTGAGGGGTTCTTGGCTTTCTGAAATATGTCACCTATATCTTGTGGTCTTAATAAAAGAAAAACAATGTAATTCCTGTCTTTGTATGATGCCATCTGCCTCCTCTGGTGTGTAACATTGCCTTCCTCTTCATTTGATAGATTTTGTTGTTGTGCTTTGAGATTTTTCTGTCCTCTCCTGGAATCTTTTCCCAGCCAGTCTGTAGAGCTCTATCTCCATGCTCTCTCTGTAGCGTTATACCTTCATCATTATGAACTCATTTTGTGAAGTCACAAATTACACCATGGCTTAATTATATTTATGAGAACAGAGATTGATAAAGTTCATCTGTGTTTCAGGGAGCTTGCCATCTATTGTATGATACAGACATAACCATGTGTTATAATCGAGGGGTAACTGCAATACTGAGGGTATAGGAGAGGAGGACCACTGAGACACTGGCTACAGACATTGGTGTAAAATTTTAGAAGTTTTCATTTCATACTCTGTATTGCCCTTGGTAGAAGTTCTAGACAGATAGAACCCAATTTCTGCAGGGAGGGACGGAGGCAGTTTAATTGGAACTCTGGTCCCAGGTACTTAAAGCTGTCCCTTTGAATGAAAAGTGGCTTTGCCTGTTATGTGAAAATACAGAGGCTCTTTGCTGAGGCACAGTGGTGTATTGTGGATCTATTATAAAGGTGTTACCAATTTTGACCAATTTGTAAGATTAAAGTTTGTTCTAGCTGAGTTTCCTACATTATAGTGCTAGATCTCAGAACTTTTAAGCTGAGCAGCTCCTGGAATTGAATACAGAGTAGGTAACAGAAGGTGGGAAGTAAGAGGTAAGAAGCATAGTATATGGTACTGTCAAGCCAGCCCCAACAAAGATGGTATGTTTACCCAACAAAGAGCTACTGTATAGCACAGGGAACTCTGCTCAATGTAATATGGCAGCCTGGATGGGAGGGGAGTCTGGGGGAAAATGGATACATGTATATGTATGGCTGAGTCGCTTTGCTATGCACCTGTAACTATCACAACAATGTTAATCGGCTATACTCCAATTTAAAATAAAAAAAAAGATGTTGTGTTTACTGAACACGTGCAACCTAGGCCTACAAATATCAAAGAGAACCTGGACAGGGCAGAACACAGCTTTATTCCCACAGTCAGACAGTGTTGAGGGTAGGCCAAGGGAATGGGGGAACAGAGGATGTGCTTTTGTAGATGCTGTGAGATATCCTCAAACTGAGTAGTGATGGTGGTTAAAGATTGCTGACTTTTTAAGTGTTAAGTCTTTTAATCTGTTTGAGTGTGCCACTAAAAATTATTTCATTCAAAATGGTGCCAATACACACACACACACACACACACACACACACAGAGCACGCAGAGAGCCACTGGAGTAGCACATCTGAAATTAAAATGGAAGATATCTCCTTGTTTCTTTTTCTTATCAGGTAGCATACCAAGGCTTTAACATCTCTCACCTCAAATGACTATAATCTGTTTCCTTTATACTCGAGCCCTGAAACATGAGAGCTCATTAAAATCTGAGAAATTTTATTAATTCTCTCTGATAGCTCCCCCCCCCCCAATTCTTTTCTTTATCTTCATTTCACAAGCAGGATTATGAAGTTGCTTGATAGGTTTTTAATATCATCATGAAAAGTCTTCCCTTGGGCATGTTTGTGCAGTAGATAACATAACCTTAAGAACCTTATTCAAATGAATGTATTCAAATGAAGTGGGCAGACACCACTGAACCAACTCAGCATCAATACATTTCAAAGGTCTCATCGACACTGTTATCTCATTTGTAATAGAACAAAGAACCACTAGACGGAGCTAGGGTTTAAGAAATCACAGCTTTGAGCTGGTGACAGCTGTGCCGGGTAGAATGTTATCTTATGGAAGAAGTGTATCATTACTGATTTCAAAGCCCATGCAAGCCTTCCTAACTCTGCAAACAGCCGTCATTTGTTTATTTTGTGTCTCCACAAGATGAGACACAGGGTGATGTCTGTAATGGCCCAATTTATTTAGTCACTCTAATGATGACGTCTGACCTTGGTGTAGTACTTCACAATTTAGAGTGTTGCCCCCTACATAATTACGTTTGATCTTCACAGCAACTCTGAGAGATTGCTGGGCAAGAATTAGTTCCTCTGTTTTGGAGATGAATAAACTTGAGATGGTATCTGCAGTACATTAGGATGCGTCAGGATGGTTAACCCAGACAACTGAGGTTGCACAGTTATTTTCCTCTTGCATTCTTGTGTAGACTGTTGGTTGCCCCAGCCTGGAACTAACTAGAATACTATCAACTCATTCTTTTTGTGGGGCATTTCTTTAGTCTCTGATCACACACCCTCTGGGGACACATAGTGAAAAGACAGATAAAGCCTATGTGCAGGTAGAAATCTCCCCAAACTGGTGAACAAACATGTCTGAGCTCCTGCCCAGAAACCTTGGGTTGATGTGATTCTTATAACAGGAGGCAGATGTGAAGACCAGCACATCATCCTCATCAGGGTGGCCCATCCATCAGGCCAAGGCTGTGCTTTTTAATTGATGTAAAATGTCTGGGGAAGCTGCCCCCCCATGCCCGCCCGCCCCCCAGCATTTGCCCTCAGAGAGAAGCCCCCCTGTTTATGTGTTTGTCAGACACACCGTTCCTGTGTCCTAACGTCACACACTGATCATAACAGGTTGTGCTTCAGCTAAAAAAAAAAAACAAAAAAACGTTCTGTATATATACATGTATCTTCTTGGTCTTTTAGTAAAATATTCTCTGGATAAGAGTGGAAATCAAGTCAGTCAGCAAGCAAACTTGTCAAACGTCTGGAGCCTGCATTTTTGCCTTTGGTTATCTTTAAAAACAAACTAAGACAGCTCTTCTGGAGCTCACCCAGTCACTCTGCAAGTCTGACCGCTTACAGTGCTTCATTAATTAGTGGTCAAACCACTGGCTTCAGAAACCATGTGGGGCAACTTTCACAACTGAGGCTAAGAAATCCTAGGGGCCAGCAGGAAGGTGTTCTAAGAGCCTTAGAGGTTCCAAGGGCTCCTGCCTGAAACGGAGCAAACGAGGAGAGGTACAGCATCATGCTCCCCCTCGACTCCGTGCGACATCGTTGGGAATTAACCCACTGAGACAGCTGTTCCTCCGTCCTCCTCTCCATCCAGCCCAAGACGCTTTCTGAACACGTTTCCCGTCCGTGTCCAGAGGGTGGCGCTGCCCGCCCAGCCTTGGCCCTCCGCCGCGTTCGGCTTCCCAGCCGCTGCGGGAGCGCCCCGCTAGGTCTCCAGCGGGCCGTCGGGGGCCACGCGCCCGGTAGGGGTCGCTGCGGGCCCGGGCGCGGCGGCTCCCTCCGCCCACCCGGAGGCGGCTGCAGCGAGGCGAGCCCCGCGCGAGTGCAGTGCGAGGCGGGCCGCGGGGAGGGAGGCGCGAAGAGGGCGCTAGGGCGGCAGCCGGTGGGAGCCGCCGCCCCTGCCCGGCCGGGTCCCCGTGGGGCGCATGGGGCGCTTCGAGCCGGGATCGCTCGCGGGCCCCGCGCCCAGCTTGCTGCTGTCCTGAGAAGCTGCGCCGGGACGCCCCCAGACCCCGAGCTGCCGGGAGGATGACCATGGCCGGTGGCAGGAAGGGACTGGTGGCCCCGCAAAACACGTTTCTGGAGAATATTGTCCGGCGGTCCAATGGTAAGAGATGCATTCGGATTTGTTACCCCTGCTTTTTATCTGTGCCTTTATTGCAGACGCCTCCCGCCGCTCGGCGCCAGCAGATGCAGCAGAAGCCCGGGGCTCTGATGGGAGCCGCGGCGCGGGCGCTGGGGGCTGCCTCCCGGGGGCTAGGAGAGGTGGGCAGGGCAGGGCGGGGTCTGATGGGCCCCCATCCCAAGAGGAGAGCTCTCCTGGGGTCGCTTTTTGGGCCTTTCTCGCACCTTCTCGGTCTCATCTGCAGGGAGTGTGACAGTTGATGAGCAAAGTACTGGGAAAAGTGATGGGAAGCTGGTCTCATTAGGAACGGCAGCGCGTTCCCCCATCGGTACTGCCCGCCCCTCCACTTAGGCTCTCTGGGTTCTCTGGCCGTTCCCCACGGCGCCGCCTCTACCGGGAGAGAGCCCCAGTAGAGACCCGCGACTCCGAGTCCCGGCCCCCGAGGGATGGGCGGATGCGGCTGCTTCCACCTTCTATCCAGGCAGCTGAAAAGTACGAATGTAAGAACGTGGGAACCTAGGGACGGGCTGCAGGCTGCCCGATTCCACCTCCTCAGCCACCCAACCCTCCGAGGTTAAGTGAAGTCTCCTGAGGGGCAGGGTTTCCTGGTGGAAAGTGGAGGGCACAAGTGCAGAGCTGGCCAAGTGGTCACAGGTACAAACCTGTCGTCGATCCTCTCTTCCAAACCACAGCAGTGTTTTATGTCTATAATTCTTGCTCCCCTATACATTCCCAAACTCACCAAATCTGTAAATGTATCTATTATTCAATAAGGTAGTGCTCCCAGATCCTCTCTTTCCTAGCGGCTTTAAGACGGCATGAAGCGGTGGGAGGCGAGAGTCCCAGGAGCAGAGATGGAATGGAAACATTTCAAAAGCCTTTAGTACCCACAGCAAAGCTTCCTGGCGAAAGCACTTACAGAGCAAACAGGAACCCAGCAGTTGGAAGGTGCAATGCACACCCGTTCATCAAAGGGCTAAAATGAAAGAGGACAAGCCTAGAGATGCTCTTTACAGGCTCCTGGACCACTCTCATTCCAGAGACAGATGACATTCTGTTAGGAGGAGGTGAAGAGCCAACTCAGGAAATGGGCTTTAAAAATGTGTAAATATCACCATTACGGAGCCTTAAGGAGCTTGTGTTAAAACTATGTGCTTCTATTGGGATTTAGTTAGGAATTCAGGGGAAGGGCATGAAAGTGACTTATGCTACTAGGAAATACTCTTTAATTTAAAAAGTGATCTAAGTTTATCTTATAATAAAAAACTTAGCAACTAGGATAGCAAATCGTCATGTATTATTCAAGTACTTACAAAAATGATCATTTATCGTGTGACTTGAAGAATTTTGGGTCAATCACCTTTCCTTTCAAGGACTTCCTCACTCAAACTAAGGTGGCTTTTAGAACAAGGTCACAGCCATTACCTGGGGAGGGAAGGGGATGATAATTACTACATGAACAGCCACAATGAACCCTTCTGCCATGAAAAAGCTGAAGCTGTTCGTGGCTTAAGTAAAAATCACCATCTAAGAGTTAATTTGCTGTGATTGCTTTGTTGTTGGCCTGTTGAGGGAGATGAAGAGAGTCTTGCTATTTGGGGATCCCATTGCCAGTGACATAAACTTTCTCAGAAATATCAATGACAATTCCATGTTTTAGTGAAGAGTCAGTGTTCTTTAAGTTAGAGGTGAAACTGCATCTAACATTTACCTTATTCTGTTTTTGAGTGGAGAGACTGGCAAGAGAATCTTAAACGTAGCAATCACAAGGTTCCTTAGGCTTGCTGGAGGAATTTAAGAATCCTGGAGCTAATACCACAATAAAATAATAAAAACCATGAATTCTGGAGCTGACACAATTACAAAAAATCCTGGAGCTGAGAAGGCAGAATACCTTCTAGCTTAGTTGATCTTCTTGGACACCCCCCTTCCCCCCACTGTAAGCAGGCATAGACTGTCAGTAGAATAAGTGCCTGGCAGCGTTGTTAGCACTGGCCTTTTAATTTCAGCACCAGTTCCAACAGCTGGACTCTGATTAACCAACCAACCAAACAACATCAACAACAAAACCAAAACATCTTGGGAGGAGAGGTGGATGAACATTTAAAATGATCTATTGTTTCAGAAAGACTGTGATCTTGAAATGTGGGATTTAAGTTTTTAGTGACCCCTTTCATTGGATTTCCTGAACCCAAAGAGAAAAAACAATTTGGACTCTTGGAAATATCACAGTATCTATAAGCATTATGTTATTTTACTGTGATGGAAAAAAATCTATTTAAAAATATTGATTGTCTCCTAAAATCCACCAGCCCCTTTTGGGGGGGGCATTAAAGTGTTTAAATAGCATTTTACCTTAAAATAGCAATACTTTATTTATTTATTATCTTTATTGGAATATAATTGCCTTACAGTGGTGTGTTAGTTTCTGCTTTATAACAAAGTGAATCAGCTATATGTATACATATATCCCCATATCTCCTCCCTCTTGCGTCTCCCTCCCACCCTCCCTATCCCACCCCTCTAGGTGGTCACAAAGCGCCCAGCTGATCTCCCTGTGCTATGCGGCTGCTTCCCACTAGCTATCAGTTTTACATTTGGTAGTATATATAAGTCCATGCCACTCTTTCACTTCATCCCAGCTTACCCTTCCCCCTTCTCATGTCCTCAAATCCATTCTCTACGCCTTCATCTTTATTCCTGTCCCGCCCCTAGGTTCTTCAGAACCTATTTTTTTTTTATTTTAGATTCCATATATATGTGTTAGCATACGGTATTTGTTTTTTTCTTTCTGACTTACTTCACTCTGTATGACAGACTCTAGGTCCATCCACCTCACTACAAATAACTCAATTTCATTTCTTTTTATGGCTGAGTAATATTCCATTGTATATATGTGCCACATCTTCTTTATCCATTCATCTGTCAATGGACACTTATGTTGCTTCCATGTCCTGGCTATTGTAAATAGAGCAAAATAGCAATACTTTCTGATCATTTTATTGGGTATTTTCTCCTAGTGGCCCTATGCAGTATTATTGTTCCTCTTTTACAGATCAAAAAACTGAGTCCCAATAATATTAAGTGACTTATTGAAAGTGGCAGGCAGACAGTGCCTGAGGCAGTTCTTTAGAGGGGATCATTCATCCTTCTTGTAGCATCATTGTTTCTCCAGCCATTATGACTTAGCCTGTGGAACTGTTTTTATCATCCTTAAAAAAACCTCTCATTATATGCTAATGGATAATAGAACTGGATTTTTTCTGGGGCATTTGAATATCTGGTGTCTGGGAAATCATCAGACTGTCAGCTGAGACAGATCTTAGGTGCTCTGTCATCTGCCTTTCCTTCTCTATCATTGTATAAATGAAGAAATGAAAGCAAGTACACTTTCTCAAATACTTAAGGGCAGAACTGATGAGACCCTAAGCTCCTTGACCCCAGCATCACGTTCCTTATGGTACACCATGAAACGACCTTCCTTGTGTTACCATTATTTTCTCTAGAGGAGCACAGTTTCCCAGTGGAGATTAAATAAAATGTTATAACAACAGGAACAGCAGCCATTTTGGCTAACAGCCATGCCACCACATCCAAACACAATAATAGGGCAAAGGAGAAGCTAATTCTGTTTCAAGGAAGGACAATATTTTCACCTTTGTCAATGGTTTAGCTGGAGCCATAGGGAGGATAACGGCACTTATCTGTGCACCCGTTGTAAGGTATTAAGTTCCTTTTCATGGAACATCCCTTTGATACTCATAAGCCAGCAAAGGAGATGCAGTGTCTCCATTTTGGATTTCAGGAACTAAGAATCCTCAGGTTAAGTAATTTACCTACAGCTGGTTAGTAAGAGGCAGAGTTAGAAAAAGGCAGTTAGAGGCAGCTCAGGGAGTAGTCAGCAGTTGTTACTGGTTTGTTCATTCAACAAAGATTTATTGAGCATGCTTATTGGACACTGGGGATATAGTGGAAAACAAGAAATCCTCCTTACCCTTAGTAAGTTACATTCTATTGAATCTTGGTCCAAGGATCCTGCCCCTATTCCACAATGTTACCTGGCTGCAACTCTTATTTAAACCTGACGTTGTATTTTGAAAAAAGTTTAAAAGATTACTGGTCTTGGTGGGACTAAAATCTAGTTTAACTTTCTTTGATATATTCTGAAACCATTTGAAGGTGCGATTTGATAATTATCTTTTTTTTTTTTTTTGCATAGTTGTAAGTAATCAGCAGGAACAATTAGCACCCTAGATGGGGTTTGATTTTGCTTATGATCGTTTCAGATCCTTCTATGGACTTCATGGCCACATAGGCAAAGCCAGCCTGTTTCTCTTTATATTCATGGTTGGAAAGTGTTATTCCAGAATATTTTTTGATGGTTGCTTAAATCGGTAGGCACTTACTGTCAGAATGCTCACTGAAGCAAAGAGATCTGTCTTAGGAAGGCTGGCAGGCCTCCGTGCCAGGAAACTACAAAAATATTACCCTAAATGGTCCCATTCTAGGCGGAACATATGTTTTAGTGTTCGGAAACCTATATCAAACAATGGTAGGTGCCAGTTAAGAACCCAAGCGTGTTAGCAGGAGTGAAGCACAACACATTCTGGCACAGATTTATGTACATGTGTAATTTACAGATTGCTAAATCAGCTGTGTTTTTGTAACAGTTAAGTTGGTTCAGGTTGTTGATGTTAAGTAGTTAGCAAACAGGGTGAGAGCCACGGGTAATGTTGTGTCTCAGAGAGGGGCTGAGCCGTGGGAATATTTATAAAACAGAACACTGGTTAAAATCCATTGTTACTCTGAGTGGGCAATGGGTGATAATCTGGATTACTACCAGTTCAACAGAACTTGTTTTTTTCTTGTAATATGTTCTAAGATGACCTTCAACCCTGGCTCAGCTGTCTTTCTCTGAAAGAGTCACAAGTTTAATCTATTGACTGACATTGGCTGGGGGATTGAGAGGAGGAAGCCTTGTGATTTAACGTAAGGCAACAAGGTTTCTAAACTCCGTGATTTTTATAAAATCCATATATTTTAATAATCTGTCATAAAAGAGTAGATGCATTTGAGGAACGCTGCGGTAAATGGAATCTTTGGCTTCGCTCTTTCCAACACCAGCTCTTCATTTATGATTGGGCTTCCATTGGCACTGGTTTCTTCAGCATTACCTTGAAGCTCCTCAATTCGTCCCTTCCTCTTTATTTTTTGTTAGTTAATGGCTTGTAAATGAACATTTAAAACACACTTTAGTTATTTATTCAAAGAAGCCCTTTATGTAAAGTGAGGATATGCTTTATGCATTCAGGGTATTTGGACCAGGCTTGTAGTTGTTTTTTTCTCTTTAAGTGGTTACACCTATAACTGGTGAGAAAGAGAAATAGAATCACAGAATCTTAGGTCTGAAGGGACATACTTTGCAATTCCTTTTCCAGTGTTTGAATCTTCTGCAGAGCATCCCTCCCATTCACTTTTCTTTCTTAAGCAACTGTAATTGTGAACCGGTTTCTTCCCCTCCCTTCCCTGCTTCCCTCCTTCCCTTCCTCCTTCTTTCTTTTTATCGTCATTGTCTGATCTCACCAAAATCTGCCCTCTTACAGAAACTGCTCATTCCAAGTCTGCCCTGTGGAACAAAACCTAGCCCACTCCTCTTTCCACCTGAAAACCATCTTTTCGGTAGTTTAATAACAGTTATCTTGTCTCCATTCCTCTCCCTTGTTTTTATAAAACCTTTTTTATTGTTTAATACCATAATAAAAAAGCACACAAAATAATTTTGTGCAGCTTAACACATTTGTATAAAGTAAATACTGTGCTGTCGCCACGTAAGTGACATCTTGCCAGCTCTCCAGAATCCCTGGGACCCTTCCTGTTCCCAACTCTGTTACTCTGTTATGGTGATCATAATTTCCTCATAATTTCCCCCCATATTTTTACCACCTTGTTTTGCATTCCTGGACACTACGGTTTATTTTTGTCTGTTTTTGAGCTCTATATGTGTGGGACCATACAGCACGGATCCTTTGTCAGTTGGAGATTCATCCCTGTCGTTGCATGTACTGTCATCGGCTCATTTTCACTGCATAGTACTTTATGGTATGACCGTACCACACATTGTATTTATCCATTCTGCTGTTGATGGTCACGTGTTGCTTTGTAAACTGGCCCCCTTACAGAGATGGCAAGGAGAGACGGAAGAAAGAGGCAGACCACTCCAGATTGGTAGGTGGCAGGTTTAATAAGCAAGGGAACTTACTTACCAGGCATGTCGTGGGCACTGCAAGACGAGTAGATCTCTGCACCCACCTGCCAAAACTGAAAGTTTAAATAGAGGCCTTAACTGGGTTAAGTCAGGTATTCAGTCTACATGGTCTCAACAACACCTTCCTCTCTCCTTGGAACCGCTCCTACTGTGGGAGTGGTGGGCAGAGTGTACATTCCAAGGACAGGGGAGGGGGTGAGGAGTCTCTGATTGCCTGAGTCCGGTTCAAGGGTCAACTAGCGGTCACGTCCTCTCGCTGACCTCCTCCAACAACGTGTGAGTCGTTACCAGATTTTTGCTATTATTGATGCTACAAATATTCTTGCTACAAATATGTCTTTTGGGCATATATTGGGTGTGCACTCTCACTAGCAGTGTAGGAGAGTTTTCATCATTCCACAACATACCCTTGCCAATACTTGCTATTTTCTCCTTAATAATGGCATTGCCCAAACAATCTAGTAACCAGTAAAACAGAGTCACTTAGGGTGATGTTAGTAGTGAGTACATGATCAAAATGAAATGAAAACAGAACTTGCCCTTGTCCTTTGGGAGGCTTCACTATCTACTGTGTATTTAAATGTTATTACAGTGTGAATTCCCTCACCTTAATGGTAAATGATACGACAGACTCGCACAGTTAGAACTGTGTGCAAAGGACACATGCAAGTGTGTGTGTGTGTGTGTGTGTGTGTGTGTGTTTGTGTTTGGGAGACTCATTTTCTTAAATTGAGAAGCCTTGCGGACATATTGTGTAAGAATTGTGAGCTGGAAGTGAGAAGGGACTAGGAGGTGAATGACATGTTTATTTTAGTGAAAGAAATAAAACAAAATGACTGAAGGAGGGGTGCCGATTTCATGGAGGAATCAAAAAATCAAAGACAAATTAAAATGAAAAGCCAAGAATAGCTTATGGTTCGGTTTCATAGACACGGCAGACCTCCTTTGTGCCACATACTGTGCGAGAGACTGGGACTCGCAAAAGTGACTGAGATGTTTGTGAAGTTGGGGCTCATTGAGGAGCGCGTGATGAAGATCAACGTGCATTGCAAACTTGCCAAAAATTTAAGAGACGCTATGCCAATTCAATACTCACCACACATTTTTTTTCCGTTGTAAACATCTCACCCCAAATGATTCTGAGATTTTATATCTATTTAATTTTTTTGTGAGATTGGATATGGGATAACCAGATCCCTTACGTTGACTTAAAGGGGAAGATTGCAGGATGTGTGAAGCTTTGTTTTGCTGTGGTGGAAGTTTTCTTAACAACCTCTCACTCCTCTGGGATGTCCCATTGCCCTGTCTTCTTTGGCACGAGGTTTTGGGTTGCTTACCCATTGCTGTGCCTTTCCAGCCTTTCCTAGATGCTGGAATTTGTTTGATGCCCTGGCTGTTCTCTGTGCAAGTGCAGTCTTGCTGAACAGATTGCAGTTTGGCCAACTTCCGTGTCTCCCTCAGTTCTCCTGGTCTCGGCTCTAACAGTCATGTGTGGCTGTTAAGGACAAAACTACTTAGCTCTTCTGATTGGATATTAGAGAATTATGCCAATTATCAGAATTGGTTTGCTTACTCATCCTAAGATTGTTCATTCTGTCAATTAAAATGACAACTCTTTTGATTAGTCCTATGTTGCATAAAACTGATGTTCTGAAATTAACAGAGTCAATCCTGTAATTATTAATGTTAACAATTAACCGAGAGTGCCTCAAGGCTCTCATTTCTCATAGCTTCTTAAAGGGTCTATGATGACATCAGATGCTTCTATAAAGAAGAGGGATGGCCTCTTGTTACTTCCTTCTTCCCTTAAAGCAATGATGTAGGCACCCGCCACCAGCATTCTCAGAGGGCTGGAGTCAGCATTTGAAAGATGATGCTATTTTGGCAAATTTTACCAGTATTTTTCTCCTGCTTAACTTAGGTTTCTATTAAGAGTGAATTTGGAAAGCATATTTTAGAGTAGAGCTTTATAACTATGGCAAAGAAAATGGAGTTGAGGGATAAAACTAGATTTATTTCATCTACATGGGTTTCTAAGCTTACATTTTCTTTACTTTTGTTTCCTCTCAGCATTATTGGGACCGAATTGATTAGAGTTCCATGCTGCAATCTTTAAGGTTGTTCTTTGAGTGTCTACAAGGGCCAGTGCACTGCTTACCTTCTCTGTGCCTCCCTCGGGCCATTCTCTTCTCTTCTGTAACCTGTTCTGCATCCTGGGAGGCTGAGCCCCACGGCTTATGTCAATAGGCTCCCTTGCTTCCTGGATGGCTTCACAGCACCATGAGATGGGGAAGGAGGGGTGGGAGTTTGTAGTATTTATTCTCCTCGTTTCCTCTCTGCAGGGTCATCATCGTAGCCTATCTGTTTTACCTTGATTAAAGGTTACATCTGCAGATTGCTCTCTTTGGGTTTGGGTAAACCTCAAAATTTGTAACTGTTACTAACCCTGGGGGTCCTGCCATCCCTGAAGTTTTCCTCCGTGGTGTGCTGGGGCAGGTGCAGCCGGCTGGTCCTACCTCTGAAGATCTGGTTATGCCCATCTTTTCCCTATTTCTGGTTCAGGGACTTCATCTTGATAGCTTGAACTCTGCCATCTGGGAGTATTCACACCTCAGAAATTGGCAAATGGTATAAATCGGGGATTTTTCTCCCCCAGAGAGCTATACTAGTTGTAAGCACCAATTATAATTATTGGTTAAAACCATGACCTTGCACAGATTAAACAGCCTTTCTCACGTGTGCGCCTGGCCGTGAGCCAAAGGTTCTACATGTGTCATCTCCTCTCATCTCACTATGACTCTGCTGTGGGCACTCTCACTGTTCCCACTGCAGAAACTCAGGTTTAATAAAGAGATTAAGTAAATTGCCTTTGGTTAACTTCTAGTGGTAGAATCTCTAGGAACTTGTTAGGAATGCAAATTCTTGGGCCGTACCTTATATCTAGTGAATCAGAAACTTGGGGGATGGGGCCCTGTTACCTGGGTTTTACTCAGTCCTACAGGCAATTGTGGTGGATGTTGCAGTTGCAGGACTACTGCTTCCGAGCCAACCCCATGCGTCTCTTTACTTGAGGGGTAACTACGTGGCTGCCAGGGTGTATGGATGGAGGAAGGCGTGTGTTCGAGGGTGAGTGGTCTTTTTCTCTATAGACTTTCAACTGGTTTCCCAGTTTTTGCTCAGATCTCATTCCTGCCTCAGGTAGTAGCTACTAGCATTTCAGGGTCCTGAGTCTCATTAAGCCCCCTCCCTGTCCAGCTCCCTTTGGAATTTTAAAATTGGCTTCTTCTGCTGCACATCATCCTCCATCTACTTTTCATCTTCCAGAAACTGAGCTCATGCCTGCTGGTGACTCTTGTTGTTGTGTGTATATCTCTTGAATTTCTCAGCTATCATTCATGAATGAGGAAGTAAATGCATGTGCTCAATCTGCCATTTTGAAACAATCATTGGTAGCGTTAAAAGACGAAGGAGAGGGCTTCCTTGGTGGCGCAGTGGTTGAGAGTCCGCCTGCCGATGCAGGGGACACGGGTTCGTGCCCCGGCCTGGGAAGATCCCACATGCCGCGGAGCGGCTGGGCCCGTGAGCCGTGGCCGCTGAGCCTGCGCGTCCGGAGCCCGTGCTTCGCAACGGGAGAGGCCACAACAGTGAGAGGCACGCGTACCGCAAAAAGAAAAAAGGAAAAAAAAAAAAAAAAAGACGAAGGAGGTCCTAAATTCTAGTCATTCTCGTTCTGTCAGGTAAAATTCCCCCGGATGCTTTTCCCACCTGGCTAGACCATCCAGGGATAGTGCTCCTGCCCAGCTTCACTCACTGTGCCACCTTTCTCCGTTATTCTTGTCAAACGATAAAACTAAAGCAATTTAGTAACGACTTCGATGTCCTTTATTTAAGGGAAAACAATCCATGGACTGGGGGAGTGCAGGGCCTTACCAGCCGTGGAACACTCTTCCCGAGGGATCTGAGGCAGGAGCGGGTTTTTTTTTTTTTTTTTTCGCGGTACGCGGGCCTCCCATTGTTGTGGCCTCTCCTGTTGCGGAGCACAGGCTCCGGACGCGCAGGCTCAGCGGCCATGGCTCACGGGCCCAGCCGCTCCGCGGCATGTGGGATCTTCCCGGACCGGGGTACGAACCCGTGTCCCCTGCATCGGCAGGCGGACTCTCAACCAGTGCGCCACTAGGGAAGCCCAGGAGCGGGTTTTATAGAGTATTAGGAGAGGCATCTCAGAGCCGGGGCACGTTTGCCTGGGAGGTTGGGGATTTCCTTCGCAGGCTAGCCGGTCCTGCTTTCCAGCTCCGGCGTTGGAGGATTGTGACCAGCGTTAGGTTTCCTTGACAGTGAGTTGTTTCCCATTAAGTGCAGGCTGACTTAGGTTGAGGTCTGTGATGTGGGCCACTGGAGTGGCCTCTGTTTCGTGGGTCCTGATACAGGAATTAACTTTGTCATTCTCTCCCCCAGCTTCACAATGCCCGCCTCTCACTTGTCTCTAGCAGTGCCTTCTCTTTGAATGTTCTGGTTTTCTTCTCTCTCTGTATCTCCCTCTGGGTCTCAGTCTCTCCCGTACCGTCTCCGAGGGTCTTGAGCTCTCTCCTCACTCACTCTCTGGGTCTTGCTGTGGGTCTCTTACTCTGCAGTGTCCTCTTCAGCTCTGCCTCATGCTCTGTTGCCCGCCCCCCCCAGGCTCCATGCCTCTCCATCCCCTCCCCTCTTCTCTCCTTTCCTCATCTCTGTGTCTTCCTGTTTGTCTCTACCCATTGCTGCTTGCCCTGCCGCTGACTGTCTCTGTTGCTGCCATCTGTCTTTATCAGTCTCTGTCTGTCATCTCTTTCCATCTGTCACTGTTGCTGTCTGTCTTTGTAGTCTCTGCCTCCACCTCTCCATCTCTGCCCCTCTCTTGTCTGTCCAGTGCTCCCCTCACGTTGCCTCAGTCTCTACTCTTTTGTGTATCTGTCCGAGGTTCCCATTTCTCTTCCAAGATGGCCTTTCTCCACCTACTCACCAGCATTGCGCCTGGTCAGCTCTGCCGACTTCTCAGCTTCAGGGTTTAGTTTTTGTTCTGGAGAGAGAATTTGATTGGCCCAGCTCTGACTGTGGGTTGTTTGGCCAGTTGTCCACTCCTGGTCTACTCTGCTGTGTCTGGGTCCTGGATGGGGGAGCACGATGTGGAGTTATGTGATATACAGATAAAGCTAGGCAGGGAAGTTGGGTAGAGCTTTCCAGTGGACAGAAGTGTCCCCTGCACTCCTGTAATGCCTGGGACAAAGTAGATACTCAAATATTTGTTGCATTAAACTAAGCTGCTCTGAGATTCCTTCCATCCACCCTGATGCTATGCCCTGTCCTCACTGAGCCATTTGCCATGAAAGTGTTAAAATAATACAGGAGGTAAATGTAAAACCAACCTTAAAAAATCTTTTTCTAGTACCATTCAATATTTTTATATTGCTTACTTTAAGCCACTTTTTTTTTAGTTCTGGAAATGAAATTTTTGTGTTATTCATTGATGGTCTAGGAGTTTTGTTTAAAGTGCATATAATATGTACAGATGTGTGTTAAGAAATTATTATGACTATAAAAATGAGAATAAAACACCTGGTTGACTAATCTATTGCACCACTTTTTAGCACTTGATCAGACAAATAAATGTTTCTTAGCAGTAATTCAACATATCATTGACCTCTTATTAAGTAAAATATCATTGAGTAATGAAAACGTCTATTTCATGTATATTCTCATTGGCTTCCATTCTGCTTGTGAAACGAATTCATCTGTTTTTATTGTTTTTACGCGGGCCTCTCACTGTTGTGGCCTCTCCCGTTGTGGAGCACAGGCTCCGGATACACAGGCTCAGCGACCATGGCTCACGCACGGGCCCAGCCGCTCCACGGCATGTGGGATCTTCCCGGACTGGGGCACGAACCCGCGTCCCCTGCATCGGCAGGCGGACTCTCAACCACTGCGCCACCAGGGAAGCCCCTGTTTTTATAGTTTTAAAATCCTTTAATTTGATGCTGAATGAAGATGGAAGTCAGACTTTTGAAACCACATACTTAGGGGTAACTACCCAGTCAATGAAGTGTTTGAATTTGCTTTTGAAATTGAAATGTCTCTCCCCATTGCAATTTACTGACTTAATCAAAATGTATTTCTGTAGGATATTAAAATCAGAGACAAAGCAAACACCTATTAAATCTCTTGGGAGTTCAGTTTGTCTAGCGCAAAGATTGGGCCCTTGACAATTTGGAAGAGTCATTTTCATGGAATTTTATTGTTGAAAAGCCACAATAGAGCCACAAAATGACTTTTGCTGATATTAAGATTTTAGATGTACCAAACTGACTTCGCTTCTTCTCATCCCATCCTCTCCATTCTCCCAAATATTACCAAATCTTTTGATCTGTCTTTTTGTTTCAAAATTTTATTGATTCATTCATTTAGCAACCACATTCCATGCGTGTGTGACTGAGGCCCTTGGCAGTGAAATATTAGTGTTTCTTAATTAGAGGCAGGGCCAGGACTTCTAACTCACAATCCCATTCTCTTTTCACTGCATGCATTTTACATGAAAGAATGAAAGCATTAATTGGAAAGCACTTTGGTGTCATTGGGGTCCATTGTCGTCCTCTGCCCTCTCATACTTTTGTTGTTTAGAAGGAGTGAGCCTGTAAGTGAAGGGTGAGGTGATCTAAGCCACTAATTACCACGGGCCAAAGTCCCCCCCATAATGTCACTTGAGGTGCGATGGAAAGACCCATCCCCATCTGCCTCCCCCACCCACCATATGTCAACACCTTCAACATTAGGGATTCTGGGCATCAGGTTAAGCATTATTCTGTCCCTGGGGTCCTGTCTTAAAATTCAAACCTTCTGAGAGAGGTGATACTTTAATCACTAACAGCTAACTCTGAATTTGTTTATAAGACAGTGTTTTTCCACAATGGGAGAAATAAGTTGATCTAAGTGACAGAAAGCTCAGAAAAGAGAGAAAAGTACAGAAAGAGGAGATGAAGTATCCCAAACTTAATCTGCTTCACAATCTTGCTTAAGCCAGCTCTTCACTATATTGTAAACATTGTTGACATATAACATACAAGTGGCAAAATCCTCTAGTAACTGTAGATAAAAGATGACTAGTGCCCAAGGAGAATCTAAAGACCAGTTGTCATTTCTAATTGAGTCCAGAATTTTTTTGCCTACTAACATTTCAGAAACAATCCAGGGGAGATTGCAATTTGTGTGAGTTAATAATAAAGATGATGATGATGTCAATGACAATGGTAACATCAGGTATGCCTGGTACTGTTCTAAGTGCATTCATTCATTCATTCAACCAACACTCATTCAGTACTACTTCCTATGTGTAAGGCACTGTTCTAGATGTTGGGCATTCAGTGGTGAAAGGAAAAAAAAAGGCACTCTCCCTCATGAAGCTTGCATTCTACCAGGGAGGCAAATAATAAGCAAACAAGTAGATGTATAACATGTCAGATGGTGTAAAGTGATTGGAGAAAGTAAGGGAAAAGGAAACACGTGTTGTCAGGTGGAGTTTTTTTTTTTTTTTAATTAGTTGATTCATTGGATAGCTATAGGAAAGGGACTAACAATTGGCAAATATGCTAAGAGTCCTACATTTGGTTAGGTGTTTTTTGTTTTTATAAAAATTAATTTCTGGTATGGACTTTATTTAGGTTCAGGTAAATAAAATCATTGTTTCCTGGTCTTTGTCTAGTGCTTATATACATACCTCTTGTCCTCTTCATTTATCTCAATCAGTCTTGTATTGTTCTAAAAGAAAAAAAAATATTTTTACTCAAACCTGCTTTTTGTAAGAGCGCTGATATCCTTAGTAAATCTATAACACTGAAAGTGTCATGAGGATGTGTTCTCTTCTAAGAAAAATATCCCGAGTTATTAGAAGCATATTGTGAAATATTTACTGTAGCCCTCTAAATAATCGGTGTTGGCAGGGAACAATAAAGTTGTGTGAACGGCTCGCTGAATGTAGCTTTTATCTGTGTAATTGCCCAAACTGAGTCACTTTTCTAAGTCATTGCTTTAGTTAGTTTCTCCTTTGTTAGTTGTGGTAATTATGATGAAAAGCAATTTTCTAATAATTTCTTTTTAGACTATCTCTGTGTTATGCTTTATGGGCAAATGGTAGGTTTGGGATGATTTTGACACATCTGACTACCGCCATGTGGTTTGGCTCATACCCCATCCTCCAAAGAAACTTTACATGCTTGGGGGAGGGGACTCTTTCAAATGTTTAGAGGATGTTTGTTTTATTCTACTAACTGGAGGAAAACGGGTGTGTGGGCTGAGAACGGTTGAATTTAGGAAGCCTTGCATTTAATTGCGTGCAGTCTGACAGCTAAAGACCCTCAGGGAGTAAAAAGGCATCAGAGGGAGACTGTAGAATCTGGTTAATTTGCATCAAAGGCCTGGAGCCAATGGGAACTTGCAGATGAGAGCCCATGAATAAATTATGTCTCCTTCCTCAAGCAAGGGCAGCCAGGTTGAACCCCCATGTTTTACTGAACAATGTGGAAGAGACTTGATCAATTCAGAAAATATGAATTTGGAGGCAGGCTTAGTGCTTCAGATGGGCCACTGGCTGATTGGAAGTTACACATTCTACCTGAAAAACCTGTATATGTGTACACACACACACACACACACAAGATATGTATGTATATGTCAAGAGCATATATCTTACCTGAATTTTATTGATTCCAAAGACAGATTTAGGCATTTTCTGTATATATAAGTGGGCACACCAATATATGATTTATCGCTACTGTAGAATCCCTTGACAATACAGTACTTTTTTTTTCGGTACGCGGGCCTCCCACTGTTGTGGCGTCTCCCGTTGCGGAGCACAGGCTCTGGACGCGCAGGCTCAGCGGTCATGGCTCACGGGCCCAGTCGCTCCGCGGCATGTGGGATCTTCCCGGACCGGGGCACGAACCCGTGTCCCCTGAATCGGCAGGCGGACTCTCAACCACTGCGCCACCAGGGAAGCCCAGTACAGTACATTTTTACATTAATACTGTACATCACATCCTGTCTCCAAATCGAAACAATTCCACTGAGCAAAAGCCAGATACAACACGGTTCACCTGAGATGTGAGTATCACGTCCCACTGAGTCGAGTTTAGAAGGTGTTTCTGCTATTTTTAAAGTGACCCAGGCTCTACAGAGTCCAGCGTTTGGAGAAGTGATGTTTCAAGGTGAGGGCTGGTTGATGACTCCACATGGGTGTGAAGCTTGCCAGGTTGCAGAGGTGTCTTCCTTTCGTTCTTTGTTATGAGCCCAATTACTTAGAGCATCAGATTTTATTACTGCCAGAAGCATGGAGATCTTCTAGTTTGCCCCCATCGAGACTCACAGAGCTGAAGTGACTAACCCACACAGCTCATCAGGGGCAACACTGCCACTAGAACCCAGCTTGTCATTGTCCCCATTGTTACTCTTTCACATGGTGCTCTGGGAACCTAGGGGATAGCTGGGGAATGGTGGATTAATAAGGTGGCTCTTACCCCTCGTTCTTCCACTGACTTTCTTTGTTGACTCGGTTCCTTGGTGCTTCTCCATGTCCTCTCAGGGCCTTTTTCTTACTAGGTGGCCTCTGCTTGTAGAGTCTCCATATGGCCTCTCCACTGGCTGGACTTCTCACCTGGCAGCTCAGGACTCCCAAGAGTACAGAAGCAGAAGCTGCTGGACCTTAATGCTTATGGGATTGGAGTGACATCCATTCTACTGCAGTCTGTTGATTGGAGCATATCACAGACCCACCTAGTTTTAAGGGGGCAACAGAAAAGCGTGAATGCAGGGAGGCACAGTTTATCGGGGGCTACCAGTATAATCTCAACTGTTTATAGTGATGCTTTTTTTTAAATAAATTAATTTTATTTATTTATTTTTGGCTGTGTTGGGTCTTCCTTGCTGAGCACGGGCTTTCTCTAGTTGTGGCGAGCGGGGGCTACTCTTCGTTGCAGTGTGGGCTTCTCATTGCGGTGGCTTCTCTTGTTGCAAAGCACAGGCTCTAGGCGTGGGGGCTTCAGTAGTTGTGGCACACGGGCTCAGTAGTTGTGGCTTGCAGGCTCTAGAGAGCAGGCTCAGTAGTTGTGGCGCATGGGCTTAGCTGCTCTGCGGCATGTGGGATCTTCCCAGACCAGGGCTCGAACCTGTGTCCCCTGAATTGGCAGGTGGATTCTTAACCACTGCGCCACCATGGAAGTCCTATAGTGATGCTTTGACTGTACCAGCTACCATTGAGTCAAGGGCCTGAGACATGTAAGGGGTTGGTCTTTCTAAAAAACATTTTTTTAAAAAAGAAGAGAGAAAGTGAAAAGGTCTGACAAAGCACTAGTAGTGTTCTAGAAGGGATTGTATTGTCTTTTTTTCTGTAGGTATTTTGTGAAGACTGTCACCAGTGTGATTCAGTAGTGCCAGGAGGCAGGAGAGCAGATGCTTTCTCAGTACCCTTTGGAGTATTAGAGGTTTGCTCCTTGTTCATGTGTCAGAGCCCATTTTATCCTCATTGGAGACTGGCTGAAGGAGCCAGAAGAAGGTCAAAATACAGCATCAGCTTTTTTTTACTGTTCAACTAGATTAGAGAACATAGCAGTGCTATCTGTCTCCTTCCTCAAGCCTAGGCGTTGGCTTCTAGGCTGTGAGTTACTGACCTACAACTAGGCCAAGAATCTGACGGCAGAGGGCTGGCAGGGCCTGTCGCAAGTACGTTCTGAGTGTCATAAGGAGACAAGTAGCTCAAGCCCTCCCTCTCTTCTCCCACCACACTGGGGCTCAGGCTAGTTTGAGAGGCCAAGACACACAGAGTGGACACCTCTTGCTCTTAGTATGCCTACTGATAGCTTGATGACTCTACTTAGGGAGGTATAAGTGAGGGGGAGGGAGAAAGGGGTCGAAAGTATTCATTACAACATTTCTTTCTAGCGAAATGCCCAGGTGTGGAAGGGTAAGTGTTGCCTTCATAAAAGCCCTTTACTAAGGTAGAGCTTGATAGAGTTACTGTATTCTGCCTAAACTAGAGTCCCAGAGTACTACCAAGGACTCTGAAGGCGTCTCAGAATTTGTGAGCTCTGGTTCTGCTGATTCTGTTAAAGATTATTGCAGAATGTCATACAGTTAAGAACATTGGCTTTGGCGCTTGTGATGGTTAATTTTATGCGTCAACTTAACTGGGCCATGGGATGCCCAGATATTTAGTTAAACATTATTGTGAGTGTTTCTGTGAGGGTGTTTTTAGATGAGTTTAGCATTTAAATGAGTAGATTGAGGAAAGCAGATTGCTCTCCCTAATGTGGGTGGGCCTCATCCGATCAGTTGAAGGCCCAAATAGAACAAAAGTCTGACCCACTCCCGAATAAGAGGGAATTCCTCCTGCCTTACTGCTTTTGAGCTGGGACATTGTTTTTTTTTTTCTTGCCTTTGGGTTTGAACTGAAACACTGGCTCTTCCTTGGTCTTGAGTCTGCCAGCTTTCAGACTGGGACTTATACCATCAGTTCTCTGGGTTCTCAGGCCTTCGGACTCGAACTGGAACTATACCGCTGGCTCTCTAGGGTCTCCAACTTGCCAACTATAGACTTTGGGACTTGTCAGCCTCCACATGCACCAATTCCTTATAGTAAATCTCTGTCTGTCTTTCTGTCTCTGTCTCTCTCTCTCTATATGTCTATATATATCTCCTATTGGTTCTGTTTCTCTGAGTAGCCTTGACTAATACACTGTTAGATGTGAGACAGTACCTGCTCTATTAGATGTGTGATGTAGGAAAAGTTCCTTTGATTTTCTAAGCCCTCTTACAAGATCTATAAAAATGTGTTAATACTAGTGCCTGCGCACCTGATAGATGAGTATTAATACATGTAGTCTTGGTGGTGATGATGCTGTCTTCATAGATCAAGAATGTTAGATATCCTAACATTTCTCAGTTTAAAATCTTCAAATCTCTGAGATCCGGATCTGGCCAATTCTTTTTGTTTGGTTTTGAGTTTTTTTTTTGGCCGCGGCCTGTGGCTTATGGGATTTTAGTTCCCTGACCAGGGATTGAACCTGGGCCCTCAGCAGTGAAAGCGTGGAGTCCTAACCACTGGACCGCCAGGGAATTCCCCAGATCTGGCCAATTCTGATGCAGTCTTAGGAGATTACGTTATTTTTTTTGATATTTTGTCCATGCAGTGGGTTACTTTCCCAATTGTTTTGTTTGGCTTCAAAATAAGTTTTCATTTACTGAGCTTGGAAATAGTAAATAATCTGAGTCATTTATGGTTGGATGTGGAATGCACAGCTCTCCATTTGGCTAGAAGATCTGTGTCACTTCACTAGAGCCCTCTTAGCTGGCATTCTTAACCAGCAGGAATATAGCCAGCTGCCTGGAGGAATGAAGGAGCCTTGGCTCAACCAAGTTGCTGTCATGGAGTCCTTGCACCAGAATTTATGCACTTTTTTCAGGAGATTCCCACTTTCTGAGCCCGTCTGTTCTTATGACAGATACACTTCTGGAGGAATGATGGCAAATTGACTCAGACCCACCTAGGTCCACTTCTTTATTTTATTTAACAGATCTTATCTCTCCCTCACAAGCTCCTGCCCCACTGACCAGCAAGGGGAAATTAGTTAGTGGGGAGACTCTGAACCTCCCAGCTAGTATCTCAAGCTCTTCCAGTTTAGGTAGTCTTTTGGGGCAACTCGGTTTGTGTTCAGATGCCGATTCTATCCACCCCATATGCTTCTCTCCACATGGTGTGTGTGGTGGAGGCAAGCACTTGCGTCACCTCTGGGACCTCAGATCCCCAGATGCAAGGCCTTATTTTCCCCCACTATTTCTTTGGATCTCTGGCAATGGCCCCTGGTCGCTGGGTGACCAGTTGATCTGTGGGGCTCAAGTCTGCAGTTGGTGAACTTATGTTCTGTTCTTTGGATCGAACAGAACTTGGTGCTCTGCCCCAACTCAGCATATATTCTCTTTCTGTGTGTGTGTGTGTGTGTGTGTGTGTGTGTATATGTAACTTGACCTAATCGAGGCTCTCACTGGCCCTGATAGTTTCCTGAACCCTCAAATTAATCTTAGGCTTGGGCAGTTTGACATGCAGCATTTGTCTACATGGTCACCCCACTCCACTCTGATAACCATCTGCTTAGGCAACTACAGCAGCAGTGGGACAGTTGGAACCTTCTGGATCCTTTCCAGACCCCATAGGAGCTGAGGGAGGCTCAGGAGTGCTGACAGGACCAGCACCTTTGAGTCACCAGTGTGGTGGTCTCTCCCACCCCTGAGTCTCAAATGGAGATCCAGACAAAACATCTCCCCTCTCCTCCTCCTCTCCTGTCCTTCCTCCTCTTCTATCATTGTGTGGAAGGAGGACTGCTCTAGAAATAGGTTGGCACACTAAATTTTAAGAAGTAAGAGGTGATAGTTTACAAGAGAGAGAAGAGACGAAACATTGGAAAGATAGACAGGAGAACCCAAGCATTTAGAGGAGGAACAATTCATTCCACCCACATCAATATTTCCTGGGGGCATCATTGTATATTACAAGGAAGAATCATAATATAGGATGACAATAATGGTAATGGTAACTCACAAAGGTCTCGTTATACTTAGCATTTTTACAGGAGGGCACATCAATCTAATGTGTTGCAAAGATTTTCATAGAAATGGTCTGATCTTAGTACTTAGTGGAATAAGAAGGAGACTATGTAATATAATGATTAAAAGTATGGATTTTGAAGTCAGATAGACCAGGTTCAAATCCCAAATGTACCCTGCTGTAACTATGTCCTTAGAGAGTTTTTTCATGAGTAAAATGATAAAGTCCATGACACTTCATTCAGTAAAGTAATACCACCTCACAAAGATTGTTGTAAAGGTTAAAAAAACCCCTACTTTGGTATATGATAAAGTACTTAGTACAGAGCCTGGCACAGAGTAAATTTCAGTGAATGGTACCCATTCTCATCAATACCTGGAATATCACCTATGTAGAATCCCTTAGTTCTTGATGATATGTGATGTTATGGTATTTGTATGGGTAGCCCCCAATTTACAAATCCAGAGATTGTGCTCTGGAATGTAATTTATAGATTACTTATTTATATCTTATTAATTGAAGAGAATCCAGAATATGCCCTTTTCCCGCCAACCAGAGCAGGGTACACATGCGGGTGCTAGGGATGGGGTAGGGAATGGGGAAGAATTTCTAAATGCTTGGGTTCTCTGGTATTAGAAGGAAATGTGTTTGTGACTGGAACTAGAATTCTTTCCTTCATTCACTCCAAGTCCTTGGATAAAGAGGGAATTCTTTTGTTTTCTCCCAAGGCATATTGTTTAATTAATTTGTTTGTTTGTTCAATTGAAGAATAGTTAATTTATAATATTGTGTTAGTTTTTGGTGTACAGCAAAGTGATTCAGTTATACATAAATATATAAATACAATTTTTCATATTCTTTTCCATTATAGTTTATTACAGGATAGTTGGAATATAGTTCCCTGTGCTATACAATAGGACCTTTTTTATGTACTTTATATAGAGTAGTTTGTACCTGTTAATCCCAAACTCCTAATTTATCCCTCCCTCCCATCTTTTCCCTTTGGTTCCCATAAGTTTGTTTTCTATGTCTACGAGTCTGTTTCGGTTTTGTAAATAAGTTCATTTGTATCATATTTGAGATTCGACGTACAAGTGATTTCATATGATATTTGTCTTTTTCTGTCTGACTTACTTCACTTAGTATGATAATCTCTAGGTCCATCCATGTTGCTGCAATGGCATTATTTCATTCCTTTTTTTGGTAACTGAGTAATATTCCTGTGTGTATGTGTGTGTGTGTGTGTGTGTGTGTGTGTACACCACATCTTCTTTATCCATTCGTCTGTCAGTGGACACTTAGGTTGCTTCCGTGTCTTGGCTATTGTAAATAGTGCTGCTGTGAACATTAAGGTGCATGTATATATCCAGAGAAAACTCTAATTCAAAAGAGGAAATTCTTAGCCCTTCTATCACATAGTGAGTAAGGAGTCTTGCTATTTGGAAGCTATAATTTCTTGCTTGGGTTAGCAATGAAAGGAAACTCTTTTGGAATTTTATTCTATGATGAGAAATCCCCTAAGTGGATGATCAATAGGCTGATGATTCTATTTCTACTGCACTTCCGGTTCTTTGTTTCCTTTCTAAAGTCAAAGAAAATGCTAGTGGACTTGGTTTTCCCAGATAAGGCTGTAATATGCACCCCAGGAACAGTGGCAATGCTTGAGGAACAATCACTACCTTTAAAAGATGACCAGAATACTTTTATGAGAAATTACAGTGATATCTGGAGCTTGAAATATATCCTGTTCTAATTTTTTTAGTAACTGAAAAATTTAAGCAATGTTAATCTTTTCTGATTAAATTCATTAAAAATTAAGAATATACTTATTTTTATCAAAGTAGTATATGTTCATGGTTAAAAATATCAAACTGAAAAGCTTATAAAGAAAAACAGTCATCCTATGCCTTGTCCTTTCACCCATCCTGCTCACCAGAGGCCACATTTTCTAATTTTAGCTGTTTCTTCTTATAGTTTCTGCCAGGTCTCTAAATAACATGCATTATAGCTATTTCCAGATTTATCAATTTTAGGTATTATCTGTTGACTTCTGTTAATTTATTTGAGCTTTTAGCTTACTTTATCTACTTCCTACTCCTCCTCCTAATATAATTATATTACTCCCTTATTGATTACCTTTGCAGCTTTAAGTGAAATATTTATACCTTTCTTTTTACTGTATCAGCTCTAGATACCATCTCATGATTGTTTTCTCTTCTCTCTCTAAGCTTATCATTTGTATTTTTGCAGTGTTAGAATTGATGTGGTTATTCAGATACTTATAGTTAAATATTCCATGCTTTGACGTTTTTATTTTTGACATCTTTATTAGAGTATAATTGCTTTACAATGTTGTGTTAGTTTCTGCTGTATAACAAAGTGAATCAGCTATACGTATACATATATCACCATATACCCTCCCTCTTGCATCTCCCTCCCACCCTCCCTATCCCACCCCTCCAGGTGGTCACAAAGCACTGAGCTGATCTCCCTGTGCTATGCGGCTGCTTCCCACTAGCTATCTGTTTTACATTTGGTAGTGTATATATGTCCATGCCACTCTCTTACTTCATCCCATCTTACCTTTCCCCCTCCCTGTGTCCTCAAATCCATTCTCTACATCTGCATCTTTATTCCTGTCCTGCCCCTAGGTTCTTCAGAACCATTTTTTTTTTTTTTAGGTTCCATATATGTGTTAGCATACGGTATTTGTTTTTCTCTTTCTGACTTACTTCACTCTGTATGACAGACTCTAGGTCCATCCACCTCATTACAAATAGCTCAGCTTCATTTCTTTTTATGGCTGAGTAATATTCCATTGTATATATGTGCCACATCTTCTTTATCCATTCATCTGTTGATGGACATTTAGGTTGCTGCCATGTCCTGGCTATTGTAAATAGAGCTGCAATGAACATTGTGGTACATGACACTTTTTGAATTATGGTTTTTCTCAGGGTATATGCCCAGTAGTGGGATTGCTGGGTCATATGGTAGTTCTATTTTTAGTTTTTTAAGGAACCTCCGTACTGCTCTCCATAGTGGCTGTATCAATTTACATTCCCACTAACAGTGCAAGAGTGTTCGCTTTTCTCCACACCCTCTCCAGCATTTATTATTTCTAGATTTTTTGATGGTGGCCATTCTGACTGATGTGAGATGATACCTCATTGCAGTTTTGATTTGCATTTCTCTAATGATTAGTGATCTTGAGCATTCTTTCATGTGTCTTTTGGCTATCTGTATATCTTCTTTGGAGAAATGTCCATTTAGGTCTTCTGAGCATTTTTGGATTGGGTTGTTTGTTGTTTTGATATTGAGCTGCATGAGCTGCTTGTAAATTTTGGAGATTAATCCTTTGTCAGTTGCTTCATTTGGAAATATTTTCTCCCATTCTGAGGGTTGTCTTTTTATCTTGTTTATAGTTTCTTTTGCTATGCAAAAGCTTTTAAGTTTTATCAGGTCCATTTGTTTATTTATTTATTTATTTTATTATTATTATTTTTTTGCTGTACGCGGGCCTCTCACTGTTGTGGCCTCTCCCGTTGCGGAGCACAGGCTCCGGATGCGCAGGCCCCGTGGCCATGGCTCACGGGCCTAGCCACTCCGCGGCATGCAGGATCTTCCTGGACCGGGACACGAACCTGCGTCCCCTGCATCGGCAAGCGGACTCTCAACCACTGCGCCACCAGGGAAGCCCCCTATTTTTGTTTATATTTCCATTTCTCTAGGAGGTGGGTCAAAAAGGATCTTGCTGTGATTTATGTCATAGAGTGTTCTGCCTATGTTTTCCTCTGAGTTTCATAGTGTCTGGCCTCACATTTAGGTCTTTAATCCATTTTGAGTTAATTTTTGTGTATGGTGTTAGGGAGTGTTCTACTTTCATTCTTTTACATGTAGCTGTCCAGTTTTCCCAGCACCACTTATTGAAGAGACTGTCTTTTCTCCATTGTATATTCATGCCTCCTTTATCAAAAATAAGGTGACACTATGTGTGTGGGCTTATCTCTGGGCTTTCTATCCTGTTCCATTGATCTATATTTCTGTTTTTGTATCAGTACCATACTGTCTTGATTACTGTAGCTTTGTAGTATAGTCTGAATTCAGGGAGCCTGATTCCTCCAGCTCCGTTTTTCTTTCTCAAGATTGCTTTGGCTATTCGGGGTCTTTTGTCTTTCCATACAAATTGTGAAATTTTTTGTTCTAGTTCTGTGAAAAATGACATTGGTAATTTGATAGGCATTGCATTGAATCTGTAGATTGCTTTGGGTAGTATAGTCATTTTCACAATGTTGATTCTTCCAGTCCAAGAACATGGTATATCTCTCCAGCAGTTTATATCATCTTTACTTTCTCTCATCAGTGTCTTACAGTTTTCTGCATACAGGTGTTTTGCCTCCTGAGGTAGGTTTATTCCTAGGTATTTTAATCTTTTTATTGCAATGGTAAATGGGACTGTTTCCTTAATTTCTCTTTCAGATTTTTCATCATTAGTGTATAGGAATGCAAGAGAATTCTGTGCATTAATTTTGTATCCTGCTACTTTACCAGATTCATTGATTAGCTCTAGTCGTTTTCTGGTAGCGTCTTTAGGATTCTCTATGTATAGTATTATGTCATCTGCAAACAGTGACAGCTTTACTTCTTTTTTTCCGATTTGTATTCCTTTTTTTTTTTTTTTTTTTTTTTGCGGTACGCGGGTCTCACTGCTGTGGCCTCTCCCGTTGTGGAGCACAGCCTCCGGACACGCAGGCTCAGCAGCCCTGGCTCACGGGCCCAGCCACTCCACAGCATGTGAGATCTTCCCAGACCGGAGCACGAACCCGTGTCCCCTGCATCGGCAGGCGGACTCTCAACCACTGCGCCACCAGGGAAGCCCTGTATTCCTTTTATTTCTTTTTCTTCTTTGATTGCTGTGGCTAAAACTTCCAAAACTATGTTGATTAATAGTGGTGAGAGTGGGCAGCCTTGTCTTGTTCCTGATCTTAGTGGAAATGCTTTCAGTTTTTCACCATTGAGAATGATGTTGGCTGTTGGTTTGTCATATATGACCTCTATTATGTTGAGGTAAGTTCCCTCTGTGCCTACTTTCTGCAGGGTTTTTATCATAAATGGGTGTTGAATTTTGTCAAAAGCTTTTTCTATGGAGATGATCATATGGTTTCTATTCTTCAATTTGTTAATATGGTGTATCACATTGATTGATGTGCGTATATTGAAGAATCCTTGCATTCCTGTAATAAACCCCACTTAATCATGGTGTATGATCCTTTTAATGTGCTGTCGGAATCTGTTTGCTAGTATTTTGTTGAGGATTTTTGCATCTATATTCATTAGTGGCAATGGCCTGTAGTTTTCTTTCTTTGTGACATCTTTGTCTGGTTTTGGTGTCAGGGTGATGCTGGCCTTGTGGAATGAGTTTGGGAGTGTTCCTCCCTCTGCTATATTTTGCAAGAGTTTGAGAAGGATAGGTGTTAGCTCTTCTCTAAATGTTTGATAGAATTTGCCTGTGAAGCCATCTAGTCCTGGGCTTTTGTTTGCTGGAAGATTTTTAATCACAGTTTTAATTTCAGTGCTTGTGATTGGTCTGTTTATATTTTCTATTTCTTCCTGGTTCAGTCTCAGAAGGTTGTGCTTTTCTAACAATTTCTCCATTTCTTCCATGTTGTCCATTTTATTGGTGTAGAGTTGCTTGTAGTAATCTCTTATGAACCTTTGTATTTCTGCAGTGTCAGTTGTTACTTCTCCTTTTTCATTTCTAATTTTATTGATTTGAGTCTTCTCCCTTTTTTTCTTGATGAGCCTGGCTAATGGTTTATCAATTTTGTTTACGTTCTCAAAGAACCACCTTTTAGTTTTATTGATCTTTGCTATTGTTTCCTTCATTTCTTTTTCATTTATTCCTGATCTGATCGTTATTATTTCTTTTCTTCTGCTAAGTTGGGGTTTCTTTGTTCTTCTTTCTCTAACTGCTTTAGGTGTGAGGTTAGGTTGTTTATTTGAGATGTTCTTGTTTCTGGAGGTAGGATTGTTTTGCTATAAATTTCCCTTTTAGAACTGCTTTTGCTGCATCCCATAGGTTATGGGTCGTTGTGTTTTCATTGTCATTTGTTTCTAGATATTTTTTGATTTCCTCTTTGATTTCTTCAGTGATCTCTTGGTTATTATGTAGTATCTTGGTTAACCTCCATGTATTTGTATTTTTTCCAGATTTTTTTCCTGTAATTGATATCTAGTCTCATAGCGTTGTGGTCGGAAAAGATACTTGATACAATGTCAATTTTCTTAATTTTACCAAGGCTTGATTTGTGACCCAAGATATGTTCTATCCTGGAGAATGTTCCATGAGCACTTGAGAAGAAAGTGTATTCTGTTGTTTTTGGATGCAATGTCCTATAAATATCAATTAAGTCCATGTTGTTTAATGTATCATTTAAAGCTTGTGTTTCCTTATTTACTTTCATTTTGGATGATCTGTCCATTTTGACTTGGTTGTAGAAATTCGAATTTAATAATGTGTTTACATGACAGTGATGTGATATAGTATGATTTGGTTTCCCTTCCTGCACAGCTTTTGTTTTCTTTGATGTTTCTAGTTTTCTTTTCTGCCCCCCAAATTATATATGTTTACTAAACTTTGTTTTAAAATTTTAACATGCCTCAGTATCTTTTTTAAAAAAATTTTTTATTCATTCATTTATTTATTTATTTTTGACTGCATTGGGTCTTCATTGCCACGCGTGGGCTTTCTCTAGTCGCGGCGAGTGGGGGCTACTCTTCATTGTGGTGCACGGGCTTCTCATTGTGGTGGCTTCTCTTGTTGTGGAGCATGGGCTCTAGGTGTGTGGCTTCAGTAGTTGTGGCACGTGGGCTTAGTAGTTGTGATTCGTGGGCTCTAGAGTGCAGGCTCAGTAGTTGTGGCGCATGGGCTTAATTGCTCTGCAGCATGTGGGTTCTTCCCAGACCAGGGCTTGAACCCGTGTCCCCTGTATTGGCAGCCAGATTCTTAGCTGCTGCGCCACGAGGGAAGTCTGCCTAAACTTTTTATGTTATTCCAGATTATCAGGAATATCATTAACTCCTGACCTCCTTTATCTCTAAATAACTTCTCTTCTGGAACTTCTGTTCTCTGAAGCAATCCATATTGAATGTTTTCTATTAGCTTCCTTTCCTGCTTTCTATATTTGGAGCCACATTTTTTTCCTAGTTCCCATGTTGTCTTCTTTCATGTATTACTCCCTCATTTTGCTGATAAACATCCTCAAGTAACTTCCTAAGAAAGAATATATGGGAAATAAATTTCCCAGATCTTACCTGAAGATCATATCTGAAAATATTGTTATTCTACCCTCAGATTTGATCATTTAATTAAAAAAAAAAGTCTTCTGTCCTATTCTTGTGTTGTTCTTTCTGCTCTTCTTATTAGGATGCATGCTGTTTTTCTTGATTGATCTTCTGTGTCTTATTTTTTTATGTCTCTTTCTGTACTGTACTCTGTGAGACTTTATTTTGTCTTCTAACATTTATGTTGAATTTTTAATTGTTACTTTGAATTTACAGGAGCTCTTATTTACTTGTTCATTTGTTCTCCTATGGGTCTTCCCCACCCCCACCCCCACCCAGCATCTTGTTTTTGTTTTATGGGTATATTGTCACTTGAGTCTTTCTGAGAATACTAATTAGTTTTTTTTCTTTTTTTAAGTTCTTCTTAAGAACTTAAGAGAGAGAGTTAAACTGACTAGACTTCATATGAACTCAGGGATAATTCAGTGAATTTTGTACTTCTTTTAAGGCTTAGTTACTCAGTTCAAGAAACGTGAGTTTTTTCAGAGAGAGAAGACCAGCATGAAGGGTTAGCTTGTCTCCAGAATAAAGTCAGAGCTCCCTGATATTCAAGACCCTTTGCAGTCCAGTCTGCAGGCTCACCTCCTGCTCATTCGTCTTCCTGGCTGCCCTGTGTGTACACCAGTCTGCTCTGTGTCCTGTGCTGCCCGACCTTTGCTCATGCTGGGTCCTCTGCCTGAAATTTTCTGTTCTTCCCACAGCCTCTTACATTTACCAGAGGCAGGCGTCGTATTTTCAGTTCTCTGTCTATTTTTGTGTCATCTGTGGCAGGTACATTTTAGGCATTGAAAATGTTTAAGTGAATTTTACTCATCCTTCCAGACGAGAGCAACTTCCACTGTGACCACTCAGAGACACAGTCCTTTACCTCCCTCGAACAGAGTTAAGTATTTCATGCCCTGTTTAGGTAGTTGTATGCAGGCCTGTTTGTTCTGGTGAGTTCCCGAAGGGCATGGGCCATACCTTGTCAAGCTGGATATCCCAACGTTTTGCATTGTGCTTGATATACAATGGGAACTTGAAGTATTTGTGCATATATAGGGAGAGGCAGAGGGAAGGACTGGCTGTGTATTTTTACTAAAGGCATATTTATAAGATTAGTAGGTTTGCAGATTCACTTCATGATGGTGCTGTTTTCTGTTCCTTTTCAGTATATCAAAGCATTCCCAAGAGTACATCAAGAGTAACTTACTGTATTACTCATCACAATAGATATGTACACAGATGCGTATCTTCAGCAAAGAGAAAGAAATTGCACAAATAAGTGATAGGCGCTCTCTAAATTTAGCCGGGGGTTAGAACTTTGAAGCTGTGCGTATTCATAAAATGAATCCCTCTAGTTGAAGTCCCTGCTCAGACTGACAGTAAGCGTAGCTTCCATTGCTAATAAATAAGTAAGTAAGCTCTTCTTTCATTTTAATTCTGCTACTTCTGACTGTGGAACCAATATTGTTGTTTTATCTGATGCTGAATCTCTGACCCTATGAGGCTCAGGTTGGCTGCAAGTGCCGTAGCCCATGAGGTCAGCAGTGCCCACGTCACCACACCCAGGGGTTCTCAGTGAGGAGTCTTACTTCCAGTACACAGCTGAGCTCTGACAACTTGGAGTAGAAGGAAATTTTGAGCAGGAAATGAAGGAGCCACGGCACCCACCTTAGATTGGGGAGCCAGGCGTAGGATCCCGGGTGGCCCTGAAGGCATCTGCAGGCTCGGTGAGGGATGCAGCCATGCTCTCCCAGCAGGAAGGCGTGGATGAGCACCCCACGACCTGGTGACCACCTGCTAGTTCCCTCTCGTGTCCACCGTCAGAGGCTCAGGTGCGTGGGGTCCATCTGGCTGAGGTCAGGTCTCTCTTGGCGGGGTGGGGAGCCACTGCTACAGGCCCTTTAGCTGTCAGCTTTCCTGGTGGCCGAAACCACCAAGCAGAGACATCACCTTTCACCAAGATTGCTCACACTGGAAGGGGCTGCAGCAGATTGTGAGGGCACAGTGAGGTAGGTACCATCCTTTTGGACCACCAGAAAGGAACAGATATCCAGGTACGCTGTATAGCTGGAGCACTGCTGAGAGTCTTCTCAAAGCTGGTGGCAGCTAAGCTGCCCACTCAAATCTAAGAGCCTTCGAATGTTTGCAAGTGTTAATAAACAAACCAAATGTCAGAAAAAAGAGTAGATTATGGTATTTAGCTATTCCTCCTGCCTCTCCTTCCTCTTTTCCTCACATAGATAGGAAAGGATGGTTACCCATATTGTGCATAAACTGTAAATGCTGTACTAGAACAAAATTAACCTCTCAATTAAATGAGGACATTACATGTCACCATAATTCCACTCCACATAGTGTATATATATAAACAAAACCCCCTCCGGTTTACAACAAAAGAAGGGTCTGTATGTGTGTCCTTTCATTCCTTTTTTTGGTCGGGTGGAGGTGTGGAAGGGGTGATTATTCTGTGGAGGGGAGAGAGCCAAGCCAAAATAATGATTATATTGAAGTTCTGGATGTTATTTGCTTAAGGTCTTGAAAAGAGAAGAGGGACACTTGATTTCCTGAGCACAAAAGGTATCGAAGACTTCTGATCTTTAAAAATGTGGAAAGTGGTGAGAACACGCTAAATAGCCCAACATATCTGGCTTACTTAATCCCCGCATCACAAGTGAATGGTGGGCCGCTGCTCCATGAAAGAGCTCTGCAATGTGCTTTCTGCGGCTCCATGATTTCAAAATCAGTAAGAAAGTTTTTGTCATTGCCAGCATCTTGATCAGGTTCTATAGAGCCCTAGCATTAGGAAGGTCTAAGTCACTTCTTTATGGAGAGGAAGGCTCTCTGGTGTGTGTATTCCAGGAGGCAACCTGCTGTCCCCTTGCCTTTCTAAGAAGGCCTTCTCCTCCAAGGATCAGCAAATATTAATCAGGGTGCATAAGGCCAGTTTGTAGCTTCTGCCCAAAAGACTGACAGGGCCAAGATGCTGGATGGAGCCCAGAAGAAATTACTTTTGGATTCTCTCTGGCTCCACATTACCAGCATAATCTCACGGAGATGAAAAATTAGGACTTGAGTATGTCTTACGGAAATCACTGGATTTCTGCCGAAAACGTTGGTTGGTTGGTGAAGCATGCTTCCTTTGGAGTACAGAAACCTCAGCATTTGCATTCCAAATATTCAGTTCTAAAGCTCTGTTCTTCTGTATTCCTCAGAGGGCCATTTTGGAGGGAAACAAAAATACCTGGATTGGTTATTATTTATGTCCTCATTGATTCTCAACTAATGTCTTGCCTCATATGCCCTTTTCTTTTCTCCTTCCCCTTCTTCTTCTTCTGTTTTGTTTTTTTTTTAACAGATACTAATTTTGTGTTGGGGAATGCCCAGATAGTGGACTGGCCTATCGTGTACAGCAATGATGGATTTTGCAAGCTGTCTGGCTATCACAGGGCGGAAGTGATGCAAAAAAGCAGTACCTGCAGGTATTTATGTTTGGGGTTCTGTTCAACACTCTATCATGGTATCTTTTTGGAAAAAGAAACTGGCTTACTCAGCTTGGGAATTTCCTTTCATGCAGCGTTCATTCAGGAATATTTATTGCACGATCATCTCTAGTTCACACACTGTACTGGGAAAATCAAAGAAGATCTAAAACATAGTCCCTACAGCTAATGAATTTACAATCAGTGACATGGGAGAAAACCTAGAAAAACTCAGGAAAATCATTTTATCATTAAAATGTGAACTCAAAATTTTATGAGGGTTTAGATGGAAATTATGTGAAAGAAGATTAAGTGAAATCAAATGAAATGGATGATTTTAGATGATTAAATTAATTTTAAAACACGTATGGCCGTTTTTTAAGAATAAACAGCATGTTGGAGACAAGGGCCTTGTTCATAGGGCTTTTCATCAGAAAACGAGAAGAGAACCATGTCTTGCTGCCTTGTTGCTGTCACATCTCTCTCTGATCACTGACTCAAAGGCAGAAGCAAAGGGTGCTGTGAAGCTTGTGCATTTGACAGGGTTCCTAACCAAGCAGCGCCCTTGGGCCGTGGCACTAGAAAAGCTCTTTTAGAGCATCTTCAAGGTGTCCTGCGGAGCGTGTGACCCGGACCCTGTGCTGCCCCAACAAGGTCTTGGCTCCACAGCCTTTGGCGCCTCTCACTCCTCGCCTTCCTCAGAGTCTTCTGTCTTCAGTGGTGTTCGCATGCAGTGGAATCATCTTCCTAAACCTGCTACACCCAAAAGTGAACTCATCTCCAAAGGGTGGAAAAACCCATCTGACCCAGTCATAGTCTTTGGTTCTCAGAAGTTGCATTTTCTTGATATTAAATCAGCCAAGTAACTCATTTGGTGAAAAGTATTAAATGTTTTGAAAATATTATCATTTTCTTAAATTTTAGGTTTTTGGGACTGGGAAATGGAAAATTGAAGATTCCCTCAAAGGAGAGGGGTGGGATACGGAGGGTGGGAGGGAGACGCAAGAGGGAGGAGATATGGGGATATACGTATATGTAGAGCTGATTCACTTTGTTATACAGCAGAAACTAACACACCATTGTAAAGCAATTATACTCTAATAAAGGTGTTAAAAAAAAAGATTCCCTCAACGGTTTAAAAATGATGACTCAAGTATTACGATAGAATTCTCTTATATTCTCGGTGTGCTGTTATCCTCTTAAGTATCTGTGTATGTGCATCTGTGTCTCCATCTGTACGTGCACGTACACAGTCAGAACACACTGGGAGAGTGAGCTTCGCTTTTTCGTGTGACTTGAGCAGCCTTTCCTTACCTTTCTTGCTTCTTATTGGCTATAGTCAGACACTTTAAGAAAATCAGATAAGAGAACTGGATAATTTAGCCAACTTTCTTTTACGCGCAGCTCTAAGAAACTTATTTAATTCCCTGAAGCTGTCCCTTCTCTAGAAGGAAAGTAAACGTGCCTTTGTGTTAGCCACATCCCTAATTGCTCAGGAGCCTTTTGGCTTATTTCTTGCATTGCAGGCATCTGAAATCTAATGTCCAGACAAAGGAAATGTACACCTACCACTAAACTACAACTTGAAAAAGTACATAAGAGTAAGGAAAGTTGGGCATAATTATGGTACTTCATTTATTTGAAGACTCCACTTTGCAGGGATTGGTTTTACCTTGTGAAGGAAATTGCCAGCCTATACAACCATCACATAAGTCACTTATCTAGCAAATCCATTCAGAAAGGGAAAGTGGGAGGAAGCTAAAAAGGCCTTAGAGCAAAACCAGCTAAGTAAAATGGTTATAGAGCTTAAGTTTTTACCTCCTGGGAGAAAGAAATCCTCTTGTTCTCAGGCATGGCTAATTTAGTCTTGATCTATCCTTCTTTTTAAAGGTAATTCACCCAGCTCAATTATCTGTTTTCCTGGTTTATAGATGAAGAACACAGCCCCAAAGCAGAGTACTACATGAGATGGGCTCACGGGGAACCACAGATAATAGCATCTCTCAGTGGGCTGGGAAGGGACGTGATAACAAAAGTGACACAGAATTCATAAAGTCAATAGCTAGGGCACTTTTCTTGCAGGGTGCTGGAAAGTGGAAGCTCACAGTAAGCCCACGGCTGTTCCAGTATCAAGCTAAACATGGCGCTTGACTTGGTTCAGGAATTGTGCTTGATAACTTCTGAGGTTCTTGTTAGTTCTGAAATTCTGTGATTCTATGATTCAAGTCATCAAGAAAAAGCTAAATTGCACAGTTAGGTATGCGCAATTTTAGAAGATGGGTTGTGTATTGTTTGGGAACCCACGCCGCTGCTTCTATACATTACATAAGCCTTGAGGGCTGAGCATGGCTGTCCTTCCTTGTTGGTGTCGTCTGAAGGCCTGGGGTGGGCACGGGACATGCTTGGGCGGGTCCATGGGCAGCCTTTGTTGGAGGACTGGCTTTTCCAGCCCCATTGAGGGATGGTTTCTCTCCTCTCACGTTTTGTTAGTGTCGCTCAGCCTAGTTGTTGGGAATGTTATCCCATTCCTAGAGGGAAAAACCTTGGTCTTCAGACCATATTCAGTGTGCGGACCCAAGAAAATGGACAGTCCCGGCAGTTTTCCTTCCTCTGCTGAGAACCAGTATTAGTAGGCAGAAGCTTCTACCATCCAGAGGTTTTCTCTAATTTTTTTTCAGGATGCTTATTTACCCTGTTAGTTTACTTTTCTCCAAATTGTGAGGAGTGTGGAGAAGTATTAGAAAGAATTTGTAGAATTTTATCATCTGGATTTATTCAACCCAGAGCTCTTTTTTCTTTTTTAGTGGTGGGGTAGGAAAAAGAGCTGCACAGACAGTGGCTGAATCTTCTGTTTGCTGAATCTTCTTTTCTTTCCTTAGCTACAGTATGTCTTGATGTTTAGAGCATCAAATTGCGCCCTTTTTCTTGTTTGGTGACTTTTTTTTCCCCTATTCTTTTGTTTAATTTGTTAGGAATTAGAAGAGGAAAAATCTGTGGTCCAGATTTATTCTGCCATCCTTCTCAGGACGTCTCTCAGAGTTGTATTTCTAAAATGCAGATCTCGTTATGTAACTCTTTTGCCTGAAACCCTGCAGGGGCTCTCCCTGCATTGCTTTCGGGATAAAGTTTAAATGACTTCACCTGACCTGTAATGCCATGATCTCCTCCATGATCTGGCCCTTGCTTACCTCTCCATATTACCTGTTGCTAATTCTCCCCTTACTGTCTACATTCCAGACATATGGAACTGAACCGTATTCAGGTTCCAGAATTAACCTTCCTCTCACCTCTGTGCCTTTGCACATGCTTGTCTTTTGCCTAGAATGTTCGTTTCCCTCCTTTTCTCAGCAGATTTCCACCTGCTCTTTAGATCTCTTTTGTTCTTGCCTCTGGGAAGCCTTTTCTGACCACTCAGACAGTGCTCTGTGCCGATTCTTAGTGTTGTAATTCCTCATGTGTTGGTCATACTATATTCTCTAATCTACTGTTTTCTGATCTACTGTTTTCTAGTGTATCTCATTCGACTGTCAGTTTTGGGGGGACAGGGATGGAGTCTTGATTCCAGCTCAATCAGTAAATCGTTTTTGATTGAACAAATGTTTTCATTGTGTGTGTGTGTGTGTGTGTGTGTGTGTGTTCCACAGTGCATAGCACAGTGCTGGGTATAGAGCAGGTAAAAACAGATGCTTGTAGAATAATAAATACTTGTTCATCTAACTTGGGCTGTTTGGTTGCTTTGCAGTTTTATGTACGGGGAGCTGACTGATAAAGACACCATTGAAAAGGTGCGGCAGACATTTGAGAACTATGAGATGAATTCCTTTGAAATTTTGATGTACAAGAAGAACAGTGAGTATTCAGACCATTCTGAACCATACCTTGATGTGCTTGGAAGAGTAAAATATCTCCTCTTTCTCTGTTGCTGTCTTAGGTTTTCTTTTCTCCCATCAGCTAAATGTTGTTCCTTGAAGCCAGTGTGTATGTTGGGGTAAATGGTATGGATTGATGAGTTACAGTTCTTCACATGAGCATTTGTACTTGTCACTAACCAATTAAGACTTCGTGATCTCTTTTCTGCCCAGAGTTAGTGTTTTTCCTATTGGTTTCCTTATGTTGAGTTGTTGGCCTAAGGCACTTGTAGACTTTAAGGCTTCTTAGGTGGGGAGGGAGGAGGTGGGTTAGAATCTCTGTCCAGTTCACATTTGTATCTATCTCCCTATAGCACTTAGCACAGCGGGTAACACCAGTAGATGCCCAATTAAGAGTTTCTAAATAAAATTTTGTTTCCCTGGAGACCCCAGTTTTCTGTCAGAGACAGTATTAATCAAATTAATACTGTAATCACTGTTAGTCAAAATGTATTGTTAATTGGTATTTGTTTTGTGTATAATAACTTCCACAAGTATATTAAAGAAGAATCTAGGTCAATAGCTATACACAAGTATAGAACTTGCTTTCTCTTAGCAGTTTCCTGTTGAATGGAGATTAATTGTATTGGAAGTATGGAAAGTGGGCTGTATGGAAACATAGCCGTAGCAGGGCTGCAGAGGTGTTGAAGAGTGCTTTGTTTTTTAAATTTAATTTAATTTTAATTATTTTTTAATTTTTGGCTGTGTTGGGTCTTCGTTGCTGTGCGCGGGCTTTTCTCTAGTTGCATCGAGTGGGGGCTACTCTTTGTTGCGGTGCAAGGGCTTCTCTGGTTTCTCTTGTTGCAGAGCATGGGCTCTAGGCATGCAGGCTTCAGTAGCTGTGGCACGTGGGTTTCAGCAGTAGTGGCTCACGGGCTCTAGAGCGCAGGCTCAGTAGTTATGGCACACAGGCTTAGTTGCTCCATGGCATGTGGGATCTTCCTGGACCAGGGCTCGAACCCATGTCCCTTGCATTGGCAGGCAGATTCTTATCCACTGTGCCACCAGGGAAGACCGAGTGCTTGGTTTTTCAAAACACTATTTGGTTGTAAGAAATCCTGTTCTTTACATGTAGGATTGAACTAAGTAGGTCATTGGTTCACTAGAACATTTCCAGAATGGCCCAGGTGGCACGTTAGGATAAGTGTTTATTTTGGTGGCATTCAGGATGATATGTTTTGCTCTGGAAAGCAGTGGGCACATCTGGAAGGAGCTGGGACTTTTTTTCAGTCTGGAGTGTTGGTGCAGGCAACCGAGAGGACTCTTTGCTTGGTGGCCAGTGCAGACGCTGAGCTGAGAGATTAGCTTTGGGCATCAGCAACTCTGAGAGGGTTGGTCCTGCACTTTCACACTAGAGTTGCTGCCTTGTACCATTTCACCTCCTCAGCCAGTAGGTCTAGTTCCTACCTCGAGACCTACCCTAGTTCCTACCCTGAGACATTTTGCCAAATAGGCCTGAGAGGAATGAGGTGAAAGACTGTGACTTGCTCCGTGCCAGCCCTTCCTCTACGGGAGACATAACTCAAAGCAACAGCTGTTCCCAGGAGCACGCCAGCAGTGCCTTTGCATGGGAGGGGAGGGGTCTGCCCGTGAGCCCAGAGCTAAGGGAGTGAGTTAAACGTTTCCCACACTGGTAGCTTTGTGTCCTGAACAGTGTGGATTTCCCCACATCACAGACTACTAATCAGGTAGGCGCATCACAAAGATAATGCCTTGCGTTTATACTTTGCTTCAGAGTTTTCAAGCTTCATTAGACTATGCATTTAACTTGCTCAGAGTCAACTCTACACGGTGGGCATAAAAGGAAGAGAGAGGGAAACATAATTAAAACTGAATTAGTGATTCCACTTGCTATTCTCTTCAGTGGGCATGTACCCCAGAGTGAGTATGAGATGGCAGGGGGGAATCTACTGTTCCCTCAGCTGCCTCGGCGGCTGAAGGCCTCGTATTGTGAGTATCTCATCGCACTGAGGGTGATTCTGGTACTTCCGGTTCTGTACGTTAGGTAGACGTGGCCTAGGCATGGAAGCCAGTCAGTTCAACTGATGTTTTTACCAAAGAATCAGCATCTCTTCCCTCCCTGGAGGTTGTGGTGGGCTTATTGAGAGAGACGCATGCCAGTCTCCAGAGAGGCATGTCAGCCTGGGCATGGACTCTACTTCATGGGTGATGTGAAGGCATTCTCAAGAGCAATTGTGGTCATATGCAACTTCTACCCTACCCTTTGATTTTAGAAAATACACTCTGTGGAAGGTATGACGCCACTCTATTTAAAAATGTTGAGAGAGCCCTGTGAGGTAGTCATGGCTGACGTTACGTATCTCCATTGTATAACAAGGTAAATTCCTCACCCGAGGTCATGCAGAGCCAGGACCTGATTTCCAGTGCTTGCTCCGTGGCTGTTCTTTCCAGACGGGGTTGGTTTTAGTCGGGGCACAAGGCAGGGCCACCACATATGGTGGTGCAGGCTCTACCCTGCATGGGGGCAACCAGAAACCAGTTTGCTTGCTAGGTCCTCAGTGCACCCTGGCCTAGAACTGCATCTGTGCTGAGGGAGGAACTTCTCTTTCTAATTTACACAAGGATGTCCAGTGGGCTGGCAGGGGTTTCGTCCAAGGCTAAGCCTGTACATAAAACATGAAGCAGACATGGATGCAGATGGTGTTGGTTTCTTCCTAGGAACCTGTTCACTGTCCCCAACTCCTCCAAATCTACCCTCACCTGAGGAAGAATTTAGAAACTTCAAATTATTTTTTAAGCCTGGGTATTTTACAGTTGCACCAAATTCTATGTTTTTGTTAATGACTTTTTACTGACCAACTACAGGCATACCTCAGAGATATTGTAGGTTCGGTTCCACAAAGTTTTTGGTTTTCCAGTGCATGTAAAAGTTGTTATAGTGGTATACTGTAAACATAACTGTCTATTAAGTGTGCAGTAGCATTATGTCTATAAAAAAACAATGTGTATGCCTTAATTAATTTTTTGCTAATCATCATATGAGCCTTCAGTGACTTGTAATCTTTTTGCTGTAGAGGGTTTGAAATATTGTGAGAATTACCAAAATGTGACACAGAGACATGAAGAGAACAAATGCTGTTGGAAAAATGGTGCCAATAGACTTGCTCAATGCAGGGCTGCTACAGACCTTCAACTTGTTAAAAAATAAATGTGGTGTCTGTGAAGCGCAATAAAGCGAGGTCTGGCTATACTCTGTCAGACACTAGACTTGCTCCTAGGAACGCGGTTACGAAAAGACAGACCCAGCCTCTGCTTCCACAGTGTTTGCAGGGGTCGGGGGCCACATCACAGTATAGAGCTGTAAGTGTTTTGATGGTGACATCACATGGGGGGTGTCCCTTCACCCTAACTTAGGAGGTCAGGGAAGGAAGTCTTCCTAGCAGGCAGGAAATTCATGCAGAAACTGAAGGATAGTGGGGAGTTAGGCAGAGAGAAGGGCAAAGAGTATCCCAGGCTGATGAAGGGCACGTGGAGAGGGCAATAGGGGAGAGCAGCACTGACATTTGAAGAAACGCAAAGCAGGACTCCTCAGACTTTGACAGTCTATATAACATCACCTGCAAATCAAAAAAAGTATATACTTGTATTCGGTAAGTCTGCAGAAGAGCCCAAGATTCTGCTCCAGGTGATTTTAATGCCGCTGGTCCACGAATCACTCTCTGAGTAGCAAGGACAGAAAGCAGCTGCAGTGAAGGCTGACTTCCACGCCTACAGGATGTGTCCCTACCCGGCTGGATCCCCTGCACCCAGCACAGTGCCTGACCCAGAAGGTGTTCCACCTGAACTCATGGAGTAATTAAATAAATCTGTAAATGCATGGGCCACCAGTGTAGCTGGAGAGGTTGAGAAGGGCCGATCGTGCAGCCCCGTTAAAGAGTTTAGAATTTGTCTTAAGAGCAGAGGTGGTGGGGACAGAGGGTGGCGTGAGAGGCGTTGAGCGGTTTTAAGCAGGGTTAAGTGTGTAATAGTAAGATTTTCATTTCAGAAAGATGACTCCGTTAGAGAGTGGAGATGGAATGCATCGTAGGAGACCAGAGGTGGGAGACCCGTTAGGAATCACCGTGGCGGCAAGATGATTGTGGCCTGCTGGGGGAGCGGTGGGGAAGACGCAGCTGAGAAGGAGAGGTGTCCGGGGAAATGGGAGGAGGCTGAGCCTAGGGACTTGCCAGTGGAGCCCACTGACTGGCAAGTGTCTAGCACACAGCCCAGCCCAGAGGAGGCGCTCGGCCCATGTTTGCTGAGTGACTTTGAAAGGAACTTGACAGTTACCAAGAAACAGATGAGTGACCCAAGAGTATGTGATTCACAGTGAGGGCTTCGGAGCCAAGGAGCAAGCCTTGTGGGGCTGAACTGACCGGCTGGCCCGGGAGGAGCAGACTGAACAGAGATGGATGGGAGGAGAGAGAGGAGGAGGCAGGTTTGCTGCTACTTTCACAATTTGTAGTTAGATTGAAACTTTCAGCATTTTAAAGCAGTATGGAGTCCCGTGGGGGAAATGTCACCCCATTTGAGATTTTAAAATGTGAAATGTCATCATTTAAAGGAAAGTTTTTTTCTTTTTTCTCTGATTTTTAAATGAATGCATTTTTACTATGGAGAACACGTATGAAGGCTTAAAGAAGAAAATCAATCACCCTAAAGACTCAAAGACTTGGAGAAATACTACCATCCTATTAACATTTTGGTGTTTTGTCTTGCACATGTTACATAGTTGAGACTTTGACATGTATGCAATTTGAAATTGTACATTTATTTAATTTTTTTATCATAAAAATATCCTTCTCATTAAAATTCCCCATAAATATAATTTAGAAGGAATTTTATTAACATTTCCTTTATTGTTGGATATTTATGAGGCTCTAAATTTTCTTGATTAAATATAATGTTGAGGTGAAGATCTTCATGCAAAGATATTAGTGGACATTCTGAAATATTTCCTAGAAGTTGAAAATTACTGTGTTAAAGAATGTGAACCAAGGTTCCTGAGACATTTTGCCAAATTGTGTTCCAGAATTGAATGCATTTCCAAGTTCACTTGCAGACTGTGAGCGTCTGACTCATTGAATTGCTCTAGCACCGAACAGATTGCCTATAATTACATTTTTTTGTTTAATGAGTATTTTTAATGCTAGTGAGAGTGAAGTATTTTTCCTATTTAATATCCATTTAAAATTACTTTTTTATGTTAATTGTTCAGATTCTTTGCCCATATGTTCTATTTAATTCTTGTGATTTTCTTTATAAACTCTTAATAAATTGTTTTGATTCTCCCCCCTCCCATTCTTTAGTATTTACAAGGATAACTTTGTAGAAAGGATCCGCTAGTGATAGGCATTCGTGTTTATTTTACCTTTTGGGGAGTTGGAAGTAATTAGCAGAAGGCTTCATGGTGTGTTTTGGAATGAGTGTGTGTAATACTATTACCTATCTTGGAGACTGGCTTATTTGAAATGTTTCTTTCTATCTATTGGCCAGTCTGACCAGTAAACCTGGGCATTTTGGAATTGCTATATATTTTGTATTGTGACTTAACTCATTCTCAGTATGCTGGATCATTTTCTCATATCAATGACAGTCATCATTCATGAACTCATTCAGCAAATATTTAGGTGGCCACTTTTGGGCTGGCCAATTAGTTTTTCCATTTTTCGAACAAGAAAGTTAAGAAGTATCAGCCCTTAGTGAAATCAGTTCACCCTCTGGATAACACCCCCCAGCATCTGACTGACTCCACAATTCATGGTGTGGCTGGGGACCCTGGTTTGGGAGCTGTGGATCAGCTTCTCCAGCAGAGAAGCCCAGGGAAAGGCAGCTTAGAGCAAGAGAAGCTGCCGGCTAAGTCCTTATTGATTACCTACTGCAGGCCTGTGGGTTTGAGCCAAAGAGATCCACATATAAGAAACCGACTCTGCCTTTGAGGAGGTGACAATCTGTTGTGAAGACAAATCTAATAGGAAACAGTCGTCTTTTGCCTATTTTACCAATAGATTGTCTTTTACTTTTTCAGTACTAGAAGCTGCTTATATGTGAGAGATATTGATCCAAATCGCACACATAGTGAAAACATTTTGCCTATTAAAATTTTTCTCTTTCTGTCTCGGGAAACTGCAAATAAAAGGAAAACAGGACAAACTGGAAAAAAAAAAAATTGAAATGCTCTTTTTACATATGCTAAGTTCTCACACATTTCATGGGTTTGTGTCTCTACTCTTTTTCCTTGTGTAACTTATTAGCTACATGAGTTTGGTTAAAATGCTTTCCCACTTGGGTTGTCCATATTTAAGTTGGGGATAATGTCACAGTAGCAATTCCCCTTCACAGAGTTGTTGTGAAAGGTAAACCGTGATGTGTCAGGGTTTGGCCCCGCTGGAAGCACTCAGTAAATGATACTATTGTCTTCATTATTGCTTGTTTTAGGGTCATTGCCAATGGCTCCTAGTTACTATAGTAGGTAGTCCCTGTCATACGTTTTCTCTTCAAAAATTTCTTGGCTGTTCTTCTACCTTTACTTTTCTATTTGAATTGAATGTCAATTCATCAAGCTCTGAGAAAAACAAATGAAAAAAGGAACAATTGAGATTCTGATTGAAATTGCATTCAATTTATATATTAAAAAGGGAGGTTTGACATCTTACAGAATTGATTCTTTTAATCTACAAACAGTGTAACTCTCTCCATTTATTGAGGTTTTGTTTTTCGCCCTTCAGTCAAATTTAAATTACATGGAGGCTTAAGCATTGAATTTTCTACCTTTTCCCTTGTTATGGTTGAGACTGGCCCTTTTCCTTATGAACAGGTGGAGGCAGCTTTGGAGTTTCATTAAACACCTTAAGATACGTTCTCTTTTAAAGTCATACGAATACCTCTTTGAGGTGAGACTGAACATTTTAACCTTATAGGTAAAGAATTTAAAAGGAAGGAAGAATGGAAAGTAAGAGTTTTAAATATCTGTGTATCATCATACATTTTAACTTAGTGTAAAGTAGGTCTATTATTCCCATTTTACAAATAAGGAAACTGGTTCTGAGAGAAGTTAAAGTGGCGTGGCCAAGACATAAAATAAATGAAGAGATAGGGCTCAAACGCAGGGCTTGGGATTCTGAATCAGATGTTCTAATGGCCTGTGGTCACTACTTACCCCCTCATGCTCTCTCATCCTGTCTACACTTGTCATTTGTCTCAATAAAGTTGACTCAAATCCTATTGGTCTGTTTCCTGGGGCCGACTGCCATTCTCTAGTCTAGTTTCTGGACCCATCGGAATGGCCCAGCACATGCAACCCTTCTCAAGAGCCAATCACAGTGGCTTGGTCAATTCTGTTGCTGTCAAACGTGGCCTGGATGCCTGGCTCTAGAGAGTACCTGGGAGGAGGTCCAGGGAAGGAGACCAAAATTCTCTCATACACCTGAGCCTTGCTGTTTTGTTATCTGACTGTTGTGGTTGAGAAACCCTATAGCCAGGTTAGGTTGTCAGGTTCATTACTGCATAACCCAAGGGAGCTACGTAAGGGATGACCATCACAGAGTGACCAGAAGGAGGAGCCTGACCTGGAACTCCCCTTCTACTGGGCATCCTCATCCAGGAGAGAGCTGCAGCCTTTGCCATCAGTAGGATGTGTTTCTCCTGGATTTGTGTATTGATCTGCCTTTAATAGAAAATTTATCATGGACCCTTTGTTCTTTTTTGCAGAAACAGGGCATTAAGTACTTGCTTTTCTTGGTTTTTCCCAGAATTTTAACCTCTTCCTGATTTTGTGTGTGTGTGTGTGTGTGTGTGTGTGTGTGCATATTTGTGCATTCATTGTCTCTCTTTTATCCTGATGGAATGGATGCTGCTGCAGAATCTGGGCTGTAGGAGAGGTCCCCGGAGGCCAACTGCTTGGGCGTCTGCCCCCGGGCAGGTCTTTATTTGAATGGAGCCAAAGGGTTCCTGAATATCCCTGGGTGCATCCAGAGGGGTGTAAGGGAAATTGGGTGGGTGGGGCTCTGGGCTCTGAATGGTTCATGTTTGCTTGAAGGAACTGTTTCATGTACTGAGACTTTGAGTATTGTTTCATTAGTTAAAAACGCTTCGCTCTAAAAAAGCGAAAGGTTGAAATGACTGGTCTGTGCTATCTAAGAGGAACTCATAGTCTTTTTTGGAAGAATTTCAGAAATGAAAATTTAAACCCATTCTTCATTCCTAGATTGTTTGGGTGTGACAGTTTGGGAGAGAGGCAGGTCTGAGTAACTGTGAAGACACTGGAAGTAGGATTTATTTCTTTGGAGCTCAGCAAGCATTCCTAGAGCTTGTTGAGTTTCACCACTGCAGTCCAGTGCCTCCTGGTGTTGAGCATCGTAATGGCCTATGTGACGCCCCATGGGTAGCACTGCATTGGATGCCATTGGAATAGGGGTGCAGGACCATCAGACAGAGGAAGTAGATCAGTTCTCCTGCCCTTGGAGTGCATTATGAATTATTTACAGAAATAGTCTTCAACTGTTAAGCTTTGAGGGGGCCCAATACATAGCACTTTCTTTTCCTGCCTGTGGTCAGAAACAATTGGGAGAGATACAGGAATCATGAGAATGGAGGTTAAAATACCACCTTTATGACTCGTAAAGCAGATCCTGGAAACTGTAGTTTATATCTGTGGGCAGGTGAGTTTCTAAAAGTGAATCCTAGAATCAGACTTACCCACCCAACCCAGGTAACACCGGAGAACCTCCTCCTCCTACCAGCCATCCCCCCTGCCCTTTGACTTCTCCCCTAACATTTATAGAATGGGGAAGTAGAGCGGATTGCACACTAATCTCTAAGCAGAGGAGGAGAAGTGGCCAGGCTACACATGTCCAATTCTTGTCCCCCAAATTCCCAACCCAGGGAAAAAGTCCTGGAGTGTTACACTGAAAGATGTCCCTCCACGAGGAAACACCAGTAGGAGAAAAGAGGTTCCTACCCTCAACAAGCCCAAGTGATCAGCCGGCGAGGAACTCTTAAAGTAATACATACTGACTCTATGAATTTTTGGCACAAGAAACATATTTAGATATTGAAACGGAATGATAAGAGTAGCATGCATTTAGTCAGGGAACATTTCTGGAAGGAAGCAATGGGCACAGTGTGGTGGAGAGAGGCACATAGCTTTAAACAGATTGACCTGTTGAAATGGAGGAAAGTTCACGGGGAGCTTGAACTATGGTAAAATGAAAAAGGCCTCCCGATATGACAAATACAGTAGCTCTTATGATCTGGGAGATGTGGGTTAGTGTCATCAGTCCTAGTAGTCATAAAGATTAGGTGGCACAGTCCCAAATGGAACAAGTTCATAGATATCAGGCCCAGCTGGTACAACACAGGGGATGGCCCATAGGCCGGCAGCTGTGAAGGGGATGGGTCTGGGGATTGCAGCAAGACGAGGCTTCTGGTGTTAGACAACATGCGGGGCCTCTCTTCTGATTTATTACTAGTTTGGTGAATTTGGAGTGCTTTCTTGTTTACCCAGCTGAGAGAATATTGCTTAGTTTTCTTTAGAGCAAAAAGAAAAGATTTTTTTGTCCTCCTTTTGTCTTACCAGCTAGGATACAACTGAGAGCTGTGGGTACGTGGGCTCGATTGGTGTGATGCTTTCTTTTGAGTTTTTTGTTGCTTAATTGAAAGTGGTTTAAAACCCATTGCAGGTTCTGAGGAGGATACTGGGAGGAGTAGTAACACAGACCTTCCAAAAACAGTGGATAACTCAGAGACCATATTCTTTTTGATTTTGGAAAACTATGTGTGATTTTTTTTTTTTTTTTTTTGGCTGTGCCAGTCAGGTTGTGGGATCTTAGTTCCCTGACCAGGGATCAAACCCAGGGCCTCGGCAGTGAAAGTACAGAGTCCTAACTACTGGACCACCAGGGAATTCCCCTGATATTTGTAAGGTGGATTTTCCTTTCAAAACACATTTTTCTTAGGGTGACACTATCATGTATTTGTCTTCTAAGAGTACCCAGAAACCAGCAGCTAAAAAGGGAAGGGGAAGTGGATAGAGGTTTAAAATTAACTGGATGAATATATAGATAACCAAGATTTAAGGAGGATGTATTCCTATCTGATCCATTTGCTGCCTGTTTGACTGTACATTGTGGGGTTATTCATACTTACATATGAATAAGTGGTATAGTCAGATATATAATCTTGTAATTGTTAAGTAAAATTGGTTAATCCTAATGTTAATCAGAGATGTCTCTCTGTCCTTGTTGTATAGTATAGAGTTTGATGTGATTGCAGGCAGAGAGACCCAGGTGACCTTTTGGGGATCTATTTCCATCTCCAATATTCAGTGAGTTGTTTGCTTGCTATCTCCTAAAATAAAATATGTAAAACGCTGAGCACAGCACCTGGTACATAGGAAGCTTCTCTAATACTTAACAACATGGGGAAATATTTATTGTATTTTAATTTGAAAATGGTTATAAAATAGTATGTTAAGCATTATCCCGGTTATGCAAAATTCAACAAATAGTTATTAAGTTCTTATATGCCAGATGCTGTTTTAGGAACGGGGATACAAGAACAATATGGGGTGAACATACCATTGCTTTGTGCCCCATTTAATTTTGTATCACAGAAGAGACTGATAGATCTTGCTGTGATGTCCTCAATAGATAGAAAACATCTGTTTCTTTTCCTTCTTTTTTTTGTTTTTGGAAGCCAGAGACTGACTTTGTGCAGATATTTTTCCATAGATACCTGAGTGGGTGACCTCTGAGAAGTCAGTCAGATGAGCCCTGCCCACCTTCTCCTTCTGTGATTTAGGGCAGTGCTTTGGAAGGGCTCATTTATCCCCCAGTTTAGCTCAGGAGCAAGGATTGGAAGTTGAAACATTCATTGAGCTTCCTAAAGTACTAAGTAATCACAGCTGAAACCCACCTGGAAACTCCCTTTCTGGGGGAGCCTTTGCGAGGAGAATCATTGTGGTGATTCTTTTCCTTCCTCAGTGTGTCCTTATTTGCCATTGTATAGGACCTTTGGGATTTTTATTCTGGGGAGAGAGGTTTAGAAACATAGTTTCTAGCCCATGGTCCATTGAGCCAAATTGATGGATTCCCAAGCTGAATTTTGGCACTGGGAGCTTTTAGCAATGGAAATTTGAGTTTCATGGTCGGCCGGCCATGGCTGGCAATACCCAAACTGGCCCCTACTCTTTACTTGTTCACTACATGGTCTAAGGTAAGTCTTTAGGTCTCTGTACCTTCGATCAGGAGGGATTTTCAACCCATTTTCTAATCATTTTACAAGGGTTAAGAAATCTGCACTTACAAAATTATTTGAACAGGAGAAGACTCCCCACTGAGTAGTTACTATGAAAGTTTTTATTCCAGCAAGAGGACAAATTAATGTTGTAAAACCCAGTCCCTGAAGGAATGAAACGATTCTAAAAACGAACTAATATTTGTACCTATTCATTCCCAAGTCTTTACTTCCATAGCCCCTCAAATGAGAATACAAATTACTGACCAACCTTTTGGTATTTCTTTCAGGGACACCTGTGTGGTTCTTTGTGAAAATTGCTCCAATTCGAAATGAACAGGATAAAGTGGTTTTATTTCTTTGCACTTTCAGTGACATAACAGCTTTCAAACAGCCGATTGAGGATGATTCATGTAAAGGTTTGTAATTCTGATTTGTACAAATAATTTTATGCCTTTTTAATTTTTTTGCCTATAGTGTGACTCTCGTTACAGAGAATTTGAGGTTGCCAAGGCAATGTCTGCACAAGGATCAAGATTTAAACTTTAATTTGTGTTGGGGAAAGCATTGTATCGTTCTGGAATGTATTGAGGGAAAAGAAAGTGAGAAAAAAAAGCTTTGGTTAGGAAGGCATTTGAATCAGTTTCATACCTTTGTAGATTAACCCTTTCCAAGTAGACAGAAGAAGGTACCTGGGCACCTCTGGTATTGTCAGAATCTTTGCAGGTTTTCACATGACAGATGTCAGTCACCCAAATGTGACAGTTCATGGTCACATTCATCTTATTTCTGTATGAACTTCTTTAGATTTGACTGAGTTCTAGCATTTTAAGAGTGTTAAAGTAGATTTTAGTACATCTCTGCCTCTGTGGTTGGTTAAGTCTGTGACTGGTTAATTCATTGGAAACATGGCATTAATGAGGCCAGTAACATTCCCGTATGGGTCATTTAATCAGCTCTGGGACCACAGATATTAGCACTCACCTCAGCCATATCAAAGGCATGTATTGTTTAAATAACACTGGGGACCTAGGAGAGGAGATGGCTCAGAATTTCTAGAACAACTGTACTCCCGACGAGGTCCAGCTCATCCGGAAGCACAGAAGATGTCATTCCCAGGGGTTTGGGCTTAGGAGGTATCACAGCAGTCTTTTCCATCCCCCTGAAGGTAACCAAGCGGCCAGGAGCTCTTTCACGTTGCAGTGTTTCCTGGCTCTGCGGCCGATTTTCCGGCTCTACCAGAGGACGCTACTCCTTGCAGTTTTCTGAGACGCAGCAGAGAGATAAAAGTGGAGTTCATGGGAGAGTCAGACTGGGGCATGTTATCCTCGAGGTGACAAAATTGTGATTGTTAAATGGCAAGAAATAAAAAACATTCTGTGGCTGCTCCCTTGGGGGCTGTGTCCTCTGAGGATATTTAAAATCCTACCACATTGGATGCTAATATTTATAGAGTTCAGAGCCCAATGCTGTGTATACCGGTGCATCCTATTTCTTTTGTAAGCTATCTATAGCTCAGTAACTCAATCACAGCCTGCCTTTGGGGTTCAAGACCAGAGCAGGTGTAAATAAAGTCGCTTAACTTGTCTCACCCTCCGGCAGTCTCCTTTTGTCCTGCAGATTTGTGATTCCCTGAGTTCTAGTTTCTGACCTGAAGATTTCTCAGTGCAGTAGCTCTTACACAGCGCTAAGCTCACTCATGAGGAGTGTCGTCTTGCTACCATCTAGAAAGGCTGTTTACTTTTTTAACTGAGTAGACTCATAAATAGCATTTTACAGGTAATCTGATATTTTCACAGTTATTTTTGCAAGTTTTCTCTGAAAAAGGTGAACTAGGGGATGTAATTGAGTCAGAATGTTTTCTTATCATCACCACTGGAACATTTTCAGGTGACGTGAGGGATTGTTTAGTAGGAAAGGCAGAGTTAACCGAGAATGCTCCCTGCATGCCACCTAGGTGTCTGCCTGGCATTCTCATGAAATCTGAAAGAAGACATAAATCAGATTGATGCAGTGAGACTCACTGAGGTTTATTTTCCAGGAATAAAATGCTCTGTTTCATTTTTCCTGCCTCACTGATGTATTTCCCTTGCTGATAAGGGTTTTGGTGGATGTGCGCACGCACGCACACACACACACACACACACACACACACACACACACACACACCCCTTATTCCCTGTTAGCCAAGGGGACCAGATATTAATTCTTTGTCAGTGAAATAAATTGGAGTAATACATGACTTGATTTCTAAAAAGTAAAACACACACGCACACACACACACATACACGTACATACTCTTTAGCCCTCAATATAGGAATGCTGGTAGTGGATCATGCTTAATATTTCTTCCAGGACATGACTTTATAAGCCTGTTCGCTCCAAATGCTGTGGCAGATATGTTTAGACCCTTCCACTTGTCATGTCACTGTGCCCCTGACCCACTTCTATTTGGTGGTCTGTTCAGGACAAGGTCAAATTTTATATTAGTCTGTTGCTGATGGAAGAGCATGATAATTCTCCAGGCCTTTATCGTTATAAGTCTCTAAACTGCAGTTCTGGCTGTAAGGGTCCAATCTAGATGGGAAATACACTGCCATGTGGCTGGATTATTCTCCTGACTTGACATTTCTACTTGGAGTTGTTCTCACATTGTGAGAGTCCAACAGGTCCAGCCGGGCTTTCAGTACAGTGTCTCAATTAGCATAAAGAGCCTTAAGAGTGTTGCTGACCCAGGCTTGTGTAGAATTCACTTTTGAGAGGGAATGGAAGGGTGGATAATGGAAAACCCCAGAAAATCCCTAGATAATTGCTTTTTGGCATAGCAATACAAGATGTTTTCCCACCATTAGGTTAGACTTTTTTTTTTTTTTTTTTTTTCGGTACGCGGCCTCTCACTGTCGTGGCCTCTCCCGTTGCGGAGCACAGGCTCCAGACTCGCAGGCTCAGTGGCCATGGCTCACGGGCCCAGCCGCTCCGCGGCATGTGGGATCGTCCCGGACCGGGGCACGAACCCGTGTCCCCTGCATCGGCAGGCGGACTCTCAACCACTGCGCCACCAGGGAAGCCCTAGGTTAGACTTTTTAAAGTCAACTGTGCTCAGATTGTCTTTAAAATGACTTTGTTTTCTCTCATCATGTTGTGCCTAACTTTGGGGCTTGGGAGTCGGGTGAATGCATCCTAATGGTGACTCAGGAAGCCAGTTGGTGCCTAACGTTTTCCCATAAACCACACACAAAGGGGAGAACACATGGAATCATTGGCAATAAACTATTTTAGCATCTGACACAAAGTAACTCCCCTTTGGCCCTGAGCTCCGAGCACATGTGATGGGCCCTGAGGATGCTCCCTGAACCCCCTCTTTTATTTAGTGTGTCAGTTCTCATGACCCTTTTCATGAATTATCCAGACCCCTGACTTCCTCATCTCCTCTTTCCTGTTCATCTTTTGGCTACTTCCTTTTCTCTCTGATAAAAAGTGCCCACAGGTGGCATGGAGCAAGGGATCAAGGCAAGCTAGGTTTGCTGTTTGGTAACGGCTCTGCGGTGTGTGTGTGTGTGTGTGTGTGTGTGTGTGTGTGTGTGTGTGTGTGTGTGTGTGTTTAAAGGCTGAATGAGAGAGTAGGTGGGAATTCTTGGTTGAAATGAGACTCAGTGAGGCTCCAGGCATTTCATTTCTTCCTTATCTCTTGCTTTTCTGGTACTTTGGATAATTGGGAGTAGGTTGCAGGAGTGTTTTTCTCTGTCCCATCCGCCCTTCAAAGCCAGGAGTCTTGGGCAAGTGGGTAGAGAAGAATTAGAGTGTAGGGCTCAGAGTTTTCTCTTTACATTGTTCACCCAAGGATGAGTCACCCCTCTTCTTTTCTCTCTTACCTCACTGAATCATCTCACATTAAAGGAGCACCTTCATTTTCAAAGATCCACTAAAGTAAATTTAGTATTATCTTGTAAATTCAGAGTTAAAATTGAGCCAAGAGTGGGCAATAAATGGAATGTAAAACTCCAGGGGAGATTTTTAAAGGCCAAAGATTTAGAATATTCAGGGCTGAAGGCTCCGGCAAGCTGTTGTAACTGCCAACCCTTCTCCAGGCGTCTTCATGCGGGATATATGTGAGGTGCTCTTGGGGGAGAAAGAGTGTAATGGATACAAGCCACAGGCTCCCTCTCCACCACCAATATTAACATTTTCTTTCTCGGCCCTTAGGATGACTGAAAAGTGATGATTTAGTGACTTCTGCTTGAAAAAGCCATCCTAGGTTTTTGGTTATTTGTACATCAGTAGGGAAAAGATCTGGGGCGGAAGACTTGAGGACACCTAGTCATTGTCCAGATTGACCTGGTAGTGTCCTGTGTCCATTGTTCTCTGCTGGATGTTGGGTTATGGCGCCGGCTCCTCTAAGAGGATCTGTGACTCTTCAGATTAGGACAAGCCCGGCCTCATCGCCTCCTCACCAGGGCGAGGATACTTTAAGGAGTCCTATGCAACTTCTGTTCCAAGTGGCTCAGCGTGGTTTCCCAGGGAGGGGCCTGTAGGTCTGTCTTTCCTAGTATCTCTGGACTTACCCTGGGAGGAACTGGAATTCTGGGTCATCCCAGAACCATCTCTTTGGGCCTAGGGAGGATACAGGGATGTGTGGGCTAAAGCAGCCTAGTGGGAGACTCACCCCAGTTGACACCAGTAGCCAATGTGGGCTCAAGCAAGGGAGATAGTGGTTGTCCTTACTGAGAACGGAGAAAGGACCCAGTAAATGCTTTTTAGCTGCTTGCTAGATTGCAAACTGCATTCCCGTCCTTCTGTCCTTTTTTCCCTTTCATGCTTCCTCTTCCCCTCCTGCTCGCCCCGTCTCATTTTTCCTGATCATGTGATGCTTTTGATCTTCCCACGGCACCCCCAGCCCTGCCTCTGCCTCCCTTGTGGTGACGTTTATGACAGAGCTGGAAGAACCCTGAGCTAGGGGTTTCTTCATTTGAGCTCAGTTCACTGTTAAACCCCCAAATGGGATATAATTGGAAGGGTGGGTGCAGAAATACCTCCTAAAACTTAACACAGTTTGTAAAATGGGCTACTTATATTTTGGGGCTTTATGTCTACTGGAAACCCAGGTAGAAGTAGGATAATAAGAGAACACAGTTTGTTCTTCATGCGCATTTATTCAGCATACGCACTTACTGGGTGTCTTTGGGGTGTTTAACCTTATGCTAGATGCTGACCTTAAGGAAATGTCTAAGAGCCCCTGCTCGTTACAGTCTGTTTGGAAGATAGGCAGACAGGTGAGCAAATAAGAACAATAAAGCCTAATCAGTGATCTAATAGAAGTCTGCCTAAGGCAAATGGGGGTGCACGGGTTGGAGCAGGCAATTCTGCTAGGGTAGGGTGGTACCAGGGAGAGGCTTCCTTGAAGGCAGCTGCCTTATTTTCCTTGTGGAAAATGACCATGTGGCTTCCCTTAAGCAAGATCATCTTGAGCTGGATTCTCATCGGCTTATTCTCACCCAGTTGACCCTTTGGACAATAGGAAATTGATTTTTCCAGGAATGTTTTTCCTGATGGCTCTGCTATGAGGGACATTGTTCGTCCAAATTGTACATGTATATTCCACCAAACCCATTTGCTTCTCTTCTGTGGTTTCTTAAAATTTTTATTAAAGTATAGTTGATTTATAATATTGTGTTAGTTTCAGGTATACAGCATAGTGATTCAGATACATCTATCTGTCTATCTATATATATTCTTTTCCATTATAGGTTATTACAAGATATTGAATATCGTTCCCTGTGCTATGCAGTAGGTCCTTGTTGTTTATCTATTTTATATATAGTAGTATGTATCTGTTAATCCCATACTCCTAATTTATTCCTCTCCTCCTTTCCCCTTTGGTAACCATAAGTTTGTTTTCCATGTCTGTGAGTCTGTTTCTGTTTTGTAAATAAGTTCATTTGTATTATTTTTTTAGATTCCACATAAAAGTGATATCATATACTTGTCTTTTTTAGTTTGACTGACTTTCTTCTGTGTTTTTAATCTCATTTCATGTCTGTCACTCCAGTCACTCAAACCAGGGACCCAGAGGCCACCTGGCTTGCCTCTTCTCTCCCTCTACAGCCATTGATTCTACCTCTGCAGCTGTTCTCAAGTCTCCCCTTGTTACCTGGCTCAGGCCGTAGCACTGGTCCAGGCCCTCGTAGTGTCTTGCCTGGGATTCTGACTGGTCTTCTATCTGTTAACCCCCCTCCGCCCTCTTTATAGTCCACTATCCACACTGCCATTTTGTCCTAAAATTCCCCTACTATATTTAAACTCCTTCATTGGATTCCCTTCGGGTTTCAGGTTGAAGTTCAAATTTCTTAACTTGCCATCTAGGTTGTTACCACCTAAGTTCTTCTCGGCCTGGCCCTTGACAACCTCTTTAGCATTACTTCAGGCCACTGCCTGCATCCTCCTCCCCTCTACGGGCCACGCCCCATTCATCTAGCTATTAAGAAGGTCTTACCCTTCCCTGACATATTACTCTGTTGTATGATTTTTCTGCCTTCATAGGTGCTGTTCCTTCTGTGTGGAATGTCTGTCTTTTCCTTCCTGACTTCAAGTAGTTCCTACTCATCTTTTAAAAGTTTGCTCTAGTGTCACCTCCTGTGGGAAGCCCTCCCTGACTGCCCAGCCTGGATTAGATATGCCTTCTCTGGACAGTCTTGGCCATAGCGTCCTCTACTCACCTGTTATAGAATTTAGCTTACTATATCATACTTTTTCATTTACTTATCAGTCTTCCCTACTAGAGTACAAGCTCTTTGAGGCCAGAGTCTGTGCCTTTTTTCATTTTAGCATCCCCAGGATTTAGCACTGTGATGGTATTTACATAGTAGTTATGTTTAGAATTAATATGTGAATGAATGATGTTCTTTCATCTGGCTCAGCATGAGTCCTGTTAGAAAGTGTCTAGAGTCCAGAAAGGACAACATGGGGGTGGAGCTTGGGAACTTATTTCCTTCCTTCAGAATAGGCAGAGTCTGCCTATCCTGGTAGAGGTGTGATGGAGGATTTCACACTGCCTGTCCATTTCCCAATCCAACACCCATTCACCTTCCTGTGCCCTTCACTCAGCCACCTGAGGGCCAACTCTTTTAAGAGCCACATTCTTGAAAAGAGAATCAGGGCTAGAGTGAGGGGCTAGCCTGGGCCTGGGGAAATGCCCTGAAGTCCAGGGATCTTTCTTTTAATTTTTTGTGCCATGTCATCTGATGGACCAGGGCCCTGAGCCCTGCCAAGCAGGGTCTGGGGTATCTGCCCTGCTAGCTCCCTCTTATCATTGGTAGCAGAGTGTAGGTTGTGGTGGTGGTGGATGGGTAGGATTGAATGGGGGGGCGTGTTTCAGAGCCCTTGCTGATGTTTGAGTGCACAATTGTTTTCTCACCAGTTGAAAAATATACTTTCTGCTCCTCTTGAAAAACGTTGCAGAATTCAATTCCAGCTTTGTTTTCAGCTGTAGGAGAGCCTGACTCTGAAAGAGACTTTAAAAAATTCTAGTCCATGGTTCACACAAGCAAATTCCAGTGAACACTTTTATGAGTGGCCCATTTGGGGAAGATGTCAAATCCCCCTGGAGAGTCTGGGCTGTCCCCTCCTGTCAACATCAGTGGGAGTCCCCACAGCCCAACCACCGTGAGCCTCTTTTCAAGGTGACCCATATCTCTGCTTAATGGCATCGGGATGCATGAAAATGCCACTATCTTTTATTAAAGCCCAGAACTTCTGGAATGAGATAAAAAGGAACTTGATTTGCTATTCTTGTTATATTGACAAAATTTATACAGATCTTGATTCTTAAAGGTTGTGCAAAAAAAGGGCCATCATTCTGCTTGACCTCATTGTCCTGTGGATTCTGAGTCCGTCTTATAAAGGTGCTCCAGGGTAAAATTTGGTAAATGAGATTTCTGCTGCAAGGCACTGGCTACTTCTAAACTCTAAAGGACAAAAAATCAAATTGCCTAGTCTCGCTTTTAGCTGTCATGTAAAAATAGTTGCATGCTGTTTATTTCCTGTACCCCACATCCAGGTCTTTGGAGCTCCCTCGCCCCAAGCTTGGTTTTGAGAACCCCTACAGACTTTCAGGGGTCTCATGAGGCAATTGGCACGGTCGTAACCTTGATGCAGATGGCTTGTTGGATATTGGAATGGACGGTTGTCTTTGGGGACCTTTAAATGATTCCTCATACATATTAAAATCTTAGTAAAGATCACTGGTACATCTTAGATTTTGGAGTATAGAGTGGTCTGGATTAGAAAAAGACAAGTGTTTTACTTTCCTTGGAGGAACTAGTCCAGAGGGCCAAGGAGGCCTCAAGACAGTCTTTGTTTTAGCCCAGTAAACTTAGCCACTTTGTTTTACCAGGAAAATGCATCCTGCATTTAAGGCATGTAGATAGAGTCTTTTAATTTCCACTTTACAGATGAGATCATTGAGGCCCAGATAATTTAAACAGTTTGTTGGTGACCTCAAGCAGGCCGGAGGCAGAGATGGGATTTGTATCCGGATTTCTTTACTCTAAGTTCAGTACTCGGCTCTTTGCGTTTCTAGTTTTCAGGGGACCTACCTGCCATCAGCTGTCCTTCCCCCATCCTAGAGCAGACTAAAATCAATTAGTATTGTTTCCCCACCTACCCATGGACTAAATTCATTTCTTATTCCCCTGGCTTTGGAGAAGGTAGTACATGGAACGGCCATTTGACTAGCTTGTCTAGTCATTTAAAACCCAGAATCAGCTTAGTCTCTGCTAGGATCAGACGACAGGGGGCTTGGGAACAGCCTGAGCCATAGGGTCAGAGAAACATCTTGACTGCCTGGTGTTGTCTGGCAGAAAAGCCTTGGGCCAGAGTGGGGAGATCTGGGCTCTAGACTCTTAGCTACCTAGGCACTCTGTGCCTCGATTTCCCTAGGTGTAAAACAGTGCTAAGACCTGCCGTACCTGCTTCACCAAGCTATGATTAGGGCCAAGTGAAAGTACAAGGGAAAAGTGCATCACTACACAGATCTGAGCAAGTCTAGGTGCTTTTTTTTTTTTTTTTTGCGGTACGCGGGCCTCTCACTGTTGTGGCCTCTCCCATTGTGGAGCACAGGCTCCGGACGCGCAGGCTCAGCGGCCATGGCTCACGGGCCCAGCCGCTCTGTGGCATGTGGGATCTTCCCGGACTGGGGCACGAACCCGTGTCCCCTGCATCGGCAGGCGGACTCTCAACCCCTGCGCCACCAGGGAAGCCCTAGGTATTTTTCTGATCAGCAAATCTTGATTACGAGGATGGCCGAGTGACTTGTGGATGTGCAGGAGGACATGGAGGGTGGGCGTCTGCTTCTGACAGGGTAACTCGTGGTATGAATGTCCGAGCACCTTCAGGACCTGGTTGAACCTGTCTCTCCTGTCTTCCACATGCTCCAGGCTGGGGGAAGTTTGCTCGGCTGACCAGAGCACTGACAAGCAGCAGGGGTGTCCTGCAGCAGCTGGCTCCCAGCGTGCAAAAAGGCGAGAACGTCCACAAGCACTCCCGCCTGGCCGAGGTAAGGGCAAGGGTTTAGCTCAGCTTAACCCTCACTCACTTCCATGGGGTCCCTGGGCTGAGAAAATGGTCCACAGTGAGTGTGATGGCTTGGAAGGGGCCTTCAGGACCCCAGACTCTTGTCTTGGCTGGGCTATACACCACCATGTGTGACCTTGGGTAAGTGATCTAACTGCTGTTAGTTGTGTACTCTCACATATGTAAAAGGAGCTGCAAACAACTCCATTCAAAATTGGTTGAGATTACAGTTGTCAGCTGACTCTTTTGAAGGAGTAGGGAAGGAGCTAGAAGTGCTATATACATGAAGGGGGTTTGACTTATAAATCATAACCAACTTTGTTATTTGAGCAATACATACTATTATAGGAAAAGAAGATACAGGAAGCAAAGAGGAAGAAAATAAAAATCACCTAGAATCCCACTAACCAGATAACATTGTTATAATTTTTGTGGACATGCCTTAACTCTTTTTTGCATTTAAGAAATATTCTATTCCTAAAGCCTAAGAAATACATTTTTTCACATTAATGAAGTTGAGATATATCTAAGAATCAATGTGTATGTTTAAGATGGGTTGTATTGCCTTTTCTTCATTTTATAAAGTTATGAACATCTTTCCAGGTTAATAAATATACTTAAAATTATTGCTGTTTCCATAACCTTTGTAGTAAGGAAAATTCATGGTGGTGGTATTCTCCCTTTTGCTGGCACAAGTGAGAGGCTGGGAAACCTGGACAAGATATTTGATCAGGCTTAATGCACCCAAATTATTATTATCTGTCTTTGGTGGTCCTGCATCCAAATCACTGTTATCTCCCTTTGGTGGTGCCTGGTCTTTTTTTTTTTTTTTTTTTTTTTTTTTTCCAACTAGACCAGGGTAAGACCAATTAAGAGCATTATACTTTCCATGTAGCAAATTTCCATCTTACCCAAAGATGGCAGAGTTAGCTGTCTCTCTGCCTGGTCGTGGCCAGTCATTTCCTGATCTGTGCTGAGATGACAGGGCACTTTCTGACCTGCCTCTTGGCTTCCATATCCCCGAGGGAGAAACTCCCAGCACGGTGCAGCTGACAGTGGGTGCTCTGCATATGTGCACCGAATGTTGAATGGGTTGACTACAGAAGATGTCCTTATAGCAGCCAAAAGCTTCTGCCAGCAGTGGGACGGGGGGCATTCATTTGTGTTGTATTAGAGAAGGTGAGATCCTTGGATGATGGCAGCATTGTTTTTGTCATTATGTGGGCTCACCTTGCGATAGAAAGAATAATAAAAGAGACCCTTCAGCTCACAGCCTGCACTTTCTCTGTCCCTGCTGCTTCTTTTGGTTAATGATGTTCCCTCCTCTCCTACTGTCTCCAGCTTGCTCACTCTTATCCAGCCACATTCCTTGCTGTTCCTCTTATACACCAGGCTTGCTCTTCCCCAAGACTTTTGTGTTCTACTCCTTCACCAGCTGCAAGTCTTTGCTCAGATGTCATTTTCTCTATGTGGCTACCTCTGTCAGAGATACAAGAACTGGTAGGATATTTGTATGTTAAGGGATTGATTGTAAGGAGGTGCTTGTGGGGACTGGGGAAGTCCAGAATTCGTGGGGCAGCTTGGCCAACTAGAAACCCTTGGGAGGAGCTGGTTGGTGCTGAAGTCCCAGGTGGAATTTCTTCTCAGGGAAACCTCAGTTTTGCTCTTAAAGCCTTTCAACTGATTAGATGAGGACCACCCAGATTATGGAGTATAATCTCCCTTCCTGCAAGTCAGCTGATTGTAGATGTCAATCACATCTACAAAATACCTTCACAGAAGCACTTAGTGTTTGACTGAACAACTAGGTACCATGGCCTAGCCAAGTTGACACGTGAAACTAACCATTACAGTTTAATCCTTGTCAGTTCGGCACCCGTATACATTTCCTTAAACCATACTTAATCTCCAAATAAAGATAATAACAAAGTCATACTTCCACCTAACATGATCCAGGTATGTTGCATATTACCAAAACATACCAGCCCTTTCCCCAGAAGAGGATGCAAAGTCCTCGGGTGAGATCGCCACTCCTTGATACCCTGTAACTTAAACAGTGTGATGTAAACTTAACTCTTAACATCTTATGTTAGATAATAAGGGAATAAGACAGGGAAGAAAATAAAAGTATTTGCCTTATATATATACTATATACTATATATATATATATATATACACACACACACACACACACACACACACACACTATAGTGTGTATATATATATATATATATATACATACAAACATTAATAACAAAATAAGAAATACTCATTAACGCTTAATCCTCTCCTTAACCTGCTCTACGTTATGCTCCACTTAATGGCTTCCAATATACTATACAGTTTACTTATTGTGTTTATTGTTCACTGGTATATCCCAAGCATTTAAAACAGTGTCCAGCACATAGTAGATGCTCATCAGTAGTAAGTGTGTTTTTTTTCCTTAATTGATCAAATGGATGAAAGAAAGGAAATGATGTTAGTGTTTTTGCCTAACTGTCTGGCATGAGTAGTTGCTCATTGATTGGCAATATGAGGCAAACATCTGGGTCCCATCCCAGGGGCTGCTAAATTTTAATTAACCCGGCTAGAGGCTTATGGATTTTATTGATCTTTTCAAAGAACCAACTTTTGGTTTGTGGATTTTCTCTAATGGTTTTCTGTTTCCAATTTCACTGATTTCTGCTCTAATTTTTAGTTTTTTCTTCTGTTTAGTTTGGAATGAATTTGCTCTTCTTTTTCTAGCTTCGTAAGGTGGAAGCTTAGTTTACTGATTTTTGATCGTTCTCCTTTACTAACGCATGCGTTCAATCCTATAAATTTCCCTTTAAGCACTGCTTTCACTGCATCCCACAAATTTTGATAGGTTGTGTTTTCATTTTCATCTTGTTCAAAATATTTAAAAATTTCTCTTGAGATTTGTTCTTTGGTCCCAGGTGTTATATAGAAGTGTGTTGTTTTATCTCCAAGTATTTGGGGATTTTACAACTGTCTTTCTGTTATTGATTTCTGGTTTAATTCCGTTGTGATCTGAGAGCAGACACTGTATGATTTCTATACTGTTAACTTTGTTAAGGTGTGTTTTATGGCCCAGTATGTGGTCTATCTTGGTGAATGTTCCATGTGAGCTTGAGAAGAACGTATATTCTGCTACCGTTGGATGAAGTAGTTCATAGATGTCCATTGTATCCAATTGTGTGTTGAGCTCCACAACATCCTTACTGACTTTTTGCCTGCTGGATCTGCACATTTCCATTAGGGGGTGTTAATGTCTCCAGCTATAATAGTGGATTCATCTATTCTCCTTGTAGTTCTATCAATTTTTGCCTCATGTATTTTAATGCTCTGTTGTTTGCTGCATACTCATTAAGGACTGTTATGTCTTCTTGAAAAATTGACTCCTTTATCATTACATAATGCCACTCTTTATCCCTGATAACTTTTCTTGCTGTGAAGTCTGGTCTGTCAGGAATGAATATTGCAACTCCCACTTTCTTTTGCTTAGCATGAGTATGTTAAATCTTTCTTCATCCTTTTATTTTAATCTACATGTGCATTTATATTTGAAGTGGGTTTCTTGTTGACAACGTATAATTGGATGCTGTTTCTTGATCCACTTTGACAATCTGTGTCTTAATTGGCCTATTTAGACCACTGACATTTAAAGTGATTATTGATATAGTTGGATTAATATTTACCACATTTGTTGCTGGTTTTTATTTGTTGCCCTTGTTCTGTATTCCTATTTTGTCTTCCACTCTTTTTCTGCCTTTGTGGTTTTAACTGAGCATTTTATATGATTCTATATTTTCTCCTTCCTTAGCATGTTATACTTTTTTTTACATTTTTTTAGTGGTTTCCCTAGAGTTTGGAGTATACATTTACAAGTAATCCAAGTCTACTTTCAAATACAGTGGTCCCTAGGTATCCAAAGGGGGATATGTTCCAGGACCCCCCACAGGTACCAAAATCCATGGATGCCCGAGTCTTTTATATAAAATGGCATGGTGTTTCATATAAATTATTCACTATTCACATCCTCTCATATACTTTTTTTTTTTTTTTTGGCGGTACGTGGGCCTCTCACTGTTGTAGCCTCTCCCGCTGCAGAGCGCAGGCTCCAGACGTGCAGGCTCAGCGGCCATGGCTCACGGTTCCAGCCACTCTGCGGCACGTGGGATCCTCCTGGACCGGGGCATGAACCCGTGTCCCCTGCATTGGCAGGCGGACTCTCAACCACTGGGCCACCAGGAAGCCCTCTCATATACTTCAAATTATCTCTAGATTGCTTATAATACCTAATACAATGTAAACACTATGTAAATAGTCATAAATATAATGTAAATGTTATGTAAATAGTTGCTGGTGTGCAACAAATTCAAGTTTTGCTTTTTGGCACTTTCTGGAATTTTTTTTCTGAATATTTTGATCTGCACTTGGTTGAATCCACAGATGCAGAACCCACGGATTTAGAGGGCTGACTGTAATACTGTATGTAGTGCTTCATGGGTAGTGCAAGTACCTTGTAATAAAATACTCCTAATTCCTCTGTCCTGTCCATTGTGCCATTGCTGTGATTCATTTCACTTATTCATAAGCATACATAAGCATATATATGTATACAGTATCAAATACATTGTTGCTGTTATTTTGAACAAACTGTTATCTGTTAGATCAATTAAGAATAAGAAAAATTGGGACTTCCCTGGTGGTGCAGTGGTTAAGAATCCGCCTACCAATGCAGGGGACACGGGTTCAAGCCCTGGTCCAGGAAGATCCCACATGCCACTGAGCAACTAAGCCTGTGCGCCACAACTACTGAGCCTGAGCTCTAGAGCCCGCGAGCCACAACTACTGAGCCCGTGTGCCACAACTACTGAAGCCTGTGTACCTAGAGCCTGTGCTCCACAACAAGAGAAGCCACCTCAGTGAGAAGCCTATGCACCACAACAAAGAGTAGCGCCTGCTCACCGCAACTAGAGAAAGCCCGTGCGCAGCAACGAAGACCCATTGCAGCCAAAAATAAAAAAAAATTAAAAAAAATATTTTAAGAATAAGAAAAACAAAAGTTTTTCTTTTACCTTCCCTTATTCCTTCTCCAGTGTTCCTCTTTTTCATTAAGTAGATCCAAGTTTCTGACCTATATCATTTTCTTTCTCTCTGAAGAACTTCTTTATAAATTTCTTGCAAGGCATATCTGCTGGCAACAAATTCCCTCAATTTTTATCTGAGACATCTTTATTTATCCTTCACTTTTGAAAGATAATTTTGCAGGGTACAGAATTCTAGGTTGGTGTTTGTTTTCTCAACACTTTAAATATTTCGCTCTACTCTCTTCTTGTTTGTGCAGTTTCTGAGGAGAATTAGGATGTAATTCTTATCTTCGTTCCTAATAGGTTAGGTTTTGGGTTTTTTTTTCCCCCTCCAGATTCTTTCAGGAATTTTTGTTTGATTTTCTGCAGTTTGAATATGCTGTGCCTAAGTTTTTTTCTTTTCTTTTCACTTATACTGCTTGGTGTTTTCTGAGCTTCCTGTATCTGTGGTTTGGTGTCTGACATGAATTTGGGGAAGTTATCAGTCATTATTGCTTAAAATATTTCTTCCATTTCTTTCTTTCCTCTCCTCTGGTATTCCTATTCCATGTGTGTTATACCTTTTATAGTTGTCCCACAGCCCTTGGACATTCTGTTTTATTTTACTTTTCGGTCCTTTTCTCTTTGCTTTTCAGTTTTGGAGGTCTCTATTGACATGTCCTCAAGCTCAGAAATTCACTCCTCTGCCATGTCCTGTCCACTAAGGAGCCCATCAAAGGCATTCTTTGTTTCTGTTATAGTATTTTTGATCTCTGGCATTTCTTTTTGGTTCTTTCTTAGAACTTCCATCTCTGCTTACGTCATCTGTCTGTTCTTGCATGCTCTCTATTTTAACCGTTAGAGCCCTTAGCATATGAATCATAGTTTTTAAAATTTCTGGTCTGATAATTCCAGCATCCCTGCCATATCTAGGTCTGGCTCTGTCTCTTCAAACTGTGTTTTTTGCCTTTTACTATGCCTTGCAACTTTCTGTTGAAATCTGGGCATGATGTACTGGGTAAAAGGAACTAGGGTAAATAGACCGTTAGTGTGGTATAAGATGTGGGGGGAGAGGAATCATTCTATAGTCCCATGATTAGGTCACAGTATTTTAGTGAGCCTATGCCCCTGGGCTATGGACTTAACAAGTGCTTCTCGGTTAGTTCCCCATTTAGACCAAACAAGATGAGGCAGTATGGCCTGCAGTGGTGTATTTCTCTTTCCATATGCCAGAAGCTAGAGCAATTGGGTATTTTTCTATACTCAGGTGAGTTAGGCTCTGATAAAACCCCCCAAATTAGGCTCTGGCTAACTAGTTTCTCCGGAGGGCAGGCCTTTTTAAGAGGAACAGAGTGCTGTGGTGTTTTTAAAAATGGTTACTTTTCTATTCCTCTTTCCAGGAGCCTGGGGATACTTTTCTCTGATTTTTACTGTGAGAATCTGGTGGAGCTCCTGGAAGTAAAACTCACAAATGTGCGAGGCCCCTGCCCATGACTGGATCCCCCTAGAATTTTTAACTCTCAGATTTGTCCATGCTGAGGCTGCAGCAATTTGCTAGTTACAGTTTAGGCTTTCCTGTCCGGTACTAGTTCTTGTGGAGGTTTCTGCTTCTGGGTTTTTTCTGGCAAGTTGTGATTCCCTGTATTCACCTGTCTGTCTCTCCAATTTTTGGTGCAATAGTTTGTCCTCTGACCTCACCTCTTGTGTGGAACTCAGAAGAGTTGTTGATTTTTCAGTTTGTACAGCTTTTTACTTGTTAGGATGGAATGACAATTTCCAAGCGTCTTACAACCTGCACCAGAAATTGGAAGTTGGCTAGTAAGTGTTCAATAGAGAAAAATCTTTTCCCTGTCTAAAGCTTACAGCCAGTGTCCTGCTGAGTTTTCTCACTGGTAAATGTCGTTGATCAAATGGAGATTGAGTAAGAGTATGGACACCTCACTGAAACCTCTCCCACCTCCAGGAAAAAAATTGACACAACGCACAAGTGGCTGGGAATAGCAGTTTTGTCTTTCAGTGGGTTGCACATGTGATTTTCAAGGCCAATTTATATCCCTGTTTGAACTCAGGCAATTTGGCTTTCGTCCTCACATGAGTCCTCTTGTCTCCCTCCTGGACTGATTCTAGAAAAGAAGGAAGCACGTACTGTGTGCCAGGATCTGTGCTGCTCATCTTCTCCTTTAATCCCCTAGACATCTTGGAGCAGTGTTATAGAGGGGGAAACTGGGGCACAGGGAAGTTCATTAACTTGTTTGTGGTTCACCTGGCAGTAAGTGGTGGACTCTGGATTGAGAACCAGGTTTATATGATTCCAAACCCAACCTGTTTCCCATCTGGGGCACTTCCTTCTGAGCACTGTCTCTTCTGCCCAGCCCTCTGCTACTGCTTATACTAGGGTTACCATACCTTCCAGCTTTAGACCTTATAGGGGACCATGGTCTCTCTCATCTCAGGATGGGACACCAAGTCCACTTCATCTCGCTATTCTTCAGCACTCCATCCTCTTCCCTCAGGCTAGTGTGAGCACTTGTTCTTTTGGAGGGCCAGTTTATTTTCAGATCTTAAATATATACTATGTCATACATGCACCCTAATGTTCATGGCAGCACCATTTGCAATAGCCAAGACATGGAAGCAACCTAAATGTTCATCAACAGATGAATGGATAAAGAAGATGTGGTATACATATTTATAATGGAATACTATTCAGCCATAAAAAGAATGAAATAACGCCATTTGCAGCAATATGGATGGACCTAGAGATTATCATACTAAGTGAAGTAAGTCAGACAGAGAAAGACAAATATTATATGATATCACTTATATGTGGAATCTCAAATATACAAATCAACTTATTTACAAACAGAAATAGACTCACAGACATAGAAAACAAACTTAGGGTTACCAAAGGGGAAGGAGGGGGAGGGATAAATTAGGAGGTTGGGATTAGCAGATACAAACTACTATATATAAAATAGATAAACAACAAGGTCGTACTGTATAGCACATGGAACTATATTCAATATTCTGTAATAAACCATAATGGAAAAGAACATGAAAACATATATATAAAATGAATCACTTTGCTATACACCAGAAACTAACACAACACTGTAAAGTAACTATACTTCAATGAAAAAAAAATCTTATGGCAGTACATAGATCAGGCTAGAGGACCTTTTCACAGGTTGAGTTCTCTGGGATGCAGATACTGCATAACATCTGTGAAAGAAAAGGGGGAGGAAGCAGCATTGGGCAGGGAGGGCATCAGACACAGTGCAGTTCCGACTGAGGCTCTGCCAGCCTGACAGGGAGCTCTGCAGCAGAGAAGGCAGTAGAGCAGCCCCACATAGAGCAGGAAGGGCTGGGCTCCTCAACCACCTTCTTCTTTTTTTTCTGTTTTTTGTGTTTATATATATATATATATATATATATATATATATATATATATATATATATATATATATATATATAAACATCTTTATTAGAGTGTAATTGCTTTACAATGGTGTGTTAGTTTCTGCTTTATAACAAAGTGAATCAGTTATACATATACATATGTTCCCATATCTCTTCCCTCTTGCGTCTCCCTCCCTCCCACCCTCCCTATCCCACCCCTCTAAGTGGTCACAAAGCACCGAGCTGATCTCCCTGTGCTATGTGGCTGCTTCCCACTAGCTATCTATTTTACGTTTGGTAGTGTATATATGTCCATGCCACTCTCTCGCTTTGTCCCAGCTTACCCTTCCCCCTCCCCATATCCTCAAGTCCATTCTCTAGTAGGTCTGTGTCTTTATTCCTGTCTTACCCCTAGGTTCTTCATGACATTTTTTTCCCTTAAATTCCACATATATGTGTTAGCATACGGTATTTGTCTTTCTCTTTCTGACTTACTTCACTCTGTGTGACAGACTCTAGGTCCATCCACCTCATTACAAATAGCTCAGCTTCATTTCTTTTTATGGCTGAGTAATATTCCATTGTATATATGTGCCACATCTTCTTTATCCATTCATCCGATGATGGACACTTAGATTGTTTCCGTCTCTGGGCTATTGTAAATAGAGCTGCAGTGAACATTTTGGTACATGACTCTTTTTGAATTATGGTTTTCTCAGGGTATATGCCCAGTAGTGGGATTGCTGGGTCATATGGTAGTTCTATTTGTAGTTTTTTAAGGAACCTCCATACTGTTCTCCATAGTGGCTGTACCAATTCACATTCCCACCAGCAGTGCAAGAGTGTTCCCTTTTCTCCACACCCTCTCCAGCATTTATTGTTTCTAGATTTTTTGATGATGGCCATTCTGACTGGTGTGAGATGATATCTCATTGTAGTTTTGATTTGCATTTCTCTAATGATGTTGAGCATTCTTTCATGTGTTTGTTGACAGTCTGTATATCTTATTTTGAGAAATGTCTACCTAGGTCTTCTGCCCATTTTTGGATTGGGTTGTTTGTTTTTTGTTATTGAGCTGCATGAGCTGCCCATAAATTTTGGAGATTAATCCTTTGTCAGTTGCTTCATTTACAAATATTTTCTCCCATTCTGAGGGTTGTCTTTTGGTCTTGTTTATGGTTTCCTTTGCTATGCAAAAGCTTTGAAGTTTCATTAGGTCCCATTTGTTTATTTTTGTTTTTATTTCCATTTCTCTAGGAGGTGGGTCAAAGAAGATCTTTCTGTGATTTAAGTCATAGAGTGTTCTGCCTATGTTTTCCTCTAAGAGTTTGATAGTTTCTGGCCTTACATTTAAGTCTTTAATCCATTTTGAGTTTATTTTTGTGTATGGTGTTAGGGAGTGATCTAATCTCATACTTTTACATGTACCTGTCCAGTTTTTCCAGCACCAGTTATTGAAGAGGCTGTCCTTTCTCCACTGTACATTCCTGCCTCCTTTATCAAAGATAAGGTGACCATATGTGCGTGGGTTTATCTCTGGGCTTTCTATCCTGTTCCATTGATCTATATTTCTGTTTTTGTGCCAGTACCATACTGTCTTGATTACTGTAGCTTTGTAGTATAGTCTGAAGTCAGGGAGCCTGATTCCTCCAGCTCCGTTTTTCATTCTCAAGATTGCTTTGGCTATTCGCGGTCTTTTGTGTTTCCATACAAATTGTGAAATTTTTTGTTCTAGCTCTGTGAAAAATGCCAGTGGTAGTTTGATAGGGATTGCATTGAACCTGTAGATTGCTTTGGGTAGTAGAGTCATTTTCACAACGTTGATTCTTCCAATCCAAGAACATGGTATATCTTTCCATCTATTTGTATCATCTTTAATTTCTTTCATCAGTGTCTTATAATTTTCTGCATACAGGTCTTTTGTCTCCTTAGGTAGGTTTATTCCTAGATATTTTATTCTTTTTGTTGCAATGGTAAATGGGAGTGTTTTCTTGATTTCACTTTCAGATTTTTCATCATTAGTGTATAGGAATGCAAAAGATTTCTGTGCATTAATTTTGTATCCTGCTACTTTACCCAATTCATTGATTAGCTCTAGTAGTTTTCTGGTAGCATCTTTAGGATTCTCTATGTATAGTATCATGTCATCTGCAAACAGTGACAGCTTTACTTCTTCTTTTCTGATTTGGATTCCTTTTATTTCCTTTTCTTCTCTGATTGCTATGGCTAGAACTTCCAAAACTATGTTGAATAAGAGTGGTGAGAGTGGGCAACCTTGTCTTGTTCCTGAAACTGTGATTAAAAATCTTCGAACAAACAAAAGCCCAGGACCAGATGGCTTCACAGGCAAATTCTATCAAACATTTAGAGAAGAGCTAACACCTATCCTTCTCAAACTCTTCCAAAATATATCAGAGGGAGGAACACTCCCAAATTCATTCTATGAGGCCACCATCACCCTGATAACAAAACCAGACAAGGATGTCCCAAAGAAAGAGAACTACAGGCCAATATCACTGATGAACCTAGATGCAAAAATCCTCAACAAAATACTAGTAAACAGAATCCAACAGCACATTAAAAGGATCACACACCATGATCAAGTGGGATTTATCCCAGGAATGCAAGGATTTTTCAATATACGCAAATCAATCAATGTGATAAACCATATTAACAAATTGAAGGAGAAGAACTATATGGTCATCTCAATAGATTCAGAGAAAGCTTTCGACAAAATTCAACACCATTTATGATAAAAACCCTCCAGAAAGTAGGCATAGAGGGAACTTTCCTCAACATAATAAAGGCCATATATGACGAACCCACAGCCAACATCGTCCTCAGTGGTGAAAAACTGAAAGCATTTCCACTAAGATCAACCACCTTCTTGCTCAGTTATTGGCAGGTGCCTCCCTGGGAAGCTCAGGTTTCTGTCCCTTAGGAAGCCAACAGGAGGCTGTCACCTAACTGCACACTCCACAGTGGGGCAGGGAATCCTTTCTTGAAGCAGGATCTCAGTCTGCCACCAGCTTGCTTCTCTCTTTCTGCCTTTATAGGAAGGAAAGTCATGGTCGAGGTATGAGAGAACATCCCTCCTGCTCAGCAGGATTCACTCTGTGGTCTTCATGCGGGAGTGATCCTGCTGGGCTTTGGTCTGGCTGGGACAACTCTTTGCTGCCAGCTTCTCTCTTCATGGAAAGGCTGGGGGGAAGATATGGACGAGAAACCATCTTTTCCTGTCACATCTTCTCACTCTTCCCTATGAGGGACCCAGGTCTAGATAAAATCTGAGCTGTGCGTTTGTGATAGCTGGAGTGCAAGCACGCCCATTCAGCCACATCACAGCTCACAGCTCATGACGCTCAGCATCTCACTGTAAGGAGATCGGGTAAATGCCGTATGTGCTGCTGTTTTTCATGTAGGTGACAGGCATAGTGGGCTGAAACAGCATCAAATGTTACTGCCCACTTGACAACTTACCGTGTGATTTCAGGCAAGTCATTTCACTGTTAAGAACTTCCATTTCTTTCTCTTTCTTTTCTTCAAATGGAGGAATTGACTTCAGTTGAGAATAATATGTACTTATAGATTTGTGAAGAGTAAGGGAGCTTCTGAATGTGAACAAACACTTTGGTATATAGAAAATGCTCAATAATGTTAGTTTAATATTAAATTTTAATTTTTGTTTCTTTATATTGCTTTTAAAATTTTTCTCAAGAGAAAGAAATCTTGCTATTTGCAGTGACATGGATGGACCTCGAGGGCATTACGCTAAATGAAGTATGTCAGACAGAGAAAGACAAATACTGTATGATCTTATTTTTATGTGGAAATAAAACAAAGCAAAACAAAACAAACTCCTGGTCTCATAGATTAGAGAACAGATTGGTGGATGCCAGAGGCAGGGAGTGAGGGCAAGTGAAATTGGTGAAGGGGGTCAAAGGGTACAGACTACCAGTTATAAAGTAAGCTCTGGTGAAGTAATGTAAAGAATGGTGCGTATAGTTAGTAATACTGTATTGTTTATTCAAAAGTTGCTAAGAGAGTAGTTAAAAGTTCTCATTACAAGAAAAAAAATTAGTAGCTACATGTGGTGATGGATGTTAAGTAGCCTTATGGTGGAGATCATTTTACAATGTATACAAATAATGAGTCATTATGTTGTGCACCTGAAACTAATAGGATGTTACCTGTCAATTATATCTCAGTAAGCAAAATTTCTCAATTTTCAGAAATAAAACAGGTTCTTTATTGGATTTTAATACATAGAGGTATATAAAATAAAAGGTGAAACATCCACTGTTTCTTGAAGTAACCATTTTTAAACAGTGTATGTTTTTAGTAAACTATATATGAACAAGTGTTCATTTATGTTGATTTTTTTAACAAAAATGTTGTCATACCGATCTGCTTTTTTTCCCCACTTACTGGTATATTTGGGATATTTTCCTAAGAGCATATATCCCCTTCATTTTTTTTAATGGTTGCAATGTATTCATTGCATGACTATATCCGACGCTATGTAGTTGTCCCCTTGTTGATACATAATTAGATGGTTACCAGTCTTTGGTTATTAAAGATAATGCTTCAGTAAACCTCCTTGTATGTGTATTTTTGGTTTTAATTTAGAAACCTTTAAAATATTCAGAGTAGTAGAGAGTAATTTAACAAGCATTCATTTATTTATTCTGTTTATATAGTACATGCTGACAATTCCTCACTTCAAATTCTTTTTTAAAAATTAAAATATTACAGGGGAATCCCCTGGTGGTCCAGTGGACTTGGCAATTTCCCTGCCATGGGCCTTGGTTCAATCCCTGGTCGGAGAACTAAGATCCCGCAAGCCACTCAGCATGGCCAAAAAATAAATAAATAAAATAAAATATTACAGGTAAAGTTGAGGTCCCCTTAGAACTTATTCCCAGAGGTAATCACTACTCTGAAGTTGTGTGTCTCCTTGCTATTGATGTTTTGATATTTTTATTACTTATGTATTTATCCCTAAAACACATATACTATGATTGTGTGGTTTTTAAAAATATATTTGCACAAATGATATCACATTGTGATATTTTATGACTTGTGTTTTACACTCAACATTGATTTTTGAAAGCTTTCTATTTTGAAATTATTATAGACTCACGGGAAGTTGCAAAACTGGTACAGAGGGTGTTCTCTACCCTCCACTCAGCTTCCCTCAACGGTAGCATCTTATATAACTACAGTATAATACTATACAGTAAAACATATAACTACAGGAAATCAACATGTGTAGAATATTGTTAAACTAAAGATCATATTCAGATTTCACCAGTCTTTACATGCACTCATGTGTGCATGTGTGTGCCTTTGTATATACATGTAAGTGTATATTTAGTTTCATAAGAACTGCCAAACTATTTGCCAATTGCAGTTGGTTGTATCATTTTACATTCCCTCCAGTAATGTATGAAACAGCCAGTTTATCTATATCCTTGCCAGCATTTGGCATTGCCGCTCTTTTTTATTTTAACCATTTTAATAAGTACGTAGTGATAGCTCATTGTGGTCTTAATTTGCATTTTAGTAATGGCTAAAGATGTTGAACATCTTTTCATGAGCTTGTTTTACAACCACATTTCCAGCTGGTGAAATGCCAGTTCATGTCTCTTGCCCGTTTTCTAATTGAGTTCTGTTAACATCTCTTCCTTTTTTATTGCTTTAGAAATGTCAGCTTACTTTAAATCCTCTCTTTTGGTGTTTACTTTCCTCTTGTAGTGAGCTTATGTACAATCTGAGTTTTTGGTGGGAGTCCAGTGGGTCCCCAACTGATGAGGCATCTGGATGTGGTGGTTGAGTTTGCCTGTGCCGTATTCATAAATTTTCACCTGGATCAGACCAACTTTCCTGTAAATGTTTTTAGCCCTGGGGCTCCCAACTATGTCAACAACGTGAGTTTGGTTCCACACTCGTATACGGCACATACCTGGCGTTCTGATCTCTTACAGATCATCCTTTTTCTACCCAAAAGTCTGGACAGATGACCAGTTTCTTTTTTATGTCTCTGAGATATGGGTAGACACTTCCTGTTCCATGTCTCTTTGTTAGGGCAGCCCCTTGTCACCCCAGCAAAAGCATATGGGTTCCCTTCCTGTCCCCTCCAGTGCACACCCAGCTCTAACAACCCCTGTTTCTGAAAAACTCCTGGGCTGTTTGGTTTCAGTTCCTACTGGCTGCTTTGGTTTTGCATTCCTGTTACGGTTCTGGCACCTAAGATTTTGAACTTTATTTCTTTTTAGATGTTTGTTTAAATTTTTAAACAGCATCTCAATGTGTTTGGTGTGAATGGACAGCTTACCATATTTACTTAGTCCACTCTATGGATTGTTAATTCTCTAAATACTTGTGCTAGTGTGAATATAATAGATTACTAGAAGTGGAGTTAAGGAGACAGTGGGTACAAACGTTTCAAACTGGGTAGAACCTGCCAAAGTTCACACGACAAGGTTGTACTAGTTTACACTGCCAGTTTCTTTCTTCTCTCACCATTACCAATATTAATTGCTACCAATTGTTTTACTTAATCTTAAGTTTTAACGTTTCAATTAATTTTTAAGGGAAGATCATCTTTTTTTTTTAATGAACTGCACAAGGATTTGGTCTGATAAATATAGAGGCTGCCTTCCTTACATGCGTGAAAGTGCTGCCGCCCATCAGTAGCAGAGGCATGAGGAGCACGAGACGGCCCAGCACCAGCAACCTCCGGCAGGCAGCTGGACAGAGATGCAGAGAGCTCAAGTTTACTTACTGAACATGTGTACAGCTGGGCTTACTGTCCACATTCCCAGGTGACAAGCAGGTATGCTGTGCTCTGCTGAGGGAGAGTGGAAGGTGGGTATGTCCAGTCTGAGCTAGTGTCAGGGTCCCTAGTTTTTTTGTCCCACAGACCAGAATCACCAGTAGAAGCTGCCAGGAGGTATGTGAGCAAAGGTGTTTTTTTCTGAGAAACAGGCTCTATGTGACTTGAGATTTCCTGCCCGCTTTTTTTTTTTTTTTTTTCCCTCTTTGGTTGTTGACTTCATTTGACTCTTCAGACTCAGGGAAAAGTGACAACACTCCGTGGCGTCTCACCAGCAACACCGCATTCTATTGCTCTGCACAGGAAAGTAACTTGGCAACAGGAGCTTCTGCCACAAGTACCTGGGTTTGGAGCTCATTTTGCCTCTTGCAAAGAGTCTTTTTAAACACTCTCAACTATCGCAATATGCCGTAGGCTGTGCCTGGTAGTAAGTGTCATTTCTGGAGGTGTTTTGGGTGACCACCTGATGGCACGTGGAAGGTGAGCTTTGAAGTGTGGCTGGACTAATGGCCTTGCCATTGCCGTCGAGCTTTGAAGGGCAGCCTGGGCTTGGTGGCTCTACGTGCCCTCAGGGCCATGAGGTTCCTTCTAGTCAGTGCTCTCTTGTCTAAGGGCTAAAGTCTTATGGGGGGATTCTTTTCTTTTTTCCTAGGAGGGCCATTTGGTTTATTCAAGCAGGCAGGGGAAAACTCAAATGTTCAGCAATGCCAGGGATCAACTCTACACTTGATTTTGATTAAAAAAAGTTGTAAATGAACAGCTGAAATGACGTTTACGGATTTTCTGCAGGGTTTATTTTTTTTTTCCCCCTTAGAGACAGGATGATGTAGTGGAAAGAGAAGGGGATTTGGAGTCAGACTGACCCGAGTCCTGTCCAAAACTCCAGTACGTTCCAGCTGTGTGACTTTATAAAAGTTACTTAGCCTCACTCATCTTTCCTCATCCTCATTAAATAAAGATACTACTTACCCTGAAAGACTGTCGTGAGGATTTGTGATGCTTTAAAAGACAGGCCCGATCTTATTTCTCCCTGCTTAAAATTCCTTTAACATCGTCTTGTTACTTCTTTGGATAAATTTAAAATTTACATTGTGACTTACAAGACCTAACTCACCTCTCCAGCCTGATCTGCTAGCTCTCCGCTCACTCTCAGTGTCAGCCTGGTGGCATTCACACTTGTCACACTCTCCCCTGGACCTTGGAAATGCCCTTCCTCTGCCTGCAGCTCTTGCTGTGTCTCTTGACTGGCGTCGTTCCTACCCATCCTTCCTTCAAGTCCCAATGTAGACATCAGACCTCCCCTGTGAGGCCTTCCCAACTGCCCCTGCCCCACCTCAGGCCAGGTAGGCCTCCCTTTCGGAAGCCCTCCTTGGCCTGGGCAGTTTCCTCTTTGAGCACTCAGTCCCCTGGGAAGGCTGTTGTTTAACATTGGCTTCCTCCAACAGATGAAAGGTCCATGAAGGCAGGGGCAGTATCTCTCTTGTTTATTCCACATGCCTACCACTGAACACAGTACCAACACGTAGTAGTGCTTGATAAATGTTCATTAAATGAACGAAGGAAGAAGGATGCAAGCCCTTAGTTTAGTAAATATTGATTCCCTTCCACATTTAACCTCTTCCTCCCCTCCTGAAAGTTGACTGCCTTGATCATGGATAATGGACAACTATTTGTAGCTGATTTGATGATGAAAGCCACGTTTCCATGACTCCACCTCATCACCTCATCATAATTCTCAAAAACTTGAGTTTTAAAACTGTAGCTGAAGAATTCAAAATAAAAAGTTAAAAGAATACAACCAAAGTACTCCTCAGCAAAATAGGAAGAAAACAAAGATTGTTGTGCGATTGCATTTCACTCTGGGCTGATATTTGTGGAGGTATCGTGGGTTGGTACTCTACTGTGACATAAAGTATATGGGTTAATACTTTTAATTGCTTCCCACTGCCTTTATCTCTTCCATTAAAGAGCAAGTGCATCATGGAAAAAGTTCTAAAAATAGAGCCTGCCTGGTTTATGGAGAAGGGTGTTTATGACAAGAATTATGCAGTTGTTTAGCTCAGATGTCTGAAGCCCCAAATCAGGTTTTATTTTGTGGCTAGGGCCTTGTTAATATCCAGCTCTCCCTTTTTGTTTGAATATGCTTTTTCTGGCGGGAACACACTCTGTCCTCACTCTGTGGTCACAAAAAACCCATGTTGTTTCTAAACAGGGGAGGTTTTTGGAGCTGTACTTGGGGAAAGGGAAAGAGACACACGTATAAGAGGGAGAAGTTATGCCTGGAGTGAGGGGTTTAGGGAAGTGAGATTTCTCTTCACTCACAGGGCAGGATGTTTGAGGCAGTCGTGGGAGATGGTGGTGGTGGTGATGGTGCTGTTTGTGGAGGTGCTCTATCTGTGGCCTTAAATGGTGAATGAAGCCAGTTTGGTGGGCAAAGTGGTGAGTACCCGCTCTGGGCTTCCCTGAAAGAGGAAGTTCTCTGTGTTTGACTCTGGTTTCTTCTGCCATCATCCAAGGTGATGATGCTGACATTCCCCATGAGATGGTGGTCTTGAGACGGCTGGGTCCTCTGACTCTTGTTGGGGGCCCTCCTGGCCATGGTGGACTGGCCAGGTTTTCAGGCTCCCAGGGAGACCTTAGAGTTGGCGCGTTATCTCTGTCCCGTGCTGCTCCCTGGTTCAAGTCCACATCCTCTCTTTCCTGGCGTTGTGCAGCATCACGTAGCACGTCTCCCTGTGCCTCCAGGCTTGTCTCTTCTGGTCCTTCTTCCACACCGATGCTCAGGTACCCTCGCACAGAGCAATTTGATTAGGCACCTCCCTTACTTACAGTTCTTACCTTGGTGTAAAGGGCACGTCAAGGCTTGCCCTCCCCTTCCTTATATTCAGCTTCGTTTCTCAGTATTGGCCTCTCTAGATCCTGCCCCCCACCCTCCCAAGTGCAAACAACAGCCGCAACAAAAGGCAAAAAATCCCGCTGCCTCAGCACACCAAGCTCGTTCCACGCTGAGCTCTTATACCACCTCCTTCACCCTTCCCAGCTTGTACATACTGCCTGCTGGAAATGCCCTGAGTTTTGTCTGTCCGAGGCCCATCCTTTAAGGGATACGGGACAGTCACCTCACACCCAAGCCTTTCCTGATGACCTAAGTCAGTTTGCTGTCTCTTTCCCTCTGCTCTTTTTTAAAAAATTTATTCATTTATTTTTGGCTGCATTGGGTCTTCGTTGCTGTGAGCAGGGGCTACTCTTCACTGCGGTGCATGGATCTCTCATTGCAGTGGCTTCCCTTGTTGTGGAGCACGGGCTCTAGGCGCGCAGCTTCGGTAGTTGTGGCACGTGGACTCAGTAGTTGTGGCTCGTGGGCTCTAGAGCGCAGGCTCAGCAGTTGTGGCTCATGGGTTTAGTTGCTCTGCAGAATGTGGGATCTTCCCGGACCAGGGCTGGAACCCATGTCCCCTGCATTGGCAGGCGGATTCTTAACCACTGTGCCACTAGGGAAGCCCTCCCTCTGCTCTTAAGGTACTTTTATCCACGGTCTCTTACCACTTGTTGCATTATATTTTCATAGTTTGTTTGCACATCTCTCTTCTCTTCTAAACTGTAGGATTTTTGGATCCTTGTGGGTAACTTTTCGTGTCCAAGTGTCCATGGATCTTTTTATTAGGAGACCATAAGGGTCCATAGCATTGATGGGGTCTGTGAAGCCATTTTGTCCTTTTTTTCCCCAAACAAATCTATTTTATCAGTCTCCCTTTCTTCCCAGGCCATTTTAGTTCTGTCATTCTTGGTCCCCAATCCTTGAGAAAGCCAAAACATTCAGGTTAAAAGGATGTACTGCATGAGTTGGAGCCTTCCTGATTCTCACTGAGAATTTCCTGAACCAGTCTTTTTTTTAATTTGTACAACAATCTTCGGGCTTCCCTGGTGGTGCAGTGGTTGAGAGTCCGCCTGCCAATGCAGGGGACACGGGTTTGTGCCCCAGTCCGGGAAGATCCCACATGCCGCGGAGCGGCTGGGCCCGTGAGCCATGGCCGCTGAGCCTGCGCGTCCGGAGCCTGTGCTCCACAACAGGAGAGGCCACAACAGTGAGAGGCCCGCGAAACACACACACACAAAAAAAATTCTTCATTTTTCAGGTGAGGAAACTGAGGCATGGAGGCCTTGCCTTGCTTAAGATTGATCAGCTGTATCACTTCTATGTGGAATCTGAAATATGACACAAATGAACTTACCTACGAAACAGAAACAGATTCGCAGACACAGAGAACATACTTGTGGTTGCCGGGGGGAAGGGGGCTGGAGGAGGGATGGATTGGGAGTTTGGAATTAGCAGATGCAAACTTTTATATATAGAATGGACAAACAACAAGGTCCTCCTGTATAGCACAGGGAACTATATTCAATATCCCATGATAAACCATAATGGAAAAGAATATGAAAAAGAATGTATGTCTATGTATAACTGAATCATTTTGCTCTACAGCAGAAATTAACACAACATTGTAAATCAACTATACTTAAATAAAATAAATTTTTTAAAAAAGGTTGATCAGGGCTTCCCTGGTGGCGCAGTGGTTGAGAGTCCGCCTGCCAATGCAGGGGACACGGGTTCGTGCCCCGGTCTGGGAAGATCCCACATGTTGTCGAGTGGCTGGGCCCGTGAGCCATGGCCACGGGGCCTGCGCGTCCGGAGCCTGTGCTCCGCAACGGGATAGGCCACAACAGGGAGAGGCCCGCGTAATGCAAAAAAAAAAAAAAAAAAAAAAAAGTTTGATCAGCTGTGAAATCAAGACTGGGGATTCCAGGCCGGGGCTTGGCCAGGTTCAGCCTGCAAGAGCTGTATCTTGATTGACTTGCTGTGTTTGCTACCCTGTCTCTGATGCTCTCCCCAGCCACCTCTTTGTTATCTGACGTCCTCCCTTCTCACCACCCCCCCACCCCAACTCGCACACAGTTAACGTGTACACATGTTTGTGATTCACGTTTTTTAATCTATTTTTTTGGTTGTCTGGTGTGTGCTTAGTTTATCCATTCCAAATCTGCTTTTGAGAGCCATGCCGTCATTTGTTTAAGTTAGTTCGGGACATTCTTACAGTGCAGTGTAATGTCATGGTTTAGACTTGTGTTGTCCAGTGTGGTGACCGTATGTGGCTATATGGGGCAGCTTGGATGTGGTTCATCTGAATTGAGAGGGGTAGTAAGTTACACTATACTTACTGGATTTAAATCACTATGATAAAAGGAATGTAAAATATCTCACTAATAATTTCCTATATTGATTACATGTTGAAGTGATAATATTTTGGATATATAGGTTTCAATTATTGGGTTGAATATTATAGTTCATTTGATCTGTTTTCTTTTACTTTTTTTTAATGTGGTTATTAAAAAGTTTAAAATTGCATTATATTTCCTTTGGTTAATGACTGTGGGCTTTCAAATCAGATTTGGGTTTGAATCTCAGCTTCACCACTTAATTCGCTTTGTGGTTTTGGGCAACATAGCCTCCTTGGGATCATTTTTCTTACCTATAAAATAAAGACTAATGTCTACCTCGCGTGGTTATTGTAAGGATTAAATTGTATTTTGTACATAAAGTGCTCAGCCACGAACCTGGCATGAGAGCATAGCAGTTAAAAGCATGGAACTTGGAGTTAAACTTGACAAAGTTTTCAACACTGGCTGCACTGTTTAAAACTTTTGTGGCCTTGGACAAGTTACTTTACTTCCCCAAGCTTCAATTTCTTCATTGTAAAATAGGGATGATAATACTATGTACCTCATAGACTTGTGAGGATTAAATGCAAGACTATGTAAAGGGCTTACTAGCTCAGGGTAGGGCATACAGTAAGCACTCAATAAATGATAACCAGTGCCATAATACTTCTGGGGAAGGGCACCTGCTGGAAACTTTCATGATGTTAAATGGAATATGCGGACTCTGGTTTTTATTTTTATTTCTTCATGACAGTACATATAATAGGAATATGGCCCTAAGATATAACACATTCCCTCGTTTCTATATCATGGTTATTATCGTGTTTGTAGAACATTCTTGATACTACATTTTCGTCAAGAATTATACTTTTATTTGAGTCTTTTTTTCTAGCTTTTTCTTTGCCTGTATGTGTTCAGTCAGTCATTCACTTCTGCAGGTGGTTTTGTTAAGCACTTACTACGTCCCAGACACTGTGCTAAGGACAGAGTATGTGGTGGTAAGAAGACAAGCTTGTGCCCTCACGGAGCCTACAATCTAGTAGGAGAGACATCTGTGAACAACTGAATAAACACTGTAAGAGGAACAAACCTGGTGATGTGATAGAAGTCAACAGAGGAAGGGAGGTGGTAGAGAGTCTGTTTCAGAAAGTGGTCAGGGACGGCCTCTGTGAAGAGATGACGCTGACACTGAGACCCAAAGGTTGGGAAGAACCATCCATGTGGAGAGTAGAGGAGGGGCATTTTGAGCTCCCCTCAGGTGGGTAAAGAGCTTTGGTATTTTTTTTCAGAAAGCAATGGGGTCGAATGGTTGGTGTGGGGATGAATGGCTTAGATGGGGTTGGAAATTGCCAGGGGCAGGTAAATTACAAAAAGACTGTTGATGTTGTTTGAAGTTCAATGTAAGAAGCGGGAGGGTTTTGATCAGGGAAGTGATATGATCAAATCTGAGTTGCTGTATGGTACATGAACTTGATGGGGGGCCAGAATGGAAGTGGGGTGAGGTTAGGAAGCTACTGCTGTGCTGCAGTGAGAGGGGTGGTGCACTGGATGGAGTTGTAGAAGTAAGTCGGAAAATGGTGACTGGATCTTGAGTCAGATGTATTTGGTGGTAGAAGCAGCAGAACTCCCTGGTGGGTTAGTTCTGGAGGTTTTCTCGAAGGGAGATATCAGCTGCACACTTTGTGGTACCGTAGCAGGAGAGAGTGGCATTAAGAAAGCCAAGCAAGGAGAGTGTTTCAAGAAGGAAGAAGTGTGAACATCTGTAAACAGCTCCTGAGAGCATGAGTTAGATCAGGATGGAAACGTCCATTGGATTTAGCAACACTGAGTTTGTTGGTGACCTTGACAATAGCTATTTGATTAGAGAGTGGAGGCAGTAGTCAGGTTGTGGTGTGTTGAAGGTGATTGGAGGGGAGAATGTGGAGCCATCGTGTTTAGGTCACTCTTTCAAAAACTCTGGCCATAAAGGGGGAAGAGCAAAAGGAGCTGAGCAAGAAAGGGCATTTGATTGATGTCTAAAGATGCTGATGGAATGATCCTGTGTCCAAGGAGAGGTTGATGGGAAGAAAAGAGGGGGAATCATGGGGGGTGTAAAGCACTTGAGGAGGGGGAGGAGAATGAGATTCAAAACACGTGAGAGGAATTGGCCTTTGATAGGAAGAAGGCACTTCCTCTGTAGAAACAGGAAGGAGGCAGGTGGATGAGGGTGGAGACTGATTTATAGATACATGACCATTGGAAGACTGGTTCTATTTTTTTCAGCAATTCATTAGGTAAAAACTTGAGCTAAGAGTGAGGTGTAGCAGAGGAGCACGTAAGAGCTTAGAGTGAGATATTATGATCTCTCATCCACTTCAGCAAAAATCACTTTGCATGGTGACATTCATTTGACACAGAAAGGTTTCAGGGTAAGTGTAGTTTGGTCCTGCTTCTTTTTTTTTTTTTTTGCGGTACGCGGGCCTCTCACTGTTGTGGCCTCTCCCGTTGCGGAGCACAGGCTCTGGACGCGCAGGCTCAGCGGCCATGGCTCACGGGTCCAGCCGCTCCACCGCATGTGGGATCTTCCCGGACTGGGGCACAAACCCGTGTCCCCTGCATCGGCAGGTGGACTCTCAACCACTGCGCCACCAGGGAAGCCCCCTGCTTCCTTCTTAATCTAGCTTGGTGCGGCTTGGGGACTAAGGTAGTTACTCTTCAGGGAGACAGGCTCTGGCCAATGTGGCTGGTTCAGGACTTTAATTAGGAAGTCCTGGAGAAGGTCTGTAATGGGAGATGGTACCTTTGATGACAGGTGGCATGTTGCCATCATTCAGAAGTCCTATGGAGAATCAATAGTTTATGAAGAGTCAGTATACAACAGAAGAAAAGCACTGAATCAGGAAACTGAACTTGAGCTTATGGTCCTGTTTTGTCATCTGCTATGTGACTATGAGCAAATCATTTACTCTGCGTTTATTTTCCCAGTCTATAAAATAAGAAAAATACCAGCCTTCCCATCTCATGAGGTTGCGTGAGATGTGATGACGTATGTCAGTGTTCTGTGAAAGGCATTTCAGGCTGTACAAATAGTTTCATGAAAAGACTCGGGGGCTTGGAGCTGGCGGCCTGACTTGTACTCACAGCTCTCTGCTTACTCACCCCTGGTATGACTCAGGATGAGTCACTTCGCCGCACGGAACCTACATTTTCCCATCTGTAGAACACCCTCACAGGGTGAACATAAGGATTCAGAAGTACAGTAGAGGACTTTGGAAGTAAAAGTGCTAGAGAAATGTGATCATCAGGCTGATCTCCCTGTTCTTCATTTAGGGAAAAGCCCTAACTCTATTTTCCTTCCAGAATCAGTCTTCAAGATGAGCATTCTTTGACTCCATCAATAATGGCTTATAATGAGCCCTTTCTCTGGGCAGAGCCTGGGCGTTGTAGGGGGAGGGATGGGGGAAGTGTGAACTAACATTACACTAGGAGAAGTGGTACCTGCGTTTGGGGGAACTGCTGTCTGATTGGACGTGTAGGACAGACTCAAGCCCACTCTTAGGAAATGCGTTCTGGAAGGGCTGTGAGCTGTCTGCCTTGGGAAGATTCCATTGTACAAGACTTATCAGATGGAAGAATCTAGAAGCACATGCTCATGCTGATAAGCATAGAAAAGTGGTGGGAGAGAGAACTGACCCCGCAGTGGTCACCGGGACCACTGCACCAGGTCATTCTTCTGTCTCTGCTTCTGCTGAAGCTGTTTCTCTGCAAAGTTTTGAAGCGTCACTGAGCATCTAACATTGAGCAAACTTGTTATGGCTGGATATAAGGTCGGTATCCCATCTCTTTTGACTCTGCACCCAGAGACTTCTCCCTTTGGACGACACTAACCCTTTGCCAGACGAGAATATTCTGCATGATTCTGAGAAAGCTTTTTCTCCTAAGGGTGGCAGTCATGGAGCTCATCAGAGCTGTGCTGTTACCTGTTGTTCTGGTCTGAATCCATTCCTGTACACATTTCTGTGGAGGAAGGTGCGTGAGTCTCACAGGAATCTTTCTGATAAACATCAGAAAGTCATTTGTCATTACACTCAGAAAAGACTATTGGTGTCAGATAGTTAACTGGATGCAAAATACTCTTTTGGTCTGGGAAGTTTTCTTAAGAATCTTGATTTTCTGTAATGAAGAACTCACTGCTTGGAATTTCCATCTTCTGCTTTCCATATAATTGCTAAAGAGTTCATATCAGAGTGAAATACATAGGATCTCAAGTCAGACTATAAAAGCTTGGCCTTAGGGGAAAAATTCATAGCTTTTAACATAAAGATTTGGAAAGAGAATGTGTCACATTTATCCTCATCAAATGTCCTAGCTTCCAAGCCTCCTTGCAGAATGTAGATATCCTGTGTTTGCAATGTGAAAGGCTGCATCTCAGAGATGGGAAGAGGAAACTGAATACAAGTTCTAACATCCCTCCCTGTCTATCCTAGCACCTCTGTCTATACCCATCGAACACATGTTGGAATAGCAGCAGAGGAAGAGTCTCTGGGTCAGCCTGGCATTGTTGGGAGGTATGAAGACACTGTTGACTCAGGCCTTACTCAAGCGGGCCTAATAGTGTCCTGGAAAGCATCAGCATGGGAAATCCACCTGGGAATAATTATGGATTAAATCAAACTATTACAGGAACAGCCATTTTTCTCTAAAAGGACATTTCCTTCTTGGAGTTCCAAGCGACTCTGGTGTGCAGTCAGCAGGCGGCTGCTTACTTGTGAATTCTTTTGACTTCTTGCTGAATGGTCTTATCACCGTATTTTGCAAACATACTGTATTAAACCCCTAAGTAACTCACCTCCCTTTCCCCTGCCTTTCCCTTAGCTCAATGCCCAGGACTCCTTTCTTACAATGCTTGTGATTCATCTATATTCAGTTGACTTTTTTAAAAATTAAATTTCTTATTTTGAGGTAACTGTAGGTTCACGTGCAGTTTTAAGAGATAATACAAAGAGATCCCATGTGCTCTTCACTCAGTTTCTACTGATGGTAACTTCACGCAAAACTATAGTACAGTATCACAACCAGGATATTGACATGGGTACAGTCAAGATACAGAACATTTCCATCACCATGAGAATACTTCATGTTGCCTTTTTATGGCCACACCCTTCCTGCCTTTTAAGGAGTTAAACCCCTGGCAACCACTGATTTGTCCTCTATTTCTATAATTTTGTCATTTCAAGGATGTTATATAAATGGAATCATGTAGTGTGTTGTCTTTGGGGACTGGTTTTATAAACCTCTGGAGATTCATCTAGGTTGTTGAATGTATCAGTAGTTGACACCTTTTTCTTGCTGAGTAGTAGTCTATGGCAGCGGTCCCCAACCTTTCTGGCACCAGGGACCGGTTTCATGGAAGACAATTTTTCCGCGGACCTGGGCAGAGGGGATGGTTCACGCGGTAAAGCGAGCGATGGGGAGCGGCATATGAAGTTTCCCTAACTCGCCCACCGCTCACCTCCTGCTGTGTGGCCCGGGGTGGGGGGGGGCTGTTGCGGACCCCTGGTCTATGGTATGGATGTGCCACAGATCGTTTAACCATTCATCTGTTTAAGGACATCTGGGCCAATTCTGATTTTTAATATTACAGATAAACTTTCTGTGAGCATTCATGTACAAGTTTTTGCATGAATATAAATTTTCACTTTTCTGGGATAAATGCCCAGGAGTGTAATTGCTGTTGCATACTTAGTTGTTTAGTAAACTGCCAAACTCTTTTCTGGAGTGGCTGTCATTTTACATTTGTATTAGCAATGTATGAGAAGTCTAGTTTATGTGCAGTCTCATCAGCATTTGATGTTGTCACTATTTTTTAGTTTGGCTCTTCTGATAAGTGCATAGTGATATCTCATTGCATTTCCCTGATGGCTAATGATGTGAACATCTTTTCACGTACTTATTTGCCATCTGTGTATCCTCTTGGGTGAAATGTCCATTCATACCTTTTCCTCATTTCTGATTGTTTTTTATTGTTGAGTTTTGAGATTATATATTATCAATTATATATCCTAGATCCTATTTCTTTATTGCATATGTGGTTTGCAAATATTTCCTCCAAGTCATAGCTTGTCTTTTCATCCTTCTAACAGAGTCTTTTGCAGAGCAAAAGTTTTAAAGTTTGATAGTGTTCAGCTTATCAGTTTTTTTCTTTCATGGATTGTGCTTTGGTTTCAAGTCTAACAACACTTTGCCTAGCCCTAGGTCCTGAAGCTTTTCTTCTATGTTTTTTTTCTGAAAGTTTTATAGTTTTATGTTTTACATTTAAGCCTGCAATCCATTTTGAGATAATTTTTATATAAGGTATAAGCCTTATATTGACGTTCATTTTTTTTTTTTTTTTTTTTTTTTGCCTGTGAATGTCCTTTTCTCCAGCATCATTTGTTGAAAAGGCTGTCTTTCCTCCACTGAATTGCTTTTTGCGCCACTGTCAAAAATCAGTTGGGCATTTGTGTGGGTCTATTTCTGGGTTCTCTATTCTGTTCCATTAATCTGTGAGTCTATTTTTCTATCAATATCACACTGTCTTAATTACTGTGCTGTATACCAAGTCTTGAAATTGGCTAGACTGATTCCTCCCACTTTATTCTTCTTATCCAAAATCGTTTAGGCTATTCCTGTTTTTTTGCCTTTCCATATAAATTTTAGAATCATCTCGTATGTATCTATAAAAACTCTTGCTGGCATTTAGGTAGGAATTATGCTAAACCTATATCAATTTGGAGAGAATGGAAGTCTTTAGTACGTTGAGTCTTCTAATTTACGTGTCTTCATTTATTGATATCCTCTTTGATCTCTTTTATCAGCATTTTTTTTTGTTTTTGACATCCAAGTTCTGTGCATGTTTTATTATACCTATACTTAAGTATTTTTTTTTAGTGATTATAAATGGTACTGTATAACTTTGGTCTTCATTTCTAGTATACAGAAATACAATGATTTTTGTATGTTTATCTTGTGTGACCTTGTTGAACTCACTTATTCTAGGAGTTAGTATGTAGATTCCTTGGAATAGTCTGTGTACCCCATTATGTCATTTGCAAATTGGGATATTTTTATTTCTTCCTTCCTGATCTGAATGCCTTTTATTCCTTTTCTTTTTCTCTCTTTTTTTCTTTTCTTTTTGCCTATTGCAGTGGCAGTACTATATGGAATAAGAGTAGTGAAAGGTGATACTTTGCCTTGTTCTTGATGTTGAGAAAACTTTCAGTCTTTGACCATTAAATATGATGTTAGCTGTAGGTTTTTTATAGATGCTCTTTATCAAGTTGAAGAAGTTGCCCTCTATTTCCATTTATTTCTGAGTTTTTATCATGAATAGATGTTGAATTTTGTCAAATGCTTTTTCTATTACATTGATTCATTTTTCAGTATTGAATTAGCTTTCCACCCTTGGAATATACCCCACTTGGTCATTCTTTGTATATATTGCTGAATTCTATTTGTTACTATTTGTTAAGAATTTTTGCACCTATATTTATGAGAGATACTGTTCTGTAGTTGTCATTTTTGTTTTTTTGTACTGTCTTTGTCTGGATTTGGAATCAGGGTAATACTAGCTTCACAAAATGAATTGAGAAGTGTTCCTTCTACTTTTATTTTCTGGAAGAGATTGTGTAGAATTGTTATAAATTCTTTGTTAGATTTTGATAGCACTATCCATTAAAACCATCTGGGCCTGGAGATTTCTTTTGGGAGTCTTAAAATTATGAATTCACTTTTCTTACAGTTTATGGGGCTATGAATTGTGGTAGTTTGTGTTTTTCAAGGACCATTTCATCTTAAGTAGTAAAATTTATATGTGTAGAGTTGTTTGTAGCATTCCCTATTATCTTTTGGGTATCTACAGTTTATAGTTGTATCTCCTGTTTCATTCCTGATATTAGTAATTTGTAGCTTTTCTGTCTTTTTTTTTTTTTTTAAGATTTATTTATTTATTTAACTTATTTTTGGCTGCGTCGGGTTCCAGTTGCTGGCACGTGGGATCTTTCATTGCGGTGCACAGGCTCTTCGTTGTGGTGCATGGGCTTCTCTCTAGTTGTGGCATGTGGGTTTTCTCTTCTCTAGTTGTGGCGTGCAGGTTCCAGGGCGTGTGGGCTGTGTAGCTGTGGCGCGTGGTCTCCAGAGCACAGGCTCCGTAGTTTGCAGCAGGCAGGCTCTCTAGCTGAGGTGTGTGAGCTCAGTAGTTGTGGCGTCTGGGTTTAGTTGGCCTGCGGCATGGGGGATCTTAGTTCCCTGACCAGGGATTGAACCCGCATCCCCCGCATTGTAAGATGGATTCTTTACCACTGGACCACCTGGGAAGTCCCTTTCTGTCTTTTTTTTCTTTTTCAGTCTTGCTATAGGATTTCAATTTTATTTTTATTTTATTTTATTGATTTTTTAAAACCATTGATTTTCTCTATTGTTTTCCTGTTTTCAACTTCACTGATTTCTGCTCTTATTTCCTTGCTTCTGCTTGCTAATTTAGTTTTATTTTGCTCTTTTATAGGTTCTTGATTTGAGACTGCACATTATTGATTTGAGACCTTCTTTTTCCTTATGCAAATATTTAGTGCTATAAATTTCCCTTTCAGTACTGCTTTAGCAGCATCCCACAAATTTTGATATGTTGTATTCTCATTTTCACTGAGTTTAATGTATTTTTAAATTTCCCTTGCATCTTCTTCTTTAGTTCATGGATTATTTAGAATTATATTATTTGGATATTTAGTTTCCAAGTATTTGGATATTTTCCTGTTATCTTTCTGTTATTGATTTCTAGTTTGATTCCATTATAGTCAGAGAATATACCTTGTGTGATTTAAATTCTGTTAAATTTGTCAAGGTTTGTTTTATGGACTAGTATATCATCTATCCTGGATAATGTTCCAGTGCACTTGAAAAGAATGTGCATTCTGCTCTTGTTGGGTTGAGTATTTTATAAATGTCGATTAAATCCTGTTGGTTAATGTTGTCATTGAGTTCTTCTATATCCTTGCTTACTTTCTTTCTAGTTGTTCTATCAAAGGTTGAGAGAGGAGTGTTTAGGGTTTGTCTATTTCACCTTTCAATCAGTTTTTGCTTCATGTATACTTGGAGCTCTTTTGTTTGGTGCATATACATTAGGATTTCTATATCTTCTTGGAGAATTGACCTTTTTATCATTATGCAATGTGCCTTTCTGTGTCTGTTATTTAGTTTGGGTAATTTCTATTGTTTTGTCTTTAAGTTCACTGATTCTTTCCTCTGAAAAATTGATTTTCTGTTCTTCAGGCAGTTTGATGTTTTCTTGGTTCTTGGTATAATGACTGACTTTTTGTTGAAATGGGCATTTTGGATATTATGTTATGAGCCTCTGGATCTTATTTAAATCTTTTGCTTTAAGTGACTACTTTTGACACAGATGTGGCAGAGGAAAATAGGTATCCCCTCATTTCTGCCAGGTTGGGTAGAAGTCCAGGTTTCCAACTCAGCCTCCATTGAAACTTGATAGGGGCTCCTTGTTACTGATGGGTAAGAAAAAGAGTTATAACTCCCCACTAAGGTTACATTGATACCTCTCTGCATTGTAGGGTGGGGGGCCTCATTACTGCTGGGGGGAGGTGAAAGGAAGTCCAGGCTCCCTACTGGGACTTCTTTGGTAATACTCCAGTAGGAAGGAGGTAGAGGCTGGGTGCATCATTACAGCCTCAAGAAGGGGAAGATCTAGGCTTTCTAGTAGGCTTTGCTGACCTGGATGGGAGTTGGATCACAGCTTTTTCTGTAGTGTTTGGACATGGTAGAGTGGTTATTATCTAAAGTTTTCTACCTTTTGAGGCTGTCCCCTTCCTAGTTCTTCTGCTAGAGAGAGTGGGCTTTTGTTGGGACTCTTTTTGTCTGCACTCATTGGTGTTTCCAGGTTGCTCCAAGTCTAGGAATATATGAAGCAAAAAGAAAACCCAGAGAATTCACCACTGTATTATTCCTAGCCAGTTTGCTTTCCTTTCTTCACCTTTCAGAGTCTTCCTATGTTTACTTTATATATAACATCCAGGGCTTTCAGAGGTACTTAGAGGGAGGAATAGGGAAAAGTATGTCTATTCCATCTTTCTGGAAGCAGAAGTCTCATTCAGTTTACTTTTATTTGTTTTATTCTTACAGGTCAATCACTTTTCCTACCTGAGATCTCAGGGCCCAAGTGTCCTTAATCATACTTGTATAAATTCCTTTTCATGGGGGGAGAAATTTAGATCCCAGTTCTTGAAGAGCTCTGCACATTGGTGGGAAGGGTGGAAATAGTTCCCATACCCAAACTGCACACTGGGCCCTCTGTGAACTTATAGCTTTCTTTTGCTCACCTTTAAGGCCTGGGGCCAACCCTAGGGGGACCAGGAATATTCAGATTATTTCATATTCACTAAGGGGTCTTTACCTCTAGAGGAAAAAGAGAAGTTCCCATGACACTAGAGGAAGTTTCACCTAGGGGTTTATAGAAACCTATAAGTGGCACAGAGGAGCAGCTGGGGTGGGATTGGGTGGGGTGGGTCCCTTCCAGCTTGGCCTGGCCTCTAAAAGCAGAGCTTTTTGCCTTTGACTGTAGAGGGTGAAAACCATCCATGATACTTTCTTGGAGCCAAGCTTCTCTGCACTTCATCGTTCGCTAAGTCTGCTTCCTTAAAAGTCTGTTATTTAGAGAAATATAAACTTGATATGGGACAGCATGTGTTTTTAATTCAGCTAGACCTAGTTTGGGATCCTTGTTCCATCTTTTGCTAGCTGTGTGACCTTGAAGTTCAGTCATTCACTTAGAAATCATCCTGTAGTGACTGCTCTGGGCCAGCCACCATGCTGTGTTTTGGGAATAAAGTAATGAGTACCGTTCACTGCTCCCTTTTCTTCACTTTTTAGCCAATAGCAAGTCCAGTTGGTTTTACTTCAAAACTCTATCCAAAATTGGACTACTTTTCTCCATCACCCTTCTTCCCAGGCTTTTATAATAAGTTCCCTGATGCTGTTCTTCCCACTAATCCTTTACCGCAATTCATTATCTACACAACAGCCAGGGTGACCTTTCAAAAACATGCATCAGATTATTATTTGCATACTTAAGACCCTCCAGTTATACTGAGAATAAAATCCGACACCTCCCCGTGGCCCACTAGGGCCTGTGTGGTCTGGTTTCTGCTTCCCCTCTGAGGTCATCTAGCATCCTTTCCCCCTTCATGGCTTTAGTCACACCTGACTTTTTTCTCTTCCTGAAAATATCAAACTTGTCCTACCTTGGGGTCATTACACCAGTTATCCTCTCTACCTTGAATAATTTTTTCATCAAAGTTTGAATGGCTGGTGTCTTGCTTTCATTGAGGTTTTAGTTCAAACCCTCTCCTCTTACTTCTCAAGTCACATTCTGTCAAAACACTGTGTGCCCCTCCCCCATCATCTTATTTAGCTCTTCTTACAATTTGAAATTATTTTTATTTGTCTACTAGACTGAGTTCCATGATTTCTGAGAGCAGGAATCATGCTGTTTCCTTCATTGCTGTGTGCCCAGTATCTAGAACAATTCCTGGCACTGAGCAATCAATATTTGTTGAGTCAAGTTGCTTTTCTTTTTTTAGTAGAGTGAATTATTTTATTTTATTTTACTTTATTTTATTTTATTTTATTTTACTGGAGTAAAATTGCTTTCTAATGTTGTGTTAGTTTTTGCTATACAATGAAGTGAATCAGCTATATGTATATCCTCTATTCCCTCTCTCTTGGACCTGCCTCCCACCAACCCCCATCCCACCCATCTAGGTCATCACAGAGCACCAAGCTGAGCTCCTTGTGCTATACAGCAGGTTCCCACTAGCTATCTATTTTACACATGGTAGTGTATTTGTGTCGAACCTAATCTCCCAGTTCATCCCACCCTCCCCTTCCCCACACCCTGTCCACATGTTGGTTCCCTACACCTACATCTGTATTCCTGCCCTACAAATAGGTTCATCTGTATATGTACCATTTTTTGAGATTCCACATATATGTGTTAATGTACGATATTTGTTTTTCTCTTTCTGGCTTACTTCACTCTGTATGACAGACTGTAGGTCCATCCACATCTCTACAAATGACTCAATTTCATTCCTTTTTATGGCTGAGTAATATTCCTTTGTGTATATGGACCACATCTTCTTTATCCATTCATCTATCGTTGGACATTTAGGTTGTTTACATGTCCTGGCTATTGTAAATAGTGCTGCAGTGAACACTGGGGTACATGTGTCCTTTTGAATTATGGTTTCTCAGGGTATACACCCAGTAGTGAGATTGCTGGGTCATATGGTAGTTCTATTTTTAGTTTTTTTAAGGAAGCTTTGTACTTTTCTCTATAGTGGCTGTATCAATTTACATTGCCACCGACAGTGTAAGAGGGTCCCCTTTTCTCTGCACCCTCTCCAGCATTTATTGTTTGTAGACTTTTTGATATGAGGTGATATCTCATCATAGCTTTGATTTGTTTAATGATTAGAGAAACAAAAATGATTTGTTTAATGATTAGAGAAACAAAAATGATTTGTTTCTTTAATCATTAGTGATGTTGAGCATCTTTTCATGTGTTTGTTGGCCATCTGTATGTCTTCTTTGGAGAAATGTCTATTTAGGTCTTCCACCCGTTTTTTGATTGGGTTGTTTCTTTTTTTGATGTTGAGCTCCATGCGTTGTATGTATATTTTGGAGATTAATCCTTTGTCAGTTGCTTCATTTGCAAATATTTTCTCTCATTATGAAGGTTGTCTTTTCATCTTGTTTATGGTTACCTTTGCTGTGAAAAAGCTTTTAAGTCTCATTAGGTCCCATTTGTTTATTTTTGTTTTTATTTTCATTACTGTAGGGAGTGGGTCAAAAAAGATCTTGCTGTGATTTATGTCAAAGAGTGTTCTGCCTATGTTTTCCTCTAAGAGTTTTATAGTGTCCAGTCTTGCATTTAGGTCTTTAATCCATTTTGAGTTTATTTTTTATACGGTGTTAGGTAGCGTTCTAATTTCATTCTTTTACATGTAGCTGTCCAGTTTTCCCAGCACCACTTATTGAAGAGGCTGTCTTTTCTCCATTGTATATTCTTGCCTCCTTTGTCATAAATTAGGTGACCATATGTATGTGGATTTATCTCTGGGCTTTCTGTCCTGTTCCATTGACGTGTATTTCTGTTTTTGTGCCACTACCATACTGTCTTGATTACTGTAGCTTTGTAGTATAGTTTGAAGATGGGGAACCTGATTCCTCCAGCTCCATTTTTCTTTCTCAAGATTGCTTTGTCTATTCGGGGTCTTTTGTGTTTCCATACAAATTGTACAATTTTTTGTTCTAATTCTGTGAAGAATGCCACTGGTAGTTCGATAGGGATTGCATTGAATCTGTAGATTGCTTTGGGTAGTATAGTCATTTTCACAATATTGATTTTTCCAATCCAAGAACATGGTATATTTCTTCATCTGTTTATTTCATCTTTGATTTCTTTCATCAGTGTTTTATAGTTTTCTGAGTACAAGTTTTTTGCCTCCTTAGGTAGGTTTATTCCTAGGTATTTTATTCTTTTCATTTCAATGATAAATGGTATTGTTTCCTTAATTTCTCTTTCTTATTTTTTGTTGTTAGTGTATAGGAATGCCAGAGATTTCTGTGCATTAGTTTTGTATCCTGCAACTTACCAAATTCATTGATTAGTTCTTGTAGTTTTCTGGTGGCATTTTTAGGATTCTCTATGTATAGTATCATGTTATCTGCAAACAGTGACTGTTTTACTTCTTCTTTTCCAATTTGTATTCCTTTTATTTCCTTTTCTTCTCTGATTGCTATGGCTAGGACTTCCAAAACTATGTTGAATAAGAGTGGTGAGAGTGGACATTCTTGTCTTGTTCCTGATCTTAGTGGAAATGCTTTCAGTGTTTCACCATTGCGAATAATGTTTGCTGTGGGTTTGTCATATATGACTTTTATTATGTTGAGGTAGGATCCCTCTATGTCCACTTTCTGGAGAGTTTTTATCACAAATGGGTGTTGAATTTTGTCAAAAGCTTTTTCTGCATCTATTGAGATGATCATATGTTTTTTATTCCTTAATTTGTTAATATGGTGCATCACATTGATTGATTTGTGTATTTTGAAGAATCCTTGCCTCCCTAGGATAAATCCCACTTGATCATGGTGTATGATCCTTTTAATATGTTGCTGGATTCTATTTGCTAGTATTTTGTTGAGGATTTTTGCATCTATATTCATCAGTGATATTGGTCTGTAATTTTCTTTTTTTGTGATATCTGTGTCTGGTTTTGGTGTCAGGGTGATGGTGGCCTTGTAGAACGAATTTGGGAGTGTTCTTCCTTCTGCAATTGTCTTGGTAGAGTTTTAGAAGGATCGGTGTTAGCTCTTCTCCAAATGTTTGATAGAATTCACCTGTGAAGCTGTCTGGTCCTGGACTGTTGTTTGTTGGAAGATTTTAATTACAGTTTCAGTTTCATTACTTGTGATAGGTCTGTTTATATTTTCTAATTCTTCCTGGTTCTGTCTTGGAAAATTGTACCTTTCCAAGAATTTGTCCAGTTCTTTGTGGTTGTCCATTTTATTTGCATATAATTGTTTGTAGTAGTCTCTTATAATCCTTTGTATTTCTGTGGTGTCAGTTGTGATTTCTCCTTTTTCTTTTCTAATTTTATTGATTTGTGTCCTCTCCCTTTTTTTCTTGATGAGTCTGGCTAAAGGTTTATCAATTTTGTTTATCTTCTCAAAGAACAAACTTTTAGTTTTATTGATCTTTGCTATTGTTTTCTTCATTTCTATTTCATTTATTTCTGCTCTGATCTTTATGATTTTTTTCCTTCTACTGACTTTGGGTTTTCTTTGTTGTTTCTCTAGTTGCTTTAGTTGTAAGGTTAGATTGTTTATTTGAGGTTTTTCTTGTTTCTTGAGATGAGATTTCATTACTATAAACTTCCCTCTTAGAACTGCTTTTTCTGTGTCCATAGGTTTGGGGTCATTCTGTTTTTGTTGTCACTTATTTCTGTGTATTTTTTTTACTTCTTCTTTGATTTCTTCAGTGATATCTTAGTTATTTAGTAGTGCACTGTTTAGCTGCCATGTATTTGCATTTTTTACAGGTTTTTTTTCCCTGTAATTGATTTCCAGTCTCATAGCATTGTAGTTGGAAAAGCTGCTTGATATGATTTCAATTTTTAAAAATTTACCAAAGCTTGATTTGTGACCCAAGATATGTCTATCATGGAGAGTGTTCCGTGTGCACTTGAGAAGAAAGTGTATTCTGCCACTTTTGGGTAGAATGTCCTATAAATGTCAATTAAATCCATCTGATCTGTTGTGTCATTTAAAGCTTCTATTTCCTTATTTCCTTTCTTTCTTTCTTTCTTTTTTTTTTTTTTGTGGTACGTGAGCCTCTTACAGTTGTGGCCTCTCCCGTTGCGGAGCACAGGCTCCGGACGCACAGGCTCAGTGGCCATGGCTCACGGGCCTAGCTTCTCTGCGGCATGTGGGGTCTTCCCAGACCGAGGCACGAACCCATGTCCCCTGCATCAGCAGGTGGACTCTCAACAACTGTGCCACCAGGAAAGCCCATCCTTATTTATTTTCTGTTTGGATGATCTGTCCATTGGTGTAAGTGGGGTGTTAAAGTCCTCTACTATTATTGTCTTACTGTTGATTTCCCCTTTTATGGTTGTTAGCATTTGCCTTATGTATTGAGGTGCTCCTATGTTGGGTGCAAAAATATTTATAATTGTTATGTCTTCTTCTTGGATTGATCCCTCGATCATTATGTAGTGTCCTTCCTTATCTCTTGTAACAGTCTTTATTTCAAAGTCTATTTTATCTGATATGAGTATTGCTACTCCAGCTTTCTTTTGATTTCCATTTGCATGGAATATCTTTTTCCATCCCTTCACTTTCAGTCTGTATGTGTCTCTAGGTCTGAAGTGGGTCGCTTGTAGACAGCATATATATGGGTCTTGTTTTTTATCTGTTCAGCCAGTCTATGTCTTTTTGTTGGGGCATTTAATCCATTTAAATTCAAGGTTGTTATGGATATGTATGTTCCTATTACCGTTTTCTTAATTGTTTTGGGTTTGTTTTTGTGGGTCTTTTCTTCTCTTGTGTTTCTTGCCTAGATTAAGTTCCTTTAGCATTTGTTGTAAAGCTGGTTTGGTGGTGCTGAATTCTCTTAGCTTTTGCTTTGTCTATAAAGATTTTGATTTCTCCATCAAATCTGAATGAGACCCTTGCTGGGTAGAGTAATATTTGTTGTAGCTTTTCCTCTTTTGTCACTTTAAGTATATCCTGCAACTCCCTTCTGGCCTGCAGTTTCTGCTGAAAAGTCAGCTGATAACCTTATGGGGATTCCTTTATATGTTATTTTTTGCTTTTCCCTTGTTGCTTTTAATATTTTTTCTTTGAATTTAATTTTTGTTATTTTGATTAATATGTGTCTTGGTGTGTTTCTCCTAGGGTTTATCCTGTATGGGACTCTCTGCACTTCCTGGAGTTGGGTGACTGTTTCCTTTCCCATGTTAGGGAAGTTTTTCACTATAGTCTCTTTTAATGTTTTCTCAGACCTTTTCTTTTCCTCTTCCTCTTCTGGGACCACTATAATTTGAATGTTGGCACGTTTAATGTTGTCCCAGAGGTCTCTGAGATTGTATTCAATTCTTTTTTCTCTATTCTGCTCCTAGGCAGTTATTTCCACCATTCTGTCTTCCAGCTCACTTACTTGTTCTTTTGCCTCAGTTATTTTGCTATTGATTCCTTCTAATGTATTTTTCATTTTAGTTATTGTGTTGTTCATATGTGTTTGTTCTTTAGTTCTTCTAGATCTTTGTTAAACATTTCTTGTATTTTCTCAATCTGTGCCTCCATTCTATTTCTAAGATTCTGGATCATCTTTACTGTCATTACTCTGAATTCTTTTTCAGGTATGTTGCCTATTTCCTCTTCATTTATTTGGTCTTTTAGGTTTTTACCTTGCTCCTTCGTCTGTGACATAGTTTTTTGTCATCTCATTTGTTTTTTGATGGGTGGGATTGTGTTCCTGTCATACTGGTTGTTTGGCCTGAGGCTTCGAGCAGTAGAGTTTGTAGGCTGCTGGGTAGAGCTGGGTCTTTGTGCTGAGATGAGGACCTCCAGGAGACCTCAATCCTATGAATATTCCCTGGGATCTTAGGTTCTCTGTTAGTCCAGTGGTTCGGACTCGGAGTTCCCACCACAGGAGCTCAGGCCTGACCTCCAGCTCATGAACCAAGATCCTGCAAGCTGCACGGGGCAGCAGAAAAAGAAAACAGGAGCAGAAGAATAACAAAGGGTCAAAAATAAAATAAGAGTAGAAAACTAACAGATATGTTAGAAAGAATAAAAAAAGTAAAAATGCAGGTGAAACAACAGCTGGAAGGTAAAACAGAAGTATAATAGTAAAAAGGAGGAGGGAAAAAAAAAGCTGGAAAAGTCCCTGGCTGTGAGGGGTGGGGCTCAGGCAGGGTCAGGGTTTAGGTGGTGGGAAGGGGCCTATGCTTAGGACCCACAGGGCTGGAAAAGGCCCCAGTGGGCGGTGGGGGGGCTGGGGGGGACTTAGACTCAGTGTAGCAGGAGGGGCCCAGGAGTGCCTCTGGCCTTGAATGGCAGAGGACCATATCCAGGACCCCAGCAGGCTAGACGTGTTTGCCCCCATCCTCTGATCCTGAAGGGCCCCTCCCTGTTGGCCTCTCTTCTTCTTCCCCTCCCTCCCTCCCTCCTATGCCCCTAGGGCTCATGAGGCCAGAGGGGGCCCTGGAAGGCAGAGGACCAGACCCGGAAACCCAACAAGCTTCCTGGGCCGAGTCAGTGGGGGAAACACCCGTGGTGCTTCCCCTGATTCCCTGGTCCTGGAGCGCCCCTCTCGCCCACCTCTTCTCTTCTTCCTCCCTACCCCCACCTCTACGCCCCTAGGACGGACGTGGCCTGGAGGGGGCCTCGGAGGGCAGAGGACCTGGCCCAGGCCCCAGCAGGTTTCCTGAGCCTGATTGGACAGGTGAAATGCTAGGTGCACCCCCCCCATCCTCTGAGCCCCCGAGGGTCCCTCCAGGTGTGGGAATCCCTCCCCTCTCCCAGCCACCCCTCAGGGGCGCCTGTCCTGCCCAGCCTCCACTTCTCCTCCCCCCCTCGCTCCCTTCCACGTCCTACCAGGTCGCTTGGGGGTTCCTCCTATCTCCTTGGACATTGAGGTCCCCCACCAGCATCTGGCAGGTGCCCTAGTTGTGGGGAGGCGTGAACTCTGCATCCTCCTCCACCACCACCTTGACTTCAGGAACCAAGTTGCTTAATTCTCTTGCGCCTCAGTTTCTCACTTGTCACACGGAATAATGATTGGCTAATAAAACAAGGTTGTGTTTAGAATTAAGTGAGATAATACTTGTATGTGGAGTACTTAGTACAATGATTGGTTCACAGTAAGTTGAATAACAGTGTTTTATTGTTTCATATGATTGATTATATTACAATGTTCAATTCCATTCTGCCATAGTCCTTTGGTACCTGTTCTTGCATCTAATGATCCGTCTGGAGTGTTATGAGTATTCGGCTCTGACAGATACTGACTGGTTTGATGCTGAAGGTGAAATCCTAACTTAGTTCTCTCTTGGCCATTTTTTTCTGTACAGGTTCTGCAGCTGGGCTCAGACATCCTTCCCCAATACAAGCAAGAGGCACCAAAGACTCCCCCTCACATCATCTTACATTATTGTGTTTTCAAGACCACGTGGGACTGGATCATCTTGATCTTAACCTTCTATACAGCCATCCTGGTCCCTTATAATGTCTCCTTTAAAACCAGGCAGAACAACGTGGCCTGGCTGGTTGTGGATAGCATCGTGGATGTTATCTTTCTGGTGGACATTGTGCTGAATTTTCATACCACTTTTGTTGGACCAGCTGGGGAGGTGATTTCCGACCCCAAACTCATCCGCATGAACTATCTGAAGACGTGGTTTGTGATTGACCTTCTGTCCTGTTTGCCATATGATGTCATCAACGCTTTTGAGAACGTGGATGAGGTTAGTGCCTTTATGGGTGATCCAGGGAAGATTGGTTTTGCTGATCAGATTCCACCACTCCTGGAGGGGAGAGAGAGTCAGGTACATCCCTCAAATCTCAGACCTTGTTGTCATGTCTTTAAATTAATTGTGGGTGGTCAACAGAAGAGTAATTAAATGGGTGGGAACTAGCATGACTGATGTCTGGAACATAGGGAGCATGATGCTTGATTGATATCCTCGCCTGGTGTTTTTGTCCTTTGGAGGTTTGGAGGCCCTGCATGTCAGTGGATGGATGTGGAGGAGACCAGAGGCTTCCTTCATATTCCATGTGGAGTGCAAGCCACTGGCTTGGGTGGTGGGGCTGCAGAAGCAGGCATGCATTGCCATTGCATTGATGAATCTTTCACTTGGTATACAATTGCTGAATGCCTACCTACTGATTACTCTCATTATGGGGACTTTTCTATTATCTGCTGCTGACCTTTGGCTGTTTGAAAGCTAATTAACTCTTGGCAACAGGGATGGTACTCTCTTCCAAGTTTGCTTGCGTTTTTTTTCATTTTCTTTCTTTCTTTCTTTTTTTTTTGGTAAATGTTGGGAAAGAATGAGTTGTTTCTTTGCTGAAATGAGTTTTGGAGGTGACCAATGGCGTTCAATTGTCCATGCTCTCCATTGCCTAAATTTGCTGAAGTAGTCAGTCTGTGGTTAAGCCTGGCTCTTGTGGCTAAGAGGAGTACTGCTACTGGATTACCCTGCTGTGGGTTGTTAGTCCTACAGGCCATGGAAGGAAATAAAAGAAGATAAATGCTCTGTAAATGTGCTGGAATCAAGACATGCTTAAACAGTCACTGAATGGGTGCCTAGGACATGTTGCAGCAGGAAGGGGCCACTGGGCTGGTTAAAGTGATTTTCTCCTTTGAAAAAGCAAGGATGTAACGTCATGGCAAAGGAAAATGTCAGGTTCTTAATCTAGTTTAAGTGTGTTCTATGGAAATTGTTCTTCCTTTTTCCTACTCTTCAGTTGACACTTTAGATGGCAGTACACCTGGTAAGTCTCCAGCCTCAGATAGCAGCGGCCCTCATTGCCTCAGACTACAGAGGGTCCCAGAGGTCTCCATCCAGCTGGACTGCTAACTGGGGGGGTCATCAGGAAGCCATCGGGAGGCTGAGTTGAGGCAAGATACACTCTCAGGGCTAAATGGCTAGTGGGACTCAGCCTTGAGAGAGTTGGAGGGAACAGCCAGCTTCCTGCCAGGATAACAAAACCTGCCAGTGACTAGATGTCTTGCTGGTGGCATAATGATGCTTCTCTGCCTTCAGATCAGTACCAGCAGTGGGCAAGGACTCCAGCCCCTTCCTCTGTGAGGACCCAACTACCTACTACTTTTCTCTCCAGTGAAGAGGAGCTGAGGTTCAGATGCTCCAGACTCAGAACAACCCCTGCTTTCATCTGTGGGGTGTGTTTTAATAGACTTTAAGATCCCAAGGAATAATTCTCTGAGTGGCTCGTGTGGATTTTTTAGGGAGATTAAATGAGCCGAGACTGATCATTTACAAGAGAAAAATCATCCCTAAAGTGAATGTTGGGATTCTTTAATGTGAATTTTAGTACATGTTGGGAATGATATTTTTCACTGTGAGCACATTTCTAGAAATTTTTATGTTAGTTAGTGAGGAAAATATGATCATTTTGGCTTAGATAATTCAACTGATGATTTCAACCTAAAAGAGCTTCTTATACACATATGGGAAATGAAATTTAACTTTAAAAAAAGTGATTGAGTTTTTAAAATAAACCATTTGCTATTTATAGCAATGGCATTAAAATTTTGCAGATAAATAGAACAGTTCTTCGGCTTCCACAGTTTCTTATTAAACACTGGCAGAGATGTAAACACATATGTGAATGTGTCAAGATTACCTTGTAGGTTAGCAGAGCAGAGAGCTTCTTCCCAGGCTCTGTGTATGTTGGGCTAGAATTCCTTTGCCATTAACTGTGAATACCCTGACGTGGTTTCTGATTTCCAGATTCATGAAATAGATTGTAGGTAGGAAAATCATAATTTCTCTGTAGATTTCTAGTTGGCAAAGGGTTTAGCATCAAAGCTCTTACTACCATTTCTTGATGATAAATAATAATATGAATATTAGGGAATTCTAGCTATGATTTGCTTCTGTAAAGTCTTGTTTTTATATTTAGTAGCTCCTTTTAAAGCTTTGGCTCACACCTGAAATAATGCCTTTCCATGACAACTGTGGTGGAGTTGGGGAAACACGAGGAAACTGAAGATTTGCCTGCTGGTCCTCTTGTTCTCACCTCTTAAGACAGCTGGGAACCTTGTGCATGTCATTTAGCCTTTCTGGGTTACAGTTTTCCTAGCTACATCTTAGGGATGATACTACCTTACCTGCCTGAAGGCGTGGCATTTGGGTGGTGGATTTTGAGTTCCCTGCCGGCTGCAAAATCTGGTGAGTTCTAAAATCTCTTTTGTGTTAGTCTCACCTCCAGACTGACTATAAAAATGAGAGGCCCAGCCCCCTGACCTCCTACCTTTTGTGGGAGTTGGAGGAAAGTGGGGTAGGATGGGGACATTTAGCAGGTTATGGTGAGTAGACCTATTGGAGATCAGAGCCCAGTTGAAGTATCATGTAGTTTAACCCTCTTAACTCGCAAATAACCCAGGGGATATGACTCACTCAGGATGGGGTAGCAAATCATATGGTCACAGTAATGAGTCACCTTCTGACTCTTCTCTGTTCTAATAGTGACAGATTTGATAAAATAGGGACCAAACACTGAAGGATACTGTTGAGTCGAAACTGACCAAGAAGCTCCTGATGTGTGTGGCTCACCTATTAGCTTGGTTGTCGTGAGTGGGAGGTTGGGTATTAGGTACGGGGAGGTGGGCAGCTGCATTTTCCCTAAGGCAGCTGGGGTGTTGATGAGATGGGCAGGTTAAGATACTCACAGACCCAGCACCCTTTTCCAGGTACAGGCCTTTTTGTTAAAAGGCACCATAAAATCAGTGGGCATGAAGGACTGGTGGGGATAAGAGGAGGTTGGGGAGCCTGTGAAGGGCACCTATCTGTTGTCTACATTCACCGTATGCTGTCTTCTTATCCAACACTCTGCTGTGAGGTTGCTCTTCTAATATTGCAGCTCCCTAGGCTCTAGGCCCTTCCTCTAAGAGAGCGTGGGGAGAAATAGGAAATTATTGATTCATTTCTCATAAAAATTACATGGAGCTGCCCTCACTCTGGTGTCTTCCTAATTATGCCAATGGAATTGTGTCTCAGTGGAGACCACCAGGGAAGAGGGGAATGAGCAGCGGGGGCTTTGCCATCTGTGTGGGGGGGGGGTTTGGGTGCGGGCATGGGTGTTGAGGTGGAGGCTCTTAGAGTGAAAGGATCGGACCCTCCCCAGCCTTGGGTCAAGAAATGAGGTTCGATTGCGAAAGCCAACAATTGTGAGCTCAGCCTTGTGGATGGAGCCCATCTCCATGATTTCAGCCATACGGATGATCCCTTTTGGCCAGCTTGGTTCGCTTATGTAGGTGGCCTACATTTTCGTAATTCTCCAGTCTGTTGGTTGGTAATCATCTGTTTTGGAGGCAGTTCGTGAAAATGTTTGCATATTAGTTAAGCTGGTGAGAGGACAAAAGGTCTGAAAATGGAGTGGACGAAAGCTAGGAAGGGGTATGCCGAAGCAAAAGTCAAATGAGTCTCTTTCAAGCACTTAGCGGATTATTGGCCTGGTATGCTTCATGCCTTAAGTATGGAACTATTAGTCACAACACATATTCCCTCTCCGAAGGAGACCTTATTGTTTACGGACATTGGAGTATGGAAGTGCAAAGAGGAGGACGGAGCCAACTGTGCCACCTCCCAGGTCACAATTCTGGTGCCTTGGGGCCAAGAGCTTCCTTCTTTCCCTGACTCTGTAACCTCGGACAGCAACACCACTGGATAGTGGTGGTCACAGCTGACACTTGCCAAGAGCACACAGAAGATGCTTAGCCAGAGCAGAACAGGACTAGATGTGCGGATGGAAAGATCAGCAGCTTCCCTTTATGTAGTGCATCTAACCTTCCAAAATACTTTCACACAGATTATCTTTTTTATTATCGAAATGTGGTTGATGTACAATATCATGTTAGTTTCAGGTATATTCCAGAGTGACTTGACATTTGCAAACATTACAGAACGTTCACCTGTGCTAAGTCTAGGAACCATCTGTCCCCATACAAAGTTATTAAAATATTATTGATCATATTCTTTGTTGCACAGATTATCTCTGTTTTAGCTCTGTGGTGGTAAAAAAACCACACTGAACTGGGAGGAAGGCGGTTTGTCAGCTAGGTGTGACCGCCACCCAGCTGTGCACACTTACAGAAGTCATTTCATCTCCTTGGACTTTGCTTACCTCACCTGTAGGATGGTGCATTTCAGCTGTAACCTTCAGTGGCTCTAGGGCAGGTATTGTCCCCGCTTTGCAGATGAGGGGAAAGGACCAGGTTGTCCAGGGAGTTGAAACTGGACTCTGGTCTCCTGACTGCTAGATCTGTGCTTTACCCTGCCACTCATGCTGCCTCATCAGAAATTTGGAGACAGAGTGAGCCAAGCTGTGTGTTTCATTCCTCAAGTCCCTCTCTCTGAATCCTTCCCTGGCCTGGCCCCTTCCGCACAGCGCCTTCCCCCCACCGCCGACCTCCGCAGCTGAGGGGTGAGAGGTTTGGGCGGTCAGCCTGGGTGACCCTAAGCTGAGGTCGCTGCTGCATGTGTGTAGGGCCGGACAGTGAGCGTGGGGTCGGAAGTGACTCCACAGGCTGGTTGCCCGCCCTGCTTCTCTCTCCTTGACAGATGGGCACCCCTCTGGTTTCTTCTAGGATCACTATTACCTATGATTTCCTTATCACTGATGCTGAAAGCAAATTGGACCCATGTACCTTGCTCATCCCATTGATTTGTAGTTTTCAGGCCTTACCTGTGGTTTCTATTTAAGTAGATGGATACCGTTTGAGTTCTCACACAGGTGACGCCTCTGCTGTCCAGCTGTAAGTCATGAGATGACTAGGACTTTTCTTTCCTGGACTTCCAGCAATACAGGCAGTCCCCGTGTCTTGTCATAGCAGTTATTTTTATTCACAGACTATTTTTCAGAGCACTTTTAGGTTTACCGAGAATACAGTAGAAAGACCACCTTTACCATCCGCAGTTTCCCTATTATCAGCATCTTGCATGAGGGCGGTATGCTTATTATGGCCAATGTTGAGGCATTATTATCAGCGAAAGTCTATAGTTTCCATTAGGGGTCACTCTTTGCAATATACATTCTATGGGTTTTTGACCAATGGAGAACGACATGTGTCTACCATTGCGTATCACACAGAGTCGATTCACCGCCCTAAAGATCCTCTGTGCTCCACCTCTTCATCCCTCCCTCCCTGCTAACTCTTGGCAACTACGGATCTATTTACTGTCTCCATCATTTTGCCTTTTCCAGAATGTCCTAAAGTTGGACTTATACAGTATGTAGCCTTTTCAGATTGGCTTCTTTCACTTAGAAATAAGTACTTAAGGTTCTTCTGTATATTTGGGGGGCTATCAGAGAGCATATTTCTTTTTATTTTTGAATAATATTCCATTGTATGTATGTACCATAGTTTGTTTATTATTTCATAATAGAAAGTAAAAAACCCCGTTGCTGATAGCATTGGTTATTTAAGCTTGATCAGCATAGGTCTGGTCCTGGGATTTCCTCCTTCCGTGATCCCTTGGACATGGAGAGTGGGGAGGAGCTGAGACACTGACATGCCGACCAGCCCATCTCAGCAGCCTGTGGTATCTCCTGGGTAAAAACCGAAAACGTTTAACTCAAGTTATTATGTCTAGTAATACAACAGACAGAAAAACGAAATTGTATTATAGTATCCTCACACTTCATACTGTTTTCCTTGGCATTTCTCTTTTCTGTTTGTGCTGAGTATTTCTACCATACATTTATTTTGGCAAAAAGAGGACAAAACCAGACACCCTGTAATTTTCATCTAAGTGTCTCATTTGTGGGAGGAAGTGTTGTTCTTGGGTGTGTTTCTCTTCTGATGATCGAGACTTGTCAGCAGTGCCCGGTGGCTGAGGTCTGACTTCAGTGATGTTATCAATGTCACTACTGTCCCCATGCTGGCAATATTGTCATCTCTCCCCTCTCACGTGTGAGGGCAAGCTGGCATAGAAATTTTCCTCTTAGTTTAATTAAAAAAAATCAGTCTTCTTCCTGACTTGAGCTTACAGGAGCTGTGAGCTCAACGATTGTGTCAAGGATTGTGGAGGTTCCATGCCTCTTGTTCAAGCAGAGGCTTCAAACAGAAAAGCAGGCTGTAGGCACTGTACCCTACACAGTCACCTGAATCAAGATCACCCTAGGTGCGTGTGTGGGGACCAGGGAAGTGGCCGGGGGGCATTTTTAATGGGAGGAAGTTGATCCTGGGTGGCTTCCTGGAAGCAGTGATTTACTATGAGACTGTGATTCCAGAGTTTAAAAAAAAAATGTAAAAACTTAATGATGCTCCAAAAGCATTGCACTTTGGAGCAAAATAGACTCAGCTGATGTGCCTGATTCCCCTCTGCTCTCACATTGTCTGTTTTCTCTCAGGCTCCTTTTTGGCCAACCCAAGTTCTACTCTTAATTCTCCACCAACTTTTCTTGGAATCTTGTTTAGGGTGTTCCTTCTTTAAAGAAAACTTATTGACTTAGGTGGTAGGGGATTGGGATACAACTCTTCAATTTTCTCCCAGTCTAGTGGGGACCACTGATAATAAACACCAATAGAGGATGTGAGAGGGGTCAGCTCAGGGTGTTATGTCTTACTATCGAGGAGCATTTAGCCTATCGAGAGAATCTAGGAAGGCTTCCTGGGAGGAGATGACTGGGGTTAGTCTGGTGAGGAATAAGGAGGGCAGTCTTGTAAGAGGAGAGATCGTGTGCAGAGGGAAGCGCTCTTGGGGACTAGCAAGGTATTCATTACGTCCAAAGCAGAGAGTCAGCATTGGGGGACAGAAGAAAGTTGAGAGTAGGAGGCAAGATGCAGTGATATAGAATCCCAGGGTCTTGCCAAGGAGTTTACCTTTTGTTATGTGGGCAAAAGGAAACCATAGAGGGTTTTCCTTAGATGATCTTATGATTGATTTTGATTTTTGGAAGTGCACCCAGACAACAGTGGTGTGAATGAGAGGGAAATGACGAGTGTCTCTACTTCCCCTCCTCTTGTTCTGTTGATCCTCCTGCAATCAGGCTGATACCTCCACCACGACACTGAGCCTTGGTCATATTTCAAGTGATTGTGCATGTTTAGGGTTATTTTTGGACCCTATGCTGTTCCACTGGTTTATTTGTCTATTCTTAACATCAGTACTACACTGTGTTAATTGGCATAGCATAATAGTAAATATTAATCAGTTACTGCCTTTGTTCTTTTTCTTCAAGACTGCTATGTCTATTCTAGGATCTTTGTACATACATTAAAACTTAGAGTCAATTTCCACCCAAACCAAAAAATAAAAATAAAAAAAAATAAAAGGCCTGTAGGGATTTTGAGTGGGATTATATTGAATCTAAAAACCAATTTGGAGAGAATGAAAATCTTAATATTGAGTTTTCCAGTTCATGACCATTGACCAGCCATATGTTTACGTCTTCTTTAATTTCTCTTAGCAATATCTTGTAGTTTTCAGTGTCAAGGTCTTAACACACTTTTTTTTTTTATTGTTGTTGTTATACTTATTCCTAGATACCTGATATTTTTGGTGCTTTGTCAGTGGGATTTAAAAACTTCTTGTTTTTAATTGTTTATTGTTAGTATAAACCATTTTATTTACCGACTTTGCAGCAAAGTTGCCAAATTTGCTTATTAATGTGAATATTTTGTAGGTTCTTTTGGATTTGTATATACACAATTATGTCTTTGTGAATAAAAAAAATTTTATTTATTTATTTCCCAAAATCTTTACCTTTTATTTCTTTTTCTTGAATTAGTGCTGGCTAGGATCTCCAATGAAATGAATGGAAGTGGATAATAGACATCCTTGTCTTCAGGAGAATATGTTCAGTATTTCATCATTAAGTATTTAGTTGACTAATTGTTTTTAGTTTGCAAATACTCCTTATTAGGTTAAGAAAGGTCTCTTACATTCCTAGTTTTATGAGAATTTTTATCATTAACAGGTTTTAAATTTTACCAAATACCTTTTATGCATTTATTGAAATGGTATGTTTTTTTCTCCTTACTTTTGTTCATGTGGTGAGTTATGTTGATTGACTTTTGAATGTTGTATTAGCCATGCATTCCTGGAATAACTCCTACTTGGTCATGAGAGATTGTCTTCTTTTATATAATTGTATATGATTTTCTAATATTTAGCAATGTTGTATCTATGTTCATGAGAGATATTGGCCTTTCATTTTTTTTTCTTTGTGATATCCTTGTCAGGGGTGATACACAGGGGCGTGTACCCTCTTCCACTGTCTCTGAAAGAATTTTTGTAACATTGGTAGTACTTATTCCTTAAATAATTCATCAGTGAAGCTGTGTGGCTCTGAAATTTTCTTTGTGGGAAGATTTTAAATTATGATTTCAATTTCTTTAGCAGATATAGGACTATTCAGATATTCTTTTTTTTTTTCCTTGTGTCGGTTTTGCATTGTTGAAGATTTAACCATTTCATCTAGTGTGCCAAAGTTTTTGGCAAGAAGTTATATATAATATACAATTATTCTTTTTAAAATGTTTGTTGGATCTACAGTGATTTTCTCCATTTATTCTTCATTGGTCATTTGAATCTTATCTCATTTGGTCAGTTCATTATGGTCAGTTGTGGTAGTGTTTTGTTAATTTTATTAATCTTTTAAAAGAACCAACTTTTGACTTAGCTAATTGTCTGTTTTCTGTTTCATTGATTTTTGTTCTCATTCTTATTTTCCTTTTTTGTACATTTTGTTTGGATTTAGTCTGTTTTTCCTCCTAGCTTACTGGGATGAAATCTTTGATCATTCAAGCAGATTTAATATATGAATTTAAAGCTTTAAATTCATATTTTAATATATGAATTTAAAGCTATTTTATCCTCTAAAGACTTTTTAAAGGCATCCCAGAAATTTTAATGTCATAATCCCATTATTTAAGTTCAATATACTTTATTTCCACTGTGATTTCTTTTATTTAAAAGTGTGTTGCCTAGGGCTTCCCTGGTGGCGCAGTGGTTGAGAGTCCGCCTGCCGATGCAGGGGACATGGGTTCGGGCCCCGGTCCGCGAAGATCCTGCATGCCGCAGAGCGGCTGGGCGTGTGAGCCATGGCCGCTGGGCCTGCACGTCCGGAACCTGTGCTCCGCAACTGGAGAGGCCACAGCAGTGAGAGGCCTGCGTACCGAAAAAAAAAAAAAAAAGTGTGTTGCCTAATTTCTAAATATTTGATAATTTTCTAGTTATCATTTTATTATTGACTTCTAGATTAATCCCTTAGTAGTAAGAAAATATATGATTTTAATTCTTTGAATTTTGTTAAGACTTGCTTTATGGCTCAGTATCTCGTCTATTTTGGTAAATATTTTTTATGAATTTACAAAAATGTATTTTGCAGTTGTTGAGTGTTGTATTCTCTATATGCTAATTAGGTCAGGTAGATTAATAGTTTTAAAAATTGTCTATATTATTACTAACTTTTGTCTGCTTGTTCTATCACTTATGGAGAGAGGTTTGTAAAATCTTCAACTGTGATTGTGAAATTGTTTATTTCTCCTCTCAGTTCTATTGATTTTTGCTTCATGTATTTTTAGAGCTATGCTGCTATACGCATACACGTGTAGGATTGTTGTGTCTTCCTGTGAATGGGTCCTCTTGTTATTATGAAATATTCCCATTTTTATTTAATAATGCATTATATGCATTATGCATTTTTATTATAATGCATTTTAAAATGCATTATAATGCATTTATGTTTGTCTGATATTAATATAGACATCAACTTTTTTTTAGATAGTGTTTGCATTGCATGCCTTTTTCCATCCCTTTCCTTTAAATTTCTTGTGTCCTTATTTTTAAAGGATTTTTTTGTAAATAAATAGCAAAGGATTGGGTCTTTTTATTTTTTGAAAATCTGGTCCATCAGTATTTGCCTTATATTGATAGTTGGAATATTTAGTCCGCTTATTTTTTATCATAAGTGTTGCTATCATTGGGTTTTAGTTTACCATCTTGCTATTTGTTTTCTATTTCTCATACCTGTTTTTAGGTTCCTTTATTCCTCCTTTTCTACCTTCTTTGGATTAACCAAGTATTTGTTTATTATTCCATTTGATTTTCTTTCAGTATTTTTTTAAAGACTTTTTTTTTTAAATGTGCATGTACCATTCTTTTATATATATTAATTAATTAATTAATTAATTAATTTTATTTTGGCTGTGTTGGGTCTTCATTGCTGCGTGCAGGCTTTCTCTAGTTGCAGCGAGTGGGGGTTACTCTTCATTGCAGTGTGCAGGCTTCTCATTGCGGTGGCCTCTCCTGTGGAGCACGAACTCTAGGCATGTGGGCTTCAGTAGTTGTGGCTCGCGGGCCATAGAGCACAGGCTCAGCAGTTGTGGTGCATGGGCCTAGTTGCTCCATGGCATGTGGGATCCTCCTGGACCAGGGATTGAACCCGTGTCCCCTGCATTGGCAGGTGGATTCTTAACCACTGCACCACCAGGGAATTCTTTAAAGACTTTAAAAACAAAATTTTATTTATTTTTGGCTGCATTGGTCTTTGTTGCTGCACTTGGGCTTTCTCTAGTTGCTGTGAGTGGGGGCTAGTCTTCGTTGTGGTGCGTGGGCTTCTCATTGTGGTGGCTTCTCTAGTTGCAGAGCATGGGCTCTAGGCACGTGGCCTTCAGTAGTTGCAGCATGTGGGCTCTAGAGTGCAGGCTCAGTAGTTGTGGTGCACGGGCTTAGTTGCTGCGTGGCATGTGGGATCTTCCCGGACCAGGGATCGAAGCCGCGTCCCCTGCATTAGCAGGCATATTCTTAACCACTGTGCCACTAGGGAAGTCCCCTTTCAGTGTTTTAGTTGTATCTTTTTGTATTTTTCTTTTTGTGCTTACTGTAGAGATTACAGTTGCCTTCAACACATATTAAAAGCTATTTAAATTAGTACTTTTACCACTTTTCAAACAACATAAGATCTTTAAAACAGTTTAATTTTATTTCACCTCCTTCTTGCCCTTTGTGTTATTTTTGTTATAACCCTACAAGTCTTTGTTATCATTATTGCTTTAAATAGTCAATATCTTTTGTATTTGTATTCATGCATTTTTTTACTCTTCCCTTATTTCATGTTTACTTCTGGGATCATTTTTCTTTCAGCCTAAAGATCTCCCAGTTTTTTTCCATAGTGCACTTCTTTTGGTGATGAACTTTTTAATCATTTATTTGAAATATCTTTATTCTGCCATATTTTTCCTGGGCATAAAATTATTAAACATAAAAGGTTTACTTTTAACTTTGAGCAGTTTAAATATGTTATTGCTTCTGATGAGAATTCAGATGCCATTCTATTATTATTTTCCTGAATGTAATTTTTTTCCCCCTTGAGACTTCTTTTAAAAATTTCTCTTTATTTTTTGTTTTCAACATTTTGACTATTAAGTTCCTAGGTGGGCTGTTTTTTCTTTCTTTTTTTTTTTTTTTTGTATTTATCTTGCTTCATATTTGCTGAGCTTCATGAAGTTGTGGATTGATGACTGTTATAATTTTCGGAAAAATCTTAGCTCTTCTATCTTCGTATAATACTTCTGCTCTATTCTCTTTCTTCTTTCCTTTTAGGACTCCAATTATATCAATTTTAGGATTGTTTGACTATATTCTACATGTCTCTTATGTTTTGTTCTGTTCTTTATTCTTTTTTCTATCTGTTGATTCGAGCTGACTAATTTTTGTTGACTTATTTTCTAATGCGTGAATTCTATCTTCTGTTTTGACCAGTATTCTGTTAAACCCATCCAAATAGTTCTTAATGTCAAATATAGTTTTCAATTCTAGAATTCCCATTTGATTCTTTTTTTCCTTTTGTAACAGGTTGCGATATAATTCATATACCATAGAATTCAACCTTTAAAGTGTACAATTCAGTGGTTTTTAGTATATTCACAGAGTTGTGCAACCATGACCAAAAAAAGTTAATTGTGGTAAAATATACACAACGTAAAATTCACCATCTTAACCATTTTTAAGTGTACAGTTCAGTAGCACTAGTCCATTCACATTGTTGTGCTACCTTCACTACCATTCATCCACAGAACTCTTTGCACCTTGCAGCATTGAAACTCTGTACCTATTAAACAATAACTCCCTATTCCCCCTCCCCCTAGCCTCTGGTAACCACCATTCTTCTTTCTGTCTCTATGAGTTTGACTACTCTAGGTACCTCATATTGGAATCATGCAGTAGCTGTCTCTTTGTGATTGGCTTTTTTCACTTAATGTCTCCAAGGTTAATCCATGTCATAGCATGTGTCAGAATTTCCTTTTTAATGGCTGAATAATATTTCATTGTACAGATATACCACATTTTAATGCATTCATCTGTCAATGGAACTTGGGTTGCTTTCACTTTTTGGCTATTTTGAATAACGCTACTGTGAACATGGGAGTACAAATATCTACTCAATTCCCTGCTTTCAGTTCTTTCGCTATATACCCAGAAGTAGAATTGCTGGATCATATGATACTTCTATGTTTAATTTTTTGGGAAACTGCTATACTGTTTTCCACAAGGCTGCACCATTTTACATTCCCACCACCAATACATAAGGGTTCCAATTTCTTCTCATCCTTGCCAACAATTGTTATTTTCTGTATATAGCCATCTTAACAGGTGTGAGCAGACATCCTAATGGGTGAGAGGTGGCATTTGCTTCCTTTTATAAAAAACAGATGTTCTTTACTAGTTTTTCTTCTTCCTCATACATTTAAATACAGGCAGAGGAGAGTATTCAGAGAGGTAGGAATTGAGACTATTGAAAGTTATAGAAGCCACTGGAAGATGAAGTTGTAGCACAGGAGGAATGACCTGCTGAAAGGCCCTTCTGGACTCCTATGTGCTGAAACTCTGTACCTATTACAGAGTTTGGGTTACGTGGATTGCAGAAGGCTTCCTATGGTGGGGGGGGGACTATTTGGGAAGTGATTGGAAGAGGGGTGGAACTCTGATGTTGGGGAAAGGAAAAGGACCATATGAGAGTGGGAAAAACTAAGCACAAGGCATTGCACGAGGGGCTGAAAGAAACAGATTTTTAAATTTTTTTTTTTTTTGGTTTGGTCTCTATTTGTGAAGTAAGACAAATGTTAGTGAAAAACTAGCTGGACTAGTCACTTATTAGTAACTTTAACTTAAGTGAAACTGTAAAAAGCAGTAGGAAGTCCATGATCTGGCTCTAACTGATGAGAACACTGGTGGTCTGAGGTGGAGCTGTGCAGACAGCTTATGATTTCTTCCTATGTTATATTGTGATGTTTAACTCTGGAGTCCACATATGTTAGCTTATAAGAAAGAGTGCTTCAGGCTTCAGAGGAGAAATATTCTGTTTCAAGGATGTGCTTCTATGGGAAGCCAGACTATGAGCTAAATTTGAGAGCCTCTGGACAATTTTCAGAAAAAGAATTTTTTTATTTCAATTTTTTTTATATGTTACCTGTAAAAATTTAGAAAATATAGATGAATAAATAAAGATCACCTATAATTTTCTCTCATTGTTAACATTTTGGTATATATTGTTTCAAGTCTTTTTTTTTCCTTGGAATATATGCATATATATGTTTGCATATATTTTATTAAAATGGAATTAAACTGTGTGTAGTGAGTTGTAACCCATTTTATTGTCTAAACAATAGGTTTTATCTTTCTATGACATTAAATATTCTTTTACAACATGAATTTAAGTAATTAAATGATAGTCTGTTATATGGACATATCATAATTTAATTAGTGTTTGACATCTAGGTAATCCCTCCTCTTTTTTTTTTTTTTTACTTTTTTAATCATAATAAACAAGCCACAGAGAATATCTTTGTACATAAATCTGTATCACATTCCTGATTATTCATTTTCTTATTCTTTTTTTATTGTGCAGTACAACATACATAGGAAAGTACTCAAAGTAGAAATATGCTTCTAGATGAATTCTTACAAAGTAGGCATCTATGTGGCCATCATCAAGGTCAAGAAATAGGTCATTACCAGCACCTCAGACATCCCTCATATATCCTAATCACTTCTTCCTCCCCACCACCCCAAAGTAGCCACTATTTTAACCCTAATTTACTCTTGCCTATTTCTGAACTTTACAGAAATGAAATAAGACAATAATGTATTCTTTTATGTTGTCTTGTATATTTTGTTTAGTACCACTGTTGGGAGAGTCAGGCATGTTTTGAGTGTATCAATAGTTAGTTCATTGTCATTGTTGCATGTAATCGATTGTATGAATATACTTCAGTTTATTAATATAATGTACTGTTGACATGCGTTTAGGTTATTTATGTTTTCATTTGATGAATATTCTTATTCACACTCTAGTATGTGCATTTCTATTGGAAAGAGTGGAATTGTTGGGTCATAGGTATTATGTGTATTGTTAGTAAATACTGCCAAACAGTTGTTGTCCAAAGTGGTTGTACTAAGTGGTTATAATGTTTGAGAATTCCACTACTTTGCTTTCTTACTTTTCAGTTTGTTTACTTCTAGTTAATCTAGTGAGCTTGTAGTGGTTTCTCATTGTAGTTTTGATTTGTATTTTCCTAATGCTTGAAAAGGTTTAGCATCTTTTTATAAATTTTAGTTGAGTGTTTTCACTTTTGGTTATCCTCTTTTGTGAAGTGCCTGTGTGTCTCTTTTTCCATATGTAATAGATTTTCTTTCAACAGAAGTGATTTGTAGAAGTTCTTTATATAGTCTGGATATGTGCAGTTTATGTGCTGTAAATATTTTCCCCCACTGTATGGCTTTCCTGTTTCTTCTCTTACTGGTGTCTTTTCATGAGCAGAAGTTCTTAATTTTATTAGAAAAATTTATCAATCTTTTTATGTGCCTTTGTGGCTTGTTGAAATTTCATACTCCCAAGTTCATGAAGATATTTTCTTACTATCTTCCAAAAGTTTTATTGTTTTCCATTCAAAATTAGAACTGCAATCCACTTGGAACTGATTATTATGGATGGTGTAAAATAGAGATCAAGTTCATTCTTGATCTCCATATGGATATGGATATTTGGTTGACCTAGGACCATTCATTTGAAAATACTATTCTTTCTTCGTTTGTCTGTAGTCCAGTCTTTAGCATATCAAGCTGTAGTCCAGTCTTTAGCATATCAAGCATCTATATAGGCATGGAACTTTTTCTGACCTCAGTTCTTTTCTCTTGATTTGTCTATATATTCCTGCACCAATACTGTGTAAATTAATGTAGTTTGTAATGAATTTTAACATTGGTTTTATTTCTTCCTGAAATATTTGGTAGAATTTACCAATGAGGCAATCTGGGCCTGGATTTCTTTTTTAGAGCAGTTTTTCAATTATAGGTTTAATAATCAAAGACCCATTCAAATGTTCTGTTACTTCTGGACTCAGTTTTGTAAACTATATTTTTCTAGAAAATTTTCTAATAAGTTTCAATTTGCAAAAGTTATTAGCATACAGTTGTTCATAAATAATATCCTTTTATCTTTTAATGTCTATAGGACATGTAGTGATGTCTCTTTTTTCATTCTTGATTTCTGCTTTTGGTTAATTGGATAATTGGTTAATTCCTGATATTGGATAATTAGTATTGCCAGAGGTTATTAGCTTTATTAATAAATATTTTCAAATAAACAACTTTGTTTTAAAAATTTGGAATTTTAAAAAATATTTCCGGTGCTTTGAGCCTTTTAACATTATGAAATATGTATGTCTAATAATAATTTTCCTTTGAAGTCTACTTTGTGCAATATTAATAGAGCTATACCAGCTTTTTCAGTTGTTTTTAGTGTTTACATGGTATTTTTTTCCATTGTTTAACAGAAACCCTGCTATATTTTTATTTTTAGACATATATCTTCTAAGCAGCTTACTTTTAGTCCGGTCTGGTACATTTGCCTTTAATTTGAAGGATTTAATTAATTGCCTTTAATTAATGTGATATTTTGGTTTATATATTCTGTCTTATTTTGCTCTTTTTTGTCCCATCTTTCTTTGTTTCTTCTTTCATCTCATTTATTACCCTCGTTTGGGATTGGTAATTTTGCGTTATTCCAACCCTCTATTAATCTTTTATTTTCTTTAACTATTCTTTTAGTGGATACCCTGAAAAATACACCATGATTTTTCTAATTATGATAAATTAATATTTATGCCTCTTCCCAGATGTTGCAAGGATTTTAAAACACTTTAGATTCTTTTTAACTTATGAGCTGTTTTTAAGTGTATATATATTCTATATGTATTTTCACTGTTGTTTCATGCAGCCAGTACTCATTTATATCTGTTATCCCTTTCATTGCTCCTTATTGCTTCCACCATCTCCTAGCTTCCATCTGGTAAATTTTTCCTTCTAGCCAGAGAATACCCTTTAGTATTTAATTTAGTCTGCTGGTGATGAATTTTCTTGAGGTTTGTTTGTCTGAAAATATCTTTATGTTGCTTTAATTCTTTAAAGATGTTTGCATTGGATATTGAATTCTAAATTGGAAATTACTTTCTTTTGGTTATTTGGATATATTTTTCCATAATCATTTGACATCTATTATTTTCTTAGAATTCAGCTCTTGGGCTAATTGTTGTTTCATTGTAGGAATTCTGTCTTTTTTCATGTGGTTGCTTTTAAGATACTTTCTTTTTGTTTTCTTTTTTTCTTCTTCTCCCCTTCTTCTTCTCCCTCTCCTTTTCCCTTTCCTTCTCCCCACCCCCTTTTCCTTCTTCTTCTAGCAGTTTTATCATGATATACCTAGGTATGGCCAGCATCTGCTGGGGACCTTGTGGGTAAGAGATAATTAATGAAGGGGTGATTGACAAAGGCATTGGACAACATATAGCAAAACAGTGGGAGATAGTGTAGACCTGGAGCTAGTAATAGCAGGAGGCTGGATTAGGATTAGAATTCAGAGTCTTTACCACCCCAAGTATGAAGGAGTAAGAGGAACTTTTACTAAAAGCTGGAAACAGAGAGACAATATGGAGAAAGCCACTTTACAGGAACTGTCACTTTTGGTCGAGGGATGCAAGCAACCTCTGTGACCTAGGAGACAGCTGGGGGAATAAATACCCCAATCTCACTTTCCTTTCTTCTCCCTCCAATCTCCTTCTCATGACAACCTGGGCTACTGAGCATGAGTGTGGATTTAGAGGAGCATATGGGGTTCATAGGGATTCTTGAATCTGTGGCTCAGATGTCACAAACGTTTTCTGTAAAGAAACAGATACAAATTTTAGGCTGTGTGGGCCACATATGGTCTCTCCTCCTTCTCCTCTTCTTTTATGACCCTTTAAAAATGTAAAAACCATTCTTAACTCACAGGCCATATCAAAATAGGCAACTGGCCAAACTTGGCTTATCCCTATTATGGATTGAGCATTTTTTTCTTTTTTTTTTGATCAATTTTAAGGAATTTTCAGCCACTACCTCTTTATAACTTTATTTCTAGTTTCTCTTTCCTCCACTTTGGAATTCCCAGCACACATATGTTAACCCTTCTCACTGAATCCCCATCTCTTCTACTTGCTTTTGTATTTTCTAACGTTTTGTCTTTCCATGTTTTATTCTGCATATTTTTCTCCTGATTTATTTCCCAGTTTCCTAATTCACTCTTTAGCCTTGCCTAATTACTTTTAAAACCTTCTATTGCATTCTTAATTTTGGTTATTGTATTTTTTAATGTTAGAATTGCCATTACCTTATTTTATAGTTTCTAGTTTTCTGCTGAAATTCTTGATCTTGCCTTTTATCCTGTTAAATACATTAAGGATAATTATCTTAATGTTTCTGTATTCAATAACTCTATAATCTGGAGTCTGTGTGGGTTTTGTCCTGTTGTATTCTATTGCTTCTCTTAATTTTCTTACATATTGTTTCATCTCTTCCTGTTCCTAGTTATTTTCGACTGTGTAGTGGACATTCTATGTGAAAAGTTGTAAAATATTGTGTAAAATATTGTAGATGGCATTATTTTCCTCCAGAGAATATTAAAATTTGCTTCTTGCAGGTAACTGTAAGACCACTAGCATCCAGACTCGCTTGAATATAAATCCAAGTATTGAGGCGATTTGAAGCTGTATTTCAAAACTTTCTCTGGCTTACTTTGTTCTGAACAATAGCCGCTGTGGTTCCATCCCAAAGCAGGATTACCAGGGCCCTTTTCTTTGGTAGCCTCCAGACTTTTACTTTTGTTCTCTTAAATCCAAGAGGCTGTCAAAAGCAATGCTCAGATCTTTAGCCTCTTAGCTGACTCTACAGAACTGGCAAATACTCCAGGGGAAAACCATTTCAAATGGTGGACTCACTCTTTGCAGTTCCATCATCTTCTGGATTTGCCTCCATAATTCTTCACTGCCTTGCTAGCTTACTGATGCATTCAAGCTGATTTTTAAAAAAAAGTTTGTCCAGGGTTTGTAGTTGTTTTCAGTGAGAGAGTTTGTCTAAATTTCTTATTCCACTATTACCAGAGCCCCTGATTATTTCTTTGGGAAAATTATTAAAAGTAGAATTATTAGGACAGTGGGAATACACATTTTAAAGGCTTTTGATATATGCCACCAGCTTGCCTATCAGTAAGATTGTACAAGTTGACAAAGGTTTGTGCTAATTTTCTCACACCTCACCAACACCAGATATTAATTGTTTAAATTGCTAAATAGATAGGTCAGAATTGGAATTCCACTGAGCTTTTATTAGGACTGTCATTCAGACTGTCTGGGTTTGAATCCAACTTCTGCCTTTTACTAGCCATATGACCTGGAGCAGTTATATTTAACTTCTTTGTACACAGTTTCTCATCTGAAGTATTGCAATAAAGATTATACCTGCCTCATGGGATTGAGGTGAGGATTAACTGAGTTAATCCAAGTGAAGTGAGTAGAGCAGTGCCTGGTATACTAAAATCTCTGAGTGAATGTTAGTTTTACTCTTATTTTAGTTATTAATATTTATCTGTTCTTGATCAGGGGCCAGAGGACAATGCTATTGAGGTCTTTTATAAAATTAATTTTTATTGGAGTATAGTTGCCTTACAAAGTTGTGTTAGTTGTTGTACAGCAAAGTGAACCAGCTACACATATACATATATTCCCCTCTCTTTTGGATTTCCTTCCCATTTAGGTCACCACAGAGCACTGAATAGAGTTCCCTGTGCTTTACAGCATGTTCTCATTAGTTATCTATTTTATACAGAGTATCAATAGTGTGTATCTGTCAATCCCAGTCTCCCAATTCATCCTACACCCCCTCCCCACTTGGTCTCCATACGTTTGTTCTCTACATCTGTGTCTCTATTTCTGCTTTGCAAATAAGATCATCTATACCATTTTTCTGGATTCCACATATATGTGTTAAAATACGATATTGTTTTTCTCTTTCTGACTTACTTCACTCTGTATGACAGTCTCTAGGTCCATCAAGTTCTCTGCAAATGAACCAATTTCGTCATTTTTATGGCTGAGTAATATTCCACTGCACATATGTACCACTTCTTCTTTATCCATTCCTCTGTTGATGGACATTTAGGTTGCTTCCATGTCCTGGCTATTGTAAATAGTGCTGCAATGAACATTGGGGTGCATGTATCTTTTTGAATTATGGTTTTCTCTGGGTATATGCCCAGTAGTGGGATTGCTGGGTCATATGGTAGTTCTGTTTTTAATTTTTTAAGGAACCTCCACACTGTTCTCCATAGTGGCTGTATCAATTTACATTCCCACCAACAGTGCAAGAGGGTTCCCTTTTCTCTACAAGCTCTCCAGCATTTATTGTTTGTAGATTTTTTGATGATGGCCATTCTGACTGGTGTGAGGTGATACCTCGTTGTAGCTTTAATTTGCATTTTTCTAGTCATTAGTGATGTTGAGCATCTTTTCATGTGTTTGTTGGCCATCTGTATGTCTTCTTTGGAGAAATGTCTATTTAGGTCTTTCACCCATTTTTTGATTGGGCTGTTTGTTTTTTTGATGTTGAGCTGCATGAGCTGTTTGTATATTTTAGAGATTAATCCTTTGTCAGTTGCTTCATTTGCAAATATTTTCTCTCATTATGAATGTTGTCTTTTCATCTTGTTCATGGTTTCCTTTGCTGTACGAAAGCTTTTAAGTTTAATTAGGTCCCATTTGTTTATTTTTATTTTTTACTTTCATTACTGTAGGGCGTGGGTCAAAAAAGATTTTGCTGCTATTTATGTCAAAGACTGTTCTGCTTATGTTTTCCTGTAAGAGTTTTATAGTTTCGGGACTTACATTTAGGTCTTTAATCCATTTTGAGTTTATTTCTGTGTATGGTGTTAGGGAGTGTTCTAATTTCATTCTTTTAAATGTAGCTGTCCAGTTTTCCCAGCACCACTTATTGAAGAGACTGTCTTTTCTCCATTGTATATTCTTGCCTCCTTTGTCATAGATTAGGTGACCATAAGTGCGTGGGTTTATCTCTGGGCTTTCTATCCTGTTCCATTGATCTATATTTCTGTTTTTGTGCCAGTACCATACTGTCTTGATTACTGTAGCTTTGTAGTATAGCCTTAAGTCAGGGAGCCTGATTCCTCCAGCTCCATTTTTCTTTCTCAAGACTTTTTTTTTTTTTCCCTGTATGCGGGCCTCTCACTGCCGTGGCCTCTCCCGTCGCGGAGCACAGGCTCCGGACACGCAGGCTCAGCGGCCATGGCTCACGGGCCCAGCCGCTCCATGGCATGTGGGATCCTCCCGGACCGGGGCATGAACACGTGCCCCCTGCATCGGCAGGAGGACTCTCAACCACTGCGCCACCAGGGAAGCCCTTCTGCAACTATTGAGATGATCATATGGTTTTTATTCTTCAATTTGTTAATATGGTATATCACATTGATTGATTTGTGTATATTGAAGAATTCTTACATCCCTGATAAATTCAACTTGATCATGGTATATGATCCTTTTAATGTGTTGTTGGATTCGGTTTGCTAGTATTTTGTTGAGGATTTTTGCATCTATGTATCAGTGATATTGGCCTGTACTTTTCTTTTTTTGTAATATCTTTTGGTATCAGGGTGATGGTGGCCTCATACAATGAGTTTAGGAATATTCCTCCCTCTGTAATTTTTTGGAAGAGTTTGAGAAGGATAGGTGTTAGCTCTTCTTTAAATGTTTGATAGAATTTGATTGTGAAGCTGTCTGGCCCTGGACTTCTTTTTGCTGGAAGATTTTAAATCACCGTTTCAATTTCATTACTTGTGATTGGTCTGTTTGTATTTTCTATTTCTTCCAGGTTCAGTCTTGGAAGGTTGTACTTTTCTAAGAATTTGTCCATTTCTTCTAGGTTGTCCATTTTATTGGTACATATTTATTTGTAGTAGTCTCTTATGATCCTTTGTATTTCTGTGGTGTCAATTGTAACCTTAACCTCCTTTTTCATTTCTAATTTTATTAAGTCCTCTCCCTTTTTTTCTTGATGAGTCTGGCTAACGGTTTATCAATTTTGTTTATCTTCTCAAAGAAACAGCTTCTAGTTTCATTGATCTTTGCTGTTGTTTTCTTCGCTTCTATTTCATTTATTTCTGCTCTGATCTTTATGATTTTCCTTCGGCTAACTTTGGGTTTTGTTTGTTATTCTTTCTCTAGTTGCTTTAGGTGTAAGGTTAAGTTGTTTATTTGAGATTTTTCTTATTTCTTGAGATAGTATTGTACTGCTATAAACTTCCCTCTTAGAACTGCTTCTGCTGCGTCCCATAGGTTTTGGGTCATCGTGTTTTCATTGTCATTTGTTTCTAGATATTTTTTTATTTCTTCAGTGATCTCTTGGTTATTTAATAGCATATTATTTAGCCTCCATGAGTTTCTGTTTTTTACAGTTTTTTTCCTGTAATTGATTTATAATCTCATAGCGTTGTTGTTGGAAAAGATGATTGATATGATTTCAGTTTTCTTAAATTTACCAAGGCTTGATTTGTGAACCAAGATGTGATCTATCCTGAAGAATGTTCCGTGTGCACTTGAGAAGAAGGTGTATTCTGTTGCTTTTGGATGCAGTGTCCTATAAATGTCAATTAAGGCTATCTGGTCTAATGTGTCTTTTAAGGCTTGCATTTCCTTAATAATTTTCTGTCTGGATGACCTATCCATTGGTGTAAGTGAAGGGTGAAAGTACCTCACTATTGTGTTACTGTCGATTTCCCCTTTTACGTCTTTAGCATTTGCCTTATGTATTGAGTTGCTCCTATGTTGGGTGGATAAATATTTACAATTGTTATATCTTCTTGGATTGATCCCTTGATCATTATATAGTGTCCTTCCTTGTCTCCTGTAACAGTCTTTATTTTAAAGCCTGTTTTGTCTGATATGAGCATTGCTACTCCAGCTTTCTTTTGATTTCCATTTGCAAAGAATATCTTTTTCCATCCCCTCACTTTCAGTTGTATGTGTCCCTAGGTCTGAAGTAGGTGTCTTGTAGACAGCATATATGTAGGTCTTATTTTTGTATCTATTTAACCAGTCTGTGTCTTTTGGTTGGGGCATTTAATCCATTTACATTTAAGATAGTTATTGATATGTATGTTCTTATTAACATTTTCTTAATTGTTTTCAGTTTGTTTTTGTAAGTCTTTTGCTTATCTTGTGTTTCCTGCCTAGAGAAGTTCCTTTAGCATTTGCTGTAAAGCTGGTTTGGTGGTGCCGAGTTCTCTTAGCCTTTGCTTGTCTGTAAAGCTTTTGATTTCTCTGTCAAATCTGAATGAGATCATTGCTAGGTAGAGTAATCTTGGTTGTAGTTTTTTTCCCTTTCATCATTTAAAATATATCCTGCCATTCCCTTCTGTCCTGTAGAGTTTCTGCTGAAAGATCAGCTGCTAACCTTACAGGGATTCCTTTGTATGTTATTTGTTGCTTTTCCCTTGCTGCTTTTAATATTTTTTCTTTGTATTTAATTTTTGATAGTTTGATTAATATGTGTCTCAGCATGTTTCTCCTTGGGCTTATCCTGTATGGGACTCTCTGTGCTTTCTGCACTTGACTGACTATTTCCTTTTCTATGCCAGGGAAGTTTTTGACTATAATCTCTTCAAATATTTTCTCAGACACTTTCTCTTTCTCTTCTTCTTCTGGGACCCCTATAATTCGAATATTGGTGCATTTAATGTTGTCCCAGAGGTCTCTGAGACTGTCCTCATTTCTTTCCATTCTTTTCTTTATCTGGTCCATGGAATTTATTTCCACCATCCTATATTCCAGCTCACTTATCTGTTTTCTGCCTCAGTTATTCTGCTGTTGATTCCTTCTGGTGTGTTTTTCAGTTCAGTTATTGTGTTGTTCATCACTGATTGTTCTTTAGTTCTTGTAGGTCCTTGTTAAACATTTCTTGTATCTTCTTGACCTGGGCCTCCGTTCTATTTCTGAGATCTTGGATCATCTTTACTATCATTACTCTGAATTCTTTTTCAGGTAGATTGCCTATTTCCTGTTCATTTATTTGGTCTTGTGGGTTTTTACCTTACTCCTTCATCTGCAACATATTTCTCTGTCTTTTCAGTTTGTCTAATTTACTGTGTTTATGGTCTCCTTTCCAGAGGCTGCAGGGTAGTAGTTCCTCTTGCTTCTGTTGTCTGCCCCCTGGTGGGTGAGGTTGGTTCAGGGGCTTGTGTAGGCTTCCTGGTGGGAGGGATTGATGCCTGCACACTCTGGTGGGTGGAGCTGAGTCTTTTCCCTCTGATGAACAGGGCCGCATCAGGTGGTGTTTTGGGGGTGTCTGTGGGCTTAGTATGACTTTAGGCAGCCTGTCTGCTGATAGGTGGGGCTGTGTTCCTGTCTTGCTGGTTGTTTGATGTGAGATGTCTAGCAATGGAGCCTGCGGGCAGTTGTGTGTGCCTGCGTTTTGGTGTTGATATGGATACTTCTGGGAACGTGAACACCAATTAATATTCCCTGGGCCTGGGAATTCTCTGGTGGGCCAGCATCCTGAGCCCAGTACTCCCACCCCGGAGGCTCAGGCCTGACCCGCCAGGGAACAAAGAGCCCACAAGCTGTGCAGCTTTGCTAGAGTAAAAAGAAAGAAAAAAAAAAAAGAAAAGAAAACAAACCCCAAGACAAATAGCAAAAACAAAAACAATCCAACAGCAACAACAACACAACACACACAGAAAATAAAAAAGAAGAAAGAAAACAAACAGGTACACCAGATTCAAGCAAATGATAACAACAAAAGCAAAACCAAACTAAGAGAAACAAAGGAACAGACAGAGAAGAAAAACAAAACAAAACAAGGGAACAAACAAACAAAAGAACTCAAAAATGAGAACAATCAATAAGGACTAAACTAATAAAAAGAGAAAATGAAAAATAAATCAAAACAGAAAGCAAACTAGAAAGAAAAGGCAAAGAAAACATAAAACAGCCACATAAAAATGATAAAAAAATTGAAAACTTAAAAAAAGTTAAAAAATAAAAGACAAAGAACAAAAACAAGAAAAAAAGCAACAACAAAGTAAAGTAAAAATAGAAAAAACTTTTAAAAGATGTATTTAAAACATTTTTTAAAAAAACATAAAAAATAACATATAATGAAAACAACACCAGCAACAACTGAACAAAATGAAACAAAGAAGAAAAGAATACCGGTGCTAAGAATCTTTTCCTGGGGCCTCCTCTTGCAGTGTTCTTGCTCCCACAATGAGACACAGCCAACCTCCACCTCCCCAGCAGACCCTCCTGTGCCTCCAGGTGGATCTTGGACCTGCTGTGGGCACTGTGGGAACAGCTCAGACTCTGACCTGGCCCAACTCCCACGTGTGCTTGCCCCCAAAGTCCACTGCTGCTGACGTAGACCATTTTCAGTTGTGGGAACACTCACCTCTTCAGATATTCCACAGATGTGATCGTGGGGATTTAATCTGTGACTTGTGCAGCTGCAAGGAAAGATTTCCATTCGTCTTCCTTAGTCAACCGCCCCGGGGCTCAGCTTTGGTTTTAGCCCCCCCTCTTTGTGTGTGCCACCCTTAGGCGTCTGTTCCTCACCCAGGCAAGAGGGAGCGAGAGCAGCGGCTGATTGGTGCACACTTACTCTGGCCGGGGAGGGGTATGGCGGCCGCAGCTGGGGTGTGTGGGAATTGCCTGTGGCGGAGTAGACCAGCAAGCAGTTACAACAGACTGGGACACACTCACTCTGGTGGGAGTCCCTCCCAGTGCCCACCGAGGCAGGGGCCGGTGTGTGGGGGTACCGGCGGCCCCGCCTCTTGCGCGCCACTCAGCTATGGTGCCTCGTTTCCTTGGTAGACCACACTTCCTCTAGGGGCATTCCCAGCTGTGGAGCCCCTCACTTCCATCCCCTCTTTTGTATCTGAGCAGCCAACAGCAGTCTTCTCCCTGGATCCGCTCTGTTAACCCCACACTTTGGGATTCAGCCCCTGCCAGCACTGTCAGATTCCTGACTCAGGCAGAGGTACCCAGGGCTGATTCTCAAGGTGGCTTTGGGATGGGCAGTGCTCAGGACCCTGGAACCCACATGGGCGGAGGAGGCCTTGGCTTGAGGGGCGGGCAGTCCTGCCCAGATAGGTACCCCTTCCATTGCCCCTAGAGGCCGAAGAAGCTGGCGGGTGGGGAAAGGGGTTGCAATGGCATCCCCACTCCCTGCACACCACTCAACAATGACACCTTGCTTTTATGGTGTCCCTGGCGTTTTCCGCAGACTTTACTGGCTGTGGAGCTCCTTACTCTTGTCTCTTCAGGCTGTTTTTTCACAGCCAACAGCTGTCCCTTCCCTGGTTGCACACTCCAAACCCTACTGTCTAGCACCCAGCCACCCTCTGCAACAGGAGACGCACGACTCAGGCTGGGGTGCGCAGGGCTGTGGCACAGACCATGTGCGCAGTTCTTATTTTATCCTGCCTTCCACAGACGTCTGCTGTGTTCTCCTTTGATCCCCTGAAGGTCCCTTTCTGTCCCAGCTGATTTCCCCACCCCGAGGGGGTTTTTCTGAGTGCAGGGACCTCTGTTCACCTTCAGCTTCCTGCCAGGGTTGCTGATCCCTTTTCTGATTCCTCTTTTCTTTCTCTTGTCCTACCAGGTTGTGAGGGGATTTTTCTTGTCTTTTTAGGTGTCTGAAGTCTTCCACTAATGTTTAGCGGGTGCTCTGTGAGAATTGTTCCATTTGTAGATGTATTCTTTTGTTTTTGTTGTTGTTGTACGCGGGCCTCTCACTGTTGGTGCCCCTCCCGCTGTGGAGCACAGGCTCCGGACGCGCAGGCTCAGCGGCCATGGCTCATGAGCCTAGGCGCTCCACGGCATGTGGGATCTTCCCGGACCGGGGCATGAACCTGTGTCCCCCACATCGGCAGGCGGACTCTCAACCACTGCACCACCAGGGAAGCCCAGATGTATTCTTTTTTTTTTTTTTTTCTGTTTTTTTTTTTTTTTTTTTCGGTATGCGGGCCTCTCACTGCTGTGGCCTCTCCCGTTGTGGAGCACAGGCTCTGGACACGCAGGCTCAGCGGCCATGGCTCACGGGCCCAGCCACTCCGCGGCATGTGGGATCTTCCAGGACCGGGGCGCGAACTCGTGTCCCCTGCATCGGCAGGCAGACTCTCAACCACTGCGCCACCAGGGAAGCCCAAATATGGAGTATTGTGACATAGGCCTTTTTTTTTTTTTTTTTTTTTTTTTTGCCGTACACGGGCCTCTTACTGTTGTGGCCTCTCCCGTTGCGGAGCACAGGCTCCGGACGCGCAGGCTCAGTGTCCATGGCTCATGGGTCCAGCCGCTCCGCGGCATGTGGGATCTTCCCGGACCGGGGCACGAACCTGCGTCCCCTGCATTGGCAGGCGGACTCTGAACCACTGCAGCACCAGGGAAGCCCCCAGATGTATTCTTGATGTACTTGTGAGGAGAGACGAATTCTGCCATCTTCCTATTCTGCCATCTTCCTATTCCTCCCCCAGTGCTATTGAGGTCTTGCCCATGTATTTCTTTCTAATTCCCATGTCTGTCTCTCAAAATCTTAATCATTCTTCATGGCTTAGCTCAGATATTCTTCACTTTAGACACCTTTTCTGCTTTCTCTGAGCCAGATGTGATATATTTTTATATTTTCAATGGATTGACTTTTTTGTCCCCTTCCCCAAATTCATATGTTGATGTGATGGTATTTAGAGGTGGGACCTTTGGGAGGTAATTAGATCATGAGAGTGGAGCCCTCATGAGTGAGATTAGTATCTTTATATAAGAAGAGGCTCTAGAGAGCTAGCTAGTTCTCTTTCCATTATGCAAGGATGCAATGAGAAATCCGTTATCTGCAATCTGGAAGAGAGTCCTCACTAGATTTCCACCATGCTGGCAACCTGATCTTGGACTTCCGTCCTCCAGAACTTTGGGGAATAAATTTCTGTTGTTGATAAGCCAGCCAGTCTATGGTACTTTGTTAGAGTAGTCCAAATTGATACTATACAACCCTCATAGAATATTATTTAGATGTGGGTTATAGCTAAATTCTGTCTTGTACTACAGATTCACTGTGCATTATCCATAATTCCAAAACTCAAAGGCTGTGAAAATTGAGTTTTCATAAGCTTATTCACTGCAGAATCTCCACTGACCTGAACGTACTTGGAGAAACCTGCCCCGAACTGATAGATACTACTTATGGTACCTATCAATGCTCAGATGTCTCTCTGCAGAAATGTTAATGTGCTTGAGGATAGGGTGCTGCCCAGCTCTACTCAGGGGTATTTGGTCATACACAGTATATGGACTCTATTAACTATCTGAATTCTGAAACCATCTGGGTATAAGGGGTTTGGGTAAGGTATTTTGGACCTGTTTAGGTAGTTGTGTTTATTTTAATTTCAGGAAACATGTCTTAATCCTGTTAAAACTAACTTCAGTTTCTTAGAAGGTGTGTGTGTGTGTGTGTGTATTTTTTTAATTTGGCTAACCCTGACAGAAAACCTAAACAACAGGCCTGGAAATAGGGGTTTACTTTTTCTCCCACCATTACAAATCTGTTGGTAGACAATTGGTAATATGGATTCGGTGACCTAAGTTTGTCTGGGCTGAGATTTCTGTGATTCTCTTGGTCTTCCCATGTGGGCACAGGGTGGCTGCTCTAGCTCTAGCCATCAAGGTCATGTTCCAAGTAGGAAAAAGGAATAATGGCAAAAGACAAAAGAGCATGTGTGGCCTGAAACTGTTCTCCTTTTAAGAGTTTTTTTGGAAGTCTATCCAATGACTTCTGCTTATATCTCATTGGTCAGAATCATGTCCTATTGTTATTCCTCTCTGTAAGGGAAGGAAGTGTAATTTTTAGCTTGGTACATTGTTCCTCAACAATATACTTCCTAGTATAGTAGGAAGGGGAAATTTGTATTGGAGAGACAATTAGCAGTCTTGGCTACAATAATAAATCTCTTTTGAGAACTTAATAAATGTTTAGTAAATGACACACTTTATCTCTTGAACCCCTCACAAGAATCTTATGAATTTGACATGTCATCATCCCATTTTACATATGAGGAAAGTGAGGCTTGGAGAGGTTAGTCATTTGCCTAAGGTAGCACTACTCATGGAATTTGAATATAGGCTTGTTTGAGTCTAGAATACACTTTCAACCAGTCTGCTATACATCAGCTAGGGTAAAACATGGAAAGGTTAAGTAGAAGCTAGATTGTGAAGGGTCTTGATTGTAAAAAAATAAGAGTTTAGGCTATCCCCAGGCCTGCCTCATGGTTTCAAAGTGGTTTGGATTACACATCTGGCTAGTCAGATCCATGGCTTCATGCTATGGGTTTCTTCTCCCTTTTGTTGAACCTTGTGCTTTTCCTTAGCAAGACCTTGGAAGGGAGCCCATTCTTTAAGACCCTGCAGAGATAGCATCTTCTCCATGAAGACTTTTCCAGGCTGACATGGTCCCTTCCTTTTGTACATTCCCACACTATTCCATGCACACACAAACCAAAATATCTTTATGTTATTGTTGTATCATTTTGTTACATAATTAATTATGGTCAGACAATTTGGAGAAAAGGGATTGTGTCTTGTTCTTTTGTGATTTGTGGCACTTAGCACAGTTTCTGGCACATAACAGGCACTGAGATATTGACAGAACGAAGGAAACAATGAAAGAGTGAATCAAGATCGCACAGTTCAGGCTAGTAAGGGAAAAAAGTCTGCAGAAAGTATGTTTTTATTTTAACTAGAATGCTTAACAATTGGTGGTATCATCATTTGAATGTGATTGATATCAGCTGCTCATGAATGGTATACTATGTTTATAGGAGAATGTTGGCAGTTCTATGTTTTGAGTTAATTAAAATTTGCATTTAATTCTTTCATTGCCTTTTAAAGTTTAGAAGAGCCTTTTCCCCCTAATACTCTATAGAAGAGACTTTCTTTCCTAACACTAATGTAATTACTTAATATTTCTATAGTGTTCTATATTTTTACATCTTTGCTTTGAATCTCACAAAACCTTTATAAGTACAGGTTTTTGTATATGTATTACCTTCTGACTATTGATGGAGTCCAGGACACAGAGAGGTTGGTGCCATTGCTGGGAAGCACATAGCCAGTAAGGGACAGAACAAATCTTGTTTTCTCAGTTGAGGTTCCAGAATTACTACATGTTTGGATGATGACTTAACCTCGAGTTCACTGCAGACTAGGGACCCTATTTGGCTTAGATGATTGTGACTTCTATTGGATTATCCAGCCTTTACCAACAACAGCATGGCATAGCCACAATATATAGAAAAAGGAGTCCAAGAAATGTGTAAACTCTACTAAAAGTTTATGAGAATGCAGACTTCTTGGGGAGTTAGTGTCAAACATATTCCTTCAAGCACAGGAAAGCTCTGTGGATAAGACATAAGGTTTGGGGATTAGCTGAGGTGTGTCTCAGGGTGCTGGCTAGGAGACAAGTGAGCATTGACTGTCTGATAGCAGAGGCTTTTGTAAGAACTAAAGACTAAGCTTTCCTTTAAGAAGCAGTAGTTTCTGTGTGTGTGTGTGTGTGTGTGTGTGTGTGTGTGTGCGTGCGCGCGTGTGTGTGTGTGCGCTGTTACCTTCTTAATATGTTGAAAACTTTTGAAGGCATAGTACTCAGTGCTTATTAATTGACTACATGAATGTCACTGTATGCATATTGGAAATTAGAGCGTATGAGAAGCACTCCTTCTAGGTTGAATAAGATACTCCCTAGTGTGTGGTATGAGATGATCAAGAAAAGTCCCTTAAAAAATCATCTCTCTTATCATACTAAGTGAAGTAATTCAGAAGGAGAAAGACAAATACCATATGCTATCACTTCTATGTGGAATTTAAAATATGACACAAATGAACTTATCTACAAAACAGAAACAGACTCACAGACATAGAAAATAGACTTGTGGTTGCCAAGGGGGAGGGGAGTGGGGAGATGGAGTGGGAGTTTGGGGTTAGCAGCTGCAAACTATTATATATAGAGTAGATAAATAACAAGGTTCTACTGTATAGCACAGGGAACTATAATCAATATCCTGTAATAAACCATAATGGACAAGACTATGAAAAAAAGTGTATGTATATAACTGAATCACTTTGCTGTACAGCAGAAATTAACACAACATTGTAAGTCAACTATAACTCAATTAAAAAAAAAACTTAAAGAAAACATCTCTCCCACTAGGCTACTTAACAGTTCTTTGACTTTTTTTGTTGTTGTTGTTCCTTGTTCCTTATATATTTTCATATTAAGCCAAGTAACTTAAAATAGTGCATGAGTTTTCAATCATTATAATTGTGAGGGTAGAGGTGCGGGCCTGATCTCTCATAAACTTCGGTTAGTAAGAGAGAAGAATGTGTACTCCATGATCAGACCCCAGCCATGGACGGCGAGGGCCCAACCTAGAGTTTTTCAAAGCATAGCCTGCCTCAGAGACATGGATGGCGGTGCTGGAGATGGTCCCAATGGTCCAAAGATGTACCCATGAAAGCAGTGCCAATAGTGAGTGTAGATTTAGGTGTGTTGTAAACAGATTGGCAGACCATTTGGGGCTATTTAGGAAAGAGAGATGAAACCACATTAAAGTGAAGCATAATGAAAAAAATAGAAGATAAAGAGTGCTAAGCAATAGAGGAGAATTCCTTTTTTTAGTCACGTTTTTGTATAACCAGACTTCTTTGAAACGGATGTATAAAAATGAAAAGATTCTATTTCAATAGAGACAGCGACAAACAGCAAGGTAACACTTAGAGGAAAGAATGGGACCTTGTAAAAGATGTCATTTCAGATGTTTTACAGAACCCCTTATTTATGTCTCAATCCAATAAAAGTGTGTGTGTGTGTGTGTGTGTGTGTGTGTGTGTGTGTGTGTTTTGAAAGCAACCACTAGAACAGATGAGGTAGTAAATATGAATGTGTTTTGTGCTCTTCGGCAAAAAGTATGACAGAAACGTACTACCTCATGTCTGTTTATTCACTGGTTATGGATGGAATAGCACCAGAAATGGAGCTCTGTGTTTAGTGCTTTGGGAATTTTAGAAAAAAATATAATTTCTTCAGGTGGATGGGTTCAAGCCAGGTCTGCAGAAAAGGGGTGGCCTGAGACTGGCAGAGAGAATTGTCATTCGGTCAAACAGCAGCACCTTTTATCACGAACTAACCAAATGCCTGCTTGATTCTGTCTGTTACTAGCTATGTGGCCTTGGGCACATTAGGTATCCTCTTTGAACCTTGGTTTTCTTACCTTTAATGAGGGCAGTGTCTATCTTGCAGGAGGTTGAGGAGGTTAAATTAGATAACATGAGACTAGTGCAGTGCCTGGCACATTGCTGGCACGTGGTAACTAGTACTGCTATTATTATTTTTGTTGTTGTTGTTAGCCTTGGAAATGATCTGAAACCAATTACTAACCCCACAAGGGTGCTTGGCTTCAGGAAGTATTGCTATGGTGAAGCTCATCTTTATTCTTGAGGTTACAGACTTGAACCACCTTGATGGTCATTCACACTCAGCCCCTTATGGAGCCTTGGCTAAAAACGAGAGGCTCCAGTTGCAGGAGAGATTTTGCACAGCGCCGGCTCTAAAGGCCACAGCAGAACGGCAGTGCTGAGGGCTCATTCTGCTTTTTGGTTCTGGGTATAACGTGACTGCACATTAAAATCACCTAGGTTGCTTGTTCTAAATGTCCATCCACAGATGAATGGGTAAAGAACATGTGGTGTATATATATAACAGAATATTACTCAGCTGTAAAAAGAATGAAATAATGCCATTTGCAGCAACACCGATGGACCTAGAGATTATCATACTAAGTGAAGTGAGTCAGACAAAGAAATATCATATGATACCACTTATATGTGGAATCTAAAAAAATGATACAAATGAACTTATTTCCAAAACAGAAAGAGAGTCACAGTCATAGAAAACAAACTCATGGTTACCAAAGGGGAAAGGGGGAGGGAGGGATAAATGAGGAGTTTGGGATTAACATATACACACTCCTATATATAAAATAGGTAACAAGAAGTCCTACTGTAGAGCACAGGGAACTATACTCAATATCTTGTAATAACCTATCATGGAAAAGAATCTGAAAAAGAATAGCTACATATAGCTGAATCACTTTGCTGTACACCCGAAACTAGCACAGCATTGTAAATCAACTATACTCTAACAAAAAGTTTTAAAAAATCACCCAGGTTGCCTGTTGAAAATACATATTCTCAGGCTCTACCCCAATCTATTGAATCTGAGTTCTGAAACTCATTTTAACACCCTCCTCAGCTGGTTTTTTCTGTAGCCAGCCCAGCTCCTGACTAGCATTTGGAGTCGCCTCAGACCACTTGGAAACTTTCCTGTCGGGCTGGTAGTGGCCTCACTAATCTTCCAGGCCTTATCTGCTTCTTCCCTGTTTTCCTTCATCTTGGAATGTCTTTGAACTTTGACCTACTGGCTACCTTCGCTCTCTTCTTTCTCTCAGCCTTGTCTTCCCTGAGCTCTTCACCACCCCTCCAAATTTGAATCAAGGAACACTTACTGAGCTTCAGAGAGGCAAGGTGAGCAGACAAAGCAGAGTGAGTCCTTGCTGCCTTTGCTTTTTGTGCCTTGCTCCACTGCACACATCTCTTTGTCTTGTAGTGGTGACAAGAACAATTATACCATAAAATAGCTACTACTTCTTGGGCACTTACCATGTGCCAGGCATGTGCTGGGCTAACTGATTGTGCTCATCACCTGGTTCATTTTATCTGCACAACTCAACGAAGGAGTCTTACTCCCATTTTAGAGGAGAGGAGATTGACGCTTAGAGTGACAGCTTGTTAAGGAGTGGAGCTGACGTTCTCACTGTTGGATTTCAAGTGCCTGCTCTTCACCAATTTGTTGATCCAGGGGTTGGTATTTGCATCAACCTCTGCTGATAGGTCAGGGGGGACTTGAATCTTTAGTTGTCCAAGAGCCCCTTACATAAGCTAAATGCACCCTCAAATGTTGGGAAAGTGAACAAGTGGATGCAGAGGTCCTTGCAAAGTGCTCTGAGAGTGCAGAGGAAGGCATTGTTAGATGGACACGGGGGGATTTCATGGCGGAGGTGGCAGATGGCCTGTGCCTTAAGGGAGAAGTCTGGTTTTGACAGATGATACTGTAACCAAGCAGATTTTCCTCCACTGCTGCAGCGAGGATGATTCTGAATTGTGATGCCAACAACCCACTAAGGACTTGAATGTCATAACATATCGGGGTGGGGCTTAGCCTACCTTTGACATCTGTTGATATGATTTAGCTAATATTGATAATAGAGCTCCTTGAGCCATAGTTTACTAAGTAGAGCTTCAAGTGTGGGAAGCATATAGAATATGTTTAGATTTTTAAGCTTTTCAGAGGAAGCAGAGGTGTCCCAGAATAAAAGATGGTCTGTGTTGGTTGAAGACCGTCTGAGGAAGCATGTCTTGAGGCTGGTCCCTCTTAGAGAGGGGTCAGGAATGCCAAAGATGAGGAAGTTTAACCAGGGGAAAAGTAGTATCAGGAGGTAGGAGTAAAGACAGACCCTCTAGGACAGCCACAGTCTGGAGTATGAGCAGCATGGTGTGTTCAGGGCCCGGGGAGCTGCCCTGTAGAGGACAAGAGCATAGTGTGTGAGGAAGGAATTGGGAGATGAGGTTTGAAAGGTGGGGTGGGGCTGGATCGTGGAGGGCTCTGAGTTTAGGGTAGGCTTTTTTTTTTTTTTGCGTTATGCGGGCCTCTCACTGTTGTGGCCTCTCCTGTTGCGGAGCACAGGCTCCGGACGCGCAGGCTCAGTGCCCATGGCTCATGGGCCTAGGCGCTCCGTGGCATGTGGGATCTTCCCGGACCGGGGCACAAACCCGTGTGCCCTGCATCGGCAGGCGGACCCTCAACCACTGCGCCACCAGGGAAGCCCTAGGGCAGCCTTTTGATGACGGTACACACAACGTTCGTCCTGGACTTTAACTCCAGCAATGGAATTGATTTTATATCATCTTGTCCAGTAGTGTTACTGAATCAGGTCCTGCTGCTTGCTGCTCAAAAATCGATACTCAAGAGAGGCAAATGTTGGTAGAAAGGAAAGTTGCTTTTTTTTTTAAATTGAAGTAGAGTTGATTTACAACGTTGTGCCAATCTCTGCTGTACAGCAAAGTGACTTAGTTATACACATACAGACATTCTTTTTTTATATTCTTTTCCATTATGGTTCATCACAGGACACTGAGTACAGTTCCCTGTGCTACGCACCAGGACCTTGTTGTTTATCCATTCTAAATGTAACAGTTTGCATCTACCAACCCCAAATTCTCAGTCCATCCCTCTCCTGCCCCCTCTTCCGCTTGACAACCACAAGTCTGTTCTCTGTCTATGAGTCTATTTCTGTTTTGTAGATAGGTTCATTTGTGCCATATTTTAGATTCCACATATAAGTGATATCATATGGTATTTCTCTTTCTCTTCCTTACTTCACTTAGTATGATAATCTCTAGTTCATTCATGTTCCTGCAAATGGCATTATTTCATTCTTTTTCATGGCTGAGTAGTATTCCATTGTATATATGTACCACATCTTCTTTATCCATTCATCTGTCGACGGACATTTAGGTTGTTTCCATGTTTTGGCTATTGTGAATAGTGCTGCTGTGAACATAGGGGTACATGTATCTTTTTGAATTACAGTTTTGTCCAGGTATATTCCCAGGAGTGGAATTGCTGGATCATTTTTAGTTTTCAGAGGAACCTCCATACTGTTTTCCATAGTGGCTGCACAAACTTACATTCCCACCAACAGTGTAGGAGAGTTGAAAGGAAAGTTGCTTTTAATCAGAACGCTGGCACTCTGGGGAGATGGTGGACTCAGTGTTCCCCAAAAAACACTTCCGAAGATTCTGCTTAGCCATGAAAATTTTTAAAGGGAAAAAGGGAAGTAATCTCAGTTAATCATTGATATAGGGGGTCAGAGTCATCGCTGTCCCCCACTGTGTGCAGGCTTGTCATGCAGGCTCGTAGACGCTGTCTTGTTCACACAGTTTGTTCGCGAGATTACTGAACTGGAAGCTAGGGAAGAGATCTGGTCATCTGTTAGTTACTTATTCTTCATTTCTACTTCTGTGATCTACAGAAAGAACCAACCGGTTAGACAAGGCATTATGTGATTGAAAGATCTGACAGGTGTGCTAGGACCAGAGATGAGTAGAGCATGGGGGTACCTGCATTAAGGTTAGTGACAAGACAAAGGGGTGCCTTCTGCAGAGAGCTCTTTCCTGCCCAAAGCTGCTTGCAGTAGGGGCCAAAGCAAGGGCTTTTGGGGGGCATCCCACATAGTTATCTTGCCTGTTTTCCCATAATCCATGTTGGTATAACAAAATATAGGTTGTCCAGGTTATTGTAGAATTCTAACTAAACTCCATATTATAATGCTTTAAGCACTTAAAGTTTTCACCATACCATAGCTTTTTTCCACATGAAATCTCATTTTTGTTTCTCATAATCAAAATGGTTGGAATATGGATGTTGGAACCAATAATAGTTATCACTTACTGAGTTCCTAATATGTGTTGGGCACTGTGCCAGTGCTTCATAAACAGTGTCACTCAGCATCCTCCCAGTTGTGCAGGGTAGTTGTGATTATTTCTGTTTTGCTGATGAGGAAACCAAGGCTTAGAAAGGCTAAGTAGCTTCCTCTCTCATAGAGCTCCCAGAGGTGGAGCCAGGTTTGGAATCCACATCTGTCTGACTACTGAGTCAGTGTTCTTTCCACCAAACTCTGCTGCCACCCCATCTTCCAATGGGATAGCTAATGTTCAGAGAGGGTACCTTGCCCAGGGTCACACTTGGAATGGTGAAACAGTAGCTTGTCCACGTCATTGTGAGTCTTTTCTTGACGTGTGAGCAGCCTGCTGGCTGCCAGATTTCCCTAGCATAACACTTAGTATGACATGAGTAAATGGTCAGCTGGCCCCTCTGGAATGTTGCAATGTTCATTCTTCTTCATTTACTCCAAGGATCCACAGTCCTCCCTCCCTTAATAGTTAGGTCTCAAAGCTCCTAGTGTTGGCTGCTTAGTCATTATACCCTCTTCTCATATTTACGATTGAATTCACCTATACTTGCTGTGTAAATCCCCAGAAACAGGCTGTTTATAAAGGACATTTTGACAAGGCTGTAACTCCAGCCTGCTTTGAGGATGCTGCTGTAATTAGTTATAGGCTGGCATTAGCTAAACTGAATAGAATCCATCATGCTTATTAGATGTGGTGGGAGAGATCTGCACCCTGAAGGATCAGCAGGAAAGACACATTAAATATAGATGAGCTGAGTATTTTCCCAGGCAGCTGGATATACAGAGCAGGGCCATGTGTTCATAACACAGCTTTTCCGCAGTGGCACAGAAGAAATAGTAGGGACTGGGGAAGAGAAAGTACTTAGAAGCTTTAAAAATAAATTGGGCTAGTTACAGAGTGCCCCTTATAAAAGCCAAACAGCAAAACGTGAGAGTAGAAAACAGAGTAAGTGACTCTTCAGGTAAATTACCAAAGATTTTTCAGGTAGGATGAGTTATGTCCAGCCATAGGTATCTGATATCTACAGATTATCCTAGTAGCCCCATGGTTTTCACAGCATTTGAGAAGTTTGACTGTTTTCAATCTCCTGAAGTGCGATATATAAGATGCTCTAGATCACAATTTCTTTGCAGTTTTTTTTTTCATTTTTGTTCCTCAACATCAAATCAAACCTTTATTAATAGCCTGATTTTAGGAGGCACTGGGGCATATGAGGTATATGGCTCTGTTCACTCGATATTTTGGAGGACATGCCCTTGTTGTGGCTGGCTACATAGATGTCACAGTCAACCCAATATTTAAGTATCTAACTGGATAGACTCTAATATTGGGTTTGTTGTATATATGCCAGCTGGGGAGCAAATCTCAGCTCATGGCTATAGTAAAATTCACAGACTGGTTTTGATGTCTGTTTCTGTTTACAAAATTAGTATTTGGTGTCTTTTATCTTTGTTTTTGTTTCATAAACACATTAGACGTTTGTCAAAGATTTCACTCACAGCACAAGCTCACATCTCTAGGAATCCTGAACTTAGAGTGTGGCCCTCGTATGGGGAGGATGCATTGAAAAACCACGAAGCTTGGCCTCACTGTGTTTTCTTTTACCGTTGGTGAGCTGGCCCAGGATCCCAGGAGCACTTACAGAGGTTGTGAAAATGCCACTGTTTGGCCCAGTTCATTCCTGGAAAAGCAATCTAAAATGCATGACAGTAGCACCTCTCCTGTGAAAAAAAAGAAAAAGGAAAAGGAAACGGAGCTCCCTAAGTTTTCATTTCCTGTTGGATACCTTGCTACACTTACTCTGCATCTCCCCCGGTTGTTGCTAAAACCTAAGGAGATACGTTGACCATCTCTTATGTTCGTCCTACTAGGCATGTCCGTCTCCAAGGCAGATGGAGACACACACAGCTAGTGGGAGAGCACTGCCATTTGACAAATGAAGTTTACTTGCTTTATTGAATGTTGTCAAGTCTAATTTCAAGCAGGCAGCACAACATAAAGCATAGCTCCTATTTTATTTTGTTTTTATCCTAGAGTAAGAATCTGATTTTTTCACTCTACTAGAACATGGGCATTGCTTCCCTGCTGAGCCTCATATATTAAACAGAAATATTTGTATAAAGTGCTTATAGGTCCTCTGTTCTCACAGAATCCAATTCTAAGTTCTCATTCCCCAAATTAATCATTATGACCATTTATTATGTCTTGGGGCAACACTTTCAAATGTGTTACTTCTAAATATTTATTCCACTATCAGGAGATGACTTTCCCAGGTGATGGCTTATTGCAATGGTGCTGGCTTGAGTTACTGTGCTTAGTTTATTTTAGGTTCATCTGAATTTTTAAACAGTTCTTGGCCTGTCTCGCAATAATAAAGCTTTTTATTACTTTTCACATCCTTTTCCTATCTGTTATTTAATTTTATTTTCAACATCCCTGTGTGGATGTTGAAAACTTTATGAAAAAGGAAGGCAGAGGTCAGGAACAATTGACTTGTTCAAAGCCTTATTGCGGGTGGGACTAAGGATCAGATTTCTTGACTTCTAGACCAATTTTCTAATTCTTGCCTGATTGGTTCCTGAGCTTTTCCTTGTAACTGATATGATCTTTATTTTTGACATCTTCTTTCAGACCACGACTCTTCCCCAACCTACACACCAGACTTACACACGCATGTTCATACATGCATGTGTTCTCACATATGGATTTCCCTTCCCCCTCACTCCCCATCATACCTTGAAAATTTCAGCTCCTTGCTCTGTCCCCAAACAGTCTTCCCTTCTAAAACAAAGTGGGAAATGAAGGCAGTTGGAACAAAGGAAACGATTCTGATGTGGAGGAAAAAATGTCTCAGGAAACTTTGCCTGAGTCACTGAAATTTTGGCCCCATTTCTACTTCACTTTGACAGTGTAGATGGACTTTGGGCAATTTGAACATATTTATAGAGGAGAATCTGGTTTCGGATTATGTCACTCCTAGTTGAGATAGTATTTATAGCTAGCCAGCCAAGAGATTTTTATATTGAAAAAGTTTCCCCCATATTAATGACCCAAGTCACTTGGAAGAGCCACACAGTCACTCCTACTCAATCATTAAGAAAGCCAAACAGTGACTCTTCTTTTTCAGGCTGGTGATTTTCTTCAGATAGCCGTGGCATGATAAGGGATGATTCATTTTTGTTTGTTTGTTTCTCTTATGACTCATTCACGGGCTAAGGAGTCCCTTGGACTAGACGTAGTTCCTACAGCAATCATATCTCTAATGCTTAGCTTTCTTTTTGGCAGTCAGTTCCTTGGCATGTAGTCCAACATGGTTGATGTGTAGAATAAGACCTGGGTTAGATTCCTTGCCTGTTTCCATCTCGTCTAAATATGCTATAAACACTGTCTGCCTTGACTGGGAAAAATCTTACCTGAATGACTTTAGCACATGTTACCCCATTCATGAAAAATTTGTTCCTGAAAGCCAAAGGATTATTTAGAAAGAGGGATATAACTGTTCCAGCAATGGGATGTTAATGAAATCTTCTTCACAGTTTTAAGACACCTAATGAAGATTTAGAAAAATTGTCATAGTGGAAACACATAGGCCTTGGAGCTAGAGGACAAGAGTAGCAGTTATAACTAAGCTTCCTTATCTTTATATGTAAAATTCAGTTGGCAATATCTGCCATCTCATATATATATATATATATATGTGTGTATGTGTACATATACATGCCTACACACACACACACACACACACACACAGTGCCTAATATTGGGCTGGCCAAAAAGTTTGTTCAGATTTTTCCATAAGACGTTACAAAAACCCCGAACGAACTTTTGGGCCAATCCAATACATCGTGATGCCTGTTCTCATAGCTTCTTATGTTGTTGCTTCTCAATGTATATTGGGTGCCATCTCCCTACAGAGAGCCTACGATTAGAGTAGAGAGCTGGATGGACTGTCTCTGCCTATTACTGCTAATACCTTTTTCATGACCAGATAATTCAGCTGCAACAGTCAGAATCTCTTTCAGCCAAGATTGTGTCATAAAACTGTACATTATTCTTTTCTTTTCTTTTCTCTGGGGTTCCTGCTGACCCATCTGTTTGTTTGCACATGCCATTTCTGTATCATCTTCCTTCAATATGCATTTGTAATGTTATAGCTTCTTAGCTCACAAGACATTTATCCCAACAGCCTCCTAGGTGGATTGCTTCCTGGTAGTGCACTGGAGGGTAGGGATATCAGGCTGTCATCAGCATGCTGCCTGGAAATCCAATGATAGGGTAAGTTAGCTATAGGCTGATTACCTCAGGCAGCAAGCCCTGTTATCAGTGTGAAGATCCTTGTGGGGCCCCACCTCGTCCTCTCCATTATGGCTGCCTTGACCTGCATCTGGGGATCAGGTTTCCATTTGAGCTCCTATCCCTTGTCCAGCTACCAATTTCATGTGGTACTCATTCAGCAACTGTTTCAGATGAAGCCTGGACTAAAGCTTTTCAACCATGAAGGAAGCCATTTCAAGGGAAAATGAGATGGAAGAGGTGGACAGAGAGTATTTAATCCAAATTTCTGAAATAATTTAACATTTGGGGATATGTTAATTATATTGCCAAATTACAAATGTCTTCGTTTATTATTCTGCTAGAACCTCCTGGTGTTACTTTGTCAAATGCAAAGGATAGTGCAATAAATATGATAAATAAAACTGTATTATATTCTTTAATTTGATTTCACTAATTAATCTTGCCTTTTATTTCAATCTCCTATTACAAATAATTTAATTCATTAAACACTTAATGAATATTTTGTTTGTATAAAAAAAGTACCGTATAAAGTTGGCTGGAGGTGAGAGATTGGGGGATTGTTGAGAAGCCACTAAAACTGGTTTTAGTAAAGTGTAACTGGGAAACATTCTCAGGTTTAACCACCAGAAAACACTCTAAAGCTTGAAATAAAAAGCCTCTGAGGAAAAATTATAGATAACATAAGGACTTCCCTAGTGGTCCAGTGGTTAAGAATCCGCCTTCTAATGCAGGGGACACGGGTTCAGTCCCTAGTCGGAGAACATGCTGTGGGACAACTAAGCCTGTGCTCTAGAGCCCGCACACCACAACTAGAGATCCCGTGCACTATGACTAGAGAGCCTGTGTGCCACAACTAGACATGCCACATGCCACAACTACAAAGCCCATGTGCTACAACTACTGAGCCCATGTACCACAGCTAGAGAGAAGCCTGCATGCTACAACTAAGACCAAGGCAGCCAAATAAATAAATAAATATTTTTTTAAAAAAGAAAGATGAGTGAAATAAACAAAGAATATTTAACAAGAAAAGATAATATAAGAAAAATAATTGATTAATACCTCAAATATATAGGCAAAGATTTAATATCTATAGTAATCGTTCACAGAGATGAGAAAGATGAATAAGAGCAAAATTGGAGAGTGGAAAATTCACTCAATGGGAAACACAGATAAAAAAGTTCAACCTTTATAATAATTAAAAATGCTAAATGAAACAATAATGAGAAATTAAAAATACAGGCTACCTATGGCTGAATGAGGAGGTTGGCAAATTCTCTCCCTAAAAGGTAGCTCTAAAACTTGACAAAATCAGCAAAAATAACAATTTCAGTGCTCTAGAAATTGGCCTAAGTTATACAATAATCTGAGAAGCATTTATACTTAAAAACCTGCAGAACTTCAGGTAAGAATAGTGACAGTTTGTGACCTTTTCGCTTGGAGGTCCTCTAATATCCTCTCCTTCCCCCACAGCTCTGTTGGCATGGTGCTTCTACCAGGGCAAGGCAGGCTCTCGAGGACTCACAGCTGTACTGCTGCAGTCAAAGGGGATTCATTTGATTTGGATTAACTGGTGATGCCCACACCTATCAGCATTGTCATGGAAGTGACAATCTCAGTGGTAGGGTGAATGGGGAAGGCCACCATCTCTAGTAGCTTGAGGTTACAGCTGTGATTAATGCAAGCATATTTCTGACTGGGATATAGCAAAGACCAGAGAGGGCCCAAACTAACCACATACTCCTGGGCAATTGAGGTTGTTTGCACATGCAGAGGAGACAATAAAGGCCTAACAGCAAGCAAAATACTATGCAGATTTAAACAACTTGAACTTTGTATGGACTCCCCTACCTACATATATATTCACTGGCAGAGGAAGGAAGCCTTATTGGCTTGAGGTGTTTGATCACATCCTTTGTCCTATCATTGACTGACATCCAAACTATGTAGACAGTAGACACAGGAGTGACTCCTAAGAATCCAGTCTTAAAAATAAAAATAAGAATAATAAAAGTTAAAAGGAATACAACTTAACAGAGGCAACATGACCACACACAGTGAGGGAGACAGAATTCACAGATTTCCCTCAGGCAAGATATAAACAAACAAACAACAATAACCTTCAAGGGTGGAAAATCGGGATCCAGAGTTACTATGATTCTATGATTCTACTATCTATAATATCCAGTTTTCAACAAAATATGTTGACGCATACAAAGAAACAGTAAAGTGTGACCCATACTTAGGAAAAAAAAAGCAGTCAAAGGAAACTGCCTCTCAGTGTCCTCAAATGTTGGGTTTAGCAGACCAGGACTTCAAAGAAGCTATATGCATGTTCAAAGAACTGAATGGAACTATTTAAAGAATTAAAGGAGAGTATGAAAATAATGATTCAACAAATAAGGAGCCAGAAATTATAACACAGAATTAAACAAGAATTCTGGAATTGAAAAGTATAGTAACTGAAATATAAAAAATTCACTAGAGGGACTAAACAACAGATTTAAGATGGAAGAAGAAACATAAGTGAATCTGAAGATAGATCAATAGAAAAGATCTAATCTGAACAGAGAACAGAGAGAAGAATAAAGAAACATTTATGTAGTAAAAGACAAAGTGCAAATCGTGAAATCTGAAAGAAAAAATTGCTAATAGGCTTATTGATACAATTAAAGGCCTACTTCTCATCTGAAACAACGGAGGCCAGAAAACAATGAAATGACATATTCCAAGTGATAAAAATAAAAGCAAAATTCTATTGAACCAAATTCAACCAAGGATCCTATATAAATCAAAATTATCCTTCACAAATGAAAGTAAAGTAAAAACATTCCCAATAAACAAAGAATGGAAGAATTGGTTGCTAGCAGACATGCTTTATAAGATATATTAAATGAAGTCCTTCAGAATGAAAGGAAATGGCATTAGATTTAACTTGAATCCCCAGGAAGAAAAGAAGGACATAAGAATAGTAAATACATGTATTCAAAGACTATTAAATGTACCTCTTTATCATTTCTTCTCCTAACTTCCGTAAAAGACACAAGATTGAATGAAGGAAGAATTATAATCATGTATTGTTGAGTGTATAACATATATAGATGTGATATGTATGACAATAATAGCACAAAACTCTTTAATAATGGAAAAAGAGGGAACACATCAAACAGACAGAGAACACTCTATGAGACTAATAATACTTTAATAACAAAGACAATGTAAGATATAAGAAAACAACAGACCAATATGTCTTATGAACATAAATACAAACCTTCTCAACAAAATATTAACAAGCCAAATCTGGCAACATATAAAAATAGTTACTCACCATGACCAAAAGGAATTTATCTCAGGAATGTATGGTTTTAACATCCAAAAATTAATTAATATAATATTACCACTTTAATAGAATAATGTACAGAGGCCACATGATCATCTTAATAATGCAGAGAAGGCATTAAAGAAATCCAACACCCATCCATGATAAAGACTCTCAGTACACGAGGAGTAGAAAGGTACTCCCTCAACCTGATAAAGAGCATCTATGAAATACCCACAGCTAACATCACAGTGGTGAAAAACTAGATGTTTTATCCCTAAGATTTGGAAGAAAGAAACAAAGGAAGGAAGGAAGGAAGGAGGGTAGGAAGGAAGGAAGAAATAGAAGAAAGAAAAGGAAGGATAGATGGGAGGAAGGGGGGAAGTTAAAGGTATTCAGATTGGAGAGGAAGAAGTAAAGCTATCTTTATCTGCAGATGAAATGATTCTGTGTGTAGAATAGCAAGAAATCTACAAATTACCAAAACTAATAAACAAATTTAACAAGATAATAGGATGCAAGATCAATATACAAAAATCAATGCTATTCTTACATACTAGCAACAAAAAATTGAAAAAATGAAATTAAGAAACCAGTTTTATTTACAATAATATCAAAAAGAATAAAAGTTGGATGACTTACACTAATTGAATTCAAAACTTGCTCTAATGCCATAGGCACCAAGAAAGTATGGAATTAGCACAAGGATAGACATATAGATCAATGGAGTAGAATTTGGAATCTAGAAATAAACTTTACATTTATGATCACCTGTTTTTCAACAAAGGTGCTAAAACAGTTCACTGGGAAAAGGGATAATCTTTTCCCCAGATGGTGCTGAGGCAATCAGGTATCCTTATCCCTTCCTCAAACCATATACCAAAATTAACTCAAAATGAATCATAGCTCCAAATGTAAAAGCTAAAGCTATAAAAGTTCTAGAAGAAAACATAGGAGAAAATCTTTGCCACCTTGCGTTAGGCAAAGAATTCTTAGATACAATACCAAAAGTATAATACATAGAAAAAATGGATAAATTTAACCTTATCAAAATTAAAAACATTTGTGTTTCAAAAGACACCATTAAGAATGTGAAAATACAAGTTACATACTGGAAGAAATATTTGCAGATCATATAACCAATAAAGTACTTGTACCTAGGATATATAAAGAACTCTTAAAATTCAATTAAACAATCCATTTAAAAATTGGCAAAAGATTTGAAAAGACTTTTCACCAAAGAAGGTATTCAATGGCTAATAAGCATGACTAAAGATCCTTAAAATCATTAACCACTAGGGAAATACAAATTAAAACAAAAATAAGATATGTCTACTCATCCATCATAATAAAAAAGACAGTATCAAGTGTTGATGAAGATGTTATGAAACTGGAATTCTTATACACTGCTGGTAGGAATGTAAAATGATGTAGTCACTTTAAAAAATATTTGGGCAATTTCTAAAACATTAAACATAAATTCACCACACACCTGAGAGATTCCACTCCTAGTTGTCTACCTATGGTATGTAAAAGCATATGCTCACACAAAAACATGTATGTAAATGTTCATAACAGAATTTTTAATAATAACTGAAAACCTGGAAACAACCCAAATGTTCAACTGGTGAATGAACCAAAATTTGGAGGATACTAGACATGTAGTAAAGCTGTATTGTGGTGTTGGTTGCACAACCTTATACATTTACTAGTCATCATGAACTTCACACTTAACCCAACATAGTGCTCATTCTTGAAAGGTTGTGGTGAAACTGACAAACTAATACTTTGAAAATGGTTATGAACCTTTGGGAAAATAATGTAGTAATAGATGGCTAGAAAAAATATATTAATATAAACTTTTGGACCTAACTCACTCTTTAAAATATTCATTGGAAGTAATTCAAAGGAAGAAAAAAATCCCATGTGTGTGAATATTCCTGCAGCATTATCTCTAAACATGTAACACTGGAAACAACCTAAGAGTCTCATAATAGTGAAATGTTTACTACATCATTTGGATGAAATGTGATATTTTCATTTAAAGATAGCTACAAAGACTGACATGGATAAATATGAATGTGATTCTTATAATCAAGACAGGCTTTAAAATTAAATGTTTACTATAGTTAAATTGTATAAAATTATGTATACTGGGCCTACACTGGAAGGGAATGTTAACTGTATAGTTGACTATCTTTTTTTTTACCTTTAAAAATTTTCATTACTCTTGCTATGGAATAGTCAAAATAAAACAAACATGGCACTGTGAAGAAAAAATAATGACTTGACAGTATTGGAGACATTTAAATTTGAATAGAGAAGAAGGGATAAATGAATGGATGGATGTATGGATAGGAGTTTTGCTTCATAGGTTCAATTGACATGCTTTGGTGGTTGATTAGGATATGGGGTTGAGAGAGAGAAAAGAGTGTCTGTCTCAGAAGATGGTGATTCCATTAGTAGAAAAGGAATACAGATACAAGGAGAATAAGTCTAGGAGCCACAGGCAAAGAAAGTGATTCCATTTTTGGTTATGTTACTGAGCATACACCTGAAATAAATGTATTCAATTAATGTTATTTCTCTTTTGGATATATTGAGTTTGAAGTGCCCCTGTGATTTCCGCATTGAGATGTCCAAAAGTCAGAATGAAATAGAAGTTTGGAGAGAAGTTGGACTGAAAGGATTGATATGGAAACCATATGCCTGTGGGTGCTAGAAAATCAGGAAGAGTCATTAAAGTTGATGATTAGGCATCGTTGTGACATGTAAGAGGGAAGATAAGGTAGATGATGGATGTCAGATGTCAAAGGGTAGAGGACTAAGTAGATGGGAGGCAGGCAGCCTGTTTAAATATATTTTGAGAGAGATGAGACAAAAGTCAGTAGCAAGACAGGGTTTTCCATAGAGATTTTCCTTAAGATTTTAGTCTAAAATTTATTGTTGCTTGAAGAACACCTGCATTCATTACTGCTGTGAATGCACTCAGCCCTCTGACTTTAATGGACCCTTGCTGGGCAGATATAGACCTTTCCTGATGAAGTAAATACAATTTCATTGTGTTCTGTAGCTGAAATGATTGTTACTCTAATGATAATTTTCTACTGCAGCGAAAAAAGAATTTTAAAAATCAATTTGTCATTTTACTGCCTCTTACAGTGACTGTCTTCATCAGAAAACAAACTAGCTTGCCAATTTTGACAGCTTCTTTGTTAAAAGCAGGGTTTTATCTTTTCTTTTCTCCCACAGTATAAATAAGCCTTTTAAAAAGTAACTTTAGGGCAACTGAAAATCATTAAAGAGATGGAGAGGTTTCCAGATGAGGACCAACAAAAAGATTAAAACTCCTTAGTCTGAAATTACAGAGGTGGAGCGGGTTGGAATTGGAGTCTAAATTAACAAAAGCTATGAGGAAACAATCTGGTCTGCAAGTCTCAGACACAAAATGGGAGACAGTCTTCTAGCTGATAATACCTACCTCATGAGGTCTTTGCTAATATTGAGAGATACTGTGTATAAAAATGCTTTGTAATCCATCAAGCACTATTCAAATGTATGACGTTATTATTAGAACTTGGTGGGTGGTATTTTGGGAAAAATAGGAAAAAACTGCTTTATGATCGGGTAGGGAGCATGAGCCAATAGTGCATAAAGAGAACTTAGAGAGCCTACATAAGGTCATCTGCATTTGCACCTGAGTGGATTTTTAAGGTCTTGTCTGTACCTTCCCTTTACCTTGAATGTGAACTACCACATGCTTGTGATCACATCTATTTGTTGAACCCAATAATAGGTTGGATGGACACTAAACCTACCATTTCTCTTAGTATATAGCCTTTTAAAAAAGTTTATTTCACACTTAAGGATCAGTTTTTATTAAGATTTGTTTACTGAGGTATAGTTTATTTATAATATTATAATATATATAAATATATATAAATATAATATATTTTATATATAACAATATATAATTATATATTAATATATATTATATTAATATATATAATATATTATATATTAATATATAAAATATATATAAATATAATATTATATTTACTGAGGTATAGTTTATTTATAATATTATATTAGTTTCAGGTGTTCAACATAGTGATTCAAAATTTTAATAGATTATATACTCCATTTAAAGTTATACAATATTGGCTATATTCCCTGTGCTGTATACTATATCCTTGTAGCTTGTTTATTGTATACATAGTCATTTGTACCTCTAAATTGCCTATCCACATCTGTGCTGCTCCCCGTTCCCCCTCCCCACTGGTAATCACTAGTTTGTTCTTTGTATCTGTGAGTCTGTTTATGTTTTGTTATATTTGTTCATTTGTTTTATTTTTTAGATTCCACATATAAGTGATAACTTAGAGTATTTGTCTTTCTCTGTCTGGCTTATTTCACTAAGCATAACACCCTCCATGTTGTTGCAAATGGCAACATTGCATTCTTTTTTATGGCTGAGTAATATTCCATAATATATATACATATATATGTATATATATACATATATATATGACATCTTTATCCTACTCATCTGTTGATGGACACTTAGGTTACTTTCATATCTTGTCTATTGTAAATAATGCGGCTATGAACATTGAGGTATATGTATCTTTTTTTTTTTTTTTTTTTTGTGGTACGCGGGCCTCTCACTGTTGTGGCCTCTCCCATTGCGGAGCACAGGCTCCGGACGCACAGGCTCAGCGGCCATGGCTCACGGGCCTAGCCGCTCCGCGGCATGCAGGATCTTCCCGGGCCAGGGCACGAACCTGTGTCCCCTGCATCAGCAGGCAGACTCTCAACCACTGCGCCACCAGGGAAGCCCTATGTATCTTTTTGAATTAGTGTTTTCATTTTCTTTGGTTGTATACCCAAGGGTAGAATTGCTGGATCCATATGGTAGTTCTATTTTTAATTTTTTTTGCAGAAGCTCTGTACTGTTTTCCATGGTGGCTCCACCAAATTACATTCCCACCGACAGGGCACGTGGGTTCCCTTTTATTCACATCCTTGCCAACATTTGTTATTTATGGTCTTTTTAATGATAGCCATTCTGACAGGTGTGAGGTTGATATCTCATTGTGGTTTTGATTTACATTTATCTGATGATTAGGGATGTTGAACATATTTTCATGTGCCTGTTGGCCATCTATATGACTTCTTTGAAAAAGTGTCTATTCAAGTCTTCTGCCCATTTTTAAATTGGGTTGTTTGTTTTGTTGTTGTTATTGAGTTATATCAGCTATTTATATACTTCGGATATTAACTACTTATTGGTCATATCATTTGCAAATATTTTCTCCTATTCAGTAGGTTGCCTTTTCATTTTGTCAGTGGTTTCCTTTGCTGTGCAAAAACTTTTAAGTTTAATTAGGTCTCATTTATTTATTTTTGTTTTTGTTTCCTTGTCCTTAGGAGACAGATCCCTCAAAATACTGATATAATTTATATCAATCAGCCTATATCTATCTGCTTATATTCCCTTCTAGGAGTTGTATTGTTTTAGGTCTTTAATCCATTTTGAGTTTATTTTTGCATAGGATGTGAGGAAATGTTCTAGTCTCATTCTTTTACATGTAGCTGTGCAGTTTCCCCAGCACGACTTATTGAAGAGACTGTCTTTTCTCCATTGTGTAATCTTGCCTCCTTTTTTGTGGATTAATTGACGATAGACATGTGGGTTTATTTCTGGACTCTCTATTCTGTTCCATTGATCTATGTGTCTGTTTTTGTGCCAGCACCATACTGTTTCGATTGCTGTAGCTTTATAGTATAGTGTAAAGTCAGGGAGCATGATACCTCCAGCTCTGTTATTTTTTTCAAAGTTGTTTTGGCTATTCATGGTCATTTGTGTTTGCGCAGAAATTTTAAAATTATTAGTTCTAGTTCTGTGAAAAATGTCCTTGGTATTTTGATAGGGATTACATTGAATCTGTAGATTGCTTTGGGTAGTATAGTTGTTTTCACAATAATGATTCTTCCAATCCAAGAACATGGTATATCTTTCCATCTGTTTGTGTGGTCTTCCATTTCTTTCATCAGTGTCTTATAGTTTCGTGAGCACAGGTCATTTACCTCCTTAGGCAGGTTTATTCCTAGGTATTTTATTCTTTTTTCTGCAATGTTAAATGGGATTATTTGCTTAATTTCTCTTTCTGATAGTTCATTGTTAGTGTTTAGAAATGCAAAAGATTTCTATATATTAATTTTGTATCTTGAAACTTTACCAGATTCATTGATGAGCTCTAGTAGTTTGTTGGTGGCGTCTTTAGGCTTTTTTATATATAGTATCATGTCATCTGAAACAGCGACAGTTTTACATCCTTCTTTCCAATTTGTATTCCTTTTATTTCTTTTTCTTGTCTGATTGCTGTGGCTAGCACTTCCAAGACTATGTTGAATAAAAATGGTGGGCTTCCCTGGTGGTGCAGTAGTTAAGAATCCACCTACCAATCCAGGGGACATGGGTTTGAGCCCTGGTCCGGGAAGATCCCACATGCCGCAGATCAACTAAGCCAGTGCGCTACAACTACTGAGCCTGTGCTCTAGAGCCCACGTGCCACAACTGCTGAACCCTCACGCCACAACTACCAAGCCCATGCACCCAGAGCCTGTGCTCCGCAACAAGAGAAAGCCATCACAGTGAGAAGCGCATGCACTGCAGTGAAGAGTAGCCCGTGCTCGCCATAACTAGAGAAAGCCTGTGCACAGCAACAAAGACCCAACGCAGCCAAAAAAAAAAAAAAAAAAAAGTGGTGAGAGTGGGCATCCTTGTCTTGTTCTTGATCTTAAAGGAAATGCTTTCAGCTTTTCACCATTGAATATGATGTTAGCCATAGGCTTGTCATATGTGGCGTTTATTATGTTGAGGTATGTTCCCTCTATATCCCCTTTGTGGAGATTACATCCCTGGGTTAAATCCTACTTGATCGTGGTGTTTGATCCTTTTAATGTATTGTTGGATGCAGTTTGCTAATATTTTGTTGAAGATTTTTGCATCTATGTTCATCATTGATATTGGCCTGTAATTTTCTTTTTTTGTGGTATCTTTGCCTGGTTTTGGTATCAGGGTGATGCTGGCCTCATAGAATGAGTTCAGAAGCATTCGTTCCTCTGCAATTTTTTGGAATAGTTTGAAAAGGATAAATGTTAACTCTTCTCTAAATGTTTTATAGAATTCACCTGTGAAGCCATCCAGCCCTGGACTTTTGTTTGTTGGGAGTTTTAAAATCACAGTTTCAAGTTCAGTACTAGTGATCGGTCTGTTCATATTTTCTATTTCTTCCTGGTTCAGTCTTGGGAGATTGTACCTTCTAGGAATTTGTCCATTTCTTCTGGGTTGTCCATTTTATTGACATATGGTTGTTTGTAGTAATCTCTTATGATCCTTTGTATTTCTGTGGTATCAGTTGTAACTTCTCTTTTTTCACTTCTGATTTTATTGATTTGTGCCCTCTCTTTTTCTTTATGAGTCTGGCTGAAAGTTTATCAATTTTTCTTTTCAAATGAGCTCTTAGTTTTGTTGATCTTTTCTATTTTTTTTAGTCTCTATATAATTTATTTCTGCTCTGATCTTTATGATTTCTTTCCTTCTTGTAAATTTGGATTTTGTTTGTTCTTCCTTTTCTAATTCCTTTAGGTGTAAGGTTACGTTGTTTATTTGAGATTTTTCTTATTTCCTTAGGTAAGCTTGTATTGCTTTTGCTCTTAAAATTGCTTTTGCTACATCCCATAGAATTTTGGATCATCATGTTTTTGTTTTCATTTGTCTCCAGGAATTTTTAAAATTTCTTTTATTTCTTCAGTGATCCATTGGTTGTTCTGTAGCATATTGTTTTGCCTCAATGTAGTTGTTTTTTGTGGGGTTTTTTCTCTTAGTTGATTTCTAGTCTTATAATGTGGTGGGAAAAGATGCTTGATATGATTTCAGTTTTCTTAAATTTACCAAGGCTTATTTTGTGGCCTATCACATGATCTATCCTGGAGAATGTTCCATGTGCAGTTGAAAAGAATGTGTATTCTGCTGCTTTTGGATGGAATGTTATATATATACACATACACACACATATATATAGTCCATTTGGTCTAACGTGTCATTTAAGGCCAGTGCTTCCTTGTTGATTTTCTGTCTGGAGGATCTGTCCATTCATGTAAGTGGAATGTAAAAGTTCCCTATTATTATTGCGTTACTGTCAGCTTCTCCTTTTATGTTCATTAATATCTACTTTATGCATTGAGGTGCTTCTATGTTGGGTACATGTATATTTACAATTGTTATATCTTCTTTTTGGATTGATCTCTTGATCATTATGTAATGTTTTTCTTTGTCTCTTGTAACAGTCTTTATTTTAAAGTCTATTTTGTCTGAGATAAGTATTGCTACCCTGGCTTTCTTTTCATTTTCATTTACATGGAATACCCTTTTCCGTCCCTTCACTTTCAGTCTATGTGTGTCTTTAGATCTGAAGTGGGTCTCTTGTAGACAGTATACATATGGGTCTTGCTTTTGTATCCATTCAGCTACTCTATGTCTTTTGATCAGAGCATTTATTCCATTTACATTTAAAATAATTATTAATAGATATTTACTTATTGCCATTTTGTTCATTGTTTGGGGTTGTTTTTGTATTTCTTTTTTGTTCCTTCTTTTGTTTTCTTCCCTTTTGATTTGATGACTATCTTTAGTGTTATATGTTTGGATTTCTTTCTCTTTTTTGTGTGTTTGTCTGTTGTAGATTTTTGGTTTGTGGTTTTGAGGTTCATATATCTATATGTTTATATATGATTATTTTAAGTTTTGGATATCTTCATTTCAAATGCATTTTAATAAGCCACATTTTACTCACCTCCCCTCATCATTATTGTTTTTGATATCATATCATATTTTACATCTTTTTGTTTTGTGTATCCTTTAACTGCTTATTGTGGATAGAGATAATTTACTACTTTCATCTTTTAAGCTTCCTACTAACTTTGTATATGGTTGATATACTACCTTTACTGTATATTTGTTTTTACTGATGAGCTTTTTCCTTCATAATGTTCACGTTTCTAGTTGTGGCTATTCTTTTACACTTAGAGAAGCCCCTTTATCGTTTCTTGTGAAGCTGGTTTGATGGTGCTGAACTCTTAGTTTTTGCTTGTCTGTAACACTTTTGATTTCTCCATCAAATCTGAATGAAAGCTTTGCCGGGTAGAGTATTCTTGGTTGTAGGTTTTTTCTCTTTCATCACTTTAAATATGTCGAGCCACTCCCTTCTGACCTGCAGAGTGTTTACTAAAAAGTCAGCTTATAGCCTTATGGAAGTCCTCTTGTACATAATATGTTGCTTTTCCCTTGCTCCTTATTATTCTCTCTTTATTTTTAATTTCCCCCATTTTAAATACAATGTGTCTTGGTGTGGTCCTTTTTTGGTTGATCCTGTTTGAGACTTTCTGTGTTTCCTGGTCCCGGATGTCTGTTTCCTTTCTCAGGTTAGTGAAGTTTTTGGCTATTATTGTCTTCAAATATGCTACCTGCCCCTTTCTCTCTTTCTTGTCTTACTGGGACCCCAATAATGTGAATGTTAGTATGTTTGATGTTGTCCCAGAGGTCTCTTAAACTGTCCCCATTTCTTTTTATTCTTTTTTCTATTCAGCTTAGTGATTTCCATTACCCCAGCAGTCCCCAAACTTTTTGACACCAGGGACTGGTTTCGTGGAAGATAATTTTTCCACAGACAGGGGGCAGGGGGAGGGATGGTTCAGGCGGTAATGTGAGCAATGGTTCAGGCAGTAATATGAGTGATGGGGAGCGGCAGATGAAGCTTTGCTCATTCGCCTACGACTCACCTCCTGCTGTGTGGCCCAGTTCCTAACAGGCTGCGGACTGGTACTGATCCACAGCCCGGGGATTGGGGACCCCTGCAATACTCTGTCTTCCAGCTTGCTGATCAATTCCTCTGTATCATTTAATTTACTGTTGATTCCTTCTTGTGTATTTTTCATTTCAGTTATTGTACTCTTCAGCTCCTTTTGGTTCTTCCTTATCTTTTTTACTCTTTGTTAAACTTCTCACTGTTTTCCTCCATTCTTCTCCCAAGTTCTTTGATAATTTTTCGATTATTACCTTGAACTCTTTCTCAGGTAGATTGCCTATCTCCACTTCACTTAACTTTTCTTCTGGGGTTTTATCTTGTTCCTTCTTTTGGAACATGTTCCTCTGTCACCTCATTTTGCCTAATTTGCTGTTTTTATTTCTATGTACCTAGCAGTTTTGTTAAGTTTCCCCACCTTGGAGGAGTGGCCTTTAGTAGGAGACAGTATGTAGCCTATTTAAAGCTCCTTTAAACTATAAAATAATATATATTAGAAAACAAATATAAAAATGAATAATTATTTAACATCTCACTAGCCAAAGGAAAAAATATCCTGATTTGTTGAGTTTACTAATATCCATGGTATAAATATTTCCTCCATAGCTGATTTAAAGCTACCAACACAAGAGCACTGAATGTCATTTGGGAAGAAATGCAGAGTAGTACATCATTATATAATATTTTCACTATCCTGACACAGTAAAAGTAAGAACTTTGAGAGCATGGACAATAGTAAAGTGGAGTAAAATCAAAAGCAATATCCTTTGAGTAGTTATTACATTTGCTTTTAATATAATTTAATTTTGTTTATATAATTTTATCTTATTTTTTTAATTTTATTTTTTTTGCGGTACGCAGGCCTCTCACTGCTGTGGCCTCTCCCGCTGCAGAGCACAGGCTCTGGATGCGCAGGCTCAGCGGCCACAGCCCGCGGGCCCAGCCGCTCCGCGGCACGTGGGATCCTCCCAGACCGGGGTACGAACCTGCGCCCCCGCATCGGCAGGTAGACCCCCAACCACTGCGCCACCAGGGAAGCCCTATAATTTTATTTTTAATAGTGGCTGTGTTTTAACAACTAGCTCTCAGACTTCCTGAAAAATTAACAATTGCTCACTTGAGCACATGTGAGCGGGTTCAAGTACGCAATGCTCTGAATAACTTATTGGTTACAGACGAACTAATATGGAGATCAGAAAATATTTAGGCCTATAAAATGATAAAACTACTATGTATCCAAACTTGTAGGATGAAGCTAAGATATTACTTACATGGCAATTTAAAATATAAAATGCTTCTATTAGTAAAGAAGGAAGATTAAAAAATAATGAAATAAGCACTCAAGATAGTGAAAAACAAGTGGATAAATCTTTAAAAAGTAGAAGAAAGATAATAAAGATGAAAACAGAAATACAAAGGTAAGATCACCAATGTGAAAAGTTGGTTCTTTGAAGAGACTCACAAAATTAACAAAACTTTGCTGAGATTAATCCAGAAAATAAGAGAAGACACAAACAAAAAGTAAAAATAAGGCATGTCTACAGATGTAATAGAAATGTAGAGAAGAGTAAGGGGAAATTGGGGACTTATAACAATATGTTTGAAAACTTGGATAAAATAATACAAGTCTGGGGAAGGGGATTTAAAATTGACTAAATAAAAAATATAGAAAACCTGAATTGTCTTATAACAATTAATACTTTGAGTGTTTTTTAATAAACTTCTAATAGAGAAAACACCAATACCAGGTGATTTTATAGATTTTATAGATACTGGACTTTCAAGATACATATCATGGTAGTCATATTTTAAAGTTTTTCAGAGAATAGAGAAAGGATAATTCTCCTAATTTATTCTGTAAGGCCAGTTAAATCACAATACCGAAACACACAGGGGTGGTGTGGGAAAGTAAAATTACAGGCCAAACTCATTCATGAGTGTGAATGTAAAATTCATAACCACAAAAGAGTAAATATAATGCTGTACTGTACATAAAGGGTAGTATTTCACAAGTCAGTTTTGTTCCAAGAATGCATAGGTGGTTTAATACTAGAAAATATATAAGTCTAATTCATCACATTAATGGATAAATGGAGATAAGCAATACAGTACATATTAAAGATGCAGAAAAGGTAGTTTATTAAAAGCCAACACCCATTCATGATCAAAACTCTTAGCGTCTTAGAAATAGAAGAGAACATTCTTAATCTGGTAGAGAATATGTACTAAAAACCTCTTAAAATATCATTCTAATGGGGACATTTACAAAGCATTTTTTTTTAAATCAGGGCAAACCTGCTGACCAACACAGCTTCAAATCAACATTGTAGTGGAAATTCTTACTAGTACAGTAAGAGAAAAAGAAGAAATAGTGTAAGGGTTGGGAAGAAACGAAAGAAGAAAAATTTAGTGGGAAGATATTCTCTAACAGATATCCAGACTCTCTCATAACAACGGGACAATTGGGACAATGTAATATTGATGCAAGATAGACACATTGGCTGATGGAACTTAGGCCAACACAAAGGGAAATCTGATAACGAACCAAGGTGGCACTGCAAGTCACTGGGGAAATAAGTAGTTCTTGGATGTTTGATTATTTGTGTGTGCAAAACGATATTGGTTCTTTCTCTCATACCACACATAAAAATAAATGCTGGATAAATTGTTGACTTAAATGTAAAAGGCAAAACTTTACAACTTTTAGAACAATATATGGAAAACCCCTATCCCCTTGGATAGCAAAGAATTTCTTTAAAAAAGTTAACGATAAAAGTTTTATAAAAAAGGTAACCATAGAAGTTTGATATGTTCGACCACATTAAAATTGAGAATTTCTATTCAGCAAAGACAGCATGAGGAAAATAAAAGACAAGTTACCAGTTGAGAGATCCATGCAAAACTTATAATTATTAAAGTACAAGTATTCAGAATATATATTTTTAAAAGTTCAACAAAGCAATAAGAAAAAGGCAAAATGCATGAATAGGTGCTAGAAGAGGAAACACAAATGGTCAACAGTATAGGAAGTGATGCTCTACCTCTTTTGTAACTAGAAAAATAGAAATAAGTATGCAGTGAGATACTCTTACATACTCGATAGCTCATGAAATTTAAGAGGTTTTACAACATCAAGTGGCAAGAACGTGATGGCACCGTATAAAATTCAGCAGTACTGCTATAGAATCCTAAATTCCCTAGAATCTCATGCAAAGGTGCGCCAAGTGACATGTTCAAGGATGTTCGTAGCAGCATTGCTCCTAAGAGTAAAAACCTGAAAACAACCCAAATCTCCATCAATGGAAAAGTAGACGCATATATTGTATATTCACCCAATGGAAAGTTACTCAGTGGTAAAAATGAATAAATTTCAGTTATTTGCAGTAACATGACTGAATGTTAAAACTATAATGTTTACTAAAATCAGAGCAAAACTCAGGAGAATGCGTAAGGTCTAATTATTATGTTTATAAAGCTCAAGAACAAGCAAAGCTAAGTAACTTAGTATTTAGGGATCCCTATACTTGTTAGATGTATGTGTGTGTGGGAGAGAGAGAGAGATAGAGAGGGAGAGAGAGAGAGAGAGAGAGAGAGGGAAGAAAGGAAGGAAGGAAGGAAGGAAGGGAGGGAGGGAGGGAGGGAGGAAGGAAGGGGGAAAATAGAGAGAAAGAGAAAATATTAGCCACAGCATAAGCACTGCTCTGGCCATGCCTAACAAATCTTAAAAAAGCAAGACCTGAAGAGACCAAAGTATATCCAAATAACTTAATGGTGACCCAGAACAAAGCTAAGTAATATTTATAGGAATACAAAAATATCCAGCATCAAATGAGGTAAATTTACAATGTCTGGCATCAAATAAAAAATTACCAGTCATGCAAAGAAATAGAAAAATATGATGTATGGTGAAGAGAAAATTCAGTTAATCAAAACCGACCCAGAAATGATACAGATGATAAAATTAGCAGATAAGGCATTAAAGCAATTATTATAATTGTATTCCATAAGTTTAAGAAAGGAGAAAAGACTGAGCATGTTAAGTGGAGTCATGAAAAATGTAAAAAGACCCACATTAAATTTCTAGAGATGACACAGACTTTGAGAATGAACTTACGGTTATGGGGGCGGGGGGGAGGGAGGGATAGATTGGGAGTTTGGGATTGACCTATACACACTGCTATATTTAAAATAGATAACCAACAAGGACGTACTGTAAAAAATAAAAATAAAATTTCTAGAGATGAAAACTACTATATCTGAAATAAAAAAATATGTTGGATGGACTTAACAGTAGGATAGAAAATATAGAAGAAAAGATTAGTAATCTTAAGGATATTCCGGTAGAAACAATCCATAATAAAACGCAGAGGGGAAAAAAGCATGGGAAAAAAATTGCTTTTTGAAAGATGCTGTTAAGAGAATGGAAAGATAAGCCACATTCTGGGAAGAACTGTTTGCAAGTCACATATCTAATAAAGGATTTGTACCAAAATATAGAGAGAACTCTTAAAACTCAATAATAGTAAAACAAACACCAAATAAATACAGGCAAAGACTTTTAACATACATTTGATCAAAGTAGCTATAAAGATGGCAAATTAGCATTTGAAAAGTTGCTCAGCATCATTAGTTATCAGGAAATGAAACTAAAACTATAATATCATTACACACCTATAAAATAGCTAAAACTAAGGACTGATCATACCAAGTGTTGATGAAGATGTGGAGGACCTGGAATTCTCACACACTGCTGGTAGAAATTTACGTAAACTAGAACAATCATTTTGGAAAACAGTTTGGAAGTTTCTTAAAAAGTTAAATAATACATCTAGTATATGACCCAGCTATTCAATTTTCATTTGCCAAAGAGAAAAGACAGCATATGACCATATAAAGTTTGTATGCAAATCTTTTTGTAGCTTTATTTGTGTTTTGTTTAATTGGACAGTCCAAAAGTCCATCAATAGGTAATGCATAAGCAAACTGTGGCACATTCATGCAATAGAATACTACTTAGAAACATAAAGGAATGAACTATCGATATATGCAACAACACATATGAATTTCAAAATATTTTTGCTGAGTGAAAGAAGCCAGAATATACACTGTATGATTTCATTTATATAAAAATTCTAGAAAATGTGAACTAATTTATATTGGGAGAAAGAGATTAGGCTGTAGAGTGGGAGATTACAAAAGGAAACTTTTGGGGTGATGAATATGTTCATTATCTTGACTGTGGTGATGGTTTGATGAACATGCAAAAATTAATTATGCCTCAGTAAATTTTTGCCTAAAGCAAGAGAATAAATAATCTAAAATTTATGATAGTAGTTACTTCCGAAGAAGGTTGGGAAGAAGCACATAGGTAGTTGCAATGGAATTGGTAATGTTTTAGTTCTTAGAATGGGCAGTGGTTTGTTGTTTTTATGTAGCATGTATATTTAAATAATTCTTTTATCTATATAAAAATTAAATAATAAATTTAACACAGTGTTGCTGGTGGTGAAGAACATTTCTGGCAGAGAAAGCATTTTATGTTAAGTTATGAAGGCAAGAGAAAGCATGGCCCATAAGGAAAACTGCAAGTAGTCCAATATATCTGGAGCTGGGAGCAGAAGAGGTCAATTATGAAGAGAGAAGATGTAGGAGGTTGACTGGTACCAGGTTAGAGAGGGCCTTGAATACCACACTGAGTTCCACCGTAACTTGAACATTGCTTATAGGTACTGGAAAGCCACTGAAGGATTTCAGGCATGGAGGAGATAGAATTAGGTTAGAATTTTAAAAGAATGGAAAATTTCTCCTTATGGAGGCCAGATTGAAGGGGGTTACACCTGAGCCAGGGGACCAGCTGAAATGTTGTTGGAGAAACCCATGCAAGAGAAGATGAGTGCTGTAGAAATGGAGAGAAAGGGATAGATGCAAGACATTTCCAGAAAAATACTGAGAAACACTAAGAGAGAGTTGTCATAGAAGCCAGGGAAGAGAGAATGTTAAGAAAGACATGATTGTCAACAATGGTACATATTACAGGGAGATCAGATACACAGGACTGAAAAAGCTATCAGTAGATCTGATAGAAGCCATACGGTGAGTCCAAGTAAGGTCCTGAAGGTGGATGCCAGCTTGCCCCAGATTCAACTTGAGTGGTGAGAAAGTGGAGACCTGGGGTGAGGAATTCTGTTTCTGGAAACTGGTTTGTGCCTGGAGGGAGGGAAAGAATTTCTCTAAGCCTCTAAAAAAGAGGCAAAGGTGGCTACAGATATAGATATAATTATAGGTGTAGGAGATGGAATTTGAGGGAGTTGGTATTTGATAAATTTGATTATCTGGGTCAAATTAGAGCTGAGTTAACTTTTGGAATTGGGTATGGAAGTTCAGAATAGCTGTAATAACAGAGAAGGAGCTGACCAATGAACAAACAAACAAACAAAAAATCACGTAAAATTACTGCTATGATTAGGGCCAGTGCATATAGTTGTCTGGCTTACATACAGCACAAGACTAGAGACACCAATATTCTCATAATAGTCTATGTGAATGGTACCCTGGAGGGTTGTGAGGTATGCAACCTGAACAACTGTACCAGGCAGTCTTAGCTACAGGCTAGACTGAGATTAACCTTAAGTTTGCAGTAAGAACAATCAACATGTTTGTGTGATTTTTCTCTAAGAGTGAATTTTTGGATTGATCCCAAATATCCAAGGTTAGTGCACTTTTGGGAGCATGGAGTAGAAAGACAAATGGCTGGATATTAAAGATGACTGTTTGAGGGCAGTGGGAATGCTGAACTTTCATCTCTGTTCTAGTTTAGATGTCCCTATGGTCTCATCTCCTCCCTGTACTATGAGTCTTATTAGTCTCCTCCCCAAAGCTGTAAGCTCCAGAAAGAAGTGGCCAGTCCTTACTATGTGCATGTGTGACCCCATATTCCCATGCCCAGGTCACACATAGTAAGGCCCCCATAAATATCTGTTGGATGGACTGATGGATAAATAAGGTCAAGGTACATGGGGAAGGAAGTTGCATCATTAAAGAATTATGGACCACAGTAAAAAGAAAGAGTTAGAGCGCATTTGATGTGGTGAAGTAGGAATAAAGGTATGAAGGAGCTGGAAGGGGTTTGTGGCCAGAGGTGAGTATGGCAATGTTTGAGATTTTAGAAATTAGTATAACCTGGTGAAGTGGAAAAGCCTCAGATATGGCCCTGGGAATGGGTGCTGGGGGAGAGGGGAGGTGATGAGAGGAGGAGGAAGACCAAGGCATATAGTGTGTGTGTGTGTATGTGTGTGTGTGTGTGTGTGTGTGTGTGTGTGTGTGTATAGTTGACAAAAAAATTAATGATCAACATAAGAAAGAAATGAAAAATTTTATTTGAGCCAACCTGAGGATTTTAACCTGGAAGACTGTCTCTCAGAGAGCTCTGAGAACTGTTCCTAAGAGATAATGGGGGAGGCCAGTATATATGTGATTTTCCCTAAGGGGTACATGCAGTCAAGCACACATCTTGGCAGAAGGTTCCTACTATTCATGAGGAGCAGACATCTTGGTTAATGGTTTTAGTGCTTTTCTGAATATGGGAAGGTGCATATATCTATTTCTCCTGCAGATATCTAACTATCTGAGGACCAGTTTTGCCAGTTTTCCCATGCCTCATTCTCATCTTCACCCTTAATTCCTTTCAGGGTGTGTTGTAGGTCAGTGACTGTAGTGGCTAATGACTTGATTCTTGTAGAACTGGCTAGTGGGCAGCATTCATTATTTTATAATCCCCTCCCTTTTGGCCTTAATTTGGACCAGGTTTGGGAGGCATTTCATGACCAGTCTGCCCCTTGGCACTAGGAATGCTCATTCCCAGGTCAGATGAGGATTTCATTGATAGCCATTCAATGCGCTGTTACTGGACGAGGCCCTTTTGGCTTTTTACTAGCCAAAAGCCTCTGGACTGTCTGTCTTACTAGTCTGTTATGGTCCAGGAAATGGTTCCCTCTTGTTGCTTCCTTCCTTATCCAGAGTTAAACTGTTACAATCCTTGATCTTACAGAACTATATATTTGGTTGATCATTTCAAGTGGCTTCGTCATCCTTACTTTTTTGAAGCCTCAGTCACACATCTGGTAATGCAGGAAACAATAATCTTGTAAAATAGGCAGAATAGAAGTAATGATATAGCTAGTAACATTAATAAGGTCATAAGTACGTATTTAAGCTAAGAACTTCCGTTAGATGCAGCCCTGTAACTCCCCAGTGTCTGATCCAGTCTGTTCTGCACCAATCACTATTTTTAAGGGAAATGATATATTGGCATTGTACATAAAGTTCACCAAAGATGTCTGCACATACAAGGCGAGTGGTGGGTCATCATGACCCCTTATAAGATGAAGAAAAGAATGTTCTTCTAAAGAGTTACGTGGTTGGCACCAGAAGAAGCAAAATTGATCTTTATGGTTGAGCAGGTATTTCTGCTGTTGCCTAGGTCTGTTCAATGCATAATGCAGATGCACAATGCACAGTAGCAGGAAAGGAGGAGGCCCAAAGGGGCAGAGAGAAATTTTATGTTTAAATTTTTCTCATCTTGCCTTAAAATACAAACTTTATTTCATCACGTCTGTTTTCGTTCTTGTTCTGTGTCTGTGTAGCTTGATAATCTTTTCCTCACTGACTTCTGATTTCAGAAGAATACTGTATTTGATTAAAGCCGGTTTCACAGGCTTCATCATTCTTTCTTTTAAAAATCCTCCCTATACCCAGCCGAATGATTCATAGCGTCTTTATATAGTGTTATCTCATAATGTTGATGCCAAGGCCTATAATTGAGGTGAGTGGTTCTGTGAACAGAATATAATTCTTTTGCAGCAGCTTGGAATGTGCCAATACAATGACCAGATGAACAATTACAATGGGCGATATGGCTCGTTGTGGAAGATCTGCAGAGAGTGCTAATCGTATCGTTACTAAACTCACCAGCAGAAACCTGGACCATTTGCTGATGCACCCCATTCATTGGCTGGGTTCTCTTCTCACCATTTATTCAACTAACATTTGTGAAGTCCTCTAGGAAGCTCTATGGGAGGTGGAAAAGTAGCAGAAGGCATGGGTCCTGCCCTCGATCTTAGTATCTTGTTGGGAGAGAAAACACACTGGGTTGTAACAATTGGGAACAATGTAAAAAAAAAAATCTATAGTCAAATTACATAATAAAGCAAAAGAGTGACCTATTTGGATTGTGATCACTCAGGGAAGACTCCTTGGAGAAGGTGAGCCTAGAGTTTGGTCTTGAAGAAATTGGTCATGATGTTGAAAACTCGGCCTCTGTGCACCAGTGCGGAATCGAATCTCGGAGACAGAGTTTTGGGTGAAGTAGAAAAGAAGAGTTTTATTGCTTTGCCAGGCCAAGGGGGACACAGTGGGCTTGTGCCCTCAAAAACTGTATGTCCCAACCCAGGGGGATTTGGTGAGGAGTTTTATAGCAGTGGTTCAAGGGCGGGGTTGCTGATAAGGAGCAGAGTGTGTGTAGGGCCTGCGTTTCTTTAACCTGGCCTCAGGTGTCTTCTCTGGAATGAAGAATGCTAACAACTTCCATTTGTTGGGGGTTTTAGTTCTGTAGAAGAGCTCGAAGATATTGTTATGTGTCTCCCTTGAGGGGGAACCAGGACCCTGCCCCAAGGCTGCACTAGTGTTTCTTGGCTACTCCTCCCTTGTCTCTGCATCCCCTCCCTTCCCTGATTAGCAACTGTTCAAATCTGCTCTTTGGAACTCAGGGAAGGTCATGGAGGCTGGAGTCTACTCCCTACAAACAGGAAATTAGGGACACAGAAAGGCTTCCGTGCCCCACAGGGTCCTGCTTGGTTTCAGTCAGATTTGGGTTAAGACCTTAGACGGGAACTTGAAATGCAAAAGCTAAGGAATCGGCAAGTCTTGTATGAGAGTCTCCAAGGAGAGATGAGGTTAGACTTCTGGGGCTGTGATGGCTTGTTATGGGACATGGGTTCACAGAGGAAATGAGGTCCAGCTGACTCATGTTTGAATTTGAGGGTGGTCGGTTTTTAATGGCTCTGGCAGACCCCAGGGAATTCATGGTATGGTTCTTTTTTTTCCCTTTAAATATAAAAATCATGTAACAATATTAAAGAAAATTATATTAAAAGAAAATAGTTCACTATATATCACCCTAACCTAGGGATCAGCAAATTGTCACCATCTGGCCAAATCCTGCCCACCACCTGTTTTTGTATTGCCTGTGAGCTAAGAATAGTTTTTACATTTTTAAATGGTTGAAAAAAGCCAGAAGAGAAGAATGATATTTTGCGATATGTGAAATGACATGAAATTCAAATTTCAGTGTTGATAAATAAAGTTTTATTGGAACACAGTCATGCTCATTTGTTAATGTATTATTTTTGGCTGCTTTGGGCTAACATGGGCAGAGCTGAGTAGTTGTGACAGACTGTGTGGCTTCCAAAGCCTGAAATATTTACTGTGTGGCCCTTTACAGAAAATGTTTGCTGACCCCTGCCCTAATCCACTACTTTTTCATTTCTGCTCATTTCCTTCCAGTCTTTATCTAAACGTACATGTAATTTACATGGTTGTACACGTTTGTACACAGCTTTTCTCACTTTGTGTTGTAAATATTTTTCTGTTATAGTCATCATAATTATAATTTGAACGAGCTTGTATTTGTATAGTGTTTTAAAAATGTAAAAATGCCCTTATATCCATTGTCTTGTTTTATTATCACAACAACCCATGTGATAAGAGGGAGACTTGGTGATGAAGTGATAAACTCAAGGTCACACAGATAGCAAGCAAGTAAAGTCAGGATTTCTGACCCCAAATCCCTTATTTATTTTATTTTACAATATGTTCTTCTGATAATTATATAAGTTTTCCAAAGTTAATGTAAATTTATTTTTATTCTTTTATTTTTTCTATTGTTGGATATGTAGGTTGTCCCCGTTTCTTCACTTTGACCAGTAGTGTCTCAGTGAACATAACATATATAGCTTATTTTGTCTTTCATTTATTTTAAGGAGCATTTGGATTTGTTTTAAATTTGCTTCTCAGCATTCCAGTGGTGTGAATGGGGGTAGGGATTGAGCTGTGGATATGGGGGGTAACGATCTCACCCTTGTTCAGAAGCTGCCTCCTCAGAGGCTGATCTAATGTCCAACGTCATTTCATAGTTATTTGTGGAGTTCCTGTTAGCACCAGGCACAGGGCCAAGTAGGTTCTGGGGATTTGGTGTTGAAATTGACAGGGCCCCTGCCGTCAAGAAGCTAAGTCATGTATGGGAGGCAAGGGGGGGGACAGGTAAGCTGGCTGTGATAGCACACAGTGTGAGTACACGGGGATGTCGTCTGGATGCTTGGCAGCAGGCTGCCTTGGCTGGGAGCTCAGGGAAGAGTCTTAAAATGAAGGACAAGTAGGGAATTGATCGGGTGAAAAGGGAGAAGAGGACGGTGGGAGGAGACATCGTTTCAGGCAGGGTGACCAGTCTATGTGAAGGGAAGGCGGTAAGACAGAGCTGGTGTGTCTGAGGAATTCAGGTTGTTCAGTGTGGCTGGAGTATAGGTGTGTGAGGAGGGGAGAGAGAAGGCAGGAGGGGCAGGTAGGGGCCAGATCACCAGGGACTTGCGTGCCCCACTGGGGAGCACGGACTGTATATATCATGAGGGCGTTGAAGAGCCTGAGCAGGAGAGGAGTGTGACCAGAATTGCCTTTTAGAGAGAATAATGGGGTTGCAGCGTGGAGGATGAATTAGATAGGGGTGGGCTTGGAGGCAAGGGGCCAGTTAGGGCAGCTGGGGCAGCAATCCAGGTGACAGATGACCATGTCGGTGAGGATGGAGAAAGTTGGACTGGTTCTAGAAACAGGTAGAGGCACAAGTAATAGAACTGCACGATTGCCTGTATGTGGGGAATGAGAGACAAGGAGGAACCAAGCCAAAGATAACATCCAGCGTTCTGGAATGGGTGTTTTCTGTCTTTTAGATTTTTTTTCATCTATTAATGTCCAGTAAAAGGATTATTGGGAAATAACCTTTGAAGTTTCTTGATATGATTTGAGGGTAGTACGTTCTCAAAGAAGCAATCAGTTTATAATACCAACAAATGGCTTTTTGTGCGGGAGAGTCATTTGATAAAACTAGTGTAAGATGGTAGAAACAGGTAGGTCAATTTCAGTCAGAGAGCCCTGGATGGATGCAGGCCTGAGGATAAGGGTAGGGTTTTAGCTATAACTTGTCATGTTCCTCCCAATAGCTAATCATGTGTTCATGATCATTCAGGAATCAATTACTGTATGCCGACCATGTGCTGGGTCTGTGCTGGATGCCTTAGGGACATATCTAGGTGAAAGGAACATGGTCTGTTCCTAAGAAAGTGTTTATATATGTAATAGGAGGTCAAGATAGAAAAACCTTTGGTAAAAGGTAAGACATGATGAATGTTGTAATAATGGTACCAAATGCTGTGGGAATTCAGTGAGAAGAGATTGATTACAGAGAGGGGCGGAGGGGCAGGGGAAGGGGAGATTCAGACCAGGCTTCCATGAAGAGGTATTGTTTGAGCTGGTTTTTATTGAAAAACGGTAGAAGTTTTAGACACATGGCTGAGAATAATCCAGGTGGAGAATAAAACACAAATCTGGGGACATGATACTCCCTTGTTTATTGTGAGATCTGTCTTTTGGGCTGAAGTGGATGCCCCAGAGAAGGCAGTGTCGTGTACTCTGCATCTAAAACTGGATGAGTATTACAGGAGTTTCTAAAGCCAGGAGTGTCCCAGCGATTGTCCGCTTCACAAACTAGTGTCCTAGTTTTGGTCCTGAGTGAAGCAAATGGAAAAGGATTTACAATTCTAAAACATGGTTTTGCCTCCAGGCTTTCACCAGTGAGGGGAAGGGCATCTTGCCTCCCTCAGGAAGACTGGTCTGCTCCCTAGCTTCCAGGACGGGCAGGTATGCTAGGGCTGCTTTCCGGCCCAGTGCTCCCTAATTCCCCCAGGAAAGTACAAGCCCTGCCTCAGGCCACTAGGACCTGCTCCAACACCAGGGGGAGATATAAAGTCTGACCTTCATGTTGTGATTCCTCTGAGACATTTTCAGTTATTTAATGAAAACCAAGGGATAATGTTCATGGAAATACTTTGTAAACTCTTAAGTGCTAGGTGGATGCGATGTAGCCATCCATTCAACCGATCATTACTGAGAGCTTGTTGCAGTGTTCTAGGGGCTGAGGATACAGCAGTGCTCCTCAGCGTGGTGTTTACCTTGTAGTATGGGGGCCAGGCAATAAACAAGCGTAAAGCCTATAATATATAAAATGCAAAGCCCATACAGTAGTCCCCTCCACCCCTACCCCTTATCTGTGGTTTTGTTTTCCATGGTTTCAAATACCCTCGGTCAACTGTGGTCCAAAAATATGAAATGGAAAGTTCCAGAAAGAAACAGTGGTGTTTAAGTTCTAAATTGTGTGCTGTTCTGAGTGGTGTGATGAAATCTCCAGCCATCCTGCTCTGTCTCACCCTGGACATGGATCATCCCTTTGCCCGTTACTCACTTGGTAGCTACGTCAGTTACAAGATTGGCTGTCGTAGCATCATGGTATCCCAGTGCTTGTGTTCAAGTAACCCTTATTTTACTTAATAATGGCCCCCAAATACAAGAGTCATTATGCTGGCAATTTGGATATTATTACTGTGCCTCATTTATAAATTAAACTTTATCACAGCCATGCATGTATAGGAAAAAATATAGTATATAGAGTTCACCCTTGATCAACATGGGTTTGAACTGGGTGGGTCTATTTATATGCAGATTTTTAAAAATAAATACTATGGTTCTACCCAATCCACAGTTGGTTGAATCCGCCTGTGCGGAACAGTGGATATGGAAGGCTAACCATAAAGATATACACAGATTTTCGACTGCTCGGGGGATTGACACCCCTAACCCCTGCATTGTTCAAGGATCAACTGGATAGGGTTTGGTTCTATCCACAGTTTCTGGCATTCACTAGGGGTCTTGGAATGTACCCCCACAGGTAAGGAGGAACTACTATAAATGCTCTGGAGAAAAATGAAACAGGGAAGGGGATAGGGTATGTTAGAGAGAGAAGTAAATCTGAGATTTCTGGGGGCTGCGGAGGGGAGAATGGGGAATCCTTGTTTCATGGATACAGTGAGCTCTCCCTGCACCTTTGTTTTTTTATCTGTAAGGTGGTGGATGTGGGCTCTGTGATCCCTGGGGTCCCCTCCTGAGCCAAACTTCTGTCATCCCAGGACTCCTGAGTGAGGCTTATGTCCTGCATTTAGGTTTGGGCCATTTAGTGGTCCCACCCTTTGGCAGCTTCCTTTGGCCATCTGCTTCCTGGGCTGGAGAACCGTGGCTCTGTTCACTTGCCTGGAGGCCTTTGCAGCTGAGAGCTCTTTTCTGTATAAATATGGGACTGTCCTACTATCACCAGGAAGGGACTTAAATTACTGTCTCTAAATGCATCATGACTTTAAAAACCATTTATAAATAATATCAACAGTGCCACCAGCACTCACTTGTAGAGCTTTAGATTTTAATTTTCCAAAAGATGTCCCTATGAATTTCTTTGCTGTAGCCTCACTATAGCTCTGTGTACCAGCTGAGAGTTGGAAGACCTGCAAAATGGCCCCAGCTTGGCCACTAGCCTTTGGGTTAGTCTCTTCCCCTCTCTGGGCATCAGTGGCTTTGGCGAAGTGATTTGAATAATAAACAGCACTTAAAGAACTGGAGCCAGTTTCCTGTCACTGGGACTGTTACATGTGGGGAACCCATAGTTACGGGATCTCCAAGGAACTTGCATGAGGTGCTGCCCTGGGTAGTGCTGGGATGCCATTCTGCCTGTCTGCAGGTTGGTCACCTTTTAAGAGCCCAGAGTCCTCAGTCTGTACAAATACAGCACAGTTCCAATCTAAGCTTTTTCGTGTCATTGGTTTTTAGGTGATTGAAGGAGCATCATCTTTTCATTCTACCATTGCTTTTGTTTTTTACTTTTTCATTCTGCTACTTGCTGTATATACACACAGCCTACTCGCTGCTAGAAGAGAAGGTGGCAATCATCAGTCTCTCCTATTATAGCCAAGTTGGCTTTGGGGGAGGACTTCCTGAGTTAATGGAGGAAAAGAGCAGGCTCGTTGTGTCTTTGGAACAGCCGTGGAAGGGTTTGATTTTATTGCTTGTTTTTAAAATCTGATTGCAGCTCATCATCCCCCATGGTTGCTTGTCCATCAGTTAATTCATAAAAAGTCCATACATTTATATAGAATGGAGAGAATTATACTATTTATCCTAAAGGATAGTTACAAGAATCAAGTGAGTTAATGCATATGAGTTAGGACTGCTTGGCGTATTGCAAGTGCTTAATGAATTATTGTGGTTATTATTTGTTATGACTTAGCAGCATGGGGTTGACAGGTCAGGGTCTATACACTACTTTTCCATCACAATAAACTTGTAGGTGGCATGTTTGTTATTTTAATAATTTCTAATCATTGTAGTCAAAGTGCTAGATCTTTAAAGCGCATTTAGAAATACAAATACCTAGGTGTAAGTTGTGTCCTATTAGTTTTCCAGATATCCTCGGGCTTTCATATCCTTATCAGGTGTACGGCCAGGCCACTCAACATGGCTGTTCTCTTGCTCTTTGTATGCCCTCTGACCCAGTCCCCGCTTCACCTGCACCCTACTCACATGAGCGTGCTTGTCCCCACCCCAGCTGGCGATTGTTCTAATGCTTAGGCCAGAACAGGTCCACCTGCTAGCTTATTAAAGGAAGGTATCTGCCCTTGTGTTGGTCGTTAACCTGAGAGGCTGTGAGGGAGGAGCCTCAGCTGCTGGTTTCCCTGGTAACTGATGAGCCAACCTGAACGTCACTTCCGCTATAAATGCTAGCCTGCGATGCTGCCATGTTCTGCCTGCTGCCTGCTGTGTGTGATGTGGTGTTGCTCAGGACCTTCTGCCTCAGCCTGCGTAAGAGTCCCTTGTCTAGTAATCCATTGATGTCTCTTTTGCTGTCTCTGGGCTCTTTCTTCGGTCTTGAGGCTGGGCAGTTACAAAGCTTGGGGGTTGCAGCCCAACATCAGGCGAGACTGACTTTCACTTACCCCTGGGGCTCTGCCTCTCCCGCTGCGGAGCACAGGCTCCGGACGCGCGCAGGTTCAGCGGCCATGGCTCACGGGCCCAGCCGCTCCGCGGCATGTGGGATCTTCCCGGACCAGGGCAGGCGGATTCTCAACCACTGCGCCACCAGGGAAGCCTGTCTCTTTCTTTTTTCTTTGGCTGAATTTTTACAGCTGAAGGAAAGCAAGCCGACCATTTCTTGAGTAACAACAACAGCTAATACTTCTGTGAACGTTAACCCTGTGTAAATGCATTTCCTCCGCTTTACAGGTGAAGAAATGAGGCTCAGAGAGGTTGAGTAACCTACTGGGGTCATAGAGTTAGTAAGAGCATGGCAGAGGCAGGGCCTGGCCCCAAGCCTGAGTCCTATATGTGCCTTTGCGTGTACATGGGACCTCCTCATGGTGGCCTTTTTTTTTTTTTCCTAATGAGAAAATAATTTCTTTTCTCTGTGGCTTCTCTTTTTCCCCAAAGTTGTAGTTGCTGATTAGTTTAACCACACAGAATGGTGATTATCTTTACTTACTTCCACCTGCTTCCATAAAGTTTGGAGCTCTATACTTACCAGAAGCCTCTTTAAGGAGCCGTAGTTTTTCCTTACAGTATTCCTACAGAGACTTACTCTCAGAGGGCCAGATGTTAGTAGAGTGAAGCTCTGTGTCTGTCATTGCTTCATGGAATGGAAGAGTCTAGAATGATCCCATCACCACTCACTGCTGAGGCTGCATGGAGGAACAGCCCTTGAGGGCTTTCAATCTGTTGTGAACAGATTGTAACTATGTTGTGGACAGAGTTAAAACCATGAACAATATTAGAGGCGAAGCACAGACCCTTCTTCTAGCCAAAAGGGAGTTCTTATTACCTTAAACCTAGGAATCCCTGAATTTAGGACCATGCTGTCATCTGAGAGTCTTCTGTTTCTCCCCATCCCTTTCTCAGTGCCCTGTGTGTCAGTAACATCGAGAAGTGTCCTGGGGCTAAGCCGACCCTGTAGCCTGCGCCAGGGACCCTTCTTTGAGTTCCCTGTGGTCCCTCAGAAGTGTGCCCAGCAGCTTGTGTAGCTCTCGTCCTGGAATGCTCTGTGCCCTGGGGCTTGTGCTTACTCAATGCAGGTGAGCTAGTTCCTGAGCTCTGGAAATACTTCACACCTGCCCCAGTTCTCACAGTTACAACCTGGGTGTGTGGGCTACTGGCCTGCTGTTTGCTCTGCCAGGCTCCCCAAACCTCAGGAACCTTTCCCACATCTAAACCAGCTGCGTGAGTCATCCCTCCTCGCCACCCTGGTGGAGGCCTCAAGGCCATACCCCACGTTCCTAGTGCTTGTCATGAGGCTATACATTTGGGGGCTACTTTATAGCTTTTGGGGTCTTCTGGGGTCTTTTTGAAGCTTGGTTTTGGGTGAAGATGAGAATGAAGTGGATCATGTCTGGGGAAGGAGGGTGTCTTTTAAGCCGAATTAGATTGCATAGGGAATGACCTGCACCTCTCCTCTCCATGAATTAGTGTCATCACCTGTGGTCTGGAGGCCCAACCGAGTCTTCACATGTTGCTAGTTAAGATGATGCTTTCATAATATCAGTGTTGTTTCCTGTCAAGAGCTCTGGCCAGACGATGATTTGTGAACCAGTGCGCTACTTGGGCCCCAGTGCTGAAAACTCCTACAGACGTGACCCTCCTGGAAGTCACTGGGATTTTCACCTGTGCCATTGATTTGACTTAAATTCTCTGATAATTTAAATCAGCCTAAAGCAGATTGAGGGCATGGCTGATTCTGCAGCAATATCAGACTTGCAGACACAACATAATTTTATTGCTTCCTTCATAGGAGAGAAAGTACAGTCTAGGCTACTTGGATTCATTTCACTTCCCTGCAAGAAGAAAACCTGAGATTACTATTCTGAGAAAGACAGAGACATGGCTTGATAAAACCAGATTCTGTATACTATATCCTTTGGATTTTATTTGGCCAGTGATAAAGATTTCCATTTTTGGAGCCTCTAGAAAGGAAAAGAGCCTGATGGTATAATATCACAACTAGATACATAGTTTATTTTATGGTTTGAATTGTAAACAGAAGGAAAGTGGATGGTTTTAAGCGAAATTTCTAAACTTCCTTCAGTGATTGTTTTCTAAGAAGACTGCAGATATGCCTTTTGGATACATTATTGGATTAAACGAATGGAAGGTTGCAAGCTATCCCATTTCTGGCTAAAAGCTCCCTTACACTTCCTAACCACATCCTTCCCCTGAATATGGTCCACAGACCTGTTAGGTGAACTAGAAACAAATTCCGTTTATGCACCACCCCCAGACTTGTGCTCTTTCAGTCTTTATAGTGGCAGCTAACTTGTGTTTGCTGCCACATTGCAGTCTGTGTTTTCAGGCTGTGTCATTTGCAGACTGTATTCTTCTCTGTGGTCTGATCGTAGGCACTGTGAGGGCAGGGGATTGCGTCTGCCTTGGTTTTGTATCACTGGTAGCTCTGGGCTATGTCTTCCTGTACTAAGTTTTCAGGAAATGACTGAATCAAATTAAATGAGACTAAAGTAAAATGTTGAAGCAATGAAAGGGAAGCAAGTTATATTTAAGCTTCAGGGAGTAACCTCCAATAAGATCTGGTAAGCCAGTTTATTCCATTATGCAGTTAAAATGGACCTGCAGTTCTCAGAGTGGTGGGATCGTCATGGAACATTTATTCTTGAAGTCATCTCTGTTTTAAAGATAACAAACAAACCAAGCTCTGTTAATAAAGTAGTAAACCCTTATAACAGACCTCTAGACTTACTACTGTCACTTCTCCTTGGAGGAAGTCTCACGGTGAGTTTCCATTCAACAAACAACTTATTGAACATCTGCAAGGTGCTAGAACTCAAAAGACGGGAAATTAAAGGTGGAGTCTTGAGAGCAGAGGGTTAAAAGCATACTCTTGGGAGTCAGTTGGTCAGCGTTTAGATCGCAGCTCTGCTACTTTCTACCTGTGTGATTCTGGACAAACGATTCTATCGGTTTCTTCATCTGTAAATTGGATATATAATATACCTACCTCACACGATTAAGAGGTTTAAATGAGATAATGCTTGTAAAGCCCTTACTGTGTCTGGCACTTAGTAAGTACTCAATAAATTGCTATTTTCATTAAATTAAAATAATTAACTGTTACTCTCATGGAAGGTGTGTTTCCTGATCTCAGGGGCCTGCCAACCTAATATAAAGACCATGTGACCCTCCTACCCCGGAACATGTGGTCCTTGCTGCTCCCTCTGTCTGGAGCATGCTTCCCTTAGATGCTCTGGTGGCCCAAATTCTCATCTCCACTAACTGTTACTTAAATGCCAAGATCTCAGTGAAGTTTTCCTTCACAGCCGTATTTAACACTGAGTGTCACCCCCTCTTCCTGGCACTCCTTATTTTCATTTCCTGCTAGTTTTTCCTCTTATTGTCATAACATATAACATACCATTTATTTTACTTATTTTGCTTATTGTCTGTCTTTCCTGATTGAATGAAAGTGCCAGAAGGGTGAGGATATTGGTCTAGTTCATCACTGATCTATTATCAGTGTTTGAAACCATGTTTGCTTCATATTATAGGTGCTCAGTAAGTATTTGTTGGAAGAATGAATCAAGGACCAGTCACGGGAATCTAGTGCAGGGCATGTTGAACTCTGCCTTTGGGTATCAGGAAAGGCATCATGGGAAGGATGACTGTGTTATGTGTTAGACTAGCAGTTCTCAACCTTTCTCCCACTAAGACCCTGTATTAGTCAGGGACCTACAGAGAAATATATATATATATATATATATATATTTATATATATATAAATATAAATGTATATAATAAATATATAAAAATAAATCTTATCACTATCTATGATTTATATATATATATTATAAATATATAAAAATAAATCTTATCACTATCTATGATCAGGATTATTGGCTTATGGTGATTATGGAGCTGAGAAGCCCCATAATCCACCATCTGCAAGCTGGAGACCCAGGAGACGTGGTTAACGTCTAGTCTGAGTGCAGGAGAAGACTGATATCCCAGCTTGAAAGCAGTCAGAGAGCATGAATTCTCCCTTATGCGACTTTTAGTTCAATTCAGGCCTCAAGTGGATTGGACGAGGCCTGCCCACACTGGGGAGAGTGATCCGCTTTACTCAGCCTGTTGATTCATCTCACTCCAGAATCACCCTCACAGACACACCCAGAATAATGTTTAACCAAATATCTGGGCACCGTGTGTCCCAGTCAAGTGGACACATACAGTTAACCGTCACGGACACTCAGTGGATTACGTTCCTGAATATGATATCAGATCCACAGTTTCTAGGGTGCCACCGTGCCTATACTCCTTTTTCTGCGGGTCAAAAAAGCAAATTAGAATTCAAACAAGAGAGTAGTACTATTATTGGGATACATTTGAGTTCACTCTAATATTTATTTTAAAAGGTGAACTACTTTTAAACTTGATACACTCACAATTTTAGTAATAAATATGTGAGTGGGGTATTGAGAAATGTCCTTAAGGATGGGTAAGGGTTTGCAAGGCAGACAGCCAGGGTTGAGTCTGAAGGAACAGCATGTGTGAAGGCATGAGGGCATAGTGTGATTGTGGAATCACAAATAATCTGATATGATTAAAGCAGAGGATGCCTGGGAGGGAAGCAGTGAATGATGAAGCTGTCCAAGACCAAATTACAAAGGCATTTTTTTTTTTGCTAAACGAATGGAATTTTATTCAGAAGACAATGAAAGCCATTGAATGGTTCTAAGCAGGGTTGGGTCATATTTTAAAACTTGTATTTAATTATTTTTATAATTTAAGTTTTAAAATTTTTGGATAAACAAAAATTCACATGGTATAACATTCAAAAGGATATTACAATGAAGAATCTCCCTTCCTGGGACCATCAGTGTTTCTAGTATCTTATGTATAGTTCCATAGATATTATGTGTACAGACAAGAAAATATTTTTCTGTTTTTATCCAAATGGCAGCAAATTATGCATTGGAATACTGATATGCCTTAACATCACCCTTGTAAAAAGAACATTCAATTAAAAGTTTGCATAGCTAAGATGAAGACATCTAGTTTTTCACTTGGGAGACTGTACACCTTGGGCACATTCTCCAGGCTGGGAAATAGGAGCTGGGCTGAGGGTTAGACATGTCAGACTGAGGAAGCCATGGGGTATGCCAGTGACATGCCCACAGGGGTCTTAAGGTCAGGAGAAATGTCTGGTTTGGAAAGATGGATTGATAGGTAGTTAGTATATAGATGGTGGTTAAAGCCACATTAATGGATGCAGCTGCCCAGGGAAAGGGGTATATTGCAAAGAGAAGAAGGCCAAGAGCAATGCTTTGGGGAATTACTGTTATAAAGCAGAAACTAACACACCATTGTAAAGCAATTATACGCCAATAAAGATGTTAAAAAAAAAAAAAAGACGTTGTGGGAACTAAGGGAGGCAAGTCCATCCCACATTGTGGTAGTAGTCAGGGTTCAAGTCTGGCTAATGTAAGGAGGAAAAGGTTATTCAGTTATGACACAGGATAACCACTTTTGGATTGGGCTTTTTTATTCCTTATGTTGATTGTGAATATACCTATATGGTTGCCTGTTGTTGTGATCATGCTTTGCCACTGTTGCATAGGATTCCATAGTGTAAACATTTAACTATTAATTTATTCCAATGTGTATTACAATATGAGTGATTTTCAGTTTGTGTCTATTGAGAATAGCACTGGTATATAAATTCTAGAACTTGAGAAAAAAGAAAAAAAGATGTTAGGTACAGAAAACATTTGGAGGCTATGCTGCTAGGCTATGCCCCAGATCGTATAGCAGAGCTGGTCCAGTGAACATACCACTGCTGTTGATACTGGACATGGACTCGAAACGTGCAGTGCTGACAGCACATCAGTGGACCCTGGGTGTCAATTCCAGAATTGCTCCTGCTGCCTCTGGAAACTGGGTGATGCTGCCATGCTCTTGCAAAAGGCGTCCCGCACAGTTCCTCCATTGGATACCATCCAGCAACTGGGGTGAGTGTCTCTGATGGGCAGGTTCTAGGTCATGTGCTTGCCCATTAGCTGCAAAGGAAGCTGCAGAGGAAGGTTTATGGCGTCTTCAACTTCTGGGTGGGAGGTGAGCTCTATTTTGTAAGATGGTGATTCCCCAAACATAGGCAGACAGTGTAGACCCTGTGTGGCCATGAAGAATGTCACATGCCCATTACAGGTATGAAACGCTGAAGGTATGACAATTAGAAGGTGACTGGTGACCTTTGAGACAGTAGAGTCTGGGAAGTGGTGCGAGTGGACATTTGAGTACAGTGGGTTGGGAAATGAGGAAACTGAGCCATTGTGTGTTGATTATGGTTTCAGGAAGAGAAGGAGAGTTAATATATCTGGAGAGTTGCATAGGACTAGAGACGGTAGTATGATTATAGTCAAGAGAAATGAGTCTGTGAAGGGGAGATTTCAAGACAAAGGAAGGGAATAGAGGGAAGGGTGAATGGTTGATGGGATGATGTTCCTGGGTGGGTGAGGGGTGAGTTTTGGTCCAGTGTGGAAGGATGGTGCAAATGCTCATGCTCGTGTTTGTGAAGGTGGAATGTAGATGAGAATCGATACTCGTGGCCTCTGCTCTCTCTCTGAATGGGGAGATAATGTTGGCTGAGAATAAGAAGGCACAGGTCAGGTGGGATCTTGAGGAGAGTAGTGAAGATTTGGAATAGCTGTTGATGGGAATGGGAGAGGGGGTTGCTCGATGGAAGAGGAGAAGGATGGGTGAGAAACATCTGGGGACTTAGCTGAGAATGGAAATGATAGCCCAGGCCCTGCGCTGCTGGGTTTGGCAGGGCAAATGGGGCGGGAGGGCAAGGAGAGAGATTGTGAGGGTTGGAGGAGGGTACTTGAAGTGATGCAACAGGGTCGAGTATGATGTGAAAGGAGGTGAAATCTGGAGACAGCTGATGGTTGGGAAAAAAAAGATGGTGGTAGAGATATGAAAGAGAAGCCCAAGAGCAAGTTGGATGTGATAAAGGAGAAAGTGGGAGGAATGGAAGTGTGTAGTCATTGTGTTGAATGCTGGTGTGTAAGATTTCAGGGATGGAGCGGTTCCCAGTGATGACCAGGCCCGGAGGGTGGGGGGGTTGAAGGTCACTGGGAGTAGAGAGACTGGAGTGTTGAATGATTTTTCCCCATGAACATTAAAGTTTCCCATGCTGATAGCAGGAGATGGGCTGGCAGCCAGGTGATGAAAGGGAGGGACAGAGAAGTTGATAAATAGGATAATTAATAAAAGATGAAGCCCAAGTTCTGGCATATTTGTAAGCATTCAATAGATGTTGACTATCAATAATCAGATGACAGTAATGAGGAGGTGGTATTGCTGGATGGCATGAATCTTAAAGAAGGCGAGAAGGCGAGTTTCTTTCTCTTTTTTTTGAGTGTCAAACAACTCTTATTGGGAAGATCCAAGTGTGGCATTTGAAACTCCCTACTCCTAACTCCAGGATGGGGAAAAGCAAGGTGCTTGGGAGAGCCAGTTTCAACTAAAGCAGGAAGGTGGTGGGAACGATCCATGAAAATCCTGAGGCTGGGAATTTCTCTATGCATGAGGATAGGTTCTAGAGGACTCTGAGGAAGCATATGAAGGAGACCTTTAGCTGGAGGGGGATGTGGGAGAAGAGTAATTTTGAGTAATGTGAGGTTGAAAGCCATCAAAAAAAATAGAGTGAACCTGCAGAATTTCCTATGGATGCTATATGTCACCACACAGACTTGGAAGCCTGGCGAAACTTTTCAGGAACCCGAAAGACTGAGTTGTTCTTTTCAATAACACTTTGTCATCAGTCTGTGACAGTGTTATTTTCATGTGTACGACAGGAAAAAAAAAAAAGAGCAGAAGATTGATGAATATGGCTAGTTGAGGCAAGGTATAGCCCAAGTTAACGAAATAATTTGGTCTGGGTAAGTAGGCAAAACTTGATAGTTCACACACAAATGAATCTGATAATTACCAAATGTCCATTTCAATCTGAATAACATCAAGATCACTACAACTGAGGTAATTGAGATTTCAGAAGGCTTCCTTCCAGTCGTACTTGTTGGCCTTCAATGGTGAGGCTCACCAGCCCAGGTTCTCACTGTCCTACAGCCACGTGGACTCAACTTGAAATCCTTGGTTCTTCATAACTTTAAGGGTTTGATAAAGAACTCTCTGGAACTATCTAAATGTGAGGCAGGACTTCTGATATAAGAAGTCCCTGGGGAAATGTGATTCTTTACCATATGGTGCTATCATATTTTTAGCGTACTAAAATTTTAAAAAAGTTTGGAATATTCTGTTTATCTAACCCACTGAACTTCAGGCAAATAAGGCAAAAAAAGCAAATTAATAGCTTGAAATGCTTTTAAACCGCTAGAATTCCAACTGTTAGTGCAATAAGAGGGAACTGATGCAAAACTGTGTAATAGAGCATCTGTGTATATACAGATAACACAGTGAGGAAGTGCTTATTTTATATTGTTCCAGAAGCTGGTTAAAATGAGAAAGAATTCTCTCATAAGGGTGGCTTAACACAGCAGAAATTTATTTTCTCACAGTTCTGGAGGCTAGACATCTAAAATCAAGGTGTCAGCTAGGCCATCCTCTCTTTGAAGCCTCTAGAAGAGAATCTGTTCCATGCCTTTCTCTTAGCTTCTGGTGTTGCTGGTAATCCTTGGCATTCCTTGGCTTGAAGACATATCACTCCAACCTCTGCATTCATAGTCACACGTGTCTTTCTGTGTTTGTCTTATAAGGACACCTGTCATACTGGATTCTGGGTCCACCATATTCCAATATGACCTCATCTTAACTAACTATACCTGCACTTGTGGCCCTATTTCCACATAAGGTTACGTTCTGGGGTTCTGGGAAAGACTTGAATTTGGGGAGGAACACTATTCAACCCAATATAAGAAGCTTCTAAAATGAATAACAAATGGCTTCTACCTTCAGGAAGATGTAGTTCTGATGTAGTTGGGGAACTGGGTATAGGAAACTTTAATGCAAAGTGATGGATACAGAATACCGTGGACACATGGAGGAGTGAGGGATCGGTTGTGACTCCGGGAAGTCTGTAGGGTGGAGGTAGTGGCAGACCTGAACTGAAGGATAACTAGTGTACCAGCTGGCAGAAATTGGGGACCTGGGCATTCTGAGCTGAGGGAACAGGCACAGAGATGCCAGTATGCATCCACTGTCTGGGATGCTTGTGTTGTCTGGAGTATATGGCCAGAGGATAGCACAGCCTTTGGGTAGTAGTTGCATGTGATGTGGTGGCCACTGGGAAGGGATGGAGAAGGGAAGAAGGATGAAGTGCGGATGGAGTGTAAGGGAGATGTGAAAGGTGATGGGACCCAGTTGTTCATCTGTGTGAATGCCTGCCACAGAATGGGATCTTCAAGAGGTACGGGAGAGTTCAAGGAGAGGCTGAATGACCATTCCTTAAGGGAGCTCTAGAAGACTTTGCTGGGCTCAGAGGAGCTGGACTAGATGATTTCTATGCTCCCTCTCAGCTCTCAAGTTCTGTGACTATTAGGTAGAAGTATCTCTTCACTAATCATATTAGTTATTAGGCTTTTGCTAATAACTACTTAGTTATTATCTCTCATTAGTTATTAGGCTTTTGCTTCCTCTCTCCTTTCTTTCTATCAAGCATCCTCCACATGCCAGGCACTGAAGATGCAATAGTGAGCAAGAAGACAAAGACAGCACCATTTTAATCTCTTCCCTGTAGCATTAGCACACGGAGTACATAGTCGGTTCTCCATAAATGTTGCTTTGGGTTGAATATGAGTGAGGAAAAAATGACGAGGCAGTCATTTTGCCCTGGGTAATAAGTTCTCCTTCAGAGGAGAACTGCTTTGAAAGATGATTGCAGGAAACTCCTTATGAGGAGGTGGCGAATAAGTGGCTGCTTATATGTGTTTGATTTCTGAGTCATCAAAAAAGCTCCTTTGCCTCCCAGAATATCTCCTTCCAGGCTGTGGGTGTTTTTAATTCCACTATTGGAAGCTGGTTTCCCTCTGATAAAATGCAAATGCTCTGTGGAGAGAGGATATCCATTTACCCTCATCCGTCTTTTACACCTTAATATGAGGATTTTCTCATGGCAGATTTTTGAGAAAAGCACATGGAGGGTAAAGGGGAGCCAGGGGATGAATACTGGACATGCCAACGGTAAACTTCTTCATAGTTAGCAGTTTGGATGAACCGACCCTGGGGATGTAGTCCCTTGGCCTAGAAAAACCCATTATTATCTGTTTGCAGGTGTATGTTGGGCCAGAAATGATTATTTCTCTTGTGAGTTTTATGGCTACAAAACTGTTATTTGGTTTTTTTTTAAATTTTTATTTTATTTTTGGCTGAGTTAGGTCTTTGTTGCTGCGCGCGGGCTTTCTCTAGTTGTGGCGAGTGGGGGGCTACTCTGCGTTGTGGTGCGCGGGCTTCTCTTGTTGCAGAGCATGGGAATCTAGGTGTGCGGGCTTCAGTAGTTGTGGCACATGGGCCCAGCAGTTGGGGCTCGCATGCTCTAGAGCTCAGGCTCCGTAGTTGTGGTGCATGGGCTTAGTTGCTTTGCGGCATGTGGGATCTTTCTGGACCAGGAATCGAACCCATGTCCCCTGCATTGGCAGGCGGATTCTTCTTCTTTTTTTTTTTTTTTAGCAGTACGCGGGCCTCTCACTGTTGTGGCCTCTTCCGTTGCGGAGCACAGGCTCCGGATGTGCAGGCTCAGCGGCCATGGCTCACGGGCCCAGCCACTCTAAGGCATGTGGGATCTTCCCAGACCGGGGCACGAACCCGTGTCCCCTGCGTCAGCAGGTGGACTCTCAACCACTGCACCACCAGGGAAGCCTGCAGGCGGATTCTTAATCACTGTGCCACTAGGGAAGTCCCCGTTTGTTTGTTCTTTTTTTAAAGGGCAATAAATCCTACCTCCTTCACCCCTACCTCAGTGAAATAATTTGTGGTAACCTGATCAGTGGTTTTTATTGCCAAGGCTATGCTCCATATGGTTTGTGTGTTCATTTGTCAGAGACAGCTAATGATAGCTGCTCTAACAAATATCCCCCAAAATTTCAGTGGCTTACTTCAGAGGTTCCTTTTTTTATTGACATCACAATAGGTTTCAAGATGATTTGGTGGGGGAGGGGGTGTTCCACATAGTCTTCCAGGTACCCCGGGCCCTTCCATGCTGTACATCCACCATCTTCAGTACTTGGCCTCAAGGAACACATGCCAGGGAAAAGAAAAAGCTTGTAGAGAAAGCACACTTAACTTTTAGCTGTCTTGGCTTGGAAGTGACACTCATTTCACCTCACATTCCACTGGCCAGAACTAGTTGCAGAGACCCACCCAGATGGAAAGAGGCTGGGAAATGTGGTTAGCTATGTGCCCAGGAGAAGAAAGCAGCCTTGGTGAGCCTCTGACACAGACTCACTAGAAAGCATTTACACGTTTTCCTTCTGTCTGTGACGTATCCTAACCCTTGGGGGTTGTCATTAAGGATATGGAGGACAAAAGAGAATAGCAGTGACCTGGAAACTGTCCAGTCCTTAGGATAGTGAAAAGTCATTCATTCTACCTGGTGAAGGGCCTCATTCTGCTGCTGGATTTTTGCTACGTAAGGGAGACCGAAGTCTTAGTTCAAAGAAATGTCTTTATGCCATTTGCTTGTTTGTTTGCTTTTTAATAGAAGTAGGAAAAGTTTAATGGAAATCTCCTTTCCCTATACCTTGGAATCACTTTGGAATAGGAGTTTTGAGGTTTTGAATGTTACAGCTTCTGTAATATGTTTCAGTTCCCTTTGGAGATAAAAGTACGTGCACATTTGGAGAAGATGTAGAGCTCTTCCAGTCCACCTCCCACATTGTCTAGACAAGGGAACTAAGAGGTAGCTGCATTGTCCACATTCACATAGGAAGTTAGTGGCTTACCTGGGCGTCAGACCCCATTTTACAGATTTCTACACTGGTATTCCTGCCCCTACCACGGTGCTATTCCCTAGAGAACTACTATTTGGAGAATAGGCCTGTCCCGGTGGGACTGGAAGGAGGAGGCTTGACCAGGTGAAATCAGGCTGCTTCTGGCTCTGAGATTCTTTGATTGACTGTGATTAAGTACATTGTGTCTGATTGTATCCCTGACCTGAGGGAAGTGATGTAGCCTTCCAAGAATTTGTAACTTTCCTGAGAAAACAGAATCTCAGTTCTTTATTCTTCTCAGCTGTTTCTTTATTTTTATCTTAAAAACTATTTTTTTGTAATTGTAAAGTAAATATATGTAAGCGTAACAAAACTATATACAAATATAACAAAAATTGCCTGTAATTCCATAACTTGACAGTGCACCAGTAACCACTGTTAAAGTTTTATGTTTTTCCTGTTTTTCAACACATAACTATTTGTATATGTATGCACAATATAATTAGAGTGAAATATACAATATGAAATAAATATGCAACTCTTAAAATATTTCATTACTTAATATGAAATGTTACATAACCCTTAATATTATTTTATTTATTTATTTATTTATTTTTAACATCTTTATTGGAGTATAATTGCTTTACAATGGTGTGTTAGTTTCTGCTTTATAACAAACTGAATCAGCTATACATATACATATTGCCCCATATCTCCTCCATCTTGCGTCTCCCTCCCTCCCACCCGCCGTATCCCACCCCTCTAGGTGGTCACAAAGCACCGAGCTGATCTCCCTGTGCTATGTGGCTGCTTCCCACTAGGTATCTATTTTACATTTGGTAGTGTATATATATCCATGCCACTCTCTCACTTTGTCCCAGCTTACCCTTCCCCCTCCCCGTATCCTCAAGTCCATTCTCTAGTAGGTCTGCATCTTTATTCCCGTCTTGCCCCTAGGTTCTTCATGACCATTTTTTCTTCTTTTTTTTTTTTTTAGATTCCATATATATGTGTTAGCATACGGTATTTGTTTTACTCTTTCTGACTTACTTCACTCTGTATGACAGTCTCTGGGTCCATCCACATCACTACAAATACCTCAGTTTCATTCCTTTTTATGGCTGAGTAATATTCCATTGTATATATGTGCCACATCTTCTTTATCCATTCATCTGTTGATGGACACCTAGGTTGCTTCCATGTCCTGGCTATTGTAAATAGAGCTGCAGTGAACATTTTGGTACATGAGTCTTTTTGAATTATGGTTTTCTCAGGGTATATGCCCAGTAGTGGGATTGCTGGGTTGTATGATAGTTCTATTTTTAATTTTTTAAGGAACGTCCATACTGTTCTCCATAGTGGCTGTATCAATTTACATTCCCACCAACAGTGCAAGAGGGTTCCCTTTTCTCCAAAACCTCTCCAGCGTTTATTGTTTGTAGATTTTTTGATGATGGCCATTCTGACTGGTGTGAGATGATATCTCATTGTAGTTTTCATTTGCATTTCTCTAATGATTAATGATGTTGAGCATTCTTTCATGTGTCTGTTGGCAATCTGTATAACTTCTTAGGAGAAATATCTATTTAGGTCTTCTGCCCATTTTTGGATTGGGTTGTTTGTTTTTTTAATATTGAGCTGCATGAGCTGCTTGTAAATTTTGGAGATTAATCCTTTGTCAGTTGCTTCATTTGCAAATATTTTCTCCCATTCTGAGGGTTGTCTTTTCGTCTTGTTTATAGTTTCCTTTGCTATGCAAAAGCTTTTAAGTTTCATTAGGTCCCATTTGTTTATTTTTGTTTTTATTTCCATTTCTCTAGGAGGTGGGTCAGAAAGGATCTTACTGTGATTTATGTCATAGAGTGTTCTGTCTTTGTTTTCCTCTAAGAGTTTGATGGTGTCTGGCCTTACATTTAGGTCTTTAATCCATTTTGAGTTTATTTTTATGTATGGTGTTAGGGAGTATTCTAATTTCATTCTTTTACATGTAGCTGTCCACTTTTCCCAGCACCACTTATTGAAGAGGCTGTCTTTTTTCCACTGTATATTCTTGCCTCCTTTATCAAAGATAAGTTGGCAATAGGTGCGTGGGTGTATCTCTGGACCTTCTATCCTGTTTCATTGATCTATATTTCTGGTTATGTGCCAGTACCATACTGTCTTGATTACTGTAGCTTTGTAGTATAGTCTGAAGTCAGGGAGCCTGATTCCTTCAGCTCCAGTTTTCTTTCTCAAGGTTGCTTTGGCTATTCGGCGTGTTTTGTGTTTCCATACAAATTGTGAAATTTTTTTGTTCTAGTTCTGTGAAAAATGCCAGTGGTAGTTTGATAGGGATTGCATTGAATCTGTGGATTGCTTTGGGTAATAGAGTCATTTTCACAATGTTGATTCTTCCAATCTAAGAACATGGTATATCTCTCCATTTATTTGTATTGTCTTTAATTTCTTTCATCAGTGTCTTTTATTTTCTGTATACAGGTCTTTTGTCTCCTTAGGTAGGTTTATTCCTAGATATTTTATTCTTTTTGTTGCAATGGTAAATGGGAGTGTTTCCTTAATTTCACTTTTGATTTTTCATCATTAGTGTATAGTAATCCTAGAGATTTCTGTGCATTAATTTTGCATCCTGCTACTTTACCAAATTCATTGATTAGCTGTTGAAGTGTTCTGGTAGCATCTTTAGGATTCTCTATGTATAGTATCATGTCATCTGCAAACAGTGACAGCTTTACTTCTTCTTTTCTAGTTTGGATTCCTTTTATTTCTTTTTCTTCTCTGATTGCTGTGGCTAAAACTTCCAAAACTATCTTGAATAAGAGTGGTGAGAGTGGGCAACCTTGTCTTGTTCCTGGCCTTAGTGGAAATGGTTTCAGTTTTTCACCATTGAGGACGATGTGGCTGTGGGTTTGTCATATATGGCCTTTATTATGTTGAGGAAAGTTCCCTCTATGCCTACTTTCTGGAGGGCTTAATATTATTTTTAAATGAGTAATGATATGCAAAAATGCTCGTATGTATTTGTATACTTACACACAGTATAATTAGAATAAAATTCCAATTTTATTTGTCTTATTTTTTTATTTGCTTTTTAAAGGAAGTAAAAAATGAAAAAAGCTAATGGAAATCTCCCTTCCATATACCTTGGAAAAACTTCTAATTATATTTTGCATAAGTATACAAATATATATGAACATTTCTCCATATTATGGCTTACTTTGAAACAACATTTTAAAGGTTGCCTTATATTGCATCTCAGGGAATACCTGTGCTGAAAGATCAGTCCTGGTGAGTGGCGGGAAGGAGTTGTTAGTATCATTGTTTCTTGGCCCTGACCCTGTGCTCCTCTTCTTCCAGGGCATCAGCAGCCTGTTCAGCTCTCTGAAGGTTGTCCGGCTGCTCCGTCTGGGGCGAGTGGCCCGGAAGCTGGACCACTACATTGAATATGGAGCAGCCGTGCTGGTCCTGCTGGTGTGTGTGTTCGGGCTGGCTGCTCACTGGATGGCCTGCATTTGGTACAGCATCGGGGACTATGAGATCTTTGACGAGGACACGAAGACCATCCGCAACAACAGCTGGCTCTACCAGCTGGCGATGGACATTGGCACCCCTTACCAGTTTAACGGGTCCGGCTCAGGGAAATGGGAAGGGGGTCCCAGCAAGAATTCCGTGTACATCTCCTCGTTGTATTTCACCATGACCAGCCTCACCAGTGTGGGCTTTGGGAACATCGCCCCATCCACAGACATCGAGAAGATCTTTGCAGTGGCCATCATGATGATTGGTTGTAAGTATGCCAGTGGCTGGCGCAAGGGGCAGGGGATGTTATGTTTGTCCATCCTTTCTGTTAGCTGGAAATAGGATAATGGCTACAGTGCCAGCAGGATCAGGGTGGTATAGCTTAAAATAAGGGAGAGATTTTTTTTTAAAAGGCTGGCTTTATAGTTTTCCTGATAATTTAAGCAGTACATGTTTATTGCAAAGAAATTTAGAAAATACAAAAGAACACAAAGTAGAAAATAATGACCAACCATACATAATTCTACTTCTTAGAGATAACTGCTATTACCTTTTGGTGTTACAGATTATTGTCTATCCATATCTGAACACACAGAAACAGATTTTTATAGTTAAAATGATATCATGGTATACATCTTGGTAAACTCCTTGTTCATAGAGCAGTGAATTGTGGAGGCCTTTCCATGTCAATTTAAAGATAGCTCTAGATCTGCACCGTCCAATATGGTACTAGAAGAAGAAAGTATGAAAACAAAATCTGAAATATCTCACTAATAATCTTTTGTATTGATTATACAGTAATATTTTTGTTAGAGTGGGTTAAATAAAATATTCTAACACAATAGTTTCATATATCTTTTTGCTTTTTTTAATGTGGCTCCTAGGAAAATTTTAAATCTTATTTCTGTTGGACAGTGCTTATCTAGATCAGCATTTTTGATGTCTGCTTGATGATTGAGAAATTTTCTAAATCCAAAAGAAAAAAAATCTACAAGAAAGAAAAAAGTCTCTGTTCAGTTGAGAAGTAATGGGTTTTTGGATTAACTTGACTGAAAAACAAACAACCCTAGTTCTTGAGGAAGGTACAGTTGGTCCTCTGTATGCATGGATTCTGCATCCTCAGATGTAACCAACCAGGGATTGAAAATATTAAAAAGAAAATTCCAGAAAGTTCCAAAAACTTGAATTTGTGGCACGCCGGCAACTGTTTGCATAGCATTTACATTGTATTTACAACTATTTACATAGCATTTACATTGCATTAGGTATTAAAAGTAATCTAGAGATCATTTAAAGTATATGGGACGATGTGTATAGGTTGTATGCAAATACTATGCCATTTTATATAAGGGACTTAAATATCCGTGGGTTTTGGTATCTGCAAACCTATTCGTCCTGGAACCAATTCCCTGTGGACAGAGGGATGGCTGTACTTAATTTTCAAACACTTAACCATTGACCATTGTGTCGCTGTTGCTGTTGCCAAGTCTGGAAACAGCCTTGGGCTGGAAACAACAATGAACTCCCCTCACTAAAGGGAGACTTAGGGAGTACTGACTAGACCTAACTGGACTGGGGAAGGCACATGAACTTGAGTGGATTGACTCACTGTGAACCTGCCAGATGCACCCTGTTGGTGCTTCCATGCCACATTGTGACGTGGGAGAGGACAGTCCTGTGCAGCATCAGTTTGGACGGTAGTCTGGTCACACGCAGGCAGAAACCCTTCTGCTTGATGTGCTCCTTCAGGGTGGTGTTGATGCCTTGTTACGCCAACCAGGGAATTCTAAGGCCAGGGAAACTGAGGCTTCAGTTGGTTTTGCTTTGTCCAACCCATCTGCGACCCAGTGTCCCCCTCTGCAAGTGGATTTTGTTACCAGCAAGTGTCCCATTTGCTGCTTGGCGCCTCCTGTTGTGCAATTACCTCGTTAGGTCTGAGGCCATCTTTTCCTAAAAGCCCCCTCTTCCAGGCCCGGAGCTTGCCTCTGAGTGTTTACGCAGTGTGTCTAAGGCATAATTGATTTGTGGGAAGTGTGTGCCAGTGGAGCTTTGGGGTCTGCTCCTTTCTTTAAAATGGGTTTTAATAGAGATGATTGCCTGACCATGGGAAGCAGCGTTAAGTATCTGTGGGTGGCTAATTGCTTTAGCTTAATTAGAACTTGAGGCGCTTTCTCATGTCATGTGAAAGGATTTAAGACCTTTACTTTTCTAGAACTATTTCAGCCTTAACATCTCCAGTTTTCTAGGCTGTGCTTGCAGCATTTTGTGAGCCTTGGGGCAGCAGTAAACAACCAGATGCACCGTGCACAATTTCTGTCTCTTAGAGGGCAAGATGCGACGCCCTGTCAGTCGAAATACTTCATTATATGCACTACAGAAAATTTGCTATGGGTGGTCAGTTAGGAAATGGGCTCCATTTCATGAGCTCCCCAAAGGCTTTCAAATATGAGGAGACTTCCTTGCAGCTTTTTACCTGGAAGAAAAGAAAAGAAAGAAAACAGCTCTGGTGGCATATGAGGATAAGCTGTTTTTCCAAAACCATTCTCCTCTGGAGAGCGTAATTTCCTGGCTGTAGTCTCTAAGGAAAACCCAAACAATAATCATCACCTCTTTTCTCTCCCCACCTTCTCAGAGCTTTGTGATGTTTCCATTTCTTTTTTTAAAAAAGTGTAATACGCAGGCAGTCACCTCTGCATTGTGCAGCGAAGTATGATATTTAGGTAGGCAAGTCAGCTTAATAGTCACCCCATTTCCTGATCACTTACTAGTTGCCAGGTGCTGTGATAAGTACTCTGCGTACAACTACTGTTCGCAACAACTCTATGCCTTTAGAGATTATTAAGTCCATCTTACAAGGAAATGGAAGCTCAGAGAAGTTAACTGCTTTCCCCAGAATACAGGGCTGGTAAGCAGGGCAGACAGGATTTGTGTTCAGAACTCCCTGAATCACAAGCCCTGCTCTCCCCACGGTGCCCACCTGTGGTGGTGTGGGCTGAGAACACAGACTCCAGCAGCCTGCCCTCACTGGCACACTCACACTTTGAAAATTCTCTGCATGAATTTGAACAAACTGGTAGTTTCTGCAGTGGAAAGTGTTTGTACTCTTGCCAGTTGTTGTTTGAAGAACAAGATTACGGTACAGACTCGGGACCAGGTGCTTCAGAAGCCAACCATTTTTTCAGCCACCTGTCACTTACAGTTACAGCTCTTCCCCTTTTCGCGTGACATCGGACAAATTCTGGTGCTAACAACAGAGTTATTTCATTCTGTGTAATGTGGTGGTAATTATCCTTGTAAACTCACATTCCGAACCTTTGTTCAGGACAGCTGCTGATGTCTTATTAGACTTATGGGGTTCTCTTTTATCTTACTTTGCCTGTATGCACATGTGCACGCTTGCATCCTTACTGCGTGGTTCCCGGGATTGGATAACCCCAGAAGTAGGATCTCGGACAACAGAGAGCACTGACCGCAGCCTGCATTTATCCCAAGGGGTCAGTGCCTCTCCCTCCCCGTCCCTCCGGCAGTCAGGCCAGCATTCCTCAAGGAGAGTAGAGAGACACAAGGCCAATGGACTTTGAAGTACTGGTAACATTGTGATTTTCTCCTCTTTGCATCGAATTTTACATGCATTAGTAATAGTATTTCTTGACTATTCTGTTGCCCTGTATTAACCATATTATAGATTATCCAGAAGCCTCTGTTGCTTCTCCTCTCTGTGCTCTGTTACTGAATATCTTATTATAACTTGGCTAATTCCCCAGAGGATGCCAGGAAACTGGAAAACTAAATATTTTCAAGCTTGCCCACCTTTCTCATTTCTGATTTAAAGAAAAGAAAACTGCAGTAGGAAGAGGTGAAGACTTGGCTAAAATGAGCATTTGTGGTCATCTCTGGGTGTAGATGATCTATGGTGTCTCCAGATGCCTGGTTGTATGTCTGACTTCCACCCTGGGGTCTTGACCTGGGTCGGGGGCAAGTCAGCCCTGCCCTGACCCTCCTGCCGTCCTCGCGTGGGTCTTTGGTGATCTCCAGCAAGGGCTCACCCTGAGGTGTGATGGGTAGGTTCCCTCTTTTGCACATCTGGTCCGCCTGTGTGTTGGTGATGCTGAGAGAAACAGAGGGCCACTCTGGCCCTCAGTGTGTCACCTGGGAGAGGATGCCCCCACTCAGCAGGCACATACTGAGTGCCTCCCTTGATGGACTCTGAGGGTCGGAGACTGGACCTGTGGGTGTCACTGCCAGGAGTCAGTGGTCTAGTGGTGGTCGGGGCCCTACTGCCCACCAGCCAGTGACTAAGGCCTGGAGGTGGAGCCTCCCCTGTGGCCTGAGCCTTGCCGGGGCCTTTGAGGGACCTCCTCCAAGAGGGATTGCTGGGGGTGGGGGAGAGTCCCTTTATCTGGGGGTATCCTTCTCAGGTTAAGGACATGACCCTGTCTGGGGGATACTCTCCAGGGAGAATTTGATGGTGAAGTGACAGTTCCCATTTTCTTAATATGGTCTTTGTGCTTTTCCTGTTCTCTCCTCATAATGTCATTGCTGTCATCCTGTCATTATAATTAAGCCACATTTGTTTCCTTTCTCTCTGATAATGGCAGACACTCTCCACCCCCCAGCACTGCACAACACCTGTCTCTTTGAATTTTTTTTTTCCTCCCCCATCTGAGCTCCTTAAATCCAGAGCAGAATGTCAGTGCTGAAGGGACCCTTGTGAGTATCTATTTAGTCCACAGCAGCCCCTCCTAATTCTTCTGCTGGGCCGGATCTCATCCTGATTTGTGCTTCAGTCAAGTTCCCCTACTCCCTCCCCCGGGTGGGGGGCTGGGAGCTCTAAGAGAGTAACTGGGCTCAGCCCTAGGGTTTCCTTATATCACCTCCTTTCTTGGAGGGAACGGACACTAGTAACCTGCACTCCGCACCTTTGACCCTACCACCTGACCCCCATGCAGTATGCTTTGTGGCCCCCTTTCAGCTTAGATTATTATTTGCAAGCTTTTCCCTGCCTCCTTCAGGATTTTGTTTAACCATTCTTATTTCTTTTCATTCACCTTTGCTGAATATGCCTTTTTGCATTCTGTGCCAATATACTGTTTTTTCCAAAATGACTGGGCACATCTCCCTGGAGGCTGTAAAGATACTCCTAGGAGACTTCAAACACATAACAGACTCTTAATAAATATGTATGGTCTTGTTGAATCCAAACAGTTGAGAAGGTTCTGGAGTTTTAGAAGTGGTATTCAGTGACACTGGCAAAACATCTTTATTAGTTAGGGTACAGGTTCTGTTACTGGACAGAGACACAGTAATAGTAGCATCAACAGGGTTTATGTTTCCTAAAAGCTTGGGGCTGGTCTGGCTGCTCTGCCGTCCTCAGAGACCAGGTTTCTCTGCTGTCTTAAATACATGACTTCCATATTGGGATCCCATATGGCCGTTCCAGCTTTGGCCATATATTCTTTTTCCAGAAAACAGAAAGAAGGAGAAGGGGAAGGCTGGCTAAACTCTTTCCTTTTGAGAACAAGACTAGGAAGTTGTGCATATTGCCTTTGTTCATATCACATTGGCTGGTGCTTGGTAACCTGGCCACACACCTAGCTGCAAAGGAGGCTGGGAAATGTAGTCTTGTGGGTGGTCATGTATCCAGGTAGGAATACAGTAATATAGACAAGGAGAACAGTTAGTGAGGGATGACCAGCAGTGTGTGTCTACCTCAGCTTTTCTCCCTCTCCTCATCTCCTCTCAGTTGATACCAGCAAACATTAGCTCTCCATGACAGGCAGGCCCTGTTGGAGCTTCATCCCTGAATTGTTAGTTGAGAGATTTGGGTTCAAGTCCTAGATCTGCTCTCTGCTTTAGGTTGTACCCTTTCATTTCCTGTGGATTAGGGGTAAGAAGCTCTCCTGACCATCTCAGCTAGTTGAAGTGAGAACTAAATGAGATAATGACGTAGGATAGCTCTTTGAAAAGTTGAAAAGCTACATTCAGGTGTCGTGATTTTATTGTTAATAGCGATTATTTCTTGCTCAGCTCCGTTAATTTTTTTCCTTCCTGTTCTTAGAAAAAAAAAAGATTGCTGCTCCCTTCTCAGGAGCATGGGAATGCTGTTTAATTTCATTTTGGGTTTATGTTTATTTCGGGAAATGGGGCGGTGTCCAGAACACTATGGCAGAAATAACTATTCATTTCTCATTTATTCTTAGAGTTTTTTTCCTAGCCAGCAAATCAGCTTATTTTTCTTTAGAACCTGATTTTTTAAAAAGTTCTGTCTGCCATTCTGCATTTCAGGTGGGTCTCCCCATCTTTAACACAACCTCAGGCTACTTTCTGTCCTCTGTAGCCCTGCCGCCTCTCCTCCAGAAGACGGTCTCTGGTTACTCCCTCCTGGTTCTCAGCCCTTCATTGTCTCCATACTTTTAGGGTTGAAAGACCCTGCTTTGGGTTTACTTACTTGCAGTTAGAGTCACACTGCTCTGTAAATATTCTTGTGACTTCATAGTTACCTTTCTTGTCTCAAGTGTATTTCTTTTTTTTTTTTTTTTTTTTGCGGTACGCGGGCCTCTCACTGCTGTGGCCTCTCCCGTTGCGGAGCACAGGCTCCGGACGCGCAGGCTCAGCGGCCATGGCTCACGGGCCCAGCCGCTCTGCGGCACGTGGGATCTTCCTGGACCGGGGCACGAACCCACGTACCCTGCATCGGCAGGCAGACTCTCAACCACTGCGCCACCAGGGAAGCCCTCAAGTGTATTTCTGACTGGCTCCTGTGAAACTCTAGTCTCCCAGAGGGCAGGACCTGTGGGTCTCCCTGCCCTTCCACTTCTCCTTTGCGCCTGGACACATACTGATGGAATGTGGGGAAGAGCACAGGCTTTAGAACTGGCCAGTTCTTTAGAACTCTACTTTGTAAAAAAAAAAAAAAATTTTTAATCGAAGTATAGTTGATTTACAATGTAACAATCTCTGCTGTATAGCAAAGTGACTCAGTTATACACATATATACATTCTTTTTCTATTTTCTCTTCCATTATGGTTTATCACAGGATATTCAATATAGTTCCCTGGGCTAAACATTAGGACCTTGTTGTTTATCCACTCTATATGTGATAGTTTGCATCTACCAACTCTGAACTCCCAGTCCATTCCTCTCCCTCCCCCTCTCCCCCCTTAGCAACCACAAGTCTGTTCTCTGTGTCTGAATTTGTCTCTGTTTTGTAGATAGGTTCATTTGTGTCATATTTGAGATTCCGCACATAAGTGATAGCATATGAGAGTTGTCTTTCTCTTTCTGACTCACTTCACTTAGTATGATCATCTCTAGTTGCATAGAACTCTACTCTTGATTAATGCTTTGAACCTTGGCCGTTTCCTCCGCTGAAAATGGAGATGCCAGCCCCTCCCTGATCATATTTGTAGGCTGAAAAAATGAAATGATGCCATGTACCTAGCACAGTGCTTCACACATGGGGTGTTCAAACAGTGGTAGTTCTCTCCCTGGCCGCACCCCACACCCCCATTCCCTCTCTTGTACTACATTTCTAGGACTCATCAAAGTATGATGCTTCTCAGTCATTTGTTAGTCCTTTGGGTATGCTCTACTTTACACAGATTTGAACTTGCATAAAATATCAGGTGCCTTGCAGTGTTTCATGTACAGGCCATTAAAATGTGAGGTTCCCTAGATACAAAGCTTCTCTAAAAAAAAAAAAAAAAAAATTGGCCTGACTGCAGAGCAAGTTCGGGGAAGCTCTTAAAGGAGGAGAAAGTCATTTGTGTGGTTGGGAAGCATCACTTTCCAATCCTGACTGGCAGGATTTTCACTGGGTAGGAAATGGTACCACATGGAGTGATAGTGCCTCTCCCTGGAGGAGAGAAGGGACTAGAAACAGTCGTGCGCTGAGCACCAAGATATGCCGATGCCATGCTGGGAACTCTACTCAACAACCTCATACATGGGCTTTATTATTCCTGTTTTGCAGGTAAGAAAACTGAGGTTCAGAAACACAAAGTCACTTATCTGAGGTCACAGTGTAAGAGGTGGCTGAACTGGGTTTTGAACCCAATCTTATCTGACCTCAGAGTTGCACTTTGTTGCTTCCCTTGCTGATTTATGTTGGAATGTTGGGTAGGGGAAAGTGTTCTCTTCAGTGTGTGTGTTGTTGGGGGCAGGGAAAAGAGTTAGAGAAGGGGGCTGTGGAAGGATTGCAGAGAGGGTGTGCTTTCCCTGGAAGCCTTGTCTGTTATTGTAAATGACAATTATGGTGACAAAAATATCTGACTGTGTGTTGTGGGAAGACACTGGATTACTTGTTCGTAGCTGGGTTACTGCACTGGGCCGAAGCGTTTACAACAATAGTCTTAGATGTTAGGAAATTCTGACAGTGGGAAGCCAACTGGATGAGGGGTATTGTCTCTGACCTTTTGGATACCCATGTCATTTGCAAAATCCTCTTTCCCTTTTCAAATGTAATTTTCATCCAAGTGGGAGCTATCCTGTGGAGATGTTGCTATAGTCAAGTCTTTTGTTTCTATGTCTATTGTCTCCTTTGAATTTCTCAATACTCCATGGGACAGGTAGTATTCTGTTTTTTTTTGGATAAGGAAATTGTGGAGTAACTTGCCAAAGGTCGCACAGCTAGTCAGAAGCAAAGCTGGGCTCAAGCCCGTGTCATCACTCCCAGCTCAGTGCTTTCCCTGCACTTCCAGATCACCATGGTAGCAGTTGGTGCTGGTAGCCATGGATCACAAGTTATGCCAGTAGAGTGTGGCACCTGGCTCCTTTGTGGGATGTCCTCAGAGCTTGAGGAGAAGAGGTGAAGGTGGATGAAGAGTGGTTTACCTCTGTTTTCAGCAAGGAACTTGACTAATCAAGTTTCACACCTCTTCAGCTGCTTTTTATCCAGCCTTTATTGTGGCTCTCAAATGCTAGGCTGACAGCTACAGACAGCTGGGGCAAAATCATACAGAGAAAATCATGTTCCTTTCCTTCTTTAAAATTGGTGAGGGGAGGGCTTCCCTGGTGGCACAGTGGTTGAAAGTCCGCCTGCTGATGCAGGGGACACGGGTTCGTGCCCTGGTCCGGGAAGATCCCACATGCCGCGGAGCGACTGGGCCCGTGAGCCATGGCCGCTGAGCCTGCACATCTGGAGCCTGTGCTCCGCAACAGGAGAGGCCACAACAGTGAGAGGTCCATGTACCGGGGGGAAAAAAAAAAAAAAAAAAACAGTAAAATTGGTGAGGGGAGGAAAGCCCACCAGGGAAATGTTTTCTAAAATATACATGAATAAGTATGGTCCCTAAGAAGACATACATTAGATTTACCTGCCAGTTCCCCAGAACCTCAGTCAATCGAGTCTGAGCACCTCTTTATTTGGTTAGCAAACATTTCTTGAGTGTCTGCCGTGTGCCAGGCATCATGAGTACTGAGGATGGAGCATTGAATGAGAGAGATGTAAGCCCTGCCCTCATGGTGCTTATGGTCTGCTGCGGGGGACCAGATCAGTAAATAAGAAATGGCTGTGACGTGAGATGAGTCTCTACTAAGGAAAGGACAGGTTGTTATGGAAACATGTGCAGGGGCCCCTCACAGTCAGGGGTCAAGGAGCGGGGTCAGGGAGTATAGACCCCATTTATTTGGGAAGAGCTCTGGGCCCGGCCCTTCCCAAGATTTTTCTCATTGCATCTTTTTTGCAGATGTCTCCCCAGTCAGACTTCAGCTGCCTGGGGTCGGGGGCTGTGTGGGCCATTACCTGGTCCACAGTGGGCTCAGTAAATATTGAATGAATGCGGTAAAGGAGTTAAAATAAGACATCATCCCTTCCTCGATTTGCTGGCGATCTAGTTTGGGAAATACTAATGCGAACAGGAGAGACCATGTGAAGCTGGAAGGCAGTGAATGTTCGTGGCATAAGTGGAGCCAGTTTGTGCTTTCAGACTTCTGGGAGACTGTGATCATTTCTATAAAGTGGTGGTAAGAGTGGCATTAAGGAGAGTTTACTCAGCCAGTGAATAATGGGTAGGATTTGTGTGACGTACAGGTGGAGAGACAAGCATAGCACTAATAATGATGTTAGTGAGCATATGCTATGTGTAGGACACGTTATACATGTTCTTCATGAAGTCTCCTGACACTGCTGTGTCACAGGTGTTATTATTCCAGTATTACAGGGGAGGGAACTGAGGCTCGAAGAGCTCAATGATCTTCCCCTAGGTCAACCTTATTATGACTGGTAGAGTCAGAATTGAAACCTAGATTTCTAATCCCAAGCTCATTGTCTGTCCACCAGTCTGCACTGCCACCCATGACCATGGCCGTGGAGCAGAAGGCTGCAGGGAAAGCAGCACTTCCTGCCAAGTAGGACAGTGGAAAGAGAGACGTGCTGATCTGAGAGGGGCTGAGCGCCCGCCGTGTGCCTCCTGGCTCGTCAGCCTCTTAGATTCCTTCCTGCAGGAAGCTGGTGCTTGGTCACCACCTCCGACAGTCCATCACATGCCAAGAGACAAGGATTGCAACAAGTAGCAGTAAGGCTAAGCTGCTGAAGTGTTTAAACACCAGATCTCAATCTTTTAGTCTGTCCTTTAGAAAAAACATCACTGGCTTGCAGATTTTATCTTTTTACTTGGAGGATACCACCAGTGATTTCTGCATTCTATCACTCAGACTAAAGGTGCCGCAGCCACGGTATTGGTCAGCTTGTCTCCATCAAAGACCGCCCCCTTTTCCTGGACAGCTCCCTTTTGAATTGATGCTACCAGAGAGGAGACTAGATCAGGAGGATGGTTTCTGAAAGCTAATCTTCACTGCCATCAAAACCTGTCAAGCTGCACGTGCAAAAGACATTAGGTCAGGAACATAATTTTAATTTCTGAAATCATTATGACAGACAGTCCATGGGACCAAAAGAGAGAAGCATGGGTACGAATCCTTGGTTCCACAACTTAATAGTAAAATGAACAAGGTACTTCATTCCTCAGCCCGTTTCTTCATTTGTAAAATGGGGATGATGCACATTCACTGGCATAAATGGAAGTAAAGGGTCTTCCCTTTCAGAACGTTTCCGTCTGGTGCTCAGCCTGGAGCCGTAGATGGCAGGTTGGTTGATGGTGATGCCGTTCTCCCAGCACCTTTAGTCTGCATGTTTTGCTTGACAGTTGAGCCAGGGACATTGGCTGGGGTTTTAGAGGAGGAGGAGGTGTTGTGTTCAAAGGCGGTAATGGAATTAGGGCAGCACAATGCTTTGCATACGGAAGAGCTTGACAATGGTTTGTTGGTGGAACTAGACATCAAGACAGAAATCTTCTGGTGAGGATGCTGCAAAACGAGGAGCTGTCAGGGCTCACTCCATAAATCCTCACCTGATAGTGACTTTGCAAACTTGAAAAATGTTTCCACTTTCACTTTTCCCCATTGTGGTCCTCTGTGCGTGTGTGAGAAGAGAGTAATTTTAGTTCTTGTCAGCTAGAGGTCTGGCTCTGAATCATAGCTACATGGTGATAAAAACCCACTGTCACCGCAAGAAAGCTTGGCAAGGAGAGAGGTCTTGGTAGGAAGAGCAAAATCAGAGCAGGAGGCTGAGAAAGAAAATCAAATCTGTGAAAAACTGCCAGTGAGTTCTGTAGAGCTGCAGTGCCCTGCTTGTGGCACTAACCCTGTGCAGCAGGGTGACCCTTTGTTCCTCCTTAGGGATGGGAAGAAGGGCTGGGCTGGGCTGGAATGGGGGTGGCAAAGCTAGAACAGGGGAGGGGGTCCCTCTTCCTAAACATAACTGCAGAACTGAGGGCCAGGCCCCCTTCTCCGAGCTCCCCTGGTTAGGGATGAAGGAAACAGCATGCACCCATTGGAGAAACAGCAGAAACTCTAAAGGGTCCCTGCAAAGCAAGGCACAAATGCACAGCTTAACGGAGAACAGCAGGCTGACTGCAGCTCTGCAGAGACAGCACAAAGCAAGGGGAGCTCTCGGGCCACGGGACCACCTGTCAGGCCTGGCCTTGCCACAGAGCAAGCGGAAAGGCAGGGAAGAAGCAGAAGCCACAGGTTCTCCTCTGGCAGTCGTTTTCATTCCATCCCTCCTGGGAAACTCAGGTGTTTAATTACACTGAGCTGAGCTCACAGGCAGACACTGGAGGCCTGGCTGGAACTCAGCATCTTAACGCATAGACGGGAGGCAGATTTCTGAGCACACGGTGGAATGTGTGATCTGGGCCTTTGGTCTTTGCTTCTCTCTGTCCCTCCCTCCCTCCCTTCCACAAATATTGATTAACCCCCTACTGTGTGCCAGCCACTTAGAAACGGTGAAGACATATGGATAATCAGTCATCCTTTTTCTGTGATAATTAACCAGATCTCCAGGTATCTCGTGGGTACTTACAGAATTTTGGAATTGAGAAGGACCTCAGGTGTCTGTCAAGGTCACCTACCGTTTAGATCCTTGAATCTCTTGCCTGAAGTTTGAATGCCCCCAGGATGGGACCGTTCCACTTGCAGATAAGCTCAAGGGTGAGAATTTACCTCTTATATAAAAAGCTAAAATTCCCTCCATACGGATTTCACCCCTTGTACTTGGCTCTTTGCTCCTGGGACTTTGTGGGAGAAATCTAGCTTTTCTTTTACACAACAGTGCTTCAAACATTGGAGAACTATTATGTCTGCCTTGAGGCTTCACCTCTTCAAGACGGATAAAACCAACTTCTCTGTGGTTGTGAGAACTTTCTCCATCTAGATAATGATTTTTTGTGTGTCCTCTCTTATGAGGACACAAACTCGGTTGTCTGACTATAGTTTGACTAGAGCAGAACTGAGCGGGACCATTGCTTTCCTCATGTGAAACCACATTTATAGATTGCAAGAGCGTCAGAACTAGAAGGGGTCTTAGAGACCATCTGTTTTAACAGCGTCATCATGCAGCTGAAAAGGTGAGGCCCAGAGAGAGGAGGTGACTCAACTAGTTAGTGGCAGAGCAAGCAAAGGACTTAAGTCTCCAAAACCCCCAATCCTCCAAGGTTTGAGCACTTTCCATCATGCCTCACCGCATCTCAACATCTCTTTAGCCTGCTCTTATTTCAAATTTGTAGTTTTGACTACTACATGATACTGTTAATTAAAATTCACTGGCGCCAGCTAGAAATCCTAAGTTATTCCATAGGTTCTACTGTGAACTATGTTTCTACCATCTTCTGCTTTTCTAGTTGGCTTTTTGGGGCCAAGTCCATGATCTGACATTTATCCAAGTATGTCTCCCCATTTTCCTTGGCTGCACAAATCTGGGGATATAGTCATGGGACAGCGTCACTGTAGTAGGAACAAAACAACAATTTCTTTTTCTGTCCCTTTTCAGCAAGGTCATTAGAACCTAGCTCATGGTTTAAGAGGTATGAATGATGTCTCATGATCACTCAGGAGTGACTGTAGACGCCTTCTGCTTCCACCTGGTACGTGGTATCCATTTTCCTTCCTTGGTCCCCCCTGTCACTTGCGACATGGTTCCCCAGTTACGACCTCCACCCTGCTGAGCTGTGGATCTTTTTCTCTGCCAAAGCGCAGATGTTACTCATTCCATGTCACCAGCAGTGACATGCAGGAGCTCTGGACTTTGCTCCAGCGCGAGTGAAACGCCCTCCTCCCACCTGTGCTAAACTCTGGCGCCAAGACAGAACAGGATCACATTATGTTGCCAGTGATAGAACACTTTCATTTGTCTTGCTTTAAAAATTTTTTTCTTTTAATTCCGGTTTCTTTTCTTAAACCCTGACTTGGATGCTCTTAGTTTGGGGTAGAAGACACCGTGTATGCTGTCCTCTCTCTCTCTCTCCTGCTTTCTCGCAGAATCTCACCTTATCCCAAGTTCCTTGTGCTTGGCAAGCCTCTGTGTGTGGAGAAACCACATTTCTACCATTCTTTGCTTTTACAATTGGCTTTTTGGACCCAACTCCATGAGCACCAGTAGGGTGAACCCTTCCCCACTGGGGTACAACTTCTTGACGCTATAGGAGGGCCTTTGTTCCCTGACTACCTGGAGGTCTTAACCCTGGAAAGCACCGTTAGTTCCCCACACCGCTCGCATCTGAGTGGCTCCTGGAGCCTTGCATGTAAATTCCAGCCTTTGTGCCCCCGTGTGCTTGGGTGCAGCTTTGACCAAATTACAAGTTTAGATTTATTTTTGATTATTTGATTGTCAGATATATGATTTGCAAATATTTCCTTTCATTCTGTGGGTTGCCTTTGCATCTTCTTGACGGTGTCCTTTGCACAAAGTTTTTAATTTCATGAAGTCCAGTTTTTCTGATTTTTTTCTTCTGCTGCTTGTGCTTTTGCCATGTTTAAGGATGGTGATCTTTAATCTACCCGTTATTTGTAGATTATAGTTATTATGGTTATTACCTCCTTTGCCTCAAGTCATCCATGAATTTGATCGACATGTCATCAATTTGAGGGTGTTCTGAGCCATTTAATTATTCCTTCACGTTCTGTTGTGTAATAGCAGTACATACTCTGGTAACACTCCCTCCTCCGACTACTTCTGAAACTTAAGGGAAGCTTCCTAAATCTCTCAGAGAATCAGAGTGAATGTGCCAAAAGTGCTGAATTGATAGCAAGACGCAGCTCATAAATTCACAGCTTTATCATGGATAGGATACTTGGAAACACTGCTTTGTGAATTTCACCCACTGAATGTCTCTTTTTCCCATTGGTAAAAGGAGACATGGGAAATGGCTCTGAAACTATCTTAATTTTTCTGGGATACTGCTGCAAGCTGGAACCGAGATGGTCACTGGGTGGAATGACAATCAGCATTGCTCTCCAGGGGAGGCTCCCGAGCGTTACCTGAGTCTGGGAGGGGGCGCGTGGTGTTGAACAGGGCTGTCTGACCCAGCAGCGTCTTGTCATCGGGTCCCCTGGCACCGGGTCTGCCACGATGCTCTGGCAGCCACAGCTGGCAGCTGCTCGCCCCGCCCCGTATTCAATCACAGACCCGCTTCTCACAGTTAGCTTGGCCCTGGAGACTTGGCTGTTTCTAATCCCCAGGCTTAGAAGCTGAGCAGGACGCCTGGGGCAGGGAGGGGACTAGCACGAGGTCACATGCTGACCTTTCCACAGCCGGCCCAGCTGGAAATAGCACCCGGGAGGGACTTCTGTCTCCAGGAGTTCAGACCTGACTGTGCCTCTCTCGCCCGCATTGCCCCTTTAGCCAGCTGCACCCTTGGGACCCTGAAACCAGCTGAGACAGACAGAAATTGAGAGGAGTGTGCAGGTGAGCCTTGATTTGAGGGAAGTAAATGCCTACACTGGAGTTAGTGGATTTGATTCAGGGAGAATGAAAATAGGAATTCTAGTTCCCCACACTGATACACTGCTTTGCAGTAAACAGAGTGTATTGTATACATTATGCCACTTAATCCTCGTAGTAACACAGTTGAGAAAGTGAGTCTCGGAGTGGCTTACCGACTTTCTCCCATGACACAGCTACTGAGCGGAAGAACCAGAGCTTACATCGAAGTGTTCCCAGGTGTCCCCTGGGCACCCCACAGCTGCCCCTTTGGGAACCCCACTGAGACCAAGGAGCGGCTGGGCCAGTTCCACCTTGTTCTTTTTTCACTGAGATGAAAGTCGTGAGCCTCACAAAGAGCTCCCTTGCTCGAAACTCTCAGTGTGAACTGTTTATTATTAGCAGTCTGAGTTCACTGGCCTCAGGGCCACATGTCAGGAACTGAAGACCGATTGACCGTAGAGGAGGACCAGTGCTCTGCTCTGGGGAGGGGTCTGTGTTGGCTACTTGCACCATGGTCAATATAAGGGAGGACAATTGACCACAAGCCTCCAGTGCTCTGTGTCTGGAAGCTCCGTACCGGGATGTCTTGCTTTTCTATGTTTGGAACAGTCAGGATAATGACATTGCTGACGATGATATTAAGAGCTGTTCAGCTTTACTGAACACTTACTATAGACCAGTGTTTCTTAACTCCTAATGACTCACTTAAACCTCACAATGCTATGAGATGGGACTATTATCATCATTCCCATTTTACAGATATGAAAATAGAGGCACAGAAAGGTGGTAAGTCGTTTGCCTCAAATCAGCTGGGAAGTGGAGGAGCTGGGATTCACAGACTCCAGCTGCAGGTGCTCAGACCTACCCTGTGCCAGACCCTGGCGGTACAGGCAACTTTCAGGGTGTGGCTCTTTCTTCCCTCTGTGCTGACTCTTCGCCCCTGCTTCTGCCTCTCTAAGGGGCTGAAGGTGTGGGGAGTCGTGAGGGAGGGCAAAGTGATGGAGACCCTCTGATGAAAATAGGCAATAGAGATGTTCTTCTCCTTGCGTTGCCTTAGCTGCTCACTCTGCGTGTGGCTCTGGGAAGTTCCCAAAGCCAAGAGTTATCTTCTGAGCTTCAGTTTCCTCATCTGCAAGATGGAGATGATAATGTCTACTTGGCAGGGTGGTTGTGAGGTGTAGATGTAATGTCTGTGAAATCCCTGAGAGGGGGCTTGACACAGAGTCGGTACCAAATAAATAGGGCTGGAGTGATTAATCACTGTTATTATTCCTCTTCCTCCTTCTCTGTGTCCCCAACCCAGGTAGAGATGTGGGTATTGCCTAGTGAGCAAAAAGTTGTCTGACCCCAGGTCACTTTCAAAAAGGGTACAGAGGCCCATGAACTGAGAGAAGGTGGCCTGCCCCCATGCACCCTGCCCCCAGAGCCTTCTCCTCTTGTTGTGAAATGGCAGGCGTTATTCACTTATTCATACCATTGGCCTTTGAGATAAATAACAGTGCCCCAAAGAGAAATTTCTCCATATTTTCCACTGAGTTTATCAACCCTCCCTCCCCAGCTTTGATCCAGTAAAGATGGAGCCCTTACATGGTGGAGATTGGGAGAGGGGAGGCCTGAGGAGAGAGGGTCATGGGACCAGCGGGGACAGAGCCTGAGAAGGATGCTGTCTTGTACGGCGTGGAGGCTTCTGCGAGGTCACCACTTTGCAGGACTTACTCAGCTGCTACTTTCCCCCTTTAATCAGACTTTTTGCAAAGCAGTTATCTCATTATTTAAATGACCTCCAGTTGAATGTTCTCACGTTCATAACTTAATGACCTTAATTATGCATATTAGTGACATATTAGTGACATGGCTTTGCGGCTGCCTGATACATTCCCAGCTTCCTTAGAGGCCGTGAGTTGCGCTTATAGGTGCATGTTTCCAGGTACGTAAAGCGATCACAGAACAAGAGATCTACTGAAGGGCTACAGGCCTTTCCATGCTGACTGCAGCTCAAGGTCCTCAGGCTGGGCATCTTGGCTGGCTGTCTCCCTCTTAGGGGTGGAGATGAGGAGAGACAAACGTTGGTGATGGGCCCACTTCAATGTCTGCCCCCAAGGAGCAGTTCTCCTTTTCTGTGCCTCTGTGATTCACCACCTGGAGACAGGAAAGTAACCCCCATCTCTGCCTTCCTGAGAGAGGCAGATACTTGGGGTAAATTTGAGATTTACTCTGTAACCTAGTTCACAACTTTCCAGAGAGAACTTCAGTGGGAAAAACCTCAAGGGTTGACTTGCGTATGTTACTCTAAACAGGAGGTAAACAGGGCCTTATTCTCTTCGTTATGGCATTCCACTTTTTCTGAACTACTATTGAATGCCTGCTGTGTGAAAGACACAAATACTTAGGTATTTCCAGGTAACCAAATAGACCTTTCTTTACTCTCAGCCTGCATATCAATGACAATTTTTGCTATTTGCTGCTGTAATGAAATATATACTGCAGCTACCGTCTGTGCTTAGAGTGGGTGGTGGGAATATCGCTGAGCTATTCAAGGAAAGACAAATGCTTTTGCCTAATTGTGCTTCCGGAGGCTTGCCATCGTCCTGTAGTGCTCTCAGCCCTTCCTGAGTCTTCCCGGAGAGATTGCCGATTTACTGCCTGTGATTGACAAGGATATTTTATTCATTTAATTGCTCAATCAAAAGGTTGAGCAGCTAGAGGCTGAGAATAAATAAAACAGTAAATAAAGTTGCAAAGAGATGACAGTAGAAGGGGGATCATTTAAATGCAGGCGAGAAGTCCTATGATTAGAGTTCTAAGAGAAGACATGGGTAGAGATTACCTAAACCAGTCTTAGGGCCGAAGGAACAATGGATGTTTACTGTGACCTGAAGGCCAACTAGACTCAGCTGGGTGAAAAAAAAAAGAGATGGGAGGGCATGGAGGCCATCCAAAGAAGAGAGAGCATTTGAAGAGAATGAAATGAGTTCACATAGCGGAAATGTAGTGGGAAAGAGAGCAACTAGCAAGCATCAAAGCTCCAGGAGAAAGTAGGGGTTAATTTTTTTGCGGTATGCGGGCCTCTCACTGTTGTGGCCTCTCCCGTTGCAGCGCACAGGCTCCGGACGCGCAGGCTCAGCGGCCATGGCTCATGGGCCTAGCCGCTCCGCGGCATGTGGGATCTTCCCGGACCTGGGCACGAACCCGCGTCCCCTACATCGGTAGGCGGACTCCCAATCACTGTGCCACCAGGGAAACCCAATGAGGGTTAATTTTAAAGGGCCTTAAGTGCTAAAGAACTTGCACTTTAGACTGAGGGCAGGATGGACTGTCCAAAGATGTTCATTGGGGAATTTTACCACTGGAGAATGGATTGGAGGGCAACAAGACCAGAGGCAGAAATGACAGGATGTTTTTGTATTATTTCAGTGGAGAAATGTGGGTGATGTGAGCTAAGGCAGTGATAATGTGGAAGGAAGGAGATGGAGGGATTCCAAAAATATTAAAGAGCTGGGCACTTCTTGGCCATGTCCCCACCTGGGGCTGGGGACAGAGCGTGCCTCGGCACTCCTACTTGCTGTGGGGCTTCCTTCCCAGCCAGCCAGGTAGCTGCGACATTTTCACAATGCCCAAAAGCCACTTGCAGCCATATGGAGGGTCTGTGGGCGGCCAGGCAGCAACAGTGGGGAACAGCCGGCTGGCTGGCAGTGATGATGGGTGAGCACGGCTCCTGAAGCCAAAACTTCCCTCTCGGCATCCCTCCCCCTCCCCCCCGCCACCGTGTGCAAGGGCCCAGGGGTCACCCAGGGGTGGAGAGACACCGTGGTCAACAGCACAGCAGCATCATTATTTGTTCTTTTTCCTGCAGTGCCCTTTGCTTGAGCTCCTCTGGGGCAAAACTGAAGAAACGCTCTGTCTTTATGGGATTATTTTACTAAAGGAACAATCGGTCCGATCCTAAGACTCAACCCCCAGCCCCTCACCACGTGTGGATCTTGCCCCTCCTGGTGAGGCCCAAACTGGTTCCTGTGCTCGTGGTTGATGTTTCCAAAGGGTCTGTTCGTCACAGTCTCCCCAGGGCCCCCCACCCCTCTGGGCCACCCATATGTGCACCTTGGAAGGTGCCCAGCACCCTTGGGGAGGCCAGCCCTCAGCACTGGCTGAGAGGTGGCAGTGGTTGGAAAAGGGAAGGCTCGCCTCTGTCCTCCAAATGCCTGAGGTTGGGAGGTCTAAGTGCTTAGGTCTATGCTCTTCTGAAATCACTACCCCTTTGCTTTTCTTATTTGGGGCCCTAGGACTTTGCTGCAAGGTCTCAGGTCCTGGGGTCCAGGCTTATCCACACTTGTATTCCTCACTCACCATGGCCCCCTCCTCCTGCCTGTGGGAATGACCACACTCATAACCTGTTGTGTCCCCAGGTGTTGCATTCCTTCCTTCTGGCTTTTTGCCTTTCTTTCTCACTGCTCTCTCTCACTCTCCTCTTCCTAAATGAGTCTGGGCCTTCGGTGTTTCCCCGGCAGCTTCACTGGGTTGTGAAGGAGAGATTCTCGCTCCCTCCTCAGCCAGGTTTTGGGCCTGTGCTTTGCTCAGAGCTGAAGGCGGTGCCGGGGTGGTTGGCTGTGAGGTCAAAGACCCTCGGGGGTCGTAGCCTCTCACCTGGGGCCTGTCCCTGCAGCATCCGGATCCCAGCCTCTGAAACCAGGCAGGGCCCTGACCCTTTGTTAGTTGTGGAAGAAACTGCTTCAGGGAAGAAGACCCCTCCTTCCTGATCTCCTACATCCAACGCAGGGCTGGCTTCTGCGGACGTGGATAGAAGCACGGGGGAAACAGTTTTTCTAAAACTCCTCATCTGCCCCTCCCACCCTACCCCACTCCAGCCCTGATGCCCCAAACTGGCTTCCTTGAAGTTACTAGGAATAGAAGGGATTGTCTCTTCTAGGGTGAAGAGAAGGGGCAATGGAGTGGGGCCTGTGTGTCACTACTGTTAAGCTCAGCAGCTGTGGTGACAGGGCTTTGCAGCACTTCAAGGCCCAGGAACCCACGGTGAGAAGGGCCAGTTAGATCTGTTACTCTGGCTTCGGCTGTGTCCGTGCTGCAGCAGGCGCCCTCTGGCCTGACCGTGAACTCCTAGACGGTGGAAACAGCAGCTCCGGAAGGCCTGGTGTGGCTCCCTGACCCTCCGGCTGCAAACAATCTACTCTCTGCCTTCCTCTGTGTTTCTTCTTTCCAGGACCTCGTTGGTGTTTGTCTTGGAGTTGGTCCTACCCCAATGCGTAGGAAGTCACATGGTGCCCTTCTCTCCGTGGATCGGGCTGCGGGGAGAAGACCCTGGCCCCGAGGGCTTTGTTGCCTTCCCTGTGCATACACCAAGCCATCGGTGCTATCAGCAGGGGTGACACAGGAACCTTGCGTAATCGCCCCGCGATGTGCTCCTCTGAATATAGTTGCATTGTAGTATCATTTTGTCTCTACCTGGCAGCATTGTTTCCAAGCCTGTAAGCATCAGTCAGGTTTCAAAACCCACACGGAGAGCTGTCTGTGTGGACGGTACTTTCCTTTATTCTTCATTGATCCCATGAATGTGTGGAGTTCTGAGTTCCAGGGCTGGACCAGGCCATGGGGATCGCCGTGATGAATCACTCTGAGGCCACCCTCAAGGAGCTTATCATCTGGTGGTTATTATTGAGAGTTATTTAACTCTCGGTCAAAGTAGGTGTGATAAATGCTGTAAAAAGTCTCTGGAGAAAGGGCTACAAGAGTTTGGAGAATGAGAAATGACTTTCCAGAAGAATAGCTCTTGTGGCTACGAGAGCAGGCCTGTGAGGACACCGTGTTGATGGCAGGGAGCTTCTCAGAGGTTTGGCATTGGAATTACCGGGGAAGCAGGGATTTAGTCATATACAACGCCGTGTTTGATGTGGGTGTTGAAGAAGGCTCTGTATAATTTGGGTATGGGGACGTTTATCCATCTGGATGTACCATGGATCTTAAGCAGCCAGAAGGGGCAGAGTCAGGGGTCCTGCCTGCTTGGGAAGACCTCATTTAGTGGGCTTAGAAGACATTTAAACAAAACAACCAGCAAATATGGGTAGCTCACAGACAAGGAATGCCAGTTTGTAGGACAAGTGGGTCTAGGTGGCCTGGGCTGCAATGATACAATGTATGAAGCTGGGTAGAAGAGGCAGGGAAAGGCCTCTTATTTTCTCATTTTGAGAAGAAGAAGTGACATTCAGAGGTCAGGGATTCCAAGTCATAAGAGATGGGGTCCTGGCCCCAAGTAGCTCATCATCCAAGTGACTATTATCCCCTCACATAAGACACGTGCATGGGGCAACAGGCACTGTATGAAACTGTTCTTCACCATCTCAGGGTCAGCAGGGTTGACCCGAACCTGCAAAGCCACTCTTCCTCCTGATTTTCTTAATTCTCTTAATAGCACCACGATACCCCCAGATACCAAGCCCCTACCTCAGTCGCTGGCCTTTCCCCTCCCTTCCTGTGTCACTCCTCCCTGGAAAGCCTGTAGAGTCACCTCCACAAGAACGCAGTGTCCACCCACTCTGCTGGTTCTCGTTACCACACCCCAATTCTGACCCCATCGTGGAAATATTGCAAGAGCCTCCTGATTTGACCTCCACTTCCTGCTTTTCCCTCTTCTACCCATCCTGCACGTGGTCACCCAACTCAGCCACCCATGTGGAGGTTGAACCAGAGGATGCAGGTGGAATGAGGCAGAGTCCTGAAAGGAGGGTAGTGTCGTTGTCTGGGTGAGAGCCTGGTGGGCTCTGACGATGGCAGTGGAGATGGAGGGAAGTGAGAAGGGCCTGGATAGATTTTCAAGGTAGAACGAATAGGACCAGGTGATGAATTGTCTGAGAAAGGGTTCAGGCTCAGGTTTTGAGACTAGTGGTGGGCTGGTTTGATGGAGGTGGGTTGGGTGTGGAAGCGGGGGTAGGGGCCCTGCTAAGAGGCAGATCGTGAGTTTGGATTAAGTATGTTGAGTTTGAGCTATCCAAGAGATGTGAGTAGAGAATTGACATACGGGGCTGGGGCTAAGGAGAGAGGTTTGGCCCAGAGATAGAGATCTGGGAGCTGCTGGCACATAGGTTCCCAGTTAGATCAGGCCATTAATAGCGTACGTACCATTACATGCAGCTTCCCTACTAAAGGCCTTGAAGGCAGTGTGCATGCTTTATTTTTGCTCGGGTAATGTGAGCTGTGCATGACTGTAACAGGGTATGAAGCTGGCCTCTTTCTATCTGGCTGGGTTGAGGAGGAGGGTGGGAATAATGGAGAGCAAAGAACTATCTGCAGTAAAAAAAAAAAGCCCATCAGTGAGGAAATTCTGCTGTTCCTTTAATCAACGGCTATGACAATGACCATGGCCCTTCTATTAGCCCCATGGAGAGGCGACTTGTGTGAGCCATTCACACTATCTCCTCTCTCCATCACGACCTTGGCCCAGTGTTTGTACACCACAGCGAGGAGTGTGGCTAACTGCATCAACCCACCTTGGTACCACCCACCCGCCTGGTTATTATTCCTGCTTCTGCCCAGAGTCCTATTACAGAAGTTCTCTATGCAGAGCAAACATGCCCAAGTGCTTCTCACCTCCCACGGCCTTCCCTAGCCCACCAGGCCTCACAAAACGTATTTGTCCTCTCAAACGAAACGGTAATCTTGGCTTCTCTAGAGTCAGTAGTCCAGAGATGGCTCCAGCTGAAAAATAAAGAAACGAAGGAATTTTTAAGTGCGTTTCTGCTCAGACTAACTGTCTACACAGGCCCAGCTAGGATCTGACAGGAGCACAGAGAGGGCTTGTGCCGCATGAGCTCTTGTCCTCCCAGCTCTCTCGGTACATCAATGGGGACTGTTCCGAGCAAACTCGATTCCCATCCAGACGTCGCTGTATTTTTGAACTGCTTAATATTTGTGTCATTATCTGTTTAAGGTCTGTCCTCCCCTCTGTAAGCTCCTTAAAGGGAAGGAAAAAAGTCTGTCTTGTTTACTGCTGAATTCCCTGGGCACAGGGCAGTGCCTGGCGGGCAACAGGTGCTTAGGGTTAAAGAATTATACTTATTTACTACCGTTTTATCCTGAAGTTTCCTCCTTCATGAGAAGTAGATCTCATCTACTTCTACTATTATGGGTTTGGTTTTTTAAAAAATCAGACTTTATCATGTATGACTTTGCAGTATTGATTTTTTTTAAGAGCAGGATAGTGGTTAACAGCCTGGGCCTTAGCATTTGGCAGACCTGGGCTTGAATCCTGTTCTGCTCACCTAATACCTGTGTGACCGTGGGCAAGCTCCTCAACCTTTCTGTACCTCATTTTCCTCATCTGCAAAACGGGGACGAGTTTCTTACCTTAAAGTCTTGTTGCAAAGATCAAATGAGATTACAAGTATAAACCGCCTAGTACAGGACCTGGCCCACCAGTTAGTAGTAGTGGTATGTTACAAATCTGTTCTCTATGTCTATGAGTCTGTTTCTATTTCGTAGATAAGTTCATTTGTGTCACATTTTAGATTCTACATATAAGTGATATGGTATTTGCCTTTATCTTTCTGACTTACTTCACTTAGCATGATAATCTCTAGGTCTGTCCATGTGGCTGCAAATGGCATTATTTCATTCTTTTCTACAGCTGAGTAGTATTCCATTGTATATAGGTACCATGTCTTCTTTATTCATCTGTTGATGGACATTTAGGTTGTTTCCATGTCTTGGCTATTGTAGATAGTGCTGCAATGAACCTATTTATTTATTTATTTTATTGGACTATAGTTGCTTTACACTGCTGTGTCAGTTTCTGCTGTACAGCAAAGTGAATCAGCCATACATACACGTATATCCCCTCTTTTTTGGATTTCCTTCCCATTTAGGTCACCACAGAGCACCAGGTAGAGTTCCCTGTGCTATACAGTAGGTTCTCATTAGTTACCTATTTTATACATAGTAGTGTATATATGTCAATCCCCATCTCCCAATTCATCCCATCCCCCTTCCCCCTTGGTATCCATACGTTTGTTCTTTATGTCTGTGTTCCTATTTCCGCTTTGCAAATAAGATCATCTATACCATTTTTCTAGATTGAACATATAGGCATTAATATCCGATATTTGTTTTTCTGACTTAATTCACTCTGGATGACAGTCTCTAGGTCCATCCACATCTCTGCAAATGACACAGTTTTGTTCCTTTGTATGGCTGAGTGATGTTCCATCGTATATTGTACCACATCTTCTTTATCCATTTCTCCGTTGATAGACATTTAGGTTGCTTCCAAGTCCTGGCTATTGTAAATAGTGCTGCAGTGAATATAGGGGTGCATGTATCTTTTCGAATTACAGTTTTAATCGGATAAATGCCCAGGAGTGGGATTGCTGGATCATATGGCAACTCTATTTTTAGTTTTTTGAGGAACCTTCATACTGTTTTCCATAGTGGCTGCATCAATTTACATTCCCACCAAGAGTGTAGGAGGGTTCCCTTTTCTCCACACCCTCTCCAGCATTTGTTATTTGTAGATTTTGAAATGATGGCCATTTTGCCTGGTCACATTTTGAGAATGGCTGTTCTAGGTATTGGGTTCCCAAAATTAGGATCATGGTCAGATATTTGGGGCTAATCTGGGCAAGGAAATCAATGAGACTGATTGAAAACCCTGTAAGGTGCTGCACACATCCTGAAGTCTGAGCATCTTCAGCTCCATCTTTCTTCCTCCTCTTGCATCCAGGCAGGTAGATAGCTCTCTGCAGAGACTTCTGGCACCTTTATCTTCTCCATACTTTCTGCCTCCACCCGAGTCCAGGTTCTAATTACCTACCACCTGAATGTCCCCTCCAGGAGTCTCTCTGGGGTATGACACTGTGCTGTAGGAGAAAGAGTGTGAATTCTGGAGTCATCTAGAACTGGCTACACGTTTCATTTTTCATGAGGCATTGGTTTCCTCAACTGTAAAAGGGGGTAGCCAGGACTCTCCTCAGGGGTCTTATAGTTCTAATGAGATCAAAGTCACACACCTGGCACATGGCCTGTTTCACAGTGGGTACTGTGCCCACTGAGTCCTGCCAGCTCACTTCTGGGCATCACCAAATCCTCCTCCTCTGAACACCCATGGTACCTAAAGTCAATACTATTTGCATCTACTGCTCACCTGCAGGCTGTGTTGTTTCTTAACAAGTTTCTCAAGATGGAAAGACGGGAGGAACAACCATGCCTCTTAATGTTTCTGTACCTTCCATGGGGCTGAGGTTTATAAATATGTATTGTTTTGTATAAAAGAAGCAGAGGGTGCATTTTCTGCCTTGCCAGATGAACAGTTCAGTGGATGACACATTGCATTTGTACAGGGAAATATTGTGGTCCTTAGAAAGTGGTATTATCAACAAGTGACAATCAGCAGGCAGGTCAGATCCATGGACAAGAGATGGCTCCTACAAACATATCTGTTTAACGGAGGAGATTTCCAAGCCTTTGCCAATGGTGGACATATTGTGAGTATTTTTTTTTTTTTTTTTTTTTTTTTGCGGTACATGGGCCTCTCACTGCTGTGGCCTCTCCCGTTGCGGAGCACAGGCTCCGGACGCGCAGGCTCAGCGGCCATGGCTCACGGGCCCAGCCGCTCTGCGGCACGTGGGATCTTCCCGGACCGGGGCACGAACCCGCATCCCCTGCATCGGCAGGCGGACTCTCAATCACTGCGCCACCAGGGAAGCCCTATTTTGAGTATTTTTTAAAAAATAACACAGTCCGCAGGGAGGAAAAAAAGGATGTAGTGGGTTAGAGTTACCTAGAAAGATGTTAGACTCAGCCAGGTGTCACTGGAAGAGCCAGCTGAGAGGTGGGCCTGACCAGTCACTAAGCAGCCACTCCCACCAGCCCCATCGTCATGCCAGGTCCTGAGGAAACCCTCTCTTCTTAGAGCCTGCAGACTGGTGCAGGCTCTAAGAAGAGAGGGCTCTTCTGGTCTTGGAGCAGTGGCTCTCCCTCTCTGTTTTCTGCCTCTTGGCTCCCTCTGTGACTTGACCCCCTGAAAGTCCTCAGAATGGCAGGAAACAAAAGTCCAGGAAAAGGTATTTAAAGGCAGGATTTGCGTTTTGCTCTCCTAAGTACACCGCCCCTCCCCCCTCATACCTGCAAAGGCAGGTGTGCACGCAAGGCCTGTACCTACTTGGAGCAAGGAAGAGAAAACCATAGCCAGAGCAATGAATATCTCAGTAAATGCTCTTGTCTCATTAGAAGATCATAGAAGGGCTCTTGTCTGATTTCCTACTCCACTGGAGCCTGCAGGAACCCCAGATGGAGGACTGGGGTGTCATCATCGCATGTCTGGGAGAGAACAATTGATCTCCTTGGCTCCCCGTGAAGGGCACCACAGAGTGTTTGAGATGGAAGGCAGTCCCTAAAGCAGATCCCTAATCTCTAATGTCCTGATGAGATTATAACCAACCCAGATAGAATGGGTAATTATTTGTCTTAGGTTTCAAGATGTTTAAGCCAGACCTCCTACAGTCTTCTTGCCTGCCCAGTTTTGTGTTCAGGTCATGTAGCTTCATCTGCTCCCAGTTAAGAGGATTTCCACTTCTCTTTTCTGCTGAAGGAAGCACAACTGGCTGACCCCTTTCTCTTATTGGCCCTTATTGGCTGGCTTAAGGACCAACCCCTGTCTGTGCTCTCCATCACAGTGGTCAAGTTGCCTTTGAGTCATCTAGGTGTTAGTCGCCATGGTGCTGGCTTAACCAGAGCTCATTTCTGATCCGACTGTGATTGTACAAACCCTAGGGCCACGAAATGCTCCTTCTTGAAGATCATTGCATTGAAATGTGTGGACTGGTTATGGGCAAGGGTTTGTTTGCCAAAACCAAATAAGCTTGTTTAAAAATGTTGCGGGGACTTGCTCTGAGGGGGGATCCTATTCTATTGCTTAGAAAAATAGGATCTTCTTTGCTAGAAGAACCCAGAAAAAGATGGGATTTTGTTATGGTACCATTATCCAAAACCATGGAGTTGTTATCACTTCCATGGAGTAATAGGAATAGGAAAGCAAAGTCTGCCTTCTTCCTTTTTCTTATTTTCCCTTCTTTTCCTCTTTTGTTCCTGTTCTTTCCTCCTCCCTATTTCCCTGCTTCGTCATCCCCTTCTGTTCTTCCTTCTTATCTTCTTTCTTTGTGTATCAGAGCAGCGTGAGTTCTCCTAGAGAAAGCTGAACTTGACCCTGGGATGGCGGAGGCAGGAACCTGGACTGTCTGCATATCACGTTGCTAGGCAGGTTCAACTGACCTTTCTGGAAGAGGCCTTCATTTTTAACCATAGATCTTTGGTTCATATGTAGAATAAACTACATTCTTCAGAGATTTAGCTGAGGTTCTAGGACCTAGGACCCTATTCTTTCCTTATTCTGTTTGCTTGCTCGCCAAATTCTGCTCCTCAGCCAGTCTGTCCAAGGTGGAGATAGGAAAAATGAAAGAAGAAAAATCTCCAGTCTTTATGGGGGCAGTCTTTGAGCTTATGTTTATCACAGCTTTACCCCTGAACTGCTTAGGAGTTTGAAGGCATCCGCCCACAGCCTGGTTACTGGTTAGGTTTTCTCTAGGGTTTCTGTTTCTGATGGCAGGGATTTGTCAGGTAACATTTCAGAAAGATCCCGTATATTGATGACACCAACTTCATCAGTTACCTCTGATCTGGGGTAGTTGAGACTAAGATCTTAGAATTAAGGACTGGGAAGACTAGTTCTAGACTTTGTCATTTAATCACTTTGGATTGTGGTTCCTGTATGTAAAATGAGGGAGCATGGTCCTGTCTTAACTAAGGTCCAGGGATGGGAAGGATTTACGGAGATTGTTGGTATAAAAGCTCCTTGTCGTAGCTCACGTTAAGTTTCTTCTCACACACCCTAACTCATGATAAGCAGTACCGGTAACAATTGTTGACAACCTACATTACCCAGGATCTCTGGTGGCTGTCTGCAGTATTTACAGCCACCAGAGATCCTGGGTAATGTAGGTTGTCATTAGGATTGCTTGTCTGATGATCTGTCTATTTTAATCTCAGTTGCACGATGAGGTTTAGGGTGTGTGTGTGCCCATGAGTGAGCCTGCGTGTGATTTAGCTCTCTTGGAGAAATGAAGGCAAAGAGATGGTCCTGCTAAGTTGGAACAATGTGAGAACCAAGGAGGAATAGGAAGCCAGGAAATGAGGAGCCCCTGCCTTCTTCCTTTTCAACAGCCTCCTCCAAAGAGCCTTTTTCTTTGGTTTGGGCCATATCTCTTCTCTGATAACTATCTCTACCCTGTCTTCTGCTCTCAACTTTTATCCCTGCCCTACATTTGGTGGTCCTGATGTCTTTGACTCCAGATCTCTGTTGATAATAGGTGTGTGGGGAGATTATGAGCCAGAGGGGACTTCTATTGCATCCTGCGAGCAGATGAGCTATGGTACCTCATCTCTCATCTTCCTTCCCTACCTAACCAACATATCAGCTTCTGATGCCTTGTTAGGGATGTATTAGAGGACTTCCTGTTTCATAAAGGGATAAAACAGAAGACCTATGTAGTCTCTTTCAACCCTGAGATGCTATTAGTGTCCTACGGATCACCCATGCCATTCCCCATTGTGTTCGAAGCAATGGCAAAAGTCAGCATACCTCTGTGATACTGCATTAACCTTTGTCAATTACTGTGCCAGGCATGTGTTAAGATATGAAGATGAATAAAGCACAGACCCTATCTTTAAGGAGCTCAGCGTCCAGTGGAATGATAGACACGTAAACTGAGTGTTAATATACAGTGTGATTGATTGGGTCAAGATTGAGTAACAAGGTTGGATTTACCTTCTCCTGAAAACAAAATAAAACAAAACAAACAAAACAGATGAAACAATACTTTAATAAGTTTATTTTATTTATTTATTTTTGGCTGCCTTAGGTCTTCGTTGCTGCGCGCAGGCTTTCTCTAGTTGCGGCAAGCGGGGGCCACTCTTTGTTGCAGTGCGCGGGCTTCTCATTGCGGTGGCCTCTCTTGTTGCAGAGCACAAGCTCCAGGCGTGCAGGCTTCAGTAGTTGTGACACACGGGCCCAGCAGTTGCAGCTTGCGTGCTCTAGAGTGCAGGCTCAGTAGTTGTGGCTCATGGGCTTAGTTGCTCCGTGGCATGTGGGATCTTCCTGGACCAGGGCTCGAACCCATTGTCTGCATTGGCAGGCGGACTCCTAACCACTGCACCACAAGGGAAGCCCTGAAACAGTACTTTTAAAGATACTGGGCATCAAGCAATGAAGGATGGTGATCCTTGAGACACAGGAAGTAAATGAGGTTAACCATGTGATTCCCCCAGCTTACTGCCTTGGGAGAATTTCCAGGCCATGGGTGCAGGCAGGGGAAACCCAGGTAGAGGCAGAGCCTGAGGAGATGGAGCTGCGAGTCTGGGGCAGACCAAGGTAGTGAGATTTCACAGAATAGAGTGTCAAACAGAAGATGGCTGCATGGAGGAGAACTCTGGAAATGTGCCGAGTGTCTCCCTCGAGTCTTCAGGAGACCACTAATTAGTGCACGTCAAGGAAGAAACTACCCAAGACTAGGGAAGGGACTAGCCGAAAGGATAAAATAGTGCTCGGTGCTCACACAGGGCTGAGAACAGTGACTATTCCCGCCAGCCAGCCTGAATTCGTAGGCATTGGGTTGAGTTTTCAGGAGATTCTTTCCTCGGTAGTGGGGAATAATTAGCTGTAGACTAAACACTGCCTTCGTCCAACCTAGCAAATCTCAGAAGCAAGACCTGCAAGGATCAAACTGTTTCCAAGTGACTAAACTGTGTCCCAGAACAAGTCTCAAGAATATATTATAGGTATACAAAAATACCAGCACCCAGAAAGCTCAAATTCACAAAGTCTGGCATTCAGTAAAAAATTACCAGTTAGACAAAGAAGGAAGAAAATACAATGCATGATGAGAAGAAAAATCAGTTAATCAAAACTGACCCAGAACTGATGCAGATGTTAGCATTGGTAGACAAAGACACTAAATTAGTTATTCTAACTGTATTCCTTAAGTTACAAAAGTTGAGACATGGAAGTTTTTTGTTTTTTTGTTTTTTTTTTGGATCCAGATCAGGCTTCTAGAGTTGAAAAGTACAATGTCTGAGGTTAAAAAAAAATGCACTGGATGGGATTAATGGCAGAAGTAGACACTGCAGAAGAAAAGGTTAATGAACTTTAAGACATAGCAATAAAAGCTATCCACAATGAAACTCAGAGAGGAAAGAACTTAAAAAAATGCACAGAGCATCAGTGAGCTATGGCAGAACTTCAAGGGGCTAATATACACATAACTGGAGTCCTTGAAAAGGATGGGAGGACAAAAGCAATATTTGAAGAAATAATGGCTGAAAAATTTCCAAACTTGGTGAAAACTATATATTCACAGATCCAAGAACCCAGGAAATCCCATGCACCAGAAATATGGGGGGAAACAACCTACACCGAGGCACAGCATAATCAAATTGTTCAAGATCACTGATAAAAAGAAACTCTTAAGAGCAACCAGAGAGAAAAACGTGTTGTATACTAAGGAACAGAGATATCAGATTTCTCACTGGAAACAATGCAGGTAGAAGACAATGGAGCACCATCTTTAAAGTAGTGAAAGGAAGGGAGGAGGGAGGGAAGGAAGGAGGGAAGCCCTACCAGCCTAGAATTCTATATCCAGCAAAAATATCTTTCAAAAATAATGGTGAAATGAAGACATTTAAGACATACAAAATCTGAAAATATTTATTACCAATAGAGAAGCACTATAAAAAATGTAAACAGAAGTCCTTCAGACTAAAAAGAAAATGGTACTGGATGGAAATACGGGTCCATATAAAAATGAAGAGGACCAGAAATGATTGCCTCTCTGCCTGAATAGGTATCTCCTTAAGCAGAAAGTGGAGAAAGGCTGTACCTGGCAGAGGGCACTGCATTTGCCAAAACAATGAGCCTGGTTTGCAGTTGGGTTCCAGGCATCACGGAATGATAAGTGTGACTGGGGGAAGGGGACAGGGGCTAAGGGTGAGAGTTTATTCTTTTTTTTTTTTTTTTGAAGATGTTGGGGGTAGGAGTTTATTAATTAATTAATTTATTTTTGTTGTGTTGGGTCTTCGTTTCTGTGCGAGGGCTTTCTCTAGTTGTGGCGAGCGGGGGCCATTCTTCATCGCGGTGCGCGGGCCTCTCACTGTCACAGCCTCTCTTGTTGCAGAGCACAGGCTCCAGACGCGCAGGCTCAGTAGTTGTGGCTCACGGGCCTAGTTGCTCCGCGGCATGTGGGATCCTCCCAGACCAGGGCTCAAACCCGTGTCCCCTGCATTAGCAGGCAGATTCTCAACCACTGCGCCACCAGGGAAGCCCCAAGAGTTTATTCTTGACTTCAGTCTTGGTTTGTGCTCAGTAATGCCGCCTGAAGGCAAATAGGAAATGGTGTTGGCTTCAGATACTCAATTAAACTGAGAAATTGCCCTTCAGAGGTTTGAGTAACTGTCTGGGGCCAAGTAGGGGAACTTTCATCCTGAGCTTGTCCTAGAAGAGTGAAGTACACTCACAGTAGGCCAGTGACAGACCTTTTGCCCTCTGCCTGGGGTCTCCTCTGGAAGGGATGAAAGACACTCATCCGAAGATGTCATTCAGCCTCAGCTCAGGAATTGTGGTACAAACTGACGTGAACACCTGGCAGAGAGCAGGACAGTTTGTGAACAGACATCTGCAGCTCTGCCCAGCACAGCCTTGCTCGGGGAGTGGCTACCTGCCTGATGCAAACATGGCTCCTGGCCAGGCCTGAGGAGTGAGGGGAGGGATGGAGGGTGGTGAGCCGGCTTCCTGGCTGCTGCCGCTCTTCCCCCACCAACAGCGGGAGTGACCCTGAGGTTAAGGAGAGATCAGTCCGGAGACTTGAGGGCCTACCTCCATGACTTACAAGTTGTGTGCCCTTGGGCAAAGACACTTAATCTCCCTGAACTTTAGATTCTTCATCTATGTAATAGAGCTGGGAAGAACTTTTCTACCTACCTCAGGATTCTTGAGGCTCATAAGGTGATAGGTGCAAGAGTGCTTTGTGAACCTTCAGGTGCTCTACAGGTACTGATGTTCTTTGGGGGAAGGGGAGCCCTCTCTAGCTCTTGAGAAGAAGCCTGCCTTTGCTGTAGATGCCATGTTGTTGGACTTGATACTTTTGAAGCTGAAGATGGCCAGGCATGGTCCTTGCCTGACATTAGAGTGAGGCTTGTTGAAGGCTCTGTCCTTTTCAAAGAGTAATGGCCCTTTAAAGGGTAATGGCCTTGGCTCTATGCATGCACGTGCTTGTGGGTGCAGCAATTTCTCTGTCTTCTCTTTGCTGCTCCCCAGTTTCTTTTTCTGTCCGTAACTCTCCCTAGATCTGATTTAGGTATCCAAGGGCAAAGCTTAGAGCTGTTAGTGGCTGCAGAACTGATAGAGCCTGATAGATCATCGTCCAGAGCCTGGGCTTGGATGAAGAGGTTTGCATCAGACCAGATCTAACTCAGGCCCTTGGTCTAACCATCTGTATTTAATCCTTTGATGAACCTTGTCCAGTAGTCATTCATCAGTGCAATGAATATCGCTTGAATCTCTTTATTTCAGACTCTGTACTAGGTTTTGTTTCCTTTTCCTGAATAGTCCAAATTCAATCAGACTTGCTTGGAATTGATGAAACTGGGCTGGCCAAGAGAGAATATCATAAGCCTATGAATTTGTATAGCTCTTTCCTTATACCCTACAACGCTGTTCTCATGGCTGCCTTGAATACTCTCAATGACACTATGAGGTATGCAATTAATTTTTGTGCACTCGAAGACAGCCTGGCTGGAATGAAAATAGATTAAGCCGCCTGCTCAAGGATGCACAGCTAGTAAGTGATGGGCTCAGGATTCAATCCTAGCTTCTGATTCTAGAATCCCAGTGTCATTCATAACAGGACACAGTGTGCCTCATCCTTGAGGAAGGCTTACAACTGCCAGGATGTGTGCTTTGTGTTGTTCTAGGGCCAAGAGAGGGTTTGTAAAGAAACTCCTTCATCCCCAGATCTGGTCTGGTCTCTGGTGATCAAGCACCAACGTGCAGGAGACAGGCTGACTCCCATGTATCAGCCAGGAAAGAAGAGCTTTTCTCTGTCGGAAGCAAATCCCTGATGGCATCCTTTGTCTTCATTAGCACACATTCACTGCTCTAAAGCACTGAGCTCACCACCTATGACTGAATTCGTTTACATTCATTTCTCTGAAAAGGCCTAGACTCCAACTGAAAGTTTTGCTAAATGCTCCCTCCCCCCCGCAACTTCATACCTAGCGCTTGTTTCTGGTCTATTGGATTTGTAATTTAGGGAGAAGATTAGGTGACTTTATTATTTAGGGCAGGATTTATTCATTTTGACCCCCAGCACTGCTAGCAGAATTTATTACTCATTCCTGCTAAATGTTGGTGGCTGCGTGCTTAACAGTCCTTTCCACAGTTTCTGTGTTTTACTGGGTATTAATGACTCCATTTTGCAGAGCGATAATGTGGTGATGCTTTTTCTTTTCAGGGCTGAAAAGCTTTAGAGGTTCTGCCTGATGTGGCTTCTAATTAGGATGGAAATTAGATACAAGCATTGACTTCTTCCTTCTAAACAAAGAGAAACACCTTAGCAATTTTCCAGCAAAGCAGATGCAGCCTGAAATGGGAATGATTCTCCCTCTTACTCCTCATCCTCCTTGTGTTTGTGTTTTCTTCTCCATCTTGGCTGCTCACAATCACACCAAAAGCTTCTCTGACTCACAGCAAAGGAGTCAGCAAGTTCCCCTTCTAACCTTGAATGTTTCATGCTTTGGAGTAACGGAGGTGCCACTGGGTTTGCCATGTGAGCCTGCTCTGGTCTCTGCAAGCCCAGGTGTCAGCACTCAAGAATCTTGAGGGTGATTTTTGATCTTGAGGAATCAAAAATCTGAGGAATGAGGTCGGATGTGTTTTTGGTTGGTGGCATAAGATAATTCCTTCCAGAACTAACTCTCTGAATCTATCCTGAGGTCTTCCTCAATAGGAATTTAACTTCTTTCTCTCGTCTTCACATGGGGATGGGCTTTGCCCAATCGCTGTTTTGTAAGAATATTGCTTATTTGCTTGATAGGTGCATCCGTAAGTGCACATGGCTATAGGAAAACCACCCTTTGGGGGCACTGCTTGTTTTAACAATATCTAAAGGAGTTCTTTCAGCTAGAGATTCCATAAAGCCCAAAGACGCCAGCATACAGAAATAACTAAGTACAATATTGAATTCATTTACCAGATTTATAATTCAGAAGCAGAATTAAGTGACTTCATTATTTATGCATTTAATTTATTTCTGTGCATTTGTATGTTTGGCTTATATTGTCAGTGACAGGAGGAAAGGGACTATTCATTCACTCATTTATTTGGTACCACCTGTATTCCAGGCAGTCTCTTATTGGGAATACTGTGATGAGCAAGATAGACAAGGTCCCTGCCATCCTGATGGAGAAACAGAAAAATAAGTAGTAACTAGATGGCAGAGTAGGAGGATGTGGAACTCACCTCCCTCCATAAACACATCAAAAATACATCTATATGTGGAAAAGTTCTCTCTGAAAATTAACTGGAAACTGACAGAAACACTCCTGGACAACTAAGGCTGTAAAAAAGATCCACACAGAATCGGATAGGAAGGGAAGAGAAGGGATCATGTTGGGACCTGTGCCCCCTGGAGGGGACTCAGAGGAAAAGGAGGTTACATGGAGGGAGATCTTCCCTGGGGAGTGAGTGGTTTGAGCCACATATTGCATGCCCAGCCTGCCCTGCAGCACAGCTCCAAACCAGGATGATGGTGGCAGAGGCCAAGGAGAGAGCTCAGCTGTGAGGGACAAAGATGCAGACTTGAGTTACTCGGGCTTAAACCAGCAGCGGATCAGAAGCAGACCCGATATCTGTCTCTGGCCAGGCCACCACAGCCCACGTCCAGAGCCATGCCAAAAGCCCACACAGGCCTCTCTCACTCCAGCACTGCTCTAGGGTGAGGGTGCCAGTGCTGGAAGTGGGGAGAGCACACACTTAAATGGAATGGAACCAGCTTGGACTCAACCCTCAGGGCTTCTGCTCCAGCAGCTTGAGACCTGCCCCCACCCCTAGTAGGGCAGTGATGGCCACTGAGCAGAGAAGCCCCGCCTCACACCTGGCACTGTATCTAGCCCCTCCATTTCCAGGTCCACCTCCTACCAAGGTGATAGCTTCCAGCACTCCCTGAGGAAAGATGTGACCTGTGTTCACATCAAATCCAGCTATCCCACCAAAACCACTGGGCACGTGCAGACTGTGTCGGAATGCTCTCACATAAGGACAGTCCTTCAAAACCACAATACAGAACTGTTTCACCTAATTTCATAGCGACAGAGAAAGTTAAGCAAAATGAAAAGGCAGAGGAATTAGTTTCAATTGAGAGAGCAAGAGAAAATCCCTGAAAAAGAATGAACAAAAGTAAATAATTTACCAGATAAAAAATTCAAAGCATTAGTAATAGGAATACTAGCTGAATTAGGGAAGAGAATGGATGAACACAGTGAGAATTTTAACGAGGAACTAGAAAATATAAAAAAAAGACCCAATCAGAAATGAAGAATTCAATAACTGAAATGAAAAATACACTAGAGGGGATTAACAGCAGATTAGGTGTTACAGAAGAAGGCATAAATGGTCTGGAAGATAGAATAATGGAAATCACCCAATCAGAAGAGCAAAAAGAAGTATTTTTTAAAAGTTAAAGCAGTTTAAGGGATCTCTGGATACCATCAAGTGTATCAACAGTCACATTATAGGGATCCCAGAAGGAGAAAAGAGAAGAGAGTCAAATATATTTGATGAAATTATGGCTGAAAAGTTCCCAAAGCTGAAGAAGGAAACAGATATCCAGGTAGAGGAAGCACAGAGGATCCCAAACAAGATGAACCCAAACAGACCCACACCAAGACACATAATTAAAATGGCAAAAGTTAAAGAGAATTATAAAGGCAACAAGAGAAAGTCAAAGAGTCATATACAAGGGAACCCTCTTAAAGCTCTTAGCTGATTTCTCTGCAGAAACTTTACAGGCCAGAAGGGAATGACATTATATATTCAAAGTGCTGAAAGGGAAAAACCAGCAACCTAAGATACTCTACCCAGCAATATTATCATTTAAGATTGAAGGAGAGATAAAGAACTTCTCAGACAAACTAAAAGAGTTCATCAATACTAAACCTACCCTAAAAGAAATGTTAAAGGGTCTTTTCTGAGAAGACCCTTAGAGAAAAGAAAAGGTATAACAGGAAAAGGAAAAGAAAAGGTATAACACGTAGTATGAATCTATAGGAAAGAAGAAAATTCCACTAGTAAAGGCAAATATATAGTAAAGGCTGAGGATCAACCACTTAAATAATATAGTATGAAGATTAAAAGACAAAAAATATAAAATCAATTATGACTACAGTAATCAGTAAAGGGATAAACATGAAGATATGAAATGCGACATCACAAAATATGGGGAGGAGAGTAAAAAAATGTAGATCTTTTAGAACATGTTTGAACTTAAATGACTACCAGTTTAAAACAAGTAGATATGCTTATAGGTCAATGTATATGAACTGCATGGTAACCACAAATAAAAACCTACAATAGATACACAACAACTAGAGAGAAAGGAACACAACCATACCACTGAAGAAATCACTAAACCATAAGGGAAGAAACAAAAATAAGAAAAAAACAGAATAACTAAAAACAACTGGAAGACAAATAATATAATGGCAGTAAGTATATACTTATCAATAATTACTTTGAATATCAGTGGACTGAATGCTCCAGTCAAAAGATGTAAGGTTGCTGAGTGGATAAAAAAAATAAGACTCACCTATTTGCTGCTTATGAGAGACTCACCTCAGAGCTAAAGACACACAGGCTGAAAGTGAGGGGATGGAAAAAGATGTTTCATGCAAACAGAAATGGTAATAAATCAGGGGTAGCAATACTCATATAAGACAAAATAGACTATAAAACAAAATCTATAACAAAACACAAAGAAGGGCATTATATAATGATAAAGGGATCAATAGAAGAGGATATTGTACTCGTTAACCTATGTACCCAATACTCGAGCAACTAAATATGTAAATAAAATATTAACAGACATAAAGGGAGAAATTGACAATAATTCTATAACAGTAGGGGACTTTTAATATCCCACTTACATCAATGGACAGGTCATCCAGATAGAAAATCAATTAAAAAAAACAGTGGGCTTAAATGACACAATAGACCAGTTAGACTTAATAGGTATCTACAGGACATTCCATCCAAAAACAGCAGAATACACATTCTTTTCAAGTGCACATGGAATGTTCTCCAGGATAGATAACATCCTAGGCTACAAATCAAGTTACAACAAATTTAAGAGGATAGAGATTATATCAAGCATTTTTTTCTGGCCACAAAAGTATGAAACTAGAAATCAATTGCAATAAGAAAAATGTGAAAAGCACAAGCACGTTGTGGATAATAAACAACATGCTACTAAAAACCAATGGGTCAATGAAGAAATCAAAGAGGAAAGCAGAAAATACTGATAAAAATGACAATGGAAACACAACTTTCCAAAAATCTATGGGATATAATAAAAGCAATTCTAAGAGCGAAGTTTATAGCGATACAAGCTTACCTCAAAAACAAAAAAGAAAAATTTCAGACAACCTAACCTACCATCTAAAGGAATTAGAAGAACAAACAAAGCCTGAAGTCAGCAGAATGAAGGAAATAATAAATAACAGAGAGGAAATAAATAAAATAGAGATCAAAAAAGAAAATATTAATAAAAAGGTTAATTAAACCAAGAGCTGGTTTTTTGAAAAGGTCAAGAAAATTGATAAACCTTTAGCTAGGTTCATGAAGAAAAGAGGGAGGACCCAAATAAACAAAATAAGAAATGACAGAAGACAACCAATATCACAGAAATACAAACAGCCATGAGTGAATACTACAAATAGATATATGCCAACAAATAGAACTAGAAGAAATAGACAAATTTCTAGAAACATACAACCTTTCAAGACTGAATCAGGAAGAAATAGATAATCTGAACAGGTGGATCACTAGTAGTAAAATTGGATTTGTAATACAAAAACTCCAAGCAAACAAAAGTCGAAGACTGGATGGCATCACAGGTGAATTCCGTTAAACATATGAAGAAGATATAATACCTGTCCTTCTCAAACTATTGCAAAAAATTGAAGAGGCAGGAACACTCCCAAATTCATTCTACAAGGCAACCATTATCCTGATACCAAAACCAGACAAAGACACTACAAAAAGAGAAAATTACAGGCCAATATCTCTGATAAATATAGATGCAAAAATCCTCATCAAAATATTAGCTAACTGAATTCAACAATATGTAAAAAGGCTCATACACCAGGATCAAGTGGGATTTATTCCAGGGATGCAAGGATGCTTCAGTATTCACAAATGAATCAGTATGATATACCACTTAACAAAAGGAAGGATAAAAATCACATGATCATCTCAATAGACACAGAAAAAGCATTTGACAAAATTCAACATCCATTCAGGATAAAAACTCATCAAGTTGGTATAGAGGGAACAAATCTCAAAATAGTAAAGGCCATTTATGACAAACTCATAGCTAAAATCATACGCAATGGTGAGAAGCTAGAAGCCTTTCCTCTAAAATCAGGAACAGATCAAGGATGCCTACTTTCACCACTTCTACTTAACATAGTATTGGATGTCCTAACCACAGCAGTCAGACAAGAAAAAGAAATAAAAGGCATCCAAATTTGAAGGGAAGAAGTAAAACTGTCACTATTTGCAGATGACATGATACTATATGTAGAAAACCCTAAAGTCTCCACCAAAAAAACTATTAGAGCTGATAAATGAATTCAGCAAAGTTGTAGGATACAGGATTAACATACAGAAATCCATTGCTTTTCTATACATTAATAATGAACTATCAGAAGGAGAAAGCAGGATAACAGTCCCATTTAAAATCACATTAAATTAATCAGATACCCAGGAATAAACTTAACCAAGGATGTGAAAGACCTATACTCTGAAAACCATAAAACACCAATGAAGGAATTTGAAAATAATACAAAGAAATGGAAAGATATCCTATGTTCTTGGATTGGAAGAATTAATATTGTTAAAAAATCTATACTACCCAAAACGGTCTACAGATTTAGTGCAATCCCTATAAAATACCCATGACATTTTTTGCAGCGCTAGAACAAATAATCCTAAAATTTATGTGGAACCACAAACGACCTCAAATTGCCAAAGCAATCTTAAGGAAAAAGAACACAGCTGGAGGTATCATGCTCCCAGACTTCAGACTACACTACGAAGCTACACTAATCAAAACAGCATGGTACCGGCACAAAAACACACATATAGTTCAGTGGAATAGAATAGAGAACCCAGAAATAAACCCATATACCTATGGTCAATTAATCTACAACAAAGTAGGCAAGATTATACAATGGAGATAAAACAGTCTCTTCAATAGGTGGTGCTGGGCATACAAAGGAACGAAATTGGGTCATTTGTAGAGATGTGGATGGATCTAGAGACTGTCATACAGAGTGAGGTAAGTCAGGAAGAGAAAAACAAATATCATATATTAACGCATATATGTGGAACCTAGAAAAATGGTACAGATGAACTGGTTTGCAGGGCAGAAATAGAGACACAGATGTAGAGAACAAACATATGGACACCAAGAGGGGAAAGCATGGGGGGTGGGGGGGGTGGGATGAATTGGGAGATTAGGATTGACATGTATACACTGATGTGTATAAAATTGATGACTAATAAGAACCTGCTGTATAAAAAACTAAATAAAATAAAATTCCAAAAAAAATCAGTGGTGCTGGGAAAACTGGACAGTTACATATAAAAGAATGAGATTAGAACATTCTCTAACACCATATACAAAAATAAACTCAAAGTGGATTAAAGACCTAAATGTAAGACCAGAAATCATAAAACTCCTAGAAGAGAGCATAGGCATAATGCTCTTTGACGTAAATTGGAGCAAAACTTTTTTTGAATCTGTCTCCTAAGGCAAATCAAATAAAAACAAAAAACAAATTAGACCTAATTACTTAAAAGCTTTTGCACAGCAAAGGAAACCATCAACAAAATGAAAGACAACCTACTGAATGGGAGAGAATATCTGCAAATGATATGACCAATAAAAGGTTAATATCCAAAATGTATAAGTAACTCATACAATTCAATACCAAAAAAAAAAAAAAAAAAAAGAAAAAAGCCTGATTAAAAAAGGGGGCAGAAGATCCAAATAGACATTTTTCCAAAGAAGACATACAGATGGACAACAGGCACATGAAAAGATGCTCGGAATGGCTATCATCAAAAGACCACAAATAACAAATGTTGGCAAGGATGTGGAGAAGGGGAATCTTTGTACACTGTGGGAATGGAAATTGGTGTAGTCAGTATGGAAATTCCTAAAAAACTAGAGAGAGAATTATCATATGATCTAGGAGTTCCACTTCTGGGTATATATCTGAATAAAATGAAAACATTAATTTGAAAAGATACATGCACCCCAATGTTAAGAGCAGCATTATTTATAGTTGCCAAGCAACTATAAAGTTGGAAGCAGCCTAAGTATCTATCAACAGATGAATGGATAAAGAAGCTGTAGTGTATACAATGGGATATTACTCAGGCATAAAAAAGAATGAACTGTTGCCATTTGCAACAACATGGATGAACCTATAGAGTATTATGCTAAGTGAAATAAGTCAGACAGAGAAAGACAAATACCATTTGTTATCACTCATATGTGGAATCTAAAAAATAAAACGAATGTATGTAAAACAAAACAGAAACAGACTTAACAGTTATAGAGAACAAAGTACTGGTTACCAGTGGGGAGATGGAAGTGGGGAAGGGCAAGATAGGGGTATGGGATTGAGAGATACAAACTACTATGTATAAAATAGGTAAGGAACAAGGATATTTTGTATAGCATAGGGAAATACAGTCACTGTTCATAATAACTTTATGTGGAGTATAATCTATAAAAATATTGAATCACTATGTGGTATACCTGGAACTAAGTAATACTTAAATCAACTATGCTTCAGTGAAAATAAATTAAGTAAGCAGTAACTATTCCCATTGGTGGGTGTGCTATGAGTACTTAGGCTATAGATATCTCGTATACGTTCCTCAGAAGGTTAATATAGCAATAAGCACGTAGAAGTTGTTCAGTTATTTGCAGAACACATGAATTGACTAATTTGTATGCAATAGTGCAGTGAGAAAATGGGCACAAATTTGGGGAGGACGTTTTGGGTGGTAACGGGGTCCCCTCATTGTCAGTACTGTTGCCAGTGAAGCTGGTGTGTGTTGATGCAGGTGTGGAAATGGGGCATCTCGCGTCCTGCTAGCTAAAGACTTTGATGGCCTGTTCACTTCCTGAGGTTGCAGTTTCCTTCATGCCCCCAAGGAAGCTGGGCCTCAGAACCACTTTTCTATTTGATTTAGGTACTGATGAGGCTCCCTTTGTCACTACAGTCAGTGTCCTGCTTCAGATTCTGCAGCCCATCTTCTGCCCTCCTGCTAAGCCCCTGCCCTTGCTCCCTTCTCTTTTCTTTTCCACACAAATGAGCAGATCAATTACACCTCTAATTAGGGATGGCATAGCTGAACATCTAGAAAGCATCCTTCTGTCTCTGGTGACAAATAGCACATCCTGCAAGCAAGTTATTTATCCTGACTGGTGAGCTGTGGAAGTCAGGCTTGGTGGTATTTGGTTTTTTTTTTTAGTTCGGGGGAAAGCTGCACCCTAAATTGACTTAGAATTTCCCTTGGGAAAGGGGAATCACCAAATTATTTGGGAAGTGGTTAACTCAAGCTGAGAGCTAGGGTTAAGTGCTGGGGAAGGAGGGGTGGAGAGGACAAGCTGGTATACTTAATCCATTTTGAGTTGAGTTTTATAGAGACTCACTGGAGGTCGAGCAAATTATACCTGCATTTGGCCATGGACTTAGAGGGGTGTAATGGTGCTAAGTTACAATAAGGGCACTAAAGGATTCCATGAGAAAACTAGATGTCCTTTGCAGCCCCACACAGAGCCCAGTAGTTTGTGTTCCTTGCTGCTTCAGTGCTCCTTGAAAGAATACAGATCCCAATGATTTCTTTTGTTTGTGGACATTAAATGCTGCTGCATTTTCATGGTTCTCAAGAGAAGCCCATAAAATCAAAGGCCCTACAGAGATGGGGGCGGAGCTCAGGGGACTTCTGTAGTTGTAGGGAGAAAGAAGAGCAATGAAGAGATTTCAGTTTTCCTCACAGGTCCATTTACCCCTGGCTATTTTAGTATAATTTCAGGAAATAAGTCTTGGTCCATCCCCGTCTATGGAGGAGTGAAGAATTGAATCTTAGGGAAATGGGCAAAACCACTTTTCCTCCCATCGTCGTAAGCAATGAGATTCCAGAGAATATTTGTCAATGGAAAAGGGGAAGATGGGGGAAGAAAAGGTTTAGGATTGGGGGCAGGAAGGATAGATGAGGGGTTCAATTTTGTGCTTATTAAATTTGAGATGTCAAAGAGAGTTGTTTCCAGGGTTCTTTAATCTGATCTACCATTCTATTTGTCTATCATGGCATAAACATCTACTTTAATGTAGATGTTGAATATGTTTTGACCAGTAGTTCAGTTTTCTTCTTTGCTGTTCTTTTTTTTTTTACTTATTTATTTTTGGCTGCATTGGGTCTTCGTTGCTGCGCGCAGGCTTTCTCTAGTTGCGGCTCGTGGGGGCTACTCTTCTTTGGGGTGCACGGGCTTCTCATTGCAGTGGCTTCTCTTGTTGCGGAGCACGGGCTCTAGGTGCACAGACTCTAGGCACACGGGCTTCAGTAGTTGTGGCACGTGGGCTCAGTAGTTGTGGCATGTGGGCTCTAGAGTGCAGGCTCAGTAGTTGTGGTGCACAGGCTTAGTTGCTCCGCGGCATGTGGGATCTTCCTGGACCAGGGCTCGAACCCATGTCCCCTGTACTGGCAGGCGGATTCTTAACCACTGCACCACCAGGGAAGTCCCTTCTTTGCTGTTCTTTAAAACATTATCTTAATTATTCATATACTGTTATTCTTGTATTGAAATTTTAAAATAAGTTAAATTGCCCTAAAAACTCTTGGGAATTTGCTTAATAATATTGAGTCTTACCATAATATTATTTCCCCATTTATTCAAGAATTTAAACAGATTTCTTATGATATAGATTTGATAATTTTCTCCATAAATGTTCTACACATTTTTATTAGGTTTATTCCTAGATGTTTTACACTGTTTATTTCTATTGTGAATGTCCTCTCTTTTCTTATTAAATTTTATAATTGATATTGCTTCTCAAAATAATGCTATTAATTTTTGCATGTATATTTTATATCCAGCATCCTCCTATTCTAATATTTTCTGATGATTTTCTTGTGTTTTCTATGTAGATAAATATATAATCTACATGTGCAATTTTAACTCATGTTCTAATCATCATCGCTCTTTGTTTTTATTGAATTTTGGGGACATTCCATATAATATTCAAGAGTAGTAGTCATATTAGGCTGCTTTCTTTTGTTCTTGACTTTAAAAGCAAAGCTTTTAAGGTTTTACAATCGAGAATAATGTTGATTCTAGGTTTTGGATAGATGCCCTTTTCAGGTTAAAGCAGTGCTTTCCTAACCTTGGCTTTTTAAGAGTAATTCATGGTAAGTTTTATTGAATGCTGCTTCTGTATCTCTTGAGAAGAATCTATGTTTTATTTCAGTCTATTAATGTGAATTACATTGACAGGTATTCGTTCCCCTTCCTTACTTCATTCCCCTTCTTCCTCCCTCTTCCCTCTCCTCCTCTCTCCTTCACCTTATCTCAGGTAGAGAGAATTGAGTTACTCATACTCCCCAGAGTATGGGACACTCCCACCCTTAGTCTGTCAAGGTCCTCTTTTTTAGAAAAATTTATTTATTTTAACATCTTTATTGGAGTATAATTGCTTTACAATGGTGTGTTAGTTTCTGCTTTATAACAGAGTAAATCAGGTATACATATACGTACATCCCCATATCTCCTCCTTCTTGCGTCTCCCTCCCAGCCTCCCTAACCCACCCCTCTAGGTGGTCACGAAGCACCGAGCTGATCTCCCTGTGCTATGCGACTGCTTTCCACTAGCTATCAGTTTTACATTTGGTAGTATATATAAGTCCATGCCACTCTCTCACTTCGTCCCAGCTTACCCTTCCCCCTCCCCGTGTCCTCAAGTCCATTCTCTATGTCTGCATCTTTATTCCTGTCCTGCCCCTAGGTTCTTCAGAACCATTTTGTTTGTTTGTGTTTAGATTCCATATATATGTGTTAGCATACGGTATTTGTTTTTCTCTTTCTGACTGACTTACTTCACTCTGTATGACAGACTCTAGGTCCATCCACCTCACTACAAATAACTCAGTTTCGTTTCTTTTTATGGCTGAGTAATATTCCATTGTATATATGTGCCACATCTTCTTTATCCATTCATCTGTTGATGGATACTTGGGTTCCTTCCCAACGTCCTCTTTTTGATTATTATTACTCTTTTCACTTTAACTCCCATTTTACCTTCTATTTGTATATCTAGAGATATGCACATCCTCGAGAAACATAGCAGATATTGTGTGTATGTTGGGGTGTGTATATGTGTTTAATTTACATGAAAGTTATTGTGCTATCATGGGTTTTTTTTTTGTTTCATTCAACACTGTGATCTTTGGCATTATATCTATACTGCTACATATAAATATATATAATTTTAAAAAATTAATTGGAAAACTTTTAATGATATGATAGAAATCTATTACTTCTGATGTGATTCTGCAGAGAATGCAAATGTTATACAAAACTACATTCTACTTATCCAGTCCCCTAGTGATGGACTTAGGTTACTTCCCGTGGTTTGGTACCACAAACATTGGCTGTGATGAATATCCTTGTTCGTGTTTCCATAGGACCTTTGGGAGAGTTTTTTTTGAGTATATATAGATGGAAGTGTAGCATGTTTGCTAGGTTTTCTAATACTGACCAATTCTTACTTTTCTGTGATAAATCCTACTTGGTCATCAGTTAGGATGCTTTTGGCTATAGATAGAAATTTCTAACTCCAATTGGCTTAAACATTGGGAAAATTTATTATCTCACATTATTAGATACCTTAACGTAGATCTCCTGCACACGTGCTGGCTCAGTGGCAGCCTCAGGTTCCTTCCGTCTTTCAGCTCTGGCATCTTCCACGTTGACATTTCCCTCTGCCAGAGTTCCAGGGTTCACATGCAGGTACTACAGTGCCCAGCAGAAGTAGAAGACAACTTTTTTCTTTGACTCCTTTTAAAAGTGAGGAAACTTTCCCCAAAAGCTTCCACCGCTATGCTCAGCAGACTTTCTTTTGTGCCTCATTGGGCAGAATTAGATTACATGCTGAGGCGTAACCCACTCCCCAGCCAGGGAAATAAAACCCTCACAAGTGGTTTATATGAGTGACACTTAAACATGGCTGCACATTAGAATCTCCTGGAAGCTTAAAAAAATGAATCAGAGGCTATCAATTCTGCTTATCTGAACTGCATTTACTAATGTTTTATCTAAACTTTTTCCTGCTGTCTCAATGTCTTTTGTGGTTATTGGTCTATCTGAATTTTTAAATTCTTTGATTTGAATCTTTTATGATCACCAGTCTTTTTATGATTATTTGCTGTCAGCTGTATCTGGAGTAATTTCTCCATAACCATTTCATATATTATTTTTGTCTTTTCTTTTTATGACTTTGAACCAATGGCATGTTCTTCTCATGGCAAAAGGCAGGGGCACAAGAGGGAAATCCCGTCTATGCAAGTACATTTCAAGCCTTCGTTCATGGTAAACTTTCTAATATCTCACTTTTCAAATAAGTCACACGGTCAAGTCCAAACACAAGGAGTAGGCAATTTCATTACATCCACCATAAGACCATTGTAGGGGTGTAGATAATAAAATTGCTCAGGAGAATGAAGAAGTAAGACCAGTGATTCAACCTACCTCAGGCAGGAAGTGAAAAGGGCAATTCAGTGGTTCTGGTAGCCAAAGAAGAGAATGGGCAATTCTGTCCAAAGCTGTAGAAAGACCACAGACTAGTAGGCCTTATAAAAGGCCGCTTAATGTGGCTCAGAGGTCGCTGGTGATTTTTAGAAGAGATTAAAAGTGTTGGCGGATAAAAGCTGGATTAAAGGGAATTAAGAATGAGGTGGTAGAAAACTGAGAGAATTGATAAGCCATGTTTATGAAGAGCTGGGAAGGGGAAGAAAAGAACATACTCCTTTTTTTTTTTTTTTGTAAAATAGGGGAAATCTGGGAATATTTAGAAGCGGAAGTGAAGGGAGATTGAAGCCGCTTAACTGGTAGTTAAAGAATAATTGTAATAGGTCGGGCAGAGGGATGGCGTATAGAGTAGATGGAAAAGCTAGCTTTAATCATCACCATCATAACTAACATTTATTAAGCATTTGCTGTGGCCCAGGCACAGTACTTTACATGGATTGTCTTGCTTAACCCTTAAAATAACCATAAAAGGTACACAGAATGTATTATCCGTATACCAAAGTATGAACACAAGCTCAAAGGGAGTAAGTAAATTGCCTAGGGCTACCTAGCTAATAAGTGGCAGAGCTGGTACCAGAATCCAAAGGCAGTGTTACTCATTCTAAGGAAGGATGGTGTGGAGCAATGATGAGTTGAAGTGAAGATGGTTATGTACCCTCAAGCCTAAGGATCTCACAACTATGTAGCATGTTGGTGCTGAGCAGGGAGAGAAACAGGCAACTACCGTAGGAAGAATATATAAATATCATTGAGGACCACGGTGATATTAGGATCACTCTGTAGTGGGCCAGTTCTCATCCCCCTGTCAGAGATCTTCACCTTGACAATGGATACTAAGAAAGGAAAGGAACTAAGATTTGAGACACAGCATGTCCACTAATGAGTTGTGACTAGTAAGATGCTGGGACCAGGATAAGAACACTGGGGAAAAGCTAGCTGACTAATAGAGGCTGCAACTATTAGCAGAGATGTGAGTATATTTAAAATAGGGCTTTGAGGAGGGCTTTGGATGACATTGCTTACAATGAGAAGAGGAAGCTGAAAATCTTGCCTGGGAGAGTACCCTGTGCTTTTTCATCCCAACCCTGGTGCTGGGGAAGCCTACAGTGTTCTGGGTTCAGAGGAAACCATCAGACCTAACTCACATCTTGGATGTTGAATACCACAGAGACACTTTTAGGGGTGGGGTGGGAAGGAGGGGCAACACTAGGTCTTTTCTTTTTAACATCTTTTTTGGAGTATAATTGCTTTAAAATGGTGTGTTAGTTTCTGCTTTGTAACAAAGTGAATCAGCTATACATATATCCCCATATCTCCTCCCTCTTGCGTCTCCCTCCCACCCTCCCTATCCCACCCCTCTAGGCGGTCACAAAGCACCGAGCTGATCTCCTTGTGCTATGTGGCTGCTTCCCACTAGCTGTCTATTCATGGCATCAGTTACTTCTACTTCCATATGTGAGAGAGTAACTGGGACTGGATTTGTTCTCCTACTGAAAAAACTAGAAAAAACGGACAAAGTCTATGTAACAACTCTTTTCAGATACCAGACAACAGGCAGTGCAGTCCTCTGACCCCTCAGAGAAGAGAAACAAATGAGGTAAGCCCTATGATAGTATTAGTTTTCTGTCTGGAGGCACGTTCTGGACCACAGTACCGACTCAAACGTAGTATGGTTGTATCACAGAGTTTAGGAGATAGAAATTAGATTTTGGAGAGGCTGAGGTGGCTGGAATGTGCTATATAGAAAATTCTCAGGATCTGCCTAGAGGTCCTCTTGCAGCTACCTCTGAGTACTAACTGTAGAGTGAAACTGCATGAGGCCAGCAAAGAATGACTGAGTAGCTGTAAGTTGAATAATTCCTAGAGGTAATACAGGGTTAGTAGAAGTGTGAGTTCTAATCGGCCAGGGTGGAGGATCCTTGATGAACATTAAGGGCATTCCAAAAGAGACCCCAAAGAGTCACAGCTTAGTAATAGGATTAAATGAATCCTAGAGTAAACTCTGCTTAATAAAGTTTTAATAAAACTTAAAGAATCAAGCTGATATGTGAGTAAATTAACTACCTACGAGAACATAGCCCAACACTCATTAAAGAAGACAATAAAATCCAACATTCAATAGCATAAAAGACACAATTTTCAGTATCCAATCCAAAATTATTAGACATGCATTAGAGCAAGAAAAGTCCATAATTAAGAGAAAGATCATTTAATATCAATAGAAAGAGGGTCAAAATGGCAGAGAAGATAGAATTAGCAGGCAATTCCTTCACAAGAGCTATTACAAATATGCATGTAATTGGAGTCCCAGAAAGGGAGGAGAGTAAAAAAAAATCAGAGGAACAATGGCTAAAAATTTTCTAAATTTTATGAAAATTATAAGCTCACATATCCAAGCAGCTCAACAATCCCCAATCAGCATAAACACAAAAGAAGATGACACCAAAGGAATTACTGACCAAATTACTGAAAACAGTTTATAAATACAAAATTTTAAGAACAGATAGAAAACTATTACATACAGACATAAAAACGTTACTTACAGAGGAACAAAGATAACACTGTCCACATACTTCTTGCCAGAAACTTTTTCAGCAGAAGAAAAAGAAATGTCATCTTTAAAGTGCTGAAACAAAAACAACCACCAAATAAGCTATTAACCTAGACCTCTATATACAGTAAAAATATCTTTCGGGAATAAACATGAAATGAAAACCTTTTCAGGGAAACAATGCTGACAGAATTCTTCACCAGCAGACCTGAAATGCAAGTTCTTAAGGTGACTAATATCAGTGAAACTTAGATCCCCATAAGTGAGGGAAGAGCATTATATGTGGGTAAATACAAAAGAGTAAAAAGCCAACCTCAAAAGGTGATATACTTTATGATTCTGTTTATATAACATTCTTGAAACAACAAAATGATAGAAATGGAGAACAGACTAGTGGTTGCCAGGGGTTAAGGAAGGGAAGATGGGAGGAGAGTGGGAGGGAAGTGTGTGTGGTTTATACAAGGGAAACATGAAGAATCCTTGTAGTTTTGAAAAGGTGCTAAGAAAGTATTTCAATTGGGGAAATAGTCTTTTCAAAAAATGGTGCTAAAAGCTTGTTAATCATATTCAGAAATGCACCTCAACCCTCGATTCACACTAGACACAATAATTAACTTGAAATAAATATAAAAATTAAAACTGAAACTTACAGAAATCATAGGAAATCTTTGCAGCTGTGGGGTAGGCAAAGATTTCTTAGTGCACATAAAAGAAAAAAGTGAACACGTTGGATTTCATCAGAAACGCTACTAAGAAAAGACACCATTAAGAAAATGAAATTTCTAGCCACAGAGTAGGGTAACATAGCTGATAAAGAATTTGAATCCAGAATATATGAAGAACTCATACAACTCAGTAATAAAAAGTCAATTCAATTTTTTAAATAGGCAAGAGACTTGGCCAGACACTTCACAAGAGAAGATATATGAATGGCCAAAAGGCACATGAAAAGATGCTCCATTTAGTCCTGAAGGAAATGCAATTTAAAATCAATGAGATACCCACGAGGATGACTAAAATTAAAAAGACTTCAACCCTCATTTATTGCTGGTGGGTGTGCAAAATGGTATGAACATTTTGGGAATCAGTTTGTCAGTTTCTTATGAAGTTAAACATATACTTACCATAATGCCCAGTGTTTCCACTTCTATGCATTTACCAAAAAGCATTGAAAACATATGTCCACACAAAACTTGGACATTAATGTTCGTAAAAACCCAAATCAGAAAATCCCAAATGTTCATGAACAGATGAATGGATAAACAAATTGTAGTATATTCATATGAGGTAATACTATCAGCAATAAAAAAAGCAGTGAACTAGAGATACACAGGTTGACTATCACGTACATTAAGTTGAGTTTGTTTAAAAGCCAGATCCAAAGTAGTACACACTGTGTGATTTAATTTATGGGAAATTATAGAAAAGGCAAAGCTATCTTACAATGACCTAACGCAGATCAGCAGTTGCCTGGGTCTGGGCATTAGGACATAGATAAAGATGCACAAGGGAACTCTGGGGGCTAATAAAAATGTTCCCTATCTTGATTGTGTTGGTGGTTACATTTGTCAAAACTCATCAAACTGTAAACTTCAAATGGGGACATTTTATCACATATAAATTGTACCTCAGTAAAGTTGTTTTTTTAGAAAGCAGCAACATCTAGTTGCTTTTCAGTCTACCTCTGGCACACAGCCCCATATACCAGGCTGAAGCAGGCACCTGTAGGTGTTTCATTCCATTCTTGATATTGCCCAGGTTTTATATGACATTTTATACATATAAAGGTATGTGTATGTATTATGCATATATATGCACATATGAACATATGCTTTATTGAAATAAAACTCACATACCATACAATTCACACATTTAAAGTGTACAACAGTTTTTACAATATTCACTGAGTGGTGAAACCATCTGCACTATTAATTTTAAAACATTTTCGTAACCTTCAAAAGAAACCCCATACCCATTTGCAGTCACTTCCTATTTCTCCCCACATCTTCTAGCCCTAATTAGATTAATAGGGCTATTACTAATCTCCTCTCTCCCTTCTACCCCCATATATATGTGTGTATATGTGTATGTGTGTATATATATATTATACATACACACATATATATATATATTTTTTTTGCCTATTCTGGTCATTTTTTTCACTTAGAATAATGTTTTCAAAGTTCATTCATGTTGTAGCATGTATCAGGACTTCATTTCTTTTTGTTGCTGAATAATATTCTATTGTGTGGACATACCACATCTTATTTACCCTTTCATCAGTTGATGGACATACAAGCTGTTTACACTTTATTTGGCTATTGTGAAAAATGCTATGCACATTCATGGACAAGTTTTGGAGTAGACATATGTTTCCAATTCTTTGGGGTATATACCTAGGAGTGGAATTGATGGGTCATATGGTAACTCTATGTTTAACATTTTGAGGACTGCCACACTGTTTCCCAAAGCATTTGCACCATTTTACATTCCTACCAGCAGTTTACTAGGGTCCTCTGTCTCCGCATCATCACCAACACTTGCCTTTTTGAGTATCACCATTCCAGCGGTGTCAAGTGGTGTCTCATTGTGATTTTGATTTGCATTTCCTTGATGATTAATGAAGTTGAGCAACTTTTCATGTGTTTATTGACCATCGGTATATCTTCTTTTGGAGAAAAATCTACTCAGTTCCTTTGCCTGTTTTGCAGTTAAGTTGCCTTTTAAATTACTGAGTTGTAAGAGCTCTATGTTCTGGATACAAATCCCTTATCAGATTTATGATTCGCAAATATTTTCTTCTCTTCTGTGGGTTATGTTTTCACTTGCTTGATGGTATTTTCTGCAGCACAAAGGTTTTTAGTTTTGATATAATCCAATTTATTTATTTTTTCTTACTTGTGCATTAGGTGTCATAATTAAGAAGGCTTTGCCTAACTGAAGGTCATAAATATATACACCTATATTTTTTTCTAAGAGTTTAATAGTTTTAGCTCTTATTGTTTGGTCTATGATCCATTTTGAGTAATTTTTCTGTATGGTATGAGAAAGGGATCCAACTTCATTCTTTTGTATGTGAATATCCAGTGGTCCCAGCACCATTTGTTCAAAAAACTGTTATCTCCCCATTGAATTTTATTGGTATATATGCATTAAAAAAAACTAAATATGGCCTTTAACATACTTTTTGGATTCATATTTAGTGTGTGCATCTATCAGCTGCCTGAGAAGGAGAATAACAATAAGGGTCAAAATGGGAATTCCCCCATCTTATTTGATTGTGGTTTGCCCCAAAGGCTAAATTTCAAAATAAAAAGTATCTGTTTTAAGGGGTTGGGGAAAAGCAGGAGAGGGGTCTTGTTCCATTTTGAAGAACAGAGATTCTGAGCTGTGCCCTTCTCCTCCCCACTCTGGGAAACGTGACTAGTGGGGAGGAAGCTGGGGAGGGACCAGCAGGGCAACCCACACACCTAGCTTCCATCCCATCTGGAAGGAATGGGACTGCTTTCCAGAGTCTTTCTTTATTACATAAAATGCATTTATTAGCAAGAGAAATAGCATTTATGAGTTACAAGCTTAACTGTGGCCTTCTGTGTACACTGTGAACCTTTAGGCATCAAATAAACAATTTCTGATGAATAGGAGGCTGCCTTTTTTTAAAACCTTGTTCCCACTACCCTAGAACCTAAGATCATTTTGTTTGCAGCACAGTGTTCTGGAAAGATTATCAGCTTTGAGTCTGAGTAAGTTGTTAACAGATTTAGATCTGGATTTGATACTGTTTCTGTGCTTAAAAACTACGTGACCTAGGGCAAGTTATCTAAACTCGCTGAGTTCTGTTTCAGGTGCAAAATGGGATAATGATAAACGACCTTGAAGTGTTATTGTGAGGACTAAATTAATGAGCTGTCATAGGAAAATGTGGTCCAGACCTGGCACACACAGCTCTGCAGTGGGAGAGTCTGTGCCCAGGACTCTGCTAGGTAAAGGGCGAGAGCTCGGTGGATGCACTGATAGGGTCACCAGGTAAATCAGATCAGGCCTCTCTATCCCTTGGCATATCTGAACTTAGAATTTCCTTTTTTGGAAGCTCTACGTGGATTCAAGGAAGTTCTCTTGGCCATTCCTTACTTTTGTGGGAAATAGGTGTTGCTGGCTGCTCCCTTTGTGAACCTTCCAGCCTAAGTCACCACAACCAAACTCAACATGCATGCCCTGAGAGTTCCTTCTCCCACCTTCCAGGACAGGACAGATTCCATTAATATTTGGTTTTCTTGACAGCACATTGGCTCCAGGGAATATGAGTGGAGGAAGGGGACACTCCTATCATGTTATACATTTTATTGGCTCAGCCAATCAGCTGTGAGCTGAGGCTTCCCCAGGTTGGGATAAGGACCTCTCCTCTGTGTTCCTGAGTGTTTCTTTAATGTTGCCTTTCCTACAAGAGCAGGGACTGGGTCTTATTTCTGTTTTTATGCTCAATGCCTAGCATAGTGTACCTGTCACATAAGTGGATGCTCATGGGTGTTTTAGGTAAAGCATGAAGAAACCCTTTCCAGTCCTGTCCCTAAATATTGAAAATATCCAGGCAAATCTTCCTGATCTTAGGCTCACACCCCTGTGTGATATGACTTGGTTTCATCCAAAGGTCTGGCCTCATGCGTAAACAAAATAGGCATCCATTCTCATGGTATGATTTCTGGAGTGCTGGTAAGGACTTAGGACCCTCATTTATTCCTTTTCTAAAAACTGAAGTACAGTTGATTTACAATGTTATATTAGTTTCAGGTGTACATAATGATTTAATAGTTTTATAGATTATACTCCATTTAAATTTCTTATAAAATATTGGTTATATTCCCTGTGCTATATTTTACATCCTTGTATCTTATGTATTTTACACCTAGTAGTTTGTACCTCTTCATCCTCTTCCCCTACGTCTCTCCTCTCTGAACCCTTCTCCCTGCTGGTAACTACTAGTTTGTTCTCTGTATCTATGAGTCTGTTTCTCTTTTGTTATATTCATTTGTCATTTTATTTTTTAGATTCCACATGTAATTGAAAACATACAGTAATTTCCTTTCTCTGTCTGACTTCACTAAACATAATACTCTCCAGGGTCATCCATGTTGTTGCAAATGGTGAAATTTCATTTTTTATGGCCGAGTAATATTCCAATATATATGTCTCACATCTTCTTTATCCATTCATCTGTTGATGAACACTTAGGTTGCTTCCATATTTTGGCTACTATAAATCTGCTGTGAACATTGGGGTGCATATATCTTTTCAAATTAATGTTTTAGTTTTCTTCAGGTGTATTCCTTTTTTCTGCTCCTACGTGCTGGAAATTCTTTTAACAGAGTAAAGCCTTTCACTGTAAAAAATATGAAATGTAGTTATTGGTGTGCACAGTAACTTACTGACCCAAATGTGCCCTAAGCCAGTGCTTCTTGGTCGTAAATGTATGTACAGATCACCTGGCATGAAGTTCATAGCTCTGCCTTTCTCCAGTGCTCTCAGGTGATGTTGCTGCTCCTGGCCTGTGGACCATACTTCGAATGGAAGACTCTGTTCTGTGCTGAACCGTGTCCCCGCAAGATTCATATGTTGAATCCTAACCCCCAGTATCTTAGAGTGTGACTGTATTTAGAGCTAGAATCTTTAAGGAGGTAATTAAATTAAAATAAGGTCATTAGGGTGGGCCCTAGTCTAATATGACAGGGTTCCTTATAAGAAGAGGAAATGAGGACACAGACTCACACAGAGGGATAACAACACAGATTGATCCATCTACACACCAAGGAAAGGTGCCTCAGAAGAACCAACTCTTCTGACACCTTGATGTCAGACTTCTCACCTCCAGAGCTGTGAAGACATAAATGTCTGTATTTAAGCCACTCAGTCCGTGGTGCTTTGTTATGGCTGCCCTAGCAAACGAATGCAGGCTCAAGCTGGGGCTTCTCAACGGAGAGTGTATCTATGATGCTGTTACAGAATTTAGATTTAAGACTTTCACTATTAGACCTACTAGGTGAGCACCCCCAGAGCAAACACCAGGCCTGAGTATAAACCATCCCAAAGAGCAATTTCTCTTGCTGGAAGTTCTAGCAGGGGGTTTTGGGTGAGGGGTGACTGTCTGGTGATCACTGCACAAGCTTAAACAGAGAGAAATTAGAATTCACCAGTGAGAATGTGCCCGAGTGGGTGACTTGTCCACATGGCTGACAGAGCCAGGGAAGGAGGAAGAGGCCAGGCAAAGATCCTTGCATCCATCTGTGTTCAGGGACTTTAGTGTTTCATCCGGCTCAGCTTTCTCACCGCCCCCCACCCCTACCCAGGTAGGCTGTCTCAGAGGTCAGTGGGGAAAACAGGTCTGGGTTGGAGGATGGGCAGCAGAAATCTTCCCTGAACACCCATTCAAAGAGCAAAGAAGCAGCAGACATTCAGTTCCTTCGAGGGGGTGTTTCCGGATCTCCTGGAGGAATAGGAATGGGGATTACTGTAGCCAGGCTCTGGTTTGTGAAAGCTACGTGAAACACCCCTCACAGCAAGCCTCTCTAAAGACTGGTCGATACTCAGGCTAAGAATGAGTTTAATGAAAAATTTTGACTCTAGCTAAATATGAAAAATAGGGGTTTTAGATGGCAGCTGCCCACAGAGTTTGGAGCTCTTGCTCTATAACAGACTCAGTTGAGAACTCAAGATTCAGTGAGGAGGAACATTTGAAAGTGTCTTGATGTTGAGGGTGAAGAGACATATAGGGGAAGAGGCAAGGATGACTCCAGAATATCAGTACCATTGCCTGTGGCATGAGGTCAGCTGCCAGCCAAGAGGCATATTAGACTAAGAGCAAGATAATTGCCTGATTTTTTTAAGCTCGTGAAATCATTTTTTGAAAATAAATGAGGTATCTAACTATAGTTCAAATACTGGCAGGTAGATGACTCACTGAGGGAGAAAATACTAAGAGGAAAAGTAGATTACAGCAGAACTCAACCCCATAGACCGTGTGTGAAAGCCTCATCAGCATTTCCAGCTGAGCCATGAGGCTCTGTCATAGAAAAACAGCAGGTAGGTGAGGAGGGCAGGGGCCCCTGAACATCTCATGAGGTTTACTGAGGCTGGGCTTGCTCTCCGCGTTGCCAGTGGAGCAGCTTCCATCTCTGGCTAAACTGTGTGTGTGTGTGTGTGTGTGTGTGTATATATGTATATATTTTTTGGGGGGGGGGCTGCGCCGCACAGCATGTGGGATCTTAGTTCCCCAACCAGGGATCGAACCCGTACCCCTTGCATTGGAAACGTGGAGTCTTAACCACTGGACCTCCACAGAAGTCCCTAAACAATATTCTTGGTACCGTCATCTGCTCTGTGTCTCATGTTTAGGTCCCTGCCTAAAAAGGGAGAACACAGTCAAGCTCACATTCTTAAAAATCAACAGACATCTAGAGCCTGGATCTCCCTCTTCTTCCTGGGTGCTGCCTGCAGCCTCAGCCACTGTGCTCACACCTTTGGTGGAGCCATTGGCCAGCACAGGGGAGGTATATTTGGGGGGTTGGGGAGGAGAATCAACTCTGCTTAGAAGCTCACACAGATAAGGAGAGGTTTGAGGAAGTGTGGGTTCGTATCTCTTTTCTTTTAAAATCTTTGTTTAAACACTGACTGAGAGGATCAAAGTCTCGGTCACCTTGCTGCAGTTTCTACCCGTCCTTATTTTGTTTCCTTCCTCTCGCTCTCAGTGGGTGCCTTTGCCCAGGGCTGATGATATCACTGGCCTGGGCTGTGGACCAATATGGAGGTGGATAATTCTTCAGGTGATGCTCTTGAGAGGAGACTTCCCAAACTTCCCCACATTTGTACCTTTGTTCTTTTTCTCCTTCATCACTAAACATTTGTATCCAGGTGTAATTAGGTCAAAATGAATAAGGAGGGCAGCCTTTTCAAGAAAAAGAAATTGTAAAGGGTAGGTTGGGGGTGGTCCCCAGGCATTTCTAGCATTAGCTAAAAGTCTGTTGTTTGAGTTACTACTTCCTCTCCATGGGGTTGTCATAATACGAAAGCCAGGGCTATGGATAATTGCTCGATTCCCTGTACTCATACATATATAGGCTGATATGAGGTGCAACTTGCACCTGAATGGGCTGGTGCCAGGTCGGTGATACACTCAGTTGTCACTGGTTGGGACTGGTGGACACCCACCAGTTGCCAGTCTGGTCTCCAGGCCTCCCAGACATAAGCTCTGCCGTCATCCCATTCATTCTGCAATGGTTGTGGATTGTCCAAGTGCCTTTCCTTTCCCTTGTTGTTGATCATATTGGAATCAAGCCCTGATTATTCTCCCCTCCTCCTAGACTAGATGAATTAGCTGAGCCTCAATTTCCTTATTTGTAAATTAACGGGCTCCCCCCTCTATTTTTGTTATTCTGTGAAAGGAAATAAAAGCTTTCTCATTATGACTTGATAATAAATGGTGATTGGAAGGACACTCCATTATTGTGTTATATAAAATCAGGTTTGCGGATTTCAAGTTAATGTATGGTTTCCAAATATAAAGGCTCCTTTCTTCTGATAATGGATCATTTGCTGAATTTTTCCTGCTTAACATAGAGTCATATAAATGAGAGTAGCACATTTCTGGAATAATATGATTTTTGATCCTTGGTTATTTTATCAAGAATATCAAACACATCACACCACTAGCTAAGGCTTTGGTCTCGTTTTTCACTGGATAAATCCCTTTATTGCTAGGGAAATTAAAATGTTATGGATTCAGACTCATCACTGTCCTAGAAGAAGAATTGAAATGCTAGACAAAGAATTCACAAGTGGCAAAGGAGAATTGGGCTGACTTTAACCAGGATGGTTTGAGTCTGTAGGCAGAATTTAACAAGGGTATTGATCAGAAAGACAGGAATAACAAACAGTGGATCCATCTAGCAAAAAAGATGTGAGTGAGGGTGATGGCGAAAGCTGAGAAATCTCCCCCAAATTGTATTTCTCTGACACAGGGCTAGGGACAGTTGTAGCTTTGTGAGCTCTTGAAGGTGAATACTTCTCTAGTTAGTTCTACCCAGTGAGGCTAAGTCTGGGCTCTGTGGGGTTCCCTGGTCTCTGGTGCCCTTGGCCACCCAGGAGCTCTTGGTCCTCTTGTTCTCCTGTAGGACAGAGTCCCTGAGGGATTTGAGGTCCATTGGAAAATTTTGGACACTGGTGAGCTCAATGGAGTTGGTCTCTCATGGCGAGCCCTAGCTCTGTCTATTTGTCCTCTGTGTTGGTGGCCAGACCTTTGGAGAGCAGCCCTGGCAGGAAGGGCTTTGCTACATCCCAAACGTGGGCCACCTTCCAAACTTGGCCTCTTGTTATTTTGTACCTATTGTGCTCCATACACAGGGCTAGGGCATTTTCCATGTGATCTGTTTTTAAAGCCACAAAGGCCCTGCCAGCTAGGTGTTATCTCTATTTGCCAGAAAAGGAGACTGAGACTCAGAAAGGAACAGAAGTTCACGTGGCAAGTGGCAGAGCTGTGGGTTGGATCTAGGTCCGTCTCACTGCAGATCCCTTGCTCTTTTCTATCACAACTGACAGATGTTACCGTGGCAAAATGAATGTTTTAGTGGCTTTTTTTTCTCAGCAAATTATGGACTAGAATCATTGAAATAGAAGGGTTCTTAGAAATCACTTAGATTATAAATTAAATCTACTCTACCAGCCAAACAAAGCATTTATATGGAGCCCATATTATTTTTTATTGAGGTAATAGTTAATTGACAATGTCGTGTTAGTTGCAAGTGTACAGCGAAGTGATTCAGTTATATAAATATATATTCAGTTATATGTTCAGTTATATATGATTCAGTTATATATGTGTGTGTGTATATATATATATATATATATACACAACACATACGTATTCTTTTTCATATCCTTTTCCATTATAGGTTATTAAAAGACATTGAGTATAGTTCCCTGTGCTATACAGTAGGTCCTTGTTGTTTACCTATTTTATGTATAGTAGTGTGTATATGTTAATCCCAAACTCCTAATTTATCTCCCTCCCCCTTACTATCCCCTCTGGTAACCTTAAGTTTGTTTTCTAAATCTGTTAGTCTATTTCTGTTTTATAAATAAGTTCATTTTTATCATTTTTTTAGATTCCACGAATAAGTGATATCATATGATACTTGTGTTTCTCTTTCTGACTTACTTCACTTAGTATGATAATTTCTAAGTCCATCCTTGTTTCTGCAAGTGGCATTATTTCATTCTTTTTTATGTCTGAGTAATCTTCCATTGTGTATACGTGCCACATCTTCTTTATCCATTCATCTGTCAGTGGACATTTAGGTTGCTTCCATGTCTTGGCTATTGTAAATAGCGCTGCCGTGAACACTGCAGCCCATATTAATTGAGGGCCTACTCTGTGCTCAGCGCAACACTGGGTCTTCCAGGGGTTACCTCGCTCAGCCAGCCACCTCCCCAGCCTTCTGCCTCACAGTCTTTCCTTGTTCCCAAGCTCCCAGCTCCAAACACCTGAGCTTTTTTGAGCTCTTGAACATGCCAAGCCCTTCCTTCCGAGCCATTGCCAGTGACGTTCCTTTGGCCTGGAACTCCCCTTCTCTACTGTTGCCTTAGCTGGCTTTTCCTCATCCCTCATCCCTCCCCTCAGATGCTTTTTTTTCCCACTCTCTGGCTGGAAGAAAGTCCATCCCCTACCCCACGTTGCTTTCTAACACACTGTTTTTTTAACCCTTCTGAACACATCTAATTTGTAATTACATATTTGTTTATTTACTGATTGTTTCTTTCTCCCCCACTAGACTTTAAGCTATGTGAGGGCAAAGGCCAAGGCTGATTTGTTCACCAGAACATCCTTAGCATTTAGCACGACTTCTGACACACAGTAGCGGGCACTCAGTAAATAGTTACTGATTTTGGAGTGGGTCTTGTAATCCCCGATCGATGCCACTGAAAGTCAGAGAGGTAATGTGACTTCTCAAAGTCACCCGCCTAGTAAATGGAAAAGCTAGGATGCCAATCTAGTTCCTGACTCTCAAAATCCAGTGCTCACTTCACTTGACAGGCCGGTGACTTTTATTTAAAGAGCGTAGCTTTCTTGCCTCATTGATGGGCTGATGGAAACAGATTCTTTTAGCTGTTGTAGTCATGTCTTAGCTCAGGATTAGAGAAAGTACCAAATGAGGCACCTGGACACATCAGACTGTGAACACTTAGAAGGAGGAGACAACATAGCCTCTGGTAACAGGGAGCTCCTTGGGCTCAAGAGTCACAGATGCCCAAAGGCTGGCAGTGCCATGACCAGAGAGAGGCCTGCGTTGACTCCCTTCTCTGTGTCCCAGAGCAGACAGCACATGGCTTTGTCTTATGAGAATCCACGAGCCAGGAAGACTGACTTTGAATAGCCCCGTAGGTGAGCAAGAAGCCGGACTTGGTAGGCGTTAGAAGGCGGAGAGCTGCCTCTCACTCCCTGGATCTGAAATGACCTCTTTGGGAGTGAAAGGAGACACTGAACGTGGCTATTGGAGGCCAGTGGGCTCTCAAGAGATGGAAGGGGCATCTGGAACAAGCTTTAGAATGTGGGCTTTTGCTCTGCTCCTGGATGCTAACAAGCAGAGCCCATTTTCCCTTTCCTCCCACGAAAGGCTGTTATTGTGGCTTTGACTCATTGCAAGTCACTGATATTAGAGTGGCCTTACTCTGCCTCTTGGTTTGCTGTTGGGGCTGCTGTGTCAGACCTGAGCTGGTGCCCCAAAGTCCCTCTGGAGTCCCTGCTTTGCCCAGGCCGAGCCTGCAGAGCTGTACGAGGGGTGATATGCCTGCCCATCTTTGGAGCGCACTTTCAATTCAGCAGTTCATCTCTTTTCTGCATTCAATCCTGCTGCAAATGCTTTTAGGTAAAAAATACATGGCTTGCTTTACCCCTTTGCTGCTGATGTCTTCCTTGACTTTTTGTCTTCTTCCTTTTCTGAAAGCCCTTCTTCCTTGGACGGGCCCGTGCGTGAATGCTTTGCTTTCCTCCTTCTGACGTGTGTTCAGCTTCCTTCCCCAGTACAGAGAATACTCCCAGGGAGGATTTATTATTATTTTTATTTTTATTAATATTGGAAACTGGAGGAAAGGCATTCCTTGTCATAAAATGGCAAAAAATTAACTGTGTTCTAGTGTTTTGTGGAAGATAGAAATTGCAGGCAATGAAACTGGATATTTAGCTGAGGAGATTTCCAAGCAAAATATTGAAGTGTTTTATTCTTCCTGACTGCTTATAGTAAAATGCAAAAGCAGAGAGATGAATTTAGGAAGGAATTGTTAAGAATAAAGGGGCCGTAAGTTGAAGATTTAGAAAATTCTCAGCCTATCCACATTGCCAAACATGAGAAAGAATTTGAAGAGAAAATAAAGAGTATGGCTGGACTGTTAGTAAAGAGTTTTGGGGATTATACGAGCAGAAACACCACCAGTTTGAACCAAAGGGGACAGATATGGGGCAAAATGAAGGAAGGCTGTTGGACTTCTTGAGTTTGAAGACAGGATGATAGAGCTGACAGGATGATAGAGCTATTTGGCTGTGAATGTGTGCTGTCCTTCAAGAAGAAGAAAAATGACCCTGAAGGCAATTCAGAGGTCACCAGGGCCACCACCTCAGTTTCAACAGGCCAGATGGCTTCTGCCTAAAGTATTGGGGGTGGGATGTTCTGTAGAACCATGGGGGCAGGGCCTCCCGGAAACTTGGGGGCAGGACCTGGCTTAGCAGATCCTCAGGAGTAGAACCCCCAACTAGAGCTGTGAGGCTGATGCTGCCACCCCAGTGGGGCTGAAGGGCAGAGTATCAAACCAAAGAGGATTATTCTTGGGCCTCAACAGCTCATGGAATTTGCCTTACTAGGTTTTGGACTTGCTTGGGACGCATCACCCCTTTCTTTTTTCTGATTTCTTCCTTTTGGAATGGGAATGTCTGTCCTATGCCCGTCCCACAACTGTGTTTGGGAAGCACATACCTTGTCTGGTTGCGTAGGTTCAGAGCTGGAGATAAATTTTTCCTTAGGATGAATTGTATCTCAGCTCCCACTCATATCTGATTTAGATGATATTTTGATGAGACTTTGGACTTTTAGACTATAGAGTTGATGCTGGAATGAGTTAAGACTTAGGGGGCTGTTGGGATGGAATTAATGTATTTTGCATGCAAGAAGAACATGAATTTTACAGGACCAGAGGTGGAATGATATGGACTGAATTGTGTACCCCCAAAATTCATATGCTGAAACCTTATCCCCCATGTGACCATATTTGTAGATAGGACTCTTAGGAGATAGAGTTATATGAGGTCATAAGGATGGGGTACTAATCTGATAGAACTGGTGGTTTTATAAAAAGAGGACAAGCGATCATTATCTTTCTTCACACGCATGCACTGAGGAAATGCCATGTGAGCACACAGCAAGAAGGTGGCCATCTGCAAACCAGGAAGAGAGCCCTCACCAGGAACTGAACTTTGCTGGACTTTGATGTTGGACTATCCAACCTCCAGAACTATGAGAAAATAAATTTCTGTTCTTTGAGCCACCCAGTCTTTGGCATTTGTTTTGGTGGCCAGAGCTGATTAATACATTGGGATGCTGAAGATCACTCTCAGCACTAATGATCACTCACTCTTGCACTAAAGGGTGGTTAATGTGGACTGTTGAATCTTGACAGAACCCAACTTAAATGCTTATCGTGTTGAATTGAATTCATTAAGACAAGGGTCAGGAGAAAGCAGGCGTGTGACCAACCAGCCAATGAGAGAGACATGAGCCTTAGAAGATTTGTAGTGTTCATGTCCCAAGTTCTTTATGTCATATCATCTTCTAGGTGTAAAATGATAGGCAGGAGAAATCATGTATTGAGTAATTAAATTCAACAAATATTGAATGTCTACTATCTGTAAGGTACCTTGCTAAGCCTGATTAGAAGGTATTAAGAGTCATAAGATATGGCCTCTACCTTCCAAGAACCTATAACTGTGGCATTCCTGACTCAACAATTCTTAACCACATAGGTGGACATTATCAACTTTTAACATCCTTCAGGTTATTACCCAGAGATTATAACTCTTATTCATCTTCAAGGATAGTTGCCTTCCAGGATCTGGCCAAGTCTATCATTCAGTTTTCTACTCTTCAACCATGACCTGTAACCTAGAGTTTGGGGACTGGCTGTGTTCTACCTACCTTTGTTCCTGGTCATCTTGACCACTGGGAAGATGGCAGAAATCTTCTAAAAAATGGAAAAAGGAGTGGTAGGTTCATGTATTACAAGAACTATTGCATGAAAACTTGACTTAAGTTAGGTCCCTGTAGGAGATGTTAGAAGATGAAATTTAAATTTAAGTACAGTATAATTTCCTAATAGGCACTAGTGATCATAATGAAACTTCTAACCAGTGATTATGATTTGCAGTGAGAGTAACTTGACCCTAATGAATGGAGGCATTCATTGTGCTTCTTCAGTGTTGCCTGAATTTTGCTCTTTAGCCATGACATTGAACAACAGGCCATTTTAACTTTTGGATTGGGTGTTACTCTGCACATAAATGATGAGATTTTGTCACCTTGCTTTGAAATCTAGTACCTATCTCATAGGTATATTTCAAGGGACAGGGATGTCTTTTGACTTCCCCACAAAAAATATGGAAAGAACTTGCCTTTCTTGTTGACACTGCCTTTGCCTTCCTGCAACTGTGGAAAAGGCTGTAATTTTTAAATTTGTGGGAATATTGGAGATTTGTGGGTTAACTGGCAATATATGCATGCTACAATTAGTCTCATTATGCTTTGATTATACTAATTAAACTCTTGTCCTGGAGAGTAGGGATTCACTCATTTTTGTTCCCTGCATCTCTCCAAATGTGCATGTGGAAGTTGCCTTCCTGTGGTTTTGTCAGCACATGGGGCAGGGGCCATGCTTGTTCATCCTTATACCCCCAGCACAGTTCTGGCATGTATAAGTGCTTATAGATGTTTGCTGAATTGAATCAAACAGGTAGGGATGTAGTTTGGAAAAGCCATGATGGTAACTCCAATGGCTGCTAAACTTGTTCTCCATGTAACAGATGCCTGTATTTGCTAGCCCACACAAATGCTTTGGAAGTCTTCTCATTCCCATCCATTTTCCTGCATTAGCAAAATAAATAAAACAACAATCTACCTGCAAGGTGAGAGATGGAAGAAAGGCGGAAACATATATTTCAATGTCGATTTTACACCAGACACAGTGTTAGGAACTTTCACATACATCATCTTAATTATCACCAAAGTGTTTTTTTCCCTGGCCCCAGCAGGTTGATTTGAACAAAAGCCAGCTAAAGCCAAAAGGAAATTGCAACTTGGCTTGATAGAAATCCCTAAAGGCATCTGATGCTGCTGAAGGGGATTGATAAAAACAGGTTCAGCAGAAGTCCTTCTTTGTGATCTCATCATTAAATCATCGCCTGTTGGGAAAACTATTATCTAGATTATATACTGACTGTAAGCCAAATGGATCATATTACTTCTTGCTTAGAGTCGGTTGCTATTCACCTGGACAAGGCAGCTGACAGTTTCTGAAGGAGAAATGTGTGTGAGATAGAGATGGGAGGCAAGTTGCCTCCTTAGTATGTCTGTGCTTTAAAAGGGGACAAAATAGGTTACACTGTGGTAGACAGGCTTCTAGAACAAAATATGATTACAGACAGTAAACAGCTGCCTTTCATCGCTGACAGTAAATGTGAATATTAATAGAGTAAATGTTAATACATATTAATTATATAATATAGTAAAAATATATAACATATTAACAATATATTAATATAATTATAAATAATTATTAATGGTATATTATATATATTAGTAATTTTATATATGTTAATGGAATATTAATGTTTTATACACAAACATGCATTAAATGAACGTGATCCTGTGACTTTCTGGAAAATACTGTCAGTCATTTGGTTATGTATTTTTTTTGTTCCCTTTTTTTTCTTTTTTAAAAATCTTTATTGGAGTTTAATTGCTCTACAATGTTGTATTTCTTTCTGCTGTATAACAAAGTGAATCAGCTATATGTATACATATATCCCCATATCCCCTCCCTCTTGCATCTGCCTCCCACCTTCCCTATACCACCCCTTCTAGGTGGTCACAAAGCACGGAGCTGATCTCCCTGTGCTATGTGGCTGCTTATTACTAGCTATCTGCTTTACATTTGGTAGTGTATATATGTCAATGCCACTCTCTCACTTCATCCCAGCTTACCCTTCCACCTCCCTGTGTCCTCAAGTCTATTCTTTATGTCTGCATCTTTATTCCTGTCCTGCCCCTATGTTCTTCAGAACCTTTGTTTTTTTTTTAGAGTCCATATATATATGTTAGCATATGGTATTTGTTTTTCTCTTTCTGACTTACTTCACTCTGTATGACAGACTCTAGGTCCATCCACCTCACTACAAATAACTCAATTTCTTTTTATGGCTGAGTAATATTCCATTGTATATATGTGCCACATCTTCTTTATCCACTCATCTGTCGATGGACACTTAGGTTGCTTCCATGTCCTGGCTATTGTAAATAGTGCTGCAGTGAACACTGTGGTACATTTTGGTACATGACTCTTTTTGAATTATGGTTTTCTCTGAGTATATGCCCAGTAGTGGGATTGCTGGGTCGTATGGTAGTTCTATTTGTAGTTTTTAAGGAACCTCCATACTGTTCTCCATAGTGGCTGTATCAATTTACATTCCCACCAACAGTGCAGGAGGGTTCCCTTTTCTCCACACCCTCTCCAGCATTTATTGTTTGTAGATTTTTTGATGATGGCCATTCTGACTGGTGTGAGGTGATACCTCATTGTAGTTTTGATTTGCATTTCTCTAATGATTAGTGATGTTGAGCATCCTTTCATGTGTTTGTTGGCAATCTGTATAACTTCTTAGGAGAAATGTCTATTTAGGTCTTCGACCCATTTTTGGATTGGGTTCCTTGTTTTTTCGATATTGAGCTGCATGAGCTACTTGTATATTTTGGAGATTAATCCTTTGTCAGTTGCTTCTTTTGCTAATATTTTCTCCCATGCTGAGGGTTGTCTTTTCGTCTTGTTTATGGTTACCTTTGCTGTGCAAAAGCTATTAAATTTCATTAGGTCCCATTTGTTTATTTTTGTTTCTATTTCCATTTCTGTAAGAGGTGGGTCAAAAAGGATCCTATTGTGATTTATGTCATAGAGTGTTCTGCCTATGTTTTCCTCTAAGAGTTTTATAGTGTCTGACATTACATTTAAGTCTTTAATCCATTTTGAGTTTATTTTTCTGTATGGTGTTAGGGAGTGTTCTAATTTCATTCTTTTACATGTAGCTGTCCAGTTTTCCCAGCACCGCTTATTGAAGAGGCTGTCTTTTCTCCCTTGTATATTCTTACCTCCTCTGTCAAAGATAAGGTGACCATATGTGCATGGGTTTATCTCTGGGCTCTCTATCCTGTTCCATTGATCTATCTTTCTGTTTTTGTGCCACTACCATACTGTCTTGATAACTGTAGCTTTGTAGTATAGTCTGAAGTCCCAGAACCTGATTCCTCCAGCTCTGTTTTTCTTTCTCAAGATTGCTTTGGCTATTCGGAGTCTTTTCTGTTTCCATACAAATTGTGTGATTATTTGTTCTAGTTCTGTGAAAAATGCCATTGGTAGTTTGATAGGGATTTCAGTGAATCTGTACATTGCTTTGGGTAGTATAGTCATTTTCACAATGCTGATTCTTCCAATCCAAGAACATGGTATATCTCTCCATCTGTTTGTATCATCTTTAATTTCTTTCATCAGTGTCTTATAGTTTTCTGCATACAGGTTTTTTGTCTCCCTAGGTTTATGCCTAGGTATTTTATTCCTTTTGTTGCAGTGGTAAATGGGAGTGTTTCCTTAATTTCTCTTTCAGATTTTTCATCATTAGTGTATAGGAATGCAAGAGATTTCTGTGCATTACTTTTGTGTCCTGCTGCTTTACGAAATTCATTGATTAGCTCTAGTAGTTTTCTGGTAGCCTCTTTAGGATTCTCAATGTAGAGTATCATGTCATCTGCAAACCGTGACGTTTTACTTCTTCTTTTCCGATTTGTATTCCTTTTATTTCTTTTTCTTCTCTGATTGCTGTGGCTAAAACTTCCAAAACTATGTTGAATAAAAGTGGTGAGAGTGGGCAACCTTGTTTTATTGCTGATCTTAGTGGAAACGGTTTCAGTTTTTCACCATTGAGGACAATGTTGGCTGTGGGTTTGTCACATATGGCCTTTATTATGTTGAGGAAAGTTCCCTCTAGGCCTACTTTCTGCAGGGTTTTTATCATAAATGGGTGTTGAATTTTGTCAAAAGCTTTTTCTGCATCTATTGAGATTATCATATTTTTTATCCTTCAATTTGTTAATATGGTTTATCGTATTGAATGATTTGTGCATATTGAAGAATCTTTGCATTCCTGTGTTAAACCCCACTTGATCATGGTGTATGATCCTTTTAATGTGCTGTTGGATTCTGCTGGCTAGTATTTTGTTGAGGATTTTTGCATCTACGTTCATCAGTGATATTGTCCTGTAGTTTTCTTTTTTTGTGACATCTTTCTCTGGTTTTGGTATCAGGGTGATGGTGAGCTCATGGAATGAGTTTGGGAGTGTTCCTCCCTCTGCTATATTTTGGAAGAGTTTGAGAAGGATAGGTGTTAACTCTTCTTTAAATGTTTCATAGAATTCGCCTGTGAAGCCATCTGGTCCTGGGCTTTTGTTTGTTGGAAGATTTTTAATCACAGTCTCAATTTCAGTGCTTATGATTGGTCTGTTTATATTTTCTCTTTTTTCCTGGTTCAGTCTCGGAAGGTTGTGCTTTTCTAAGAATTTGTCCATTTCTTCCATTTTGTTGGCATAGAGTTGCTTGTAGTAATCTCCCATGATCCTTTGTATTTCTGCAGTGTCAGTTGTTACTTCTCCTTTTTCATTTCTACTTCTGTTGGTTTGAGTCTTCTCCCTTTTTTTCTTGATGAGTGTGGCTAATGGTTTATCAATTTTGTTTATCTTCTCAAAAAAACAGCTTTTAGTTTTATTGATCTTTGCTATCATTTCCTTCATTTCTTTTTCATTTATTTCTGATCTGATCTTTATGATTTCTTTCCTTCTTATAACTTTGGGGGTTTTTTGTTCTTCTTTCTCTAATTGCTTTAGGTGTATGGTTAGGTTGTTTGTTTTAGATTTTTCTTGTTTCTTGAGGTAGGATTTTATTGGTATAAACTTCCCTCCTAGGACTGCTTTTGCTGCATCCCATAGGTTTTGGGCTGTTGTGTTTTCATTGTCATTTGTTTCTAGGTAATTTTTTATTTCCTCTTTGATTTCTTCAGTGATCTCTTGGTTATTAAGTAGTGTATTGTTTAGCCTCCATGTATTTGTATTTTTTACAGATTTTTTCCTGTAATTGATATCTAGTCTCATAGTGTTGTGGTCAGAAAAGATACTTGATACGATTTCAATTTTCTTAAATTTACCAAGACTTGATTTGTGAACCAAATATGATCTATCCTGGAGAATATTCCATGAGCACTTGAGAAGCAAGTGTATTCTGTTGTTTTTGGATGCAGTGTCCTATAAATATCAATTAAGTCCATCTTGTTTAATGTGTCATTTAAAACTTGTGTTTTCTTATTTATTTTCAGTTTGGATGATCTGTCCATTGGTGAAAGTGGGGTGTTAAAGTCCCCCACTATGATTATGTTACTGTCGATTTTCCCTTTTGTGGCTGTTAGCATTTCCCTTATGTATTGAGGTGCTTCTATGTTGGGTGCATAAATATTTACGATTGTTATATCTTCTTGGATTGATCCCTTGATCATTATGTAGTGTCCTTCTTTGTCTCTTGTAATAGTCTTTATTTTAAAGTCTATTTTATCTGATATGAGAATTGCTACTCCAGCTTTCTTCTGATTTCCATTTGCATGGAATATCTTTTTCCAACCCCTCAGTTTCAGTCTGTATGTGTGCCTAGGTCTGAAGTGGGTCTCTTGTAGACAGCATATATATGGGTGTTGTTTTTGTATCCATTCAGCCAGTCTGTGTCTTTTTGTTGGAGCATTTATTCCATTTACATTTAAGGTAGTTATTGATATGTCTGTTCCTATTACCATTTTCTTAATTGCTTTGGGTTTGTTATTGTAGGTCTTTCCTTCTCTTATGTTTCCTGACTAGAGAAGTTCCTTTAGTATTTGTTGTAAAGCTGGTTGGGTGGTGCTGAATCTCTTAACTTTTGTTTGTCTGTAAAGGATTTAATTTCGCCATCGAATCTGAATGAGATCCTTCCTGGGTAGAGTTATCTTGTTTGTAGGTTTTTCCCTTTCATCACTTTAAATATGTCCTGCCACTCCCTTCTGGCTGGCAGAGTTTCTGCTGAAAGATCAGCTGTTAACCTTATGGAGATTCCCTTGTATGTTATTTGTTGCTCTTCCCTTACTGTTTTTAATATTTTTTCTTTGTATTTTACTTTTGATAGTTTGATTAATATGTGTCTTGGTGTGTTTCTCCTTGGCTTTATGCTCTATGGGACTCTGTGCTTCCTGGACTTGATTGACTATTTCCTTTCCCATATTAGGGAAGTTTTCAACTATAATCTCCTCAAATATTTTCTCAGTCCCTTTCTTTTTTTCTTCTTCTTCTTGGACCCCTATAATTCGAATTTTGGGTTTGTCCCAGAGGTCTCTGAGACTGTCCTCAATTCTTTTCATTCTTTTTTCTTTATTCTGCTCTGTGGTAGTTATTTTCAGTATTTTATCTTCCAGGTCACTTATCCGTTCTTCTGCCTCAGTTATTCTGCTATTGATTCCTTCTAGAGAATTTTTAATTTCATTTATTGTGTTGTTCATCATCGTTTGTTTGCACTTTAGTTCTTCTAGGTCCTTTTTAAATGTTTCTTGTATTTTCTCCATTCTATTTACAAGATTTTGGATCATCTCTACTATCCTTACTCAGAATTCTTTTTCAGGTAGTCTGCCTATTTCCTCTTCATTTGTTTTGTCTGGTGGATTTTTACTTTGATCCTTCATCTGCTGCATATTTCTCTGTCTTCTCATTTTGCTTAACTTGCTGTGTTTGGGGTCTCCTTTTCACAGGCTGCATGCTTGTAGTTCCCATTGTTTTTGGTGTCTGACCCCAGTGGCTAAGTTTCGTTCAGTGGGTTGTGTAGGCTTTCTTGTGGAGGGGACTATTACCTGTTTTCTGATGGATGGGGCTGGATCTTGTCTTTCTGGTGGGCAGGACTGCATCCAGTGGTGTGTTTTGGGGTGTCTGTGAACTTACTATGATTTTAGGCAGCCTCTCTGCTCCTAGGTGGGGTTGTGTTCCTGTCTTGCTAGTTGTTTGGCATGGTGTGTCCAGCACTGGAGTTTACTGGTCGTTGAGTGGAGCTGGGTCTTAGCGTTGAGATGGAGAGCTCTTGCCAATTGATATTACGTGGGGCTAGGAGGTGTCTGGTGGTCCAATGTCCTGAACTCGGCTCTCCCACCTCAGAAGCTGAGGCCTCACACCTAGCTGGAGCACCAAGACCCTGTCAGCCACATGGCTCAGAAGAAAAGGGAGAAGAAAAAAGAAATATATAAAATAAAATAAAGTTATTAAAATAAAAAATTTTAAAAATATTATTAAAATTTAAAAAGTAATTTTAAAAAAGGAGAGCAACCAAATCAATAAACAAAACCACCAATGATAACAAGCACTAAAAACTGTACTAAGATAAACATAAAAATCAGAAACTAGTCAGTCACATACAGCAATCCCCAAGTCTACAGTTGCTCCCAAAGTCCACCACCTCAATTTTGGCATGATTCGTTGTCTATTCACATATTCCACAGATGCAGGGTACATCAAGTTGATGTGGCGATTTAATCCGCTGCTCCTGAGGCTGCTGGGAGAAATTTCCCTTCTCTTCTTTGTTCACACAACTCCTGGGGTTCAGCTTTGGATTTGGCCCTGGCTCTGCGTGTAGGTCACCCTTTGGTGTTTGCTCCCTGTCCAGACAGGACGGGGTCAAAGGAGCAGCTGATTCGGGGGCTCTGGCTCACTCAGGCCGGGGGGAGGGAGGGGCATGGAATGAGGGGCCAGCCTGCAGTGGCCGAGAGGCCGGCGTGACATTGCACCAGCCTGAGGTGCACCATGTGTTCTCCTGGGGAAGTTGTCCCTGGATCATGGGACCCTGGCAGTGGCAGGCTGCACAGCCTCCCGGGAGGGGAAGTGTGGATAGTGACCTGTGCTCACGCACAGGCTTCTTGGTGGCAGGAGCAGCTGCCTTAGCATCTCGTGCCCGTCTCTGGTGTCCGCGTTGATAGCCGGGGCTCGTGCCCATCTCTGGAGCTCGTTTAGGCGGTGCTCTGCATCCACTCTCCTTGCGCACCAGGAAACAATGGTCTCTTGCCTCTTAGGCAGGTCTAGACTTTTACCCAGACTCACTCCCGGCTAGCTGTGGCACACTGGCCCACATCAGGCTGTGTTCACGCAGCCAACCCCAGTCCTCTCCCTGGGATCCGATCTCTAAAGCCCGAGCCTTAGCTCCCAGCCCCGCCTGTTCCAGCGGGTGACCAGACAAGCCTCTCTGGCTGGTGAGTGCTGGTTGGCACCGATCCTCTGTGTGGGAATCCCTCTGCTTTGTCCTCTGCATCCCGTTGCTGCGCTCTCCTCTGTGGCTCCGAAGCTTCCCCCCCGCTACCCCCCATCTCCGCCAGTGAAGGGGATTCCTAGTGTGTGGAAACCTTTCCTCCTTCACAGCTCCCTCCCAGAGGTGCAGGTCCCGTCCCTATTCTTTTGTCTCTGTTTTTTCTTTTTCCCTATCCAGGTACCTGGGGAGTTTCTTGCCTTTTGGGAAGTCTGAGGTCTTCTGCCAGCGTTCAGTAGGTGTCCTGTAGGAGTTGTTCCACACGTAGATGTATTTTTGATGTATTTGTGGGGAGGAGGATGGTCTCCAGTCTTACTCCTCTGCCATCTTGAAGGTCCTCCATTTGGTTATTTTTAATTAACCTTGGCCTCCCCAGGCCTACATTAGTGTGGACCAAGACATAAGAACACATAGGGGCCAAATAATGTCCACTTAAGGGCAGTTCATCCCCAGTATGTCAGGTGCTGGGAGATTTTATTGTGGAGACACAAGAATTCTAACCCAAAGACCTGCTGAGAACAGATACCAGAGTAGAGTTACAAAATGGAAAGATCGGCGTTCGGCAAGACTAGGGGGAGAGTAAACATTTGTCACGTGTCTGCTTGATCCTTCCACCTTCTAAAGAGGTGAGCGTATTAGTGTTTGGTTTGCTAATGCATTATACAGGGGGTTGCTCCAGGGGGTCCATTTGCTGAAGGTGGGTGCTCAGCCTCATGGAGCCCTGAGCACTGTCAGCACCATTAATGGTCCATCGTAATTGTCCAGTGGTCTAGAAATGCCACTCCTGCGTTTCTTGAAAGCTCATTAATTCAACCTGAGAAGGAGCAGAGCTATACACCACACGGTCGATGTAATAGCATCCATTCTTCTCACTTCTTTGCGGAGAGCTCTCCCAACCTTCTGCAGGTCTGGTGATGGGTCCATGTTGGATGGTTTTGAATATTTTGTAGGCACATTCTGTATTTGTTTCACTGAAGGCATTTTAGAGGAAAAACTGCTTTCTCCTTAACTCTGACTTGTTGGCTTGTTACTAGATGCGTGAGGGAATGTGGGTGGCAGGGCACCCGTCCCCAGCTGGAAAACAGCAACTCCCTAGACTTCTTACAGTCTATCAGGGTTGTCAACCCCATCATCACTGAGGCGTTTTTCAGCCTGCCTTACTTAAACTCCAGCTATCTTGTCACCTGAATCTGAAAATAGTGACACCACACAAGGGTGATTATGACTAATAAATGTCATGATTAAAGGAAGTATAGCCACTCAGTAAATATTAGTTGAATTTGAATTCCCCCATCACCCCTGGAGCATCACCTCATTAAAGGTATCATACTTTTGGCTGGTATATGATAGGTATTTTTCATCCTGTCCGTTTGTTAGCTCATTCCCTCTCCATCTGTGTTCCTTGTCCATCTGCCAACCTAGAAAAACCTTCTTCATGTTTATAAATGAAGAGTTCAGTTTTTTTTAGACAACACTTTTTATGTTTTGGGTTTTATTAAGATGGAGTGCTGTAGCATATTATTATTTGCAAGGAATAATTTAGTGTCTTATCAAGATAATTAAGACACTATGTTTTCTGTAGGTGAGCCTGGTCGTGGTAGGGGAGAAAACAAGGTACTCTTGTGCCCTCATGCTGTTTTTGGCTAACGGAGCAAATGTGAAATCCAGAGCTGGTGGATACAAAGTCAAGTTTGCACGTATGTTAGATTTACTGTGTGGGTGCATGTTGGGTCAGTGTCCATAGCCAGCCTGCAGTCAGTGGAATTAGGGCACTCAAAGGGGTATTTCTTAGCAGGAGTTTGTTAAAGAGGGCGCTCATGTTCTACCCAATTTAAAACCTGTTTTTCAGAAGTTTTCAGGATTTTCTCACACCCTGTCATCCACATGTATTTCTTAATTCCCACCAGAGTGTACATGGGGGTTTAAAGACATCAAGTCCCTGCCTCTGAACCCTCTGCCCCTCCCTACTTGTGCTTAGATTCCAGTAGTAGTTACAGTACCCAAGGGTCACTTGCTCCTGTTGATTCATTGGTTCTTAGGAAAAAAGACAGCCTCTTGATATATACAGGGACTATTAGTGGACAGTTTCCCCTGTATTAAAATAAGAGAAGAGATTGTGGAAGACTTGAGGTGTAAGATATATTAGCCGCTATTATTCCAACAAAGATTCAAGAATCTGGATCCTTGTGACCCAGTTACCTTTTCCTCCTGTCCCAGAAGGTTGGTTAAGTTGTCACAGTGGGTGGTGGAAAGAAACGTAAATTTCTTAAGATGCTCTTAAGAGCATCTACATTTAATCCAGATTTATAGGGTAGTAAAAGTCACCATCTCTCAATTAATTATGATTTTTCCTAGCCCGACTCATGTTCTAAAAATCAGACTTTACTGTCTTTACAATGCAGAGGATCCCAGAGGCTTAGGGCTGGAAGGAACTAGCTGTGAGCTTACAGTCTCTGGGTTTTACAGTGAGCCTTGGAGGCTGGTCTGTTGTAGTATTAATGATATCAAACCACCGTGGCTCCCTTTTAGAAGAAGACAGGTATAAATACATTTCACTAAAATGAGAGTAGTTAGGAGGAAGGCGAGGCATAAGCTAATGAATCTCTTAAATTCTTGAATGGTATTAAGCAGGAAACAGCCCCATTTGTGATCCCATTAATGACTGACCACTTGGGGGCTCAGGCTTTGAATCGTTTTTTAAGTAGCAGGGACAGATTTTTGCAGATGCTAAGGCTCTGTTTTGCTTGACCACCTTTCTGTTGACTGGCCCACATTGTAGGACAGCTGGCCTGGTGCCCATTTAAGAGGAGAAAGGTAACAGGCCAACATAAGATTCCAAACCTCGAGTCTGACCTCATTAGAAGTGTGCTTACTAGTGGTGTAAACCGTGGCATCCTTCCTCCTCATGGTTTGGATGATCTTGTGACTTGTTTGAGTTTTGTTATTTCAACAGTAGCAGGGAGGCAGCTGTAGTTTAGGAGATATTCCTTTGTGTCCGAGATGATACCCCCTCAGAACACTTTGAGTACTGACTCAGACCATCCCCTTGCCTTTAGACCATCCTTTGAAAACAGACTTTAACTTTCCTCGTCCCTGGAGAAGACTTAAGACTTGCTTTTGCAAGCCCTGTTTGCAAAATTCTAGAAGCAGGTGCTTCCAAAAGTCTCATCCAGGCCCACCTGGTGTGATGTTACCATTTCCATCTCACCTTTCCTAACTGGGTGCAGAGGAGAGCCTCATCACAGCTAAGTACCTCTCTTGCCTTGCCCCAGGCATGTGTACCAAAACCATGAGTTGCCCCAGCCAGTTCTGGTTTTCATGGGGCTTTTTCCCCTTGTTTTCTTCTCCATCTTTCTTTTTTCTCACAATGTATTTTCTTTTCCTTGCCTTTCATTTAACCCTCTAAAAGCCTGGAAATGTTCAGGAGAATGGTTGCTATGTTTTTGTTTTTTCAGATCTAGGCTACTTTTTTGAGAGAAAAACAACTCCAGAGCCGTTATCTAAGGTGTGTACTTTGCCTTTACTGGAAGAAAAGCACTGTAATTCAGCTAATGCTACGGATGAGAGACATCTATTCTACGATCCATGCTGTCATAGACTGAGAAAAGTAAATATGTGATCAGACATTTCCTGGAGAAAACTTTAAGAAAACATTAGAGTATGCACGTGCATGCGCGCGTGCGCGCACGCACGCACGCACGCACACACACACACACACACACTCCTCCCTCTCCCAGCACTAGTTAGCTTGCTCATGGATCCTGGGGCCATTTCCTTATTACAGCCAGATCCCCCTGTAGACAGACAGTCAAGAAATCCTTCATTTGTTCCAGAGAAGATAGAATCCAGCCTGAGTGCTAAGTCAATTCCTTCTGCTATAAATACAGATTTTTGTCTTTAAAGTCTATCTTTAAAAGACAGTTTTAAAAAACTAAAAAGTTTTAAAAGATACACAGAATATTTCCAACTGAAATTGAGTAGAACATCACTTTAAAACTGAAGTCACATTTGATATACAGCTATGCTGTCTTATAGCCCTCTGGGGATTTTCCTTACTGTAAACTTGGAAAGACTTTGTGAAAATGCTATTTCATTGTTAAGATGATAGGAATTTGTTTAGCTCTTTACAAAGTATTCTCACAAACTAATAACAATGACAGTAACAATATCTGGTGTTTATCAGTTGCTGAGTATGTGGCAGACACTGTTCAAAGTGCTTTCCAGGCTCATTTAATCCTCTCAATAACCCTATCACATACGGACTGTTATTATCCCCATTTTCAGATGTGGAGACTGAGACATCAAGGGGCTATGTAACTTTACCCAAGTCACACAACCAGTAAGTGCTAAGGCAAAGAATTCAACTGAAGCTATGGTTGATTGTAAGGCTTTTGTACTTCCCACTACCTCGTGTGCCCTCTTAATCATTAGTGTCAAGTGACAATCCTGTTTCAGATCAGTTAAGCGACTTCATTCTGGTGCCCCAACCAGAAGTGACCAAAAAAAGATTTAACGTTTTTCCTTTTCCTTTTATTGATTTTTTTCCCTTCTATGTCATGAGCCTCTAGGTCAATATTTTATTGAACTCAAAACATTCACTGAGTCCCTATTATGCACCAGGTGCTACATGACCTTTGGTGGTACAAAGATAATGAACTTACTGTCCTTAAGGAATTCACAACCTGAGTTTGGGGGATTAAGCAGATAAAACACAGTGACAAATGCAAGCAGTGTGGAAAATGTTCTACTAGGGCTAAGTACATGGCATTCTGGGAACACTGAGGATGGGGCACTGTCCTAGTCTAGGGACTGTCCAGAGAAGCTTTGTAGGGGAATTGAGTCTCCAAGAACAAATGGGAATTAGCCAGATTGAGATAAGAAAGATGTTGTGGACAGAAGAAATACCTTGTGCAAAGGCCCAGATATATTTGAGAGCACAGAGCCTTTAGGGACCTCCAAGAACTTTTATGTGACCTTGAGTTTAGAAGAAAAGAAGCCAGAGAGATGGGCAGGATTTTGATAATGAAGACTGCTGTAAGTCATTGTAAGCGGTGTTGGCTCTGCAGTTGGCTGTGTCATTGAAGAATTTTAAGCAGGTCAGGTAGAGAGCGGGATAGAATAGATGAAGTAAGCTTAGAGGCAGGGAGACCCATTTAGGAGGCTATTATAATTGTCTAGATAAGAAATGATGAGGGTCCTGACCTAAGGCAGAGGCAGTGAGTCAAGCTTTTTCTGCCTCCCCGGGATACACTTAATTGCTTCACTTGTTGCCTTCAGCAGCCAACCTGTCTGCCTGGCTGTCCATTCAGCCCCTGAATCTTCATCCCTTTCTTTGTCTTCCCGTACTGCAATTCATGTACCTGTCTCTCCTATTAGACCTCAACTCCTCAGAGGCAGCCAGTGTATCTTTTTAATCTTTATTTTCACTGTACAAGTACTGTGTCTGGTACATGTTTTTCAAGTTCATAATGGAGATCAGTTTAGTATGGCCATAGTCTAGGGTCCTTTTTGAGAAGGACTAAAGGGACTGTTGGAAAGGAAGGATGAGGGGGTAGAACTCTTTTGCTCTACAGTAAATTGAATGGCGTTGACAGATGAGAATTGCATATGACTTGACTTGGACTCTGCCAAAATGCATCAGCGTTCTTCTGGGATTTAAGGTAATTTCCTGGCAGGCTTAATGTTTACTCTTAGTAACGTTTACACAACTTCTGTGCCATCTCTTAAAAACGAATTAGACTTCAACACAAGTAATTAAAGATGGGAATAGCATCGTTCGGTTCTATTACCTGTGTCCCTGAGTAGGAACCTACCTTCTACACTGTAAGTGAAACCCTGCTCTCCTCCCTGTAAGTTGTATGGGGGATGGACATTTAGCTAAGGGGCTTGCAAAATTTCTTTATCTTTTAAAATATGAAAGCCTCCACGGAAGCCAAATAGAGAAATCAGATTTTTACAAGGAGCTGTTCTTGCTGAAGTCAGGGCCAGTTTGGGGGGCCCACAGCCTTGTCCAGCTGCCTTTTCCACCCCTTCCCCACTCCTAAATAAAGGGGCTGTGAAAAGCACTAATCAAGACCATCCACATTTTCCCACCTAACCATTCACTTTGATCTAGTTCTCTTAAGTTTCAAACTATTATTACACGAGCTTTTCACAGGCACTCAGTGGTTTTGTTTTTATGTTCCATCACTTTTGGACCCTGGTGTCTTCCAACAAGAGGGAGATTTGGCTGCTCTTCTGTCTTCCTCCCAGGTTCTCATATACCCTTCTCCAGCACTGACTGGAAGACATTCTTGCACCTTGCAGTAGATGCCTTCCAAGACCTTAACCCAGAGATAATCATCATTTAGGTAAAAGACTTATCCCACTACTGGGCATATACCCTGAGAAAACCATAATTCAAAAAGAGTCATGTACCAAAATGTTCATTGAAGCTCTATTTACAATAGCCCGGAGATGGAAACAACCTAAGTGTCCATCATCGGATGAATGGATAAAGAAGATGTGGCACATATATACAGTGGAATATTACTCAGCCATAAAAAGATACGAAATTGAGTTATTTGTAGTGAGGTGGATGGACCTAGATTCTGTCATACAGAGTGAAGTAATTCAGAAAGAGAAAGACAAATACCGTATGCTAACACATATATATGGAATTTAAGAAAAAATAATGTCATGAAGAACCTAGGAGTAAGACAGGAATAAAGACACAGACCTACTAGAGAACGGACTTGAGGATATGGGGACGGGGAAGGGTAAGCTGTGACAAAGCGAGAGAGAGGCATGGAAATATATACACTACCAAACGTAATGTAGATAGCTAGTGGGAAGCAGCCGCATAGCTCAGGGAGATCAGCTCAGTGCTTTGTGACCGCCTGGAGGGGTGGGATAGGGAGGGTGGGAGGGAGGGAGATGCAAGAGCGAAGAGATATGGGAACATATGTATATGTATAACTGATTCACTTTGTTATAAAGCAGAAACTAACACACCAGTGTAAAGCAATTATACTCCAATTAAAAAAAAATAACTGGGAAAAAAAAAGATCCTTTATTGAAAGGATAAGTGTTAAGAAAGTAACATTTCCCTTGAATTCACGCAGTTTATTGTTCTTGTTAAAATTTAATTATACCTCACGAGCTCTGGCGCATGTGGGTGTATTTAATGGCCTTTGTGCTTTTACCGAATGTGTTAAAATTAATACTTGGCCTTACAGAAAAAGAGGCTGAACTCTGTGCCTAAAGATTTTTCAGGATTACTAAGAGGCTTAAGAGAGATCAAAGAGACCTCAGTTTGTTTGTGCCTACGTGTGAAAAAGTAGTTATTTTTTTCTTGAGCCACAGAGAAAGGATTTGCATACATAAAATTTGGTAAAGGATTACTTATTGGAAGAAATGAAAGGCATTCTATGGGTAAGAGTTTTTAGACACTTTGTTGGAGATGATCAGCCCAGTTCTCTCTTCTGTCTTAGCCCCGTTCTCCCCATCTGTTTTCAGAAAGCTTTACCGCTTATGTTCAGAAGCCCACCAAGGGTTGGGGTGAGGGACTCCCTGTCAGCCCTGTTAGGTGGCTATGTAATGAATTCTTTCTGTCCAGTAAGGTAATGCTGAGGTTGTGCCCCACTTTTTTTTTTTGCGGTATGCGGGCCTCTCCCCTTGCGGAGCACAGGCTCCGGATGCGCAGGCTCAGCGGCCGTGGCTCAAGGGCCCAGCCGCTCCACAGCATATGGGATCTTCCCAGACCGGGGCACGAACCTGTGTCCCCTGCATCGGCAGGCAGACTCTCAACCACTGCGCCACCAGGGAAGCCCTGTGCCCCACTTTAGAAATCTGATTCATAAACACAATAGATTCAGTAATTTTCAGCTCTATTAAGGGTGATTATTCACTTTGAGAAAGGTCTTTGCGAGTAAGTGTATTTACCCCAATTCCTGAAAATAGCCCTCTCTTAATGCTTCCTGGGGACTGTGTATGGATCAGGTATACAGTCTAGAGGAAGGAGAAGAGAAATGCAAAGCTAAGATGTTTAGGGATCTGCTGGCTTTTTGCAGAACAATCCACAAAGGTGATAAAGAATCTCTGAAATGATTTGTTTCTCAAATTCAATTTATACCTATCTTTTTTTGTAGAAATGCAACACCCATTTAAGGATTTGTCTAAAGAGTATCGCAATGGTAATTTTCTGATATTCGATGTGCTGTATAATATATAAGACATTTCAGTATATAGAATGATATCTGCAACCCCTTCTGAGTGCCCTCCAGGGCTCAGTGAGAAGCCAAGGATAGAGAATTTAACTTTCTCTCACTATGAGCGTCACTTGTGATCTCTGAAGGGAGGTGCTTACCTAGAGATTTAATTCTGCCCCCAGATAACAGTTACTTTCTTTCAAGAAGGCTAGTTATTGAGGGCTCATATACTCAGCCCTCAATAGTTATTGAGGGCTGAGTATATGCTAAAAATGTGCTGGCTAGGTAGGTTTCAAGGAGAGGATTATCAAACATCTGAGCAGAATCAGACAAGGGGCCAACCTCACCAGGAGTTCTCTGCTTTAGTACATTGTAGGAATTTGGCAAACCAGGACATATCCAGAGAGGACTGACTACAGGGAGAAGGTTCTGGAAGGCATTTTGGTTGAGAAAATGTTGAAGAAACAAGGGCTATTTACCTGGAAAAGGGAAGATTTTTGATAAAGAGATTCATGAAAAATGTCTCAGTTCTCACTGTTCAGTATGATAGCTGCGAACCACACGTGGCTATTTAAAGTAATTAAAATTAAATAGAAATTTAAAAATTAGCTCTTCAGTTACACCTGCACATTTCAAGGGCTCAGTAGCCACATGTGGCAAGTAGTTATTATATTGGACAACACAGATTTCCATCTCTGCAGAAAATTCTGTTAGCGCTGCACTGCATATCTGAGGGATTTCATGTAAAAGAAAGAATGGATTCAAGCTGCATATCCCCAGAAAGTACAGTTTTGCCCAATGGAGAAGAACCAGGGGGGAAATTTTTCCAACACTTGAGGTAGTCGGGAACAGAAGAAGCAGAGTCGGAAACTCTCTAAGAGGGAAAATACTGCCTCTCGGTGACCCTTGTCCAGGATACTAGAGAGGAAGTATGAGCATCTCAGCTGTCAGACTTTGTCTGCTTGTGCATGTCAGGCCCTGAGCCTCAGCCCAGCCAGCACACTCAGGCACCGGTTCAGAGCTCTCTGCAGCTTCCTGCATTGTATGTGATAGAAAGTACCTGGTAGCCTGGCTGAGAACAAACTCAACTTCCTCTCTCCCTTCTGTTTTAAGCTGATTTAAACCCTCCTTGGGAGGTTGGTAATTTACAAAGCTCATGAAAAGCTTTCAAAGAAATTATGCCTAGAAAAAAATGTATTTCTGGAACTCAAAAATGGGGATATACTTTCTGAAAATAAATTCAGGTGGATGATGGATGAGGATAATGAAAAGGCCTTGTTTCCTAACCCTATGCAGCCTTGAGTTATCCAAGACCCTATATATTCATACACTTGAACTTAAGCCGAATAAAATAATCAATTAGCAGTTGGCAGCAGTTTCTCCTTGGATAAGACACAAAGCACATAGTTGGCCTGTGTTTGGAGAGGTTGGTGTTTGCAGGGTATCTTAATGGCAAAGTCATGCTTTCTCAAATACTTGGTCAAATTTATATGGAATTGAGGGACCATAATAAGTAGGTATTTATAAAGCTCTTTAGTAGCTTTTGAAGAGACTGTGCCTGAGAATTCAAATAATTATTTCTGGAAATCTGAAACCAGCGTTGGTTACCTGAGGGCATTCCTTAATTGAAGCTTGATGGTGTTGCCCTGCCTAAGAATCTCAGTTCTGGTCAAGCCTGGGCAGTTTTATTGGTCTTTTGGAGTTCTGAAAGGACACTCTCAAACTGCCTGAGAGTACCAGAGGAGGAAAATGACACTCATTAAATATTTTAGGATTGTCTGTCTAAGAGGTCAAGAGAAAAAAGGAATTACATTTCTGTAGAGTCACTGGAGACAGATTGTGGTCTGAACACCTCAGCTATCTTGGACTGACCTTGCCATTTTCCAAACTCTCCATGGGAAATCACTGTCTACTCTTTTTTTAACCTTAGTTGTTTATTTTTCAATGTCTTTTAATTTGCTGTTTTGAGGACATGGATGGCATGGATGGTGTAAGCAGCTGGTCTCTCCTCTTCCTTCTCTCTCCTCTCCTATTCAATACAGAATCGGATTTACTCCTATCCAATGAATGGGGATAAAATATGCTCTAGGCAAGTGTTTTTTATCATTGATGTTTTCCAACCCGCCCTGTGCTTGAAACTCAGGTATCAGTCCTGTGCCCTGACCCTCTGAGAAAATGTCTTGTCCAGGCAGACACAGATGATTTATTTGCCAGAACTAAGTTTCTTCGGGAAAGCATCCTTGGTTTGATCTGGCTACACTGAGAAAGGAGCTCTTGACTATGTCTGTACACGGTCAAGAGAAAGTTCTCATGGGCAGTGATGAAGTTAAATGAAATTAAAGGTTGGGTGGAGTTTGTGGCATGGGTGAGGGGGGCAAAGCATTCCAGGGAGCGGAAGTGGCACATGCAAGGGGAGAGAAACACCAGAGCTTGAGATGTTTAAAGGAAACTCAAGGATGGTTCTGTGAAAAGAAGTAATGGGAGAATCATTCATTTATTAACAAATATTTATTAAGAACCCATGATTTGGGCTTCCCTGGTGGCGCAGTGGTTGAGAGTCCGCCTGCCGATGCAGGGGACACGGGTTCGTGCCCCAGTCCGGGAGGATCCCACATGCCGCGGAGCGGCTGGGCCCGTGAGCCATGGCCGCTGAGCCTGCGCGTCCGGAGCCTGTGCTCCGCAACGGGAGAGGCCACAACAGTGAGAGACCCGTGTACCGCAAAAAAAAAAAAAAAAAAAAAAAGAACCCATGATTTGCTAGGTACTTTTCTAAGCACCAGAAATACAGTAGTAAATTTTTAAAAATTCCTGCCCTTATGGAACTGATATGCTAGAGAAAGGAGTCAGAAAATAATCAATGCGTATAATCAAAGTTTTAAATTAGTTCTTTCTAAAGGGCTATAATAATAATAAGGGCTACATGAGGGTTTGATAAACTGAGTAATTTTGTGTGTTGGTTAGAAGGCAATAGATCCTGTCAGGGCTGGGGGGTGGGTATTATAGAGTTTGGTAAAGAAAATTGGAAGTGCCGAAGGGAGGGTTGGGAGTGGGTTGTAATGTTACAACCTCTTTGAGAAACCTTTTTGTTTTTTTAAGATGACTTTGGATTTATTGATGACTTTTTAAAAAATTTTTATTGGAGTACAGTTGCTTTACAATGTTGTTAATTTCCGCTGTACAGCAAAGTGAATCAGTCACACGCATACATGTATCCCCTCCTTTTTAGATTTCCTTCCATTTAAGTCACCACAGAGCACTGAGCAGAGTTCCCTGTGCTATACAGTAGGCCCTCATTAGTTATCAATTTTTTTTTTTTTTTTTTTTGCGGTACGCGGGCCTCTCACTGCTGTGGCCTCTCCCGTTGCGGAGCACAGGCTCCGGACGCGCAGGCTCAGCGGCCATGGCTCACGGGCCCAGCCGCTCCGCGGCATGTGGGATCCTCCCGGACCGGGGCACGAACCTGCGTCCCCTGCATCAGCAAGCGGACTCTCAACCACTGCGCCACCAGGGAAGCCCAGTTATCAATTTTATACATAGTAGTGTATATACGTCAATCCCAATCTCCCAGTTCATCCCACCCCCAATCCCGCCGTGGTATCCACAAATTCATTCTCTATGTCTGTGTCTCTACTTCAGCTTTGCAAGTAAGTTCATCTGTATCATTTTTCTGGATTCCACAATAAGCAATATTATACGATGTTTGTTTTTCTCTTTCTGACTTGTTTCATTCTGTATGACAGTCTCTATGTAAAACTATGGAACGCTTCACGAATTTGAGTGTCATCCTTGCGCAGGGGCCATGTTAATCTTCTCTGTATCGTCCCAATTTTAGTATATGAGAGCAGAAGCTAATCCTCATGCCGAAGCGAGCATGAGAAGGCTTTTTGAAAACGCACCATTGAGCAAAGACTTAAAAGGGGTATGGAGTTAACAATACGGTTATTTTGGTAAAGAGCTTTCTGTGCGGGTAACAGCTGGTGCAAAGACCATGAGGCAGAAGAGTGTCTTCAGGAAATAGCAAGGATGCCAGGGTGGGAGAATGAGGCTGGGGAGATGGGAGGGGGGCAGATAGAAGGTCACCATAAGGACTTCGGCTTTCATTCTGATAAAATGAAGAGTTGTAAAGACTGACTTCGATTTTAAGAGGTCAGCCTGGCCGCTCTATTGAGAATAGACTTTGGGGGGTGAAACTAATGGCCACATGATAAGGCAGCCAGCTGGGCAGCCACACAGGGTACTAACCTGTAAAGGGCACTAAAATAGCACTATGATAAGAAAAAGATTGTTCCTACCAGAGCTCACCTCAGGGAAGGTACAGTACATATCAATGAAATTTAATCAAGGACATGAGTAGTTGGGTAACAAAGGTATCCACTGAATGCTCTCTGAGGTCTGTGGGTCTAGTGAACTGTAGGCTTTTTGTTTTGCTGAGTGGGGCACTACAGTATAGGGCCAGAGGTATGTTATCAGAACCGTAGAAGAGAGGCTTCGGTCCACCTTGAGCTCACACCTCCCTAGACTGGGGTTCTTATTGATCAGAGCATCCAGAGAGCCGAGTTGCAGTCCCACCGCCCTAAGGGGAAATGCAGGGCTGGATCTTCAATGACCTTGAACGCCCTTCAGAAAATACCTAGTTACATAACCCATACACACTTTCATGATGGCCTTCTTTTCCCATCTCCAGACCCCGTAGGAGGAGAACCTATTCCTTCCTCCTGGGAGCAGTTTTATTCCACTCTTCAGTAATAAAGATTCATTGTTACTCAGAAAACATTGTAAATCATTTCTAAAAGCCTCCGCTCTTGAACAATGGGGTTTAGCTGAGGATGGGTCAGCGGATTAGCTGCTGCTGTCATAAAGATCTGGCCCCTACCTGGGAGTAGAGCCCTGGGGGTCATTGACATGGATGAGTAGTTCCCAGAACCACAGTTCAGAAAGGACAGTCTAGTCACCAACAGCCTGCTCTAATTCAGCACACTTTCGTTGAGTGCCTGAACCATGACTTGTGTCCTTGATGGAATCACTTCTGGCTCTATCATCTGTCCCCTGAGAATAGCACTGTTGTCAATCCCACCTAGATTAGATCAATCAGCAAGGAAGAAGCAAGCTCATATATGCATGCTATTCGTTCAAAGTGTGCATATAGGCATTTGGTATGAAGAACTGCTATTTCACTTGTAACTTTGTTTAATTATGATTATGGAGTGACAGAAGTACAAGTGTAACAGGAATTTTCTATATTAATCACCTCTGTATACATGTCAAATTAAAAATGTGCACAGTGTCTGTAATTCTTTCCTTTTTCTTGGTGTTTGTTCTGAATACGTTCACTGAAATATACATTTATGTCTGAATCAAATTTAAAAATTGGGGCTTGTATTTTATTCATCTTTTTAAAATTTAACTTTTCTAAATTTAACTTATTACATTTTGACACAAGTATTAATCTGAGATAGATTGGATATTTGAAAAAATGAAAAATGAATTCTTTACCAGAGATAGCTTGAGAAGCACTGAACTAGAAAACTAAGAAGAGGGCATATGGTACTATTTTTATTTCTTACCTGTGGAGACTCTCCAGACCCATCATCAGCTGTGCTCCGAGCTGTTTTCTACTTACAACAATGGGTTTATGGGACGCCATCTACCCCCATTCTCCTGTCCTCACACCCACGACTGCACAAGGTGGTTCCCTATGGAGTTAGTAATGCTGCCCACAGAGAAGGAAGTGAAAATAATAAAGATAGAACCTCACATCGGCCCAACTCATTTGAGACAATAAAGCCAGCTATAAAAGAGTCAATCGAAAAGGTCAAACAATGTAGGGGGCACGGCATCTTACCCCTCATGGGAAGGAGAACTTTAAGGTTATTTTTCCTTTTCCTTCTTTCTAAAGGGAGCACGGCTATCAAAATAAGAAAGCTGACAACCTCCAGTGCAGCTTTCAGGATTTCAGTTGAGAATATCTATGAAGTATTTTCCTTCTCACCATGAAATTATCTGCTAAAGCAATTCTGCAGTCACTCTGAATACATACAAAGTAAAATGACTTACACTCTGAGAGTTACATTTCCAACTGACGACGTGCAAAAAGCAGCTTTGCAAAATGTACCTTTGTGTGCAGAGCCCAGTGAGCAATTAACTAGCCCTCTTGACCAAGCTGTGTAGGCACAGAGCCTGGGCAGCACCTTTGCCAAGTCTGCCCCAGGCCTGCCGAGGTGGCACGTGGCGACTCAAAGTCTAGTGGGAAACATATTCACCATCAAAGAGCTAGTTTCTTAAACCAGGGTAGAATATAAATTTACTTTTTTCAATCACAAAATTCAATTCTAACCTTTTAAAAACAGCAGCTGGCAAAATCCTTCATGAATATGCATTCTCTCCTTAACTTGTAATTTTGTCATGCAACAAACATTAACAAATACTGCTACATTTCAAGGCTCTAGGTGGAGAACCGGGAAGATCAAAGATGAAAGTCTCTAAGGTAAAGGAGCATTTGCCATGTAGTAAACAAGTAATTATTTTAATACCTTATTTATACATTACAGCCTACATTTGAACATCACAACTGCCCTCATCCCAATGAAATAGGCAAGAATGAGTTATGCCATTTTGCCAAAGAGGAACTGGAGATAGGATGTATTAAATCATCTTCTTATGATCATACCACAAACAGCAGATCCAGAACATAGTGCTGGCTAAGAGCATGACTTTGCGGTCAGTGGAATCTGGGTTCACAAGCCAGTCATCACCTTAGCTGGTTATTTTGGATATGTTAGCCCATTTGTACTTCTGCCTTCGTTTTTTTTTAAAATTTTATTTATTTATTTATCTATCTATCTATTTATTTATTTATTTATTGGCTGCGCAGCATGTGGGATCTTAGTTCCCTGACCAGGGATCGAACCCACTCTCTGCATTGGAAGTGCTGAGTTTTAACCACTGGACCGCCAGGGAAGTCCACTTCTGCCTTCTTATCTATGAAATGGAGATAACATCTGCCTCATAGGCTATTGTAGGATTAATTGAGAAAATGTTTGTGAAGATGGGAGGAACTCAGTAAGTGATGGTAGGTGTCATTACTTCATCAAGAATCCTTTATTAAGCTTCCATTTACATACACTGCACTATGTGGAAGATAACCTAGACATAGGAACTCACGATATAATACAAGGAGAAACAGACAAACGATGTAACACAATAAAACAAAAGTGACAAATCAGGCACTGATAAGGACTGCCTCCTCAGTGTTTCTGTAGCAATATCTAGATCTCAGAGCACGTATGGAATATACTGTCATTGTCAGGGTCTCAGGCACTCTACCCTCACCCTTCACCAGTAGATTATGAACTCCAGGTAAGTTTTAGTATTTTCCTAAAACCTTACTTATTTACTCTATAAATACTGATAGAGATCATAGAGTCAGGGAATGAGTGCACCAAGGATACAGCCGTGGTCCTCGCCCCTGGGGACATGCCATGTAGCAGACACTCAACAAAAGCGTGCTGAATTAAGGTAGATTGTTGATGATTAGATTGTTCTTTCTGGCATTTTCCAGTTGTCTTTCTTTTATTGATTTCTAGTGTAATTCCATTGTGGTCTGAGAGCAGACACTGTATGATTTCTATTCTTTTAAGTTTGTGAAAGTGTGTTTTATGGCCGAGAACGTGGTCTGTCTTGGCGAACATTCTGTGTGAGCTTGAGAAGAATGTGTACTGTGTTGTTGTTGGATAAAGTAGTCCATAGATGTCCATTATATCCAGTTGATTGGTGGTGTTGAGTTCAGCTAGGTCCTTACTGATTTCATTCCTGCTGTATCTCTTCATTTCTGATAGAGGGATATTAACATTCCCAATTATGATAGTGGATTCGTCTGTTTCTCCTTGCAGCTCTATCAGTTTTTGCCTTGTGTAGTTTGACACTCTGTTATTAGGTGTATACACATTAAGAACTGTTATGACTTCTTGGAGAATTGACTCCTTTATTTTATTGTTATTTTATTTTATTCATTTTCAGTTTTTATCTAAAACGAGGCAAGTAGTGCTGTGTTTTCAAAATTCACTTTTGGGTCTTCATTAGTTAACTAATTATCCAAAAATAGTTAATTTTAAATTATCTTTTGATGAAAAATGAATCCATAGAATTTTTTATGCATAAATCTAGGAAAATAGATTCAAAACATTCTATCAAATTCAGAAAATATTTGGCGATAACTTTCGGCAGATGTGCTGTATCAATATCATCACCTCTTTCACTGATAACTGTTAAATTCTGGAACGTGGTGTAAATGTGGAAAGTGTTCTTTTAAGCATCTAGCTTTTGTTTTAGGTCTTCAATCTTATCTGCCATTGAAAAACATTGTTTCTCCCGTACATGAAAGTATTAAGATCATTAAAATAGCAAGGACAGGCAAATAAACAAGTCTGGCTCTAATTCATATCTTTACAAAGTTGGGACCAAGCGGATTTCTTACCTTGTAAAACACTAAGAGTTTATTCCGCACTGCAGACATTGTTGAGAGAGCTTTTCCTCTCGATAACCATCAAACATCAACATGCAGTACTGTTGTGTATGATTAGCCACCTTCTTGATTATTCATTCACAGTCACCGTGAATTTAACTCATTTACCTTTACGTAATTTACTATCTTTACTACGTCACTAAGTACAATGTTTAGTTTAGCTGACTTATTTTTGAAGCCAGTCTTTCTCAACGAAGGCAGAAGTGCATTAATGTACATTCTGGTGTAAGTTTATTAATATGGGTACTCACTCCAGAATGTTTTCCTATCATTGCAACTGTGCTGTCAGAACATACTTGTACACAAAAGTTAAACTCCAGACCACACCTGTTGACAATGTAATTCTTTTTAGCTTTATACATTTGAAAGCTAGTTGTGTCTTTTGACAATGAGCATGAAAAAAGTTTTTTAAAAAAGATTCTTCCTTCATATCACCATCGTGTTCAAATTACATCTGTACTGAAAGATGGCCATATTAGCCGTACCATTGCACAAGTCAGGTTGCAATGAAAAATACTTCACTTGCTTTATTTGGTCTATGAGTTGGTCTTCCGTATCATTAGCCTGGTATGTTATCTGTGGAGTCATTTGAAAGTGGCAGTGGAGCTACCTTCTTTGCCAAAGATTCATGTTTCCAAACACACACCTCTGCTGCAGATTGTCGCTAATGTCTCATCAATGGCATAGGTTTTTTTGGTCTTAGCAACCTGAGGTGCTATTTTAGTAGAAGTGCACAAAGCATTAATAAGTAAAATATTGAACATTTGCTTCTGTGGCTTTCTAATGCAATACTTTTTTATTTCAAAGAATTCTTTTTAGTTTTGAGCTTTTATTTTAGCCTTTTGTGAGTAAATTGCTGCCCAAGAAGTTTTGAAGGAATCACTAGTTAGAACATTTCTGCCAATAACACACTTTTGGGTCTAGCATGCCATCCTCCAACATGGCTACAAACCCAACCCAAACTTAGTATATGAGGAATGATCCTTCAAAATAAAGCTAGCATGAAGTCTTTGGTCTCCATTTCTTCGGAGTCACTTCCATCGCCGTTATTTGGTTTCCTTCTACTGATGCATTCAGATAAAGTATGTCTTTTCTTGAAACGAACAAAAAAGTCATGTGTAATTTCTTGTATTGTTTGTAAATTAGAAATAAAAATGAGTAATACAGTTTTTTCGTTCTCAATTTAGCTAGTAATGTTAAGCTATAAGTTAAGCACGGTTGATTAAAAATTGAAATCATGAGAATAGTAAATTAGAAAAGTAAATCCATGCCAACATTTTCTCTCTCTTCCTTGTCTTTTGTGGCCTCTCTCATCTGACTTCTTAATCGACACTTCTCATGTGAGCTGACGAGGAGGTGGGTGGAAGACATTTCTCTAGTAATTGTTGTTTAAAATCCCTCTGTAGCCTAATTCATGGAGAAAACAGGGAGACCAGGGTTTCATGTCTTGTGTTTTACATTTCATGTTATTTCCTAATGAGTACAGTAGTATCTAATTGTGTCCCGGAGGAATGAGATGCTTTCACCATCCCATGTGTAAGATCCATGATTATACTGATTATAGGGATATGTGGCATCAAAAAAAGGTGCTAGCTTCAGGTCAACAAATATATTTTGAACACCTACAATATGCAAGGCCCTGTGCTACATGTAGTAGGGAATACTAGAGTAAGTCAATCATAGTTTCTGTCGTCTGTGAGCTGACAAATATAGGGTGTTGGTTATCTTTTGCTGCATAACAAATTACTCAAAGCTTAGTGATTTAAAACAATAAATGATTTTTTATTTAGCTCATACATCAGCAGCTGGGCAGTGGTTCACCAGGGTGTCTCATTTCTGTTAGGTTGTCAGTAGGCTCAGCTCAAACAGGGACTGGATGATCCACTTTCAAGATGGCTCACTCACATGGGCAACAAATTGGTCCCTGGAGGTAGGCTGGGAACTCGGCTGGGGCTTTGAGCCAGTGACCCAGGTTGCTTTCCAGGTAGATCTCTGCACAAGCTGCTTGAACATCCTCACACTATGATGGCTGGGTCCCAAGTGTTAGTGTCCCAAGAGGTCAGGACAGAAATGCATGGCGCTTTTAAGACCTAGCCTCAGAAGTCACATAGCATCTCTTCTACTAGCTTTATAGGTTGTACAAAGACCTGCTTTTACAGGCAGTCACAAAGACCTGCCAGGTTAAAAGAGAAGGGAGCAGACCTATTGATGGGTAAGTGGCAGGATTATAGAAGAGCGTGTGTGATGGGACATATTGTTGTAACCATCTTTAGAAAATAACAATCTGCCATACAAGTTATTCATTCATTCATTCATTCATTCATTTAACAGATATTTATCAGTCACCTACTATGTGCCTGATACTGTTAAGGGCTGAGTATTCAAATAAATAAGACATGGTTTCTGCCCTAAAGGAACTGACAATTGTAGGAGAGGAAGAAGATAGAATTAACTATATGTAATAAAATAGAAGTACTATGCCAGAAGTTTATACAAATCACAGTGGTGGCACAGAGAAGGAGAGGTGATAAAATTTCTCAGGGAAGTTACGTTTGCGATGGCTCTAGAAAGGTGTGTAGGGCAATAGTTCTCAAAGCGTGATCTGTGTATCCATGGGGATCCCCAAGAGCTTTCCAGGGAGTTTGTGAGGTCAAAACTATGTACATAATAATACTAAGACATTGTTTGTCTGTGTTGATGTGCGGACTGATGGTACAAAAGCAATGGTGTGTGAAACACTAGCCCCTTAGCATGAGTAAAGGGAGTGCCAAATTGTATCTGTAGTCACTGTATTTTTCACTGCTGTGCACTCATTAAACAAAAAAGTTGGTTTCACTCAAGAATGCCCTTGATGAAGCAAAAATGATTAAATTTATTAAATTTCGACCCTTGAGTACATATTTTAATATCCTGTGTAACAAAATGAGAATTCTACGTAAAGCACTTCTGCATACTGACATTCTTTGGCTGTTTCAAGGAAAAGATTTTGTGCAGTTGAATTTCTAACTGAAATAGCTGCTGTTTTCAGTACCGTTTTTACTTGAGAGAACAACTGACAAACTAGGGTTTTTCAGACTTGAGTATTTGGCAGACATTTTCTTGAAAATCAATGAGGTGAGCCTGTCACTTCAAGGAAAACAACTGATGGTATTCGTTGCCAGTGATAAAATTAAAGCTTTCAAGCAAAAATTAGAATTGTGAAAAACTGGTATCTGCCACCATGAATTTGACGGTTTCCAAAGAATGGTTTGATGGAATTGATGTGATTAACAAATAGGATTTTTTGGTCTTTTTTAGAGAAATGTCGGTTTGGCACAAAGAAATGTGATTTTTGGAAGAGCTTTGTAACTCAGGGAACCCATATTTTCCAAATGACCAGCGCATGATGTTCAGAATCACGCATGAGAAAAAGGTCCTTTCAAAGAGTAAGAAAGACCAATGGATTAATGTAAGAGTATGATAATTTTATTGATGTGTTTCAGACTCCACATTAAATTGTAAGAAACTTCCACTTGTTGAATTTTAGGATAGTGTCAAAGAACAATGTTCTCAGTTATCGGAAAAGGCTGTTGAAATAGTCTTCCCTCTTCCATCTACATATCTGTGTGAAACTGGATTTTCTTTATACACGTCAACCAAAACAACATATCACTTAAGATTGAGTGAAGAAGCAGGTATAAAAAGTCTGTCATCTCTGAAGCCAGACATTAAAAAGATTTGGAAAAATGTAAAGCAATAACAGTCTTCTTACTAATTTTTTAATGTTTTGGACAATATTGTTATTTTCGTCACGTATATTATCTATGTTAACATATGAGTTTATTATTTTTTCAAGTGGATAAGCAAATATTTTTAATTTCCTCAGATTTAATTTCTAACATGGTGAATAGTGATAGATGTAATTCACATAAATAAAAGCTCTTTGTTTTCCACAGTCTTTTAAGAGTGGAAAGGAGGCCTGAGACCCAAATTTGAAGCCAAAGTATAACAGGGTCACATTCACCAGAATAATGTACATGCTGGGAACAAAGGCTTGGAAGCCCGAGTGGGAGAGCTAGGCAGCTCGGAGGACTGTACATGCTCAGATGGGTGCCAGTGTGGGGCAGGAGACGAGCAGAGGTGTGAGACGGGGCTGGCTGGTGGGCAGGGGCCTGCGCAGTGATGAAGTGCTCAGGCGCTTCGAAGATGAACTGCTTCGAATCTTCTTCCACCACTTGGTTCCTGTGTGATGTGGGGCAAATTACTTAACCTCTCTTTATCTTAGTTTTCAAATATTTCAAATAGGAATAATCATAGCACTGTTCGCGACCAGGGTTCTTGGCCTCCTTAATCAATAGAGGCCAGACAAGAAATTCAGGCAAGGCTTTATTGGGGCCCCTGCTACACCAGGGAGGGGCAAGAACAAGTAACAGGTTCCCTTGCTCACTCGCACCCCAAGGAGGGGGTGAGCCAGTTCCTTATATGGGGTGAGAGTAGGGGCGGGTCCAGGGGTTGGGCCAGAGGCGTGGCTTAGGTGTTTTGCCCACTGCTTTGGTAGTGTGAGTGCAGGGGGCTCTTCAGAATTGGCAGTTGGGTTTTTGGTCTCTTTGTATCTTTTTGTCCATAATTTGCCCCAACTGCACATACACGCAGTTATTTTTAGTCCCTTATAGTTTCTTTGTATTTTGTTGCTCCAGGAGATGTTTGTCCAGGTGCAAGCATGGCAGCAAAGGGTTCCAGGTCCCAGGTCCCAGCCTGTCTCAGCATCTATTATCTAAGTCTGTAAGAATTTATGAAACAATCTATAAAATACTTGATGTGGTGTTTGGCACAAAGAAAGCTCTCAATAAATGTTGGCTATACTAAGGTGTTTGGACTCTGTTCTCTAGTAAGGAGAGTATTGAGAGGGTTTTTAGCAAGAAAAAGACATAACTGGATTAAGATGTGCTGTAAGTGACATACAGGGAGGGTGCATGTTGTACTTTCAGCTTTCCTTGATGCAGTATGGTCCTCAGCAAAACACGTCTGAGTTCCACTGGCTATGTTTGGGGTGGAGATCTTCAACCTCACGAAGCCTCCTGGGCATCCCAGTGCAACACTTTCTTTAGGAGCAATTTTACATACCACTGGGAGTCAGTTCTCTTCAGTGGAAAATTTTGCTAGCCTAGTAACTTCCAAATTTGGGTTGATTTTTTTTCTCCTTTTCTCTCAAACAGCACTTCATGTGCTTTACTAGTTACAAAATCATTTCACTCTCCTCAAGTAATTGGCTGCCTAGTGCCTCTTCTTACATTACCATAGTCTCTGAGGTGGCCAGATGTTGCCGTGAGCACAGTTTGCAGAACTGGGCTGGGCTGCGAGCAGCCCATTGGGAGAAGAGGCACTAGGGGCCAAGAAATCACTGGGTTATTATGGACAGTGAAATTCAGTTCATCAATAATGTATTGAGGGTTTACTCTGTGCCAGGTACTGAGAAGCAACAGAAGTGAAAGAATGTACCTCCCACCCCCATCTCAGAGAAGCTTGCCTGTCCTTTTAGTAAGGAGGATGAGGCATGTTTGCAAATAACTACATTGTGAGTTGTGTGTGACAAGTGCTAAAACAGAAGTAAAGGAAAAGTGTTTTGGGAACCCAGTGGAGAGCCTGTTTCAGGCTCTGGGAGGCTGGCAAAGACCTCATGGCATTTGAGCTGGGCCTTGAAAGTGGGGTCAGGTTCTAGCAGGTAGGAAAGGTCTTTCCGTGGAGAGAACAACATGACTAAAGATAAGGATGTAAAGCAGGCAGCATCGGACTTCCTGGTGATCCAGTGGTTAAGACTATGTGCTTCCAAAAAAAAAAAAAAGACTATGTGCTTCCAATGCAGGGGGCGCGGGTTTGATCCCTGGTTGGGGAACTAAGATCCCAAATGCAGCATGGCCCCCCCCCCAAAAAAAGGAATATAGCAGGCAGTGTCAGCAGCATGATTTGTGGGGCTCAGTGCAAAATGGAAATGCGAGGCTCCTTGTTCAGTAATCATTAAGAATTTCAAATCAGTGACAGCAGAGCATTTAACCAAGTGGGGGACCTTCTAAGGGCAGAGTCCATGTGACTGCACAGGTTGTATGTCAGTGGACTCAGTCCTCAATGCAGGGTGCACACTTGGAAGGGAAGGGTTGTCTGAAGCATAGCTGTGTGCCTGTGAGTGGTGGAAGACAAGTGTGCAAAGGCAGGTCGTGTTACTGAATGCAAGTTTTGTGAGGCCAAACCAACCAAAAGGTCAGAGTTTGGAGCAGAGAAAGGTTTATTGCAGGGCCATGCAAAGAGATGGGTGGCTCGTGCCCAAAAAACCCCGAACTCCCTGAAGGGTTTCAGCAAATCATTTTTAAAGGCAAGTCGAGGGAGGGGTGTGGTTAGTTGTTGCAAACTTATTGGTGTAGGAATCCTTTGTTCTTGCAGCTGTCTGGATAGATCAGGTCACGATGTTCCCATAAACCTCCAACAAGACAAGTGTTATTCTCTGTTCTGCAACTTTTTATCTCTACATGAATGGACTCAAAAGTCAGAGCCCTGAGAATAGGCTATCCTGTATATTTTAGGCTATAGGCAACATTGCTTTTTTTTAATTAAATGGTTTGTGTTCGAATTTATTTATTTATTTATTTATTGGTTGAGTTGGGTCTTTGTTGCGATATGTGGGCTTCTCACTGTGGTGGGTTCTCTTTGTTGCAGAACACGGGCTCTAGGTGTGTGGGCTTCAGTAGTTGTGGCACATGGGCTCAGCAGCTGTGGCTTGTAGTCTCTAGAGCACAGGCTCAGAAGTTGTGGCACACGGGCTTAGCTGCTCCGCGGCACATGGGATTTTCCTGGACCAGGGCTCGAACCCTTATCCTCTGCATTGGCAGGCGGATTCTTAACGACTGCGCCACTAGGGAAGTCCCTAGGCAACATTCTTAACTCAAAGCAAAAGCAATAGAATAAAGAGGTTAAAGTAAAAGAAACAGATCTAATATGGAGTCAGATTTGTTCTTCCCTATTACAGTTGCTCCACATGCTTGGACACCATGCTTAGGAGGGTGGACTGGATGGGGAACGCCTGAGTTTGGAGCTGGGATTGATATGACCAAAAGAATGCTTTGAAAAGATGGCTACTGCAGTGTAGAGGCAGGATTTGAGGTGGTTTGGGAGGAACTGAAGAGAGGACCAGGGCTTGGGAAGCCGTTGAAATGTGGACCTTTTGAAAAGGAGTGGTTCTAGAAGAAGCAGCAGGAATGGAATGGAAAAAGTGGATGCCAGACACATAGAAGAAATAGAGATGTCAGGTCATGGAATCGAGAAGGGTGAGGAAAGGAGTATGCAGAAATGATACCCAAATGTTTAGCCTGTGTGATGGGACTGATAAGAAAAGTTGAAGGAGAGTTGGTGGGTGAGGAAGTCAGTCATTCAATCCATGTTCTTTGAACGACTGGCTAATTATCTGCAGTGGATTTAACCAAGCAGTAAGAGTTAAATGGTGGAAATAACTGAGTGTGTGTACATTCTTCTGCAAAGGGCAGTCCCTGTACCCTCAGTTTATATATATATATATATTTATTTATTTATTTATTTATTATTATTATTTTTTTCTGTACGCGGGCCTCTCACTGCTGAGGCCTCTCCCGTTGCGGAGCACAGGCTCCGGACGCACAGGCTCAGCGGCCATGACTCACAGGCCCAGCCGCTCCGTGGCATGTGGGATCTTCCCGGACTGGGGCACGAACCCGTGTCCCCTGCATCGGCAGGCGGACTCTCAACCACTGCACCACCAGGGAAGCCCCCCTCATTATATTTAATGAAGCTCTGAAAATGTCCATGGGTTCATAGCACACACTAGTGGCTTGGTGAGCAAGTCTTGATTAAATGCACATCCGAGTGTCTTGGCTGGGCATAAGTCTTGGGCCTGGCCCCTGCCCACTGACGCAGGCTCTTCTCTCACCACTCTCCATCCATACCTGGTGTCCAAGGGCTGAACTAGTTGCCTTTGCTTGGGAGCCTTCCTTCCCCACTCCACTGCCATACCCCTTAGCTCCCATTTATCTTTCAAAACTCTTTTCTGGGCATGCTGCACACCCTGCCCGCTTCCGCCACCACCAGTCTAGATCTCACCCTGACCACACCACGGCTCATTTGTTTGTTCATATGAGACCCGGTCTTATCAGACATTGTATCTGAGCGCTAGTGCCAGGCCCACCAGAAAAGAGATGCTTGGCAAATGTTTGTGGAATAAATGAATGAAGAGATCAAGTTGGTCCATTGGACTGAAGTGATTGTCTGAAAACCCATTCAATTTCAGTTAAGTAGTTGTACTGCTTTTAGTTCCAGAATGGGCACAAGATCTGAAATTTCTAAACAGCAGAATAACCAAATGCCAAATGAGGTTCAGTTTGATCATTCTGACAGCCCAGCCCAGATGTTGTAACCAGAGACCAGGGAGGAGCAGGGCTGTCCCAAGTGGGAGATGGGGGTGGGAGTGGTCCACGCTAGTGGTTTGTCTGTGAGAATTTTAAAATATTAAAATACAGGGACTTCCCTGGTGGTCCAGTGGGTAAGACTCCCCGCTCCCAATGCAGGGGGCCGCGGTTTGATCCCTGGTCGGGGAGCTAGATCCCGCATGTATGCCGCGACCAAGAAGTCCGTATGCCACAATCTACTGCAACTAAGACCCGGCACAGCCAAAATAAACAAATACTTAAAAAAAATAAAAATACTAATTGAAAGTTGGAATATTCTATGATCACCGTGAGCTGGCAGTTCTAAATGTGTCAGTGATAGAACACTCCTCCCCCTCAGAGACTGATCATACTAGTCCCTTAGAGCGACCCAATGAGCCCCATTGGGGAGCAGCACAAGGTTTTGATCATTCCTCTCAGGGCAGAATACAGACTATTTATCTGCTCTTTCTAAACCCTGGGCCCCTTCGAACTTCCCTTTTCCTCATATTGATGGCAATGTCGTAGTGACCCTGCTAGGGCAGCCCTGTCACTTCTTGGGTTCTTTGCATCCCTCCTTTCAGATTCGGGGGTGGGCATCCAGAGGGTCAGTTGGCTCAGAAGAGCCCCTCCGAGTAGAGTTGGAATCTAAGTTTTAGAAGAGAAGTGGAGGGCTGTCACAGAGCCAGGACCTCTGCTCTGTGTGTATGCCTGCGGGGGAGAGATGTCTAAGGGAGGGGAGGAGGGTCTACTGCTGATCTTCCAATTAACCTGCACACGTAGACCTCACTCAGTATGTTTCTGAAACTCCTTGCCTTGTGCTGAATTAAGTTGGAAAATATTTCAAAAGTTACAGAAGCTGTGGCAATTTGAAAACTTTTACTAGCCAACATTTTATATCAGAATTAGCAAATGGCAAGTTAATTCTGTAACAGATATTGAGACCCTGTCTTGGCAAACCAAATTACCAATGGATCACTCATAAACATGGAAACGGTTAGTGTCTTCCTTGGCCTTACGCCAGCCGATGGGTGGGCTGCTCTGATCCCTCCCTTGAAACCCATGAGCGGAGAAGCATCTGCATCCTGGGATGCTGTTTCAGTTGGTCATGTCTGTGCTGAGCTCAGGGTGGGAGATAGCAAGTATAGATAAGGAGTTCCATTGCCTTCGGGGTAAAAACCCGAGGACACCCTTCGTGATGTGGGTCTTGCCATACCCCAAGCTCTTCCCTTAGGACTGCCCCACCACTACCCTTGAATTCTAGGCACCAGCCATGCTGAGAGACTTGCAGTTACTCAGACAAGATTTGTTCTCTCAAATCAAGGTATAGTATGCCTTGGACATACTATTCCCTTTGCGTGGAATTTTCCATGTATCCCCACTCCCTCATTTATCAGAATAATTCAGGATGTTCTGGCATCTTCTCATGCAGAAGGCCTTTCTTTGCTCAGTTCCCCAGATGGGGTCAGCTAGATGCAGACTCTGTTTTCATGTATATATTTATGTTGCAGCTAAATAACCTCGCCTGTTCTCTAGCCCATGTTGCCCTGTCCCTGCTTTCAGCTCCTTTGCAGACGTTATTTCTGTCATCTGGAACACCGTCCCACGTGCTTCCTTCTAACCTTGGCCTTGCCCCTCCAGCAGAATTCTCTGAGGGTTATTTCTTCTACTTTCAAGGCTGATTGTGTTTTTCTAAGCACTGTTCTTACATTCTCTGACAGCTTCTGCCAAGTCAACTGTTCAGTGGTGATGCCGTGGTGAAAGTGAATCAGAAATCTAGAGGAATTCACCACTTGGGGCTTTTCTATTAACAACATCACTATCAACAGAACAGTAGAATTCAATAATTTCTGATTGCTGTTTTGGGGACAAATTTATCAAGGTATGGAAATACATTATTAAGTAAGCTAAATACAAGTTGAACGTTGTTTTTTTTCCTCCCTAAACTCAACACATCCACCACTGCTAAGCTTACTTTTTATTTTCCTCCCTACCCTCAGGGTAAACTTGACTGTCTTGCAGCCCCAGCGATTCAGGGCAGAAAGCCCAGGACCCTTGGCCTGTCCTAAGTGTCACGGCAGACACTGAAGCTTGGCTGTTCCAAGCCCTGGTGAGGGCTCTGTTTTCTCCCCCTGACACTTGATGAGTCTCCTTAGCCATCTCTCTTCATGAAACATAATGACCTTGCTAATTTCAAGGCCTAAAAGTACCTTTTTCTCTACACATTATTTCTTAAACTTTCCTCTTTAAAGTGAGAAAAGAGAAAAAAATAAAGACTGTGATATTTTCCTAGTCTCTGTAAAATCTCAAGCTAGCCCCTGATTATTTCTCCTCAACTAAGAAAAGAGTCCATTTATCAACTTAGTACTAATTTCTTCAATTAACTACTCCCCCTGTTTTATTCTTTTAATCATCAGTACCCAATTAGCACTAAGTACTTCTTGGCTAAGCCTGTGTTTTATAATCTGTTTCAGAAAGACATCACACTCTTTTCCTTAAACATTTTTAAAACAGTTGAACATAACCAGACTTTCTCAAAACAAGGCATCTAGTGGTTACTCACAGACAAATTTAGAGGTTCACAGATGGGGATGAGATAATGGTGCCTATAAGAATCATGGGATGTTTTAAAACCTCTACTTGCTCACCTCTTCTTACCCCACTTTACCCCTGAGTATAACTAAATTTTAGGAAACTATAATTTTTAAAGGGCTTTTTTTGGTGATTCTCATATGGCCCCTGGTTGAGAATCATGCTTATGGTGGTTCCGGGTGGGTAGGACCCATCTGAGTATTGTTGATTTCACATATTAGTTACACTGGGGAGCACAGTGGGGAAGTCAGATGTGATAGATCTGGGATGCTTCTGGAAGACTTACATTTTGAATTGGATCTTGAATGATAATAACATAGCAATAACTGACTTGTACTGGGCACGTACTGCGTGGAGCACTTCACGTACATCATCACATTTAATCCTCACCAAAATCCTACTGTAAGGCAGATGGTGTTATCCCCTGTTTACAGATGAGGAAGACAGAGATCAGAGAGATCAAGTGCTTTGCCCAAAATTACACAGCAAGTAAGTAGCAGAGCTGGCATTTAACCCTCAGTCGTGTGACTCTAAAGCTCTACTGCTATGACGTGTCAGACTTAGTGGGAAGGAAGTAACAGAGACTCAAGGTGTGTGTATTGGCAAGAGAATTATTTCGTACCTGATCAAAATCTTTGTGGAAGACAGATATCTGGGCTTATAAGAAGTCCTCAGAGTCAATTATGGACATCATCATTAGACTGGAAATTACCTTTATGTCTCTAAGAAGATGAGAAAGGCCACGTTTTTATCATCAGGAGTAGGCCTAGTGTGTTATCATCCACTTCAAGTTTTCTTTCTAATTCTGTAATCAGAATTCATAATCATGGTCATTTTTTGGAGGTCAGAGGGACTTTAGATCCGATGCATCCTGTTTTTTGTCTGACTCCCTCATTTGGCAGATTTATTTATTCAAGGAAAGGCAGCAGAGTGTAGAGCAATGGTTTTCAACTGGAGGTGAATTTGCCCGCCAAGGGACATATGGAGACATTTTTCATTGCCGCAACTGGGAGGTGCTACTGGCATCAGTGAGTAGAGGCCAGAGATTCTGCTAAATATCCTGTAACACAAAAGACAGCTTCACACAGCAAAGAATTAGCTGGCCCAACATATCAATAGCGCTGAGGCTGAAAAACTGGTGTAAAAGTTCAGGGCATGGACTTTGTATTTAGACTGCATGGGTTTGAATTCAGCTTCATACTTGCTAGCTGTGTGACCTTGGCTAAGTTACTTAACCTCTCTGTGGCCCATCTGCAATTAAGGCTGATGCAGTCCTACCTCATAGGACTGTTAAGAGATTTAAATATTCAATATCAATGAAGCATTGGAACAGTATCTGGCACAGCAGACATGCGTTTAGAGAGGCATCTGGTACAGTGGTGGAGTCAGTTCCCGAACCAGCCTGCCTGGGCGTGAATCCTCCATCTGCCTCTTACCAGCTTTGCGACTTTGGGCAAGTCGCTTAAACATTCTTGACTCAGGTTCCTTATGAGTAAAATGAAGATAATAATAGTATCTATCATTAAGATAAGTCATTTATGCAAAGTGATTAGAACAATAACTCTTACATCATAAAAACCATATAAGTACCAGCTGTCATCACTGTTACTATTATTCACTTATTCATTCATTAAACAAGTATCTGGGCCTCCTGTGTCCGAAGGGGTGGAGTCACTTGCTTTACAGCTAGTATTAGACAGCAGAGTCGGGATTAGGACCACTGACTCAGGAAAGGACAGCTCTGTCCAGTATGATCGTTTACAACTCTCTGCTTCTTGGCAGTAGAAAGCTGAGGGATCTATCATTCTGGGTAATTATTACTTTGGAGGCAATGTGGAAAGAGGTACCATGACCTACCGTGTCACTTAGCAACTAAATACCTCCAATTCTGCTTTTGAAAATTTAGGAGACTGACGGTGGTTCAGGGAGGAAAACCAGCAGATGCTGGAGGTATTGAGATCAGAGTAGTCAACAATGAAAAAGTGATTTTAATTTCTTTTATTATTATTGAAGGAGGTATTTCTTTAAAAGGCCCTGTCTGTGGTCATTGTGCTGGTCCAGTTTAGTTCACCGTGGTGATAGTAGTACTTTCTGAAAAGTTGTTTTTTTCATTTTGAGATGTAAAAGATAAGTCTGATATATGTATACATATAGCTGATTCACTTTGTTGTACAACAGAAACTAACACAATATTGTAAAGCAATTATACACCGATACAGATATAAAAAACAATAAAGGCCATTGAAATGACACCAGCATTTTAAAAAAATGTTTGAGCTTTGTGTGAGCTTATAGCTTTAGTAGACATAACCTTAACTGGGGTCATTTTCCAATGGTAGTTAACATGCTTGCTTAAATGGCTTTAAAAACGATGTCATTTTAGATGGCTTTGTTAATTAGATTCTTTTTGATGACTCATGTTGGAGAAATAGGGCTCTCATTGTGAAGTAAAGCAAGACCTGGGTTTGCAAACCTGCAAGCCAGCCTACCGTTAGCCAGGTGTGACTGTGCCTAAGTGGTCGTCTCTTTGCGATCAAGAACTCAGCAAGCACAAAATAAGTGAAGTAGCAAATTATTTGGAGACCTTTCCAACCTGCATCTGACCTTCTTGATTCATGTGCAGAAGTAATTCCCTGTGGAAATTGCTGGGCCTTTTATCTGTGTTGCTATTAAAACACTAGTTGAAATGAGGTGGCACAGGCTGCATTGTTAATGGGTTACCGTGGGGTGGGAGCTGTTGTTTTATTCGACAGATGAGAAATAGATGAAAATGACCTTCTGTCTCCACTGTAAGAATTTTGCTTGTTAAGTGACGGTCACCAGCACGGCAGAGTTTTAACGTGGTATAGGAATTTGTGCTATTCTTAGCAAGATATTAAATGAGAGTTTGCAGGCTTTTCTTGTTATAAAATAGGGAATGTAAGAGTGTTTTATATTCTCTGATTTCTGTGCCCAGGGCAATAGCTGTCCAACTTGAGGAGGAATGAGGGCATAGTTCTAGCAGGAAATTCAGAGCTGAGTGTAGTCTATCCATCAGTGTCCCATGCATCAAGGTATTACTGGCCTGTAGGATTGCTCTTTGATTCTCTCCTGGCTTTATTTCCATTGTTCTGTCCAGTGGAGTAAGGTTAGCTTTCTTCATAGCTCCTTTGTGCTTCCTCAGTTTGGCCCACTATCTATTTTTTTTGCCTCTGACCATCCTCCTCCCTTCGGGTAGGCCTTAAACTTAAAACTTACAGGGAAATTCTGAGGATGAGTATGATTTAAAGCAGTGCTTCTCAAACTTCAAGGTGCATCAGCATCACCTGAAGAGTTTGAAAAAATACAAATGCCTGGGCATCATTCCCAGAGATTCTGATCCAGTAGGTCTGGGGTGGGCCTGAGAATTTGCATTTCTACCAAATGTCCATGTCCAAGACCAAACTTTGAGAAGCTCTTGTGTGATATTATGATTTATAATAAGAAATATAAATATATTTAGTCGTCCCTATTTCTGGCACAGCTAAAACCCTTGGAATTTCCTGTGATGAAACCAGTAAAGGTGTCTTTTGTTGTGTTAATGCGTGACTTATGGGTCCCATCAAATGATGGGGCCTGGTTGCCAGTGGAGCCAACCATGTGATTAGAGGCTTAGAACTTTTAGTCCCACCCCTGACCTCCTGGGAGGGGAGAAAGTCTGAAGATTGAGTGCAGTCACCAGTAGTTTAATCAATCATGCCTATGTAATGAAGCCTCCATAAAAACTCAAAAGGATGGGTTTTGAGAGCTTTCAGGTTGGTGAACCAGAATGTTTCCACATGTCACCATGCTAGACCCCAAACTCTAGAGGGGCAGAAGTCCCTTTGTTTGGAGCCTCACCCTATGTGTCTCTTCATCTGGCTGTTGATTCTTGTCCCTTAATATCTTTTGTGATAAACCAGTAATCTAGTGACTAAAAGGGTTTCCTAAGTTCTCTGAGCCACTCTAGCAAATTAATCAAACCAAAGAGGGGGTTGTGGGAAGCTTTGATCTATAACCAGACAATCAGAAGCACAGGTGACAACCTAGACTTGCAGTTGGCATCTGAAGTGGAGGGCTGTCTTGGGACTGAGCCCTCAGCTTGTTGGAATCTGATGCTCTCAGAATTGAGCCAAATTGTAAGACACCCAGCAGGTGTTGGAGAATTGGTGACACTGTGTGAGAAAAGCCCACCCACATTGTATTTGGATCTAGAACTCTTCTTACCTTGTGTAATTGAACCTGGGCAAACTCACCTCTTTGGAACAGTCTCTTCAATTGTTAGTCAATTGCATTTACTGAGCACCTGCAAAGGAATGCAAAGGGATATGCCCCTGAAATGACTCCACCAAAGTTCCTGCACTCTGTAAAGTCTTCTGTTTAAGGAAAAGCACAAGCTATATATTTCAGGAAGAGGTACCCACTCAAAGCCAAGGACTGAGGAGACTAGAGTCCAGGGGTGATTGATGGAGGGATGTTAACATTTGGTGGTTCAAGAAAGAAAACTAAGATTTATTTCGGGTCTACCCCATGCCAGCGTTGTGGTTGGTATTTGTCGTGTTAATTCGTTGAATCTTCACAGAAACCCTGAGAGGTGGAGATTACCCTCTCCCTTTCATAAATGAGGAAACTGAGGCTCTTAAGACTTGAATTAGTGGCTGGACCAATAATTCAAACTCAGGGTTTCTTCTCTTGGGAGCCCAAGCTATTTTCATTGTGCCATGTTGCTTCCCAGCATAGCACATGACTCACCTGAGTACTGGGTTGACGTTTGTTGAATTAAAACATCTGATGATTAAGTCAGTGAGGGAACGTTTCCAGGAAATGATAACATAGAAACAGTTCTTAACCATCCTGCAATTAATTCTTGTTATTACTTATTGAGCATCTATTATATACCAGGTACTGTGATAAGCATTTTATGTACCTTATACCACTTATTTAAAAATAAACTAAAAGGTAATTATTAACTCCATTATATATGATGAAATTTAGAGAGGGTGAATGATCACCCTGAGGTTGGGAGTGGAATCAGGATTCCAAATTGCAGCTTTTAGTCTCCAAAGCAGGACTTTTTGAGTTCTCGTATGCCGGCTTGATCTGCTAGCATGGCAATGAGCAGTTACTTCTTTTCCTTCCCATTGTTACTACCCATTTCTTCCCAGACAATGAGATTCATTAGCTATGGATTTCAAGTCATAGGAAATAAGGTTGTGAAAGTTAGTCACCAGTTACCATGCCAATATAAACATCCTCACACCCACTCCATCATTATCACATTAGAAAAAGCAAAAGCAATAACAGCAGCAAAGGCCAAAAATACGACATTAACAGAAATAGATGTGTTGCTGTCATGCGGGCCGGATGACATGGAATAAGGACTAGATCTAGTTCCCAGGCCTTACTCCCTTCTCCCTCCCTGCTTACACTTATTCTTCAGTCCTTCCTCATGCACAAATGGCTTCATTCAAAATCACTAAGTAGTCAGTATTTCAGCTGGTATGTCAAAGTTCTTAGCATTTATGGATTTTAGAGATTCCTTTGAAGGCCTCTTTTTGTACATGATGAGCTGGTTTCAGACATCTCTCTTCTGGACTCCAATATTTTTCTGTAATGATAAATTTTGAGTCCGCCTATGCAATTGAAAGACAAGAGTCCCATTCAGGCTAGTGTTCCAGGTTATTGTCTTGAGGAAATGCTCTTGGATGTGCGTATTCTTGACAGTTGACTGCAGGACAGTGAGCTGTAGGGGAAGATAGATTTAGGGTCTGTATGTTCCTGCTCTGTACTCCAGGCACTTTCACACAGTATCCCATTTCCCCAGCAACCCAGGGAGGTGAGCAGGTGTTTCTCCTTTTGTCAGACTAGCAGAAATGGAAGGCAAAGAAGTAAAGTAATTTGCCTCTAAGTGACTGAGCTGGAATTTGAACCCAGGAGGGTATAACTCTGTAGCCCGCATCTTTATTTCCTTATCAGATAATATGATGGGTGCACAAGTCACTGCGTTCACCGATCAGGATTTGCTGGGCTACGCCTAATGTGGGAAGCAGAAGATTCAACTTCTGAGCTCCTTCTCTGCCTTTTTAGACTCTAATTGCTGTATCTCATTAATGTCTTGGAAGTGAGAGGGTGTCTCTGGACTGCTTTGAGCTCTCAATGCCAATGTTGGGTGTGTTAATAACCTTCCCCCCAAACCCACCAGTGTAGCTACCTGACTTAACGAGCATTTCATTCTCATCAGGTGGCTGCCAAATGGGGAATTAGGATCATTAGACTTGTGATTTTGTTTTAAGGGAAATTCATATAACGTCTTTTATTTTTTCTTCAAAAGAAAAAAAAGGAAGAAATTAAGCGGCATTAAAATAAGCAGCAGTGAGGCATAATCTTAATGGATATTGAATTTCAGGCGCTATCTGGTTTAAAAACAGAGATTGGAAGGGGCTTCTACTTCCTCAGTTTTTCCTGTGGGTACCTATGAAATCTGGGGTGCAGGGTAGCCAGGGAAGGAGTAGAGTTAAAGAAGGGGCGAGGGGAGCGAGGGAGAGAGAATGTTATAGTCTATATTCAGAAAATGGGCTTTTTATACATAAGCAACTCTTTTTTTTTTTTTTTTTTTTTTGGCCGGCCGTGCGGCATGCGGGATCTTAGTTCCCTGACCAGGGATCGAACCCGCGTCCCCTGCAGTGGAAGCACGGACTCTTAACCACTGCACTGCCAGGGAGGTACAACTCCTCTCTTATCTATAAGGTTGCTTATAGATAAGCAACTCTTTTGATCTATCCCTGCTCTTAAAAAAAAATCAGTGAATAATCTAACCAGCTTGCCTAAAGAAGAAATCAAAACCAATGTTTATGTCCATGGAGTTTGACAACATATGGTAAATTAAAACACGAACTGCAATAAAAGAAAGTCTTAGTAGCATGCTTCTCAAATGTCTCAGTTGTAGCAGTATCACCTGGGAACTTGTTAGAAATAAAAATTCTCTAGGGCCCACTCAAGACCTACTGAATCAGAAACTAGCGGTAAGACCCCCAAACTGTTTTAAAAGCCCTGATGAACTTTTGCTGGAAATTAAGAGTACAGAAACAAACATAGGTTTGAAGGTAGAGTCTTCTTTAAATTCCAGTTTATTATCTGGAATTCTGCATTGAACGAAGTCAGTTTGGATAGAACCACAAACTACCAACAGAGGGCAATGATTTTTAAATGATTACGAAAAGGAAAATGATTCATATTCTTTCTTTATCTCTAAGCTTTGATACAACTGCAGAAGTGGCAACTTACTTATTTTTCTTCTTGAGTTTAGGAGTCCATTATCCTGTGCAAGTTGTTTATTAGAAGGTGGGGTGCATTTTCTAACAGAAATAATTTTATGAATAATGACCAACTTCCTAGAGAAGCCCACAAGTCTGTTTAACACACCAATTATTAAAAGTATGGTGGTGAGGGTCTAACAGCTCTGCAGAAGCTGGTCACCTGGAATTCCAGAGATGCCCTTCTAACCAAAGGACAGGCTCTTCCCTTCTTCACTTCCTTTTGGTAGCAGGAAGATTAGGTGCACCTGTCGTAGATGTCCCAAAGAGACAGAGATGGGAGGGGGGAGGGGATTGTGACAGATGGCTCTCAAGACCAGGATGCTGTGAGGAGAATGGGGAGCTAGAGAGCCAGTTACATGTCGCAGAGAATAGCCAGGAGCTTAGGACCTGTGGCTTCCTGCTCAACACACTTCTTAGTTCCAGACTCACCCCTTGACCTTCTGCTTTCTGTCCCACCAAAGATCCTAGGGGTTGTGATGCCTACTTCCTTTGCCATTGCTCTTAATGTGTTGCTTCTGACTAGGGCTTCCTTCTATCTAGCGTCCATAGAATAGAACAGTCTCTCAATTTCTCTTCTCTCTTGCCTTTTGAGAAACTGTGAATTTTATCCCAAATGCTGAAAGATAGCTGACTAGAAATAAAAAGTATCCTTATTAATGCTTATCCTTCCCTCACTCCATCCTGTGATTACTATTACCACCCTGATCATCTACTCTTTCTCACCTCTCCTCTCTTTTCCTTTTCTTGTCACTTTGATCTGCTGGAGGAAAGTTAAGAAAAGAATAAAGGGAGAAAAGAATAAGAAATAAACCCAGAAAGATGTTCTTGAAATGAAGGGCATAAATTCTTGGGTCGAAAGGGCTTATTGAAAGCCTAGCACAATGGATGGAAACTGAACCACAGCAAAAGGTACATCCTTATGAATTTGCAGAACATTGTGAAAAAAAAGAGCTTCTAGAGAGAAAAAAACAGGTTCACTGTGAAAGATGAAGGATTTGAATGCTTTTGGCTTCTCAACAGCAAGACAATGGGCAATGCTTCCAAAATTCTGCGAGAAATGATTTCTAATCTAGAATTCTACATCCAGACAAGGTATTAACTGAGTACGAGTCAACATATTAGGTCTCAAAGGTTTTGCTCCCTTATAGCCTTTCTCAGAAAGCTATTAGAGGATGTCTTCAACCAACAAAAACAAGTAAACCAAGACACCAGAAGACACGGGGTGCAGAAATTGAGGGCTCTAACTGGAATAAGTGGAGTGACTTCCCAGGATACTGGAGTGGAGACAGCTGGCATTAGATCAGTTCAGAAGCCTCCAGGGAGGACTTCTTTATGGAAATGGAGTGGATAGACCAACTAATGTGTTTTAATATGTTAAGAAGAAACTTATTTATCTGTGGGAGAGTTTGGAGTCAAATTAGCCACAGGTAAGCTAAGCAAATGAAAAGACAAAGTCTGTTATTAGAAAACATTTCAGGAAAGGAAAAGTAACCGCAGTCATCACATGAAAAGTAATTACATGACTTAGATGTGACTAGCATTCATCTAGTTATAATATAAGCACAGATAATTGTCTCACCAAGATGGTGATATAAATATCCTGGGGGCAATGGGAAAAGGAGTGGGGTTTGAGTATGAGATTGGAAGTAAGGGATGGGGTAGTAGGAGGAAGCTAAATTCTCAGAGGTGGGTGGATGATGCCTGAAACTGAGGCATCAGCGCACAGTGATTTGAGCATGATGTTCAGATGTGGCGATCAATAGCAGAGCAATCAGCTAATTGAAAGTGGCTGCTTCTGCAGAACAGGAAATTGACAAGGAAGAAGGCTGAGAGGACTAAGGATTTAACACAATGTCTTGGCCATTTAAATGACGTGTATGTATAATGTATATAAAAAGAAACACAAAATTTTCTAAAGAGAAATGAAAACTTTTGCTACCCTTCCCCCCAAATTCCATACAGCAATTTCTAATTAAGGGTCAGAGAATACGGTCTTATTTTTCTCTGGGTAGGACTCAGAGCTCTTGGTGTGATACAATATTAACTCTTAACCACTCAAATAAAGAAACCTGCTCTTATCCAAATCAGCATTTTGCCTTGGCATTGGTAAAGGTCTTCTTACTTCTTTCCCAACTTGGAAGGACCTAACTAATCCACACTGAGAGTCATCCAGCGCATCCTCTTCCCTGTGGGGTTCAGTTATGGCCAGTGACACAGCGACGTTACAATCTCCCTCTCTCCCTCCCCATACCACACTCAAATATCTGTTGAAGTCGTAGATGGACTTTAGGTCTTCCCTTCCAGTTAGGTTTTGAGTATTTAAAGGCATAATGCCTAATGTATAGATATCAATAAATAAAATATACACATTCAGAGCATATAACCCTACTTCACATAAAATTAGAGAAGGGACACTGAAAGCAGAATTACCCGTTTTTAATAATAATAACATTTCATAATAGTAATAATAATTGAATAAGGCCCTCCTGAGGAGCCTTAACCTTCTGAATGCCTCAGAAACAAAGTAGGGTGGGAGCAGCCCTGGGCTGTACATGATGGACGTGGCATCACTGCCTTAACTGTGTGACCAGCACCCCAGCGTCTCAGACCCGCACCTGGTTCTCAGATTATGGACAAGAGAGCTATTCTTACTGTATTGATTTGGTGTAACTAGTTTTTTAAGCTTAAGATTCAATCAATTTTTGGCAGCCATTCTAAAAATAGGCGCCTCAACTCTGCATTCTTGACTTCTGGTTCACTGTGGACTGGAAAACAGAGCTGAGGCAGGAGTGCCATGCAGGCTTGTTGAGTTACGGTCAGACTCACTGGGAACAAGGCTGGTCCTGACCGCACTCGGTGGCATTACTGGGCTGGAGGAGCAGCTTCGATCCCGTCTTGTGTGAGGTTATTTCTGAGCTCAGAAGAGCTGTGTCTGCGTTATTCAGGCTTGACGACTTCTGCTTTTCATCTGGTTCCTTTTGTTCAGATTGACACCACTCCTGGCGCCTTTCCAGAGCTGGCAGTCCTCTTTCCCATCCTTGTTTGCAATTCTTGTTGGGTGGATTCGTGTCCTCGGTTTTCCAGGCAGCCGTGTCCAGTGCTCCTGGGCAGATTTAACCGAAGATTTCCTTCCCTTCCTTCTAGAGCTATGCCTTTATTATTTTTCCCTCCCTTAGTCTGTCAGCCAAGCCTGAGTAAGATTATTTGAAAGAAATGATTGGGGTGTATCCATACAATGGGTTATATTCATCAGTAAGAAGGAATAAACTATGGATACATGCAACAGCATGAATGGATCTTGGACATTCTGCTAAGTGGAAAAAGCCAGTCTCAAAAGGTCACATACTGTATGATCCTGTTTATATAATGTTCTTGAAATGACATAATTATAAAAAAAGGAGAAGAGATTAGTGGTTTCTGGGGGGGAGTGATTATAAAGGGGTAGTAGAAGGGGATGGCTGTGGTGATGGAACAGTTCTGTATTTTGAATGTGGTACTCAGTACATGAATCTACGCATGTGACACTGTGACACAGAATTATACATACACTTTACGGCAATGTGAATCTTCTGGTTTTTATATTACGCTCTAGTTATATAAGCTGTAACCAGTGAGGAAACTGGCTAAAGGGTACGCACATGGAATCTCTCTGTACTATCTTTACAGCTTTCTGTGAATTTATAATTATTTTAAAATAAAACTTTTTTTTTAAAAAAAAACTATTGCTATATGCAACAACATGGATAAATCTCAAAATAATTATGCTGAATGAATAAGCCAGTCAGAAAAGGAAACAAAAAAATACAGATAATTAGACTACATCAAATCTAAAAACTTTAATGCTGCAAACCATACCATCAAGGAAGTGAAAAGACAACCGACATGATGTGAGAAAATATTTGCAAATCATGTATCTGATAAAGGATTTATATCCAGAATATGTAAAGAACTCTTATAACTCAATAATAAAAAGATAAACCCAACTGAAAACCGAGCACAGGATTTGAGTGGGCATTCTCCAAAAAGACATGCCAATGGTTATTAAGCACACGAAAAGATGTTTAACATCATCAGTCATGTGAGAAATGCAAAGCAAAGCTACAGAGAGATAACAGTTCACACTCACTAGGATGGCAATAATCAAAAAGACAGATAATAACAAGTGTTGATAAGGTTATGGAGACATTTGGGACCCTCATACCCCACTGGTGGGAATGTAAAATGCTGCAGCTACTTTGGAAGATACTATGACAGTGCTTCAAAATGTTAAACATAGTTACCATATAACACAGTATTTTACTCCAAGAGAATTGAAAACATGTTCATACAAAAGCTTGCACAGCAGTGTCCATAGCAGCATTGTTCATCAGTGGAAAGGTCCCAATGCCCATGAACTGATGAATGAATGAATGAAATACGGAATATCCATACTATCCTTAATATTGTGAACATTCGTCAACCATAAAAAGGAATAAAGTACTGATGCATGCTACAACATGGACGAACCTTGAAAACGTTCTGCTAAATGGAAGAAGCTACTCACAGGAAGCCACATGTATTATGTAATTTATAAGAAATATCCAGAATAGGGAAGTCGAAAGGGACAGAAAGTGGATTTGCAGTTGCCTAGGATTAGGGGATTAGGGAGGAAATGGGGAATGACTGATAAATGGGTACAGGAATTTCTTTTGCGGGGGGGCATGAAAATATTCTAAACTTAGATTGTGCTAATGGTTGCACAACTCTATAAATGTACTAAAAGCCATTGAACTGTACATTTTAAATGAATGTATTTTATGATGTTTAAAAAGAATATATACTGTCTGATTACATTTATATAAAATTCTTGGAAATGTAAGCTAATCTATGGTGACAGAAAACATCAGTTGCTTGGAGATGGGAGGCGGAGGGGGAGGGATTATAAATGCACGTGACAAAACTTTTAGCGGTGATGGATATGTTACTACCTGGATTGCGGTGATTGTCTTATGGGTGTATACATATGTCAAAGCTTATCAAATGGTATACGTCAACATGTAAAGTTCATTGTATGTCAGTAGTAACTCATTTTGGGGCTTCCCTGGTGGCACAGTGGTTGAGAGTCCGCCTGCCGATGCAGGGGACACGGGTTCGTGCCCCGGTCCGGGAAGATCCCACATGCCACTGAGCGGCTGGGCCCGTGAGCCATGGCCGCTGAGCCTGTGCGTCCGGAGCCTGTGCTCCGCAACGGAAGAGGCCACAACAGTGAGAGGCCCGCGTACCGCAAAAAAAAAAAAAAAAAAAAAAAGTAACTCAGTTTTAAAGTAAGGCATAGCAAAAGCATGTGAAATTCACTAACATGACAAATATTTATTGGGTACTGGCATAACATTAGCTCCCCCGGCTGCAATGGCAAGGAAAAGCTGAGTCCAGCCTTCAAGCTATTGTAAGGGCACAGGCAAAGAAAGAAGAATATGATTGCAAAATGGTGTCTATAACACGAGCTCAGTGGAAATACAGATAGTCCCTGACTTAGGATTTTTCGACTTTATAATGGTGTGAAACCGATATGCCTTCAGTAGAGACCGTACTTCCAATTTTGAATTTTGATCTTTTCCTGGGCTAGTGATATGCAGTATGATATGCTCTTGTGATGCTGGGCAGTGGCAGTGAGCTGCAGCACCTAGTCAGCCACGCGATCACAAGGATCAACCATTCTGTTTTTCACTTTTAATACAGAATTCAATAAATTACATAAGATATTTAACACTTTATTATAAAACAGGCTTTGTTTTTCACGACTTTGCCCAACTGTAGGCTAATGTTCGTGTTCTGAGCGCGTTTAAGGTAACTAGGCTAAGCTGTGATGTTTGGTAGGTTAGGTGTATTAAGTGCATTTTTGACTTACGATATTTCCAATTTATGATGGGCTTATTGGAATGTAACCCTATTGTAAATCGAGGAAGATCTGTATGCCTGGGGAGTTGCAGTCACCCTCACGGACACAGATGGAGGGGAGGAGTGTTGGAGAGGCTTCCTGGAAGAGGTAGCACTTGAGCTTAGCATTCAAGGGCAAATGGGGGTTACGTGTAGAATGTGGGGTTTTATGATGACGTAATGGTCCTTCTTCATGACACTAATGTAGGCGGATCAGCAGTAGCATGTAGTAGGTGCTTGTTACATCTCCAGGGGACCTGATTTTATTCTGTTCATATCAAAGCCATGCTTTTTTCCCCAGGAGCCACATCACAGTGAAGTGGATTGTTGTGTTGACATGCACCTTAACAATAAATACAAAGCAAAGATATAACATCCTTCAGTGCTGTTGGCAGACTTGCTATTATTTAATTATTTGTGATTACATTTTTAAAGTCTGTTTGCTGTGTTGTTTGCTGTGTGAGAACCAGGACTGAGTGGCACATTCCCCATCCTGTCTCTGGCAGGTAGTGTAGTTGGCACATAGCAGGGCTTTAAAATGATGGCTTGCTGATAGGTTTGGATTTGGGCTGGTCCAGAGCACATAACACATTTGACTGAGGGCTTCAGGCATGGTTCAAGCTTTTTGTGAAAAAACGTATACAGTGACGCAGTCCAGCTCTCCTGTACCCAGCCCCCACTGCTGTCTGTCTCCTACTTCTGGCCCCAGTCATTCCAGCTGCCCCACCCTAGCCCTGCCTCCCACAAGTTTGTCCTAGTGGCCTGGTGTTTGGAGACTCTTTCTTTGGGTCCACTCCCAGAGGCTTCATGAGGTGAGGTTCTTCTGAGAAGGTCAGAAGCATCTGCCAATGGGTGGGCAGCTCTGACCATTGGACTGCTCTGAGGAAGCTGGGCGTTCTTGGGCCCTAGTTCACGGACCACTGATGTGTATTTTTCCTCCTCCTCTCTTCTCTAGCACTTCTGTATGCCACCATCTTCGGGAATGTGACAACCATTTTCCAGCAGATGTACGCCAACACCAACAGGTATCATGAGATGCTCAACAGCGTCCGGGACTTCCTGAAGCTCTACCAGGTTCCCAAGGGATTGAGCGAGCGCGTCATGGATTACATCGTGTCTACCTGGTCCATGTCCAGAGGCATCGACACAGAGAAGGTAAGGAGGCGACAGGCTCAGGTAAACCACTTGTCTCTCGGCTTTCCCAGGGAGACCTGAGGCTCACCTAGGGCAGTGCTTCTCACACCTGACTGTGCATCTGAATTCTCCTGGGTATAGTTTTGGAATCCCAGGTCCTACCTCCAAAGATTTTGATTGCTTCCAGATCAGCCTTTCTCAAGAACTGGCAATTAATAGATATTATTTTAGAAATTGGAAAGGCAGGGGTGTCTCCTGGAGAACAGACGGACCTGCAGTCTAACTGTCTAGGACAGGATTTCCCAGGCTGGTATGCTGATAAGAATCAGGGCCACCCAGGGTGAGATGACCAGTGTTACTGATTTTCCTTTCACCTCGGACTCCAAGATGGCACAGAATTGCTGCTGATCCGCTCTTTATTCAAACTTGCGCTATTTTGTTCATCATGGATTTTTTGCATGAGTTTTGATTTTTCAGAGTATTGCCCTAAACTCTGATTTATCTTGATGACTGAGTTTTTAGCATCTCCTTAAATTTTGTGTCCAAGGCTGTTGCCTTACTCTAGTCTTGGCTCTGCTGAGAATCCCATGATATGGTCATTAAAAACAGATTCCCAGCCACAATCCCAGATCTTTGGAATCAGAATTTTGTGGGGAGGAATGGGGTGGAGCGGGGATTGGAAATCTGCATTTTTAACCAATGTCCTCTTAGTTAGACGAGCCTGGGAGATACCGACCAAGGGCTTGTGCCTTAATAAGCAGTTGACTTAACCAGAGCATCCCTTAGGCTCCTTTTTAGGCATCAGTTTTCCCACCTGTAAAGTGGAAATGGCAATAAATATCTATCATTCTCCAAGAGTTGCATTATTCTAGATGCATTTCAATAAAGTGAAGAAAATTTGGTGGTACTGGAAAGAATAGAGAAAAGATACAGTGGACTTTCAATTAATCATTTATGAATGGTCTCCTTTGTAATATTTGCTATGAGCAAAGATGTAATCCTAGGTTAGTTTTTCTCTGCTTCTCAAGTCTTTTTAATAGCACTTCTCCCTTTAATCACCATTCCTTAAGTGCTCAGGGAATACTGATACCTTTCATTGTTAGAATGAGGCAAACAGAACGATATCACGATTGCAAAAGTACCTTATGACGCCTTCAGAGCCAAATTCAGCTGCCTTGGGGATCAGCTCTCCATGCTCCTGGCCTTTCTCCATTGGAAGAGTCAGTTGAGAGTTGACAGTTTAATTGGGGAAATTTAACTAAATTTAACTGATCCCAACTTAAACAGAAGAATACCTTGATTGATTGAATACCTGCCATAATAACAATAACCAGCTACCCTGTCTTGAAGGTGCATTAAGAGCAGATGCTTGGGCTTCCCTGGTGGCGCAGTGGTTGGGAGTCCGCCTGCCGATGCAGGGGACGCGGGTTCGTGCCCCGGTCTGGGAGGATTCCGCATGCTGCGGAGCGGCTGGGCCCGTGGACCATGGCCGCTGGGCCTGCGCATCCGGGGCCTGTGCTCCGCAGCGGGAGAGGCCGCAATGGTGAGAGGCCCGTGTACCGCAAAAAAAAAAAAAAAAAAAGAGCAGATGTTTACTGCACAACTGCACGTGCCTGGCCCTGCATTCGCACTTCACTTAGGCTTCATGACAACCCTGGGAGGCATCCGCTCTTATTTCTATTAAAGGAGTGAGGACACAGCAACCCAATTAATTTTATTAATTGCCCCTGGTCACAGAGTTCAGAATGGCAGAGTCAGGGTTGGAACCCAGTTTTGTCTGACTTCAAAGCTTGTGCTTTTCCTACTATTACTTTTTTGTTGTTGTTTTTAATTCAAAACATGTACTGGAGGGAAGAAGGATGAGTCCAGGTGAAGTTGCCCTCATTTCTCAGACAGGCAGGTCGTCGGTTGGGTGGGACTTCATCTGTGGCTTTGCTAACCCCTGGCGCCACTGTGCCTGTTGTTTCTGCTCTGCTGTCTCAACCAGGTCCCTGTAGCTTCTATGGGTGCCTGGCAGCTAATGGAGCAGAAAGGAACTTGGATCTCTCAGCCCTGGGGCTCCCTTTCCCAGGGGCCAGGATGCCTTTGTAAATCTGGCTGTTGGGAAAGAAACCCTTTCCTGCCCTCACTGCAGGTCTGGGCTGGGTGGCTGCCCATGGGAGACAGCACCCATCAGCACTGGCCCTCTCTTCCCCTCCCTGCTATCTCCCTGGAGGGCTCTGTTATTTGCCCCACGTCCTGGTCCAGATGGAAGGGGGACTATTGTGACACTCAGTGCAGAGCCCAGCCCGGCCTGGGGTGGCCGCTATTCCTTGGCAGGCAGCTCCTGGGGAGAAAGCCAGTCCCAAGGTTCTGAGCCCTTCCCTGGTTTCCCTCCCCTCCAGTCTAGGTCAGAATGGTTGATGATGACCAGGCGATGTATGTGCGATAGAAGGGTGGGAGTGCTGGGCAACTCCGGTGTTACCAGTAATTATCTGATGACCTTGAGCACATCATTGGTCCCTCTGAGCCTCAGTTTCCTTGTCTGTGATACATGGAAACTAGATGACTTTTAAGAATAAGGCTGACCTCTAAGGCCCTTTTAGCTCTGACCTCCTGGACTTCAAAGCCTCCCTCAGGCTGACCTGCTGCTCTGCTGTGATAACAATGTCAGACATGGCAGCTCCCATGCATTGAGCCCTGTCCCGCGCCGGGCAGCGTACCAGGACTTTCACACAGCAGCTCATGGAATCCTCTGAAGAATTCTATACTCAAGTTAGAAGAAGAAGACTTGGGGAAAGAAGCATAGCTTCAAGTCCACGCGACTAGTACATGTGGAAGCCAGGACTTGCATCCAGATCTGCTTGATCCTAAAGCCTGTTCTCGCATCCATGCTTCATCCTAACCCCCACCCCTCCTCTCCCCCAGGGAGACTCCATGAACTTCTGTGGGGACAGCTCCTTGGGGCCTTCGAAGCCTCAGGGATCAGCAAGAGTGGTCTCTCCTCAAACCAAGTAGAAGGGCAGGTGGCCCGGGAAGGCTGCGGGGTCTTGAGCTGACGTTCAGGAGCCCCTGCCAGTGTGAAGCCAACAGAAGAATGATGGAGATGCTGATGGCCGTGAGAGTGTAATTTCTCAACTCCAAGTGCCCTCTCCTCTCCACATGTGCTTTCCCGTGGCTCTGGAACAGTGCCCACGAATAAAGCATTATCTCCACACTCTGCCAGCAAAGCCCAGCCCAAGGGAAAGGAAATATTTAAAGGTGAAATCACCTAGAGAACAAATCTTTGTTTCAAACCACTGGGCACGGTTTTGACATGACAAGCAAGTGTTCCCCACTCCCTGGTGTTCTGCTTGGAGAGAAGAGGATCCAACTTAAACCTGCATTTCTACAGGAGTCTTGTTTTACTGAACCTGAAGGAGAAGTACTTAGTGAGCGCTCTGCCTAAGCATTGGCTGTCTGAGTTTTCCTCTGCCTCAGTCAGTCCTCCATCCCCACTCCAGAGAGCATGCTCACTTCCTTGGCATCCTACAGCCCAGAGCAAGAACGCAGAGGCACATAGAGGACGGGGACCTGCATTTATTGAGTCCCTGACTGGGGCCAGGTGCTGTCCTGAGGATGTGTACTGGTAGATATAATTTCATTGAATCCTCATAAGGCAACATTAGCAGCACGCTTTTTTATAGAAGAAACTGAAGTGTAGAGCAGTTAAGTCACTTGGAGAGGAAGGAACTGGGATTTCAACTGTTTGACCTCCTCTTTCCAGTGCAGAGCATGGGGGCATGCAGAGGGGTGGGATTGGAGCAGAGCTGTCCTGGGCAAGGTGAGATTTGAGCTGGGTTTTGAAGGAGGCTGAGGGACTTCCAAATTCGGAGGTGAGGGCTTCCCTGGTGGCGCAGTGGTTGAGAGTCCGCCTGCTGATGCAGGGGACACGGGTTTGTGCCCTGGTCCGGGAAGATCCCACATGCCGCGGAGCGACTAGGCCCGTGAGCCATGGCCGCTGAGCCTGCGCATCCAGAGCCTGTGCTCCACAATGGGAGAGGCCACAACAGTGAGAGGCCCGCGTACGGCAAAAAAAAAAAAAAAAAAAAAAAAAAAAATTCGGAGGTGAGCACCAGATGCAGAGGCAAATGTCCTGTGCTGAGGTGGAGAAGCAGGGGTGGGGAAGTAACCAGCACCCCAAGGAAATGTCTTCACTTAACACGTTTGATTTTATGCCCCCAGCTTTGTTCACAGGCTAGGACAGGAGAAAGGATTATTTTAGGAACACTCCTGACTTTTCTGGAAAACTACACTTGAAGGTGTCCTCTTGTGTTACTTGCTTGCTACGTAAGGAGCTATGAATGATTTCTTGCAAAAATTTAGTCCAGAGAAATATTTCTCTCCATAGGAAAGGCTGAGAAATTTTTATTTCTTTGGAGTATGAGACCCCCATGGCCTCTTACAGTTCCCATTTTGCCTTGAGTTCCTAGACGCTGAGAGTCAAATTACAAGCCCTTTTGTTTGGGGCAGCTTTATCATATAGGAAGTGATTTGTATCTAAACTGGGCTCTGGAGTCAGACTACCTAGTTGGAGAGCCCAGCTCTGCAGTTTCCTGGCTGTGCAACTTTGAGCAAGTTATTGATCTTTCCTGTACTTCAGTTTCCTCATCTGTAAAATGGTACCATAATAGCACTTACGTCATAGGGTTTATGTGAGGATTTCAATTAGCTTGAAAACATAAAATCACAACTCTCCTGACTTTCCCTCTGCTTTCTTTCTTCATTGTTCTCCTTAGCACTTACTGCTAAATGTTACTTATTTTGTTTTTTATTTGCAAATAGCCCTAACCTCTAAATTTTACTTATTTTGCTTGTCCCCTCCCACTAGATAGTAAGTCACACAAAGGCAGGAGGTTTTGTTCGCGCTACATCCTCAGAGCCTAGAATGATTCCCGGCATACAATAAGGTATTCCATAGATGTGTGTGAAATGAATGAATGACTCCAAAGTGCCTAGCAATGCCTGGCACGTAGGAAGTGCTCAGTAAATATTACTTAATATCTTTCTTCAAATCACATCCACCTTCAGTCCATCAACAGACCATGTCAGCTGTATCTTCAGAATACATTTGGAATTTGATTACTTCTCACTGGCTTCCCTGCCAGCATCCCAGTCCAAGTCCCCTCACTGCTCACCTAGACACCTGCAGGAGTGAGCTAACTCGATTCCTGGCTCCACTCCTGCCAGCCTACAGTTGGCCCTCTAACTCCACTCTGGAGCTGCAATGATCGTCTTAAAATATAGAGGATGCCCTGTCACTCCCCTGTTCCAAGTCCTCCAGTGTGTCCCCATTACACTCAGTATCATAATCAAGATCTTTTCATAGTTTAAAAGTCTCCACATGCTCTCGTGCTTGACGTTCTCCTGAAACCTCATCTCCCGTGCCCACCTTTCCCGTCATTCACACTGGCTATTGCTCAGGTCTCCTCACAGCCTTGGCTATTCCGCTGGAATGTTCTTCTTTCATAGGGCTCCTTCTGACACGTTATGTAGATGTCAGCTTAATTGTCACCTCCTCAGAGAGGGCTTCCCGGATTTCCTGTCTAAAGGGTCCCAACATACTCCCAGCCCCCGACTCAGGCCCCTGTCCTGAGCATTTAGCACAGATTTTGGGGTCACTGCGGCTGTCTTGTCCATTGGTGCCTTGAAAAGTACGGTCTAGTCTAGTGGGTGTTGCTTCCGTCCTGGGAAGCAGTGAGCTGGAGGCCACACCGAGGATCCTGACACTTTTTCTCCCCATGCTTGCCAGGTCCTGCAGATCTGCCCCAAGGACATGAGAGCTGACATCTGCGTGCATCTGAACCGCAAGGTGTTCAAGGAGCACCCGGCCTTCCGGCTGGCCAGCGACGGCTGCCTGCGGGCACTGGCCATGGAGTTCCAGACGGTGCATTGCGCCCCAGGGGACCTCATCTACCACGCGGGAGAGAGTGTCGACAGCCTCTGCTTTGTGGTCTCCGGCTCCCTGGAGGTGATCCAGGATGACGAGGTGGTAGCCATTCTAGGTAGGTGTTGCCTTTGCTGGATGGAAACCTGCTGGTACCTGGGGTTGGTTTAGCTACTGCCTTCAACCAGAAATGGCTCCACAGGGCAGGACCAATGGTTGGCATCCATACATCTATCCAGCAAATATCTGATTGCCTGTCTTGTGCCAGGCAGTGTTTGAAGCACTTGGGATGTTTCAATGGAAGAAATGGATTTTGTCCTACAGGGGCTCTACTGGGGAGAGGTGAACAAATTAGCAGACATTTGTATACAGTGGAAGGGACATCTGATCCGGGATTCAGGTATTGGGGATGGCTTCCTGGAAGAAATGACATCGAAGTTGAAACCTAAAAAATGAATATGAGTTAACATGGTGAAGGGAAGGGACAAAGGAGTATTCTATGCAGAGGGGAAAGCATGTGTGAAATCACCACAGAGAGAGAGAGAAGTCATGATTCATTTGTACAAGTGTGCGTACTCAGTGTGGCTGGAACACGCAGAGTAAGGAGGGGTGTGGTGAGAGATGAGTCTGGGAAGGGAGCTCTGAGCCCTAGGCAGATCATGGCAGGCTCTGGAAGCCATGTTAAGGGACTTGGATTTTATTTTGGGGAGCCAATGAAGGGTTTAAAGCAAGGGAGAGGCACGATCAGATTTGTACTTTAGAAAGATAATTGTAGTTGCAGAGTTAATTGAAGGGGGAAGACTGGGGTAGGGAGATGAGCCTGGAGACCTGTTATCTAGCGGTAAGTTGGTGGAGCCCCGAACTAATATTTGTGGTGGGCAGAGGGAGAGAAGCAAATGGAGTTGACATATTTAAGTAGAATCAACAGCACCTGATGATGGTTTGGCTGTGGGAGGAGAGGGAAGTCAATGAGGACTGCAAGATCCCTCACTTGGAAACTTGGGAGGTGGCGTGCCAGGCACTGTAATAGGGAGTGTGGAGGGAGGAGGCATGACATGGGGGAACGTGGATATTTGGTATTTGAGCATCAGTGGCCTTTGAGAGATTCATCTGGTTGCCTGAGGCAGCTGCAGAACAGCTCTTTAGTGGGGGCATGTTTACCTCTCTGAGGGGGCAAGCCCTCATAATAATACCCATCGTTTATGGTCATCTATTCTGTATCAGGCATTTTACATACAGATGCTCAGTTCATCTCTACAGTAACCCTATGAAGTAGTTTTATTATCCCCATTTTGTAGATGAGACACTGACAGCTCAGAGAGGTTGAGGAACTTTCCCAAGTCTTCATAGCTGGTGAGGTCCATGGAGCCAGCATCCTGGGGTCCCTCTGACTCCAGAACCTCTGCTCTGATCTATTTAGCATCACTTCACTCCCAGTGTTAGTATGTAGTTTGCTGGCCCATTCAGTTGCCAGACACTGCTAGACACTGTGGGCTTCTTTTTTTTTTTTTTTAATCTTTGGGTGTGCTTTCTTAGGAAACTGAGGCAGGGAGACGTTGTTAAACTGAAGTTAGACTTGAGATTCAAACCAAGTATCAAGACAGAGATAGTATCTTTTTTCTAAAGCCTAAACTTTGTTTCTGCTTGATTTGAGAGTATATGATATGCAGCCTCTTTTCTCCCCGACCCTGAGCCAACTTGCCCCCTTGATCATATTCTACTCAGGTTAACCCAAGGATGCTTTGTATTCCTTCAGCGTGTGCTGACAGATGGTGGGAGGGAGGCTGGGATAGAGATTCAGGGGGGGATGGAGGCTGAAACTGTTTGTCGAAATAAGTTTTGGATTCCTAGTGTCCACTGAACTCTGCAGACAGGATTATTATTCTGTTCCTTGCCTTTCTCATCCACAGAGACATGAGATTTGACGTGTGTGTAAGGAACAGCACACATTAAGGGCAAAGCCATTGCTTCAGTATCACTGCAGGGAAAGGTTACTTATCTCTACCTTTAATACTATCAGTGTCCCCGATAAAGAGGACTTTCCTTTAGCGATGGCTCTCTCAGGACATTTGCCTGGCTGGGAAGAAGAGTCACTAGTGACTCTTTCCTTATTTGAATTTGAATTTGATCCTTTGGTGTAGGTCATCTTTCACCCATTCCCTTCACTGATAACTCACCATATGCCTTTCCAAGGAGTCTAGCCTCAGACCAGTGCCATCTCCCTTACATATTCACGCTCAGGGCTTCCTTACTGACACCTCACCACGCTCCCCCCACCCCCCGCCCTAAGCTAAACAGCTGCACTATTAGGAGTTGAGTTTGGACACCTAGGCATGGAGGTAGGAAGAGCTGCAGAGGGTGAGGAAGGCAAATTATTACTTCCCAGCCCCATCTCATTTCTCCTCAGCCTGGGCTTCTTGTGGGGAAGCAACCAGAGCTTGGTTCAATTTTGATTTATTTGGTCAATTGACTACTTCTCCAAGTCCAGCCCTCCGCCTCAGTCCCTCCTGGGCATCCTGCCAGCTCTAGCCAGCAGCGTGGATGGGGCCTCTGAAATAGCTCAGCAGCTTCAGATTCAAAGTGGTTGCTGCCCTCATGCTGTCCAGACTTGAAAAAGCAGGTATCCCCAGGAGCCAGATTGGGTCCAGAAAGTAGGTCCAAACTTGACGTCCTAAAGAATCTTTGACATTTCAAGAGGCTCTTATTCTTTAAAAGGACAACGCAGGCCCTTTGAATGAACTTGACCTCTGGGCCAAGAGGTGTAAGAGAGTCCACGCTCTTTTTCCCTTGGAAACCTCAGAGTTTTGTTGTTGTTGTTTTCCTCTAATTAGAGTACCTTCTGCTCAATGAACTGAAATCAGTTAGTTCTTGTAGAGAGGGTTTAAGCATCCAATGGCTATTAGAACTAGATCTTTAGTGTCCTTTGATGCCTTTCAGTTCAGTCCAACTGAAATTTATTGAGGCAACTGTCACAGAGGTGGGGATGCATCACTGGATCAAGCATGAGCCCAGCCTTCAAGGAGCTGCTGCAAGGAGTTCCTCAAGGAGGAGACTGACATTATTTAAAAGGCACCAGTCACACTGCTTGGCAACTCTTACCATAGAGAGAATACAGGTGCTTCTAGAAGGTTATAGGACCTGTAACTATTGAGCAGCTACTGTGTACCCAGTGCTCCAGTGAGAATAGCCAGGGAATCCTTAGTTACCATAAAACAGGAGGCTTGTGGAAAAAGCCCAGAACTCATCCATCTCATTCCTTTGGTCTCTAGTCTCTTGTGATCAGTTCACTCATTTACGCTCTGCTCATTTGTTTCCTCCTTCCAGTTCTAACATTCCACCCCCATTCTCTGTTTCATTTTAGCACAGACTCCATAAATGAGGAAAAGGGTCAGGACTCATAACTGAGTGTGTTCAGTATGTGTTAAAAATAAAACCCTTTCTAATAAAAGTTTTCTAGAAAAGTGTTTTTCAAACTTTCTTGACTCAATGTATATTGTATTATGAGCTAATAAACACACGTGCACACACACAATTATACATAAAATGCAGCACTGAACTCTTGCTGTATGAAATGCAACCTCGTGTTTTCTACTAGATTCTATTCACTTTCATTTAAAAAGAAATTGACTGTCATGACCCACTAAATTACTGTCAGCCCGCAGTTTAAAAACAGCCCGCTGTCAGCCCGCAGTTTAAAAACATGGTCCCACAAACACAGACGACCTCTCTCCTGGATTGAAAGCCATGCTGTCCCCTGAGGACAGAGAATATACTAGATGATCTCTTGTGTTCTCCTTTCCCTCTGAGGTTCTCTGCCTGATTTTTGAGGTGATACCCTCCTAATCTCCTTTTGGAATTCTCTTAGAAATCACTTCGTGGCTTCTCTACTTTAGTTTCTTGGCTCTTTGAAATAAATTCAAGCCTTTAGCCTGTGCATTTTATTCATTAGATTTTTTTTTATTTTTATTTTTTTTTGCGGTACACGGGCCTCTCACTGTTGTGGCCTCTCCCATTGCGGAGCACAGGCTCCGGACATGCAGGCTCAGCGGCCATGGCTCACGGGCCCAGCCACTCCGCGGCATGTGGGGTCTTCCCGGACCGGGGCACGAACCCGTGTCCCCTGCATCGGCAGGCGGACTCTCAACCACTGTGCCACCAGGGAAGCCCCATTAGATTTTTAAAAAGTAATCTTCTAGTTGTTCATAGATATCAGAATAAAAAGTCACAGGTCCTCATTCTGTCCCTGCCCCAGTGGTACTCTTAGCATCTGCAAGTCAAGTAAGTTGTTTTCTCAGTTCTGTGTTAGTTGACCAATGTAAATGAGAGATGAGCTTTCATCAGGGCTCAGCTTGAGTGTGACCCATCTCTCTGTGTTTCCATCTTATAAGTGCAGTGTTTAAATGCTCCTGTTTCACTGTGATTTGAATCCCTGTAGTAAATTTATGGGATTTGCATTTTAATACTTAATTTATATTTTAATCTCAGATCATCTTGTATCTTTTTGTTTTGTTTTGGTTCATCGTCTTGGGCAAGACAGACGTTTTTGTTGCCAGGCTACACTGAGTAGTGGAAAGAGCCCTGGACCTGGGACTGGAGATGTAACTGTGACCCCAGTTCTGCACTAACTCCCTGCAGGAGTTGCCACTAACTGGTTAAGTCTCCAAGGCCTCCTGTGGTTCTGCTAAGACCATCACACTGCCACAATTGCATGTTTACTCATCTGTCGCCTATGAGCTGAGGTCCTTTGGTTTCATATCTCTGGCATGGCCCAGCACATGGAAGGTACTGGGGGCTGTTTGCTGAATTGAGCTGAATTGAATTGAAAGGCAGAGGCTGGGCTGTGAAGGGCCCCATGGTCCAGAATAAGGGGCTGGACTTTATCTTGGGGGGATGAGGGGCCCAGAGAGGGTTTTAAACATGGGAGTGACATGAAGATTTGGGTTCCACAAATATCGAGGCATGGAGGCTAACAGGGAGGCTCAGGTGAGAAATCATGAGGGCCTGAGTGAGGTGGTGGAAGGGAGATGGGGAAGAAGAGCCAGAGAGAGCGGGAGAGGGGGAACCTCCAGGATATGGAGCTGAGAACCATGAAGGGCAGCAGTGGGACGTGGGCTGGAGAGGCAGATCTGGGCTAGCCTGTTGACGTTTCTAAATGTGAGCCTGAGGAACGAGGTAGTGGGAAGCCACCAAGGGTGGTGAGTAAAGTGTGACACTGCTAGAGCTGTGATTTGCAAAAATTAACGAATTTGACATAGAGACAAGGAGACCATTAGGTGACTGCGGCTTATAGTAAGGATGAAAGGTGTTATGGTGTGGGCCGGAGAAACCGAGACAGGAGTCGGGCTGCCAAATAAAACACAGATATCCAGTTAAATTTGAATTTCATATAAACAAAGAATAATTTTTAGCTGAAGTATTTCCTAAATATTGATGGGGCATGTGTATGCTAAGATGTACCCATTTATCTGAAATTCAGATTTAACTGGGTGACCTGTACTTGCTGAAGCTAGCATGGAAGGGTCAGGTGGCTGAGACATTCTGGGAGGAGAGTCTGAAAGGTTGTAAATAGTAGGATGTGGGGAGCAGATACAGGGAGGTGAGAGGGGACTGACCCCCGGTGGGTGGAGAGTTGGAGGCGCCGGCAACAGAAGAAACCAGTCAGGAGGAAGAGGTGGTGAGAGGGAAAGGTGATGAGCTCGGTTTGACTTGTTGCGTTTAAAGGCCAGTGGGGTATCCAAGTGGAGTGTTTAACAGCTACTCAGAAAGGCAGGTCTGGAACGGGGAAAAGAAGCCAGGGCTCAAGACAGAGATTTAGGATTCAGAGGAAAGAATAGGAACCTGGGGAGAAAAAAATAGGTGCAGAATTAATAGAGCTTTCTACAGGAAATTCTCATAACTTTAGAGCCCAGACAGAGGGGACTGGTTAAATCAAAAAATATGGTAAATCAAGGCAGTTGTTATGATGGTATAAGAAGTTTGATTGGAATGCAAAGTGTTTCAAATATAATGTTAAGTGGAGAAAAAAGCAGAATATATAACTATATATGCAGTAACTGTAACTACATAAAAATGCATATGAGTGGAAGAAAGATGGAAAGTGTACCAACACGTTAACTGAAGCTTTCTGCATGGTGGTCTTAAGAGCCAATATTTTCTACTTTTTCAATATATTTCATTTATTTTATACAATGCACACATATCCTTTTATGAACAGAAGGGGAAAAATCAAGTCAATTTTGAATTCTTATCTGTAGCCATCCTGGAAAATTATCACCTGCTTTCAGTGGAAGATTTGTGATGTGTTCACTTAGTGGAGAGACATTTGGCTAATTTAATTTTATCTAACTGCAGTTGTGAAGAACAGAAGGAGAATTGTCATGATGTTTCCAAGCCACGGCTTTAATGTAACCATTTATGTGTGGGCCCCCCTTCAGATAGCTATGCCAACATTGTTTCCTCAGACTCAGTATAGTCTCCACGAGGAAGGCTGGTGACCCATACTGGGGTGAAATTTTAATTCCTTTAAGGAGAGCATTTGTATCATAGGGTAATTTCTAACATCCATCATTTTTATTTCTTCTTTTTAAATAGGTCCATAAATTTTTAGCTCAGCATTAAGCTGGATCAGAGGGAATTACAGGAGTTTTTCTGAGCAGGTCAGCAAATTCCTTCTGGAGTCAGGCTGACAATGTAGCCACCACCTGAGGACGCCAAGGTTCTTGCACTTGGACTGGGGGCCAGTCCTGTCCTCAAAGTCATCCATCCTAAGTCATTCATAGTCTTTCAAATCCTGTCCCACCTTACATTATTCCACTCAGACCCATCTTTTCATTGATCTGTTGATTAGTTCATTCCATAAAAATGCCAGGTGTAGTGCTGGGTCTTGGAGATAAAACAGTGAACCAAACATACACTCCTGGCATAGAACTAACAGTCTCACCAGGGAAACAGACAAGTGAATATGCAGTTTCACGTATAAAATAGAGTGCCAAGAGTTGTAATAAGAGTACAAACAGGATGCTATGGGAGCTTATAAGACAGGCATCTAATTCAGTCCAGCCAGAAGAAATCAAGGAAGGCTTCCTGACAGAGGTGGCATCTGAGCTGAGACTTCCATGATGAACCGAATTCCACCAGGTGCATGGGAGCAGGGTGTGCTGAGCATAGGGGATTAAAGAGAGAGTGTTCCCTGGCAGAGGGGCAGCATCTGCAAAGACTTTAAAAGAGAATAGTCACAAAATCGCATTTGTGTTTAGAAAGATCATCCTGGCTGCTGTGAAGAGAATGGATAGCAGGCAGGGAGACCAGTGAGGAGGGTGCTGAGAGATGAGAGAGGCCTGAACTGACTTAACAGCAATGGGAATGGAGAAAAGTATAGACAGATCCAAGAGATATCTGATAAATTATCAGAGCTTGGTCATTTATTGAATATGGAGACAAGCAAGAGGGTAGAGTCTGCAATGACTTGGACAACTTTCCCAGGGAGGAAAAACACTGGAGGATGGGCAGGTTTCCCTGGGTGCAGGACCAGTTCCAGTTTTGAATCTGTGGATTTGAGCTAAGTGCAAGTATCCAGTGGGAGATTCTATGGACTCGGAAGAGAGATCGAAGCTCAAGGTATAAACCTGGGGATCATTGAGATCCAGGTAACAACTGAAGCTAAGGGAGAGGCTGAGAAAACTCGAGGAGGGAGAGGAGGGTAAGAAGCAGCAAGGTCTAGAGCAGAGCCCCAAGGAATACCAGTTAATATAGGACACATGTAGGAGTCTGAGATGGACCGCCATCAGAGGGGGAGAGGCCAGGAGAGTGGGATGTCACAGAAGCCAAGGAGGGGCAGAAAAGGGCATTCTCAGATGCTACAGAACCACATTTCAGTGATAGAAGATGCCATGGATGAGAAGACACACCAGTATTCTATGGCCGACTGAGAAACAATGCTGCCGATTAACCTGTGACATATCATTGATTGGAAGGCATCTTCTGATTTCAGAGATAAAAAATGCTAAACAACTTAAGTATATCTTAGAATCAAAGAGCTTTAATATGTTGAGGACTAAAAACTATCTTTTAGGCTGTTATCAGGAAAAGAGTTATTGACCACGGTGAGAGTAATGTTGAGTATAGGGTCAGAAGCAAGATGAGAGGTGCTTGAGAAATGAAGAGGGTGGGAGTTGGGTTCAGGGCTGCTTCATAATTTGCATACATCTCTCCCAGAGTTCTGAACCAAGAGAGAGATAATAAGTAAGATGGGCACCAGTCAAAATATCACCTTTTATTTTTGTGATAAAGCTAATATCAGAGAATATGCATTATATTTGCATCCAATAGCGCTTCCCAATATTAAGCCCCAGGATTGACCCACCCTTGTGTTGCTGACCAGCACAAGCCTACCCCTGTGAGGGTCTGCCCTGTATCTCTGGTGGCAGGAGGGACAGAGAGAACAAGCTCCTGGCAGGCAGATCCCAAGGAGAGCGAAGGGGCTGGCCTGCACACATGCAGGGTCTCCTCCCAAACTCATTAATCAGATGAGGGCACGAGGGAGGCCAGGAGTGTGGTATACCTGAAGCTGTCTTCTGGGCAGAAAACATCAGGAATAGGAGCAAATCATTCGCCCCTTGATAGTCAGAGCATGGAAGCAGTGTAAATAACACAGCCAAGAAATTGAGTCCTGAAAGAAAGGAGAACATAGCCCAAACCAGCTCTCTTCATTCCTGACCATCCAGCTTTCCCCCTGCTGTTTGAAGGGATTTCCCTTCTCTTTCATGTATCTGAATTCTCTTGCCTCACTGTAGAAGGCTAGCTCCGTTCCCTTTTTCTCTATGAAATCTCTCTAGTTCTGCCCAGACTAGCCTCCCACATATCTTGGTATTACATTTTTGTTTGTTTTAACTTCACTGTTACATACATGTAAGTTTTGTCTCATATTGTAAGCCCCTTGAATGTAGAGATGATGTCCTATCTTTTTGTCCTATCTCCCTTAATTGCTGGAACACTGCCTGATCCATAATAGGTCAGGCCAAATTGCTGAACCGGTTTGAATTGTGTGCAGGAGGGTGGTGAGACGTAACCCCACCTTTGGGAACTCCCAATCTCATAGCTGCCTGGGAGAATCAGAGGCAGTTCACATTGCACCTGGTGTATGACGTTACAGATTCTCGTGTGGGTTTCATTAACCAGATATGTGGCTGAACCACAGCATGGTCCCATCCCTAATACAGAGATGGTTTGCAGAAGAGCAGAACAATTGTTCTCCTTTGTACCAACTTCAAAAGAAAACAAATGTTTCTTGAACGTCTCTGAACTCTCCTACAAAGCTTAACATGGGACCAAACCTTTCTAGAAGGAGATGCCCCTCTGAGAAGTGGGGTGAACTGCACACCTGGAGCCACGCCTCCTGAGCATCTCCAGTCCCTGCTTTCTCTGTCAACAAAAAAAATCCAGTAAAACATGTTGGCTCAGCACCTGACATCACAACACAATCCGATACAATCTGGCACTTATAGCTAAGGCTTTATTCCTAGTAGTAGATCTTCATGGCTTGGATGGGAAGGCAAATGGATGAGATTTCCACCGTGTCTGTCTGTCTTTGATGTACATTCTCACGTCTCTAAACTGCAGCAGATGAAGCAGAGGTCACAGACTGCCAGCATCTTTTTTTTTTTCCAGTGAGAACAAGAAGGGCTTGGTGGTTTCACTACAGATAAGACGAGGCAAAATTTATGAGGGGTCAGAACTCTGCTTAGCTACTCTCCCCCATGGTCTCAGATAATGCAAGGGAAATGTCCATAAGCGCATGCGGGAGAGTTAACTCTTCCAAAATTAGCTTGAAAGCCTGGACTTTAGCACCTTTGGGGCGAGGTACATGGCGGATGCCTGAAGCGGGGTCCCTGGCCAGTGCCTGGCCTCATGCACAGGGACCCCTCAGCAGATCCTGGGCCCCTGTCCCTAGTCAGGGCTGGTGTGGGAGGTGGGTGGGTACCACCAAGGTGTTTAGCTCAAGTCGTTGGAGCTTTTGCTCTGAATGTGCTGCCAGAGCCTCCATCGTCATGTCCATCCGATTCTTCAGAGGTGCAGAAGCCCGTGCTTTTTCCTGGAGCAGGTGAAGAAAGCAGATGTGTGTATACCTGCCCCCGCAGAACCCAACACACTGTACTGCCCCAGTGGACCGTGGACTCCTGAGTTGGCTAGGATGTGGACTCAGCTGCTCCAGCAAAAACCCGAAATGATAGAAGCTTACACAAGACAGAAACTTCTAGCCTGTTGCTTCATCCTAACGAGGTTGTCACCTTGGCTTCCTGGCCCAAGAGAGCTCACATCTTGTTCCAGCCAGGAGGAAGCGGGGAGAGGGGAAGGGCAGGGCATGACCCTAGAAGTGGCACACATCCCTCTGCACCCCTCCCCTTTACCAGAGCTCAGACAAATGGCCACATTTAGCTGTAGTGCAGTCTTTCTTCTGGGCATCTTTGTGCCCAGCTATAAGGCATGGGTTTTATTTCCATAAGAGGAGAGAATTGGTTCTGGGGAACATGTGGATTCCTAGGCCATGGCTCCTTAAGGTCAAGGCTGTCCCTCACTTATCCTCTTTCCCATCACCCAGCATGGTGCCCGCCCCAGGTAGAGCTCCCTAAACGTTGACTGAAGAGGAGGCTGCTTGAGAGAGGGGATGCAGAAGACAACCCACTGGGAGCATTTCGTGGCCTCTCCCACTGTGGAGGCTGCATGGCAGTGGGGGGAAAGCCGGTGGGTCACGGACAATCATTTAAACCTCTCTGGAGCCCTCTCTTCTCTTTCAAACGGGGCTGATGATCCCTGTGGGATTTGCTTCACACGACTGTTATAGGGGACTCTTCTTTCATTGTGGCTACTAGTTTTTGAGCACCTACTCTGTTCCAAGCACAGTGCTAAGTGCTTTGTTCACATTATTTCATGTAAATCTTAAAACAGCCCTGTGAGACGGGTATTATTACCCACATTTTCTAGCTGAGTGAATTGAGACTGGGAGAGGTTAGGAAGATGCCTAGTGCCTTTGCTTTGTTTATGCATCCAACAACCATTGAACACCAGCTGTGTGCCCAAGACCCTGCTGGGGACCGGGCAATGGCAGGGATGAAGAGTGTGTGCAGAGTGCAAGGGCACACGTAATGGGGAGCTGCTCTGGTCAAGGGTCAGGAAGGAGGTGTGGGTATAGTTCGAGGCATGAGAAGGAGCTATCCAGACCAAGGAGCAGGGCGGAATGTCTGAGGCTGTGCTGAGATGGCCCGGAGGTGAGCCGGGAGCCGGACTTGGAGGGAGTCTGAGAACCCACTGTGACTAGAGGCAGAGAGTGAGGGGGAGGGGCTGGCAGGGGCTGCTCCAGCACCCAGCAAGGCGGACCTGAGCTTGAAGCCAGCTTGTCTGGCCCTGAAGCCTGTGTTAAGAGCCTCATCCTCCTCAACTATCCAGTTCAGTGGGTGTGCACAGTCTGCTCAGGACTTGCCTGGAGGGTTTAATCCAGCTTCTTTGTTATAGAATTATCCCAAGGGCCAGGATAGAGAATGGCTCTCCCTCAGAGCCTCCCTTGACTATGCCAGGATCTCTGCAGCCACATTTCACCATCCTGATGCAGTGAGTGACAAGGCCCCTCTAGTCTCGAGATGGCTTGAGGGCAGCGGACTTCCTGATGCCCCGGAGAGGAGGAATAAAGGCACTAGGGATGGCCCTCACTGCAGTCTATATTCCTGGCACCTCTCTCAGCACCCTGGGTGGAGCTCCGAGCAGCGTTGGTATCACATGCTCACTGTAGAGTCTGGAAGGTGCTTAGATGAGTTTGCAGCTGAATGAGGAGACCAGGCATTTTCGTCAAAGGATTACAAAATATACTGTCCACACTCATCCCTGCAGGCAAGTGAAGGAGCAGATAATCTAAAGCCTTCTGAATGGCTTTCAGTCCTGCTAAAGAGACATATCCTGTGCCTCAGGGCCTTTGCACGTGCTGTTCCCTCTCCCTGGAATCATCTCTGTGCTATGTTTTTATGCTGGTTCACTGGAACTCATCCTTTAGGTCTCAGCTCAGACGCCACGTCTTCCTGGAAGCCTGAGCTTGAGCCGGATACCCCTCCTGTACTCTCCGCATCATAGCCCCTAACGTGTTAGAATCACCTGAGTCTCTCTCAACTCCACTGCATCTGTCATCCCACTGCTATACCTCAGCACCCAGAACAGTGCCTGCCAAGAATTGCATGAGTAACCGAATCAGTTCTTTCTCAGTGGTGTGGGCCTAGAAATGGCTGATGATTTTAGCAGCATATGATGACTTTAACTGCAGAATTATGTTTTGCTTAGTACAGGATACCACTGTGAGTGGTCTTTATAAGAGGACATGATAGGGAATAGTGAAGAGAAGCAGCTGGAGTTTCATTTTTGCTCTGACCCCTCTGGTCCGCCAAGCTCACTCACAGCCAGTCTTTTAAAAACGGGGCTTTTTTCTGGAGTGTTCTAAACTCGGTTGTCCGTTTTTGCAACTCTTTAATATTCAGTAGGCTGTGGATCTTCTCAGGTCCCCAGCACCTCTTGAATTGTCCCCAATCACCCCTCTTAACCCTCCCAAACCCCCCACTCCCATCTTCCTTCACGCTTCAGCCTCTGCAAGTGGCTGTTCCAGCCTCTGCCCTTCATGACGCCAAATTGTCTACAGGGTGTTTGTTTCCTCCTGTGCTGGACTCCTTGCAGAGATCTCCCCTCCCTCTCTCCTGGTGCCACCTTATCCCTCTGTCCCAACTCCCACCTCTGTCTTGTGAATGTTCCTCAGCCCCACGTTTGTACCCAGAGGGCTGTTTATGTCTATGGCAAAAGTGGAGGCTCAGTAAAGAAAGCTGCGTATGATTGGGGGTGGGAGGGCAGGAGGATTAATTATCACAGGGATGTTTGCTTGGAGTTTTAATGAGACTGCCTTTCCTTTATTCCCCCTCCCTTTTTTTCCTTTTTCTTTTCCCCCCAGCTCAGAATATCCGCTTAGAATGTCTTTTAGAATCTTAGAACCTTAGGTTTTAACATTCTGCACCCAGCACCTCAGTGTAATAAATAAATCAATAAGCTGAGGGTCTCAAGAAGTTTGATTGCCGAGTGCATTGGGGTACCTTTTGTTCTTCGGCGAACGATCATTTCACACTAGGGAACAAGAGATGAATGTGGTTATAGAGTTTGTCCTGGCCTCCGATTCGTAACCCTGACCTGGTAAGTCATTATTCCAGCGATGTGTGTAACTTACAAGCAGCCTGCCAAATGCTCTATGTCCTTCCCTTTGACAGTTTTCCCAAGTTATATGTGTCATAACTTTATTTCTCATTTGCCAGAATAGTCTTGGGTTTGTTTTTAATCTGACGGGTCCTCTGACACCACATTCTTAAATCTCACTAACAGGTCATTTATACCAAAAAGGCTGCCTTGACAGCAAGAAAGATTGTATGATTTTCAATTTGGGTTGAAAATCAAATGCAAGTTATGACAACACTGAGACTTCCTAGACCCTACAAGTTAATCATGATGATCTTACCTTGAAATGCCTTTTGTAGTAGGAACTAGTCTCCATTTATTGTTTCTGTCAAAACCTTTGATTGGAATACTCTTCACAATGGGAATATTGCCATTTCTAAAGATGCACTGATTTATTTCCTGGAGTGTTTCAAACACAATATGTTTGCCTTTTGTTGTATGCAGTAGATATGCTCCTGAAGAGTTGTTTATAAACTGAATTTTTACAGGTAAACTCATATGTTAAATGCACATGAGGGGCTATTATTTTACTTTATGGGTTCTTTTATAATTAGGAAGACTACTCCTAATTCATTTGAGAATGTTCACATATTGGGCTTTGTTTAAATGAAGTAATATTTTTTCTGATTACAAGATATTACACTTTAATTGAGTAAAAGCATAAATAAAGAAAATCACAATTTGTAAATCCACCTCCCCATCCCCAGGTAACACAGTTAATATTTTGATATATTTCCATTGAGTCTTTTTTTATGTCCATTCTTATGACATGGGAACATAATGACTACATTGCTAACTGACCCACATTTCCCCACTTCGTGTCTTCAACAATTTTCCCTCATATTTTTTTTCTGTAGCCTTTTTTTTGAACTTTATTTTTTATACAGCAGGTTCTTATTAGTCATCCATTTTATACATATTACTGTATACATGTCAATCCCAATCTCCCAGTTCATCACACTACTATCCCCCCACTGCCACTTTCCCCCCTTAGTGTCTATACGTTTGTCCTCTACATCTGTGTCTCAATTTCTGCCCTGCAAACTGGTTCATCTGTACTATTTTTCTAGTTTCCACATATATGTGTTAATATACAATATTTGTTTTTCTCTTTCTGACTTACTTTACTCTGTATGACAGTCTCTAGATCCATCCAAGTCTCTACAAATGACTCAGTTTTGTTCCTTTTTATGGCTGAGTAATATTCCATTGTATATATGTACCACATCTTCTTTATCCATTTGTCTGTTGATGGGCATTTAGGTTGCTTCCATGACCTGGCTATTGTAAATAGTGCTGCAATGAACATTGGGATGCATGTGTCTTTTTGAATTATGGTATTTGCTGTATGCCCAGTAGTGGGATTGCTGGGTCATATGGTAATTCTATTTTTAGTTTTTTCAAGAACTTCCATACTGTTCTCCACAGTGGCTGTATCAACTTACATTCCCACCAACAGTGCAAGAGGGTTCCCTTTTCTCCACACCCTCTCCAGCATTTGTTGTTTGTGGATTTTCTGATGATGCCCATTCTAACTGGTGTGAGGTGATACCTCATTGTAGTTTTGATCTGCATTTCTCTAATAATTAGTGATGTTCAGCAGCTTTTCTTGTGTTTCTTGGCCATCTGTATGTCTTCTTTGGAGAAATGTCTATTTAGGTCTTCTGCCCATTTTTGGATTGGCTTGTTTGTTTTTTTTAATATTGAGCTGCATGAGCTGTTTATATATTTTGGAGATTAATCCTTTGTCCGTTGATTCGTTTGCAAATATTTTCTCCCATTCTGAGGGTTGTCTTTTTGTCTTGTTTATAGTTTCCTTTGCTGTGCAAAAGCTTTTAAGTTTCATTAGGTCCCATTTGTTTATTTTTGTTTTTATTTCCATTACTCTAGGAGGTGGATCAAAAAAGATCTTGCTGTGATTTATCTCATAGAGTGTTCTTCTTATGTTTTCCTCTAAAAGTTTTATAGTGTCCAGTCTTACATTTAGGTCTGTAATCCATTTTGAATTTATTTTTGTGTATGGTGTTAGGGAGTGTTCTAATTTCATTCTTTTACATGTAGCTGTCCAGTTTTCCCAGCATCATTTATTGAAGAGACTGTCTTTTCTGCATTGTATATCCTTGCCTCCTTTGTCATAGACTAGTTGACGATAGGTGCATGGGTTTACCTCTGGGCTTTCTATCCTGTTCTATTGATCTCTATTTCTGTTTTTGTGCCAGTACCATATTGTCTTGATTACTGTAGCTTTGTAGTATAGTCTGAAGTCAGGGAGCCTGATTCCTCCAGCTCTGTTTTTTTCCCTCAAGACTGCTTTGGCTATTCAGGGTCTTTTGTGTCTCCATACACATTAAAAATTTTTTTGTTTCTAGTTCTGTAAAAAAAGCCATTGGTAATTTGATAGGGATTGCATTGAATCTGTAGATTGCTTTGGGTAGTTTAGTGATTTTCACAATATTGATTCTCCCAATCCAAGAACATGGTATATCTCTCCAACTCTTTGTATCATCTTTAATTTCTTTCATCAGTGTCTTATAGTTTTCTGCATACAGATGTTTTGTCCGCCTGGGTAGGTTTATTCCTAGGTATTTTATTCTTTTTGTTGCAGTGGTAAATGGGAGTGTTTCATTAATTTCTCTTTCAGATTTTTCATCTTTAGTGTATAGGAATGCAAGAGATTTCTGTACATTAATTTTTTACCTTGCAACTTTACCAAATTCATTGATGAGCTGTAATAGTTTTCTGGTGGCATCTTTAGGATTCTCTATGTATAGTATCATGCCATCTGCATACAGTGACAGTTTTACTTCTTCTTTTCCAATTTGGATTCCTTTTATTTCTTTTTCTTCTCTGATTGCCATGGCTAGGACTTCCAAAACTATGTTGAATAATAGTGGTGAGAGTGGACATTGTTGTCTTGTTCCTGATCTTAGAGGAAATGCTTTCAGTTTTTCACCTTTGAGAATGATGTTTGCTGTGGGTTTGTTGTATATGGCCTTTATTATGTTGAGGGTAGGTTCCCTCTATGCCCACTTTCTGGAGGGTTTTTATCATAAATCGGTGATGAATTTTGTCAAAAGCTTCTTCTGCATCTATTGAGATAATCATATGGTTTTTATTCCCCAGTTTGTTAATATGGGGTATCATATTGATTGATTCACGTATATTGAAGAATCCTTGCATGCCTGGGATAAATCCCACTTGATCATGGTGTATGATCCTTTTAATGTGTTGTTGGATTCTGTTTGCTAGTATTTTGTTGAGGATTTTTGCATCTATATTCATGAGTGATATTGGTGTGTAATTTTCTTTTTTTGTAGTATCTTTGTCTGGTTTTGGTATCAGGGTGATGGTGGCCTTGTAGAATGACTTTGGAAGTGTTGCTTCCTCTGCAGTTTTTTGGAAGGGTTTGAGGAGGGTGGGTGTTAGCTCTTCTCTAAACGTTTGATAGAATTCACCTGTGAAGCCATCTGTTCTTGTACTTTTGTTTGTTGGAAGATTTTTAATCACAGTTTCAATTTCACTACTTGTGATTGGTCTATTCATATTTTCTATTTCTTCCTGGTTCTGTCTTGGAAGCTTATACCTTTCTAAGAATTTGCCCATTTCTTCCAGGTTGTCCATTTTATTGGCATAGAGCTGCTTGCAGCAGTCTCTTAGGATGCTTTGTATTTCTGCAGTGTCTGTTGTAACTTCTCCTTTTTCATTTCTAATTTTATTGATTTGAGTCCTCTCCCTCTTTTTCTTGATGAGTCTGCTAATGGTTTCTCAATTTTGTTTATCTTCTCAAAGAACCAGCTTTTAGTTTTATTGATCTTTACTATTATTTTCTTTGCTTCTATTTCATTTATTTCTGCTCTGATCTTTATGATTTCTTTCCTTCTATTCACTTTGGGTTTTGTTTGTTCTTCTTTCTCTGGGTTCTTTAGGTGTAAGGTTAGATTGTTTATTTGAGATGTTTGTTTTTTCTTGAGGTAGGCTTGTACTGCTATAAACTTCCCTCTTAGAACTGCTTTTGCTGCATCCCATAGCTTTTGGATCGTCATGTTTTCATTGTAGTTTTTGATTTCCTCTTTGATTTCTTCAGTGATCTCTTGCTTATTTAGTAATGTATTGTTTAGCCTCCATGTGTTTGTGTTTTTTCCCCTGTAATTGATTTCTAATCTCATAGCATTGTGGTCAGAAAAGATACTTGATATAATTTCAATTTTCTTAAATTTACTGAGGCTTGATTTGTGACCCAAGATGTGATCTGTCCTGGAGAATGTTTCGTGGGCACCTGAGAAGAAAGTGTAATCTGCTGCTTTTGGATGGAATGTCCTATAAATATCAATTAATCTATCTGGTCTATTGTGGCATTTAAAGCTTGTGTTTCCTTATTAATTTACATTTTGGTTGGTCTTTCCATTGGTGTAAGTGAGGTGTTAAAGTCCCCCACTATTATTGTGTTACTGTTGATTTCCTCTTTTGTAGCTGTTAGCAGTTGCCTTCTGTATTGAGGTGGTCCTATGTTGGGTGCATATATATTTATGATTGTTATATCTTCTTCTTGGATTGATCCCTTGATCATTATGTAGTTTCCTTCCTTGTCTCTTGTAACATTCTTTATTTTGAAGTCTATTTTATCTGATATGGGTATTGCTACTCCAGGTTTCTTTTGATTTCCGTGTGCATGGAATATCTTTTTCCATCCCCTCACTTTCAGTCTGTGTGTGTCCCTAGGTCTGAAGTGGGTCTCTTGTAGACAGCATATATATGAATCTTGTTTTTGTATCCATTCAGCGAGCTTGTGTCTTTTGATTGGAGTATTTAATCCATTCACGTTTAAGGTAATTATCGATATGTATGTTCCTATGACCATTTTCTTAATTGTTCTGGGTTTGTTTTTGTAGGTCCTTTTCTTCTCTTGTGTTTCCCACTTAGAGAAGTTCCTTTAGCATTTGTTGTAGAGCTGGTTTGGTGGTGCTGAATTCTCTTAGCTTTTGCTTGTCTGTAAAGCTTTTGATTTCTCCATCGAATCTGAATGAGATCCTTGCCGGGTAGAGTAATCTTGGTTGTAGATTCTTCCCTTTCATCACTTTAAATATGTCATGCCACTCCCTTCTGGCTTGTAGAGTTTCTGCTGAGAAATCAGCTGTTAACCTTATGGGAGTTCCCTTGTATGTTATTTGTCATTTTCCCTTGCTGCTTTCCATAATTTTTCTTTGTCTTTAAGTTTTGCCAGCTTGACTACTATGTGTCCCGGCATGTTTCTGCTTGGGTTTATCCTGTGTGGGACTCTCTGCGATTCCTGGACTTGGGTGGCTATTTCCTTTCCCATGTTAGGGAAGTTTTCAACTCTACCCTCTTCAAATATTTTCTCAGGTCCTTTCTTTCTTCTCCTTCTGGGACCCGTATAATGCGAATGTTGTTGCGTTTAATGTTGTCCCAGAGGTCTCTTAGGCTGTCTTCATTTCTTTTCATTCTTTCTTCTTTATTCTGTTCTGCAGCAGTGAATTCCACCATTCTGTCTTCCAGGTCACTTATCCGTTCTTCTGCCTCAGTTATTCTGGTATTGATTCCTTCTAGTGTAGTTTTCATTTCAGTTATGTTATTGTTCATCTCTGTTTGTTTGTTCTTTAATTTTTCTAGGTGTTTGTTCTTTCATTCTTCTAGGTCTTTGTTAAACATTTCTTGCATCTTCTCGATCTTTGCCTCCATTCTTCTTCCGAGGTCCTGGATCATCTTCACTATCATTATTCAGAATTCTTTTTCTGGAAGATTTTCTATCTCCACTTCATTTAGTTGTCTTTCTGGGGTTTTATCTTGTTCCTTCATCTGGTACATAGCCCTCTGCCTTTTCATCTTGTCTGTCTTTCTGTGAATGTGGTTTTTGTTCCACTAGCTGCAGGATTGTAGTTCTTCTTGCTTCTGCTGTCTGCCCTCTGGTGGATGAGGCTATCTAAGAGGCTTGTGCAAGTTTCCTGATGGAAGGGACTGGTGGTGAGTAGAGCTGGCTGTTGCTCTGGTGGGCAGAGCTCAGTAAAACTTTAATCTGCTTCTCTGCTGATGGGTGGGGCTGGGTTCCCTTCCTGTTGGTTGTTTGGCCTGAGGTGACCCAACACTGGAGCCTACCCAGGCTCTTTGGTGGGGCTAATGGCAGACCCTGGGAGGGCTGATGCCAAGGAGTACTTCCCAGAACTTCTGCTGCCACCTTGTCCTCACGGTGAGACAGAGCCAACCCCCGCCTCTGCAGGAGACCAACACTAGCAGGTAGGTCTGGTTCAGTCTCCTATAGGGTCACAGTTCCTTCCCCTTGGTCCTGGTGCACACACTACTTTTTGTGTGCCGTCAAAGAGTGGAGTCTCTGTTTCCCCCAGTCCTGTCGAAGTCTTTCAACCAAATCTTGCTAGCCTTCAAAGTCTGATTCTGTAGGAATTCCTCCTCCCGTTGCCAGACCCCCAGGTTGGGAAGCCTGACGTGGGCACAGAAGCTTCACTCCAGTGGGTGGACTTCTGTGGTATAAGTGTTCTCCAGTTTGTGAATCACCCTCCCAGCAGTTATGGGATTTGATTTTATTGTGATTGTGCCCCTCCTACCGTCTCATTTTGGCTACTTCTTTGTCTTTGGATGTGGGGTATCTTTTTTGTTGAGTGCCAGTGTGTTCCTGTTGATGATTGTTCAGCAGTTAGTTGTGATTCCAGTGCTCTCACACGAGGGAGTGAGAGCACATCCTTCAACTCTGCCACCTTGAACCAATCCTCTATAGCTTTTTAAATTGAAGTATAGTTGACATACAATATTATATGTTATGGGTATACAGAGTAGTGATTGACAATTTTTAAAGGTTATATTCCATTTATAGTTATTAGAAAATGTTGGCTATATTCCCCATGTTGTACAGTATGTCCTTTTAGCTTAGCTTATACCTAATAATTTGTACCTCTTATTCCCTTACCCCTATATTCCCCCTCCCCCTTCCCTCTCCCCACACTAGTAACCACTAGTTTGTTCTCTGTATCTGTGAGTCTGCTTCTTTTTTGTTTTATTCACTCATTTGTTGTATTGTTTTTAGATTCCACATGTAAGTAATATCATACAGTATTTGTTTTTCTTTGACTTATTTCACTTAGCATAATACCCTCCAAGTCCATCCCTGTTGCTTCAAATGGCAGCATTTCATTCTCTTTTATGGCTGAGTGGTATTCCATTGTGTGTTTGTGACATGTATACACACATACACCACATCTTCTTTATTCAGTCATCTGTTGATGGAAGCTTAAGTTGCTTAAAGGAAGTAATCTTAATCTTAATAAGAATTAGGCAAGATTACCAATGGTCTACTCTCAATAGTTCTGGCTTAGTTATACCACATTTGATCACAGTTGGAGACTGCAGAACTTGTAAATTCCGCATTTTCTCACTGATGGGCAAAACGCTCACTTAAGAGAACCTGCCCATGAGAGCCACCTCTAGCTCTTTCTCATCTCGTTATTTCAGGGAAGGAAGTGGGGTGCCAGTTCAGAGCTGGGATGATTTTCAGTGTTCTGCTGGAATATTAGGTAAACCATTAAGTAATTTCTCATGGGCCTCTCATCCTAGAATTCTATGATTCTGTTTGTTCTGGTTATCTATTTCTGCTTAACAAACAGCTCCTAAATTTAGTGGCTTAAGAAAGTAATTGTTTCTCATGATTCTGTGGGTTGTTGGCTCAGATGGCTCGTTCTCCCTTGAACTTCCCACGCGTGGTTTCTGTCCAGCATTGGCTGGGGCTACAGTCGTCTGAAGGCTCGACTGGGCTGGATGGCCAAGATGGCTTGCTTACATGACTGACAGAGCCTGGCTGTCCCCAGATCACTTCTGTGTGACCTCTTGTGTGGTTTGTTCTTCTCAAAACATGGTGGTTGGGTCCAAGAGGGAGCATCCTGAGAGTAAGTGTTCCAAGAGACACAGGCAGAAGTTACAAGGTTTCTTATGACCCTGCCTGAAAATCCTGCAACATCATTTCTGCCACATTCTATTGGTGAAGGCAAGAGACTAAAGTGAGTTCAGATTCAAGGAAAGGGAATTAGGCTTTGCCTCTTGAAGTAAGTTGCAGTATATGTGTAGGGTCCATTTTTTTTTTTTTTTCTGTTTACCATACTGCATGTCAGATAAAGAGCATTCTCTAGGAGAATAGGATTACATAATTATGAAAGGTGTGAGAGGCACTGCAGAGCAGTAAAGAGGGGTTATAGAATGCTCCATATGTATGAATGAATTGGCCAGCCTTTTTGGTGAGAACTCCATGCTAGGGAGCACACACTGAATGAACCTCTCTCCATGGAAGCCAGGTGGTGTCACACTGAGAGAAACATTACCATCCGCTGGCCTCTGCCCTACGTTAGCCCACTCATATAACAGATGGCTGAAAAACACCTGGTAAGGGAATTTAAATAACACAGTTTTAAAGGCATATTTACCTAAATGCTACCCCAAGCATGTATCCTACTCATATTGAGTTGGTGAAACCATCTTCATAAATTAGAACTACACATTATTTCACAAACACATAGAGTAATGTGTCCAGTATACTTGCTTTTCAGCTCATGTCATGGAGGTGCTTAGAGAGGGCTGTACCCGGGGAGTACCTTATGTACTTAGAGTGGACACTTTTTGGTGTTTGAGAAAAAGTCAAGTTCTGTCCAGATGCTTAAAACTCTAATTGCCTCCTTAGCCTGAATTGGGAAAACAGTTGCCCTGTAAATCACACTGAGTCGCGGGTACCTGGGTTCTCGCTGCAGAGTGTGGCTGATCCGGTTGCTTGGGCTGACAACTTCCTTGAGAGTTGTTAGATTGGTTTTCACCCTTGTTGCATTGTTTCCTTCCCCCCACCACCCCCCTCCCCAAATACTCCTCTCTGGCTCCCTGAGGATTCAAATTTGTGTTTATCTGTGCTGAAAATTTAAAAGCAAGAGAAACAACATTTCAAGCTATTTATAACCAGAGGCTGTGCCAGGAATGAATTAAGCTTTGCATTAGACATATGTTAAAACATGGGTTTCTGGGAAAGGTAGGAAGAATATCCCTAGGTGTGAAAAACAGATATTTAGAGGAGATTGATAGAAGTTTGACCCAGAATATGGCTATGTGGGCTGAGTACTCCATTGACTTATTATCAAATATATTGTTAAATATAGTCTTGTGGAATACTAGGTATAGAGGATCCTGGAGATGCCACTTATATAGGGCCCATCTTTTTATACCGCCATTAGGGCATTTGGCAAGGGGAGGAACATGGAAGGAGGTATGGGAGAGAGAGTGAGGAATGAGGCGCCATGCAAACATAAACCTCAGGGCAGTGGACAGAGTGTGGGAGAAGAGGAACTCCACTCTTGCCTGACTCCTTCCATGTAGGTCATCCTAAACGGGGGAGACACCGCCTGTTCTTCAGCTTCCAATGAAGAGTCCACACCCTCCCCATCGCAGCCTAGTGTGCGCCTCTCAGTCCCACTAATGTAGACCCACTGTTCACCTTCCTTCCTCACTTCTCTTTTGCCAGCAGGTATTGTGAGAACTCCTACTGTGTGCCAGACACTGGGTGTTAGTGGAGAGATGAGACACAGGAATGCTCATGTTGGGAGACAGACAAAAAACAAGTAAATAATATAATTGCAGACTATGATTGATGCTTCGGAAAACCATGGGTGATAAAGAATAACACAGGGCTCCCATTTTGGTTAGGGTGTTCAGGAGGTCACAAATGAACCCACAGTTATTGGTTGAACTTTGACATATATCCTATGGTATTTTAAAGTTTCTTAAATTGCATGTTGCTAAGGTCCAAATTAAAACCATTTTTGCCTTTTCTGAGCCCAAGCCATGGGATGCCAAATGGACAGCAACTCTGGGAGACAGTGGGAAGCCAACCCCGATAGCCAGACACCTCCTACTGATACTTTCCTCATCACCATTTTCTCTCCTCAGGGAAGGGAGATGTGTTTGGAGACGTGTTCTGGAAGGAAGCCACCCTTGCCCAGTCCTGTGCCAACGTCAGGGCCTTGACCTACTGTGACCTGCATGTGATCAAGCGGGACGCCCTGCAGAAAGTGCTGGAATTCTACACAGCCTTCTCCCACTCCTTCTCCCGGAACCTCATTCTCACCTACAACTTGAGGAAGAGGGTAAGCTGGCAATTTCAGTTTCTTTGCTACCAAGAGCAGTCTCTGTACACTTAGGATAACCACGTGAGCCAGGAAGGTCCTTTTGCTGTTTACTTCAATGGAGCAATTGGTTCTGTAGAGGTTCTGTTTGTTGCTTGCTCTTTGGAGCTTTTGCTATGAAATGAGAGAGAAAAGGATATTGCTAGATTAAAAGATGGATTGATTTTGGTGCAGAAGGGATTTGCTCATGAGTGTGTCTGTGGACTTTTCCTCAGTAAAATCCTGACCTTCTAGCATTTTGAAAAGATGAGTAAAAAATGAGGTTGTTAGTCGATAAAATGGCTGAGTGGGACCACTTAATTAATATAAACTGAATTCTCCCTGGCGACTAGGACCCACTAAATGGTGTGAGGCTATTAGCCAGCTGGTAATAAGAATTTTTTTTAAGATATGAAAATGATTCAGTTGAGTCCAGAAAATAAGAGATGGAATCTGATTGCCTAGAGAATATTTTGTATACAACTGTCAATTTAACGGACTGAGAAATGCTTTGTAGTTTTAAAACCAGAAGATTTCTCATCTGGACTTGTTTCATTCACCCTCAAATCATCAGAATTGCTCCGTCTGTCTCTGCGAGGATTAAAATATGTCTTGTACTCTTGAGGTTTTCATGACCTTTTCATTTATGTCCTTTAGTTAAGAAGTAGCTCTCAACCTATAGACATCATCTGGGAGGATTGTCATAGGAATCTTTCCAGAAATGACCTCACGATCTGCCCCCCCCAAAACTGTTCCTCTTCTCGTGGCCCCTGTCTCTATTAACATTGTCTGTCTTGCCCCGGGGTTCCAGGTTAGAAACACTGCCGTCAACACTGATGCTTCTTCCCTGTCTCCCACGCCTCAGTTTACTCATCAGATCCTATTGGTTCCACCGATGCTCTCAAACCTGGGTCCACACTTTGCATCCCCCCTCAGGGCTCTTCCTGAGCTCCTGGACCACGGTGCCCCTGATACAGAGTCTCCCCCTGTTCTGAAGCAAGCATAGGCTCCAAACACACCCTCCTTCCCTGTGTCTCTCCTCAATGCGGCGCTTCCTCCTTGGCCACTTATGTGACCTTAAAGACTAATGGGATGACGTCACTCCCCTCCATAAAGACTTTTTGCACCCACCCTAACTACAGGATAATGTCTGCAAACTTCAGCACGGCTTATGTGGTTTTTCACATCTGGCCCAAACTTAACCCCCGAGCTCCAACCCCAGCACTGCAACGCCCACCAGGAGAATGGCCCACACAGCTCTGCAGACATGCCACACCCTTTCAGAGCACTGTCTCTCTGCATGCGCTTCCTGACCTGGAATTCTCTTCTCTTCTTCTGTGTGTGACACATTCCTGTTAACCCTTAAGAGTCTGCTGAAATGTTTATTTGTTCATCAAATCCAGTACATGCCAACTGAACTAGACTAGATGTATAAAACTGAGTAAAACTCAGTTCCCTAGCTTCAGGAAGCTCAAGTCTAATGGAGACAATCCACACGGGAAGGCTAAGTGTGGTGCACGATGCTAAGTACAATGAGTGTGATTTGTACAAGGTGTTAACGGGATCATAAAGGAGAAGGACAGATAAAGCGGGGGTCAGGGAGAAAGTATTGGTGGGGGCGGTGATGCCTAAGCTGAGTCTTAAGGGATCAGTTTGCCAAACAAAGAAGAGGGTTGCACTTGGAGGAGCAGCCTGAGTAAAGGCACAGAGAAAGGAAACAGCCTTTTGCCAAGTTCTTTGTACAAAGTTCCAAACGCCTGCCATCGGGTTACCCCAACAATGTGCTTCTACCTATTTGATATTCCTTGAATTGAACTGCCTTGTGAGTCCCTGTTCAGAGACCTGGGAGGGCAAGGGCTTGGTATCCCCAGTGCCTAACCCAGCACGGGGAATTATAAAAACATCCAGGGATGGCATGGAGAAAGAGATGGGATCTCTGGGCCTCAGTATCCACATCATTAGATGTGAGGTTGTGGCCGATGATTGATGATTTTTATGGTTCTGTGACTGGAAAGCTGGTCGTTTAAATGCCAGTGGGGAATGGGTAGTGGGGGAGAAATGTGCATTCATAGTTTGTTTGTCTGCGAACATGGAGCGCTTGCTGGTGATAGTTTTAGCCAAGTGGATTCTCTTAAAGTCTATTTTTTGATGGATTCCTTCTTTTTATGAAAGCAAGTTGATTATGTTCAGCCTTCAGTGTTGCTGATAATATAGGTTGGAAAAATTGCACAGTTTGGGTTACTTGGAGGACTAATCATCTTGGAAAAATTGTGGATCAAGTAAATCTGTCTTAGAAAAACAAGGACGACAACAAAAACAACAGTGTGTCAGCGGTCAGATTGCTTTTGTAAGTGCAGAATGATTGACAGCTCTGCAGAATAGAAGACTCGGGGACCACGTTTCTGAAGGGCTGTGTGGAGGAGCATTTGGGCGTAGTCTGTGTGGCCACAAGGTGCAGAGGTGGAACCAAAGCTGTAGACAGTATAAGAAAGACCTCGGAAAAGATCGGCGCTGCCCATTGAATTCAGTAGTTGTCTGGTTTCTTGTCCTGGAGGTATTTAGGCATCCCCTGGAGACCCCTCAGAGACACTGTGGAGAGGACTTAGCCATCCAATGGAGAGTCAGATCAGTTGATCTTCAAATGTCCTTCCAATCTCAAGTGCCTATGAGTTTGATATGGATCCGAGAGAATTTTAGTGAGGTCTTTTATATAAAGAAAAAAAAAAGAGGCATTTTGGTGTATTCATTGTAGTCTCTCATTTTGTCCTTCTGCGAATTAATGCCTAGTTACATAGGGCAGAGAAGATGAGAACATTACATGCATGAATCATTCTTGTAGCTATTTTTTTCTGGCCAAATGAAGTGTATTCTTGCGGCTGTTTCTATCTTGGCAAAATCGAGTGTGTTATTTGCAAAGATTCCTGAGAACACAGTGCCTTTGACATCTGTTTGGGGAGTTGTTCGGTCCTGTCGATGTCCTCCAGTGCACAGCAAGAACTCTGTGCTGGAGGGTGCCTCAATGAACATGCAGTCTCTCCTCCATTTCACCACCACCCTCATTTCACAAATATGACGTTTTATAGAAAGGTCATAGGAAAGAAAGAACCGGAGCCAGAAATGACTCATTGACCAGGTCTCTTCCTGCTTCTCACAGCTTCATAGCTGACCCTAGCCTCTGTATTCCAAGTCTCACCCCCTTATCCCTGAACCCATGTGTATGAGCACCACCCAGCCCTTGGCACTGCTCTTGGGGCCCAACTCATGGAGGACCTGTTACCTTCCTCCAAAGACACCTGAGGTCACAGGCAAGGATGAAGGAGGCAGAACCTGAAGGCTGATCCAGCATTTTGAACTTTGGTTTTCCTTGTCTGTGGGCTCTGAGCCAGATGAGACTTTAGTCTGCATCCTGCTCTGCCACTTAGTGCTCTGCAAGCTCTAAATGCTTCCCCATCTGTAAAACGGGGCTGATGGAAAGGTCTACTTGTAAGATAATTATGAGGATTAAATAAGATAATATTTGCAAAGCTCCTACATACAGGTTCTAGAACATAGTATGTGCTCATTAAACTGTGAGTTATTATTTTGTTTCATCCACTTGACACTCCTTTCTTATCTTACGCTTCTGCCTTTGTGTATACAGGGTACTCGCTCTGCAGAATGGCAGGGCACTTGCTCTGCAGAATGTTCCGTGGGGTGGATGTTATCCCAGGGTTCTCTGCACCTCTTGCAGGAAAGGAGGGGCCAGCTGCTCTGGCCTCACTGTCCCTTTAGCTCCTGTCAGTGGCGAGGTCGGCGCACACCCACTCTTTTGGCTAGTTCCATTCAAGGAGGGAAAAATGAGGTTGTTCTGACCTGTTAGGTCAGTCACCAGGGCATCAGTATTTTGCCAAGAGGAAAGCACGGCATCCTTCTCTCTTCTGAGGAGGTGGCGTGTACTTGTTCATGAAAAAAAAGGGGAAGTGGGACCTTCCTCATCTCAGACCCTCGGCTTCCTAGGATGTCAGGCTCTCCGGGCATTTTCCTACAGGCAGTTGGAGCTTTGTGCACTACTAATAGTAACATGATTACCAACTCCAGATACGTCACAATGTCAGTATATGTTTTATGTCAGCTTATTAAATCCTCAGAACAACCTCATGACATTACAGTACCAACCCCACTTCTCAAAGGAAGCAGCTAGGACCCCATGGAGAAGAGAATCACTTTTCCAAGGCCACCCAGCTCATAAGGGGTAGATTCCAAACCGGCACCTGCCCCCCATCTTCCTGATAAGCAGCATTGCATCCTGTGGTGGGCCTCGGTTAAGTGTGGCTCTCAGCTTTTCCCATGTTGGCATTCTTCAGCTTCTGCTTTGTCCCAGTCTGTTGACTTTTCAGGGGTGGCACAGATTGTCTCCAAAATATCTCCAATGGCCTTTGCTACCCTTCAGGACACTTGGAGGATACTTTACTGTACAGTAAATCCCAGTCACATCCCAGGTTGCGAGACATGAGAGGTTTTCCCATCAGAGTGACAGCTACACCATTGGTGGGTGTGCTGGGGAGGCATGGCCCAGCAGGTCAGCTTGGCCGTGATGTTAGTGACTTACTAAAAAGAGTACCCGCTTTGGAGTTAAGGACCTGGTTTTGAACCCTGGTGTGACTCCTGATTAGCTGTGTGCCCTTGTGCAAGTTACTGAACTATTCTAAGCCTCAGTTTCCTCATCTGTGAAAAGGGTCTAATAAAAATCCCTCCTAACTAGGTTTATTGAGAAGATCATATGCATTAAAACAAAAAAAAGTTGACATAGTGCCTATAGGAACCACTCGCTAAATATTTATTCCCTCTCTTCCCCGCCACCCATCCTCACCTTCCACCTTCAGTCCAGGAGGTTCTGAGTTCATGCTTTGCCCCTCTTTGTTTATAACTGGACCCTTTCTTGAATCATGTTTCATCTGGGCTCTACTCTGCTTACGACTGGGGAAGAGGTCTCACTTCCCAGGTGCTGGCTAGGAGATTGGTTCTCCTGCTCATTGTTAGGACAGTAGAGGAAGTGCACCTCAATTAAATGATGTATTGCAGATAAGCCGTTAGGTAATTAGCAGCAGTCAGTGCATGGGATAATTGGCATGTAGGTGGTTAGTAGGGTGGCGCTCATTCTCTGTGTAGGTCGCTTTATTTTTAAAGCCAGTATTTTTATGTTTTTAAGTATGTTTTGCATCGTGTTTGCATATAGTAATTTGTTCCAGGATGGATTTTTCTTAGCTTGATAAGGCCCCAACATAGTGAGTTTGGGAGGGAGTTGGGACTGTAGTTACTGGTGGTTTCAAAGCACCAGTTTTCTAAAACTGAGGTTGCCATAGTGAATTGTCTTGAATACTATATGTACATTTCTAGCCCACTTTAACAAAAGGGCATTTTATTCTGGTGAAGAGGAGGTCAAAGCATTGGAGGTTTGGAGAGAGCCCTGTGTATAAGTGGCATTGGAAAGGCTTTCAGTTTTCTCCCTGAACGAATTCTTCTGGAAGGCTGATAAGATGGAAAGAAAGCACCACAGAGCCAGGTGCTTAGAAATACATCCCCTTCCTCACCGAAGAACTAAGTTTTCAAAATGATCTCTACACAGCCCATATTTTCCTTGTCATTCTTCCACAGTGAGGGCTTCTGCAGAATTAAAATCATCTATTAAACTGTCAAGGTATAAAGATTATTTTAAAATCAGGGTGTTGGAATTAAGGGTGGGAAGGGGACAGATGATGTGAGTGATAAGACCATAATTCTTTCTGGACAACAAAATATAAACCAAAGCCAAGTCCTTTTTCCATCAAGAGGATCAGAAGTGATGTCAGGGACCTGGGAGGCCCTCCATGGATTTTGGGGGACACTCCTTAGTACCCCCAAAAGCATATAGCAGAAACCCATCGTGATCCTGGGGGTGGGAGGTAATGAAAGGGCTCCATGCTTCACTATGTCTAACTGCTTAAACTGCAGGTGGTCAGGCTATATCCAGCCATTTCCAAGGTAGCAATAAAGTTCTGCAATAAGTATAGGCTTTAAAGGAAGATATTCACATCTGGGCTCAGCCACTTGTGAGCTGGGGAGGTGTGGGCAGCAGGGGGGGGGGAATTTGAACAAGTACAACTATTTCTCTTCTGTGGGTTCATTCTGTCTACCCCACTGGGTAGCTGTGGAAGGGTGATCAAGTGCCAGGCACAGTGCCTTACAGGTAGTAGGTACACAGCTGGGTTAGTTCTCTTCCATTATCGGTAGGAGTGGAGACAACAGAGCAAAGAAGGAGAGCAGGGACTGTAATAGTTTGGCTCATAGAATAATCCTGTGGAGGCAAGTCAAGAATACTTGAAATACTTCAAATCCTGGCTCTCCTTTTAGTGACCTTGGGCCAGTTACCTAACCTCTCTGGGCCCCATTCATTCACTGATAATATAGGAGTGGTAATAGTACCTTAAAAGGTGCTTTGACGAAGCAAGTTCTCAATGTACGTGTTGCTATCCTTATTGTTATTGATGAGCTTAGTTTTTCTGGGAATTCAGAGGCCCTGTCAGGTGCTAAATGTTTTAAAAGGGGAGTAGGGGCTAAACTGTAACACCTGGAAATCTCCCAGACAGATGATTCCAAGATCTGTGCCTGGGCCCCCCAAGTAGCACCAGAGGACCAGGTGAGTCATCAGGGAGGTTTGGTAAAGCATGGTGCTGTCAGACTCATCATCACAGATCCGATTTCCTCCTAGGACAGAATAGATGGAGGGACTGGAAGAGCCTGACGTGGAGGCAGTGGTGGGGGAGGGAAGCTGTAATTTATCTTAACTCTTATCATCCTTGACGTCCTGTGACACAGTGTGTTTATCACAAGTTAGAAAGGATCCGGCCTACCTTAGAGGACTGCCATGCCAATGCAGTCCTTTGGAGAGTGATGTACCTTCCTGATATTTTCCTAGAAGTGTGTGGTTGACTCATAATAAACAGGGTGGTGCTAATGAGCCTCAGACCACGGGCTCAGTCCCCAGGTGAGCAAGTTGGCGTCCCGAAGTCTCAGATGTTTAGCCCAACATTTCTCACATTTATTTGGCCCCTGAACACTTTTTTGAATTATACCAATAAGTATTTATTATCTTTTTTTTATTATCTATTTTAGTATACTTAATAGCATCCATCAGAGCTAGTGTTTTGCAGAACATCTTTGGGAAACAGGAACTAGATGATCTTTAATCTCTCTTGTGGCTCAAACGGTCAGTGACCTGTAGAATGGACAGGGCTTGTCGGTGAAACATCAAGAAGCCAAAGAGACTCAGCAGTGGGAGTGTCCCTCACTGGGTCCTCGGTAAAGCCCCAGCAGAGGTTGCTGGCGGAGGCTCCCTGCCTTCTGAACGTCCTCCTGAACTCCGCCTTCCCTCACCTCCCCACAAGGGCTCGGTAGCCCGTTGCTTTCTAGAGGGCAGCCAGCCTTACGTTATCAAAGAGAATTGGGCTGCACATGCGCTAAGAGAAGGCTGCTGAGACATGTTTTCGCCCTGGCCTCAAAGGCCCTCCTTGCAAGTTACTTTCCGGTTATTTTATTGGCTCAGTCAGATTTCACGTTCCTACCTCATCTGCCACGTGTCTGAGCTTCCTTGTTCCCATTTAAATGCTCTTCCTACTCTGAAAAGTTTTCTCTTTGGCTATGAGCTCATTCTTATAAATTTTGCCAGTGAGTCATGGAGGTTTTTATTCCAGCCCCTGCTCTTCGTTAGTGGAAAGTCAGGATTTGAACCTAGACTGCCTGTCATAATGATAACTACCTTCTAAGAGATGTTAGAATAAAGGAATCAAATGTGAGTTCAACCCCTCCAAGGGAGCTTGGGATGCTGGCATCAGGAGCTCACACGCAAATCTATCCCAGCCCAGATGCCTGTGTAGATGGTTTCTAGTATAATGTGTGTCACGGAGCTACCCAATTTTGGTGCTTCTCACTGCAAACTTTGTTGAGTGTAATTTACTTGTTACCAGTGTCGCTTAATGGTCTTGTCCTGCCTTTCCTTAACTTAAACTTCTAGAGTAAATCCACAGTCAGGCCAGGACTCCATATAGCTTCTCTTCAGTCTCTCTGGTATAGGTGAGACCCTGTGTCCTTTTGATCCAGTAAGCACTGGTCATCTCCCTGGTAGCTCTCACTATACTTCCAATTAACTCTGTGTGTCTTTCTTGCTATATAGAAGCTCCTTGAGGGCTGAGCCTTTGTCTGCCTGACTCGCCTCTGTCCTGATCAATTCTCTTAGAGCTTAGTACAAAGTAAGCATTCAATAGTTGAATGAATGAATGAGTGAATGAATGAATGAACGGTCTCGCCGACCAACCAGCCAACCAACAAATGAACATACAAGTCCATCAACTTATTGGCCATGTGCCTTTCTCTTGTTATTGCTACAGATTTTTGAAGCCTTGACTGTAAGATGGTATCTGTAGAGACACCTCTCCTTTCTCCCTCCTAATCTTTGCCCATATATCCCACACCATCCCTTTCCCATTTTTTCTTCCCCAGGCCCTGGGTATAGAGATCTCTCAGCCTCTGTAGGTACCACTGATGCCAGCATAAAAGAATAACAATCACCCTCATATATTGAGTGTTTCCCAGCCAAGTACACGCTGAAACTTTTCTATGCATTATTTTCTCATTTCTGTGCAGAGCAACCTGAGGCCCAATTAGGTTAAATAATTTGCCCCAGATCCAGTAAGCTAATTGGGGCTAGAATTTGAGCCCAGGTCTGGCAATCACCAAGACTGTACTCTTGCTTTTGTGCCCCTCCTCTAAATGTGGACCCCATGTCCCAGATCCAGGGATAGCAGCACTGGTCCCTGTGCCCTCAGTTCCCCTGAGGAGCCTGTCAGCCACAGAGGGCTTCGGAGGCTGCAGCGTGCCCTGCCTGTCTCCTGTGTAATTCCATTAGAGAGCTGTGGCCTAAGGGCATCTCAGCCTCCTGGAAGGCACCGCAGGGCTAGATGGTTTGCTGTTTGTTCAGAGAAGGGGGAGGGGGATCCAGGTGAGTCGCATAATCGAACGATGGAGTAGAGAAACCAGAAAATCGGAGGCAGAGTGATCCTCCTGACAAGCTCTCTTTGGCACGTGGGTCAGCTCTGGCACCATGGAGGTGGCATAAAAGCCTTGTGATGGTCTGTGGCTGGAACGTCCAGAGCTGCAGTGTGTCCCAGACCATCATGAAAGGCCAGAGGAATGACCTTCAGCTCTCAAGTGGGTGGCCAGCTGGGCTGGAGATTCGCAGCTGGGCAGCCTGGAGAGTCACACTGGGGCCCAGAGCACAGCCAGGGCTGGGGAAAGGCCTTAACGTCAGAGCGAGCATATGAGAACCATGAGTCTAAGCCCTCTCTAGCCCAGGAGTAGTTAGCAAAGGCTTTGAGGGGGTAACTTTGAGCTGGATCTTGATGGAGGGGAGGTGGGAATTTACCTGACTGGGAGAGAAATCCAGTCCTATGGGGGTACACTTGTGTCTTATGGAAGGCAACTCTATGCCCCGTGGAGGGGACCCCCCCATGCCTGATGCCAAAAACTCAGCCTCTATGCACTGGTGCTGAATCGAATCTCGGAGACAGAGTTTTGGGTGAAGTAGAAAAGAAGAGCTTTATAGCTTTGCCAGGCAAAGGGGGCACAGCGGGCTTGTGCCCCGAAAAATTGTTTGTCCCAACCTGGGAGGATCTGGTGAGGAGTTTTATAGCGATGGTTCAAGGGTGGGGTTGCGGATAAGATCAGAGTATGTGTAGGGCCTGCACTCCTTTAATCTGGCCTCAGGTAATCTCTTGATGAGCTTCTCCGATCCTTTTAATCTGGCCTCAGGTGGTCTTCTCTGGAATGAAGAATGCTGACATCTTCCATTTGTTGGGGGTTTTAGTTCTGTAGAAGAGGTCGAAGATATTGTTATGTGTATCCCTTGAGGGGGAACCAGGACCCTGCCCCAAGGCTGCACTATTGTTTCTTGACTTCTCCCCACCTTGTCTCTGCATCCCCTCCCTTCCCTGATTAGCAACTGTTACAATCTGCTCTTTGGAACTCAGGGAAGGTCACGGAGGCTGGAATCTATTCCCTACAAACAAGAAACGGGGGACACAGAAGGGCTTCCTTGCCCGGGAGCCCCACAGGGTCCTGCTTGGTTTCATGCCTCATGGTGGACAGGACGTAGAGATGGCTGGTTAAATGGCTGCATGGATGACGGGAAAATAGTGAATCTAATAAGTAAGAATCTGAGAAGAGAGGGCCGGCTGAGGGAACCACTAGCCAGTCTCCTCACCTCTCAATTTTTTTTCTTTTTTCTTTTTTTTCTAAAACTCCACCTGGTTTTACCTATGAAGAGGTTGCTTGAAGACTTCAAAAGGGCATTTGTCCCAGACTTACAGGCGAGGGCAGCTTCAGGATTCCCCTTTCCTAGAGGTGTCTAGAGACCCCAAGGAGAAGTGGACTAGGATATGATGCTCTCCGGGGTCTAGAGTGAGCTTGCTATCTCTTCTGTACCCAACAGTGTTATAGGAACCCAGCAGCAACTCAAACCTTTTTACTTTCCAGGCTTTTACATCCACCTGACTGTCCCTGGGCTGCCTATAATAGCAAAAGCCTGCGCATTTTCCAGAACAGATTTAATTTTTAAGAAACCCCTTGCTACAGGCAGCATGCCGAGGATGGTGCCTTTTTCCTCGGAGATCTATTTGCAGACAGCTCCTGCGTTCTGCTGCATTTCCCAGCACACTCCTCGCAAGTGCTTAAACCAGACATGAAATAGCTTCTGGTTCACAGAGTATGAATTTTTAAAAGAGGGTGCTTGTTTGTATTATCGCAGGGAAAATCTTGCACTTCTCCAGCTGGAGCACATCATACATTTGGCGCCTCCTGTTGGTGAGGTGTGATAGTGCATCTAACCGTGTTGGACCTCTGTAACCAACTGGATGCATGGAGAGGAGAAGCTGGTCCCAGTAACTTAAACAGGGAGAGGGCTTCCCCAGGCCTGGGACAAATCCTATGGCAGATGGCAGCCGGTGGGAGAATGACATGGAAAAAGAAGAGAACACCTGCAGAGTTAGGAATTGGCACAGATCACTTAAAATCCTTGGTGACCGTTGTTAATTGGACTTGCAATGATCATTTCACAATATCTACAAACATTGAATCATTATGCTGTACACCTGAAACTAATAGAATGGTACTTGTCAATTATATCTCAATTAAAACAATACTGAAAATCTTCACAAAATACACTACTCAGGACTCTAGCTAGCAGCAGGCCATGTAGTAAACTGGTGACATTTCCTTCCCTGAAGTCCCATTCTCAAGCAGTTGGAGGAATTTTGCCACAGGAATTTGAACTCGATTTCATAGAAGAGATGATGCAATGATTATGTAAGGCTCGGGGTGGGGGTGGGGTGTGAAGGGTGCTGCTTTCTCCGACGTCCTCTCTGTTTGGTTTTCACTTGGCTCTGGGGAGGACTCAGAAAACTTGCTCTGAGAGGAAGCCGCTTCCTTTTGCTCTAGGACAGTGAGGGTGTGGGGAAAGAATTGGGCTAAGGGAAAGAAAGGGGAGAGAGAAATAAAGGCAAAGGATACCTGTGACTGGAGAGCTGCAGGGGGATGAGCGGATTTGGCGGGCATTATTTATCGAAGAGGGGAACCCGGTCCTTGCTGTGCACAGCTGAAATTTCGCGCAGGGAGGCAGATGCCTTTGCTAACCCCGAACTGTGAGCTGGGCTGGAAGAAAAACCCAGGGCAGAGCCAGCGTTCCAAATTCAATTTTCTCAACCCTTCTGCCTCAAGGCCAGATGAATCCAGCCGCAGAGCGGCTTTGTTTCACTGTTTGTTTCACTGCATGTCGGGGCAGCTGAGAAGCTGCCAGGCTCTTCATCCTGGGCTTTGTGTTTCAGCACCTTCCTAATTCCACTCTGACGTTTCTCTCAGGTTAGAACCTGAACAGGGATGCTTTGGGCACAAGGCTTGCTGGCTGGTGCTCCTAATTACGGTCCCAGGGACAAAACTCCTTGGAGTCTATCATCAGTCACTTCAAGCAGTGTTTCCCCATGTCCCCCAGCCCAACTCACCTGACAGCACAGCTGCGTCCCATGCCATGTGCAGGGGTAGCACCCGTGGTGCTCTGTGTTTCTTCCTCCCCGCTGCGCACTGCTGGCGACTGCTCATGTGCTCAGGGCTCACAGAGGGGGCCAGAGCATAAGCAGCTGCCCCTTTGTCCCTGTGTGGGCTTTGGCTGCTGTCTCCTTCTGCAGAGCCAGGCACTGTTTGCACGTGGGCACGCGAGCCCTTCTCACATCCATGGCTAGAGGTTTGCGGGCTGTCTGCCAGCAGTGTTGCTGTTGCCGTGTGTGTGTGTGTGTGTGTGTGTGTACTCACGTGCACACACGCAGCATTTCCTCCTGTCAAATACTAGTCCTAAAGGAAGCAGCCAGGGAGAAGAGCGCTGGATAATCCACCAACCATTCCCTGGATCCAGTCACCCCAAGCATCTTGTTCCTTCACCAGCTGGTGTTGTCGGGTCCGCTTTGCTTGGCTAGGGAAGTAGTTTTTTCTTCCTTTGCATGAGCGGTAAAGATTCGCCTGACATCTGTAAGCTCAGAAACCCGGTCATGAGCCACGTGGTGATCCGTGGTTGTTCATCCACATGTGCACTTTATGGAGGGTAAATGTCCCCATTTGGGGCTACTTGCTTGAGCCCCAAATCCTTCGTAAGTACAATAGGCTGATTATAGGGCTGGGGAAGGGCCTGGGGAGAATAGGAACCGTGCATGTAATGCACTCTGGGTGCAGGACCTTCTAGGCCAGGGGCCTTTCATGGCAGTTACAAATAATTCATGCCTACAAGCCCCCAGTGGGTTTACTATGGGTTATTTATGATCCTGAGGCTTTGGTTCAGGAAACAAAAGATGCTCCTCCACAGAAGCAGTGGGAATCGTGCGTCCGAGGCCCTGGCCTGAGACTGACAACAAATGTCCAGGGCACGTGTTGACGCTTCCTGTCACTGAGGCCAAGGACAGCCCCGTGGAGGAGCCTGGCCTCAGGCTTTCTTAGGCTGTCAGTGGCATTTGGACTTAAAGTTTCAATTGTAGTTGACTTTGTTTCCACGTTATCTGCACGTCTCTACTATTATTTATGACTATGTCCTGTATGGCCTAGCAGTCTCAGATTTCCTTGGAGCTTCCCAGGGTAAAGAAAACCATCAGACCAGAAGCTTCTCTAGGTCGGTACACTGGTATCTCCCCACCGTCTCCCAACACGCACTCACACAGGGGATCCCCAAGTGCGTTAGTCTGCTGCAGCAGCTGCTGTAACAGATGACCACGCACCGCAGGGCTAAAAACAACAGGAATTTATTCTCTCACAACTTCTGGAGCCCAGAGGTCAGAAATGGTGGCAGCAGGGCCAGGTTCCCTCTGAAGGCTCTGGGGGAGAATGCTTCCTTGCTTCTTCCAGCTTCTGGTGGCTCCTGGCGTCCCTTGGCTTGTGGGGGCATAACGTCCATCTCTGCCTCTGTATGGCCTTCGCCCTTGGCCTCTGTGCATCAAACCTCCCTCTCCTTTCACTTATAAAGACACCAGTCATTGGATTCGGGGCCCACCCTAAATCCAGGATGATCACATCTCGAGATCCTGAAGTTAATTACATCTGCTGAGACCCTCTTTCCAAATAAAGTCACATTCACTGGTACTGGGATTTAGGACTTGGATATATCTGACGGGGAAGGGTGTCGTTTAACTCAGTATGCCTCCCTTTCCTCTTCCTCATCTGCCTTCTCTTCTTCCTCTTTCTACACTTTTACCTCCTCATCCTTCCTTCTTCCTTCCTTCTCCTCTGCTCCCCTTTCCTCCTCTCCCTTCATCTCTTCCTTGAGTACATTTCCAGCACAGGAATTTTTTTTCTCATAAGGAATAGTCTTGTGTAAGTTGTGTTTCTTCTCCTGGATGGTTCATGGTTCTTGGAATAAAGTCCCAGTATTTGGTTAATCCTTCAAGTCCCAGAATAAAATATCATTTTCCTTTGCGTTCTCTTGAGTAATGTCTCCTTTGAACCCTGTGGAACTCTCGGTTTGACATAGAGATTCACAAAGCACAGGAAACATCAGGGTCACAGAAAAGAGCTTTGTATTAGACATTAGAGAGAACTTCCTGCTGGTAAAGGTTATGAGGTGCAGTAAGTAATACCTAAGCGGGTTATGGACTCCCCTTCCCTGCAAATGGTTAAGAACAACCCTTTGTTGATTGTCTAGCTCTGATCTCTGTCGTTTTCTTGTTCTGAAAATCTTTGATGGATTTTTCCAGTCTCAGAATAAAGTCCAGGCCCAGGGATCTCATATAAGCTCATATTCCAGCTGCAATGCACGTTGCATCTTCATGCTGTTGTCTGATGCCCAGCCCCACAAGTTACAGAACATGCTGTGTACTTACTTCTGCATGTGTCCTCTCCCTCAGGATGTCCTTCACCCTTCCTCACCACCTCCCTTCAAACCAAGCCAGTCTTCAAACCCCAGCTCGGATTCTTCTTCCCACTTCTTCCCTCAGTCTGCGTCCAGCTAGAATCTCTCTCTCCTCTGCTATTTTGTTTGTCCTTTAGAGGAGCTATCACTCATGGTTTCATGTAGGATTAAGCACATACTTAATTTTTCCTCTGGATTTGGGGGCCTTGTATTTTTATTCTTTGCATTTCTTCCTCCAGGGCCTGGCACTCATTAGACAATAGTTTAGGCTACTAGAGTCCCAACTAAATTGCCACTCACTCTGCCTTTGTGGTTCAAGTTTAAAGTTCGCAGGTGGGGCCCCGTGTTCTCAGCCAGCTTTCTCCTCCCCCTGTCTCCAGCAGGCGCCCTCAGGCCCGGCCGGCTGCCCCCCCCCCCAGGGTGAAAAGTCATCTCAATTTGCCTGGGGCTATCCTGGTTTCAGCATTTAACGCTCCACATCCTCAGAAACTCCTCAGTCCCAGGCAAACTGGTCACCCTACTCCACGCTCACCTTCTCCTGACTCTTGCTGAAAATCTCTGTGAGTTGAATTGTAAGTCAGCCTCCATCTCTCTCTAGACATTTGTCATATGGCCACTAAAACCGCTTTCCTTACCTGCAGGTGGGTGTCTGTCTGGCTCTGGCCCTGCACAGCCTCCCCAGGGCTTCCCCCAGTGCAGTCTCATAAATGTGACTGTGAACTTCCCACCAGCCAGCAGCGTCCGCATATTCCTGCTGTCTCTTCTGTTCCACCTCAACCCACACTCACCTGATCCAAGTAGCTGACCCTCCCAGGCAACCGCTCACTTCTCCTCCCCCACCCAATTGCTTGCCTTTATCCCATCAAAGAGGTCCTGGGAGGATTGATCCCAGTCAGAACCCTCCCCTCTCTGGAGCCGCAACACAAAGATGCCTCTTCCATAAAGCTCTCCCCAGGAAACTCCTTCCTGCCAGCTTATCACCCACCCACCGCCCATCATTCTTCCTCTGGGGGCTCCTAAGTGATTGAATGCAGCAGGACCTCTTGGGGAAAGTACCTGGTGGCCTGGACTAGCTGTCGGGACCTGGGTTCTACCACAAGTTTACCATTAGGGCACGTTCTTAACCTCAGTTTTGGTCATTGTAAAATGAGAAAGTTGAGTGAACTCTAATGTTCTTATCAGCCTTAACCAAACTTGGATTCTAAGGCTACCTGCCCACCCTGTCTGCTCTGCAGAGCATAGATACTAATGTCCTAAGCAACGCAGCATTGGCAGGAGGCCTCTGAGATCACATCCCCTATCACCTGTCCCTACTTGAGTTGTAATTCCCATCTTTATCCTTTGATTCCCCATAATCCCATCCTGGCCTGGCTGTGAATAGGACAACAAAGCTGCCACCTACAGCTTAAGAGATTTTAAAGTACAATTCGAAGACCATGATTCCTTTCCCATGACTTGGCTTACAAAACTGAAGATTTAGGAGGAGAGGTTCAATTCCTGAGCGTTGTCCCTGGCTCAGTTTCCACCAGACCCAAAGCTATGTCTGCGTTTTCCCTCTGTGCCCCAGATGAACTTGTCAGGACCTACTTGTTGCTGCCCTTGAATGTCCTCCATGGAGCTGAATCTGTTGCAGCCATGGGCTGGGTGACCATCTGCTTCAAAATCTGTCACGCGTGCATGTCTCTGCGTGTGGTGCACACACCGTTTTAGCGTCTGCACCCACTTTACTTTCACATATTTTATCTCATCTGATCCTTGCAGTAACTTGGTGAGGTTGATGCTCTTATTTCTCCATGCAAAACCTGAGGCTCAAACAAGGGAAGTGTGGGAGTATGTGGCAAAATAGAACTTGAACACAGATCCTCCAACTCCAAATCCCACGTCCTTTCCACTGGGCCACCCGCCCGTGTGTGCCTGCGTTGGATCCCCCCACCTCCAACAAGGGCCCTGAGAACACTGCACTGACAGAGGTGGCCGAGGGGAGCTGCTTCCTCCCCAGGTGAGCGCTGTAAACTAGCGCCTCTCAATCTTTAATGCGCACACAAATCAGCTTCAGTCTTGCTAAGATGCAGATTCTAATTCAGCGGGTCTGGGGAGGGGTCAGAATTGCATTTCTAACGAGTGCCCGGCTGATGTTGTCGTTGCTGGTTGTGGACACTTTGCGGAACACACTTGAGTGGCAGGGCTGTAGGCAGCTCTGGTTGACACGTGCAGAGGGGAAAGGAGGAGGAATCTGTATCTTCCCAGGCCTGTACCCTGGAGTCCACTGTTCTTCCCCAAGTGGCCAAAGATGTTGAGAGGCCCAAGAACACTGATCCCTGGGGCGGAGAGGGAGTGCTTCTGTGTAGAAACAGCTCACGGCTGCCATCACCCAGGGCTCAGATGGTGAAAACAGGCGGTCTCCCTGGGGCCACAGTCAGGGTGGGGAGGTGAGGGCCTGCCGGAGAGATGATGGTGAAGGTCCCTTCTCACCCTGACACTGAGGTTCTGAGCATAGTACTGAGCTATTTCTCTCTGGGACTCTCTGAGTACTGCCCATGCTGTCCTTTGTTTGCTGTTCAATCCCCCTATACTAGGTATCCTCTCTCGCCCTAGCGAAAACCTGCCCATCCAATATCATCCCTTCTTATTTAAAAGCCCAGTTGAAAACACTCCCAAAAGCCTTCCCTGGTGCCCTACATCCCGTCTGCCTGTCTGTGTACAGGCGGTGTGCCTGCCTGGGCTCTGAGGTTGCCGTGGGCAACTTTCTTGCCCAGCCAGGTGCGCTGGAGGCCTGTCCTATTTGGGTTCTTCTTGAGGGGCTAAGTGAACCTGGTGGGAACCCTGACGACGTTTGAGTGGGACGGGAGACTGGACGGTGTCCAGGGCTGAGCCTCCAGAGCCAGGTGAGACCTGGCTGCCGAAAGCAGTAGAGCCAGAGGGAGAATTCAGTCTCGGGCAGAGCAAGGAGGCCAAAGCAGAGCAAATGTAGGGTGAGGAGAGGCTGTGAACAGGAAATGTTAGAAGGCTGAAGCCAGGGACAGCAGGAACAGGCAGAACAGTGTAAGGGTTTCAGGCCTGAGACTGTAAAGAAAGCTGAGGTGGGGCAGGCCTGGCTCAAGGGGTCTAGTGCAGGGAGGCCTCTGGGTGACAGGAGCCATGGGGGGGGGGGGGTCAGACAGCCCAGTCGGGGAAGGGGACAGGTCTCCACAAAGCCAGATCCAGCCTTCCAGTTAGAAAAGCACCTCAGAGTAGATGTCCGCTTGGAGTGGGCCAGGAGGGTCTTTGGTACAAGGGTTTGGGTCTCCTCTGGAAGGGCCTGTGTTTGTTGATCTTGGCCTGGGAAGCTCCCCTCCTAGGGAAGCAACATATTTTGGCAGAGTTATGATTATGGTTATATAATTGACACAATACCATAACATTGTTTTTGTTGTTGGTTGTTTTTATTACCATTCCCCAGTACTGAGTTTCTTCCTAATGTGCTGCCCTGTGCTAGGCACCGTGCTGTCTCTAAGACAAATCTAAGGATTTCAAGGGTGGGGACTATGTTTGGGGGATTATATGTACTTCTATACATGTTGCTCAATAACTCCTCCGTTAACCGAGGATTTCTTTCTCCTTCTGATCTTTGAAAAGTGGCTGTCTGTGAGACACATTGAATGTGGTGTGTGTATGTGTGTTTTTGTTTTGTTTTTGATGGTCAAGGTTGGGCATTAAGGAGTGGAAATCATGCAGTAAGAGAACCCAAATTCCCACCCTTCCCCTCCATCCCCACAGAGTCCAGCTGGACTCAGGAGCACGGCTTGTTGGGTCCTATTAGCCTCCTGTATCTTACACACGATGCATCGTCCCAGGACCTGGCCTCTGTGCCCTTGCAGCTGTGGCCCCTTGACAGAGTGAAACCAGCTCTGCCCGGGAGCAAAGCCAAGGCATGCTCTAGCATGAATTCTGCCTCGCATCACATTATCCCGGATAGGTGGCGTTTAAGTCTGGTGACCGTAGTTTCTCAACTGGCCTACATAGCAAAGGTCTTTTCAGCTGCTTTCAGGAGCAAATGGATATCTGGAAATAGAGTTTGGATATAGCAATTTCCATATTTTAAAAAAATGGAGAATATTTAAATCCTGTTTCCCCAGAAAATGGAGGGGATACAACGCCCCCATAAAGCATTTCCTCCCAGAGACCTCCCCTGACCCTCGTGCTCCCAGTGCAAGTTAGTCCTCCTATTGGCTTTTACTCACAGCACCCTTTTTCTCCTTTGTAGCCTTAAACAATTTATAATTTTAAATATACAATCTTTGTTTGATGTTTGCTTCTCGGAGTTTTTTCCCCGGCTGTATCCCCAGTAATTAACGGTACCTGTGTGTTACAGGCTGGGTCCCTCTGATCTTTGCCTCTCAGGCATTAGGCAGTGGTTCCCAAGGTGTGGTCCCTGGCTGGAAAGGCAAATTCTTGGCCCTACCCTAGATCTATTGACTTAGGATCTCTGGAGCTGGATCCAGAAAACTGTATTTCCATTCCTGTCGTGATCCTAATGGCTCTAAATCTTGAGAACCATTGCATTAGGGTTTGGGACCAGTTCTACTGGGTCACACGGCATGGGTTAAGGAACAGCCTTACGTGGGCTGAAGGTCAGTAAGAGAAGAGAGACATAAAGAGAGGTGTCGGGGCCCATTCCGGGTCCGCGTTCCAGCGGAGGGACCCCACCTCTCGCGCATCTTCCCTCTCAGACAGTAAGGGAAAGAGCAGGCCGGCAAGAAGGGCCTAGAAGGGCCTCGGCACAGGCAGGCTGGAGCTGGGGAACCAGCGGATTACAGGAGTAGTCTGGGGAAGCTAGCTGCCTGGTACCCGGAGAAGCTGTAGACCCCACTCCAACAGAATGGAGATCCCCCGCCCCTGGGAAGCACCGCTTGAGCGCCACCCTGCCCACAGGCAGAAGGGGACGCTCCCAGTCTCAGCTGGCTCACGGCCCAAACAATGCAGGGTGAGATCCCTGGGTCGTCCTGGGGCAGCTCTGCTCACAGCCCTGGCACATAGCAGGCATACGAGCTTTTAGGGGTGAATAAGTAGGGTCACTTCCAACTCTTGAGACTGATTCTGCTTTTCTGAGGTTTGGGTTGGTCCCCAGCAGACTCACAACTGCTCTCGATTATTGAAGCTGAATTGTTTAATGATCTCTCTTGACGGCCGGGCCAGAGGCTACATTAGCCCCAGTCCTCACTCCTAGAAACAGGTGCTTGTGCTGGATTTCCCGATCCCTCACTCCCACGCCGGCAGCCTGGCTTCCTGCGAGGCCTTGAGGGTTCTCGGTTCCACCCCTCTGGTTGTAACCAGCACCCCAGGCTGTCAGGCCTACTCAGGCCAGTGAACAGTCCCAGTTCCTCTCCCCCAGGACCGCCCAGGTAGAGACGGTGACTGGGAGTATTTCTTTCTACCCCAGTGGGAGAGCTAACTAAAGATCTGACCCCAAAGCCTTTCCATGAGGCGGCCTGGCCCTGCTTGGAAAGCTGATCTTGCCTGTATTCCCACCATTTCTCCCAAGAGCCTCTCCCAGGGCACTCGGATTGACTGTAATTGCTTAATTAGCAGCCTCCGAACAACTGGTGGGGAACCAATTACACAGCGCCTTCCCTGCCACCTAGGGAAATGGCAGGGGCTGTCTGGTGGGCAGGCCCCCAACCCCAGGCTCTCATCTCTTTCCTCTACCCTCCATGCCTCTTGCTTTGGCCAGAAGTTCACATTTCTCCCCCATCTTTTGTGAAGTAACGTCTTTATCACATGAAACATTTACAAATGGCTCCCTTCCTTGACTCTTAATCTCTTCTCAGTGCTTTAATCTCTATCTTCTTTCTTATTTCCTTCCTGCTGCAATACATTTTCTGGACCTATAAATAATGCCATTGACAATGCTTTGAAGTATTTTTGTAGTATCCTCCACCCCTGAAAACACAATCAGATACACAGACACAGACATACCATGAACGGAGCTGCACTGATCTGTTTCTATAACTTGAATCTCTCAGGTCCATTATTCTTCCTCTTCCTCTGCATTAGGCTCCCGCAACTCATTAAACCCGCTCCAGGTATGATTACCTTCCAGGCAGCTTCTCTGGGACCTCATCCACAGGTGAGAGCTGGGAGGGTAGGGCATTAGGGACCTAGCCAGGGCCTTTATTTACTGTCCTTTATTGGGAAAGTGCCTGAGGCAGCAGAAGCAGACTAAGACGTGAACCACAATGCTCCCTCTGTAATTCAGCCCAACCCCACAAGCGTTGCTGTGTGCCCAGGAAAACTACGAGTGATTCAGGGGTCTGGGCGTTGAGCCCACAGGAAATGGAGGGTATGGGACTCTCAAATAAGGAATCCCACTTTACCTCTGTTGGACTCCAGCTGGTTCAGGTGTGGACTCAGAGAGAAAAGCCATGGGTACTAGTACATAAGGACTTCTGGTTGAGTGAAGGGAATCCTTTTATGACAACTCTCCTTGGCCAAAGGTCTCCTTGAACCAATGGTCCCCTTTTGCTAAGATTTACTCCAGCCAAATTCTCAGAAATAAAATAAGATTTGTTCCAGCTAAATTCCCAGAAATAGAATAATTCCTTCAGAATTCATGGTGACTAGGTTTGATCCATTGTCATTTTCTTCGTTGTTTTTGTTCTCTCGGCCTTTCTGCGCCCTAACTTGTTGCTTCTGAGAAGGCCTGCGTCTGTGCGGCGTCATCCCCACTTGCCCTGGGCTCCAGCAGGTGACTTCCTGACTCAGCCCTGGCAGCTCACCCAGTTGTCTTCCTTCCAGGAGTTATGAGGGCACTATCAGTAATCAATTTACCTCAGGCAAATTAAGCCAAATCTTGCCTGCCAGGAATCCTGTCTACTCTACTCCTTTTTTTTTTTTTTTTTTTTCTGCCGTACGCGGGCCTCTCACTGCTGTGGCCTCTCCCGCTGTGGAGCACAGGCTCTGGACGCGCAGGCTCAGCGGCCATGGCTCACGGGCCCAGCCACTCCGTGGCATGTGGGATCCTCCCGGACCGGGGCATGAACCCACGTCCCCTGCATCGGCAGGTGGACTCTCAACCACTGCGTCACCAGGGAAGCCCCAACAGGTTTTTTTAATGCAGTTCTTTAGAACACTTCCACATTGATGTCAAGTTAATTAACACAGACGGTCACTGCAGGGGTCCCCAAGTGCCCCGGCTGGCTGTCCTTTCAGATTGGCAGGATGTTGACTCTTGCCACTTGGTACCTAAGGCTGGTCTCCGGCACACAGAATATTGGCGGTACACTCAATGTGTCGCCTGAAAACTGGGCTTGAAAACACACACCTCAGGTTGGGACTCAAACCCCGCCGAAACCCAGATTGGGACTTGAGCCCATGGTCTTCTAATTAGAATTCTAATGGTCTTCTAATTAGAATCATTCACTTTCTAAGGCTCAGGTTCTTTATGTCTCAGTGCAGAAGGAATTCAGTGGGAGGCAAAGTGATAGGCAAGAAGTAGATTTATTTAGAGAGAGACACATTCCATAGAAAGAATGCAGTCCGTTTCAAAAGGCGAGAGCAGCCCCAGGGCATGGGGTCGTCTTGGAAAGTGAGAGCAGCCCCGAAATATGGTGCGGTTACTTTTTATGGGCTGGGTAATTTCATAGGCTAATGAGTGGAAGGGTTATTCCAACTATTTGGGGTAAGGGGTGGGGATTTCCAGGAACTGGGCCCCACCCACTTTGGGGCCTTTTATGGTCGACCTCGGAACTGTCATGGCGCCTGAGGGTGTGTCATTTAGCATGCTGTATTACAATGAGCATATAATGAGGCTCAAGGTTTACTGGAAGTGGAGTCTTCTGCCGTCTTGGACCTAGTTGGTTCTAACCAGTTTGTGTCATATCCCCAATGGCTGTCATTCTTTTAAAGGTTGCCCCCTTCCCTACTGTTTCAGGTTCACCTCTTGGGTGTCGAGCCAAAAGACACAACCAAGCCAAAGATAGGAGAAGGAAGCATTTATTATTATTTGCAGCAAGTAAGGAGAGCACTGAGGATCATTCCCAAAGCAGTGTCTTCCCCAACAGCAAAATTGGGGAAGTTTTAGGCTACAGGTACATGCATATTCATGAAGGGGCTTAAGCAGAGGAGAACTCAGAGTAGAATTGGGATCAAGGTCCACAGAGTCCAGGCTTTAGTTGGTTGAAGTCAGGGGTCAACATCATCATTCCATCTTCCACCTGGGTGGGAGCCTTATTTCCTGTAGAACTCAAAGATATATTATTATATACATCCCTTGAGGAGGGATTAGGACTCTGCTTTATCACTGCACTATTGTTTGGCCTTTCCTCTGTTCCTCTGTTCCTGCATTCCCTTGTTCTATTTACTTATTTATTTATTTATTTTATTTATTTATTTTTGGCTGTGTTGGCTCTGTTGCTGTGTGCGGTCTTTCTCTAGTTGCAGCGAGCGGGGGCTACTCTTCGTTGTGGTGGCAGGCTTCTCATTGCGGTGGCTTCTCTTGTTGCGGAGCATGGACTCTAGGCACACAGGCTTCCGTAGCTGTGGCATGTGGGCTCAGTAGTTGTGGCTTACGGGCTCTAGAGCGCAGGCTCAATAGTAGAGCATACGGGTTTAGTTGCTCCATGGCATGGGGGATCCTCCCAGACCAGGGCTCGAACCCATGTCCCGGGCATTGGCAGGTGGATTCTTAACCACTGCTCCTTTGTTCTTTTAAGATCGTTAATTACTGAGACCTGTTCAAGGGGAAGCGTTGTGGCCAAGCTCAGATCACAAAATGGCTTAGGCCAAAATGGGTTCTCTTATGTCAAGAAAACCATTCCTGGTTCTCTTTCTCTGGGGACCGCCAACCTATCTGCTTACAAGTTTGGGATGCACACTCTGTGGGCTAGGGCTCTCTGTGAGGGCCTTGCATTCAGCACTTGTACCTCCATCCTCCTCATGCCTGCTTCCCAGCAGCAGGGCTTGGGTAGAACAATTGCTCAGGTGCAGCTTAGTGTCAAGGCCCAGGGCTTGAAGGCCCAGGAAGGAAGATGGCCTGAATCTTCACTTCTGCCTGGCCCCATCTTTTACAGCTGCTGTGTTTTCCCTGTCCCTCCTCCTTCCTCCTCCCGCGCCTGTACAAGAAGTCCTGAGGAACAAGACTGCTAAGGAGGACTCTGTTTGGCCTGGTCCCTCTGCACTCTTCTTGCCTTTGAGGATTTTCCTGCACCATTTATACTGAGTGTGTTATATTTACCAGTGTGTTTTGGTTTAGTAATATGAATTCATCCATCCCATTGTTGGTAGGCTCTATGTTTACAGAAGCCAAAGTGAAGAGGAAGTTTGGCAAGATTCTATTATTTTCTACGTCTTAATGATCGTGAGTCATGTGGTGACATGATTCAGAAAGCTCTCCCGGGCTTCCCTAGTGGCGCAGTGGTTGAGAGACCGCCTGCCGATGCAGGGGACACGGGTTCGTGCCCCGGTCCGGGAAGATCCCATATGCCGCGGAGCGGCTGGGACCGTGAGTCCTGGCCACTGGGCCTGCGCGTCTGGAGCCTGTGCTCCACAACGGGAGAGGCCACGACAATGAGAGGCCTGCGTACCGCAAAAAAAAAAAAAAGAAAAGAAAAAAAGAAAGCCCTCCCCCCAGCCATTTGAAGGGCCCCAGTGACAGGTGATCAAAGCCCACAGTGGGCCAATTTAAATGAGCACGTGTCCCTTCAGGTGGAAGTTATTTCATCTCTTTAGAGACTTGATCTTATGGGGAGAAAGCAGACACCTTGATCACTCTGATTAGGAGTGACTGAAGGCATTGCTTCAATTCTGGTTTTGAGACAGCTACCTTTCCCAGTCTTGGCCTCTGGAACTGGCTCTGCCTGATGATCTAGGATTCCTCCCTCTCGTCCATTGTTGCAGAAATGCTCTTCATCCCTTGCTCCTCACTCCCTGTCATTACCATATGAAAGAGACATGCTGAGTGTGTTTTGGCTCTCACTAGCCTGAGTTTGGTTCCTCAAAAGGCTCTTGAATAAAGAAAAATAGTTTTTAATCATAAAATTTAATCAGAGACTTTTTCTCAAAGTAGGGAGAAAGGGAGGTGACTATTTCTAATTCGCCTAATTGAATCCCGACAGGTAAATAACAACGGGCAAAGGAAATAAGACATTGGCAGCCTGTAAGTAAAATTCTAAAAGCTTTCCAGAAGAGAACAGTTCTGGCAGAGGGTAGGACTGAGGATCTAGGAATAAAGGAAGGAAAAATGCACCCAGAAACAATAGAGCTGAGTAATCAGGAGAGGAACCGCAGCGCTGAAAGTGAGAGGTCTCATAGCATGGCTAACATTTCATCAGGTCTAAATATAGTCACCATTGTTAGAAGGTAACAGTCCATTTTTAGAAAAAGATAGGAGGGAATGAAAAGAGCTTTATCAGAGAGTTGATTTTGAGACTGTTTGAAGAATATAACTGAATATAATTTGAAGAAGACAGGGTTGGGCATTCTTTTCAGAGATGCTATTTCCTGGTGTGATGGGGGAACACTTCTAATGTATTGACGGAAATCAGTGTGTCAGACTTGATTGTCTGGTTCGTCTTTATCTGTCTGTGCCCTCCTGCCTTGTGTACCCGTCTCTCTATCACACCAAGCTCCTCCCTTCCTTCAAAGCTCTGAGTAGGCCTCTCTTTTCCAGAAAGCTTTACTATCTTTTTTTAGCTCTTATCCCTCCAGCAGCCTGATATTTTTACTCTACGGAGTTGCTGCAGATTTTTTGTTTGTTTGTGTTCATGTGTTTGTTTTTCCTCCTGGTATTCTGGGGTGATCTTGAGGACAGGCACTAAGATGGAACAGCTGGGCTCTTCCACCTGCAGAGTGTAGGACCTGGCCTCCTGGAGCTGGTTTCAGGGGTCCATCCTCTTTGGGCTCATGGAGGACACTGTCCAGGGTGCTGATCAACTGTTGGTCATTCAGTTAAGATGCCTTCTGAACTTCCAGAAATCTTAGACTGAAAATTCATTTTGGCTAAAGCCCTATGGCTGATTTCAGTTAGAGTTGAGAAATACTATCAGTGGACACTCATGCCAGACTGTTAAAGAGCTTTTACCAGCATTTCTTTCTCTCTGATCCCTGCTGCTCTCCTTCCAATGAAAACAAGCCTGGTGATGTCAGAGAAATTGTGCAGGATCAGCCCAACAGACAAAGCTCATGGTGGTTTGGCTCCTGCCGGGTGGGCATCATCTCTGAGGATTTTCCATGGCCAGACACGGCCTTGCAAAGGCAAGAAAGCAAACGATGCAGTCCAGTGGGGACCTCAAGCTATTGCTTGCGGGGGCTGTCGTATTCCAGCAGCTATGCTTTAGGCAGAAGGGATCAGTCCTAGACACTGTGCAGGAAGATGACTGACTCTACTGTTCTAGCACTTGGCAGGACTGAGAATGAGCATTTTTGAGCACACAGTTGGCCACTCTCCCTCTCAATTCTGTGTTCTTTCTTTAGCAACCAAGCTCTAAACTCTGGACTCTTTTCACACACTCTGCCACTTCAGTTCTTGGGCTTCCATTTTCTTTTCAGTAAAATGAGGAGTTAACCTACACTTTAGAGCTATAAAGGAATATGGGAGCCTGTTAGTATTATTTTTAGTACAAAAGTGACATTTTAGGGGAGAAGAGTTCTTAGAATGTCAATAGCAAGACAACTAAACTAGTCTGACTAGAACTCTCATGGAACGTGTAACACTTCTGCTGAGTGGCTGGGGAACTCAGAGCAGGAGAGAACAAGAATCGGGAAATGAGACGGCCCGTCAATTAAAGTTGTTAAGTTTTCACACAACAGAAAATGACACTGGCTGATTTGAAAAAGAAAGAGAGTTTATTGGAAAGAGGTAGAGTGGCTCACAGAATTGAAGGTATAGATGAAGAGTCAGTCTGAGAAAAAAATGGATCCAGGACAGGCCAGGTATCCAGGCCAAGACTGTCAGGGCACCACTGCTGGGATGGATACACTCCAGTTGGTGTTTCCTTCCTCCCATTCCTCAGGATTCACAGACCCAGGAGAGAAAGGTCAAATGTCCCAACTTGGATCATATGACCAACTTAGCTAGATTTGCTCATCCTTCAAAAGCATGTAATGAGTGTCTTTGATATGTCAGGCTGTGTTATGTATCAGGCATATATCAGTGAACAAAACTGGTGCCTTCACGAATCACTTGATATAGGGTGGTCAGAGAAGCCTTCACACAGAGTAGGAAACATTTGAGGAAAGACTCAAATTATATGAGGGAGCAGGCTGTGTAGTTATCTGGGGAAGAGGGTCTACACAGAAGAAACAGCAAGTGCATAGGCGTCCAAGAGGAAGCAAAGAGACCAATATTGTTGGGTGGAATAGGTGAGAGAAGAGTGTTTGGAGATGAAATCAGAGAGGTGGAGGTGGGAGACTCATCCCTGTAGGACAATATGTGGACATTGACTCTCACTCTATGGCAGATGGAACTGTTGGAGGATTTTGAGTAGGAGAGTCATATGCTTTGACTTAGATTTTGAAAACATCAATCTGGTAGCTACTTTGAGAACAGAATAGAACAAGGATGGAAGCCGGGAGATCAGTTAGGAAAACACTGTAATAATTCAGACAAGAAATGATGGTGACTTGGTGCAGGATGGTAGCAGTAGAGGTGTGAGGAAAAGTGGTTGGATGCTACAGCAGATGTTCCTGTGGGAGTATGAGAGAGAGTGGTAGACAACTGCAAGGCCTTTGGCCTGATTAAATGGAAGGATGGAGTTGAGACTAAGTTGATGAAAACTTTTAGAGGATGGAGTGTGAGGGATGGGGGAGGGTGGAATCAGGATTTCAGAATCAGAGATCAAAAAGAGACTGGCTATATAAATTTGAGAGCTATCTATCTATCTACCTACCTACCTACCCATCTACCTATCCACCTATCTAACATAAAGCCACAGTACTGGATGAGATATGAGTATGAGATGACCTGGAGAGTAAATACCTATAGAAAAGGGAAGAGATCAGAGGTCTCCACCCTGAGTAGAGGAGTATAAATATTAACGGACCTAATACTACTTGAGTGAAGGACTAATGTCCATAATTCTAAATGTCAAAAGGTAAGATAGCAGAGAAGCATGTAGTCTTTTGTTACTGAAGAAAAACAATCAAAATATTCATTAAGCATACCTTAATGCATAATGAGAAGCCCACCTTCTCATTATGCAACAGATGACTTTCTTTCTTTCCCTTGGTCTCCTCCCTTTGGCTGTCTCCCCTCATCGTTGCTCTCTCTGTGACTGAACCACTTAGCTGAGACCACTTTCCACCAACATCTTGAGCACAGTTGCTTGTTGCTGTGCCTGCTGGCTGCCCAGTGACCACCCTTCCTCTTTCCCTCCTTCCCACCTTAAATTCAATGGTGGAAACCCAGATGTTAGGGCATGGGGAGGCTGGAAAGAAAAGATCTGATCACCTCTTGGCTTTGTCCACTCCTTTCTCTCCTTGCTTTGGTCCTGTATCAGAAAGTGGCAGCAGCCTCCTTTAGGAAGTGCTGAATCATATAATTCAGCATAAATGGTGATGCTTGGGGTGGGGGGGGGGGAAGGCTGTTGGGTGAGCAAGCAGCCCAGCCTCATAATCTTGCCTAGTGATTGTCCATGCTGTGTGGAAAACCCAGGAAGGAGGTGTGAGTACTTTGAGAATTACAGCCTAGACAATCTGAGAGGTAGTCGTGACCATTTGAGAAACTACTTCCCTGACTCTGCCCTGCATGTCTAACCTCCTCCTTCACTCATCCCCCTGCAACCTGGGTACTGAGGTGCTTGAGACTATGTGGGGCCCACTTTTGTGTGCCTTTTAAGAATTGATATGTCTACTTTTCAGGATTTGTTTCCTGTCTTTACCATTAATCTGGGAATTCCCAAAGGCACAGACTGTATGCAACCTCTGTACCCCGGTCCTGAACAATCTTAGAGCTGCTCCCTTTCCTCAGGAGAATCCCCTTTTTTAAAAAAAATCTAAAGGCTAAAAAAAAAAAAAAATAGGTAAAAATAATGCAAAACAATCATAACCTGAAATGCAGCCTGCAGAAAGCAAAATGGATATGATAATGAAAATGACTATAATGAAACATATAAAGCTTTGAACAAAACACCCATGCAGGAGTAAAGAAACAGTTTTGGCAAAACTGAAGTGACAGGAAATGGCTAGTGTCAGGAAAGGCGTGTGTGTGTGTGTGTGTGTGTGTCCCCTGGACCTGTGCACTCAGCTGGAGGGGAGAAGACAGTATTGTTAGACTCATAGGCAAGCAAAAACCCTGTATCCACTGCAGTTGAAATACAGAAACTTTTTGGCAGCCTTCTTATCCTACAGCACTGGGTTGAGGATTGACCAGTCCACTTGTGTAGACGGAATCTCTACTCTCTGGGTGTGACAGTTCATGTTTACAGGCTGTAGTGCTGGGCAAGTATATCCTTCATCTTCTGTGGCACCCACCACCCCATCCCAGCATTATACATGCTCCCACCCACATGCCCACATACACACATTTATTCATCAAACATTTGTTGAGTGTCTTCTATGTGCAGAAAATACAGAGAGCTGAAGTCTTACTCCGTGATGAGCAGGACGTCTGAAAGATGAGATGGACAAATAACAAATAATGGAGATAGAGCATGATGGGTGCTGCCTCAGGGACACACACTAGGTCCGTGGAGGCTTGAGGGGCTGAGACGTCTCACAGACAGGGTGCTGTCTCCCTTGGATCTCATCAGGTGAGGGGGGGTCACAGGTGGATTGGGAGGCTGTATGGTAGGCATTCCAGGGAGAGCACTCAGAACATACGAGACCCAGAGGTGTGAAAGAACAGGGAAGTATGGGGACTTTAAATCATCCCAGACTAAATGGTGGAGTCCGTGCACGAGCGACTGGGGGAAAGAAGCAGAAAATGAGGCCAGAGAGTTTGGTGGAGGCCCATGTGGAGGGCCTTGTAGCCTGAGGGGCCTCCAAAGGGCTGTAAATAGGGAAAAGATATGGTCTTTTCTTTTTTTAACTAGATACAAGGAGGAGAGAAATATTAATATTAATAGCTAACATTTCTTGAGTGCCTGGCATGGAGCATTTCATATGTATTACTTCCTTTAATCCTTCAAACAGCCTTATAGGGCAGGTACTGTTAAGACTTTGTGTTTAAGTGGGCACCCTCTCCAGGTCCTAAGAGGCCCCAAGAGCAGGCGGGCCATTGCAGAGCCAGGGCCTGCAGCTCTCTGGCACAGGGCTTAGCATCTGCCCACATGTGGCTTAGATGGCAAAAAAGAAGGCTGAGCCACCCGGAGAGGTCCCTGCCTCTGCTCCAAAAAAAACTGCTTCCTGGAGCATCCACTGTACCCAGGAATTTCAGAGTCGGGGGAGAATTATGTAAGAATAAAAGCAGATGCTTTATGGAGTAGGATGCAAACTTTGTCTAATTATAAGATAAACGTAAGATAAAAGAAATGTTGCATTTCTGATGGGCCTTGAGCTGGCCCTCTCTTTTCCTTCTTGCTTCCTGCCCTTTCTGGAGCATCTTTGGTGGGAAGGTTTAAGAAGCTCAGGAAACCATTGTTCTGACCCCCAAAGAATAAACAGCATCTAGAGAGGTCTCTGTAGGTGGGGGCTGCCTGAGAGTAGTTGGGACCAGCTGAGGAGTGGGACACCTGCCATGACTCCCCCAGTTCATCAGCTTTGTAAGTTCATCATTCTTTGGAACTGAGTGCAGTATAAATAATGACAGTCATGTACATTTGAAGGTTTTTGTTTGTTTGTTTGTTCTTTTAAGTCTATGATTCCTTGTTGCAAGATTTCAGAACCTTGTCTAGTAGCACCATGGACAGCGCTACATGAGCCAGGACTGATTTGTTACTGACTCTAGGGGAGCTGAGTGTGATTTCTGAAATGTGAGAAATAGAAAGGTTAGTTGAAGGTGCTCCAGGCACTAACTTTGTGGAGATAAAAAGTGTTTATGACCAAACCCTGCACAGGGCAGAGCAATGAAACAGCTGACTTGTCCTCCTACCCTCTCCTCCCATGATCTTCCCCTCTTCGTTGTGTATCTCAAATGAATTTGTATCCCCCGGCCCAGTCTCTCTCTTCACAGCCCTGCCCAAATCTGCTCTCCTCAGAAGCATCTGTGTCCTGTTCCCTGATTGTGAGTCATATGAGGGTTTCCTCTTAGGCAAGAAAGTTCAAAATCCCAGGAGAACCCTGGTACATGCTCACGGCCAGTATGGCTTACTTATCACAGGAGGCAATGCCATTTTACTAACTATAGTGATATCTTGAATTTGCTCCCATTAAAACATAAATTTTAATGCAGAACCTTATCAATTAATTGTTAATAGTGTGATTTTTTAGTCTCTGTGACAGGCCGGTATGGAAAGTAATTGAGGGTGAAGGGAGCCTCTTGGCCGCTGCCAGATCCCCTACTTCATCTGCACATAACTGGACAAGCATTGTGCTGCCTTATAGCCACCCATCATAGTCTGGATTAACCTTCAGGTAAATTCCAACCCTTAGCCAGATTCCTATGAGCTTTGCTTCTTCTTTCCAAGTCAGAACGTTTTCCAAACTTAAGCTCATTTGACTTCTACTCAGAAAGTCCATACACAATTTGCACAGCTTTCTGGGAAGGGGAAGAAGTACATTATCTCAAAAACTTAAGGCAAGAAAGAAAGGAAAAATTAGGCCCTGTCAAATGATACTTTGTTTTCCATTATGCTTGCTTCATTTAATTGATAATTTGATCTCCTGGTTCTTCTGTCACCAAAAGCAAGTAGGAAGGAGCTTGTTTGTTCAACTCTGACAGATTGAGGGGTCCTGGGCATCTGAAGGATTCAGCTCAGGGAGCTGCTGCACCCTGGGGTCTGAATGACTCATCACCTAATCCAGAAAGTGTTGGGGCCTCCTGTGCGCTAAAGACTGAAGGAGGTTCTGTCCTAGAAGACAGCTAGAGGGAAGAACTCTGCCCTTGAGCCATGAACACACAATAGATGAGATGGCCAGGCTTGTGGCGGAGTATAAGGCAAGGATGCCCTGCTGTAGGAGCTCTATAAGGGCAGAGGTCAGGGTAGACTCCAGTGGTTGGGAAGAACCCTGGTGCTTGTGCACAAATCGTGCCCCTTTCTTGTCTGACGCGCTGTCTCCCCAGGTACCTCTCCTGCCACGTTGATGGTCTGTCCGTGGACTGCTTGGTTTCTGAACGTGAGGCTACTGGGTTGATACTGGAGCTGGTGGTGAATCCCAGAGGAGCCGACACAGGGTTACCTCATTCTGCCTATTGGGAGCGGGGCTTAGAACACAGTTCCTGGAGGGGAATTTATCCTCAGCTAGCTAGCCCCTCTCGGGGCCCTGGCCTCATGGTAGGAGGAGCATCTGCCACTGTTTTCAGTGCTCTGATGGCCACAGCTGGCCTGAGCGCCCTCTGAGCTGATGAGCTCCTAAATGATTCTGAGGTGCCCAGGGGCTGCCTCCCGCTTTGGTACTCCAGGCCTCGGGCTACAGGAGAGCACTCATTTGCTTCATTTGTTCCAACCTGACACAAGTCAGCTCTGCACAGAAAATCAGAAGTGGCTGAGAATAAAAGGTGTGATCTCGCCTCTTTGACGTGGGTGGTGAAGCACCTGCTGAACTGGGAGCAAGAATCAGGCAGGGCTGGGCTTCCCTGGTGGCGCAGTGGTTGAGAGTCCGCCTGCCGATGCAGGGGACACGGGTTCGTGCCCCGGTCCGGGAGGATCCCACATGACGCGGAGCGGCTGGGCCCGTGAGCCATGGCCGCTGAGCCTGCGTATCTGGAGCCTGTGCTCCGCAACGGGAGAGGCCACAGTAGTGAGAGGCCCGCGTACCGCAAAAAAAAAAAAAAGAAAGAATCAGGCAGGGCTGACTTCCGTATATTGGTTCTCTCACTTGCCCGGTGTTTGCTCAGGTAATGATCTGTGGGTTTAATAAATGTACCTAGAGCTCGGTTACTTTACCTGAGAAGTCCATCAGAGCCTCCCTAAGATAGCTGTTATTTGAACAGCAACGTATGTGTTTTGGAAAAGGTAATTTAATGTGAATTTACAACATTCATAGTTTTTCAAAGGGCTTATGGCATTTCCTGAAATCCTACCTCTTTCATAAAATTTCTCCAGTAACTGGAAATAAGACCTTGAGTTCCTCTCCTTCCAGTAACTCACTTTTTAAAACTCTGTAAATAAATTGTCTATGGAGAGAGAAGGTCTTGTGATAGATAAAAAGAGAAGTGGGCCCAGCATCGTGAGGGGCTGTACAGCGATGGTGAAGCATGCAGGCTCTGAAGCCACACCACCTGGGTCCAGATGCTGGCTCTGTCTCTCCTACCTGGTGATGTGATAATGTGGTAATATGTAAATTGTTTGGGGTAGTATTGACATGGGAAAGTCTCTTAATGTCTCTGGGGTAAGTGGCAGAAAAGAGTTGGACCCCAAGAGTAAGAGCTTTTTATAAAATGCGAAGAGCTATGTACACATTATTACTGTGACTACAAATAACATTTCATAGGAAGTTAGGGAAGGTGATGGAAGAGCTAGACATATTTCAGCATCATTTCTGCTCTTAAAAAGCTTGCCGTCTAGCTGGAAAGATAAAACACAAGAAAATAACAGGGCAGAGGCAACTCTCAAATCTTCTCTCCCTATTCTCTAATCAGTTGGCCCCTTCTCTGTCATAGATTCAGCTGTCTTGTAAACAACAGAATCCTCACCTTTCATACGGAAGAGGAGAATTTAAAAGACAGGACAAGTATGCTAAATGTCCAGGTACCTGCCTGGATGGTGTCCAGAGGAGAGGGTTATAATGGTCATTGAATATATCGCAGGTCACAATTGAAAACACAAAAGCCACTTGGTTTGATTACGATTGAGCATGAGTAGGCAACATGAGCATTCCAAATTGCTTTAAGTGTCTTTGGAAAAGTATGAAACACAAGGGTGTGCTGGGCTCGTGCCTGGATAAGAAGCTAGCTGCAGGGCCAGGCAGCCCTTGAGGCCAGGCCAGGAATCCAGACTGTTTGAATACACTTTTGCTGGCTGCCATGTCAGACTTCCTGCCTTCTCAGAAAGTCATCCTGCCCCTACCCACCCCTGACTCTCCTTCAAAGTCATAAGACACCAAAAGAACTGCAGGTTAGAAAAGCATGGGAAATATCGGCAAGTTTCATCACTGATTACTAGATACACTCAAAATTGGAGGGTGTCAGAGACACTCATCACTCAACTGCTTCTCAGCTCAAAGCCATTTGCTATCCTTAAAAAGATGACTTGCCAGGAAGCCACTAGGTACCCAAGGTCACCTGGTGAATGGCTTAGGCCATTTCACTCTTTTTTTATACTTTCCAGTCAAGAGCTCTTTCTGAGTTAGATGAGCCATGCTTTGACACCCAGGGGTTTAGCTCTGACCATGTCCCTTTGGAAACTGATAACACCTGCCTTTTAGAAAGAAAATAATTTGGACATTAATTTTCCTGCCTAGCCTCAGGCAGTGATGGTTCTCAGCTGTAGCTTTGAGATTCGTCACCATCATAATAGCAAACACTTACACAGCACTTACCATGGGCCAGGTACAATGCTTAGCACTTTGCAGGTGTAACTATTTTAATCTTACCCTTGTGTCATAATTGCTCTGGAAAATAAGACGACTGACCCTTATTTTAGAGTACGATTTTGGGCTTTACTGAGAGCTGCCTGCAGGAATGAATAGGGAGGGCCCAGCCAGAGGCTGGGGGACTCTTCAATCTCCATTCCTTCACTGGGTGGTTTATAAAAGAGGGTGGGGTGGGCAAAAAGACAATGGATAATCTTTAGCTATTCTTTAGCTAATGGATAAGTCTCAAGCAAGGTGATACGCCAACCTACAGCATTACAATGCTCTGGTGTTGACTTAACTCTTCATTTGCAAACTTTGAGAGCTATTTATAGAGCACTGATAATATGCTTTTGAAAGGATATTTATCCAGGGGGAGGGGACTTCTCAGTTTGCTAGGAATTTTCATTTTTTTCCCACACCCTGAGGAACAAGTACTCCATCTATTACTGAGTAAGACAGATTGATTTCTTTTTCCCAGTAAGTTATGAGGTGTTTTGCGAGTAATTTATTACTAATGACAATCAACTACAAATGTTTTCAGATGATTTACTTTAAAAGAATTATACTGCATTCAAGATTATACTTATAGTAATGCCATTTCACTCATTTGTATTTCAACCTGCTTTCTTGAGTAGAGAGAAAGGGGGAATTATAGCTCACAAGCTGGGAGGGCCCCATGGCAATGTACAGTGTGTTTGAACATCCCTTGCCACGTGTCAGGGTGACACTATTGCCCAAAGTATTTAATGCTAGATTTGGAGTATTTCCACCTGAAGTTTCCCTTTGATTTTGAAGCATGGGGGAAAGATAGGTGAATTTTTTCTTGATACTCTCTTAACCAAAGTTCAGGCCAGCAGCAGGAAGAATAGGCAAATACAAAATGAAAGGAAACCTAAAGGAGAAGCCATTTATTATGATTGATTTGATCTCTTGATTTATAAATGTACCTTGTGCTCTAAATTCCATCCCCCTCTCTATCTGCATGCTGGGGAATTTTAAAATACAGGATGGATTTTAAAATTTCCATTTCCAGCAAGACGTTTTCTGGCTCTGTTTATGCCCCCGAGGTTAAGTAGCAAAGCCATCAGGAAAGGCTGCACCTTCTACCTAAGGGTCTTTCTAATCCAAGGCTGAAGTTTTCCATTGTAAATACATTTGAAGCTGCCTCTTCCTGCTGAGCTGATCAATATTGAATGCGGGGTGTGTGTGTGTGTGTGTGTGTGTGTGTGTGTGTGTGTGTGTGTGTACATGCATATAGCACATGCCTGTGTACATACTTCAGAGCAATGATCCACACTATTTCTTTCCCTATTTCAAGTAAGTGCCTGGCATGGAATGTCCAGAGAGAAATTTATTTGTGATTTCTATGTCATCAAGGCAAAAAACTCACCCTAAGTTCATGTTTGGTAATTGCTGTATTGAAATCTATTATTTCTCCAATAGTTTCCATCATTCATTGTTTCATTTATGCAATCACCTGTCGTTCTATGTGATCTCTCTGTATAGTCTATTCACCTATTCCACCCTCCACCATTCATTGAGAATTCATTATGTGCCAAGCACTGGAAAGGACAGACACCGTCTCTTTCACATGGACTGAGGCTCTGACGTTCTCAAAAAAGAAGGCACAGACTCAGTCTGGAAATACAGAGCTCATCAGAACTTGGACAAGAGTGCCAAGAGTCTTCATACCCTTAGGCCTCAGTTCATTATGGTTTGAGAGAAGTTGTCTGCCAACTTTAGTTCCTGAAGAGCTTATTTTAAAATGTAAGCGCTTGTGCCAACCCCCAGAGTAGATTAATTAAGATTCAGGAGATATTGGGTGTTCCCCATGAGTGTGCATTTTTAACAGGTACCAGGTGATTGTGAAGCAGGTGGTCTCTGACCATGAAGAATATAGGATTGGAACCTCCAAGCCTCCTTTGCTGTCCTTTAGTGGTCCAGCCACAGTTGCTTCACTTTGCTTTGTGGTTCAGATCAATCTCTTGTTTGGAGGATCACCAAGATCCCTGTGGGATTAGCTGTGAAAATCCCTAGGGACAGGAGATAGGCTTCAAAAGGGTTTTGTTTTTATTTATTAATTTTTTTAAGTTATTTATTTATTTGGCTGTGCCAGGTCTTTAGTTGCAGCACGCGGGATCTTCATTGCTGCATGAGGGATCTTCATTGTGGCATGCAGGATCTTTAGTTGCAGCATGCGGGACCCAGTTCCCTGACCAGGGATTGAGCCCAGGCCCCCTGCATTGGAAGTGCGGCGTCTTAACCACTCGACCACCAGGAAAGTTCCCAGAAGGGTTTTGTTTTTAAATGTTCTGCTGCTTTCTATCCCATAACAGTCTTCTGTACTCTTTCGAATATTGGAGGGAGGATGAAAATGTGCCTGGCTCTTACATGTCAGCAGAAGCTAGAGTCCAGAGAAGGTTTGTCAAGTCATTTCCAAAGAACCAGACCTTCTCATCCTTTGATTGAAAGGAGCTTGTTTTGTTTGAAGTCAGGACAATTTCTTGTATATCTGGTGGCAGAACATCTAGACATATTTTTTTAAAGATTATCAATATCTCAGCTTGCTCCCATGCCTGTAGCTGCACACACCTCTTGCACCATTTTGTCCTCAACAACGAAAAGTTAACCAGAGGCTGTGCTCCTGTGTCCTATGGACTTCTTGAGTAAGGGAAGCCTCTGTGTGCACGTTGGAACTATCACATACTTACCGTGAAGGAGACCCTGTGGGAATCTGCCTTGGTTTTGCTGATCAAAAATAGGGCTTCAGTATTGAAATATGTACTTCTTTTCCCCCTTTGAAATACACATTTCTCTGTGTTCTGTTGGCCAGAATAGTTTCTTTTGCAGTACAAGGAACTTACGAGAGAGCGTGAAAAGACTTTGTGGTCTTCCTAACCACACACAGCATGTGAATTTTTGATGTGTTGCTTTGTTCCTTCATTCCTTCATCAAAAAGAAGGCATTGATATGTCTCCTGTCTACCAAACACTGGGCATGTGAGAATGATTAAGAGGCAGTTCCTGTCCTCTAGAAGCGTATAGCCTAGAGAGGCAAACAGATAACTATAATATAATGTCACAAGTGCTGTGATTGCCCCGAGGTGGGGAAATTTTCACAGAGAAGGTAACATTTGTACTGGACCTTGTTGGATTCGTAGGAGCTCAGTGGGCCAAGAGGGGTAATGAGCATTCCTGACAAAGAATACAGGCCCAGCAAGAACAGAAATCTATGGATGTATTAATATATGACCTGGTTGGGGAACGGTGTGGTATGGGATTCAGCACAGGGGACTGGGAAGGAGAAGGGGCTGGAATGCCATTTTGTGAAGGGCCTTCAGGGTGACTTAAAACATTTAAATGAGGCAAATGCAGTCCTGGCTGCCCTGCAGAAGTGAGCTTCTACAGCTGGTCATTAAGCTCCTGATCATCTTTGATGCCTCTGTGAAGACTTCCTTCATTCAGATATCCTTTTGTTCAGGAGGCCTTCCCCAATCACCCTTCATCCCCTCCTCCCCGGCTGAGTTAAGTGATCCATGGGCCTGTCCACCATTTAGCCACCACGTTGGGTTATATTTGCCTTTTATGTATCAGGCTTCCCCGCTGGACTAGAAACTTGCTCAGGTCAGAGGCTGGACCTTACTTGGTGTTTTTCACCCAGAGTCTTGGGTCATGTCTAGCACAGGTAGGATGCTCAGTAAATGTACCTTGGGTGAATGTATGGAAACTGAATGAGTTCCCTACACTCCCCTGTAAGATGGAACCTAACATGTCACACTGAGGGGCTTAAAAATACTTTCATAAGTAATTCAGACACCAAAACATGTCTGTGGTATGCGGCTGTGAGTAGTGAGAATGGAAGTTGCATGAGATGAACTGTGAGGGATGCCTTAAGGCAGTTATAAGCTATAATCTTATAGGGTAAAGAGGAAAGGTTTAATTAGATGGCAGTGACAGGCTGAAGGCTCTGAGTATCCAAGCCTTTATTATACAACCCAAACTAGCTGTCTCAGCTGAAGTGGCCATGGTGGCTCTCATCCTCAGAAAAACAGACGCTTTAATATGGAAAATTATTTTCCATCATTCCCTTATGACAGGAAAAGTCAGGGAGATGGGACGTTCTGTTCCACATGGCAGTCGGCGGAGGATGTTTAAATCCTGATGATTTTGCCCTAGAAAATGAGAGCTATTAACTGAAGCATTCGTTGGAATTGGCAGGCAGGACCTATCTGTCTGAACAGATGAGGTATCAGCATGGGGTGGGCCGTGGATGCCTTCGTGAGTTGAAACACTCACTGTGGGCCCCAAAAGGTAGCATGAGACCCTGAAGTCAGTCTCCAGCTCAGCCTTCCAGAAGCACATGGTGGAACTGGATGGTAAAATAGAAACATTTTGAACGTCTGAAAATCCTGTTCGCAAAGCCCATGCGCTCTGTTGTATGGGAAAGACTCTTAGCCCTCAGCCTGTTTTCTTAATCCTATTTATAAGGAAAGTAAACATGATGTCAAATGGGATTTCCTTTTTCTGAAACCCAGGTCTCCCAGTACGTCCAGTAGGAAAGCCATTTGATGAATGTTTTAAAATCTCTAGATTATTCCTTCAGGATTGGCAGTATTGCAGAGAAAAGGAAGCAGAGGCCTGGAATCAGATTCAGATCCTACTAGTGACTAGATTCGTGGTTATCCAGCCGTGGTTGCACGTTGGAATCATCCCGGGAGCTTTAAAAAATACTCTACCCCAGAGATTCTGATTTCATTGGCTGACCATGCAGTCTGGGCGCTGTGATTTGGGGTTCTAAGAGTCAGCCATGGTTGAGAACTACTGTATTTTATAAAAGAATCACCTTGGAAAAGTTACCCAACCTCTGTGGGTCTTATTTTTTCTTGCCTGTAGACTGGGGATTCTAATATGAAACTCACAGAATCGTGAGAATGAAATCAGATAAGGTCTGTTCAGTGAGTGATGATTACTGACAGCTATTAGCACATTGCTAAAGATGGGATCATGGATGGCCCATGGACGCTGGTGACCTTGGGCTTCCCATGTGAACAACCCAGGCCACACTCTTTCCCAGCCATGGTGGGGACCACATGAGAGGCTGTGGATACCCACGTGTGGTGTGTGGCAAGGAGTGTTCAGCTCACTGCACGGACAGATCACAGGCTTTCTTTCCACATGAGGACATCCGATGCTGTCCAACCAACTGTGCTTTGACTCACAAGTGCCCCTTGGTTAACCTTCTGAGGGCTGGACTTTTCCACTCCATGGCTAACTTCCATTGTTTGTCTTCTTTGTCCTAGAATTATTGATTTCTTGTTTGTTTTTTTCTTTTTAATCTTCAAGAAATCAGGACCTGAAGCCAGAAGAGCCATGGGAGCAAAAACACCTCGCTTTTATTTTTCTCTTTGTTGCTTAGCACATGGGCTGACAGTCCCCAGACTGTCATGAGAAGGCTTTTCTGTTTTGGTGAGGTCATCAGGTTACCAATTAGCTTTACTTTAAAGGAAAGATGCATTAGGAAAGAGTTTTTTCTGTGTTTCCCTGGGGAGGGCTTTCTGGGGGACAGAGTGAACCCTACCTCCCTTCCTCTCCTCCACCTCTGAGGAGTGGCTGGACCCACAAAGGAGCGCTTCTCTCCCTGAGGGCCACCATCACTCCTAGCGCAGAGGTGTTAGCATTGACTGCCATGATTGACCATGACCACCATGACCTTCCTCACAAAAGAGCATTTTTCTGGTGGCTAAAGGGTGAGAGATGTGATATTTTTATTCTGTATAACATAGTTGTTTTCTGTTTGTTTGTTTGTTTTACAGAGAAGTGCAAGGCTTCTTATTTTTATTATTTTAAAAAAATATTTATTGGAGTATAGTTGACTTACAATTGTTGTGTTACTTTCTGCTGTACAGCAAAGTGAATCAGTTATACATATGCATATATCCACTCTTTTTTAGATTCTTTTCCCATATAGGTCATTGCCGAGTATTGAGTAGAATTCCCTATGCTATACAGTAGGTCCTTATTATATATAACATAGTTTTTAAATTTTAAGTTTAAAAATGTAAGTTATCTCTGTTTTTTCAGGGAAGAAAGGGATTTGAGAGCTCTTCAGAGATACCCAATATGGGTGAGGCCAAATGGGTTTCCTGTCTGATCTGCCCTGCTTACTTAAGTACTTTGGTCAAACATCTTTACTGATTAATTTTACCCTTACAGTTGAATGCCCTTCACAAGTCTATTTACATTTCCATAAATCGGTGTTGGTTTTATCAGGGTAAGTTATCTCCTTGGAGGCCTTGACAGGAACAGGCAGTACATTAACCCCAGCAAGGCTAGTATGAGATATTTCCAGGAATGCCTTTGTTCCTCTACACATATGGGGTTAAAACAAACAGTCCAGTTTCTGGGAAGCTGTCCTCTGTTCATCCTGTAAACTGAATCTCTCTTCTTCCATCCCTCAGACTTTAGATTACGATATTTTACTAGACCCAATTATAGGGAATTTCAGAAATTCATAGAGAAGGATAAGCATACGTTCCATCAACTTGTATTGAGTCATACACGGTGCGAAGCCAAGAGATGGAAGATGAATCAGACCCCAAGGAACTCAGGTGGCTGCGAGGAATCCTGTTCCTCTATTATCATTCTGAAGAATAAAGGCGATAAGCATGGGGCAGGTGCACGCAGAGGCAGGGGTGGTGGAGCGCAGAATTCACCTGCGCTATCAACCCAACCAGGCACTTCTCTGCTACCCGCTCGCTGGGCACAGGAAACCTGATCCCTTCGCTCAGGGAGCCCCGGCTTTCCTTCATTCCCTGTCTATTCAGTGGGCTCCTGCTATGTGCCACGCATTGCTCTCAGCCTTAGGGATAGAGCAATTGACAAGACAGCCGCAGTCGATCTGTGATGGCCAGAGTAACGGGGGGAGGTGGGTGCCTCCCTGCAAAATGGGAGAGTAAAATACGAATATGGTGACGATGTATAAGCACACGTAACAGCAAACTCCAAAGCCAGAACAGCCCTGGAGCCCCAGGAACCCTTCTGGGGATAAATCAATAGTCCTTTCTCTCTGTAGGGCTTCATCTCTTGCAAGTGTCTTTCCATCCTCACCTTTTTCACTCCACCTCAAGAAGCAGCACAGCCTAGATTGTTATCCCTGTTCACAAGTGGGGTGTGGGGAGACTGCTTGGGTTTAAAGTGCAATCTCTTGGCCTCAGAGCAGATTTTCCATTTTATGTTTTTGTGAAGCTCGTGGTCTCTTGTGAGGCTCCAGCTCAGGGCATTAGTCTCCTTATAGAGTCTGGGGCGGGAACCCACTGGAATTTCTCAGTGCTTGGTCATGGACTGTTGGTCATGGACTGTTGGGCAAGGGTATATAAGAGAGAGGCAATCTTCAGCAGATCATGAGTCAGCTTAGAAACCTAAGGACAAAAAGGTGGGCCAGGTTTGTGGTCTCTCCTGGAGCCACAGGGAAAAGGACAGCTCAGATGTAGCAACTGGCTTCTGACAGCTTCTGTCTGCAGCTTCTGACATGTCTCAGAAAGCAAGGAGGAGCTGAGACAGAGTCTTCTCTGTGCCTTATTGCCTGGGGGCAATTGTGTTCATCCACAGAGTCTAAATTTTATTCCAGCCATCCACTTCTACGCACTTAAGTCTCAGAGTCACGTCAGGGATCTCATTATTATTAAAACAAACAAACAAACAAACAAAAAACACCTCGGGCTTCCCTGGTGGCACAGTGGTTGAGAGTCCGCCTGCCGATGCAGGGGACATGGGTTCGTGTCCCGGTCCGGGAAGATCCCATGTGCCGCGGAGCGGCTGGGCCCGTGAGCCATGGCCGCTGAGCCTGCGCGTCTGGAGCCTGTGCTCCGCAACGGGAGAGGCCACAACAGTGAGAGGCCCATGTACCGCAAAAAAATTAAAAAATTAAAAAAAAAAAAAAAAACACCTCAAGAGAAAAGGCATTTTATAAGAGCTAAATATTTTATTAACCCAAACCACCAAATGCTTATACAGCTGGTCGCAGCCTTTGTGAGCCTGAGCTCTTGCATTCAAGATTTTTCATTAGAATTAAAAATGACTCTGATGACCAGGCTGGCGGTCAGAGCTAGGACAGCAGGACCTGGGTCATGCTGGTTAAATTTAGGTGCTTTTAGTCACCAGAGCATCAGGTATGTATTGTGTGTGCAAATCCAGTGGCAGGTGGAAAAGCCACAAGATCCAGTGGAGAGAGCTCTTGAGCTGAGCCAGGAGGCTTGGCCTGGCTTCCCCACCTTAGCTCAAGGCTCCTGTGTACAGCCAGCACTTCCCTCCTGCTCTCTGGGCCACTGAGTCCTAGGTATAAAAAAGCAGGTTGAACTTGGGTCCCTTAGGGTCCTCCTAGCTCTAAGGCACCAGGGGCAGTAGTATGGCTTGCAAGAATGATAAAGGAAGCAGCTGCAGAAGGGCAAGATGACAGCAGTGTCAGGGCTTATCCTTGTTCTATGACACCCAGTTTTTGTTGACTCTGTTCTCCTCCCACTACCCCCTGAGGAGGCCCAACTTTCTGGACAAACAGTGAGGGGCAGAGAGAACATCTCAGCTGCTCTAATCGCTCCTCTCCTTGGTCAGGAGTGAGATCTGCCACCTTTTCCCAGCCAGGGTCCCTCTAGGCAGGGATCCAGCCAAGGAGAACAGGTGAGACAGTGTGGCGATGCCACTACATGTTTTATTACACACACCATTTTTGGCCAGAGTTGGTGAGAAAAACAATAGATCTATATTGTTCCCAGCTCTTTTGAACCATCAGGTTCAAGTGAACCCATTTAGATATAATTAAAATTATAACCCTTATGACTTTCCCTTTTCTTTAGCACAGATTGTTTTGTGTTCTTCCCCAGACTGTCCCCCAGCTAACCTGCCCTTGAGTGACACCACCTTCTTTACTGTTTAATTGCCGCTGCTTATTCTCACTTTGATATCATTGCCTATAAGATGGGGGTTTCATGGTCTAGACAAGCCAGTGCAGTGTCAGCCTTCATGAAATTCTATTTGGTTAAACCCTGCTGTCTTCTTGGTTCACCTCATTTTTTAGTCAAAAGAATGCCAAGAATTCCTCAATTCTCTCCCCTCCCCAATTCTTCCTTCCCACACATCTTTATTTTCTTGTACTCTCTCCAGAAGTTCTGGCTCACCATACTAATTTTAATGCTTCTACAAATCCTTGATGCTCTTTCTGCCTTCTGTAAAGTGGTTTTCTCCTGTTAATTCTACCTACTTGGCAGTTTGCAAATTGCCTTCTCACAAGTTCTGTTTGGCCATAGCATGGCCCTCCTGCTATGGGGGCTTCAGGGTAGGGCAGTGGTGTGGCCCTTGCTTTCAGAGAGCTGAAAATCTGCCCACTCCCCCATTCAAGAGGAGTGGAGGAAAGGGGATGGAGAAACACACACACACACACACACACACACACACACAGAGACACACACACACAGAGACACACACACACAGAGACACACACACACACACACACACACACACAGAGACACACACACACAGAGACACACACACACAGAGACACACACACACACACACACACACACACACACACACAGAGACACACACACACAGAGACACACACACACAGAGACACACACACACACACACACACACACACACACACACACACACACACACACACACACACACACACACGAGGGGAGGGAGCCCAATGTGCCAGGCCTTGGGTTGGGAATTTAACCTTTTTTGTCTCATTTGATCCTCATAACATCTTGTGAGGCAGTATTGGACTGCTTTCCAAATTTACAAATGAAGCAACATGCTCCAAAAGTTAAAAAGAGTGTCTATTAAAAGTTAAAAAAATTATGCATCTCATTCCACAGATTCAGTTAGGCAAGAAAAATGACCTTATTGTTCTGTAAATCCATTTAGGTTTTATTTCAAGCCCCCATAACTACAAGTGGCAGCACGTTCAACTCAGGAGATTCGGGGCCACTCCCCCATTTCTCAGGGAGTGATCCAAGTTCTGGCCAGCACTGTTCATTTAAAACTTTCTGTGATGATGGAAACCTATTTGCACTGCTCCATGCACCTAGCTCCTAGCCATAGGTGACTGTTGAGCATTTGAAATGTGGTTAATGTAACTGAGCTAATGACTTTTCAGTTTTATTTAAATTAATTTAAATTTAAAGAGCCATGTATGAATGCCTATTATACTAGACAAGGCAGTTGTGGGCAAAATCACATGGTTCAAAGGCATTTGGTGGGTCTTAGCTGAGGGCTTATCTGGGAATCGTCATTTACCATGTTGGGAACCCTGAAATGATTCTGTTTCTGTTGAAATGTCCAAGGTGTTGGTCCCTGCAGGCTCCTGGGTCCCTTTTATTCCTGACCCTGGGCCTCTTTAGGACTGGCTCCCTCTTCGCCACCTCTTCACAGTTCATTGGCTCTAGGATGACACTGTGTAACATGGGACCACTAGCCATGTGCACATCTTGAGCACTTGAAATACAGATGGTGAAGACTGATAGAAGGAAGATACAATTGTGGACCAGGGGACTGAATGCCTTGACTGGTGGTCACACCCAGAGCTGGGACATGTTGGGAATGTGATGGGATTCATCAGTCAAACCCTAATGGGTCAGGATATGTAGTGTAAAAAGTACAATGGAGGGCTTCCCTGGTGGCGCAGTGGTTGAGAGTCCTCCTGCCAATGCAGGCAGGGGACACGGGTTCGTGCCCGGGTCCGGGAGGATCCCACATGCCACAGAGTGGCTGGGCCCATGAGCCATGGCCACTAAGCCTGCACGTCCGGAGCCTGTGCCCCGCAACGGGAGAGGCCACAGCAGTGAGAGGCCCACATACCACCAAAAAAAAAAAAAAAAAAAAAAGTACAATGGATTTTGAAGACTTAGTATGAGAAAAAAGAATATCATATGTCATTATTTTATTTTAGATTCCATATATATGTGTTAATGTACGGTATTTGTTTTTCTCTTTCTGACTTACTTCATTCCGTAAAAAAAAAAAAAAACACGTTCTGAAGAACCTAAGGGCAGGACAGGAATAAAGACACAGACGTAGAGAATGGACTTGAGGATACAGGGAGGGGGAAGGGTAAGCTGGGACGAAGTGAGAGAGCGGCATGGACATATATACACACTACCAAATGTAAAATAGAGAGCTAGTGGGAAGCAGCCGCATAGCACAGGGAGATCAGCTCGGTGCTTTGTGACCACCTGGATGGGTGGTTAGGGAGGGTGGGAGGGAGACGCAAGAGGGAGGAGATATGGGGATATATGTATATTTATAGCTGATTCACTTTGTTATACAGCAAAAACTAACACACCATTGTAAAGCAATTATACTTCAATAAAGATGTTAAAAAAATGATCATATTTTAGACATATAAGGCTAAATTGCATATTATTAAAATTAGTGGGGTTTCTTTGTTTAGTTTCCATTGTTTTATTCTTCCTTATTCTTTTTTTAAATTTGTTTAAATTTTTTAATTTTTATATAATCTCTAAAGGTTACTTTCCATTTATAGTTATTACAAAATATTGGCTATATTCCTCGTGTTGTACAATACATCCTTGAACCTATCTTATAGCCAATAGTTTATACCTCCCACTCCCCCACCCCTATATATTTTATACATATAATGTATAAAATTAGTTTTATCTTTTTACTTTTTTAATGTAGTTCTAGAAAATTCACATGTGTGACATCTGTGGCTCGGCTTAAATTTCTGATGGAGAGCACGGATCAAGGGAGTCACCGTGCTACTCCGAGTCTCCTGAGGGAGATGCAGATCCACTTCCGGAGAGTCTGGCCTCCAGGATGGGGAAGGGTCAAGGCAGAACTGGAAATACACATTTCACAGTGTTACTCCCCCCACCCCAGCACCTGGGCTCTCCGGTGAGTTCTAAAAGAGAAGAGGGTTCCCAGCCTGGAGCTGGACCTCCCTACAGGCTGAGGGTCTGTCCAGGGAGTGAAGTGAGGCCCAGGAGGGAGGGAGAAAGTACAGTCAACCTCAGCCTAGGGCAGGGCCCGCCTCACCTTGTCAAAAGCTGAATCCCTGAGGAGAGGGAAGAGCAGGGGCCTGCTGAGGGCAGTCTGGGGACTAAAGCGCATTCATATGCTGACCCATCAGGGTTTGACTGATGAATCCCATCACATCCCCAAGATGTCCCACCTCTGGGTGTGACCACCAGTCAAGGCATTCAGTCCCCAGGTCCGCAATTGGATCCTCCCTCTCTTACCCCAGACCCTAGCTGAGGGCCTGGCCCTTCAAAATCCTTTGGGGAATGCTTGTAGAACACACTGGGCAAATGAGGACAGTGTCTCACCTAATCCCAGAGGCTCCCTGGGAGGCAAAGAGGAGGCACTTATGAAGCAATTTAGAAATGAATTAGTGTGTGGTCAAGTAGAAGACAAAACTCAAACCAAAGACGTGAACTCATCTTTTTTGTTGTTCTCAGTCCGTCAATCAGCTTGTGTGCCCAGCACCTACTCTTTGCAGATCCCTAATGATCTCCATGGCTGGAATGGGGAGGATAGGAGCCCTCAGGGAGCTTGGTTGTAGAGGCCGTGGGTCACTGTGCCCATGGAGCACATAAACACCTGGAGGTGGGGAACGGAGGCCTCAGTGAACGTAGTAGACATGTTGGGGAAGGTAAACTTCCATGCAAGTTGGAGTTCAGAAATCAAATTCCATTTTAAATGCCTCTAAGGAAGACCCCACTGTTTGGAGAAACCGGCAGCAAATCATTCCACAATGTAAATCCTTCAATAGTAGCATACAATTGTTGGGGGGGTGGGGTTCAGAAAAATGTGGATTTTTTTTGTGGGTCACACACTTTCTCAAATCAAAACCCACCTGAGCGTTGCAAACAGAACATCTTTAAGCAGGGATGGGGGTGCTTAGAAAACAGATGCCAGGAAACGTGGTGCGTCAACTTGCCGGTGGCCTTCTCTGAGGGACTATTCCCATTGTCCCAGGATTTGCTTCCCTTTGGATCCCTGAGACCAGGGCAGCAGGGCTCCTGCAGCATCTCCTGAAGTTCTGTCTGGAGAGCTGTCCTGCTACTCTGGTCTCAGAGCCTGTGCTGAGGCTAGAAAGACCCCACCGAGGACTCTTCCTGTCCCAGGGCCCCCAAAAGCTGTGTTGTTCGGCTATATACCTCAGAGAGCATGTCTCCTCCAGTCCCCACAGAGAGTCACACGTGGGCTGGTGTTTATGATTATTGTTACTGACGTTGGGTTAGAACCTCAAGCCCCTTTTTCTCAGCCCTGAAAAATTACGGTGACTCATGATTGTCTATAACAATTAACTCTTGATAGGAAAATTATGCCCTAGTGATTATGGTGCAGAATCCCGGGGAGGTTGTTATGAGAGATCAGTGATACAAACTCGAACCAAGTCAAACTAATCCCATTAAAATTTTTATTGTGAGTTGTGTAAATCTGGCTGTTGACAGTCGAGGCTCAGCAAAAGAAAACTGGGCTCCGCATCCCTCCTGGTCCACAGGCAGGGAGTGGCCAGAGGTGTGCTCAGTGCCTGGGCGTGTGCCATCCGGTGCAGGCAGCACATCTGTTCTTCCAGAAATGGTCCTGAGCCTGTCAGAGTGGGTGGAGCCTGTCCTGGCCCCTGATGGAGGAGAGCTGGGAGTTTCTATTCTAGAACTTTCACTGAGTCATTACCGGTCTTTACTGCCGTTGGGCCTTCCCGTGAAGGCAGATCTTTTCCGTGGACTTGATCTGAAGTCTTCCTGCTCCGAGGTCTGGCTTCTCCATGCCCTCCTTCCAAGACTAACACAGTCCTCCGACAGAGAGTCTGTGCTGGTCAGACATCACCATGGAGCATCCCTTTGGGAACCAGTCCTCTGTCTGAGGAGACAGCGTGCACCCCAGAACATCCCAAGGGACTCCTCTTAGAGCAGTGCCACTGGCAAGTGGGATCATGCATCAGCCTCATACGGGTACTGCCTGAATTAAGTACCCGCATTCATTTCTTACCTTCTGGGTTGTTCCCCCCAAAGGAGAGACACCTAGATAGACAAATGGCGTAGAGAGGAGCTGGAATGCATAACAGATGGAGACAAAAGGATACAGACCACATCCTCTCTGAGGACGGGAACGGTGTGGTGATCCTCATGGTGTCTCCAGAGTATAGCCTAGAACACTGGAGCCACGGGGCTACACATTTGAGTGAATGGATGAATTAAGACCGTAATTCATGAATTAGGGTGTGCATGTATAGTGACCCCTGTCATAAACATGTAATACTGACCCCTTGTGTAATGCAGCAAACTCATTGCATGAATCATCACATTTAGTCCTCGATGGCCCATTTCGCGGATGAGCACACTGAGTTTGGGGTTGAGAAATTTGCCTACAGTCCTATGGTAAGTAAGAAACAGACAGCCCAACTCCAGGTAAAGGCCGGGGGCGGGGGGAAAGGACAGACGAAAATGTTTAACAAGCACCTATCCTGAAGCAGGTTTCATTTAAAACCCTTTCATCTACCTTATAACGATTGTTATAAAGTTCCACGAGATAGATTTTACTCTTCTTATTGACAGATGATAAACTGAGAGTCAGAGAGGTTAAGTGATGTACACTAAGCACACACAGCCATCAGCCATTGCACAGAGACGCTGCATCACAGTTCACATGCAATTCCACAGCCCAGAGCTCCTTCTGTGAACTGCGTGCCTCCCCACTGCACCCGACACAAGACAAAGGCCTCTTCACTTCTCACATCAGGAGCAGTGCAGGCAGCACATTGATCTGTAGGTTGGAGAAAGTTATCAATATTCACACCCTTTTGTTTAGGACAATCAAGAGAAGCCACCCCCCTGAGTGGTGGGAGAATGGTTGAGCCCTTCGACGTCACTGAGGCTCCCAGCACACAGGTCTGCTTTGTTGGTGCTGAATTCCTGCTAGTTCCACCCAGAGCCACCTTGGTCCTGAATGAAGTTAACTTCTGTGTATTTGACCTCTGAACTTTCCACTTCGTGAAAATAGATTATCTTTAAGGCAATGCAGGCAGGTGTATACTGATTACTGCTTATGGGCCTGGCCCTGGGCTGTGTCCTGAAAATTCAGACATGAATAGGACAGGCCAGAGGGAAAGGCAGAAAAGTCTATGTCAGAAGGAAAAATGAATAAGTGCTAAATTGAAGCAATTGTCATGAACTGTGGGAACAATTACTTTAGCCTGGAAATATATAAGAAGGCTTCCTGGAGGAGGTGGCATTCGAGTTGGACTTGAAAGAGGAGAAGTTCTCTGGGCATAGAATGAAGGGCCAGACATTGCAGGCTGAGAAGAGAGTAAAGCTGAGACAGAAGGTCTGTTCTTCCCCCAACCACTTCCCTAACTCCCACACCTCTGGGCAAAAACTCACCACCCGAAGCCAAGGATAATTGGGTAGGCAAATCTATTTCTTTAAGAAGATCAGGGAAAGGGATCACATCTTGATATATATTTTACCCCCAGAGCTTACAGACCTGGCAATTAGAAGATGCTCATTTAATGTTTATGGAAGAAAGAGAGAATGGATTGCATTCCTCAAAGCCAGAACAGAACTGCAACTTCAGTGCTGAAAGTGTGATTTGGGACTTTGATGATCTCTTTGTGAGTTAAGGGCTGGAAACTTCCAATCCTGTGCCTGGTCCTATTGCCATCTTTGCTTTGGCCTCTAGGAGACACAGAACTAGATTGATGGCATCTGTTAGAACTTTGTGTTCGGTTTTCAGCTATATCTCATTTGCTACCTTTGTTTTCTTTCTCTCCTCATTTTCTTGCTAATGTTATCATTTATCTTGTCTTTTATGCGTTTAAAAAAGCACCACCGATTCTGTTGGTTTTTGAATAGAGTTGGAGAAATGGTTTTTTAAAGGTGAGTGAAATCAGTTGGCAAACACAGGAGCAAACCAAAGTAAAGGATTATTGCCTGCATAAGAGCAACCCTCCCGATGAAGAAGGTAGAGCGAAAAGGATGCACGGAGCTCTCTGAACAAGTGCCGGGTGAGCCAGGCAGAAGGGAGGCCACCAGCTCTGCGGTTGGGACGCAAAGGGAGACTGTTCACAGCTTCTCCAAGGCCTTGGCACTGGGCGGGGGGCTCACAGGCTAGCCTTCTGGGGCTCGCAGATTCCTGTTCATGTGGATATGCAACTCTCAGACCCTTTAGTGAACTTAAGACAAAAGCATGAGGGCCCCAGGCATTAAGAGAAAGCGAAAATGAGTCTTCTGAAAAGTTGGAAGCCAGATTATTTATGGCAGCAGCAACACAGTTGTAGATCTCCTCCTGCTTCCTTCAGCATTGTTTTTAGGTGAATGGACAGCCAAGCTAGTTGAGGAAAAAGTCAAAACGAAGTAGGTCTAGCATCGAATCTTCACTCACCATACTGCCAAGAACAGATTCTGGGCCAAACAGATCTGGAAAGAGGAGGAAGACTCTCTCTTTCTCTCTCTCTCTCTCTCTCTCTCTCTCTCTCTCTCTCTCTCTCTCTCTCTCTCTCTCTCTCTATCTCCTTCTCTCCCTCTCTCCTTCTTCCTCCTCCTGTGAGAGGCCTGGGAATGGGAGTGCAGTTTGGGGAGATGATGGGGAGCCAGGCCTGGGCCCTGAAGAGGCTACCTCCACCGGTCCCCCCAGCTCCTCAAGACTTTAAGATTTACTCACATCTTAGCAGAGTCCCAGGTAGCAACCCCGGTGTGATGGCCCAGCAAGATTTCTAACTGCAAGTAGGATGACATTTGCATCAACCATAGTGTCTTGCTTCTTCCTCTCCCTTCCCCACGGAGGGGCCAGGGCTAGCCAGGGAGAGGCTGGCTCGGCTAGGAGTGGACCAGGGGTGAGTTCCACAGGTAAAAGGAAACTCTGGGACCAGAGAGGAGGACTGAGCTGGAACCTCTGCAGAAGAGCAGAGTCCAGGAGGGGCCAGGTGGGCAGTGTGTTTAGAGCTGGTACTTTGAAGGGAAGCAGGTTGGAATTTTGGAGCAGAGGGCAGGGACCTCATGATGACCCCTGATCATCCTCTGTTGCTGCAGAAGTGAGGGCGGGCTGGCCTGGATTATAGAGAGTAAAGACAAAACCTTCCCTTTTTTAAAAAAAGTATTTATTTATTTTTGGCTGCATTGGGTCTTCGTTGCTACGTGCGGACTTTCTCTAGTTGTGGCGAGCGGGGGCTACTCTTCATTACAGTGTGCGGGCTTCTCGTTGTGGTGGCTTCTCTTGTTGCGGAGCACGGGCTCTAGGCACGTGGGCTTCAGTGGTTGCGGCTCACGGGCTCTAGAGCGCAGGCTCAGTAGTTGTGGCGCACGGGTTTAGTTGCTTTGCGGCATGTGGGATCTTCCCGGACCAGGGCTCAAACCCACGTCCCCTGCATTGGCAGGCAGATTCTTAACCACTGCGCCGCCAGAGAAGTCCCTAACCTTCCCTTTCTAGGTCACTCTGCATCCCTGGCTGAGTCTGCTGAGCTCCCTTATTTTAACATGGGATCCATGAGGGCAGGGTTTGTGCAAAGCAGCAGGTGTGACAAAGAGCCTATGTTTGAGGCCAGGCAGACTTGAGAATGAATCCCAGCCCGGCCACTTACTAGCCGTGTGGTGTTAGGCAAAAGACTTAACCTCTCTGAGCTTCATCTTTCTATTCTATAAAATGGGGATAAGAATATCTATACCACAGTGTGTTCAGGAGGACCAATTGGCATAGTGATTGTGCAGCGTAGAGCCCATTGTCTCCCTGTGTGATGCATCCGCAAACAGGGGGACAGTCTCTCCCAGCCCCATGTGGGAGAGCTACTGAGCTGGGGGAGGGCCCAGGCACAGTGCCTGTATAGCTGTTGGATCCATTTATCTATCTATCTACCTATCCATCCATCCATCCATCCATCTCTAGCTTCTGAATGTGTGTGTATATCTCTATCTATATCTCCATCTCTGTATCTGTAGGATTGTGGCTCTGACCCTTAGGTAACTTAGCTTCATGATGGCACCATCAGCACCAATGGTCTGTCCTAAGACTCTCTGTTAATTTGCTAAAGCTGCCATAACAAAGTACCACAGCCAGGATGGCTTAAGCAGCAGGCATTATTGTCCCACAGTCCCAAAGGCTTGCAGTCTGAGGTTAAGGTGTCAGCAGGATTGGCTCCTTTTGAGCTCTGTGAAGAAGAGGCTGCTCCAGGCCTGTCCCCAGGCTTGTGGTGGCTTGTGGGATCCTTTGGTGTTCCTCGGCTTCTGCTGCATCACCCTGATGTCTGCCTTCATGTTCGCACGGCATTCTCCCTGTGTGTATGTCTGTCTCTGTGTCCAAAGTTTCCCTTTTTATAAGGACACCTGTCATATTGGATTAGAGGCCCATCCTACTCCAGTAGGACCTCATCTTAACTAATTACATCTGCAATGACCCTGTTTCCAAATAAGGCCACGTTCTGAGGTTCTAGGGGTTAGGATTTCAACAGATGAATTTTGGAAGACAAAGTTCAACCCATAATGGTCTCCCACTCTTTTATCCAACTGCCCTTGCATTCATGACACGGCCGTGTAGGGTCATGACCACAAAATGAAGTGGGGTTTGGGGGATTTGAGTCAAATGAGAACGTAGAACTTGAATCCTCAACCTTGATTTGCTAGGACCTAAAAAGTGGGTGGTTAATGTTATCTCTTGGACCTCATCATCTTGAGTTATTTATGCCTGTCTCCCGCACGTGTAAAAGAGAGAGAAGTACCAGGGTACCCTTAGCCCATACACCCCTCCCAGGTACTACAGCCCCTGATCTAGGGCTCAAACACAGATACCGCCCCCAGCTTGTCCTTCCTCCCAGGGAAATAAGACTCGTGCTGGTGGGAGGAGTTTGGAGACTGTTAAAGTAACCAAACGGAGACTTTTCACTTTGGAATTGGGAATCTGAATGTTGCAATAAGACCAAATGTTCTAGCCTTGCAGGAAGGCTTCTCACACATTATCCTGATCCCGTTCAAATCCCTTCTTATTTCAGCCTGTAGCCTCAGCACTTGTGCCTGAGTGGGTGAATGCACTCGAGAATGAGTGTGAGGGGACCCTTCCCCTTGGTGAACTCCAGTAATCCTGCAAGAGTAAGGAACTCTGTCTAACCTGGGAGTGATCAGCAAGTTTAAACAGTTCATTTGTGGAGCCAGTAAATATGAGACTGTCTGTCACCTGTGACTGTGTCCATGGAAGATCTAGGGATGGTTACTGTTTCATTAAACATCCAGGCGCAGAAAGGGTATGTCCTACTGTAGAGGCTCAGGTTTCCTAGACGGTGAAAGTTTCCGTGAATGGAGGAAACCTCGTGGGTCCTCGCGTGTGATGTGTGCTCTGGGTGCTATAAGGTGTGCAGGCCTCTCTGCATTGTGCATCACTGCAGGAAGGGGCACAGCTCCACAGCCCCTGTCGGCTCCAGGGTAATGCAGTCTTAGTGCCAGACGCTTAGGAGCTCACAGGAGGTCCAATGCCTTCCTACCTATCTCTCCATCACTGTGCACATGGAGGCCGCCTCTGGAGAGCTCCGTTGGTTGGGGAGTCCCTTCTCTCAGCCACCCACCCGTCCCCTGACCTTTTCCAACTCCACCATCCTCTCAAGAGTCCTGGCTCTTTCCTCAAAGAATCACAGTGGACCTTTTAGTCCCTCCGAGGGAGCAGATGGCTGACTTTTCAAGCCTTGAGAAGGCAGCATCTACTGGACTCCCAGACAACAAGCTTCCTTTTTGCTCATGCCAGCTACCACTCACTGCACAAATTTGAAATGAAATTCAACGGCTCATTGGAGAAAACAAAAACAGAAACAAAATGCTTCTACCCGGGGCGGACAGGAAAAGGAGTGAAATAGGTGAGAGTAACTGAAAAAGCTTCCTGCTCTCCTTGTGTGCTCTTCATGTGTATTGTGTACGAAGGTTGTGTTCATTCATTCAAGAGACAGTTCCTGAGCTCCTGCCATGTGCCAAGCACTGTGCTGAGCTCTGTGGGGATGCTGAGGTGAATCAGCCATGAACTCTGCCCTGAGGGGCTGATAAGTTAGTGGGGGAATTTGGACATTTACACAAAAGGCTAATTAAGGGTAGAAAGTATTGCTTATAATCAGAGCAGAATGGAGATGGAGCTATGTTGAGAAAAGAGTTGAGCACTTCTGGCTGGGAGGCTCAAGGAAGGCTTCCTGGAAGAAGTGGCATTCCTCAGGCCTTTGCTGCAGGGATAGCATTTGAACCAGTGGAAATGGGCATGGGGGAAGGAGAGAGCAATCCAGTCCGAAGGCAGCATGAACAGCTTCTGGAGTGGGGTGGATGGTGGGCACGCAGCACTGGTGTCCTTTGCCTGGAGAGTGAGGGCTTTAGTAAACACATGTGGTGCAGCCCCACGCGTGGCATTGTGTTTACGCATCTGTGCTACGTGCACAGGTGTGTTTGTGTTTGCATTGTGTCCGGTCTCATCATGTGCCCCAATTACATGCCTGTAAGGTAGCTGGAGCATGCTTCAGACTGGGTGGCAGGCCAAAAGGAAGGCCTCGTTGGCAGTTCTGTGAAAATTGTGTCTGCTTGAATAGATTCACCTGACATATCCAGGGAGCACAGGGAAGGCCCCTTTTATTTGTTCTGTCCCCAGGACCAGATGCATTGATTGCCCTTTTATAGGCTCTGAAGGGGAAAGAATGGCCAGGCTGTAGGAGTTTTCATCTTTGTTAGCACGGAGGGGCTTCTTAGAAAATGCTCCTGCAGACAGGCCACATCTGGAGCCCATGGCCCGCCCCTGGGCTCGGGCATGAACCCAGCTGCCTGGGGAAGATGGTCAGCTTTCCCCTGCGCAGCCAGCATCTCCCTGGCTGTTCCACTCACACCTAAGGTCTTTGGCAAGAACCCGGCTCAGGTGGCCACTTCACTGACCATATAAAACACGCACAGGGGAGTGGAGCAGAGCTGGGCTTGGGTTTTACTGCCAGTAATTGCTTGTGCTGTCCCTGTCCTTGAACAGTTCTTGATGTAAGTAGCTCTCTCTGGGAGCAAAGTCTGGGTCAAGTCAGAGTGGATGCCTGCCACCTCATTACGGGAAGATTCTCTGCACGCCCTGCGGAGGCTAAGGCCTTGTGCTTCTCGGTCCTGGGAGCACAAGGATGGACACTTCACTTCTGGCATGGGGGACCCTGCTTGGCCACTGAGTACCTGGCATTCCCTCCTGCCCCTTCTAGGCATGGCTGCCCTTGCCCACACCTACCAGACTCCTCTGAGTTATTGGTCCAACCACAGTGTAAATGGAAAGCGGACCTCAGTGCCCCCTTGTACCCATCCCCGCACATATTCCCTCCCCACTCCCCTAGCACCTGCCATTCTCCGGGACCTTGAATTCCCAGAGAGGAGGGACCACGCTTTCTGCCTCACACCCAACCTTCTTTGTGGTCCTGACATCACTCGGGTTTAGTACTGTTTGTCAAATGAGAGGTAAGAGAGGGAAAAGAGCAAGCGCCCATCAGGGACACCCCCGCCCCCCTCCCCAGCCATGCTCAGGCTCTTCCATTAGTGCTGATGTGTCCTTGAGCCTCAGTCTTCTCATCTGTGAAATGAAAACAATCGCATCTACCTGGGCATTGCGGTAAGAATTAGCCACTGTGCTTAGCACATATTACCAGTAAGCGCTCTTACTGCCTTCCACCCACCTGGTAAGAGGGACAGTCTGAGACTTAGGAGAGCTGGCCGGTCCCCGGTTCACGCTGCTGTCTCCTGGCTGTGGGGCCTGTAGGACATGCCTACCCCTCTCTGGGCCTCAGTTTCCTCATTTGTGACACAGAGAAGTTGAACAAAGTGAGAACTGAGGTCCTTTCCAGCCTTGACAGTTTGTGGTTCTAATTAGATCGTTCGGCAGCAGCCACCCACGTTCTGAGTCATCAGCCATGGCTCACATAATCCCAAGTAGTGACTAAAGCAAAGGTCATTTTTGTTTGACTTTCAAATATTTTGCTTATTTTATGGTAGATTTTACTTTCCACGTTGCATTTTGCTCAGGCAAATACTAAAGGTTGTTTGCTTTGTTTGCATCCCCTGAGTACACCCTTGACTTTGGGTAAGGAAGGGGCGTCATCACGCCCTCTGGGGAACATTCTCCGCCTGACACAGTCCTGGCTGTGAGCGGTGGTGTCTGAATTTTGTGAAGCTGATGGCGGCAAAGGCTGAGTGAGTCTGGAAGAGGCTTTACCTCTTCCTATTTCTACAGAAGGCTTCATCGAAAAGGGGAGATTTTCAGGATAAATGAAAATAGTGACAATGAGGAGTAGAATTAATTGGTGAAAAGACAGGATCTGGGGCCCAGTTCTCTGGATATGAATCTCAATTATACCACTTAACCTCTCCAAGTCTCAGTTTCTTCATCTGTAAAATGGGGCCAGTGATAGTACCTACCTTAGGGTTATTGTAAGGATTAAATAAAATATAACATGCAAAGAGCAGGTGGCACATCTTCTGGCTCTCAGTAAGCATTCAGTAATGCTGCTGGTGATTATGATTATCGTGGGGGGAGCGTTGTTTAGGGGTAGCGTGGCATAGGAACAGGCTGGAATTGGAATTAGCAGCCTCCAGCATAGGGGAGAGATGCAGTATAGCCTGGGAGGGAGGATGTAAGGAGGGGCGATCATAAGAGGGTGAGTGTGGGCAGGGAAAAGGACCCTGACTCAGAACTACAGGGCAAGGGGATCCCCAGGGGGAGGACGACCGAGGAGAGGCAATGAAGCCTCAGAGTTGGGAGCCCTGAGATTTGTCTTCTGATCACTCTCCTTCTCTTATCTTGAATATCTTCAGAGCAATCAAATTAGGGTGTTTTAGCCTTTTTCTTTGGTTATGGAAATTGTAGCCAAATGGACTCTGTCTGGGCCTCAGTTCCCCGGGTACACCTCTGGCTCAAGTGGCACTAGAATTTGGCTTTCCAGCTCCCAAAAGCTAGCCTCAAGACTCCGTCACTGTCCTTCTGATGGACACTGCTTGGTTAACCAAAAATCCACACCCCAAGAAGTTCGTTTTCTCTGTCTGGCCTGTGACCTCCATGCATTTCTTGAGGTGAAGGTTAAACCCCCAGGGAAGAGAGACTTGAGAGGCCTGTAATTCTTCTCTGCCAGCTTTGTTAGCTCCTCAGGTGGAGAAGAGTCTGCCAGCTGCAGGAGACTTCAGATTGGAAGCTTAGAAGAAAGGGTTTTTTCACCAAAGGCCTGAGCTGACAGTTCCTTTCCCCAGAGAGGCTGGCAGGTCTTGCTTATTTCGGGTCCTTCTCGGCAGGCGCCCTCTATTTTTCCCTCCACCGTGGGCTGGCAGGGAGGCAGAAGGGAGGGATGTTGATGTCTGTGGTTTTCTCCAAAATTGTCAATGCCGATGAGATAAATTCCCATCTCCAGACCAGGCGCCGCCCCACCTCCCTGCTTTCCCCCTCCTCTCACTTCCACCTGGGAAACCTCAGACCAAGCCCCTCCCCGACCTACATTCAGCCCCACAGACCTCTGCTCACTGGGGAGGGAAAGAGAGCTTGAGTTTGCAGCCTAGCAAAGAGAAGGCTTCTGAATGAATCATTTGCTGTCCTTGACTTTGCAATGTATGTATAGGAAGAAAGGGTCCTGACAAGGTGCTCTCCATGTCTGAGAAGGAATGAGCAAGTGGAATTGGATTGAAATAAAAGCAGACAAAGCTGTGTGTGTAAATGAAATTGACCATTGGATGATTAAATACAGAATTGACTCTATGGCCCTTTAAGAACAAAAGTACCATTTAGGGTTGGAAGAGCCAGGGACCTTGCTTCTCCCAGCCTCTGTCCTCATCTACAGAAAGTAAGAATACTTGGCCCACATACACTGCGGGGCCACTGTGATCCCAAAGGAGACACTGGGTGTGCCAGCTTTCTGTCAACCGTAAACAGGGAGCAAATGTCAGTTGTCATATTGTTAAAAATGCCAGGCGTGATGCCCGTTGCATTGAATGGTTGAGAAGGTCACTGGCCTGAAGACGAAGGACTGGACCAGGTGACCTCCTGAGGTCCCTCTGACTCCAGCACTGCTCTCCAGGCTCCTCTGCCTTTGTTATCAGAGGAGCCCCGGCTACTGGGAAACAAAAGAGGAGGAATGGGAGTGAGTCTGGCGGAAAGGCTGTGTGTGTGTGTTTGGGGGGGTCTGAGGTCTCTAATCTTTGAGGTTTAGTGATTGTTATTGGAAAAGAGGATGATAATCTAAACATTGAAACGGCCAGGAAGTCAAGAATCCTCCTATTGTACTGTTCCTCGCCCCTCCCTTCCCTTAGGCTTCCCAGCAGGGGGCAGGAAGGGCCCCTGCCATTGAGACTTGTTCTCAGGTGGCACCAGAAGCTTCCCTCATCCTTGACCCAGGGAGATTGCATTGTGGTGTCTGTCCTGGCCCAGGGCACCTCTCCCTGCCCTGGCGTTGCCTCCTTAAGCTGAAAGCTGGGCATCAGTGATTGGCAGTCTTGGCAGTGGCAGAGTGATGGGCCTCATCTCTCACAGGGCTGTCTGCTGATGGGGGGAGCGCTCTGCACTGCAGCCCTGGAGCTCCATCTCTGAACATGACCCTCCTGCCGGGCTCCTGCATTCCTGTTGTTCATCTTAGCTGCTGGCCTATGCCTTCCTGCTTTGGAGCTGGACCATTTCACAGCAAAATGAGAAACTAAGAGCACAAGCCCAAGATTACAGGTTTAGCCGAAGAATAGACTGGTATACGTCAAAATCAGATGCTGTGTGCCCTGCATGATGCCTGGAACTGAGAGGGACACAGAATATGAGACATGGTCTCTGTCCTCAGACATCTCATTAGAGAATTAGGAAGGTAGCATTTAATCTTATCTTTTGTAGAAGCATCAGTGAAGAAAAACAAAAGGACATGATCAAGTATATGTTAATAATATTAATAGGTAATATTCATTAAGTGTGTGTTATGTATGTGCTATGCACTTTACATACATTATTTCTTTTAATCCTTATAATAATTCTATAAAGTAGGTAGGCACTATTATTAGCTCCATTTTACAGATGAGGAAACTAATATTCAAAGACATTAAAAACTTTGCCAGCAATATATGAGAATGCTGGCTTCCCCACACCCTTATCAACAAAGTGGATTGCCAAACTTCTGAATATTTACCTCTCTGATTAAAAAAAAAAAAAAAAGTATCTCAGGATAGTTTAAATTTACACTTCTCTTATTATGAGTGAGATTTGGCTTTTTTTCATATGCTTAGAGTCATTTAAATTTCCTTTTCTGTGACCTCTCTTCATATCCTTGTCCATTCTGAAAATTGGAATTTTTTAAATCAATTTTTAGATGCTAGTTTTTGTAATAATATAAATTACAGATATTCTCCCATTTTGTCATTTGTCTCTAATTTTGCATAAGTTGTCTTCTGTCGTGCAGAGGGTTCTTTATGTAACCAAATCTACTATTTTAATTTATAGCTTCTGGTTTCCAAGTTAGTTAGAAAGGGCTGCCAGTGGTCTCTTTAAAAATTAAAATAGTAAAATTATGTTAAACAGGGGGCATTGGACATAGGCATTTATTTTTTCTTCTTTCTCCTGAAAACCCAATGAAATTATGCTAAAGAAATTAAAAAAAAAAAGAAACCCATAAGGACAAAAAAATTGAGATAAATTTTTAGCAGATAGATAGTGGATGGAGGAATGGAAACTGATTTAGTAAAGCGGAGGAAGCTGCAGCCCAGATGCAAAAGGGGCTGAAGATGAGAAAGGAGTCGTTTTTTTTTTTCTCTTGTGAAACCCTAGAAAAGCTCTGGTCTTAGAAGTTCAAATCACCATGGGGGTGGGGAGAGATAAACTGCAGCACTAAAACCAGGCGGTTGATTTAAAGTCTTTATCTGGTCACAGTAAGCTCTCTAGCTCTATATCTCAGCCTCATGCCACCGGGTAGCTGTAGAGTAAGTGCAGGGATCAAAAAGAAAATGCTATAAAAAAGCAGTAATCAAAAGGTAAATAAGAACTTTTGAGTTTTATAGGGTAGCAGAAAATTTTAAACAAAATAAGTCTGGAAGGTAAAGTAAGGAAATCTTTCAGAAGGTAAAATAAGAAAACAAAGTGAGAAAAAAGGGGGTGGGGGAAGGTGATAAAATTGAACCATCAATCCCACATTTCAACTTATAGGAGTTCCATAAAGAAAGAAGATTAAAAAATGGAGGAGAGAGGGCTTCCCTGGTGACGCAATGGTTGAGAGTCTGCCTGCCGATGTAGGGGACACGGGTTCGTGCCCCGGTCCGGGAGGATCCCACATGCCGCGGAGCGGCTGGGCCCGTGAGCCATGCCCCCTGAGCCTGCGCGTCCGGAGCCTGTGCTCCTCAACGGGAGAGGCCGCAACAGTGAGAGACCTGCGTACCAAAAAAAAAAAAAAAAAAAAAATGGAGGCGAGAAAAACTATTGAAGAAAATAATATAATAATACTTTTCAGAACTGAAAAGGTTTCAAGGTCATCAGGTGTCCAGCTCTTTGAGGAAGGAAGCTCTTTGTCCACATCAAAGCATATTGTTGTGAAATTGTAGAACTTCAAGGGATTGAAAAATAAATCCTAAAAACCTACAGAGGGATGTAACAGGTTACTTTCAGAAGACTGTTAATCAGAGTGGATATCTCAAGAGCAACGCTGACATACAAAAGCTAGTGGAGCAATACTTTCAAAATTCTGATGGAAAATATCTTATCCCAGAATTCTGTACCCAAACTGTTAGTCAAGGGTGAAGATAAAGACATTTTTAGGAATGCAGGGATTCAAATGACTTTCAGGACATTTTTCCCATGTGGAGCCACTAGTGGCTCCTACAAAATGAAGAGGAAAGTAAAAGAGAGAAAATCCAGCCATAGGACAGCAGTGGAGGGAGATCCTAGGACTAGAAAGATCAGCCAGACCAAATTGGAGCAAAGGGACTGAGGGTTCCGGAGATCCTGTCTCCAAGGGTAAAAAATGGAACTAATGTACTTAAATACATGAGATATGTTATGAATGGGCATAAAATGGAGGTATTAGAACATAGGAAATAAATTAGTGATGGGTTCATGGACAACGAGGCCAATTAAAAAGTCTGAGATAATAATTAACTCTAGGAAGAAGAAAGGGTTATATTCAAAAACAAAAACAAAGGAAACCTTGGCTAAGTGGCAAAATTCGAAGCTAAGACTGTTTGATCCCAAAGTTGGTGCCTTAGAATCTTTTTTTTCTTAAGATTTTTTTTTTAATGTGGACCATTTTTAAAGTCTTTATTGAATTTGTTACAAAATTGCTTCTGTTTTATGTTTTTTGGCCACGAGGCATGTGGGATCTCAGCTCTAGACCAGGGATTGAACCCGCACCCCCTGCATTGGAAGGTGAAGTCATAACCACTGGACCGCCAGGGAAGTCCCTAGTGCCTTTGGATCTTCCAGGAGAAGAAAGCTCTCCCTGCTGCAGAGTAACTATGTGACCTTAGTAAGCCAGCTCTCCCTCTCTGGGCCTTAGTTTCCTTACCTATACAGTGAATGGATTACACAAAAAGGACAAACTGTACATGAAAAAAAAGGAAAATTGTGATCACATCAAAGTGAAAAATATTGGTATGACAAGAAACCATAGAAAACGATTAAAAGACAAAGTTATGGACCAGGACAGCAGTTAGCAAACCAGACTCAAATCCGGCCCACCACTTGCTTTTGTAAATAAGGTTTTATTGGAATACATCCACTCCCATGCATTTACGTTTTGTCTGATTGCTTTTGCACTACAATAGCAGAGTTGCACAGTTGCAACAGAGACAGTATGGCCCGCAAAGCAGAACATATTTACTGTCTGGTCTTTTACAGAAGAAAGTTTGCCAACCAGTGAACAAGGAGATTTTTATAACATATGTAAACAGCAACAAATTAAGACCTGCCTATGTGATATGATAGATGTGTCCTGGGAGCGGTATCTTCGGCGGCTTGTCACCCCCAACTTGCCTTCACTGGCTCACATGTTGGCTGACTGATTTTCAAGGGGCAGCAGCAGGGAGGGGGCTCCTCCTAGGTACCCCCCAGGAGGGGTACCTGGGACCATCAGGGAGTCACCACTGAGGAGTGGCTGTGTCGTTGGCAGCTGGGCAGGAGGGAAGCGAAGTAAGCCTGGCTTTGTGGGCTCACACCTTGGTTTGAATCCCAGCTCCACTAATTATCAACCAAACAACCTCTGAGCCTTGGTGTACACACTTATGAAATAGATGATGTGCGTTGTAACCCAGCTGCTGACTCTACTTATCTGATAAGATTGACTTTTTTTTTTTTTAATCCAGAAAAAAAACATGTGTAGAATGTGGTATACTGATGAAATACTTTTGAAATATCCCTGGAAATGGGGGATGGGTGAGAGGCGCAGAGGAAGGCACGTAGGAATTTGTGGATCCTGCCAGGGGTGGGCAGTAAAACTCTTTGGCCACCTCCCATCCTAACCTCTCTGGTTCCCACGTTTCTCCTTTGGTCATGCAGAGTGACTTCCCCTGCTGCCTGCGGATTGGCCGACCCCAGGTGGGGAGTGCTGCAGGAAGGGGGACAAAAGCCCCCAGAGTGGGCTCTTGTCTAATTCTTGGAAATGAATTGTCCAAGGAGCAAAAGACTTTATTGGGAAGGGGCGTCTGGGAAGAGAGAAGCAGGGTAACGAAACCCAGGAGAACTGCTCAGCCACGTGGTTTGCAGTCTCAGGTTTTATGGTAATGGGGTTAGTTTCTGGGTTGTCTCTGGCCAGTTATCTTGTTTGTGCCCATATTTGGTCTGACTCAGCATCCTTCCTGGTGGCGCACGCATCTCTCGGCCAAGATGGATTCCAGTGCAACAGATTCTGGAATGTTGGCAGGACAATATTATGGGCTAGCGTCTCCTCCCTCCTTTTGGCCCCTCCTGAGTTCTCCCGGTTAGTTTTTGGTGGCAGCACCCTGTTCCTTACTGGGACCTCCTGTTGTGAGACGACTCAGGCAAGTGGTTTTCATCATGCCTGGCCAAGGTGGGCTGTTTCAGTCATCAGTTCCCTAACAGGAGGGTGGGGGGATTCTACTCCTGCCCCAAAGAGGGCTTATGGAAGCTTCTCCTCCACCAAGTGGGGCTCTCTCTTGGCCATTCCCACAGTCACATTACAAAGGTATTCCTCTAGCAGTCTTGGTCTGAGCAGCTCTGTGTCCACACAGTGTCCAGGTCTGACCACACACAGCTCCTTTGGCCCCGGTGGCAGGACTGCCCTTCCCACTGAATCAGTGACACAGGAGGACCACATTCGCAGAATGAGGCAGGTGAGACCCTCAATCCACGGGGACTCAGGGCAGGAACTGCACTTATTACTGGGCGTCACGAGTGCCGTGCCGCGTGCTGTATTAGATCTCCCTTAATCCACATGTCCACCCCAGGGAGCACACTGTTCTCTTTATACTGGCTATAAATATGTCAGAGAGACCTGCTTTGGGGAGGAGAAGGTCCAAAATACAGAGGCAGAGAGTGCAGGTAGACATCTGGCCTGGAGGCTATCGACTGAAAAAAATGCACAACCTAAAAGTTGAGAGTACTGTTTTATTTGGCAGACAAAACTGAGGACTTACACCCGGGATGCAGCTCAGAGAGCTCTAAGGGGCTGCTCAGAAGAGGCAAAGGAGGAGCCAGGATATATAGGAGTTTTTGCAACAAAGACCAGGTATCAAAAGATTACTGTTATTTAAAGAAAACCAGACATCTCAAATTAATGAATTTAGCCTAAGGGAAGATGCGAGAAAGTCTGGGCTCATTGAAATCATTCCTTTGATGTTCACCTCAGCTATCTGGGGCCAGTGCTTTCTCATCCGAGTGTCCTCAGGGTATACCATTGGCAGGCATCCTGCTTCTATCCTGAGTTCCCTCAGGGCGCACCGTGGAGGCAGCTATAGTGGCTGGTGGCTCATGGCTGTAACATCCTTTGTTTACTGATATGGCAGGCAACATTTTTTCATTGACAAGACATAAGCTTACCCACGTGGGTCTGTTATACAGTAGGCTAGGGGAAAGACTGGCGAGAAGGAAAGTGAGTCCCATTTTCAAATAAAGGCGTTTTCTACCCCAGTGAGAACCAAGGAGGAAGGAGCAGCTGCACATGCCTCCTGGAGGGGGCTTAAGCTGGAAGGCACATAGATGCTACAGCCCACAGCCTCGGGTGTCAGACAAGCCTGGGCTTGGCCCCTCACTCACTGTGTACCCTCTCTTGGCCTCAGCTTTCTCATCTGTATAATGGGATGACAACAACAGCTACCTTCTACCTTGTTTGGATTCATTGAAATCATGTGTGCACAGTGTTAGAACAAGGCCTGATGCACATGGAGCGCACAGCACCTGGCAGCCGCTGTCATCAAATGATTCTGGGTCCCCTCTGGGGGTGCAGCCCCTGCTTCTCCCCTTCCATGGTTTGGGTTTAATGTCTCTGTGCCCTCTCTTCTCTGCCGTTTCTCTTGCTGTTTCTTATTTTATCCTCTCTGTGAAGCTCTTCTGCAAAGGCTTCTTCTCTTTCTCTTCTTCTCTCCCTCTTGCTATGCTCTGTTCTGTCTATCGTCTCTTAGGGCCTGTGTCCCTCTCGGATGCCTGATTCCCTCTGAGCGGGAGCAGGCATCCTCCAGGCCCACTTCTCCTGCTTCCTCCGGACCCTGTGGCCCATTTCTTGCTCACGGAGTATTTCCCACAGGCTAAGCTGGGGGAGGGACCAGCCCTCGGTGGTCAGAACAGACAAGTGGGGCCAGTTTGCAGCACTTGTGCTCCCATCGCCTCCTCTCCCTGAGAAAAGCCAAGAATACTGCAGGCATCCCTGCTTCAAGTTTGTGGGCTGATATAGACGTGGGATGGGAATGACAAATTGTCCAGACGTTCAGCTTCTGGGTCAGCTCAGACGCCAAAAGTTGTTCCTACAGTGAAAGCTTCATCAGAGAAATGTTGAAAAACTGAAGGCCAGATTCTGCAACCCAACAAACCAGCCTTCCTATCCTGTGTGGGATTCAGGACCAACTTCTGCCATCTGGATATCAAAAGGAGGAGAGAAATACAATCTGTAAGCTGCCTATCCACGCACCATGTGCTTATAATGATATCGTGTGAAACACATGCAGAGGAAAAGGAGGTGGAAGTGATGTCGTCGCTTGATCTGCACCACAAGCCCCCTAATTTTGCATTAGCTGCTTCCTGAAAATTAAAACATCACTTTCCCAGACGCACTGACGTGCGTTACTCTGCTGGAAACAGGCTTGCCTGGTGCAGGGGTGTGTCTGATGGAAGCAAGATGAAGGTCCTTGGAAAAGATGGCCTTTGGCAGATTGCATGGGCAGGCCCCTTTAGCGAGGAGCGGGTCCCTGAGCTCAGCACAGATCCATGGGCCAGAAGGAGGGCAAACCCCCTCCCTCTGTGTCAGTGAGTGGCCGCAGAACCAGCGTACAGTCTGTAATTTTGTGTGAATGTGCAGTTTGGGACACAAATTATTGCATTTGCTCCCTAGGAATGAGGAGTCATCTGGGATTGAAATAAACACACCCTATGTCTGCATTTGGCTAAAGGGTCTTAGGGGGCTGCAAGAGAAGCAGAGGAGCACTCCTGAGGGCTGAATTGACTTCTCAGCCCCCAGGCCTGGAGCCTGATCCCAGTGTAGGAGGCAGCACAGGGTCTGGGTAATTGACATTGGTCCTACTTTATCACGATCTCATTAATCCTCAGGGGTGTTCAGTGCTTAGCCCAGGACATGCTCCAAGCCCAGTGCAAGTAGGTATCCTGCCATGTTTCTTGTGTTCAGTCCACCAGAAAAGTCCTACTAGCCCCCACGTGCTCAGCTCTCTCCAGAGCCCTGGTGACCTTCCCAGCACATCTTCCAGAGCAGAGAAGCATGAACCTCTGCCCTACCCAAGGTCCCTTCACCCTGGAATCTGCAGGGATCTCAGCTCTGATGACAAAGCTTGGATATCAGCCCACTTGGGCTCTGGTCATGGTTCTGCAGACTAATCGGGTGAACTGTCAGCAGAGGACTTAACCCTCTCTGAGCCTGAGTCCCTCACCTTTTACAGAGGGGTGATAATAGTTCCAACTTGATGGGCTTGTGGTTGAGAGTTGAGATAAGGCTTGTAAAGGCTTAGCATTGGGCTGGGCTCAGTAATGGCTGTGAATTACACTGCTTCACCCAAGGTCACAGCTGGCCAGTGGATGATTCCTCTAAAGACGGAGTATTTCTAAGACAGACTTGGGTAAAAACCTGCCTCTGCCTTCCCTGCACAGGCCTCTGTGCACACTGTTCTCTGGAAGCTTTAGAAACAACAGGTCCTTTAAATGACGAGAATAGACCGAGCACAGAGGAGGGAGGGAGGGGACCCTCAGTGCTCGTAGCCAAGAGAACAAGGAGAAAGTCAAGGCCTTGACTGTAGCCCTCACAGGCTCCAGAGAGAGAGACTAAAGTGCTAATGACACCAGCAAAGGTGGCATTAGCCAGGGCCCCTGCCCCAGCCCCCAGTGGCAGCCTGTGGTGAATAACACAGGGGCTGTGGGTCATCATGTGGCGGTTCAAGTTCCTCTCCTTTTCATATGTGGTGAGGTTTCCACTGGAACCTTCTTCCTTCAAGGTTCCCCCCTCAGTGATAATCCAATCAGGAAAACGGAAATTGAAACGACACTAATTTTTTTCTTTTCTTTTTTGCTGAGGATATAATATTTATGTTTAATACTGCTGCTTGCTTTAACATCTCTTTGTTTGATATTAGTATTGCCACATCAGCTTTCTTTATTGTTTACACAGTATATCTCTTTCCATCCTTTTCCTTTCATCATTGTGTTTAAAATATGTCTCTTGAAAGCAACATATAGTTAAGCGTTGTTTGCTTGTTTTTGAAACTACACTAATTTTTAAAAAAATTTTTATTGGGGTATAATTGACTTACAATGTTGTGTTGGTTTCAGGTGTACAGCAAAGTGAATCTGTTATACAAATACATATATTCACTCTTTTTTAGATTATTTTCCCATATAGGCCATTACAGAGTATTGAGTAGAGTTCCCTGTGGTATACAATAGGTCCTTATTAGTTACCTATTTTATATATAGTAGTGTGTATGTGTCAATCCCAATCTCCCAATTTATCCCTCCCCCACCCCTTCCCCCCCAGTAACCATAAGTTTATTTTCTACATCTGTAACTCTGTTTCAGTTTTTGTAGATAAGTTCATTTGTAGCCTTTTTTTAGATTCCACATACAAGCAATATCACATGATATTTGTCTTTCTCTGTCTGACTTACTTCACTCAGTATAACAATCTCTAGGTCCGTCCATGTTGCTGCAAATGGCATTATTTCATTCTTTTTTATGGCTGAGTAATATTCCATTGTATATATGTACCACATCTTCTTTATCCATTCCTCTGTTGATAAGGTTGCTTCCATGTCCTGCTATTGTGAATAGAAACTACACTAATTTTTTAAGAGAGGATTTAAATAAGGGAATTGGTGAAAGAGCAAAAAGGAAAGGTTGAGGATGCCCAGAGATTAATAATTAGAAGAAGCAGCACCCCCTCCCAGGGATGGGGGCAGAAAAAAAGTAGCATTATTAAATCCTGGAAGGCCAGAAGAGGGCCCCAGTTTCTGGAAGGGGTGCTCCATGCAGCTGGTGTCAGACCCCTGAGGAAGAGTGCTGCACGTTTGGTGCTGGGACACCTGAGGAAAAGATACCCCAGGGCGTGTCCCCAGAGCTCTGCGGGCAGAGCTTGGCTTGGGGATGCTCAGTTCACGAGGAAAGCCATGGAACTGTACTCTGACTGCACTGTGCACACAGCTGGGCTGCTGCCTGGGCCTTGGAGGAAGCATGGCAAAGCTTGTGCAGGGAGTACCACGGACGCTGCTGGAGGGTGGGGCTGAAGCTAACCACTGCTGCTGGTGCCATAAATATAGGAGCAGAAAGCAAGGAGGAAGTCTCTTCTCCTGCCTTTCGCTCCTGCCAGGGCCTGCCATTGGCAGAACCTAACTGCAAGCCAGCTGGCAGGGAGTCTGGCAAACATGGTTGGCTGGCTCTCAGTGCAAGCATTTCCAAGCGGAGTATGGAGGGTGGATTTGGTGCTGATCAGCAATAGTAACTAATACACACACACACACACACACACACACACACACACACCCTGGGGTGCACTGTCTAATTTCACCCTCCTGGTGTTCATATATAGATTGTAGTAAAGAGTTTTATTCCCAAGTTAGAAAGACAAAACCAAAGGCCAGAGAAGTTCAGTGATTTGCCCAAGTCAGTCAGTCAGTCACCAAATAGTCCTTGAACGCCTACTGTGTGCCAACCATTGTTCTAGCTTTAGGACCACAACAGGGAACAAAACAGAGCTTGTTTCAGTAAGGACACTTGTATTATAACTGGGGGAGTGGAGACAATGGGATGAGGAGATAATCAAAGCACACATAGAGACAGGTAAATACATCAGTACTCTCACGTACCAAAAGCAAATAGGTGTTATGGGAAGTTAGAAGAGGTCCAGGCTTCAGGGGACAGGTATGTCCTAAATACCAAGAAACCAAGTGAATGGCCAGTGGCCACTCTGAGTCACCCTCCGCATCTGTGAACTGAGAGCTTTGCTCTCAGGTGTGGAAAGGTTCTTCATCAGAGCAGATTCTGCAGAGCAGCAGATCAGGGGGCGTCTCGTCATGATGAAGCTGGAAGAGGTAAGCAAAGGCCTTGAGCCCTCAGTGGCAAGGCCAGAGCTGCTCTCAGGAACTGTTAGTTGCCCCCTCTCGTTAGGAGAGTGGTTCAATCCACGGCTCAGGAACAGAGCAGCGCCGACCTGTAAAGAGTGCCAGCATCATAAAAAGGTGGGCTGCCCTGGATGGTGCGAGTAGGATAAAGGCACACAGGGTCTAAACCATCTCCAGGATTCTAAGGAGAAGCCCCTGGCCTGGCCTCCCTCCCACTCTGTCTCATTCTCCGTGGGTCCTTCTGTAAAATGCAGCTGCTTCAGATCAGCTCAGGCCAGGAAAGCATTGGACCATCAGCTCCCAAGGGGAGGATTCTTTTTGCTTTCCTTAAGTGTGGACCAGCCACCTCGCCCATCATATTCAGTGGGCACTGCATGAAGACTTTTTGAATGGCTGATCAGAGCTGTTTCCTTGTGGAATGAGGTTTTGGGAGGGTGTCATTTCTCTGTAAGACACAACATGAGGTTTAAAACCAGCGCAAGGGATTCAGGATAGGTCTAAGAAAGGAAGTACTGAGCACAGAGGGCCCCGGCTGCTCTCCTGACAGGGTCTGGGGCGGGGGTAGGGGCCAGATGGGGTGGTCCAACTCCACGGGTGATTCACTGGGGCCTCTCTGGTGTCAGAGGAATGGGCTATGTGATCCAGGCCCCATTCCATCCCTAGGATGGAATGCATTCTAGGGTGCCTACAGCTGCAGACCCCTGAGAGCTCCTCCCTACCTGGGGGACAGGGCGTGGCTCTTCTCCCCACCTGCACATGCCCTGCAGGCAGAGGGCTCAGACAGTACAGACATAAATCACCCTGGCCGAGTTATTTTTGTCTTCAGATTCAGCATCTCAGGGCTCTGTCCAAGATGGAACTTGGAACTGGGAAGTGGGGATAGGGATGCCTGGTGTCCAGGAGGGAAGCACAGAGGGAGAGAGGGCTGGTGTAGTCAGGAGGGTCAGGGGCTACATGTGTGCAGCTGGTACACAGGCACTGAGCAGGGACATCTTGTCTTCTGAGCGTGTGTGTGTGTGTCTGTGTGTCTGTGTGTCCACGTGCATGACCTCTAAACAAGAGTGAAATATATGCCTACGTGGCAGTCTTTCCCAGTATATGTCTATTTTTAGGTCACTGGTTCTCAAATAGAGGTGAAGTTTGGGGCCGGGGGTAGGATGCATAGACATTTTAATTTCATTTTTTAACTATATAATTCAGTGCCATTAATTACATGTACAAGATGGTGCGACCATCACCATCATCCATTTCCAAAACTTTTTCATGATTACAAACAGACACTCAGTAACCGTTAAGCAATAACTCCCATTCCCCATTCCCCAAAACTCTCATAGCATCTAATGTACTTTTTGTCTGTATAAATTTGCTTATACTAGATAAGTGGATCTTATAAGTGGAATCATGTAATATCTGTCTTTTTGCACCTGGCTCATTTCACTTAGCATAATGTCTTCACGATTCAGCCGTGTTTTAGAAGGAGTCAGAACTTCATTCCTTTTCATGATTGAATAATATTCCATTTTATGTATATACCACATTTTGTTTATCCATTAATCTGTTGACTGACATTTGGGTTGTTTCCACCCTTTGGCTATGGTGAATAATAGTGCTTTTGAGCACTGGTGTACAAGTATCTGTTCAAGTGCCTGCTTTCAATCCCTCTAGGTGTATATCTAGGAGTGGAATTGCTGGAATACATAGTAATTCTGTGTTAGCTTTTTGAGGAACTGCCGAACAGTTTTCCATAGAGGCTGCAGCATTTTATATTGCCGCCAGCAACGTGTGAGAGTTCCAATTTCTCCATACCCTGTCAAAATTAGTTATTTTCTGTTTTTTATTAAAAACCATCCTAAAGGGTGTGAAGTAGTATCTCATTATGGTTTTGATTTGCATTTCCTATGACATGTATTGTTGAATATCTTTTCATGTGCTTTTTGGCCATTTGTATGTTTTCTTTGAGAAATGTCTGTTCAAGTTATTTACCCAATTTTTAGTTGGATGGCTTGTATTTTGTTGTTGAGTTGTAGGAGTTCTTTATATATTTCTGGTCATGAAATCCTTATCAGATATTTTCTCCCATTCTGCGGGCTGTCTTTTCACTCTCTTGATTGTATCCTTTGATGCACAAAAGTATTTAATTTTCATGAAGTCTAATCTACCTATTTTTCTTCTATTCCATATGCTTTCAGTTTCATAGATAAGAAATCATTGCCAAATCAATATTACAAACATTTCTCCATATGTTTTCTTCCAACATAAAATTCAGTTTTATGGTTTTACCTCTTACATTTAGATCTTTGATCCTCTGTGAGTTAATTTTTGTATGCAGTGTAAGGAAAGGGTCCAGCTTTGTTCTTTTGCATATGGATATCAAGGTCTCCCAGCATCATATGATGAAAAGACTGTCCTTCCTTGGAACCTTTGTCAAAAATAATTAACTGTATAGGTTTAGGGTTTATTTCTGGATTCTCTATTCCATTCACTGTTCTGTAAGTCTGTCCTATGCCAGTACCACTCTATTTTGATTACTGTAGCACTGTAGTAAGATTTTATATCAGGAAGTATGAGACATCCAACTTTGTTCTCCTTTTTCAAGATAGTTTTGTCTATTCAAAATCCCTTGAGAATATATATGAAATTTAGGATGTATTATTTTATGTGTGTAACAATGCCATTGGGATTGTACTGAATCTATAGATTGCATTCACCAGAATTGTCATATTTTTTAAATTAAAGTCTAATTGACATACAACATTCCATTAGTTTCAGCCGTACAACATAATGATTTGACATATGTATACATTGTGTAGTGATCACCACAATAAGTCTAGTTACCATCTGTCACCATAGAAAGTTACAGAATTTTTTTGGTGTGTGTGATGAGAGCAACTTTAATATTTGCAATACAGTATTATTGACTGTAGTCACCACGCTGCACATTATATCCCCATGACTGATTTATTTTATAACTAAAACTTTGTATCTCTTGATCCCCTTAACCTGTTTCACCCACTCCCCGATACTCTCCCCTCGGCAACTACCAATCTGTTCTCCATATCTATGAGGTTTTTTTGTTTGTTCATTTGTTTTGTTTTTTAGGTTCCACGTATAAGTGAATTCATAAAGTATTTGTTTTCCTCTGATTTATTTCATTTAGCATAATACCCTCAAGGTCCATCCATGTTGTCAAAAATGGCAATATTTCATTCTTTTTTATGGCTGAGTAGTATTCCATTGTGTGTGTGTGTGTGTGTGTGTGTGTGTGTGTATCTCCTGCACCTTCTTTATCCGTTCATCCATCGATGGGCACTTAGTCTGCTTCCATGTCTTGGCTATTGTAAATAATGCTGCTACAAACATTGGAAGTGCATATATCTTTTCAAACAAGTTTTTTCATTTTCTTTGGCTAAGTATTCAGAAGTGGAATTCCTACATTATATCGTAGTTCTATTTTGAAATTTTTGAGGAACCTCCATATTGTTTCCATAGTGACTGTACTAATTTACATTCCCACCGACAGAGCACAAGGGTTCCCTTTTCTCCACATTATTGCTAACACATGTTATTTCTTGTCCTTTTGATAATAGCCATTCTGACAGGTGTGAGATGATAGCTCATTGTGGTTTTGATTTGCATTTCTCTGATGATTAGTGATGTTGAAGATCTTTTCATGTGACTGATGGCCATCTGTATGTCTTCTTTGGAAAAATGTCTATTCAGGTCCTCTGCCTACTTTTTAATTAGATTGTTTGCTTTGTTGTTATTGAGCTGTATGAGTTCTTCATATGTTTTGGATGTTAACTCCTTTTTAGATATATGATTTGCAAATATGTTCTCCAATGCAGTAGGTTTCCTTTTTATTTTGTTGATCTTTTCCTTTGTTGTACATAAGCTTTTTAGTTTGATGTAGTCCCATTTGTTTATTTTTGCTTTTGTGGCCATTGCCTTTGGAGTCAGATTCAAAAAAATATCACCAAGTGTGATGTCAAGGAGCTTACTACCTATGTTTTCTTCTAGGAATTTTATGGTTTCTGGTCTTACATTCAAGTCCTTAATTCATTTTGAGTTAATTTTTGTGTATGGTGTAAGATAGTGGTCCAGTTTAATTCTTTTGCATGTAGCTGTCCAATTTTCCCAACACCAGTTATTGAAGAGGATATCCTCCATTTTTGCCTCCTTTGTCATAAATTAGTTAGCCATATATGTGTGAGTTTATTTCTGGGCTTTCTATTCTGTTCCATTGATCTATGTGTCTCTTTTTATGCTAATACCATACTGTTTTGATTACTGTAGCTTTGTAATATAGTTTGAAGTCTGGAAACGTGATGCTTCCAGATTATAGTTCTTTCTCAAGATTGCTTTGGTTATTTGGGATCTTCAGTGGTTCCATATAAATTTTAAGACATTTTGTTCTATTTCTGTGAAAAATGCCATTGGAAATTTGGTTGGGATTACATTGATTCTGTAGATTGCTTTGGGTAATATGGGCATTTTTACAATATTATTTCTTCCAATGCATGAGCATGGTATATCTTTCCATTTTTTTGTCTTCTTCAATTTCTTTCATTAATATCTTATAGTTTTCAGTGTACAGATCTTTCACCTTCTTAAATTTATTCCTAGGTACTTTATATTTTTACAGTTGTAAATGAGATTTTTTTCTTAATTTTAGTTTATGATGGTTCATTATTAGTGTATAAAAATGGGACGGATTTTTATATGTTGATTTTGTACCCTGAAACTTAACTGAATTCATTTATTAGTTCTAACAGTTTCTTTTGGTGGATTCTTTAGGGTTTTCTATATATAAAATCATGTTATCCACAAACAAATAGTGACAGTTTTGCCTCTTCCTTTCCAATTTGGGTGCCTTTTATTTCTTTTTCCTGACTAATTGCTCTGGCTAGGACTTCCAATTCCATGTTGAATAAAAATGGCAAAAATGGGCATCCTTGTCTTCTTTCCAATCTTAAGGGAAAAGCTTCCAGCTTTTCACATTTGAGTAGGATGTTAGCTGTGGGTCTGTCATATATGGACTTTATTATGTTGAGGTACATTCCATGTATAACCACTTTGTTCAGAGTTTTATCATAAATGGATATTGAATTTTTCCAAATTCTTTTTCTGCATCTATTGAGACGAGCCTATGATTTTTATTCTTCATTTTGTTAATGTGGTGTATGACGTTGATTGTTGTGAATATTGAACCACCCTTGCACCCCTAGAATAAATCCCAGTTGATCATGGTGTCTGATCCTTTTAATGTGTTGTTGAATTCAGTTTGCTAATATTTTGTTGAGGATTTTTGCACCTATGTTCATCAGGGATTTTGGCCTGTAATTTCCCTTTTGTGTGGTGTCCTTCTCTGGTTTTGGTATCAGTGTAATGCTGGCCTAGTAAAACTTTTCAGAAGAGTTTGAGAAGGATAGGTATTTAATCTTCTTTGAGTGTTTGTAGAATTCACCTGTAAAGCCATCTGGTCCTGGACTTTTGTTTGTTGGGAGTTTTTTTTTGTTTGTTTTTTTTATATTACTGATTCAATCTCCTTACTAATAATTGGTCTATTCAGATTATATTTCTTCATGATTCAGTCTTGGAAGATTGTATGTGTCTAAGAATTTATCCATTTTTCATAGACATCTATTTTTTAAAAGATCATCAGGTGGTTCTGGCCCTCTTCCCAGATGATAACCACTGCTGGGACAGGGGAGGTGGGTGACTCTAGGCTTCCTCCCACAAGGCATTGCCAAAGTGAAGGAGCTCTGAGTTACACAGTTGGGCCATGTGCTTCAAGGATAGAGCTTTTGATGAGAAGTGGGGAGAGGTTAAAAGCTCTTCAGTCTCTAAGAGGTGCCATTTAGGGCTGGTCTCCCCAAGTTTTCTTCTACTCTAATGATTTCTTCTGAGAATGGGGCCACTGTGACCCTTCTCCCTGAAAGGCCAGTGGGGTGAGTGGGGGCCCCTGGGAGTGGAGGCATGGACAGGCAGGCTACTAAAACTGCCTCTGATAGGACTAAAGGTAGCCTCATGGCTTACAGATGGTTTCACCTGGCTTCCTAGGGTGGGAGACAACAGAGGAATCGGTAGCATGTGTTTCTTGGAGATGTCCACAGTGCTGCAAATGCCCCTTGGGAACATGGTGTAGGTGAGGCCACAGGTTGAGATTCAGAGTTTTCAGATCATGTCCATTTCTCTTATACCACGACCTGGCATGCCTGTCTAGAAGCAAGCCATGTTTCATTTCATCTGCCCTTTCCTCTGCTTCCCTGGGTCACTCCCTCCATACCTGTCGTTAGCTAGAGTCACAGCTTTCTACCTGGTCTCCCTCCCTTCAATTGTCCAAACACCCCACCCCCCTTACCCAGTCATTTCTTTTTTTTTTTTTTTTGCTGTACGCGGGCTTCTCACTGTTGTGGCCTCTCCCGTTGCGGAGCCCAGGCTCCAGACGCGCAGGCTCAGCGGCCAGGGCACGAACCCGTGTCCCCTGCATCGGCAGGCGGACTCTCAACCACTGCGCCACCAGGGAAGCCCTACCCAGTCATTTCTTAAAACTTGCTGCCCTTTGTGCTTTGCACAAAGAGAAAGGTTCTTGTGGCCCCTGGGGCAAAGCTCGGAGATGGCCTCCCCTTCTGGGAGGTTACATGGGAATAATTGAGATGTAGCTCTGATGTAGCTTGTGTGTACAGCAGTCTACCTTGCACCAGCGCTGCCTGAGAGCCAAAGCAAGCATTAGCGTCTTCAGCTTGCAAATGAGGAAAATAAGGCTCAGAGAGGAAAGTTTCTCGGCTAGTTGTGGCTGGGGTGTGACTCAGACATGGTTAGCTGGCTCTACATACAGTGCTGGAAGAGGATTCTGTGAGAAAACAGAACGCAGACTCAAGCTCTGGCCTCCTCTACTTCTGATGGTGTTTGCAGAGAAGGCTGCTTGAGCCCTTGGGTGGGCTCACCTTGCTACGTGGTCCAGGCTGCTCCCTCCTGTGCACCCCTCCTGAGTGAGCCCCGACTCTCGGTGGTCATTGTGGGACCAGGCGTGACTCTAGAGCTGGGGTATGGTGCCCACACTTTAGCAGGGACAGGGAGACCTCTGTCCTGGCCTAGGAAGGCAGTGGAGCTACTGGGGCAGAGACCCTGCTGTAACGCAGTGCTGCACGGGCAGAGAATGCAAGTGTGAGGATGGAGGAGACCCCCTCTAGTCACCCCTCTTACACATGCACCCCATATTCCATAGGGGAGGGGACTAGGCCTCAAAAGGAAAAGCTCAGGGAGCCAATAACCCTCTCCCTTATCATTAAGAGCCCTCCACCTCCGGGGAGCCCGTCTCCAGACCACTCTTTCTACTCCCCACCCCCACCCAGGCGCTCTTGCTTCTGCACGGCCCTGTGGGGAATGCAAGATTCCTCCCAACTGGGCTCCCAGTTCCTCCCCACTGCATCCCCATCACTGAAACACCCCCCAGGGATAGGGGCAAACGGGACTAGCTCTCCAGACGAGTCCCATCGCTTCGTTCAGGGCTGCTCTGCTGAGAGCTCGCGAGAAGGCACATGTACCCGAGTGCACATCAGGGAGAGAACTGGTCCTCACTCTGGGATTGTCCCACACCACCTCTCCCCTCTCCCCGTGAGGGGGGTGGGAGACTTCGCCGTATAGCCCAGGTGTGCTGAATGTCTGGAGTTCAGATGTGAGTGGGACGGTAGTGGATGCTTTCTCAAGGAGGGCAGAAACGGCAAGTTTCCTTGGTAGCTGAGCGGCTGTGCCCTGATGGAGCAGTGGGAAGGCACCCCGCTTGGGGGTCAGGCATTTGATGGCTCTGAAAGTCAGCATCCTAGTATAAGAAATGGGAATTTTAACAGTGCAACAGAAAATTATTTATTGGGAGAGTCAAACCCTAGAAGAATCCAGTGAAATTGTTCTAACCATCATGTTTCAAAACTAGACAATTGCTTGAATCGAATTCTTTGCTCTAGTGCTTTGTGCGTGGGACGGTATGATCTGCTGGCTGAAACGATGAGTGTCACAGTAGCCCAGTCACATGCCACAGGGTGGCACAGATCACAAGGGATGGTGACAGTGATGTCAGAGCCAACTCTTCAGTAACATACAAGTTCTCAGAATTCTCAGTTGTTTGTCCATTTTGGTAGAAAGCGACAATTTTTAAGAGTGGAATTACAACTATGCAAATATATGCTTTGTAGCCGATTCTTTAATCCAGAAAAAATTAAGAGAATGCAGCCAACCAGATGTTGGGGGTGGGAGGTGGATGGATCTTTCCTTAATTATTGTCCTCTTTTGGCGGTGAGAAGGACAAACTGCAGAGGTAATCCAGAGTACATCAGGTGCAGGCTTGCCTGGGTGAATGACTTCCGTATCCACTTCACCGGGTGGCTGTGAGGAGTGAGTCACAGATGTGTACAAAGTGCTTAGCCCAATATCTGGTCCTTTGTTGAATGCCTGGTTGGTGTTAGCCGCTACTTGTGTTGAAGGCTCAGCTGAGGAAGGGAGAAGCGCTGGAGAGTGACTCGGATGTAAGGTGGTGATGAAACGTCAAGTTTCAGCGCTCGCCTGTCTCTCCCGACGCTGGGCTCCCCTTGCTGCTGTTTTCAGGACAGACCCTTTCCCGTTTTCCAGGCCGGAAGGCAAAAGGAATATTCAGAAGACTATGCCTAGGGTGGAGATAAACCTGGTCCCAACTTTCCAAAGCCATGATAAGCAGGATTGTGCAGGAGTAGAAGGTTGAAGGGGGTGGAGGGCAATGAGCTGAACCCTCAGACAGGGAAGTATTTGGTGGGTTCGATTTCTGCAAGTTGCAGTTCATCTTCACCTTTTTTTAAATTATTATAGTTGATTTACAATATTGTGTTAGTTTCAGGTGCACAGCAAAGTGATTCAGATGTGTATATATATATATATATATATATAATTTTCCATTATAGGTTACTACAAGATATTGAATATAGTTCCCTGTGCTACACAGTAAATCCTTGTTGCTTATCTATTTTATGTATAGTAGTTTGTATCTGTTAATCCCATACTCCTAATTTCTCCCTCCCACTCTCTTTCCCCTTTAGTAACCAACCGTAAGTTTGTTTTCTGTCTGAGTCTGTTTCTATTTTGTATATAGATTCATTTGTATTATTTTTTAGATTCCCCATGTAAGTGATATCATATAATATTTGTCTTTCTCTATCTGACTTACTTCACTTAGTATGATATTCTCTAGATCCATCCATGTTACTGCAAATGGGACTATTTCATTCTTTTTAATGGAGTAGTAGTCCATTGTGTGTGTGTGTGTGTGTGTGTGTGTGTGTATGCCACATCTTCTTAAACCAGTCATCTGTTGATGGGTACTTGGGTTGTTTCCATGTCTTGGCTAGTGTAAATAGTGCTGCTGTGAACACTGGGGTGCATGTGTCTTTTTGAATTATGGTTTTCTCAGGGTATATGCCCAGGAGTGGGATTGCTGGATCATATGGTAGCTCTATTTTTAATTTTTTGAGGAACCTCCATGCTGTTTTCCATAGTGGCTGCACCAATTTACATTCCTACCAAAAGTGTAGGAGGGTTCCCTTTTCTGCACACCCTCTCCAGCATTTATAACTTGGAGACTTTTTGATGAAGTCATTCTGACAGGTGTGAGGTGATACCTCATTGTGGTTTTGATTTGCACTTCTCTGATAATTAATGATGTTGAGCATCTTTTCATGTGCCTGTTGGCCATCTGTCCTCTTTGGAGAAATGTCTGTTTAGGTCTTCTGCCCGTTTTTTTGATGGGTTGAGGGGTTTTTTCTTTTATTATTATAATGAGTTGTATGAGCTGTTTGTATTCTTTGGATATTAAGTCCTTGTCGGTCACCTCGTTTGCAAATATTTTCTCCTATTCTGTAGGTTGTCTTTTCGTTTCGTTGATCATCTCCTTTAATGGGAAAAGGTTTTAAGTTTGATTAGGTCCCATTTGTTTATTTTTGCTCTTATTTCTTTTGCCTTGGGAGACTTATCTAAGAAAATATTGCTACAATTTATGTCCCAAGAATGTTTTGTCTATGTTCTCACTAGGAGTTTTATGATGTCATGTCTTATATTTAGGTCTTTAAACCATTTTGAGTTTATTTTTATATATGGTGTGAGAGAACATTCTAATTTTATTGATTTACATGTAGCTGTCCAGCTTTCCCAACACCACTTGCTGAAGAGCCTGTCTTTTCTCCATTGTATACTCTTGCCTCCTCTGTTGTAGATTAATTGACTGTAGGTGTGTGGGTTTGTTTCTGGGCTCTCTGTTCTGTTCTGTTGATCTATATGTATGTTTTTGTGCTCACACCACGATTACTGTAGCTTTGTAGCATTGTCTCAAGTCTGGAAGGGCTATGCCTCCAGCTTTGTTCTTTTTCCTCAGGATTGCTTTGACAATTCTGGGTCTTTTGTGGTTCCGTATAAATTTTAGGATTATTTGTCCTAGTTCTTTGCATCTTCCACTTTCTTAAGTTCTCCTATGGAATCATGAGACAGCATAGTGTTAACCTGATTTCAAAGGTCATGATTAGTGCTTCCCTAGACAGGGGGGAGGTGTTGTTGAGGGAGAGTTGGAGGCTGAACGCTGGTCTGTCTTAGCACTGGAGCAACTCTGATGGGGGAGGCGTGTCACCAGCTCCACATTTGGCCCCATTTCTTCCTGCTTGATTGGTGACTTGGCTCACACTGAGGAAAGACGGGTGGGAAGAGAGACTGCTCTGGCTGGGAGAGGTTGAAAGGTCTACGAGACGTCGATATAGCCATGCTGTGTGTGGGAAAATTCAGGTTTAGAGTTGGGGCTGGAGTGAAAAGCAACATTACTTTGTGAATGTGAAGGGAGGGAGAGGTTTCTCACAAGTGTCACTTCACTGAATCGCTGCAGCAAGGTTGGAAGTAGGAATTTTTGTTGAGAAGACAACTGAGGCTTAGAAAGATCAAGAAATTTCTTCAGGGTCACAGCAGGGTGGGCGTCTGTACCAGTCTCGTCAGCACCTCTGTTGGCTCTTAGCTGCATGAAGGTGAGGTGAGCATTGAAGCAGAAAGACCTCATGGAGCACAGAGAGCAAAGGGCAGGGCTTTGGGGGAGGACCGCATTTAGGGGATGGAGGAAGAAGAAGCCGTAAAGGAACCGAGCCCTAGGACTGCCATTACAAATTGTCTCCATCTGGGTGGCTTAAAACAAGAGGAATTTATTCTCTCACAGTTGTGGAGGACAGAAGTCTGAAACCAAGTTGTCTGTAGGGTTGGCTCCTTCTGGAGGCTCTGAGAAAGAAGCGTTCCATGCCTCTCTTCTAGCTTTTGGTTGCTGTCAGCAATCCTTGGCATTTCTTGGCTTGTAGCTACAAAACTCCAGTATCTACCTCTGTCTTCACATGACCTTTTGCTCTGTGTTTCATGTCTTCTCTTTTCTGTCTCTAAGAAGGACACTTATCTTTGGATTTAGGGCCCACCCTGATGCAGAATGATCTCACCTTAAGATTCTTAACTTGTTACGTCTGCAAAGACCCTTATGCCAAGTAACATCACATTTTGAGGTTCGGGTGGACGTATCTTTTGGTGTCTGTAATTCAGTCTCCTACGCTGAGGGAGCACAAAGCAAGGAAGAGAGTGGCAAATGTGGCCCTAGTGAAAGGCCAGAGGCAAGTGGCTCCCACACAGCAGTGCCATCTCTTCTCTGAGCAGCAAACAAGGGATGTATCTGCTTCACTTGGTGGCTTTGAGAAGGAGAGATCCTCATTCCTCTTGGGTTTGAATCTTCCTGAAGACAGGAACAGGTGCATCTGTAGGAGTCTTTCAGACACAGGCCAGTCTGTCAACAGAACACCTTGCTGATCCTCTAGTTCTCAGTGAGGGCCCTTACAAGAGTGAATGAGATGATGCCACTCCTCATGGAATGTCACTAAGGGATCATGGTCATGGTCCCTAAGAGACAAGGTCATTCTTGATTAATGCCAGAAGAAAGTGCAGATGTTGCATGGTAGTGGGAGGGACTGGCCTGTGAGCCGCACTCTGAGAGCCACGGACCAGGCCACTTGAGAGCAGAGGACCTCTAACCTCTAGATTCTTCATGGATAAAGTCCACTGGGACCTCTGCATTCCGGTTCCTCCTAACCGGTGCCGTGCCCTGAGGGTAACTGGTGACCTCACCACTGTGCAAGGAGGCAAGGTCTTCCCAGTAACCAAAACACTCAGCTCATGTGTCTTACAGCTCCTCTTTCTTGCCTTGACCAATCAAAGCCTGACTCTCACGCTAAGTCACACCCCTATCCTGATAAATTAAAGGACCACACTAATAGGTCCTAATGTACCTAGTGAATCCTCTCCTTAAAAGTTCTGAGAGCCTCAGCCTCATGGGCTCTCCCCTCACCTTGGCCCGATCTCTCTGCTTCACAGTTCTGTCCCTGGATTCTTTAGAGAACTTGCTGATGGACTGGGAGTAAAAGAAACTAGTGGAGAGAGGTGGTGGGGCAGGGATGGGGGTTATCAACATATGTGAGAGAAAATCACCCTTTTCCCTAAAACCAAGGCATTTTCCTAGCAGAATGGCTTAGAACGTGGGCATGGATGGGGGCTCAGATGGCTGAGGTTTGAATCTTAGCTCCACTATCTGAGTATCCTTAGGTGGCCACCTACCCTTTCTAAGCTTGGTTTCTTCATTTAAAAAATGAGGATAAAGACTTTCCCCACCTGCTGGGGCTGCTATGAGGATGTCATGAGATAGCACACATTTAACAACGCCAAAAATGTAACAAAGTGAGCCCCTCCCACTGGGACTACTACCACAAAGATATCTTTCTCTGGTGGGTGGCCTTTCTGCCTTTGTGTCATTACATGTGCTTTTCCCTGTGTGAGCCCCTTTGCCCAAATCTTTCACCTTTTATTCCCAATTCCAGCTCATCCTTCTAGAATCATCTCACGGGTCGTCCCCACAAAGAATGATACATAATACATTTACTCAGCAACTATTAAATGTCAGGTACTCTTCTTAAGAGTTTACTTATATTATCCAACCTTATCCTCATGATAGCCCTATGAAATTAATAGCTTTATCTGCTTTTACAAAGAAACTGAGGCTTGGGGACCATGATCCCAAGTCCGTCTGGGATCCAAAGCTTGTGCTCATGTTGCACGTGACTCCACTGACTCCGCCCTCCCCCTCCCCACTCCGGGCACATTTAGCACCTTGTGCTTCAGCATGTGCCCACACGGAGGACAGCAGAGTGGCAGTGATCTCACCAGTCATCAGCCCTGGGGTTCTGAGTCCCTGGTCAGCAGATCTGGCCTGGGCTGCCTGGGTCAGAATCACCTGGGATCTTGTTGCAAATGCCAGTTTCTGACGCTGCCACGGGAAATTCTCCCTCAGTACATAACAACACCTCCTCCAGGTGGTTCTGAAGTGCAGCTAGATTTGAGAACTGTTGTTCTGGTCCAGCCAAGCAAGGACATGACTTGCCCAAGGTCACAGAGCAGCCAGTCAGCAGCAGAGTTGGGACCACTCTAAGCCTGTGTTCTTTCTACTGTTCTCTGTGTGTTTCAGATTTGGGCCATGCGTCTGAATTCAATTAAAACCAAAATAAATCCCTTTTGGTTTATCTATGGTTTTCTCTGATTCATACGTCAGTCTCTATTTATGCAAACCACTGAGAATTGACATTATGTAAATCTTTTTACTCCCCAGTCTAAGCTCTTTTAAGCAACTGGACTCCCGTTCTCTGTGCTGTCAGAACTCTAGGTGGTCCATTTCCCTCTCAGGGCTGTCTTTCCCCTACATGTGCTGCAGGGACCCTGTTGCTCAGTGACCCTGAGAGGACTCCTCCCCTTGGTCTGGTCTTAAGGGGGCTTAAGAGGGACTGGGCCCTCCTTAAATGCAACCCGGAAGAGGCAATCGATGGTCCTGACTCACCTCAGCTTCCAGTGGGATTACTTTTTCAGACAAACTTGAAAATAACTGCTCAGGAAGCCCTGCAGATTGAAGAGCCCGGTGTCAATTCAGTTCAGCTCAACAACTGTTTGTTAACGGCCTCCCAGGCTCTAGGCCATTGCTTGCTGAGCCTTCAGAGGAATGTGGAGATAGATGAGAGAGGCACAGCAGCCACCTCTGCCCTGGGGCATTCTCTGTCTCCCCATATACAGTCAGTCACGAGCTGCTCAGCATTCAGCATGGGTCTCCCATGCCCAACACATCAGGCACCCCTGTGGGCTGGCAGGACTCTGTCTGGCTAGGGAGGATCCAGACCTATCCCATCAGTGGTGCCTGGACCAGTGTTAGCCTGTGTCTAGGGCTGGACCTCCCCAGTGGGTGATTAGTGGGGGTCCCTGGTAATAACCTCTCCAGACAGACCCTGGCACCTCTCTGTTGATGTGGCCCCTGTCTACGGACTGCTGATGTGAAGAAAGGTGACGTCAAGGCAAGAGCACTGGCCAACACCCTGAAGTTCTGTTTCTGCTTAGCTGTGTGACCTTGAGCAGGCCACCCTACCAACTAAACCCCAGTCTCCTCCACTGTCAGATTGTGGAGGAAGTCCTTGCACACCTCCCAGGAGCTTTAGCTTAAATGAGATGATGCACTTGAGTATGTGGAATATGCTATAAAACACAACACAAAGTACTGTATTATTAAAATCATTCATTGTTCATTCTCAAAGGGACTTTAGAGATGATCTCATCCAGTGGTTTTCATAATGATAGTTCAGGCCACAGAATCCTTTCCTGGGATGAAATCTTACATTGAAGCCCAATATGTAACAGGAAAATGGAAAGAAAGAAAACCCAGCACAACTCTACTGGGAGCTGAGGGAGGAGGTTGTCCCACTGGGTGCGAAGGGGCGGCTTGCTCAGGGCCCAGCAGGGCTGAAATGAGCACTCCCATCTTCCAATTCCTAGTCCAGGCTCTTCCCATTGACATCGGACTGTCTTCCACAGGAAGATCCAAGTTTACATAAAAGAAAAATTCAAGAGCAGTTGTCCTTAGATCTAAAATACTTGGTCAAATGCCTGGTCACAGCTGCCTCTGGAGATGAAGACTCCATGACTAACTTCTCCAAAAAATCAGCTGAAGCTAGTAAGCAGAGGCCTAGACCTCAGACTAGAAAAGCTGTTAGACCACATCAGCTCTGGTCCCCTTGGGGGAATGCTAATTTTACTTGCTGATTCTCAAAGGCAGGCTCAGGCATTTCTGCAGGGCAGAAAGATGTTCCCTAGTTTACCTGCCCACTGGATGAGCCAGTGATGTTCAGGTGGGGCTACCCCAGGCACACAAGATGACCCTTTAGGAAAAGCCAAGAAGCTTCAGAAGACTCAGCACAGACCCAGACACGCACGTCCCCTCCCCAGGAGAGCCCCAGCCCGTGAGTGCTGAACTGACCCCACTGATGATGTGGCCACAACATCCGAATATGCTGCCCAGGCCAGGCCCCTGGCCCCTGGTCCAGGATTCTGACCCCCATGAGGCATTTGGTTGAAGAGCCCAGTACTTCCACGCCCTCAAGGAGGAGCTACCATTTCCCGTCACACATATCCACCATGGATGCATATTAAGCATTTGTGAGCCTACTGGTATACTTCATACCTCACCGTACAACTACTTGGTATTGGAAGTTTGGGGTTGACTCCTCAATATCTGAAGAAGTACTTCTCTTTAGTCTTAAAACATCTCATTTCCGGTCTCAAGGGCCGCCTGACCTTTGATGTTGAGAGAGCTGTTAAGAGGACCCTGTGTGTTCTGAGCCAATCCCTTCCTTTTATAACATTATGACCTCTGTGATTGCATCTTTCCAGGTTAAGACATTCTAACATTGATTCATTGGCTCATATTTATCTGTTCTTCACCCATTCATTTCTTCATCCATTCTACAAATATTTATCGAGGACCCCCTAGGTGGCAGGTACTTTCTAAGTGCTGGAAGTAGCGAACAAGACAGACAATCCCTGCTCTTGTAGGGTAGGTAATAAATTTTTAAAAAGTAAAAGACACAATGTGACACGCAAAGTACAGTGCTAGACCTGCAGGAAGCCTTCAGAGGGGATAAGGTGTGGACGTAAGTAACTGGTATCTTGTTTGGGAATTGTTGCTTGCAAGGAATAGAACCCCACCCAAACGAGCTCAAGTAAAAAAGGGGATATTGATAAGAATCAGATGTCCTTCAGAATAAAGGCAGGACCAGAGCAATCGGCTCTAAACGCCATCATCTCTTTGGGGTATATTCACATTGTCATATGTTCTCCCTTCCTCCCTCTTTTTCTCATTCCTCCTCTCTGTCCCACCTTCCTTTCTTATCCTCTTTGCCCCTCCTCCCTTCTCTAAGAAGGGGTGTGAGTAGGGGAGGCAACAGATGGCATCACTACTACAGGTGGACGCAAGATAGTAATTAGGGCAGAAGAGTGGTGTGAGCACAGCAAGGGCCGTTAGGGTTGGGAGGTGGGAGGATGACTTAGAGCTCCATGAAATCAAAGAAGGCTTTCTGGAGGAGGCGCTGTTTGTGTTGGGCCTTGGTGTGAGGAGGATTTGGACTCCTCTTGGAGATCAGGGTCCATTGCCAGAACAGAGAAAGGAGGTGGAAGACTGCCAACTCAGAGCACCGGGAGGACAGACAGAAAAGGTCCTGATCACTCTACTTACCATCATCCCTCCATCCCTATGACGCCTTCAGTTAGGTTCCTCTTCAGAGTGGATGGGATTCTCCTGAGCGCCATGGCTTGGATCTGCAGGATCCAGACTACAGGAGCACATGGGCTATGGCTGAAAAGGACCTGGGGAGACAGGGTTATGAAATTACATAACCCTGGGCAGGGCAGAAGACGGATAAGGGCAGGGCTGGGAGAAATGCTGTCCCGTGGAGGTCAGAAAGCCACTCACTGGGACCCAAGTAATGTGGCTTGAAGATTTAGCCAGGTGGCAAGAGGGGCGGCTGCTCCGTCCTACCCACCTGTTAGTGTCAAGTCATCCAGTGACAGAAGCGTTGATGGAGAAGTCACGTGACAGGTGAGCCTCCAGTCTGCCAACGATCTGCTGACTGATCACTGGCATCAAGCACGCAATTCAGTGTTTGCTGGGTTCCTCTGTATTTATTGGCACTTTATATAAAATGACAACGTTGTCGGTCATATCTGAGAACCTAATGAGTGGCGCCATCCGAGAGCCCCGGGTGGGGTGGGGCGGGGCCTTCCTGGAGGAGGTAGAATGAGTCACATATGATATGTGTCTACAAGTTAGAAAACAAAAAGGCCTTGAAATGGTGGGGACAGGAGGATTCGTTTTGAGCGTTCATAGTTAGCCAGTGCTTTCACATGAGTACTCTTCTGTTGGCTTTCCATCAAGTCGGAAAAGGAGGGATTTTTCCCACTTTTGAAGGAGGAAACAGAGACTCGGAAGTTAAGATACCTGTTGAGATCACACAACTAATTGGCAGAGCTGGGACTTAATTCTGTCTGACCCCAAAGCCCAGGCTCTGGGCTTGCCAACACATGTGCCTCTCCAAGAGCTGGGGGTCCTGCAGCAAGTCTCTGGGGCAGGTTCTGGGCTGGTCAGAGGCTGCCCGCACAGGGCTGTCCAGATTGTGATGATGGAAAAGCTGCCCCTGTCCCTCCCACAGACCTCTCCTCTACTTCTCAAGGATCTCAATTCCTCTGGTCCCCAAACCAGCATTTACAGTTTAAAAAATGACCTATTGCAGGTTGCTTCTTTCTTACAAGTTCAGGTATGGGATGAGTCAGACATGCCCCTGAGTGTACCTGCTACATGCAACATAAGTCAGAAATTACAGGGCTTTCCCATAATCGGATGTCGGCGCAAGGGAAACCCTGTAATGTGTGGCTTACGCCGCACTCAGATCCAGAGTCTTGAGACGGTATTGTTGGCTGCTGTCCATCCACTGCATGAAGCATTGTCATCGTCAGGAAGAACTTGTTGGACGTTGAATGGGTCTGGGGCTTAACTGCTTGAGTACAAGTGTCTTAGAGGAGACCTATCTGTTATGTGACATTTAGCCACTCTGAGCCTTGATCTCCTCTTCTCTAAAATGGGGATAACAATACGTGTCCCTGTGGCTTTACAGTGTCCTCGTAAGAAATATACGAAGTAACATTAAGGTCACGGGGCCTTTCTTCTCCCGTAAGCTCCCTGACGACAGGGAGGGCTTCTGTGTGAGAACAGCGTGTACTTTTCACAGCCAACTGCATTCACGTAGGGTCCAGATCTGCAGATGACAAGGGCAGCCGTAGCCGTCACCCTGCCTGGGAACCCGGCTGAACTTTCTTGCCCTGGACTGTGGTGTAGAACTTCAGTGCATCAGAATCACCGGGGGAGCCTTTTAAGTTACAGATTCAAGGGCTTCCCATCTGGTGACTTTTAGTGCAGTAGGTCTGAGGTGGGGTCAGAGAAATGATTTTTGAAAAGCTTACCAGGTGATACGGAATTGCAGGCCAGAACGGGTTAAAGGGGACCCAGGCTCAGAGGCCAGGACAGGCTCCTTGGAGGAGGCCACCTGGCATCTCCAACCTCTAGGCCTGTAGAGATGGAGAGGTTGGGGGTTTGTTTCTGTTGAAGAGGATGACAGCAGGAGTCAATTCCTTGCTGTTGGAGAGGTGGGAACGAGGGTCAGCAAAGGAAAGTGATGGCAGTCACTGAGCAAGGACCTGGAGGTCTTGCAGGGATGTGACTGGACTGTGAGCCCCCTCCCTTAAGGCTGGAGCAGGACACCAGGCCTGTGATGGGCAGAGGGGCCGAGCTTCGCTGATGCCGCAGCTGGGTTAACAGGACGTGTCATTCTGTCTCCCTCCAGATCGTGTTCCGGAAGATCAGCGATGTGAAACGGGAGGAGGAAGAGCGCATGAAACGGAAGAACGAGGCCCCCCTGATCTTGCCGCCGGACCACCCTGTCCGGCGGCTCTTCCAGAGGTTCCGACAGCAGAAGGAGGCCAGGCTGGCCGCGGAGAGGGGCGGCCGGGACCTGGACGACCTGGATGTGGAGAAGGGCAGCATCCTCACCGAGCACACCCACCACGGCCTGGTGAAGGCCAGCGTCGTCACCGTCCGCGAGAGCCCTGCCACGCCTGTGGCCTTCCCTGCGGCCGCCGCATCCACAGGGCTGGACCACGCCAGGCTGCAGGCGCCGCCGGGGGCCGACTGCCTGGGCCCCAAGGCCGGCGGGGGTGACTGGGCCAAGCGCAAGGGCTGGGCCCGCTTCAAGGACTCCTGCGGGAAGGCTGAGGACTGGAGCAAGGTGTCCAAGGCCGAGTCCATGGAGACGCTCCCCGAGAGGACAAAGGCGAGCGGTGAGGCCACGCTCAAGAAGACAGACTCGTGTGACAGCGGCATCACCAAGAGCGACCTGCGTCTGGACAGCGTGGGCGAGGCCAGGAGCCCCCAGGACCGGAGCCCCATCTTGGCCGAGGTCAAGCATTCGTTCTACCCCATCCCCGAGCAGACACTGCAGGCCACCGTCCTGGAGGTGAAACACGAGCTGAAGGAGGACATCAAGGCCTTGAACACCAAAATGACGAACATTGAGAACCAGCTCTCTGAGATACTCAGGATATTAACTTCCAGAAGATCCTCTCAGTCTCCTCAGGAGCTGTTTGAAATATCGAGGCCCCAGTCCCCAGAATCAGAGAGGGACATTTTTGGAGCGAGCTGAGAGGTCTGCTGGAAAAAAACAAGTCGAAGACAAAACACCCTATACCCTCCTGCCCTATAGACATCACCTCTACCACACACACCTACATGACCAACAACTTTCAAAGTAGCCTCTTCCCGACAGAAAATCCAAGTGGGACCAGTCGCTTAGGCACGCTCTCTCCTTTTCTCTATCTGGGGGAAGGTCCGGGAAGAGGAGTGTGCCACCACCCTGCAAGACGGCAGCTGCATCTGAACTGTCTTTGCACAATTTTGGAAGAGGAGGCACGCCATCTAAAGGGTATTTTCCTTCATTTTAAATTTTTTACTGCCATGATATTTGTAAAAGATGAAAACTACCAGGAAAGAACAGCAGCCATTGGGGATTGGTGGGAGAGCACCGAGAACCCCTCATGTATATTACCACGCTGGGCTCCTTCGCCAGGACCGCCGGAGACTGTGGTGGGCACAGGGAGTTCCCAGCATTCCCTGCCCTTGGACAGCCTGTGTCTGAGGTCACCGTCTATTTCCCTACTGTAGTCATTTGTAACAAGCTCGGGACAGGGGGAGCTTGAGGGACAGGGAGGGGAGGGTAGAGCCTTTCGACTTTCTGTCTCTAACGGTTAAGGCCGAAAAGCAGCTGAGGTGCTTTGGGTGCCTCCTGTAGACACTTCGAGCCGGGAATCTTCAGGTCTCCTTTCCCAAAAGAAATGAGCCAAGTGTAAGAGCTGGAGAGGGGTGGTGGCGATCCAGAGGTTCTCTGGGCTATGGTCTGCACCCTGCTCCTATAGGATAGTGGAAGGGGAGGGCCCTGGAGGCCCCGGATGAATCTCTGGCTCGGCTCCATGCCACTGGCCTCATCACACAGGCCCTTTGCTTCTTTTCCTTCTTGACCTCTTCCCAAGTGTTCCTGTGGCATTCCTCAGGGTATGGGGCATCGGCAGGAAGGGTGATGAGCCCAGATTTGCTTTATTAGCAAAGCAGACACACACACATGACCTCAGAAAAATGATTGTAGCGAGTGCTGTGTTTCTATTATGACTCTTGTTGGGATTGCCCTAGAGAAGTTTGTATTTTGTCCACAGCATGGGTTCATTCTAGGACACTCGGGAGCCGTGCTTGGCCTTATTTTTAAGCTAATCTCTTTATCTCATACTAAAGTCAGTAGGACTTCAAGAGAAACCATGAGATTGCAGTGGCTTCAGGAGCTGGAAAAAGAGAAAGAGGCAGGAGTTTCCAGACTGTCTCTGTAAAGTGATGGAGAGAGGTGGCTGCGGGACAGTGGTCCACGAGGAAGGTCTGAGCTTAGAATGATGATCACGGAGCCACCTATGGGCCATCCAGGTCCCTATGCCATGATGCTCGGGACTGTCCACTGCCTCACAGTCCCCTGGGTTCAGGTTATTCGTGTGCTTGGGCTCCTTTCAGTGGTGTCTGAGAAAGGAAAGAGATCTCTCCCAGACAAAGTGGAGAGAGGGGTCAGGACCCTAAAAATTGATAAGTAAGATTGGAAGTTCAGCTCTAAAAACTCAGCTTTGAGAGAGTGAAATTAGGAGTGCAGGTGATCTGGAATGATTAGTGACAGCATGGAATCGTCTAGGGCACTGACCTTCTGCACATGTGATGCTGTGGCAATCCCGTCCTTAGCACCTCTGCCTGGCATTGCTTTGCAGTAGAGATCCTGGATCCCAAAGTTGATGTCCCTCAGTACTGAAGGGAACCTGCCTACCAAAGATAGCTAGTGTTTCTGAAAGCCTCCTGTCTGAGCCTACCCGCTCTCTTTAGTCCTGCTCAGTGGCCATGGCATGACCCAGGACTTGGACCTCAGTTGTCTGTGCAAGAGTGGGGCTGTCCTCTCCTGGCTGCCAGGGTTGGCACAGACAGCCTTGGGGAGCAGAGTCTGAAAGGTCAACGTGAGGGTCCTTCCCCAGAGGCCCCACACACTCAGGCAGCTTCTTCCACGAGGCTTACAGGGGTGCCCCCGATGCTTCCCGAGGCTGAGACATTATTGGATTCAGCCTCAGATGGCAGCATACAAAGAAGAAGTGAAATTTCCCAGGGCCGAGAGTCATGACCGTTAATGACTCTGGGTAAGCCGTGGGGCTTTCAGCCTCTTTAACTTGAGAAGCTGCCAGCTAGTCTTCGGGGCTGCGGCTCTAAAATATCTGGGATCCCATCTGCTAGCTGCCCCTGAATCGTTTCAGCGTGCCATTCCTTAAACAAACAGGCTCATCAACCTGCTTCCGGAGTTTAGGACTCACCACTTGTAAGGCAGGGCGAGGGCCCTGATGACTGCAACCTCCAACTTCAGAAGCACCTGCCCAGCACCCTGCAGGCCCTTCCCTCCAGCTCTGCCCGAGGGGTACAGGTGTCTATTAAGGAATGACCCCCCCAGCTGGTTCTGAGGGGCAAAGATGCTAATGTGTGAGGCTTTGAAGTCCAGACCTGTTTTGGGGGGAAAATAATGCTTCGTGAATGTACTGCTTGATCAACTCCTAGGATTCAAACTGGGCTAGTGATGAGAAACCCGGATCCGCTCATCTTGGGGTCGCAGGGCCTGCAACCCATGCTCCTGGGGGTGACAGCGCACCACAGGTATGGCTGTATATGCTTTTATTCTTCTCCCCTTAAGGATTTAAGGATTTTAGGGATTTTTGCTATAATGGTTTTCTCTGGAAAAAAAAACAAACAAAAACAAAACATTTTTAAATGAGCCAAACCTTCTTTCCTTGCATTTTTATGACATGCACTTGGCCGTGGGCTGCTTCGTACTAACTACCTACACCCTTGCCCAGATGCCGCTCTGGCTTCCCAAGCAAGAACCACGAGCTTCAGATACCACTGACTCAGCCTTCCACTTATAAACCGTTCGCTGGTGGCTGAAGAGAGATTAGGGAAACGAAAGGTATTTGGGTATTGGACCCAACCTTTAGACTTCAGAAAAGTTACGCTGAGAGATGTAGCTTTACCTGAGCTATTTTTTTCTTTTCGAGGGAAGGGGACATGTCGTTATACCATTGCAGAGTGATTGCTGGTTACTTTATCTCTTACATCAGTTCCTTACTTTGAATGTCATTCATAGGGAGGCTCCATTTCCCAGAGTACCCTAACAGACAGGCTGTTTAGAGTAGGAGGTCCTGCCCCTACCACTTGGTTGGTTGCTGAACACGGCCACGCCCACCCCCGCCCCCACCTTGGCTGGAGGTGTGGGAGTGAGGGGTGAGTCGGTGAAATCAGGCGGTCAACAAGATGGAGTGCTTGTTCTTGGTGGAGACGCCGTCTCCAGCAATGACTGCTGCCGTTCCATGTACCTACAAAGGCTGCCCCACCGGCTATGACGAGATTCCCATAGGAAGGAGTGGGAGGCAGCCATCTGGTTGAGAAGCCTTGGTCCAGTGCACAGTCTTGGTACCGCCACCTTCATCCATCCCCTTCCCTCGCACTCACACCCCCTGGCTTGATTCTTTCTAAGACTTTTCTATATATTCTGGACCTCAGATTAAATCTGTGGGCAAAGGGTTTGTAGCTCGTGGTAGGCAGCCAATGGCTTCTAAAAACTCTGATGCTACAGCAACATGGGCCCTAGCGTTTCAAGGCTGTTCCCGTTTCTTGTTATCCAATTCCTGGGCTTGTTTTACCCTCAGCCTTCTAGATCATCCTCTGCGCTGCTGCTGGTCCTGGAATCCTCTTTCAGAAGTGGAGTTAGCACAGCTCAGAGTAAAAATGCACGCCATCACACCACCCCATCCAGCGACCTTCCTCTCCTGAATCCTTAGGTGGGAAGGGAAAGCATTAAGCCAGCTGTTAAGCTTTGTGCCCAAGCCTGTGGGGAGTGGATGAATGCCTTCGAAATAACCAGGTACGTGTAGGAAGAGCCTCGTCTCCCCTTGCTGCCCTGACCACCAGTTAGCACATGCACCCTCTGGGAAATTTCAGGAGCCCTGGTGGACGTACAAGTGGACGTGCGCTTGATGCATAGGTTGTACAGTGTTTTGCAATAAAGATGTTTAGCCTTAAGACCCTTGAATGGCACTCCAACTGTGATGGAGCCGCCAACACTCTCTCCTCTCCTCCCTCCTCATGTAGTGTTGCTTAAAGAGGAGGCCCACTGAGGGCGCACTCAGGCCCCCGGACAGCCTCTCTTCTGTCACTCCATCATTGTACTGCCTTCTTTCTTGCTTCGATAAAAATTACCTTCACCAGCTCTCGTGCCCTCCAACTGGACGAGATTTCACTGTCCTCCCAGCACTAGCTGCGGCCATCAGAGACAGCACCATTTTCTCACCCATCATGTTCATGTTGAGATGTTTTCATTTCCACCCCCTCACAGTTCAAAAGAATCAATGTGAACTTGCCTCCTGCTTAAATTAGTTTCAAATGAAACTTCATTCTCATGCGAGCATATCAGACTTATTCGGGAACCTTTAGAACTGGACTTGAATACACTGCAGGTGCCGGACCGGTGGGTGCCCTCCCCGCCCACCATTAAACTTTTCTTAGAGCCACTGTCTCTTTATCTGTGACTTCTGAGTCAGCCAACAGATCCATTAGCTGTTCAATGAGACGTTCACGGATCTTGTATCAGGATATGAACTGCTTTTATGCAAAGAGAGATGCAAACCCGCCCCCGCCCCCACGATGAATGTATTCTCAATATTCAGACGCCGTATCTGTGCATCTGTTGGAGACTGCCCACATCTGACATCTCACTGACACTGCGAGGACGCTTCTACTCACGAGCAGTTCGTCATCCTGGGGCTCCTCCTTGTATCAACACTCTTGCCATTGAGTCCTGCCAAATCCTTCATTGGATTTTTCTTCTTCCTTTGCATCTGTCACTTTGTCCACAGGAGCATGAATCAACAGACGTGCAAACGAGCTGAGGCTACTTGTGTGGTCAGCTGAGTATGCTGACAGAACTCCACTGTATGACTGCAGCCTGGGGATGGTAAGAGGGACAGGTGGGCCCCTCCATTGATATTCCCTTCTCAACATTTTTAAACAAGCACAAATGATATTTGTTAAAAAAAAAAGTTTAATTTTATTTATTATGGTAATAAACTATTTTATACATGATCATACATGATTGCTTTTGCCTTGCCTTTTATAGAATTTCCAGGCATTGAATTGGGTGTTCGCACCTAAGATGATGACAGAACAAGGTGGTACTTTCTAGTCCTTTTCAAGAGCCCGGGGAGCTCTCATTTGGATAGCACCTGTAACTCCGGTTTTCGGAGAACTTAAAATTCTAGAGACACCAAGATTGTGTGCCAGTCAAAGTACTGCATAGCAAGAGAATGGTTGTGAAGGAGCTTCACCATATGATCTTGAAATAGAGCTGTATCTGCTATACAAATGTACAGAGATGCCCTCCAAGCCTGGCATCACTGGAAAATTGCGGTACAACACACTGAACACAGAACTGAAGCTGACCTCCCACCTAGAACTGAACTTTTTAACCTTTCTTGAACAATTTGGATTAAAATTTGTGTACTCGTGCTTTGCTGCCTTTTAAAACATACATACTGTCAAAAACTTTACTGAGTCTTTTTGGAATGACTCAGCGTCAACAGTATGAGTTCTGATCTGTGCTTTAATTCACTAATCGTCACAGAAGCCATTAAGGTAGAGGACCGCGTGTCCCTAAGCTAGTCCTGTACACCAGCACTGTTTCAGTTCTGCTGTGGTTTGAACAGCTATTGCTTCCTGCTCATGGCAAGAGTCTCCACAGTACTGCCAACATGAGTTCTTATTTCATACTAACGGACTACATTTCAAAAATGGCGCTTTTCTTCTTATAGACAGTACAACTTAGGGATGAGGAATCTGTGATCTGCAAGCCCTATTCAGGCCTCTGCTTGATTTCATAGGGCCACAGTATAAATCCAGTATTTTTGATGACTTTCTCCCCACACCCTATTATTTTTTTACATTGCAGAAGAGCATAATAAAACTATTTTAAGGGTGATATTTTTTAAAATTCTAAATGATTGATGTTCATTGCAAAAGTCCCACCTCATAAAGCACTAAACATATTGTACTCTTTAGATATCCTCAACGATGAAAAAAAAATCTTTCTTTGTGACTATGATTTTTATAATTAGTCAAAAGGACTAAGCAACACAGCCAAGTAATAGATACTACATTTTGGATGACAAATGGGTTTCAACAATAAAAAAGAGGGATTTTGTTGGTTGGTTTTAAAATAAAACAATTACCCTGAAGAAGGGCCTCAGAGAGGCATCTCACCATGCACTGAGAGAGGCCAGGACCGTCCAGATAATCTGGTTTCTCCACAGTTGGCCTTTCTGTATGGATGTGTTCTGGTACATTTGCTAGAAAAGAAACTCATTGTATTATGGTTAATTTGTTATACTTAATCAGTAATTCTATTGTTACCTTAAATAAGCAATGAGCAGTCTCAGTTTCTCTAAGGGGAAACCCCCTCCCACTAAATTACTGTTCTCCCAATATGCAGATCATTATACAATTATATATATGATTGATATATTTTCTTTCTACGTCTGCAGCCTTTAGTAGAACAAAAGGCTTCTTCTGTCACTTCTCAAATAAATTAATCTGCGGAAATAATGAAATAAACACTTTTCAGCCTTCTTGCACGGTCCCAAGAATTAGTCAAAATCACCAAGATTTTGCTGTCCTTCAGATGTTTTACTTGCCTCCTTGGGGCTCATCGTGACGACCATGCTTGGAGCTCTCCGGTTTGCTCACAGAGCTAGGTTGGAGTCGGAGGATCCTGGGGCTAGAAATGATCTTGGGATCTGTCTAGCTGTTTCCCTTCCCTGTGCTTGAAGTGGCCCAGGGCTGATAACTATGGAAAGTGACGCATCGGATGCACCTCAGCTGGAACTGCTCTGTCTGCTCAGACACCTCGGGAGTCTTTCCTTTAAAGGAACTCCAAGATTTGAGCTCATATGCATGAAAAGAGACATCATTTTCATATTACAGTTGGAGAAAAGCAAGAGGTTAAAGAAAACACTGGTCCTGGATAATCCACATATTGTGTAACCAGGCCTCAAATATATAGATAGCTAAAGACAGTAATCATATACTCATTCCTGAGAACCACTCTAAATCATAGAATAGCTTGAAAGAAATTCAGGGCTATTACTTTCAAATATATTCACTGACTCTTCCAATGTAGTTTAACGAGTAAATAAGCCTATTTATTTTTATATAAATGGCGTCTCTGAAGAGTTGAAAATATTTTGCACTGTTTATATATGCACATGCATTAGACATTTCCCTGCAATCATCTTCACACTACCTTTTCCCCTGTAAACTTCAGCCAAGAGGGTTCTGGCTGACCACAAATCTTGAATGTGTTAAGAGTCCATGAAGTTTTACTGTATTCATCTGACGGCTCAATCTTCCTCAACTTCATCCCCGCCTTAAAACTTCGCAGCACCTTGGACTCACCTGCCTGTCTCCCCACCCCCCGTCCTTTACCAAGGCAGCTGCCGAGGCGACTGCTGCCCTGGTCTGCTTGCCTCCCTCCAGCCTCTGTCCTTTGCTGCAGCTAACACGGTGTGTGCCCCTCCCTGGCATCCACGGCTGGTCCCCTCCCAACTCTCTTCCGAGCAGAGTGGCTAGGAAGAAAGCACGTCGGCAAAATGGTCCTGCACCAGGAGTTTAAACCTCATTGAGCTAATAACCACAGCCCGGACACAAGGACAACAGCAAGTGACTAACGGGAGACAGCGGGGCCCAGACCAGGTCCAGGTGCACTTTCACTCAATGACGATTAATTCACGTGCTTGAGATGTTCTATTCTCCCACAATTGGGGACACTCTGGATTCAAATTTTGAAACTGCTTCACTTACCCTCTTGCCCCCTCAGAAGACAAAAATCCAAAGCCACACAGAAGTATTCTGAATTATCTACCACTTGGGGCCATTAGTGGCCTGTCAGCATCTTTCCAGAAGAGTGAATAATTCAGAATTAGGTACGTGTGTTTTGATTTTAAACATTTTCCTCAAAAAATATTCAAAACAATTTTACAAAAATATGAATTATCTATGTGATAGAAAAGGCTCCATTTTATTGGAAACAAAACAAAACAAGGTAAACCACAGAGTGTAAACCGCTCAGTGGGAAGATGACTGCTGAGACTTGTGTGAAGAGAGGAGAGACCACAGGAAGTCATCTTTACCCTCTATGACTTGCCTGATAGCACCTGTCTGTGATACACTATTCCTTGGTTTTTAAATTCTGCTTCTTTATTGGGAAAGAGTTAACTGTCAGGTAGAGGAACTGCCATGTTTATACTTCTCTGCAAATCTAGGGAAGAAGCAGCCAAATGTAGATCAGCTCAAGTAACAGCTCTCCTTGGGTACTGACTCCTTGCAATGCCACAGAACACATTCAGTCTTCTATGACCCGGTAATTAGAAACACCGCTGTGGCTTTGTCACCTCCCTGCTGAGGAGCTGAAGTGTGAAGCTGAACCCAGGGCTGGTTCTACAGACTGCACTGCAGGACATGGGGAAGGGGACACTTGAATGCCACTGACCGCCCAGAAATACCGCCCAGGGGAGGACAGGCCTATCACTAATGAGAATTTCTATGCCTCAGTCAAGAAATGTCTATTACATTTCATTCTTGGTAAAGGAGAAAGAACCCAAAGGGCCCTTGGGACTGGATTCTGGATCCCGTCACCATGTGCAGCTAGGCAAGACACTTTACTGCTTTGGACCCCAGCCTACTCAACAGGAAGGCTGGGAAGATGATCTCTAAGTTCCCAAAGTTATGAGAGCTCAAGCTTCCAGTCTTGGAGTGAGGTAACTTCGACAAAAGATGAGCAGATCAGGCACTGCTCCCCTGGAGGTTACCTTGAGGTGAAAGGTCAGGGTGAAGCACTATTTGTCTTGGAAGCCAGCCAGAAGGGCTGACCGGGGCCCAGCGCCATTAGTTCACGGAGTATGTCTGGGCCCAGGCAATGCCCACGTGGGAGTAGCAGTACAGGAATCCCAGCACAGAGAGGGTCACACACGGCCAGCCTGCAGGGGGAGAACAGAGATAGAGGATGGTTAGGAATGTCCGGGGCAGGACCTCCCACCGGTCCAAACTGTCCCCTTTGGAGAAGGCAACTCAGGAAACAACGTGGGCCTCCGTTTATGCATTAAGACACATGCCTCCTAGAAAGTCTGCACTAACTGGAACACCAGCAAGTTGATCCCTATGTCCCCACTGGGAATGGGTCAGCATAAAATGAGGGGGTGCACTATAGCACATGCAAATTACGTTGAGAAACAGGACAAGCTTTTAAAGAATACATATTTAGAAGACTAACGTAGTTAATAATCAAAAAAGATGAAACATCCATGAGACCCATAGAAAATCTCAAAAATGTACATTGACCATTCTATTGAATTGAGTGCCGTCTGCCAGCACACAGAAGAGGGCCTACATTAAACATTCAGTTTCAAAAGTCAAAGCTTTTATTGGTTCCTTCTACAAGTACTTGTCTTAGAATATCTGATGTTGTTTTCTTCTTTTTTAAAAAATAACAGCCCTCTCTGCTACTTGTTACTTAATGATCTCCATGTCTTCTACATGTTTCACTTATTCAAACACTGGGGGCTTGGGGAGCCAGAGGTGCTGTGGAAGGTACCAGATGCCAAAATAGAAAGATTTAGTCCTGTGTCAAAGGTGCTCTCCCTTCAGCATGGAAAAGACAAACACCCTCCAGTGGGATTTACGAGCCATGTAATGTGTGCTAGGTAATGATGTGTACAGAGCACATTTAAACTCACCATGGGAGATGAGCAAGAGATGTCAGATGGAAAGGAACCAGGACAAGCTACCAGAGAGATCACTTGACGTGTGACCATAAAGGGGTCATCCAAGGAACAGGGATCATGTGATGTGACTACTGCACAGGGAGGGGCGGGCAGGGTAGGGACAGAAGTAGGAGGAGGGAAGCCACTGAGGGTGATTATAACTCTGGCAGGCTCTCTCCTTGCTAAGTCAACCATTAGTTACTATTATTAATATGACATAGGTTCAGTCAATATAGCATAGTGGTTAAGTGCAGTTGCTGAAGTGGAATTGGACACAAGTTCAAATCCTGGCTCTGCCACTTGCCAGCTGTGTGACCTTGAGCAACTTAACGAATCTCAAATGTAAAACTAGGAGGGACAGAGCAACTTACTGAATAGTGTCTTTATAAGGTGCCACAGACTGAATTGTGTACTCACTCCTCAATTCATATGTTGAAGCCCTAACCCTCAGTGTGATGGTACTTGGAGGTGGGGCCTTTGGGAGGTAAATAGGTTGAGATGAGGTCATGAGGGTAGGGCTCTCATGATGGGATTAGTGCCCTTATAAGAAGAGATACCAGAGACCTGGCTTCCTCTCTCTCTATGGCCTATAAGGACACAGTGAGAAGGCAGCCATCCACAAGTCAGGAAGAGAGTCCTCACCAAGAACAAAACCATCAACCAACAAAACTTTGATCTTGGATTTTCCAGCTTCCAGAGAAATAAATGTCTGTTGTTTAAGCCACCCAGTCTATGGTATGTTGTGATGGCAGCCTGAGCTAAGATATAACAATTGTGTGAAGTGATGTAAAGACCTGCACAGTGTCTGGCCCATGGTGGAGCACTAAAGAAAGGTAGTGATGTAATAGTGGTATTGAGAGGGTACAGAAGTCCTTCTACACCAAGATTAGAGTGACAACAGGGAGAGCAAGCCCTGGTCTTCCTCCTAACTCCTGTCTTCCCCTTGCTCCTGGGACTGGCTTGGCACAGTGTTTTCCCAGGCCCTGATGGCAAGAGAAGAAAGGGCAGCAGAGGAGGCCCAACAGCCTGGCTCTGGAACCAGTACTGCAGTCCCACCTCCCGTCTGCTAGTCGGCCAGGCTAAGAGTTTCCTATACCTGCTGGAACAAATTACCCCAGACTTAGTGACTTCAAAGAAGAGAAATTTATTCTCTCACACTTTTGGAGGCCAGAAGTCTGAAATCAAGGTGTTGACAGAGTTCCCCTCTCTCTGAAGGCTCTGGGGGAGGATGCTTCCTTGCCTCTTCCAGTTTCTGGTGACCCCAGGCCTTCCTTGGCTTATGGAAGCCTTTTTCCCTGTCTCCTCTTCTCTAATAAGGACACGACCAGTCATTGGATATAGGGTCCACTCTAAATCCAGGATAATTTTTTTCTCAAGATCCTTAACTAATTATACCTGCAAAGACCCTATTTCCAAACGAAGTCACATTCTGAGGTTCTAGGTACATATGAATTTTGTGGGTGCTATTCAGCTCAGTACAGCCAGGTACTTTTTCAAGCTTCAAGACAGACCCGTCCTGCCTGGAGGCGCCCTCAGATCCCTCACCGCTGTGGCTCAGACACAGATGCCAGGGGACCTTTCAACACCTGGTCCTCAGTAGCCTCAGGGAGCAGGAAGAGGGGAGGGGGCTTCAGGTGCAGGAGGCGAACCCAGACTTCAGCTGTGTTTAGGGTAAGGCATCAGCACTTGTTCGGTAAACACAGAAACCAGAGGCTGGCTGCAGAAGTGGGAGAATGGGGATGTTTCATTTACACAAAGCTGGGCCTGGGGAATGGCACAGCTGTGCTTGGTCCCGAGGCTGTCAAGGCACATCCCTGTGAAAGCTTCTGCCCAGCACACAGAACTGCAAGGAGCCCTGCCCAGAGGTAAGGCATATACATGTTCAGTCTGGACCACAGCTGGGCCCTGAAAATTCTCCCTGGTGTTACTGCATGCCATGCACAGAGGCAGCTAGACAGCAGTAATCCTGACGCTACTAGGAGACCGTAGCAGGATCTCAGTTTCTCTATCTACACATTGGAGGTCAAAAATAAATAAAAGCATGTGAACTAAAATAAAATCACAGGTTTGCTAGTGCTTTTAAAAAGTATTTCAGAAAGGCAAAGGATTATCTGAGAATTCTCTTATGTACACACAACTCATTGGTCTTTTTAATGCATGAGTGTTCCTCCAGACAGTAGCCCCAGTGTGTACCAGATGGCATTCAAGAACCCATTCTCCTTTCCTGACCTCAGGAGTAAGATACGTGATGACAACAAAAAGAGAGATTCCACAAGCCACCCTTCCATAGCATTCAACCAACACTGGACGAGCATTTGCTATGTGCCTGGCTCTGTTCTTCAACTGCGGCTGCTGCTAACCAAGCAGATGTGGCCCGAGCGTGACAGGGTGCTTGGGGCAGAGGCCCCTCTTCATCAGGGCTCAGATAAACACAGGATCATAAAACTGGAAATAAATGGACTGTCATTCTGGCAACATGCCAAGGGTTGCTGTGACACACGGTCATCCAGGCTTGTCGACCGTTAACAAAAAAGATGGCATCAGAAAGTGTTCTGTCCCGCCAAAGGAACAGGGATCTCATCCTTCGGCCCTCTCTCCCCCTGGCCTCTCCCTACTAAGTTTTCTTCTTCCATGTTGTCCTTTCTCACCAGGCTTTCCAAACCTATGTGTCCAGAAAACTCCCTTATCCCCACATCCTCAAACCCATGCATGCATACACACACACACACACACATCATTAATGTGGCTTATAGAGACTGGTAGGCTGTACTGTACTGGTCAAAGGAAAAGATCCTACTTTAGGGCTGAAGCCCCCCGCACATGCTGTTCATTTACGGCTGGGCCCCCAGAGTCAATGATAGGTGCAGCTTCCTGGTGGGCTTTTGATACCTAACAAGATGCAAACAGGTGAACACTTTGAACAGGTGAACAGCGAGGCAGCATTGAAGATATTAAGAACAGTGTGCTAGCGAGACAGACAACAGTTGCAAAGGACTGGGGTATACAGTTAATAGGACAGATTATTTAACAGATACAGCGAAATGCATATAAGCAGGATGTTTAGCACAATAAAGTCAATTAAGAGGACCAAGGTAGGCGTATAATATATGGAGTTAATAGGTGGCTGTATCATGATATTGTTAATAGGATATTGGTGGGTTGTATAATAACTACAGCTAATGAGAGACAGGTAGGACACAGAGGGGAATGGCTGTAGATAATAGAAAGTGAGCCATGTAATTTGACTTGAGGTTATTAAGGCTGAGCCTCTCTCTGAGCAATTACATCAGTAGGAAAGGACTAGAAAGGCAGAGGTTCAGGACACTGAAGGAAAAGACCGTTATCATGCAGGGCCATGAGAAGTCAAAGGATATCTCCAGCTGGGTTTCTGGAAAGTGAAGGGATAATCAGAACAAGAAGCAGGTCTAATGAAAAATATTGTTTCACAAGTAATGTTATAGAATGGTGCAGCCACAGTGGAAAAGAGTACGGAGGTTCCTCAAAAAAATCAAACATAGAATTACCACATATATACCCAAAAGAATTAAAAGCAAGAACTAGAAGAGGTATTTGTACACCCAAGTTCACAGCAGCACTGCCTCCAACAGTCCCAAGGTAGAAACAACAAGCATCCACTGACAGACAGATACACAAAACGTGGTCTACATATATAATAGAATATCAATCAGCCTTAAAAAAAGGAAATTCTGACACGTGCTACGACATGGGTGAACTTTGAAGGCATCATGCTAAATGAGATAAGCCAGTAACAAAAGGGCAAATACTGCAAGATTTTCACTTATATAAGGTACCTAGAGTAGTCAAATTCACAGAGACAGATAATACAATGGTGGTTGCCAGGGGCTGGGAGGAATGGGGAGTTAATGTTTAATGGGTACAGAGTTTCAGTTTTGCAAGGGGAAAAAAGATCTAGACATGGATGGTGGTGATGCTTGCGTAGCAATGTGAATGTACTTAACACCACTGAACTGTAGAATTAAAATGGTAAATTTTATGTTATATGATTTACCACAATAAAAAATTATGCTGAATGAAAGAAGCCATCAACAAAATAATACATGCTGTATTATTCTACATATATAAAATGCAAACTGATTTATAGTAACAAAAAGCATGTCAGGGGTTGCCTGGGGCTGGAGCAAAGGGAGAAACAGATTACAAAGGGGCACTAGGAATCTTTGGGGATGATGAAGATGTTTTGCATCTTGATCATGGGACAGTTTTTCAGGGTATATACAACTGGAAAATACATTAAATGGATACATTTTATTGTGCGTAAATTATTTCTCAATAAAGTTGTCATAAAAAAAAATTTAAAGGTGTTCTTGGAACATTAGCAAATCACAGGCTTGTAGTACTCTACTGCAATGTCCTAGGCTATATGTGCCCCAAGGTATTCAAACAAAAGATGCAATTCATTTATTTTTAACATCTTTATTGGAGTATAATTGCTTTCCAATGGTGTGTTAGTTTCTGCAGTATAACAAAGTGAATCAGCTATACATATACATACATCCCCATAACCCCTCCCTCTTGTGTCTCCCTCCCTCCCTCCCTATCCCACCCATCCAGGTGGTCGCAAAGAACGGAGCTGATCTCCCTGTGCTATGCGGCTGCTTCCCACTAGCTATCCATTTTACATTTGGTAGTGTATGTGTCCATGCCACTCTCTCACTTCGTCCCAGCTTCCCCTTCCCTCTCCCCGTGTCCTCAAGTCCATTCCCCACGTCTGCGTCTTTATTCCTGTCCTGCCCCTAGGTTCTTCAGAACCACTCTTCTTTTTTTTTAGATTCCATATATATGTGTTAGCATACAGTATTTGTTTTTCTCTTTCTGACTTACTTCACTCTGTATGACAGACTCTAGGTCCATCCACCTCACTACAAATAACTCAGTTTCGTTTCTTTTTATGGCTGAGTAATATTCCATTGTATATATGTGCCACATCTTCTTTATCCATTCATCTGTCGATGGACACTTAGGTTGCTTCCATGTCCTGGCTATTGTAAATAGAGAACATTGTGGTACATGACTCTTTTTGAATTATGGTTTTCTCAGAGTATATGCCCAGTAGTGGGATGCAATTCATTTTTTGATATGATGCTGGGTCTTCAGTCCCTCACCTCCCTAGGGGCAGGAGGACTTGCCATGTGTGGGACTGAACACTGGGCTCCTCTCATCATGCTTTCTTCTGCTGGGGCCTCTGAGGAGGACAACCAGAGGAACTCTCTTAGCCATGCCGATGTATTCAGCAGCTGAATCAGCACAAATCCCTATCCTGGGGAAGAAATCAATCCTTCCTAATGGGAGAGGAGTTAACTGAGTTGCTGCATTGTGTATGAGCTATCAATTACCCCATCAAAGGCTTGCTCTGCTGTCAGGATGGGCAATGCTGCCGAGCCTGTGACTGCCATCTTGGCTCTAACAAGGCTTTTTTTTTTTTTTTTTTTTTTTTTTTTTTTTTGCGGTACACGGGGCTCTCACCGCTGCAGCGCACAGGTTCCGGACGCGCAGGCTCAGCGGCCATGGCTCACGGGCCCAGCCGCTCCGCGGCACGTGGGATCCTCCCGGACTGGGGCACGAACCCGTGTCCCCTGTATCGGCAGGCAGACTCTCAACCACTGCGCCACCAGGGAAGCCCTAACAAGGCTTTTTTAAAGGCCACATCCCGCTGTTAACCATTTTTAGAAGAAAATGGCTGGTGACCAGCATGTGAACAAACTTTGCAGTGACGCCTTCTTCCCATCCTTGCTTCCAGTCAACCAGAAACATAGTCCCTATCCATATGTGAGTAGTTTACAAAGAATATGCAATCTACTGTACAGTTTACAAAGAATACACAATCTTTTTTTTTTTTTAGTTTATCTATGTTTGGCTGCGTTGGGTCTTTGTTGCTGCACGCAGGCTTTCTCTAGTTGCAGCGAGCGGGGGCTACTCTTCGTTGTGGTGCGCGGGCTTCTCATTGTGGTGGCTTCTCTTGTGGGGCACGGGCTCTAGGCACGGGGCTTCAGTAGTTGTGGCATGCGGGCTTCAGTAGTTGTGGCTCATGGGCTCTAGAGTGCAGGCTCAGTAGTTGTGGCACACAGGCTTAGCTGCTCTGCGGCACATGGGACCTTCCCAGGCCAGGGTTCGAACCCGTGTCCCCTGCATTGGCAGGCGGATTCTTAACCACTGCGCCACCAGGGAAGCCCAAGAATACACAATCCTAGTGAATCCTCACAACACCTTGAGATAGAAATTACTAACCTATACTAATATTCTTTTTTGAAGCTATATTGCCTCAAAGGGGCCCAGAGTCCACATCCCAAGGCCAGGGTGTCAGACTGAATCCTACCTGGAGGATAGTCTGAAGGACTTGAGTCTGTCCTTTAGTTTTATCTACAATTATCTATCATTTATCTACCATTAACAATGCCCTAGCTTCCTCCCTCCATCCACTCAGGCAAGATTTCTAGCCAGAGGCTCTGACGCCCTGTGGCCCGTTGTCCCTCCCACTCATCCACTGCTCAGTCATCCCCTTGCTGAGCCACAGTTCTCCTGAGGGTTGAAGAACATATTGACCCTCTCAGCTTGTCTCTTGGGTCCCTACAGCTGGACGGATAGACTCTCACCTTCTGGCCCCATGAAGCAGCAATGTCACCCAGCGACTCACAGCCATTCTAAGAAAGGAAAAAGAGGAGCTTCCCATCCTAAGAGCCATCCAGCTACAAAGGAAACAAGTCTCACCTCTCCAGACAAACTCGCCTTGGCTGGAGCCTAGAACACAAATGTGAAGGATGTATCATGATCATCAAGGGCCACCAACATATCCATCCATAACCCCAGGGATGCAGGTGCATATATAACAGCCCACATCACGATGTGGGTGAAGACGAATGTGAGACTGATGAATTTCAGCCTCTACAGCGGGCCTTTGTGAATGGGCAGGCTCGGAGGATATGCAATAGGGAAATGGAATGAAGAGGTGATTCTCGGAGATGCTGCAGAAGACAGAGACATAGGATGTGGTGACTGATGGAGTTGGGGGCCAAAGAACACACTCCCTCTCACTGACCCTGAGCACTGCCTCAGACAGTACCCTCAGGGCTGACACCAGCTGGTGCACCTCAGAGAGACCACACCTTACGTTAACAGACTGATGCGCTACCCTACTAGTTAGTAAAAGCCATGGTCCCAGCCTCCCCTCAGGACCTGTCCTCTGATATACATAACATCCAAAGGAGTAACACCTGGTTCTGTAGGGGCCTCTAGGACCTGCTCCAGCACTTAGCCACCATCTCTTTGAGTTGACTGGTCTGTGCCCGTGCCTTACCATTTGTTAGATATTTTGAATACCATCCGCACATCCTACATATATATTGCTCTGCCTTGGTGGCATTTTCTACTCTGAGGCCAGTGAAGGCCGAGTGTTTCTTTGCTTGGAGAACGAGCTCGTGCATCAGACTCTAGTCCCAGAGGGGCTGGCTCAGGATCTGAGAAACACCAGGGCACTCTGCACCGCCCCACCGGCTTCACTACTGTCATTTCATTAATTATTCAGAAGGACTTTATACGCTGTCTTCATTAAAACAGCTTGCTCTTGACAGCACTTTATTTTTAACAATACTCAGATCTGATGCGGGGAAATGAAAAAGGGCCTTGGTAGCTTTATTTCAGACTTATTTTCCCGAGTAGCCCCAGCCCGGAGATATTGTGGAGCCGTTCATCAAATGGTCCTGAGCCTGCAGACCTTCCTTCACAGCTCAATTTAGAGCTTTCATCTTAATAAAGCTATAGGACAGGAGCCTTTTCCTGTCCAAGGGCTACCTTATTTATTTATTTATTGTTTGCGGTACACGGGCCTCTCACTGTTGTGGCCTCTCCCGTTGTGGAGCACAGGGTCCGGACGTGCAGGCTCAGCGGCCATGGCTCACGGGCCCGGCCGCTCAGCGGCATGTGGGATCTTCCCGGACCGGGGCACGAACCCGTGTCCCCTGCCTCCGCAGGCGGACTCTCAACCGCTGCGCCACCAGGGAAGCCCAGGGCTACCTTATTGAAGGATACACAGCAAGAGCACAGCTGCCCAGGCTTCCAAGCCTGTACACTGCTGGGTCTATTTTCAAACCCATGGGCATATGCACAGAAGGTCTAAAGAACAGGCTTTTGCTATCTAGGGTTAGAATAACCATTTCTTGCCTTCAAGTCATTTATAAACCAGGGCCTCAAACCCAGGTTTTGAGGCCTCGGTGTTCTTTCAAAAAACGCTCAGCTGCCTCTTTCACACCCTCGCGTGAGAAAGAAGAACTAGGTGGTTCTAATTTGTTCAAAATTGAAGCATGAAATTCTAGGGCACTGGTTCTCAAACATGAGCCCACATCAGAATCACCAGGAGGGCATGTTAGAATGCAAGGTCCCATCCCCCAGAGTTCCTGATCCAGGATGTCTGGGTGGGCCCAAGATTTGCGTTTCTACCACGATCCCCAGTGATGTGGATTCTGCAGGTCCAAGAGTCACCCTTTGGGAACACCTGTTCTAGGGCACTCTGCACAGGGCTGAGGGAAGAGCTTATACCGGCCGTTCACACACTGACTGGGCTCTCTCTCGAGCAGAGGGGATGGACGAGCACTGAGCATTACAGGTCGCCAGGTGCTTTGCTGGCTGCACTCCACATCCTCACAAACACCTTCTCAGGGAGGTATTAGTCGCTCCACTTCACAGAAAAGGATACTAAGGATCAGAGAAGGAGAGTAACTTTCTTGAGGTCTGACAGCCAACGGGTCATCAGGTCACACTTGGAACTCACGACCGTGTGGCTCCAAGCGTGCTCGGCCGCCTAAGCTCCAAAGCCCTGACTGGCCTCGGACGGAGCACAGCGGGGAAAGGCTCACGTCAGAGCCCCACCTCCTAGCGTGGTGTCTTTCCTTGAAATCCTCTGCCTCCAAATCTCGCTTCATCCCTCTACTCATGGTGCTAAGGCAACGGGAAGTGGGGAGCATCAGGTTCATATTTTTAGGCGTCATCATCACTAACTTGCTTGGTCACCCCATCTCTGGGGTCCTCAGTTTCCCCATCTTTGTCATAATTAGGAAAAGAAAGCCTGGATGAACATTTTACACCCCTCGTGGTGGCAGCTGCCTAATTTAGACTGGGCCCACTATGGAGCACGTTCCCAGTGCCTGGATGGTCTTTTATTAAAATTGTAAGAGTCACAGTTATTTGATCCTGGCCATGGGCTGAGCCTGCACAGGGCGTCCAGCAGGGAGACAGAGAGGAAGGGGTGACGGACGGCCCTCAGAGGGCTTCCTGCCATCCTGAGCAACAGTCATTTGCTGGGCGCTGTGGGCACATTTTAACAGGCGCGAATAGCGTGCCTTTAATAACTCGCGTTGTTCACAGTCAATTTCACATTCTGAGGAAGCCAACCTGTGCTGTAGTTTTCACCCTTCCCCACCTCCCAGCACAAGCCCCGCAGACTGGTGCTTACGGAAGCACTCGCTGCCATAAAGCAAAATCATCTCACGTGAAACTGAGGACGTGGGGAGAACAAACCAGAGCCACTCTTTCTTATCCTGACAGCGTGAGTAGAAGGTGGAGCCGAGAAAACACAGATTTTCTTCTCTCTCCAGGGCAGGTGGGGGACCTGCTTCCAAGAAAACTGTCCCTGCCGTTGCTGCCACGCCCTCAACTCCGGCCACTGGGGCCAGAGGCTGCGCAGTCGGATCACGCTTCCCAGCTGTTTCTCTTCCTTAACGTGTTTTGTTTTAAACAGGCTGATTAGGGCTATTGTTCATCGTTCATTCATGACCACGTAACATAACACGGCGGAGACTGCCTAGCAAATGAGCTCGGGGAAGCGGCTTCCCGCAAACAAAGGGCTGGCGCGCAGTGTGGGGCAGGCTCCCTGTCGCACCGCCCTGACAACCACTCGCCCACCTGGGCATTTATGAAGCACCTACTGTGTGCCCAGCGTTTAGACAGGCAGCCTTGACACATGTCACACAAGCAGTCTGAGCCTTCATCTGAGGCCTGTGAGAACGTGCCCCCAAAGGCTAAGAGCACGCTCGGGGCCCCCAACTCTCCACCTAACCTTGACGTTTGGCTCTACAGCTCCACCTCCAAACGTGCACATAACGGAAGGCTTGGGGAAACACAGACGACAGAGACAAATTCTCAAACACCTGGGCCAGCCGGGACGATGGGCTGACACTAGTAAGTTGACATTGCACTAGGATGAAAATGGCTGAGCTTAACGGTTTTTGTTTTGTTTCCTAATCCAACTATATACATATGGGATGGCGGCGGCCTGGGATCCATGTCACGGGAGGAGGGGTTGACAGACCTGGCAATGTTTATCTGGAATCACGGAGACTCTGGAGAAGAGAAAAGAAGTACCTGCAAATATAGAACAGTCTACCCTTTGGAAGCAGGATGAGGAGACATGTGCACACCCCACAGGGGGTGCTGGTTGGGGGAGGGACACTCTGGAGGCAGAGAACCACTCTGCCAGCTGGAGCCCTCCAGCACTGGAACAAGCTCAGGACACTCTGAGCATCCCCATCCAGGGGAAGGCAGCAGAGGCAGGACAGGTGGCAAGGAGATTCCTCTTCTGGACTGGAGGTGGAATAGGTCTGAGAGTCTGTGAATTGGCTCCTTTCTTCCCAGGTCACTAGGACCAGGGCATCTATGGTAAAATGGTCAATGAATAAACAGACATGGGTACATGAGTACTTCTGAGTACTCAGTCACAAGACTCCCAAATCCCTAATACAGGTAATCAAAAATAACAGTTGTTGCAAAATCCCTGATCAAGAAACCCTATATATGTACATCTGGCCTCTATCTTCCCAGCCCATGGGACATGCAGCCAACGGACAGAAGTGCCCACAGTTAAACAGCTGAAGCATCATCTACGCTTGTGTGCGTGCCTGGGAGAAGAGGCGCCTGGCAGGTACTGGCTGAGAACACCTAGACTTTAGCAAAGGACGGCGGAGCAGGAAAGCCACTCATCATCCCGCTTCCTGTCACCACTAAAGGAATACACCAGGGAGAGCTGGAAAGGAAGAGAAAGAGTGACGCCTAAATCACGTGAACCTCTGAAAAGGTGATGTCAGCAGATCCGGCTGACACGTTCTTTTCCTAAAGCAGTTATTAGACAAATGACTCCAAATTACTTGACTTAAATTTCTCAGCAAAGAACGCAATGATAAAACCAAGCTCCCGGCGGCGGTGGCAGCAGCATCTCTCCCCCCGGAGCTCTTGGGGGCAACAGCGGGCTAGGCATTCCAGCCGCCCCTCGGGAAGAAGGAAATGTTCCTGCCTGTCAAAGCCACCTTTGTTCTCACCTCGCCGCTCCCACTTACTGTGTCTGCAAAAGTGTATTTTGCTCATCTCCACGCTGAGGAACGGGTTCAGATTGAGCACGGGAGGTACTGCGGAGCAAAGGGCTTGTCTGTGCACCATCCTCAGTGGGCGCAGTCGGTGGCCAGGGTGTAGTTTCTCTCTAAGGGTACTGAGCCCAGAGGTTTGGTCTCATTAGTGCCGACTTTAACCACCTGAGCTGCTGCTCGCCTTCTTCAAAAGGCACTTGACAGAAGCACGAAACAGCTCTGAGATGAGTTCAGAAAAAATGTGGCTCCAACATTTATAAATGGTATTCGGGAAAGGCATCTTCACTTCCTAGGTGCTGGTGTAAGGAAGGCTGTGGGAAACAGAGGTAAGAAGAGTGTCTAAGCTCAGGGGATGTGCTGCTGGCAGCAGCGTCCACATGTCTCCCATCCAGCCAGCCAGCTTGAGGCGGGGGTAGCAGCCTGCTCATCCCACAGTAGCACAGAGCACCTAGGTGGTCCTGAGCACCAGGTGAAGGCAGCACAGGGAACGGCCAGCCACAGCCTCAAGGAGCCCGGGGCCCTTCTCTGCTGAAGAAAAATCAGCGCTTCCATGGGATGGGGCAAGGGCTCTTAGGTCACCGTTCCGGGGAGGGAAAAGAAACACGGAAGACTCCATAGGGCCCTCCCATCAAACCCACACACACTGGAGACCCAGGGCTCTGCTGAGGGTGAACAGAGAGGCACAGAGCAGCCCCACATCATAGCTGCTTTTCCTCTGCAGGAGGGTAAGGCTATGGGGCCATGTGCAAGCATGGGGCAAGCATGGCTCTGGACAGTAGCCATGGTCACTGCTGCTGTCGCCTCAGGCCACAGGGCACACAGGGGCTAGCGAGAGGGATGTGTGTTCAGCCTGTGAGAGAAAGCACACACGTGTGAGTGTGGACTCGAGCAAGGCTGACCAGTTCCAGGCACCATGTTTTACAAGTGACACGATCACACAGAAGCCACTTCAAGGAGGGTCTAGAAGGGCTCCTCAGGGTGGGCATGCTGATAAGTTAAAGTTTAGCCTGGAAAAAGGCCACGAGGCCACGTGGAAAGAGAATTAATTAGGCTTGTTTTACGTCACTCCGGAAGACAGAACTGGGGCCAAGAGATGGAAGTGAGAGGCAGATTTTGGCTCTTACCAAAAGGAGCCTGTAACATTTACAGCCGCCCCATCCTGGATGCCCACCCCTGTCGGCATTCATAGTAAGGATGGCTGCCTCTGATGGGCGACGGGACCAGATGACCCCTTCCAACTCTTAAAGAGATTACAGCCCTGTAAAATTCAAGTCCTCAAATCATCTTCCCCTCCCCCTGCCCCAGGAAAGGTACAGACAAAGACTGAAGTTAGACTAAAAGACCACTGCAGGGCTTCCCTGGTGGCGCAGTGGTTGAGAGTTCGCCTGCCGATGCAGGGGACGCGGGTTCGGGCCCCGGTCTGGGAAGATCCCACATGCCGCGGAGCGGCTGGGCCCGTGAGCCATGGCCGCTGAGCCTGCGCGTCCGGAGCCTGTGCTCCACAACGGGAGAGGCCACAACAGTGAGAGGCCCGCGTACCGCAAAAAAAAAATAAAAAAAATAAAAGACCACTGCAGTCAGGTGCAGGGGGAGAAGGGGCATCCTGTCTGGACTGGGAACAGAAAGCAGGGTTCTAGCAAACTGTGGAAATGTCACAAGATACGACAGATTCTTAGTGAGGTGCTGATGAAGATATTTACCTGACATATAGAGTGACTCAGACACGTTTTTGATTACAGAGAAAGATGTTTTTGTGCCTTAAAGACCCCATTCCAAAGGAACACTGTGTTCCTCTCAGGCTACTGACTCTAGCCCGTGATCCTGAGGGTGGGTCTGCCTGGGACAACAAGGTTAGTACTGCCAGAAGCTGGGATTTGTCCCCTGCTTCCAAGGGTCCCTTCTGGCACCCCTGCTCACTTGGGCAGCCTGGATGTACCTGATCCCATGCAAACCTTTGCAGGGAGCAAACATTCAGCAATCTCACACGGGGTGCTCACAGGGAAGCGCTCTTCCTCCCTTGCCCATCTGCTCAGAACCAAACACCTCGAACCAGTTTTCTACGGGGCAGAGAAGACAGGACAGGGCTCTGTTGAAGTGGCGCTGAGGAGGTGCAAGGCAAAGGCAGCCTGGATCTCTCCAGGGATGTTAAGAATTAACTAATGGTAATTAGCTGTAGTCACTAATAAGGAGTGAGCACCCTTCCCCGCCGCCTCCTCTGAGCTTCCTGCCCAGCCAGCAGGAGTGGCGGGAGGCTGGGACCCTTCAAGGAAACTCATCCCACTGTTTACTCTCTTCCCGGTAGTCTTTACATGGGATTAATTGTCGGGCTCCAGGGAAGGGACAGCCTCCAGGGAAGGGATCTCAGTTGCCGCAGTTTCTGGCGTGGTTCTGCTTGTGACCTCAGAGCACACATGACACTCTGGACTCCTTGCAGAGTTCCCAGATGCTGCCTCGGTGTGGGTCAACTCAGGGCGTGGAACCAGCCCGTAATGCGCTTTCTCGGATTCCTCTAAAGGGACAAGGCAGTGTGTCTCCGCGAGTCAGCTCTATGGCGTGGATCTGGACTCCCCCGCCATCTGACCCATCACATCTACCCAGTTCTTCCTAACTTGTGTCCCAGCAACGGAGCTTGAAGTGGTGATGGAACTGTGACAGTCCACTCTCCCATGACACTCCTGGGTGGAGGTCTGACCTTGGCTGTTGGCATCTTTCATTGCAGAGCCTCCACCTCCCTCCCCTAGGGGGCTGCCCTGTGCTCCATTTGGGAAGATTTGGCTCCGTTCTTGCTGTAAGGGCTGGGAAGGATCTGATCTTAAACTAATCATCTTCGTGACTCATCATTCAACATTACTGAGCTCCTACTACATACAGGGCACTGGGTTAAGTGCTAGGGATACTGGAGAGATTAAAAGGCTGACTTGCAGTTACAGATACAGGAATTCCACGTAAAAAGATAAGTCATGACCTCAGGGTGTCTCCCAATGTGGAGGATTTTTCCGTGCACTGGACATAATGTCAAAGGCTGGTAAAACTGGACAGGAAGAACTGGCTTCTGTGCTCAAAGAGCTCCATTCTGGAGAAGGAGAACCCAGAGCACTGAAAGCCCGGCCGTGGAGGACACAGGAGCAGAGAGAGCTACGGAAATGTGGACCGCCTTGACTTTGACCATCACCAGTGCGTGAGCCAGAAGGGCCAGCCATGGCTAGCTATTCCACTCTCTTAAGCACATACCTTCCAGTAATTTCCGTCCTCTGGATAAACCCTCCCTCAGTGGAAGAAGGCCTGCCCTCCAGTAAGACTGTCCATCCAACAAGACTTAGAATGGATTTTTCCCCCAGATTTTAATCTATTTTTTGACCAGGTAACGCACAATATAAAATTCAAATGTACCAAAGAGTAATGCACAATATAAAATTCAAATGTATCGAAGAGTAAGCAAGGAAAAGTAAATCTCTATCTCCCAACCTCGTGTCCAGTCCACCCAATTCCTCTCCCTGGAAGGTCTGTTTCCAGTTCCTTGTTTCTACTCCCAGAGATATTCTTTGCACACAGAAGCGTAAACATATATATCCATATATACACATGCACATGTACAAATACAAACATACACATATATATATTTTAAATGGTTTTTAACTCTTCATTTTGAAATATGTATTATTTTGAACACAAACGCTACACACACTGTTCATTTCCTTATTTTATTAAGGTTTTATATACGGGGGATTGTTCTATGTAAGTACACGTAATGCTGCTTCATCCTTTTTAATGGCTGTGGAAATTTCTGACTTTATATACCATAATTTATTTACCTGACTCCCTCTGATGGGTGTTATGTCCATTCTAAGTTTTGCTAATACAAACAATGTCACAATAAATATTTTTGTAGAACACTTCATTTCACATGTATGAAAGTATATGTGAATGACAAATTCCTAGAAGTGGAATTTCTGCTGGGTCAGTTTTGGTAGATCTTTCCAAACCATTCCCTACAGAGGAGTTACCGCTTTATACCCCAAGACGAATGTATGAGGTTAAACTTTTTGATCTGTGCAATCTGGTGCTTGTAATTTGCATTTCTCTTACTGAGGCTGATATACAAATACTGACTCCTTATGTGGTACACCTGAAACGAATATAATTTTATATGTCAATGACACCTCAATAAAAAAAAGAGTGAGGTTGGGCATCTTTTCATTTGTTTCAGAGCCACTTGTGTTTCACCCTTCTGTGACCTGTCTATTCAAGTCCTTTTTCCACTCTTCTACTAAGTTGGTGCTTTTTTTCTCACAAATTTTAGGGGTGAGAGTGGTTATTACTATGCCCAGCCTGAAGGGTGTTCTGCAACCATCAACAAGAGTGTGAGGTCAAGGGCGCTGAGTCAGTGGGTAGCTGGCCACAGTCAGGGACAGGCCTGGGTACAAGCTGCTGATATGGGAGCAGTCACCGTGAGCAATCAAGGGGCCCCCATGCAGGGATCCCTGCCCAAAGAACACGGCCGGCACTAGGTTCCGCCTTCTGTAGCAGCTCAGTGTTCCACTGTTTCTGAATCTTTATTAAGTGAAGAAATCAAGACAAAGTTCTTTACTATTGGCATCATAATCTCTGCAGAGAGTTCTTGGTGAGCCAGGCAGGAAAGGCTGTATACTTCTATCTCCCTCGATACGGCCCTTCAGCTGGGAGCTGGGGCAAGGCTTTATTTGCCTGCCTTCCTTCCCTCCCTCCCTCCTTTCTTTCCTTCCTTCCTTCCTGCCCTGCTCTCTCCCTTTCATTCAACTCCCTCCCGTCCCCTCCCCTCTCTTCCTTCTATCCACCCCATCCACTGCTCACTTAATACTGAATTGTGGGGCAGGCAAGGCTTTGCTCCCTAAGCCTTCTCTCATGCATCTCCCAGTATAGCTGGGTGACATGTGTACCGTAACTAGCATCTATTCCAATGACTTACCCTCTACCTCCTTGACAATTAGGTCTTCCTTCAGTTCTGAGCCAATCACAACGGATGGAATTAAGGATTATATAAATGAGCCTCAGCCACACCATGCAATGGGCCTCGAGGCCAGGGTTCTGGGCTGTTGTGAGCCTCTCATCTACTGCTCCACTAGCCCCTTCTCTGGGCTTTCCTTACCGCCAACCAAGTCCTGGCCTAGAGGCTGCCAGTGGCAAGTCCGGATGTCTGCTTATTACTGTGAAACCCAGGTTTTCTATGTTCCTCTCCAGGATGGTCCAGGGCTGATCATTCAGCTTGTTTTGCTCCTCAATTCTGAGCAATTTCTACTAGAATGGAGGAGGAAGAGGAGGGGAAGAATGGACTTCTTTTTGTTTCCAGTTCTTGTCAGTATTCCTCCAGCACTAGAAGGCGGCAGTGGCTTCAAACTGCAGCTCCTACTCACACTCTCAAACTCAGCAGCACTCGACTCCCTTAAGGTCTAAGAACCAGCCACAGCACCCCTGGTCTGAGGTTCAGGCATAAGCCAGAGGGCACCCCTCCGAGATCTGAGCACCAGCTACCAGGGGCCTCTTCTCTGAGCTCCCACAGTCCAGTGATCCTACCCCTTCCTTTTTATTTCCCCAGCCCTAGGCTTAGTAACTGCTTTCTACAGTTGCTAATATCTGGGTTACTTCAGGGTCCCTTTTTGCTCTTTCAGCCTTCTGATACTTATGTAATTCCCTGGATTAAATCCCTCTGTTTGAAATACCTTGCATCATCTCTATTTTCCTGACTAGACCTTGACTTTGTGCATCACTTAACTCCCAATTTTAGCCCAGAGCCTTATAAGTGCCCCCTGTGGTAGCAGGAGGACTAGGGAAGGAGAAAACAATAATCATGTTGAGTCTGGAGAGGTGAATGGGGGAGACTACCATGCACAGAGGAGGGACCCAAGATTCTGGGGGTTCACCATTTAAAGAGAACCACCTGGAGGGTTCTCATCCAAGTATTATTTCTCCCATAGTCAGAGTCATGATCTGTTGTAGTTTTTTTAATTGCTTCAGGCTCCATTCTGAGCTGGTTCTTCTCTCCCTGCCAGAGATGAGACTGTATAACTCCCAGGAGACAGTTATCCAGGGCTTCTCAACACAATATTTAATCAGTAAAATTTCTTATAGTGAATTATCTTCTCTTTCTCTTTCTGAATTTATAATATGAAAATATGTTTTAAAAAAACACAACCCCCCCCCCCTATATTTGGCCCTCCTGGACAAACTAGAGAAGGAGTGTGCACGAAGCAAATAAGTTAATAAAGGGTAGGCTTGCCCAGTGCCCACATACCTTTCCATCCCTTATAAGGAGAGAAGGGTTCAACAGCTCATTCCCTACCTTCTCCATCACCTTATAAGGAGAGAAGGGTTCAACAGCTTATCTTGTCTAAATTAATAGCTATAAAGGGATATCCAGTTGCTCTAGAATGAGATTAAAAATTCCTTTTGTCCAGAAATAAAAGCAAAAATTAACAAGCGGGACCTAATCAAACTTAAAAGCTTTTCACAGCAAAGGAAACCATCAACAAAATGAAAAGACAACCTACGGAATGGGAGAAAATATTTGCAAATGATGTGACCCACAAGGGGTTAATAATGTCCAAGATATACATACAGTTCATACAACTCAATATACAAAAATAAACAACCCAATCTAAAAATGGGCAGAAGACCTAAATAGACATTTCTTCAAAGAAGACATACAGATGGCCAATAGGTACATGAAAAGATGCTCAAGATCACTAATTATGAGAGAAATGCAAATCAAAACTACAATGAGGTATCACCTCACACCCATCAGAATGGCCACCATTAAAACGTCTACACATAATAAATGCTGGAGAAGGTGTGGAGAAAAGGAAACCCTCCTACACTGTTGGTGGGTGCAGCCACTATGGAGAACAGTATGGAGGTTCCTTAAAAAACTAAAAATAGAACTACCATACAACCCAGAAATCCCATTCCTAGGCATATATCTAGACAAAACCCTAATTCGAAAAGATACATGCACCCCCAGTGTTCATTGCAGCACTATTTACAACAGCCAAGACATGGAAGCAACCTGAATGTTCATTGACAGATAAATGGATAAAAAAAGATGTGGTGTATATATATATATATACAATGGAATACTACTCAGCCATAAAAAAAGAATGAAGTAATGCCATTTGCAGCAACATGGATAGACCTAGAGATCATACGAAGTGAAGTAAGTCAGAAAGAGGACAACAAATATCATATGATATCATTTATATGTGGAACCTAAAATATGATACAAATGAACTTATTTACAAAACAGAAACAGACTCACAGACATAGAAAACAAACTTATGGTTACCAAAGGGGAAAGGCGGCAGGGGAGGGATAAATTAGCAGTTTGGGATTAGCAGATACAAACCACTATATATAAAATAGATAAAAAACAAGGTCCTACTGTATAGCACAGGGAACCATGTTCAATATCCTGTAATAAACCATAATGAAAAAGAATAACTGAATCACTTTGCTGAACATCGAAATCAACTATACTTCAATAAAAATGGTTTTTAAAAACCACAGTGAGATATCATCTCACACCTGTCAGAATGGCCATCATCAAAATGCCTACAAATAACAAATGCTGGAGAGGGTGTAGAGCAAAATGAACCCTCCCACACTGTTGGTGGGAATGTAAATTGGTGCAGCCACTATGGAAAACAATGCAGAGGTTCCTTAAAAAAACTAAAATACAGCTACCATATAATCCAGCAATCCCACTCCTGGGTATATTTCCAGAAAAGATGAAAACTCTAATTCAAAAAGATACGTGCACCCCAATGTTCACAGCAACACTATTTACATTAGCCAAGACATGGAGACAACCCAAGTGCCCAACAACAAATGACTGTTTTAAGATGTGATATACTTATGTCCCATTTTTTATATATAATATATAAATGGGATATTATTCAGCCATGTATATATAATGGGACATTATTCAGGCATAAAAAAGAATGAAATATTGCCATTTTCAGCAACGTGGATGGACCTAGAGATGATCATACTAAGTGAAGTAAGTCAGACAGAGAAAGACAAATATTGTATGATATCACTTATATGTGGAATCTAAAAAATAATACAAATGAATCTATATACAACATAGAAACAGACTCACAGACATAGAAAACAAACTAAACTTATGGTTACCAAAGGAGAAGGGGAGGTGGGGGGATAAATTAGGAGTATGGGATAAACTACTATACATAAAATAGATAAGCAGCAAGGATTTACTGTATAACACAGGGAATTACATTAAATACCTTGTAATCACCTATATTGGAAAATAATCTGTAAAAAACATGTATATATATAGCTGAATCACTTTTCTGTATACATGAAACTAATACAATATTATAAATCAACTATTCTTCAATTAAAAAATTGCCTTTTGTCCAAGAGCTTCCAATCATTCTGATAAGAATTTGAGTTGTAGCTGAATCCCCTTAAATGTGTTTACAGTTGGCTAAATTCCAAAACTGCAAATAAAAGGCTTTTGTATTATGTTTGCGCTTTTAATAAAAAGCAAAAAATAATCAGACTATGTTCTCCCCTTTGTTAAACCCAAGAATGTACCTAAACTCCAACCTGTTCAATGGAATCTTTAAAAATAAGTTTTAAAAAATCCTCTCTTACTTCCGTCCTCTCTCTAGGATGAGGAACCACAAAGCAGAAAGGAGTAATATTACCTACCTCCATGGTTGGGCCAGTTTCAGGAGCCAGAACCCTCAGCCCCAGAAAAGAGCCCTGCCCTTGGACTCAGGAGTCTTGAGTTTCACCCCATGTCAGCTATATATACTAACTTCATGTTAGCTATATATACTAACTTCTCTGAACCTCTTGTTTTCTTTTCTTTAAAACCAGATTGAAAAATCTCCACGCACAAAATCATTATGATTCTCCATTCATTCAGTAGGATGCCTGAAGAGAGCAAAACATCTCAAAACTCTAAGTCCAAAAAGGTTTCCTTATGCCTAAAACCTGCTGTTGAACAAGCCCATTTCTGGTTTGTAGAGGTATGGAGACACAAACCCTGAATATACTCTGCCTGCATAAACATTTTGCTATTTTGTTGTTTCTAACCCCAAACTTGCTGCTGTTACTTAAACCTATCATCCCATCAGCATTGCTGTTTGTCAACAGCATGATTTCTGTAACACCAGCTTGGATCCCCACGCCCAACATTTCAACATTCTGCTTTCCCACTTCCCATAAGCCAGACAAGCTGGTTGACACCTACGTATGACAGGTCAAGGTCATTCGTGACTCTGACCCCTACGTGGTCACTGCCAGAGACAACACGGACCCTGAGGCAGCCACCTTTCAGACACAGTGTGGGCGGTGTGGACGGCGCCAAGCAGCCCACCCTCATAACTGGAAAAATAGTGTGCTACCTGCATCCCACTATCTGAGGGTCATCCTTGTACAGAAAGGTCTACCATGGCCCTGGCAAGGTTTGCCTCCAGTACCACCAATCACTGCTGTATTCAGTGTGGCCAGCACCATGTGGGAGCTACCTCGGTCTGACCCACTCAGGCCTATCTAGGTTATTCTTTGGGAGCTGATATGAATCCACGGCTTGTTTTGTGAATTCCTTTGTAATTGTGCTATGCTTAGACTCCTAGAAATGAGTCTATATTCCTAAGCCCACTGAGACATGGGGGAAAAGGGACTTCTGTGTACGCTGGGTGGTCAGAGGGCACCCAGAATGGGATTCCAAATGCCATCTGAAGACTGCCATGTATCTGAGGATAATCCCCATGTACTAGAGTTGAATATATAGCCAAATATATGCGAAATATCCCTTGTACCCTCCTCAAGTATTTAAATGGCTGAGGCCAAGATGATACAGATGGGCTTATTCCAAGGATTTAAATCAGTGTAAGCTGTTTCATATTCCCCAGGTGGGTTATTTAACACAAAATTTAACAGTGGTAGATGCCTGAGTCTGAATAAATTATAGAATCATTATGCTGGGAATGGTCTGTTTTTAAAAGGCTCAATTCTGGTGTCACTTTAACTGAACCACAAATTCCCTGAATATTTTTGCATGCAGACATGTTCATTCAAACGTTCATAATACAACCAGTTTTTGCATTTTGCATAATGCACTTTCAGAACTCTGTGCAATTTTACAATTAATCCTGCATTTTGTATGAACACACATGCAATACATACAGCCACAGATTTTTCTACAGAACAAATCAATCCTCCTTGGAGGGGGAAAAAAAAAACTGCTGGAGAATGCATATGCTGCTATGCATAATCAATCAGCTTGTGGGGCTTTACACCAAGTGCATATGGATTTAGGGTCTTGGGATAATAGCCAAACAGCACTGAATAAGCAATTGGACACTGAGGGCAAGACTGAAGACCTTTATTGATGAGTAATGAACCCAGAGCAGTGAAATGACAGAGAAAAAAACCAGATGCTGCCAAGATGGGGGGAACGTTTTCTCCACCACCAGCTCCACCAAGTACACAGCCAGGGGAGGAAGGGCCTGAATTATAAATGCATGGCTTATTATTCAACATAGTTTTGGAAGTTTTAGCCACAGCAATCAGAGAAGAAAAAGAAATAAAAGAAATCCAAATCAGAAAAGAAGAAGTAAAGCTGTCCCTGTTTGCAGATGACATGATACGATACACAGAGAATCCTAAAGATGCTACCAGAAAACTACTAGAGCTAATCAATGAATTTCATCAAGTAGCAGGATACAAAATTAATGCACAGAAATCTCTTGCATTCTTATACACTAATGATGAAAGATCTGAAAGTGAAATTAAGAAAACACTCCCATTTACCATTGCAACAAAAAGAATAATATACCTAGGAATAAACCTACCTAAGGAGACAAAAGACCTGTATGCAGAAAATTATAAGACACTGATGAAAGAAATTAAAGATGATACAAATAGATGGAGAGATATACCATGTTCTTGGATTGGAAGAATCAACATGGTGAAAATGACTCTACTACCCAGAGCAATCTACAGATTCAATGCAATCCCTATCAAACTACCACTGGCATTTTTCACAGAAGTAGAACAAAAAATTTCACAATATGTATGAAAACACAAAAGACCCCAAATAGCCAAAGCAATCTTGAGAATGAAAAATGGAGCTGGAGGAATCAGGCTTCCTGACTTCAGACTATACTACAAAGCTACAGTAATCAAGACAGTATGGTACTGGCACAAAAACAGAAACAGAGATCAATAGAACAGGATAGAAAGCCCAGAGATAAACCCATGCACATATGGTCAACTTATCTTTGATAAAGAAGGCAAGAATATACAGTGGAGATAAGACAGCCTCTTCAATAAGTGGTGCTGGGAAAACTGGACAGCTACATGTAAAAGAATGAAATTAGAACACTCCTTAACACCATACACAAAAATAAACTCAAAATGGATTAAAGACTTAAATGTAAGGCCAGACACTTTTAAACTCTTAGAGGAAAACATAGGCAGAACACTCCATGACATAAATCACAGCAAGATCCTTTTTGACTCACCTCCTAGAGAAATGGAAATAAAAACAAAAATAAACAAATGGGACCTAATGAAACTTCAAAGCTTTTGCACAGCAAAGGAAACCATAAACAAGATGAAAAGACAACCCTCAGAATGGGAGAAAATATTTCCAAATGAAGCAAATGACAAAGGATTAGTCTCCAAAATTTACAAGCAGTTCATGCAGCTCAATATCAAAAAAACAAACAACCCAATCCAAAAATAGGCAGAAGACCTAAAGAGACATTTCTCCAAAGAAGATATACAGATTGCCAACAAATACATGAAAAAATGCTCAACATCATTAATCATTAGAGAAATGCAAATCAAAACTAAAATGAGATATCATCTCACACCGGTCAGAATGGCCATCATCAAAAAATCTACAAACAATAAATGCTAGAGAGGGTGTGGAAAAAAGGGAACTCTCTTGCACTGTTCGTGGGAATGTAAATGGATACAGCCACTATGGAGAACAGTGTGGAGGTTCCTTAAAAAACTACAAATAGAACTACCATATGACCCAGCAATCCCACTACTGGGCATATACCCTGAGAAAACCATAATTCAAAAAGAGTCATGTACCACAATGTTCATTGCAGCTCTATTTACAATAGCCAGGACATGGAAGCAACCTGAGTGTCCATCGACAGATAAATGGATAAAGAAGATGTGGCACATATATACAATGGAATGTTACTCAGCCATAAAAAGAAACGAAATTGAGATATTTGTAGTGAGGGGGATGGACCTACAGTCTGTCATACAGAGTGAATTAAGTCAGAAAGAGAAAAACAAATACCGTATGCTAACACATATATATGGAATCTAAAAAAAAAAAAAAGTCATGAAGAACCTAGGGGCAAGACGGGAATAAAGGCGCAGACCTACTAGAGAATGGACTTGAGGATACGGGGAGGGCGAAGGGTAAGCTGGGAAAAAGTGAGACAGTGGCATGGACATATATACACTATCAAATGTCAAATAGCTAGTGGGAAGCAGCTGCATAGCACAGGGAGATCAGCTTGGTGCTTTGTGACCACCTAGAGGGGTGGGATAGGGAGGGTTGGAGGGAGGGAGACGCAAGGGGGAAGAGATATAAGGATATATGTATATGTATAACTGATTCACTTTGTTATAAAGCAGAAACTAACACACCATTGTAAAGCAATTATATTCCAATAAAGATGTTAAAATAATAATAATAATAATAATAAATAAATAAATAAATGCATGGCTTCAAGTCTCCTCAGCGAAACATACACTGACTATATGTTCATAGTAGTCCTCTGAGGATTAGCACAACGGCACTCAATTTGCTTGAATATTTTTCTGTGGTTGCCCTGCAGAACGCCACCACCTTCTGCAAAAGTGCTTCAGGTGTTGAGAAATGATGATGCCACACATGTACCAAGAGGGTATAGAAAGTTGTATTACTCACATAATGAGGATTTCTGGGGAAAGCAGGCACCCAAGCCATCCTGAAAGGGAGTGGCAAATGGCTTTGGTTTCTGTCGTGGTTGGGGGCAGGGCCAGGGTGAGCAGTGGCTGGGTTTGCATGGTTTGAGTTTGCCACCAGCACCCAGGGAAGGAGAGAGTCCATTTTCTTGTTGGCTTGCCCAGAGATGGGACACAACGGGATGAAGGAGGGTGGGGTTTGGGTGCTGTCAGCAGTCGAACATCCAAAATGGAGCCAGAATATTTATTATCATCTTCCTATCTTCCAGCTGTCATTTAGGGATTTAAATGGAATCTACCTATGCTGAAATTTACCTACTGTGTGACTCAACCTACTTAAACTCTCTCCTCATCAGTAAAAAATTGCATAGCATTTAAAATAAATGATGTCACACATATCAGAGGAAACTGGCTCAGTGGCTGCATAAAACAGACACTCAATAATTGTTTCTGAATCTCAATCTGGAAATTTAAGGGAAAAAAAAAAAAAAACCTGTTTCCTTCCCATAGTTCTATCTCTACCCTTAGTTCTATCTCTACCCTTAGTTCTATCTCTTACCCAGTTTTATTCTTATAAAAACTGGAGAGAGGCCACTAGTTCCAGTAAAGACTCTTGAAACTATTTAGCAGAGATGTTGGGATGAGGTTAAGAAAAGGGGAGTAGAGAGGTAATAAGACTAGTGGTGGTGGGAGGAGCAGGGAAGGTGGTGGTCAGGGCACTGCAGAGGGTGACTCCCCCAAGATGTGTCACAGAACATGCCTGTCTGAGGCATCTCTGCTGGTCACACTGAAAGGTAGGTGTCCTGGCAAGTATACCCACCGCTGGCAGAGTGGGTAAGGACAGGAAATGGTGTTATAGGTTGAATTGTATTGCCCCCAAAGCATGTGTCCTTATGTGGAAATTCAGTCTTTGCAGATGTAATCAAGTATGAGGTCATAGTCAATTGGAGTGGGTCCTAAATCCGATATGTTTGATGTCCTTATGAAAAGAAGAAAGAGAGACACAGAGACAGACAGTCAGAGAGCCTGCCATGTGACGCCCGCCTCTGCAGAGATTACAGTGATGCAGCTGCAAGCCAGAGGACACCAAGGATTGCCGGCCACCACCAGAAACAGAGAGACGAGGAAGGATTCTCCCCAGGGTCCCAGAGGAGCATGGCCTTGCTGACACCCTGATTTCAGACTTCTAGCTTCCAGAACTGTGAGAGAATAAATTCTGTTGTTTAAGCCACCATGTTTATGGTATTCTGTTATATCAGTTCTAGGGACCTAATATGATAGAGAAAAAATCATCCACTCCTTCTTTGAAGATCTGAGTGTGTAATTTTATTCAAAATTGGAATAACTGGGGATGCTGACATTTTTTGTTTTAGAATGATGACCAAATTGCAGACCTTTATATATTGCCAATTACCCTTTAATTCCTCAAAATTATTTTAAATATAAATGAGAACATGTTTTATATAAAATACCTAGGATTTTGGCTTAAAATAATTTTTATACTCCATGGTTAATAGTATAACAAATTCACAAACAGAAGATAAAAGATGCATTTCTGCAAGATCTGTGAGCAAAGACAAAATGTTAACAATGATTATTTCTGGGCTATGGGATTATGGGCAATATTTCTTTTTTTGGTAACTTTTAAAATTTCCTCATTGTATAAAAAATATTTTCAAAAGAAACACACTTTTACTTTCCAGAGACATTATTATTTTCATAAAAGTAAAAGATAGGATTCAGGGCTTCCCTGGTGGCGCAGTGGTTGAGAGTTCTCCTGCCAATGCAGGGGACACGGGTTCGTGACCCGGTCCGGGAAGATCCCACATGCCGCGGAGCGGCTGGGCCTGTGAGCCATGGCCGCTGAGCCTGTGCATCCGGAGCCTGTGCTCCGCAACGGGAGAGGCCACAACAGTGAGAGGCCCGCGTACCGCAAAAAAAAAAAAAAAAAAAAAGGATTCAATGCCTTGTCTTATGGGCTTTTGTCTTGACTTCTTATCCTGGGGCTTGGGGATGTGTTCATAGCCTGCTGATTAAGCCTAAAAGGATTAGAATAGGGCATGCAGTAGTAGGATGCATTTGTTCCTCGCGAAATTGGAAAAAGATGAACTTATTCTGCCCGCACAAGAGGCTCAAGCCAGGGAGTGTGAGGGTAATTTTTTTCTGATATAGTATAATAACATGGATAGTCCTCTTATTCTCAGGAGTTTTCACAAATGAGCCTTAAAGTCCTGCTGCTCATAAGTGTCTTTGCAACAAAAATCAAATATATTTAGTAAAAATAAATGGAGAGTTCATGTTCTGCAATGACCACATAAACTTAATACAGCCTGTCTCCTGCTACTTACTAAAATGACATTACCAGGGCTTCCCTGGTGGCGAGTGGTTAAGAATCTGCCTGTCAATGCAATAGACACGGGTTCGAATCCTGGTCCGGGAAGATCCCACATGCCGCGGAGCACCTAAGCCCGTGCGCCACAACTACTGAGCCTGCGCTATACAGCCCGCGACCCACAGCTACTGAAGCCTGTGCGTCTAGAGCCTATGCTCTGCCACAAGAGAAGCCACCACAATGAGAAGCCCGTGCACCGCAATGAAGAGTAGCCCCCACTCTCTGCACCTGGAGAAGGCCTGCACGCAGCAATGAAGACCCAATGAAGCCAAAAATGAAAATTAATAAATAATTTTAAAAACTACATTATCAGCAACAAGAATTATAAAACGTCACTAATTAAGACATTATAGTATTGGCCCAAGAAACAAATAAATCATTGGACATCTGATTTATGACAAAGACTGCACTGCACATCATTGGGGAAATGATGGTCTTTTCAATCAGTGTTGCTGGGTCAATTAGATACTCACACAGAAAAAAAAAATCGTCATCCCTATATCATATCATACACAAAAATTAGTTTTAAATGGAGTGGAGATGTAAATGGGAAAAATAAAAAAGTAAAAGGTCTAGAAGATAATATAGAGCGATACCTTCGTGACCTTGGCATAAGCAAACACTTTCTTAAGGAGGACACAGAAACCACTAACAATGAAGGAAAAGATTGATAAACAGGGCTTAATGAAAATTAAAAATGTCTGTTCATCAGAAAACATCATTAAAAGAGTAAAACATGGAAGCCACAGAGGGGGAGAACGTATTTGCAATATATAAAACCAACAAAAGACTCTTAACCTGGAATATATAAAGAATGCTACGAATCAAGGGAAAAAAAGGCAACTGACTCAATTTTTTTAAATGGCCAAAAGACTTCTAAAGGCATTTCACAAAAGAGAATATACAAGTGTTCAATAAACATATGCAAAGCTAAGTACACTTTAGTCATCAGGGAAATGTAAGTAAATTCATGATGAAATCTCACACACACACACACACACACACACACACACACAGAACAGAAGATCAAGAAGATGGACAACTCGAAGTTTTGGAGAGGATATAGTCATTGGAATCCTCGTGCACAATGTTTAGAGAATAAATTGGTGCAACAACATTAGAAAACTGATGACTTCTACGGAAACTGATCATATACACATTCTAAGACCCAGCAATTCCACTCCTGGGCTCACACCCAATAGAAATGTGTACATATGTCCAGTAAAAGACCTGTACAAGATTTTTCACAGTAACGCTATTTGTAATAGCCTCAATCTAAAAACAACCTATAAAGTCCAGTGGAACAGATACATGAATTGTGGTATATTCATACAATGAGATCTTATACATCAATGAAAGTGAAAAAACTACAGCTATATGTAATGATATTGATGAATCTCTCAAACATAATGTTAGAAGAAGCAAGGCAAAAAAGAGAAATATATTAAGATCTGCTAAAACATGATGTACGTGTTCCTAAAAATCACCACACTATGCAAAATCGTGCAGTTAAAACCATAGGGCCTAAGGGGGAAAAAAACAGAGTTAGGGGGCATAATACTCAAAAACCTTGCCAGTGACACACAAAAGAAAAAAAAAGATAGAAATCTAATCAAAGTGGTAGCATGGTTTTACACATGTAAAATGATGAAGAAATGAGTAAATACTAAAACAAACAGTATTTTAGGTTTACAAAGATCTGAAGTTTGCTTATGGAAGTGGGTGTCAGAAGGGCTGCAGCCTGCAAGTTACTATATACAAAGTGATGGAAGGAGGGTTGACTGACATTGGATGGAGTGTTGTAACAGCAGACATGGCTGGGTGTGGCTCACAACATGCTAGCTGGACTGAGGAGGCTGGTAGACCTTTGAGGTGTGTGCGTGTTGTGCATTCCTATGGGCTCGGTTCAGCTGGGTGCAGTTTTCTGCATTCACCTAGAGTTTCTTGAGGACAACACTGTGCATAAGCAAACACTAAACTGCATTATGCTCAAATTGTTCCCTAATGTATCAATCATGATGGAAATTTGCATTTCCAAAACAAGCATTACAGCAGAACAGATAGTACCTTATTATTCTATTTAAATAAGGTTCAAACACAGGCAAAATTAATCCGTGACATTAGACATCAGGATGTTGTTTACCGTAGAGTGGGTTGTGACTAGGAGGGATCACAAGGAGAAACTTCTGGAGCGCTAGGTACTAGCTAAACAGGTATGTTCAGTTTATGAAAATTCATCCTGCTGTACACTTAAGATTCGTGCCCATTGATTTACATATATTTTTAAATAAAAGTTCAAAAAAACTTTTAAAATTGAAAAACAAAATCTGCCCCTTTTCAGGAAGGCTTCCTGGGCTTTTAGGATAAGTACTGAGATTTTCCTGCCCCACTGTATGGACATCCAGTTCCTCGCAGAACACAGGGTACACTAATCACTGACACTCACGTCACATTTATACAGCTCTTTTCATGCAGTGTTCAGTAATTCATCATTCATACCCCAAAGAATTACAAACGAGGATTCCTAAATTATCAACTCCAGACAGATAGTTTAGCAGAAACTGCAGCATTTTCTTAGCCAGGTGAAAATAGAATTGAAGAAGGAACTACATGACATGGATTCAAGTCTCAGCTGTGCCATTTTCTAGCTAATTGGGTTTGGCAAGTCACTTCACCTAAGTTCTAGTTTCCTCACCCACTAAATAAGTATAATAATTCTGTTCAATCTGTCAAATAGGACTGTAATGCAAGTGAAAGTGCTTTGCAAAATGTAAAGAGATATACATGCATAAGGTGTTGATACAGTATTTTCTCTCTCATGTTTAACTAAAATTTAGTTTAAGCCTCCTCTTTCCCTGTTGGTGTACATCAACAATGTTGTGGACATCAAAATCCCAAATAACAAGGATGCTGGCATTAGCCTAAATTTTTTTATACAGCCTCGTGTGTAATTAGGGCTTCCACAAAGGCATTTTGATGGTGATGTTGTGAGGGATTTGTTGCTCTGATGCATTAATGTCTTCATCAGGAAAACATGTGTCCACTCAGCATTTGGAGTTATGTGCAGATCTAGAGACACTGTAAAGCTTCCTCCCCACCACGTTGGAGTCAATACTCAGTTATCTGTGTTCAGAGAAGAGTTTTTGCTACAGCTAACACTGCCCCCTTTCCACTCCCCCTGACCCTGGTTCATTCTCTTCCTAAGGCCCCTCCATCCTGTCTCCTAAATTTTGAGTTTGTTTTTTCTATCACGTAAATTGAAGAGGGCACAAAAATCTTTATCTAAAAATATGCCTCTAAACGCAGATGCCGGACTTCCCTGGTGGTCCAGTGGTTAAGACTCCATGTTTACACTGCAGGGGTTCGATCCCTGGTTGGGAAACTAAGATCCCACATGCCATGCCGTGCGGCATGGCCAAAACAAACCAAAGAAACTAACTAACTAAATAAATCTTATAAAAAATAAACGTAGATGCTGATTATTTGGATAAGTTCTTTTGGATTATCCATATCATTGTATATACGGATGCTGCCTAGAGGTGCTGGGCTGTTGGGTTCTTATCTCCTTCCAGAATCTCAAAGCTCATTATAAATTCTGCCCACTAAACTCAGTGGGAGAGGTTCACACACAGAATAATGCTTGCTCCTTCTTAGCCATAAAGCAACTCTTCCATGCTTGAAGGAAGGACACTAGAAGGGAAACTAGAAATTTCCCATATTGTTAACTAATGCTTGTATTAACAGACCGAATTATGCGACCAAAGGTCTCAAGGGTGACAGAGAGAGCATTTCAATTAGAATCATTAAGAGTGTTCATTAAAATACAGAGTTGGGGTGCTATCCTAGACCTACCGAATCAGAATCTCTTAGAGAATCTCAGGGTTACGCATTTTAAATAAGCTTGTCGGGTGGTTCTGATGGGCAATAAAGTTATGAAACAACGGTCCTGGAGGTTGGGCAAGAGAACGGCTGACAACATACTGATTAGTGATGACACAAAGGGAAGCAATCTCGTTAAGGAAGCTGTGTTAGACCAGATCAACCTTGAAATCACTCAACACTGTGTTAATAATGAGAAATGCAGCAACCAGGCATCAAACCTGCACTAAGCCACAGACAGGAGGCAGGAGAGAATGTCAAACGTATTTAACACTGAGTTGTCACAGCAAATAAACAAAACCAGAAAATTTCCTACACACCATTGCGAGGACTCATCAGAAGTGAGATGTGACCAGAAGTGGGGTGTTCCTGCCATTTCATCATGCCCCTGACTACGTATCAATCTCCCCACTCTCCCCGCTTCTATGCATCCATCTGTTTACCAGATGGATTGATAAAGAGCATTTCCTCTGGAGAGCTTGGAAAAGTCACCCTATGCTAGGCAGTTGCAAAGCATAAGGACACCAGAAATGTCAAACTAACATGATGAAAGTCAGGGACTAGAATGGTTCCTAGACTTTAGCAGATGACCAATAAATCTTTTTTTTTTTTTTTTGGATTTATAGAGTGAGCAAGGAAGGAGAAAATGAGATAGGATGGGATAAGAGGCTGGAAGACAAGGGAAATGGATAAACGCATGGACTGATAAAGAGTGGATGGATGGATGGATGGATAGATGGATGGATAGATGATAGATGGGTGGATGGAAAGAGGGATGGACAGATGGCTGGAAGAAAATGTAAGAGAACTATGTCAGATCAATTATCTTTTATCCCTAAACTATTTTTACCAGATTTATTGAGATGTAATTAAAATACCATACAATTCACCCATGTAAAGTATATATAATTCAATGGCTTTTCATATACTCACAGAGGAGTGCAACTCACCACAATCAATTATAGAACATTTTATCACCCCAGAAAAGGAACTCCTGCTCATTAGCCATCACCCTCCAAACCCCCATCCCTCCCAGCCCTAGGCAACCTAACATACTTTTTGTCTCCATAGATTTGCTTATTCTGGACATCTCATATACATGGAATCATACAATATGTGGCCCTTAATGACTGGCTTCTTTCACTTACAGTAAAGTTTTCAAGATTCATCTATGTCGTAGCATGAATCAGTACTTCATTCCTTTTAACTGCTGAATAATATTCCATTGTATGGATATACCACTTCTTATTTATCTATTCTTCAACTGATAGACATATGGGCTGTTTTCACTTTTTTGTCTAATATCAGTAATGTTGCTATGAACATTCATGTACAAAGTTTTTGTGTGGGTATATACCTAGGAGTAAAACTGCTGAGTCATATGGTAACTCTATGCTTAACTTTTTTTTTAGGTCTTGTTTATTTTTATTATTTTATTTATTTATTTATTTATTTATTATTTTTTGGCGACACTGCGCAGCATGCAGTTCCCCGGCCAGAGATCAAACCCGCGCCCCCTGCAGTGGAAGTGCGCAGTCTTAACCACTGGACCGCCAGGGAAGTCCCTATGTTTAACTTTTTGAAGAACTGCCAGACTATATTCCAAAGTGTCTGTTTTCTACTTTACATTCCCACAGGCAGTGTATGAGGGTTCAAATATCTCTATATCGTCTCCAACACTTATTTTCCACTTTTTGTTTGTTTATTTGTTATTATAGCCATCTTAGGGGTATCTCACTGTGGTTTTAATTTGCATTTTCCTGGTGGTTAATGATGTTGACTATCTTGTCATGTGTTTGTTGGGTATTTGTATATCTTCTTTGGATAAACGTCTATTCACCTTTGCCAATTTTAAATTGAGTTATGTGTTATTCTATTATTGAGTTGTAATCATTCCTTATATAGATAAATTCTTTATCAGATGTATGGTTCGCAAATTTTTCTTGTACTCTAGTTGCATTTTCACTTTCTTGATGTCCTTTCAGTCACAAAAATGTTCACTTTCGATGATGTCCAATTGATCCATTTTTTCTTCTGTTGCTTGTGTTTCTGGTGTCATATATAAGAAACTATTGGCTAATCTAAGGTCCCAAGGATATAGCCCTCTACTTTCTTCCAAGAGCTTTATAGTTTTAGTTCTTACACTTAGGTCTTTGATGCATTTTGAGTTAATTTTTGTATATGGTATGAGGTAAAGGTCTAACTTCATTCTTTTGTATGTGGATATCCACCAAACTATTTCTGATAGAAGAAAAAGAGGCCATGTGAGTAGCATATAATAATATAATATAATAATATTACCAGTATTATTTCAGGAGCAAAGGTAAGGAAACAGAGGAGAAATCTGTACTGGCCATTCTTTCTCCAAAATTCAGAAATTAATCTATGTGAGCTACAAAAACACTGGATAAACCTCAAGTATTTTTGTCCCTGTCTCAGGTGCCCAAACCATTAAACTGTACAAATATGAAGACTTAAGCAATTCCCTAAAATCTTCTGTGGGAGAATTCTGAAGATTCCTTCTTCCATATTTCCTGTCTTTGACACCCAGAAGCCCTTGTCATTCCTCACATAGCCTTCCTGACTGGCCTTCCTGTTCCTAGTACTGCTCTCCTCCAAACCATCCTCCACATTACCTCTACATGGATCTTTCAAAAGTGAGATTTGTGCCACTCCCTCGCAAAAGTCTTTCTGTGACCCACCCCTATTTCAGCCTATTAAGGATGAAGTCCACGCTCCACGGCATGGCATGCGTGGCCTTCGTTATCTTGTCTTCAAGTTACCTTTTTGGTGTCCCCTGGTGCAACCAGCCTATTCCCTGACATCATACGTCACATCTTCTCCTGCTATGATCCTAAGATGCTTGCAGTTTCCTGAATGTACAATTTTATGCCTCCATGCCTTTGTGCAAGCTGTGCCCATCCCCTAGGTCTGATGCTTAAACATCCTTTAAGCCCAACTCTGAGGTCACCTCCTCCATGGTGAATTTCTCACCCAGAAGATAAAGTTAACCATTCACCTCTCTGTCCCCAAAACGCTATGTCCCGAAGCACTGTGGCACACTGTGCCGTATTTGATTATCACTGTCTCCCAAGCACCTAGCACAATGACCAGGAGAAATACAGGAAGGCCCTCTCCTTTAAGCAATTTTCTCTGTAAAAAAAGATCTTAGCCTCATCCAGACTCATCTGAGCACTGTACCTCTTTTTCCTGAATCAAATAGGCAGAGACACTTCCCACATTTCTTATTTTCTTACTGTGTACTTTTGCTTCTTTTAGTAAAATCCTCCCTCTGGTAGCAATTTTTTATAGCAAGGCAAAAAGTATGACCCAACCCTCCAGCAATCTTGTTGGGGCAGCCATGAAGTGAGAAAAGTAATCAAGTGGCAAGCTTGAAAAATAAGAAAAGTAAGTGATGTGTAACTGTGGACACAAATAGAATGATAAAACAGAAGCAGAAACAATTTTATTATAAGTTACCTGTTTTCTTCTAGTTTTGTTAAAAAACAATGACTTTCTGAGGCAAGGCATGGCTCCCACGACAGGTCTGTGTGACCACCATTTGTCTATCTGTCATTTGAAAGTCAGCCAAGTAACAGCACTCGTTATGTTATCTGACATCTTCGTGATTGACAGCCCTCAGAATGCAAATGGTCCCTTCCTGTCCCTTATTACAAATGTTGTCAAAAACCTTCTCACATAGGAAACTCAACCTGGAACCAAGACAAATGAGAGTGGACCCACTCTCATTTGGACCCACTCGCATTGTTACCCAATGTGCAGACAAACAATTGGGGAAAGGGAAATCAGGTTTATCAAGCGAAATCCCATGTTCCCATGTCATAAACTGGGTGGCCTGGCCTCCTCCAAACAGCCCAGAGACATCTTCCTGGGCGGAGTGTTATATCCCCTGGCTCAACCCTCAGTTACCTGTTTTCTTCTCCCCCTAAAAGCCAGAGGTTATAGGTAACTCCCTTTGGTACATACCCCTGGCCCCTGGAAGTCTTCTAACAGCAAAGGAATACAATCACCATTTAAAACAAGATATCAGATTTCCCCTTTTATTTTCCTGACAGCAGGTGAATCTCCTCAGTTTTTTCCCCCCAAGGTCACATGAAAATGTCACCAGGAAAATAAAGAAAAGTCCGGAGATGTGCTGCCTAGAGACCTAAATAGGGCTAAAATTAGCAGCTGCCTCCCACTCCGGGCAAGAGCTGGCAGCAGCTGGAGTGTGACAATACCCAGAGGAGAACAGAGGGGAGCAGAGAGGCGCCGCGGGCATGCTGCCGCGGGCATGCTCTGTCCCCCACCAGGGGGCAGGGGCTTCGAGCCTCAGGCTGGCTGGATGCTGGGCAGCTGCCGAATGGAGCATCGGCCCTGCCCCCTCCCCCGGAAGCCTGACGTAGGGTGACGTACACCCCCAGACCAGCTATTTCTATCTGCTGCTTCCTGTATAATCAATGTCATGGTCAGAGAAGGTCACACGAGCAAGAGACAAATGTTAAGGCAGGCGGTAGTTGGAAGTTTGGCTTTGTTTTAAAATCAGCTGATCTGGGATTTCCCTGGTGGTCCAGTGGTCAAGGCGCCGCGCTTCCAATGCAGGGGATGCGGGTTCGATCCCTGGTTGGGGAACTAAGATCCCACATGCCACACGGCGCGGACAAAATAAATAAAACCAGCTAGTGAGTGCACCCCTGGATGGTCACTGTGGGTCCCCGCCTCTGCCCGCCCATCTTCACCAACCATCACCACTCTTTAACCTGACAGGGATCACCCATGAAAGACGAGATTTCTCCAGGAACTAGGAGGTCAGCTTGCCTTGCTTCTCACCTTCACTGGGCTCTCACCACTGGGCTTCTGGCTCAGAATACCCTACCCTGAGTGACTACATTTACCACGTGGCATTGTTGTGGCCGGTGTGTAACTGCTCCCACCCTCATTTCAGACCTCTGGGATGCCTGTCCTGAGGCCCATGCCCAGAGAGCAAAGTCTATGGTGTGGATCTCAACACCTGAAGAGTGTATTTCTGACCGTCCAGCTCTGGACTCATGCTCTGCACTGCGTTTCTTATAGTGGGGAAGGAGTCACTCCCCGCCCAGCTCAGTCCTGCATCCGACCCCTCCACCCACCTTCCCACACCACACAACCTGTACGAGCTTCCTAGGGCTCCTGAAACAAAGTACCACCAACGGAATGACTTAAAACAACAGAAATTTATGGTCTCACAGTTCTGGAGGCTAGAAGTCTGAAGTTAAGCAGCTGGCAGAGCCATGGTCCCTCCGAGCCTCTAGGGGAGGTTCCTTCCTTGCCTCCTGCAGCTGCTGGTGGTCCCAGGCCTTCCGTGGCATGTGGCAGCTCAAGTCCCATCTCTCCCTCTGTCTTCACATGGTCACCTTTTCCTTGGGACTTTACATTATCCTCCTTCTGTGTACGCCTGTCTGTCCAAATTTCCCCTTTTGATAAGGACACGAGTCCTATGGATTAGGGCTCACCCTAATGGTCTCCTCTTGACTTGAGTCCCTCTGTAAAGACCCTATAAGGTTACATGTTGAGACACTGGGATGGGGACTTCCACCTATCTTTTCGGCGACACAATTCAATCCACAGCACCTCCTTTGCCATGCCCTCCTCTCTGAGTAGGTTCCCCTTGTAAAGAAAACTCCACAACAGCAGGTACTATGACCGGGGGCAGCTGGCAGGCTACAAGAATCCATCGCAGGGTCAGTGCAGAGAAAAATGGTCCAGACGAGGCTCAAGTGCCTGTCGGCATGAAGCTCTAACCTCCCAACAAGCCTGTGTGGAACCAAACAGGTGCTCCCAAAACAGGATTCTTCTTTTTCTCTATCTTTATTTCAAGACAATGAAAGGTTTTTCTCCATAGTTTTCATTCTCATTCACTGACTATTCACACAAATACCTGACTGCCTTAATTACACTCCAGAGAGGTGACCACAGCGCCCGACAGAATTCCTGAGGCGAGGGAACATTCCCCTGGATTCCAGCTCCTGATCTGTACTGCAAAGAAAAGAACCACAAGCAGCCCATGCTGCTGCCTTCTGCTGCATTTCCAGCACTGCACAACACAATATATCACGGTCACAGGCCTTCGGCTCTTACAATAGCCATTCCTGAGATCGTTTCGTTTCTTTGGTAATTCAGGTGGCACATCCATACAAAACCATTTTCTCCTTCCACTGCTTTCTTGGTCTGAGCAAGGGTGATGAGACACAGGACAGCAAGCTAATGCAATGCCCGAGTAAGCCTAAAAGGGGCAAAACCAACACCCTGAGGGCTGGTTCGTCGGGTGAGCCAGAGTCCTCCACCCACTGAACAAGATTAGGATAAAACTACAGCAGTCCCTCCTTGTCTGCGGGAGATACGTTCCAAGACCCTGGTGGATGCGTGAAACTGCGGATAGTACTGAACCCTATATATACTGTTTTTTTCCTATACATACACACCTATGATAAAGTTTAATTTGCCAGGTAGGCACAGTAAGAGATGAACAACAATAACTGATAATAGAATAGAACAATTATAACAATATACTGTAATAAAATTATGTGAATATGGTCTCTCTCTCTCTCTCTCTCAAAATATCTTACCGTACAAATGTAATGCTTTTCCCATCTTAACTAAGTACCTGTAATGCACCGTGGGCATAACTTTTGCACTTTGAGGTATAACAGCAAAACTAGCATGAACTTCTTTTTCCTTCTTCATAATTTCATGTAGAGAAGATTCATTCTTACTGTAGATCTTAGCAGCTCAGCATACGATTTTTTTTTCTTTCCCTATTAAGTCAAGAACTTTCACCTTTTCACTTAAAGGACGCACTTCATGGTTTCTCCTTGGCATATCTATACTGCCGGCACCACTACTCCCGTGCTTTGGGGCCAGAATTAAGTAAAATAAGGGTTACTTGAACACAAGCACCAGGATACCGTGAACAGCTAACCTGATGACCAAGACGCATACTAAGTGATTAATAGGCAGGACAAGCTGTACAAAGGGATGATTCATGTCCCAGGTGGGTTGGAGCAGGACAGCACGAGACTTCACCACACTACTCAGAATAGCATATGCAAGTTAAAACTTAAGAATTGTTTATTTCTGGAATTTCCCAGTTAATATTTTCAGACTGCAGTTGACAAAGGGTAATTGAAACTGAGGAAAGTGAAACATAGGATAAGTGGGTACTGCTATAGTTGTAGAGAGACACAGACCAGCTGGCGGCCAATCCAGCTAGTGGCCACGGGCTGGTCTATCAGCTCCAGAAACTCTAGGTCTGACCTCTGTCACCTAGCCCCAACCGCCTACTGATAACTACCAGAAACAGAACAACAAACCAGGCACCCTAGATTCTCGTCTCCAACAATGACACTCAGGCATGTTCTGGGATGAAAACTGTGGTCACCTGCACGGTTTATTTTTCACAGAGCAGAGAGGTCAGTGTAGTATAATACAAAGCTAAAGCCCTTTGGCATCAAAGGGCTTCTAACTCACCTGGTTCCTCTGCTTCCTAGCTGTGTGACGATAACCAAGTGTCCTGATCTCTGTGAGCCTCTGTGTTATTAGGAATACTGTGATGATGTCTGCCTAACTATCTCACAGGGGGTTGTTGAGAAGATCAACTGAACTAGTGACCTGGAAATTACTTAACCAACAATGAAGAGTTAAAATAGTAACAATGGATGCTACTAAGTGGCATTAAATTATATTGAGTCAGAGGACTCAGGAAAATCTGAATGCCAGGTAGCCTAGAAATCTGTGCAAAGGAAAGGAATACTTGGGCTCTGGTCCCACACCCTATGCGGACTCCACGTGGCCAGGCTGGACCACAGAGAAGCTCCTTTAAGTGAGATCAGCCTGAATGTCTCAATGTCCCAGATTTTAACAATATGGATCTCTCCCTCTCTCTCTCTCTCTCTCTCTCTCTCTCTCTCTCTCTCTCTCACACACACACACACACACACACACACACACAGAGTGTTAGTGATTATTTCACAGAAAGATGCAGAGCTGGCCAAGGCCTTAGCCCCCAGGCTTGTTCCTGGCTTTCCCCAACCAAAACAAAGGGTCTGAGTTACCACTCAGAGGTAACTGAGGCAGAGAAACTCTCTGCAGGGAGAAGAGGGAGGGAATCTGGGAAGAGGTCAAGGGAGAGACGGCAAACTGGGACCAAATTCATGGGATCATCTAAACGACCACACTCTTGTGTCAAGTGAGGTAGACTGCAAAAAATAGTCAGTCACACTCCTTCACTCCTACTCGTATCAGCACCCTTTACAATATGATTTCGTAGCTCTTCCCATCAGGAGATGGAATCTATTTCCCCTCCCCTTGAATTTGGGCTAGTATATCACATGCTTTGGCCAAAAGGATGCAACAAGACTGATTATGTGCCAGTTCTGAGCCTGAAAAGTCTTGCATACTTTCTGCCTTCTCTCTTGAACCACTATGACTGCCATATGAACAAGCCTGGACAGGTCTGCTGAAGGATAAGAAATCAACATGGAGCAGACCTGACTCAGCCAATTTGTCCTCGTCAAGGCCCTAGAAATGTGACAGCCCAGCTAAGATCAGCAAATCCAACCCAACCACAGCTGACCCATAGATGGATGCATGCAGCCGTCCTAGACCAGCCAGACCCCAGTTGACAGAGAGACCCATGAGTTATATAAATGCTTATTCTTTTAAGCCATTAAGTGTTGGGGTGGTTTGTTATGTAGCAGTGGCTAACTGATACATGCTAACCTCAACCACTGTCCAGTCCAAATTAACACTTCTCCTTTGGGCTAGGATAAAGATGGTGAGGTGGGACTCAAAGGACAGAGTGACCTTCTCTCCCCAGTAGAGCAGTAGTCTTCAAACCGGGTTATGCATACCACTAGGTGTATTCAGCAGGACTTTCCAAAGTATAAACAACATGGAAAACTTTAGAAGAATGGATTTCCAGATCCTAAAAATTAACCTAAAGCTAAGTTTCTCCTTTCCCCTTCTCTTCTCATAAAATATCCTTCATCTCACTTTAAAAACAAAAAAAGCAAACTTCCTCCCCATCTTTCTTATCTCAGATTATTGCTCCAGGATGTAAAAACCTCAAGGGAATCAGTACAACACTTTGAGAAACTATTTGACAGTGGCTATGAAAGCTGAATATGTGTACACTCAGTGACACAGCAATCCCTTCCCAGGTATAAGCCCAACAAAAACGCATACAGAGCTTCACCACAGGTCATATACATGACAGCCCATAGGAGCTCACAGCTATTATGTTCATCAACATTAGAATGGATACATTGTGGCATGTTCACACAATGAAATACTTTATAGTAGTGATAAGCAGGAAAAATCTATAACAACACTCAAAACTATGAATGAATCTCTCAATACGATATTGAGCAAAATAAGCCAGACACAAAAGAATACATATTATGTGATTCTTTCTCTCTTTCTAGAATCACATAATATGTATGTATCTCTGTGTGTGTGTGTGTGTGTGTGTGTGTGTGTGTGTGTGTGTGTGTGTGTGCATTAAACGAACAGAAAGCTATGCATTTAGATGTCAGAATAGGGCAGGTAGTAACCGGTAGGGGTCATGAGAAGGAGCCTCTAGGTGCTGGTTATACATGTGTGTTTGCCTAGAGAAAATTCTTATGATATGTGCACTTTGCTAGGCTATGTTATATTTCAATAAAAAGCTTTACAATAGAGGAAAACATAAAGGGACAATTAGATAATTCCTTTAATCAAATAACCATAAATTCCTACTCCATCCATTGCAAGAGAAATTTTACTTTTTATGTTTAATAATTATGTATCAAACGGTATCGTCTTTAAGAGGAGTTATGCACTAATAAGAACTGTAATGATAACCCAACCAGAAGAAAAATGATTACACTTCTAGTCTTACAGTGGTAGAAAAACAAACCAAAAAAAAAAAAAAAAAAAACAGTGCCACAGAGAAGTATGATAGTTGATAAAGGACATAACTTTGAGACAAGACAAAATTCTGCGGGAGCAATGAAATGGAAATATGAAATCAAGGAAATGTTACTGTGAAAGAGCATCTTGCTCATTTATATTTTTAAAGGATGATGGTGGATATCAAATCACTAAGTTATTTATAATTTATATTATTTAGAGGTATTGGTTTATCTTTTAAATGTCAATATTTATAATATGGCAAAAATTAGGTATTTCATAATTATTTAAATTTATAATACAAGAAATTAGATGCCTACTTTTTTTTTATATGCCTACTTTAAAACATTTAACAGGGTACATAATTTCTCAAAGTTACTCTATTAGGAGGCACATAAGCCCAAAAAAATTATACCAAAAAAATGATTCAGTATAAAAGAATCTCCCCAAATATCCTTCCCTTAAGGACCTGTAACAGTGGTGTATTCCACCAACATTATCTCATTAATCTACATTAATCATATGCTTTTGGTTACAAGTTACAGAAACCTAACCGAACTGGATTGTCAATAAGTGAAGGATCTGAGATTTAACTCTACTTGCAAGCAACAAATTAGCCTGACACGTTTCATGGATTCTGGCAGAAGACATGAGACTCTTAGGTCAGAGATGAAGGACTTTCTCGCTCATAGCAAAAAAAGTAGCCAGAGCATTTGTACCGTTTCCCTGAGCCCCAGATTCCACAATGCGATGCGAAGAGGGCCAAGGTGATGCCTGCACGTGCAGTGGTTATGTTATAGGAGATAAGCCCCAGACATAGGAATCTAAATATTTTATAATGGGCAGTAAGCCTGCCTGACCTTTGCCCCAGAGAGAGAGATTATTTTTATTATACTGGACAGTAATCAAATACCCTCTACTTTGGAGAAAGACACTATCTCCATCTTCCAAAGATGTTTGCTATACAAATATTCTTGGAAAGACAGCCTGGAACAAAAGCAGTCAGCATATCTGCTCAAAAGACATGCAGAAACACAAGAGAGCCCTGGAGAATTATGTGAACTGAGTAAAGAACAGAGGCTCCTATTATTGAAAAGTACACGTGTATGTTGGCGTCAAGATCTCCTGGAAATCAGGAGCTTGGGATTAACATACACATGCTACTGTATATAAAACAGATAACCAACAAGGACCTACTGTATAGCACAAGGAACTCTACTCAATATTCTGCAATAACCTATGTGGGAAAAAAAATCTGAAAAAATATGTATAACTGAATCACTTTGCTGTATACCTGAAACTAACACAACATTGTAAATCAAATATACTACAATAAAATCTTTTTTAAAAAGAATATGTTGGGGCTTCTCTGGTGGCGCAGTGGTTGAGAGTCTGCCTGCCGATGCAGGGGACACGGGTTCGTGCCCCGGTCCGGGAGGATCCCACATGCCGCGGAGCGGCTGGGCCCGTGAGCCATGGCCGCTGGGCCTGCGCGCCCAGAGCCTGTGCTCCGTAACAGGAGAGGCCACAGCGGTGAGAGGCCCGCGTACCGCAAAGAAAGAAAAAAAAAGGTAAAAAAGAATATGTTGCAGTGGGTTGTCTCAAAATACTACCTCCAAAATACAGTTTCCAACATGCAGTTCTTCTTTCCTCTTGGCTTCTCTACTAGTGACAGCAAGAGGGCTGCCAGCAGCTCCAGCCCAATATTCTGACACCTCTGCAACAAAAGAGAGCTTCTCCTCCCTGATAGTTCCAACAGAAACTCTGGAATTGCACCACGTGGGGAGACAGACCATACTGACGGGCCAGTCCCGCTCACATGTTGACCCCTAGATCTCAGTATGACATAGACTGAAAGTGGGGTAACAGCGATTTGTTACCAAAGAATGCGGAGCAAGTGTTGAACAAGCAAAACTGCAGCTTTTCCCTACACTGCTCTCTAAATGCCCTCAAGACAACAAATCTCACATGTGTACTTCTGTGAAATTAAGCATCATTTCTTTTCACAGATTCTTTTTTTTTTTTTTTTTTTTTTGAGGTTTGCGGGCCTCTCCCGTTGTGGAGCACAGGCTCCGGACGTGCAGGCTCAGCGGCCATGGCTCACGGGCCCAGCCGCTCCGCGGCATGTGGGATCTTCCCGGACCGGGGCATGAACCCGTGGTCCCCTGCACCGGCAGGTGGACTCTCAACCACTGCGCCACCAGGGAAGCCCACAGATTCTTATTTTAATAAGACTAGCAGTGTGTCCAAATTGCTATTTTATAATCAAATTTCTTGAGAAAGAAGCTATTGCAGTGGTGCAGTGGTGCCACATCCAGTGGCAGATGTTCTGTGTAATAGCAAATGTTACTCAGTCGTGCCACGGTGGACTAAATAATGGCTCCTCCAAGGATGGTCATGTGCTAATCCCTGGAACTCATGCAAGTTGGCTTACCTGGCTTTGCAGGGACTTTGCAGGTGTGATCAAGTTAAAGATCTTGAAATGGGAAGAGTATCCTGGATTATCCAGGTGAGCTCAATAATCATAAGGGTCCTTATAGGAGAGACACAGGAGGAGTTATAAAGTGGGCAATGCGATGATGGGAGCAGAAAAACAGGACAGAGAGGAGGAGATTTTACAATAGCCAGGACATGGAAACAACCTAAATGTTCATTGACAGATGAATGGATAAAGAAGATGTGGTACATATATACAATGGAATATTATTCAGCCATAAAAAGGAACGAAATTGGGTCATTTGTAGAGATGTGGATGGACCTAGAGACTGTCACACAGAGTAAAGTAAGTCAGAAAAACAAATACTGTATATTAACGCATATATGTGGAATCTAGATAAATGGTACAGATGAACCTATTTCCAGGGCAGGAATAGAGACGCAGACGTAGAGAATGAACATGTGGACACCGAGGTGGGAAGGGGAGGGTGGGACGAATTGGGAGATTATATGTCAATACATATATACAATACCATGTGTAAAACAGATAGCTAGTGGGAACGTGCTATACAGCACAGGGAGCTCAGCTTGGTGCTTTGTAATGACCTAGATGGGTGGGATGGGGTGGGGGGAGGGGATATATGTATACGTATGGCTGATTCACTTCGCTGTACAGCAGAAACTAACACAACATTGTAAAGCAATTATACTCAAATAAAAAATAAAATTAAAAAAGAAAGATGCGGACGGAGCGCAGGGAGAGGACTGGGGTTGGTGGCTTGAACATAGTCTGAAGGGGTTAGTGTACCACTAGTCGGGAGGGAGTCTGGGGAAAAGTCTGCACCTGCCGAAGAGGCAAGAGACTTTTTCTTCCCTCTTTGTTTCCTGGTGCGCGAGGAGAGGGGTTTAAGAGCGCTGCTTAAAGGAGCTCCAGAGACGGGTGCGAGCCGCGGCTAAAAGCGCGGACCCCAGAGACGGGCGGGAGACGCTAAGGCTGCTGCTGCTGCCACCAAGGGGCCTGTGTGCGAGCACAGGTCACTCTCCACACCCCTCTTCCGCGGAGCCTGTGCAGCCCGCCACTGCCAGGGTCCCGGGATCCAGGGACAACTTCCCCGGGAGAACGCACGGCGGGCCTCAGGCTGGTGCAACGTCACGCTGGCCTCTGCCGCCGCAGGCCCGCCCCGCACACAGTGCCCCTCCCCCCCGCCCCCCACCCCCCGGCCTGAGTGCGCCAGAGCCCCCGAATCAGCGGCTCCTTTAACCCCGTCCTGTCTGAGCAAAAAACAGACGCCCTCCAGCGACCTACACGCAGAGGCGGGGCCAAATCCAAAGCTGAGCCCCTGGGGGCTGTGAGAACAAAGAAGAGAAAAGGGAAATCTCTCCCAGCAGCCTCAGAAGCAGCGGATTAAAGCTCCACAATCAACTTGATGTACCCTGCATCTGCGGAATACATGAATAGACAACGAATCATCCCAAATTGAGGAGGTGGGCTTCGAGAGAAAGATCTATGATTTTTTTCCCTTTTCCACTTTTTGTGAATGTGTATGTGTGTGCTTCTGTGTGAGATCTTGTCTGTATAGTCTTGGTTCCACCATTTGTCCTAGGGTTCTATCCGTCCATGGTTTTTTAAAAAATTTTTTTCTTAATAATTAATTTTAATTTTAATAACTTTATTATACTTTACCTTCGTTCTTTCTTTCTTTCTTTCTTTCTTTCTTTCTTTCCTTCCTTCCTTCCCTCCTTTAAACAACGAATCATCCCAAATTGAGGAGGTGGTCTCTGAGAGCAAGATTTATGATTTTTCCCCCTTTACCTCTTTTTGTGAGGGTGTATGTGTATGCTTCTGTGTAAGATTTTGTCTGTATAGCTTTGCTTCCAACATTTGTCCTAAGGTTCTATCCGTCCCTTTTTTTTCTAAATAAGTATTTTTTAATTCAATAACTTTATTATCCTTTATTTTATTTTTACTGTATCTTCTTTCTTTCTGTCTTTTTTCCTTCTTTCCCTCCTTCCTTCCTTCCTCCCTCCCTTCTTTCCTCCTTGCCTTCTTTCCTTCTTTCTTTCTTTCTTTTCTTTCTTTCTTTCTTCCTTCCTTCCTTTCCTCCTTTCTTTCCTCATACTTCTACTACTTCTCGCTACTTTTTCTCCCTTTTATTCTGAGCCGTGTGGATGAAAGGCTCTTGGTGCTCCAGCCAGGAGTCAGGGCTCTGCCTCTGATGTAGGAGAGCCAACTTCAGGACACTGGTCAACAAGAGACCTCCCAGCTCCACATAACATAAAACGGTGAAAATCTCCCAGAGACCTCCATCTTAGCACCAGCACCCAGCTTCACTCAATGACCAGCAAGCTACAGTGCTGGACAACCTATGCCAAACAACTAGCAAAACAGGAACACAACTCCACCCATTAGCAGAGAGGCTGCCGAAAATCATAATAAGGCCACAGACACCCCAAAACACACTACCAGACGTGAACCTGCCCACTAGAGAGACAAGATCCAGCCTCATCCACCACAACACAGGCACTAGTCCCCTCCACCAGGAAGCCTACACAACCCACTGAACCAACCTTAGCCACTGGAGACAGACATCAAAAACAACGGGAACTACGAACCTGCAGCCTGCAAAAAGGAGACCCCAAACACAGTAAGATAAGCAAAATGAGAAGACAGAAAAACACACAGCAGATGAAGGAGCAAGATAAAAATGCACCAGACCTAACAAATGAATAGGAAATAGGCAGTCTACCTGAAAAAGAATTCAGAATAATGATAGTAAGGATGATCCGAAATCTTGGAAATAGAATAGACAAAATGCAAGAAACAGTTAACAAGGACCTAGAAGAAATAAAGATGAAACAAGCAACAATGAACAACGCAATAAATGAAATTAAAAGTACTCTAGATGGGATCAATAGCAGAATAACTGAGGCAGAAGAACGGATAAGTGACCTGGAAGATAAAATAGTGGAAATAACTACTGCAGAGCAGAATAAAGAAAAAAGAATGAACAGAACTGAGGACAGTCTCAGAGACCTCTGGGACAACATTAAACGCACCAACATTCGAATTATAGGGGTTCCAGAAGAAGAAGAGAAAAAGAAAGGGACTGAGAAAATATTTGAAGAGATTATAGTTGAAAACTTCCCTAATATGGGAAAGGAAATAGTTAATCAAGTCCAGGAAGCACAGAGAGTCCCATATAGGATAAATCCAAGGAGAAATACGCCAAGACACATATTAATCAAACTGTCAAAAATTAAATACAAAGAAAGCATATTAAAAGCAGCAAGGGAAAAACAACAAATAACACACAAGGGAATACCGATAAGGTTAACAGCTGAACTCTCAGCAGAAACCCTACAAGCCAGAAGGGAGTGGCAGGACATACTGAAAGTGATGAAGGAGAAAAACCTGCAACCAAGACTACTCTACCCAGCAAGGATTTCATTCAGATTTGATGGAGAAATTAAAACTTTTACAGACAAGCAAACGCTGAGAGAGTTCAGCACCACCAAACCAGCTTTACAACAAATGCTAAAGGAACTTCTCTAGACAAGAGACACAAGAGAAGGAAAAGACCTATAATAACGAACCCAAAACAATTTAGAAAATGGGAATAGGAACATACATATCGATAATTACCTTAAATGTTAATGGACTAAATGCTCCCACCAAAAGACACAGATTGGCTGAATGGATACAAAAACAAGACCCTTATATATGCTGTCTACAAGAGACCCACTTCAGACCTAGAGACACATACAGATTGAAAGTAAGGGGATGGAAAAAGATATTCCATGCAAATGGAAACCAAAAGAAAGCTGGAGTAGCAATTCTCATATCAGACAAAATAGACTTTAAAATAAGGACTATTAAAAGAGACAACGAAGGACACTACATAATGATCAAGGGATGAATCCAAGAAGAAGATATAACAACTGTAAATACTTATGCACCCAACATAGGAGCACCTCAATATATAAGGCAAATACTAACAGCTATAAAAGGGGAAATCGACAGTAACACATTCATACTAGGGGACTTTAACACCCCACTTTCACCCACGGACAGATCATCCAAAATGAAACTAAATAAGGAAACACAAGCTTTAAATGATACATTAAACAATATGGCCTTAATTGATATTTATAGGACACTCCATCCAAAAACAGTAGAATACACATTTTTCTCAAGTGCTCATGGAACATTCTCCAGGATAGATCATATCTTGGGTCACAAATCAAGTCTTGGTAAATTTAAGAAAATTGAAATAGTATCAAGTATCTTTTCTGACCACAACGCCATGAGACTAGATATCAATTACAGGAAAAGATCTGTAAAAAATACAAACACATGGAGGCTAAACAATACACTACTTAATAATGAAATGATCACTGAAGAAATCAAATAGGAAATAAAAAAAATACCTAGAAACAAATGACAATGGAGACACAATGACCCAAAGCCTATGGGATGCAGCAAAAGCAGTTCTAATGGGGAGGTTTATAGCAATACAAGCCCACCTTAAGAAGCAGGAAACATCTCGAATAAACAACCTAACCTTGCACCTCAAGCAATTAGAGAAAGAAGAACAAAAAAAAAACCCCAAAGCTAGCAGAAGGAAAGAAATCATAAAAATCAGATCAGAAATAAATGAAAAAGAAATGAAGGAAACAATAGCAAAGATCAATAAAACTAAAAGCTGGTTCTTTGAGAAGATAAACAAAATTGATAAACCATTAGCCAGACTCATCAAGAAAAAAAGGGAGAAGACTCAAATCAACAGAATTAGAAATGAAAAAGGAGAAGTAACAACTGATGCTGCAGAAATACAAAAGATCATGAGAGATTACTACAAGCAACTCTATGCCAATAAAATGGACAACCTGGAGGAAATGGACAAATTCTTAGAAATGCACAACCTGCCAAGACTGAATCAGGAAGAAATAGAAAACATGAACAGACCAATCACAAGCACTGAAATTGAAACTGTGATTAAAAATCTTCCAACAAACAAAAGCCCAGGACCAGATGGCTTCACAGGCAAATTCTATCAAACATTTAGAGAAGAGCTAACACCTATCCTTCTCAAACTCTTCCAAAATATAGCAGAGGGAGGAACACTCCCAAATTCCTTCTACGAGGCCACCATCACCTTGAGACCAAAACCAGACAAGGATGTCACAAAGAAAGAAAACTACAGGCCAATATCACTGATGAACATAGATGCAAAAATCCTCAACAAAATACTAGCAAACAGAACCCAACAACACATTAAAAGGGTCATACACCATGTTCAAGTGGGGTTTATTCCAGGAATGCAAGGATTCTTCAATATAGGCAAATCTATCAATGTGATACACCATATTAACAAATTGAAGGAGAAAAACCATATGATCATCTCAATAGATGCAGAGAAAGCTTTTGACAAAATTCAACACCCATTTATGATACAAACCCTGCAGAAAGTAGGCCTAGAGGGAACTTTCCTCAGCATAATAAAGGCCATATATGGCAAGCCCACAGCAAACATCATCCTCAATGGTGAAAAACTGAAAGCATTTCCACTAAGATCAGGAACAAGACAAGGTTGCCCACTCTCACCACTCTTATTCAACATAGTTTTGGAAGTTTTAGCCACAGCAATCAGAGAAGAAAAGGAAATAAAAGGAATCCAAATCAGAAAAGAAGAAGTAAAGCTGTCACTGTTGGCAGATGACATGATACTATACATAGAGAATCCTAAAGATGCTACCAGAAAACTACTAGAGCTAATCAATGAATTTGGTAAAGTAGCAGGATACAAAATTAATGCACAGAAATCTCTGGCATTCCTATATACTAATGATGAAAAATCTGAAAGTGAAATCAAGAAAACACTCCCATTTACCATTTCAACAAAAAGAATAAAATATCTAGGAATAAACCTACCTAAGGAGACAAAAGACCTGTATGTAGAAAATTATAAGACACTGATGAAAGAAATTAAAGATGATACAAATAGATGGAGAGATATACCATGTTCTTGGATTGGAAGAATTAACATGGTGAAAATGACTCTACTACCCAAAGCAATCTATAGATTCAATGCAATCCCTATCAAACTACCACTGGCATTTTTCACAGAATTAGAACAAAAAATTTCGCAATTTGTATGGAAACACAAAAGACCCCGAATAGCCAAAGCAATCTTGAGAATGAAAAATGGAGCTGGAGGAATCAGGCTTCCTGACTTCAGACTATACTACAAAGCTACAGTAATCAAGACAGTATGGTACTGGCACAAAAACAGAAATATATATCAATGGAACAGGATAGAAAGCCCAGAGATAAACCCAAGCACATATGGACACCTTATCTTTGATAAAGGTAGCAGGAATGTACAGTGGAGAAAGGACAGCCTCTTCAATAGGTGGTGCTGGGAAAACTGGACAGGTACATGTAAAAGTATGAGATTAGATCACTCCCTAACACCATACACAAAAATAAGCTCAAAATGGATTAAAGACCTAAATGTAAGGCCAGACACTTTTAAACTCTTAGAGGAAAACATAGGCAGAACACTCTATGACATAAATCACAGCAAGATCTTTTCTGACCCACCTCCTAGAGTAATGGAAATAAAAACAAGAAGAAACAAATGGGACCTAATGAAACGTCAAAGCTTTTGCACAGCAAAGGAAACCATAAACAGGACCAAAAGACAACCCTCAGAATGGGAGAAAATATTTGCAAATGAAGCAACTGACAAAGGATTAATCTCCAAAATTTACAAGCAGCTCATGCAGCTCAATAACAAAAAACAAACAACCCAATCCAAAAATGGGCAGAAGACCTAAATAGACATTTCTCCAAAGAAGACATACAGACTGCCAACAAACACATGAAAGAATGCTCAACATCATTAATCATTAGAGAAATGCAAATCAAAACTACAATGAGATATCATCTCACACCTGTCAGAATGGCCATCATCAAAAAATCTAGAAACAATAAATGCTGGAGAGGGTGTGGAGAAAAGGGAACACTCTTGCACTGCTGGTGGGAATGTGAATTGGTTCAGCCACTATGGAGAACAGTATGGAGGTTCCTTAAAAAACTACAAATAGAACTACCATATGACCCAGCAATCCCACTACTGGGCATATACCCTGAGAAAACCAAAATTCAAAAAGAGTCATGTACCAAAATGTTCATTGCAGCTCTATTTACAATAGCCAGGAGATGGAAACAACCTAAGTGCCCATCATCGGATGAATGGATAACGAAGACGTGGCACATATATACAATGGAATATTACTCAGCCATAAAAAGAAACGAAATTGAGCTATTTGTAATGAGGTGGATAGACGTAGAGTCTGTCATAGAGAGTGAAGTAAGTCAGAAAGAAAAAGACAAATACCGTATGCTAACACATATATATGGAATTTAAGAAAAAAAAAATGTCATGAAGAACCTAGGGGTAAGACAGGAATAAAGACACAGACCTACTGGAGAACGGACTTGAGGATATAGGGAGGGGGAAGGGTGAGCTGTGACAGGGCGAGAGAGAGTCATGGACATATACACGCTAACAAATGTAAGGTAGATAGCTAGTGGGAAGCAGCCGCATGGCACAGGGATATTGTTTTGGTACTTTGTGACAGCCCGGAGGGGTGGGATAGGGAGGGTGGGAGGGAGGGAGACGCAAGAGGGCAGAGATATGGGAACATATGTATATGTATAACTGATTCACTTTGTTATAAAGCAGAAACTTACACACCATTGTAAAGCAATTATACCCCAATAAAGATGTTAAAAAAAAAAAAGAAAGATGCTACACTGCTGGCTTTGAAGAGGAAGAAGGTAAGCCATGAGCCAAGCTATATAGCCAGCCTCCAGAAGCTGGTAAAGGCAAAGAAACAAATTCTCCCCGAGTTTCCAGAAGGAACCAGTCTTGCCAACATCTTGAGTTTAGCCCAGCGAGACTGATTTCAGACTTCTGGCCTCCAGAACAGTAAGAGATAAAACTGTGCTCTTTGAAGTCATTAAGTTCATACTAATTTGTTACAGTGGCCACAGGAAACTAATGCGAGTGGCAGCACACAGCAAGTGGTCACTGTCCGGTGCGCTGGTAAACAGAAACAAACTCAAGGATGGGGTCTACTGCACAAAACAATCTGCTCCCAGAGCTGAGACACCTGAGAATGATGACTCTTGCTAGATTTGCCCTTCTGTTACAAAAATGTTACTGAATTCCAAATTAAATATTCTTAACTTTTAACACTTAAAAAAAATGTTCAGTAATGACCTGAGGAGAAGGTTTGGTGAAAAGGGCCTCCAGCGTGTGTGACAACCATTTCAGACTGCCAGGGCACTTCCCTTTCACTGTCAGCTGGCATTCACTGGCACAGCTGGTGCTGAGCTACTTCTGCACCCACTGGTAATATAATAACAACAGTGATAAGCAGTCAAATAAATTAATAATATAAATTCCAGGATGTGTGTTCATTTCAGAAATCCCACGTGACTTCTTGGTTTGAGCCTTAGAGTACAGACTTGGGAGTGCGGCTACAGATAACCTGTTATATATTGAACACATACCAAGTTTAATTAGAGGATAAAGGGAACTTATTTAAATTTTTAAAATTATTTTGGTTTGATTTTAATTTGTAACATGCTTTTTTTTCCTATTGAGAAATAACTGACATATAATTATGGAGCTATAATTGACATGTAATATTGTATTCGTTTAAGGTGTACAATATAATGATTTGATTGTAATATGCTTTTGAATATCACACTGCATATATATGATTGAGGGCCAATGAGAGGTAGAGACTTCGAATCAGTAAAAATCAAAATTGTTTTCTTTTTATTCGATGAACTGTGTCTAACCATACTATCCTTTACTTGATATTCTATTTAAAGACACTTTAAAATGTTCGCAAATTCCATAAAACTCTTTTCAAATGAATTCGCAAAAACTCCTGGTTAACAGCAAAAAGTTTCACACAAACTCACAGAAAGCAGGACTTAAATGTATGATGATTCAAACTCCTTTCTAGATATTTTAGAAATTCTCTCAGCTTTAACATAACCCCAGGCACACTTCTGGAGAAGAACTCCCACTCTCTATTTCTCACGTCCTATGCCTAGTGACTTGTGCTGAAATACTTTTAGGAGAACTGATGCCCACGACATCTGGGTGACCACGTGGCGCAGACTGAAGAAGAAACCAAGGCATCTGAAAGTCTTGAAATTCAGATTCCAAGAATGGTCTGTAATGGACCAATGTGCAACCATGGATAACTCGCTTCACCTATATCTACGTATCAACTTCACTGCCGATACGATGGTTGGGAAGCACCTGCTCCTCAAATGCTTCTAGAACTTGCAGAGGATCCAGTGGGGCAGAAGCAGAATCAATCAGAGCAATGAAAACTCCATTGCAAGGTAAGGGCTAGTGAAGAGGGTGAAATAAGTAATCACAAAGAAGGTGCCTGAGACACTGACATCTGCCTTCTGTCTCCCCTCATCAAAGATGAAATTTTAGTCCCAAGAATGTAACGAGATGTGAGGGGAATGAGTTTCTATTTAACCACAGCCTTTAGGAATTTCCAGTGCAACACCCCAATTCGGCTTTAAATAAAATGCCTGTCCAGAGCCATCTGAGCCAGGAGATGACTGAACTGCCTGGACAAGCTAGTAATCAGAGAGAAAATATACTGTCTCCTTTCTCAGCTAGAGATAGCAAGCAAATATGGGGAGTGTAAAGGTTCTGACCTACATAAGAAAATTGCTAGCTCCTCTCTCATTGCAATCTGGTGGGAAAACAACCCAATTCTCCTCGCCTTGACACAGGGTCAGGAGTTAAGTGTTGAGATGGAGTTTGCCAACCTAGATCAGGCAACAAGAAGAAGGGAAAACAAACACGTGTGTGTGTGTGTGTGTGTGTGTGTGTGTGTGTGTGTGTTTGTGTAAGAGAGAAGAGGAGTCAGGCAGGAGAAAGGTTGATGGATACCATGTCTCTACCACCTCCAACAGATGCAGGATCTGGGGCTCTACCACTTAGGAAATGATTAGGTTCCATGCCTTCTGTTGACTAGATGGACTTTTCAGAAGGAACACGACCCTGCACCCAAACAACACTGTAAAAAGCTCTCAGCCCCCTCAAGGCCAGATATATTCCCAGTGCATACCCATCCCCACTGACTGACTTTTCTCCCCACTGTCCCAGGACGACAGAGCACTGCAAGGATGCTTAAGACACAGATTTGGAGATTTGGAGTTATAATGCATTGATACTTTTGAGTTACAGAGCAGTCATCAACTGCTTGTTCAAGAAATTAACTTACACTTCAATGTCGAGATTTTAAGGCAGACATGAGAAAGCTCCTTCCAACAACAAATCCTTTTCAGAGCCACAGAGTTATGTAAGAAGCAACCTGTGTTTGCCTCTGCAAAGCATGACACAGCAGGGTCCCTCTTAGAGCAGGCTTAGGGACCAAATCCCCAGCCACAGCCTTCTCAGATCCCTAGACCCAGCGAAGTTCCTTTAAATACATATATAATAGGCTTAAACAGTCACACTCCTCAAGCTGCTTGACGTAAATTTCAATAGTAAAAGTTGGGGGATTTTTTTAAAAGGCAAAGATCTAGATTCTTTATTCTCCACTGAATTAACTGAACATTACTTTTCCAATCTCTGCAGCAGAGATAACACTGTGTGACATGTACCAGACCCCCGAAAGCCACTCAGCATTTCCATCCTGTGGCTGGCATTGTCCACTTTTCTGGACAGCTGGGCAGAGTGCACAGCAGAAAGGGAAGGATCTGGGTTTACAACCTCACATCACCAACCCTGTTGAGACCAGGATAGAGATATTTACATAAGGTAAATATTTAGATATTTACTAAAACAAGCTTTGTAGCTTAAAGCAAACAAATCCATGTCTAAAGCAGTGAACTGGAGTCAGGGAGACAAGGCAACTCCTCCAGGCTAATCGTGAGATACTTCTAGAGACACCAGTGATACCGGGAAAAGGCTCCCTAAGGATTAATGAGGCTGTCCTTTAGGGCGTGTGTGTATCCACATCCCATTCACTGTGGAGCACTGGTAATCTCCTCCATAATCCCTGTCCTCCTTGGACACCCTGGAAGTCTGTGGTGCTACCAGCTCCTCTCTGTCACTGCAAGTCCCAGCCCATCAAGGCACAAAGGGACAAGGGTGGTTACCTTGGGGGAAGATTTACCTTCCCATGTAAGCTGGAAATCTAGAGACTGAGCTTAATCGCTCTCCGTTCCCCACAGTTAGACCTCCTGGCTCACTCCTTCATGTTTTCCTCCGTGTGTAGAGATGGGTCTTGGAAAAATAGCTCCTGATCACATGGCCAAAGGAAGAGGCCAGAGACAAGCAGGATGTCTAAGTCCTGGCTCATCCATCAGCAGCTATAGGTACAGCACAACAATCCCTTATCTGAAATCTTTGGAGCCAGATGATTTTCAGAATTCAGATTTCTTTTATTTTAGAAAGCTAATATGACACCCCCAGCAGCGGCTGAGGAAGCAGCCTATAAACTCATTAATACTTTTTTGTACCAAAACATGAATATTCATACTAATCTTCTATCAGGTCAACCAAATTAGTTATGAAAAGAAATCCAGAGTTCTCAAGGATGGTAGATTTGGCACCATCTGGTTCACTTTCCTCCAAGAGATATCTAAATTCAATCACTCAGGGATAAAAGACCCGCAGCGGGGAACAAACGAGGTAACCACCAAACCCCCAGGAAACCTTCCCAGACTGAGGGCACCCATGGGACAGACCAGCTGAGATGGGACCAGGCTGATGTGAAGAATCTCTGACACAGAAAATGCCTTCTAAGCTGGGCTTCCCTGGCCTCAGAAACGATTCCAGGGCCCTCCATATTCAGAGACTCATTCGCTCGGGACTCCAGCCCCTGGCTCCGAGGAGGACACAGGTATATCCAGTCGTAGATCATAATAGGACCCACACAGCAGAAGCAGACCAGATATTTCAGAGCCCCGCTCCCCGCTCCCCCGTGTGCCTGATGTTAGCTCCACCGGGTGCAGGGCAAATCACGCTTTGATCTTCATGTCTCTGAGAAGCAGAAAGAACATCTTATAGCTGCTATCTTTCCTCTGCCCCTTTAAATGCCAGCATCGCCAGCTTTTACCTCCCAGCTGTCTCTTCTCACTCTGTGTATGCTGCTCGGCGAACTGTATCCACTCCCACGGCCTCACCCACCACCTCCATGCCCTGTCTCACAGTCATTCCGTCCATCCTCCTCCCCAATGCCAGGTCACATTTTTCACTGCCTCCTAGGCGCCTCCAGCCAGTTGCCTCATGTGCCCTGTCCTGCCATGCCACAGCCTACGGGACCTGTGTGCTTCCCCACATCTCCCTGAACTGCATTTAGGGTGGTCACATGACTGGTGCTGGCCAACGGAATGTGGGCAGGAACGCCGAGTGTTGCTTCTGGCGGGGGTGTTTAGTACCTGGTGACACTGTCTCCGTGTTCTCTTCTCCTCCATAATGCCGGGACAACAAGGTGAAGAATCAAAACAGAAACCATCTAGGTCCTGGAGTCACTGCTTAGAAAAAACCACTGGACCTTCACTGAACTGTGAGAGGAATACACTTCTATGGGGAAAAATTGCTGAGAGTTTGGGATGGTCTGACGTAGCCGCTAGTGTTCCATACTCTCTGTGAAGTTCAACTTCCACGGGAAGGCCAGCCCTCCGTGCTGTGATGTCCAGCAATCCCGTATGCCTTTGGCACAGCAATTACCTGACTCTGTTGACACGTCTGCATGTCTGGCTCCCACATTTGTGCTTCTTTCTCCACCCTTGGCTTCTCAGTACCTCACAAGTAGCAAACACCCGCTGCGTTTATTTACTGAAGCAAAGATTAGAGTCTTCTTGCTCATGTGACCAGCAAAGCCCAAGTCAGCATTTTCCAGAGTCATCGTGTTCTTTGCACTGTGCTAGGCATGGTGGGAGGAGGCAAGAAAGGTCGACATTGTGTTGCCCACTTCAAGGAGGATTCTTTTATCTTTAGGTCCTCTGCACCTCATTAACTCCCATCTGTTTTTATTTTTTGGCTGTGTTGGGTCTTTGTTGCTGTGTGCGGGCTTTCTCTAGTTGCGGTGAACGGGGGCTACCCTTCGTTGCGGTGCGCGTGCTTCTTATTACAGTGGCTTCTCTTATTGCAGAGCACGGGCTCTAGGCATGTGGGCTTCAGTAGTTGTGGCTCGCAGGCTCTAGAGCACAGGCTCAGTAGTTGCGGCGCACGGGCTTAGTTGCTCTGCGGCATGTGGGATTTTCCCGAACCAGGATTCTTTTTTTTTTTTTTTTAATTTATTTATTTAATTTATTTATTTTTGGCTGTGTTGGGTCTTCATTGCTGCGCGTGGGCTTTCTCTAGTTGTGTCAACAGGCTTCTCATTGCGGTGGCTTCTCTTGTTGCGAGGCATGGGCTCTAGGCGCACAGGCTTCAGTAGTTGTGGTGCATGGGCTCAATAGCTGTGGCTCACAGGCCCTAGAGCACAGGCTCAGTAGTTGTGGCACCCGGGCTTAGTTGCTCCGCGGCATGTGGGATCTTCCTGGACCAGGGCTCGAACCCGTGTGTCCTGCATTGGCAGGCGGATTCTTAACCACTGCGCCACCAGGACAGTCCACCTCCCGTCTTTATTAAAGGGCAGCTTCCACTTAAAAAAGTACCTGGTCTTTTCAGGAACTATCAGCTAAAACATTTCTCAGAAAGCAAGATCAAAGGGGTATTGTAGTGACAAGATGAAAGCAGAACAGGGCTCTCTCATGGTCCCTTTGAGCCTGGCTCACCTAAGCCTGCCACAGTTTAGATTCATGACCTGGCACCCTGGGATCATGCAGCTGTGTTGGGGTTATTTCTGTTGTGAAAAGAGCTGCAGCCAAAGCATCGCTGGCTTGTTGGGGACCCAGATGTAGAGGTAACAGCCTAGCCATGACCATTACCACTTGGCAAAACTTCCGAAACCAAAAATACAAAACCAGGTCACTGGTCAGGGAAACGGAACAGGGGACCTTTGCTCTGAACACACAGTGAACTGGCTGAATAATGTGCTCTGTGAGTAGTTCCCATTCTCCCAATACTCTTAGGACGTGATGTAACTCTCAGTTCTAGCCCAAAGGAAATGATGACCATAAATAAATGATGACCAATTATTAATGCAATGCAATTACTAATGCAATTTTGCCCGCTGCAGGGGTGACTCTGCTGTGGACATGGAGACATACATGACATTAAACACATGTACATTAAACATCAGGTTGGTTGCTGATGCTGGCAAGCCAGTGTTCAGAAAAAAAAATCCACAACAAAGAGGTGTGGCAAACCAGGCACCGTGCCCATAGCAGCAGCACAATGGGGCTTCTGGGACATTCTCCTGGTAGGACGTTCAGGGTATTAAGTGGAACAAGGTTAAGACTCTACAGTATAATGAAGGCTGATCTAAAGATAGCAGGGAAGATTAGGAAAAATCCAATAATTGGAGAGGTAACTTAGTAGAAGGGAATGATAGAGTTTGGGAGATGTGGGATGGTACACTTTGATGATGAGTATCACACACAGCAGATAAAATGTACATCAAAATAGGGAACAGTTAAAACCACAGCTAAACACAGGACTTTGCTCCTGGCTGGTATTTTTATAGGTCACACACCACGCATAGAGCAAGGAATGCCTCCCCGCCGTCACATACGGGATACCAGCTGCACAAATGCGGAAAACAAGAAATTGTCTGAAAACAGCAACTTACCTTGTATGAAGATCCTATTCCAGTAGATTTTCCCGACTTGATTGCCCCCAAGAAACACCAGGTTGGACAGGATCAGCATGGAGGTGGAACAAGATGCCAGGGCAGCATGGAGTCGACGGCGAGCTTGTGGGGAGAGGAACTGGGCCTATGGGGAAAAGGTAGAAGGCATCTCAACACAAGGGTGGAAAAAATCGGGCTGAGACATCACACAGCCTTTCTCTGTTACCAGCTCAGGATGCCTCCCCGCAGAGCCTGAGGTAGGTTGATATTTAAACAGCTCTCAAAACTTCTATTCCTGCAAGATGCGCATTCTGGTGTAAGGAATGAAGTGACACACTCCCAAGTTGCTATTTCCTATTGCCAAAATGGGCTTCCCTCTGACATGTGTAACACAAGCACCGAACCTAGTGAGGATCTAGCTGAAATGTCGCCACACGCTTTCTGCACATAAACCTACAGGTACAAGAACTGTTTAGACTCCTCTCCATGACAACAAGCACAACTCTATGTCATGAGGTCAAGCTCAGGGCGACCTTCTGGGCCAGTTAACTTGACTCAGGGAAGCACCCCCATAAATCTGACCCACTGATAGTGGGAATCCCAGTAAAAGGGTTCAGGAGAATCAGTACAAGCCAACCCCCTTCCTGGAATCAGAGCTCAGGGTACATGCCCCACCGAGAGTGAACTTGTAGCAGCATCAGAGAATGTCAGCTTATCATAGCACCTAAAACATGCAGGAACTGGAGAGATGTTTTCCAGTAATGATGATAAAAATTTCTGCTCGTCCGTCCAAGGTCTTCACCGCACTTTTCCTCCCCTTTTAATATTTTCTCAGGGATTTCATAACTTAAAGTGTCTATTTCTCAGCGTTGATCATTCTGGTGCCCTACTGAGTAAGATCACAATGCTGTGGCTGGAGTATGTGCGCCCCATCGGTACGTGCACAGGGATTGTCCTTCGGGACTGCAGATTCCGGATGAGAACCAGGTACGGCTCAACCCAAGGTTTCCGACAAATACCTCAGCCTAATCCAAAGACACAGAAAAGAGGGATTTCCCTGGTGGTCCAGTGGTTAAGAATCCACCTTCCAATGCAGAGGACATGGGTTCGATTCCTGGTCGGGGAACTAAGATCTCACATGCTGCGGGGAAACTAAGCCCGTGCGCTGCAACTAGAGAGCCCGCGGGCTGCAACGAAAAGATCCCGCATGCCGCAAAAAGACCCGACGCAGCCAAATAAAGATTTTTAAAGATTTTTTTAAAAAAAACAAAAAAGGCATAGGAAAGAGAGAGAGCAGAGGTTCTAGAGATCATTCCTGAATATCTTCCTAAAGTTTGCACATCTCTGGGGTCACTTGCATCTTGATTTCAGCTGTGCTCCTGTTACAAACAGAATTCTGAATTAACAAGCAAAAAGGACTAAGCTAGAGGGTGAGTCTCAAATAGGAGATTTACTTATTCCTGGTGACCCTACTATGGATCATCTGTGGCTACTCTGTAAGCCTTGGTAGTGTCCTCTGAAAGCCTAGAGAAAGGAATTCCTGATCCCCTCCCCGTTTCTCCCCTGCCAGTCCCAGGTCTGGTCTGTAGGCTCAGATATACCTGCTACCCTATAGCTTCCCATCCATGGCTCTCTCCTCTAGCATCATCTTGGAGCATGGGTTTTACTGCCACCATCTGTGAGAGTGTGACTTTCTCATGGATAAGCTGTGTAGCAGGCAGTGACTAAGTTGTCTGCCTGCACATGGTTGTTCTGGAAAGCTCTCATGTGATGCTGACACGCCCTTGGTTAGAGGCCACCAGACAAGATGACCTCTAGTCTCTCCCCCTCCTCTGAGAGGCCACAAGCATGCACAGGGGATGCTGCCAAACGAGACCAGAGAAGAGAGAACTACACAGCATAAAAACTGGTAATGAAAGAGAAATAGGGATGAAGCAGGATTGTAATTCAGCACTCTTCACCTCTGAGAATAAGGAGACAGTCATCTGCCAGTTTCTGCATTTTCGAGCAGAGGAAGATACTTTCTGAGTGTTACTGACTCAATTAGCACTGATTCAGGAGGTGGCGTGACAGGAAGCAGGGAGATGGGGGAAAAATCCAAAATAATAAATCCAGAAAATATGAACTGTAATAATTGAAATAAATGTTCCCAAATAATTCTCTCCAGGTACAGGGGTCACTGATAACACATTTGATTTCTAAGGAACGTGAGGAACTTCTGTTCAAACCCTATCAGTCTTCCCTAACCTAATATCCTGTTAGGGGAGTTCAAAGACCCCACTGATCTTTCCCTTTTTAATGTCGATTACAGAGAGTGCACATTGCTTGGTTAAAGCTCAAAGTGGTTCTCCTTTTGTGGGAAATGATTACAATTATTAAATAATCAACACAGATAACCAGAGAGGAAAACACTGTTTGCGTTAGGTTGCTAAGCGGGGCTGTGGTGCCGGGTTACCTGGTACAGGGTGAGGGCCGGGCTACAGGGGGAGGCAAAGCTGGGGGGAAAGAGGCAGAGCAAGGGAAGAGATGCAGCAGAGAGTGAGGGCTGGAGGCACGGGGATCCTCTCTCCAGCACCTGAGACCCTGGTTCCTACTGCTCTTCCTTTGATTCTCTGATTACCCCAGTATCTCTCTCAGCTGCATGATTCAATAAATTCCTATTTCTGCTCAGGAAAAATGGAAGTCAGAGTAAGAGCAAACACAAAGGAGCCTCTTATCTCAGAGACAGGAGGGAAGATCTAAGATTTGAAATGACCAACTACAAGTCAATCTTTAGAAATAGTTATTTTTTAAAAATTAACAAGAATGGTAAAGGCACAGGCTGTTGGAATCAATAGGCTAGAAAGACTTAAGGAGAAATCAAGATGCTCACGGGCAATTCTTGATTATCTGACCCCCACCGCGGGGTGAGCGGGTGGAAGACAAAATAGATGATGATAAAGAAAATCCCAAAACCTAATTTTAACCAAGAGCCCCATCCTCTGAACTGGCAAAATTAGCCTTGCCAACACGCAGCAAACTTGACAGAACACTGTGTCTCTTCATTGTGAACCAGTGGGAAGGCAGAATGATGAGCCAGAAGAAAGGAAAAAGAGGACCCGTCTGGAGAATCCACAGGAGGGTAATAATTAACAGCAAAGGGGACGGAAGCCTTGCCTGCAACTCGTCTTTCCTCTTTGGGTTCCCTCGTCTCATTGTAGAAGGTGACAGATTTGACATCAGGGATTTCTTTCTATCTCGGGAACCATCTGGCCTTAGTCATTGGTTTACAGGAACTCTAGAGGTAAGCACCACATTCAGCGTTCCCCGGAGAAAAAAAAAATGCCATCTGGGCAAGGCTGGAAGAGTATATTCCCTTGGCCCAGCCAGCTCCGTCAATAAATATGACTTTCTGGGCCCCTAGGGCCAAGGGCCAAAATTCCCACTTTAAACACTTCCTATCTTTTGCACTGTCTCTTCTGAAGTCCTATTGCAATTACTGTCATCACTCCTGTGGTCCTTCACATCTAGGATGCAGGTTGTTCATGGGCAGGGTCAAGCCTCACGTGTTAGTCACCCATCCTCATGGCTCAGGTGCTTGAAAGGTTGAGGAATTGTAAACCAAATAGGGAGGGAAAAAAAAAAATCATTGTGCAATGAAGATTCATCAGGTATGAAAAGAACTGCCGACTTGATCAGATAAGGCACTGATTAGTAAACAGATTTTCATTTTCATTACCATGACTACATGAGGATAAAAAAGAGCCCTGGTCTCGTCATGGTCTCTTCCCAGAGGACAGATGAGTCTGTGGCCATCCAGTATTCTGGCAGCAAAAAACCCCAGGGGACGTTTGGAAATTTGCTAGACATTTTTGGGTGTCCCAAGGACAACACAGTTGGCAGGAGGTAAGGGTGGCATTTGATGGGCCAGGGATTATAAACATACTGCAATGTGTGGGATAGAACCGTCCTGGCCCAAAATGTCAACAGCGCCCTCTTGAGAAAGGGTCAAAGGTTTTCTTCTACTTTCATTATAGAGCTAACTTCTCTCTCGGCCCATGGGGCACAGAACCTCCCTTCCTCTCTCATCTCTAGGAGCAATGGCAAAAACATGCCTGTTTCCCCCTGGGGCCCAGAAGAATGCACCCCAGGGCAGGGAAAGCGTCCTTTTATAGTGTCCCAGTGCTAGGCCCCCTCGCTCCCCCCCACCCACTACCACCTGGTATCACATTTGAGAGAGGGGGAGCCTCTTGTGTCCCCAGTTATGTTCAGGCAAGACGTAGCAACCTCCTCACCCTCACAGCCCTGAGACCTGGAGGAGAAAGGAAGAATGGGAGGCCAAGCACGTTGGAAAGCACCACTTTGTTCCTCTACAGGGATGACCAGTGCTTTCGCACTGACTCTTAACTCATGCGACAGGTTGGGGCAGTTTCTCTCCATGTTAGTGTCAATATAACCCACTCTTCAGGCCCAAGAGCAGGTACCCTCTAATTCCTCGGGGTAAGCTCGCTGTCTCTGAAAGAAGAAACAAGGGCTGGTGTGTGGAAATGCTATGACTAACAGTTTAGCGACGGCTCTAAACTTCCCTCTAAGACACTAACTCCAAAGCTGAGGCATGTAACCCAAACAAAGGAAACCTGGGGCTGAACTAAAGGTCTGTCAGAAGAGTTTGCAGTTCCTGCTGCGAGGTGTCTGCAAGTGTGTTTATTCATATCTCCATGGCAACCCCTCTATCTTTTCCAGTCAACATCCTGTCCTTGGAAATCACAGGACTGGCCAGGCAAACAAGCCAGGGCCTGGGGTGGGGGGTGCGGTCCACAGAATCTGGGTCAGAAGTGATGCTCAGAGTGGCCATGGGGGTGAGAAGCAGATGGTGTGGTGGGGCTGCAGGTGGCTGTGCTCCGGGGGCCCCGCACTTGTCCACGGAGGGCCTGCACGTGGGGCTGAGACAGGAGGAGGGGACGGGCTGAGCATCTGGGGGAGCATATGGGCCGGAGGAACGGCTGCTGGAGACAGTGACAAAGGCTTGGCAAGTGGGACCTGATGCTTTTTATTTTTAAGTGGGGGAGAAGCTAAAAAAAGAAACTGGGTGGGTTTGAGCAGCTGGACACAGTTCTTCCATATAATCACTGAAGTTTTTCATTTTCTAATAAAAACACTAACGAGAGGGAAAGAGAGGATAAACAAGGACATGGCAACGGGAGAGACTAGTGCAGACCAGGGAGAGCAAACGAGGGGTGGACACCCCACAGGCCATAAAGATGAGACCAAAGACAACAAAAGAAACAATTATAGCCCTTGTGAAAGAGAAGGGTGGTCAGAGTGAAACGCTCAGGGTCAGGAGGACCCAAACCCCAAACTCATTCCAGTGTGCCTGTCCCATCTCTGTACCAACCTGCCAGGACACTGCTCCCCTTGCTTCCATTCTCAAGGCACTTGGGTCATTTCCACTTAGAAGTCTGTTTTACCAGTTACCCATCTCTCTCATGTTCCCACCAGCATGGTAAGCTCCTGAAGGACAGCGTGGCCTATTCTTCAATCTGTAACACACAAGGCCCACGCATACTCTGCGTGCGCTCAGTAATTATCTTACACCTGTTCCTCCCTTTGCCCTACGTAAGTTACGGAATCTCCTGACTTCCTTACTATTCCATCCCCATGCTATATCCAAGCCAAATGAATACATGAAGGCACTCAGAAAGCAACACTTTGTACACGTATGGAGTGTCAAAAAATCTCTGGCCAATGAAGTTAAAATTTTCAATCTCTGTTTGCTACTGTGATCTAAGCAATACATGCTCCTAAGAGAGAGTCAGATACCTGCAGTGATGAAGGCAAAGCCGGCTTTGCTTAAACGGAACAGTTACCTGCTCCACAGTTTAGAAGTCCAGTTCAGTTAAAAACAGCAGAGGCTATAACTTAGGATCCAAATCCATGCAGCATATGAAAGGATTTCAGAGAACTTTCAAATAACTAAGGAAACAGCTGTCTCCTGTTACATTTAGAAAGCTTAAGCCATATATTAAGTGCCTGGGGTCTTGCTAAAAGTTCTGGAATGGCCAACAGAACCGTGTCACCCTGTGTTTTTACTTTTCCACTACCATGGACCCACCTCCAGTCTGTACGTCTCTGCTCTGGATTTCGCAGAAGACTCTTTCTTAACTGGCATGTTCTACTCCGGCCTTTACTCCTCTAGTTCATCAAGCATACTGACTATGACTCTCCATTATGCAAAGTATTTTAGTGGTTTTTCGTTGCTTACAGACTAAAATCCAAACTGGGAAGGCACTTTACAATCAGAGCCCATTTCACTTTCCAACCTTAACTCCTGCCACTCTTTATCAATGGTACAGCTCTATTCACTGCTCTCCAAACATAACATGCACTTTTACATCTCTGTGCCTTTGTCCAAGCTGTTTTCTCTACTTAGAATGTGCCCTCCCTACTCCTTCTTCAAGCTCCAGCCCAATGTCAGCTCAGGAGAGCAATGGCTTTGGACCAGCCCAAATTGGGTTCAGGTTCTGGCTTTCCACCTTTTAACTGTGCTGCCCAGAGCAAGCTCAGGATCCCCATCTACCTAGTTCACAGTTGGTATTTGATAACCGTAGGCCACCCTAAACCTGGGAGTGTTGATCACCTATTTTCTGTTTCCATAAGCTATGGGATAGATAGCATCAATCTATATAGGTCTTAGAGAGCTACAATTTTTAATGTAAAAAAATTCACTATGTGAAGAGCTTTACCTATACTGCAAAGTAGGTTAAATTATTCCCATTTTACAAAGGACGAACTAGAGGAGCAGATATTAAGTAACTGGTCCCAGGTTATATATACTGGTAAGTACAGAGCAGGATTCACACAGGTTTCTCTAACTCAATGTCTTCCTACCCCCCACTACATTATACAACTTCACGTCTGTGTAACAGTGATTATCCCCTCCTCTAGACTGGAATCTTCAAGGAGTTTATCTCTTCAGTGCCAGATACAAAGTAGATTTTCAAGAAATGTTTGTTCCACAGATACTTCATGCATGTGTTCCTTTAGCAATGGTTGACAGATACCCACCAAGTGTCAATTTCAGGACCTCACTATTTTCAAGAACAATATGGCTTAGAATGACATTGGACTTTTAAAAAGCAATTGGAATTCACAATTACAGAAGGAGGTTCAGTATATCTCCCTAGAAAATGACACCTAACAGACCAAAAGTAAGAAAGAATACAGAATTGCTGAATAGAAATTAATAGGCCTAGCATCCAAATTGAAAAGGATGAAAAATTACCTCTGTTCACAAATGACATGATCTTATATGTAGAAAGCACTAAAGATTCTATTTAAAAAGTTATAACTAACAAATTCAGCAAAGGTTGCAGTATATGAAATTAACATGCAAAAATCAGTTGTATGTCTATACATTAACAATGAACAATCTGAAAAGGAAATTAATAATTCCACTGACGATAGCATCAAAAAGAATAAAATACTTAGGAATACACTTAACAAAGGAGGCAAAATATTGTACACTGAAAACTACAAAACATTGTAGGTATGACATCCATATTCATGGGCTGGAATACTTAATATTGTTAAGATGACATTACCACCCAAAGCTGTCTCTAGCTTCAATTAAATCCCTATCAAAATCCCAAAGATTTTTGTTTGCTGAAACAGAAAAATTCATACTAAAGTTAACATGAAATCTCAAGGGACCCCTGAATGGTCAAAACAATCTTGAAAAAGAACAGGAGAGTCGATCAAGATGGTGACATAAGGGGGTCCTGAACTCCACTCCTCCCATGGAGGCACTGAATGGACAGCTATATATGGAGCAATTCCCTGTGAATAAATCGATAAAATATAAGAAAGTATCAAACAGAAATCATAGAGCTGAAGAATACAATAACTGAACTGAAAAATTCAATAGAAGGGTTCAACAGTTCAACAACAAACTAGATCAAGCAGAAGAAGAGATCAGCAAACTCAAGGACAGGGCAGTGGACTTCATCCAATCAGAGGAACCAAAAAAAAAAAGAACAAAAGAATGAAAATTAGTGAAGATAGCTTAAGGGACTTATAGATGCCATCAAGCAGACCAATGTATTATGAGGGTCCCAGAAGGAAAACAGAGAAAGGGGCAGAGCACTTATTCACAGAAATAATGGCTAAAAGCTTCCCTAACCTGGGGAAGTAAACAAACATCTATATCTAGGAAGCCCAAACAGTACCAAATAAGATAAATCTAAAGAGACCCACACAAAGACACATTATAATTAAACTGTGAAAAGTTAAAGACAGAGAGGACCTTAAAAGCAGCAAGAGAAAGCAACTTGTTATATACAAGCGAACTCCCATAAGACTACCAGCATATTTTTCAATAAAAATTTTGTAGGCCAGAAGGAGCAGCATAATATATTCAGATTGCTGAAAGAAAAACACTGCCAACCAAGAATATTCTACCTGGCAAAGCTGTCCTTCTGAATTGAAGGAGAGATAAAGAGTTTTCCCGAACAAAAACAAAAACAAAAAAGCTGAAGGAATTCATCACCACTAGACCAACCTTACAAGAAATGTTAAAGGGGTTTTTTTCAAGTTGAAAAAAAAGGATGCTAATTAGTAACAGGAAAACATGTGAACGTATAAAGCCTAATGTTAATGGTGAACACATAGTTAAATTCAGAGTACTCTAATGTTGTAATTGTGGTGGGTAGATCACTTATAACTCTAGTATAAAGGTTAAAAGCAAAAAGTTTTACAGACAACTACAAGTACAATAATTTGTTAATGAATACACAATGTAAAAAAATGTAAATTGTGACATCCAAAACATAAACTGTGTGGAGTGGAAGTGTAAAAACCTAGAGCTTTTGTATGCATTTGAAGTTAACTTGTTATCAGCATAAAATAGACTGTTACAAGTATAAGATGTTTTATGAAAGCATAATGGCAACCACAAAGCAAAAACCTACAGTAGATATACAAACATAAGGGAATCAAAGCATACCACTACAGAAAATCATCATATCACAAAGGAATAGAGCAAAAGAGGAACCAAAACACAAAGTAATTACAAAACAAACAGAAAACAATTAACAAAATGGCACTAGTAAGTTCATATCTATCAATAATTACTTTAAGTGTAAATGAACTAAATTATCCAATCAAAAGGCACAGAGTGACTAAATGGATTAAAAAACAAGATCCAGCTATATCATGCCTACAAGACACTCACTTTAGCTTTGAGGACACACACAGTGAAGGGATGGAAAAAGATATTTCATGAAAATGTAAACCAAAGAAGGCTCGGGTAGTTAAACTCTTCAACAAATGGTGCTAAGAAAACAGGATAACCACATGCAAAGCAGTACATTTGAACCCTCACTTTATACCAGATACAAAAATTAAGTTGATGAATCAAAAATCTAAACATCAGGGACTTCCCTGGCGGTCCATTGGTTAAGACTCCATGCTTCAACTGCAGGGGGCGCAGGTTCAATCCCTGGTCTGGAAACTAAGATCCCACATGCTGCGTGGTGCGGCCAAAAAAATCTAAACAACAGAATTGAAACTATAAAACTCTTAGAAGAAAACATAGGAAAAAAATTTCATGATATTGGATTTATCAGTGATTTCCTGGATAGGACACCAAAAGCACAGGCAACAAAAGTAAAAATAGATAAACTGCACTTCACCAAAATTAAAAACTTCCATGCATCAAAGGACACTATCAGGCTTCCCTGGTGGTGCAGTGGTTGAGAGTCCGCCTGCCGATGCAGGGGATGTGGGCTCGTGCCCCGGTCCGGGAAGATCCCATGTGCCGCGGAGCGGCTGGGCCCGTGAGCCGTGGCCGCTGAGCCTGCACGTCCGGAGCCTGTGCTCCGCAACGGGAGAGGCCACAACAGTGAGAGGCCCGCGTACCACACACAAAAAAAGGACACTATCAACAAAGTGAAAAGGTAACCCAAAGAATGAGAGAAAATATTTAGAATCTCATATCAATAAGGGATTAATATCCAGAATATATAAAGAATTCCGACAACAGAAAAACAACCCAATTCAAAAATAGGCAAAGGACTTGAATAGATATTTATCCAGAGAAGATATACAAATGGTCAATAAGCACATGAAAAGATTGTTCAATATCACTATTCATTATGGAAATGCAAATCAAAACCATAATGAGCCACATGAACCACACCTTTACACCTACTAAAATGGCTATAATCAAAAACAGAAAATAAGTGTTGATGAGGATGTGGAAAAATGGAGTCCTTGTGCATTGCTAGTGAGAATGCAAAATGGTGTAGCCATTGTGGAAAACAGTATGGCAGTTTCTCAAAAATTAAAAATAGAATTATCATATAATGCAGCAACCCACTTCTAGGTATATATTCAAAAGAAATGAAAGCAGGGACACAACAGATATTTGTATACCTATGTTCATAGCAGTATTATTCACAGTAGACAAAACAAAGAAACAACCCTAATGTCCACTGATGGATAAATGTGTAAGCAAACTATGATATACATGTAGAATGGAAATACTGCTCAGTCTTAGAAAGAAAGGAAATTCTGACAGACACTGCAACATGGATGAATCATGAAGACGTTAGGCTCAGTTATAATCATGACACAGAAGGGCAAATATTGCACAATACCACTTATATACAGTACCCAGAATAGTCAAACTCATAGAAAAAGAAAGTGAAATAGTGGTTTCCAGGGATTAGGGGGAAGAGGTACCAGGAGTCATTGTTTAGTAGGCACAGAGTTTCAATCTGGGATGATAAAAACATTCTGGAGACTGATGGTGGTGACAGTTGCACAACAATGTGAATGTTGAATTTTACATGTAAAAGTGGTTAAACTGGTAAATTTTCTGTTATGTATGTTTTATCACAAGAATTATTAGGTCTTGTCTAATAGATCTGCCGAATAGTGAATACATGCAATTTTCATACACATGTGGGCCATAATCAAACTGAACGTGTCCTAAGCCAGGAAAAGAATATAAGTACATTTTAAAAATTTATCATGAAGTTTATGCTCACCAACAACAAATATTAGCAAAAATTAACACACTGGTAAATTACTTTAAATTTCATTCATTTTAGCTAAAAGTTTTTATTCCAGGAATAATAAAATGGATAAACTTTGGCAAGTGTGATCAATTAAGAAAATAAGGTGAAATAAACAAGAGGAAATAATACATACGACATTTAAAAATCTTTGGAGCGTATATAGCAATATATTTGGAAACCTAGTTAAAAGATAATTTATCTAGAAAATTTAAACTACCTAAAACTCTCATAGGAAAAGTAGGAAGACTAAAAAAAAAAAAAGCATAAACGTAGAAGAATTGAAACTGTGGTCAAAGCTCTATGCTCAAAGAAAGACTGCCCAGATATTCTTAATGAGAAAGTTCTACCAGATGGTCAAGAAACAGATAATTTCCATCTCATAGGAACTGTTTCAGAGGGTAGAAAACCATGGGAAGCTTCCACTCATTTGAGGATGCCAGCACAACTCTGATACCAAAGTCATAAAAAGCCAAAACAAGAAAAGAAAACCAGAAGTCAATCTTTGTTCCAGAAATTACCTTTAAAATTCTAAATTAAATAGCCGCAAATCAAATACAGGAATGGTTCAAAGAATACTCTCGATCAAGTAAGATTTATCCCAGGAATGGAAGGATGATTCAACATTAGAAACATTAGAAATCCATGTAACTCATGGGATTAAATAATTAAAGCAGAATAATCATATGATAACTCAATAGATGACAATAAAGTAAGCTTTTTTAAGTTGATAAAGAGGGTATGTCAAAAACCCAGAGAAAATATTCCCACTAGCTTCAAGAAAAAGACATTTTTGGGGCTTCCCTGGCGGCGCAGTGGTTAAGAATCTGCCTGCCAATGCAGGGGACATGGGTCGAGCCCTGGTCCGGGAGGATCCCGCATGCCGCGGAGCAACTAAGCCCGTGAGCCACAACTACTGAGCCTGTGCTCTAGAGCCCCCGAGCCACAACTACTGAGCCCATGAGCCACAACTACTGAAGCCCGTGCACCTAGAGCCGGTGCTCAGTGACGAGAAGCCACCGCAATGAGAAGCCCACGCACAGCAACAAAGAGTAGCCCCTACTCCCCGCAACTAGAGAAAGCCCGCGCGCAGCAAGAAAGACCCAATGCAGCCAAAAATAAATAAATATTTTTTTAAAAAACAGTAATTAAAAGAAAAAAGACATTTTTTTCCTGTATCATTCAAAACTGTACCAGAAGACCAAGTATAGTGAAACAATTAAATGCAGCAAGAGTTAAAATTGTTGGCAAAAACAAAACTGTCATTATTTGTAGATGATATGACCATCAATCTAGAAAATTCATAGGAAACAACCGACAAATCACTAGAGCTAAAAAAAGATTTAAAGTAGATGCAAAATGATCAACTCAAAACAAAAATCAATACCTTTCCTACACAATAGCAATAATTCAAAAAGAAATGCACAAGACTTCTAAGAAATGATAAAACTTTATGTAAGAACATAAAGGAAGACTTGAATAAATTACTATTCAAGGCTGGGAAGACTCAGCATTACAGACATGTCAACTCTACTCAAAGATACAATTCGAAGCAAATCTAATAAATTCCAATATAAATACCAAAGGGGGTTTGAGAAACTTCACTTTTGAGGAATTCTAAGATTCATACAGAAGCAGCAATGTGCAAAAACAGCCAATGTAACTCCAAAAAAGAACAAAAAGGAGCACAGAACTTTCCTTACTGGGAATCAAGACATTCAAAACTCTAATATTTTAAACAGGACTAATTAAATAGATCAATGCAACAGAAAAGAGAGCCCAAAAATGAACCCGTGTGTATCTGGATATTTACAATATATTAAATGTGATCTTTCAAATCAGTGAGGGAAAGATTACTGAATAAAACAATTTTAAAATGTAGAAAGCATTCTTGGTGCAGGCCATACAAAAACAGGCAGCAGACCAGATTTGGTCCCTGGGCCATCCTTTGCCAACTCCTGCTCTATTCTATTCTCTGTATTGCCCTAAAGAAACACTTTATGAACAAGGAGGCATGAACAGGCAATGTACTGCAGCTGCATTTGCAAAAGAAAAAAAAAATGAGAGGCAACCTAAATTTTCAATAGAATAATTTTCAACAATAGAATAAATCAATTATCACATATCCACATTATGTCCAGTTATGCAGATCTACATACTCTAATATAGAAACATTTTCAAAACATAATATGAGGAGGGAAAAAAGTGAAAACTTAAAAATATTTATACATTTCTAAACCACACACACACATATATGTACATACAAAGTATGAAAGGTATGCAAGGCTACACTGCAATCTGATAACAACGGCTACCTTTCATGGGAGGAAAGTGAACAAGGTGTGTCTGTTTGGGTGATGAGTGCCTTAGAGGAACTTCAGCCTTATCTGTATTTTTTTCAAGATCATATGGTCATAAATGACTTCATAAAGTATAAAGAATAAAAGAATAAAAAAAGGAAATCTAGGAATCTTTCCACTAAATGACCCTAGAGCCTGGCCACCTCCCCTGAGTATAGAGAGTCAAGGCACATGGGTGGAAAGATGGAATCCAGACGACCATCACACCCAAGTCGTGGCTGCTCATGGCACTGGGGTCCTCCCTCTCTAAGCAGCACTGAGGTCCATTGGGACTATTAAATAAGCCTAGGATGTCACAGCTATGGCCTCAGCTATATCCTGTTCAAACACAGAAACAACAGCTTAGGGCAAGGCCTGCTTCTAAAGCAAACTTGACATTTAAAAATCTAAAACTGACAAACAGGTAAAGCATTCCAAAATAATTCACCAAATGATGGCACAGAAAACTCTTCTAGTGACATTCAGTTAAACATAGTAGATGAGACATCTCTGCTCCCTTCACAAACCCCATTAAAATGAAAAGTAAACATTTGAAAAGGTATAAATCCACAGACAAGGAATGGAAGAGAAGTGAACAGCAAGTGAGCAAAGTCAAACCATCTTTATAAGATAGAAAGCAGATGAATGAATTAGCAGAGCTGAGATACCTGAATACTACTAGATGCCAAAGAGAAGAAAAGTCACTCATATACCAGGTCCCCAGAAGTCCCAGGCATTAGAGATACCATATACCACAGACAACAACGGTAAACCACGGAGGAAAAAACCAGAGATTGGTTAAAAACCTGGGTAATGAGCATATGGACCACAAGGATAAAGATCCTTCTTTCTCTCCATCCCCACCCCCACCCATGATGAAGTTTTTTTTTTCCATAAATAAACTCCATCAAAGAGATTCTAAAGTCAGGGACAATAAGCACAATGACATTTCAGAATTACCAAAGGTATCTGCATTAAGCTTCTAGAGAGAAAAACAGAGTACATACAAGGAATCAAGAATTAAATGGCATTTCTCAACAGTACAGCTAAAAACTAGAAGACAAATAATATCTTGAAAATTTTCAGGAGAAATTACTTTTCAACCTAAAATTCAGTGCTAAGATAATCAATTAAATGTGAGGGTAGAATAAAGAGAGTTCTAGAAATACTAGGTTTCAAAAAAAATAAAAAAGTATCACCCATGATCCCTTTCTAAGGAAGCTACTAAAGGATGTGCTCCAGCAAATCAAAGGGAGCGGGGGGGAAACAAGGAGATCTGGGGCCCAAGACACAAAGATTCAGCCTAGGAGAGAGGAAAGGGGACATGTCAGGACAACAGCCACAGAGCAGATCTGAAGAGAAATAATCCAGATGGGAAGGGAGGATGGAAGGTCTCCAAGAAATATTTTCCAGGTAAAGAGAACTGACAGATTACCAGAGACATCTGACCACATGGAAAATAAAACACTATTCTCAGGGATTTTTCCAATTTTATTAGGGAGTTTGGAAAGAAGTGATGACAGTAAACCAATTAATCAAACAAAATAGGCAAGGCAATTCTTAATCTGAGTTGCGGAAACAGGTGACTAAGAAAGAAAATGCAATTATAGAACATTAACTGGTTTGGCAGGGAGCCACACTTAACATAGTGATGATAATGTAAACACTGAGTTCTGATTTAACAAAAGGGAGAGATATTATTACATTAGGAGGAGAAGTGGGGAGTACATCTAAGAGGCTAAAACCTCATGTAGAAATCACTCAATATTTATAATCCATAAGTGAAGAATAATAGAATATACTTTAAAAAGACAGAGGTAAATATCAGAAACAACTAAGAGAATTGAAAGTTGTAGTGGGGTGAATTGGGAGATTTTGATTGACATATATACACTAATATGTATAAAATAGATAACTAATAACCTGCTGTATAAAAAATAAATAAAATAAAATTCAAAAAAAATTGTTGCTAATGGAGATAAGAACATAAGAGTGGGAGGAATGGAGAGAGCTCTTCTATTTATTTATCTAAATGAAGGCTTGTGTAATATTTGACTTTTGAACCATGAATCTATTTTTTTTAAACTTCCTGGGTTTCAGTTTTTCACACTGTAAAATAGGGATAATGATGATATTTACCTATCAAGCTACTATTAAAATCACACGAGATAATGCAGTAAAAGTGCTTTGGGGAACATTCTCACTTCCCTTGGACCAATTTTTCAGAAGCGTTCTTCCACAGACAAGTTGTGTGGAGCCACACTTAAAACACAAGTTGTCTAAGAACTGAGGGCTGTTTTGTCGACTCATCGAATGCCAAATCTGCACAAGCAGCAAGGAGATGGGACGTGGATGAGTAATCTAAGTGGCTTGGGTTTATCATGGAAGACTCCTAGTCTGAAATCAAGGAGGCTTGAATAGATCATGAGAAACTGGATTTGACTTCTTTCTATCAAACTAACCATCTGTTTTTAGAAAGATTACTTATAAATTCCTCATCTTTAGGTTCCTCATCTGTAAAACTGGAGGTAGTAACACTTGCCCTGAAGGGTTGTTGTGATGGGTAAATAATATAATGAACATGAAAGATCTTTGTGCAGTGTCTGGTGCAGTTCCTTCTACAGCACAGGATGGCAGTTACAATAGTCGCACATCCATCTGCTCCTGAGAATGACAACTTTAACCTTCAATTTCTAACATAAACTAAGCATCCAGGGTCAACTAAGCAAAACCAGCAGGTAAGTCCACCCTCTTCCCTTTTCTCTCAATAATCTTTGATTAGATACCAATACTTATTCACTGTAGAAAAGGCTGAAAATATAAATGAGTCAAAACAAGAAAACATGCACCATAAATAATGTGATCATTGACGTTTTAGTGTATAACCTTCCATACGCTTTTCTATGTTTCAATTTCTAAATAAAAATGCATTTTTATTATACCTACTATTTCATATTCTTCATTTTCATCTTCTCACAGAGAAATTATTTCAACATCATCACTTTCAAAAGCTGCATAGTTGGCTTGACAGATGTCCTGCACCGTTTATATTATACTCTTTCCTGTCACCCTTCAGGGGTTAAAAAGTGGCCGTTCCAACACTCAATCTGGCCTACTGAGTGGATTACAGGGTTGACACCAGAGGAGAAAGCAAGAGCCACCTTAAATTGTGTGTTTCAATACATGTTGGTGATCAAGAGTACATTGATTCCAACCCAGCTCATCTCAAAAAAGGCCAGCAGCTGCTTGATATGCTTTTTAAAGCAACATTTATTTCTAGGCATTGAAAGGAATGTGAGATATTTTGGAAGTCCTGCGCATTTCTGACATCTCAGAGATTTAAAAATGAATAGATAGACAAAGATTTACTGAGCTCTGCCCACCAGAGCAACAGCCATCTCTACCCACCACCAGTCCCTCCCATCAGGAAACTTACACAAGCCTCTTAGATAGCCTCATCCACCAGAGGGCAGACAGCAGAAGCAAGAAGAACTACAATCCTGCAGCCTATGGAACAAAACCACATTCACAGAAAGACAGACAAGATGAAAAGGCAGAGGGATATGTACCAGGTAAAGGAACAAGATAAAACTCCAGAAAAACAACTAAATGAAGTGGAGATAGGAAATCTTCCAGAAAAAGAATTCCGAATAATGATAGTGAAGATGATCCAGGACCTCGGAAAAAGAATGAAGGCAAAGATCGAGAAGATGCAAGAAATGTTTAACAAAGACCTAGAAGAATTAAAGAACAAACAAACAGAGATGAACATTACAATAACTGAAATGAAAAATACGCTAGAAGGAATCAATAGCAGAATAACTGAGGCAGAAGAACGGATACGTGACCTGGAAGACAGAATGGTGGAATTCACTGCTGCGGAACAGAATAAAGAAAAAAGAATGAAACGAAATGAAGACAGCCTAACAGACGTCTGGGACAACATAAAAACAACATTCACATTATAGGGGTCCCAGAAGGAGAAGAGAGAGAGAAAGGACCAGGGAAAATATTTGAAGAGATCATAGTCGAAAACTTCCCTAACATGGGAAAGGAAACAGCCACCCAAGTCCAGGAAGCGCAGAAAGTCCCAGGCAGGATACACCCAAGAAGAAACATGCTGAGACAAATAGTAACCAAACTGACAAAAATTAAAGACAAAGAAAAATTATTGAAAGCAACAAGGGAAAATGACAAATAACATACAAGGGAACTCCCATAAGGTTAACAATTGATTTCTCAGCAGAAACTCTACAAGCCAGAAGGGAGTGGCATGATATATTTAAAATGATGAAAGGGAAGATTTTACAACCAAGATTACACTACCCAGCAAGGATCTCATTCAGATTCAATGGAGAAATCAAAAGCTTTACAGACAAGCAAAAGCTAAAAGAATTCAGCACCACCAAACCAGCTTTACAACAAATGCTAAAGGAACTTCTCTAAGCGGGAAACACAAGAGAAGAAAAGGACCTACAAAAACAATCCCATAACAATTAAGAAAATGGTCATAGGAACATACATATCGATAATTACCTTAAACGTGAATGGATTAAATGCTCCAACTAAAAGACACAGGCTCGCTGAATGGCTACAAAACCAAGACACATATATATGCTATCTACAAGAGAATTACTTCAGATCTAGGGACACATACAGACTGAAAGTGAGGGGATGGAAAATGATATTCCATGCAAATGGAAATCAAAAGAAAGCTGGAGTAGCAATACTCATATCAGATAAAATAGACTTTAAAATAAAGAATGTTACAAGAGACAAGGAAGGACACTACATAATGATCAAGGGATCAATCCAAGAAGACATAATAATTATAAATATATATGCACCCAACATAGGACCACCTCAATACATAAGGCAACTGTTAACAGCTCTAAAAGAGGAAATCGACAGGAACACAGTAAGAGTGGGGAACTTTAACACCTCACTTACACCAATGTACAGATTATGCAAACAGAAAATTAAAAAGGAAGCACAAGCTTTAAAGGACACAACAGACCAGATAGATTTAATTGATATATCTAGGACATTCCATCGAAAAACACCAGATTACACTTTCTTCTCAAGTGTGCATGGAACATTCTCCAGGATAGATCACATCTTGGGTCACAAATCAAGACTCAGTAAATTTAAGAAAATTGAAATCATATCAAGCATCTTTTCTGACCACAACGATATGAGATTAGAAATCAATTACTGGGAAAAAAACGTAAAAACCACAAACAAATGGAGGCTAAACAATACATCAGTAAACAACCAAGAGATCATTGAAGAAATCAAAGAGGAAATCAAAAAATACCTAGAGACAAATGACAATGAAAACATGACAATCCAAAACCTATGGAATGCAGCAAAAGCAGTTCTAAGAGGGAAGTTTATAGCAATACAAGCCTACCTCAAAAAACAAGAAAAATCTCAAATAAACAATCTAACCTTACACCTAAAGGAACTAGAGAAAGAAGAACAAACAAAACCCAATGTTAGCAGAAGAAAAATCATAAAGACCGAGCAGAAATAAATGAAATAGAAACAAAGAAAACAATAGTAAAGAGCAATAAAACTAAAAGCTGGTTCTTTGAGAAGATAAAGTTGATAAACCATTAGCCAGACGCATCAAGAAAAAGAGGGAGAGGACTCAAATCAATAAAATTAGAAATGAAAAAGGAGAAGTTACAACAGACACTGCAGAAAAACAAAGCATCTTAAGAGACTACTACAAGCAACTCTATGCCAATAAAATGGACAACCTGGAGGAAATGGACAAATTCTTAGAAAGGTATAACCTTCCAAGACTGAACCAGGAAGAAATAGAAAATATGAACAGACCAATCACAAGTAATGAAATTGAAAGTGTGATTAAAAATCTTCCAACAAACAAAAGTCCAGGACCAGACAGCTTCACGGGTGAATTCTACCAAACATTTAGAGAAGAGCTAACACCCACCCTTCTCAAACTCTTCCAAAAAACTGCAGAGGAAGGAACACTCCCAAACTCATTCTATGAGGCCACCATTACCCTGATACCAAAACCAGACAAAGATACTACAAAAAAAGAAAATTACAGACCAATGTCACTGATGAATATAGATGTAAAAATCCTCAACATAATACTAGCACACAGAATCCAACAACACATTAAAAGGATCATACACCATGATCTAGTGGGATGTATCCCAGGGATGCAAGGATTCTTCAACATATGCAAATCAATCAATGTGATACACCATATTAACAAATTGAAGAATAGAAACCATATGATAATCTCAATAGATGCGGAAAAAGCTTTTGACAAAATTCATCACCCATTTATGATAAAAAAATTCTCCAGAAAGTGGGCATAGAGGGAACCTACCTCAACATAATTAAGGCCATATATGACAAACCCACAGCACACATCATTCTCAGTGGTGAAAAACTTAAAGCATTTCCTCTAAGATCAGGAACAAGACAAGGATGTCCACTCTGGTCAGTAAGATTCAACATAGTTTTGGAAGTCCTAGCCACAGCAATCAGAGAAGAAAAAGAAATAAGAGGAATACAAATTGGAAAAGAAGAAGCAAAACTGTCACTGTCTGCAGATGACATGATACTATACATAGAGAATCCTAAAGACACCACCAGAGAACTTCTAGAGTTAATCAATGAATTTGGTAAAGTTGCAGGATACAAAATTAATGCATGGAAATTTCTTGCATTCCTATACAGTAGTGATGAAAAATCTGAAAGAGAAATTAAGGGAACACTCCCATTTACCATTACAACAAAAAGAATAAAATACCTAGGAATAAACCTACCTAGGCAGACAAAACATCTGTATGCAGAAAACTCTAAGACACTGATGAAAGAAATTAAGGATGAGACCAACAGATGGAGAGATATACTGTATTCTTGGATTGGAAGAATCAATATTGTGAAAATGACTATACTACCCAAAGCAATCTACAGATTCAATGTAATCCCTATGAAATTACCAATGGCATTTTTTTACAGAACTAGAACAAAAAATCTTAAAATCTGTATAGAGACACAAAAGACCCCAAATAGCCAAAGCAGTCTTGAGGCAAAAAAAACGGAGCTGGAGGAAACAGACTCCCTGACTTCAGACTATACTACAAAGCTACAGTAATCAAAACAATATGGTACTGGCACAAAAACAGAAACATAGATCAACAGAACAGGAGAGAAAGCCCAGAGATAAACCCACACACCTATGGTCAACTAATCTATGACAAAGGAGGCAAGGATGTACAATGGAGAAAAGATAGTCTCTTCAATAAGTGGTGCTGGGAAAACCAGACAGCTACATGTAAAAGAATGAAATTAGGGCTTCCCCAGTGGCGCAGTGGTTGAGAGTCCGCCTGCCGATGCAGTGGACATGGGTTCATGCCCCGGTCTGGGAGGATCCCACATGCCAGGGAGTGGCGGGCCCGTGAGCCATGGCCACTAAGCCTGCGCGTCCAGGGCCTGTGCTCCGCAACGGGAGAGGCCACAACAGTGAGAGACCCGCGTACTGCAAAAAACAAACAAACAAACAAACAAACCAAAACAAAAAAGAATGAAATTAGAACACTCCCTAACACCATACACAAAAATAAACTCACAATGGATTAAAGACCTAAATGTAAGACCGGACACTATAAAACTCTTAGAGGAAAACATAGGAAGAACACTCGTTGACATAAATCACAGCAAGCTCTTTTTTGATCTACCTCCTAGAGTAATGGAAATAAAAACAAAAATAAACAAATGGGACCTAATGAAACTTAAAAGCTTTTGCACAGCAAAGGAAACTACAAACAAGACGAAAAGACAACCCTCAGAATGGGAGAAAATATCTGCAAACGAATCAAGGGACAAAGGATTAATCTCCAACATATATAAACAGCTCATGCAGCTCAATATTAAAAAAACAAATAACCCAATCCAAAAATGGAGGGAGGACCTAAATAGACATTTCTCCAAAGAAGACATACAGATGGCCAAGAAGTACATGAAAAGCTGCTCAACATCACTAATTATTAATGAAATGCAAATCAAAACTACAATGAGGTATCACCTCACAGTGGTTAGAATGGGCATCATCAGAAAATCTGCAATCAACAAATGCTGGAGAGGGTGTGGAGAAAAGGGAACCCTCTTGCACTGTTGCTGGGAATGTAAATTGATACAGCCACTATGGAGAACAGTAGGGAGGTTCCTTAAAAAACTAAAAATAGAATTACCTATGATCCAGCAATCCCACTACTGGGCATATACCCAGAGAAAACCATAATTCATAAAGACACATGCACCCCAATGTTCATTGCAGCACTATTTACAATAGCCAGGTCATGGAAGCAACCTAAATGTCCATCGACAGACAAATGGATAAAGAAGCTGTGGTACATATATACAGTGGAATATTACTCAGCCATAAAAAGGAGCGAAATTGGGTCATTTGTAGAGACGTGGATGGATCTAGAGACTGTCATACAGAGTGAAGTAAGTCAGAAAGAGAAAAACAAATATTTTATATTAATGTATACATGTGGAACCTAGAAAAATGGCACAGACGAACTGGTTTGTAGGGCAGAAATAGAGACACAGATGTAGAGAATAAACGTATGGACACCAAGAGAGGAACGTGGCGGGGTGGTGGTGTGATGGATTGGGAAATTGGGATTGACATATGTACACTTATATGTATAAAATGGATAACTAATTAGAACCTGCTCTATTAAAAAATAAATAAAATATAATTCCAAATAAAATGAATAGATATATACACATATACATACATATACACATATATAAATGCAGTATATATATGCTACACACAGTCATAGCATATATACACAATACATATCATACACTGTAAATAAATACATACTGTAAAAATATATCGCACTAAGTATGTGCATATTATTTTGGAATGAAGTGACTATTTTACCTTTCCATTAATAATAGGAACACTGGAAACTCAAGGTCTGCTACCTCCAGTGGGTAATTTGGATTTTCTGGGAGGAAAAAGAGACCCAGATTTGGAAACACACATCCAAAGCTTCAGCATGTACATAATAAGATTGTGCTTCTTCCTAAGCTCATCTATAGAAAACTGCTAGGCACTAGACTATGCTGTCGAAGCAGAAATCAGGGTCTCTCACATAAAGAATCTCATACCACAAGCCACCTAGAAAAGCCCTTTTCAACCATTTACATTCAAGCCGTGGAATCTCAACTTTGGCTCAGTATTCTTTCCCGAGGCTATAGTTCCCCAGGGTGAGGGTTTGTGCTGCGCACTTGGAGGGGAGAATGGACAAGAGTGCCCTGGCGGCAGCAATGATGAGAGAGCTGCCCCTGCATTGCTCAAGCCTAAACTGAGAGGGACGGGAAAGGCAGCAGAAGCCCCAGAGCTGACCAGACCAGGTGGGCTGAATATCTGAAAATTGCCTCCATTTCAAGCCTTCTCTCTGTCAGATAGCAGACTCAGTAATGGAAAGTTAAAAAAGAACCTTTGAAAATGCTTTTGTCTTTCTAAACATATTTGAACTAAAAGGTGGAATTATTTGCAGCATTCTACCACTCAGACCAAGAGGGGTTAAGGCACGGGTTCAGATTCCCACAGAGAAGAAAGTGTATAACCAGTGAATTGCACCATGTTTCCTGCATTGTTAATGATCCTTTGGAGTGGCAGACAATGAGGGGGGCGCCAAGAGGTCGTCATCCACCAAGGAACACATTGTTCATAACAACGGGCATTGCTTTTTTGAGACCCAGGGGCCCAGGTGAGGGCTAGCAAGCTACTACAAAGGCTAATTTAACGTGTGGGATTAATATGTTAATTTGATGCTCTCCTGTTTGGTTAAGTGTTGCATTTCTATATTTCTAAGTCTGGCATTCAAATCTCTTTATGGGGGGACTATTTGGCCTCTCTAACCTCTTTTCCTCCATCCTCCCCAGTGACAGCCCCTTGACTGTCAAAGCAGCCTCCTCACCTGAGCATGGCATGCCCACGCCTGACTCCAGGCTGTGTGTGCTATTCCCCTAGCCTTGAGCCTGTCTTCTTTCTACTTACCTATCCAAATCCAAGATCTTAATTCCTCAGAATCCTACTCAAGCCCCAGATCTTTAAATAAACCATTTCTAAAAGCTTAGCTCACTCTGACCACCACCCCATAAGAACATCAGCTGCCTCTATGACTCATTTGGGTCTCTCTGCACATAATGCCTTATACTGGTCCTCAACTGGTGTGCACACATCTTGCCTCTCCAACCAAATCATAAACTCGTGGGGATGGGGATGATGACTAACTGCTCTTCTCTTCCACTGTTAGCTCTCTGACATGGAGCCATAACCTCACCTTACTTGACTCCCCAGTAGCATCAACACCATTGACCACTCCCTCCATGAAGTACCTCCTTTTTCTTGGTCTCTGTGAAATTATCCTCTAGATTTCCCTCCCACCTCTTGGTCCCTCCTTCTCTAACTTCTAAATGTTGGTGTCCTCAGTTCATTCCTGGGCAGTCTCCTTTTCCTCTCTTTCTGTACTCCCTCTCTTTAGAAAGTCTCAGACAATTCCACAGCTCCAAAATATCATCTAAATGCTCCCAAACATCTGTCTCCAGCCCAGACCTTTCTTCTGAGCAATGCCTGGGAAGAATAGGCCAATTAGTATTTTATGATATTTATGAAGACAAGTCCATTTTTTAAATATAAATCACTTAGCTCCTCATGGAGAAAAGCTCTCATTCCGTGGTTTTATTGCCGCTCTACTCCAAAGGAGCCACTGCAAAGATGATCATCCTGATAGGAGGCCAGGTGAGATACCTTATTCATGGAGAAAATCAACTAATAATAGACTGTACCATTAAACACTGATAGACTAGTACACTGTATTCACTGAAGCACCAAAAGAATATGCAAAAAAAGGAATGAGGAGGGAGGGATCAAGTCTTTCACTCAGAGTTCCCTAACTGCAATGTGTCTCCCACATAGGGCGCTGAAATTTTTTTTTCCTAGATGAGCAAACTCAGAAACAAAGGACCAGGTTGACTCTGCCTAAATGGGCTCAGTCTAAGAAGGGTTCTGGTCTGAAGAAAAGGGTCACTGACAGGAAGCACTTGATCTCTGTTTGTCGAAAGGAATGCAAGTGGTGGAGGAATAGAAGATCATGAGCCATTGTCCAACAGAATAACTCTTCTCAGACCAGTTTGCTTTGTATTCCTTCAGCGAGTTAGCTGGGCTATGATCACTGACCTCCAGTGAAAAGATTTTCTGATCAGGCCAACTGCCATGTACATCTTGCCAACTGGTGAGTCAGGGTTCCACAGAACCAGGAAACCATTGGGTGGATCATGCCAATAGTTTTACAATCAATTATCCTTTCAAGTTGACTGATCTCTCAAACTCCTCTTCAAAATCAAACTGATCAATATAACTGATAAGCTGAATGGACATCACCACAGAGCTATGGGTTCTTTCTGACACAGCAGAGCATCAGGTCCCTCCAAGAACCATTAGACTGACCGTCCATGATTTTCACTGGAGGCATGTTTTCTCAATTAAGTCTATACATAGAAATTTTACTGCTTCAGATAGGACATAAATCAGCTCAGCAGGACACTCTTGGGGCAAAGAAGAAGGGACAAGGGCTGGGGGAGGAGGATGTATTTAAATTACTCAATGAAATGGAAATCAGGGGTAGGGTGGGTGAGCAGCTTGAGATATAGATTCTCCTTTGTGTAGGAATAACTAACAAGCACCCTGAAGGTGTCGTACATCAAAGGAGAGATCAAAAGCTTTAAATGATACATTAAACAAGATGGACTTAATTGATATATATAGGACATTCCATCCAAAAACAACAGAATACACATTCTTCTCAAGTGCTCATGGAACATTCTCCAGGACAGATGATATCTTGGGTCACAAATCAAGCCTTGGTAAATTTAAGAAAATTAAAATCATATCAAGTACCTTGTCCAACCACAACGCTATGAGACTAGATATCAATAACAGGAAAAAATCTGTAAAAAATACAAACGTATGGAGGCTAAACAACACACTACTTAATAACCAAGAGACCAATGAAGAAATCAAAGAGGAAATCAAAAAATACCTAGAAACAAATGACAATGAAAACACGACGAACCAAAGCCTATGGGATGCAGCAAAATCAGCTCTAAGAGGGAAGTTTATAGCAATACAATCCTACCTTAAGAAATAAGAAACATCTCAAATAAACAACCTAACCTTACACCTAAAGCAATTAGAGGAAGAACAAAAAACCCCCAAAGTTAGCAGAAGGAAAGAAATCATAAAGATCAGATCAGAAATAAATGGAAAAGAAATGAAGGAAACGACAGCAAAGATCAATAAAACTAAAAGCTGGTTCTTTGAGAAGATAAACAAAATTGATAAACCATTAGCCAGACTCATCAAGAAAAAAAGGGAGAAGACTCAAATCAATAGAATTAGAAATGAAAAAGGAGAAGTAACAACTGACACTGCAGAAATACAAAAGATCATGAGAGATTACTACAAGCAACTCTATGCCAATAAAATGGACAACCTGGAAGAAATGGACAAATTCTTAGAAATGCACAACCTTCCGAGAATGAACCAGGAAGAAATAGAAAATATGAACAGACCAATCACAAGCACTGAAATTGAAACTGTGATTAAAAATCTTCCAACAAACAAAAGCCCAGGACCAGATGGCTTCACAGGCGAATTCTATCAAACATTTAGAGAAGAGCTAACACCTATCCTTCTCAAACTCTTCCAAAATATAGCAGGGGGAGGAACACTCCCAAACTCATTCTACGAGGGTCTCACCCTGATACCAAATCCAGACAAAGATGTCACAAAGAAAGAAAACTACAGGCCAATAACACTGATGAATATAGATGCAAAAATCCTCAACAAAATACTAGCAAACAGAATCCAACAGCACGTTAAAAGGATCATACATCATGATCAAGTGGGGTTTATCCCAGGAATGCAAGGATTCTTCAATATATGCAAATCAATCAACGTGATACACCATATTAACAAACTGAAGGAGAAAAACCATATGGTCATCTCAATAGATGCAGAGAAAGCTTTTGACAAAATTCAACACCCATTTATGATAAAAACCCTGCAGAAAGTAGGCATAGAGGGAACTTTCCTCAACAAAATAAAGGCCATATATGACAAACCCACAGCCAACATCGTCCTCAATGGTGAAAAACTGAAACCATTTCCACTAAGATCAGGAAGAAGACAAGGTTGCCCACTCTCACCACTATTATTCAACATAGTTTTAGAAAATTTAGCCACAGCAATCAGAGAAGAAAAAAAATAAATAAAAGGAATCGAAATCGGAAAAGAAGTAAAGCTGTCCCTGCTTACAGATGACATGATACGATACACAGAGAATCCTAAAGATGCTACCAGAAAGCTACTAGAGCTAATCAATGAATTTGGTAAAGTAGCAGGATACAAAATTAATGCACAGAAATCTCTGGCATTCCTATACACTAATGATGAAAAATCTGAAAGTGAAATTAAGAAAACACTCCCATTTACCATTTCAACAAAAAGAATAATATATCTAGGAATAAACCTACCTAAGGAGACAAAAGACCTGTATGCAGAAAATTATAAGACACTGATGAAAGAAATTAAAGATGATACAAATAGATGGAGAGATATACCATGTTCTTGGATTGGAAGGATCAATATCGTGAAAATGACTCTACTACCCAAAGCAATCTACAGATTCAATGCAATCCCTATCAAACTACCACTGGCATTTTTCACAGAAGTAGAACAAAAAATTCCACAATTTGTATGGAAACACAGAAGACACTGAAGAGCCAAAGCAATCTTGAGAAAGAAAAACAGAGCTGGAGGAATCAGGCTCCCTGACTTCAGACTATACTACTAAGCTACGGTAATCAAGACAGTGGTACTGGCACAAAAACAGAAATACAGATGAATGGAACAGGATAGAAATCCCAGAGATAAACCCATGCACGTATGGTCACCTTATCTTTTTTTTTTTGGCGGTACGCGGGCCTCTCACTGTTGTGGTCTCTCCTGTTGCGGAACACACGCTCCACATGTGCAGGCTCAGCAGCCCAGCCGCTCCATGGCATGTGGGATCTTCCCAGGCCGGGGGATGAACCCACGTCCCCTGCATTGGCAGGTGGACTCTCAACCACTGTGCCACCAGGGAAGCCCTGGTCACCTTATCTTTGATAAAGGAGGCAAGAATATACAGTGGAGAAAAGATAGCCTCTTCAATAAGTGGTGCTGGGAAAACTGGACAGCTACATGTAAAAGAATGAAATTAGAACACTCCCTAACACCATACACAAAAATAAACTCAAAATGGATTAAAGACCTAAATGTAAGGCCAGACACTATTAAACTCTTAGAGGAAAATATAGACAGAACACTCTATGATATAAATCACAGCAAGATCCTTTTTGACCCACCTCTTAGAGAAATGGAAATAAAAACAAAAATAAACAAATGGGACCTAATGAAACTTCAAAGCTTTTGCACAGCAAAGGAAACCATAAACAAGAAGAAAAGACAACCCTCAGATTGGGAGAAAATATTTGCAAATGAAGCAACTGACAAAGGAGTAATCTCCAAAATTTATAAGCAGCTCATGCAGCTCAATATCGAAAAACAAACAACCCAATCCCAAAATGGGCAGAAGACCTAAATAGACATTTCTCCAAAGAAGATATACAGATTGCCAACAAACAGATGAAAGAATACTCAACATCACTAATCATTAGAGAAATGCAAATCAAAACTACAATGAGATATCATCTCACACCGGTCAGAATGGCCATCATCAAAAAATCTAGGAACAGTAAATGCTGGAGAGGGTGTGGAGATAAGGGAACCCTCTTGCACTGCTGCTGGGTATGTAAATTGATACAGCTACTATGGAGAACAGTATGGAGGTTCCTTAAAAAACTACAAATAGAACTACCGTACGATCCTGCAATCCCACTACTGGGCATATACCCTGAGAAAACCATAATTCAAAAAGAGTCGTGTACCACTGTGTTCATTGCAGCTCTGTTTACAACAGCCAGGACATGGAAGCAACCTAAGTGTCCAACAACAGATGAATGGATAAAGAAGATGTGGCACATATATACAGTGGAATATTACTCAGCCATAAAAAGTAACGAAATTGAGTTATATGTAGTGAGGTGGATGGACCTAGAGTCTGTCATACAGAGTGAAGTAAGTCAGAAAGAGAAAAACAAATACCGTACACTAACACATATATATGGAATCTAAAAAAAAAAAATGGTCATGAAGAACCTAGGGGCAAGACGGGAATAAAGACGCAGACCTACTAGAGAATGGACTTGAGGATACAGGGAGGGGGAAGGGTAAGCTGGGACATAGTGAGAGAGTGGCAGGGACATATATACACTACCAAACGTAAGCAGCCAGATAGCACAGGGAGATCAGCTCGGTGCTCTGTGACCACCTAGAGGGGTGGGATAGGGAGGGTGGGAGGGAGGGAAACACAAGAGGGAAGAGATATGGGAACTTATGTGTATGTATAACTGATTCACTTTGTTATAAAGCAGAAACTAACACACCATTGTAAAGCAATTATACTCCAATAAAGATGTTTAAAAAAAAAAAGGAGCGATCAAATCGAGAATTGGCAAGAAGTAGTGTCTCTCTACTGATGCTTCAAAATGTTTCCACTTATTAAAAGATTTCTGTGCTGAACACAAATTCTAGCTCCCCGGGAGAATACTTGTACAGAGAAGCAGCATGCTGCTTTAGCAGTAACTCCTCTTCATTCCACCCTGCTTGGTGCCTTGTGAAAATGCCTTTTGTCAGCTTCCCACAGCTCTGGGCCTCAGTGAGTCACAGCCAATATTCACCCCTCTCATAAAGCAGCAGGGTACCAGGAAGGCTAACTCCTCCCTACCCTTTTCTTTCTTCTATATATATTTTGTGCATCACTAGACCAATGAGCATTTTGCCGTCACTAGACCAATTAGTGTCTACCCTGCTACAAAACAATCTCCCTATATAATGTTCAATAAGCCTCAGCCTTAGTGAGTTCTTCCAGTATGCAATCTATATTCTTCATGCTGCTGTGTAAGCTTATCACCTCTTAGATGCCCCTCAGTGAAGTCAGAAAATATATTCACTCATTCATTCAGCAAGTATGTACTGCATGCTTCCTCTGTGCCAGGCATCATAAGTGTCAAGGATACAGATCTCTGATTTCATGAGGCTTACAGTCTGGTGAGGGAGATAAGGATTAAATAAATTATGGTATAAAAATACTTCATGGTAACTGTGATAGGTACAGCAGAAGAGACCACGTACCAGGTGCCCCCAAATGAGTTACTAACTGGGACCTGATTGACTTAGGAGGGTCAGTGAAGGGTACCCAAACAAGCTGTCATTGAAGGTGAAATCTGAGGGATGAAATAGGAGGGAAAGGAGCAAGAGCATTGTAGAGATGGAAAAGGGGGAGCTGGGGCTGGAGGGCCCAGGTATGTAAACGAACAGAAGGAAGGACAGAGTGCGAGGGGAGAGAGGCAGAGAGGATGGAGAGAGGTAGCAAGATCGAGATCAGCCAAGGCCTTATAGGTCACCTTAAATATTGTGGACTGAGCCCAGAGAAAACGGTATGCCACTAAGGATTTTAAGGACAACAGCATGGTTCGTTAGGTTTTTATTGAGAAGCATCATTTACTACTATGAGAATAATGAACTGAAGAAGGTAAAAGTGGAAGCAGGGAGACCAGTTCAAAGCTACTTGGTAGACTGGGCAAGAAATGGTAACAGTGGGGTTAGGGTGATTCAGTGGAAATGGAAACAATTTTTAAAAATTGAGATCTACCTAGGAGGTAGAACGTACAGTACATACAGGTAGAACTGGGAGAGAGGGAGGTACAAAGGATAACTTGATGGTTTTGGCCTTGAGTGACTAGAAAGATGACGGTGGCTTTTGTAGAAAGAGAGAATGCTAGAGGCAAAGGAGCTAATTGGAATTATTGGGGGACGGGGGTCCACGAGGTCAGTATTAAGCATGTTAAGTCTGAGATATCTGTGAGATATTCAAGTGGAGAGGTTCAGTAGCCAGCTGGATATACAAGGCACCACATCAGTAATAAAAATCATTCTATATTATAGCAGAGTCAAACACCATATTCTTTTACTTTTCTTTTTTTTTTTTCTAGAAAAGGGGTATGTTCCAGAACCGTATTATTCAAAATGGAAGCCACTAGCCACAAGGGGGCTACTTAGATTCAAATTAATTAAAGTTAAATAAATTAAAAAACTAGTTTTTCAGTGATGCTAGGTGCATTTCAAGTACTCAGGGTGGCTCGTGACTACTTGTATTGGACAACACAATGGACATTTCCATTACTGCATAAAGCTCGACGGGAAAGCCCTGGCTAGAACGTCAGAGGCCTTCCTATTTACAACACTCAGCTCTGACTGGTCTTTCAGTGAGCGTTCAACTGTCACCAAGAAATAGAATCCTACTGTATTTTGTGTCCCAGACAAAGCTTTGAGGTTGAAGATGAAGAAGATATGGGAAAAGAAGTAATGATAATCCTTGTTATTCAGATATCTTTCAATCCATCATAAAAAAGAAACAACAAAACAAAACAGATGAAGCATGAAAGGCATGGGGAGAGTGTATAAGAGGCATGCGGAGAGAGCCCATATTTTAAAAATACTATCAGATCAACTGGGGAGACTAAAATCAGATGAAATTAAGTACCAAGGAGGCATTAAGTGCTTATTTGGATTTTGACAAAAGAATGGTAAATTTATAGCCAATATTTTACAATAACTATAAATGGAGTATAATCTTTAAAACTGTGAATCACTATGTTGTACACCTGTAACATATAATATTGTACAATAATATTGTACCTCAATTTTAAAAATGAATGGGAAATGGATTCATGAAAGAGAGGGAAGGATGTAACCCAAGTGGGGAAACAATTTATTCAAAAGGCTGTGTACATCTGGAATGCCAGCCATGTTTTTCTGAAAGAAAACAGAATCTGTGCTGAACTGTATAAAAAGCAGAGTAATGGAGAAAAAGTCCTTAAGTAGACAAGTGGAAGAAGAACTAAAGAACCCAATTTGGAAGCATTAATTGTGTACTGACTTACTGAGGCTAACTCAGACATGCAGCTAACCACTGGGGATATAAGTGATAATGGGGTCCTGACCTTGTGCTCAAGGAGCTCCTAGTCTAAACAGCCATAGCCAACCACCAGGCTGTCAGGATGCAAGACAGGTGATAAAAATAGGTTTTACAACATGTGTTCTTGCTCAATAAATATGTAAACTAAACACAACATTTGCAATATACAAGACGTATATCTCACCAAAGAAATGCATGTTCAGAAATTACTATACACCTGGGAGCTTGAATTGTGGGTGGAAGCTCAAATGAGGTGAACACGTGAAGGTCCTGGAATGAGCTGTGATGGGGCAGAGCAGACATTCAAGTGCTTCATCCTGTGAGCATGTCTTTTCACTGTCTTCCTTCATTTTTAACCAAAATTAACAAGCCAGACACTACATTGCACAGCGTGGGTTACTCCTTTAATATTTTAGAGTCTTTAAATTTCTTAGTAATGTAAGCCATGGCTCAAAGTCTATGGAGCTCTGCATAAGATTAAGTTCAAGGTTAATGTCAGACCCTTCATGAGGGAACACGGAAATGTGCCATAGGGCTTCAGCCGGGGCTGAAAAGAATTTTCTGGCTTTCATGCCTGATGACTGGGTTTCCCACTTTGGGGAAGACTACTTAGATTTGACGGTGAAGTTTGTAACCTTTATGATACCACCCTTTATGGTTTTTCTTTGTGTTACAAAGCCATGACTTTCATTCAAATTCCACTTTCTACTGGAATTCACTGGCATTTCTTTCCTGCTGATTGCTGGGTACTAGTACTGAATAAAATACTTATCTATAAACATACATAAACATATTTAACTTCCTTCAGGAGTGTTATTTTTGTTATGTGCTTTGTATCAGTTTTTATTGAAACAACTGTCCACTTGTACTATGGCTATCTTTATAGAAAAACACTCAGATGTATTATATTTTGGTGATGTTGGCTTTCTGAAATACATTTGCTTTAGTTGCAAATACGGGGGGAATTTACCCACGTTAATCATTTCCCAGTAAACTTCTTGTGTTTTACTGCCTGCCATGAACACTGATGCTAGCATATTTCTTTTTAGATACTTTCTTTCAGGGTTATCGGAATATTGCTGCATATTCAGAATTGATGATTTCCTATAAGATTCTAATACATACTGTGCCACACTTACATGATAAAACACTTGCTCATAGTTTAAAATCACTTAAAATATGTGTGTAAAGAAAAATGCTTAATTTTCCAAATCATTTGCCTATAGAGTGCGAATGTGTCTTAAATCCTTACCTGATTTTTATGCTACTAGAACTTATTAAAATAGCAATGATTGAAAATACCAGTACTACTCAGTATTGGCAAGGGCATTCTCAGGCACTGTTGGGTAGGAATGTAAATTGGCAAACTTTGTCCACAGGGCAGTTAAGAAACAGGTAAGCAAGTATGTATGGCAAAACTTAAAAGTGAGAAAAACCTTTAACTTAGCAATGTTACACTGAAGAATGCACCCTGGTTATGATAGTCATCTCAATGCAACTGGTAACTGCAGAAAAACTGGAAGAACATGTTAATAATAGGAGACTAATTAAATAAGTTATGACACATCCACATAATGGAATTTTATGAAGCCATTAAAAAGGGTTGTTAGAGGGCTTCCCTGGTGGCGTAGTGGTTGCAAGTCCGCCTGCTGATGCAGGGGACACGGGTTTGTGCCCCGGTCTGGGAAGATCCCACATGCCACAGAGCGGCTAGGCCCGTGAGCCATGGCCGCTGAGCCTGCGCGTCTGGAGCCTGTGCTCCGCAATGGGAGAGGCCACAACAGTGAGAGGCCCGCGTACCGCAAAAAAGGAAAAAAAAAAAAAAAAAAAGCGTTGTTAGAAATGCATTTGATGACAAAGAAAGGCGTCCTGATACAACTGTATCTCTAGTATAACAGCATGTTTTAAATGAGGTGTGTGTGTGTGTGTGTGTGTGTGTGTGTGTGTGTGTGTAGAGAGAAAAAATTTAGAAGAATAGGATTAACAGTGGTTTCTCTTGAGGAGACCTTTTTCTTTCCTTATACTTGTCTGAATTTTCTAATTCTCATATAATAAATATGTATTACTTTTATAGTTAAAACATTTATTTTAAAAAAATAGCTACAGAAGCCTCGTTTTCAGCTGTCCTACCTCTGGGCACACGAGTTTTGAACCAATCTAGCAGGAATGGCCCACAATGGGGTAAACGTGATGACCGCCTTCCCTCCCAAACCCAGTCCACCAAGCGTGGCTGTCCCCTACTGCACAAGCAAGGACCCAGCTCACCAAGCTGTCCTGGACACGCGGCGCCTGCACAAGCCTCTGGACTCCATTCTCCACGGTGACTCCCAGCCAGTTGAGTGTTGCCCAGCACCAGAGGTAGTCATTCCCACCATGCCAGAAGCTCACAAACGCAAACGTCATTGCAGTGGAAAACAGTGTCCCTAGCAGGCCGTGCTGGGACCCGCCCGCTGGAATGTACACATACCTAGAGATAGAAGAGGCTTTTAGGAACCATGTGGAGGGCTGTCCCGGCAATACCGCTTGCTCCCGGGCTTGATTCTCCTATCACACATTGCTGTTCACTGTGTGCAGACCCTTCCTGACTTCCAGGAAGCCAGAGCACTCCCTGAATTCTCCATCACACACGGAGGTGGCAATACATAAACCTCAGCTCTGAGGGGCTTTAGCTTAAATGAACACACAGGCTAAAGAGCTCTCATTACTCAAGCAAAATAGCACTTACATGAGGCAGGGTGAGGAGCACTGAATTTAGAGTTTCTAAAAGGGATGCACCCCACTGTAGAAGCTCACTCACAGAATGGCAGTTAAGTTTCTGGTTACATGAGGACGCCAGACTTCAAGGCAGGTATGTATTTTACAGCTCAAACTATTAAGTTTCTGGTAAACCCAGTATTTAAGCACAATTGCTGAATTCAGGTCCCTAAATGGCAGGACAGCTCCTGCAGAAGAGGGGAGCCAAGGCCAGACCCTCGAGCTTTCCTGGGAAGCTGCCCAGAAGCAGTACGAATTCGCACTGTGCTCACAGGGCAGCCGGCTTATCACCCGAAAGCTACAGCCATCCCTCGGGTATGTTCTCTACTGTTGAGACAGCTGTCTGACTACATACCCACAGAGCCGTGTTCTTCAATCAGTATGTTCCTGCCAGAGTTGGGCAAAACTCACATCTTGGCTTGTCAGGATCTGGACAACTAGGAACACACCCTCCTTACAGCAGCCTTTTTTAAAAAGCCCATAGGCCTTTGTTTACTGCTGGTCAGTGCTTCTTTGTCCAACCTTCTTCCACGAAGGAGAAGGAAATCATCATTCCCTGAATACCCAGTGTGTCCCAGGCACGGCACTAGACACTTTCCATGGATCACTCAGCTTGATTCTTTGAAACACCATATGCTGTTCTAGCATGCCAACCCATGGACAAGTTGTCTTGTTTATATATTATTTTAATATTTTGTCAGAAATTTTATCTTTAAAATCATTTTCGAATAGAACAGTTTTATAGGCAAGCCAAAAAAAAACAAAATAAAAACCATTCCCCAGTCAATAAATACTTCTAAAGACTATGTGACTATAAGTAGTTTTAAATGTCCTCCCTCACCTTCAAAGGTGCTCCAGGTTAGACGGTAGCTTATGTGATCAGCTTAGCTAGCCCCACTATCTGGGTGAGAAAAACGGGCTGGGAAGGGGAAGGGCCTAGATGCAAATCTGCGACTATGGCACCAGAGTTAATGTTTTCCATTACACCTCTGGGTTTATTTTGAAAGCCCTCCTATCTTACATCCCAATCTGAAACAAACCGGAAAGCGTGTGAGAGTGTAGGTATTTCAGAAACAAGCGAAGCAAAGAAAATACTTTCTCTTGTGCACAAACAAGACCATCTTGACAATCAAGTTAGCAGATACGCATCAAGCACTCACTACCGCTTAAGGAATCCTCCATCTGCTGTCAAGCATTTATTTAGGCCTCCAGGGCAGTCCTGGCATTATGAGCAACGCAGAGACACAAGACGTTGTTCCTGCCCAAAGGACAGGTAGAGCTGGTTGTGAAACAATAGCAAACAAGTCCCATCATTAAGCTGATATGGTACTTGTTTGCTATATGATACGGTAGAAAGTATACCAGGAGGGCTTAAGAGTGTGGAGGAGAACAGGGTCAGTGGAGGCGAGTGGGTTACGGGAGGCTTAATGGTAAAGGTCCCCACCCTGGAAAGGCCTAGAGGATGAATTTTGCCAGGCAAAGGGGAGAAGGGTGGGTGCTGCATCATGGACCAAGAAGGGGCGGGCAATGAGCCCGAAAAGCCTGACAGCCCCAGGAACAGGTGTTTTATTTGGCATTCTGCTGCCCCCTACAGGCTACTTGGTTATTGGTGTAGAATGCTCAGCAGAGGCAAAAAATGGACCACAAACCTCTGCAGCCTCCCACCTGCATGAAGGTAACAACTGACCCATCATGGGGCTCCATGGGGCTATACTCCACTTCACACAATCAGTTCTGTGTGTAAGAAGGTTGCATGTTAAAAAAAAAATGGGGTGGTCAAACCAAGTTCAAAAGGATAAGGAATAACTGCTGTTCACAGAAACTTTGCAGATAATCATTTTATAAAACAAGTTAATTCTGACCCTAATACTCTTCTCATCCAACACTGGTGTGTTTTACGTTGAGATTTTTGTTGTATCTCACTACGTTAAAGTGAGCTGCACTACATATATCAGAAAACCCCAGTAGAGAATAAAAACCTCGCATCGTCCACATCAATGGTCCTTAATATTAGATTCAACTCCAAAAAGAACATGTTTTCAAGCTTGTGACAAGGAAGCATCTAGCCCCAAAATTACATGCACAGCTATTTCAGGCATCTCTTGGTATCATGGCTTTGCTACTTTGCCTTCAAAAGTGACAGCCGACAAAAATCTCTGAAAATGCCTTTTACTCCAGAAACTCATATATGGCAGGTCTCCAAGGACATGAGGTTGCTTGGTTTAAACCAGAAGAGGGTATGGTTTCTAGACTGGAAGACAAAAATCCCTTCTTCTCTCTTAATTTGAAGAAGGCAGTAGATACAGCAAGGAGAGCGAGCATGTTTCCTTTTCACAGATTCTACCAGGCTTGTGTCAGTTCCATGATTAATAAAAACAGAAGTGTCTGTTTTAGAAAAGCAGGAGTACGACCTCACTCGCTTAGATCCGCTGCACATTGAAATTGATTTCCCAGTGGAAGAAAGCATTCAGTACCACCTTCTCAGCGAAGCAAAAATAAAAAGATTTTTTTTTCCTGTCAGTGACTGTGTGAGCTTGAGTGTGCGCAAGGCCTGCCCCTGCCAGGATGGCTTCGTGGGGTCACTGCTTGCAGAGAATGTTGCCTGAGGTAGTTACCATCCATCTGTGCCACCTTATTAATTTAAAACCATCTAACAGAATTAATGCAACATAGCAAACTCCCAACTCAGGAGGAGGAACCTGTCTAAAATGTAGATGTTATTTATAACGTCTACCCTCTACTGAATATCCATGTACCAGGTACTTTATATAAACTATTTCTAATCACTTACACAACTTTGCAAGGACCAGTCCTATTTTACATGGGAGAGGTGGAATCCGAACCTGGAATGTTCTACTTTCAGAACCCCTAGGCCTGTGTTCTATGAAGCCATTTACCGTAATGGGAGCATCTCTTGGTGAGATGTTCCTCTGATTCAACCAAATCTTCAAAGCGGTCTCCACAGAAACATCCAACCAGTATTTCATTAACTGAAGAAAGATGCTCGTTATTTACAAAGGAGCTTAGGCCAAGGAGCTCTGTGCCAGAAAGCCAGAGTTACAAGTTCCATTTTTAAACAGACTAAATAAATTCCTTCCGTCCCACCTACCGTCTTGTCCAGGCAGGCATCCTGCAGATGTCTATGTTAGAAGTTACGTGTAAGAGGTTGATGGTTGGGGCTTGTTGCTGAGTAGTAGGCATATGTGAAGGGAGAAGAAAGTATCTATTTCCCTCATACCCCTCTGGAAAACAACTCAAGAATGTTTGACAGTTGGGACAGGGGTGGTGAGAATCCACGTGGTAACAATAAATGCTGGAGAGGGTGTGGAGAAAAGGGAACCCTCTTGCACTGTTGGTGGGAATGTAAATTGATACAGCCACTATGGAGAACAGTATGGAGGTTCCTTAAAAAACTAAAAATAGAACTACCACACGACCCAGCAATCCCACTACTGGGCATATACCCTGAGAAAACCATAATTCAAAGAGGGACATGTATCACAATGTTCACTGCAGCACTATTTACAATAGCCAGGTCATGGAAGCAACCTAAATGTCCATCGACAGATGAATGGGTAAAGAAGATGTGGCACATATATACAATGGAATATAAATATAATACAATACAGTATATAATATATACTATATTATATATAATATATAATTATACTATGTTATATATAAAAATATAATAAAATATAATTTAAGTCTCAGTTATAAAAAGAAACAAAATTCAGTTATTTGTAGTGAGGTGAATGGACCTAGAGACTGTCATACAGAGTGAAGTAAGTCAGCAAGAGAAAAACAAATACTGTATGCTAACACATATATATGGAATCTAAAAAAAAAAAAAGGTTCTGATGAACCTAGGGGCAGGACAGGAATAAAGATGCAGAGATGGAGAATGGACTTGAGGACATGGGGAGGGGGAAGGGTAAGCTGGGACAAAGTGAGAGAGTAGCATTGATATATACACACTACCAAATGTAAAATAGATAGCTAGTGGGAAGCAGCCGCATAGCACAGGGAGATCAGGTGGGTGCTATGTGACCCCCTGGAGGGGTGGGTTAGGGAGGGTGGGAGGGATACACAAGAGGGAGGAGATATGGGGATATATATATACATATAGCTGATTCACTTTGTTACACAGCAGAAACTAACACAGCATTGTAAAGCAACGATACTCTAATAAAGATGTAAAACAAATTTAAAAAATTTTTTAAAAGACATTACTCTTAACATCACAATGCTCTCTTTTTTTCCAAGACCTACTCAATAGCTTCCTGGCTTGCCATGTTATCTTCAAACCCTTTGCCACGAACCCCAGACCCTAGTGAGGTAAGAGGATGAGGCACCTAAGATACTGAAAGACTTGGTTTTTACTGTCCCATGGATTGAGTTGAAGTTGCTGACTTCCCATCTTCAATTACCTATTACTTGGCTGAGCTGGGGCAGCAGTGGCTAACATCCTATTCCAGCTCTGCTTATCTTTCTACCCTATTTCCCACTAGTTCTCTTGAAAAATCCTGAAATTCTGAACAAATGGGGCTTTCACACTTCTGTGCTTTTGGTCATACCATTTTCATATCCTCCATCCTCTCTGGTTTCCCAACTCCTCCAGGAAGTCTCTTTTAAATATTCCCACTCTCTATTTAACCCAGAGAACCTACTGTTTGTACCACTGAAATGAACAGTTATTCATCAAAAGATGTCTTTTCTATTATGATGGTCATTTCAGCTAAACTGTAAAATTCTTTTAGGCAATTCTACATATGTATGTGTGTGTGTGTGTGTGTGTGTGTGTGTGTGTATGCATGCATGCGTTATTATATAGTTACTAGTCAACAGTATTTAAATACCTAACAATATAATTTTCATTTACTTTTCATAATCTCCAATAGCTTTTACATTTGTGATAAACTGTCACACTGTCACAGACCCATTATGAAAGATTAGGAAACAAGGAAGGATTACACGGACCTGCTCTCATTATTGGGGAGACTTCGGAAGACACCCATTCCCAAAGAACATAGAGACCTGACGGCTCTGAAGTCTCCCCACACTTTGTAACCCTACTTCCCCTATTAAAGTAAAAATCATGCAGCCCCAAAGCTCCAGACATATCCCAACCTCGAGGGATTTCAAAAATGACAAGTACTAGCCTTTTAAACACTAGAGTCTTTAGTGGCTGGGAAGGGAGGACTTCTGGCTGTGTCTCATTGGTGGTAAGGTGACCCCACCTTGGCTTCACCTGGGCTCTGAGATGAGTTCCTGCTTAGAGTTCTCTGCAGAGGTGGCCGTGCTCTCCTAAACCCAGCTCTCACGGGCAGTGGCTCCCGCAACCCGACCCTGGCTCTGGCTTTGGCTTTGGCCCACATCTGAGTTCTCTTTCTCACAGCCCAGTGATGACCCACCAGTCAAATCCCCATCCTCTAGGTAGTGGACAAAGGTCTGGTGTTTAGTTCTCACACAGGAACTAAACTATATATTTACTTATTAAAAGTTTTCAAAGGAAGATGCACGCAGAAAGTATAATTTACTTTTAATATCTTTCTGCCCAGTACAGATCATAATGGGATTTTAATAAGTAAAAACCAGCAGTTGGTTAATGGGCATCTGCAGACCTTATCATCTCCGGAGGCTAAGAGAGGTCTACTTTCAAAGCAGAGGGCACGTCAGAGCTGGGCTAAGACTTTACTGAAAGATGCTGGCTAAAGGTTTTGTATGCAACTCTGAAAAATTGCCTATTAAAAATGTTATGTCCTATTTGGCAACAAAATAGTGTGGAATTTATAAAACAGAGATTAAAACCTGGCTATATTTAGTCTACACTTAAACTTCTAGGTTCATGTAATTAGATGCCAACATTTTTTAAAAAATTAATCTTTTCATTCCACGAAGCCAGTAGCTCAGTGGGCTGAAGTACCGTGCTGATGAACCTAAGCCTGTAACTTCCATCCTAGAGAAAGATTCAACTCTACCCTCATAAACCAAAAGCCAAACTCTAGCTCCCCAAAAGCTCTATCTTCCTTCCTGCGGAAGAGGCTAAAAGAGCATGAATGGCTCAGCCCAGCTGCCCTTACCACTAGAACACGCCCAAGCAGCAACAGCAGCAAGGCATGGGACCAGAAGGAGGGCAGCACCTGGATGCTGGAGATGTGGCCTTGGTCCTGCTCTGCCACTTACCAATCTCTGTAACCTTGACCTTGACAATCAAGGCTGCTCAGCTTAAGTCTGTACACTGAGCACATACTAGGAATGTTAAAATCTTCTTTGGTGTGAGTTGTTGTAAAGATCAGATGATACAATACATGTTTAAGGAGTTTGGAGATTTGAACACTCCATGTAAACAGAAGGGTGCATACTTAATAACAATGGGCCAGCGGCAGCATGCTTGCACTCAGGAAAAAACAAGGTGCCGTTATCATAATGATTAGCTTCCCTATATTTTTCACAAGCATTTCAAGGCACCAAGACCTCCGGCCTGCTTGCTCAGGGATGTTCTTCACTTAAAACCATTAGCCTTAAATATGCCACCATTGGCACCAGGTCGCTTAGTGCTAAGGGGTCAAAGCTAGAGCGGAGGAAAATTTTTGTCTCCTACTCTTCTAGGTTCTTTGGCTGGGCTAACAAACATAAGAGACATAGGCAGATGAATAGGAGAAAGACAAATTTAATTACATACGCAGGGGAGTTCACAAAGACAGTGAGACTCAAGGGCAGGTGAGGCAGTTGAGGCTCATATGCTGTCCTGAGCTACGGAATGGGATAGGGATCTGGGGCTTCAAAGTGTAGGAAGGGAATTCACAGGGTGATTAAGAAGAGCAGATGTTTGGCCATTAGAAGTTTGCCCTGCCCTGCAGATACGTCTTTCAGATAAATATGTTATCTCTGGGAATAGCTCTTTTTCTGGTACAGGCCCCCTGTCTAAATTCTTTGAGATAGTTAAGTTAGAGGGAAAAGTTTTTCCTGAGTCTGCGGGATCTTGATTGCCTGCAGCTCAAAATAATCCACATGCCAAAGTGGCATCTTTGGGGGGTTGCACATTCGGCCCCCCTTCAAAGTTATGGGTTCAACACTCACATGGACTTGTTGATGATGCCTAACCCAGACACCTGATACAGGCTACAGAAGATCCTGTAGGGGTCATGTGGGCGGATCAGGGCAAAGCAGCCTCTACCACAACTTGGTCCGATACCAACATCTCACCTTCAAATCGCCGTAGCCCTTCCGCTCAGGTCCCCTCTTATCTACAGAGTACAGGTCACCTCACCAAGTCCTTTCCTTATAATGGGGGACTGCTGGGCGGGCAGGACCAGAAAGTGCTTATACTGGTTTAGTCATTCAACTTGTTTAAAGCAGCCTACTAATGTTCCAGAGGTTAGAGTCTTGGTGATGCCTAAATCTTTGCAGTATTACAACCTTCATGCTTACAGACTGAAAAAACAAACAAGTCTTTAAGATGTCCTTCTTCAAAAATGAGCTTCTAGTCACAAATGAGAGATGGGAAGGCCCGGGGGGGGAGTGAGCAAAGAAAGGGGTGTGTGCTTTTTCCCTCCATGGGGCTGCTAACCCTCTTTTGCTTAAGAGCACAGTGAAGCCTCAGCAATCCCCAGGGTTCCCGGGCCCACATCTGTTCTGGGTTATACATAAACACCATATAAAACAGATTCTTTGGAGGTCTGAGCAAAGGAGAGTGAGCGGGAGTTTGCACTCTCTAGTGCTAAGGACTTGAGTCTCATCGCTAATAAAAAGGTCCTCAAAGCCTCAGTTTAATAACCACCAAGACTTCCTGGCTGCCTGCCTGTCTTCCCACCTTCCTCCGGAGAGGATGCTGAAAGCATCTATAAGCTGCCCTAGGCCGGACCAAGAGGGGGAGGGTACAAAAAGCCGGCTGTTGTGCAGGCAAACCCGCATGTTTGTAGGATGGAGGTGTGTGTGATTCCGTGTCTCAGAGTCAGAAGGAAAGGGTTGAGGGGAGAGACCCCATTGTCCCCTTCTCCTAACACACTTCTCAGTCTTTGCTCCATCAGCAGATCCCAAACCCAGGGTCCAAATTACCACCGTCCGGGGCATATGCCTCCTCTTATCAGCGGCTGTACTGTTTCTCCTTTGTGCTCCCTTTTCAGCTCTGCCTCTCACCCACATCCTATTCAGGGCCACTCCTGCTCGTCCTAATCTTCTCACTCATTTAGCACAACTGTTAGGAAAATATTCACTACAAAACGAACATGTACAACTCAAAAATGACTGTGCTGGTACAATGCCTTGGGTGGGTGGGGGGGCCTCTAGAAGAACGTGCTCTGCAGACAAGCGCGCTGAAGAAATGCCTGACCGAATGCTGAAGCGTTTCATTCTCCACCTGGGTTGGTGGTGTGATGATTTTGAGACAGCCGTGCCGGACAGGTCCCCACAGAGGCAGGCCCACAGCCTTGACAGGTGTATACTCTACATTCCTATGGTGACACAGTATCTCAAGTGATAAAGCCCAGTAGGTTGGTCACTCGGGCAAAAACAAAAATGAACCGCTGAGGCAAAGAAGAGGCAAATCCTTTGTCCTCGGGAAGCATCCAGTCTTAGAATGACAGTCCCTAGCCTCAGGGGTCCTGCTTACAGTGCATAGCCATCATATTACGTCCTAAACTAAAACCCATCAGCCTGGCTTTTTAAAAATCATTCTCCCGCTGGCTCCCTCCTATGCCATGAACTCCATCTTACGAGTCTCCAAAACAGATTCTCCACTCCAATTAATGAACTTCATTCTTGCACAAGTGTGGGCCCTACGATCATGCCAGCCCACCCCCCAATCATGTAAGACCTCTGTCTGTCCTTTCCACCATCTGATCTTTCAAAATGGGTTCGGCATTCACTTCAGGGACTATTTCCCCCAGCTGATCCCACTGAATGCGGGTGGCCCGATGATTCTTCATCTCTGCAGAATTCATGTGTTCATCTCGGGCTAAGTTATTTCTTCAGACTTGTTGATGTGCTGTTCCTTAGCAATTCTGAGCTACTTCATCAGGTCTGAGGGTACGTGGGACTCCCCACCTCACAGTCAAGACATGGATCAGAGAACTATAACATTTCTCTTTTTATTTCCCCCAGAATCTAACTTAAACTCTGAACTCGGGGGTGCTCAATGAACCCTGATCAACTGCCTTCTTTTCCTCATCCTCCTTTCTCTGACTCATTCATTCATTCCCTTCCTCTTTTCCTTGTCACTCTATATACACAAAAGAGAATTCTCCATCTGGAAAGCGTGGCCTCCTGAGTAAATGTCCTTGTTCACGTCTGCCTCCACCACTTTCTTCTCTAAAGAGCTATGGGGTTTGGAGGGTGATATTTACAAAGTCAGACTAAATCACAGATGCCAGCTGGAGGTGCCCCTAAGTGAGGGGACAGCTGGCAGGGACCGAGAGGTGGGACAATTAGCAACTCCAACTTCCCCAGGAAGCTGCCAGAAGTACCCAAAAGGGAGACTTAACCAAAAAGCAAAACTTCAGCATTAAATGGTTTTAGTATTAGAGCACCCAAATTGGGAGGTTTAAGATTTGTGATATTAACTTTAAAAGCCACAAATAAAATCCTGGACATGCTCCTCAGTACCAGATGCGTGCGGGGGCGGGTGTTCACGAGGCCAGCGGGAGTGTGGCTTTGGCCCTTCGCTGGATCGCTTGGCTTCACTTTGCTAACAAAATCTCTTCCTCTGCCGTGAACATCACTTCCAAGTCCGATGCGCACTTTGGCCACAAGAAAAGTAGTGAGCGGTCAGGACCACTGTTGGACATGAACGAATGCACATACACACACACATATACACACACACACACACACACACACAGAGTGCCTCAGAGCACAGAGGAGAGTGGAGTGTGGATGGGGAAGCCAGGGTCACAGATTTCAGTGATGGTCTCTTTTCCAGGCCTTGGTTTACAACTGGTAAAAGTTTCAGGGCTACGGGACAACTAGGGGTGAGGTCTATATAGTATGGAACATTTGGGACATAAGCACGAATGGTCTTGAAGAGTTATGATCAATTACAACAGTGTGCTGCTTTGCTACTGGTCTCTGCTAAAACAGAAAGATCTGTCTTCTCTAATGGATTTTCAGGACACGGAGCTCCTAAAACCATAGCTTATGCTCCTGAGTTCCCCATTCCCCCCACTTCTCTGCTGCCATGAAGCTAACGTATGAACTAACACAAAATGCACAAGGAGAGGGTTATCTGAAGGAAGCCTGAAGTGAATCTTGATTCAAGGTGACAAATCCTTTCCTAAGAGCAAATTTCCACCCCCACCCCCACCCCACTCCCAGTTTATCTGCTTCATCACTTCAGACATACATATTGTGGACTTCCTTAAAAAGTAACAGTCATTGGTAATAAAAATGTTCAGCTGAGTGGGCCACAGATGGGTTTCAATGCCCAGAAAGGGAGAAAAATGGGAGAAAATGCCAGCAGGTATACAGGTACCTCTTTCAAAACACTGCCATTGAAGACTGTTTTCAGGAGGAAGAAAAATAAAGGTCCCAGGCAACGAAGTGCTGTTTAAAAAATAATCAAAGACGCAGACCTACTAGAGAATGGACTTGAGGACACGGGGAGGGGGAAGGGTAAGCTGGGACGAAGTGAGAGAGTGTCATGGACATATATACACTGCCAAATGTAAAATAGATAGCTAGTGGGAAGCAGCCGCATAGCACAGGGAGATCAGCTCGGTGCTTTGTGACCACCTAGAGGGGTGGGATAGGGAGGGTGGGAGGGAGGGAGATGCAAGAGGGAAGAGATATGGGAACATATGTATATGTCTAGCTGATTCACTTTGTTATAAAGCAGAAGCTAACACACCATTGTAAAGCAATTATACTCCAATAAAGATGTTAAAAAAAAAAAGAAAGAAATTATCCTAAAAAAAAAAATCAAAGAGAAATGGTTGCTGGTGGTAATAAAGAGGCTGCTGCTCCCTCTCTGGACTGAACTCAGTACTCTGACAAATCAGCTCTAACAGAACTGTTCCGAGTGCCTCTCATTTATCATAATTATGATCCACAGTCCCTACCAGACATGACACCTTTTAAGGCTGGGCACTGGAAGAGAAAACTGATAATGCTTGGGTCTGGGCATGAATGACGATAAATCTGCAGCAGCGTCCAACAAAACCACGCCAGCGCAACACTTAATGGAAACAAAGCAAGAGCATCATCCCATGCCCGGGAAACAATGCCCCATAAGCATTTTCCCCTTAATGCAGCGAGAGCCACCCAGATGACACTGCTTATTCAGAAGATGCTACGGTATAATTGAATGAACTCTTGAGTGCCCATTTAGAGATTAATATTTTAAGAGCTAGCATTTTACAGAGACAGTCTAAGGATGACATTCAATGTGTGCCACAAAAGGGAGTCTCCTGTAGATTAAGAATGCCACCGTTTATACAATAAAACCATACGAAATCCAAAGATGTCGGTCATGGAACTGGATATTAACATGGTCGTCCATGTTGGGAAACAGTCCCTTCCCAAGGGTGGGAGAAAGACGTAGACCGTCAGAATGGGATTTTGCTCGCCAGGCTCCCTCTCAAGTGGGGTCGAGGTGAAGAAAGAAGCTTTGTGGGCTGCAGAGTACTATGCCTGACTTTTACCTTATCCCTGACAAAGGCGGGCAGAGAGGATGACGGGAAATCAGGTTCTCTCAAGCAACCTGTGGCTAATACAGCTGCAGAGAAAAGCCAGACCTTGAGTCTGAGCCTGCAGAGAGGCAGCTGGGATCCAAATGAAAGAAGTGCTGTTGCCAGCTCTCCCCTCCCACACCACCATCTTGCCTCCCGGTAAAAGAGCAGACAAAGGGCTTCCCTGGTGGCGCAGTGGTTGAGAGTCCGCCTGCCGATGCAGGGGGCACGGGTTCGTGCCCCGGTCCGGGAAGATCCCACGTGCCGTGGAGCGGCTGGGCCCGTGAGCCATGGCCGCTGAGCCTGCGCGTCCGGAGCCTGTGCTCCACAACAGGAGAGGCCACAGCAGTGAGAGGCCCGCGTACCGCAAAAAAAAAAAAAAAAAAAAGAGTAGACAAAGAGCAGCTCCCAAGCAGAGTCATTCCGTGGAAGCCAAAGGGGCAAGGATGTCCCCTCGGAGCTCCTGCCTGCCTGTGGAGTCTCACTGGCTCAGGCTATAGCCACTAACACAAATCTAAGGCCCGGTAACCGGTCCAGCAGGTCTGGGCCTCCAACATCATCAGCTTCCCTAAGGAAGGAGGAAAGGACGTGGAGGACATGCAGTCTATTTGGGTCATGTGCCCAAAGACAAGGTGTAGGGAAGGAGGTAGCTGACTCTCGGTTTACTGTTGGCGCCTTAGGTGGCACAGATGAGGAAGTCTGTTTTGAGAACTCAATGAACAGACCCTTTTCAATTCCATGGCCAAGTCTAGGAGACAGGGAGCCCCCTTCTAGAATGAGTCTCTGGAACCTCCCGAGAGAGAGGGTGCCTGCCCATGCTGCAAAGCACAGCACACACGGGCTGTATGGCCGTGGGCTTTAAACAGCAGCTCCTCGTAGGGAGTCAGGAGCCGAGAACCATCCAGGGGGATGCTGGAGTGGACCAGATGGAGGGGACAAGCAGTCTGCTCTTCAGAGTTCAACTCTGGGGCCAACATCCCCACCCATCTGGCTGTCATCACGTCTGCGACAATTTCCTGCTGTGTCACGGTCATGACTAGACCCCTGAGGCCTCAGGCTGGACTTGAGGGCACTGCCTTAAGTGACCTCTTCCGGGAGTTTCAGGACTGCAATTCTCAGTCACTTCAGTCCTCAGTGTTCTAGCTCCTCGGCGAGAAGTTTGCTGGGAGAATGGAAATCTCTCCACCGCACTGGATGTCAAGGGTGACTCCCCAGTCACACTGGCAACAACTCACTCAACAGACAGCCTTGGGGCGGGTCTGGGGCTTATGCTCTGCCTCGGCAGCACCGGCCCCTGCACGTGTGGCTGCCTCTGATGCAGCTGCGGAATCCAGCACCCCCCATCCTCTCAAGGAACCCCTCGTTCTCGGGGGCTGCCCTGTGCAGTGACAGGTGCCCAACACCAATCTTGAAGGGAGCTCGCATCAGGGTCTCTGCTGAGCCCCTCAGGGCTGCACAGCTCTTTGGAGGACCCGAGTCCAAAGTCCCTAGGGAGTAAGATACCCCACGGCATCACACTCTGAGCAGGGCACAGGACTCTGCCAAGGAAATGCCACCCTTTAAGGGTACAAAGCATATGAAACTCTAACGGAGACTCTGAGTTGCACCTGTATAACCTGGTATCACGTAACTGTACAGCGACTGTCCACTAGACTCAAACCAAGGGACTCCTTGCTCCCAAATCATGCATGTGTGTATTTGCTTTTGTGAAAGGAATGTGCCTATAAAAAAAATATGCCCACTAGCTACTACAGTCTAGGCACTGTGAGAGACACTGAGATAATAAAAAAATGAATAGAAACGTCCTGCTGCCTGGAGTGGATGGTCTAGCGGTAGAATTAGACATCTAGAGGTACAGTTAAAAACTGCACAGCAGAAGGAAATACATGCAGCCTAGAGATGTAAACGGCACACACGTGCTGGGGGTGTGCAGGGGAGGGGGGAGGGGGAGGGTCTGTAGAATGGTCCCCAGGGGAGGGTTTATAGAGAAGGCCACACCTGAGATAGAGAAGGAAGGGACTACAGAGAGAAGGGGGGCTCTATTTTGCCTTTACTGACTAGTTGACATGAATTTCAAGTTAACACTAATAAGGCTGGCAAACTCTCCCCAAAGCCAATGTCAGAGGAAAAAGTTTATCATTCCCTTCTTAAATCTCTCAAGGAAAAAAAAAATCTTAAAAGTTGACAAATCTGGGCTTCCCTGGTGGCGCAGTGGTTGAGAGTCCGCCTGCCCATGCAGGGGATACGGTTTCGTGCCCCGGTCTGGGAAGATCCCACATGCCGCGGAGTGGCTGGGCCTGTGAGCCATGGCCACTGAGCCTGTGCTCCACAACGGGAGAGGCCACAACAGTGAGAGGCCCGCGTACCGCAAAAAAAAAAAAGTTGACAAATCTTTAGAAAATGTAATCTTACATTTCCCTTTGGAAAATCTAAATGGCAGGCTACAGAGAGATATTTGGGCACATGACACACGAAATAAAATGAGGCTTTCTTAACGAGTTACCTGGAAACCAAGGGCACCTAGATGTCACACGTGGATGTTAATGAGGCTGCCTGGGGGGTGAGCCTGGCTTGGCAGGCAGCACCTCGCGTACATGCCAGGATCTGTCTCTACCTCCATAACCCTGAACTGCTGTGACCCAGGCAGGACCAGAGTGTCAATCTAGGAGATACACTATTTATAATCCACGTCCAGTTCACCTCATAGGATTGTACATGATCAGATAAGGCAAAAGGGATGAAAAGAACTGAAAATTAATGTAAAACAAATGATTATTATACTAACAGTATATAGATAATAGTATATTAGGATTACCATTAGCCATAATAATCAAGGAAGGAATTTCCAATGAATTAAATATTTTTCTTAATAAGGAAGAGAGAGAGAAGACACTGACTGCTCACCGTAAGGCGGGCACTGTGCTGAACATTTTACGTGTTATTCAATGTCCTAAACTACCCAGGGAATCTGCCCACTCCCTCCATTTACAGATGAGGAAAATAAAGCTCAGAGAAGGTTATTTACAGCCCCAGTCAAAGAACTGGCAGACTAGATCTATGTTGCATCAGAGTACAGGACCCAGACCAACTGGTAAGAATCACAGGGAAGCATGGTCTCTTCACTCTGAGCTGTCTGAAAGGAGAAAAGGAACACAGCTAATCGTGGAGCGGGGAAGGAGAGTCAGGTCTGCTTCCAAAAACGCATGCTCTTTTCACTAGATCAAGTGGTTTCCCCACGATAACTATAGACTTGAGGCATAAATAACCTGTATGCCTAACATTAAAAAGATAGTTAAGAAATATTATATTAAATACTATCTATCTTTTGAGCCCCAGATAGGTGTCAATCACCATATTCAGTGCTTTCTACAGCATCTCATTTGATTTAGATGGTACTTTAGCATCCTTTGGTCATTTCTGGGAACCTAAATTATCTTTGTAGCAGCAAAGCATGACAGTTCTAGGTAAGTGTCCAGATCACTATGAGATGACAAAAATCCAGTGAACTTCCACTCAAATAAATCTGGTAGAAATGTATTATAACACCTCAAAGTCTAGAGGTCAAGGACAATCCCCTCTTGTTGGCACAAAGGACCCTGGAGACAGTAAGGATCTGAGAGCTCATCTTGTGTACGGACCCCCCTGTACTATACCCACAACCAGAAACCATCCAGCCTCCACCTCAACACTCTCAGTGACCAAGAACTCTTGGCTTTTTGAAACAGTCTTTTCTACCCTTTTAGGACAACTTAGATTGGAGACAGCGTGCTTCTCTGTACTTTTCACTGTTGACCCTGGTTCTCCTCTCTGAAGCAACATTTTGAACATGGGTACCGGGTCTTCAACTGGCAGCCTGTCAAACATCTGATGAAGGTTCTCATGTCTCTCCAAAGGTTTGATTTTGGACACAACGTAGCCTCAGTTTCTTTACCCATTCTTTTACACCCAGTTCCAAATCTCCTGTTATAATTTCCCTTTTTCTAGATATTTCCTCATTTGTCTGTGTTCCCCTAGATTCTGATACCTGAAATAGATTGCACATTTATGGAATGACATGAATAGTGAAGAAGAGACTCGGAATACCGTATTCTTTTTCTAACCATATATTCATACCATCAACAAACATTTTCTATGCATTTACTATATTCCAAGTACAACAATTAGCAGTGGAGACATTCAGGAACGTGCCATGGAAGACTGCCCTCAGAGAGCTTACTAACCTATTATAATGATGAAGCCCGTTGTGACATTTATTTCAAGGCAGCCTTATCTCATACCAAAGTCTGCACCTACTATGTTCCTGAGAAAGTCAAGACCATCGCATAAGAGTGCCCTCACTTCTTTCCTAACCACATACATTTTTATCTCTTTCGGTACCTATCCACTCATTCATTTATGTGCCCACAGTGGAAGAGATGTCCTTTCCATGACTAAGGCTACCTCTGCTCTTTTGTTCTATCCACTTCTGACTCCTGAGGGACCATGCTCCATCAATTACCCTGTATCCTTATCCAGCTTAACTGAACTGGTTCCCTCCTTAGCACAAAGACATATTTTCCAGTCCTTCCTATTTTATAAACACCCTTCTCTTACCCCGCAACTTCTACTTCTTCAACTTTGATCCTAAGTACTTTTCTTCACAGTCAAGTATTTCAAGATCCTTGAAGGAGCAGTCTACACCCAGTCTCTAAGCTCCCCCACTCCCAATCGATCCCTAACCTGTTGCAATCTGACTTCTGTCCCTCCCCACTACATTCAAACAACATTTGTCAAGATCATTAATGGCCTCCAGATCGCCAAAGCCAATGAATATATTTATATCTTCCTCTTACTTGTCTGCTATATTTGGCATTGCCTGTGTCTTGCATTTTCCTCTTTTGATAAATTTCTGCTTTATGTCTTACTGTTACAGCACTACTTATGTTCATTATAGAAAATTTAGAAACAGATATATAAAAAATCCAGAAATAACCATCAATGACCTTTTTGTCTACATTCTCTCTGACATCTTCCTTACACATTATGTACCACTTTAGGAAACTGCTCTGTTCACCTAATCTATCACAAGCATTCTTCCGTGTCTCCACCTTCCTTATTCACATTCTTCCCTCCCTTGGCTCCAGTGAAACCACTGTTTTTGTTTTCCTTTTACCTCCAGAGCCATCGCTTCTCAGTCTCCATCGCAAGCTTCTCACTCTGCCTCGTTCTAAAAGTGTCAGCAGCTTCTCAGAGCTCTCTCCCTAGACCTCTATGCGCTCACACTGGGGGGCTGCACTGGCACACTGACAAAGCTGTCACTGAGTGTGGGTTCATCTATCACAGCCAGCTAGTCTGCCACACATAGAACAGGTAAACAGAGATGCTAATATACAGAAGATGCTCAAGGAATATCTGCTACACTCATCAGAAGGCAAGAGGAAGGGGGAGAAGGGCTCTGGTGAGCAGTACTGCTGCGGACATGACTTTCCCCAGCAGTAGACCCATCTGAGGGCAAGGAAAAGAAGAAAGAAGGGGTGAAGGGAAAACGACAGAGAAGCACCAAAACCAATCTCTCTCCTTCACGCCTTTGCTGAGAGCTGGATCTGTCATGCAGTGGCTGAGAGGCACTACTGAATGGGCAAGAAGAAGCTCCCAACTGGCCCCTAGGGTGATCAGCCCCCAGCAATCCCTGGGCTCAGGTACCCTTGGGAGGTGACCCTGAAGAAGTGCTCCCTGTATTTCACTCTAGAACCCTGCCCACCATGCCTCCCACCTTCCCACCCACTCTCTCATGAACTGCCTTCCACTCCCCAACCCACCCCAGCTTCACCTCTCAGCTCCTTCCCAGATTAACGTCATTCAGCTGCCAAACCCAAAGGACAACCCCTGACCTCCAACATAATTTTTTTTTTTTGCTATTCTTAAATTTTTATAACTATACAAGTTTTCAGTTGCTTCATTCTCTTGACTACAGTTGAATGCCATAGGTTGAGACCTAGTCTGTTACTTGAATCTATAGCCCCAAATGCCCAGTATACTTCCTTATTCCCTCTAGGTGCTCGCCACAGGCAGAATCACCTGACCCAGGGGCATTACCATAGGAGCTTAAAGTGCAGTGGTTGAGAGCGTGACTCCTCCCCTGGGTTCTCATTCCACCTTCACTTACTAGCTGTGAGGCTCTGAGTCTCAGGGTCCTGACTGGTCGAGTGGAGGTAATAAAACCCACCTCATAGGCTTGTCATAAAGATGACCTGGGATACTGAATGTAAAGAGCTCAGGACAGTGCCGGGCATACAGCAAGCACCCAATAGATGTCAGATGTCAGCTGTGACAAGGAAAACACACCTGAGAAGAAGACAAGTGAAGAGAAAGCAAGAGAGCCGAGTCCTCTCTCCAAAGCATTATGTCCTCACATCCACAGCAACTTCACAATTCTTCACCCACGCCCACCCTCTTCACCCTTAGTGATCGGATTGAAAAGAACTTCTACAAAGCACTCTTTTCCTTATGAGCATTACATGCCTTAATAAGCTGGATCAGTGGGAGTCCCAAATGTCAACAATTCAGATTAGAAAAATACACATTATTCCCAAGTACCCTCTCTAATTAGTGTTTACATGATTTGTATGGCTAGTATATTTTACACTAAAGGGTGTTCTAGAAATAGCAGTAAATACCCAATGTCCTAAGAGTTCAATAGCTAGCTAAAATTGAACTGGCTTATTGCATGATATTTGTGAGTTGTAATCCTGTAATTAAGGCTTCATTAGTCCCTGCAATGCCAGGGCTCTGTAGTGGTTGATTTAATATGATGAAGTTTGTCATATTCAGTTAACCTGTCATATTCGTTCATTCACTCATGCATTCATTCATTCCCTACTTTGGGCACCCACTATGCACCAGGCACTGGGCTAAGTACTGGGGATATACACACCTCAGTGATGTCTCCCTGAAAATGTCATGGCACCGGATACCTCTTGTTTCACCATCTCTAGGTGAACCTTCATTAAGGATTTATTAAGTGGCTTTTAGGTATCAGACACTGTGCTGGGCACGATGAGAAATATAAAAATGCTAGAGACACACTCCTTACCTCCATGGAACCGATGACCTGATTGATAGACTAAACAATCACTGCTTGAAAGAGACAGCAGTGTGAGTGCCTCTGAAAGACGAATAACAATTAACGTTCATCCAGTACCTTCTATATGCCAGCCACCTGGCTGGGCACTTGCCACATTTAAACCTATCAGGTAAGTTAAAAACTTCCCATTTTCCAGAAGAGGAAAACTACTCAGTGTGTTTAGACTTGGACTCAGATCTGTCTCTGAAACTGGCATTTTGTCGCCATATCATGCTAACTCTTAGCTCAATCTCTTCAGCTAAAACTTATTTATATAAAATTTATGCAAAACTAGGTATAGAATGGCTCATATTTTAAAATTACGAACAGATTTATTTTTAAGAGTTCTTAGTCTTTTAATCCTATAAACTCTTTATGACTAAACCAATAGCCCCTCTCTCTGCCCAGAAACGTAGCCCATGATCACCCAGAAGCCATAACAAGAGTCAAGAGCATAGGCCAGGAAAGAAATTACCTGGTTCCACATGGCTTGTCCCAAACTCAGCTGGGGACTGGAGTATGGCAAACGATTCTGTATTTAAACTAGGAAAGAGGGTGGCCACTGTCACCATATCTCTCAATTCTTTCTTTGAGAAAAGGTTTATGAAAGAACCTTGTAGAGAATCTGGCCCTCAGTAATGATTAACTTCTGCGATGGACTGATTTGTGTCTTCCCTAAATTCATATGTTGAATCCTAACCCCCAATGTGATGGTATCAGGAGGTGGGGCCTTTGGGAAATAATTAGTTCATGAGGGTGGAGCCCTCATGAATGGGATTTGTGCCCTTATAAAAGGGACTCCAGAGAGCTCTCTTGCCCCTTCCACCATGTGAGGACACAATGAGAAACCAGCGGTCTCCAGGTGGAAGAGCACCCTCACCAGAACCTGACCATGCTGGCACCTGAATCTTAGACTTCCAGCCCCCAGAACTGTGAGCAGTAAGTTTCTAGTCCACCCAGTCTATGGTATGCTGTTGTAGGAGCCCGAGTGGACTAAGACAGCTTCCTTCTGTCTCCATGGTCAGTGTAGCTCAGGGTTTGGCATTTCTTAATCTGCAAAGCTTTCAAAGTGAAAAAAGAAAAAGGAAAAAAGGAATCCACCATGCTGTCCCCCGCTCATGCTATCTGACAATGTCACTGCTGGCCTTTTTCTACTGGCTCTTTCCAACCTGCAGTGTCAGCGCTCTGCACCACAAACATGTCTCAGAATAATCCCATTTGGGGAAAAGCAACCAAGTATGAGAGAGGCAAGATGTCAGATACGTTCTCATCCTTTCTCTCTTTGTTCACATTTCTAAAAGAGAACAAGCAAGAACTAAATTTAATCTTCAAGAACTAAATACCAATTCGAAGGTAGGGCCTACTCCTTAGAATGGTCCCAGAGAGAATCTGGAGGCCTGAACACCTCAGTACTGAGTATTTTCACATGATTCTAAAGGTTCATGAGAAAGGAAAGCACAGGAAAACTTTACAGAGTGGCGGAGCTACGAGGTGGTCAAACCAAAAGAAACAAACATTGGATCCTATTAAATGGCCTTTTGGGGCCTTCTAATGTCATAGTGGACCAAAGCTCTCACTCCCCTGACCATTACCCAAATTATTTCAGACTCATCAGGTTCTCAGCCTTATTAGAAACATTTCTGGGTGGAAATGCTATAATTTCTTAGATAATAAGTTATGGAGCCTGGAACATATTTTTTCACTTATCACACACACACACACACACACACACACACAATACCTTCATTTTCCTGGTAGCAAAATGACTAGACAGCTGAAAGAAGGAACAACATCTACATAACTCATGGCAGAGCTGCCACTGCAGCATCACAATCAAATTAAATCCTGGGGCTTCCCTGGTGGCACAGTGGTTGAGAGTCTGCCTGCCGATGCAGGGGACACGGGTTCGAGCCCTGGTCTGGGAGGATCCCACATGCCGCGGTGCAACTGGGCCCGTGAGCCACAGCTACTGAGCCTGCGCGTCTGGAGCCTGTGCTCCACGAGAGGCCGCGATAGTGAGAGGCCCCCGCTCGCCGCAACTGGAGAAGGTCCTCGCATGCACAGAAGCGAAGACCCAGCACAGCCAAGAATAAATAAATAAATAAATAAATTTAAAATATATATATATATAAAATAAAATAAAATAAAAATTAAATCCTGGTTGGTTGAGCACATGTAGACCAGATCTGAATTTCTGTCTCTGACCTGTGGTCCCCAGGACCTTTTGGGGGGAAGACCTGGCCATTTTTGTAGATGGCAGAATCCTGCAGCCGGAAGATGTGGCTTTAGGAGCCAGACAGGCCTGGGTCCAAACCCCAGCTCCACTACTCCAAACATCAGCCCGACTCTGCAAAGAGCTAAAAGCTACATACAACGGGTGCTGAATAATATATGCTGAATGGAATTAAAAATTAGGCCTATTACTAAACCCTGCTTCACATTAACCTTTTCTGACAAACCTCTCCTCTAGCACTTAGGATCCACTCCACTGGTTCAACAGATAGCTACTGAGCACCCAATATGGGCCAAGCAGACAGAGATTAAATTGTTTATTTAAAATTGTGAACAAAACAAAGTCTCTGCTCTCACGAAGGATTCTGGTGGAGGAGACTTAAATAAGTAAACAAATGAGTAAGTGAAATACTTTGATCCATAATAATTTTGATTATACTTTTGTTAACAATAATTAATTAACAATACTTTCTGTGAAAAAATAAAGCAAGATAAGGGGCTAGAGTAGGATGACGTAATTTAGAATCTCACTATAGATGACACCGTGTTATTCACTACTCTTTCCTGTATGTTAATCCATGTCCTGAACTAGGAGATAAACTTCTGGGGCACACACATCATGCCTATAAATTCTTTATTCTCTATGACATCTGTTAGAGTGTGAAGTACACAGCAAATGTTCAGCAAATTCCTATCAACTGACTAAAACTGAACTGGCTAAAGAGGATTCCTTCAAGTTAGAGGTTATCTAATTCCATGAGTTACTACTTGACATCATTATGAAACAAACGGGAACTTTACAAATACAGTCTCCTCACTATTTCCAGACTAGGAGGTATCTTATATACTCCTCATCCTTACAACTGATCTGATGCCAAGACAGAGCCTAGCCTTCCATTTCAATTTCTTTGGGCACCTTCCCCAAGGATGTCCATCAAACCACATACCAACCATCTGACCCCAATCTATGGATGCCTAATCCTGAGAAAAACCTCTTTCCTCTGGAGCTGCTCTGGAGCTATGAAGAAAAGAGCAGAGATTGTTTAACCACATGGAAAGGAAAGTATTTTCCGTCCTCATTTTGCCTAAACATGTGAGCCCTTTCAATGAGGAATACCTCAAAACTGACCAGGGCTTCCCTGGTGGCGCAGTGGTTGAGAGTCCGCCTGCCGATGCAGGGGACACGGGTTCGTGCCCCGGTCCGGGAGGATCCCGCGTGCCGCGGAGCGGCTGGGCCCGTGAGCCATGGCCGCTGGGCCTGCGCGTCCGGAGCCTGTGCTCTGCGGCGGGAGAGGCTGCAGCGGTGAGAGGCCCGCATACTGAAAACAAACAAACAAACAAACAAAAAAACTGACCAGAAAGCAACAAGAAAAGAAAGTAACTAAATCCATTTCCTAACGCTAAACAGCTTTTTTCCCTTCCCTATTCCTTTTCCCTAGCAATTCTCCCACCAGAATCACTAAACACTAAAAAACCACTCAAGCCAACAAAAACAGACCCAAAGGCAAGTCCTGGCAGGTGGCAAGTGTCTGACCTTTGGGACAAATGCATCCTTTGTGTCTGAATAAAGTAGCAAGAGAAAGAAACACAGGGTCAGCCAAGTAGGAGAACTCTGCTGCAGCACTCTGCAAAACAACGTCACCAGCCTTCACCTAAAGCTCCCACTGTCCTGATTCCTTCTGTAATATTAAGAACCACCTAATATTTGTGCTTCGTGAGGCACATTTCATAGTTTTTTTTAGCTTTCACCCAACTACCATTTGTTGAATACCTTCTAGTAGAAGGTCCAGTGTTAGATGTTATAGGATATTCAAACCTGAGTAAGAAGAAAGTCTCTGCCACTTGCAATATGGTATTTCCCCCAAATACAAAGTGGAGTCAACCACTGTTATTACCTAAGCTGAAGAAAAAATCCTTGGGGATCCAGGCCCATGTGAAGTGTAGCCACTTGCCCAAGACAGTTGAAGGTCAAGTAGGAACACTGCCCTTCTGGCCCTCCTAGAAGATGTGTCTGAACGCTCATGTAGACAGTGTCACCTGGGCTGCTCTACCTACATACTCCTGTTCACCCAAATAATCAGCTAACACCTTTCCCACTTCTTCCCTAACAGTAGCCAACAGATAACTGGCCCTGGGTACCTACTACCCAAGCAGGAGGCAGTCATTCAGAAATGTGACTTGGGTTATGATCTCAACACTGGGAAGATTACAAAACTGCTCAACTCTCTGAACCAGGGATTGTGGAGCTGGAAAGGTAGGGAGGGGAGGTTGGCTCATCTGGGACTCACCTGTCATCTAAGGAAACTCTGACATCTGCGGGGGTATTTACTATAAGGAACCAGTCCTTGACTCATAAGAAAGACCTTTCTGTATCGTTTATCCAGCAATTTGCCAAGTGTCAGTTAATAGCGTAATGCATTTTACTCTTTAAATGAACTATGTACTCAAAGTTGGCCCCAGCAAATACAGCCTCTCTTCCTGAGGTCTCTTTCTCATGTATGAGTCTTCAGTGTCACTGGGCTTTCTCCACACTCCTTCAACACACTCAGGCGACAACCAGCACAGTCTGTAGGAAACCTCACATGAATTTGGCTCCCATGCCCCTCCAGCCACAATGCTGCACCCTCCTTCATGTAAAAGGATGAAATGCCTATCTGGCTCTGCAGGAGGTCACTGACTTTGAGCTGTTTTCCTGGTGGTACTAAATTATGGTGAGTCTGATATACTTACTCTCCCAGAACAAATCATACCCATTTGTGAGAGACTGGCCAGTTTAGGGGTAACATCTGTGGTCAGCAAGTTGCTATTTCGGGGCAAATTACATGAAGTTAAATTTCACAGTCTTGGTCTCATCAGTGCCAGTCTGCAACTCAAAGAGCTAATCGACGGCATCTGCTAAGCTGCAATCAGTCTGACGTGGGCACGAAAGCAGAGCTGTCGTGTTGGACTTCGGGCTGCTTCTGAGCCTGCAGGAATGGTCTATGGGTGTATCAGTGGAAGGAAAGGACGTGCAGGGGTGGGAATGTGAGGACAGGAAGGCAGTACCGCGTGTTGGTAAGATGGCAGGGAGGGCAGCCCCCGGAGTCCTGGTGAAGCAGCGGGGAGAAGTGGGAAACAGGATGGGTGAGGATGCTTTTCCATATTCATGCACTTAACAATGTCTGGGGCTGACCACAGATAACGCATGTAGTGATAAGCAAAAGGGACACAGTGCTGCTCTAGCAGAACTGCCATTTTCGCAAAGATGGAATCAAATCATAGAAGGTTTAGGGGTTTTGCTTGTTTTAAGAAAACTAGGTGAAAGATACCACCTAAGAGGAAACTCTCTCTGAAGGCTGGGTGACATGAGGAGGTGGTTGGTGGGACTGTGACTTGCAGCTGCTGCCCTGCCCCCCGACCCCGCCCTATCCCCACCCCTCCTGAGAGCTGGGGACTAGCTGAGAAAAAACAGGGGTGAGGGATCCTGGGCATATATCCAGAGAGAACTCTAATTTGAAAAGATACATACAGCTCAATGCTCATTTTAGCACTATTTACAATAGCCAAGACATGGAAACAACCTAACTGTCCACTGACGGGTGAATGGATAAAGAAGATGTGGCACAGGGAGATCAGCTCGGTGCTTTGTGACTACCTAGAGGGGTGGGATAGGGAGGGTGGGAGGGAGGGAGATGCAAGAGGGAAGAGATATGGGAATGTATGTGTATGTATAACTGATTCACTTTGTTATAAAGCAGAAACTAACACCACTGTAAAGCAATTATACTCCAATAAAGATGTTAAAAAAAAAAAAGATGTGGTACATATATTCAATGGAATATTACTCAGCCATAAAAAATGAAATAATGTCATTTGCAGCAGCATGGATAGACCTGGAGATTATCATACTAAGTGAAGTAAGTCAGACAGAGAAAGACAAATACCATATGATATCACTTATATGTGGAATCTAAGATATGACACAAATGAACTTATCTACAAAACAGAAACAGGCTCACAGACATAGAGAACAGACCTGAGGTTGCCAAGGGGGAGGGGGAGTGAGGGAGAAATGGACTGGGAGTTTGTGATTAGCAGATGTAAACTATTATATATAGAATGGATAAACAACAAGGTCCTACTGTATAGCACGGGGAACTATAGTCAATATCCTGGGATAAACCATAACAGAAAAGAATATGAAAAAGAATGTATATATGTGTATAACTGAATCACTTTTCTGTCCAGTAGAAATTACCACAACATTGTAAATCAACTATACTTCAGTAAAATAAATTAAGAAAAAAAAAGACAGGGGTGGGGGGGAAGGAAGAGGAGCAAAAGTGTGGAGCAGACCAAACCCTCTGTAGATCACAGGGCTGAGCCTTCACAAATTACGTTTTCAAATGAAAACTGTCATTGCAAAAAAAAAAAAAAAAAAAAAATCAGGTGGAAGGAAGGGTGAAAGAGAAAAGAACAAAGATGGCTGCTCTTATGAAAACAGGGACTCCAAACATCAACATTAATAAGCAGATTTACTGGTGGGAAGAAATTCCAATCAATACTAATAAGGCTCAACTGGCCCACCTTTCCTTGCTGGGTTTAATAACACTTCCCAGCCCTTATCTGATTGGAGTCCACACACATGCATACTAACGAGGCCACCAGCACTGAATTTACTGCTAGGCTTCCACCGGGCCCAACAGGCATCATTTCTGTCCCTGAGTGCCTGTCAACCATACATGAGTCTCGTGCCATTAGTTCAGCTGGTTTGTTGGTTAGCCTCTAAAGGTTTCAACCCAGGTGTCTGATCACGGCCACACTGCCGAGTCCTGTTATCTGACGGTTATCAGGGATGGCATGTGAAAGACTGGCTGTGTGAAACAGCACCAACTCCCCTACGAAAAGAGAAAACCAGAGAACTTCTTCTGACAGTGATTGACTGATGGCCTCTTCTGATATTTCCCTAACGGCCCCAGGTATTCTACGTCATCCCCACCCTCCCGGGAACTCCCACTGATGGGTGCCACTTCCTGAACAGGATCTCAGCCCAATTCCAGGACTTCTCAGGCCATGTGACCTACAACTCCAATCTCATACATGAATTAAAACTAATCTCTTTCCTGTTGCCCCAGTACAGGCAGGAATTGTTGTATGTTCTACTGGCTCAGAGAGAAGGGGAAGCGGGTTCTGTAAGCACACGTTTCTCCTCCCCCCGTGTGTGCTTCACTTCTGGTGTCAGGGTGGGATCGTGGGAGGAACAGATAGAGAGAGCTCTTCTCAGGTGAGGGCTTATGACAATGAGATAGTCCCCTTTCTGTGGCCTGTCCCTGTTTCCTCAAACTGGCTCGTGGTTAGTTTTTCCTTGTGGCAATGTGTCCAAATGCCAGTCTTTTGTGGCAAGCTTTTACTGGTTCTTAGGAGAGACCCCCTCCAGAAGGGTCTGGGTGTGAGGTGTCCACCCAAAAGTTCACCACGGAGCTCCCATCCATCCATCCTCTGGTCTTTCTCAGAGGAGGCCCAACCCATACCTTCTTGCTTCTGCGACCCCTTACCTGGTAGACAGCTTTCTCGGCAGAAGAGAAGATGCCAGCAAGACGGCTCAAGCCCTGGCACCTTCCAAGAGGCCCATCCAACAGACATGAACCTCGGGTATTCTAGCCTTACCAGATGGCCACAGAGCAGACTGCTGGATGGCAACCCCTTTCCAGACTCTCCACTTCTCCCCTGACCCCATCTCCAAACCACAGCAGCTTTGGGATTTTGCAAACCTGGTGGCTCGACAACTTTCAGAGGTGAGGGAATCACTAGTCCTGATTTAACTGAGGGGGAAGAGTTTTGGGCACCCCCAAATTTTATGAGTTATTTTCTTGGGATCTTCCTCTCTCAGCATCAGAGAGGGGAAATACTCCTTCTCCTTCCCCCAGGGATAGGGAATGGAGGAAATCAAGAACATCTATTTACAAACAACTCACTCCCCCTAAACCCCTTTCCTCTCTTCTGGTCCCTTAATATTGGCAGGTAGGTGGCGGGAGGGGGCACGTAGGGCTGCTTCTCTGACTCAGGACTTTCAATAATCCCTGGCAGCCCTCTGCACTTAGAATGTGGGGTTCATTGCCTCTTGTCCCAGTTTTGGATCTTCACCAGCTTCCCAGAATAAAAAGAAAACTCTCTCTTGGCATCACGTTCCAACAGTTACCCACCCTTAGCTCAGATCTCCACTGATCACATGGGGCACCTTGAGGAAGACTAGATGGTTCCACATAAATCCATTCCTAAGGACAGGAAATCCAGGAAAACCCACCCTCCTGGCCATGCTTTAGGGATGGCATCTCCCCGCTTAAAGGACCACAGCACCTTTACAGGCTTAAGCTGAAAGCTACCCGCTTCCTCCCCAGCATCTCCCCTACACACAGCAGCAATGCACTGACACACACGCTCACGGCACCTCCGCAGACTCACACACACAGACCCACGACTCTCTCTGTGTAGAGAATGGTGCCTTCATCCCCAAAGCCAAATCTCAACCTTCAAGGCCCAGACCCTACACTGAGCTCCAACCGAGACTTCACTCAACAGTGAAATCACTCCCTTGGCCCTCAGAGTTACAGCATCATCAGAGCACAGTACCGAACCAAAGCTTGTCTGCCAGGCCAGGAGAGCAAAGCAGCAAAATGAGGCTATGCCCTTAGCTGAATGAGAGTAGAGAGTGATGATTTTCCTGGAAGTCATTCATTCAACAGTATATTTGAACCCCTACATTATCATAAACACTCTAGACGGTACTGAGGATACAGCAGTGAACAAAACTCTAATTACACAATTATAACAGTGGGTTGTCCTCGTCCTAAAATTATTAACCTACGTGTTTTTACTGCTGCTGCTGCTGCTATTACATTCTTTGAAAATTCCTGTTAGAAAAATCACAGGCACTCACCGTCCCCATCCCTGCCCCTCCACACACACTGCTCATAAACGCCGTCTGCCCTCGGTTTCACTCACTCACTCACTGCAAGGCTTTATGTGCCCGTGATATATGACAACATAAACGGAGCCTGCTCCTCTTGAAACTTTCCATAAAAATACACATCTAAGTGATGAATATTTTATCCAGGGGAGAAAACAATCTCAGGGCCATTTCTAATAACACGTCAACCCCAGACAGGAGTAGGAGGGAGCTGGAGACTAATGAGGTGGATAAGTAACAGCACCAGGAGAAGGCAGGGCCGGGGGCGACCAGAGGGGGAGAGAAAGAGAGGAAAGGAGGCAGCGTGTGGCCGCAACAGCCCCGTCTGCAGAGGAAGAAACCGAGGCCCACGGAGAGGTGATTTGGGAAGCTCACACCACAGGGGACTAGGCCAGTCCCGAACGCCAAGATGTTTAACCCTGGCCTCCGAGAAGAGCACTGTAGGATGCTCTGCGAGCAGGTAGCAGGTGTAGGGACGGAACTTGGAGGGGCCCGTGAAACCCCATAGGTAAGCGAGCTGCCACTCCAAAATGCAGATGGGTTTCAGCCTCTTTGCCCTGCGCATGCTCTTGTGTCTAAAGTCTCTCTCTTTTGCCTTCGTGGGTGTGTGTCTATCTTCTCCATGATCCTGGAAGCAGCTCGATGGAAGGAATAATGTCCCTCCCCCTCCGCCTGGAAGGTTCCTGAGAAGAGGGAAGCTGTGTAGCCTCTCTCCACCCCAACCTCTCTGGGAGCCTCTGAAGTCAGAGTGCAGAGAGGGGCCCCAGCTGAGAGCTGAGGAAGAAGAGGCAGCAGGGGCTGCCAGGCTCTGAAAATTCACCGGACTTGGCCCTTCTTGCTGTGGACCGAGAAGCCAGCCTCGGTCCCCTCCTTGTGGGCAGCCCTGGAGCCCCTGGGGGCAGGAAACCTCCACAGCTGCCTCTGGAAACCTGTCTTCCTCTCCTCTCCTCAGCCCCTCAGTCTACTGGAGCAGTAAAAGATGCTGCAGACAAGCACAGATGGTTTACAGTCGCTGGAATGAGAGGGAAACTGCATTTAGTCATTCATTCAACCTGCGCTTACTGAGCCCGGGAACTGCAGCAAATGCCGGGACAAGAAATGGAGGAGGTAGAGGAGACCTGCCCCTGCCCTCATGGAGCTCACAGTCCTACAGAGAGGCGGGCAGGGGGTGGGACGGGGGGGACGGGCAGCTATGGTCGCACAGAAGCCAAGCACAAAGGAGGGCAAGAATCACCCTGCGGGGGGAGAAAGTCACAGAACACATCTCAAAGGAGTGCTGACGGCCACAGGACACAACCACCACGACCACCACGTGCATGTGTTTTCCTGGTGGATAGCTGAGTCTCTCTCCAGGAACTGCCCCCAGTCAGAGCTGCCAAGGGCCCAGCCGCTTCCTAGAGGCAGCTGCATCCAGTAACTGGTCAGAGGGAGAGGGCTGTAAAGGTCTAGCCTCTCTGTCTCAACTGTGAAGAGCATCCCAGCTCCAGAGCTACCCGTGGGGCTCACTGAGGGAGGCCTCTTTGTGAATGACAGCAGCTCAATCTTCCCTTTGCTTAAACCCGCTTCCCACGCTCCCTCAAAGGTGTTTGTCCAAAGAGCACTTCCCAGAAAATAATCTGCACTCGGGATACTGAATATAGTTCCCTGTGCTATACAGTAGGACCTTGTTGTTTATCCACCCTGTGACAAACCATAATGGAAAAGAATATGATAAAGAATACACACACACACGCGCGCACACACACACATATATATATAGAGAGAGAGAGAGCTGAGGTACTCTGCTGTCCAGAAAAAATTAACGCAACGTTGTAAATCAACGATACTTCGATAAAATTTTTTAAAAACCCAAAGGGGAAAAACAAAGAATCTGCACTCAAATCTCCACCTTGTAATCTCTTTCCCAGATAACCCACTACCTCAGCCAGGTACAGGGCACAGGCAGAGGTTTTGGGGGAAGACATCTCTGAAGGAGGTAAGTCTGATGCATAAATAACTTACATTTTAAACAAGTAAAGCACTATTTGTCAAAGATGAAACTTTCTCCCAAAGCACTCAAAGTTATGAGACGTCTGGAGGAATCTATACGGAAAATTCTAACGCCTGGAGGAGTTCTCTTGAAACCTAATTCCCACCACCTGCTTCCCTGTGGACCCTCTTCATTCTTCACAACGCTGTTTATCCACAGAAACAAAATGCTACCACTGTCACAAGGAATACAAATGGGGGGAAAGCTGCTCTCGAGGCAATCAATAACGCCGAGGGAACAATGTCACTGCAAACTTTTTATTTTTTTTTTTAACTGCTGGTCATGGATTTTGAAGCAGAAAGAAAGGAAACTGAACTCTTCACATTGTAGCTGACTGTCAGTAAGGACAGCCTGTTTCCCTATCAGAGTCTAGTTTCGCCACTTTGCAGAAAAACCAGAGCTCAGGCATAACTGAAATGGCCTTGAGAGTGAATTAAAAAACCAGCTTCCCTTTCTAAAACTTCAACATTGCAAAACCTTCAGGAGCTCAGCCATTCTGCAAAGCTTGCACGCCTATTTACAAAGGTAAAAGCTTCTGCGAAGTACCTTAGTTACCAGAGCAGCCTGGGAGACAATAAACCAATTTGTTTTCCCCTCCATAAATCATTCATAATGTTGCTATGACATTTAAAGTTTAAAACGGTTTTATGACTTGAGATTAAAAAAGAATCATTCCAATAAATTTCTTATAACCGAGAGGATTCCTGGCATTTTGATTAAGTCGTTCCTTGTGATGATAAAACGGTATCTTGAATAATGAAGGGGGAGAGCATTCATCACTTTAAAGTCACTGGTGGCTGGTCCTGGAAGCCAACAGCCCAGCTGCCTCTCCTCGGGGATTACACAGAAACACAATTAGAAAAACAAACTACCCATCTTCTAGCAGGGTTAGAATTTTCAGAAGAATTACTAACTCTGAGCTGTCTCTAAAATGGTGCAGGATCAACAGAATGGGGACAAGGAGGGCTGGGCGCCCTCCTTCCAGCTGGTCGTGGAATAGGGGTGGGGGAGGGCAAGGGTTCTGGATCTTGTCTCATGGACGGCATTTCCACTGGGGGTTGCGGTAGGGCAGCACTGAGAACCTCTGCAGGCACTTAAATTTGTGCAGTGGAGTACGCGTCACATCATACAAGGAACCCAAGACTTGTGAAGAGTCAGGACATCGTTGCTGAAACCCACACTCTGGCTAATGTCAGGATTCTTGACACCACAAGATGTGTGCATCCGAGTGGTGTCGGTCTTCAGAAGATGTCCTCATTCCCGTTGAGAAATCATCACTTCTGAAGATGAGACAAGCCACTGAGAAGTAAATGTTGGGTTTCAGTGGGGTTAAAAATATCTTTTTCACCTCTCCTCCCCTACCCCACTAAGCCGTTCCCGGCAGGGGAGAAGGGAACCGAAGCAGCATTTACTGAACACCTACCACGTGCTCGTCGCTGTGCTCAGAGCTTTCCATCATTTAAGCTGCAGAGAAATCCTGAAGTAGATATTAATATCACCATTTCACAGTTGAGAAAACTGAGGTTCAGAGAGCTGAAGTAACCCACCCAAGGACACAGATTGTGGAAGGCAGATTCCAACCTCAAGACTGAGAGTGCTTTTTCTGCTGTACAGACAGATCTATTTCTCCAACGTACTTCTGGACGCACACAGATAACCGTGGCTCGGACAGGCAAGTCACCTACAAAGCGGTTAGAAACCCAAGCTAGCTGAAGCATAAGTCGATGCTGGGTTTTGGATTTTAGAAAAGAGAGAACGCCTTGTGGCTGGAAGAGTCAAACAGCTTTGGAGAAGAGCGTGAAACGTAAGCTTGGCGTGAAGGCAGAGTCACGTTTAGAGGATGAGAAATAGGAAAGAAAACACTTCAGGAACCAGCACAAAGGCCTGTGCTGGGAATTGGGAGGTGGGGACTGACAGTAAATTTCCTCCTCGTTGGCCGTAATGAGCCTTTGGTACATGCATCCCAGGATAGACGATGACTCATTATGCTGTTTTAAAAGGCAGAATGTGAGGAGTGGGGTCCAATTTAATAAGAATAAAAAATTGCATTTATGGATATCTTAATCTTTTCAAACCTTTCCCTTCTTCGTTTTTATGCTGTCATAATGCCACAGGGCTAACAGGGCACGCACTAGACCGCTCAATTTAAAGAGAGGAAAAATGAGGCGTAACTGACCCACAACTGCCCCAGGTTAATGGTGAACCTAAAACTCAAGACTCGTAACTGCCAGGCCCTGCAGGGGCATGGATGATTTCCCATGAAATGGCCACAGAGCACTGACCAGAGCTCTGGGTTCTCCTCCACACACTTTCCTTCATACAGTTTCACAAGTTCAGCAGCCCTGCTGGCTTACCACGGACTTCCTAGAGGACCAGGGACTCTGAATATCAAAGCCCACACAAGACCACACTCTGCTATAGCAGCAACAAAGACCCAACACAGCCAAAAATGAATAAAATAAAATAAATTAATTTTTTAGAAAAAGATTTACTGTTTTCTAAGCCTTGTTGTATATATCCTTCATATATAAACAACAAAACGCATTCCCTCACTGCCAGTAGCTCAATACTGACCCTTCATTCTAAGAACCTAAGCCTCGGTTGAAAAAAAAAAAAGAGATGACGTCTCATCCTGCCTCCTTCACCCTACTTTCAATAATAAAAATAACAATGAAAACAAAAACAACGATAATACCTAACTTAGCGCTTTGAATGTATTATACCATTTGACCCTCACAATGACCCTGTGAGGTAGGTACTATTATTAATCCCATTTTACAGATGAGCAAACTAAAGCACTAGATGCCCAGGGCAGTCAGTGGCAGAGCCAAGACTGAAACCTGGGAGTCGGGCTCCAGGGTCCATGTTCTTAACCACTACACTGCCATCTACCACCTGGGAGGCCCCGCCCAATGAGAGGCTGGTGGTAAAGCCCAGAATACCTTCCCCCTGGTGAGTGGGGGTCTAGAACAGTCTGTTGCCTGCTCCCCAGTGCACCAAGGAGAAGCAGAGCCCTGGACGTGGCACGGGCATCAAGCTGCAGCCTAGCTCCTGTCTCCAGCCTCCTCTACCCACCTTCTCACTGGAGTCCCCTGCCTCCTACTCTGGGGTCCTTGGCTTGGACCCTGATTCCCCCTTTCATCCATTTGTTCTTCATTCATTCATTTGTTCGTTCATTCATTCAACTTACAAATAACTATTAAAGATTTACTATTTTCAGGATTTCCCTGGTGGTGCTATGGTTAAGAATCCGCCTGCCAGTGCAGGGGACACAGGTTCGAGCCCTGGTCCGGGAAGATCCCACATGCCGCGGAGCAACTAAGCCCGCGCGCCAAAACTACTGAAGCCCGCGTGCCTAGAGCCCGTGAGCCACAACTACTGAAGCCCATGTGCCTAGAGCCCGTGCTCCGCAACAAGAGAAGCCACCAGAATGAGAAGCCCGCGCACCTCAATGAAGAGTAGCCCCCGCTCGCCACAACTAGAGAAAGCCCGCAGGCAGCAACAACGACCCAACACAGCCAAAAATAAATAAAATAAATAAATTTAAAAAAAAAAAGATTTACTATTTTCTAAGCCTTGTTGTAGGCTGGGGGGATACAGGCTTTCAAAGCAGCTACTGTTTCTGTTAACCCTAGCATCACGTCCTCTTAAACAGAGCCCCAGAAGCTCTGTACCTCCTCGCATCTGCCCCAGCACCCACCTCGAGAACACCAACGCAGGCCACAATCAGGCCTGAGTTCACAGTGGCTCGCTTGGCTTTAGTAACTGGGTCAGGCCCTTTTCCCGGGTGTCTGTGGGAGCTTTCCCCAAGTTCCATGAGGGGCACCAAGCAGATGGAAACGTTCAAATAAGACAACAGCGACTCCCGAGGACGGCCCATCACTTCTGGTGACAGTAAGCACGGTGGGATATGGAATGAGAGAGCAAACGCAGCTCTCTCATCAGTCTCCCCTGAAAGCTTCTTGGACTCTGTTTCACGTAAACACCACCTTGCCGCTAGGTTGTTTTATACTCCTTTTCTGTGAATAGTTTCATATGGTGACTTTTCAAGCCATCGCACTTCAAAGCCAATTTGCTGAGCTCTCCACACACACTTGGGAACCAGCACCTGCGCGGTGTGACACACCTGCTCAAATAGCCCAGGTTCAGTAAAGGCTATGGGAAGTGGGTCCCTGAGGGAGGCTCTGGAGCCCCTGGGGCACTTGGACAGATTTATAAAATAAAGCTATCTGGGGGGGAAACTTGGGAGTCTGAGTCACCAGAGGCTTTAGAAGAAATGAGGTTTTCACAACTCACTCAATCGTATTCCTCACAGCTCCCAACTCAATGTTATATACACAGTGGGGGTCCGCTAAGTCTAGAAAATAAAAACAGTAACTAGATTACTGGAGTATTGCTAAATAGAGGCCCTTCGGGACCTGCCTTAGTAAGCAGATAAAACCAGTGTGCCCTCGTCACAGCTAGCAAGAGCACTGCTTAGGGGCCGCGATCCAGATTCTGAACGGGCTCACGCATGCCCCTGTCATTTTCTGTTAATACTATTAACAAGTCAAGTAGCTTGCTTCTTCATAGAAAACCAGTTCAAATTTCTGCTCAGGCTGTCCTCAGATTATGAATCAAATATATCTTTTTTCTTGCAATCTATTCAATTTAATTCTCTGTATTACATTTCAACCCACACTGCTATCTGCAGACCAGTAAGGCCACCTGGGACCATCTGAAAGAGTCCAGAGAAGTCCTGACCAGCTCAATTCAAAGCATCGTTATCTATCACTTCCCTCTAACTCAAAGCCCCAAGCCATCTTTGACTCCACTCTCCCCTCATTCTTACCCATCAAGACTCATTCATTATCAAGTCCTGTTTCTCCCACTTTCACGATTTTCTCAAATCATCCCATCCGACCCCCTCCCACTTCCACGGCGAAGATTCAAGCCCTTCTCGTCGAGGGCGCAGATCATTGTAACAACCTTCTTACCTATCACTATGCCTCCATCCCTGCCACCACCAGCCGCCGCATACTCTCCGTACTAAGACTGGGCTATCGTTTTAAAAATATGATCCTGTTAATCCTGTGTTTAAAGCCATGCAGAGGCTCCACAGTGCCTGGGTAGGGTTAAGCCCCAGCTCCCTGGCCTGTTCCTCAAGCCTCCCCTCTCAGCATGAGACAGGCTGTGACCTGGGACCCTTTGCTGCAGTGCTTGCACCTGGACAAACATCTCCTCAAGCAACAGAATACAAAGGAACTATAAGGGACTAAAAATAAATGCGTGCATGCACAGCTGGGGAAAATTATGGACAACAAGATACAAAGAGACCCAAACCCCAACTACCACTTCTGAAGAGCTGCGGGAGGGAAAGCACCTTGTCGGAGTAAAAGCAGGGTACTGCGCATGTCCCCGGCACATACCACCACCAAAAGGGTGGGAAAACGACCTAAGCCCCGCCTCTGGCCCAACCCGTGGACGCACGCCTACCCTCACCCCATATAAAGAACCAGCTCGCTGCCCCTGGGCAAGCAGGCGAGCAAGGGAACCTGTTGCTTATTTTCGCTTCCTTGTGCTGCAGCAGGGGCCCCCAATAAAGCCTTGCCTGAATTTCTTGTCTGGCCTCTTATCAATTTCTCTTGATTAAGGAGGCCAATAACCCAGGTCTGTAACAACCACAGTCCTCCACATGGGCCTGACACCTCTGCTCCAGCCACAGTGAACCTCGTTCTCTCCAAACACACATTCATCTTCCCACCTCTGCTCCCACGGCTTCCTCTCCAACAATGCCCTCTTCCCCCGCGCAGCAGGCTTAGCAAAATCACACTCAAATCTTCACATCCAGCCCCTGTGTCCCAGTCTCTGAAGCGTTCCCCTGGCTTCCCCAGGCTGAGCTGATGCTCCCTCTTCTGTATTTCACTGTCCCTTTATGTTATCACTGAGCACAGCACTTAGTCACACCACATTCTGGTAAGCTATGGGTCATGTGTGTCAGGGACCATGTCTTTTCCATCTGTATATCCCCAAGGAGCAGTGCATTGCCAGGCACAGCAGACACTGAGAGAATGTTAGCTGAACGGATCAGATGAATCACAGAGTAATTCAGGCTGCTGAGGACCAGGATAGTATAATCTAGGATCAGGCATCTAGACTGAACCTTAAGTAAGAGGAGGAAAAAGAGGAGCGTCAGTGAGAAAACAACATGAACTTAAGTGTACGGTAAATGTCCTTCCTCGTGGCCTTCAACAAATATTTAAAGGAACCTATTAAGTACCAGGTATTGGTGATCTAATAATGAGTACAACCAGACATGATCCCTGGCTTACTGGAGCTTACAGCCCAACAGGGAAATAAAGCAACTGAATCATTTAACAAATAAATAAAAAACCGTAATGAGGCCCCAAAGAGGTAGAACATACTATTTAGAGAGAAGTAATAGGAAGATTTGACTTGAAGATCAGAAAATGTTCTCCTGAAGAAGTAATGACTAAATTGAGTTCTAAAGGGAAAGTTTATTAAGCAAGTGAGAGAGGGATAGTATTCTAAGCAGATGGAATAACTTGTGCAAATGCCTGTGGCAGGAAGGGAAAGAGTGCATGCAAGGAATGAAAGAGAACTCATGAGACTGAAGTGCAGAGAGCGAGGGATGCACAGCAGAAGTTGAGGCTGGAGGGGTAAGAAAGGTGAGAGGTCAAGAGCAACCTCTTTGCCCTTTCCAGGTCAGTTCAAGAATTTTGTCTTCATCTTCAAAGCAAGGAAACCACTGAGTGTTTAAGCAAAGGTTGTCATGATCAGAACTGTGTTTCAAAAAAGTCATTCTCATTACAATATGGAGAATGGGGCTTCCCTGGTGGCGCAGTGGTTGAGAGTCCGCCTGACGATGCAGGGGACACGGGTTCGTGCCCCGGTCTGGGAAGATCCCACATGCCGCGGAGCGGCTGGGCCCGTGAGCCATGGCCGCTGAGCCTGCGCGTCCGGAGCCTGTGCTCCGCAACGGGAGAGGCCACAACAGTAAGAGGCCTGCGTACCGCAAAAAAAAACCAAACAAACAACAACAAAAAAACAATATGGGGTAGGATTGGGGGAATGAATGGAGGTTGACCACAGAAGAAATTATTTCAGTTGTCCAGAGAAGAGGTGAGAGTAGCAATGGAGATTTGGAGACAATGGGCAAATCTGGGAGACATTAGGGACTTAACAATCAACAGACTTGGTAATGGATTGACCTGGAGGTGAGGACAAGATATCAGACATGACTCCTGCAGTCTGGTACATGTAGCAGGAGAAGTAATAGCACCGTTTACTGAGATAACAACTCTTGAAGAGATCAGATCTTGGGGAAAGGTCATGAGTTGTAGTTAAATATGTTTTGGATGAACCAGGAGGGGGCCCACATTTAAGAGAACTGAACCCTGGAACCCCATCAGACCCTTCTGACTTTCCCTAGATGAAGATATTTGACAAAGTTACTTGACAGGAACCCACACAGTCAAAAGTCACGAAAACTGTGTGCACTGACGGCTACACCCTTCTCCAGGGAGATGCCAAGAGCCTGAGAGGATCCTGCCTCAGGACCAGTGCTGGGAGAATAGAGGGGATGGCAGTGCATACCACTTCCTTCTCTGTCCTTTTATCAGGGACTGGAGTTTGAGAGGGCCAAGGACCACGGAACAGACAGATCTTGGATCTAACAGACAGTTCATACGCTATGTGCAGCCCAAAGGCACAGAGGGGAGAACTGTCAACAATGTGTTCTGGACTAACAACCACTTCAGCTCCGAGGTTAAGTGCAAGGTAAGGAAAGCAGGTGTAGAGAAGTAAGGTTGGAAAGGTGACCTGGGGTCCAATATGAAAGCCTCTGATTGGCAGGCCTCTGACCCTCACCCTGTGGGCAGAGGGAGGGGGGTTTTCAAAGGAGACTCTGATCCATGTTCTGAGAAGGTAATGAGGCAGCAGAAAGGCTGGACTGAAAGGGCAAAAGAACACAGGCGATAATATGAAACACAGCGAGAAGACTACTGAAGGGTCCTATGAAGAAATGATGAGAGCCTAACAACAAATTAAAAGAAGGGAAAACATGCAATTATAAAAATTCATAAAACCTGAGTTTAGAAGTGTCAGGAGAGATTATTTGAGCAACCCCTTCAGTTTTTCAGATAAAGCATGAAGAACCATCCCACCCATGAGGTTAGCCCTTCCTGTCACCTTCTCTTCCTATCCTTCTAGTTAGCCTACCTTTATGAAATGTGCTGAATTTCTTTTCCTTCAAAACCCACCTGCTTTTTTTTTTTTAAAGTTCCTTTGTCGTTTCCTGATCATGGACTCACTAAATGTGCTTCCCCCTTCTCAGTCGGACTGAGGTTCTATAGAGGCTTTGGAACAGGAAAATTAAAACCTTTGCTTAACTCTGGTCATTACAGTGAAGTAAATGTAATTTTCTCCATGATGCTTGCCTGTGAGCAACAGTGTCACATTAACCCACCTCTATAGGCAACCACCTCTGAGAACAGCCCCTAAACCTTTTGCAAATGTAGAACAAAACAATCGAAAATACAGAATCACACACATATATGCAATATCTATACAACACATATATGACTTAGGATAATATTGATTCTTTTACACAAAACACTGAAGCCGTAAAAATAGTTTCGGAATTTTATTAATTTCCTACACCTAACACTGGAACGGCAAAAACAGGAAAAGAAGCTAATGCTTTTGCTGGATTGGAGAGAAATCAAGATGTGTTTGTCAAACACAATGACCCCAGTGGGATAACCATGACAGTGGTAACCCAGGGGTAACAGTTCAGTGACAGCAAGAGACATCTAGGCAGTTGGAAGCCAGTCTCCCCCATCTGTTTATTTCCCACCTCCAGGCTGGAGAGGCCGGCAGATGGGAAAGCGGAATAGTCAAGGTCTATAAGGATGCAAAGGCATCATTCCTGTCAATAGTGACAGTTTCTCGTCTTGTCCATCTTGAAACAGTTTGAATTGCACCTTCCTTTGCCACCCAAAAAGTAGGGCTGGAGGCAAAGAGAACAGCCAGGAAGACATCCAGGGGGAGCGGGAAGAGAAAGCAGAGGGAGGAGAGAGACGAATCCACCAACTGGTCAGTTGCCCTGTTTAGACACTGGGGCACTACAGGCAACCACTGAAAAAAACCTTGACAGACTCCCCTAGCCAACTCAGAAGATGATCACCAAGGAGCCGCATGGCTGGCCTGGAATACTGAGCGGACCCCGGGCTGACTCATTCAGACTAGGCTGCAGATGATTGCATCGAAGCTCTCTAAAGTTCCCCCATGGAAGTGGATATTCTTTTTGAGGACGGTCAACCTTCATGGGTAATGTACATTTTCTCAGAGGGTGGGTTCACAGGTACTGCATAAATACCAATTGTAAGGGATTACCCTAAGCCATCTCCAGAGGCACAGACCTACCCCTGCAGCTCTTCACCCCCAGCCACGTATGCACTGCTATTCAGGGGCCCTTCCACCACCCCCGTGTGGCCTTGATATTACCAAAGTGCCCAAGAACTCAGGTCCTGGAGTTGAACGACTTGAGTAAATGTTCGGCCGTTTAACCTTATATAGTTACTGACACTCTCTGAGCTTTCTAACTTTAAGTGGAGTAATAACAGTACTCTCTAACGTCAAAAGGATGTCCTGAGATTTAACTGAAATAACACATACAAAACACTCAGAAAGTACCTGAAACTTAATGAGTACTCAGTAAATGCTGGCTCTTATTGTCATATTTTCTGTGTATTTTGTCAGTCAAGCGGAGTCAAGAGTTCTTTAAAAAGTGAGGAAAAAGTAGTTTGTAGGCTACAGCGAGTGTTGGAATAGGCACAGTTCAACTCATTTTATACATGAGAAAATTGAAGCCCGATAGGTAGAGTAATTTGGCCAGTTTTATATAGATAGGTAGGGGCAATCTCCTGGCTCCTAAGCCATTGTTCTCTTTAATACACACGTGGAACATGATGTATTCAGGTACAAAAACAGAAAGAAATTAAGATAATAACTTATGGTTAGGTCAATTGACTCATTATAGTGTGAATATGTCTGTAACTAGTGTCATTTAAGGAAAGTACTGGAACATGTGTTATGATTTCTGGTTAGAATGAAAAAACAAGAATTTTCCATAAAAAATGTTCAACTCAGGGGCTTCCCTGGTGGCGCAGTAGTTGAGAGCCCACCTGCCAATGCAGGGGACATGGGTTCGTGCCCCGGTCCGGGAAGATCCCACATGCCACGGAGCGGCTAGGCCCGTGAGCCATGGCCGCTGAGCCTGTGCGTCCGGAGCCTGTGCTCCACAACAGGAGAGGCCACAACAGTGGGAGGTCCGTGTACCGCAAAAAAAAAAAAAAAAAAAAAATGTACAACTCAGATGAAAAAGTAATTGCATGTTTCCAAATCATTGTTCAACCCATATTATGTATTGCATAATAATTACTGCTTTCTGGAACTTTAACCATAAAACTCTCTAACTGAACTCTACTGTACTTTACAACCTTGCCCATGTTTTTCATTCCCATCTCAAATCCCTGCTAAAGCAAAAACGAACAGCAAGCAACAACAAAGAAACGAGCCCAATTCTGGTTGGCGTGCTTGTTTAGATGAGCCCAAGAACATAAGAGTGGCAAGATGCCAAGGGACTGAGTGACCCAAGACCTTAGTTTCACAAAGAAACTGAAGCTTGAAAGGGAGAAGAGTCGATGACTTGTTCCATATCATATACCTGGTGGTTTCTCTAAATAACCTTCCTCCAAAACCCTGGATTCTCCCCAATTCTCCCCTGGATTCTCTCTCTTTCCTCTTCATAGTGATTAATCCCAGTGCAGTGACACAAGTTTACAAGTCCCATCTCAATCCCTGGCTTATTCAGAAGATGCAGTGCAGTGGGGTAGAGAGAGGACTCGGGAGTGGAAGGGATCTGGATTCAAATTCCCAGACCTGCTAATTACTGCCTGTGAGACCTTGTCAAGTCTTTAACCTCAAAGAGCATGAGTTTCCTACTCTAGAAAATGGCAATAACCCACCCTCTCTTTGTTGGATTCACAACATTTGGGGAGACAATGCTTATAAACAGCCTGAACACGGTACCCACAAAGAGCAGGCTCTTAGTAAGTCATTACTACGGTTTTATTTGGAAATGTTGCTCAGTATTTTTTCAAATGTTTTAATAATATAAAGTTTATCTTTTCATTTAAAAATCAACATTTACTCACTGAAGCAAACATATACACACAAACATCTGTGTGGATATGTGGTGTATGAGACAGAGAGAGAGAGAAAAGAAAAAAAAATCACTTCTTGTCCCATCATCAAAGAAAATCATGTCAATATTTTGGTATGTTTTTCCCCAGTTTTCTTCCCAGGCTACGTCGTAGATGTTTGCTACATTGTTGTAGTTATATTTAAATGCAATTAAAATCCTGATGATAAAAACCATAATGGAAAAGAATATGAAAAAGAATATATATATGTACAATTGAATCACTTTGCTGTACACCGGAAACTAACACAACACTGTAAATCAACTATGCTTCAATTTTTTTAATTAATTAATTTTTTAAAAAGATAATGCCCTATGATAAACATATAAGATCATTATTTCTCTTATAACCACGCATTCTAATCATCAGATAACCTTTAGCTAACAAAGTACCCTACACACTGTTAATTCTTAATAAATATTTGCTGAAAATCCTGATGATAAATGCTACCTCAGAGAGAAGCTGCTCTGGAAGATCCTTTATGTCAGATTATAGGATTATTGCCTAAGTTAGGAATAATGATCCCTAACAACATTCTTTACTTTAAAGTTTCATCCTGGTGCCACTGTGAAAAGAAGCACCAAACCCTCCGCCACCTTCTGTCATGAGAGTGGCTAAGACATCAGGGTGGCTCACTAGGTGACGAGTGTCCTCAAGAATTTAGGGATAAATTTAGTATTACGCCTGATGAGAGGCCCACAGAGCAATCCAAACTTTTCATACTTCATTATTATTTGATTTATAATTTTTATTCTACTTCAAGCAACTTTTTCAATTCCAGGTTCCAAGGTGGCGCACTTCATAAGTCCTCGATTATCTGAAAATGTCCTTGTAGTAAGAACTTTTCTTGACTGGAAGGAAGAGACACCTGCTCATGTCCAAGAGGATTTCCTGTAATGGCACAGGATAAAACTCGAAAGATGAAAGGGCTTCATGGGAACAAGAAAGGAACTGAGGTAGCAACCCTGTCTCCTTTCACGGCCACTCTGCTTCCCTCTGACCCTGGTCTCTTCTCCTGTCTCTCCCCCGATCAGCTTCTCTGCGTCCTCCTAGTTTCTGCTTCTCCCTGAAGGTGTTTTGTTTGTTTGTTTGTTTGTTTTTTTGCGGTACACGGGCCTCTCTCACTGTTGTGGCCTCTCCCGTTGCGGAGCACAGGCTCTGGACATGCAGGCTCAGCGGCCATGGCTCACGGGCCTAGCCGCTCCGCGGCATGTGGGATCCTCCCGGACCGGGGCACGAACCCGTGTTCCCTGCATCGGCAGGCGGACTCTCAACCATTGCGCCACCAGGGAAGCCCTCCCTGAAGGTTAGTTTGCACGTGGTTTGACTTGCCACGGTGCTAGCAATACTCTCATCCCTGTGACTTCCCAGCTCCAGTGTTCAAACCAACCACCACATTTTCTCTGCTCCAAAATCCCTGAAGAAGAATCTAATTGGCTCGCTCATCTCCATTAGCCAACTCTTAAGTCACAGGTTACTTCCGAGAGATGTCCACTCCTGGTCCAACCAGGTTAGCTGGAGATGGCAAGTCACATGGCTCAAGGGCCCACCTACTCCTCAGGGTCCTTAGAGTTGAAGGTGATTCTACGAGAAGAGGGCCTGACCACAGCAGGCACCTCAAAGCATCTTTAGAGCAGTCCTTCTGTTGACTTCACACATTAAAGCAATTCTACTGGATATAAACTTCTCGAACTACCGTCTTCTCCTCTCAGTACTCGGTTACATCATTTCACTGTGTCTGGCATGAAGTGTTACCAAGCAGACGTCTGACATCTTTTTCCTCCTTATAAGCAACCCTGTTTTCTGCTTGGATCCTTATACACTTTCTTCCTTGATTCAGGAATTTTAAAATTATGGCAGACTGTGCCTCCATATGGCTCCCTTTCTGTGTATTTTGTCTGTAATACGGTTAGTCCTTTTAAGCCCAGAAAAGTTTTTCTTTTCTTATTTTTTTTTTTTTTTTTTTTTTTTGCGGTACGCGGGTCTCTCACTGTTGTGGCCTCTCCCGTTGCGGAGCACAGGCTCTGGACGCGCAGGCTCAGCGGCCATGGCTCACAGGCCCAGCCGCTCCACGGCATGTGGGATCTTCCCGGACCGGGACATGAACCCGTGTCCCCTGCATCGTCAGGCGGACTCTCAACCACTGCGCCACCAGGGAAGCCCTCTTTTCTCTTTTTAAAAATGATTTCTGCTCTCATTGTTCCAGTTTCATCGTCAGGAACCTCAATAATTCTATTCTATATTTACTACTTCCTCTCATGATATGCTACTGTTTTTTCTACATTGTGGAAGAACATCTCAAGACTGCCTTCCACATATGAGTCCATATTCTAAAAGTGTCAATTCTGATCTTAACATTCTTCAAGTGAATTTTAATTATGTGTTTGCATCCTTATTCTTCCTATAATCCTTTCTTATTTCCCCTAACTCCATTTTCTTCCCTTCTTCTCCTCTATGTATGGCTCACCACTCCTATTTCTTATATACCACCATCTTCTTGTTTCATTCTGAGTAAAGAATTTTTAAAATATTTCTCCTGTTTCTTACAATAAATCACCTTACAGGTCTGCTCTTGCGCTGAGATGTAGGGTGATGTGGCCTTTGTTTTATAATGGAATTGTTTTTCAATGGCTAAATATTATTTTTATATATATATAAATCCCTAGATGAAGTAAATTATATTCAGACTTCACATCTATCAACAACTTGATATCTATCAACAAAAACTATATTGCCTTTTATTTTATATATTACATTCAGCATTATATTTAGGAGATGGAAATAACTCATTTTCATGATGTAGGATAATAGCAGATTATAGCACACAATGAATCCATTCTGATTAAAGTCTATATGGAGAAGAGCAAAGAATACAAAATACATACAACTGTTGAAAGGAAAAATGCCATGTAATATAAAAGATACTCTAATCACTCTTTCTAACTATGAAGAAAAGAAAACCACTAAAAATTCTTACAGCATTTAATCACTCAAAAAAGGACCCATAAAATTACTTTCTATAAAATTAATAGATCATGAGAGATTATCACAAGTAACTATATGCCAATAAAATGGACAACCTAGAAGAAATAGACCAATTCTTAGAAATGCACAACCTTCCGAGACTGAACCAGAAAAGAATAGAAAATATAAAACAGATCAATCACAAGCCCTGAAATTGAAACTGTGATTAAAAATCTTCCAAAAAACAAAAGCCCAGGACCAGATGGCTTCATGGGCGAATTGTATCAAACATTTAGAGAAGAGCTAACACCCATCCTTCTCAAACTCTTCCAAAATATAGCAGGGGGAGGAACACTCCCAAACTCATTCTACAAGGCCACCATCACCTTGATACCAAAACCAGACAAGGATGTCACAAAGAAAGAAAACTACAGGCAACATCACTGATGAACATAGATGCAAAACTCCTCAACAAAATACTAGCAAACAGAATCCAACAGCACATTAAAAGGATCATACACCATGATCAAGTGGGGTTTATCCCAGGAATGCAAGGATTCTTCAATATATGCAAATCAATCAATGTGATACACCATATTAACAAACTGAAGGAGAAAAACCATATGGTCATCTCAATACATGCAGAGAAAGCTTTCGACAAAATTCAACACCCATCTATGATAAAAAAAAACCTCCAGAAAGTAGGCACAGAGGGAACTTACCTCAGCATAATAAAGGCCATATATGACAAATCCACAGCCAACATCATCCTCAATGGTGAAAAGCTGAAACCATTTCCACTAAGATCAGGAAGAAGACAAGGTTGCCCACTCTCACCACTATTATTCAACATAGTTTTGGAAGTTCTAGCCACAGCAATCAGAGAAGAAAAAGAAATAAAAGAAATCCAAATCGGAAAAGAAGAAGTAAAGCTGTCCCTGTTTGCAGATGCCATGATACCATACGTAGAGAATCCTAAAGATGCTACCAGAAAAGTACTAGAGCTAATCAATGAATTTCGTCAAGTAGCAGGATACAAAATTAATGCACATAAATCTCTTGCATTCCTATACACTAATGATAAAAAATCTGAATGAAAAATTAAGGAAACTCCCCCATTTACCACTGCAACAAAAGGAAAAAAATACCTAGGAATAAATCTACCTAAGGAGACAGAAGACCTGTATGTAGAAAACTATAAGACACTGATGAAAGAAATTAAAGATGATACAAACAGATGGAGAGATATATCATGTTCTTGGATTGGAAGAATCAACATTGTGAAAATGACTATACTACCCAAAGCAAGCTACAGATTCAGTGCAATCCCTATCAAATGACCAATTACCTTTTTTCACAGAACTAGAACAAAAAATTTCACAATTTGTATGGAAACACAAAAGACCCTGAATAGCCAAAGCAATCTTGAGAAAGAAAAACAGAGCTGGAGGAATCAGGCTCTCAGACTTCAGAGTATACTACAAAGCTACAGTAGTCCAGACAGTATGGCACTGGCAAACACCAGAAATATAGATCAATGGAACAAGATAGAAAGCCCAGAGATAAACCAATGCACATATGGTCACCTTATCTTTGATAAAGGAGGCAAGAGTATACAATGGAGGAAAGACTGCCTCTTCAGCAAGTGGTGCTGGGAAAACTGGACAGCTACATGTAAAAGAATGAAATTAGAACACTCCTTAACATCATACACAAAAATAAACTGAAAATGGATTAAAGACCTAAATGTAAGGCCAGTCACTATAAAACTCTCAGAGGAAAACATAGGCAGAACACTCTATGACATAAATCACAGCAAGATCCTTTTTGACTGACCTCCTAGAGAAATGGAAATAAGGTCAAAACTAAACAAAGGGGACCTAATGAAACTTAAAAGCTTTTGCACAGCAAAGGAAACTATAAACAAGAAGAAAAGACAGCCCTCAGAATGGGAGAAAATATTTGCAAAGGAAGCAACTGACATAGGATTAATCTCCAAAATATACAAGCAGCTCATGCAGCTCAACATCAAAAGAACAAACCACCCAATCCAATAATGGACAGAAGACCTAAATAGACATTTCTCCAAAGAAGATATACAGATTGCCAACAAACACATGAAAGGATGCTCAACATCACTAATCATTACAGAAATGCAAATCAAAACTACAGTGAGGTATCACCTCACACCGGTCAGAATGGCCAACATCAAAAAGTCTACAAATAATAAATGCTGGAGAGGGTGTGGAGAAAAGGGAACCCTCTTGCACTGTTTCTGGGTATGTAAATTGATACAGCCACTATGGAGAACCGTATGGAGGTTCCTTAAAAAACTAAAAATAGAACTACCATATGACCCAGCAATCCCACTACTGGGCATATACCCTGAGAAAACCATAATTCAAAAAGAGTCATGTATCCCAGTGTTCATTGCAGCACTATTTACAAATAAATCACAGCAAGATCTTTCTTGACCCACCTCCTAGAGTACTGGAAATAAAATGAAAAATAAACAAATGGGACCTACTGAAACTTAAAAGCTTTTACACAGCAAAGGAAACCACAAACAAGACTAAAAGATGACCCTCAGAATGTTCTCTGTCTTCTTAAACAAACAAGAGTCCAAGCTCCTTCTCAGGCAATGCACATGAAGATATAACGAGGTGTCAGCACCCAGTCCATTTCCAGTTTCTAATGGGTATTCTCTGATATGGCTCATCTTTCCTCAGTCCATTTCCTTGCTCATCCAATCAACCAACCAATATGACACATTAAAATGATGATTTCCGATGTGTTGGCAGGGCCCCTCCATCTCCGTTCTCACCTCCAGCAGAAATGCACCACTACCAGTCCAATCCCACATCTCCCACTTCCTGCCTACTTAACTTATTACCATCAGAGTCAGTCTCCATATTGATGCAGAAAGAGAGGTGCTTATGAAGGGAGGAGGAACAGAACAACCGTATTGGGACAAAATACAACAGCTATGGACTGGCAGAGGGCAGTTCACTTTTCTGGTGGGGACAGACCACGTGTTTCTAAACTGGTGGAACAGATACCAGGAGAAGGGCGAGGGCACTGCACAGCACGGTATGCAGGAGCCACCGAGTTCCTTCTTCAGACCAGCTCCGTGTGCCATGTTAAAGGAAATTTCTCATTGATTCTTGCAACAAGCTGAATTCCAGCCCTACTTCCCAGTATTTATTTTCATCTCTTCCAGTGTTTTCCAGACATCATCATGGGTAAATGAGTGAGGCTGTATCAGAAGCCAGAGGCAGACATCATTTTAAACTTGAAGCCCTTATAGCCACCTTTTTCGCATCCTCTTTAGGTACAGTTCAAAACCAGACATGGTATTTTATTTTATAGAAGTTTCTCAACCAAGAGCAATTCTTCTCTCCTCACCCCACCCTCAGGGACATTCTGCACTGTCTCGAGACATTTTTGGTTGTCACAACTGAGGCTACTACTGGTATTTAGTGACTAGAGGCCAGAAATGTTGCTAAACATCTATGGTAGACAGGGCATCCTTCCACAACAAAGATGTTCCTGATCCAAAATGTCACTAGTATCAAGGTTGAGAAATCCTGCTTTATATTTTAGCAAGGGTCCAATTTAGACAGTAGTTCTTGGGGGAACTCTTTGACAGAGGCCTTTGCTACTCTCCCGATCACCTGTAGTAGCACCACATCCCTTATCTGAACGCCCCAGCTACATTCACTTTCTGTTGATTAGAATACACAAATCCTTCTCCAGCTGAAATGGGAAAGGACAGCTTTTGCCCTCTTTGGTCTTCCCATCAGGTGATGCAGTGCAGGAGAGACACACGATCACTAAAAGCCCCCAGGCCACCAGCAGTAAAGTGGTGCTGAATCCAGCATGACTGGGGTAGACACACACAAAAACAGCAGACAGCTGGGTTCCCCAGTGGGAAACTGGGGCGAACAGGACACATTTTGTCTAATTAGACAAACGGGGTTGAAAGAGCACCGGAAAGATGCTCCGAAACTCATCCTCAGAATACCAGCAGCAGCTTTGAACCAACAGGACTCAGAGCCTCTGGGCTGCATGGGTGGTGGACGGTGTGGGTCTGCGTGCGGGAATGGGCTACATTTATACAGCTGTCTCAGCGCCTTCAGATAGGTATCTGTATACTGAACAGCAGTGGCTTCGGTGATTACCTGACGAAAGCTCTGAAAGTATTTTCCCCAGTTAAAGGGAAGAAAACATTTAAAAAAAACCTCTGCCACTTTAAGAGAACCAGAGCAGTTACCCATGAGGCACGGCTGGACGTGACACGCCGGTACGCCAGGCCTCTCTGCAGCAGCTCTCTCTGAGCCAAGGAGCTGGCTGCTGGCTGAGTAATTGCTGGAATTAGCCTCGAGACCTCAATGCCCACTGCCAACATGCTCTTCTGGGCTCTGTAATTCAGAACCACGGGGGGTAATGCTACTGGTTGCAACGCTCTTAGCGTTTTTACATGTTTTCTGTGGTTGTCACTTTGGTTTGATCTGGAACATTGTTTATTTTGTGTCTTTGTTCTTTGGCTCTTGGAAATACACCCGTGGGTATGCTAGACACAGGGATTCTCCCTACCTCCAAAAAAAAAAAAAATCAACCAAAACCTTTGCTGTATTTCCCATGCAGATGCAGCAGAAGGAGATACAGACCCTCACACATATCAGCAAGAGCATCCCTCAAAGTAGCTTCTGTTATAAAAGGCCAGTCCAGGTCTGACGTCTGATGTGTGGACAGAGCTTTCTGTACACGAAGCTGACTGGTTTCCTGCTCTTCTCCCTCCCCCAGCCACAGGGATTCCAGCCAATGTCCAGAGAATCATCAGCTACGAAACATCGATTATTTTTATATATGTTTCTCTTAGATCCTTGAAAGCAGGGCACATTTCTTCCACCTTAGAAAACAGCAAGAGGCAACCGACTGCCACATTATCCAGTCCCTTGTCCCCACAAGATTACAACCCAGTGGGTTAGAACAACGGGCTGGTAATTAACCTTAACGATATTTTACAAGGATACCAAGTTCTTCTGCATAGATCATCTAGCCCAGTCCTGCCCAGGGTGAGGATGGGCAGGGGGGCGGGCATTCCACCATTCAAGACATTTATATTAAACAAAGCGCTATACTAGATGCCATGGGTTTTTCAAACACTCAAGGAAAAGCGGAAGGGAGGAAGACCCACCCAACTATATTTAAAAAATAATAGAAAGGAAATAAATAGTCTAGGATAAACAACAAGGTCCTAATGTATAGCACAAGAAACTATATTCAATATCCTGTGATAAAACATAATGGAAAAGAATATAAAAGAAGAATGTATATATGTGTGTAACTGAGTCACTTTCCTGTACAGTAGAAATTGACACAACATTGTAAGTCAAATATACTTCAAAATTTTAAAAAATAGAAAAAAAAAGAAAGAAAATAAATAGTTTAGATTTGGCTCAGCAAAGAGAGTAGAAAACCAAGTCCCATCATTCAGTTATAAATATTGTCCTTAGGAATTTGTCCAATTCCCCAGATTTCCCACTAGGACACTCTTCCTTCAATATTCCACAACAACTGGGAAAGCTTGAGCACTGGCATTTCTAACCGGCTTAATCTTCCTGACTATGTTATAAATGTTTGCTTTCCCTCTGCAACTAGACCACAGGAAATTTAAGCAGTTGCTTACTCTTCTGCCCCCTCGCTGGCCTTAATGTACTCTGCATACAGTAGGAGCTCTGTGCATGGTGAATAAAACAGAAAATCTAGTATCTTTAACTCCAGTCTGGGGCATCAAGGAGACCAGTGTTCTTGGATGGCTCAAGTGCTCACAGGAATCTGTCCACTTTCACCAAGGCACAGAATCCTACAATTACATATGGTCAGAGCTAGAAGAGACCTTTTAAATCATAAGGTATTTTACAGATGAGTAACTGATGCCCAGAAACGTAAAGTGACTTTCCCAAGACCATGAAATGAATGGAAAAGCCAGGACTAGAATCGCGGGGCTCTAAAGCATCAGATGTGAGTAAAAAATGTCACAGAACCTAGAGATAAAATGAGGAACCTCTCCCCTCTGCCTACCCTGATAGAACAGAAGGAGACAGCATATATTTGCATCCCATCCCAACTGAGTAATTTGCTTGCGTAATCAGATGCACTTCCTCGGCTAAGTGCTTTCCAGTTCACTGTTTGGCTTAAAAAATGATTAAAAGGTTCAAAAACAATTATCTATTTCCATTTCCAAAATGGATTTTACTGCAATAGACTCTGTATTAATAAACACATACAAATGTCACTCTGTGAAGAACATATTGTCTGCAAATAACCTTTCAATTAGAAACAGACGCTGTGGCTTCCAGCATCTAAAGTGTTTTTAATTGAAATGGCCTGGTTGCAACTGAAATCAGGCTGGAGGCAAATTCCTTCCACTCAGGCTCTGTTCTGAAGGTCTGACCTTCCCTTGGGATTTTATGTTACTACTCTCAAGCACCCGGGACGCACACACAGCCCTCCAGTCCAGAATGTGCTCCTGAATCTGTCCTTTCAATACAGAGCATCCGGTCCTTGCCAGTAAGCAGTGTCCACACTGACTTAGGAGGAGGAAAGGAAACTGTGCTGGTTGCAGTCTATGTGGATATTTCTCACTGGATCCAAATTCAACAAATGTGGACCGAATGCCTATTACATGTTAGACCCTGTGAGAAGTACTTCACGCGAGCTTTCTCTCCTTACCCTTGAAGCAGATCGGATGGTAGACAGATAGATGAGAAGTCAACAACAATGGCCGTCATTTAGGGAACTGCCCCAAGTCCTTCACATGCATTAACACATTTAAGGCAGTATCCTCATTATCTCCATTTTACAAATGATCAAACTAGGGCTCAGACCTAGCACATGGGAGAGGAGGGATTCATACCCAGGTGGTCTGTCCACAGCCTGTGCCTCTAACTTCTATGCCAGGCCATATCTCTTGCCCTCAGCAATAAAGCAGCCTACTCTTCTCCTGGGGTTCCTCCTCTTAAATAATGCTGGGGATCCTTTATCCCACAGTCCCTTTATCTACAGGCCAAGCGTCTTCCATATTTTCAGGTTTATGGAACACTCTCAAATACACTCTCGTCTACTATAGCACACGTTTCCCTAAATACCATAGTCCATATGTCACTGGTAAATAGGAGAACAACGTCCATACAAAACACAAATGGTGTCTGTTTATATGTAATTTTTTCTTAGCTTGTTAATACTCAGCCCCAAGTAAAAGCATCTGAACACAAAACTCACTAACAGAGCTGATTACATTACTGTACCAGGTACCCATTCATCCCGCCCCTTTTTCCTATTAGCCTAGTAGAGCCACATGCTCTGTCACAGACAGACATAAGGCACAGTTCTCGAAGATGCAGTGTAAAAGAACATCACAAAGCAAGGATCCACAGCCATCCATCTCAGTCATCACTCAAATCTGTGTGAAGCCTACAAGCACTTTTCGCCACCCGCCTCTAACCTTGCCTTCAGAACTCAGCAGTCTCTATCCTCCTTCCATCAAGGTACCGTCGCCTTTTAAGGTAAAGGCTGGTACTGCCTAGAACATTTATTTCTTAGTAATTCAGTGTGACTTTCCAGTTGAGCTGACATCCTTATTAGGATTGTTGTTTTTCTTCGTGTTCTGGATGGAGTTTCATAGATTTGGGGTGATCTGTCCAACTCTCTTTTCCCGTAAGTCCTGTTATCTTTTTATGTGCCATTTTATATAACCTGAGATTTTTCAAGTTTGTGTGCCTCGCATTACACCAGAAACACCTTGAATTGGCAGCACAACCAAAAGCATGAAACTGTATCCAGTTTCCTCAAGATTCCCATGGTCTCTGGTCAGCACTGAGTTGCTGTGAGGACAGAGCTGCCTCGGCCACGTCCATTTGTATAGCCTCCCATACCATTCAGAGTTTTTAGTTGTAAACAACAGAAGGCACTCTAGATAACTGAAGCAGAAGCGAAATTTCTTAAGGACATTAGGTCACAGAACATCTGGATGGACCAGTGAATCAGGCTGGGAGATGACGGACTCACCAGAGAGCCCCTGCAGGCCCTACTGCAGATGCTACTACCACCCTCTCGAGAAACACTTCAGTGGGACGCCTCTCCTGACTGCCTTCTGAATCAAAGTCACCCCTTTGATGCATCTGACTGGCAGAGCCTGTAATATATTCTGGTACTGGCTGCCAGGGAGACGCAGAAAGTGACTTTTTGACTTGTACTTTGAGGAGGTAGAGTTCAGAAGGCCAGACATTTCCCAAAGCCAGAAGGATGTTCAAAAGGTACTTACTGAGTAGCCAGAGGATGGAGCAAATGTCCACTCTACTTAGGAAGCAAACTGTACCCAACTCCTGGCAAACATTGATCTCCTGGTACTAGGCTGGTGCCCTACCAAGCCCCTCCCCCATAGCAAGTCAACCCCTTTCCTCACAGGTGTGCTTGCTTCAATGTTCTGCCTGATGTCCACCAACTCAACAGCACGTATCATCCTCATTGCAACAGACCTTGATCTTGTATGTTGACTAACATTTGGAAACATCCCCAACGTTCCAAGGTTTATTAACTTATTAACAGGTCATGTTCAAAGGAGTAACATATTCCCACGAGCACACCAGGATTTTGACAATCCCCCAAAAGAAATGATGGAGAAGAAAGTCGCTACCCTGACTCACAGCATCATACCTCCTCCCTGGTACATCAGCAACTCCTCATTCCTACAGACTGCAGGGTATGCCCAACTCCCAGCTCGCTGACTGTCCCTTCACACATTCTTCTCATTTGGGTAGAGGTTTTCTGAATGCAAATGAATCTTCTCTAATTGATATAAAAGTTTTCATCATTTTAAATGTTGGTGTTATTAGTATTATTGACATATTAGTGATAAAGATCCTCCCACTCTAGTACATTAATAGGCTACACTATGCATTTTCTGCTGAAGGTTTTTTCCCTTCAGTACATCAATTCCATTGTCTAAGTGAGGACTTCAGATGTGTTAGGATACATATGCGTAAGTAATTTTTAACTACAGCTACACTTTCCCAGCAAACTTTAGTCACCCATTTCCAAGTTACTGCTTAGAATCTGAGCCTGACTTTTTTTTTTTAATTTTTTATTGAAGTATAGTTGTGTTAATGGTGTGTTAATTCTGCTGTACAGCAAAGTAACTCAGTTATACACATGTACATTCTTTTTTATGTTCTTCTCCATTATGGTTTATCACAGGATATTGAATATAGTTCCCTGTGCTATACAGTAGGACCTTGTTGTTTACCCATTCTATATATAATAGTTTGCACCTGCCAATCCCAAACTCACAGTCCATCCTTCCCTCCCACCTCTCTGGCAACCACAAGTCTGTACTCTATGTGTGTCTGTTTCTGTTTCATAGATAAGTTCATTTGTGCCATGTTTCAGATTCCACATATAAGTGACATCATATGGTATTTGTCTTTCTCCTTCTGACTTACTTCACTTAGTATGATAATCTCTAGCTGTATCCATGTTGCTACAAACGGCATTATTTCATTCTTTTTTATGGCTGAGTAATATTCCATTGTATAAATGTACCACATCTTCTTTATCCATTCCTCTGTTGGTGGACAGTTAGGTTGTTTCCCTGACTTTGATCTTTCAAACACCATTCAGTGGAGCTTATTTTAACCAACACATATCAACACTTCCCCCCCCCCTCAGTTAACGATCCTGTCTCAGGAGATGTTGATAGACAAAAAAGACATCACAAATGGTCCTCATGGAGCTCACTGCCTCTCTGGGGAGACAGGAAGTGTGCCATGTTGATGTGGTGGGGTAAGAGCTGTGAGGAAAAAGAAATCACAAGAGGCTGTGGATACATGCTGGAGAGCAAGGAGGCAACTCGGAAGAGGTGATGGATGGCCTGTGACTGAAGGGTTGAGTAGGAAACAGCCTGGAAGCAAGGGGGAAGGGGAAGAACTTTCGGGAGAGGATATAAAAGCCAAAGAGAGCATCGCCGGTTAGGGCGACACTGTTCAGCGTGACTATGGCTGGTGCCAGGGCAGCAGGAGAGAAAGTGGTGGGAGCTGAGGCAGGTCAGACCTTCACAGGGCTTGTATGGCCTGATGAGGAGAAAGCTTCAGGCGGATTTCAACAGATGACAGGACCCAACCTACCTTTTGAGGCAACTGTGGCGGCAGAGTAGAGGGTGGATTTGAGGAGAGTGAGGCAACAGGCAGGGATGCACACAGAGGCTAAGGTGGTCATTCTCAGCATCCAAGGACTTGAATCAATGCAGAGGAGAGCGAGGAGGAGGGCGTACAGTTCAAAAGGAAAAACAGCACTCAAGACCTTGCATGGCCCGGTCCAGGACAACCTCCCAGCCTCCCTGTGCCCCCGTCACTCTGCGCTTCAACCACTAGGGCCTCCTTTCTGTCCTTCCTCCTGGAATGCACGCTGCTCTTTGACGATACTTTTCCCTCCACCTCAGCATTGCCTCCTGGGGAGCCTTCCCCCCGGGGAGCTCCCGTTCCACTCCTGGGTCAAGTGCCCTACGCACTTGTAGGACCATGTGTCTCCTTCTTGGCACTACTGGCTACTATACTTGTCCACAAACGTGTATGATGTCCCACAGACAGCTCTCTGCTCCCGAACCCTAAGCCCCATGAGAGCAGGAGCCATGTCTCTATTTGCTTCCTACTGTGTTCTAGCCCACAGTAGGTACTAAAATGATCTGACGATACATGAGTGGATCCCTGCATTTAGAACGATTGATCTCACCCATGTGGTATTGATTTGCTTGATTTAACTCATGTTTTTGAAGTGCCCGACTTTCCTCCTAATAGCAGCATTTCACAAATGGGGAAACGGCAGCCGTGATATGAAAAAACTTGCTAGTCAAGTCACGTTGCTAGTAAGTGCTAGAGCTGGCTTGGGTTTGGCCTACAGCCAACTCCACCTGTTCATGTCCATCCTGTGGACACACCATCTGTTGCCACGTGCTCAAAGGAAAATGGAGGAGAAAGCAAGCTCACGGAGCTTACATGTCAATCATCAAACCGAAGAGAAAGCACCATCCTAGATTGCTCTTTAAAAAAAAAAAAAAATTGGTGTTGCCATTCAGTCTGCTATCACCCCAGCAGATGAACAAGGAGTCAAGTGAAGTATAATGATGGTGACAAAAATGAACAATTATTAAGTGCTTACTCCATGCTGAGTGCTATTTTAAGCACTTTAAATATATCAATGTCACCTCATCCTCAAACAAAGCCTGGGAATTGGGTATTATTACTAATACTCTTTGTATAGATGAGGAAAGTCGAGCACAGAGCTGTCAAGTTGGTCACAGAATCAACAGTGATGCAACCAGCATTCAAATCCAGGCAGCCCAACACCGGAGCCTGAACCCCAAGCCATCAAGCGTGACCTTCAAGACGGCAGAGCGCCCCAGGGGGAGCACCTAACTCCTCCAGGGGAGCCAGCAAGGGCTCTGCAAGAGAGGTCATGACCTCTGCACCCAGTGCTGAGAAGGCCTATATGGGAAGAGGGAAGCAAACACGCACAGAAAGAAAGAAGAAAATAAAGGAGCGAGTCTTGTTCAGGGAACAGAAAGAAGTTAATGCGGCTGCTCATGGGGCTAAGAGTTAAGTCAGGAAAAGGCAGTTGAATACATGGCTGTGGAGGGAGGAAAATGGCTGATTAAAACTGCCTTTTGTTGGTTTGTCTGTAAACTGTGTTTCGATTCAATGGCTGGACTGAGGGGACAGGTGGAATGAGGAAGAAAGTAAAGGTGAGGTTCACAATAGAAGGGAAACGGAAGATGAGGGGCCTCGGTTATGGTGCACACAGTACAAATGAGGAAAACAGGGCACGTTCGGTTAATATTTAACAGGAGGAACTGACAGAACTTAGGGACCAAAATGGGGGACGTGAAGGGTGGTGACGAAGGGCATTTCCAGACGGACCCCAAGGTTTCTGCATTGGTTAATATGGGTGGGGAGCCATCCCTAAGATGGGCGGAGAGTAGGGATGGGACAAAGGGGAGGTTGAGAGGGGGTAAGAGTAGATAAGGAGGTCCTTTTGGGGCAAGCTGAACGGCTAATAAGATGCATGTTGATCTTTCAACTAAGCAGGCAGAAATACAATTGAACACCCAGAACCTCTACAAAGGGAGCAGACACATGGCATTATCATGTAGACCAGTGTGGGCCAAGAGAATGTTCGTGATGATGGAAATGTTCTATATCTGCCTTGTCCAAGATGAGAGCTACACGTGGCTATAAGCACTTAAAATGTGGCTAGTGCAACTAAGGAACAACAAAGTTTGTAATCTTGTCGGACTTTAAACCATTTAAACTTAAATAGCCACAGGTGGCTAGTAGCTGCCGTATGAAAGAGCACAGATCTGAACAGGAGCGGCTCGCTAATAAGAAAAACACCAGAGCTGCTCATCTGAGGCTGCCGAGATTGGAAGGGACCTTAGAAATTATCAGGTATAATTTTCTCATTTTACAAAGAAGAAAACTAAGGCCCCCAACAGGAGAAGTGACGGGCACAAAATCACTGCAGCGAGAGAGCAGCAAGGCAGGCTGGAGCCACGGCCTTCTGTATCTGATCCAATGCCCTTTCCATTTCACAGGCTGCTTCTGGTACGGATGCAAAAATAACTGCAATTTTATTTAAATCTGGAGTGTGGAATCGATGCGGCTCATGGGCAAAGCCAAGTAAAGATCATGTACTCCCCCTGCCGAGCGAGACATCCCAAACATCGCTGGGTAAGCAGCTCCATCAGATACTTTAGAAGCAGGTAACAGAACCCACTCTGGTTAGTTTTAATATGAAAGGAATCGATTAAGGAAGGATCAGCAGTTTGCACAATCTCTGAGAGAGGGTCTCAAAGCCAGGCTTGGAGGCTATGCAGTCAGGTACTGTTGTCAAATCACACCACCACTGCTCTGATGGGGACCCTACCGTGCCTACCACTGGGCTCAGGGGAACGGCCAGCCAGATATCTGCCTCTCCACGCTGGACGGCACTGCTGCCAGGATCACCAGAATGCATTCCACGGCCCCCTCCCTCCACATGTCATTCTCAGTAAAAGCTAAAGAGAGGGGAGGAGACTCTTACAACAAAGGAAGGCAAGTTTCTGGCTTCTACCTGGTGCAGAAGCCCCACAGGTCAGAAATTAGGAAAAGAATTTTTTAAAAAGGCACCGGTCTTCCCTGTTGGTGCAGTGGTTAAGAATCCACCTGCCAACGCAGGGGACACGGGTTCGAACCCTGGTCTGGGAAGATCCCACATGCTGCGGAGCAACTAAGCCTGTGTACCACAACTACTGAGCCTGTGCTCTAGAGCCCGTGAGCCACAACTACTGAGCCCGCATGCTGCAACTACTGAAGCCTGCGTGCCTAGAGCCCGTGCTCCACAACAAGAGAAGCCCCCGCTCTGCTCGCCACAGCTAGAGAAAGCCCGCGGGCAGTAATGAAGACCTAAAGCAGCCAAAACTAAAATAAATAAATTAAAAAAAAAAAAAAGGCAACACCACCACCACTTAACAAATGCCCTGTTGAATAAATACCCCATCTGTACTGGTTTGGACCATGGATTTTACAGCCCATCCCACTTAGCAGCATCCTTCCCTGACCCAGAGCTTTGTACACTTAAAATTATGTCTCTATATTCCAAATTTTCTCAATTAATTCACCAGGGGCTCTTTTCAATTTTTTAAAGGATAAATTTATTCACCAGAACATCTATATTGATAGAAGCTATGTACGGTGGGAAGTGAATTATGCATTTCGACTCTTAGAGCGTGAAGGGTTTCTTTTCTTTTCTTTTTTAATCTGGATTTTCTAATTAACAAACTCGATATAGCACAGCCATGAAGATGAACAATTCTGGAAAGTTCTTCCTCAGAAGTGGCAGCAGTAGGAAGGAAGCAAGAGTGGATCTGAGAAATCTTCTAAGAACTGAAAAGTATTGTAATGTGAGGCTTAATCATCGAGGCTCTTCCATCCTAAGATTCTACAAAGGGAAGGAAAAGACTACAAATCACTCCAGGTGTTGGAGTCTGGGGGAAGAGAAATGCTGTCTTGGACAGTGATTGTGATGGGGGAAGCCAGGAAGGGGTTCAGTCTGTGACAAAAACTGAGAATGTACCAACCGAGAATATGAGGGGAGAATATACCAACTCATTATGCAACAGCTCTCATGAGCGAACCAGATGGAGTTCTCCTCCAGGCAGCCCCAAGGTGGGGGACCAGTGCTGTACTTAGATCGAGGAGGCCTCCTGTCCTGAGGGTGGCCGACATCCAAGGGGCGCGGCACAAAGACAGGAGCACGGAGGGTTAAGAACTGGACCTACAGAGACTCCACAGTGAAGGAACGAGAGCTCACGAGGCAAGATGGTTACTTGTCCCCATGAGAAAGCTACAAACACCACCCCAGGTGGCCTTCCCAGAGCCAAGCCACAGTCTCCAAATGCCTATTGCCAGGTTCCACCATCGTTTAACTGCCTCCAGGTTCATGTCCACATGTATAATCACACCTTTTACAACACACCAAGCAAATGTAAACAGAAGGAAATTAAAGGATAGTTAGGGCTACTGTTACTCAACACAGAGTAGCTTTCACAGCAGCTGGTTGTCAAAGAAACTTCCCTGAGGAGCATGGACAGGCCTGGGCCACCAAGCTCCAGCTCACGGTAGAGCAGCATGGTAATGGCTGAGGTTCAAAGATCACGATTTCACTAAATTCCTAGCTAAGCCTGACACAGACCTGTTACACCCCTACTGAAAACCCTCCAATGGCTCTTACCGCATCTAAAAGAGACCCTGCTCTTCACCGTCCGGCCGTCGCCTCGTCCTCCAGAATCATTTTGGACCCTTGGCTCCTTGCTCCACACCCTCCAGCCCCACGGGCTTCCCTCCTTCCATTCCTCAAGGGGCTCCTTCCCATCTCAGGGCCTTGGCGCTTGCCCTTCCCTCTGCCTGAAACAGTCCAGCCTCAGATCTCCCCCAGAAGCCTCTTCCCACTCACCCTTCTCTTACCCAGGGTCACCTACCGCCTCCAAGAGGCCCTTCCTGCCCATGCTATCGAAGGGAGCTAGCTCTCCCACCTGGCTCCTCCATCACATCATGGGCATTACAGGGCTTGCTTACTTGTTTTCTCTGTCTTCACCCACACAGGGCAAGCCGAGGGAGGGCAGGGGTATTGTCTAGCTCGTCATTGCTTTTATCCCAGCTCCTGGAATAGTGCTTAGACCACTTAATTGGTTGCATAAATAAATGCATTAAAAGAAAAAAGGATCACGGTGATGGTTGACCAGGGCTCCCTGACCTGTACAGGCCTCTGCTCTGGGGGTGATGGCCAGTCCTGGTGTCTGAGTGATTCCCTGGGCCCAGCACAGGGACCAACTTTCCAGAGCCCTGAAGACAAGGGGTAACACCCCAAAATATGGACTCATTTTCCACTCTACCTTCATTGGCCGCGGAGTTGCCAGAACAGAGGCCGCATCTTCCAATTCCTGGCAAACAAATGCAGCAAATTGATGGCTTCTCTGAGGTACCTACCAGTGTATTTGGGGAGAAGCTTCGAGAACAAGTTGAGCAGCGGCTGTCCTATGAGACTGGAGAGATTCCACAAAAGAATCTGGATGTCATGAAGGAGGCAATGGTTCAGGCAGAGGAAGCGGCTGCTGAGATTACTAGGAAGCCGGAGAAGCAGGAGAAGAAATGCTTGAAGAAGGAAAAGAAAAGGCTAGCTGTGAGTGCCCTGGCGTCTTCAGAAAACAGCAGTAGGACCCCGGAGGAATGTGAGGAGACAGATGAAAAGACCCAAAAAGACGAAGAAGCAAAAGCCCCAGGAGGCTCCTCAGGAGAATGGAATGGAAGACCCCCATCTGTCTCCTCCAAACCCAAAAAATAGAAATCTTTTTCCAAGGAGGAGCTGGTTAGTAGTGATCGTGAAGAGACAGCTGGCAGTGGAAGTCCTACCAAGAGGAAGAAACCTTTCCCCAAAGAGGAACCAGATAGTGACCCTGAAGAGTCAGGAAACAAGAGGGTCCCCAAGAAAAAGAGGAAATTCTCTTCCAAGGAGGAGCCTCTCAGCAGTGAACCTGAAGAGGCTGCTGCCAGCAAGACCTGCAGCTCCAAGAAAAAGAAAAAGCTCCGAAAGCTATCCCAGGAAAATGAGAATGGACATTTCCCTAGGAGGGCACAACTTACAGAGATATTTCCCAACCCATCCCCTATAGCCCAATAAAAATAAAAACAAATTCACGAGTCAAAAAAAAAAAAAAAAGAAAAGAAAAAAGGAGATGGTTACTAAGTCATATTACATTTTTGAGAAATAAAACGTATTCGTTAAACTTTTTTTTAAATTAATGGCGCCAAATGCTCAGGCGACCACTTCCCTACGCTCTATGTCCTTGGGTTCGTCAGACTAGAGATACTGGTTTCAGCTCTGTCACCAGGAAAAGGAACTTTCTCAGTCCACTGCTCTCTTTTTTTTTAATGGAATAAATATTACCTTATTTAAAAATGGAGATATAATTGACATATAGCCTGTTAAAAACAAGACAATGGGCCCAAGATGGAGACACTTATGCTGAGCGTGGAGAAGGCCGCATCTGAGATGGACCTGAGCGAAGCAGGACTTGGATGTGGGGGCAGGGTGGGCACTTCATGCACAGGGAACACATGAGCCAAGAAAGGAAGCCAGGGAATGGGGGAAAGACAGAAAGCAGCATTTAGACCCATTTGGCGGTGACCCAAAGGAGAATAATGGTGAGATGAGATGGAAAGGGAGCCTGAGACCTACTGTGATGGACCCAGGACATTGGGCGAGCAGGGGGGGGATTAGTCTGGTTCTGACAGAGGAAAGAGAATCACTGACTGGTTCTGCGCAGGGAGAGACAGCATCAGGTAAGTTGTCAAGGGTTCAGAAAGGGACAGTGAGCTGCCTAAAGTCACACAGGTAGGGGAGGGGCCAGGCCTCAAACCCTGTTACCCTGATTCCAGAGGTGAAGTGGGGTCGGGGGAAGGACAAAACTAACCCCTACTACGTCCCCACTGTTTCCCCAGGCACGGAGCTAAGTGTTTTGCATATAGTATTAAACCTCACTACAGCCCTATGAGGGAAGAAGCCCAAATTACTGACAAAGGTGCATATCTTTCCTCCAGAAACAAAGGAAAGGGTGATGTGAGAGATGGTGAGGAGACAGACTCAACAGGATCTGGAAGCTGACGGGGCCCGGGAGCAACGGTGGCTGCAGTCACCTTCTCTTCAGCATCCTGCCCGCATCCTATGATCTGCCTCCGTGGGGCCGCTTTGGGATCCGGCTTTCTTCACGCACAAGTTCCTCGCTTTTCATTGAAAACACTTTGTTACTGGAACACCACACAGCTCATGAGCTGCTGGTTTCATATTCCACAAGTCGAATGAAAGGAAGCTTTAAAAAGAAGGCTGGGAGGCTGCAGTCCCTGCAAAGGAGAGGCGTGTGCAGTGGCCAGGGACCAAGGGGACTTGGTGGCTCCGACCCAGGTGCCACATCTCTCCTCCCACTGCCACTAAGAGGGGATCAGCAGTGCCTGATCAGGGGCAGAAATGCAGAGGTCAGGCTCCCTCAGGCGGGGGCAGCTTTTTAATCAGCTCATTTACTTTTTATACCACTATTAAAAAATTATCTACGTAGACAAACAAAAGTTGACTTCCGTGTTATAGTCACACAATAACAAATTCAAAATCCTATGTAACAAATCAGGTATTTGGCCTCTGGGTTATCACCTCTGTGTGTGCTGAAAAATAGATATATATTGGTTTTATCTTCCCTCCTTTTATATTTGTCTATAAAAATATACACAGGGCTTCCCTGGTGGCGCAGTGGCTGAGAGTCCGCCTGCCGATGCAGGGGACACGGGTTCGTGCCCCGGTCCGGGAAGATCCCACATGCCGTGGAGCGGCTGGGCCCGTGAGCCATGGCCGCTGAGCCTGCGTGTCCGGAGCCTGTGCTCCGCAACGGGAGAGACAACAGTGAGAGGCCTGCGTGCCGCAAAAAAAAAAAAAAAAAAGAAAAAAAAAATATATACATAATGGTTTCAAGTATGTATTTAAGTTGTTTCTAAGCTACTAGACTGAATACAGATGCTAATTATCTTCCTGGTTCTTACTCCCAGGACCAAATGCCCACATTCTTCCTCAACATCTCCGCTTCCAGAGCAGCTCAGAGCCTAAACAGGTCTCAACTGTCCTGAGGAGACACAGGAAAGAGAGAGGCTTATCCCCAGCACTCTTCCTTCTCCTTCTCAGGAGGACACCTTTAGCCTGAAATGAATCTCGCTTTTGACTACTAGACTTCTTCTTTTTGTGTGTGTGTGTGGTATGCAGGCCTCTCACTGTTGCGGCCCCTCCCGTTGCGGAGCACGGGCTCCGGACGCGCAGGCTCAGCGGCCATGGCTCACGGGCCCAGCCGCTCCGCGGCACGTGGGATCCTCCCGGACCGGGGCACGAACCTGTGTCCCCTGGATCGTCAGGCGGACTCTCAACCACTGCGCCACCAGGGAAGCCCTTGACTACTAGACTTCTTAAAGATGCAAGGCGGACTCTTTTGAACATGTTGGACATCATACAATCCAAGACATGTTTCAAATGACTTCTTTATCAGCACCGTTAACTATAGCAAAAGTGGTGGTGAACTTCAGGGTGCTCAGAATAGAGGTGGAGAAAAACTACCCTGTGATTCATGAAGCTTCTGTTCTGCTGTGGGGCTGGGTTTATGAATGGGTCAGGTAGGTACAGGTTGTCACTAAGGGAAAGCTAAAAACCGTTTTGCTTATTTCAGAATTCAGTGAACCATTAATTCACACATCACTGAAATGTGCTGCCCTCTGACAATTCAAAGACCCTCCAGACCATTGTGGGATCCCAGGATCAACCTCCAGAAGAAGAACAAAAGACACTACAGAAGTGAGCAGCTGGCCCATTCTACCTTCTCTCTCACCAGAACAAAATCACGCTTCAAAAGGGCACAGCTGTGCTGTTTCATGGACACATTAGCATTTGTACAGGATTGAATCTGCACTATACTGAACATTCTCTAGGCAGAATCTGTTTGCTTATGCAAAGGAATTTATCTTCTGATGAGTGTATTAACTCCAGAGAGCTTCTCAAACAGCTTTAGGGCCATGCCTGAGGCTCACTGCCTTTTTCTGTTTGCCTAAGAAGTATCCATGGCATCACCGCCACACGGCACTTCTGGTCCTGACAGGATATCAAAACAGTCTCCCAAGGACAAAAGTAATGGCTCTGATGCACTCACACATGGACTTTAGAATAAAAAGGGAAAGTGATGACCTTTATTGAATAAATTGCTTTTCTTTTTTTGGCAGCGCCATGAGGCTTGTGGGACCTTAGTTCCCCAACCACGGATTGAAACCAGGCCCATGGCAGTGAAAGCACCGAGACTTAACCACTGGACCACCAAGGAATTCCTGCTATTTTTTTTTTAAGTTAGATTCTTATTTGAAATATGTATTTGAAATGGATTAAATAGCTAAATATAAACAATACAGAAAGACGAAAACACAGGTGAATACTTTCCTGTTTTTTACATGCATAAGCGTAGGAGCAATTGTTCAAAAAAAAAAAAACACTGACAAATTTTATCTTTCAGACAACATGTAAGAGGGATGTCTCCAGGTTTTCTTTGAAAAGTCACGAGAGCATCCTGTATTACTTAAACCGATTCCCCAACCTGAGGAACTTAGAAGAGGGCAGGGAGGTAGGTACAAAGCAATCAGAGTATACCTTTCATAAAAGGGGTAGGGCTGGCTACAGTTCTGGGTAAAATGAAATATGCCTCAGTCAGCAAGAATCAAACCGAACATCACTAGTCAATTCTACTTTCTTGCCAAAACTTAACTAAGCTAAATTTAAACAAGCCATCCTGTTATCTAAAATCAAAGCGCTGGTTTCTTCTGTAATCTCTTTTCCTAGATTGGTCACTTTTTTCCTTTTCCTTTTGTAGCATCACATTAAGAATTCCAGCCAATATTCTTCTGAGGCTATTTCTTAAGTGAGTTGTGATTACTGTTTCCTGAAAGTCTTCCCTTTGGTTTCTGTAAGATGCAGAAGGACTGAGCACACTGAGTTTTCCCACAGTCATCATAAAACGCCAATATCAGAAATGCTCACATTTCATTAAACGTGACAGCGCCTTCCGGCCCCATAGCTCAGTGAAGCACTCCAACAACTTAAAAGGAAACATGTCCCTCCCTGCAGTTGCCCAGGCTGAGATCACAGATAGGGCTCTTGCCTTTGTGGAAACTGATGTCATTCCAGAGAAGTCGACATTGCTTCCATCAACGTAAAAGATGCAGCTGATTAATTTCAGGCATGCTGCAGCTTCTTTCCTTCCAAACGCTAAGCATTCAATACAGCGGGACAACCCAGAGTACATGCTAAGAGTTTACTGGAGCCAATAAATGCAGTTAATTAAAAAAAAAAAAAACTATGCCAATTTCTCCAACATCTCCTCTTTTACAAAGGGAAATATATTTTCTTCTCCCGGCCATCACAGAACAAGAAGGGTCCCACAAGTACGACCCCACATTCTTCCAACCTCTAAGGTGCTCTCCAGCGGTATACTTCCAGGAAAGCGCCATTGCCCACTGGAGTCACTAAGTCACCATTCACTGCTTTGCTTCTCCGTTCCCCTGGCAATCGTGTGCTGCTTCTCTCCACCCAACTGAAAACACTTTCTCTAAGTCTAAAGGGCACTTAAGACCTTCTGGTGGCTAAACACAAGAGCTCCTCCAATTAAAAAGAAAAAAAAAAATCCCCACTCAAACCACCTTCTCCACCAGCTGCCATGCCTTTCTTTCCTCCCTATCACAGCTTAACTTCTTAAATGAGTTGTGCTGCCATTCCCTCACCTCCCACTTTCATTGTGCCCACACCCTTCTTCAACCCCGCTGGCTTCTGGGGTCGACATGCAGATGAAACAGTTCTCACTAAGGTGCCCAAAGATCAACAGGGCTCAGTCCCCACCAGGTGTGACCTCCCAAACTGGGAGCAGAAAGGACCCATTTTCTAAAGACAGCTGCAAACAAAGGGGTTTGCACCCCATCCTGGGATTACTAAGAGATGGACAACTGACTGCTCCCCCAACCACCTCCCTACTCCACGCCCGGCCCCACCCTATCCCCAAGCTGGTAAGAGGACCGAGGAAGAGACTCCTTCGAGCCCCTAGGTTCCTGGCTTAATGGGGAGTGCTGCTGTATGTTGGGGGAGGGGATGAAGAGACTTCATCCAGAGACTGGGCATGCCTGCAAGAAGGGGAGACTTTTACTCCCACAGTGGATAACAGTGGGCACGTTGATTTGTCCTGCCCCTACCAGAGTAAAAGAAAGGAAAACTACAGGAAGACAGCAGGGCAGAAACAAGCCCCAGATCTGCTTGGTTCACAGAACAACCGATTAAGGTGACTAGTTGAGCATCTTACTAGCACGCACCCATAAGGGCCTCCTGCCAGAGCCAGGGCGTCCCAGCATCTGTTCCAGTTACATTAGAGGCACTTAACCCTTCCCTCTGCCTCCTTCGCACCCAACACAGGAAACATGGTTGGAGCCCAGAAGAAGGACAGGGAGGAGGGGTCCCAGAGGCAGACCACCCTCCTCACTTCAAGTTGCTCAAACCACAAGGCTGGCAAGAGATGAGCTCAGGGAAAGCTTTAAATCAAATGTCTATTTTCCTCACCGTGGTATTCCCAGATGTAACCAAGGAAGTGGCACATGGTAGGCTTAATAACTATCTGTTGAATAAATGAACAGCTTCTTCTTAATCCTCACCCTCTGTGTCCTTTCTGCCTCATTTCATTCATTTACTCATTCAGTCACTTCTACACAAATGTTTGTTTTTTTCTTTGTTTGGTTGGGTTTTTTTGTGTTTTTTAACATCTTTATTGGAGTATAATTGCTTTTCAATGGTGTGTTAGTTTCTGCTTTATAACAAAGTGAGTCAGCTATACATATACATATATTCCCATATCTCCTCCCTCTTGCGTCTCCCTCCCACACTCCCTATCCCACCTCTCTAGGTGGTCACAAAGCACTGAGCTGATCTCCCTGTGCCATGCAGCTGCTTCCCACTAGCTATCTATTTTACATTTGGTAGTGTATATATGTCCATGCCACTCTCTCACTTTCTCCCAGCTTACCCTTCCCCCTCCCCATGTCCTCAAGTCCATTCTCTAGTAGGTCTGTGTCTTTATTCCCATCCTGCCCCTAGGTTCTTCATGACCTTTTGTTTTTTAGATTCCATATATATGTGTTAGTATACAGTATTTCTTTTTCTCTTTCCGACTTACTCCACTCTGTATGACAGACTCTAGGTCCATCCACCTCACTACAAATAACTCAATTTCGTTCCTTTTTATGGCTGAGTAATATTCCATTGTATATATGTGCCACATCTTCTTTACCCATTCATCTGTTGATGGACACTTAGGTTGCTTCCATATCCTGGCTATTGTAAATAGTGCTGCAATGAACATTATGGTACATGACTCTTTTTGAATTATGGTTTTCTCAGGGTATATGCCCAATAGTGGGATTGCTGGGTCGTATGGTAGTTCTTTTTTTTTTTTTTTAAGGAAACTCCATACTGTTTTCCATAGTGGCTGTATCAATTTACATTCCCATACACAAATGTTTGCTGAAGGTTGATTCCATACAGTTTAATTATGGAAAGATGATTGAGGCGTGTTCCCTGCCCTCAAGAAAGTTACTAGAGAAAGTAAGAAAAGTACAAACTTGCAGCTACCACAGTAATTATGTGAACAGTAGCACAGGAGTAATACAAAGTACCAAAGACATTAACTCAAAAAATCCAAACAACTCCCTGAAGTACACCCAGACAGTTTTTCTTATCGGTTTAGATATAGAATTCTCATGCCTGCCTTTCCCATGACCACTGGCCCTTTAACCCTCCTAACTAAAATACATTTACCCTTGATGTGTCAAGGGTAACTGTTTACACACCGCCTGTGTGTGTCATATCCTGGAGAAAGCCAGGATAATCCAGATTCCTTGGGTCTGGGGTCGGCCAAGGAGATTTCCAAGCGCAGCCTTGCATAAAGACCTAGAGAAAGGACAAGGTATGTATGGCTTTGCTCGGAACACCGCCATATGCCATCTGTCACAGAGGAAATGCTGCTGGTTTAGGATCAAGGTGATGCCCAAGATGTACATGTCCCCTCAGACAGCATCTTAACCACAGGGAGATGGCCGTGCATTGTGGAGGACTGAACTACTATAACATCTACCCAGAAATCACATGTGATTTACAATACTGTTTATTAGTGGACTCAGAATTAATTAGCATTTAGAGCTACATATTTGCAGAAAGTAAATCACTCTACATGATTTCTGGTTTCCTTGTGATCTTAGCTTATAGTCCCTCAGCCACCATTATTGCTCCCCACATATATTTTTGATAGGTATTTTCAATGACCATTTTCCACCATTATTAGAATAATGAATACATGCTCAATAAAAAATCTAAAAAGTACAATAAAGTTTATAACAGGAAAAATATTGTGCATATTATTACCAACACTGTTAATCTTCTGGTATATTTCCATTTAACCTCTGTTTGATTTAATAGCTATTTGGAATTAATATGCCCCATAAGCCAACGCTGGTAAAAATCACCAATATACTAGGATATAAAGTGCCGTCTGTGATCTCTTTCAATTATGAACAAGACTGTATCTTCATGATTGTGAAACAAGTAGTAGATTCAGTTTAAAAAGCTTAAATTCAACGGAGGGAAAATTGGTCAAGAGGGTTGTTTAATGTATGAATGCAAGCTGGCTCTCTTCACTATTCTTTTTTTTATAAATTTATTTATTTACTTTATTATTTATTTTTGGCAGCATTGGGTCTTCATTGCTGCACACGGGCTTTCTCTAGTTGCGGCGAGCAGGGGTTACCCGCGGCATGTGGGATCTTCCCAGACCAGGGATCGAACCCATGTCCCCTGCATTGGCAGGCGGATTCTTAACCACTGAGCCACCAGGAAAGTCCTCTCTTCACTATTCTATTTGTTTTTCCAGTAGCCCAATAGTTGGGTAACTATCATTTCAGATACAAATCCCTTTAAAAATAAATTCCTTTGATTGTTTAAAAAGGATATTCTTGTGTGATTCTGGGAGGCACAAAAAACAGAGCTAGTGGTATTTTCTTGTCAAATATATGGTTGCCATTATTTATCAAGATATCTCACAAGGATTTTATTTTCATCTCAGTATTCCATAATAGACACGCTATTCCAATGATACCTAAAATAAAAACGATTGGCTTACCTAACTAAGAAATCATGCAGTCCAACGTCAAAATACCTGTTGAAGGGAGACAAAGACAAGCATATCAATAGAAGATATTCACAGCAGTGGTGGACTTGACCAAAAATATATCATTCACATTTGGAACATGGTGAATACATGGATTACTCCATGACAGTGGTTCTCGAAGCATGACCCCTGGAGCAACCACAGCAGCATTCCCTGGTCAAATTCTCAGTCCCCACCCTCACACACTGATTCAGAAATCCTGGGGATGAGGCCCAGTAATTAGCTTTAACAAGCCCGCCAGATGATTCTGATGCAGAACCGCTGCTTCATGAGAGCAAAAGTATCTCAGCAAGCCTAAACTCTCTCTCTCTCTCTCTCTCTCTCGAAACAGAAGCCAGAAAAGTGAACTTCACCACTGTTCCAAAAGGGGAGTCATTTTATAGCACTAGTTGTCTCTGATGTTCAGTTACTCAAAAATAAATGAAATTATGATTTAAAAGCATGAATCCACACTGGCCAGAGGGAAGAAGAGGGGTGGGGGAAGGTCAGCTCTGTTCTTCCATCTCCTCCCGGCCATAGTCCCTGGAGCTTTTCGCAGGAGAGAACGACCCCCCCATATCCAGGTCCGCTCTAGCAGGGAAGGGAGAAGGCAGTTCCACGCACTCGCTGGTGAGCCTGTATTGTGCTTGGGCGTCACACCAGCATCCAGAAAGCCCTGGGCGGTAGTGGACCCCTTCAGTCACAGCCTCCCTCTGACACCACCAGACTGGCTCAGTCCATATGAGTGGGACTGCCTTGGTTGCCCTAACGAGCACGCTTGTTCCCCCTAAACCTCTGCCCGCTTAGCCAGTGTCCTTCTCTCACCTTTGGGTCTGGCCCGAGTCATGATGGTGCCGCCCACCAGGTATAATCACTACTCCTAACACCTGGATGGTGGTGGTTATGTGCCACCCACTGGACTGGCCCCCCCAGTTAGCAAGCAGCCTGGGGCAAGCCCGAGGGACTTCTGTCCCTACAGACAGTGAGCAGTGGACTCAGAAATTCCCCCTAGAGTGGGGTCCAACTGCCCAGGCAGGCCCTGACTGTCCCTAGCATTCGGGTCCACCCTAGCCCTTCCCTGGAACATCTCAGCCTACTTGGCACCCCACCGTGCCTGACATATAGCAGATGATTATAGATATTAAGATTCCTTGTGGGATACCTTTAAATGACAAGATTCTTTCATGCGCTCAAGCATCTGTTTATAGATTATAGACACAGGGTAGGTGAGAATAAAGAAACAAAGCCAAAATACGAGGTCCCTCATTTATTATATCACTTACCTGAAATAGTTATATAATTCAGGGAAACTCAAAGTCAAGGTATTGTGCGTAAATTCCATCTACTCATAAGCCTCTGAGGAGAGCTCTAGAGGGAGATATACCTGCAGGGGTAGCTGATTTGTTTCAGCTGATTTTACATTGACCTGGATAAGGTCAATTCCTATACTCATATTTAACACAGATTTTAAAAAAAAAGAAACAGAAGTGATCCCTCCTCTCGACCAAAACCAAGGCTACATTGCTCAGCTACATAAGTAAAACCTTCATATGACAGACAGCAATTGTACGTTTGCCAGAACAGCAATATGGGCAGTAGAAGTATGTATGGATTAAAACAAAGATTTCAGTCTTTTCAATTACACCAGCAACAGACTCTGTTACAGGAATCAGAGGATGAAACAGACATGAAAGGAATCACAGAGACCCTCAGTGTAGAGGTGCGGTAGGGGAAGAAGACCCTGAAGCAATAATGAAAAACCTAATAATATACATAGAAATTGTTATTCATTTAGCACCTAGAAGGTGGCAACTACTCTGTTCAGTACTCACGCACGTACCTGGTTGCCGGCGAGGTAGGTACTGGCATCCCCATTTACCGGTGAAGGAACTAGAGTGCAGAGGCTAAGTAACTGGCACAGAGCTCACAGCTAGGAGAGGACAGAGCTGGGAGTCAAACTGAGCCCTGACAGCCACGAATTATGTGCTCCTCCCACTAAAAGTACAGGCTCTCACTGCCCCTCATTATTACTAATTGAAAATGGCTGTTGATTTTAAATCAGCACTCCCTTTCCACCTCCACCTGACCTCTGCTTCCCCCTGCTCCGGGCAAGCCCACGGTCTCTGCAGGCGCCACCTACCTCCTCGGGTCTTAGAGTCAGCCAGGCTCTGGAAAGCTGTGTCGATTCTCTGGGCTCCAGCTTCCCCACTGGGAAAAATGGAGACCCCTTACTCGTAGGGAGGTTATGAGAATTAAGTGAGAAAATAGAGATACGGGGCTTAGCACAGCGCTTGGTCCACCACGTGTACTCAATAAACAGTAGTCTCCTTTCCTCCAGTTTTTAAGAGTTGTTTTAATGGCAGCCCCATTCCTGATAACTCAGCAGGAGAAGCAAGACACATTAAAAAGAAGGACATATGGGGCTTCCCTGGTGGCACAGTGGTTGGGAGTCCGCCTGCCGATGCAGGGGACACGGGTTCGTGCCCCGGTCTGGGAAGATCCCACATGCCGCGGAGCGGCTGGGCCCGTGAGCCATGGCCGCTGAGCCTGCGCGTCCGGAGCCTGTGCTCCGCAACGGGAGAGGCCACAACAGTGAGAGGCCCGCGTACCGCAAAAATAAATAAATAAATAAAAAGAAGGACATAAGTTGTCTTACAATGCAGCCCAGAAAGGGAGGCCATTTAATCCAGGGCACAGGCAGGGCCTGAGCCCTGGAGAAGGGGGCAGCGGGGCTGGAACTCTGAGGGGCGAGCACCAAGCTCAGGGCACAGGCAGGCGAGCCGGAGGATCAGTGTCCCACAAAGAGCCTTGAAGCTGAGCGCAGGGGTGAGGGCTGGGGTCACGGGGAGCCTCACCCTGCCTGCCCTGCTCCTGACCAGCATCTCATACCGGCACACCAATACACACCAGTGCACACCCAGCTTCACCTGCAGCTATGGCGGCCCTAGAAGTCAGGGTAGAAATGTACAGAAGTGAGGGGCTGTGACACAGGTTGTGTTTCAGACTGTTTCCTCTCATACACGTGTGACTGGTGGCGGATGGAATTTGAGGCAGGGACAAGCGGAGGACTTTCAGCATCCTTGTGACAGGCAAGCTGTCAAGAGAACAGTATAAAGAAGGGGTCCCCGACCTTTTTGGCACCAAGGATCAGTTTCGAGGAAGACAATTTTCCCACAGACCGGGGGGCAGGTGGGGGGGCAGAACGGTTCAGGCGGTAATGCGAGCGATGGGGAGCGATGGGGAGTGGCTGGCGAAGCTTCGCTCGCTCCCCAGCCGCTCACCTCCTGCTGTGCAGCCAGGCTCCTAACAGGCCGTGGGCTGCTACTGGCCCGAGGCCCAGGGATTGGGGACCCCTGCTATAAAGGGTTAACAATTACCTGGAAACAAGTAGAATGGAGATGGTCGAGGTGAGGGTGGGATGGGGATTTGCATCAGAAAACGTGACAGGAAAAATGTAAGAGGACAAAAACAGAACTATTTCATAGGTAAACATATCTTACTCCTTTACGGCATTAATTCATCTGGTATTCATTCATTCGATAGATATTCCATCTGGGCCTTCTATGGGCCAGGCATTGGTCTAGCCCTAAGGATGCAGTGGAGGGTAACATAACAAGGCACCTACTTCTCATGGCACTCACATTCTAGGTGGAAGAGGTGAACAACAAATAAGCACGTATATACAGAAGATAAGGTCAGAGGGCAGAGAATGCACACACAGTGACAGCACAGAGGGACAGGCCACACAGGCACTCTGGGAAGGCCTCTCTGAGGTGGTGACATTTGGGTTGAGATCTGTATGGTCAGAAAGAGCCAGCTATGCAAAGATCAGAGGATCTAGTGTTCCAGGCAGTAGGACATCCAGAGAAAGGGCCCAGGTTGGGAAGGAATGGGGCAGGTGAGAGATGGAGAAAGAAGGCCAGCGTGACTGGAGAATGGTGAGCGAGGGGAGCCGGGGACAGCAGAGGTTGGGAGAGGGGGGCAGGGACCAGATCTGAAAGGACTGTGCATGCATGATAAGGAGTTTGGGTTTTAATTTAACATTGATAGGAACAGAGGAGTGGTATTTTTTCCTTTATTTAAATTTCATTCTTCCAGCGGTAGAGCTGTGGTATGCTTTGGTTTGCATATTAAAAAGAACACTCTGGGTGTCCTGAAGAGAATGGATGGTAAGAGAAGCCGGAGGGCAGGGAGACCACTTAAACAGCCATTGCAGTCCAGGTGAGAGATGATGGGGGCTCAGCCCCCAGATGGAAATACTGGAAACAAGAGAGGAGAGACAGGGACGGATTCCAACAGGATTTTGTGTGGAGTCAAAAAGACTTGTTGACAGACTCATGCAGGGTGGAGCAAATAAAGGGAAACATAACCTGCAAAATAGGTGCGAGTGCCTCTTATCACTCAATTTCAAACCAAGCAGCCTCAAAGTCTTGGCTTCTTAGGGAATTACCACCTCAATAACGCTTGGTTACCCACATGCAGATTAAGGGAATGAGAATGGCCTGGTGATTACTTACACTTAAAAATGGCCCACCTGTTGGGAGAGCTATAAGTCATAGCAATATTTTTTTCTTTTTTTGTTGTATTAATGTATTGTGGTGAAGTATACATCACATAAAATTTACCATTTTAACCATTTTTAAGTGTATAGTTCAGTGGCATTAACATTCACATTGTTGTAAAACTATCGCCACCATCCATCTCCAGAACTTCATCTTCCTCAAGTGGCACCCTGGGTTTCCTCTATACAATGGAAAAGCTGATTTGGGCTCCTTCCAAAGGGTTCGGGGTGGGGTCTCACCTGTGGGGCTTTGTCTTTAATTTCAAAACACAAGCAAACCAGTGAACTCTAGAAATATGTTCTCCTTGGTTTTCCTGGATAGATGGAAAAGGTGCCTTAAGGGAGCTAGAGTAGGAAGAGAATACTATTTTTGATTTTAGATTTGTATGCCAGGCACTGCTAGGCAATCTGTGTATTCTTTCTTTTAATCCTCGCAACCACCCTGCAAAATAGGCCCCTGTTTCATAACGCTGCATGGCCTTATCCCCAGCCACCTAGCTGGCAAATTGCTGAGTCAAGACCTAGCTCAGAGCACCAGATGCCAAAGTCTGTGTTTTTCCCTTCATGCATTTAGCTACTGACCCATTTAACAAATATTTACCTTGTGCCTACAATGTGCCAGGTGGTGGGGATTCAGTAATGCATGGCACATAACCCCCCAGCTTCAAGGAGAGCAGAGCCTAGTAAAGAGGTGGGAAAGTCAATAATAATTCAATACAGTGCCATCGATATCAAACACTGTCTCCCTCGGTGAACTGCAAACTCCTTAAGGGCAAGAACCAAAGGCAGTCACCAAGTAGATTCTCAGTAAGTATCTATTGGGTGAATCTGAGACAGGTTGGGACCTGGGACCCGGGACTCTTTGCTGCAACGCTTGTACCTGGACAAACGTCTCCTTGAGCAACAGAATACAAAGAAACTATAAGGGACTAAAAATAAATGCATGCATGCACACAGCTGGGGCAAATTATGAACAAGATACAAAAAGGCCAAAACCCAACGGCCACTTCTGAGATGCATGGAGCAAAAGCAGGGCACTGCGCACCATCCCCTCCCCCCAACACACTCACAGAGCACCACAAGGGGTCACCCAAGCCACTCCTCCAGCCCAACCCACCGGTCCGCCCCAACCCTAACCCCATTTAAGGGACCAGCTGGCTCCTCCTCAGGCGCGAGCAAGGGAACCTGTTACTTGTGTTCACCCCCTCGTGCTGCAGCAGGAGTCCCAATAAAGTCTTGCCTGAATTTCTCGTCTGGCCTCTTATCAATTTCTATTGATTAAAGAGTCCAAGAACCCAGATGGGTAACAAATCAACGTGTGACTGATGTGCTGTCAGAAGGCACCGACGCCCCCGCCTGCTCTGGCACTTAGCATAGTACACTGCAGATAGCAGATGCTCAAACGTAATCATTTAACACATCCACTACTATATGTAAATACATAACATTAATACCCACAGATAGAAATGGGGCTTCGCTCCTGAAATAAGATACCTACCAAACTATAGCACCATTATTCTGATCACCTTTTAAGAAAGGAATCTCTCACGGCTACCAGCTCACAGTAAACCAAGATATCCTTATGAGGAGACATAAGAAGCAGCGGTCCTGTGCATATTATTCCCGGTTCCTTAAGGAAAATAAAGATGGGAAATCTTCTGCGTGCATGTGTGACGTGGACATTTTTGTTGTCTGAACATCACCTGATAGCAGCAACAGTTCGACAGAGGAGAGGGAAATTTGGAACAAGCTGCAGTATCCTAACAAGGCAGTGAATTTCCCATCACAAGACGAGTTCAAGCATGGGTTAAAAGGGTGTTTAGAGGAGACTGAACCATCAGACAGAAAACCAGAATGGATGAACTTAAAGCTGCCACCTAGCCTCAGGCTTCCGACTCCCTGTTTCAGTCACTTTCAGGAAGCATCTCTAAGTATGAAGCCTCACTTCCATAGCAGTAGCTCGTGTCCGATAACCGTGAGCAAATTAGTAGACTGTGCCTGGGCTAATGCTTCCATTGCAACCCTGACGGTTTATTTATTACAATTCTGACTGCTGTTCCTGTTGGGGCCTCACAGTGCATCAAAATTAGGGTCGTACCACCTGCCAGAGTGGTGTGCACTTACAGTTACTCACAGAGCACAGAGAACCCCCTCTGAGAAAAGGAAGGGTCAGGCCAACACAGCATGTCCATGGCAGAACTCAGACCAGAGCCCACAGTTAGATCCAGGATCTGTTCTGCTCTGCCAGGCTGCCTGCCTTTTGGGGTCCTGGTCCTCTCTCTCAGGCTGATCTTGGCTGGTTGGGAGCTAGAGTTTAAAAAAAAAAAAAAAAAAAAAAGCAATGAACTGTGGCCAGAAGCTGCAAATCTCATATAATCAGTGAGGTATGGTTTAGAACAGCGGTCCCCAACCTTTTTGGCACCAGGGACCGGTTTTGTGGAAGACAATTTTTCCACGGACCGGGGATGGGGTGGGGGATGGTTTCAGGATGATTCAAGCGCATTACATTTACTGTGCACTTTACTTCTATTGTTATTACCTTGTAATATATAATGAAATAATTACACAACTCACCATAATGCAGAATCAGTGGGAGCCCTGAGTTTGTTGTCACTTGCCACTCACTGACAGGGTTTTATTTTTTTGTTTTGTTTTTGTTTTTGCGGTATGCGGGCCTCTCACTGTTGTGGCCTCTCCCGTCGCGGAGCACAGGCTCCGGACGCGCAGGTCCAGCGGCCATGGCTCACGGGCCCAGCCGCTCCGCGGCATGTGGGATCCTCCCGGACCGGAGCACGAACCCGTGTCCCCTGCATCAGCAGGCGGACTCTCAACCACTGCGCCACCAGGGAAGCCCACTGATAGGGTTTTGATATGAGTCTGCAAGCAACTGATTTATTATGGTTTCTGTGCAGTCAAACCTCTCTGCTGATGATAATCTGTATTTGCAGCCGTTCCCCAGTGCTAGCATCACCGCCTCAGCTCCCCCTCAGATCATCAGGCATTAGATTCTCATAAGGAACCTAGATCCCTCGCATGCGCAGTTCACAGTAGGGTTCACGCTCCTATGAGAATCTAATGCCGCCGCTGATCTGACAGGAGGCGGAGCTCAGGCGGTGATGTGAGTGATGGGGAGCGGCTGTAAATACAGATGAAGCTTCACTCACTTACCCGCTGCTCACCTCCTGCCCTGAGGCCCGGTTCCTAACAGGCCACAGACCGGTAGTGGTCTATGGCCCAGGGGTTGGGGACCCCTGGTTTAGAACCACTGTTGTTATGGCCACTTAGCATGACACACGTGGGGCAGTATTTGGTGAGGTACCATATTCAGCTCTCAATCCTTGCCTCGCCTTCTTCAATGTACAATCCTCACAGTTTTTCATCTCCAGACCTGTTTATCCCACGAGTGGGCTGCCAAAGTTTAGCTCTCACATTCCTACCTGGGAAGTTTGAAGACTGACTTAGAGGGCTGGAGGTCAAAACGAAATCAAATCACTAGGAGAATAAAGTTTACACCCAGACTCAAGAAGCCCTGATTAGTTCTGGTTGGGCTACCTAACTTAATTTAAAAGAGTGAAAAAGACCTTAAAGTTTATCGGCTCTAACCTCCTCACTTGGCAGTTTAGGAAAGAAAGGATAAGGAAGATGAAATAATTTGAAACACAACGAGCAGCAGAGCTGAGGCTTAACAGTCCAGGTCCCCTAGACCCCAGTTCTAATTTATTCAAAGTGTCACAATAGCGCCCTCCTCTCGGCCTCAATCAGCGTCTTTATTTTCTGAGAATGCTCAGGACATAATATTGTTACTTAGAACAGGCTTCCTGTTGACATCATATAATAACCGACATCAGGTCACACCATCTCCATCACCACCTGTAAAAAGTCCGTGTATAGAGTCTGCAGCATGCCATTCCCTCACTTTCTTATGATTTTCCACAGTCTGGTCCAGTCTGGATCTAACCTGCCTAGCAATTTGAGATTAGAGCCTGCACAGTCACGAACAGAAAGTGATGTGGGGAAAACAGGGAAAAGTGAAAGTGAAGTTAGGCTAGTCAGATCCCAGTTGGCAGCCAAAACATGTTTGGTGAAATACAGTTTGACGGGAAGGTAGAAAATGAGAATTGTAGCCCTGGGAGGACAAATTTTCAAAAACAAACATAGTGAAATGAAAGCTAGTGCCAGGTTTTCACATGACAGCTCTTCACTTCATCAGACAAGTGTGTCTGCCATCAGATTATCAGGGAGCAAATTCTGAGAAAATAACCCCAAAGCCTAGAGATCTGGACATCTCATACTGTCGGAGAAAGACAAGAAGAGAAGGCACAGTGCCAGGCATAAGTGGCTCGGGAGTGAAGAGCTATCCTAAACTACAGTGGAAACCACATCCCATGTTTCCTTATGTAGAATTAGAAATTCAAGGTCTGCTCTCTGGCTCTCCCACTTCATAGTATTTGATCTCAGGCAAAAAAAAATAAATCATCCTTGCATGTCTCAGTTTCCTTCACTGTGGCATGGAGATGATGATACCTACAGTGCCAAAAAGGAATAAATGTAGTGGGTACAAGTGCATTCTACAAATGTTCGAGATTATTTTCTCTACTCCTCAGTATTATGTTCCTAAAAACTCTTCTCCAAACTGCACTAGTGCTACTTATATTCATTCATTTATCCCACAAATATTTATGGAGCCCCTTCCAAATGTCATGCACTGCAATAGATGCTTAGAATACACCAGTGAACAAGAAAGCTAAGTTCCTACGCTTGTGTACATTCTAGAAACAGGTCCTTTATCCAATGTGTGACTTGAAATATATTCTCGCAGTCTGTAGCTTGTCTTTTTATTTTCTTAAAATTGTCTTTTGAAGTGTAAAAATTTTGAATTTTTAAATGTCCAACTTATCAACTTTTCTTTTATGGATCATGCTTTCAGTGTCATGGCTAAGACATCTTTGCCTAACCCACAGTCTTGAAGATATTTCTCCTATGTTTTCTTCTAAAAGCTTTAAGTTTTGCTCTTATATTTAAGTCGCTAAGCTATCTGAAGTTAACTTTTGTGCATGGTGATCTAAGTTCATCTTGCTTTTCATTTCTTCATGTAAAACTATCCACTAGACATACTGGCCAACATGAAAGGCCACTGGCAGCTTGGACCAGTGCAGTCTCCCTGAGTGGCTGAAATGGAAGCCAGGCCAGAGTGAAGTGAATGGGAAGGAGAGGAAGCAGGGACAGTGGGTATAAATAACTCCCAGGTTGGGTATACAGTGTGGTCCTAAAGGGGAGAAGGGAGGGTCGTAGCTTCAGAAGGATGAGAGGTGTTTTTTTTTGTTCATCTAGGGGGAAATTTTCCATTGTGCCAAGGGATGGGTGCAGAAGCCAGCAGAATTAGTAGAGGGAGGTCTTTTAACAGAGTATGAGACAAAGTCATCCGTTGAGAGAAAAATGGATAAGAGTTACGTGGTAGACATTTGCTGCTTCTGTTTGCTTGCTTGTTTATTTTGGGGGAAGTCTGACATCCTTCTGGGGACCTCCCTCTCACCCACTGTGTCCAGTTCTAGCGAGACAGTCAGTTCCTGTTTCTGCCTTCCTGAGGAGGATAGGAAAGGCACCGAGGCTAAGCCAATGGGATTCTTGTTCTCAGGATTATATTTCAAATGTAGAGATAGCAAGGAAGAAAAGAAAAAGAATTAAGGCTGATCCACCCCAGATGTTGCACTTTGATATGTCGATAACACTTTTCTGGTGTGGCTACAACAAATTCTACTAAAGAAGCAATTCTCTGCTTCTTTGTTCTATTCTATTCCTAATGCACAAGTCCTTGTCCATTAAAATCATAATAATGTCTCAATAGAGCTTTACATTTACAAAGCACTGTCACAGACGTTCTTAACAAACTGTAAGGAAAATTAGGGCGCGTATATTATGCCCATTTGCTAGCTAAGGAAGCCAATGCAGGGTGCCTAACAGGGACTGGCCCATAGGCTCAATAAATACGTGAATGAATGAATAAATGCATGAATGAAGGTTAAATGATTTGCCTACAATCATATAGTTAATAAGGAACCCAACTTCAACTTGAATTCAGATCTCCTCATTAAAAATTCAGGGCTTTAGGACATGGAAGCAACGTAAGTGCCCATCAACAGATGAATGGATAAAGAAGATGTGGCACATATATACAATTGAATATTACTCGGCCATAAAAAGGAACGAAACTGAGATATTTGTAGTGAGGTGGATGGACCTAGAGACTGTCATACAGAGTGAAGTAAGTCAGAAAGAGAAAAACAAATACCGTATGCTAACACATATATATGGAATCTAAAAAAAGAAAGAAAGAAAATGGTCAGAAAAACCTAGGGGCAAGACGGGAAAAAAAAATTCAGGGCTTTTAAAGTGACATATATTATAAATCAAATGAGATATGCTTATCAAAAGATTGTGTTTGTAATTTCTGGACTAGGAAAGATTTTTTTTTTTATTCTTAAGAAGAATACACTGGGTTTGGACGCCTGAAACATAGTAATAGGGGATATTAATTGCTGAGGTAGGACTATGGTAGAGGGGGGTCCCCTCACATTAATAAAATTAAAGCACCTACTGATGGGATGGACAGGGTCTTGTAAAAAATCAAACAAACTGGGCTTCCCTGGTGGCGCAGTGGTTGAGAGTCCGCGTGCCGAGGCAGGGGACACGGGTTCGTGCCCCGGTCCGGGAGGATCCCACATGCCGCGGAGCGGCTGGTCCCGTGAGTCATGGCTGCTGAGCCTGCGCGTCCGGAGCCTGTGCTCCGCAATGGGAGAGGCCACAACAGTGAGAGGCCCACGTACCACAAAAAAAAAAAAAAAAAAATCAAACAAACCAAAAGACCCCCCCAAAAAACAAACACAGTGTCCAGCTGCTCAGGAAACAGGTATTTACATTATAACAGCAGGGGAGGCATTCAGTAAGGGCTTCCCAGAGGAGGTAATGTTCTAGCTGGGGTTTGTAGGATAAATAGAAGTTGGCCCATCTGGGGTGGGAAGTGCCATCTAGGCAGCATGTCAATTCCATGGTGCTTAGGCTCCTCCCCCTGGAAGCCAGTTACTAGGACCCCCACAGAACATCACTATGGGCTGGAATCTAAAATATTGCTGAGTAGGAGGAGAGCTGGCTCCAGAGACATAGGAGATGGTGATAGATGTACTCTTCTCTCTCCCAAGCAGCACTTGCAGTGATGATGCCCAGAAGGTAACCAGAAGCAACAAGATAAAAGGAGAGAAAACATACCCCCATGGAATTGCTGATACGGCCCTGCTGATCTTTGTGCCCAGGTTGCCCTTGACAACCTGACTACCGAATTATCTCCAAATAGAAAATGAGAACATCTGATCTTCGCCTTTCATTCCCCCATCAGGGAAGATATATAGAGACATGGGCCTCAGCTTCTGTTTATAAAGTAAACTGGACCCAAGATACTCAGTGTTTCAGGAACCTCGACAAAGTAGGTCAGGCCTCAGAAGGTTGGGATTGGGAACTAGGCAATTAAACAAGTCAATACTTATCCCCCAAATGCCACCAAAATACAGGAATTCAACACAGAGCAAATGTTAACACAGTCTTAAAAGTTGAAAAGTCTTCCCTGTACATGTATATTTACAATCAGTCATCTGATTAAAATCCTGTTCCACCATACAGCATTTCTCTCGTGCATACAACATTACCATGAGTGATCCCTCATGCCATGTGCCTCATGAAGCTGTTCATTATGGTCTGAAGAATTGCATCACATGATCATCAATGATCCAGTTTCACTCCTTGGGACAGTCAAACATTTGGTTCTGCCACTATTAATAATCTAAGGCCAACAGGTTTGAAAAGACAGAAATAAGACTCAAGTATGTTTAACTGGGGTGAGGGACACAGGTTCTTCCTCTTTTTTTATACTGAAACAAAAGATTCATTATCATAATTGGAATTTCAAAAAAAATGAAATATATATATTATATATATCATTATATATAACAATGATACTTGATAATACATTTTATAAATAAATTTGATATTAGTGTCAATTCTCACTAATTTGTACCCTTTCCCTCTTCAGTTTTATTTTCATACTAATTATATATGGGAGCCTTGATAAGAATGCCCCTTTGCTATTTATTCCCTACTTGACTGTCCAAGATGTAAGCAGAGTTCCAGGGTTTTAAAACAATGGGTCTCCAAGTCTTTGCGGCCTCTGCTATGCTAATTACTAGCAAAATTTCTTAGTCTCTCCTTAGGCATCTCTTTTACCTAGATGGCTCCAGCTAATCAAGGTGAATATGACTATCTTTCCTTCTGTAACTTTCTATCAAATTCTCTTTATAGAAATTCAGAAGAAAAAAATAGAAGAGGTTACAAAGCAACCTTTGTCAAAGGGAAAATAACTCACATTGCAATAAAGCAGATACAGGTATAGGGAATGGGGAGCAGGGAGCAGAGGGGCACAAATGAGGATGGAACTTTGCAGGGCTGTATCACGGTGCAAGACCTGAGGCTTAAAGCAGCATGACACAGATGGTCTTACGCAAACCAGACAGGACATACTGCATGGGACTGATCAGCCCAGCACAGCCAGCGAGGAAAACTCAAGAGACAGCAAGGCAGAGAGCTAATACACACAAAATCTCTTGACTTTTCACAAACCATCATGCAGACATTTGCTTTTGATTTTCATAGTTATAATGCCAAAGCCAGGTCAGTGGGCCAAGCCTACGTCAGCCTCATTAGTGGTCCTTTGTTCCGTGTTCTGGATGTAACCAAGCAGGACCCTACGGGGCCTTCCAGGGACAGCCCTCCCCTCGTATCCTCTGCTTTCGCTCCTCTCTGAAGTACCTAGATAACAGTATCTGATGCACATTTCCTGGGTTATTTTACAGATGCAGAAAAACCCCACCAAATGAAGTTAACTACTTGATGACCATGAGCACATAGTCTCCAGGCCTACTAGAGCCTAAAGATGGATAATGTTAACCCCTGTGACACCACCCTGTTACCTAACCATCAACCAATCAGAGAATTGGACACGAGTTGATCACATGACCTAGAAATACCCTCCCTCACCTTGCCTTTAAAAATGCTTTGCTGAAACCCATCGCGGAGTTTGGTCTTTTCGAGCATTAGCTTTCCAGGACTCCTTGTCTGGCGCCTTACAATACGCGCTGCACTTTCCTTCACCACAACCCAATGTCAGTAGATTGGCTTTACTGCGCATGGGGGGAGAGTACCCAAGTTTGGTTCAGTAACATGGATAGAGAGGAAGGCATCTCATACAGCTGACGGATGATGCTGCCTGGTCTACAAGGACTCTGGCCTTCAGGGATGTACACAGCTTTGAACCTCAAGAGACCTTCAGTTCTCTAGCTCAGCAGTCCTCGACCTGCTCACTCACACTGTCAGTGGGCCACGTCTGCGTTATGAAAATTAAGCCCTTCTCCCATTGAATGTTACCGAAAATGAGATAGGCTTCAAAGGAAAAAAAGATCTCACTTCAAGAAAGAAAAATGATATTGTAAATAGTCTTCAACATTTTAAAGTTCACATATTTCAGGGAAAATTAAATTTTACTACACTTAATAGAAACACTGAGAAAAAGTAGCATCATATGCATATTGTACCACAAACCTTGTTCTTCTAAACATAAACCCATTCAACAGAATAAAGAATTTTCTTCCTCCCTTCAACAAATATGTGTCTATTCCCTGCCCTGGGCCAGTTACTGGCAGGTGCTGAGGGCAGTCTCTCCTTGTAAGAGTTTACTGGTTAGGGAGGTAACTAATACACAAATAAAAAATACAGTAAGCCCAGATTGCTAGGAGAGCTCCTCTTTGAGAACCAAATGGGCCTCTGTCCCTGGGAGCCTGCTGAGAATAACAGTCCTCCTCTGATCCTCCCCTGCAACTTGTGATGGAGAAAAGCCCTCAGTCACAAGATCTCAACAAGTCAGAAAAAACCTATGGTTGCAGGGCTGAGAAGCAGTATGAGCATTTTGAAGCACAAACAGTAAACAGCAAACCACAAGGCTTCTTGTAAAACAGCTGCTTTCCAATCAATTGGTAGCACTCCTTTTACCCCTAAGAAATTACTCCATTTTGAAACTCCCACAGTTTTATGTTAAAAGCCAAGGGCCAGGAGGGCTTCCCTGGTGGCGCAGTGGTTGAGAGTCCGCCTGCCGATGGAGGGGACACGGGTTCGTGCCCCGGTCCGGGAGGATCCCACATGCTGCGGAGCGGCTGGGCCTGTGAGCCATGGCCGCTGGGCCTGCGCGTCCGGAGCCTGTGCTCCGCACCGGGAGAGGCCACAACAGTGAGAGGCCCGTGTTACCGCAAAAAAAAAACAAAAAAACAAAGCCAATGGCCATAATTTTTTACTTAGTGTTGTGCTTTCCACTGGTCTCTTAACTGTTTAACTAGAGACTTCCTAGCCTGCTTAGAGTCTCTTAGTGCTTCAAAGATCATTTGTTCTTTTTCAGTCACTTAGCGTTTTTTAAAAAATCGGCTAGGAAAGCTAAAACAGGTTTGCTTTTCACAGCAGGGTATATTAAGCTATATTAAAAGTCACAGCTATAAATATTCTATAAGAGTCCTTTAAATAGGGTACATTATTATGTATGTAATAAGCCTTCTTCACAAAACATAAAAGTTTAATTATAAACCTACATCTTTATCTACAGGTAAACCCCTTTATCTACAGGTAAAATTTCCCACAAGCTCATTACTCAGACTACACCCACAGGCCAATAAGCAAACAGAAAAAAAAAAAAAAAGCAGAAAGTATAATTACTATCACAAACCCAGATATCATATTCCACAAGATACATGAAACAAGTCACACAGTTGGCATAAAATATGGCCACAGATTTGAAGTGAGAACCCACAAACAGCAGATGTGTTGGCAGATGACCAGATGGGTAAGTGATGCAGCACTACAGAAATCAGATGGGGGACTAGGAAAGGACACAAGCACAGGCTCATTTTATTTAAGGATAAACAGACCCACACAGCCCATTTAAGACTTCAGTTGTATTGTTTCATTGTAAAAATCACTGGTGTTCATATTCATGATCTGAAAGTCACCGGTAACTAACCATGGGTATAAAAGAGCGGAGCTTCTTAAATGGGCTTCTGCCAGCTAATGTACACCTCTGTCCAATGGCACACAGTATGAGACATCGAAGAGCAGTGTTTCTTAAACATTTTTTCACATGACCCACATTAAGAAATGTAGTTTATATCTCAACCCAGTATTCACAAATATCTAGGGAGGTTGTGGTAGCCAGGCTCCAATGTTGTCCTCAACGGCCCTTGCCTCCTGGCATCACAGCCTTGTACACTCCCCACTGTGCCAGGATTGGTCTGTGTGACTAACGGAATAGAAGAGAATCATGGCAGAAGTGATGAGAGGAGGTTATAAACAAGACTGTGGCTTCTGTCTTGGAGATGCTCTCTTGCTCTCTCTCTCAGCTCATGTACCCTGGGGGAAGCCAGCTACGATGTCATGAGTAGCCCTAAGGAAAGACGCACATGACCAGGAGCTGAGCCTCCAGCCAATGGGCACAAGAGTGGTTGCAAGTGGTTCCTCCAGCCCAGTCAAGTCTCCCGATGACCACAGTCCTGGAGGGTAGCTTGTCTTCAACCTGAGTCAAACCATCCAGCTTGGCAGCCACGGACCCTCAGAAATAATAAATGCTTGTTGTTTTAAACTGCTAAGTTTTGGGGTGATTTGTTACATAGGAAGAGGTAACTACTACAGGTATATAACTGAAACAGAGACTTTCAAGTAATCTGACTTACCTTTACTCTGAGCAATTCACAGTGATGCTTTCTATTCTATTTTTCAAACCGCTGTCTGCAACCCACGAAAATGATTATGACCCACTAATAGGTCATAAATCTTTGTGATTCATGAGACATTAATAATATACCAAATATCTGGAATCCCATAAATGCATATATTCACATATAAGTATACATGCATATATACATGTGTGTATATGGATAGAGACAGAGAATATAGATATGAGAGAGGGAGTGCGTGCTACCAAACCATATCTATATCAATTATTTCAACTGATTCTCACAATAACTCTGACAGTAAAACCAGGATTAAAATCCCCACTTTCCAGATGAGTAAAAAAACGTTGCTCAAAATAGCTATTTAAATTGTCTAGAGTCAAAATACTAAGAACAGGAGAACTGAGCCCAACACCCAGGTGTTCTGATTCCTGGTTATTCCCCCAGATGTAATCCATTACATATACTTTCTAATCTATTTGTATTTATATAAAGATATATTTATATGAATATTTATTACATATTCATCTTAACTGTTACATATGATGTATATTGATATTGTTTGTAATCTATCATATAAATATCTCCCCTGTCCTTCATTTCACACTCTGCTGGTTTACCTCACAACTCACTGGCTGTTCCTTCTCAGATGCCTTTGCCGACCTCCAACCTGTCAAGTCAGAGAGCCTTGGCTCACTGGTCCTCGGTCCTCTTCTCGTCCCCATATATTCATTGTTTTGGCAGTCCCGCCATCCTAGATCCAAATTTTAAATGCTATCTGTATGCCCAAAACTCCCAAATTGGTATTTCTGACCCAGACCTCCCTCTTATCCTCCAGACCCACACATCTCCCTGTGTTTTTTAAACTTATCTAGTCGGATGTCTAAAAGAAGTTTCAAACTTAGCATATCCAACAGCTGGTGTCTGTCAAGTAGAGTAAAAGTGGAGCTTTGTTTTCCCTGGACACTCCAAGGACAAAGTTAATGGGAGGAGCTGAGCTCTGCTGGAGTAAAGAGATAAGATGCCCACTCCTGAGGTTAAGGAGACCTCCCCAACTACAAATGTGCAGAAAAGTTCCACGGGGGTCAAAAAGGGAGGGGGCGCCACCCCATTATAGGTGGTGTCAACCTCCCCATAGGCCTCTGCGCTGGACTCCATCTTCGCAAAAAGATGTGCACACATATGGGGGAGGGTCCTAGGACAGGTCAGGTGTGGGAAAAGAAGTAAGAACTGGCCAAAAGTAAACAAAGACCCGGAAGAACTGCCCTATATAAATGATTTAACTACCTCTTTACTGCCCTACTCCTCATTAGGGAGGATGCACACACCCTTTCTCTCCCAGTGTGTATTTCTGCCTTGCCTCTGTCTTAAATAAACAAACTGTTTCTCTGTGTGCTCTCCCACGTGTTGTGCTGTGTCTCTAATAATAAACTTTGTACCTGTTTTTACAGTCTTTGCCTCCTCGAGAAATTCATTTTTCAAATGGGGCAAGATCCAGGGCAACTTTGCCTCTAGCCTCTAGCCCCTAGCCCCTGGTGGATGAGCGGTTAGCATTCCTGATTTTTCACCCAGGATACCCAGTTTCAATTGCTGGCCAGGGAACTAAGATCTTGCTTCCAGCCACCACTCTCTGCTGTCTCTCCAAGAGCACAAGCACACAGTGCATAGATAGTGAGTATACAGAAATGACCAAGATATAATCCCTCTTTCACAAGTATAAAAGCAGTGAGGAAAGACCTACACGTGAATAGGCCGTCATTCTATCATGTGATAAGTGGTAGGATTAAAGCAAGAACTGGAGCAATGGGAGCCTAGAAGATGCAGACAATGACACGTGGGTAGGCCAATCAGAGGAAAGGAGACTTGACTGAGTTGAGCTTTGGAGGTTGAAGAGTTAGCCAGAGGATGTAGCAGGTGAATGGAGAGGATGTACATAGATGTGTAAGAGTGCGTGTGTGCATGCATGTGTGTGTGTGTGTGTGTGTGTGTGTGTGTGTGTGTGGTGACATTCCAATCAAAGGAATCGGCTTATAGAAATAGAGACCAGAGGAAATATGTCCCATTAGGTGAATGGAGGTGGGGAAGGTATTGCAAACAGTTGATACGACTGAGGGGCAGAGGCAAAATGACAACAAAATATCAATAATCATGTAACCAAGCAGGACCCTATGGGTCCTTCCAGGGACAGCCCCCTCCCCTCATCTCCTCTGCTTTCACTCCTCTCTGAAGTACCTAGATAACAGTATCTGATGCACATTTCCTGAGCTGTTGTACAGACGTGAAAACCCCAACAAATGTAAGATGTTAACTGCCTGATGACCATGAGCACACAGCCCTCAGGCCTCCTGGAGCCTAAGGACTGAAAATGTTAACCCCTGTGACATGGCCCTGTTACCTCACCATCAACCAATCAGAGAATTGTGCACAGCTGATCACATACCCTGCGACCCACCCCCATCCACCTGGCCTTTAAAAATGCTTTGCTGAACCCCTTCGGGGAGCTGGGTTTCCTTGGGGGGCATGAGCCACCTGTGTCCTTGCACGGCCCTGTAATAAACCTTTCTCTGCTCCGAACTCTACCTTTTCGGTTTGTTTGGGCTTCGCTGTGCTTTGGGCACATGAAGTTGCCTTAGGTAGCAATCAGCATAAGAGTGAATGTTTATTGGGTGTTTGGCATGTGTTAGAACTCATTTAATCCTCACAACAACCCTAAAGGATTCTATTATTACTATCATCTGTTTTACAGTTGAGGCAGCTGAAGCCCAGAAAGGTAAATAGTTTGCCTAAGGGTTCTCAGCTAGGAAGCGGCACAGGCAAATCCTAACCCGGGAGGTGTGGCTGCAAACCCACAGCAGTGAGCTCAGCCTTCACACTGCCTCTCTCAACAAGCTCGCACATCAGAGTCTGCAGTTTATCCTAAGGGCACTAGGCAGCCATTACAAGCAAAGGAATGACTGGCCAGAGATTCGTCTTCTGCCAAAGATCCCACCCTGGCCCCAGTGAGGGAACGGAGGAGGTGGGGAGGCCAGTTCTGAGAGATGGCGGTGGTCCTGCTGAGATCAGCCCGAGGTGCCTGGACCAGGCTTGCACCAGCATGGACTAGGGTCACAGAGGATTTAGCAGCACATAAAGAAATCACTGACCCTCTCCCATCTCTTCCCACTTTCAATCAAGGGCTTTATTTAACGTCATTTAAAAAAAAAAAAAAAGTGGTGTCTTTGGGCAGGTTACATGAGACGGTTGCAGAATAAAAAAGCTTCAACACACATTGGCTGTTTTCAACTGTTTCTTTATGGGACTTCTGGGTTTGGCCTGGTGCTCCTTGCAATGTGTTACTCTTGTCTCTGGTGTGAATAAAATGGTTTTGTAATTTCATATTGTAAGTACTCTTCTAGATGCAAAGTAAAAATCTCTCCTGTGTATGTTTCTCTTAGTAGATGAAAGTCTTCACAATCTTTCCCTATTACTCAGCTTAGACTTGACGAAAATTATGATGCTGACACCCAGGTTAAACGCCACAGACCTAATTTCAATTTCTAGTATAATGCCACCATCAGGTCCGTGGGTCCTGTTTCATTCCTTTTGTGAGAACATTAGTTTTGACTAATCTTATTAAAGGTTTTTGCCTGAGGACACGCATGCATGTCAAACCTGGGGACTTTTCTAAGGCATGGGATTCAGCCAGAATACCACCTCTTGGGTGAACATGGACGTTCTCAGATTTGGCGTTTGAGTCTCAATTTTCATGTCCAGAGGGGTTCTCCTCTAGAGAATTCTCCCGGGAGCCAGGTCTAAGTAAAGGTGTGTCAACACCAAATGAAGATGGTTCAAGAAAATCAGTAGAAACACCTCCTCACTCATTTAAATTTGTGGTCGTTCCTTCTGGCAGAGCACCTGCAGGGGGCTGAAATTTCTCTGAGACGCTCAGAGATACATTTTCTTTCTTTAGAACGTGTTAAAGGCCAGTTTTCCTCTTCATTTAACAAGTCTCTTTGCCTCCCCTTCTTCTAAAACATTGGTTGGCCCATCACTTCATTGAGGCCCAATGGAACTCGAAGGTCTGGCAGCCTATGAGCCCGGAGTCCAGCTCCCTTATCAGACATCAGGGAGCCAAGCTCAGATGCCAGACCTGGGCTGATTCAGGGGCCTCTTGGCTGCTTACCAAAATGGTGTGTTTCAGATACATTGTGGACTTTTGTCAAGTTACTGTTCTTTCTAAAATGGTTTCATAAGGAACAGACTTGTGGTTGCCAAGGGGGAAAGAGGGGTGGGGGAGGGAAGGATTGGGAGTTTGGGATTGGCAGATGCAAACTAGTATATATAGAACGGATAAACAAGGTCCTCCTGTATAGCGCAGGGAACTCTATTCGATATCCTGTGGAAAAGAATATATATATGTCTAACTGAGTCACTTTGCTGTACAGCAGAAATTAACACAACACTGTAAATCAACTATACTTCAATAAAATTTTTAAAATAAAAAAATTAAATGGGCTGATAAGATTCTTTGCTTCCTTACATCTCAGTGGTTAGTACAGGCTCTATGTTAGGACGTGGGAAAATGTTTAAGGACTATGCCTCCGACAGATAAGCCCACTCAGTTGATTTGAAATAACCTTACGTGATGTAATGACCTTCCCAAAGGAAGCACCATAGGCCACTGGAGGCAAATACTTGCAAGTAACGTGGGATAAGCGTCCAAAAGTTTCCACCGCGCCCTTCTTTAACTAAAGGCATGCACTCGGCAGGTGTATGCTCTGATTAACTTGGTCAGGGGCAGTTTTCCTGGATTCTCCAGATTAGTCAACATGTAGGACACCTGACCTCCAACCTCAGCTTTACAAGCTCCAAATAAGAAACTGAAACACAGCAGCTGATAGTTACCAGGACTGCACTGAAGACCCGTTGCCACGGAGTAGACAAAGAACATTACAAAAAGAGACCCTGGTCAAGAGAAACTGCCGAAAAACTCGGGGAGGCTGAGAACAAACAAAATAATGCTATGGGGACAATTACAAACACAAGCCAATGGCACATAATAAGATCCTCAAATCAGGCCTGCTTCTCTCTCGTGAAGACTTTAATCGGCGTGTCCACAACATTTCTGTATTTAACTATGTAGACCAATTACGTAGTTAAATTCACAGGGTCTCCAAATGACTCCTGCGTCGTTTCTCCTAAAGAATCCCGGTGCGGCCCTGACCCCAGGTTTCTTCTTCCGCTCTTCCCACTCTCTTCCCTCCAGCTTGGCTAATCGCACGCGCCACACTTGGTTCTTCACCGCCGGCAGAAAACTATTACCAACAGTAACGCAACCTTTTGCAAGACTGTCATATTTGAAAGAAATAACTTATATTGCATTCAACTTCAGCTGTACCAAAAATGAATAATCAAAATAATGCCTTTTTTTTTTTGAGTTGTCATCTGAGAACACACTACGTGCATTACTGTGAAATTTGGTTACACCTACTGTTTTTCAAGGCTAGAATGTCTTAGGTGTTCCTTCCAGGTAGTATCTTTTAGTCTAGTGCTTAATATCATTGCTTTTTTTTTTTTGAATTTTTGAATTTTATTTATTTTTTTATACAGCAGGTTCTTATGAGTTATCCATTTTATACATATTAGTGTATATATGTCAATCCCGATCTCCCAATTCATCACACACACCCCACCCCACTCCCACCCCACCCCACACCCCCCAACCGCCCCCCCACCCGCTGCTTTGCTTTTTTATCAAAGAGATTGAATCTTGAATGAACAAGCACCGGAAATCCCATTACATATCAGTTGATAGAATTTATCGTAAACCATTCAGGAAAGTATCGCTTCTGTTGTTCACCTTTTGTTATGGAAATTCCCTTCTCCTCTTACACCAAACTGGATCATGGGATTCCTCCAGGACCCTATTTGGCTTCTGGGCTATCTGTGAATGTTTTCTTAGTCATTTCATTCAACCATTGAACAAATAATAACGGGACACCTACTAGGTGCCAGGCATCGTTTTGTCTCTTGGAATACATCAGTGAACAACACAAACACGGAGATCTATTCCAACGGGGAGAGAGAAACAATAAGCAACACGCACTATAGGTAAGTAGACCGTATAGTGTGTCAGGGGATGGTGAGCGCTGGAGCAAACAGAAAGAGTAGCGTGGGGAAAGGGAGATGGGTGGGGATGGTCAGGGTGAGTCTCATGTTGAAGGTGACCCCTGAGTCAAGACCTGAAGGAGATGAGGGAATGTGTGATACAGAAGTTTGGGGGAAGGCCAGAAGAAAGAAAGGAAGAGCCAGGTGACTTT